>NC_090822.1:80470528-83411778 GCF_000390325.3 Nicotiana tomentosiformis | reverse complement strand
AATATATATACATCTTACTATATATAAGTTATATTCGATTTATATACTATATATACATCTTAAGATATACTATATATACATGTATATCTACTATATATATCTAGTATATTATGTATATATAGTATATCTTAAGATGTATTTGACAGCCCAACGGTTATTTTTTATAGTCCAACGTTTTTTTTTTAATTTTTTTTTAAAAAAAATTAGCCGTTGGGACTGCTAGGCCCGCTAAGGGGACCGGGCCGGTCTCGGTCCGGTCACGGGCCCTGACGGGCCAACCAGTCCCGGGCCTGAAGGGCCAAATCATAGGACCGGCCCACGAAACCGGACCAGGCCCGCTAAAATCGGACCAAACGGTCCTGGCCTGTTTAGCCGTCTGGCCCGCGGTCTTGGGCCGGTTCCGGTCCTGGGCCGGTCCCGGGCCTGGACCGGCCCACTTGCCAGGCCTAGTCCCACTAGACTAAATGACCGTTGCAATAATGAGCATATGGTAGCGGGTCTAAAACCGTTGCAATAGATAGTCTATTGCAACGCATTTGCAACCGTTATAATAAACCGTTGCAATAGGTCTATTGGCACGCGATCTGGTGGAACGGTTGTTAAATCGTTGCAATAGGTCTATCGCAATGGGTTTGCTATCTATGGCAACGGTTTTTCAATTGTTGCAATAAGCCTATTTTCTAGTAATGGCGAGGTCGTTCGGCCCGATCCAGAATAGTGTGTACACTGCCAAGGGTCGAGCGGCACAAACCATAGATGCATCTATTATACTGCCGAGACGTTCCGCCCGCTCCACAAGAAAGGAAGAAAATTATCGAATTTATGAGACACGTGCTTACAATGTAGTACATGAGCACAAAGTTAATATAACCTTTACCGTTGCTCAAATAACTTGCCAACAACTCAAGGTGATAAGGTTCAGCCTAATATATACACATATTTCTAAGTCAATTTCAATTATAAATTCAATCAATTAAGCCAACCGAATGAGTACAAATAATTCTAATATTACATGATAAAGTCCTAAGTTTACCTGCACATAAACATGCTTAGGCTACGTATGGACTCTCGTCACCTCGTGCGTACATAGCACCCATAACTAGTAGCACATAACAATTACATCCCCTAGGGGGTAGTTTCCTCCTCACAAGGTTAGACAAGAGACTTACCTCGCTCCAAAGTTCCATAATCGACTCCAACGCCTCTCTAACACCTCAAACCAAATGTCCATTGATCCGAACTAGTCAAACAGTCATGAAAACCAATAAACATATATCCCAACATTATGATTAATTAATTTACAATAATTTCCAACTCTACTCGAAAATTTAATAAAGTCAACCCCCGGACCCACGTACCCAAATTCCGAATATTTTCGAAGACAAACTTTACCCATAACACCACAAACTTAAATATATAATTTATTCCAAATTTCATGTCCAATTTCGTGGTCAAAATTCAAAAATACCAATTTCTAGGTTTTCTACCAAAACCCCAAATTTCTACTAATTTTCATGTTTAAATCCATATATAAACCATGTGTTTAACTCACAATATGCAGGGATTACATACGTTGACATGGATGATAAAAATATTCCCTCCAAGAGCTCCAAAAATCGCCCAACCAAATGAAAATGTGTGAGAAATAGGCTAAGTTTCGGATTAAAAACACCCCACTGCCCAACGACTTTCGCACCTACAGACGAATTTGTCTCACCTGCGAGCTCGCTTTTGCGAGACAAAGCTTGCTTATGCGAAGTGCACATCCCAGTTTCTCCATCGCACCTGCGGCAGAATGTCCGCTTCTGCGCAAACGCAGGTGCGAGCCATCATTGCGCTTCTGCGCTTCCCATCGCTTCTGCGTTGCCAGAGACCGCATCTGTGATCACGCAGGTGCGGGAATTTCTTCGCACCTACGACCACTGCCTTGCCCCTTCCCCAACCGCTTATTCGGCCTTCATCTTGCATCTGCGAAGTCGCATTTGCGACCAACGCTTCGCAGAAGTAATTGCACCAACAACAGAAAAATCCTAGCAACTTCAACAAGGCTCAAATCGATCTGAACCCCGTCCGAAACTCACCCGAGCCATTAGGGCCTTAACCAAATATACCAACACGTCCCAAAATACGATACGAACTTAGTCGAAACCTCAAATCACACCAAACAACATCAAAACTACGAATCGGCGATCGAAACCTTTCTTTTAACTTTGAAACATTGAAACTTCGCCTAACACGCCCGAATTATACTAAAACATTCCGGAATGACGCCAAATTTTGCGTGCAAGTCGCAAATTACGATACGATCCTATTCAAAGGCTTGGAATCCCAAACGGATATCGATAACACTAAAGTCCACTTCAAACCAAACATAAGAAATTCTTAAACTTTCAAAATGCCAACTTTCTACAATAAGTGCCGAAATACTTTCGGACCACTCGATACTCAACCCGAACATATGCCCAAGTCTGAAATCATCATGCGTACCTATTAGAAGCTTCAAATCTCGATTCCGAAGTCGTTTACTCAAAAGTCAATTCTTCTAACTTAAAGTTTCTGAAATTAGAATTTTCCTTCCGAATCAACTCCGAACTTCCCAAAATCCAATTCTGACAGCAGTACAAGTTTTAATACATGAAGTGAAACTACTCAAGGCCTCAAATCGCCGAACGACGCGCTAAATCTCAAAACGGTTGGTCGGGTCGTTATGTATATATATATATATATATATATATATATATATATATATATATATATATATATATATAGAGAGAGAGAGAGAGAGAGAGAGAGAGAGAGAGAGAGAGATTGTAAATAACAATAATTTATAAGTGGTTAACTATTTTTGACTACCAATACCGACCGAAATCAGTCGGCATATTTATAATAATTTTAAAAACTTATTTTTGTTATGGGAAAAAATTAATTTAGCGTGAGCGGGAAAATTTAATCAAAATTTCCAACCGAATTCGATCGGTATACTTGAATTTTTTAATTAAACTATTTTTTGGTAGATAATATGGAAGTCTGACCTGGTTTTGGTCAAAGATTGACCAATTTTCGACCGACATTGGTCGGAATTTTTATGTGTCAGACAAAGCACTGTTTCTTTATTGTGGGACCTCTTTTTCCGACCAAAATTGGTCGGTATTTTTTAGTAAAAAGTTTTATTTGACCTTTGCGACCAATCTTGATATTTTCGACCGATTTCGGTCGGTTTCCTATTCCGACCGATTTTAGTCAGCATGGTTTGGACAGACTTTGGCAAATTTCTAGTAGTGTATTATTGTGTTTCTAAATTGTTAAACTGCTTTAATTGTTTGGCTAATATTGGCTTGCCTAGCAAGTGAATGTTAGGCACTATCACGAACACAAAATTAGGATTTTGGGTCGTGACATTTAATACATTATTCACCAGGAAACCCCAAACATACTTTTCTATAATATAGCCAAGGGATGTAGTTCTCTAACTTACTAACCAATTTCGGCCAATTAGAAAATAACTTTTTCGTCTTTGGAAATCATGTACACCAATAAATTGCGCACAATTGCTGAAACCTGATAAGTTAGCCTATTCAATAATATGGGCATATTTGAACCTTTTTCTTGCTTAAAATACTAAGACAACTTTAGCCCTGAAAAGTTTGAAATGAAGTTTAAAAAACTGATATATTAAGTTTGGTTATTAAACAGAAAGACATTTTTCTGTTTAAAATCCACAATACATTAGAACTTTTCAATTGTTATCCTTTCTTCTTTTAAGTTCTTTTCCCTTCCGTTTCATTGCATTCAAAAGTATTCCTATGCTTTGTTCTACAAAATTAAAATGTAAATTACGTGCTAGTTCATCTGTTTCATTATTTCTTTTTATTGCTACAAGAGACAAGCTTGTTACTAGTCTGATGCATGTTGCTCAATATTGTCTTGACAGTTATCTAATGTTGCTAAACTTTCCATTGTGGAGGTATAGTTTTCAAAGTGAGGGTTGCCAGCTATAATTTTCTAATTAAAATAAGTTATTCAATCCAAATGCAGTTATTTTTAGTGAAATATCTGCGCACAAGTTGTTTTTGGAAATACTAGCTTTGAGTTGTTTTTCAGAACGCCTTTGGAATATGTATGTGTAGACAATAAATTACGTCGAGAAAATAAAATCAAGACTGAAAAAATATTGTAACAATCGTAATATTTAATTTCAAATAATATGAATGTACAATCTCTATGAATCCTCTGATTCTACTTTTCAACGGTAAATAAAAGAGCCTTCGAGCTTAATCTTGAATTTTATTTTATTTTAATCCAAGTGCTTGAGGCCTGATCTTGATCTTGACGTATTTTTAATTCAAGTGCTTGCAGCTTGTTCTTGAATCTTCGTCTTGATCTTTTAATCCTTAGAACACTTGAATGCTTGTAGCTTTTAGAGAAATCTACAGCGTTTGATCCATGAGCTCCCTTTTGCTTCTTGTTATAATTTCTGGTGTCTTTTCTGGGTAATGAAGACCCATATTTATAGTTGTGGGAGGAAAGAGTTATGATAAGAACAAATTCTTTCCGACCAATCAAATTGAAGTGTGATATGAAAGTATTTGATTGGCTAGAACATGTCACTTGCACATGTGGCGCGATTTCATTGGCCTTTTAATGTGACTTGGCATGCCTTGTCATTTTGACACGTGACATGATCCTATTGGCTCTTCCGCTTGACTTGGCGTGCCACGTCATATGATACGTGACACCAAACTGGGCTTCTAGGAAGATGACATCTTAGGTTTAATGAAGTGGGCTCATCACTTTAGCCCAATTAAATGGGCTAGTCCAATAAATTAAAACTTATTTATTTAATTTAGAGCAAATATCATTTATAGTCACTCGGGCCAAACCTATAACATTCAATAGCCCAAAATTACAATACATATTTTATAGCCTAAAAGTAACTCTAGTGGCTAGCCCAAAAGTAGTGTTTTCTGCTCTTCCAATTGAAGCTCCAGCTCCCTTTCCAGTACTGCTCTCTCTTTCTCCTCCTCCGCCATTTTTCGGAATTAGACCTACCTTCGCCATGCGGTTCAATTATATAAATTTATCCGACAAAGAATAAATTAGACCTTCTTGTAATTTTCTACAACGAAATTAAATAAGATAATGTCTAAAACATCCTTGCTCAACTTTGTCTTAATGTTTCAAAGTCACGAAATTATTTTTCATGACAAAAATTTGTTTAGTTATTTTTTTTATTGCAAAAAATTATTTAGTGCATTTCAATGTAATTCTTAGGTAAATTGGTTACTTTTACATTATAAAAAATATTTTAATAATATATTTTAAAATTTTAATACGGTACTAAAACACTTATTTTTGGGGTAATTTGATTAAATGACCTTACAAATTTACAAAGAAAGGATATGCCAACTGTAAATGGATGTTTAGGTGGCTGCATAAAAATGTATGTCTTAAGATCATTTTTTTTTTTGGGTTAAAACTGTAAAGTATTATCATAGACAACCAAATATTTATAACTAAAGAGCATCGTAAAGAATTTAACCACCTTCTAAGAAGGGTGTTACCATCTCCAAAGCCTAAAACGGGGAAAAACACGTATTTTCAGGAATTCAATGGCCGTTGATTTTGTTTTAAAAGTGGAAAAGGAAAATTATTGGCTAAAGAGAGAGGGGCAACCACCCTCTCTGTTATTGCCTCATTTGTTTTTTCTGGGCTAACTTTCTTTGCTAGGAAAATCCTTTGGTTTTCACCAAATAAATTTCCATTTTCATATGTATGGCATTAGTTGATTTTGATGGGAATCATAATTTCAGACCCACCATTAGTATATATTTATATGGATATTTATGTATTACTTTCGGTGAAAATAGATTTGAATATTGGTATATTACAAAATATATACAAAATAGACTGTCACTATACAAAATTTATACAAAATAGATTGTCACTATATAATTTATATACAATAGACTGTCGCTATACAAAACATATACAAAAATAAAATGTCATTATACAAAAAATATACTAAATAGAATGTCACTATACAAAATTTATACAAAATAGATTGTCACTATACAAAATATATACTAAATAGACTGTTACTATACAAAAAATATACAAAATATAATCTCACTATACAAAATAGACTATCAATATACAACAAATATATAAAGCAGACTGTCACTATACAAAAAATATACAAAATAGATATTTCGGGCTATTAGATGCAATACATTTGGGGCAAAGGGCAATTTCGTGTCAGTGGAAAAAAAACATGGGTTATTAAAATTTTGATGAGGTATAGAGGATGGTTTTCTTTATTTTATGTATATTGGACTTATATAATTAATTCAATTATATTAGCACATAATATTTATTTGGACCAATATATCTTAAATTTTAAAATATAATCCAAATTATTTTAGAGATTTAATTGTAATAAAATTTATATGTCTACAAATACTCCCACTTCAAGACTATTTGAGGTGTGAGCTGGCTAACTCCAAAAGTTAGGCTTGAAGTTACCGCAAAATTTATAACATCTCTTTATTTATTTATTTATTTATTTATTTTTTCCGGAGATCTAGCTTTAATTTTCCAAATTTGCTAAGTACATTTGAGGTTACGAAGCATTTGTCTTCAAGTAAACAAGTCTAGTTGTATAAAGAGATATACGAACTCCGCGTGCCACATAGGTATTAAACTTTTGGTACTTGAACTTGCAATTTCCTTTAACTAGAAAATATTGCCTTCACCTTTAATGATTAACAAGAGCTTAGATTTTGCAATCTTACTGCCTCCACGTGATCTTCTTGTGTGGACATCATTGTAGTTGACAATTCCTATTTTACTTTTGTCTTTGATTACAATTGTGACTTACCAATAATTTTATCGGGTTGGATTTCGAGGACTTATGTCACTGCCACTATTAACCTCTCATTTTAAAGGCGTTTTTGGGGCGAGCCGGTGAGGTGTACCAAAAACGCTTCGAGACGATGGTGTGGGACGAAAGTCTCAAGAGGCGTCGCGTTCGGGATGCATTTTTTTAGTAAGAAATAAGCCCAAAAGACCTTTTCAAATTAAAGCAAAATTTGTTGAATTAGTCTTTTATATAATACCCAAATTCTCAAAAGTCAATTTGGTAATTACTCAAAAGGTTTAAAAAGGAACTCAAAAGTATTAAATTTAAAAGTAAAGACCTTTTTAATTGATTTAAGCCCTAATTCATGATTTTTCTAATTTTTTATCTTGTCCGCTAGTCTGCTAATATCTCCCAAAAGCAACGAATATTTAATTTTTTTTTACAAATACA
Organism: Nicotiana tomentosiformis; assembly: GCF_000390325.3. NCBI lineage: Eukaryota > Viridiplantae > Streptophyta > Magnoliopsida > Solanales > Solanaceae > Nicotiana > Nicotiana tomentosiformis. The sequence goes on along the minus strand of NC_090822.1, from coordinate 83,404,469 downwards.
AAGAGAACTACATTCTTCTTCATAACAGCAAATTCAAAGTTCAAATTGTAGGTTAATCATTCTTTTTGTTCCTCCATATAGAAAACTTTATTCTTTGACTCAAATTACTTGTGATTGTAAGTAACGTATAATAGATTGTTTTGATGAGTTTTTTATGGGGATGAAGCACACATATATATAGTTTTCTTCAATATTTATGCAATTTTACCTGTTTATAAATATTTACTGTCATTATATTATTTTATAAAATATTAAAAACTAAATACCTATGAGGCTTACGCCCCACGCCTCGAGGCTTGCGCCCCGCTGAGGCATATTAAGGCATTTATCCCACATCGGTAATATGCTATTGCAAGCCATCTATGAAGATTTATATAAAGTCACGCGCTCGTAATTGTTGAGCATCAATTTGCGGTTTTTGCAAGCAATTTGAGTTTAGTTTTGTGGACTCGAAAGCATTAATGTGAAAGTAATATTTTTTTTGTGCTTTTCTTCTATCGTTTTTTTTTGTAGGTCAAACAAGAAGGATGTGTTCTTGTTTAACGAAATGATCTATGCATGAAGTAGACAATCTTAGGGTGTGAAGGGATGGGTACTCATCTCCGTCTGAATATCGGAGAGATTACTCTCAATATGGCTCGACTATCGGAGAGATTACTCTCAATGTGGCACGACTATTAAAGAGATTACTCTCAATGTGGCACGACTATCGGAGATATTACTCTCAATGTGGCACGACTATCGGAGAGATTACTCTCAATGTGGCTAGACTATCGGAGAGATTACTCTCAATGTGGCTCGACTATCGGAGAGATTACTCTCAATATGGCTAGACTATCGGAGAGATTACTCTCAAAATGACCCGACAGTCGGAGAGATTACTCTCAATGTGCCCCGACTATCAGAGAGATTACTCTCAATGTGTCTCGACTATCGGAGAGATTACTCTCGAGAGACATACATGTCCACCTTAAGATTGGAAAATATAGTTTTCTTTTTTTAAGGACAAACCGACGAATAGGCCAACTTAAGGTGCAAAGGGACTTATATGTCCACCTTAATATTGGAAAGTTATAGTTTCCTTTTAAGGACAAACCCACGAAGAGGCCAACTTAAGGTGCAAAGGGAGCACCTCCACCCACGACTGTTAGGTCTTGGGTTCGAGTCACGCTGGAGGGGAAGTGTGGAAACACTATAGATCCTCCTAATTTGAGAGAGGTTTAAAAAAAAGATGCAAAGGAACTCATATGTCCACCTTAAGATTGGAAAATTATAAAGTTTCAACTCGAAGACTTCGTGGACTTGACAACATTGACTTGGATATTTGGAAACTTTGAAGATTTGGCGGACTTTGCAGACTTCAACTTAAAGAGTAGCGAACATGAAGACTTCAACTTGAAGACCGACAGACTTGAAGATTTCAACTTGGAGACTTCAACTTGAAGACCGACAGACTTAAAGACTTCAACTTGGAGACTTGGAGGGTTTAAACATTTCAACTTGAAGAGCAGCAAACTTGAAGACCGGAGGACTTAAAGTTTTGGTGAACATGAAGACATAATAAATCCTTGAACTTCAGTGCAAATACTTGGTAGCCTCCTAAAAGACTATAATCTCTCTATTGAAGACACTGGTTTATCATGAAGGCTTTCCCTCTCTAAGTCATATGAGATCCAAAGTTCAAAAGAAGAATGAAATTTCAGCCTGATTTTCAAGTGTTGTTTGAATAAATTAATTCCATCATACTTCATTTGGACAACGACTAGGGCAATATGTATCTTTTGAACTTATGCGACTGAACTCAGAATGAAACTCTAAGCTGTCTACGTACCTTGGTGAAGAGGATCAAGTCATACCGTAGTTCAGAATGGGTGATTTTTTTATTTTCTTATTTTTTTTATGTCCTAACTTTTGTCTAGGCCGCCCCTTTCGAGGTTTTCAACCTAGCGGACTTTATTTTATGTCCTAACTTTTGCCTAGGCCGCCTCTTTTGAGGTTTTCAACCTAGCAGACTTTTGTTTTATGTCCTAACTTTTGCCTAGGCTGCCTCTTTCGAGGTTTTTAACCTAGCGGGCCATTCTTTTTGTGGTGGGTCGTACATAGTTTAGACTCATGCAGTCCAGGAGTGTAGGAACATGCAGTTTAGGCTCATGCGTCAAGGAGCGTTATAACTTGCAGTTTAGGCTCGTGCGTTAAAGAGCATTATAACTTGCAGTTTAAGCTCGTGTTTTGAGGATATTTATAACTTGAAGATTTTTCCGAATTTGAAGAGCTTTACGTCTTGAAGTTTGGATCGAATTTGAAGAACTTTGCGATTTGAAGTCCTTCCTCGACTTTGAAGAGCTTTCGACTTAAGTCTTTGCTCTTATTTGAAGAGATTTGCAACTTGAACATTTTTCTTGAATTTGAAGAGCTTAAAGTCTTGAAGTTTGGCTAGAATTTGAAGAAATTTGCGATTTGAAGTCCTTGCTCGACTTTGAAGAGCTTTCGACTTGAGTATTTGCTCGTATTTGAAGAGCTTTGCGACTTGAACACTTTGCCCAAATTTGAAGAGCTTTATAACTTGAAGAATTTGCTCGAATTTGAAGAGCTTTACGCCTGAAAGATTTAGTTCAGAATTGGGGAGCTTCATGACATACAATATATACTCATGTACCAAGAAGCATTATAATTTGCAGTTTAGGCTCGTCTGTTGGGGAGCATTATAACTTGCAGTTTAAGCTCATGCGTTAAAGAGCATTACGACTTGCAGTTTAAGCTCGTACGTTGAGGAGCATTATAAGTTAAAGTTTAGGCTCATGTGTCAAGGAGTATAGTGACATGCATAAACTCTTCGGTTTCATTCTCGGATGAAAACTTGCCCCCATCCTCGCTTTCTTATTCTTCTTCTTCATCATAATGCTCAAATACATGTAGCTCTTGGTCTCCACTTGTGGCCATACTTAGTTCTATATCATGAGCACGAGTTTCTAGTTCTTTAAATATTTTGGGCTTTATGCCTTTTAAGATATAGCGAAGACTCCAACGCATGCCTTGAATGCACATTTCGATGCTAGAAGTTTCGCTAAGGCGATCTTTGCAGTTGAGGCTTAAGCTCCTCCAGCGGGTGAAAAAGTCAATAACTAGCTCATCCTTTCGTTGATGAGAGTTTGTAAGTTCGATCATGCTTACGATGCGTCTTGTGCTATAGAAACGATTGAGAAACTCATGCTCTAACTGCTCCTAACTATCGATGGAACCAGATTTGAGATCTATGTACCAATCAAATGCATTCCCTTTAAGATATCGAGCAAACTGTTTGACAAGATAATCACTATACGTTCCAGCATTGTTTCAAGTTTCAACAAAGTGTGCTACATGTTGTCTCGGATTTCCCTTGCCATCGAATTATTGCAACTTAGGAGGTTGATAACCAACATGCATCTTCAAGTTATCGATTCTTTACGTGTACGGCTTTGCATATATGATAGATAATTTGGACAACTCAGGCTTATCTTTGATAGCCTCCATGATGAAGTCCTTTAATTTCTCAACGGGAATGAGACCTTCAGTGGAGACTTGAATCTCATTGGTTGTCATTGCTTGATTTTCGGATGAGTCTTCTTTCTCTTGTGATATTTGAAGATTTAAAGGTGTTTGTGTGAATTCTCCCTCTACTATGCTATTCAATGTATTTATTAACTTGGAAAGTTTAGCATCTTGATCTTGCACGCGCTTTGATAGACTTTCAACTGCTTTCGTCAAATTTTCAAATTGTTCTTCTACAGTAGAAGTTTCAATAACCATTGCTGGCATGATCGCCGTAGAGGATGAAGAATAATATAGATCATTGCTGGGATAGAGCTTAGAGGTCGCATTAATGGATACTAGAGGAGATCCAACGCTCAAGTCATCATCATTGGCTTGCATGAAAGGTTTCTTAGACTTAGATAAACTAAGTTGAGCAAGAACCTTTTCGATCCTTTTGACAACATCATTCCCTTTTTGGGTCGCGCTTTTAGAGGATATTGTTCCTTTTGAGTATGAAGATCCGATAACATGGGTTAATGCGGATGACACTTGAAGTGTTTGTTGTCCTAAAGAGCTTACTTTGCTCCTTGTGACTGACCCAAATCTTCCAAAGGTAATATTGAGGTTGTTTTCTAGATTAGCATAGAGCTTGGAATTAGCAACTTTAGTGAAAATTGATTTGGAGTTGATTTTATTTGAAGCCATTTCGATGTTCTTGAACTTTGGTGATTGAAAAGTTGAGATGTGAGGTAGAGATGGTCCCACTAGGTGTGCCAGAATTTGTAGACAATAAATTACGTCGAGAAAATAAAATCAAGACCTGAAAAAAATATTGTAACAATCGTAGTATTTGATTTCAAATAATATGAGTGTACAATCTCTATGGATCCTCTTATTTTACTTTTCAACGGTAAATAAACGAGTCTTCGAGCTTAATCTTGAATTTTATTTTATTTTAATCCAAGTGCTTGAGGCATGATCTTGATCTTGACGTATTTTTAATCCAAGTGCTTTCAGTTTGTTCTTGAATCTTCGTCTTGATCTTTTAATCCTTAGAACACTTGAATGTTTGTAGCTTTTAGAGAAATCTGCAGCGTTTGATCCACGAGCTCCCTCTTGCTTCTTGTTATAACTTCTGGTGTCTTTTCTGGGTTATGAAGACCCCTATTTATAGTTGTGGGACGGAAGAGTTATGATAAGAACAAACTCTTTCCGACCATTTAAATTGAAGTGTGACATGACCGCATTTGATTGGCCAGAACATGTCACTTGCACATGTGGCGCGATTTCATTGGCCTTTTAATGTGACTTGGCATGCCTTATCATTTTGACGCGTGGCATGATCCTATTGGCTCTTCCGCTTGACTTGGCGTGCCACGTCGTATGACACGTGGCATCGAACTGGGCTTCTAGGAAGATGACATCTTAGGTTTAATGAAGTAGGTTCATCACTTTAGCCCAATTAAATAGGCTAGCCCAATGAATTAAAACTTATTTATTTAATTTATGTATATTGGACTTATATTATTAATTCAGTTATATTAGCCTATAATATTTATTTGGATCAATATATCTTGAATTTTAAAATATAATCCGAATTATTTTATGAATTTAATTTTAATAAAATTCATATGCCTACGGTATGTATTAGCTTTGAGTTGAAATCTTCGGCCGGGAAACCCCTTTGGAATATGTATTTTGCTCCACTTAAAAAGGGCACATTTTTCTGCTTTAGGTGTAACCTGGCAAACTGATTTCAAAGTTTTGTGTTCCAAGCTTTAAGCGCCACCTTCTTGAAGTTTTCATTTTGGGTCCACAAGCTGCTCTAGAACTTATGTTGAAGGTAGAGGTGACAATTTGAGTCCAAACCTATTTGATTTGTCCAATTCGTCTAAGGTTCGGGTTGGTTATTCACCCGCTCATATTTTGAACTTAAATCATATTGACCTAACCTATTTTAGGCCATCTAAAGTTGGACTGATTTTCAGCCCAAATTGATACATGAGTAATTTTGCTAAACTAACTTTAAAATAATTATTTTTGTTGGATATGTTATATATTACCATAACAAAAGAAAAAAAGTCTTATCTGATAATTAAACAATTCATAAGAAAATAATACACATTAATTAAAGCTTGATAAGAGTTGGACGGGTTGAGTTATGACCCAAATTTTAGCCCAACTTGACCCATCTTATCTCAACCCAAGTTACTTTTGGGCGGGGCATTGACCCGCTCACTTATTGACTTAACCCATTTTGACCTGTCTAAAATCAGTCCAATCCGTCCATTTGACACCCCTAGTTGAAGTATATGACTATTTCATCTAAAGTTTAATATGTTAGAGAGAGCACACTTTTAATTATTTATCTATGTCTTCGACATGCCCTCCTTTGATGAAGTAAGCACATCGTGAAGTTCTTTTTTATGCTAGGCGGTCGTGAGACTCAAACCCAAAATATCTGTTTGTTCTGATACCATGTTGAAGTCAGAGGTGGATTCAGGATTTCAAGAGGATGGGTTGAGTTATGACCCAAATTTTAGCCCAACTTGACCCATCTTATCTCAACCCAAGTTACTTTTGGGCGGGGCATTGACCCGCTCACTTATTGACTTAACCCATTTTGACCTGTCTAAAATCAGTCCAATCCGTCCATTTGACACCCCTAGTTGAAGTATATGACTATTTCATCTAAAGTTTAATATGTTAGAGAGAGCACACTTTTAATTATTTATCTATGTCTTCGACATGCCCTCCTTTGATGAAGTAAGCACATCGTGAAGTTCTTTTTTATGCTAGGCGGTCGTGAGACTCAAACCCAAAATATCTGTTTGTTCTGATACCATGTTGAAGTCAGAGGTGGATTCAGGATTTCAAGAGGATGGGTGCACTGTTGTGAAGAGGTGGATCTAGAATTTATATTTGGCTGGTTTAATTTTAGTCTCTTACCATGACCCACTACTCTTTTAAAAATATTTCAAAATTATATTCTTTTTGAAATTTTTTAGTAGTCTTTACATATATATCTATACTTCGTAACGAAAACAAAATCATTCAGAGTGGAATTTGAACTGCCAATTTCACTTGTAGAAGTGCACCAAATAATAATTGCACTATAATAGTCATTGAGCATGAGTTCACGCACATATATTTTAGTAACTTTGAAGAAATATAATACAGTTATACATTATTTAGAGACAAGAGTATTGGTTCAAGTAAACCATATCGCTCAACTTGAATACGCCTATGATATCTCATTTAAAAATTTAAGTTGTTAGATAGCACATATTTAATTACTTTAATAAGCCTTCAACAACATAAGCGGTTGTCTTATAACTTGTATTGTCGTTAGACAGCTAACAACATGAAAATACTACATAAACTAAATGAGTAGAGAGAGAGATTTTCAAAAGAAACATTCCAAGGGATTGAAGCATTGAGTTGAGCCTTTTTTGTGAAAATATTTCTGACATATTCTAATTATTGTCTCGTAAATATAAAATTTAACCTCTTAGTTACTCACTTATAAAATGACAATAGTAAACAATGTATCCTTTTCGTTCATATTTTTCTATCACATTGTGATACTTTTAATACCGTAATACTTCGAGTTATTATGTAAAGATGAATTCATTGTTACTTGTTTGATCTAGATTTTCCAAGTTGTAAGAATTTAAAATTTCTGCTTATATTTCTCCTTGCTTACATTTGACATCTTGATTAGGAAACCCATCTTGAATATCCACCAAAAGAAAGTACGGGACCACAATTCTTAGTGGATTTACACAAGGAAAAAAGTTAAAATAAAAATAAGTTTACTCTATTACAATACTATAATCAATTTGTTAAAAGCCTTCAGTCTCTTCCCTTTCAAAAGCTACACATACAAATGAAAGAACATTAAAGAGAGAGGGGTAGAGATATGAAGAGAGAGAGAGAGACCCATAATTTCCTGCTATTTCTTAAGGTTCTTTATTTATTTTTTTAATCTTTTTGAAGATTAATTGAGAGTTAATTCGTTCTCAATAGGGCATTTCCTGCTATTTCTTAAGGTTCTTTATTTAAAAAAAAATCTTTTGAAGATTAATTGAGAGTTAATTCGTTCTCAAGAGGACATTTATGCAGCTAGAAATTAACGGGAAATACTTTGACTAATTACTTCTTTCTACTTTATGCCAGAAAAGTATAATATATATGCTTTTAGTCAAAAATCAAAATTGTATTTTATATCTGAAAAGTATAATATGCTTTTAGTAAAAAATAATTTCTTCGAATGTCGAAATACAATTCTTATGGAAAAGTGATTGAGTATTTTAAAATAAAAAGGGGGTCGGAAGCAAATACAACTCTTACTGTCTACTATTTGCAATTCTACTTTCGTATCTCCAAAGGCCCTCCATTCTTCTTTGTTTTATTCTTATTTCTAATTACTGGCCACCCACTCATAAGATTAAAAATAAAAGTGTCAACGTCTAATATTAATTAGTATATTTATGTGGTTGCTGGTTTATATGTAAACAAGAAACACTAACACTCAACTTTCCACACAGTATACAAATTGGTAAGGTGTTTTGCAATTGGATGACCAGCTTATCTCATAGTATATCCATTTCCATAAAGTATAAACTTGTGCACATTCTTTTGACACATGTCTACAAAGGTTGTAACTAGTTCAAAGTGGTGGAGCCACCATAGTCAAGGGACACTAATTAATAACTTTTTCGGGGAAAAATTATACTGTATAGCTAGATAAAAAATTTATATATGTATATATATATTATATATTAAATCTCTTTAGCTTATTCATATACTTAATTTTTATATTTTGACATTTTTGGTGAAATTATTGACTCAACCACATAATTTCAGTATTTAATTCCGATAAAAGTTGGGACTAGGAGGCTTGTCTTAGGATAGGACAGCTGCTTCCACTAAGCTAATGGAGATATAAATTTGTCTTATATTGCTTTTTTCGTTTTAGGTTTTGATTTGTCTGTATTTCACCTATCTTTGAAATGACTATTTTAGTATAAGCAGTCTTAAAAGTACTTTTTGAGAGAATTAAAGAGTTTCGTGGATGGGGTGCAGATTTTGTTTATTTCACTTCTTTTGTCGACTTTCTATTGGATATGCTAAGTTATAAAGAAAATAAAGTATCCCATATATATTTTATTTGCAGTGCACAAACTTTTCCCCCCTCTTTTGCCTTTGTAAAATGACAAGCATAATTTCTTAATTAAGAGGGGGCATTTCTAGACAATTGCCGGGTAGTCTCGCTAAATATAGGTGCAACTATATAAAGTTATAATCTATTATAATTTTGATGAAAATTTTAACCTAATTTTTTGTCAGTATTTGGAATTTGATTTCGTAGAAAAATCACCTCTTGTAGCATTTTCCCTTGCTCTTAATATAAGTATAATGTAACCCTCTATTTTCGTGAAGTTTGTTACATCCTCTTAAACATGAACTCGGGTTTTAAATTTTAAAGGTTATGTTAACAGAACTATTCAAAAGTTACGTGACGATCGTGCTATATTTCTATTACTAATATAATTCACACTTTTTCAAAAATGACCAAAAAAAGGCAAAAGAAATTTAAAGAGGAAATGCTGTTGATTAGGCATGGCAGCTGTCATAATCAGCTGCAGAAAAATAATTGTCCTTAAGCACTAAATATAAAAAATACAGATGGCTTCCAAATCAAAACAAAGTAAAGTGGAAGAACTAAAGGATGAAAACAACATTATAATTTTACTTATAGCAAAGAACTTGATAGAAGAATGTTAATATGTCTATTTTATTATTTTTACCTTTTCATAGAAACAATTGTTTAATTAAGTGACCTTTGGATTTATATACACCACGAAAATTCTAATATTCCGCCTTTAGAAAGAAAAAAGTTAGTCCCTCCATTCCAAATTGGATGGTTTACTTTTCTTTTTCTTTTTCTTTGTAAGAGTTAACGTACCATAGGCCTGGCAAGTGGGCCGGTCCAAGCCCGGGACCGGCCCAGGACAACGGGTCAGTCGGGCCAAACGGCTAAACGGGCCAGGACCGTTTGGTTCGGTTTTAGCGAGCCTGGTCCGATCTCGTGGGCCGGTCCTATGATTGGGCCTGTCAGGCCCGGACCGTTTGGCCCACCAGGGCACAGGACCGGACCGGTCCCTTAGCGGGCCCAACGGCTTTTTTTTTTTTTTTTAAAGAAAAAAAAAATTAAGATATACTATATCTATATATAAGCTTATATTTATACTATACTAGTCTATACTATATATACATCTCATAAGATATATAAACTATATTCGATATACTATATATACATTTTAAGATATACTATACTATATACATCTTAAGATATACTATATATACTATACTATATATACATTTAAAATATACTATATATACATAGTATACTAGATATATATAGTAGATATACATGTATATATAGTATATCTTAAGATGTATATATAGTATATAAATCGAATATAGCTTATATATAGTAAGATGTATATATATATAAGCTTATATTTATACTATACTATAGTCTATACTATATATACATCTCATAAGATATATAAACTATATTCGATATACTATATATACATCCTAAGATATACTATATATACTATACTATATATACATCTTAAGATATACTATATATACTATACTATATATACATCTTAAGATATACTATATATACATCTTAAGATATAATATATATACATAGTATACTAGATATATAGATATACATGTATATATAGTATATTTTAAGATGTATATATAGTATATAAATCGAATATAGCTTATATATAGTAAGATGTATATATATAAGCTTATATTTATACTATACTATAGTCTATACTATATATACATCTCATAAGATATAAAAACTATATTCGATATACTATATATACATCCTAAGATATACTATATATACTATACTATATATACATCTTAAGATATACTATATATACTATACTATATATACATCTTAAGATATACTATATATACATAGTATACTATATATACATCTTAAGATATACTATATATACATAGTATACTAGATATACTAGATATATAGATATACATGTATATATAATATATTTTAAGATGTATATATAGTATATAAATCGAATATAGCTTATATATAGTAAGATGTATATATATAAGCTTATATTTATACTATACTATAGTCTATACTATATATACATCTCATAAGATATATAAACTATATTCGATATACTATATATACATCTCATAAGATATATAAACTATATTCGATATACTATATATACATCTTAAGATATACTATATATACATAGTATACTAAATATACTAGATATATATAGTAGATATACATTAATATATAGTATATCTTAAGATGTATATATAGTATATAAATCGAATATAGCTTATATATAGTAAGATGTATATATATATATATATATATATATATATATATATATATAAGCTTATATTTATACTATACTATAGTCTATACTATATATACATCTAATAAGATATATAAACTATATTCGATATACTATATATACATCTCATAAGATATATAAACTATATTCGATATACTATATATACATCTTAAGATATACTATATATACTATACTATATATACATATTAAGATATACTATATATATATCTTAAGATATACTATACTATATATACATCTTAAGATATACTATATATACTATACTATATATATATCTTAAGATATATATATACATCTTAAAAAATATATATATTATATTATATATACATAGTTTATATCTTAAAATATACTATATATACATCTTAAGATATACTATATATATATATATAGTATAGTATAGTAGATCTTAAGATATATATACATCTTAAGATATATAAGCTATATATATATATATAGTAAGATGTATATATAGTATATCTTAAGATGTATACTATAGAATATGACTTATATACTATGTATATATAGTATACTGTGTATATATATATATATATATATATATATATATATATGTATATAGTATATATAGTATATATATAGTATATAAATCGAATATAGCTTATATATCTTAAGATATATATATAGTATAGTATAGTACAGTATATATATATATATAAGCTTATATATATATATATATGTATATACTATAGTATATCAAATATACTATGTATATATAGTATAATGTATATATAACTATATAACTATATATATATATATCTTAAAATATATATATATACACTATAATATACTATAATATATATACATAGTTTATAAGTCATATTCGATAGTATACATCTTAAGATATACTATATATACATCTTACTATATATATATATATATAGCTTATATATCTTAAGATGTATATATATCTTAAGATCTACTATACTATACTATATATATATAGTATATCTTAAGATGTATATATAGTATATTTTAAGATGTATACTATGTATATATAATATAGTATATATATTTTTTAAGATGTATATATAGTATATAAATCGAATATAGCTTATATATCTTTATTACTATTTTTTTCTCTAACTTCTATAAAACAAAAATAAAAAAATAGAAAGTTTCTGTTGGGCCCGTTTGGGCCCAGCCCACTAAACCCGGGTCCGTTAGTTCGTGGTCCCGGTTCCGAGCTGGTTCCAGCAATAAGCCCGCAAAGCCCAGGACCGTTTAGGACCGGACCGCATAGGACCGGCCCACTTAGGACCGGACCCGGCTTAGTTGCTACCCCTAACGTAGCATAGCCATAACAAATGTTACATGTTTCATGACCAATTTTAAAAATGATAAAACTTGCATGCATTTGCACTTAGATTCGAATTTCTAAGTTTATTTCAAATATTAATTTAATCTACTAATCCATTTCACTCTTAAGGATTGGATGAAATGAGTCTCAAGATATTCAATGTAGACATAATCAATACAACAAATGTAAAGCATGTCACTATATGGTGACTACATACAAATTTTCATAAAGCACTATAGTTTATAGCATAGTAACTATAGTTTACCTAATTACCATTCGTTGCTATTGTTCAATTGTTAATAATTTGTATCATTTGTATTCAAACGCACAATGAATAAAACATGTTCCAACTGTATTCGTTCGCGCAACGAATACAACATGTATCAAGTATATTCATTTGTGCAACGAATACAAGATGTATCAACTATAACCAAGGTGAAATACAAGAGCGTATAAAAAGGATACAAGTTGTATCGACTGTATACAACGGTGTTTTACAACTAAGGCTAGATACAAAAATATAGAAAAATAAAATGCTCTTGTTGAGAATCGAACTCAAGATTTTCGCTAACTAAGCGAACACTCAAAACAATCTCTTGTTTCAGTTAAAAATAAACAATCTATTGTTTCATGGATTTACTATAAAGTTTAAATATAACTACGAATAGTAAATTTGTTAAAAATATAACTACATATGATAAATACAGTATAAATATTTGATATGTCATGTAATTTTCCTAACAATGTATTACTCCCTCCATCAAACAAGAAATGACTATTACTATTTTGGGAGCTAGTCATTTTAGCTTTTTATTTGATGATATTTTAAACAATTATTTTAACTTTTAGTATCTTAAGTACTGTAAATGTAAAATATTGTGATTCACATACGGTGTCTCTGTTGGTCATATAGAGTAAATTGCGCATTTACTCTTTCAGAAGTCAAAATCATTCTACCTATCAAAGAAATTTCTTTCCTAAATTTTAGATTACTTTTAATTACAAAAGGTGATTGAAATATTAAAGTACTTGTCTTTTAGCTTCTAAGTCATATAACTTAAAAATCAGAAAACAGTATTGGAATTGAGACTGATAATCAATAGTTTGACTTTTATTCTCTGAGTTCCGTCATTCATTTTAAACAAGGGAGTACTTTTATATAATTTTTAAACATGTAAATTGTATTTCTTGTAAAAACTTAAGAATATGTTAGTCATCGCACTTTGAACCTTAATATTCTTTTTCAAAGAACTAATAGTATAAGATAAAATGTGAAGTTAAGGAAAAAAAAAACTAGGAAAACGAGGCAACAATTGAAAGAGGACATGGGAAGTCAAATAAATTAAAAGGAAAAAAAGAAGGTAAAAAGTGCAAGAATGTGAGGACCAGCTTCAATTATGAGTCACAATCAAGAGTAATAACCTGACATCTTTTTTTTGGGTTAAAAGTGTTTTTTCTGATAGTAGTTTTTGAGAAATAGAAAAATATAATTTATTTTTAAAAATATTTTATTAAAAAGTACTTTTGAGAAAAATATAATTATAATTAATTTTTAAAAGTTTTACCAAATATTAATTACGAATCAAAAATACTTTTCAAATTAATTAATCTGATTCTCGCCGAAACACTTTTTCGAAAAAGTAATTTTGAGAATATAAAATGTACTACGTAATTGGCTAATTCTTCCGAATGAGAATACTAGGCCAATTAACCACAGATTCTCACTCTCTCTGATTGGAGCTTTAAAAAGCTGACACATAATACCCATCCCAACTGTTTGCTTGTGTTTCTGTGCCAACAAAAAACGTAAGAAGATTCGCACAGATCCCTAACTCCTTGACATTCTGGTGGATGAAATTCATTCGCAAATTCTGAGCTTTGATCATCAAAACTTTTACTAAGCACCGTTTGGATATAGATTTTGTATTTTATTTGACAAATATATGTTTGATCATAGATTTTGCCTATATTTTAGCAAAATCTCAAATTCCAAATCCCAATTTGGACCAAAATATCACTATTATATTTTTTAAAAATTATCCCAAACATTTGTATTTTATAAAAGAGTCCACCATTTATTATTTTGTAACAATGTTGTTTCGTCTTCTCGGTCACCTGATAGTGTATCATGTAGTTCATTATAAAAATGATAATTTTGTATCAAATTTATTTATATTCAGGACTATGGTTTACGATAATATAATGAATGTTATTGATAATGGTACTGTTGGGTATTTCTGATAGTTTTTAGAACTTGTGGTATAGTCATGTTTCATGTTTTTCCAAAATAAATTTGGGAAATATGTTTTGAAAACTGATGTCCAAACACATTTTCATCTTCAAACCAAACTTCACCCAAATCAGATTTTTCAGAACAAATTTGGTAGTCTATGGCCAAACGCTAGCTAACATTCTTGAGTAAGAGATACTCTCTCCGTTCCACAATAAGTGATTTTTTGGCTCTTTTTTTTATAGTCCAAAATAAGTAATTTTTTCAGATTTCAAGAATGAATGAATTATTTTTTCTTACAATGCCCTTCGAGTAAATAATGTTGGAGTATGTGTTAGGAGTGTTTATGTGAAGAGATAGTAAATGTTAATATAATCAATTTCATTACTAATTAATGTTAAAAGATGAATTTCTTAATTTATGTGAAAATAACCAAAAAATCACTTATTTTGGACTGGAGGAAGAAATTCTTTTCCAAATTGTTGCTTACCCTTTCTTTTAAAGATCAGCTGCTTGAATCTTGACTACTTTTTAGATATTTTTATATACTAGTTGTATATTTACAATCCGAAATTTCGTTTTGACTTTTTACATAGTTTGTTCGAGTACTTTTTAACTCATTTTGTGTTATTTTTGAATGAAGAATTGTCACGACCCTAAATTCACTAGTCGCGATGGCACTTAGCCCAACTCGCTTGGTGAGCCAATTAACCACTAACCAATTCCAATAACAATTAATAAAGCGATTAAGTAAAGAAATATCTGAATCTTATACATTCCCCATGGACTGGTAGTACAAATCATGAGCTTCTAAGAATAGTGTTTACAAAGCTGAAATGAAATAAATACATCGTTTGTTTGAAAAAAATACATAAACAAAATTTTTATAGATCTAAGGCTACCACGAACAAGAGGCAGCTACAACCGGGACACATGTACATCTTCAAATCCAGCTCCCATCGAACACAACAACATCAGCAGCCAACATCTGCACGCAAGGTGCAGAAGTGTAGTATGAGTATAACCGTCCCCATGTACTCAATAAGTAACAAACCTAACCTTAGGGTGAAAGTAGTGACGAGCTAACAAAAAGGTCGGGTCCAACACCAATATTCCACAACAGTTCATACAGCATAGTACAAGTAACAAACGAGTATCTCAAAAATAAAAGGCTCAGTTCGTTCATTGTTTCAGAATAATAGGCATTTCTTTTCAAGTATCTTAGTGAAAACCCAAATCTTTTACCGAAAAAGTCAAAATACGAGTAAGTTTGAAAACTGTGATTTTTCCCAAAAATCCTTTCAACAATAAGTAAGATGTTTCATTTTCCTTTCAGATAGTAAGTGCAAGATGTTTCTCTATGCCTATATGACAAAATGTATGAGAGCTCATAATGACGTGATACTATACAGCATGAGGAAAAATGCATCTTTATGCTTTAATGTCAAGTGCACATGCCAAATGCGATGCAAATCAGTGATAAAGATCATATGCACACTCTCAGAGTATCAATTCACGCAGTCCTCCCAGTCACTCGACACTCGCACTCAATAGGTACCTGCGCTCACTGGGGGTGTACAGACTCCGGAGGGGCTCCTACATCCCAAGCGCCATAATCCGCATGAACAACTCACGTGCCATTATATCAATATCTGGAATCGTACAGACAACTCACGTACTGCACAGACAACTCACATGCTATAGTAAGCCAATCTGACCCGTTGCGACGTGCAGCCCGATCCCATAATCATCCTCACAGTCAGGCCCTCGGCCTCACTCAGTCATCAATCTCTCCAGTCTCTCGCGCTCACAATGTCATGATACCAGCCCGAAAATAATGATATGATGCATCAATAAATAACAACAAAGACTGAGATATGATATGCATTTGAATGCGTGTGACTGAGTATGTAATGCAATGAAAACAGATTACTCAACAACAGAAATGACCTCAGTGGGTCCCAACAGGATAAGCATGTAGCCTATACATGATTTCTAACATAATCACAACATGGTTGCTCTATATAATTCACAATCCAATTACCAAAAACGAAGGTAGATTCGTGATATAAGATCAAAAATTAGTAGAGAACACTTATCACAAGTTGTGTGAAAAATGTCCTCTCCAAAGTTGCCTAATCCGAGCTCCAAAATCCGAAAATGAAGATAGAAACCAAAGACCTCGAATTATAGGTTTCTGCCCAGCGATTTTCGCATTTGCGGACGTTTCGTCGCACCTGCGACCACCGCTTTTGCGGAAAAACATTGCATCTACGGAAAATGGCCTTGTCCAGCAACCCCCGCACCTGCGGTATCAAACTCTACATCTCCGAAGACACTCGCACCTGCGGATCCGCATATGCACCCTTTTCTCCGCTTCTGCGGGCCTCCTCATCCAGATCCCATCTCACATCTACGACGCCTTTGTCGCTTTTGCGGCCATCGCACTTGCGCAAACCAACCACAGGTGCGATCATACCAGAGCCAGCAACCTTCAACAATACAACATGAAGTGAAAATGATCCAAACCTCATCCAAAACTCATCCGAGCCACTCGGGACCCTGTCTGAATATACTAACAAGTTCCATAACGCAATACAGACCTACTCGAGGCCTCAAAACACACATAACAACATAAAAATGATGAATCACATCTCAAATCGAAATCTATGTACTTCGAACTTTCAAATTCAATAACTCGTGCCGAAACATATCAAATCACTCCGGAATGACTTCAAATTTTGCAGACAAGTCACATTCGACATTACAGACCTTCTCCAACTTTCGGAATCAGAATCCGACCCCGATATCAAAAAGTCCACTCCTAGTCAAACTTTTCAAAATTTCAACTTTCACCATTTCGAGCCAAATTCAACCACGGACCTCCAAATCACAATCTGGACGCGCTCTTAAGTCCAAAATCACCCAACTGAGCTAACAGAACCATCAAAATTCCAATCCGAGGTCAAATGCTAAAAAGTCAAACTTGATCAACTCTTTCAAATTTAAAGCTTCCTAGTTGAGAATCATTCTTCCAAATCAGTCCCGAATAACCTGAAAACCAAAACCGATGATTCACACAAATCAAAATATATCATACGGAGCTACTCATGCCCCTAAACTACCGAGCGAAGTGAAAATTCTCAAAATGACTAGTTGGGTCATTACATTCTCCCCCGCTTAAACATACGTTCGTCCTCGAACGTGTTAAGAGTTGTTCCCAAAACTATCAAACCGCCGTATAACCTTACCATGCACATACCCGAGGGTGATCCCACGTCACCCTTTCCCATACAGGTCCGATAACACAACATAACTGAAATTTCATAATTCAACCTAGCCCACAAGCCTTAGAATCCCATTTCCAACATTCAGAATTTCTTATAAGATCAGAATCTCACATCTACATACTGTATAAGTCTGCACAAGCTGTACCTAAAGCCGTAACCATAACTCAAATACTCAAAACTCAAATACCACATAGCTCAAATGCTTAAAGCAATGATTTCTAATCACAGTAACTGCTCAAATCAACCCAATACCGGTAACAACCTCATATCAAACAAAGCCTCGTTATAAACCTTCGTACACTGCCAATGATGAAAGAAACATGCAGAACTCATAACCATTCATCAGATCAACAAGTCATGGTACTCCATCTCCTTCGACAAGAATCATAGAAAATTTCTAAGCCGACTTTAGATATTATCCTTCCAAATATACCGCAATCAAATCTGATAGCACCATCCTAGATCCGACGACTTTATCTTATTAAATACCAGCTACTCTACTGATATGCCACACCCATACTATCTAAAGCCACAACTCATGCAATCCGTGAACCAATAAGCAACATTCCAAATATACTCAATCACAAAAATGACTCAAATAAGACAACCGTCCAGCAAGCTTGACGGGTGCCACCCCAACGCAATGATAAGAACCCATCATACTATAGAACCATAACACAAGAATCTAACACAAAGGATCATATCTTAACATAACTCTGCCGCCATGTGCGACCCCATCCAAATACTGATCCATATGAAAACCTCAGCCACCATGCTCAAAATTAATAACCACGCGCAATCCGACATCAAGTACTCAAAGTGCATTACCATAACCATGGAGAAGCAAATGACATAATGCCACACAAATCCGAAAGAACATAACCAATGCGCAATCAATCATGCATCACCCAAATACCCATCTCGCGCAAATTCCGCTATAAAGCCCCAATAGAACTGCACCATGTGTGCATACAACCAACGAATCACAAATCCTCGTAGCATAGAAGAGTAGCTCACAGATCATACCAGAACACGAATAAGCTCAACAACAACCGAATGGCACATTCCTCAACAATAGCAGTATGGAGCCAACCAATCCGGCTCGGTGTAGAATACACATCCTAATTGGGCCTACCAATGGATCCCCCCCCAAATCAACTCCGGGAACCCATAAATAGATAAATAAACCTCCGAAAGCCCACAATGACTGAATCATAGCACATACTATCATCTGATTAGCTTTGGTCATGACTTCATAGTCCACAACCATGAAACAATCTGCTCTTGAGAACTCCTAGTCTCCAAATCCATAGAACACACGAATTACCATATCTAATCCCAACTTCACCGCCAAAAATACCTAACACATGTCTCATACACGATGATCCGACGAGAAATACTTCTAAAATTCTTCCGTGTCACATAGCAGAATTTGAATATCAGCAGTCGATCAACCAGAAGAGTGCCGCAGTACCAGTGAAGTATCCATAAATCAAAACACATTGCCCCTTCTGAAATGTATACTCTCATCAAGCCATACCGATTAGTAATATCAGTTACCTAGTCATCTGAAACCGTCCATGCTGCCTATAAATCTATGCCCTTCCCTTCCAAACTGATATGTGACCTTGCACATACAAATCTCAATCTCCCACAACACCGCATCTACAATGCCATACTATGAAGAGTACAAGAATCTCATAATCAACTCTGAGTCCCAAGCAGAATACATACCCGATCACTCGGAAACCTTCTATTTGATCTTATCCCGAAGAAAATTCCAATACGCAACATATTCCTCACACCGGTAGGAAATATACTCCTCGAACCGTGGTAAAAACCATTGAGAACTCTTTGAAATCTATTTGCATATAACCAAGCTATCATAACCGAATCTCTCTAACTCAACCCAGTCACGCAGGTTGCCAAAACCCAAAAGAATTACCACGAAACACCTGTGGAGATTAGCCACATCATAGGTACCTAAAGGACCGATTATATCCATTAGTGTGCTGATCCAACCGACTACCACGCTGTCGTATTTCTCCAAGTCCATTCCAAATTACCTTCAAATTGATACTTCTCCTTGCTGGAACACCACGATCCTTAACCAAAATTCACCACACAAGAGACCCTAGTATAAAACCACAACGCCCTAAGGCCCATAAGCTGCTGACTTCCCTCTTAAGCACCCCAAAGCACCACAACCGCGACACCCACTCTAAAGAGACCTTATGTGAACCTAAAACTATTTTCTTCACCTTCTTGATGCTGAAATGCATAATCCATAACGGTATGAAAATGCCACAAGTCCTGATACCATCCAATGTAACTCTCAGTTTCTAGCCAAATACAAATCTTAAAAATTCCAAATCACTACATATAAATCTTGAATCCATCAGAACCATTCTCGAGAGTCATCCACTTTACTCAAATCTCAATTAAACCGACCAAACAGACCGAACGACCCATGCCCCATTAGCATATCAACACCCAAGGGAGTAACCCACAATCCTAAGCAACTGAGCAGATTCCTACTCTATGTACACTACACCCTTCACTAATAACCACTCAATTATTTTATGATTCCCATATACCCATAAAGTGTAATACAACATGTATCCCAAATTTTCTTTACCTAAGTCATCCTCGATCTCGACCTCTGTAAGTACCCCGAACCGAAACCAATACAACACATAACCGTGCAATCAACTCATCGATAGCAAACTCCCCCACTTGTCTCAAAACCACAGAACAAAACACTCGATAACATCATGATACCCATAATCTATTACTGCCAGAATCCCGCACTGAAATTCAACTAAATCCTTCGTAAGCTCATGTAACACAAACCATATAATACCTCAAATCATCTGCAAATCTCGCATTCATCCTTGTGATAGTCAGGTCAACTGTTACAACCGATCCAAACTCAAATCGCACAAATATACCCCACTGGTAGAAAAGAAACCCCCACACAACGTTATAAAAACTACACATCCGTAGATTACCTCAAACTGACATCTCTTTATACCCTTTCACAGCTACAACTACTAAGCAATCACTTAAACTCCCTAAGTCTAATCTCGACAATAATACATGAGAACATATTTCGTTCTAGCATTAAGCAACAGAAAAGATCCTTCAATGCACTCATACTTGAGACTGTACATCACATCAAAATGAAAATCAAGCACCCAATGGACCCTCATTTACATTTCAAGGAAACACTTCTCGTCGCATTCAAATTGTCTTAACACATCCTGCAGTCATATCATACTCATCAAAAAATTATTCCACCGCTCATCGAGCCACAAATTCCACTCGTAGGGACATTACCAGCCATATGAATCCAAAGGTAAAAGTTACCACTGAAGCTACCGGGTTTAAGCTGCGGTCTAACCAGGGCCTCAAGTCCTCTAGACTGGCCCATCACCAAAACACCGAATACACATCTCGAACCTCGTTCATAGAAACACAACCGATACCGAGTGCTCACATGCGCATACGAATGCGTGGAAGGAATTCAAAGAGTTACACTTCAAGCTGAATCAATGCCGCACGAAAAGGAAAGAAAGATGGGAAGTATATCCTAAATGTCCTGTAGCCTCTCGAAGATAGGTATGGATGTCATCATACCGATCCGCAAGACTCTACTAGACACTTGCTTATGACTTATAGAACCTATGAACCTAGAGCTCTGATACCACCTTGTCACGACCCCAAATCCACTACTCGTGATAGAACCTAACCCAACCTGCTAGGTAAGCCAATTAACAACTAACCAATTCTAATAACAATTAATAAAGCGATTAAGTAAAGAAATATCTTAATCTTATACATTCTCCAAGGACTAGTAGTACAAATCATGAGCTTTTAAGAATAGAGTTTACAAAGTTGAAATGAAATAAATACATCATCTATTTGAAAAAAATACATAAAAAGAATTTTTATAGATCTAAGGCTACCACGAACAAGAGGCAGCTACAACCGGAACACAGGTACATCTTCAAATCCAGCTCCCATCGAACATAACAACATCAGCAGGCAACATCTGCACGCAAGGTGCAGAAGTGTAGTATGAATACAACCGACCCCATGTACTCAATAAGTAACAAACCTAACCTTAGAGTGAAAGTAGTGACGAGCTAACAAAAAGGTCGGATCGAACACCAATATTCCACAACAGTTCATACAACATAGTACAAGTAACAAACAAGTATCTCTGAAATAAAAGGCTCAGTTCGTTCACAGTTCCAGAATAATAGGCATTTCTTTTCAAGTATCTCTATGAAAACCCAAATCTTTTACCGAAAAAGACAAAATACGAGTAAGTTTGAAAACTGTGATTTTTTTCAAAAATCCTTTCAACAATAAGTAAGATGTTTCATTTTCCTTTAAGATAGAAAGTGTAAGATGTTTCTCTATGCCCATATGTCAAAATGTTTGAAAGGTCATAAATGACGTGATACTATACAGCATGAGGAAAAATGCATCTTTATGCCTGTATGTCAAGCGCGCATGCCCAATGCGATGCAAATCAGTGATAAAGATCATATGCATGCTCTCAGAGTATCAATTCACTCAGTCCTCCCTGTCACTCGGCACTGGCACTCAGTAGGTACCTGCGCTCACTGGAGGTGTGCAAACTCCGGAGGGGCTCCTACATCTCAAATGCCATAATCCGCACGGACAACTCACATACTGCACGGACAACTCACGTGCCATAATATCAATATCTCGAATCATACGGACAACTCACGCGTTGCACGGATAACTCACGTGCTATAGTAAGCTAATCTGACCCACTGCGGCGTGCAACCCGATCCCATAATCATCCTCACAATCAGGCCCTCAGCCTCACTCAATCATCAATCTCTCCAGTCTCTCGGACTCACAATATCATGATAGAAGCCCGAAAATAATGATATGATGCATCAATAAATAACAACAGAGACTGAGATATGATATGCATGTGAATGCGTGCGACTGAGTATGTAATGCAATGAAAGCAGATTACTCAACAACAAAAATGACCTCAGTGGGTCCCAACAAGATAAGCATGTAGCCTAAATATGGTTTCTAACATAATCACAGCTTGGTAACTCTAGTACGTAGAGATTTCATGATTTCACACAAGTTCAGGTAAATGCACAGTACCGTAGAAATAACGAAAATCACAGTTCAAACGGTGCACGCCCACACGCCCATCACCTAGCATGTGTGTCTCCTCAAAATCAAACACATATTACGTATATTCAGGGTTCATATCCTCAGCCCCAAGATTAGAAGAGTTACTTACCTCGAACAAGCTAATACCAATGCCGAGCAAGCCAAACGATGCTACAACGATGCCATCTCGCGCGTTCCAATCTCCGAATGGCCCGAAACTAACCATAAACAACTCAAGTATATCAAACACTGCTAAAGGAACCAATCCCGATCGAAAAAGATCAAATCTTGAATCAAAAGCCCAAAATGGCCAAAAGCCCAACCCGGGCCCGCACCTCGGAACCCGAATTTTTTTATAAAATCCAACAACCCATTCAATTCCGAGTCCAACCATACTAGTTTCACTCAAATACGACTCAAATTCGATGTTCAAAACTCCAAAATTCACATTATGAAACTTTAGGCCAAAACCCCCAATTTCCTCTTTAAAATTCACAATCCAATTACCAAAAACGAAGGTAGATTCATGATATAAGATCAAAATTGAGTAGAGAACACTTCACCCAAGTTGTGTGAAAAATTGCCTCTCCAAAGTCGCCCAATCCGAGCTCCAAAATCCGAAAATGAAGATAGAAACCAAAGACCTCGAATTATAGGTTCTGCTTAGTGATTTTCGCATTTGCGGACGATTCCTCGCACTTGCGACCACCGCTTTTGCGGAAAAACATCGTATCTGTGAAAAATGGCCTTGTTCAGCAACCCCTGCACATGCGGTGGTATAAAACTCTGCATTTGTAAAGATACCCGCACCTGCGCCCTTTTCTCCGCTTCTGTGGGCCTCCTCATCCAGCTCTCATCTCGCATCTACGACGCCTTTGTCGCTTCTTCGGCCATCGCACTTGCGCAAACCAACTGCATGTGTGATCATACCAGTGCCAGCAGCCTTCAGCAATGCAACATGAAGTGAAAATGATCTGAATGTCGTCCAAAACTCATCCTAGCCACTCGGGACCCCGTACGAATATACCAACAAGTTCCATAACGCAATACGGACCTACTCGAGGCCTTAAAACACACATAACAACATAAAAATGACAAATCACATCTCAAATCGAAATCTATGAACTTCGAACTTTCAAATTCAATAACTCGTGCCGAAACATAGCAAATCACTCCGGAATGACTTTAAATTTTGCACACAAGTCACATTCGACATTACGTACCTGCTCCAACTTTCGGAATCGGAATCCGACCCCGATATTAAAAAGTTTACTCCCGGTCAAACTTTTTAAAATTTCAACTTTCGCCATTTTGAGCCAAATTCAACCATGGACCTCCAAATCACAATCCGGACGTGCTCCTAAGTCCAAAATCACCCAACGGAGCTAATAGAACCATCAAAATTTCAATCCGAGGTCAAATGGTGAAAAGTCAAACTTGGTCAACACTTTTAAATTTAAAGCTTCCTAGTTGAGAATCATTCTTCCAAATCAATCTCGAATAACCTGAAAACCAAAACCGATGATTCACACAAATCAAAATACATCATATGAAGCTACTCACACCCGTAAACTATCGAGTGAAGTGCAAATACTCAAAATGACTGGTTGGGTCATTACAAGAATTATCCATGTAACTCCATATCCATTCTCAATCTAAGACAAGAATCTAGCTCAATAAAGATTTCATAAAGTAGTGGTGTGAAAAAATCATATTTCAATTAGTGTCTCTATAAATCTAACTATACACCAAGCTAGTGCTGGCAATTCCAATCCAAAGTTGTTTGATTCGTGCGACCCTTCCATCATAAAATCAATAAAATCGTATTCTAATATGTTTATTTGAAAGGTAAAATACATAAGTTCCACCTAAAGTTGTTCAAAAAAACTAGGTTCTATAATTTATCTTTACGGGCATTTATCTTCCCCCCTAAATACTTCTAAGTCAATTGTTTTTCCCCTTCTATGGATCTAAGATAGTCATATGGTAATCAGTAATTTCTTTGCACGTTTTAATATATAAATCGAATAAAAAATGAAAAAATATTTAAAATTCATCTCTTCTTTAAATTAACCCGCAACTGTAAAAACCAACTCATATATCTGACCTAACATTGTAAAATTTGAAAGAACCCTAATTTCTCTCTCTTTCCATTGAATAAACCCCAATCTTTATTCAAGAAATGGTTTTTCGAACTGAATCAAAGCCTTCGACCTGAATCCTTGCATGAATTTGCCTTTCTACAAAGCTTTC
The DNA here is from genome assembly GCF_000390325.3 of Nicotiana tomentosiformis. Taxonomy (NCBI): domain Eukaryota; kingdom Viridiplantae; phylum Streptophyta; class Magnoliopsida; order Solanales; family Solanaceae; genus Nicotiana; species Nicotiana tomentosiformis. The sequence goes on along the minus strand of NC_090822.1, from coordinate 83,379,248 downwards.
GACCTGAAAATTTTAGCCTAATCTTCTCGCTTGAGTAGTATTTCGACCAAGGTTTGTTGTTTCTCTCTTCTTTTTTTATATTTCATTTTATTCATATTATTCAACATGTAAAATTTCTTCTTAATTTATGGATATTTCTGTGTAGCACATGATGCGATCAATTTATTTGATTAGGCTTTGTATGAAAGATAGTGACCATGCTTTGACTGAAGATATTTGCTGCAACCATGGCTATGTCTGCCAATGTTGACATCTTTGATCCCAAGGAACCCTGATAGAAGATATTGGGCGTGCCCATACTATGGGGTCATTTTTCTATAATCGAATTTAGTTGATATGGTTGCAACCATGACTATTGTATAGTGATTCATTTCTTTTTCTTCATCATTGTAGGTCTAAGATCTTGTGATTTTTGGCATTGGAGGGATGTAGAAATCGATCATAGATCCAAAATTATCTTTACCATAATGGTGGAAAAAATAGGTGAGCTTGAAAGTAAATCGGAAGTTTCTGAAACTATTGAGAAGACTAAGCTTAGGGAGACAAAAGAACTAGAAAACAAGAGAGAGATACAATTGGAGAAGCTGAAATAAGAAATTGCGAAGATAAAGGAAAGGAAGAAGAAGTGGAGAAATAATTTGGTTAGGTACAAGATTAGAGAGAATGTACTTTGGTTTGTTCAATTGTGTGGTTGTGTTATTGTCACGACCCCAAATTCCCTCCGAAGAATATCGTGTTGACATCTCTACGACTAGGTAAGCCTAACAAATAACAACCACTGAATATATATATATATATACACACAAGACACTGAAAGCGACTAAATAATGGATAAAACCATTTGAAAATAGAATCTCACAATTTCACCCTCCAAAATCGGTAGAACTGAGTCATAAGCTCTATAGAATGCTACTAGAGTGCTACTACATCACTGTCCGAAATAGAAATACAACAGTAATGAAAATAAAGGAAGGTGACTCCGAGGCCTACAGATGCCGAGCATGCATACCTTGAAGTCTCCGTTGAAAGCAGCTAGCAAGACTCTCTATCTACTGGCACGAGTAGACGATGTGCAGAAGCATAGTATGAGTACACCACAATAGTACCCAACAAGTATCAAGCCTAACCTCAGTAGAGTAGTGACGAGGCCAGGTCAAGTCACCTACTAGGATATGAAATGGACATTACGGACTACAACTACTAGAATGTTATCGAATGGAGCAATAAGAAATATTTCTTCCATGACACTTCGCAACATGAAATAATAGCAAGAAACACAATGAGGTACCGCCTCATGTATAATAAAATCAGACCGAGGTACCGCCTCGTATTCATATTTCTTAATTTCAATTACAATCTTTCCTTATGCTGCCGCGTGAGCCTTACATTTGAAAATAGATTTTGAAAATAGTGTTTCCGAAATAGCTACGCGCACTTTAGCCCACCTTATGATGCCACGTGGCTTCACGAAGTTCCCCTACAAGCAACACGCACATAAGTCCCACCTTATACCGCCACATGCACACCAACCCAAGCCTTATACCTCCACATGAGCATCAATATCATATCACGATAACAACTCGCACCACAAGTTCCCACATATCACAACTTGCCAACAACAACAATGTCAATATTTACACAACAATAGTCCACGGCTCCACCATAGGGTATACAAGAATATCAACAACAATAATGGATGGAAAATGCTCAATAGGATAGATGTTCCAACAATAACCAATATCGTCTCAACGTATTAACTACTTTCATAGCCTCAATATCAAATAACTCAACAATGAGAAAACAACGTGTAACCACAATATTAGATAAGACTTACTCACAATAAAGGAAACAATCTTCAACAATGAGTATCAAATAACAGAAGTCAACAAATGAAGGGCAACAGGAACAATTAATTCAACAATGATAATCAACAATGAAGAAATAACATGTGACAATAAAGGGGCAACATGATAAAAAACATCATGGGAGAAATTTAGCAAGTAAGATGTAGGACAATTACTAAACAATTCAACTAAAAAAATTAAGGATAGTCTAACACAATTAAGGATGATTTAACAATGAGAATCTAGAGCATAATATAACATTTCAATTATAGCATGGAATAGTCTAAGTATCCTAAACCAGTCAAATACTACATACAACTCGTGTACCCACTCATCACCTTGCGTACACGAATTTAAAGTAGCACAATTGAATCAAACAATACCAATCCTAAGGGGTAGTTCCCCCACACGAAGTTAGGCAAGACACTTACCTCAAATAGGCCAGTTCGCAACTCGAAAATAGCTTTTCCCTTAAAGTTCACCTCCACACGGCTCAAATCTAATCAAAATCGACTCAATAACATCAAACAGTGCTAGGGAATTCAGTTGCAATAGATAAAGTTATGATTTTTACACTTTTTTCAAAAAGTTAACAAAAGTCAACCTGAGACTAGCCTGTCGGAACCCGAGTCCAATGGTAAATTCCGTCTACCCATGACCCCATGAGTTAATATATGTGATTAGTTTCAAAATCCGAGTCCAAATTAACTCTCAAAACTCAATTTCGTATTTTTCAAAAAACTTGACAAAGTTTCATAAATTTCTACTTTGATTCACATGATTTTGATGTTAAAAGCTAAGATATGTTGATGGAATATGATTATAAAGAGATTAGGATCATTTACCCAAGGTTTGTAGGTAAACTTCCTGTCTCCAAGTCGCCTCCTACCGAGTCTAGAGTTCAAAAATAAGAGAATAAACTCAAAATTCTCGTCCCTCAACTATTAGTCCAGTCGCAGATGTCGCATTTGCGAACCCCGCAAATACGAAGAATCACTCGCAAATGCGAAGACCTTTCCACCTATGCTATCATTGCAATTACGAGGAATAATTCACAATTGTGAACTTTGGACTTTTGCAATTGCGACAAAATAGATCGCAAATGCGAACTGACCCCTTCCTAGCCTTTTTCGCAAATGCGAACCTAGGAGGTTTGGCTTAACTTCGCAATTGCGAACTCAGACCATGCAATTAGGAGATCTGAGGCCTGTGCAGAAACTAGAACCCTTTTAATTCCAATCATACAAACTCACTCGCGAGATCAAAACACAAAAATAATATCTAAAACTACAAATTGGACTCTAAAATGCTTGATTTTTAAAGAGAATTTCAAGAACTTCTAACATTAAAACTACGCGTCTGATTCCTATCAATTCAACTTTGAATGACGCCAAACTTTACAGACAAGTTTTAAATGCCATAACGGACCTATTTCACGTCCCAAAATCAATTTCCGAGTTCAATAGCTATAAGTCAACCTACAGTCAAACTTTTCAAGTTAAAATTTCAAAATTTTGGCAAATCAACCTACAGACTTCCAAAATTAATTTCGGGCATACGCCCAAGTTCGAAATTACAATAAAACACAGTTCTAGGGTTATTTTAACAAAAGTCAAAGTTTGGTCAATATTTTCAAATTAAAACTTCTAAGTCTAGAATCAAGGGTCCAAAGCAACCCGAAAACCTCCCGGAACGAAACTAATCGACCTCGCAAGCCATAAAAGCATTAACTCACATATGTGAAGCAATAAAAGGGGTAATAGGTCGCAATTATACAAAACGACTTATCGTGTCATTACAGTTATAGTCATTAGCTCTTCGTTTCATGTAATCTATGAGAAGAATAATGCAATGAAGTTTCCTTTAGGGTCATGATATTGTTGTATTTTTTCTGAAGTTAAGTCTTATTTTGGTCTTAAAATAGGTTGTTATATCCTCTTTTGTAATGAACTTTATTGTATCTTTTGATGTAATCTAATGTACCTTGTTGGGTTCTTTGTTTTGTTACAATTGGTACTCTCTATATAACACAAAATGAATAGAGTTAGTGTCAACAAAAGTGCAGTCTTAGCTGCTTAATATTGCATGAAATCATAAACACAACTGTAATTATATACTATCAAGTGCAGTCATAATTATATAATAATTCCAGAAAATAATCACCAAAACATAATACTAATTGCAATCACAATTGAATAATAACTCTAGGAAATAGTCATCACAACACAATATTAATTGCACTCACAACTGCATAAAATTATCTGAAACAATCATCAAAATATAGTACACACTACAATCTACCAAAAATATGCTAAAAGACCAAAAATAACAAATGTTTGCTGGTGTAACGACCTGATCGGTCGTTTTGAGCATTTGCACTTCGCTCGGTAGTTTGAGGGAATTAGTAGTTTCGTATGATGTATTATGACTTGTGTGAATAGTCGGATTTGGTTTTCAGGTTATTCTTAATCAATTTGGAAGAATGAACTTCATGATTGAAACTTTAAGTTGGAAGAGTTGACCAAATTTGACTTTTTAGTATTTCATGCCGGATTGGAGTTTTAATGGTTCTGTTAGGTTCAGATGGGGATTTTGGACTCGAGCGTATGCCTAGATTTGCATTTGGATATTTCTAGAAGGATTCGACACTCATTGGCAAAATTTAAAAATTTGAAGGTTTGGAAAGTTCATAAGTTTGACCGGAAATTGACTTTGAGGATATCGTATTCAGATTGTGGTTCTAGGAACTGGAATAGCTTCGATATGTCATTTAATTAGAAATTTGAAGGTTTGAAAAGTTCATAAGTTTTACCGGAAGTTGACTTTGAGGATATCGTGTTCGGATTGTGGTTCCGGGAATTGGAATAGCTTCGATATGTCATTTGGGACTTGTGTGCAAAATTTGAGTTAATTCCGGGTTAATTTGATATGTTTCAGCGCGAGTTTTGGAAGTTCAAATTCAAAGTTCATCTAAGTTCGAATTGAGGTGCGATTCGTCGTTTCGATATTGTTATGTTGCGAGACTTGTTGGAATGTTTGGACGTGGTCCTGAGGAGCTCGAGCTTGTTTCAGATCGATTTCAGATTATTTCTTCTTCATATAGCATTGCTGGTTTCTGCTGAAGTATGGTGAACTAAATGTTCTTCGCAATCACGAACTTAAAGGTGCGATCGTGTAAGGGAAAATTGGAGCATAGTATTTATTCTTCTTCGCGTTAGCGAATGACGGTCTGCGTTCGCATAGGTTGGAGCATATTGAGCATCGCGTTCGCGCAAGTGTGCACGCGTTCGCAGTGTATAGCTGAGCTGGGCAGTTCTTCATGGCCTCTTCATTGCATTCGCGAGCCTAGGGCCACGTTTGCATAGTAAGTTTTCGAGGGTGAGCTTTTTTGTGCTTCGCGAACGCGAAATTTGTTCTGCGATCGCATAGGGTGATTCTGGGCAGTAAAATTTTCTTCTTCGCGATCTTGATTCATTGATTCGTCCAGTGATTATAATGTACTCTATTTTAGGGGTTTTGACCATTTTTACATATTTGGAGCTATGAACCTCGGATTGAGGTGATATTTGAGGCAAGTTTCACCATATGGATTGGGGTAAGTGTTTTCTATTCGATTTTGTTTATATTTCATGAATCTATCTTCATTTGGGACTTGTGTGCAAAATTTGAGTTAATTTTGGGTTGATTTGATATGTTTCGGTGCGAGTTTTGGAAGTTGAAAGTACAAAGTTCATCTAAGTTTAAATTAAGGTGCGATTCATTATTTCGATGTTGTTATATGTGATTTGTGGACTCAAGTAGGTCTGTGTTATGTTACGAGACTTGTTGGAATGTTCGAACGTGATCCCGAGGGGCTCGGGCGTGTTTCAGATCGAATTTAGACTATTCCTTATTCATATCGCAATGTTGGTTTCTGCTAAGTCTGGTGCACTAAATGTTCTTCGCGATCACGGGTTTAAGGTGCGATCGCGCAAGGGAAAACTGGAGCAGAGTATTTCTTCTTCTTCTTCTTCGCGTTCGCAAATGACGGTCCGTGTTTGCATAGGTTGCGGCAGATTGAGCATCGCATTCATGCAGGTGCACATGCTTTCGCAATGTAGAGCTTAGCTAGGAAGGTCTTCATGGCTTCTTCATTGCGTTCGCGAGCCTGGGGCTGCATTTGCGTAGTGACTTTGAGAGGGTGAGCTTTTTTGTGCTTCACGATCGCGAAGTTTGTTCCGCGATCGCATAGGGTGATTTTGGGTAGTGAAATTGTCTTCTTCGCGATCGCGATGATGTTTCCGCGATCGCGATTCATTGAATAGTCTAGTGATTATAAAGTACTCTATTTTGGGGTCTTCAACCATTTTTATATATTTGGACCTATGGAGCTTGGATTGAGGCGATTTTGAGGCCATTTTCACCATATGGAATTGGGTAAGTGTTCTCTATTCGGTTTTGTTTATATTTCATGAATCTATCTTCATTTTTAGCATTTGGTTAATGATTTCAAAAGAGAAAGTTGGGGGTTTCTGACTAAATTTTCATAGAGCGAATTCTTGAGTTTAGAACATCGACCCGAAGTCGGATTTGAATAAAACTTATATGGTTGAACTCGTAATTGAATGTGAAATCATATTTTGTGAGTTTTGTTGAGTACCGAGGTGCGGGCTCGAGTTTGACTTTTTGGTTGACTGGGCTTTTGATTAAAGATTCGACTTTTATCATTTGGAATTGTTTTCTTGTGCTTCATTTGATGCATTTGAGTTGATTTTGGATAGATTCGAGTTGTTCGGAGGTTGTTACGCGCGAGATGGAATTTTTGGAGCATCGTTTGGCTTGCTCGGTATTGGATTTGGCTTGCTTGAGGTAAGTAATACTTGTAAACTTTGTGCTGAGGGTATGAAACCCCGAATTATGTGTTATGTGATTGATGTTAAGGAGACGCGCATGCTAGGTGACGGGCGTGTGGGCGTGCACAGTAGAAATTATGATTTAGTCGATTCCAGGGAACTATGTAGCTATCTTATCTGAACATTTTTACTGAACTCTATGTGTTAGAGTACTCGAGCTGTAATCTATGTTAGAAATCATGTTTAGGCTATATGCTTATCCTGTTGGGGCCCACTGAGGTCATTTCTATTGTTGAGTTATTTGTTTACATTGCAATTATGTACTCAGCCATACGCATTCCTTTGCATATCATATCTCAGACTCTGTTACCATTTATTAATACATCATATCATCATTTTGGGCTGATTTTTCATGACATTGTGAGAGACTGGAGAGATAGATGATTGACTGAGGCCGAGGGCCTGATTGTGAGGATATTGATATTATAGCACATGAGTTGTCCATGAAACACGTGATTTATCCGTTCGGAGTCAGATATTTATACTATAGCACGTGAGTTGTCCGTGTGGATCTAGATATTGATACTATAGCATGTGAGTTGTTCGTGCACCACTTGAGTGTTCCGTTCACCACGTGAGTTGTTCGTGCGGATCCAGATATTGATACTATAGCACGTGTGTTGTCCGTGCAACACGTGAGTTATCCGTGGGGATCCAAATATTGATACTATGGCACATGAGTTGTCTGTTCAGCAAGTGAGTTGTCTGTGCGGATCAGACTTTATTGATTCATGCTAGGATTTGGTTTATTATAGAGCTTGAGCTGGATCGGCCCCTCCGAAGTCTGCACATCCATAGTGGGGGGCAATTGCTAGCAGTTATTAAGTTTGGGCTGGATCTGCCCTGTATGGTACTGAGTGACTGAGTGTGTCGAGTGAATGAACGTGATGAGTATAAAGTGTGAGACAGTGAGATTGAGTACTTGTATGGTTGAACTCGTAATTGATTGGGTTGTCGGATTTTGTGAGTTTTGTCTAGTACCGAGGTGCAGGCATGGGTTTGACTTTTTGGTTAACTTTGGTCTTTTGATTAAAGATTCAACCTTTATCATTTAGGATTGTTTCCTTGGGCTTTATTTGAGTTGCTTTTGTCTAGTTTCGAGTCGTCTAGAGGTCGGTACACGCGAGATGGCATTTTTGGAGCATCGTTTGGCTTGCTCGAGGTAAGTAACACTTCTAAACTTGGTGCTGAGGGTATGAAACCCTGAATTACGTGTTATATGATTGATGTTGAGGTGACGCACATGCTAGGTGACGGTCGTGTGGGCGTGCACCATAAAAATTGTGATTTAGTTGATTCCATGGAGCTGTGTATCTATCTTATTTGAACATTTTTACTGAACTCTATGTGTTAGAGCACTTGAGCTATAATTTATGCTAGAAATAATGTCTAGGATATATGATTATCCTATTGGGGCCCACTAAGGTCATTTCTATTAATGAGTTATTTGTTTACATTGCAATTATGTACTCAGCCGTACATATTCCTTTGCATATCATATCTTAGTCTCTGTTACCATTTATTGATACATCACATCATCATTTTGGGCTGACATTTCATGACATTATGAGCCTGAGAGACTGGAAAGATTGATGATTGAGTGAGGCCGAGGGACTGATTGTGAGGATATTGATACTATAGCATGCGAGTTGTCCGTGCGGATCCAGATATTGATACTATAACACCTGAGTTGTCTGTGCTAATTCAGATATTGATACTATAGCACGTGAGTTGTCCGTTCAGCCCGTGAGTTATCCGTGCGGATCCAGCTATTGATATTATAGCACGTGAGTTGTCCGTGAAACATGTGAGTTATCCGAGCAGATCCAGATATTGATACTATGTCACATGAGTTTTCTGTGAAGCACGTGAGTTATCCGTGAAAATCAGGTTTTATTGATTCATGCCAGGATTTGGCTTATTATAGAGCTTGGTCTAGATCGGCCCCTCCGGAGTCTGCACATCCACAGTGGGCGCAGTTGCTAGCCGTTATTAAGTTTGGGCTGGATCTGTCATGTACGGTACTAAGTGACTGAGTGTGTTGAGTGATTGAGCGTGATGAGTGAAAAGTGTGAGACAGTGAGATTGAGTACTTTGATAGTGTGAGTATATGAGTTCATCACTAAGATGCGTTGCATTTGACATGCGTACTTGAGATACATGCATATAGATGCATTTCCTTCTTCTACCAAGTTTTGGTGACATTCATGATTTCATGTAACGACCCTACCGGTCGTTTCGAGAGTTATAACCCCGTTTTCCCCATTCCTACTTCTTTTTTTGTTATTCAGCTATATTATGTTATATCAGGTTAGTTGGTTCGAGTCCGGAAGGAACTCAGAGTGAAATGAGACACTTAGTCTCACAATTGAAAATTTTAAGTTAAAAAAGTGGACCAGATATGGACCTATGTGTAAACGACCTTAGATTTAAATTTTGATGATTCCAATAGCTCCGTGTGGTGATTTTGGGCTTAGGAGCGTGTCCGGAATATTATTTGAAAGTCCGTAGAGGAATTAGGCTTGAAATGCCGAAAGTTTTATTTTTGAGAAGTTTGACCGGGGGTTGACTTTTTGATATCGGGGTCGGAATCCGATTCTAAAAATTGGAATACCTATATTATGTCATTTAGGACTTGTGTGCAAAATTTGAGGTCAATCAGACGTGATTTGATAGGTTCCAGAGTTGTTTGTAGAAATTAGAAATTTCAAAGTTCATTAGGCTTGAATTGGGGCATAATTCATGGTTTTAGCATTGTTTGAGGTGATTTGAGGATTCGACTAAGTTGGTATGATGTTTTAGGACTTGTTGGTATATTTGGTTGAGGTCTCGAGGGCCTCAGGTGAGTTTTAGATGGTTAACGAATCAAAAATTGAACTACAACAACTGCTGTAATTTCCTTTTGTTAGAAATTTCTTCTGCCAGATTCGAGCCCAGAAATCTCTCAGAATCGAGCCCAGATCGAGCCCAGGGTCGATAGCCACGATCGAAGCCATGATCAAGCCTAGGTTCGAGGGACAGGATCGAAGCCATGATCGAGCCAAGAGTCGAGCGCCACGATCGAAGCCATGATCGAGCCCAGAGTCGAGGGCCACGATCGAAGCCATGATCGAGCCCAGGGTCGAGGGTCACGGTCAAAGGCCGGGTCGAAGACATGATCGAAGGCCTAGGATCGGGAACTAGGATCGAAGGCCAGAATCGAGGACCTCAATCGAAGGCCAAGATCGAGGCAGAACCAAGGTTGTCTTGGCAGAATTATAAAAACAGGGACTTCGTCCCATTTGTCATTTTTGACAAATTGGAGCTTGAGGAGAGACAATTTTTGATATATTTCAAGGAAAACTTGAGGTAAGTCTGTTGTTATCGTTTCTACTCCATAATATTGAATTATCATCGAATAATCCGACTACATTACATGATTTTGAGGTGTAAATCAAAGATTGGAACTTAGAAATTTAGAAATAAGATTTGTAGATTTGAGGGTCGAGTTGAGGTCAGATTTTGGTAAAATTGGTATGGGTAGACTCGTGGTTGAATGGGCTTTCGAATTTTGTAACTTTTATCATGTTTTGAGATGTGGTCCCCATAGGTTATTTTTGAGCTAAATTTCGGATGTTTATGAAAAATTAGTATTTTCTTATGAAATTACTTCCAATAATTTTAATGACTGAAATGAATTATTTATGACTAGATTCGAGGCATTCGGAGGCCGATTTGCGAGGCAAAGGCATAACAGAGTAAACAGTTTCACGTTTTGAGGTAAGTAATAATTGTAAATCTGGTCCTGAGGGTATGAAACCCCGGATTTTGTATCATTCTACTATTTTAGTGACGTACATGCTAAGTGACGGGCGCGTGGGCGTGCACTGTTGGGGAATTGTGACTTAGTCCGTCCTATAGCAATAGTAAAGTTGCATACTATGTTGAAACCATATGATACTTATATGTTTTAGAAAGAATTTATGTAAATTGGGCTGAATGCCATGTTTAGGCCTTGCGCCCATGCTGTTTGGACCCTTAGGGGCTGTTTCCTACTATCCTCTCACTGTTTTTGATTGAAAATATATACTCAGTCATGTTTATACTTGTTTACTGCATAACTTAGTTGCATGACTCTATTTTGATGCATATAAATGTTTTAGGCCGAATGCCCTGTTTTATTGAAATGCCCGAGTGGCTTGAGAGGTTTATGACTGAGTGAGGCCGAGGGCCTGATTTGTGAGGATGAGTATGGATCGGGGCTGCCCGCCTGCAGTATATTTATGACTGAGTGAGGTCGATGGCCTGATTTGTGAGGATGAGTGTGGATCGGGGCTGCCCGCCTGTAGCATACTTTATTATTTTGGCACGTGAGTTGTCCGTGTAGATTATAGCGCTTGGGCTGAAGGAGCCCCTCCAGAGTCTGTACACACCCCCAGTGAGTGCAGGTACCTACTGAGTGCGAGTGCTGGGTGCCGAGTGCTGAGTGACTGGGAGGCATGAGCGATTGTGAGGTATGCCCGAGTGGCAAGAGTGATTGTGAGGTATGCCCGAGTGGTACGAGTGACTATGAGGTTTGCCCGAGGGGCTGTATATGAGTGATGTTTTGCCCGAGGGAATGTTTATGATTTCATCATTTTTGATCACCTTTGCATTGAGTTTTTGTTTGAAAAACTATTGGAGAAATTTCTTTAAATGCTTTTTACTGGAACTGGGTTTAAACTAGATAATTTGATTCAAATCCCGATTTTTAAAAGCTTGTGGTATTTTATTGAGATTTCCTGATATGATCGTTATATGCTTTATTGCTCGTCACTACTGCTCAGTCTTTATTTATTGTTGTTCTTACTGAGTTGGCGTACTCACATTACTCCCTGCACCTTGTGTGCAGATTCAGGTGTAGCTGGACATGGTAGCGGTTATTGAGTGTTCTAGTTGCAGATTTTCTTGTAGATAGCAAGGTAGTTGTTTGGCGATTGCAGCCCCTGCTCTTCTCCCTCTTATGTTTGGGATGGAACTGACCTGGGCTGGATCTTCCCTGGGCTGGATCTACCCTGTACGGTACTAAGTGACTGAGTGTGTCGGGTGATTGAGCGTGATGAGTGGAAAGTGTGAGACGATGAGATATAGTAATATGAGAGTGTGAGTGCACGAGTTCATCACTGAGATGCATTGCATTTGACACTCGTACTTGAGATACATGCATTGAGATGCATTTTCTTCTGCTACCCAGGTTTTGTGACATTCATGATTTCACCTGTATATTGACATGTAGGCATAGAGATGTATTTTCCTCATGCTATCTGAAAATGAAACATCTTATTTATTGTTGAAAGGTTTTTGGAAAATTCACAGTTTTCAAACTTACTCATATATTTTTTTGTATTTCGGCGAAAGATTTGGGATTTATTGTTATACTTGAAAAACATGCCTATTTTTCGTAACTGAGAACGAGTTGAGCATCTTGTCTCCGAGTTATTTTTTTGTACCACTTTTATTATATTGTTATGAGTTGTGGCTGGTTATTGGAGTTGGACCCTGACCATTATCCACGCTCATCGCTACTTTTAACCTAAGGTTAGGTTGGTTACGTATTGAGTATATGGGGTCGGTTGTACTTATACTACACTTCTGCACCTTGCGTGAAGATCTTGGATGTTGATGTTGCTGCGTACGGTGAGAGCTGGATCGGAAGATGTACCTGCATTCCAGTTATGGCTATCACTAGTCCTTGGTAGAATTAGATTCGAGTTATGTTCATTTACATTTCAGATATATGTTGTAACTATTTAAATTCAGTTTTTGTAAAAAAATCTAAAACTTAGATGCTCATGATTTGTACTACCAGTCCTTGGGAAATTCTTTGTATAATAGTTCAGTTTTATTATCATTTCTTCTCATAATAAATATCATTTGAAGTGGTTTATTGTTAGTTGGCTTACCTAATGGGTTGGGTTAGGTGCTAGCACGACTAGTTGAATTTTGGGTCATGACAAGTTGGTATCAGAGATCTAGGTGCATAGTTCTACAAGGCATGAGCAAGTGCCTAGTAGAGTCTTGCAGATCGGTATGATGACGTCCATACCTATCTTTGAAAGGCTACAGGGCATTTAGGATAAACTTCCCATCTTTCTTTTCTTATCGTGCGACATTGATTCAGCTTGAAGCGTAACTCTTTGAATCCCTTCCACGTATTTGTATGCGTATGTGAGCCCTCGGTATCAGCTATGCATTAACGACTTGTGATTCCATGGATGCAGTGCGAGATGTGATTTCTGTGTGCTGATGATGGGTCGGTCTGGAGGACTTGAGGTCGGGTTGTGGATGTAGCTTGAGCACGGGGATTTTAGTTATGTGAGCATGTGTTTGTGGGACTTATATGTCTGGTAGCGTCCCTATAAGTGGAATTTGTAGCTCGATGAATGGTTGGATGGCTATATGATGAGTATGATGCGACTGTGGGATGTGTTCAGATGGATTGAATGTAACGAATTCGTCAGTTATGGGTTCCAAGGTTTATGGGCTAAGGCTAAATTAAAGATCGTCAGTTATGTTGTGTTGCCAGGCTTATACGGATTAGGTGACGTGGGATCATCCCCGGGTACGTGCATGGTAAGGTTACACGGCGGTTTGATGGCTTTGGAATTACTCTCATCACGTTCGAGGATTAACATATGTTTAAGTAGGGGAGAATGCAATGACCCGACCGGTCATTTTGAGTATTTCCACTTTTCTCGGTAGTTTGAGGGCATGAGTAGCTCTGTATGATGTATTATGACTTGTGTGAATCGTCGGTTTTGGTTTTCAGGTTATTCAGGATCGATTTGGAAGAATGAACTTCATGATTGATGCTTTAAGCTGGAAGAGTTGACCAAGTTTGACTTTTTAGTATTTGACCTCGGATTGGGGTTTTGATGGTTCCGTAAGGCCCGGATGGTGATTTCGGACTTGGGCGTATGCCCGGATTTGTATTTGGATATTTCTAGAATGATTCGACAATAATTGGCGAAAATTGAAAATTTGAATGTTTGGAAAGTTCATAAGTTTGACCGAAAGTTGACTTTAAGGATATCAGATTCGGATTATTGTTCTGGAAATTGGAATAGCTTCAATATGTCATTTGGAACTTGTGCGCAAAATTTGAGTTTATTCCTGGTTGATTTGATATGTTTCGGTGCGACTTTTGGAAGTTGAAAGTTCGAAGTTCATCTAAGTTCGAATTGAAGTGCGATTCGGAGTTTCGATGTTGTTATGTGTGATTTGAGGCCTCGAGTAGGTCTGTGTTATGTTACGAGACTTGCTGGAATGTTCCGACGTGGTCCCAAGGAATCGGGCGTGTTTCGGATCGATTTCGGACTATTTCTTCTTCATATTGCATTGCTGATTTCTGAAGAAGTCTAGTGCACTAAATGTTCTTCGCGGTCACAGACTTAGAGGTGCGATTGCGTAAGGGAAAATTGGAGCAGGGTATTTCTTCTTCGCATTCGCGAATGACGGTCCGTGTTCGCATAGGTTGCGGCAGATTGAGCATCGCGTTCACGCAGGTGCGCTCGCATTCGCAGTGTAGAGCTGAACTGGCAGGTCTTTATGGCTTCTTCATTGCGTTTGCGAGCCTTGGGCCGCGTTCGCGTAGTGACTTTTCTAGGGTGAGATTTTTTGTGCTTCGTCATCGCCAAGTTTGTTCCACGATCGCATAGGGTGATTTTGGGCAGTAAAACTTTCTTCTTCACGATCGCGATGGTGTTTCAGCGTTCACGATTCATTGATTCGTCCAGTGATTATAAAGTACTCTATTTCGGGGGTTTCATCCATTTTTACATATTTTGAGATATGGAGCTCGGATTGAGATAATGTTTGAGGCAGGTTTCACCATATGGATTGGGGTAAGTGTTCTGGATTCGGTTTATTTTATATTTCATGAATCTATCTCCAAGCATTTGGTTGATGATTTCAAAAGAGAAAGTTGGGAGTTTTTGACCAAATTTTCACTAAGCGAATTCTTGAGTTTTGAACATAGATTAGGAGTCAGAGTTAAATGAAACTTATATGGTTGAACTTATAATTGAATGGGTTGTCAAAATTTGTGAGTTTTGTCGGGTACCGAGGCGTGGGCCTGAGTTTGACTTTTTGGTTGACTTTGAGATTTTGATTAAAGATTCAAACTTTATCATTTGAAATTGTTTCCTTGGGCTTCATTTGATGCATTTGAGTTGCTTTTGTCCAGTTTCGAGCCATCCGGAGGTCTGTACGTGCGAGATGGCCTTTTTGGAGCATCGTTTGGCTTGTTCGGTATTGGATTTGGCTTCCTCGAGGTAAGTAACACTTCTAAACTTGGTGCTGATGGTATGAAACCCTGAATTACGTATTATGTGATTGATGTTGAGGTGACACACATGCTAGCTGGCAAGCTTGTGGGCGTGCACCGTTGAAATTATGGTTTAGTCGATTCCATGAAACTGTGTAGCTATCTTATCTAAACATTTTTACTGAACTCTATGTGTTAGAGAACTCAAGCTGTAATTTATGCTAGAAATCATATCTATGCTAAATGCTTATCCTGTTAGGGCCCACTGAGGTCATTTCCGTTGTTGAGTTATTTGTTTACATTGCAATTACGTACTCAACCATACGCATTTCTTTTCATATCATATCTCAGTCTCAGTTACCATTATTGATACATCACATCATCATTTTGTGCTAATTTTTCATGACATTGTGAGCCCGAGAGATTGGAGAGGTAGATGACTGAGTGAGGCCGAGGGCCTGATTGGGAGGATATTGATACTATAGCATGTGAGTTATCCATGTAGCATGTGAGTTGTTCGTGTGGATCTAAATATTGATACTATAGCACGTGAGTTATCCGTACAACACGTAAGTTGTACGTGCGGATCCAGATATTGATACTATAGCACATGAGTTGTCCGTGCAATACGTGAGTTATCCGTGCAGATCCAGATATTGATACTATGGCATGTGAGTTGTCCGTGTGGATCAGGATTTATTGATTCATGTAAGGATTTGGCTTATTATAGCGCTTGGGCTAGATCGGCCCCTCCGGAGTCTGCACATCCACAGTGGGTGTAGTTGCTAGTAGTTATTATGTTTGGGGTGGATCTGCCCTGGGCTGGATCTTCCCTTGGCTGGATCTACCCTGTACGGTACTAAGTGACTGAGTGTGTCGGGTGATTGAGCGTGATGAGTTGAAAGTGTGAGACAGTGAGATTGAGTACTCTGAGAGTGTGAGTGCATGAGTTCATCACTGAGATGCATTGCATTTGACACTCGTACTTGAGATACATGCATAGAGATGCATTTTCTTCTGCTACCCAGGTTTTGTGACATTCATGATTTCACCTGTATATTGACATGTAGGCATAGAGATGTATTTTTCTCATGCTATCTGAAAATGAAACATCTTATTTATTGTTGAAAGGTTTTTGGAAAATTCACAGTTTTCAAACTTACTCATATGTTTTTGGGTATTTCGGCGAAAGATTTGGGATTTATTGTTATACTTGAAAAACATGCCTATTTTTCGTAACTGAGAATGAGTTGAGCATCTTGTCTCCGAGTTATTTTCTTGTACCACTTTTATTATATTGTTATGAGTTGTGGCTGGTTATTGGAGTTGGACCCTGACCATTATCCACGCTCATCGCTACTTTTAACCTAAGGTTAGGTTGGTTACGTATTGAGTATATGGGGTCGGTTGTACTTATACTACACTTCTGCACCTTGCGTGAAGATCTTGGATGTTGATGTTGCTGCGTACGGTGAGAGCTGGATCGGAAGATGTACCTGCATTCTAGTTATGGCTATCACTAGTCCTTGGTAGCATTAGATTCGAGTTATGTTCATTTACATTTCAGATGGATGTTGTAACTATTTCAATTCAGTTTTTGTAAAGAAATCTAAATCTTAGATGCTCATGATTTGTACTACCAATCCTTGGAATATTCTTTGTATAATAGTTCAGTTTTATTATCATTTCTTCTCATAATAAATATCATTTGAAGTGGTTTATTGTTAGTTGGCTTACCTAATGGGTTGGGTTAGGTGCCAGCACGACTAGTTGAATTTTGGGTCATGACAAGTTGGTATCAGAGATCTAGGTGCATAGTTCTACAAGGCATGAGCAAGTGTCTAGTAGAGTCTTGCAGATCGGTATGATGACGTCCATACCTATCTTTGAAAGGCTACAGGGCATTTAGGATAAACTTCCCATCTTTCTTTTCTTATCGTGCGACATTGATTCAGCTTGAAGCGTAACTCTTTGAATCCCTTCCACGTATTTGTATGCGTATGTGAGCCCTCGGTATCAGCTATGCATTAACGACTTGTGATTCCATGGATGCAGTGCGAGATGTGATTTCTGTGTGCTGATGATGGGTCGGTCTGGAGGACTTGAGGTCGGGTTGTGGATGTAGCTTGAGCACGGGGATTTTAGTTATGTGAGCATGTGTTTGTGGGACTTATATGTCTGGTAGCGTCCCTATAAGTGGAATTTGTAGCTCGATGAATGGTTGGATGGCTATATGATGAGTATGATGCGACTGTGGGATGTGTTCAGATGGATTGAATGTAACGAATTCGTCAGTTATGGGTTCCAAGGTTTATGGGCTAAGGCTAAATTAAAGATCGTCAGTTATGTTGTGTTGCCAGGCTTATACGGATTAGGTGACGTGGGATCATCCCCGGGTACGTGCATGGTAAGGTTACACGGCGGTTTGATGGCTTTGGAATTACTCTCATCACGTTCGAGGATTAACATATGTTTAAGTAGGGGAGAATGCAATGACCCGACCGGTCATTTTGAGTATTTCCACTTTTCTCGGTAGTTTGAGGGCATGAGTAGCTCTGTATGATGTATTATGACTTGTGTGAATCGTCGGTTTTGGTTTTCAGGTTATTCAGGATCGATTTGGAAGAATGAACTTCATGATTGATGCTTTAAGCTGGAAGAGTTGACCAAGTTTGACTTTTTAGTATTTGACCTCGGATTGGGGTTTTGATGGTTCCGTAAGGCCCGGATGGTGATTTCGGACTTGGGCGTATGCCCGGATTTGTATTTGAATATTTCTAGAATGATTCGACAATAATTGGCGAAAATTGAAAATTTGAATGTTTGGAAAGTTCATAAGTTTGACCGAAAGTTGACTTTAAGGATATCAGATTCGGATTATTGTTCTGGAAATTGGAATAGCTTCAATATGTCATTTGGAACTTGTGTGCAAAATTTGAGTTTATTCCTGGTTGATTTGATATGTTTCGGCGCGACTTTTGGAAGTTAAAAGTTCGAAGTTCATCTAAGTTCGAATTGAAGTGCGATTCGGAGTTTTGATGTTGTTATGTGTGATTTGAGGCCTCGAGTAGGTCTGTGTTATGTTACGTGACTTGCTGGAATGTTCTGACGTGGTCCCAAGGAATCAGGCGTGTTTCGGATCGATTTCGGACTATTTCTTCTTCATATTGCATTGCTGATTTCTGAAGAAGTCTAGTGCACTAAATGTTCTTCTCGGTCACAGACTTAGAGGTGCGATTGCGTAAGGGAAAATTGGAGCAGGGTATTTCTTCTTCGCATTCGCGAATGACGGTCCGTGTTCGCATAGGTTGCGGCAGATTGAGCATCGCGTTCATGCAGGTGCGCTCGCATTCGCAGTGTAGAGCTGAACTGGCAGGTCTTTATGGCTTCTTCATTGCATTTGCGAGCCTTGGGCCGCGTTCGCGTAGTGACTTTTCTAGGGTGAGATTTTTTGTGCTTCGTAATCGCCAAGTTTGTTCCACGATCGCATAGGGTGATTTTGGGCAGTCAAACTTTCTTCTTCACGATCCCGATGGTGTTTCAGCGTTCACGATTCATTGATTCGTCCAGTGATTATAAAGTACTCTATTTCGGGGGTTTCATCCATTTTTACATATTTTGAGATATGGAGCTCGGATTGAGATAATGTTTGAGGCAGGTTTCACCATATGGATTGGGGTAAGTGTTCTGGATTCGGTTTATTTTATATTTCATGAATCTATCTTCAAGCATTTGGTTGATGATTTCAAAAGAGAAAGTTGGGAGTTTTTTACCAAATTTTCACTAAGCGAATTCTTGAGTTTTGAACATCGATTAGGAGTCAGAGTTAAATGAAACTTATATGGTTGAACTTATAATTGAATGGGTTGTCAAAATTTGTGAGTTTTGTCGGGTACCGAGGCGTGGGCCTGAGTTTGACTTTTTGGTTGACTTTGAGATTTTGATTAAAGATTCAAACTTTATCATTTGAAATTGTTTCCTTGGGCTTCATTTGATGCATTTGAGTTGCTTTTGTCCAGTTTCGAGCCATCCGGAGGTCTGTACGTGCGAGATGGCCTTTTTGGAGCATCGTTTGGCTTGTTCGGTATTGGATTTGGCTTCCTCGAGGTAAGTAACACTTCTAAACTTGGTGCTGATGGTATGAAACCCTGAATTACGTATTATGTGATTGATGTTGAGGTGACACACATGCTAGCTGGCAAGCTTGTGGGCGTGCACCGTTGAAATTATGGTTTAGTCGATTCCATGAAACTGTGTAGCTATCTTATCTGAACATTTTTACTGAACTCTATGTGTTAGAGAACTCAAGCTGTAATTTATGCTAGAAATCATATCTATGCTAAATGCTTATCCTGTTAGGGCCCACTGAGGTCATTTCCGTTGTTGAGTTATTTGTTTACATTGCAATTACGTACTCAGCCATACGCATTTCTTTGCATATCATATCTCAGTCTCAGTTACCATTATTGATACGTCACATCATCATTTTGTGCTAATTTTTCATGACATTGTGAGCCCGAGAGATTGGAGAGGTAGATGACTGAGTGAGGCCGAGGGCCTGATTGGGAGGATATTGATACTATAGCATGTGAGTTATCCATGTAGCATGTGAGTTGTTCGTGTGGATCTAAATATTGATACTATAGCACGTGAGTTATCCGTACAACACGTAAGTTGTACGTGCAGATCCAGATATTGATACTATAGCACATGAGTTGTCCGTGCAACACGTGAGTTATCCGTGCAGATCCAGATATTGATACTATGGCATGTGAGTTGTCCGTGTGGATCAGGATTTATTGATTCATGTAAGGATTTGGCTTATTATAGCGCTTGGGCTAGATCGGCCCCTCCGGAGTCTGCACATCCACAGTGGGTGTAGTTGCTAGTAGTTATTATGTTTGGGGTGGATCTGCCCTGGGCTGGATCTTCCCTTGGCTGGATCTACCCTGTACGGTACTAAGTGACTGAGTGTGTCAGGTGATTGAGCGTGATGAGTTGAAAGTGTGAGACAGTGAGATTGAGTACTCTGAGAGTGTGAGTGCATGA
Source organism: Nicotiana tomentosiformis (assembly GCF_000390325.3). Taxonomy (NCBI): domain Eukaryota; kingdom Viridiplantae; phylum Streptophyta; class Magnoliopsida; order Solanales; family Solanaceae; genus Nicotiana; species Nicotiana tomentosiformis. Next base: position 83,359,179 of record NC_090822.1, on the reverse strand, counting down.
GTTCATCACTGAGATGCATTGCATTTGACACTCGTACTTGAGATACATGCATAGAGATGCATTTTCTTCTGCTACCCAGGTTTTGTGACATTCATGATTTCACCTGTATATTGACATGTAGGCATAGAGATGTATTTTTCTCATGCTATCTGAAAATGAAACATCTTATTTATTGTTGAAAGGTTTTTGGAAAATTCACAGTTTTCAAACTTACTCATATGTTTTTGGGTATTTCGGCGAAAGATTTGGGATTTATTGTTATACTTGAAAAACATGCCTATTTTTCGTAACTGAGAATGAGTTGAGCATCTTGTCTCCGAGTTATTTTCTTGTACCACTTTTATTATATTGTTATGAGTTGTGGCTGGTTATTGGAGTTGGACCCTGACCATTATCCACGCTCATCGCTACTTTTAACCTAAGGTTAGGTTGGTTACGTATTGAGTATATGGGGTCGGTTGTACTTATACTACACTTCTGCACCTTGCGTGAAGATCTTGGATGTTGATGTTGCTGCGTACGGTGAGAGCTGGATCGGAAGATGTACCTGCATTCTAGTTATGGCTATCACTAGTCCTTGGTAGCATTAGATTCGAGTTATGTTCATTTACATTTCAGATGGATGTTGTAACTATTTCAATTCAGTTTTTGTAAAGAAATCTAAATCTTAGATGCTCATGATTTGTACTACCAATCCTTGGAATATTCTTTGTATAATAGTTCAGTTTTATTATCATTTCTTCTCATAATAAATATCATTTGAAGTGGTTTATTGTTAGTTGGCTTACCTAATGGGTTGGGTTAGGTGCCAGCACGACTAGTTGAATTTTGGGTCATGACAAGTTGGTATCAGAGATCTAGGTGCATAGTTCTACAAGGCATGAGCAAGTGCCTAGTAGAGTCTTGCAGATCGGTATGATGACGTCCATACCTATCTTTGAAAGGCTACAGGGCATTTAGGATAAACTTCCCATCTTTCTTTTCTTATCGTGCGACATTGATTCAGCTTGAAGCGTAACTCTTTGAATCCCTTCCACGTATTTGTATGCGTATGTGAGCCCTCGGTATCAGCTATGCATTAACGACTTGTGATTCCATGGATGCAGTGCGAGATGTGATTTCTGTGTGCTGATGATGGGTCGGTCTGGAGGACTTGAGGTCGGGTTGTGGATGTAGCTTGAGCACGGGGATTTTAGTTATGTGAGCATGTGTTTGTGGGACTTATATGTCTGGTAGCGTCCCTATAAGTGGAATTTGTAGCTCGATGAATGGTTGGATGGCTATATGATGAGTATGATGCGACTGTGGGATGTGTTCAGATGGATTGAATGTAACGAATTCGTCAGTTATGGGTTCCAAGGTTTATGGGCTAAGGCTAAATTAAAGATCGTCAGTTATGTTGTGTTGCCAGGCTTATACGGATTAGGTGACGTGGGATCATCCCCGGGTACGTGCATGGTAAGGTTACACGGCGGTTTGATGGCTTTGGAATTACTCTCATCACGTTCGAGGATTAACATATGTTTAAGTAGGGGAGAATGCAATGACCCGACCGGTCATTTTGAGTATTTCCACTTTTCTCGGTAGTTTGAGGGCATGAGTAGCTCTGTATGATGTATTATGACTTGTGTGAATCGTCGGTTTTGGTTTTCAGGTTATTCAGGATCGATTTGGAAGAATGAACTTCATGATTGATGCTTTAAGGTGGAAGAGTTGACCAAGTTTGACTTTTTAGTATTTGACCTCGGATTGGGGTTTTGATGGTTCCGTAAGGCCCGGATGGTGATTTCGGACTTGGGCGTATGCCCGGATTTGTATTTGAATATTTCTAGAATGATTCGACAATAATTGGCGAAAATTGAAAATTTGAATGTTTGGAAAGTTCATAAGTTTGACCGAAAGTTGACTTTAAGGATATCAGATTCGGATTATTGTTCTGGAAATTGGAATAGCTTCAATATGTCATTTGGAACTTGTGTGCAAAATTTGAGTTTATTCCTGGTTGATTTGATATGTTTCGGCGCGACTTTTGGAAGTTAAAAGTTCGAAGTTCATCTAAGTTCGAATTGAAGTGCGATTCGGAGTTTTGATGTTGTTATGTGTGATTTGAGGCCTCGAGTAGGTCTGTGTTATGTTACGTGACTTGCTGGAATGTTCTGACGTGGTCCCAAGGAATCAGGCGTGTTTCGGATCGATTTCGGACTATTTCTTCTTCATATTGCATTGCTGATTTCTGAAGAAGTCTAGTGCACTAAATGTTCTTCTCGGTCACGGTCTTAGAGGTGCGATTGCGTAAGGGAAAATTGGAGCAGGGTATTTCTTCTTCGCATTCGCGAATGACGGTCCGTGTTCGCATAGGTTGCGGCAGATTGAGCATCGCGTTCATGCAGGTGCGCTCGCATTCGCAGTGTAGAGCTGAACTGGCAGGTCTTTATGGCTTCTTCATTGCATTTGCGAGCCTTGGGCCGCGTTCGCGTAGTGACTTTTCTAGGGTGAGATTTTTTGTGCTTCGTAATCGCCAAGTTTGTTCCACGATCGCATAGGGTGATTTTGGGCAGTAAAACTTTCTTCTTCACGATCCCGATGGTGTTTCAGCGTTCACGATTCATTGATTCGTCCAGTGATTATAAAGTACTCTATTTCGGGGGTTTCATCCATTTTTACATATTTTGAGATATGGAGCTCGGATTGAGATAATGTTTGAGGCAGGTTTCACCATATGGATTGGGGTAAGTGTTCTGGATTCGGTTTATTTTATATTTCATGAATCTATCTTCAAGCATTTGGTTGATGATTTCAAAAGAGAAAGTTGGGAGTTTTTTACCAAATTTTCACTAAGCGAATTCTTGAGTTTTGAACATCGATTAGGAGTCAGAGTTAAATGAAACTTATATGGTTGAACTTATAATTGAATGGGTTGTCAAAATTTGTGAGTTTTGTCGGGTACCGAGGCGTGGGCCTGAGTTTGACTTTTTGGTTGACTTTGAGATTTTGATTAAAGATTCAAACTTTATCATTTGAAATTGTTTCATTGGGCTTCATTTGATGCATTTGAGTTGCTTTTGTCCAGTTTCGAGCCATCCGGAGGTCTGTACGTGCGAGATGGCCTTTTTGGAGCATCGTTTGGCTTGTTCGGTATTGGATTTGGCTTCCTCGAGGTAAGTAACACTTCTAAACTTGGTGCTGATGGTATGAAACCCTGAATTACGTATTATGTGATTGATGTTGAGGTGACACACATGCTAGCTGGCAAGCTTGTGGGCGTACACCGTTGAAATTATGGTTTAGTCGATTCCATGAAACTGTGTAGCTATCTTATCTGAACATTTTTACTGAACTCTATGTGTTAGAGAACTCAAGCTTTAATTTATGCTAGAAATCATATCTATGCTAAATGCTTATCCTGTTAGGGCCCACTGAGGTCATTTCCGTTGTTGAGTTATTTGTTTACATTGCAATTACGTACTCAGCCATACGCATTTCTTTGCATATCATATCTCAGTCTCAGTTACCATTATTGATACATCACATCATCATTTTGTGCTAATTTTTCATGACATTGTGAGCCCGAGAGATTGGAGAGGTAGATGACTGAGTGAGGCCAAGGGCCTGATTGGGAGGATATTGATACTATAGCATGTGAGTTATCCATGTAGCATGTGAGTTGTTCGTGTGGATCTAAATATTGATACTATAGCACGTGAGTTATCCGTACAACACGTAAGTTGTACGTGCGGATCCAGATATTGATACTATAGCACATGAGTTGTCCGTGCAACACATGAGTTATCCGTGCAGATCCAGATATTGATACTATGGCATGTGAGTTGTCCGTGTGGATCAGGATTTATTGATTCATGTAAGGATTTGGCTTATTATAGCGCTTGGGCTAGATCGGCCCCTCCGGAGTCTGCACATCCACAGTGGGTGTAGTTGCTAGTAGTTATTATGTTTGGGGTGGATCTGCCCTGGGCTGGATCTTCCCTTGGCTGGATCTACCCTGTACGGTACTAAGTGACTGAGTGTGTCGGGTGATTGAGCGTGATGAGTTGAAAGTGTGAGACAGTGAGATTGAGTACTCTGAGAGTGTGAGTGCATGAGTTCATCACTGAGATGCATTGCATTTGACACTCGTACTTGAGATACATGCATAGAGATGCATTTTCTTCTGCTACCCAGGTTTTGTGACATTCATGATTTCACCTGTATATTGACATGTAGGCATAGAGATGTATTTTTCTCATGCTATCTGAAAATGAAACATCTTATTTATTGTTGAAAGGTTTTTGGAAAATTCACAGTTTTCAAACTTACTCATATGTTTTTGGGTATTTCGGCGAAAGATTTGGGATTTATTGTTATACTTGAAAAACATGCCTATTTTTCGTAACTGAGAATGAGTTGAGCATCTTGTCTCCGAGTTATTTTCTTGTACCACTTTTATTATATTGTTATGAGTTGTGGCTGGTTATTGGAGTTGGACCCTGACCATTATCCACGCTCATCGCTACTTTTAACCTAAGGTTAGGTTGGTTACGTATTGAGTATATGGGGTCGGTTGTACTTATACTACACTTCTGCACCTTGCGTGAAGATCTTGGATGTTGATGTTGCTGCGTACGGTGAGAGCTGGATCGGAAGATGTACCTGCATTCTAGTTATGACTATCACAAGTCCTTGGTAGCATTAGATTCGAGTTATGTTCATTTACATTTCAGATGGATGTTGTAACTATTTCAATTCAGTTTTTGTAAAGAAATCTAAATCTTAGATGCTCATGATTTGTACTACCAATCCTTGGAATATTCTTTGTATAATAGTTCAGTTTTATTATCATTTCTTCTCATAATAAATATCATTTGAAGTGGTTTATTGTTAGTTGGCTTACCTAATGGGTTGGGTTAGGTGCCAGCACGACTAGTTGAATTTTGGGTCATGACAAGTTGGTATCAGAGATCTAGGTGCATAGTTCTACAAGGCATGAGCAAGTGCCTAGTAGAGTCTTGCAGATCGGTATGATGACGTCCATACCTATCTTTGAAAGGCTACAAGGCATTTAGGATAAACTTCCCATCTTTCTTTTCTTATCGTGCGACATTGATTCAGCTTGAAGCGTAACTCTTTGAATCCCTTCCACGTATTTGTATGCGTATGTGAGCCCTCGGTATCAGCTATGCATTAATGACTTGTGATTCCATGGATGCAGTGCGAGATGTGATTTCTGTGTGCTGATGATGGGTCGGTCTGGAGGACTTGAGGTCGGGTTGTGGATGTAGCTTGAGCACGGGGATTTTAGTTATGTGAGCATGTGTTTGTGGGACTTATATGTCTGGTAGCGTCCCTATAAGTGGAATTTGTAGCTCGATGAATGGTTGGATGGCTATAGGATGAGTATGATGCGACTGTGGGATGTGTTCAGATGGATTGAATGTAACGAATTCGTCAGTTATGGGTTCCAAGGTTTATGGGCTAAGGCTAAATTAAAGATCGTCAGTTATGTTGTGTTGCCAGGCTTATACGGATTAGGTGACGTGGGATCATCCCCGGGTACGTGCATGGTAAGGTTACACGGCGGTTTGATGGCTTTGGAATTACTCTCATCACGTTCGAGGATTAACATATGTTTAAGTAGGGGAGAATGCAATGACCCGACCGGTCATTTTGAGTATTTCCACTTTTCTCGGTAGTTTGAGGGCATGAGTAGCTCTGTATGATGTATTATGACTTGTGTGAATCGTCGGTTTTGGTTTTCAGGTTATTCAGGATCGATTTGGAAGAATGAACTTCATGATTGATGCTTTAATCTGGAAGAGTTGACCAAGTTTGACTTTTTAGTATTTGACCTCGGATTGGGGTTTTGATGGTTCCGTAAGGCCCGGATGGTGATTTCGGACTTGGGCGTATGCCCGGATTTGTATTTGGATATTTCTAGAATGATTCGACAATAATTGGCGAAAATTGAAAATTTGAATGTTTGGAAAGTTCATAAGTTTGACCGAAAGTTGACTTTAAGGATATCAGATTCAGATTATTGTTTTGGAAATTGGAATAGCTTCAATATGTCATTTGGAACTTGTGTGCAAAATTTGAGTTTATTCCTGGTTGATTTGATATGTTTCGGCGCGACTTTTGGAAGTTAAAAGTTCGAAGTTCATCTAAGTTCGAATTGAAGTGCGATTCGGAGTTTTGATGTTGTTATGTGTGATTTGAGGCCTCGAGTAGGTCTGTGTTATGTTACGAGACTTGCTGGAATGTTCTGACGTGGTCCCAAGGAATCAGGCGTGTTTCGGATCGATTTCGGACTATTTCTTCTTCATATTGCATTGCTGATTTCTGAAGAAGTCTAGTGCACTAAATGTTCTTCTCGGTCACAGACTTAGAGGTGCGATTGCGTAAGGGAAAATTGGAGCAGGGTATTTCTTCTTCGCATTCGCGAATGACGGTCCGTGTTCGCATAGGTTGCGGCAGATTGAGCATCGCGTTCATGCAGGTGCGCTCGCATTCGCAGTGTAGAGCTGAACTGGCAGGTCTTTATGGCTTCTTCATTGCATTTGCGAGCCTTGGGCCGCGTTCGCGTAGTGACTTTTCTAGGGTGAGATTTTTTGTACTTCGTAATCGCCAAGTTTGTTCCACGATCGCATAGGGTGATTTTGGGCAGTAAAACTTTCTTCTTCACGATCCCGATGGTGTTTCAGCGTTCACGATTCATTGATTCGTCCAGTGATTATTAAGTACTCTATTTCGGGGGTTTCATCCATTTTTACATATTTTGAGATATGGAGCTCGGATTGAGATAATGTTTGAGGCAGGTTTCACCATATGGATTGGGGTAAGTGTTCTGGATTCGGTTTATTTTATATTTCATGAATCTATCTTCAAGCATTTGGTTGATGATTTCAAAAGAGAAAGTTGGGAGTTTTTGACCAAATTTTCACTAAGCGAATTCTTGAGTTTTGAACATCGATTAGGAGTCAGAGTTAAATGAAACTTATATGGTTGAACTTATAATTGAATGGGTTGTCAAAATTTGTGAGTTTTGTCGGGTACCGAGGCGTGGGCCTGAGTTTGACTTTTTGGTTGACTTTGAGATTTTGATTAAAGATTCAAACTTTATCATTTGAAATTGTTTCATTGGGCTTCATTTGATGCATTTGAGTTGCTTTTGTCCAGTTTCGAGCCATCCGGAGGTCTGTACGTGCGAGATGGTCTTTTTGGAGCATCGTTTGGCTTGTTCGGTATTGGATTTGGCTTCCTCGAGGTAAGTAACACTTCTAAACTTGGTGCTGATGGTATGAAACCCTGAATTACGTATTATGTGATTGATGTTGAGGTGACACACATGCTAGCTGGCAAGCTTGTGGGCGTACACCGTTGAAATTATGGTTTAGTCGATTCCATGAAACTGTGTAGCTATCTTATCTGAACATTTTTACTGAACTCTATGTGTTAGAGAACTCAAGCTTTAATTTATGCTAGAAATCATATCTATGCTAAATGCTTATCCTGTTAGGGCCCACTGAGGTCATTTCCGTTGTTGAGTTATTTGTTTACATTGCAATTACGTACTCAGCCATACGCATTTCTTTGCATATCATATCTCAGTCTCAGTTACCATTATTGATACATCACATCATCATTTTGTGCTAATTTTTCATGACATTGTGAGCCCGAGAGATTGGAGAGGTAGATGACTGAGTGAGGCCGAGGGCCTGATTGGGAGGATATTGATACTATAGCATGTGAGTTATCCATGTAGCATGTGAGTTGTTCGTGTGGATCTAAATATTGATACTATAGCACGTGAGTTATCCGTACAACACGTAAGTTGTACGTGCGGATCCAGATATTGATACTATAGCACATGAGTTGTCCGTGCAACACGTGAGTTATCCGTGCAGATCCAGATATTGATACTATGGCATGTGAGTTGTCCGTGTGGATCAGGATTTATTGATTCATGTAAGGATTTGGCTTATTATAGCGCTTGGGCTAGATCGGCCCCTCCGGAGTCTGCACATCCACAGTGGGTGTAGTTGCTAGTAGTTATTATGTTTGGGGTGGATCTGCCCTGGGCTGGATCTTCCCTTGGCTGGATCTACCCTGTACGGTACTAAGTGACTGAGTGTGTCGGGTGATTGAGCGTGATGAGTTGAAAGTGTGAGACAGTGAGATTGAGTACTCTGAGAGTGTGAGTGCATGAGTTCATCACTGAGATGCATTGCATTTGACACTCGTACTTGAGATACATGCATAGAGATGCATTTTCTTCTGCTACCCAGGTTTTGTGACATTCATGATTTCACCTGTATATTGACATGTAGGCATAGAGATGTATTTTTCTCATGCTATCTGAAAATGAAACATCTTATTTATTGTTGAAAGGTTTTTGGAAAATTCACAGTTTTCAAACTTACTCATATGTTTTTGGGTATTTCGGCGAAAGATTTGGGATTTATTGTTATACTTGAAAAACATGCCTATTTTTCGTAACTGAGAATGAGTTGAGCATCTTGTCTCCGAGTTATTTTCTTGTACCACTTTTATTATATTGTTATGAGTTGTGGCTGGTTATTGGAGTTGGACCCTGACCATTATCCACGCTCATCGCTACTTTTAACCTAAGGTTAGGTTGGTTACGTATTGAGTATATGGGGTCGGTTGTACTTATACTACACTTCTGCACCTTGCGTGAAGATCTTGGATGTTGATGTTGCTGCGTACGGTGAGAGCTGGATCGGAAGATGTACCTGCATTCTAGTTATGGCTATCACTAGTCCTTGGTAGCATTAGATTCGAGTTATGTTCATTTACATTTCAGATGGATGTTGTAACTATTTCAATTCAGTTTTTGTAAAGAAATCTAAATCTTAGATGCTCATGATTTGTACTACCAATCCTTGGAATATTCTTTGTATAATAGTTCAGTTTTATTATCATTTCTTCTCATAATAAATATCATTTGAAGTGGTTTATTGTTAGTTGGCTTACCTAATGGGTTGGGTTAGGTGCCAGCACGACTAGTTGAATTTTGGGTCATGACAAGTTGGTATCAGAGATCTAGGTGCATAGTTCTACAAGGCATGAGCAAGTGCCTAGTAGAGTCTTGCAGATCGGTATGATGACGTCCATACCTATCTTTGAAAGGCTACAGGGCATTTAGGATAAACTTCCCATCTTTCTTTTCTTATCGTGCGACATTGATTCAGCTTGAAGCGTAACTCTTTGAATCCCTTCCACGTATTTGTATGCGTATGTGAGCCCTCGGTATCAGCTATGCATTAACGACTTGTGATTCCATGGATGCAGTGCGAGATGTGATTTCTGTGTGCTAATGATGGGTCGGTCTGGAGGACTTGAGGTCGGGTTGTGGATGTAGCTTGAGCACGGGGATTTTAGTTATGTGAGCATGTGTTTGTGGGACTTATATGTCTGGTAGCGTCCCTATAAGTGGAATTTGTAGCTCGATGAATGGTTGGATGGCTATATGATGAGTATGATGCGACTGTGGGATGTGTTCAAATGGATTGAATGTAACGAATTCGTCAGTTATGGGTTCCAAGGTTTATGGGCTAAGGCTAAATTAAAGATCGTCAGTTATGTTGTGTTGCCAGGCTTATACGGATTAGGTGACGTGGGATCATCCCCGGGTACGTGCATGGTAAGGTTACACGGCGGTTTGATGGCTTTGGAATTACTCTCATCACGTTCGAGGATTAACATATGTTTAAGTAGGGGAGAATGCAATGACCCGACCGGTCATTTTGAGTATTTCCACTTTTCTCGGTAGTTTGAGGGCATGAGTAGCTCTGTATGATGTATTATGACTTGTGTGAATCGTCGGTTTTGGTTTTCAGGTTATTCAGGATCGATTTGGAAGAATGAACTTCATGATTGATGCTTTAATCTGGAAGAGTTGACCAAGTTTGACTTTTTAGTATTTGACCTCGGATTGGGGTTTTGATGGTTCCGTAAGGCCCGGATGGTGATTTCGGACTTGGGCGTATGCCCGGATTTGTATTTGGATATTTCTAGAATGATTCGACAATAATTGGCGAAAATTGAAAATTTGAATGTTTGGAAAGTTCATAAGTTTGACCGAAAGTTGACTTTAAGGATATCAGATTCGGATTATTGTTCTGGAAATTGGAATAGCTTCAATATGTCATTTGGAACTTGTGCGCAAAATTTGAGTTTATTCCTGGTTGATTTGATATGTTTCGGCGCGACTTTTGGAAGTTGAAAGTTCGAAGTTCATCTAAGTTCGAATTGAAGTGCGATTCGGAGTTTCGATGTTGTTATGTGTGATTTGAGGCCTCGAGTAGGTCTGTGTTATGTTACCAGACTTGCTGGAATGTTCCGACGTGGTCCCAAGGAATCGGGCGTGTTTCAGATCGATTTCGGACTATTTCTTCTTCATATTGCATTGCTGATTTCTTAAGAAGTCTAGTGCACTAAATGTTCTTCGCGGTCACAGACTTAGAGGTGCGATTGCGTAAGGGAAAATTGGAGCAGGGTATTTCTTCTTCGCATTCACGAATGACGGTCCGTGTTCGCATAGGTTGCGGCAGATTGAGCATCGCGTTCACGCAGGTGCGCTCGCATTTGCAGTGTAGAGCTGAACTGGCAGGTCTTTATGGCTTCTTCATTGCGTTTGCGAGCCTTGGGCCGCGTTCGCGTAGTGACTTTTCTAGGGTGAGATTTTTTGTGCTTCGTAATCGCCAAGTTTGTTCCACGATCGCATAGGGTGATTTTGGGCAGTAAAACTTTCTTCTTCACGATCGCGATGGTGTTTCAGCGTTCACGATTCATTGATTCGTCCAGTGATTATAAAGTACTCTATTTCGGGGGTTTCATCCAGTTTTACATATTTTGAGATATGGAGCTCGGATTGAGATAATGTTTGAGGCAGGTTTCACCATATGGATTGGGGTAAGTGTTCTGGATTCGGTTTATTTTATATTTCATGAATCTATCTTCAAGCATTTGGTTGATGTTTTCAAAAGAGAAAGTTGGGAGTTTTTGACCAAATTTTCACTAAGCGAATTCTTGAGTTTTGAACATCGATTAGGAGTCAGATTTAAATGAAACTTATATGGTTGAACTTATAATTGAATGGGTTGTCAAAATTTGTGAGTTTTGTCGGGTACCGAGGCGTGGGCCTGAGTTTGACTTTTTGGTTGACTTTGAGATTTTGATTAAAGATTCAAACTTTATCATTTGAAATTGTTTCCTTGGGCTTCATTTGATGCATTTGAGTTGCTTTTGTCCAGTTTCGAGCCATCCGGAGGTCTGTACGTGCGAGATGGCCTTTTTGGAGCATCGTTTGGCTTGTTCGGTATTGGATTTGGCTTCCTCGAGGTAAGTAACACTTCTAAACTTGGTGCTGATGGTATGAAACCCTGAATTACGTATTATGTGATTGATGTTGAGGTGACACACATGCTAGCTGGCAAGCTTGTGGGCGTGCACCGTTGAAATTATGGTTTAGTCGATTCCATGAAACTGTGTAGCTATCTTATCTGAACATTTTTACTGAACTCTATGTGTTAGAGAACTCAAGCTGTAATTTATGCTAGAAATCATACCTATGCTAAATGCTTATCCTGTTAGGGCCCACTGAGGTCATTTCCGTTGTTGAGTTATTTGTTTACATTGCAATTACGTACTCAGCCATACGCATTTCTTTGCATATCATATCTCAGTCTCAGTTACCATTATTGATACATCACATCATCATTTTGTGCTAATTTTTCATGACATTGTGAGCCCGAGAGATTGGAGAGGTAGATGACTGAGTGAGGCCGAGGGCCTGATTGGGAGGATAATTGATACTATAGCATGTGAGTTATCCATGTAGCATGTGAGTTGTTCGTGTGGATCTAAATATTGATACTATAGCACGTGAGTTATCCGTACAACACGTAAGTTGTACGTGCGGATCCAGATATTGATACTATAGCACATGAGTTGTCCGTGCAACACGTGAGTTATCCGTGCAGATCCAGATATTGATACTATGGCATGTGAGTTGTCCGTGTGGATCAGGATTTATTGATTCATGTAAGGATTTGGCTTATTATAGCGCTTGGGCTAGATCGGCCCCTCCGGAGTCTGCACATCCACAGTGGGTGTAGTTGCTAGTAGTTATTATGTTTGGGGTGGATCTGCCCTGGGCTGGATCTTCCCTTGGCTGGATCTACCCTGTACGGTACTAAGTGACTGAGTGTGTCAGGTGATTGAGCGTGATGAGTTGAAAGTGTGAGACAGTGAGATTGAGTACTCTGAGAGTGTGAGTGCATGAGTTCATCACTGAGATGCATTGCATTTGACACTCGTACTTGAGATACATGCATAGAGATGCATTTTCTTCTGCTACCCAGGTTTTGTGACATTCATGATTTCACCTGTATATTGACATGTAGGCATAGAGATGTATTTTTCTCATGCTATCTGAAAATGAAACATCTTATTTATTGTTGAAAGGTTTTTGGAAAATTCACAGTTTTCAAACTTACTCATATGTTTTTGGGTATTTCGGCGAAAGATTTGGGATTTATTGTTATACTTGAAAAACATGCCTATTTTTCGTAACTGAGAATGAGTTGAGCATCTTGTCTCCGAGTTATTTTCTTGTACCACTTTTATTATATTGTTATGAGTTGTGGCTGGTTATTGGAGTTGGACCCTGACCATTATCCACGCTCATCGCTACTTTTAACCTAAGGTTAGGTTGGTTACGTATTGAGTATATGGGGTCGGTTGTACTTATACTACACTTCTGCACCTTGCGTGAAGATCTTGGATGTTGATGTTGCTGCGTACGGTGAGAGCTGGATCGGAAGATGTACCTGCATTCTAGTTATGGCTATCACTAGTCCTTGGTAGCATTAGATTCGAGTTATGTTCATTTACATTTCAGATGGATGTTGTAACTATTTCAATTCAGTTTTTGTAAAGAAATCTAAATCTTAGATGCTCATGATTTGTACTACCAATCCTTGGAATATTCTTTGTATAATAGTTCAGTTTTATTATCATTTCTTCTCATAATAAATATCATTTGAAGTGGTTTATTGTTAGTTGGCTTACCTAATGGGTTGGGTTAGGTGCCAGCACGACTAGTTGAATTTTGGGTCATGACAAGTTGGTATCAGAGATCTAGGTGCATAGTTCTACAAGGCATGAGCAAGTGCCTAGTAGAGTCTTGCAGATCGGTATGATGACGTCCATACCTATCTTTGAAAGGCTACAGGGCATTTAGGATAAACTTCCCATCTTTCTTTTCTTATCGTGCGACATTGATTCAGCTTGAAGCGTAACTCTTTGAATCCCTTCCACGTATTTGTATGCGTATGTGAGCCCTCGGTATCAGCTATGCATTAACGACTTGTGATTCCATGGATGCAGTGCGAGATGTGATTTCTGTGTGCTGATGATGGGTCGGTCTGAAGGACTTGAGGTCGGGTTGTGGATGTAGCTTGAGCACGGGGATTTTAGTTATGTGAGCATGTGTTTGTGGGACTTATATGTCTGGTAGCGTCCCTATAAGTGGAATTTATAGCTCGATGAATGGTTGGATGGCTATATGATGAGTATGATGCGACTGTGGGATGTGTTCAGATGGATTGAATGTAACGAATTCGTCAGTTATGGGTTCCAAGGTTTATGGGCTAAGGCTAAATTAAAGATCGTCAGTTATGTTGTGTTGCCAGGCTTATACGGATTAGGTGACGTGGGATCATCCCCGGGTACGTGCATGGTAAGGTTACACGGCGGTTTGATGGCTTTGGAATTACTCTCATCACGTTCGAGGATTAACATATGTTTAAGTAGGGGAGAATGCAATGACCCGACCGGTCATTTTGAGTATTTCCACTTTTCTCGGTAGTTTGAGGGCATGAGTAGCTCTGTATGATGTATTATGACTTGTGTGAATCGTCGGTTTTGGTTTTCAGGTTATTCAGGATCGATTTGGAAGAATGAACTTCATGATTGATGCTTTAATCTGGAAGAGTTGACCAAGTTTGACTTTTTAGTATTTGACCTCGGATTGGGGTTTTGATGGTTCCGTAAGGCCCGGATGGTGATTTCGGACTTAGGCGTATGCCCGGATTTGTATTTGAATATTTCTAGAATGATTCGACAAAATTGGCGAAAATAGAAATTTTGAATGTTTGGAAAGTTCATAAGTTTGACCGAAAGTAGACTTTAAGGATATCAGATTCGGATTATTGTTCTGGAAATTGAAATAGCTTCAATATGTCATTTGGAACATGTGCGCAAAATTTGAGTTTATTCCTGGTTGATTTGATATGTTTCGGCGCGACTTTTGGAAGTTGAAAGTTCGAAGTTCATCTAAGTTCGAATTGAAGTGCGATTCGGAGTTTCGATGTTGTTATGTGTGATTTGAGGCCTCGAGTAGGTCTGTGTTATGTTACCAAACTTGCTGGAATGTTCCGACGTGGTCCCAAGGAATCGGGCGTGTTTCGGATCGATTTCGGACTATTTCTTCTTCATATTGCATTGCTGATTTCTTAAGAAGTCTAGTGCACTAAATGTTCTTCGCGGTCACAAACTTAGAGGTGCGATTGCGTAAGGGAAAATTGGAGCAGGGTATTTCTTCTTCGCATTCGCGAATGACGGTCCGTGTTCGCATAGGTTGCGGCAGATTGAGCATCGCGTTCACGCAGGTGCGCTCGCATTCGCAGTGTAGAGCTGAACTGGCAGTCTTTATGGCTTCTTCATTGCGTTTGCGAGCCTTGGGCCGCATTCGCGTAGTGACTTTTCTAGGGTGAGATTTTTTGTGCTTCGTAATCGCCAAGTTTGTTCCACGATCGCATAGGGTGATTTTGGGCAGTAAAACTTTCTTCTTCACGATCGCGATGGTGTTTCAGCGTTCACGATTCATTGATTCGTCCAGTGATTATAAAGTACTCTATTTCGGGGGTTTCATCCATTTTTACATATTTTGAGATATGGAGCTCGGATTGAGATAATGTTTGAGGCAGGTTTCACCATATGGATTGGGGTAAGTGTTCTGGATTCGGTTTATTTTATATTTCATGAATCTATCTTCAAGCATTTGGTTGATGATTTCAAAAGAGAAAGTTGGGAGTTTTTTACCAAATTTTCACTAAGCGAATTCTTGAGTTTTGAACATCGATTAGGAGTCAGAGTTAAATGAAACTTATATGGTTGAACTTATAATTGAATGGGTTGTCAAAATTTGTGAGTTTTGTCGGGTACCGAGGCGTGGGCCTAAGTTTGACTTTTTGGTTGACTTTGAGATTTTGATTCAAGATTCAAACTTTATCATTTGAAATTGTTTCCTTGGGCTTCATTTGATGCATTTGAGTTGCTTTTGTCCAGTTTCGAGCCATCCGGAGGTCTGTACGTGCGAGATGGCCTTTTTGGAGCATCGTTTGGCTTGTTCGGTATTGGATTTGGCTTCCTCGAGGTAAGTAACACTTCTAAACTTGGTGCTGATGGTATGAAACCCTGAATTACGTATTATGTGATTGATGTTGAGGTGACACACATGCTAGCTGGCAAGCTTGTGGGCGTGCACCGTTGAAATTATGGTTTAGTCGATTCCATGAAACTGTGTAGCTATCTTATCTGAACATTTTTACTGAACTCTATGTGTTAGAGAACTCAAGCTGTAATTTATGCTAGAAATCATATCTATGCTAAATGCTTATCCTGTTAGGGCCCACTGAGGTCATTTCCGTTGTTGAGTTATTTGTTTACATTGCAATTACGTACTCAGCCATACGCATTTCTTTGCATATCATATCTCAGTCTCAGTTACCATTATTGATACATCACATCATCATTTTGTGCTAATTTTTCATGACATTGTGAGCCCGAGAGATTGGAGAGGTAGATGACTGAGTGAGGCCGAGGGCCTGATTGGGAGGATATTGATACTATAGCATGTGAGTTATCCATGTAGCATGTGAGTTGTTCGTGTGGATCTAAATATTGATACTATAGCACGTGAGTTATCCGTACAACACGTAAGTTGTACGTGCGGATCCAGATATTGATACTATAGCACATGAGTTGTCCGTGCAACACGTGAGTTGTCCGTGCAGATCCAGATATTGATACTATGGCATGTGAGTTGTCCGTGTGGATCAGGATTTATTGATTCATGTAAGGATTTGGCTTATTATAGCGCTTGGGCTAGATCGGCCCCTCCGGAGTCTGCACATCCACAGTGGGTGTAGTTGCTAGTAGTTATTATGTTTGGGGTGGATCTGCCCTGGGCTGGATCTTCCCTTGGCTGGATCTACCCTGTACGGTACTAAGTGACTGAGTGTGTCGGGTGATTGAGCGTGATGAGTTGAAAGTGTGAGACAGTGAGATTGAGTACTCTGAGAGTGTGAGTGCATGAGTTCATCACTGAGATGCATTGCATTTGACACTCGTACTTGAGATACATGCATAGAGATGCATTTTCTTCTGCTACCCAGGTTTTGTGACATTCATGATTTCACCTGTATATTGACATGTAGGCATAGAGATGTATTTTTCTCATGCTATCTGAAAATGAAACATCTTATTTATTGTTGAAAGGTTTTTGGAAAATTCACAGTTTTCAAACTTACTCATATGTTTTTGGGTATTTCGGCGAAAGATTTGGGATTTATTGTTATACTTGAAAAACATGCCTATTTTTCGTAACTGAGAATGAGTTGAGCATCTTGTCTCCGAGTTATTTTCTTGTACCACTTTTATTATATTGTTATGAGTTGTGGCTGGTTATTGGAGTTGGACCCTGACCATTATCCACGCTCATCGCTACTTTTAACCTAAGGTTAGGTTGGTTACGTATTGAGTATATGGGGTCGGTTGTACTTATACTACACTTCTGCACCTTGCGTGAAGATCTTGGATGTTGATGTTGCTGCGTACGGTGAGAGCTGGATCGGAAGATGTACCTGCATTCTAGTTATGGCTATCACTAGTCCTTGGTAGCATTAGATTCGAGTTATGTTCATTTACATTTCAGATGGATGTTGTAACTATTTCAATTCAGTTTTTGTAAAGAAATCTAAATCTTAGATGCTCATGATTTGTACTACCAATCCTTGGAATATTCTTTGTATAATAGTTCAGTTGTATTATCATTTCTTCTCTTAATAAATATCATTTGAAGTGGTTTATTGTTAGTTGGCTTACCTAACGGGTTGGGTTAGGTGCCACCACGACTAGTTGAATTTTGGATTGTGACGGCCGTGGAGTTTATTGTTGTGCTGATTAACTTGTTTGGCACATATTAACGCTTTCTGATGCTTTGGACCTAGTCTTCATCCTTTTCTGAATTCTTATCTCTTGTAGTCTCCGTGAGGTTATAGCTCCTTCCCTTTTCATTTCACCATTATCTTTAGTTTATACCCAATGTCCCCGGTCACTATTGCATATTTCAAAGGCACATTTGTTTATCTACTACTTGGCATTGATTGAGTTAGTTTCTTTAAATTATTACCAACTAAAGGAAAAATTATCAAACTTATATTATAGATGGTAAATTCACTTTCTGTATGTAGTTGGCATACCCATTCTAATCATTATAGGCTTTTTAAAGGCTGTGCCTCTTCGACAATTAGTGGCAACATCCTACAAGTGAAAAATAATAAGAACTAAGATTTAGAAGAATAAAAAAAAATCTAAAGATCACAAAAATTACCTAATTTGCGGACCCTCTTGGTCTTCCTCTTTTTTCTTCATGTGTTTGGTTGACTTTGAGTTGTAGGTGTTACTGAGGAACCAACACTTGTACTAGCTATATTCTGATTTCTCTTTCCTCCTTACTTTCTTTGGCCTGCTTGACATTATTCTGATTCCTGGTGGTATAGAAGAAGGGTTTTCTGACTGTGGTCACATTTCTATATTTTGAATAGGCTAATTCAGATGATTGTAGGTCTCACGACCTAAAATTCACAAGTCGTGATGGTACCTAACCCATTCCGCTAGGTCAACCAATTTATAGTAAACACAATTCTAATAAAATAAAAGTGATCAACAAATGATATAATATCTGGATTCCACAAAACATTCCAAGGACTGGTAATACAAATCACGAGCTTCTAAGACTTAAAATTTAGAAAAATCTGGACGAAATAAATACATCTGTTCGAAGTCTACATAAACAGATTAGCAAAATTTAAAGCTACCAAGGACAAGTGACAACTATAGTCAGAACGCAGGTACATCTTCGATGCCAGTTTCCTCCCTACACAGCAACTCCGGCTCCAAAATTTGCACGCAATGTGCAGAACTATAGTATGAGTACAACCGACCCCATGTACCCAGTAAATATCTTGTCTAACCTCAGAGAAATAGTGATGAGACTTTTTAGTTAAAAGATACTCATTGATATAACCTGTGCAGTAGACTAGCAATAGAACAATACTATAACATAACAGAAAAGAGTAGAAAAATAAATATGTGAAGCAGTAAATGATTACTAGAAGAAATCACATTCAATATTCTTCAATATCACGACCAATCCTTTCCTTAAAACGATAACCAACAAACCACAGTAGTAAATTCATAAATTTGTAGTGTGATAAATGTACTCAAGATTTCAAATCAATTGGTACGACAATACCCTTCGTGCATTTATCTCTTCCTCACAGAACATACATATAACAATACCAACTAGCTGAAAGAAATAACAATAATGATAAAGTGGGAGATACACAGGTAGCAATAACGAATAATACAATGCATTTGGGAAACAATAACAGACTAGATAGGAGGCATAGAAGTAATGATAGTACTTAAGATACAGGAACATAGATTTTACTAGCTAACGTGGTAGAAGGCTTAGATGTAGATATAACAACCATGAAGGAAAATATGATTTTTATAAGCTAAACAAATAGAAAGCATGAATAATTAACATGGTAGAAAGCTTATACGAAAGTGCAACAAATGAGAAATGGCATAGATGAAAATATGACAAACAAGAAGAAAATCATGATATTTGCAAGTTTAATAGATATAAGGCATGGACAATACAACAACAATTGAGATAGAGGATAAAGATAGGACAACAACGACATGTCACATACAAAATATAGGTGCAACAGTAGCATCTCAAGATAAAGGTATGAATGTATACACAAGGAAAGGATATCACAACATAATATATGTCTCTCGTCCTCGCCTGCACGGAAACATCCTTCTTTCCATGAACACATAATAATATAAAAACAATGGCACGACATCACCCTTCATGATTTTACTCTCATCCTCACATGATAATGTAAATGAAATGGCACGACATTACCCTTTATGCTTTACACTCTTCCTCATATGATAATATATATGAAATGATACGTCATCACCCTTCGTGCTTTACACTCTTCCTCACATGATAATATAAAATGATAATATAAATAAAATGGCACGGCATCACCTTTCGTGCTTTACACTCTTAATCATATAAAAAAGTATATGAAATGGTACGACGTCACCATCTGTGCTTTATACTCTTCCTCACCAAGTACATGTATATCAATAATAAGCATGGTAGAAAACATGAATAACATTAAAGAGAATTATTAATTGAATATTCTAAATGAACATCAATCAATGCGTTCAAGCCAATAACAATTAAACAAACCTCAAGAACCTTATTATTTAAGTATTTCAACAAGTCTCAAAAATGATCTTCAACTCAAGTATAGAATCCAATATCTCAAGAATAACGGTCGTAGCAATGATTTGTGATTAAGTATAATGACGACCGAATTTTAGCATCTCAATAATTTCACAAAATTCGTTAAATTTTAATAAATTAAATCATGGTTTCTAGCATTTAACTTCATATTCTTAGTAATCTAGAAGTCAAGTAAGACATGAAGCAAGAAGGTAACATAATTCTACAAGGCACAAATGATCATATAATTTATTCCCGAGCGTGATTAACCCTGGCACATGTATATACGCTCGTCGCATGTAGCAAACAGTAACAATTAGTAGGAAAAATTCTCCCAACAAAGTTAGGCAAGACACTTATCTCAAACAAGCAAATTGATATACTAGAAGCGTCATCCCGCTCAAATCATCATCTGAATGGCTCAAAATTTGTCAAAAGAAACTCAAAATCATCAAATAATGCCATATGAAGCAAACCCAATCGATAAAGGTCGAATCTTTACAACTTTACTCAAAGTCAATCAAAACGTCAAACCTGGATTCGCACCTTGGAACCCGACAAAACATATAAAATCCGATAACTCATTCAATTATGAGTCCAACTATACTAATTTCACTCAATTTTGACTTCGAATCGATGTTCAAAACTCAAAAAATTACTTTATTAAAGTTTAGACAAAACCCCCCAATTTCTCTTTAAAATTTATAATTCAAATGCCAAAATCAAAGATAACTTCATGAAATATAATTAAAACAGAGTAGAAAATACTTACCCCAATTTATGTGGTAAAAAGCGCCTCCAGAATCATCCAAATCCGAGCTCACCTACTTAAAATGTGATAAAATAACTCAAAGGTCCGAAATAAAATACTTATATCTACTGGCCAGTGGTACTCTACGTGATTGCGGTAGTACCTTCACGATCGCGAAACAAAAATCTGACCATATTCAAAAGTCCTTACGAGAATGTGACACTAAGCCCGCGAACGCGAAGTCCAACAGGTCACCAATCACCGCGAACGCAAAACAAATCTCGCGAACGCGTTGCTCAAATCTCTCTGGCCAAATTCCTTATACACGAACGTGATATTCCCATCGCGAACACGAAGATTAACCATCTCACTAACAAATTACACATCGCGATCACATTTTCTTTCCCGTGATCGAGTAACACAGCTAAAACACCACCAACTAGTATGCCCAACATGGCCCAAAATTCGTCCAAAACTCACCCGAGCCCTTTGGGACCCCGTCCGAACATACCAACAAGTCCTAAAATATAACACGGACTTACTCGACACTTCAAATCACACATAACAATATCAAAACCACGTATCGAACCTCAAATATGACTTAATGAACTTTTGAACATTTAACTTCTAAAACTCGTGCCGAACCATATAAAATAAAATCGGAATGAACTTAAATTTTGTAAACAAGTTCCAAATGACATAACAAAACTATTTCAATTCTCAGAACCGCAATCCAAACCCGATATCATCAAAGTCAACTTTTAGTGAAACTTATGAATATTCCAAAACTCCAAATTGCCAACATTCGCCAATTAATGCCAAAACCTTCAAGAAACATCCAAATGCAAATCCGGACATACGCCCAAGTCAAATATTTCCATCCGGACCAAACGAAACTATCAAAACTCCGATCCGGGGTCAAATACATAAAATCAAACTTGATCAACTCTTCCAACTTAAAGCGTCTAACATGAGATTCATTCTTCGAAATCGATCCTGAATCACCTGAAAATCAAAATCGATGATTCACACAAGTCATAATACATCATATAAAGCTACTGAAGACTTCAAACAACTGAATGAAATAAAAAAATCTTAAAACGACCGGTTAGGTCGTTACAGTAGGTCTTTATGTACATGTCCTTATGGTACCAATATACAATACAGTTAATAGGCTCCAATTTTCTGAAATAAAGTGTAGTTATACCATGAACACGTAGTACACCTTTCAATATCCAAGATCTACATATGCATGTAAGTCTATTTAGATTCATTTTATGCTTACTTTTTCTCCTTCCTTAATTTCACGCTCATATTCACCATTCCACTCAACCATATACTTCATTGACCTTGTTGTGTTCTCTTGCAATACCTTTTGTGTAATTGGAGATATATTAGTGATCCAAGTATTACAAAATTCTCTCATTTATGTTATTCTTCTTATCTTCATCACCCTTATCTCTTAAGCATTGTGATAGTAGTCTTGTACCTTGGCCCCAATATCCACGAATTAAAACTTTCAGCCATATTGTTGTCAACATTATCACTGTTGCTGAAATATTTGAAATAAACATTGCAACACCTTCCTTTGTTGTACCATAGTTGGTCATTAACTATTTTATTGCCTAGTTTAGCCAAATGATCCAGATTGTTCTTGAATTTTTGCTCATGTAGACCTAGTACATCTCCAAAAGCATTTCTTCTCTCAATCCTCTCCAATTCTTGGACCAGTTAGCTAGAATGAGCCTCGCACACATCTTATGTTCTACATTTGGTAGAACCTCTCTGATTATTGTCTCTAGCCCCTACAACAAAATATAAAATAAATAAATATTTTTCAGTTAATTGACACTAAATATAAATAGAATTATAGAAGAATAAAAAAGTATAAAATACATTACCTTCTGTATGTCTGTAATAACTATCAATTCTATCCTACCTCCAAGCTGAAGATGAACACTTAGAATGTTGACAAACCATCTCCAGTTATGACTATTTTCAAGCTCTACTATTGCCGAGGCCAATGGCACCATATGAATGTTCCCAGCTCTAGAAACAACCACAAGTAATTGTCATTTACAGATACCTTTCAGAAAATATCCATCAAGCCTAATGCACCTCATACAACCATCAACATCCATCAAGCCTAATGCACGTCATACAACCATCAAGGAATGCCACTCTTCAAGGCATAAAAATAATATAAAACTTCTGTAATATTTGTCTTCTATCTTAAAAAGTTTCTTCACTAAGCTTAGCAACGCATGTGCTACCTGAATTAGTCCTTAACAATTCAGCTCTATAATCCGGCATTCTACCAAAATCCTTAACATGGTCACTCATAATATCTTGCAAACAATCTGGTTGGTTCTCCTAACCACTGTTCTCCCACTATACACTTTTTTTTAACTAACTATTGAAACTGAAAGATTCTAATATTAGGTTTAGAAATTATTTTGTCCTTGAACTTATTTGCCAAGTACTTTGAATTGCACAATTTATTCTTGGTTGTGCCATTGCACTTGTGTAGTGAATTGTAGTTTTTCACCATAAAATCTTTTGTCCTAGAATCATAACTAGCAAACAACCATAGACAGTCACTAGAGGACTTTACCTCGCTCTTCTTGATTCATTAACATACTTATCTAACTTTACATGTTCATCGTGCATACTTGGTAAATGCTTCTCTAGACTGCCTAACACTTTCAAAAGTAAGACCAGTTTTTCAAACAATTAACTTACAATTAGAATCAAAGATGACCCTATTTCTGTTCTTTCTTTTTGTCCTTACAGGCAGTTGAACCTCATCTTCACCATCATCAAAAGAAGCTTCGTCAGAGGGATAATATTTTGCTCATCACCAGCAATCTTACCCTCTAAACTCTTTTTTTCCTAGTTGCATACTCATCATATCCTAGATCTAGACCCCTTTTGCCTAACTAAACTTTTTCAAGTACAGGCCCCATGGCCTTCCACTTCTTTCTCTGCTCTTCCTCATCTCTTCTCTTAAACTCACATACTCTTTGTGAACATCATTACCAAAGTATTCTTTCCCTTCCTCAAACAGCTCTTCATGGTCTGAATCTGAACTATTTTTAGTGTTATTGTTGTCCACATCAGATTCAACTAGTGGAATATCAGTAGAATTATAAGGCCCACCCTCATCTTCTCTAACTGCACTCTCAAACCTACCCATAGACTCTACATCAACTATATGTACACTGTTTTGAGGCTCTTCATATTGTTCAGCCTCCTAAAACCCTAAACCATCACTATCCTCAAAAGTTTAATTGGTCCCCCCTTTATTAAAAGACACATTAAATTTCCCACCCACATGAATTCTAAATTCAATAGTTGGATGGACCTCTAAAGCTCATCAACACTATGAGACTCATATACTTCAAATATAACCTTATTTTTAATAGAGGTACAATTCCCAAAATAATCCATATCTATTTTATTTTCTACCAAACTACTAGATTTAGGTGGCCGGGCATAAATGGAACAAGACTTAGAATTATAACAATTTTTTTTACAATAATTGAGAAACTCAAAATATGAAAATATGTCAATATCCACATAAAATATTCAGCCATAATACCACCTTCATACTAAATTGGGTGATGTAATTTTCCTCCATGAAAAAACCTCGGTGTAACGAGTTCAAACAATATTTTTTCAAACTAAAATCAGTAAAAAATACAAGCTTCATGTATAAAATTCAAAAATATGAACACATGCAACCAAAGCAAACAGTCCTCCTTAGAAATACAACCATTTACCTCAATATTTACACTAAAAATTTGACAAGGAATTGAAGAACAAAAAAAACCTAGAATTGAAATAGAAAAAAAAAAGCTAACCTTTTACCGAAGAAGCACACTTTTGGATAACAACTTCAATATCTAATCTAAAGTTTCATAAAAAGGGACTGAGCTTTAAAAATTATGATCGGTGTTGAAATCCCTTCACACTTCTTCGATAAATGCCAACAATTTCTTCAGTTTTGAGTTTAAAACATGTAAACATTTCTTGAAATACAGTCAAAAAGATAAAATATCAAGCCATAATAAGAGGTTCTTGGTTCAATCAATCCTAGTATTTGGGTGTATGAGACAATTTGAGGGTCTAATTTTGAGGATGGTTGGTAATTGATAAGGGTCGGGTGAGTTTTTGGTGCTAAATAATAGGGAACATGTTGGATCTGTTCTCTAGGTCGGTTTGTATGGGAATGAGGCTTAATGAGAAGCCGAGTGGCATACATCGTTCAGCAGTGAAATGTCCGAGGTCCACAGAAGGGGGAAAACAATCGACCTAGAAGTATTTAGGGGGAAGATAAATACTTTAGGGGGAAGATAAATACCCGAAAAATTAAATTATGAAATCAAATTTTGTGGACAACTTTAGGGGAACTTATGTATTTTGTCCTATTTAAAATAAGAAATTTGGCACCTCATGGTCATTCGGGCTACTTAATAGCAAGAATCGCCCAACTTACTCTTATTGGCATGTTTTAGTCAAATTTTGTCAATTTTAGTAAAAAACAAAGTTGGCACATATATTCAATTGTTCTTTTGCTATGGCAGTGAGGTTTTTTCTGCCTTCTCTCTAGCTTCTAGTGAGACAAACGCATTCAATATACAACTTTCCAAATCACAAATACCAAAATCAATGATTCCACCCTTGAAAGTTGATCAAACAGAGCAAGAACAAGATTAGCTCCACCACAGTACCAACAAACCAAAAGAGCCTACACTGTCTTTCCCATCGCTTGAACATGTAAGTTATTGTGAGATACTATCCCCCCACCCCCCACCCCGTCACCCACAACTTTTATGGATTTTGAGTCTGACATTCTCAGTAAACTCAGTCTTCACGACGAACTAGAAAGCCCTTCACAACACCCCCCCACTTTATACCAATTACATCCGGTGATAAAACATGTCTTTATCAATGGCACGATCCAAAATCCAATAAGTCATGATGACACCTAATCTCATCCGCTAGGCAAGTCAAATAACAATAATCCGATTCAATTAATATTTAACTGAATCTAATACACTCCCCAATGACTGGTAGTACAAATCATGAGCTTCTAAGATTAGAATTTACAAAATTGGTATGAAATCAATACATCATCTGTTCGAAATGTACATAAACAGATTTTATTTATAAATCTAAGGCTACCATGAACAAGAGGCAGCTACGACCGGAATACAGGTACGTCTCCAAATTCAGCTCTCGTCGATCACATCAACATCAACATCCAATATCTGCACGCAAGGTGCAGAAGTATAATATGAGTACAACTGACCCCATGTACTCAATAAGTAACAAACATAACATTAGGTTAAAAGTAGTGACGAACTGGAACAAAGGTCGGGTCCAACACCAATAGCCAACAACAGTGCATAATAACGTAAAGCAAGTAATAAAAGAAGTAACTTGAAAATAAAATGCTCAACTTAATCATGATTTCTGAAAATAGCTCTGCCTTTCAAGTATATCAGTGAAAACTCAAGTATTTTACCGAAATTGCCAAAAATATAAGTAAGTTTGAAAACAGTAAATTTTTCCAAAATTCCTTTCAACAATAAATAAAATGTTTCATTTTCTTTCCACATAGCGAGTGGAAAATGCATCACTATGCCCATATGCCAATATGTGTGAGAAGTCATGAATGACGTGATACCGTACAACATGAGAAAAATGCATATCTATGCCTGTATGTCAAGTGTGAATGTCAATGCGATGCAACTCAGTGATAAAACCATATGCATACTCTTAGAGTATCATTTCACTAAGTCCTCCTAGTCACTCAATCCTCTCAATCGCTCGACACTTAGCACTCGCACTCAGTAGGTACCTGCGCTCACTGGGGGTGTGTACAGACTCCGGAGAGGCTTTCTCAGCCCAAGCGCTATAATCTACACAGACAACTCACGTGCTGCACGGACAACTCACGTTCTATAGTATCAATATCTAGATCCGCACGGATAACTCACGTGCTATAGTATCAATATCTGGATCCACACGGACAGCTCACGTGCTATAGTATCAATATCTGAATCCGCACGAACAACTTACGTACTGCACGGATAACTCACGTGATACACAAACAACTCACGTGCAACACAGACAACTCACGTGCTATAGTATCAATAACCTCAAAATCAAGCCCTCGGCCTCACTCAGTCATCAATATCTCCAGTCTCTTGGGCTCACAATGTCATGAAACTAGCCCAAAATGATGATATGATGTATCAATAAATAACAAGAGAGACTGAGATATGATATGCAACAAATGAATATGACTGAGTATGAATTATAATTTAAACATATAATTCGACAACAGAAACGACCTCAATGGGACCCAATAATACCAACATTTGCCTAAGCATAACTTTCTAACATGAGTCACAACTCAGTTTCTATAACACATAAGAATACATGGAAAAATACAAGTTAATTGACTATACAACTCTACAGAATCAACCGAGTCTCAATTTCTATGGTGCACGCCCACACGCCAGTCACCTAGCATGTGCGTCACCTCCAAACAATTCACATAACACGTATAATCAGGTTTCATACCCTCAGCTCCAAGATTAAAGATGTTACTTACCTCGAGCAAGCCGAATCCAATACCAAGCAAGATGTACAATACTCCAGAAATTTCATTCTGCGGGTATCAACCTCCACACGCCTCCCTATCTCCTCAATTTAAGCCAAACGACTCGTATCTATTCAAACAACGTAAAAATTAATCACAATTTACTCTAATGCTTACAATTTAACAATTTAAAAAATTCCCAACTCCGCTCTAAAAATCGACAGTGGGGCCCACGTCTCAGAACTTCTATAAATTCACGGATTCATGATGTAAATGAATATGGAATCATGAAATATAATCAATATAGGATAAGGAACACTTAACCTAATATTTTCCCGTGAAAATCGCCCAAACATCGCCTAAACCAAGCTCCCCAAACTAAAAAATGAGTAAAAATGACAAAACTCCCTGTTTTATGGGGTTTTTACGTCTATGGCACCATAGGTGGCATGGGGCGCTGCCTGTGGCGCCCTTTCCAGTACTTCCAGCAGTTCCAGCACCAGGGATAGCACCCCACGTTACCCTGGGCGCTGACGGCGACAGAAAATCATTCCCGACACGGAAATGGGCATAACTCTCTCATACGATATTCAAAATTGACGATTCTTTTTTCTATGGCTCCGTAATTTTAATACGGATCTAATGCTTCAATAAAACCTGAATTTGGAGCTCATTTTCTTAATGTGATACCACGTATTCTTGAAGAATCGACGTCGAACCTTCTAGAAATATCCAACTTAAATTCCGTTAACCATCCGAAATCCACCCGAGGCTCTCGGGACCTCAATCAAATATATCAACAAGTACTAAAATATCATATGAATTTAATCGATGCCTTAAATCACATCAAATAACACTAAAACTACGAATCATACCTCAATTCAAGCTTAATGAACTTTAAATCTTTCAACTTTCAAACCTCGCGCTGAAACATATCAAATCAATCCGGAATGAACTCAAATTTTGCGTACAAGACATAAATGACATAACAAAACTATTAAAATTTTCAGAATATGATTCCGACATTGATATCAGAAAGTCAACTCCTCGGTCAAAACTTTCAAATTTTAAATTTTCTATTTTCGCCATTTCAAGCCAAATTTAACTACAGACTTTCAAATAATTATTCGGACACACTCCTAAGTCCAAAATCACCATACGGAGTTGTTAAAATTATTAAAATTCTATTCCGGGGTCGTTTACACATAAGTCAATCATCCGGTCAATCTTTTCAACTTAAACTTTCATCTTTGAGACTAAGTATCTGAATTCATTTCGAAACCTCACCGGATCCGAACCAATTACCCCGGCAAGTCACATAACAACTGTAAAGTACAAATTGAGCAGTAAATGAGGGAACAAGGCTAAAATACTCAAAACCACCGGTCGTGTCATTACAACCAATCATGGACCTAAGTTGTGATCATTCGCCGACTTGGCCCCAAAGTAGCCTATAACTATCTAAAAAATAAATTAACTTTACTGTGGCACGTCAGCGAATCAGAAACCTTATAGATCTAGGATATGAAGTTTACCTTGTAAAATTCATAAACAAAGACAATTATCACAAAGTCATCCAAAAGGGTCTGTAGTTTGTTGGTCCACAATATCTAGCCATTCGTAACTGGAATCAAAATTTAATCCAGCTTCCTCCCAAAACAACTTCTCCACCATATGGGTACGTTTATAGGAATTACCTACTGAATACTACGATATGCAAATCCAACAAAAAATTGGCAGCCTCATAGGAACCCTACTGAAAGATGATAACTGTACAACCACTGCTACTCGAGGTCGTTATGCCCGCCTATATATCCTTGCTCCGATAGAAAAATAATTACCCGTTGAAATCTTATTAGGTACCCATCTACAAAAAATCTATTATGAACATACATCGCCTCTTTGTACTCTACGTGGATGTTTAGGTCACACTGCACTTTCATGTTCTTCTTCTCCTGATAATAAACCACCTACTTCCCAATCACCACCGCCAAATCCAAGTACTAACACAAATATGGATGAAGACAACAGTGACATCAGCCCTTGGAAAATCGTGGTCTACCCAAAGAATATAAGAAAACAATACCAAGTATGCCCCTGTATTTTCTTCCACTACAACCAATGCCTATACTCCTTCTACGGCTGTCAATACTCAAAAAAATAATTAAAAAAAAATCTCATGTGTCACAGGCCACTCCTATTACAACGCAAAATAGATTTATCTTCCACATATTCAAATACCACTTATGATAATCAATCCTCACATTTTCCCCCTACCCTTCCCGCCCACCATGACAATGCATCTTTTACTCCCACCCCACAAAATCCCACATCCAATGATGACATACCAACCATACTACCCCATACGCCTACCAAGCCACTGACACAATCCTCAATAGTACCTCAACTGCCCATCTCTACCACTAAGATACCTTCTACAATATCACCTAATACAACTATTACTGTACCTACAAGTACTATACAAGCACACATCTCCTCGATCCCTCATCAAACTACACCGCCACAGACTACCACTAATATTCATCCTTCAACACCAACACGTTACCATCAACACATACCCTCCCCCACTAATGTCAATTCTTCAATACCTCCAAGTAACTCTACTACTACTGTCACTAATATTCATCTTCCAGTACCTCCAACTATCACTACTACAATTGACCAGGCCCACATTAATACCACCACTGCACCTTACTCGCACTCAACAACCCATGCAACCTATCACAACATAACCTCTAACACCACTTCACAGACCATACCCACCAAATTTCAGACCACTTATCAACGTATCACCAATAAATCCCACACGCACCCCAATATTGTCTCCCCTATTAACGCAACTCACACAAACCCTACCTATATTCAACTTCATACATCTTCAACGACCAATACACACCTGTCCACATCCACTACACCTGCTACCTCCTCAACAATCCACACCCCAATTAGTCATTAACCCCTACTCAACACTGCATATCGTACTAATTCTAGTTCACCTTCAGATACTCAATTACACCCCAATCTGGGGAAGAGCACAATGGATAATAGTGCACCGCTGCCAGCTATCTCTACACCACCCGTCAAAATCCGTAATAGCAATGATAACCTACCTACAAACCTATTACCCCATCGACAATTCCCGCACCAATATATACTCCCCCTACCCCAGACCGCCACTCACAACCTCAAGTTGTTATACCACCACTCCAACATCCCAAAGTTCACCATGTATCGTCCACCTCTACCTCGTCAGCATCATCACCGGGCACAACGCTTCATCCACAACATTCATGTCAACAACTACTCCATGGTACCCCCACCACTTCTGCCAATTCAGATGCCCCCACCTCCAATGGGCTTCCGGATGTTTCCTCCCCCCTACTACTTTTACCACCAATAACCAGTTCCAGCCTCCATGCTACTAGAAAACCCAATACCTCCAATTCCACTCAAATTGTCTCTCCTGCAACATCAAATCACGACATTACTCAACCACAACGACCTCTTAATGATCTATAAGATCATGTAATGCGGATTCTTCACCTTCAAGACATCACCACTCTGAAACTTCAGACGCAACTCATACACTTTCAAGAGTGGCTCAATCAACTTTCCAACAATCACCCAGCATGGAATACACTCCAACCCCTCACATTTTGTCCCTTCTTAATGACCAGGCTCCACCACAACTACAGGAATATCACCCACGACAACCACATGTACTGTTACGTGGCGCCTTCCTGAAGTTCCTTGGAAGGGCGACGTAAGGCTAGGCAACCGATGTCAGTACGGTTGTTGTCCGCCAACTGAGGTCCCCTCCGTACGCTAGACTAGATTGTCAGTGCCGTACGGGAAAACCAATGTCATGAGCAATTGAAAGAGAGTAGAAAAGAGAATTGAGAATGAAAGAAAGCTTGATTGCATTGAATGAAAGCTATTACAGAAAGCAAGACGGTGTCGGGGGGAGAGAAACCAGTACAGAGAATTGTTTGCTTGCTTGAAAGTTTTGATTGCTTGGTCCCCTTAATAATGCTTAAAATAAATAAACCAAAGTTACATGACTAGACCTATGAAAGCTGGAAAATCATACTTAAAGAAAATGCAGCAAAACTACTTTATATTTACAATGAAAAGGACTTAATCTTCTACAAAGCAGCAACAAGTCCATTGGCAGCAACTTTGTCTTTAGTATCAGGGTCTGCGCGCGCGGCATTGTCTGTGCGCGCGGCGCTGTTGGCTTTTGCCTGTGGCTGGGCACTGGCGATGGCTATCGGTGGGGCGACAGAGCCATATGCGCGCTTGTCACTTGGAGCTGCCGAGACCACGGGGCCGACCGTGGCGACGGGCGTTGGGAGGCTAGCCAGGACGCCACGGGGCGCGTCCAAGGGGTCATGGGGCATGGTTGGAAAGCCGCCCATGACATTCTCCCCCACCTGAGTTGGCGACGTCCTCGGCGCCTTCCTTGCAAGGTAATCATCAATCAGGCTCTTGTAGGCTTTGAGGTTTGTTCCCCTCTCCCAAGTATTCTCCTCTGCATCACATCCCTGCCATTTCACCAAGAACTCCTGGTGATCTTTTCTTGAGGCGTGAATCACTCGATCATCAAGAATAGCTTCAGCACGCCTTTTTCCGGTTGAATTGGGGCCTCGAATACTTGGTATTGTGAGTTGGCTTCGTGAAGGATCCTCCACATCTTCCCGAAAAGGTTTCAGGAGACTGACATGGAAAACAGGATGGATTTTCCACCAAGCTGGGGTATCCACCCGGTATGCAACTTTCCCAATGCGCCTTTCAATGGACAAGGGTCCAATATATTTTTGCAATAGGCGAGGGTCATGGACCCCTGCAAACAAGTACCGCTTTGGGATTTTGACCATCACTTTGTCTCCCACCTGATATTCCACAAAGCGGCGATTCTGATCAGCATGCCTCTTCATCCGCTTTTGGGCTTTGACAAGATAGCTCCGCACTATCTCCAAATTTTGCTTCCATTCTTTAGAGAAGCTAGCAGCCCGAGGAGATTTTGACATGTTTGGTGCATTCATTGTGTGTGGGAGTAGCGGTTGCTATCCGGTAACAATTTCAAAAGCGCTTTTTTTGGTACTTGAGCTCTTTTGTGAATTAAAACACAGTTGAGCAGCATCCATAAGCTTCACCCAATTCTTCTGCGATCCGGTCACAAAGTGCCGGAGATATTCCTCTAGCATTCCATTGAATCGCTCCGTCTGGCCATCAGATTGCGGATGAAAACTTGAGCTATGACTCAATTTTGACCCGAGGCACTTAAAGAGTTGGGTCCAAAAATTGCTAGTGAAGCGTGAGTCGCGATCACTAACAATGTCTTTAGGTAAGCCCCAATATTTGACGACATGAGAGAAGAATAGTCGAGCTATATCTTCTGCTGATATATATTGTGGGGCTGCTATAAAGGTAGCATACTTGGAAAACCGATCCACCACAACCAAGATAGTTGTGAGGTCTCCGACCTTGGGCAATCCGGTGATGAAGTCCAGGGAAACGCTTTCCCAAGGTCTTTTTGGTACAGCTAGTGGTTCCAAGAGCCCTGCCTGGGTCAAGCGGTCTGACTTATCTTTCTAGCATACTAGACAAGTCTTCACATATTGAGCGACTTCATCGACCATTTGAGGCCAATAATATGCACGGCGAAGTAATGCCATGGTGCGATCCTCGCCGGGATGACCGGCCCACAAAGTATCATGGCATTCTGCAAGAAGAGTCCGTCGCAGATCTCCTCCTTTAGGGATATAAAGTCGGTTCCCTTTCACCTTCAGGAACCCATCTTCGGTGTAGAACTGGCGAGTCTTGCCCTGTCCTACCAAATCAACCAAATATTGTGCAGCAGGATCCTTGATGAGTAGATCCTGTATCTGGTCTTTGATGGTGGTGGTTACTTCGCTTCCCTTTAGGGCGGCGAGTACACACATCGATGCTAGATCGGCCCTCCGACTGAGTGCATCAGCAACATGATTGGTCTTTCCACTTCGGTACTCCAGGTTGAAGTGAAATTCTGCTAGGAGTTCCTGCCACCTAGCTGTCGTCCATTCAACTTTGGCTGGGTCATGAAATGGCTAACGGCTGTGTTGTCTGTCTTGACCACGAATGGGGTTCCCAGTAGATAATGCCTCCAAAGGCGTAAGCAATGAACGACAACCAATAATTCTTTCTCATGGGCGGCATAGCGCCGCTCTGCATCCTTCAGTTTCCGGCTCTCGTACGCTACGGGATGCCCTTCTTGTAGCAATACTCCACCAAGTGCATAGTCGGAGGCATCCGTTTCCACTTCGAATGGCTTGGCCAAGTCAGGGAGGGCCAAGACTGGGCTACTAGACATAGCCATCTTCAATGTGTCGAAGGCCTCTGCCCTCTTGGGGCCCCAATCCCACGGGGTGGCCTTCTTGAGAAGTTCTGTCAGCGGCACTGCAATGAGAGAGTAACCTTTCACAAACCGCCGATAGAAATTGCATAGGCCAAGGAACGACCTTAAGGCATGTATATCCTTAGGAGGTGGCCATTGTGTAATGGCATGAATCTTCTGCTGGTCCATCTTGATCCTTCCTTCCTCGATAACATGTCCGAGGAAGTCAATTTGTTTCTGAGCAAAGGAGCACTTGGATAGCTTCCCATATAATTCGTGCTCCCGCAATCGGGCTAGGACCTTCCGCAAATATTCCAGATGTTCTTCTAGTGTCTGGCTATATACCACAATGTCATCCAAATAAACCACGACAAATTCATCAATGTATTCTCGGAAGACTTGGTTCATCAAGGTGCAAAATGTGGCTGGCGCGTTAGTCAGGCCAAAGGGCATAACCAGGAAGTCGTACGACCCATATCTTGTCACACAGGTCGTCTTGTGCTCATCACCATCGGCAATCCGAACTTGCCAATAACCTGTCCTCAGGTCTATTTTGGTGAATACCGTCGCACCACCCAGTCTATCAAACAAGTCTGCCATTAGCGGAATAGGGTACTTGTTTTTCACGGTGATTTTGTTTAGAGCCCGGTAATCCACGCAGAGTCGCAAACTACCATCATGTTTCTTTTGGAATAGCACAGGGGACCCGTATGGGGACTTAGAGGGCACAATGATCCCTGTGTCTAGCATTTCCGTCAATTGTCTCCGAAGCTCGGCGAGTTCGGGTTGTGACATTCTGTATGGCGCCCGGGCAGGTGGCTTCGCACCCGGCACCAACTCAATCTCATGGTCCACAGTTCGCCTAGGCGGAAGACGCTTTGGCATGTCTTGTGGCATGATGTCTTCAAATTCCAGAAGTAACTCCTTCACGGGTGCAGGAATGGGACCCGAGGAGCGTTCTATATCTTCCATGCAGAGGGTAGCCAGGAACGTGGGTTCATGTCTTTTTACCCCCTTCTTCAACTGCAAGGCCGAGATGTTCTCGGCTGCCATCTTCATGGGAATGCACGGAATAATGCAGGGCTTGGCCCCATTTGCCCCCATCATCAGCAGCATGTCTGCATACGGTGCGGGCATGGTATTGGTCTGTCTCAGGAATTCCAACCCCACGATTAACTCAAAGTCATCTATGATCACTACACGCAGGTTGAACTTTCCTTCATACGGGCCAAGCTTCACTGGTACTTCTTTGGCTATTCCACCCACTGGTTGAGGTGGTGAGTTGATAGCCTTCACACGGCCTTTGCCCTTTCCTACAACTAATCCAAGACGCTCCACCTGAGTCGCGGCTAAGTAGTTGTGGGTGGCACCCGTGTCTATCATTGCCCGAATGGGCTTACCATTTACCTTTATGTCAACGAACATTAGGGTCCTCTCCTGATGAGGAGGAGTCCTCAAATTCGCCTTCTTATTTCCTTTCCTGGCAATTGGACAGGGGTCCTTCTTCTTGCGGATACCGGCACTGGTTCCCGCTAAGGGCTCAGAAATGGAGCCAACAATTGCATTGAATGCACATACTGGCTCAGTCTGGTCCGCATCATCATCGTCATCATCCGTCCCATCCTCAAAAGATTGATGGGCGTTCATCTGTGCCTGTGGACATTCATTATTCCAATGTGGTCCGCCGCAATGACGACATCCTGAGGGGGGCTTCCTCCCCCGATCATTGTTGTTAGATGCATCACTAGTACTGCCAGAAGAGGGAGACTTGGATTTGGGTGCACTCCGGTCTCCTCCACTTCTGCTAGGGCCACCAGTGTTTGGTTGGCCCCTTTGTATCCTCCTCGGACAGGCTGTTGGGGCCTATCCTTCCGGGCTTCCACTTGGTAATCCCCAAGGCACTCTGCTGCTTGGATTGCCTTAGGCAACGTGTCTACCCTTTGTCTCTGCAACTCCATCCGGGCATAGGGCTTCAACCCTTCCATGAAGGTGAAGAGTTTGTCTTTGTCCCCCATGTCACGGATGTTCAGCATGAGCGCAGAGAATTCCCGCACGTAATCTCGCACTGATTTGGTCTGGCGGAGCTCCCGCAACTTTCTCCTGGCATTGTACTCAACATTTTCGGGGAAGAACTGTAGGTGTATGGCTGCCTTCAGTTCCGCCCATGTCTCGAGGGCATCTTCACCAGCCTTGATGGCTTCGTACTTCACCCGCCACCAGAGTTTGGCATCGCCCTGAAGATACATGGCAGCAG
This sequence comes from Nicotiana tomentosiformis, assembly GCF_000390325.3. Taxonomy (NCBI): domain Eukaryota; kingdom Viridiplantae; phylum Streptophyta; class Magnoliopsida; order Solanales; family Solanaceae; genus Nicotiana; species Nicotiana tomentosiformis. The sequence goes on along the minus strand of NC_090822.1, from coordinate 83,323,489 downwards.
TTGCTACTTTCTTGGCTTCTTCTAGGCTTCCCACGGCATCGAAGTATTGCTCGATGTCGAAAATGAAATTTTCCACTTCTTTGGCATTCCGAGCTCCACTGTATGGCTTTGGATCAGGAATTTTCAGCTTTTGTGCCATGGGGGCGAGGTTCACACCACCCCCAAATTGGTTTCCGCCTCCTCGAAGTAGGCCTTGTAAAGCAACATTGACAATATTGAGCTGGCCAGTCAAGTTGTCTATGGTTTGTTGCATGGCAGTCACCCTGTCTGCCTCTTGTTCCCTGTTGGCTAAATCCTCGGCACGCTCCTGCTGGAGGACCTCAAATTTACCAAATATTTCAGCTGCCTCTGTGGCGGCTGTTTGCCGGTCTCCTTCGGAGTCGCGACTGATGTTTTCTATGTCAACTTCGACCTGGATGAGTCTGCGGTCCAGGTCATCCAACCTTTGCACTAGGCTGGTCTTTAGATCGGGCACCATTTCCACGATGGGCAGTAATGCGTCAACCGTTCCCTCAAGGGTCGCGATGCGATCCCCATAATTCACCATGGTCAGAAATGGTGGTGATTGCAATGTAATCCCTCGTCCGATGTCGAGCCTAGGCTTTGATACCAACTGTTACGCGGCGCCTTTCTGAAGTTCCTTGGAAGGGCGACGTAAGGCTAGGCAACCGATGTCAGTACGGTTGCTGTCCGCCAACTGAGGTCCCCTCCGTACGCTAGACTAGATTGTCAGTGCCGTACGGAAAAACCAATGTCATGAGCAATTGAAAGAGAGTAGAAAAGAGAATTGAGAATGAAAGAAAGCTTGATTGCATTGAATGAAAGCTATTACAGAAAGCAAAACGGTGTCGGGGGGGAGAGACACCAGTACAGAGAATTGTTTGCTTGCTTGAAAGTTTTGATTGCTTGGTCCCCCTTAATAATGCTTAAAAAAAATAAACCAAAGTTACATGACTAGACCTATGAAAGCTGGAAAATCACACTTAAAGAAAATGCAGCAAAACTACTCTATATTTACAATGAAAAGGACTTAATCTTCTACAAAGCAGCAACAAGTCCATTGGCAGCAACTTTGTCTTTAGCATTAGGGTCTGCGCGCGCGGCATTGTCTGTGCGCGCGGCGCTGTTGGCTTCTGCCTGTGGCTGGGCACTGGCGATGGCTATCGGTGGGGCGACAGAGGCACATGTGTGCTTGTCACTTGGAGCTGCCGAGACCACAGGGCCGACCGTGGCGACGGACGTTGGGAGGCTGGCCAGGACGCCACGGGGCGCGTCCAAGGGGTCATGGGGCATGGTTGGAAAGCCGCCCATGACAGTACCCATGAACGACCAGTACCAACCATTGGAACCACTCAACCATATTATTCCTCCACCACCATCACCACCACTAACGCCACCACCTCTATCACCACCACTGGAGGAAGTAATCCCCAACATGGCAGATAATCCGCCAAATATGGAAGAGACGTTTATGGAGACCCTACATCTGACAGACTCGTTGACTATCTCGATGCTCGAAAATGTCAAAAAAAGGTATCTCATTCTAGCGCCAACAACTTTGGAGAGCACCTCATTCAAGATTCGCCTCAACCCCTACTCTGTGGAGCAGAAGTATGTTATTCTTATGATTCCAACATTGCAAGTGCCACCTCGATGGAGATGTCTCTAGCTCTGGGAGGGAGATCCTCAACGACCACTCATAGATCCATACAGATCATGCTTTGGAATTGTCATGGGGCTCATGGACAAGAGTTCCGACGCAACTTACGATTTTTCCTCGACTGGAATTACACTACCATCTTGTGTCTCAGTGAAACAAGAATCGAAGATCACTTTGCTATATTAAATGACTTCAACTTCAACGACCTTATACAAGTTGCAGCACAGGGATACTCGGATGGCATTGTCATGTTATGGAGAGCTGACGAGTTGATTGTAGACCCTTTGGTGGTTACTGCTCAAGAGATTCATACAACTGTTTAGGTATTAAACTCCTCAACTACTTGGATTCTTCATTTATTTATGCAAGTACATCTTACCACTGCCGCCAACTACTATGGCATAACCTTGAAACATTTGCAAATACTCATAACTTCACATGGGTCATGTGTGGAGCCTTTAACGAGGTCAGTACCAGTGCATACAAATTTGGCGGGAAACATATAAATACTACTCGTGCTAACGCTTTCAACAATTGTCTTAATAATATTAACATGATTGACCTTGGTTTCACAGGCACACGTTGCATGTGGTCTAAATAAAGACATATACGTATTAAACAAATTCTAGAATGCTTAGATAAATGTTTTGCTAATGACACTTGGATACACTTATTTGCTGAGTCTAGTGTACATCATCTTCCTCTTATGTACTCCGACCATTGTCCCTGATTACTTAATCTTCCTAAAGCGACCACTAACCCATCCTTTTCTTTCAGACTGGAAACTATGTGGTTTAACCATCCCGAGTTTAGTTCTGTCATCTAAACTAATTGGACCAATAACCACAACTATTCCTATGCTTTAGAACATTTTAAGCAGCATGCCACTTATTGGAATAAACACACATTTGGCAACATATTTTATAAACAAAGGACTTCTTTAGCTAGACTCAATGGTTTACAAACCATGGATCCTACCATAAAGAACAACTTCCATTACAACCTAAAAAATTAACTCATTACTTAATTCAACTCCATACTAAAGAATGAAGAAGATTTTTGGAAACTGAAATCGCATATTTAATGTCTTAAATATGGGGATGCTAATACTCGATTCTTTCATCGCTCTACTACTCAGAGACACCGACACAACCGCATACTCGAGTTACATGACTGTGTAGGAAATTGGTCTTTCGAACCTAACGCCATTACCACCATTATTCAGAACCATTTTCATGATATTTACACTACCCAACTCACACAATGCCCTGCAACACAAACCACTCCTACACACATCTCCCTCCTTCCCGTCCAGGCCAACACATTAACTAGACCCTTATCTCTTGCGAAAATTTACAGTGTTTTTCATTCATTTAAACCCTATAAATCACTGGTCCTGATGGCTTTCACCCTATCATCTTCCAAAAATATTGGAACCATACTAAGGATGCAGTATCTGCCACTTGCCTGACTGCCTTTCCCATATGCCACATTCCAAATAACATTAATCAAACCTTTCTCACACTTATCCCTAAAGTCAAAAATCCGGTGATGATTACACACTACCATTCTATTGGCCTCTGTAACACCATCTATAAAGTCATTACTAAAATACTAGTTAACCACATATGACCATTCTTGCCTTCCCTTATTAGTCCAACCCACTACAGTTTTGTCCCTTGGCGACGAGCACTAGATAATGCAATCATAGTTCAAGAGGCTATCCACTCCTTCAGGCGGACCAAAGGACTGCTCGGAAAAATAATGATTAAAATTGACCTTGAAAAGGCATTTGACCATCTTGAATGGTCTTTCATCCGGTACTCTCTTCAACGACTCAATTTTTCCTCCCAAACAATTCAACTTATCATGTCTTAGTGTTACCACGTCCTTTATAACTATCCTAGTAAATGGTAAACCTAATCCCTTCTTCCAACCCACCCATGGATTACGTCAGGGGGACCCCCTATCACCCTATCTTTTCATCATTTATATGGAGACTCTCTCTAATCTTATTGATGAAGCTGTTATTGCTAAGCAATGGACTCCTATTAAAATTTCACGACAAGGTCCTCCACTATTTCACTTACTTTTGGCCAATGACCTTGTCTTATTTGCCAAATCTGACATACCCAATGCCCATTCCATCCTAAAAAAATTTAATTAATTAGTTTCCCACCTTACCCTTGCACTGCGCAAACACCGGCAACAAAAACTAATCCTGGTCCATTGGTTTCCACCACCATCCAATACATACAAGCTTAACATTGAAGAGGATTTTGACCAAGCAACTGGAAAAGGTGGGGCAGGTGGAGTCATTCGTAGCCACATGGGTGATTGGATCATTGGCTTCTCCAAAAACCTGTATCACACTACCGTCTAGCAGGCCGAACTGCTTTCTCTTTATCACGGTTTTCAACTTGCTATCACGCATTCTCTGATTCCTCTGATAGTGGAGACTGACTCTCAGGTACTTGTTGCTCTACTACAACATTGAAACCCTAAATACTCACATTTATTTCATGCTTGCAGGTTTATGTTGCGTGACTTACAGATGCCACAGGTCCAACACTCCTATATGGAGGGTAATGGTATTGCGGATGCTTTGGCATGTTTTGTAAAAGAAATGGCTCCTACACAACACAGTACCCTCTTTGTAATCATGTACTTCTACTTTCAATAAATAATAAAATGCCTAGTTTTAGCAAAAAGAAACTGTTTACCCAGAAAGTCGGATATAGTTAAATTTATAAGTAGTTCTAAGGATATGTGATATAGCTTGATATAAATCGTAAGTAGAAGTGGAAATATTTAGATTCTTGGCTATAAAAAGAGATATAAATTATTGAACAAGAAGAGTGAGTATGCTGAGTAAAACAAGCTCAAGAGATTTATTCTTCAATTAGAGAAGTAGTCTTTTCTTACAATGTGTCCACCTTGCTGTGCTTATAAGGATTCCCCCCCTTTTATAGTAGAGGGATCTTACTTTATTTATAATAAAAAATATATAGTGGAGAACCCATGATGAATTATCTCTTCCTCGATTCCCCCCAAAATTCTCTCCCCTAGTGCGGTTGCAACGACTCTTGTCTGCGAGTTCGATACTGGCTCGAGCTCAGTATTAGGTTGAGCCCTCGGCCTTGGTTCGAGTTTTATATTCGGGGTGAGTGTCAATCGGTCTGTGCGTCTCCGATAATCAATCGGTTTGATTTGGTCATGAACTCGATAATGATACCGAGCCGATTCCTCGATCGGTCTTGGAGCTCGAAGCTTGTTTGTACTATCTTCGGAACTCGTCACGAAGTCTCACTTCGGTCGCTTACCATTCAAACTCGATCAAACGTATGAAGGCCGAAATCTATTTTGACCGTATACAGATAGTCCCTTCGTTTCTCAGAAAGAATGTGGTGAGAAGTGATATGATTTTCAACGGCTCGATCAGATTATAAGCTGACATATATAGACCGTACGTGATAGTTGTCCCGTGGATTTAGTCTTTCAAGGTATTTAATGTATGTCAGATGGTGGTCGGCCACCGTTGATACTGAACCGCCACGGTATAAACCTATAAATAACCCTTCTATTTTTCATTTACCACTTTTACATCTTCAATCTCCCAAATTTTCTTACTCTTTCTGCCTCTATTTCGCCGCTTTTAGAGCCACCTTCAACAGCTTTGGCACCATCAACCTTTCATCTTCCTTTGCTTTTCTTTTTCTTATATCAATGGCAAAAACTTTAAAAACCCTACCTCAGAAGGAGAAAGCCTCCTCTTCATGGCCGTCCGGCAATAAGGCGCCGGTGGAGCCGCCTCCCCACGAGTATGTTCCTGGCCCGTTTACTCTAAAGATTGATTTTAAGGTTGAAAATCCTTCGTAGGTTCCGGGTCGATGTGAGCATGTGTCGATGTACATGTGCTCGATAATAGAGGGCCATCTCAAGGCTGTGAGGAAAGACTGCAACTAGGGTCCCGAGGTTGTGTTGAAAATTCCCTCTCCCGAAGAGAGAATCATCACTCATGTGGAGGGGTTTGTAAGCGTTTATACTTACCCCTTCACGTTGGGAACGCCTGTGTTTCAACCCATTTAGAGAAATAGGCAGTCATAAACAAAATGAATTTAGCTTTACCTGGGGCCGATGGTAGAGGGCCGACGATATCCATTCCCCATTTCAGGAATGGCCATGGAGAAATGACTGAATGAAGCTACTCTCTGGGTTGATGGATCATTGGTGCAAACCTTTGACATTTATCGCATTTTCGATTGAACTCCTTAGTGTCCTTTTCCGTGCTATCCCAGTAGTATCCTGCTTTGATGATTTTGCGAATTAGTGGTTCGGCGCCGGAGTGGTTTCCACAGGTGCCTTCATGGACCTCTCGTAAAATATAATTGGTGTCCCCTGGTCTCAAGCATGCTGCCAGTGGTCCATTGAACGTCCTTTTGTACAGTGTTCCATCTTCAACCAACATGAATCGAGCAGCCTTGGTTAGTAGAACCCTCGATTCTTTAGAGTTCGATGGGAGTTTTCCGTTCTTTAAGTTTTGAATATACTTATTCCTCCAATCCCAGGTTAAGCTTGTGGAATTTATCTCGGCATTCCCTCCCTCGATTATAGATCTCGAATGTTGAATGACAGTCCCCGAGTCGATCTTATCTTCTTCGACCGACGACCCCAGATTTGCAAGTATGTCGGCCTCACTGTTTTGTTCTCGAGACACATGTTGTAGGGTCCATTCTTTGATACAGTGTAGAGTTACCTGTAGTTTGTCCAAATACCTCTGCATCATATCTTCTCGAACTTCGAAAGTTTTGTTCACTTGGTTCACTACTAGCAAAGAGTCACATTTGGCTTCAATAACTTCTGCTCCCAAGCTCTTAGCTAGCTCGAGACCTGCAATCATGGCCTCGTACTCGCCCTCATTGTTAGTTAATCTAGTAGTTTTGATGGATTGCCTAATAATTCCACATGTGGGAGGTTTTAATACGATGCCAAGCCTGGATCCCTTCACATTTGCAGCACCATCTGTGTAGAGGGTCTAAACCCCCGACGATGTACCTAATTTTAACAAGAATTCCTTTTTAACTTCGGGTGTGAGGGTTGGTGTGAAATCTTCCACGAAGTCTGCAAAAGTTTGGGACTTGATGGCCGTTTGAGGCTGATATTCAATATTGTACCCACTGAGTTCGATGGCCCATTTGGCCAGTCGGCACGATAGTTCGGGTTTGTGCAAAATGTTTAGAAGTGGGCAAGTTGTTAAAACGCATACGGGGAGACATTGAAAGTATGGTCTTAACTTTCTAGAGAGGCTTATCAATGCAAGCACCAATTTCTCTAAGTGTGGTATCTAGTCTCTACCTCTCCTAAGGTCCGACTTACATAATAAACAGGAAACTGCGTACCTTTCTCTTCTCGAACTAGGACACCACTTACCGTGATTTTCCGATACCGCTAAGTATAAGTAAAGCTTCTCATCTGTATTCGGAGTGTGAAGTAATGGTAGGCTCGTTAGGTACCGCTTTAGTTGTTTAAGTGCATGTTGGCATTCTAGGGTCGAGGTGAAATCGTTCTTCTTTTTTAGCAGAGAGAAGAGTTTGTGGTTTCGATATGACGACCTTGAAATGAATCTGCCTAAGGCAGCTATCCGTCCGGTTAGCCTTTGCACTGCTTTCACACTATCCGCGACGGTGATGTCTTCGATGACTTTGATTTTGTCGGGGTTAATCTCGATCCCCCGATCCAACACCATGAACCCGAGGAACTTGCCCGATCCAACCCCGAAAGCACATTTCTCGGGGTTGAGCTTCATTTTGTATTTCCTTAAAACTTTGAACGTTTCCTACAAATGAGTCAAATGGTCCTCTGCGCGCAAGGACTTAACTTGCATGGCATCAATGTAAACTTACATCGAATTACCTATTTATTCTTCGAACAATTTATTCACTAGGCGTTGGTACGTAGCCCCTGTGTTTTTTTTAGCCCGAATGGCATTACATTATAGCAATAGGTTCCATACTTAGTGACAAATGAAGTTTTTTCTTGGTCCTCCGAATTCATGCTAATTTGATTGTACCCGGAATAGGCATCGAGAAAACTGAGGATATCATGGCCGGTTGTGGCATCGATCAAGCGATCGATGCTAGGCAGTGGAAAAGAATCTTTGGGGAATGCTTTAGCTAGATCTTTATAATCTACACACATTCTAAGTTTGTTCCCTTTTTTGGGGACTACAACCACATTGGCTAACCATTCGGGATATTTTACTTCCCGAATTGACCCTATTTTGAGAAGTTTAGTTACCTCATCTCTTACAAATGCATGTTTTACCTTGGATTGAGGTCTTCTTTTTTGCCTCACTGGTTTGAACCTAGGGTCCAAACTCAACTGGTGCATTGCTATCGATGGTGGGATCTCTGTCATGTCTAAATGGGACAAAGCAAAACAATTTTTGTTATCAATAAAAAATTGAATAAGTTCTTTCCTGAGTTTAGGGGTCAGCCCCGTTCCCAGGTATACCTTTCTCTCGGGCAAACGTTCGATTAATATAACCTGCTCCAATTCTTCGATCGTCGACTTGGTGGCGTCGGAGTCATCAGGGATGATGAGAGCTCGAGGTGTCGAAAAATCTTCCTCGTTATCTTCTATTTCCTGCTTCACCGATTCGGTCGAGACTGGTTGTTGTGATTGCTATTCGGTTTCTCGCCTATCTTTCGTGCTCGACCTTTCTGAGGCCGATAATGTTGGTATCAGTATTATCTCATCTACCGCAAACATTTCCTTCGCAGCATGTTTCTCCACGTATACTGTCTTCACGCCGTCCGACGTAGGGAATTTTATCACTTGGTGTAGAGTCAACGGCACTGCCCTCATATTGTGGATCCATGGTCTTCCCAGTAGGGCATTGTACCTCATATCGCCTTCGATTACGTGGAACTTGGTGTTTTGGATGGTTTCATCCACATTTACGGGCAGAATAATTTCCCCTTTAGTTGTTTCACTAGCCATATTGAATTCGTTTAACACCCAAGTTGCGGGCACGACTTGATTCTGCAAACCGAGCTGCTCCACTACCCAAGATCGGATGATATTCGGAGAGCTACCTGGATCTACTAGAACACGCTTAACTTGAACTTTATTTAATAGGATAGAAATTACCAGAGCGTCGTTGTGAGGCTGAGAAATGACTTCCGCTTCTTCAATTTCGAATGATGAAGTGCCCTCGGGTACATAGCTTCGAGTTCGTTTTTCCTCTCTGGCCGGTATCTTTCCGTATTTGAGCACGGGTCCCTATAGAGTATCGACCCCACCGATGATCATATGAATGATATGCAGCGGTTCCTCTTATTTATCCTTTTTGCTAGCGTCCCTTTCTCTGAAGTGATTCTTGGCTCAATCACTGAGGAACACTCGAAGATGGCCCTCATTGAATAGATGGGCTACCTCTTCTCTTAATTGTGTCTACAATCCTCGGTCCTGTGGCCATGCGTACCATGATACTTGCACATCGAATTTGGGTTCCTTTGGGAAGGGTCGATTTGCATAGGTTTGGGCCACCTAGTATCTTTGATTCTTTCGATCGCCGATACAATGCCCGATGCATCGACGTTGAAATTGTACTTCGATAGCCGAGGTGCCTCTATAGGATAGGCATATTTATCAAAGACACTCTTGCTCATAAGCCCCCAGGAATTTTTTCCTCGATCACTCCATCAATTGTTCCGAGCGGCATTGCGCGTTGAATCGGTGTTCATTCGATATGCGACGTATGGTTGATATCGATCTCTATTCGGCCTTTGCTCTCTGTCGATGTCCCTCTGAGTTTTAATAGTTGTCATGTTCTTATGCATGGATCCGGAAGAAGCTCCCAACTGGTCGTCTTCGACCCTAATTTTTGACTGATATCGGTTATGTACATCCGTCAGAGTTATTGCTGGATACTCGATCAAATTTTGCTTCAGCCGAGGTGATGCTATTGAACTTTGCTCGTTCAACCCTTGGGTGAAAGCTTGGACGGCCCAGTCGTCTGTGACCGGTGGCAATTCCATGTGTTCCATTTGAAATCGGGACACGAACTCCCTCAACATTTCATTACCCCTTTGTTTTACTTTGAAGAGGTCTGATTTCCTTGTTGCAACCTTTATGGCACCAGCATGTGCCTTTACAAACGAATCCGCTAACATGTCAAAACAATCGATGAAATTTGGTGGCAGATTATGATACCAAATCATCGCTCCCTTCGAGAGGGTCTCTCCGAATTTTATCAATAACACGGATTCGATCTCATCATCTTCCAAATCGTTACCCTTGATGGCACACGTGTAAGAGGTGATGTGTTCGTTGGGATCGGTCGTACCGTTATATTTGTGAATTTCAGGCATACGAAATATTTTGGGAATTAGTTTTGGGGCTGCATTTGAGGGAAAGGGCTTTTGTATGATTTTGTTTTTGAATCCAGCCCTTTTATCATTGGTGGAGCTCCCGGGATCTGATCGACCCTGAAATTATATGTTTCTACTTTTTTATTGTTGGCTTTGACTCGTTTTGTGAGTTCCTCGAGCAATTTAGTAATTTCAGGAGTAGTCTCCGATTCTTACTCGTTTGAATTCACTATGGCTGGCTCCGTTCTGTGGGCGATTTCTCGAAGCGAATTGGGCTCTGACCTGCTTTGTACCTGAGTTTGGCTCTGCAACTGAGCTATCGCTATTTGCTGGGCTTGTACCATCTCGAAGATCATCCGTAAGCTGACTCCGATCTCCTCCACGTTATGGGCGTCTCAAGCTACGGATCGAGTACCACCCTGAATGTTTTCTTCCGGTTTGGAACGTTGGTTTGCCTCAAGAGCCACTTGTGAATTGACATCTAGCGGTTCTTCGACTCGGATTTCAGGTACTTTGACTCGAGCTTCAGTGACATCATTAAGTGGCCTTCCGGCCTTGGGTATCAAGTTGTTGGTTTTATCTTGAAGGCCGGCATCGTGGTCGATAGATAACACCATCAATCGAGGGTTTGCCATTGCTGATTCAAAATTGTAAACTGGTGTGTATTGCAGATTTATATCAAACAATCACTATTACCCTTAGCCCCATGATGGGCGCCAAATTGTTTACCCGAAAAGTCGGATATAGTTAAATTTATAAGTAGTTCTAAGGATATGTGATATAGCTTGATATAAATCGTAAGTAGAAGTGGAAATGTTTAGATTCTTGGCTATAAAACGAGATATATATTATTGAACAAGAAGAGTGAGTATGCTGAGTAAAACAAGCTCAAGAAATTTATTCTTCAATAAGAGAAATAGTCTTTTCTTACAATGTGTCCACCTCCTTGTGCTTACAAGGATTTCCCCCATTTTATAGTAGAGGAATCTTACTTTATTTATAATAAAAAATATATAGTGGAGAACCCATGATGAATTGTCTCTTCCTCAATTCCCGCAAAAATTCTCTCCCCTAGTGCGGTTGCAACGGCTCTTGTCTGCGAGCTCGATACTGGCTCGGGCTCGGTATTGGGTCGAGCCCTCGGCCTTGGTTCGAGTTCGACATTCGGGGTGAGTGTCAATCGGTCTGTGCGTCTCCGACAACCTTCACGTTGCCTTGCGGTTTGATTTGGTCATGGGCTCGATAATGATACCGAGCCTATTCTTCGATCGGTCTTGGAGCTCGAAACTTGTTTGTACTATCTTCGAAACTCGTCTCGAAGTCTCACTTCGGTCGCTTACCATTCGAACTCGATCAAACGTACGAAGGCCGAAATCTATTTCGACCGTATACAGAAACAAGGAAAATTGGCACTTGTAGCCAAGTCCTCACCCATCTCATGCCCCATCCTTTCTTCTCTTCTTCTTCTTTGATGAAACCTGTTGTGTTTTACTCGTATGTGCTTAAATTCGCTATTTGGGTTCGAGAATCGAGCTTAGTAATATGAAGTACAGTTCGAAACCCATTGAGTTGCACTCTTAAATCTGAAATTTGAAATCTCCGAAATCTCTTTGAAACATTTAAATCGAGAATCTGGTAGTGTGATATTTTTGTTAATCTTGTGGAAATCCATTGAATTTGACAAATAAGGTGGACCAAAAAGTGAAAACAAATCTGAAATTGCCATTGTTGCAAGCTTAAAAGAGTGGTTTCAATTTATATTCGAAATTTATTGTCTAAAGCAAGTGGATATTGTGGGAATAACTTGGAAACACCTTTAAGATTTATATTGGAAGTTGGAACAATCTAAAGGTGATTTGAAGTGGCATTAATAAAAGAAACTTGTGCTGAAAGTCGAAGAAGAAAGAGCTGCAGCTCGACTATGCAAACCTAGAAAAAAATCTACCTGTGTGTATATCCTTGTGTATTTGTATGTGTATAAATGTATACATAGATATACAGGAGATATATAAAATTTGCCATATAGTTTAGGAAACATTACATGGTGTAACTAACTTATACGCTATATTTACCATAAATAAATACACATTAAATAGTTACAATTTGTAGTTTATCTTTGTATTTTGTAGCAAAATACAAAAACACGCGTGATACTACACTTAAACCGTAATATACATTTGTATCCATTTCCCTCAAGCCAACAGTTTCTCTCTCATTTTCCCTCAATCAATCTCCATTTATTCTCCACATTTTCAAATAGAGAAATTTTCGCAAAGTACGATTTTGTACTTAAATCGTTGTTTGTCGGAAATAGGTAAAGATTTTTGGATAGTTTTTGGTAAGTTTCGCGGTATAAGTGTAATTTTCTCATTGTATATTCTATTTCACAATTCTAAGCAAGTCAGTTTCAGACATTGTTAGGATTTTGCAAAGAAGCTCCCATTTTTGAAATTAAGGGGGACGAAAGCACTCCGAGGAGGGTTACTCAAGGTATACCGTCTAATGCCCACAATTTTGATGATGAGCCATCTTTTGATCTGTGCATCACTCAAGAAGAAGAATTGGAGGCTCTGCTGCGGACATGGCAGCCAAGAGGCGAAGCAAACGACGCAATGATCCCATAAGAATGCAGCCATTGGAACAAGACGAAGGTTCAAAATCTACAAAAAGAAAAACGGTCATTTAAGCTTCAAAGAGTTCAAAAGTTTCAAGCGTGATACACACTTATTTATTGCTTTTTTTTATTTTTAAAAAGATCTTGGTTGTACAATCCAAATTCTCAAAGAAAGCAGACACTATCCGCATTCATTTTAACAAAAAAAACTGTAAGGGGAAACCATCTAACAAAAATATGCGTATACTCTCGCTCATCCACGGGTTTTTCCCAAGCCAAAACCTACTCCTAACAAGTTGCTGGATCGAAGTAGTACATTATACATTTGTCTGCCAGCAGTGGAGGGGGTTCGATTCCCGTTATACACGATGTGCTTGTCCTGCGATTTTAGTTTTTTCATTGAAACTATATTCATTGATACAACCATTATGCGCGAACGAATACGGTTCATACAAGATGCTGGCTATAAAACTTTTCCTACGAATAATAATTATTTAAACAATAGCTACGCTTGGTAAATAGCTAGTAAACTATAGTAGTTTTACTGAAATTTTTTATGGGTCCATCCCATGTGTAAGGAAGACATCTTCCTTTTGGCTTTGAATTGTCAAGCCAACTAAAAGAATAGTAAGGAAGATTTTATGGCAAATATTTTTTTGGTTTCACATTGAATATTTGACTCTTGACAAACTCATGAAATCATTGATGACATCAATGAAGCAATGCTAAACACTATAAATAGGTATTTTGCTCTCATTGTAATACACACCAACAAAGAGAGAATGAAAGAGTGAGGCATCACAGACAGGGTGTAAGAAAATAATTTGTGAGAAAAATAGAGAGTGAGCGATATTGTAGTGAAGTAGAAATATCAAAAGAGGGTTATTTCTTTTGAGTGTTGTAGTGGTCTTTGGAGTATTTTACTCGGACCTACAAAGTGTAAAATTCTTTGCTATAGTGATATCAGTTGCTCGTCTCGGGGCCGTGGTTTATTTCCTTATTCAAAGGATTTTCCACGTAAAATTCTTGGTGTCATTGTCACTCTTTTTCTTGCTAATTACCGTATCTCTGTGCTACGTGATTATTCTGCTTTTATTACTGTGAATATTATTTTTGTATGAGGTTTATTCCTAACAACTGGTATCAGAGCACAGGTTCTACTCATTCACAGAAATACTATTCACTGTCGGTAGTACTATACTCTGTGAAAACCAAAAATGTCTGGAGTAAAGTACAAGGTAGCAAAATTTAACGGAGATAGTGGTTTCTCAATATGGCAAAAAAGGATGAGAGAGATATTCATCCAACAAGGATTACACAAGGTACTAGATGCTGATGCCAAAATGTCTAATACCATAAAAGCTGAGGATTGGGCTGACTTGGATGAAAGGACTACTAGTGCAATTAGGTTACACTTATCAGATGATGTGGTAAATAACATCATTAATGAAGACACCGCACGTGGCATTTGGGCAAGGTTGGAAAGCCTATACATGTCCAAAACGCTAACAAATAAATTGTACCTGAAGAAGCAGATATACGCCCTACACATGGGTGAAGGTATGATTTTTTATCACATTTAAATGTGTTTAACGGACTAATCACACAGCTCGCCAATCTCGGAGTGAAAATCGAGAAAGAAGATAAAGCCATCTTGCTGTTGAATTCGTTGCCATCTTCGTACGATAATCTGGCAACAACCATCCTGCACGGTAAGACTACCATTGAGTTGAAAGATGTCACATTGGCTCTTTTACTCAATGAGAAGATGAGAAAAAAGCCTGAAAATCGAGGACATTCTCTCATCACAAAAGGTAGAGGCAGGAGTTATCAAAGGAGTTCGAGCAACTGTGGTAGATCCGGAGCTCGTGGAAAGTCTAAGAACCGATCCAAATCAAGAGCTAGAAATTGCTACAATTGTGATCAACCAGGTCACTTCAAAATAGATTGCCCAAATCCAAGGAAGGGCTAAGGTGAAACTAGTGGCCAGAAGAATGATGAAAACACATCTGCCATGGTGCAAAACAATGATAATGTTGTCCTCTATATATACGAGAAAGAGGAATGCATGCACTTATCAGGTCCAGAGTCGGAATAGGTAGTTGATACAGCAGCATCTTACCATGCCAAACCAGTAAGAGATCTTTTTTGCAGATATGTAGCAGGTGATTTCGGCCTTGTGAGAATGGGTAACGCACGTTACTCAAGGATTGCGTGGATTGGTGACATTTGTATCAAGACAAATGTCGGATGCATATTGGTTCTGAAGGACGTGCGACATGTACCTGATTTGCGGATGAACTTGATCTGGGGAATTGCTTTAGACCGAGATAGATACGAGAACTATTTTGCAAATCAAAAGTGGAGACTCATCAAGGGATCATTGGTGATTGCAAATGGAGTTGCTCATGGCACGTTGTACAGGAAAAATGCAGAAATATACCAAGGTGAATTGAATGCGGCACAATATGAGATTTCTATAGATTTGTGGCACAAAAGAATGGGTCATATGAGTGAGAAGGGATTGCAGATTCTTGCCAAGAAATCACTCATTTGTTATGCCAAAGGTACAACGGTAAAACCCTGTGACTTCTGTTTATTTGGTAAGCAACATAGAGTCTCATTTTAGACATTGTTTGAAAGAAAATTGATTATACTTGATTTTGTATATTCTGATGTTTGTGGTCTAATTGAAATTGAATTGATGGGCGATAACAAATATTTTGTTACTTTTATTGATGATGCTTCATGAAAATTATGGGTTTATATTTTGAAAACCAAATATCTGTTTTTTCAAGTTTTCCAAAAGTTTCATGCTATGGTGGAAAGGGAGACAGGACAAAAGCTAAAACATCTCCGAAGTGACAATGAAGGTGAGTATACTTCAAGGGCATTTGAAGAGTACTGTTTTAGCCATAGGATCAGACATGAAAAGACAGTTCCCGGAACCCCACAACACAATGGCGTAGCCGAAAGGATGAACCGCACCATAGTGGAGAAGGTGAGAAGCATGAGCAAAATGGCTAAACTGCCTAAGTCATTCTGGGGTGAAGCAGTTCAGACAGACTGTTAGCTGATCAATAGGAGTCCATAAGTTCCGTTGGCATTTGACATTTCAGAGAGTTTGGACCAACAAGGAGGTATCCTACTTGCATCTGAAGGTGTTCGGTTGCAAAGCTTTTGCACAAGTACCAAAGGAGCAGAGAACAAAGTTGGATGATAAATATGTTCCTTGCATATTCATAGGATAGGAAGATGAAGAATTCAGATACAGATTGTGGGATCCCGTAAAGAAGAAGGTCATCAGAAGCAGAGATATAGTCTTCCGAGAAAGTAAAGTTGGAACTGATGATGATATGCCAGAGAAGGCCAAGAATGGTATTATTCCTAACCTTGTTACTATTCATTTTACTTCTAACAATCCCACAAGTGCGGAAAGTATGACCGACGAGGTTGCCGAGCATGGAGAGCAACCTGGTGAGGTTATTGAGCATGGGGGACAACATGATGATGATGTCGAGCAAGTGGATCACCCCACTCAGGGAGAAGAACAACCTCAACCTTTGAGGAGATCAGAAAGTCCAAGGGTAGAGTCATGCAGGTACCCTTCCACGGAGTACGTCCTCATCAGTGATGAGGGGGACCATAAAGTCTTAAGGAGGTGATATCCCATCCAGAAAAGAACCAGTGGATGAAATCCATGTAAGAGGAGATGGAATCTTTGCAGAAAAATGGCACGTACAAGTTGGTTGAACTTCCATAGGGTAAAAGACTACTCAAATGTAAGTGGGTCTTTAAACTCAAGAAATATGGAAATGGCAAGCTGGTCAGATACAAAGCTCGATTGGTGATAAAAATCTTTGAGAAGAAGAAAGGTATTGATTTTGATGAAATTTTCTTACCTGTTGTCAAAATGACTTCTATTCGAATAATCTTAAACTTAACAGCTAGCCTAGATCTTGAAGTGGAGAAGTTGGACGTGAAAACTGCATTTCTTCACGGAGATTTGGAAGAGGAGATCTATATGGAGCAGCCAGAAGGATTTGAAGTAGCTGAAAGGAAACACATGGTATACAAACTGAATAAGAGTCTTTATGGGTTGAAGCAAGCACCAAGGCAGTGGTACAAGAAGTTTGACTAATTCATGAAAAGTCAAACTTACACAAAGACATATTATGATCCATGTGTATACTTAATAACTTTATTATATTGTTGTTGTATGTGGATAACATGTTAATTGTAGGAAAAGACAAGGGTCTATTCGCAAAGTTGAAGGGAGATCTGTCCAAGTCATTTGACATGAAGGACTTGGGCCCAACATAACAAATTCTGGGTATGAATATAGTTCGAGAGCGAACAAGCAGAAAGTTGTGGTTGTCTCAGGAGAAGTACATTGAACGTGTACTGGAATGCTTCAACATGAAGAATTCTAAGCCAGTTAGCACACCTCTTGCTAGTCATATAAAATTGAGCAAGGAGATGTGTCCTACAAGTGTGGAGGAGAAAGGGAACATGGCTAGAGTTCCTTATTTTTCAGCAGTCGAAAGCTTGATGTATGTAATGGTATGCACCAGACCTGATATTGCTCATGCAATTGGTGTTGTTAGCAGATTCCTTGAAAATCATGGAAAGGAACATTGCGAAGCAGTCAAGTGGATAGTCAGGTACCTATGAGGTACCACAAGAGATTGTTTGTGCTTTGTAGGATCTGATCCAATCTTGAAGGGCTATACAGATGCTGATATGGCAGGTGACATTGATAATAGAAAATCCACTACTGGATATTTGTTTACATTTTCAGGAGGAGCTATATCATGGCAGTCAAGGTTGCAGAAGTGTGTCGCACTCTCTACAACTGAAGCGGAGTATATTGCCGCTACTGAAGCTGGAAAGGAGATGATATGGTTGAAACAATTCCTTCAAGAACTTGGCTTGCATCAGAAAGAGTATGTCATCTTGTGACAGTCAAAGTGCAATAGACCTTAGCAAGAACTCCATGTACCATGCAAGGACCAAACACATCGACGTGACATATCACTTGATTCGAGAAATGGTAGAGAATGAATCTCTAAAAGTGTTGAAGATTTCTACAAGTGAGAATCCCGCAGATATGTTGACCAAGGTGGTACCAAGAGATAAGTTGAAATTGTGCAAAGAACTTATCAGCAAAAACTCTATATGAAAAACTGGAGTTACCTCCTTCAGGTGCATGGGACTGGAGGGGGAGATTTGATGGGTCCATCACATGTGTAAGGAAGACATCTTCCTTTTGGCTTTGAATTGCCAAGCCAATTAAAGGAATAGTAAGGAATATTTTATGGCAAATATTTCTTTGGTTTCACATTGAATATTTGACTCTTGCCAAACTCATGAGATCATTGATGAAATCAAAGAAGCAATGCTAAACACTATAAATAAGTGTCTTTCTCTCATTGTAATACACACCAACAAAGAGAAATAAAGAGTGAGGCATCATAGATAGGGTTGTATACGGTCGAAATAGATTTCAGTCTTCGTACGATTGATCGGGGTCTAAATATAATGAATCAGAGAAAGTCTTCGTAATATCAAGATGGGTTCCGAAGGTGGTACGAACAAAGCTCCAGATATAGGGTATAGATCGAACAACGAGTTCGAACTCATTATCGAGCCCGGGTCCGAATCGAACTATGATGAGATGATTTCGAGCTTAAGGGGCAGAGGCCAACCGAGATCGAGTCTGAATCATCACCTGATCTCGAGTCCATATCGAGTTCCAAAAGCAATACCGACCAACACCAAGGCCGATCGAGCTCGAGCTCACAGACAAGAGCCATTGCGAATACACTAAGGGAGAGAATATCGGCGAAAATTAGGGAAAAGTTGATTTATCATGGGTTCTCCACAATGTATTTTTAATTATAAAAATATGATCTTCCACTATAAAGTGGATGGCTATATTTCTGTAGAAGGCAGTTTTTTAGGCTTACATTATAATTCAAGCACCATATTCTCCTATATTCGAGAGTTATTCTTTAAAGCTTCATTAATCGATTCATCTTGCTTATTTTTAGAAATCATCTTCTTTCCAACCTTAGTTATTTTGCATTCTTTGCAATCCATATTTGATATTTCTATTTATCCTTACGATTTGTATTAAGCTATACCACATATCCTTAGAATTACGTATAAATTCAACTCTATCTGTTTTTCAAGTAAACAGTTTGGCGCCCACCGTGGGGCTAAGGATAACAGTGGTTATTTCATACAAATCTGCAAAACCATACAGTTTTGCGCTTGTTTTCGAAAGTATCTCGAATTTCGGATTAGCAACGAGTAACTACCAATCAAACGGCCTTATCTATCGACAACGAAGCTGGTCTTCATTATGAGAACAACAACTTGACACCCAGTACCGAAAGACCACTTGTCAACGCTGTTGGAGCTCGGATCGAAGTGCTGATAGATATCAATTCGCATGTGGCAATTGAGGCGAACATACATTCTAAACCTGAAAATAACATTCATAGTGGCACTCGGTCTGCAGCTCGAAACACCCATAACATTGAGGAAAACAGTGTCAACTTGCGTATGATTTTTGAAATGTTACAAGCCCAACAGGTAGCGATAGCTCAGTTGCAGAGACAAACCCAGCTACCAAACAGGCTTGAGCCCAGTCCACCCCGAGAAATTGCTCACAGAACGGTGCCAGCCATAGTGAGGTCAAAGAGCAAGAATCGGGGACTACTCCCGAAATCGCTAAAATACTCGAGGAGCTCACAAAGCGAATCGAACCCAACGATAAAAAAGTAGAAATATATAATTCTAGGGTCGGCCAGATCCCGGGGGCTCCACTAATGATAAAAGGGTTGGATTCCAAAATAATCGTGCAAAAACCTTTCCTCTCGAGCGCGGCCCCAAACTAATCCCCAAAAAATTCTGTATGCGTGAAATTCCCAAATATAACGGAACGATCGATCCTAACGAACACGTTACCTCTTACACGTACGCCATCAAGGGTAATGATTTGGAGGACGCTGAAATCGAATTTGTGTTGTTGAAAAAGTTTGGAGAGACCCTCTCGAAGGGAGTAATGATTTGGTATCACAACCTACCACCGAATTCGATCGATTCATTTGCCATGTTAGCAGATTCTCTCGTAAAGGCACACGCTGGGGCAATAAAGGTCGTAACGAGGAAATCAGACATTTTCAAGGTAAGACAAAAAGATAACGATATGTTAAGGGAGTTCGTATCTCGTTTTCAAATGGAACAAATGGATCTGTCACCAGTCACAGACGATTGGGCTGTTCAACCTTTCACTCAAGGTTTGAACGAAGAATTTTGACGGCATCACGGTGACTGAAGCATAACCTGATCGAGTACCCAACTATCACTTGGGCCGACATACACAATCGGTACCAATCAAAAATTAGAGTCGAAGATGATCAGTTGTGGGTTGAACCCGCTGCTCGAAGGGATATAAATCTAGAACAAGGTCCGATCAGGGATCGATATCGATTGTATAATAGAAACCATAGAATCAATGAAGCGAGATGTAACCCTAGACAAATCAGCAAAAGAAGTGATCGAGGTCAAGGGTCTCGGGGAATGATGAACATAAGTGGGTTCGACAGGCCTTACGGATCTTAAGAAGCGCCTCGATTATCGGAGTATAACTTCAGCATTGATGCATCCACTATCGTGTCGGCTATCGGACACATCAAAGACACTAAATGGCCTCGACCCATGCAAACTGATCCTGCCCAGAGAAATCCCAATCAAATGTGCGAATATCATGGCACCCATGGCCATAGAACGGAAGATTGCAGGCAACTAAGAGAGGAGGTAGCTCGGTTAATCAATAAAGGGCACCTTCGAGAATTTTTAAGCGATATGGCGAAGAACCATTTCAAAAACAGGGATTTCGGCAAGCAGAATGAACAAGAAGAACCACAGCACGTCATTCACATGATCATCGGCGGATTCGATACCCCTCAAGGGTCGGTTCTTAAACGCACTAAGACATCGATTGTGAGAGAAAAACGATCTCGAACTCAGGATTACGCACTCATAGGAACTTTGTCTTTCAATGAGGAAGATGCAGAAGGAGTCATACAACCTCATAACGATGCACTGGTAATATCCGTACTTATGAATAAAACTAAAGTTAAGCGTGTGTTAATTGATCTAGGGATCTCGGCCAACATCATTAGATTGAAGGTCATACAACAACTCGGTCTACAACATCAGATCGTACCCGCGACCCTGGTCCTAAATGGATTCAATATGGCATGTGAAACCACCAAAGGCGAGATAATTCTGCCGATAAACGTGGCCGGGACCATCCAGGAAATGAAGTTCCACGTAATCGATGACGACATGAGGTACAACTCCCTTTTTGGAAGGCCATGGATCCACGACATGAGAGTTGTACCCTCGACCCTACACCAGGTTCTTAAATTCCCAACATCAAGGGGAGTCAAAACAGTGTACGGAGAACAACCGACCGCAAGAGAAATGTTTGCCGTTGAGGAAGCAAATCCAATATCCTCACCTTCGCCAATAAAAGGATCGGGCTAAAAAGGGAAACGAGATGCCAAATAGCAATCACAGACATCAGGATTAACCCAACTAGAAAATCAGAAGATCGATGAAGATGATGATCAAAGAATCCCTCGATCCTTCGTGGTTCCCGATGATTCCGACGCTAACAAATCAACAATTGAGGAATTGGAGCAAGTCACACTAATCGAGCACTGGCCCGAACGGAAGGTATACCTGGGAATGGGGTTGACCACCGAACTCAGGAAAAAACTTATTCAATTTCTTATCGATAACGTAGATTATTTTGCTTGGTCCCATTTAGATATAACAGGGATCCCACCGGATATAACGACGCATCGGCTAATCTTGGACCATAGGTTCATACCGGTGAAGCAAAAGAGAAGACACCAGTCTGAGGTAAAGCACGCATTTATAAAGGATGAGGTAACCAAACTTCTCAAAATAGGGTCCATTCGGGAGGTAAGATATCCTGAATGGTTAGCCAATATAGTTGTAGTACCTAAAAAAGGGAACAAACTTAGAATGTGTATAAATTATAAGGATTTGAACAAAGCATGCCCCAAAGATTCTTTTCCGCTGCCCAACATTGATCGCATGATCGATGCCACGGCCGGCCACGATATCCTTACCTTTATCGATGCCTATTCCGGGTATAATCAAATCCAAATGAACCCGGAAGACCAGGAAAAGACTTTATTTGTCACCAAGCATGGAACATATTGTTATAATGTGATGCCCTTCGAGCTAAAAAATACAGGAGCTACTTACTAACGCCTAGTAAATAAAATGTTCGAGGAACAAATAGGTAAATCAATGAAAGTTTATATTGATGACATACTAGTTAAGTCCCTGCGCGCAGAAGACCATTTGACCCATTTGCAAGAAACGATAGAGATTTTAAGGAAATACAACATGAAGCTCAACCCCGAGAAATGTGCATTTGGGGTCGGTTCGGGCAAAGTTCCTCGGCTTTATGGTGTCAAATCGGGGGATCGAGATTAACCCCGATAAAATCAAGGCCATCGAAGACATCACCATTGTGGACAGTGTGAAAGTCGTACAAAGGCTAACGGGACGGATTACAGTCTTAGGCCGATTCATTTCGAGGTTGTTTGATCGAAGTCACAAATATTTCTCTCTACTCAAAAAGAAGAAAGATTTCGCTTGGACCCTGGAATGCCAACAGGAATTAGAGGAATTAAAATGATATCTATCGATCCCACCATTGCTTCATACTCCAAAAATAGACGAAAAACTTTACTTATACTTGGCAGTTTCGGTAATCGCGGTAAGCGGTGTCCTAGTTCGAGAGGAGCAAGGTACGCAATTTCCCGTTTATTATATAAGTCGAACCTTAGGAGAAGCAGAAACTAGATATATGCACCTAGAAAAATTAGAACTTGCACTGATATGCGCCTCTAGAAAGTTAAGACCGTACTTTCAATGTCACCCCATATGCGTATTAACCACTTACCCGCTACGTAATATTTTGCACAAGCCCGAACTCTCAGGCCGATTGACCAAATGGGCCATCGAACTCAGTGGGTACGATATCGAATATCAACCCTGTTCGGCCATCAAGTCTCAAATATTAGCGGACTTCGTGGCCGATTTCACACCGATCCTGGTATCTGAAGTTGAAAAAGAACTCTTATTGAAATCAGGTACGTCATCGGGGGTATAGACCCTTTTTACGGACGGGGCTTCGAACATGAAGAGGTCTGGGCTAGTCATCATTTTAAATCCACCCACGGGTAACACTATTAGGCAATCTATCAAAACTACTAGGTTGACTAACAACGAGGCCGAGTATGAGGCCATGATTGCAGGTCTCGAGCTAGCTAAAAGCTTGGGAGCAGAAGTCATCGAAGCCAAGTGTGACACTTTGCTGGTGGTAAATCAAGTAAACAAAACCTTCGAAGTTCGAGAAGATAGAATGCAAAGGTATTTGGACAAACTGCAGGTCACTTTGCACCATTTCAAAGAATGGACGTTACAGCATTTTCCATGAGAGCAAAAAAGAGATGCAGATGCACTTACAAATTTGGGATCATCGGTCGAGGAAGGCGAGATAAGCTCGGGGACTGTCGTTCAACTCTCGAGATCCGTGATCGAAGAAACTCATGCCGAGATAAATTCTACAAGTTTAACCTGGGATTGGAGGAATAAATATATTGAATACTTAAAGAATGGAAAGCTCCTATCGGACCCTAAATTTTTTAGGGCCCTACGAACCAAAGCTGCTCGATTCACATTAACTGCAGATGGAACGCTATATCGAAGGACATTCGATGGACCATCGGTAGTATGCTGAGGTCCAGGAGACACCGATTACATCCTACGTGAGGTGCACGAGGGCACTTGTGAGAATCACTCCGGTGTCGATTCATTAGTCCGAAAAATAATCAGGGCAGGGTATTATTGGATCGATATGGGCAAAGATGCAAAAGAGTTTGTTCGAAAATGTGACAAATGTCAAAGGTTTGCACCAATGATCCATCAGCCCGGAGAGCAACTTCACATAGTCCTATCCCCATGGCCATTCATGAAATGGGGAATGGATATCGTCGGCCTTCAGCCATCGGCCCAAGGTAAAGCTAAATTCATTTTATTTATGACTGACTATTTCTCTAAATGGGTTGAAGCACAGGCTTTCGTGAAAGTAAGAGAGAAAGAGGTTATAGACTTTATTTGGCATCATATCGTATGTCGATTCGGGATACCCACCGAAATAGTGTGTGACAATGGGAAACAGTATGTCGGCAGCAAAGTGACAAAATTTCTCGAAGACAACAAAATAAATAGGATATTATCAACACCATATCACCCCAGTGGGAACGGACAGGCCGAATCAACAAATAAAACTATCATTCAAAACCTAAAGAAGAGGATGATCGACGCTAAGGGAAAATAAAGAGAAATCCTACCCGAAGTTGTTTGAGCATATCGAATAACATCAAAATCAAGTACGGGGCCGACCCCATTCTCCTTAGTATATGGCTCTGAAGCCTTGATTCTAATCGAAGTCGGGGAACCCAGTGCCAGGTTTCGGTATACAATAGAAGAGTCAAATAATGAGGCTATGAACACTAGCCTCGAATTATCGGATGAAAAACGAGAAGTTGCTCTCGTCTAATTGGTTGCCCAAAAGCAGCAAATCGAAAGATACTATAATCGAAGAACCAAGCTTCGCCATTTTAAACCCGGGGAATTAGTGCTAAGGAAAGTCACCCTCAGTACCCGAAATACAAACGAAAGAAAACTAGGACCGAACTGGGAAGGACCGTATCAGGTTCTCGAAAACGTCGGAAAAGGATCATACAAGCTCGGTATTATAAACGGCAAACAACTATTAAGCAATTGGAATATGGCGCACCTAAAACGATACTACTTCTAAGGTACGACCCTCCCATATTCGTTTACATTTGGAAACTAACCCCTGCAGGAGTCCGATCAGGAGCTAGGATGGATACTTTAATACGAAGCCCTAGGTCTGAAAGCACGCATTGCACTCTTTTTCCCTTAGACCAGTTTTATCCCAAATGGGTTTTTCGGCAAGGTTCTTAATGAGGCAACCAGTGATCATGCTAAACTTAGAAACAATTTGACAATATTCGAGGCCTCTTTACAATCGACCTCGAATACTAGGGGGAATTAGCCCTCAAATATATCAAGTTCTGATGCAAGAAAGTTATTTTGTAACAACAGAGTTCCAATAGGAAAAGTTGTAAGAGCCAAATGGTCAAAATGAACCATGCTCATGTAGTTGGCCCAAGCCCTGACACAAAACATGGACACATGTATAATGACTTGCAAAGAAAATTTTCTTCTCTACCGATATCTTATACCCAAGAAAGACTCCTCTATTTCGTATTTTATTATGCAAACAGGCTTAAGGTAAATCAACGAGTTCAAGCAACACTCACTCAACTATCAAGCCTACGGGCTACTTTTTCGAGCAAGCACTCACTCGACCATTACGCCTACGGGCTATATTACTTCGATTTTGAAACATTCACTCGACTAATAAGCCTACGAGATACTTTTATTTCGAGTTCGAGCAAGCACTCACTCGACCATTACGCCTACGGGCTACAGTACTTCGAGT
Source organism: Nicotiana tomentosiformis (assembly GCF_000390325.3). Lineage (NCBI taxonomy): Eukaryota > Viridiplantae > Streptophyta > Magnoliopsida > Solanales > Solanaceae > Nicotiana > Nicotiana tomentosiformis. The sequence continues at coordinate 83,298,185 of NC_090822.1, read as the reverse complement.
TCAAAACATTCACTCGACTAATAAGCCTACGGGCTACTCTTATTTCGAGTTCGAGCAAGCACTCACTCGACCATTACACCTACGTGCTACATTACTTTGATTTTGAAACATTCACTCGACTAATAATCCTACGGGCTACTCTTATTTTGAGTTCGAGCAAGCACTCACTCGACCATTATGCCTACGGGCTACATTACTTCGAGTTCAAAACATTTACTTGACTAATAAGCCTACAGGCTACTCTTATTTCGAGTTCGAGCAAGCACTCACTCGACCATTACGCCTACGGGCTACATTACTTCGAGTTCGAAAAATTCACTCAACAAATAAGCCTACGGGCTACTCTTATTTCGAGTTCGAGCAAGCACTCATTCGATCATTACGCCTACGGGCTACATTACTTCGAATTTGAAACATTCACTCAACTAATAAGCCTACAGGCTACTTTTATTTCGAGTTCGAGCAAGCACTCACTCGACCATTACGCCTACGGGCTATATTACTTCGAGTTTCAATCATTCACTTGACTACTAAGCCAGGGCTATTTTTATTTCGAGTTTGAGAAAGCACTCACTCGACTAATACTCCTACGGGGTATATTACTTTGAGTTCGAATCACTCACTCGACTAATAAGCCTATGGGCTACCTTATTTCAAGCTTGAGTAAGCGCTCACTCGGTTAAAAAGGCTACGAGGTCCAAATTCGATCAAATTGCCTAAATCCTTATGAAAACATTCATAAAGCATGAATAAAATCTTCACAAGGCAGGAAACAAAACAAAAGCAAGTCGGTAAAACAAAAAGATATTTATATATACAAAATTATTTACATGATTGATTGCAATATAGAAACTAAGGGCTAAGTTTATTGGCTATCTCTGGGAGCGGTCTTGTCTCCACCGGGCTCCTCCCCCCCCCCACCATTCTCGAACCCGCTCTTACTCCCATCATCATCATTGTCGTCATCGAAAACCAAGGCTTCAGCATTGACTTCGAGTTCTTTGGCCCTTTTAATCTCTTCAGCGAGGTCGAAACCTCGAGCATGGATCTCCCTTCGAGATCGGCACTTAGCAAGTTCAGCGACCCAATGTGCTCGAGTATCGGCGGTCTCGGCTGCCTCTCTTTCTTGAACCTGGGAAACTTCAGCATCGGCCCGATACACGGCCACGAGTGCATCTGCATCGGCCTTTGCCTTTTCGACGTCAGATTCGGCCTTGGCAAGTTCAGAGGCCAACCGATCCTCGAGCTCCTCTATTCTTCTTGCTTGGACCGAGACTTTCTCCTTTATTTTTTGAAGTTGGTTTTTGGCCGATGATAATTGGGCTCGAGCAGTTTCTTTCTCTGCAGCAATACGGTCCATTCCTTTTTTCCACTTCAAAGACTCCAATTTTATCACATCGACTTCTTCACGGAGTTTTTTGATCATCTCAATTTTCTGGTGCAGCCGTGAGACCGAAAAATTAGCCACCGTTCCATTATCGAGATCATAGGCTTTTAAAAGTATTATTACCTGCTCGGACAGATCGATCTGATCTTGGTGAGCCCTGGCCAACTCAGCTCGGAAGTCTTTTATTTCCTCTCCCCTTTGGCCTAAGAGGAGTTTTAGGTAGTTACACTCCTCCGTAACCCGTTGAAGCTCGGCCTCGTATTGACGCAGCTCGGTTCAGGAGCGAGAACTTGCTTCTCAATGAACTACTGCGGCCTACAAAGAAAGAAGAAATGAATTTAGAAAAGAAAAGCAGACATAAAGATAATACCAACAAAATAATTTAAGGCTTACCTGATTCAAAGTCTGCTACACCCCGTGAAAAAGATCTAATGCATCACTAGTACCAGCAACGTCATCTATACCGGTAAACAATTCACGAAAAGGATCCTCTCTATCATGAGGCCTGTCTAGTTCGAGGGCTCCTAAAGTTTGGGCTTCCCGAATCGCCCCTGCAGAAAAAGCAGGGAAGGTGGGCGTGTCTTCGATTGGTACTTCCCCAAGTGAATCACTTGGAGCATTCTTTTCGGGTCGAAGAGATTCGAGGAGAGCCCCTTCAGACATTTCCCACATCTGTTGGCTTTGATGGGAAGTATCTTCGATCTTTAGCAACTCGGGGACTCCGCCCGAATCTTTCTCCGATATATCCTTAGTTCGAGGCGGAGCCTTATGAACTACTATCGATCCAGCTGCCTGTGGAATGTCGGTGGTCTTCTTCGTTGGGGCCGCCAACGCGGACCAATCATTTTCTTCTTCTTCGTCGTCTTCATCCCTTAGATGCAGAACTGATTCTATGGTCAAATAAATGGTATTCTTGTTCGGCTTACGAGCCGTCCTCTTCTTCAGTTTTGGATCTTCAGGAGCGGAGGCTCTTTTCCTTTTATTATCTTTCACCGTCTTTAGGACAGAGGTCGAAGCCTCTTCCTCGATGGACGAGGGCCTCAAAATCGCATCTTTGCCCACACCTACGTATGGAAAATTTCATTAACGTATAAGGAAAGCATCTCGTTCGAACTACCAAAAGGTACGAGAAAAGGGCTTACCGTGATTTTTGGCCTCCCATCAGCCTTTTAACAAATTATGCCATGAGCGCTCGGTGTATGTGGAGGTCGAAGCCAGAGCTCGTACCCAGTTCTTGAGATAGAAAACTGCTCCGGGAATCCAAGGAACTGCTGCATAACAAAAAGAGGAATATCGGTGAGAAAAGAAATAAAAAGACAAAATAAGAGGAAGTAACAGCAGAATTACACTTACGTTTCATATTCCACTCCTTGGGAAAAGGCATATTTTTGGTCGGAATCAGGTCCGAAGTCCTTACTCGAACGAACCTGCCCATCCAGCCACGATCCTTAAGCTCGCCTATACTCGAAAACAGAGCCTTGGTAGCTCGACGTTGGAGTTTTATTAACCCTCTCCGAAAAAGACGAGGACAGTATAATCGGACAAGATGATCGAGAGTGAAAGGCATCCCCTCGATTTTATTCACAAAATATCGGATCAAAATAACGATCCGCCAAAAGGAAGGATGTATCTGGCCTAGGGTTATTAGGTATTTACGACAAAAATCTATGATAACAGGGTCGAGGGGACCTAATGTGAAAGGGTAAGTATACACACTTAAAAACCCTCTCACGTGAGTAGTAATACCCTCTCCGGGAGACGGCACTACCACTTCTTTGTTCTCCCAGTTACAATCTTTTTTTATCAGCTCGATATGCCCCCGGGTTATCGAATAAATATATCTCGATATGGGCTCACATCGGCCAGGAGCCGGCGAACCTTTATCGAGTTTGAAATCGGAGGTAAGAACACACGCCGTCGGAATGCACTCCTCAGGCCGTGGATCCACCGGTGTTTTATCGGCAGTAGATTGGGAAGAAGAAGCTTTTTCTTTTGGGGGGACGATTTTTGATGTCTTTACCATTTTGGATTTAAAGAAGGTGACAAAGATTTGGTGGTTTAGAAGAAGAATTTTGCAGAAAAGAGTCAAAGATCAGCGAATAAACTCATAAGAGACGAAAAAGAACTTGAAAAGTTTTCTGAAGATTGAAGAAGTAAAAGTGATGAACGGTGGACGGAATGGCTATTTATAGATTGAAACAATGACGGTTCAATATCAGTGGTGGCCGACCACCGTCTGACGTGCATTAAATGCCTTGAAAAACTAAATCGATGGGTCAGCTATTACATGCGTCATGATCGAGCCCAATGTGAACGTCAGCTTATAATCCAATCGAGCCATTAAGAAATTATATCGTTTCTCACCACATCCTTCCGGAGAAACGAGGGGACTATTTGTATACGGTCGAAATAGATTTCGACCTTTGTACGATTGATCGGGGTCGAAACATAATGGATCAGAGAAAGATTTCGCAATATCAAGATGGGTTCCGAAGGTGGTACAAACAAAGCTCCAGATATCGGGTATTGATCGAACACAGAATCATCACCTGATCCCGAGTCCATATCGAGTTCCAAAAGCAATACCGATCAACACCAACGCCGATCGAGCTCGAGCTCGAGCTCACAGACAAGAGTCGTTGCGAACACACTAAGAGAGAGAATCTCGGCGGAAATTAGGAAAAATTTGATTTATCATGGGTTCTCCACTATGTATTTTTAATTATAAAAAATAGGATCCTCCACTATAAAGAGGATGGCTATATTTCTGTAGAAGGCAGTTTTTTGGGCTTACATTGTAATTCAAGCACCATATTCTCCTATATTCGAGAGTTATTCTTTAAAGCTTCATTAATTGATTCATCTTGCTTATTTTTAGAAATTATCTTCTTTCCAACCTTAGTTATTTTGCATTTTTTGCAATCCATATTTGATATTTCTATTTATCCTTATGATTTGTATTAAGCTATACCACATATCCTTAGAACTACGTATAAATTCAACTCTATCTGTTTTTCGGGTAAACAAGGGTATAAGAAAATAGTCTGTGAGAAAAATAGAGAGTGAGCGATATTGTAGTGAGCTGGAAATATCAAAAGAGGGTTATTTCTTTTGAGTGTTGTAATGGTCTTTGGAGTACTTTACTCGGATCTACAAAGTATAAAATTTCTTGCTATAGTGGTATCAGTTGCTCGTCTCAGGGCCGTTGTTTTTTCCCTTATTCAAAGGGTTTTTCACGTAAAAATCTTGGTATCGTTGTCACTCTTTTTCTTACTAATTACCGTATCTCGATGCCATGTGATTATTCCGCTTTTATTATTGTGAATATTATTTTAACGGGGGTTTTATTTCTAACAATATTTTCTACGTTGAGGCACAAAAGATCTTCCCTTATATGCCTAGCCAGTCGCGTGTCCAGTCGTCCCAACAAACTTACCAGTACCAAAACCTTTTCCTACAAGGTAGGACTGAGTCAATCGTTCAACTGATTCTTTCACATTCAGCCCAATAAACATGTATGCCCAAATTATAATTTAACATCACGTACATTTGAACTAAACAAATATACAATCGCAAAAAATCAGACATTTCGTTTGCTAATCATCAAAACGCTTCTACATTCAACAGTAACATATTTCTAACAAATAAAAAAGAATCAGACAAATGCAAAGAGTTATGTTACTTCCGCTCTGACACAATATAAGTTCAAATTTTTATACAAAAAATAACCTTATTTTTAACTTTATACAAAAAAAAAAAAAAAAAAAATCTCCCCGTGCTTGTCCCTCATAACCCATAAACCCCCATCCATATTATAATAATTGCGCACAAACTCTAGTGGGAAAAGCTCAAGAGCATTTAATATTGTCCACCCCAAAAATTGTTCCAGACCTACCAAAATACGTCACCCCAAAAACCCCAAAAGCACTCTATTTAAATTCCAATCATCCCACCATTGGCCAAAGAAAGAAAAGTTTTAAAGCATTGTCCGCCATTGTACTTTGTTTAGAAAGAAATTAAGGCAAAGCATATAGAGAGAGAGCCATGTCTGCAGAATGCACTCTTGAAAACTCCGATTTAACCACCAATAACAACAACCCCAATTTCTGCTTATTAACACAAAACTGGTGGCCACAGGACAATAATCCAATTTCTTCATGCAATACCACTAGAAACTCCAACTATTTATGGCAACAACAACAACAACAAGCAAACCATAATCAACAGTCATCAGATTCTTCCTCTTGTGAGGAAGATGTTCAAAATACTGCCACTAATAATCTTCAACAATATCAGTTTCTACTTGGTGTTGATGATAACAGCACTTCTTTCATTTCTGGAGAAACCGCTGCGTCCTCTGATCACAACCACCTCATTTGGAGCCAACTCATCCTGTGAGTTTCAATTTCTTTTAAGATGTTAGGATAATATTTCCTTATCACTACGTTATTAAATTTTTAGCCCTAAAACTGAACGTAATTAAGGATATAACGTTAGCAACCAAAATGAAGAAAATCAAATAGTACTCTATTTTTACTTGCATGCAAGCCTGCTAGCCTCTTAGAGTCTTAGTTCAATTTCTTGCAAACCATTGTTAGTGTAAAGAAACTTTTTTTATTTTATTATTATCTTATTGGCGTAGGGGGCCGAGACTGTAGGATTCTCTTAATGAGTACTAGTACAAGAAGATTTTTATTGAAACCTGATTTTCTGTATTAGATATGTGATAATATATGGAAATTAAGTAACAGCATGGTTGAACACGGAGCACGTACTAATGTCTAATAATGTAAAAATACAGTGAATAAGAAGTTTTCACTAACTATACCTGAAACTAGCATAATTCTTAGTATACCAATTATCTAGAAACCCAATTTAGCCCTTTTCTTATATTATATATTTATATTGAAAACATAATTAGATAAATAAAAGTATATTTTTCTAACAGTTTAAGCTATTACAACGTGTTAGAACATGCAGATGTGATGTCCTGAGTTTGAACCTTACCGCCATCCAATATAACATAGTTTCTCGCATGTTTGGCATGTGAAAAAGTATAAAGCCCGCACATGAAGAATAATCAATTTAGATAAAGTTATCACACATTTAAACAATTTTCTATGAGAAGTGAGACCACCTTTCATCCTTGAAGCACTAATAATGATTTTAGTGGCCAAAAAAAAAAAGGTCACACGATCTTTAGAAGAAATTTGTTCTTATTTTTTTCCTCTTTTTTTTTTTTTTTTTGGGTTTTGTTTTATATTAATATCTCCTTACTTGAATTTATTAACCAAATCTGCAGAAGCAGCTCTGCTAGTGAAACAGCTGGGAATATTAATACTAAAAATCTGTTGGAGAATAACAACCAAGATGCAATTTCAGAGATGAGTTTATTGGATGGAGCATCAACCTTAATCTCCTCTAAATCTCGTTTTGACCATAATCAACTGGCTAATGATGATGATGACTACTTTCATCCCTACAGTAATCTTCTTCTTGGAAGGCAAATTCATAATAATTATACAGATAATATTAATGCTATGGAACCTAGTTCACATCAATACTGGAGACAAGGAGAAAATGGACATCAAGAAGTGAAATTGCCCAGACATCACTGTGGAATACTGCCACAAGTGGATAACTCATGTGCTGATGATATTAATTCAAGAAGCTTTCCTGATTTTAATGTATCTTTTGGTAGCTATTTAAGCAAGCCATTGGTGGATACTTTCAACGACTTTAAGCCAAGTCTGAAAACGTTGAATTTAGCACAACATAAAAAGCAAGGCCTCCAACCATCTCTTGTAAGTTATCTCTCTCCCAAATTACTTGAAAAATGGTAAGAAATACACACAACTTGGATCAGAAGAATGTTACTACAAGTTTGTTGTGGAAATTACGAGTTTGAAAAATCATGGAAAAATGTAATTTGGAAATGTTAAAAAGTAAAATATTTAAGTTAAAATCAAAAGAATATGTACTTATTACTAGTTATTATAATAATTAAAGTTGTTAGTGGTTATTTCGAGCCCTAAGAATAAAAAATATTAGTGTGAAGATCTTTTCGTTTAATGGCCTTACTGGGGCACCAATCCGAATTAATTCGATACTAGAGCCATTAATTCGATACTAGAGCCCGTATCGACCACCGGGTGAAAATAAAAATAAAAATTAAAATTAAAATTAAGGTTGCATATACTGAACGAGAAAAACAGATGTAGTATGATATACTAAGGATTTTCAAGGTATAACAATCGATGTCGATCAATTGGACTTTGTAAAGCTATAAATCATTGTTCACCAAGCATATAATCTTCTACCCTTTAAAGTTACTCAAACTAATACTATTTGTTTGTGTTCTTTTTTTCGAAGACCAAGTCTAGGGGTACAAAATCAACATGCAACACGTTGACAAGAAACGGAAGAGCACAAGAAATTCAAAGTGAAGGAAAAAAGAGGAGATCAGGAGATAATTCAGACACAAACTCTAAAAGGCAAAAGATTGAAAGTTCGGCAGTTTCCTCTCCAAAGGTATTTTGTGTGAAATAGGAATATTATTAGTACACACTTTATGTGTCACAAATTGTTGTGGGTTGGACAATAAACTATTTTCCTTTTAGTATGTGCCAATAAGATTTTTTTTTCATGTTTGGAAACAATTTACCTTTAATTATACAATGATTTATAGCAACACAAAATATTTGTGTCACATTTTACACCACAAGTTCAAAAGTCTTGCAGTATCTTTTTTCTTAAACTCCGTGTTCAATCAAATATGTTCACATAAATTAAAACGAAAACTTCAATGTATTAAAATTAAATACATTTGGATTTACAGTATTTTCCCATTTGAATTTATAGATATTATTTAGTACTCAAACTTTATGTGGATAAATCTACAGGTACAAGTCCCAAAAGTGAAGCTTGCAGAAAAAATCACAGCTCTCCAACAAATTGTGTCACCATTTGGAAAGGTTAGCCTACACTGTCTTTTTAATTGATATTTACACTTGAAAAATTAATACCAGTGGCTTTTAAAATGGTTTATGAATCGCTCTATATTTCGAAAAATTCAAAAAATGCAATGTCAAAAAGTAATATGATCAAAGTATAGAATAAAGCTTGATATGTCATTAATTGAATCCTAGTTCTAGTGGTAAATGTGATTGAACGTTGTGACCGTTTCCCCATGATTTCATGTTCAGTAATTACTTCTATGACCTTAATTTTCTTTTTAATTTATTCAATAAGAATGATTCCATTTTATGTTCGGAAATAATCTAAATTAAATTTTATATTTTACTTTAATAATAATCTTTAATAGTCTGTATAAATATAATGTATGACATATTTCTGATCAGAAATTTTAAAAAATATTAATTACGTACCAATCAAACACGGTTACATAAAATGAAACACAGGGTAGTAGTTTTTTCGCAAACATAATTTTTTTCTGAAATAAAAGAGAGGAATATAATATTCTGCGCGAGGAAAACACTGAGGTCCAATCGTGCTAGCTACAGAATGACCAAGTTGGGTTAATCTCTATTATTAAATTGAAACTGCGATATCAAGTCATCTTATTCCACCCCATTTAACTCCTTTTCATATTTTCCAAGTGTGCTCATTGTCATTTATATTAGATTAACCAAAGTATTATTGTCATTATTTAAACTCGGATATCATCTCTGATCGAACATTCTCTAACTTGTCTAGACTGATACGGCATCCGTTCTGTGGGAAACAATCAACTATGTTAGATTCTTACAAGAGCAAATACAGGTACGATTTCACAGTGCTAGACTGCTAGTAATAGAAATAACCTTTACTTTTATAAAATAACCCCACAATAAGTATACATCGTACAATTTTAGCTGATTTATTTCAGCTAGTAGGTCCAGTATGATTATCTCTGACCTTTTCAGTTTCAAAATTTTTAATATTCTCTTCATGCTAAATGATTCTACTTTAGTAGACTGTTGATTTTGTAAAACTATATTTTTGATTTCTTCGTCTTCTCTTTGATCTATTAGTTCGAACGTCTTATTTTCTCTAGCTATAGTTGTTACATTGATAGATCCTATATCACACCTGCATGTTGAAGACTTCCCCAATATAATTATCATTACTGTTATGTTTCAATATTGATATTGAATTAAAGTTTTAGGTAACTATAAATAATATAACGTTCTCATTTTCTCCTCTGCAGCTACTGAGCCATGCCTACATGAAGAGCAATACCTGCAAGGTGAGCTAATTCATTACCCAACAACTTTTTACGTCTATTTCTTAGGATGGTAAAACTCTTGTAAATTATTGTATTTTATATTTTGGTTAATTATACGTACCTTGGGGAAAAAAATCTTATTTAGCACATTTTAAAAACAGAGAAACTGAGATGTTATCTACTACTATTAAAGATTGGCTTCATTTAAATATAACATTAAAATGCTAAAAATAATATCAATGTTAATAGCGAAGCTTGTTGATAATTCAGGAACGCTGGGGAGGATTTGACAGAAAAGACGTTGATCTGAGGAGTAGAGGTCTTTGTTTAGTACCACTTTCATGTACCCCTCAAATTTATCGTGAGAGTAACAATGGATCTGACTATTTGATCCCATCATACAGAGGATGCTTGTATAGATAAATAATTTTTCCTTTTCCTATACTAATAAATTGTATCCGCAAGTGTAACTATGACTCTTCTTCCAGCATGTATTTTATAATTTGTTGGTATATATACCTCTTTTTTGTTTTCCTTTTTTTAATTTCACTTGGGATTTCTTTTAACGAACAAGCTTTACAAAGAAAAATTGAAAATTATTGATCGGTGTTTGATTTGGGAAGGTTGATTCAAAGACTCTCGAGTAGAAACTTACTGGCGGCGGAGGCGGATCTAGGATTTGTTGAACATGGGCGCACCACTAAAAAAAGTATTAAGTGGGAATTGATCCATATTTCTCAAGGTAAATAACTCAGTATTCAACCAAGTGTACCATTCAATCTTTGCCGGGTGGAGTTAATTGACACTCTTTAGCTGAAAATTTACACTATATAGATACACTAGATAGATAGATAGATAGATAGATAGATAGATAGATAGATAGATAGATAGACGAATAAAAAGGTTATGTATATATACTATATGTTGAATCCTCTTATTCTCTTTCGATGTTTGTTTATCTATATTTTGACTCTTCTTAGTGAAAATTCTGAGTCTGTCACTCTATCAGACTCAAATGTCCTATTTTAAGAAGCTATTTGTGGCCAGAATATAGGGGTGTTCATGGTTCGGTTTGGATCGGTTTTTCCCTAAAAAGAAACCAAACCAAGTAAGTCGGTTCTTCAAATATTCAAACCAAACCAAACCAATTAAATTATTTTTTTATCGATTCGGTTTTTGTCGGTTTTTCGGTTATTTATCATTTTTTTTCTTAAATATGAGACATACACTATCAAACACATATTTCGGCGACTACATTTTCAATGTAACACTATCAAACCAATTGATTTTTGTAAAATCTATCATTTACCATGATATATTGATGATAATTGAATCAAACAGTGATGAATAATTTAATTACTCGATTAAAAATTAATTATTTTTAACATAAAATAAATTCTTGTACTTAGCAAAAGAAAAATACCAATCAAATTAGAATGTAAAAGCAAATAATTAGATTATTATAATAGTAAAGAACTAGACTAAAAATATAAATGACTAATATGTACCATAAAATTTTAGAAACTTTATATAAAAAGATACATATATATAGGTCTAATAATAAATTTAAATAGCTACTTCTATAGTCGGTTTGGTTCGGTTATTTTGCGATTAAAACCAAACCAAACTTGATCAGTTTTTAAAATTCAAAACCAAAACCAAACCAAAACTAAAAGGTATCGGGTTTTTTGGTCAATTTGGTTCGGTTTTTCGGATTTTTATAAACACCCGTAACTACCATGGTTTAATTTCTATAACAATTATGTTTAATTTTTGTAACAGTTGTGATTAATTTTTGTAATAGCTTCATCTTTAATTTTTGTAACAGCTACTGATTAATTTTTGCATCTGTATTAGTCCAATAGCTTTGCCTATAAAAGGCAGTCTTCTTTGTGAATTATCCAACACAAAAAAACCTTCATCTTATCTTCTTTCTGGGTAATTGTTTTGTGCAAATTCTAAACTTTTAACCACGAGTGCACGTGTTTGGAGGTGTTGTGAAACCTTGGGAAGCAACCGGTCTTAACGTTTTGCACCCAGTCGGGCCAAAATCGCTTTCAAGGAAGTGGCTTGCTACGACACAATATTTTTTGATAAGTTGTTCTTCTTTCCTTCTTCTACTTAGTCAATATTATCTACTCATTGTTATTACCATTTGAAAGCGATTCTTACATATTGACTAATGGCTACCACTTTGAACAAAACACTTCCTGATCTATCAAAGCTTGAGCCTTTAGATGGAAACAATTATAAGCGTTGGACCCAGAAGCTTTTAATTTTCTTTGAACAGTTAGAAGTTGATTAGGTTTTGTTTAATGAACCACATGCTGATGTTGTTGCTGATAGTTCTAATACTACTATTGTTGTTGCTGATGATGTTGCTAAAAAGAAATTTAAAAAGGATAATAAAATTGTTCGAGGGCATCTTCTTAACCATATGACTAACCATCTCTTTGATTTGTTTATAAATTATAAATCTACTAAAGTCATATGGGACAGTTTGGAGAAGAAATATAGTACAGATGATGCGGGGGAAAAAAGTATGTGGTTGAAAAGTGGATCAAGTTTCAGATGGTTGATGATAAGCCAATCATGGAGTAAGTTCACGAGTATGAGAACATGACTTTTGATGTTTTGAACGAAGGCACGGAGATGTGTGAAATTCTTCAAGCTAATGTTCTGCTTGAAAAGTTTTCACCTTCCTGGAGTGATTACAGGAATCAACTGAAATACAAGAAGAAAAACTTAACTCTTGAAGAACTGATCAGTCACATGAGGACTGAGGAAGCAAATCATCTCAAAGTTGAGGAGGCTGAACGACTTAAGGATAAGATGAAATCTCTCTCTCTCTCTCTCTCTCTTAATTCTTCTAAAGCTAACCTTGTGGAATCTTCTAGTACTTTTGTGAAAGACAGGTTTAAAAAAAAACAGAAGAAAGGCCAGAAGAAACGACGAGTGAAGAAGAAGAATTACTTCAATAAGCCGAAGGACCATATTCAAGAGTCGAAAGGACCTTGCTATGTCTACAAAAAAATTGGTCACAAGGCTTTCCAGTGCAACCGGAGACAAGGACAAAGCTCAGCATAAAGGAAAAGCTCCAGTCCAAGATAACCTTACTGAGGGTGGTAATGTCATTGATGTTGTGGTCGTTGAGGCAAACATGGTGGCTAACAAGACTGACTGGATACTGAACACGGGCGCTCTAAGGCACCTTTGTGCTAATAAGGAGCTGTTTCACGACTTTGAAGAATCTGTTGATGGCTTGTTCCTCTACATGGGTAACTCCACTACAGTTGGAGTTATGGGTGAAGGAAAAATTATTCTTAAGTTAACTTCTGGAAAAACCTTAGCCTTGAGCAATGTTTTGTACGTACCCTCCCTTCGTAGAAACTTAGTTTCTGGTGTGCTTCTCAACAAAGCAGGCCTTAAACTTATTTTTGAATCTGATAAAGTTATTATTTCTCGTAGGGGAGACTTTGTTGGGAAGGGTTACCTCAGTGGAGGTTTATTTATACTGAACAACGCTCAAGAGATTACTAATAATGCTAGTACTTTCAATTCTACTTATATTACTGAGTCCATTGATTTGTTGCATGGTAGATTAGGTCATGTTAATATTGCTTCTATTAAAAGACTTAGAAAAATATAATTAATTCATGCAGTTAATGTCGATAATTTTTTTAAGTGTCCTATTTGTGTACATGCAAAACAAACCAAAAAGCCTTTTAAGAATGTAACTAGTAGAAAGACAAAATTGCTTGAACTAGTGCATTCAGACTTAGCAGATTTCAAGAACACTGTTAAGGGTGAAAAGAAATACTACATCACTTTTGTAGATGACTTTTCTAGATACACTAAGGTATATCTTCTTAAGTCAAAAGATGAGGCTGAAAGCATATTTTTGAAATATAAGGCAGAAGTAAAAAATCAATTAGACAGAAAAATCAAGAGGCTAAGGTCTGACATGGGTGGTGAATATAGTACTAGTACTCTAAAAGCCGTTTGTGAGAAAAATGATTTTATACATGAGGTTACTGCTCCATATACTCCCCAACAAAATGGTGCAGCCGAACGGAAAAATAGAACCCTTAAGAAAATGATGAATTCTATACTTTTGAGTTCGGGTTTATTTGATAATATGTGGGAGAAGTTATTTTATCTGTATGCTATGTTCTTAATAAAGTTCCTCATAAGAAGTTAGATAAAACTCCGTATGATTTATGAAAAGGGTTTGCCCCAAACTTGAAAATTCTGAAAGTGTGCGCGTGTTAGGCTAAGGTTGGTCTACCTGATTTTAAACAAGTAACTATTGGACCCAAGACTTTTAATACTATTTTCATTGGTTATGCTCAAAATAATGTTGCGTATAGATTTATGTCTTTGAATGATAGTTTTATTTGTGAATCTAGAGATGCAAAATTTTTTGAGCATGTTTTTCCATTGAAAAATAATTTGCCTAGTGATGTGCCTAATAATGCCTCTCCATCTATGTCTGTTAATTCTCATATTGTGCCTTCTTCTAGTGTTACTGCTAATGAGCATGAAAATGAACTTAGAAGGAGTAAGAGACGTAGAATTGAAGCTAGCTTTGGTCCTGACTTTATCACTACTTTCTTGACTGAAAATATTGATCTTGATGTCTTGAGTGATGAATTAGTTTCAATCTATTTAATAGAAGAAGACCCTAAGACTTATAATGAAGCAATGAAGTCAATAGATACTAGTTTTTGGAAAGAGGCCATTAAAAGTGAATTAGACTCTATAGTTTCTAATCACACTTGGGACTTGTCTGATTTGCCTAAAGGCTGTAAACCCATAAGTAGAAAGTGGATATTTAAGAAGATATTGAAACTTGATGGTACAATTGAGAAATATAAGGATAGACTTGTTATTAGGGGTTTTAATCAAAAGATAGGCATTGATTACTTTGACACTTTTTCTCCTTTGACAAAGATAGAGACTATTAGAACTCTTGTTGCTTTAGCCGCTATTCATAATTTAGTGATACATCAAATGGATGTTAAAACGTCTTTCCTAAATGGTGATTTAGAGGAAGAGATCTATACGTCTCAACCTAAGGGATTTGTGATCCACGGACAGGAGAATAAAGTATGCAAATTGAAAAAGTCTTTGTATGGTCTAAAGCAGACACCTAAGCAATGGTATGAAAAGTTTAATAGCACATTAGTGGGTAATAATTTTATTGTTAATGCATATGATACTTGTATTTATTTCAAGATGATAGGATTAGATTGTGTGATTATATGTCTGTACGTGGATAACATATTAATCTTTGGCCCTAATGTAAATGTTGTTAATAAGACTAAGGATTTTTTGTCTTTTAAAATTGAAATGAAAGATCTTGGAGAAGAAGATGTGATTTTAGGTATTAAAATCAAAAGAACTTCTAATGGTTTTTCGCTGTCTCAGTCTCATTATATTGAGAAAATGTTGAAAAAATTTAATTGTTTTGAAGTAGCTCCTGTGAGAACTCCTTATGGTCCTAGCATACACTTGAGAAAGAATAAGGAATTCAGTATTTCTCAAACTGAATATGCTAAGATAATTGGTAGTGTAATGTTTCTCATGAATTATACACGACCTGATATTGCTTATAATGTTAATAGATTGAGTAGATATACTCACAACCCCAGTAGTGAACACTATAATTCTCTTCATCGTTTGTTAAGGTATTTGAGAGGTACTATGGATTGGTGTTTGCATTTTAATAAATTTTCTGTTATTTTAGAAGGATTTTGTGATGCAAACTAGGTTACTTACAATGATGAAGTTAGCTCCACTAGTGGCTATGTGTTTACTTTGAGTGTAGGTGTTATTTCATGAAAGTCTTTAAAACAGACTTGTATAGCACGATCTACTATGAAGTCTGAATTCATTGCTCTTGAGTTGTCAGGGCAAGAAGCCGAGTGGTTGAGTAACTTATTGGCAGACATGCCTTTGTGGGGAAGACAATCTTCACATGTTTCTCTACATTGTGACTCACAAGCGGCAATTAGAATTGTCAAAAATAGTGTGTACAATGGAAAAAGAAGACATATCTGCATTAGACATGGTGCGGTAAAATAATTATTGAAATATGGTATTATTTTCTTGGAATATGGAAGATCCGAAAGAAATTTAGCGGATCCTTTAACCAAGGGTTTGGCAAGGAGAGTTATTCTTGAAACGCCGAGGGGGATGGGGCTAAAGCCCATGGATTATTTCTTGATTTGCTCTTTTGTTGGGCTTGTAAAGTGCTAGTAAAATAGAGTGGCCTCGTGCACATGAGAAATTGGTCCTGAAAGTAAAACGGGTCGATTTTGCCCCCCTGCGCGCGAGATATACATGAGGCCTATTTCAAATTTGATTTTGCTAAAATTATTTCTTCATTTTTTGAGCTTACTGGAACATGTCCAATTCATTCTCTTTGAATTAAATTTTGTAACGTTTCATTTATTTCTTTGTAACTGCCATGGTTTAATTTCTGTAACAGTTGTGTTTAATTTTTATAACAGTTGTGGTTAATTTTTGTAATAGCTTCATCTTTAATTTCTGTAACATCTACAGATTAATTTCTTCATCTGTATCTATCCAACAGCTTTGCCTATAAAAGGCAGTCTTCTTTGTGAATTATCCAACATAGAAAACACATTCATATCCTCTTCTTTTTGGGCAATTATTTTGTGCAAAATTTAAATTTTCAGCCACGAGTGCACGTGTTTGGAGGTGTTGTGGAACCTTGGGGAACGACCGATCTTAATAATTTGTACCGAGTCGGGCCAAAATCGCTCTCAAAGCACTGGCTTGCCACGACATAATATTTTTCGATAAGTTGATCTTCTTTCCTTCTTCTTGTTGGTCAATATTATCTACTCGTTGTTCTTACGATATATACCTTTTTAGTATCAAGATATTTTTCTTAGTCTATATTATGAATTTACCTAAGTGAACTCTTTTTTAAAAAGTATAAAATGATAACCAATCATATATAATATATTTAAATTGAATAATAAAAGAAATACGTGCAATTAAAATATTAGAATAAAAGATCTTTTCATATCAATCAAATAAAAGTTAATTAGCTTAGTAATATAAAAAATTAAAAATAGAAGTAAATTTTATAATAAATTCCTAAAAAATTACATATTTATACCTTAGATGTTCTCTAAATTACATTTCAAAAATATTTTGTTAAGGACAATAAAAATTCAAAGATATATATACACATAATAAAGAATATAAAAGAGAAAGTAAAACTTAAATATATACTTAATATTAAAGTAATTTTGTTACAAATTCATAAATATACAATTCCAGTTAAATTTTATTTGAGCTTTATTTCAAAATTTATAAAAAGATATTTAAATTGGTAAAATACTTAGCTAAAGATAAAATCTATCTTTTACAATATAATAAAAAAAATTATATGCATAGAGAAGGAATAGAAAATATCAAAGGTAAAATAAATAATACATATAATAGGAAGAGTAGAATATTTATTGTTTAATATTGGATGAGAAACTTGATTTATAAGATAAAGTTAAGGGATCAAAATAATTTCCCCTGTTTAAAGTTATATACATGGCAGTCTTTCTTGGACAGAAGTAATTGACTGGCATACGTACGTAGAATACAAAGGTAGCCGTCAAAATGAGACCATGCAATCGTTGACCTGAAATAATTTAAGTCGTCGCAGAAAACGCCTACTACCAACAAAGGAGGAAATTATCTTTTATAACCACTTATAATTTAATACAAAAAATAATCCTAGAATAATCTCCTCTATTTTTTATTTACAGATCTACGAGGAGAGGAGAGTTGAAATTAAAAAGTAGTCAATTTAGTCATTTTTCATGTAAAAATAACTCTGAAATAAAATACTGTTCAAAATCCGAAAAATATTCTAGCATAATATACTGGAATTCGAATTTTTTACATGTGAACTTCCAGCATAATATAGTGGAGTTCCAGTATATTATGCTGGAACTCCAATATATTATGATGGAGCTCCAATACTGGAGTTCCAGCACAGTATAGTGGTCCAGCATAATATGCTGGAAGTTCATACACATGTGCTCAAATCTCCAGTATATTATGCTGGAACTTTCCGTGTGTCGGAGTTCTAGCATAATATGCTGGAAGTTCATACACATGTGCACCAATCTCCAGTATATTATGCTGAAACTTTTTGTGTTGCAGCAAAATAGTAGTTATTTTTCAATGACTTTGCAAATGTTAGCTATTTTTCAATTACCAGTCCAAAAACTGGCTAGCCCGTACTATTTTCACGAGAGGAGGAAGAAGTAAAATGGCCAGCATTGGGCTGGTCCGCACACTAGATGCTAATTATTCCATTAGCCAAAATTAGCAACTAGGTTTGGGTAATAGCGAAATATTTGAAGAATTAATACAAATAGTCGTTCATCCATGACCCAATCACTTAAACTAAAAATAGACGGTGGAGGAATAATATATGCATAATTTATGTATTATCTATATATGATTGTGTATAATCAATGTATAATCTATGTATATGACTAGAAAAAGTAAATAAAATACAACTGGCTATTTGAGTAAAAATCACTAAATAATATCCATATCCTAAGAGAGTTATTAGGTTGTGTGAGTCATCAGAATTCCTAGTAAAAATAGCACAGGCTAGCCAGTTTTCGGGTTGGTAATTGAAAAATAGCCAGCATTTGCAAAGTCATTGAAAAATAATCATTATTTTGCTGCAACACAGAAAGTTTCAGCATAATACACTAGAGATAGGTGCACTTGTGTATGAACTTCCAACATACTATGCTAGAACTCCAGTACATGGAAATTTCTAGTATAATATACTAGAGATTGGAGCACATGTGTATGAACTCCTAGCATATTATGCTGGAACTCCAGCACACGGAAAGTTCCAACATAATATACTGGAGATTGGAGCACCTGTGTATGAACTTCCAGCATATTATGCTAGAGCTCCAGTATATTATGCTGGAAGTTCACATGAAAAAAATTCGAACTCCAGTATATTATGTTGGAATATTTTTCGGATTTTGAACAATGTTTTCGTTCAGATTTATCTTTACATGAAAAGTGACTAAATTTCGATTACTTTTGAAACAGTGACTATTTTTCAATTACCACTTATAAATCTGACTATTTTGAATTTCATCCATTTAAATTCCCACTGTCGGTAACTAAAGTCATAATTTGAAAATTTTCGTTTTTGCAAGAAGAAATAATTCTTCTAATCTATGGTTTACATGAAATTCTTTTGCCATAAACAAGGTCGAGCTTGGTAAAACCGTCAACAAAGGATTAATATAATTTAATTTACTGAGTACAACCGAAACTAAATAATTTTTATATGAACCACAAATACATATCTGGAAATTCCCCAAAATTTTAACAAATTTGAGCTTTAATCTCATAATTTTACGAACTTTAAATGTCGACTTCATGAACTCTTAGACTCGGATCCACCTTTCTCGTCAACCTGGGGCAGAATTAGTGTCGTTAAGCAGGTTTGATCCCTGCACGGAAAAGGAAAACATTAGTTGGTGTAGTCACTTTTTGGGCCGCTGATTGGAATTTAGTCGGTATTTGAAATATGATGAGAAGATAGTTATTCTTTAATGCAAAAATAAAATTAGAATAAAAATATCCTTACTTAAAATATGAATAACAACAATAACAATAATCCAGTATAATCTTATTAGTGGGATCTAGGGAGGATAGTTTGTACTGTTGTTGTCGTAGTTTGTAAAGTGAAGTTCAAAGTCCACGAACGATTCCAGGACTTTGAATTAGGACTATGTTGAAATGTTGGCACCACCAGCTCTCTATCTCCATCTCAAAATATTCCATCGACACCGAAATCCACCATTAATTACCAGCCTCCTCCTTCTTCCACCTTGCGGTGCTACAACTAGCCAAGGGTCCTGCGACTTTACAATAGAATGATAAAAACAAATGGTCTAAAGGGACTTAGGAGTATTTTTTTCTCTGCAGGATTCTTCTTCACAAGTTTTGGGAGACTTCGACGATGGAACCAGCAAATTTAAATATGAAACACTTAATTTGCACAGTGGTGAGTACTTAAAAGTATCTCAAATGCTTTACTTATTAGTTGGGAAACTGTAACGATCCAACCGGCCGTTTTAGTTGACCGACACTACTAGAAATTCACTAAAAATCGACTAAAAGTTTCCGACCAACGTTGGTCGGTCAAAAAAAGCGACCAAAAACCGTCCAACTTGGACGGAAACTCGAAAAACAATATTTTATATTTTTTAAAAATAAATACCGACCAAAGTTGGTCGGTAAATTGGTCAACAAGTTGACCCAGCTGGTTAGACTTGCTTAGTCAAAGAAACTTTTGGATTACCGACCAACTTTGATCGGTAATGTGGACATAATTTTTTAAATTTTAATAATTATTTTATTATTTAAAATATTTTATAAAATTTAAGAATTTATATTTAAAATTACCGACCAACGTTGGTCAGTTAATGCAGGAGAAGCATTTACCGACCAACTTTGGTTGGTATATTTTATTTTCTGGAAAATAACCTTGGTCAGTTATTTGGTTAACATTGGTCAAATTTTTGAATAACTTTTATATTTACTATCTAAATAATATAAATTTAATCTGTTAACACTTTTGTAATACAAAATATAAATACACTAACATATACTATAACATGCTATATATATAGTTAAAGTAGTACAACGAAGCGTGTATTATATATATATATATATATATATATATATACACATACACACACACAAACATATACTATAACAAGCTATATATATAGTTAAAGTATTACAATGAAGTGTGTGTGTGTGTGTGTGTGTGTGTGTATATATATAGGTATAGCCGTATATATATAAGAACATGAATCGCTAGGACCACAGAGTCGGGTTCTTTTAGGGATAGACTTGTGAAGATCCTAATTAGTATATATAATTTTTCATCAAATATATCTATTTGTAAATTAATTCATCGACTTATAACTTACTTAGATGTATCGATGAATATTAAAAACAAAACGTCTCGACCTATATCGATTAATCTATTTATTAGTGACGAATGAATGAAAAATAGAAGAATTAATACTAAACATCTTTGACATGTATATATGTATGTATATATATATATAGATCACAAATTAAAGAAACGAAAGAAGTTATTAGTATTAAGTAAACGAGTTAAATTAATAGGTCAAACATGGTCAAACTTTTAATATGAATCACATTAATATTTACTATCTAAATAATATAAATGTAATCTGTTAACACTTTTATAATACAAATAATGAATACACTAACATTTACTATAACATGCTATATATGTAGTTAAAGTAGTATAACGAAGCGTGTGTGTTATATATATAAACATACTAACATATACTATAACAAGCTATTTATATAGTTAAAATATTACAATGAAGTGTGTGTGTGTGTGTGTGTATATATATATATATATATATATATATATATATATATATATATAAGAACACGAAGCGCCAGGACCACATGGTCGGGTTCTTTTAGGGATAGACTTGTGAAGATCCTAATTAGTATATATAATTTATCATCAAATATATCTATTTGTAAATTGATTCATCGAATTATAACTTACTTAAATGCATCGATGAATATTAAAAATAAAACGTTTGACCTATATCGATTAATCTATGTCATGCATTATTAGTGATGAACAAATGAAAAAAGAAGTTATTATCATCAATTACAATATAGTGTATATTTGTGTGTGTGAGAAATTACTCATATACAAAATTATAACTTAGAAAATTTACTTAGATTGATGCTATTATAATTTATTAAAAGTAAATAGTTAATATAATTATTTATAAAGATTATGCTTATAGTTTATAATTATTTATAATAATTATATAGTTAAATAAAATAAATTCTTATAGTTTATAATATGTTTTTTTTATAGTTTATAATATTTTAAGAAAAAAAACACAAAAAAAATAATTTAGTTTTTTTTATAAAAAAAACGATCAAAGTTGGTCGGTTTTTGGTCAAACGGTCAACACTTAATGTACCGACCAAAATTACCGACCAACTTTGTTCGATAAATTCTGAAATCAGAACTGAAATACGGGATTCCCCACATTTCTCTTACCTTTCTTCTCCAAATTTCCTCTAACTCCTCACTCAATACCTTCCCCTCTCCTTCTCTATTTCCCTCACACAAATCTCATTCCCCACCCCGCGTCGCCACCGCCCAGCTGCCGCCGTCGCCGCTGCCACTGCCGCGCTGCCTCCTTCTCCACCTCCTAAAAATTTTAGGTTTAACTTACAACTTATTTCTTTGTTAATTCTAGGTATTGTTAATTAGTTATGAATTAGTTTCAATTGATTAGTGTTTCAATTTACTATTTAACATTGCATTTTATTGAAATTTAGGGTTTAGGTCTTGTTTTAATTAATTTTGTTAATTAGTTTTATTAACTAATTAGTTTTGTTAATTAGTTAATTAGTTATGAATTAGTTTCAATTGATGAGTTTTTCAATTTTGAGTTTGTATTGTCTTGAATAGTTTATTTAGAATTGAATTATTAACTTTGTATTGTCTTGAATAGTTTAGTTAGAATCTAGGGTTTAGGATTTGTTCTTGTGAATCGAACTTTTAGGGTATGGGTTGAATTTTTAGGATATAAATTGGACTTTTAGTTTATGTTTAAACTCGTAGGATATGAATTGAGCTTTTAGTTTTTAGGATTTGTTCTTGTGAATTGAACTTTTAGGATATGTATTGAACTTTTTGAATATGAATTGAACTTTTAGGATATACATTGAACCTTTAGGGTATGGGTTGAATTTTTAGGATATAAATCGAACTTTTAGTTTATGTTTAAACTCGTAGGATATGATTTGAACTTTTAGTTTTTAGGATTTGTTCTTGTGAATTGAAATTTTAGGATATGAATTGAACTTTTTGGATATGAATTGAACTTGTAGGATATAAATTGGACCTTTTGGATATGAATTAAACTTTTAGGATATAAATTAAACTTTTAGGATATAAACTGAACCTTTTGGATATGAATTGAACTTTTTAGGATATAAATTAAACTTTTAGGATATAAATTGAACCTTTTGGATATGAATTGAACTTTTTAGGATATAAATTGAACTTTTAGTTTATAATTAATTATATTTAATATAATTTAATTTTTGGTGTAATTAGGAAAAAATAATTATCTTGAATTAACTAAAAAAGATTTAATTAATTTATAATTGTAGAATAAATTAATTTATTCTTATTTTATTTTTATAGATGGAACATCGTACTTGGATGTACAATAGAAATTATCCCAATCGGCGGGGATTGCGGGAGGATTTTGTAGAAGGGGTTGATGACTTTATTAGACATGCAATGTCACTTCCACCATACCAAAGTGAAGGAATAATTAAGAAATTGATACTCTTTAGATGCAAGTGGTTTGACCCAAATCCAACAAGAGATACAAGAGTACACCACCGATACAACATAATTGAGGTTAATCATACGAGGGAGTATGATCGCTATGATCCTTTCATAATTGCACATAACGTTAGGTAAGTGTATTATGCTCCTTATCCATTGCAGCGGAATAAGTTCGATTGGTGAGTTGTAATAAAAACTAAGCCTGTAGGTAGGGTGGAAGTCGAGAATGTATTTAGATGTTGCATATCAAAACGATATCTCCAGCGTTCACCAAATAGTGGATGATCAGTTAGAAAAGCCTGTAGGTAAACTTTCAATTTTCTTTAAGTATTATAATTTACTTTTATAAGAATTTTGAAATACTGATTTAATTTAAAATAATATAGGGTCACTACCAAAGTAACGTGGAAGAATTCATCCGTAGTCATCCAGCTGGTGAATCAGGCGAGCCAACCCAACCTCCGGACGAGGATGCTGAAAGAATATGGTTGGAGTCTGTTGGCGGTCCAAAATGGGGGAAGGTATACGGGCTCCCTACTAAACAATTCCATCGCTATAAGTGTAAAATACAAGGAATAGGGACTTTCTCGCAAGGCGAGAAACTTAATAGGGAGAGCCTCTCCGCTATACGGGAGACAGTGACAAAGCTCACATCTGAGCTAGAAGCGACCAAGGAAAGAGAAAGGCTTAGAGATGCTCAATTCCTTGGCATGTAAGCTCAGATCAGAACTCTCTTATCTACTGGAGCTTTTCCGTTGCCCCAGTCTCATGAGTCATCGCTAGAGGGTCAACCTCCACGTGATCGTTCCTCCCGTCCTGCTCGTGATCGTTCCTCCTGTCCTCCACAAGCCCATTCTCTATACCGTCTTGTAAATGAAAGTTCATTAGACGGTGATAATGCTGTTGTAGAAAACACTCCTTGACTTTTATATACTTTGAACTAGACAAATAGAACCGGTTTTGAACTTGTTGTAATTAGTTTTAACTTGGTTTTGGATTGTTATGTTCAATTGAACTTTAATTTGTTAGTTTTAAAGTATATATTTAATGTTTGGTTGTTGTTGTTGTTGTTATTGTGTTGTTGTAATTAAGTTATTAGGGGTATTGGTATGTTGGCAGGTGGTGTAGCTACCAAAACAGACATTTTATGCCAAAATTAAACCCAGAAAACCGACCAAAGTTGGTCGGTTAATGAACATTGAATTCCCAGAATTTAACATTACCAACCAACTTTGGTCGGTATTTTGCCTGCACTGTTGAGGTTACCGACCAAAGTTGGTCGGTAATGTTTTATTTTAATTATTTTAAAAATATATATATATATTTTCAATTACCGACCAAATTTGGTCTTTTTTTTTAAATTTTAATAATTAATAAAAAAACATAAATTAATTACGCCGACCAACTTTGTTCGGTAAAATTAAATTAATAAAATATATTTCCGACCAAAGTTGGTCTGTAAGTAATTTAAATTATCAGATGGTCATTTAAAGCTACCAACCAACGTTGGTCGGTAATTTCCGATCAACTTTGGTCGGTACGCCATTCCGACCATCAAAATACCGTCCACACCCAAATGGTCGCATTTTGGTCGGTAATTGGCCATAATCGACTAACTTTGGTCGGTTGTTTTGGTCGGTTTTTAGCAGATTTCTAGTAGTGCGAATCACATTAAATATTTGTGTATCTTTTGGTATATTTCTCTTTTGTTGTATGATTTATCGTTGAAGGTTTGTTTTACTAGCTTCCGCATAACTCCTGATTATTCGATCCTAACAAGTGGTATACGAGCGAGGTTCAAGACAGGTTCGTCTTGGCGGGTTTAGTTCTAGCCACAACGTATTTGACGATAATCGTGATTTTTGTCCGAGAAATTTGACCAGTGTGCTACGCACATTGAGACAAAATTTGTGGTGTATATTTGGAGATGCGGCATGTTGAAGGCCATGTGAAGAAGGTGGATCAAATTTATTTTGTCAGAAAATTTATGTAAAGAGGGAGAATTGCTGGGTGTTTGTCTAGATTTTATTACCATAATTGGTTTTCCTATCTCTTGAAGGAAAGGGCAACATGTTTACTATAATTGGGTTTTCTTTTCCTAGAAGGAAAATATAATTCTTCCATATTTTGATAGTCCCTTTTCTTGGAGAAAAAGGTTTAGAGACTTCTATAAATATAGGATCCTTCCTTCTCATTCAATAGCATCGACAATGTAGTCAAATGGGGTTTGAGAGTCATCTTTAGGAGGAGTTGGTATAGTTCCGTTGTGTAATTTGGGACTTGCATGAAAATTTAAGGTCATTCCGAGTTGATTTGATATGGTTCGGCGTGAGTTTTAGAAGTTCAAAGTTCATTATGCTTGAATTGAGGTGTCATTCGTAGTTTTGTTGTTGTTTGGTATGATTTGAGGCCTCGAGTAGGTCCGCATTATATTTTGGGACTGATTGGTGTGATTGAACGGGGTCCCGGTGGCCTCGGATGTGTTTCGAATAGGCTACATGCCATTTCCTCATGTTTTGAAATGTTGGTTCTGATATATGGTTTTCTACATCGCGATCGCGACTAAGGAGTCGCATTCGCGCAGTGTATCTAGGTGGCTGGCAGCTTCTATTCTTGGCGTTCGCAGTGGTTTGGTCATGATCGCGGACCTGTGGAATACTGACTCATCATGTTCGCGTTTAAAGGTCGCGAACACGGAGCGGTTGATCATGCTGGAGAGGCCAAGTTCTTTAGTCTTTGCATTTGCGGTAGACCCACGGGTCCGCGTAAGCTTGGCTACCTGATTCATCGCGTTCGCGAAGTTTATTTTTGGGGAAGTGATGTTTCTTCTTCGCGATCGCGATGTAATTTCCGTGATCGCGATGTGTTTCACTAGGCAGAATGTATAAAGTACCTTATTTTGAGGGTTTTGGTTATTTTATCACTTTTGGAGTTAGAAAGCTCGGTTTTGGGCGATTTCAGAGGGGATTTTCATGATTTGGATTTAGGTAGGTGTTCTTGACCCGAATTTAGTTATATTTCATGATTCTTTCCTTATATTTAGCATTTAATTGATGATTTGAATTCCAAAAATTGGGGATTTTAGGAAAAACTTTTCTAAAACATAAATTGATGGTTTGAAGGCCGATTTGAGGTCGGAATTGGATGATTTTGGTATGGTTGGACTCGTATCGGAATGAATGTTCGAATTTTGGAAGTTTTGTCAGGTTCCGAGGTGCGGGCTCGGGGTTGACTTTTTGATTCTTGTTCAAGATCGAAGCTTTATTAACTAGAATTATTTTCTATGACTTTTAGTTATGATATTAAGTTATTTTCGCTAGATTCGAGTCATCCGCATGCTATTTCACACGCAAAGGGCTTCTTAGAGTATTGATTTAGCTTCTTTGAGGAAAGTATCTTGCCTAACTTTGTGTGGAAAAATTATCCAGTAGGATTTGATTTAATTGCACTATTTGAATTATGTGAAAGACGTGTACATGAGGTGACGAGTGTGTACACGGCCTTATATATCAAAATTGACTGTTTAAGACTTTTAGGATTCATACATGCTTTTATTGGATTATTCATTTACATGTTCTATCTTTCATTTTTGAGTTCACTCTTACATGCATTTAATCGAGGTTGTTATTACATGTCATGTATATCATTATTGAGTTTTATCTTAAGCAATTAATTGAAGTTGAAGTTATTGGAAGTCATTAACATATTTTAGTTGAAGTTGTTGTTTAATGTAGTATCTTTCATTATTGATGTCACTGCCTGGAATTCCCACCTTCGGGACCGTGATGGCGCCTAACATTTCATTAGAGTAATTCTTTTGCCAATTTTTAAACACTTTGAATCATTTAACCAATTAAAGATAAATGAAACTAAAACAAATACGAAATAGCATAATAACCCAATTATCTAAGTACAACCCGGATCTGGAGTCACAAGTACACAAGCTTTTAGAGGTTCTACAAATAAAGTCTAAAATAAATACAACAGTCTCGAATGAAATGAACACTAACTAAGGAAAGAGGAAGGGGACTTGAAGTTCTGTGGACGCCAACAGATCTACCTCGAGTCTCCAAATAAGCTAATCCAAGCTCATGCACCTCACAGACAGTTGAGACCAGTACCAAAATGTGCACAAAAAGTGCAGAGTGTAGTATGAATACAACTGACCCAATATACTCTGTAAGTGTCGAGCCTAACCTCGACGAGGTAGTGACGAGGATATGACAGGAAAACCACGTAATTAAACTTGTACAAATGAATATATACGTGCAACATGACAACAAATAAAGATTAAACACGTACTAGTGTGAGGGGACATGCGAAGGGGAACATGATACGATAGCTATAACAGGAATGTCAACATAAGACAGTCAAGTAAATCACCAACCAATGAAAATGGATAACATAATGAATAAAGACTGCACGGCATCCCCTATCGTGATTTTACTCTCAACCTCACCATGAAACAATAATAATGAAATGACATCACCCTTCGTGCTTTTAGTCTCAACCTCTCCATGAAATGATAATACGACACGGCATCACCCTTCGTGCTTTTACTCTCAATTTTGTTATGAAACGATAAATATGGTACGACATCATCCTTCATGCTTTAACTCTCTTCCTCACTATGTATTAATCAATAAATGAAACAATAATTGTCACAACATCACTCTTTGTGCTTTAACACTCTCCCTTACTATGTAGCAATGAATATATAACATTTGGGAGGTAGAATAAGCAAGAACAAACCTTATGTCAACAACGGTTCCAAAATACCAAACCTCAACTTCCAAAAGTACTCAATTATCACAAATAGTTCATAAATGCGGAAAGAACGATCAATCAAGAAATAAACTAGTCTAAGCATGGATGTCATAACCAAAGAAAGAAATAAGCTACAAGGAAACAAGTCCCACCCACATGCTTTAACCCAACAATAACGCATAAGTACTCGTCACCTCAAATATACGTTGTACCCAAACATTTAAACACGTAGAAAATAGGCAAACAAGTCCTAATCCCTCAAGTTAAGGTTAACCACGACACTTACCTCACTCCAAAATAAACTCAAAGTCTAACCACAACCTTGCCTTTCGAACCAGCCTCCGAACCAACCAAATCTAGCAATTTATTAACCAAACAATTCAAAATAAGCCTTAGGAACTAGCCACGAATGAAAGAGGTTCAATTTAGGTCATTATTGAAAAAGTCAACAAAAGTCAACCCATGGCTCACTTGGTCCAAACCCCAAATTCGGACCAAAACCCGATTACCCATTCACCCTCGAGCCCGGTTATGTATTTTATTTCAAAATTTGACCTCAATTTGAGGTTGAAATCTTATAAAATATAATGGGTAATTGAAAGAAAGTAGGTTAGAGTCACTTACCAATGAATTAGAGAAGAAAAACTCTTGGAAAAATTGCCTCTAAGATTTTTAGGGTTGGGAATTTGAAAGAATGATCAAAAATCCCGTTTTCCCTTCTTAAGTCTAGGCGCAGAATTGTGACCCTTTGATCGCAATTGCGAACCACTCCCCCAGTACTACTTCGAAAATGCGACAAATATGTTCGCAAATGTGAACCTCACAGGAACCTTAATAGTTCGCAAATGCGAACATTGACCTCGCAATTGCGAGATCAGAGGATGCACCAGAACTAGACTTCACCAGCAATGCTTCTAAATCCAAAATCACTCTGTAGCCTA
The DNA here is from genome assembly GCF_000390325.3 of Nicotiana tomentosiformis. Classification (NCBI taxonomy): domain Eukaryota; kingdom Viridiplantae; phylum Streptophyta; class Magnoliopsida; order Solanales; family Solanaceae; genus Nicotiana; species Nicotiana tomentosiformis. The sequence goes on along the minus strand of NC_090822.1, from coordinate 83,269,398 downwards.
TCTGAAACTCACCCTAGCCCTCGGGGCTCCAAACCAAACATGCACACAAGTTAAAAAACTATTATGCGAACTCTCTCGCGTGATCAAAATACCAAAATAACACATAGAACTACGAATCGGATAACAAATCAAATGAAATTTTTAATGAAATTTAAAATTTTCTATTTTGACAACTGGACGGCCAAATCACGTCAATTCAATTCCGTTTTGCGCCAAACTTTGTAGAAAGGTCATAAATATAGTAATGAACCTATACCAAGCTCCGGAACCAAAATTTGGACCCGATAGCAACAAAGTCAATTTTTGATCAAATTCATAAATTCTTTAAACCTTTAAACTTCAAATTTTCAATAAATTGTGATAACTAGAGCGAGGGATCTCCGAATTCAATTTCGGGCATACTCCCAAGTCCAAAATCAAGACACGGACCCATCGGAACCATCCAAATACAGATGTGAGTCCGTTTAGTCAAAACGTTGACCAAAGTCAACTCAAATAGATTTTTAAGGCATGAATTCACATTTTAATCCATTTTTCACATAAGAGTCTTCTAGAAAAAAATCTCGGACTGTGCACACAAATTGAGGAAGGCTAAAAGGATCTATTTGAGGTCTCAAAATAAAGAATTAAGGGTTAAAACTCTAGATGACCTGCCGGGTCATCATAATTGAGTTATATTCCCGTTTTATTATGTTGTTATTAAGATTCTTGTACACATTATGGCTGAGCCGTGGGCTATCTGTGGTGGTGACATTGATATTGTTATTTTGTAAATGTTGTGGCCTATATGTTGTGTTATTGTGATGTTAGCACATGCTGATTTATTGTGTGGACTGATTGTTTCTATGTGGAGCATAAGTGTTGCATTTCAGTGTTGATTAATTGGGCGGAGCGATATAGGTGGCTATTGATATATTGTCTGGGTGAAGTAATATGGGAAGCTATTGATATATTGTCTGGGCGGAGTGATACATGTGGCTATGGATATATTGTCTCGGCGGAGCGATATGGGTGGCTATTGTATTTATTGTCAGACGGAGCCATGGAATTGTCATCATGGTAAGATAAGGGTGGCTATGCCATGGATGATATATGATGGCCTGGGGGTATATTATTGATAATATTTGTGTGATGATGTGATTTTTCCTTGTGTGTGTCATGCACATTACATGACTTACTGTGTCGTTTCTAATGAGTTACTCAATGTCTTTGATGTTACTTGATGACTTGGGTTTTATAGTACACTTGCACATCCATACACCGTAACATGTCATTTATACCAGTTCAGGAATATGAAACTGGTATAAATCGCCTTTAAGATTTTTAGGGTTGGGAATTTGAAAAAATGAGCAAAAATCCCGTTTTCCCTTCTTAAGTCGAGGCACAGAATTGCGACCCTTTGATCGCAATTGCGAACCACTACCCCCATACTACTTCGAAAATGCGAACAATATGTTCGCAAATGTGAACCTGACAGGAACCTTAATTGTTCGCAAATGCGAACATTGACCCCGCAATTGCGAGATCAGAGGATGCACCAGAACCAGACTTCACCAGCAATGCTTCTAAATCCAAAATCACTCTATAGCCTATCTGAAACTCACCCGAGCCCTCGGGGCTCCAAACCAAACATGCACACAAGTCTAAAAATATTATACTAACTCGCTCGCGCGATCAAAATAACACATAGAACTACGAATCGGATACCAAATCAAATGAAATTTAAGAATTTCTATTTTGACAACCAGTCGTCCAAATCACGTCAATTCAACTCCGTTTTGCGCCAAACTTTGTAGACAAGTCATAAATATAGTAATGAACCTATACCAAGCTCCATAACCAAAATTCGGACCCAGTAGCAATAAAGTCAAAATTCGATCAAATTCATAAATTCTTTAAACTTTTTAACTTTAAATTTTCAATAAATTGTGATAACTCGAGCTAGGGAACTCCGAATTCAATTTCGGGCATACTCCCAAGTCCCAAATCACGACACGGACCCATCGGAACCGTCAAAATATGGATCTGGGTCTGTTTTCTCAAAATGTTGACCGAAGTCAACTCAAATAGATTTTTAAGGGATGAATTCATATTTTAATCCATTTTTCACATAAGAGTCTTCCAGAAAAAGACTCAGACTGCGCACACAAATCGAGAAGGGCTAAAAGGATCTATTTGAGGTCTCAAAATACAGAATTAAGGGTTAAACCTTTAGATGACCAATCAGATCATCATAATTGAGTTATTTTCCCATTTTATTATGTTATTATTGAGATTCTTGTACACATTATGGCTGAGCCGTGGGCTATCTGTAGTGGTGACATTGATATTGTTATTTTGTAAATGTTGTGGCCTATATGTTATGTTATTGTGATGTTGGCACATATTGATTTATTGTGTGGGTTGATTATTACTATGTGGAACATAAGTGTAGCATTTCAGTGTTGATTGATTAAGCGGAGAGATATAGGTGGCTATTGATATATTGTCTGGGTGAAGTGATATGGGTAGCTATTGATATATTATTCAAGCGGAGTGATACACGTGACTATTGATATATTGTCTCGGCGGAGCGATATGGGTAGCTATTGTATTTATTGTCAGACGGAGCCATGGAATTGTCATTATGGTAAGATAAGGGTGACTATACCATGGATGATATGTGATAGTCTAGGGGTATATTATTGATAATATTTGTGTGATGATGTGATTTTTCCTTGTGTGTGTCATGCACATTACATGACTTATTGTGTCGTTTCTAATGAGTTACTCGATGTCTTTGATGTTACTTGATGACTTGGGTTGTAATAGTACACTTGCACATGCATACACCGTAACATGTCATTTATACCAGTTCAGGAATATGAAACTGGTATAAATCTCCTTTAAGATTTTTAGGGTTGGGAATTTGAAAGAATGAGCAAAAATCCTGTTTTCCCTTCTTAAGTCGAGGCGCAAAATTGCGACCCTTTGATCGCAATTGCGAACCACTCCCCTCATACGACTTCGAAAATGCGAACAATATGTTCGCAAATGTGAACCTGACAGGAACCTTAATAGTTCGCAAATGCGAACATTGACCTCGCAATTGCGAGATCAGAGGATGCACCAGAACCAGACTTCACCAGCAATGCTTCTAAATCCAAAATCACTCTATAGCCTATCTGAAACTCACCCGAGCCCTCGGGGCTCCAAACCAAACATGCACACAAGTCTAAAAATATTATACTAACTCGCTCGCACGATCAAAACACCAAAATAACACATAGAACTACGAATCAGATACCAAATCAAATGAAATATTTAATGAAATATAAGAATTTCTATTTTGACTACCGGACGTCCAAATCACGTCAGTTCAACTCTGTTTTGTGCCAAACTTTATAGACAAGTCATAAAAATAGTAATAAACCTATACCAAGCTCCGAAACAAAAATTTAGACCCGATAGCAATAAAGTCAAAATCCTATCAAATTCATAAATTCTTTAAACTTTTAACTTTAAATTTTCAATAAATTGAGATAACTCGAGCTAGGGAACTCCGAATTCAATTCCGGGCATACTCCCAAGTCTCAAATCATGACACGGACCCATCAGAACCGTCGAAATATGGATCTGGGTCTGTTTGCTCAAAATGTTGACCGAAGTCAACTCAAATAGATTATTAAGGCATGAATTCACATTTTAATCCATTTTTCACATAAGAGTCTTCCAGAAAAAGACTCGGACTGTGCACACAAATAGAGAAAGGCTAAAAGGATCTATTTGAGGTCTCAAAACACAGAATTAAGGGTTAAACCTCTAGATGACCAATCAGGTCATCATAATTGAGTTATTTTCCCGTTTTATTATGTTATTATTGAGATTCTTATACACATTATGGCTGAGCCATGGGCTATCTGTGGTGGTGACATTGATATTGTTATTTTGTAAATGTTGTAGCCTATATGTTGTGTTATTATGATGTTGGCACATGTTGATATATTGTGTGGGTTGATTATTGCTATGTGGAGCATAAGTGTGGCATTTCTGTGTTGATTGATTGGGCGGAGAGATATAGGTGGCTATTGATATATTATCTGGGTGAAGTAATATGGGAAGCTATTGATATATTGTCCGAGTGGAGTGATACATGTGGCTATTGATATATTGTCTCGGCGGAGCGATATAGGTGACCATTGTATTTATTGTCAGACAGAGCCATGGAATTGTCATCATGGTATGATAAGGGTGGCTATCCAATGGATGATATGTGATGGCCTGGGGGTATATTACTGATAATATTTGTGTGATGATGTGATTTTCCCTTGTGTGTGTCAAGCACATTACATGACCTAATGTGTTGTTTCTAATGAGTTACTCAATGTCTTTGATGTTACTTGATGACTTGGGTTGTAATAGTATACTTGCACATTCATACACCGTAACATGTCATTTATACCAGTTCAGGAATATGAAACTGGTATAAATCGCCTCTAACATTTTAGGGTTGGAAATTTGAAAGAATGAGCAAAAATCCTGTTTTCCCTTCTTAAGTCGAGGCGTAGAATTGCGACCCTTTGATCGCAATTGCGAACCACTCACCCTAGTACTACTTCGAAAATGCGAACAATATGTTCAATGTGAACCTAACAGGAACCTTAATAGTTTGCAAATGCGAACATTGACCTTGCAATTGCGAGATCAGAGGATGCACCAGAACCAGACTTCACCAGCAATGCTTCTAAGTCCAAAATCACTTTGTAGCCTATCTGAAACTCACCCGAACCCTCAGGGCTCCAAACCAAACATGCACACAAGTCCAAAAATATTATACGAACTCGCTCGTGCGATCAAAATACCAAAATAACACATAGAACTACGAATCGGATACCAAATTAAATGAAGTTATTAATGAAATTTAAGAATTTCTATTTTGACAACCGACGTCCAAATCATGTCAATTCAACTCCAGTTTGCGCCAAACTTTGTAGACAAGTCATAAATATAGTAATGAACCTATACCAAGCTCCGAAACTAAAATTCGGACCCGGTAGCACTAAAGTCAAAATTCGATCAAATTCATAAATTCTTTAAACCTTTAAACTTCAAATTTTCAATAAATTATGATAACTCGAGCTAGGGAACTCCGAATTCAATTCCGGGCATACTTCCAAGTCCCAAATCAAGACACGGACCCATCAGAACTGTGAAAATACGGATCTGGGTCCGTTTTCTAAAACGTTGACCGAAGTCAACTCAAATAGATTTTTAAGGCATGAATTCATATTTTAATCCATTTTTCACATAAGAGTCTTCCATAAAAAAATCTTGGACTGCGCACACAAATCGAGGAAGGATAAAAGGATCTATTTGAGGTCTCAAAATACAGAATTAAGGGTTAATACTCTTGATGACCTAGCGGGTCATCATAATTGAGTTATTTTTCCATTTTATTATGTTGTTATTGAGATTCTTGTATACATTATGGCTGAGCCATGGGCTATCTGTGATGGTGACATTGATATAGTTATTTTATAAATGTTGTGGCCTATATGTTGTGTTATTGTGATTTTGGCACATGCTGATTTATTGTGTGAATTGATTGTTGCTATGTAGAGCATAAGTGTGGCATTTCAGTGTTGATTGATCGGTTGGAGCGATATAGGCGGCTATTGATATATTTTTTGGGTGAAGTGATATGGGTAGCTATTGATATATTGTTCAAGCGGAGTGATACACGTGACTATTGATATATTGTCTCGGCGGAGCGATATGGGTGGCTATTGTATTTATTGTCAGACGGAGCCATGGAATTGTCATTATGGTAAGATAAGGGTGGCTATGCCATGGATGATATGTGATGGCCTGGGGGTATATTATTGATAATATTTGTGTGATGATGTGATTTTCCCTTGTGTGTGTCATGCACATTACATGACCTACAGTGTTGTTTCTAATGAGTTACTCGATGTCTTTGATGTTACTTGATGACTTGGGTTGTAATAGTATACTTGCACATTCATACACCGTAACATGTCATTTATACCAGTTCAGGAATATGAAACTTGAATATTAATTGATCATGCACATATTTTCTTGTATATTTGTTTTCATTGTGATAGTTAGCCTATGATCATGCTAGGCGGATAGTGATAGTGAGCCTGTGACTATGTCGGGTAGATTAAGATATTGGCACATGAGTCATCCATGGAGCACGTGAGTTATCCGTGTGCTTGCGATTGATAATGTGGGTACAAGTTTCCATGTGTATATAGTTAGTAATTTGGGACTCGTGGCTCGTGGTTATGAGGTGAGTTACCTCGGGTGATTATGTTGTATACCTTGTGTTAGAACAGCTTGATTATTTGGTTGCCACTTATCTACTTATTTTGTTTCACTGATATCTTAACGGTGTTCTGATTACTTTACATCTTTTATCACATATTTATTCCTTGATTCCATTTGCTGATTCTTAATTTCATTATTAGCTTTATACTGATATACCGCACAAGTTATTATGTCCATCATTAGTTTCTTTGATCACGAGGATTCAAGGTAGAGCTGCTCGATCTCCGAAATCCCTTGAAGTCCTTTTCCTTTTATTTGTACTGTTAATTCGCTATCCGAATAGTATTGCATTTTGTTTTGAGATATTTCTATGTATTCAACTAAAGTTCATGATTCTATACTACATAGTATTAGGAAGATCGTTGTGATTATTGTCGCGTAGGCTTGTATCACCTTTATTTCGGTATTTATGTCAAACTCTACTTTAATTGGTTTAACTATTGTAGGTAATCGACTTACCTAGTTTTAGAGACTAGGTGCAATCACGATCCTTAAGGTGGGATTTTGGATAGTGACAAGTTGGCATCAGAGCTCTAGGTTCATAGGTTCTACGAGTCACGAGCAAGTTTAGTATTGTCTTGTGGATCGGTACGGAGATGTCTGTACTTATCTTAGAGAGGCTACATAACTATAAGGAAAAATCTACTTCCTTCATTCTTATTCTACGAATTTATTAATTTTTGAGTTTGAGCCTTTGTATTTCTATTCTCTCACAAATGGTGAGGACGCACACTACCAGATTAGATGAGCAGACACCCACCCCCACTGCTAGAGTCGCGTGAGGCTGGGGCTAGGGTAGAGGCCGAAGAGGGGCACATGCTACATCCAAAGTAGCAATTGAGGAGTGACCAGTAGCTCCAGTTGGGGGTAAGACACCTGAGGCGCCTGTTGCTACACCTGGACTTTAGGAGACCCTAGAACATTTCCTGAGCATGTTAGGAACTTTGGCTTATGCGTGATTGTTTCCAGTTGCACCAAATAGATCTCACACTGAGGGAGCATCTCACACTCCCGTGGTCCTTACTCCACAGCATCGGGTCCATGTTGATCAGGTTCCGGGAGTTATGACCATATAGCCAGCATAGCCTGTTATCCCGGTTCAGTCTAAGGTCAGGCCTGAGGCATCAGAGGAGGAGCAGGGGAAAGTTGAGAGGTTCAAGAAGTATGATCCTCCTACTTTCAGTGGGTCAGTTAATGATGATGCGCAAAGTGTTTTAGACAAGTGCCACCACAGTATTCTCTATGCCAAGGTCATTATGGAGGTGAGACGAGTCACCTTTACTATATTTCAGCTGTTAGGGGCAGCATATAGATGGTGGCAGGCTAATGAGGAGGGTAGGCCAGCTAAAGCAATGCCACTCACTTGGGTGCAGTTTTCAGATATATTTTTTAGGGAGTTTGTTCCCTAGACCCTCCGGGATGCATGACACACAGAGCTCGAGTAACTGTTTTATGGGACTATAACGGTGTCAGAGTATGCCACTAGGTTCATTGAGTTGTACCGTCATGCACTTGCTTTGATTTCCATAGTTAGAGAGAGATTCCACAGATTTATCAAGGGGATCAGTTATGGTCTTATATTCAACAAGGTTCGGGAGTTGGAGACCGATACTCCATTTCAGCAGGTTATGGAGATTTCTAGAAAGTTAGAGTGTATTCAGGGTCAGGAGATGGAGGATAAGGAGGCCAAGAGGCCTTGAGGTCCTGGAGGATTTAGTGGATTCTACTCTTCAGCTCTAACCCATCACGGCGGAGCCTCCGTTAGTCAGCCAGTCCAATCTGCACTTCATACTACTCGTGGTGCTCAAAATAGTCTGGGACCTCAGGATACTAATATGGGACAGTCATCTTTTAATGCACCTCCTGTACGGGGTTCCTACAGTGGTAATTCCAGTCATCTGGCATAGACTCAGTACTAGCAGCCATGCCCATAGATGAGTTGTTATGAGTGTGGTGATACTAGGCAAATCATGAAAGATTTCCCCAGACTCTAGAGAGGTAGAATTCATTAGAGAACTCAGGTTGTGGGCTCTGCTCCAGTTGCTACTCCACCTGCACAACCAGCTAGAGGTGGAGGACATGCACGTAGAGGGTGTCCTAGAGGGGGAGGCTCAGCCCGTTGTTATGCTTTTCCTAGTAGGTCCTCCTATTTTGCTTCATATGTGGATGTGTTTTGTGATTCCTGTACTATATTTATGTGTTTATACCTGTTGAGAGATTCTATAGTGGTAGTCTGTGTCTATCATTTTGGATTGTTCACTATTAAGTGCTATGAGACTAGGATAAACTTTTTGCTACTTAATACGATAGATTTTGATGTGGTTTTCTGGATGGTTTGGCTACGACTTGTGATTTAGGTGCTCTACAGGTATGAAAAATCCGTTATGTGTTGTGATTTTGTTCCGCAGAATGGAGTAACTGAACGGTTTTTTGTTGGTATGATATGTATTAAACTTGTGATTTAGAGCTGAGGATGGGATCCTCGTGTTTTTGTATGGGTTGGTATGTTAAGACCGAGTTGCGTGTCACACGGTGTAGTTATGTTAGGATGAGATCCTTTGTGATTAGTTCTTATGTTTTGTTTCTCCCTTGTGGAATGGATTCATAATATGGTACTGATAGGGAGTTGTGCATGTTGAATTTGCTTGGTAGCTCTCTCATGTTTCTCTCTTTCCATCTTCAGTTGTGTTGGTTTGGTACTGATTACGTCGTATGTGTATAGGTGGTGTGGGGTGTGACTTGTTAATTAGGTGGGTTTTTATGAGATTTACATGTTTCTTACATCATTGGCAGTGTTGAGAAAATTGAAACAAGGTTCTAGTTGATATAAGGTTATTTACCCGTACCGAGTTGTATTATAGGCAACTATTGTTAGGGCTGTTCAAAACCGAACCAAAACCGTTAACCAAACTGAACTGATGTCTTATTGGCTTATTGGTATCAGATTATCGGGCTAATGGATGGTGAACGGATTGAGATTTTATAATTAACGGCTTAACAGCTTAGAGGTGGATTACTCAATTTTCTTATCGGGTAAAATGTTAATTCGTTAAGAATTTTTATATTTATACTTTTAGCTTTATTAGTAATTCTTGTATGTACTAGATTGGAAGACGACTCTTCAAAAATACTGTTAGATTAATAAGACAATCTTTTGAATTTGAATCCCACATTAGTCTGAAAGCATCCACATGTCATCTTACTATGCTTAGAATTTAGACACGGGATGATATTATTCCCAGCATACCACCCGTTGAATTTGAACATTCTTTAAAACAAACAGTCGCAAATGCATGCAAAATTGTAACATAGAATGATAGAACTGTCTGATGTCTGTAGCTAATTCCTAATGGCAGTCGTCTCTGGCTTCTCATGAATTATAAGTGGATATGAATTGAATTCCTCTCTGGGCCATAGTATTACCTTTGTATATAACAATGCTAATAGTATTGATTGTTCAACAACTAACATAGACAGTTTAAACTATGCATTTGGTCGTTTAAATTACTACACAAAAATAATTATCTTATTACCATCACATCTGCACCATAAAATCTCCATTAGTAATTTTCCAAATTACAATAAAGTAAGAAGAAACATGTTTTAAAATCTTATATAATCATATCAAAATGTGCTAATATGAAGTAAACTAAAAGTGACAAGTCCCATGTAACATTTTAATTGGAAGTGTTGGGTGAATTAAAATGCATGCTTATGTTAAAAGGATATATGATTATTCAAAATTTTCTATTTCGTTTAGCCGATAAACCGTCCGATAATCATTAATACGATACCAATCCACCCATTGTCTTTTTGGATGGCTAATGGATTACTATATTTATAATCCGATAACCGATAAGCTGAACTGTTAAGAGTAATTATCCGCCCGATAAGCACCCCTAGCTATTGTGGTCGAAGATGCTGCTATGGGATAATGAGAGATGTGTTACGTCGTGTGGTTATACCTTGTGGATGTATGCATGAGTTGTTGGAGATGGTTGAGGTTGATACAATGTATTTATGTGGAAATCGGGTCTTTTAGGGATGATCTGATGTTGAAATTTGGTTATAAGGCTTATCGATATGGGTGGAAGGAATAATCTTTAGTTGAGATGGTTTAGTCATGCCTATGTTTATTGGGGTGATGTGGGATCACATGTGTGTACATGTATGGTAAGTTTATACACTGATTTGATGGCTTCGGAGTAACTATTGGCACGTTCGAGGACAAACGTTTGTTTGAGAGGGGGAGAATGTAATGACCCGACTGGTCGTTTTGAGATTTACTGTTTTATTTGATAGTTTAAGGTCTCGAGTAGCTTCGTATTATGTATTAGGACTTGTGTGTATGGTCGATTTTGGTCTTCGAGCGATTCAAGATTTATTTAAAAGAATGATTTTTATTTTAGAAGTTTAAATAGTAAGAGTTGACCGAAAATTGACTTTTATGTAGACAACTCCGGAAAGGTATTTTAATGATTCCAATAGCTTTGTATGGTAATTTTGAACTTAGGCATATGTCCAAATTTGGATTTGGAAGTCCGTAGGTTGATTTGATACTTTTTGGCGAAGTTTGAAAGGTTGAGAGGTTTGATCGAGAGTTGACTTTGTTGATATCTAGTTCGAATTTGGTTTTGGGAGTTGGTATAGTTCCGTTGTGTCATTTGGGACTTGCTTGCAAAATTTGAGGTCATTCCGAGTTAATTTGATATGATTCGGCGTGAGTTTTAGAAGTTGAAACTTCATTAGTTCATTAGGCTTGAATTGGGGTGTGATTCATAGATTAGTTGTTGTTTAGTATGATTTTCGTCCTCAAACAGGTCCGTGTTATATTTTTGTAGTGACTGGACGGGGTTCCGGGGGCCTCGGATGTGTTTCAGATGGGCTACGAGCCATTTCCTTATGTTTTGAACTGTTGGTTCTGATATCTGGTTTTCTTTATCGGGATCGCGACTAAGGAGTCGCATTCGCGTAGTGTATCTAGGTAGCTGACAACTTCTCTTCTTTGCGTTCGCAGACCTGTGGAATGTTGACTCATCGGGTTCGCGTTTAGAGGTTATGATTGCGGAGCGGTTGGTCATACTAGAGAGGCCAGGTTCTTTGGTCTTCGCGATCGCGGTAGAGCCATACGTTCACATAAGCATGGCTGCCTTATTCATCGCGTTCACACCTGACGCCCATGCTATCGTGCTCGCGAAGTTCATTTTTTAGGGCAGTTTGTTTCTCCTTCGCGATCACGATTTAATTTCCGCGATGTGTTTCATTGGGAAGAATGTATAAAGTACTCTATTTCGAGGGTTTTGGTTATGTTATCACTTTTTGAGTTAGAGAGCTCAGTTTTGGGCTATTTTGGAGAAAAGTTTTACGATTTGGATTGGGGTAAATATTCTTGATCTGGATTTGGTTATATTTTTTAGCATTTAATTGATAATTTGAGTTGGAGAATTTGGGGATTTTAGTAAAAACTTTTCTAGAACATAAATTGATAATTCGAAGGTCGATTCGAGGTTGGAATTGGATGATTTTGGTATGATTGGACTCATATCGAAATGAGAGTTCAGATTTTATGATTTTTGTCGGGTTTCGAGGTGCGGGCCTAGAGTTGACTTTTGGGGTTGACTTTTTGATTCTTGTTCAAGATCGAAGCTTTATTATCCGGAATTATTTTCTATGAATTTTAGTTATGATATTAAGTTATTTTTGGCTAGATTCGCGTCATCCAGAGGTTCTTTCACTCGGGAAGGATTTCTTAGAGTATTGATTTAGCTTCTTTGAGGTAAGTATCTTGCCTAATTTTGTGTGGGGAAAACTATCCCGTAGGATTTGGTTTAATTACATTATTTGGATTATGTGAACGATATGTATATGAGGTGATGAGTGTGTACACAGACTTATATGTGGAAATTGACCGTTTTAGACTCTTAGGATTCTTACATGCTTTAATTGAACTTGTCATTTACATATTTTGACTTTCATTGTCGAGTTCACTCTTATATGCATGTAATCGAGGTTGTTATTACATTTTATGTATTTTATTATTGAGTTTATTCTTAAGAAATTAATTTAAGTTGAAGTTATTGAGAACCATTAACCTGTTTTAGTTGAAGTTGTTGTTTAATGTAGTATCTTTCATTGTTGAGTTATTTTCCATTTAATTATGTTGTTATCGCGATTCTTGCATACATTATGGTTGAATCATGGGCTATGTGTGGTGGTGATATTGGTATTGTTATTTTGAAAATGTAGTGGTCGATGGGCACGAATGGTACAAATTAATATGTCGTGTTGTTGTGATGTTGGCATATGCAGATTTGTTATATGGATTGATTGTTGTTATGCGGAGCATAGGGTGGCATTTCACTGTTAATTGATTTGGCGGAACAATACAGGTGGCCATTGATATATTGTCTGGGCGGAGTGATGCGGGTGGCTATTGATTGTCTGGGGCGGAGTGATACAGATGGCTATTGATATATTGTTTGTGTGGAGTGATACATGTGGCTATTGATATGCTGTCGGGCGGATCGATATGTGTGGCTTTGTGTTTATTGTGGGGGCGGAGTGATATGGGTGGATTTTGTATTTATTATGGGGGCAGAGTGATACGGGTGGCTATTATGATATTATCATCACGGTAGGATAAGGGTGGCTATGTCAGGGATGATATGTGATGTCCTGGGGTATATTATTGATGATATTCGTGTAATGGCGTGATTTTTCTTTGTGTGTGTCATGCACCTTACGTGACTTGTTGTATTATTTTTAATGGAATACTCGATGTCTTTGATGTTACTTGATAACTTGGGATGTAATAGTACACTTTCACGTGCATACACTGTAACATGTATGAAACTTGAATATTCATTAATCATGTACATGTTTTCTTGTATATTTGCTTTCATTGTGATAGTGAGCTTGTGATCATTCCAGGAGGATAGTGAGCCTGTGAACATGCCGGGCAGATTAAGATATTGGCACCTGAGTTATCTGCGCAACACATTTGTTGTCCGTACAGTTGTGATTGATAATGTGGGCACGAGGTGCCATGTGTATATGATCTGTGATTTGGGACTCGTGGCTTGTGCTTTTGAGGTGAGGTACCTCGGGGTGATTCTGTTGTAAACCTTGTGTTAGAACGGCTTGATTATTTAGTTGTCCCTTATTTTCCTTATTTGGTTTCACTGGTACCTTAACGGTATTCTGATTACTTTACTGCTTCTATCACATGTTTATTCCTTGTTTCCATTTTCTGATTCTTGATTCCATTATTAGCTTTATACTGATATACTGCACAGTATATTATGTCTAGTAGGTGTCTTTACTTGTACCTCATCACTACTCCACCGAGGTTAGTCTTGATACTTACTTGGTACTGATTGTGGTGTACTCATACTTTTGCTTATTGTTCATGTAGATCCAAGTGTTGAAGGTTGTGGACCTAGGCAGTATTAGTTTCTTTGATCGCATGGATTCAAGGTAGAGTTGCTCGATCGCCGCAGTCCCTTGGAGTCATTTTCCTTTTAATTGTACTATTAATTCGCTATCCGAACAATATTGCATTTTATTTTGAGATATTTTTATGTATTGAACTAGAGTTTGTGACTCTGTACAACCTAGTTTTGGTAAAAGCATTATGATTATTGTCGCGTATGCTTGTATCACCTTTATTTCGGTATTTATGTCAATTGGTTTAACTGTTGTAGGTAATCGGCTTACCTAGTTTTAGAGACTAGGTGCCATCACGATCCTTAAAGTAAGATTTTGGGTCGTGACATACACTTACGTGATAAGTCAAACATATACATTGTATTTATTATTCATAGCTATATTTTCAGCAAATTTACTGTTCGTGACTATATTTGAATTTTATAGCAAATCCATGAAATAAGAGATTAATTATTTTGAACTGAAATAATAGAGCAACAAGCTTTCGTAGCTCAGATGGTTAAAGCATCTGCTTAGTTAGCGGAGGTCTTGAGTTCGACTCTCAGCAAGAGCATTTTATTTTTATGTATTTCTGTATTTTTTCTTGGTTGTATTCGTTGCGCGTTTGAATACAATCGATATAATTTGTATCCTTTGTTCACACCCATGTATATTGTAGATATATGTTGTATCCCTTGTATACACCCTTGTAAGTTGCCTTGGTTACAGTTGATACATGTTGCATTTGTTGCGCGAATAAATACAATTGTGCGAACAAACATAGTTAGTACAAGTTGTATTCTTTGCGGGAACAAAAATAATTGACATAAATTGTATTCGTTGCGCGTTTGAATACAAGTGATACAAGCGGGGTAGTCATTGAACAGTAGCTACGAATGGTAATTATGCAAACTATAGTTACTAGGCTCTAAACTATAGTAGTTTATTAAAATTCCTCTTATTTTTCTGTATTTCGCTTGGTTGTATTCGTTGCATGATTGAATAGATTCGATACAAGTTGTATCATTTGTACACATCCCTATATACAATAGATACAGGTTGTATCCTTTGTATATACCCTTGTATTTTGCCTTGGTTACAGTTGACACTTGTTGTATTTGTTGCGCGAATGAATACAATTGCATGAACAACTACAATTGACATGTTGTATTCGTTGCGTGAACGAATAAAATTGACACATACTGTATTCGTTGCACGTTTGTATACAAGTGATACAAGCTGATAGTAATTGAACATTGTCTACGAATGGTAATTAAGCAAACTATAGTTACCAGACTACAATTTATAGTGATTTATGAAAATTCCTCTTATTAGTTCATCAGAATCGATGTGCAACCATAGACCAAAGTGAAATAATTGGTAACTGAATGAAAAAAAGCATCCAACAAATTTGAGAATTGGGTTTGGACTCGAGCATAATGTGATGGAGTTTTACTTTTAATGTATGCTATAGTTTCATTTGTAAGAATGTTTTTAATAGAAATGTATATTTATATCTACTCCCAAAAATAATAGATGATAATATTTTTTTTGTAAATAAAAAACATACATATTTTATACATTTTTTGGCAAGCTAATGCAACTAGTTTTGGTCGACCGACTAATTTTATGTTTGTTCTATTTTTAAAGTACGGGGCCAAATATGATACTGAGGTTTCACGTAGGAGAATTTAAAACTACAAGAAAAATATGTGAAGTTTGAACTTATAAATGTTCAAAGTCTAGTAGATAGTAGTCGTTCCTGGAGTTTTTCGTGTTTTAGCTTAAAGCATTTTTGTCCAAATATTTTTCTATATCAAAAGAGTGCCTAAATACAAATAAATTTTTAAATACTAGCTAAAATCGCATAGTAGGAATTAGATGTGATTATTAACCATTTTCTAATAGAAGAAAGGGTATGAAATTAAGAAAAAGGCATTTTTCAATCCGGTAATTAAAAATTAGCCATAGATTAAAAGCTAATTAAAATTTAGCCACTTCTATGAGAAAATAATATTTGGATAAAAATACCCTCAGTTTAAAATAGCAGTAGAGACCCACATCTTTAACTTTTCCTTCTTTTTATTCCTAACTCCACGACAATATATTTGAGTTCAACCTTCTAGTTTGAACTCCAACATAGTATTCAGGAGTTCAAGCTTCTTCAGTTTGAACTCCAGTATTTAGTGATGGAATTCAAGTCTTTCAAGTCTTTTTTTAACTTAAACTCTAACATAATATGCTAGAGTTTCGAAAAATGGTATCAATATTGCAACACTTGCAATACATAACTTACTTCATTCCAAGCGTTTGGCGGTCACAAGAAGCAAGATTAATGAGAGAATTAAACCACTACGAATTATCAGACTATCCTCCTAAACCAAAAACCCATGAGTGTATGTTCATATGTAAACATTTACTGCAATCTCATTTTGCATCACTCAGTAATAATTTGTTATATCATTACTTGCAAGTTAACGTGACAACCTTTTCTAATATCGATGGCTTCTCCTTTAGACTAGTACTTAATAAAGAATATGAGTTGCTTGATTGGCTTTCACTAAAAGCTGGTCCTACCCAGATGTCGTGCTATTTTTACCTCTCGAAAAAACTGAGAGAAAATTTTCAGTGGCAGGGAATAAAAACAAAACGAAAGAAGCACCAAAAAAATACCGACGGTGTGGCAGTTCACGACAATAAAGGAGAAGACATTAAAGTTTGAACTATGGCCTCCTTAAGAATCAGCTCCCGTAACCCATCCACATTGGGCATATAAATCCGGCCCTGAAGTCTCAATATCCCATCATCACCAATAGCCACCTCCTTGATATCACCGTGTTGCACTTTGTGCTTAAGGACAAGCAAGTGGGCATCATCATACTGACATGCCTTGATGCGCTCAAACAAGAATGACAGTGACATAACACAAGCAAGAATCCGACTAGGCTCTGCAACATCCAACCTCACAAACCAAAGCCTAAATATCCAAAACTAACGGTCTCTCCCCAGCTGGGATAAAAGCAAGATTCCGCATGCTCCCAGCCTTCCTACTCAATGTGTGGGTCACCATATTAGCCTTCCCGGGATGATAAAGAATGGTGATATCATAGTCCTTTAGTATCTCTAACCATCTCCATTGCCTCAAGTTCAGATTCTTTTGTTTGAATAAGTGTTGAAGACTCATGTGATTCGTGAACACCTCACAAGACACACTGTAAAGATAGTGCCTCCAAATCTTGAGCGCATGAACAATGGCTGCTAACTCCAAATTGTGCACTATGTAGTTCTTCTCATGGGGCTTCAACTGACGCAAACCATAAGCAATCACTCTACCCTTTTACATCAACATACATCCAATACAAATCTGTAAAGCATCACAGTAGATTGTATAGGAACCTGATATTGAAGCCAAAACCAGAATAGAGATATAGTCAAGGCAGTCTTGAACTTATGAAATCTTTCCCCACACTCGTCAAACCACTTGAATGGGGCACCCTTCTGAGTCAATCTAGTCGAAGGAGCTGCAATAGATAAAAAAACCCTCTATGAAACAATGATAATACCTATCCAAACCTAGAAAACTCCGGATCTCCGTAGCGATAGAAGGCCTTCGCCAACTCTGAACTTCCTCAATCTTCTTCGGATCCACATTAATCATCTCACTGGATACTACGTGGCCCAAGAATGCCACCGAGTCTAACCAAAACTCACACTTGGAGAGTTTAGCATATAGCTTCTTCTCCCTCAAGGTCTGGAGCATGATCCTCAAGTGATGCCCATACTCCTCTCGGCTGCTAAAATACACCAGTATGTCATCAATAAACACAATGATGAAGTAATCCAGATACGACTGAAACACATTGTTCATCAAGTGCATGAAAGTTGATGGGGCATTGTCCAGCCCATAAGACATCACTAAGAACTCATATTGATCATAGAGGGTTCGAAAAGCAGTCTTCGAACTATCTGAAGCCCATATCTTCAACTGATGGTACCCCGATCTCAAGTTAATCTTTGAGAATAGGGTATCACTCTGAAGTTGATCAAATAAATTATCAATACGCGATAGTGGGTACTCGTTCTTAATAGTAACCTTGTTCAACTGCCTGAAGTAAATGCACATCCTCATAGAGCCGTCTTTCTTCTTCATAAATAAAACTGGAGCACCACACAGTGAAACACTCTATCAGATGAAACTCTTACCAAGAAACTCGTGAAGTTGCTCCTTCAATTCTTTCAACTTTACTGGTGCCATGCGATATGGTTGAATATACATGGGTTGAGTGCCCAGCACTAAATCAATATCAAAATCAATATCCCTATCGGGTGGCATGCCTGGTAAGTATGCTAGAAACACGTCTGGAAACTCATTCGCTACCGAAACAGACTCAACAGTATGAGTATCAACACTAACATCCCTCACAAAGGCTAAGTATGCCAAGCACCCCTTCTCAACCATCGGTTGTGCCTTCAGAAAAGACGCCACCTTGCCAGGAACATGACCCAATGAACCTCTCCATTCCAACCTCGAAAACCCCGGCATTGCCAACATTACGGTCTTAGCGTGATAATCAAGAATAGCGTGATATGATGACAGCCAATCCATGCCAAAACTCACATCAAAATCCACTAGATTGAGTAATGGAAGGTCAACCCCAGTCTCATAGCCCCCAATAGTGACCAAACAAGAACGATAAACACGGTTTACTACAATAAAATTCCCAATGGGTGTAAACACATAAACATGAGTACCCAAAGAATCATAAGACATATCTAAATATGAGGCAAAATAGGATGACACATACAAATAAGTGGAACCCAAATAAAATAAAATTGATGCATCTTTATGACAGACCGGAACAACACTTGTAATGGTAGCATTTGATGAAACAACCTCAGTCTTACCAGGGAAAGAATAACAATTGGCTTGGCCTCCCCCTCTAGGACGTCCTCTACCCGTCTGTCCTCCACCCCTAGCTAGCTGTGTAGGCGAGGTAGCAACTGGTGCAAAAACCATAGCCTGAGTACCTGCAGAGGTCCACTCCTCCAAAGTCTCGGACAATCTCTCACCATGTGCCGAGTATCAACACACTCGAAACAACCTCTCTATAAGAGTGGCTGCTGATATTGAGTCTAACCTAAACAACTAGAATAACCGCTATAGGAACCCCGTGCAGAAGGTGCACTGAAAGATGGCTTTCCAAAATGAGTACCCTAAGGTCCTTGACTAGCTGGAGCACTACGAGTAACCTGAAGTGCAGACAAAGCAGGTCGACTGATATAGAATCTGCCATAATGAGATATAGCTGAAGAGTAGGAACTTCTAAATCCTCCCGAACCTCGAGGCCTCTTGGCCTCCTTATCCCCTCTCTCCTGCCCGTGAATACGCTTTAACCTCCTAGCAATCTCCACAACCTGATGGAATGGAGTCTCAGTCTCCAACTCCCATTCCATACCAAATCTGAGGCTATAACCAAGTACCTCAATAAACATGTGGACTCTCTCTATAACAATGGAAACCAAAGCAGGTGCATGACGAGATAACTCAGTAAACCTCACATCATACTTGGACACAATCACACTCCCCTAGTGCAACTGCTCAAACTCAGCGCAATACATCCATGAGGGTCTGTGGAATAACTCCCTCAAGAAGAGATCAGTGAATCGGGACCAAGTGAGTGGTGCTACCCCAGATGGCCTACTCACCTCATAAGTCTAGCACCATCTATATGCCAACCCCGTTAGCTGGAAAGTAGTAAGGTCGATCCCCCTCAACCACATTATGCCCATAACACTCAGAATATGGATGACACTGCTCTAAAAACCCTATGCATCCTCAGAAGGCCCACCGCTAAAATGAGGAAAGTGATACTACTGGAACCTCTCTAACCTCTTCTTCTCCTCAACCAACACAATTGGCCCGACCTCGGGCTGAACCGCAATCACAGGCTTCACCGATATAACACCCGGTGCCTAATTAACATAAGCATGTTGCTCTGAAGTGTGGGTGGTGGGAGTTTGAGCTCTTCCCCTAGTCTGTAAAGTAGCTGGTGCAACTGGGATCAACCTCGCTTGAATCAAGGTCCCAAACATGATCAAAAAGTGCACTAAAGTCTCTTGAAGTTCAGGGGTAGCAACAGGTGCCTCAAGTCCATGCTCCCTAACCGGATCTACTGGTGGATCCTCAGTTACGGCCCTAGCATAGCCTCTCACTGCGGCACGTACCCCACCTCTACCTCTACCTCTTACTTCGCCCCTGGAAATACCGGTACCGGGGACAGCGTCATCAGTAACTGAAGCTCGTGTCCTCACCATCTATGAAAAAATAGAATGACAAAGGCTAAATCTTCGAAATCAATAAATCCGCACAATAAAGAATGAAAAAAGTGGAATTTCCTAATAGTTCTGTAACCTCCTGAAGATAAGTACAGACGTCTCCGTACAGATCCACAATAATCTACTAAACTTGCTTATGACTCGCAAAACCTATGAACCTAGAGCTATGATACCAACTTGTCATAATCCAAAATCTCACCTTAAGGGTCGTGATGGCACCTAGTCTATAATAATATATAAGCCTATCACATAGCAATATTAAACAGAACATGGCAACTTTAAATTCAACAAGAACTGCATAATATGATAAAATCTGCCAAAACATGGATACAATTAATAACTTCCCAAATCTTGGTAATACTGAGTCATAAGCACTATAAGGAATACATAAGAAGTCTCAAGAATACATCACTGCTTGGAGTATATAAACAATAAGGAGTGAAATAAGACGGTGACCCCGAGGCATGTGAGCGGAACAACGGGTATATATTGAAGTCTCTAACAGCTCTGACTCAACTCTCTACTGACCAGCATGATCCGAGGTACCTGGATCTGCACAAAAAATATGCAAAAATATAGTATGAGTACACCACAGTTGGTACCCAGTAAGTATGAAGGCTAATCTTGGTGGAGTAGTGATGAGTTTCAAGTCACAACACTCACTGGTCAAATAACCTGTGTAAGATATCAACATAAAATAGATAACAGAAAGCATACAAAAATATATTAATAACCTCGAAGCATGTGTACCAGCAAATCAATGTAAAATACTTCAATTTTGCCAACAAAATATCAAAAGGACAGGGGCATGTGATGACATATCAAATTCCACTAATAACTCATAAAGCACAAGGCGGAAACATTTAACAAAAACATGTTTGTGATCAAAACATCAACCCTCTATTCCAACACATGAACAACAAGGAAACACCCAGATATATCTCATAACATTCCCCAACAAGCCACCCTTATGTCGCCACATGCATATTAACTATAGAATGCCTCCCTTATGTAACGACCCAGCTGGTCTTTTTGAGCAATAGGATATTCGCAGTTTGAGATCATGAGTAGATTCACATAGTATATTATGACTTGTGTGAATCACCATCTCTAGCTTTTGAGTGGTTCAGAAATGATTTTAAAGGGTGACTCTCATTTGAGAAGCTCGAAGTTGAAAGAATTGACCAAGCTTGACTTCTTAAGTATTTGACCTTGGATCGTAGATTTGATGGTTTCAGTAGGTTCGGAGGGTAATTTTGGTCTTGGTGTATGCCCGATTTGTATTTTGATGTTTCTAGAAGGTATCGACACCATTTGGCAGAAGTTAAAAAATTAAAGGTTTGGAATTTTCCCAAGTTTGACCATAGTTTGACTTTAAGGCAATCAGGTTTGGATTTTGGTTTTGGGACTTGGAATAGTTCTGTCTCATCACTTTGAACTTGCCTACAAAATTTGGTTTCATTTGGAGTTGATTTGATGTGGTTCGGATGCTCGGTTGCAATTCTATAAGTTCTTGAAGTTCATTAGGATTTTCAGGCGTTTTGCCATCCAATTCGTGATTCTAGATATTATTTTGGTATTTTGATCACACAAGAGAGTTTGTATGATATTTTTACACTTGTGTGCATGTTTGGTTTGGAGTCCAAGGGGCTCGGGTGAGTTTCGGATAGGCTACGAACCATTTTAAACTAAGAATTTCTAGTTTTTTGGAAGTCTACTGTCACGTGATGCTTTGTGCTTTGCGATCGCAAAGGGAAAACTGGGGATGTGGTGGTTTTCTTTATCGCGAACTCAATAGCTGGGTAGCGAACGCAGAGTGTTGGGATTGAGTTGCACGCTGCAACGGGTGAAATAAGGGAGGATTTGATATTGATACGGTGGAATCGGGCTGCACGCCACAACGAGTAAAATAAGCGAGGATTTGCTATTGATATGGAGGGATCGGGTTGCACGCCGCAACAGTTGAAATAAGGGAGGATTTGATATTGATACGGTGGGATCGGGTTGCGCACCGCAACGAATTGTCTGTGTTGTATTGTGTTAGCTTTTAGTATTTCTCATATGAGATTCTGAGGACTGATATTTTTGGATTTACTGATTTCGAGGATTGAATTGTTTTCATTAGTTTACTGCTTTGCCCTCATTTCCTGTTCTCCTTTCCTATTACTATTATTTTGGTGAATTAATTTTCAAGATGAACTTACTATGATGAGTCATTATCTCATACCTTGTTGAGTTGTTAGTAACATAAAGGTTTTAAGTAAAAGAATTTTTAACATGCTTATCTTACGTGACTCTTAAGCTAAAACTCGTTGTTTCATTCGGTGCTTTAGTATTATTAATCGTAGTCGTATTTCACTTTAATTGATTTCTCAACTTAAACTCCTAACCCTATCTTATGTTTTTACTTTGCTTAAAAATTATTATTATGTTTTAATTTAACAAATTCTATATTTAACTCGGTAGCTTATTCGATGCTTTATTTTATATAAAAATATATTATTTTTTTTACCCAAATAATTTCTAAAATAAACTCATTTTCTCATATGATTTCCACTTTATTCAAATTTGTTAGTATGCCTTATCGTATATTAATAAGTCACTTGAACATTTTAATTAGCATTTGACACGGGTAATATGTACCTGGTGTCACGACCCAAACCGATGGGCCGCGATGGGCACCCGGTACCTTACTCAACCGAGTACCAACATAACGTACCTTTTCGTATCATACTATCATAGATAACTGAGCCGGAGAGGCTGCCGTGAGATAAGTAGAATACAACATGAAATACCAACTTATACATAAGACATACGGGCCTATAAGACCAATGTGATCTATTATATACTTAAATCATAGGCCGACAAGGCCATACAAGTATCTGTATACATGACATCTGTCTACAAGCCTTTAAGAGTACATAAATACCATAAAGGTCGGGATAGAGCCCCGCCATACCAATTAACACATGTCGTAATCATACTGACCAAATAGCAACTCCGAAGCAAATGGAGCGCACCAACACCTTCCGCTCAGCTGATAGCCTACTTGGAGGACTCTCGACCTGTCTATCGGGACCTGCGGACATGAAATGCAGCGTCCCTAGGAAAAAGGGACGTCAGTACAAATAATATACCGGGTATTTAAGGAATGAAAATCAATAAATAATAGACATGAGAGAAACATGGAGTAAAAGACTCAACATGTAAGTCTGAACAACTCTATGAATCATTAATATTTACAAGGTCATGCATATGCGTATAAATATCATAGCATGCAGAGGTATATGCGTACATAACTTCATCAAGCCTCTGAAGGCGAATCCATCATATCATGTCGCCCACTGTGAGCAAATCATCAATGTATACCAGCTGATCAGGTGGTGGTACGTATATAACGTCGTAACCTTTTCCCATATCCCATATACATATAATATACATATATACGCGTATATAACATCATCTGGCCATGGGTCAATGTAAATGAATGCAATGCATGTGAAGTACATCAATAAAATCTCTCGGAATGTCATAAGACCATTATGCCTTTGATTAATATCATGAATTAAACTTTATCAACTTATGTATTTTCTGATACCCCTGAATAGATGATAGAATAATACGACATATGGGGAATCAATAACATAGGAACCTCTAGTATTTCTATGAATAGAGTCATTTATGGAAGTTGTGCATTTGCTCGTTTCGTTTGTATAGTTTTGATCATGCCAAAAGAAAGAAGGGATAGCCTTAACATACCTAAGCCAATTATCTTGACATTCCCTCTAATACACGTCAATTGCGACAAAACATGTGACGGCAATATTGGAGTAGGAAAAACATTCGTATGATATTCTTGAGAAAGATTACACCGTAGTCCCTTATAATTGCAAAATCTCACGTTGCTTAACATGCTATGAAATCTCACGTGTTTGAATTTCTGAAGATCCATGAAAGCTCACGGTACTGAATTCTTGAAGATCTATGGAAGCACACGTTATTGAATTCTTGAAGATCTATGGAAGCTCACATTATTGAATTCTTGAAGATCTATGGAAGTTCACGCTATTAAATTCTTGAAGATCCATGAAAGCTCACGTTCTTGAATTCTTGAAGATCATACTTTAGCATTTGATAGAGCTAAAGTAGAGAAGCCTTAAATTGAATGGGTGTGGGCTCCACTTCATGTGGTGGCTTAGCCACACATCCCTTAATCTTTCCATCTTATCAAAATGGTTTTAAGAGTCATAAATAGGGATGAGGGGTGCTGCCACATTAGGGAGTTAATTCTTATCCCATAATTATCCACTTTAATGCCTTAATTAATTTGTTAATCTCTAATTAACCAATAATTACCATATTATTCACATAGTTAGGAATTATCTCAAATTACTTAAAATACTACTCCCGTTTAACACACTTTATACACCTTACTATCATGGTCACGTGATACCTTGTATGGCACTAGTCCATGAATACAGGGTATTATAACTTGGACCGTATTTTATCCCCAAATTTCCAAACTTCGACGGAACTCATTTTTTTCGATTCGCTTACCCTCTCACCTTCACGAATTAACTTATCACTTGTTTGAAATAGCATAATGCTTATAGTCTCAAAATAATCTCATTCTCGAACTTACATCGATTAACTTACGATGAACTTCAACGTACGAAAATGCAGCATGTAATATCTCATTTTCGAGGTTAGATCAATTTATTTATTGCGTACTTCCACGTACGAAAATATGGGGTGTAACATCATTCCCCGCTTTGGAACATTCGTCCTCGAATGTTGGCTGATGCACTTATCATTTTTATAACCTATATCTTCCAAATACTTTAGTACTCCTCTTGTCATCTAGGCAACTGTTTTGTGAATGAATCCCAAAGGCCAGGGCATTCCTTCCTTTAGGCTTCTTTCTCACACCACGACTCGTGGTCGGAATCCTTCCAATCTTGTAACTGTTGCTACCTTTTATCATGCAGCCTGTACGACTCTGACTTTATAAGTGCGCCTATGCAACTCTTATCTCCTTGTTCCTCCAGCTTTTGGCCAATCTCTAGGCCTCACTTGGTAAACATATACATAGCTTAATAAGATGTCCCTCTGTAGGTATACTGAAGTTCTTCGCCCGGTACTTTGTTGAACTTACGAATATTGTTATATCTTATTTCATAGACCTGGTTATTCATCCGTATGACTTTACTACATCTAGGTAGGTCATACTATACCATAACTTTTACCTTGGTTTTATTATTATCGAGGTCTGCTACCCAATTCCATGTTACTCTCTCAATTCTTATCATAGATGTATAAATCCAAGTCCTTCAATTCTTCCTTATTATTGTTCATCTAAAGGATGAAATCCTTATCTCCTCTCATACGTTGGAACTTTATCCATCTATTGTCAATTCACCTTAACGTTGATCCATAATCTACCACTGATAACTTGGCCTTTTATGTAACACTACCGCTAGGGCTCACATCTCATCGGGGACATCTGGAGTAGTTAGACTGATCCACCTAGGGGTGATACTATCCTTCCATAACTGTATTTCATAGCATCCCAATGTGATTCACTTACGTAGGTATTTTAATCCAGTACAATTCTTGAAATCCCCTTCTTTTTTTCTTCAAATCATTACTCAATCGAAAGCCCAAACATCATCCTTTATTTGTCACAATTACACCCTCTATTATCAGGGTAGCATTCCATCTCTTCTAAATGCTACTAGTCATAGACTACTTTGAGTTCATTCAGGCTATACTGATCTTTCTACAATTTAGAGAAACCATCAGCTCTCTTGATTTCATGGGCTTAATCCTGAGTACTTATCTATTCTCATCACCTTCTCACTCACCCTTTCTTATCCTTACTCCTGTCTTCTAGAACCTTGTCATTTTACTATACAATAGCTTGCAACCTACGCATATCTATCTATACTACTCGTAACCTCCCTTCAACCTACTTGCATCGTAGATTTTGTTATGTTATTCTGGAACATCAAGCGAGACATCACATCATTTCTAACTCTTCTTCACTCTCTTAACTAGACCTCTCGATACTTAGAAACCATAGGTTGGAAGATATGTTACTGACGAAGCCGCTATCATTCCTGGATACTGAATCCCCGCGCTTCTAGCCTTCTATCCGAAGTATGGACTATTCATAACCTTCTATATTTGAGTATCTCGTACGTTGTTCACATTTACCTTACTTACCTTAAAATCTCGCATCACATCTTCTATCTCTTTCATGACCTTCTTTCCACATAGGTATAATTCATATTCACAACTTGAAGCTCTATTATAATACTTGCACCTCTGGTGTATACACAATCCGGTGAGAGCTTCATACTGACTTCTTATAAGGCTGGTACTTCTTCTAACTGGCTTTCTTGTAGAGCCATTATAGAATATGGTTGTTGTATGATCTCTCTTGCACCTCTGATATTAAGAGGGATTCTGCCATGTTCTCAAGCACAATTTCTATAATTTTCTAGGTACAATAATCAAACTCCTGATTTACTTCGTTGATGTAACTCTTTAGTTTCCTCTTCCTTCTGATCAGCCTTTATGTAGGCTTAAGCTATCTTCGGATCTGTGGCTCATGGTATTAGTCATTACTTTAGCCTTACATAGACGCTATGAAATATCCATGATACAATCTTCTAACAATTCAATCCTTTGTCTAGGACCTGAGCTCAATTCTTTCCTTTAACTTATAGAGGAATCTTCTACGGTTGTATGATTGTCAACATATATGCTGCATGGATAATACTCCAAACTCTTAAGTGCGTTCATAACGTAACTAACTCTGGATCATTAATCGAATAATTCTTTTCGTTCCTTCTCAGCTTTCTTTAAATGTAAGCAATTATTTTTCCTGGTCTTCCTGCCCCTTTGTTGCGTGCATACTTAGCTTACCGTAGTGCCCACACATATTGGAATTCCATACAACTCATATGATCTTGAATATCAATTCTGATTTTACATCCCGTTCATTAGCCACGGTAGGTACCACTTTCTTATGGAGTGCATGCAATGTTATTGTGAGACTATTATTATAAGACCATTCCCTCTTTGGGTCACTGAGCTTAGCTTGAATCCTTCTTCCTTACTTCCTCAGCTAGTCTTTCATTGTAGTACTTAGGGAGGACCTTCTATCTTTTGTAAAGCTGCGAGCTTATTACATCATATACTCCATGGAATGTTTTTGATGTCCTTCCTCGTCTATAATTATCCGTAGTTACTTACGTCCACACCCTTGTGCTTGTAGGGTTGCTTCTGAACTGATATTTTGACTGTCTTTCCAGTGGAACTCTCTTTTATTTCTCAAAATGAGGATATGACTTTATGGCCTATACTTTTTTGTTGTCTCAAGGCCTGTCACCTCTCGTCTGTTCCTTCACTTGACTATAGACTCTGTAATACTATCATTTATTTTTAATCTACCGTTGTCATCCATGTATCACATCTTACTCATAATGCTTCATTAACTCTCTCCTTATTTCCCTGCTAACATTTCTGTCTATCACTTTATTCTGAAAACTTCAACAAGACATTATTTTGCTTTTAGCTCCCCTTGCTCCATCCACTAGCTCTTCGGGACACCTAACATTCTCCCTCTACTAGGGACGGGAGCCACACTAAAGTAATATTTATCTCTTCCAGCTTTCAGTGCCTATCTTTGTAAAACTATTTCTGAACATTCTAGTATTCATATCTAGCTGTACTATTCTAGACTGCACTATTTGGGTGTCTCACAAGGAGATCTATTAGCACATTTGTAATATCCTTCGGAAATGTCAACTAACTCAAACAATCCATTTACCACTTTGGGTTTCTCTAACCCCAGCTGGATCCTGATATCTCGTCCTTCTCTTAAACTATATATGTTAGCTCCCTTAGGGCATAACTGAGATGGGTATGGCTGATTGTACATAAATCTCTTACTGTTGAAGGTAACTCAAAATGCTTATATCTCTCTTCCTGAATGGTAAATAATGATAATCTTCATTAACTGGGTACCTCGTACCCTTCTTCACCTTGCTTCTTTTATTTGCTGAAACTTGTGTCTACCTTCCGATTATGTTATTCCTTTTTATCGTAAGAGTGGATAAGTATTCTTACCTTAAAGCTCCTTATGAAGAACCTTACACCTTTTAGTACATGCATGATCTGCTGAAGACCTCACATTTACTCACCATAAGCATGATGTAAAATTGAGTTCCTCTTACTCAACACTTCCACAGCTATATCTCTTACCAACCGTCTTTCTAAATGTAGGTATCATTATATTACGAATAAGATAGAGTTTAGGAAATTGAGTTCTTATAACTGAGCTCTACCACACGATCTAGAGTAAGAAGAAAGAGTGACAGTCCTAAATGCCCTGTAGCCTCCTGCTTATAAGTGTGGTGCACAACACACCCATAAACAAGACTCTACTAGACACGGCTTGTAGACTTCCTAGGACAGAAATGCTCTGATACCACTTTTGGCACGAACCAAACCGATGGGCCGCGACGAGCACCCGGTACCTTACTCAACCGAGTACCAACATAACATATCTTTTCGTATCATACTATCATAGATAACTGAGCCGGAGAGGCTGCCATGAGATAAGTAGAATACAACAAGAAATACCAACTTATACATAAGACATACAGGCCTATAAGACCAATGTGATCCTTTATATACTTAAAACATAGGTCGACAAGGCCATACAAGTATACGTATACATGACATTTGTCAACAAGCCTCTAAGAGTTCATAAATACCATAAAGGTTGGGATAGAGCCCCACTATACCAATCAACACATGTCCTAATTATACTGACCAAATAACAACCCCTGAGAAAATAAAGCGCACCAACACGTTCCGCTGAGCTAATAGCCTACTTGGAGGACTCTCGACCTGTCTATCGGGACCTGCTGGCATGAAACGCAGCATCCCCAGGAAAAAGGAACGTCTGTACAAATAATGTACCGAGTATGTAAGGAATGAAAATCAGTAAATAATAGACATGAGAAAAACATGGAGTAAACGACTCAACATGTAAGTCTGAATAATTCTGTGAATCAATAATATTTACAATGCCATGCATATGTGTATAAATGTCATACCATGCATAGGTATATGCGTACATAACATCATCAAGCCTCTGAGGGCATCCCATCATATCATCTCGGCCACTGTGGGCAAATCATCAATGTATACCAGCTGAACAGGTGGTGGTGCGTATATAACGCCGTAACTTTTTTCCATATCCCATATACATATATACGCATATATAACGCCATCTGGTCATGGTTCAATGTAAATGAATGTAATGCATGAGAAGTACATTAATAAAATCTCTCAGAATGTCTTATAACCATTATGCCTTTGATTAATATCATGAAATAAACTTTATCAACTTACGTATTTTCTGAGACCCATGAATAGATAATAGAATAATAAGACATATGGGGAATCAATAACATAGGAACCTCTAGTATTTCTATGAATAGAGTCATTTATGGAAGTTGTGCATTTGCTCGTTTTGTTTGTATCGTATTGATCATGCCAAAAGTAAGAAGGGATAGCCTTAACATACCTGAAATGATTCTCTTGACAATCCCTCTAATACACGTCAATTGCAACAAAACATGTGACAGCAAGATCGGAGTAGGAAAAAAATCCGTATGATATTCTTGAGAAAGATTACACCGTACTCCCTTATAATTG
Source organism: Nicotiana tomentosiformis (assembly GCF_000390325.3). Lineage (NCBI taxonomy): Eukaryota > Viridiplantae > Streptophyta > Magnoliopsida > Solanales > Solanaceae > Nicotiana > Nicotiana tomentosiformis. Next base: position 83,239,572 of record NC_090822.1, on the reverse strand, counting down.
CAAAATCTCATGTTGCTTAAGATGCTATGAAATCTCACGTGTTTGAATTCCTTGAAGATCCATGAAAGCTCACGGTATTGAATTCTTGAAGATCTATGGAAGCTCATGTTATTGAATTCTTGAAGATCTATGGAAGCTCACGTTATTGAATTCTTGAAGATCTATGGAAGCTCACGTTATTGAATTCTTGAAGATCCATGAAATCTCACGTTCTTGAATTCTTAAAAATCATACTATAGCATTTGATATATGCTAAAGTATAGAAGCCTTAAATTGAATGGGTATGGGCCCCACTTCATATTGTGGCTTAGCCACATAGCCCTTAATCTTGCCATCTTATCAAAATGGTTTTAAGAGTCATAAATGGGGATGAGGGGTGCTGCCACGCCAGGGAGTTAATTCTTATCCTATAATTATTCACTTTAATTCCTTAATTAATTTGTTAATCCCCCATTAACTAATAATTAGGAATTATCTCAAATTACTTAAAATACTACTCGCTTTTAATACACTTATACACTTTACTATCATGGTCATGTGGTACCTTGTATGGCACTAGTCCATGAATACGGGGTATTATAGCTTGAACCGTATTTTATCCCCAAATTACCAAACTTCGACGGAACTCATTTTCTTCAACTTGCTTACCCTCTCACCTTCACGAATTAATTTATCACTTGTTTGAAATATAATAATACTTATAGTCTCAAAATAATCTCATTCCCAAACTTACGTCGATTAACTTACGATGAACTTCAACGTACGAAAATGCGGCATGTAACATCTCATTTCTGAGCTTACATCAATTTACTTATGGCGTACTTCCACGTGCGAAAATATGGGGTGTAACACCTGGTAGCACAGGGATTTTTCCATGCGAAAGTAATTTGAAATATGTGGGCACAAGATGCCATGTGTGTAAGATTTGCAAGTTGTGACTTATGATCTGAGATTACGAGAAGTGGTACTTGGGGTAATTCTTGTTGAAATTTGTGCTCTAGGAATGATTTGATTGATTGAGTTGTCATCGTTTTCTCTTACGTGGACACATTCCTATTTCATCTATACCCCCGACTATGTTGTTGCTTAATTACTTGGTTGTTTCTCATTGCCATTCGTGCTCCCATTATTTTCACTGTTGATTGTATTTGAAACCCTTCTGCTATTGGCCTTATATTGATGTTATTTCCTTGTTATCCTTATGTTATATCCTGCACAAGTTTACATGTCTGGTAGGCATCTTAACCTAGCCTCATCACTACTCTACCGAGGTTAGGCTTGATACTTACTGGGTACCACGGTGGTGTACTCATGCTACGCTTCTGCAGATTTTTGTGCAGATTCAGGTAAATTCGGATCGGGTTGGTTTTGAGACTTATGCCTGTGCGGCTGGAGACTTCAAGGTATACCTGCTAGACGTTCTCAGGCTCCGAAGTCACCTTCTGATATATTTTATTTCCATTGTTTCTTATCATTCCGGGACAGTGATGTATTGTTAATTCTAGTGACTCTTAGAAAAGCTTATGACTTGTACTACCGGTTTTAGGGTATTGTATCGTGTTGTGATTGTTGGCTCAATTTAGTAATTTCGGTTTCATGCTCATTAGTTATTTAGTTAAAAATCTATCATTTAATCAGCAAGTGTTAGGCTTACCTAGTTTTAGAGACTAGGTGTCATCACGACATCCTAAGGCGGGAAGTTGGGGTCGTGACACCTTATGTCGCCGCATGCACATAAATAGACACTCTTATCTTGTCGCATGCACATTAACGGTGGAATGCCTCCCTTATGTCACCACATGCGCATCTTATTAACAAAACAATAATAAACCCGCACAATATGTACACATGTGCCAGAATATCACCAAAACAACAATACCAAAGACACATCAAGATATATCCCACGACTCAACAATAATGTGCACAAGAATCATAACAATAACATAGGAGTACGGGGAGTATTCAACAACAAAGCATGGTACACATAGCAAACAACCCCAATTCAAGGTATATTAATATCCGAAGGTCTAATTTGGTCATGAACCACACATACGCCCGTGTACACACTCATCACCTCGTGTACACGTCATTTCACATAGCACAAATATACAAATTAGACCAAATCCTAAGGGGTAATTCCCCCACACAAAGTTAGGCAAGATACTTACCTCAATTAGGCCAAATCAATACTCTAAAAATGCTTTTTCTTTAAAATTCGCATCCGCTCGGCTCAAATCTAGCCAAAAATAACTTAATAATATAAAACAATACAAGAGAATTTAATTTCAATTAGTAAAGTTAAGATTTTTACACATTTTTCCAAAAGTCAACAAAAGTTAATCCGGGCCCGTCTGGTCAAACCCGAGTCAAGGGGTAGTTCCCGACAATCTATAACCCCACGAGTCCAAATATATGATTTATTTTCAAATTAGAGTCCAATTTGACCCTCAAATCGCAAATTTTTATTTTTCAAAATATTGTAAAAAATGCCCCAAATATTCCTTTCACATCTCATGATTTTGATATTAAATTTCATAAATAATCACGTTATAATATCAAAATTGAGTCCAAATCACTTACCCAATATCTCTGTGTGAAAATCCCCTCCTAAAATTGCCTCCCACCGAGTTTATAGCTCAAAATGTGATAAAATGATACTAAGTCCCGAAATCCCATCTTTTAACCCAGCTGCAGATGTCGCATTTGCGACCTTGGATATGCAAATGCAACTATCACAAATGCAACCTTTGGCTCACAAATGTAGAGACTTACCACCCCAGGCAATGTCTCAAATGCGACTACCACATCCCAAATGCGATCCCCGCCATCATCGCAAATACGATCAAGTGACCGCAAATGCGGTCTGCCCTGTCCAGGTTCTCCTTCGCAATTGCGAGGCTGGCTTTGCAAATGCGAAGCCTGACACTCCCAGCCCACATTCTCAATTGCGATATATCGATCACAAATGCGAACTGGTGCTTTCATTTGCGAGACCTTCAGCACCAGCCAAAACCAGCAAATCTAAACATCAAACTAAATGGTCCAAAACGTGTGAAACTCTCCCAAGCCACCGGGGCTCCACACTAAATATTCACATAGAAACATCATATGAACTCATTCTCTATATCAAAACACCAAAATAACATCTGAAACTACGAATCTAATATCAAAACGCATAGAAATCAGAACGAAACTCAAAAACTTCTAAAATCACAACCAAACGTCTGATTCCTATCAAACCAACTCGTAATGACACCAAACTTTGCACACAAGTTCTAAATGACAAAACAGACCTATTCCAAGTCCCGAAATTAAAATCTGAACCCAATAGCCACAAAGTCAATGCATGGTCAAACTTAGAAAATTTTTAAACCTCCAAATTCCCAATTTTCAGCAAAAAGAGCCAAATCAACCTAGCAACCTCTGGATTCAAATTCGAGCATACTCCAAAGTCCAAAATTACCATACAAACCTATTAGAACCATACAAATACCTTTCGTGGATCATTTTTATAAAAGTCAAACTTTGATCAACATTACCAAATTAAGCTTCCAAACTAAGAACCAAGTGATCCAAATCAATCTAAAACCTTTTCGACACTAAACAAATCATCTACGCAAGTCACATAATCATAAATACACATAGGGAAAGCTTCAAAAGGGGAAATGGGGCTCAAATATATAAAATGACTGGTCGGGTCATTACAAACTATAACAAGATTTTATAATTTATGATACCAAGTAAAATACTCTAAAAACACTACACATTCAAAAGAAGTAACCCTATTTTGATTTTTCCTCCTCACTGTAATACCGCTCAAACTCTCTATACTTCTTCTCACAGAATATTTTTCTTCTTACTTTATGAATTGCTATCTTTCTCTCCGATTGTGGTGTGTCTTACAATTGAGAGCAAAGGCACCATTTATAATGCATAGGATTATTTTATTGATGTCATCAGTGATGTTATGTTAGTAGTACAAGTTAAATACCATAATGTGAAACCAAAGGAAGATCTGCCGAAAGAATCTTCCTTACTGCGCACTTGGTTGGCTTGACATTTCAAAACCAAAGGAAGTTTTCTTCCTTTCACATGGCCATGGGATGGATCCATCAAATCACCCCTCCGATCGTATGCACCTGAATGAGGTATCTCCAGTTTTTTCTTATAGAGTTCATGCTGATAAATTCTTGGCAGACTGCATGACTCGATTGAGTTAGAGGAGATCAATTCTGATGACTTGATTATGTGTTAATGAGTTTTGAAGAATTCATCATGGTTATGGCCACGACCCGGACTTGATGTTTTCTACAGGTATAAAAGATTTATTGTGTGTGGTGATATTCTCCTAAACCTAGTTAAATGAAAGGTTCTCGGTTGATAAGGTGTTCAACTTGCTTGTGGTTCAGAGTTAATTATGAAATTTTCGTATTTTCACGAGTTAGCATGTTAGTGGCGGTGCGCCATGTGGGGGTGAAAGTTTCGAGTTCAAGGTTGAGGTTTAGTTTTGAAGGGAAGGATATGGGTTCTTGATGGCACAGACGATTTCAGGTGTTTAAGAGAATGCTGGCACTATTTGATGTTGCCGAAGGAGAATGTGCATGTTGGCAGGTACATTGTGTTTGACTTGTGGGTATTTTTCTATAAGATGATTGAGTATGAGTGACATATCATCCATTTGATTAGCGGTGTTAAGATCGAATATGGAAATTCTGGTATTCATGAGGTTCAGAGACTGGATGTCCTCGTAGGCAGTATATTTCTTTTATTGCGAATTGTGAAGAAATATTGAGGATTGGATAATTGATGGTATGTGTTATGGATAGCTTGCTATGGAGTTTTGGAAGGTTAGTTACTTGTTTAGGAATTATCGGAATTTGGTTAAGGGGTTATTTGTGAGCCTAATGAGAATGTATATTCTATATTGGATCAGACTTGCTTGCTCTTGCACAACTATTACCACAGGTATATCATCGGGCAGAATAGATGTTATTCGTTCCTTGGTCTATGTTATGTGTTTCTCTATTATGTTATGACGGGTTGTGAGGGTTAGATGATTATTTGCACGCATATTGTAATTTCCTTTTGGCCTTATGGTGTTATGGGCGAGATGGTCGTCGTGATGATGATTTGCTCATTACACCATAGTTGTGTCTTTCTCAATATTGTTTTATGCCTAATCCTCTTGCCACAGCTATATTTGTGCACTCTGTCATGCTTGATGTTGACGCACATGTGATTAGTGAGCCCGAGCATTATGGCTTGATTGGTACCCCTATGTGGATTGATATGATTGGATCGGGTTACGTACCATAACAGTAGTGTATGGGATCGGGTTGAACGTTGCAACAGTACAGTGATGAGATGTAATTCCTTATGATTATTTCGTGTGTTTTGCTTCTACTTTGTGGAAAATAGTTCATAGGAAGATGTTAATATTACCCCGCCTGCTTAACTTGCTTGGTAGCCTTCTTTTTTAACTTTCCTACTATTATCTGTCATATCTGAATCATTACTTATTTGGTGTACGAAACCGCGTTGTGTGGGGATTCACAAGACTTTTGGTGTGACTTGTCGTTTGGGCTGCTTGTATTGGCAGAGATGAGGTTTCTAGACCTGAGATTTGCACTATCGTATTGGGATAAGGAATGTTTGGGAGAATGATACCATACTTCCACTCACAATTGGGCAATGGTCCTTGTAGGACGAGTGAGCTTCTTGACTTGTTGATCTGATGAGTGATTATGAGTTTCTACGTGTTTCTTTCATCATCGGCAGTATACGAAGGTTTTGAACGAGGTTTTATTTGATATGAGGTTTACTATCGGTACTAGATTTGTCTTTTAGGAACTATTGTGATCGAAAATTATTGCTATGAGTATGCAAGTTATGTGGTATATCATGCGATTACATTTTAGGTTAAGGTTATGACTTGATACAACTTTTTTAGACTTATACAATGTGTAGATGCGAGATTCGGGTCTTGTAATGAATTCTGGATGTTGGAAATTTGGTTCTAAGGTTTATGGACTAAGGTTGAAGTAAGGATCTTCAGTTATGTTGTGTTGACAGGCTTATATGGATTGGAGTGATGTGGGATCACACTCGGGTTTGGCCATGGTGAGTTTACATAGTGATTTGATAGCTTTGGAACGACACTTGGCACGTTCGAGGACGAACGTATATTTAATTGGGACAGAATGCAATGACCCGATCGGTTGTTTTGAGCTCTAGTGTTCCGTTCGATAGTTTGAGACTTTGAATAGCTTCATATGATATATTATGACTTGTGTGTATGGTCAGTTTTAATTTTCGAGTGGTTAGGGATTGATTTGGAAGAATGACTCTCGATTTGGAAGTTTTAAGTTAGAAGGGTTGATCAAGGTTTGACTTTTGGGTAAACGGACTCGGAATCGAGTTTTTATGATTCTGATAAGTTTGTATGATAATTTTGGACTTGTACATATGTTCGAATTCTGCTTTGGAGGTTCCTAGAAGGATTCGACACTATTTGTCGGAAGTTGCCAATTTGAAGAACTTAAGAGTTCATAAGTTTGACTAAGAGTTGACTTTGATGTTATTGGACACTAATTGGTGTTCTGAGACTTTGGATGGATCTATATAGTTGAATTGAACTTGTGTGCAAAATTTGGAAGTAATCTGAAGTGTTTAAGTATGATTCGGATACTCTTTTGAAAGAATGAAGATTTTACAACTTAAGAAAAATTCTATTCGGTTTGAGCCTTGATTCTTTGTTGTGATGTTCCCGTGGGTGTTTTGAGGCTTAGGATAAGTTTGAATAATGTATTTGTACTTGTTGGTATGATTGAATGGGTTCCGTGGGGACTCATGTGTGTTTTGAATAATTGGTTGAGAAACTAGATAAGGATTGGGAGTTTGACCATGATCAATATCGGGTCAAGATGACATATTTTCGGTGTTTTGAATGCGCGAGCAAGTTCGTAACCTATTTTATGATTGAAATGCATATATGGTTCGTGTCCGGGAGGTTCTGAATGAGTTTTGGGTGCTAAAACGAAGATTCTTTTGTTGCTGATTTTCTGGTGTAAAATAATTACTAAAATGTCATATTTTTGTCTCTTAAATTTTTAAACTTCCTTTAAAACTTCAAAACATCACATCTTCCTCATTTAAGACCAAATTGGGTGATTCAAGAGGCTATCTTGGGTGTAATCTCACAAGGATTATGTTGGGCTTATCAAATGTGAGTTTCAGGGTCATCTAGGATGTGGTTCGGGCTATAACAACTGTTGCATTTTTTTATTTATTCCGAAAATTAGTCACTTTTTCTCACATGATTTTGGAGCTCGGATTTGGGCAATTTTGGGGAGGATTTTCACCACATGGATTGGGGTAAATATTTTCTGCTCGGATTTGATTATATTTCATGAATCTATCTTCGATTTTGGCATTTGGATTATGAGTTTTAAAGAGAACTTGGAAGTTTTTGTCTAAACTTTCCTAAAGTGAATTTTTGGGTTTTGCACATCGATTCGGAGTCGGAATTGAGTGAAATTTGTATGATTGGAGTCATAAATAAATGTGTTGTCGGATTTTGTGAGTTTTGTCGGCTTCTGAGGTGTGGGCCTGAATTTGACTTTTTGGGTTGACTTTGAGTATTTGATTAAAGATTCGACCTTTATCGATTGGGTTCCTATGATATTATTTGATGATTTTGAGTTGTTTTTGACTAGTTTCGAGTCGTTCGGAGGATGATTTGAGCGAGATAGCGCTTCTAGTGTATCCATTTGGCTTGTTTGAGGTAAGTGTCTTGCCTAACTTTGTTGGGAGAATTTTTTCTACTAATTGACATTGTTTGCTACATGCGGCGGTGGTGTATATATGAGGTGACGAGTATATATGCATGTTCCAGGGTTAATCTTGCTCGGGGGTAAATTATACGATTAATTGTACCTTGTAGAATTATGTGACCTTCTTGTTTCATGTTTTGCTTAACTTCTAGATTACTAAGAATATGAAATTATAACGCTAGAAACCAAGATTTAGCTTATTATAACTTAATTAAAATTTGACGAATTTTGGTGAAACTATTAATGTGTTAAATTCGGTCATTACTATGCTCAATCACCATCACTAGGATCATTATTCTTGAGATATTGGATTCTATACTTGAGTTGAAGATCATTTTTGAGACTTGGTGAAATACTTGAACAATAAGGTTCTTGAGGTTTATTGAATTGTTATTGGCTTGAAAGTTGTGATTGATGTTCATTTGGATTATTAGCTTTATCACTCTCCTTGATATTATTCATGCTTCATACCTTACTTGTTATTGATAATCATGTGCTTGGTGAGGAAGAGTGTAAAGCACAAAGGGTGATGTCATACCATTATATATACATTATCATGTAAGGAAGAGTGTAAAGCACGAAGGGTGATGCCGTGCCATTTCATTTACATTATCATGTGAGGATGAGCGTAAAAGCACGAAGGGTGATGTCGTGCCATTTTATTTACATTATCATGTTTTCATTCACATTATCATGTGAGGATGAGAGTAAAAGCATGAAGGGTGATGTCGTGCTATTTTATTTTTATTATCATGTTTTAATTACATTATCATGTGAGGATGAGAGTAAAAGCAGGAAGGGTGATGCCGTGCCATTTTATTTACATTATCATGTTTTTATATTATCATGTGTTCATGGCACCAAAGGTGTTTCCGTACAAGCGAGGACGAAAGACATGCATTATGCTGTGATATCTTTTCCTTGTGTATACATGCATGCCTTTACCTTGAGCCGTTACTGTTGCACCTATTTTTTCTATGTGACTTGTCGTTGTTATTCTATTTTTGTCCTCTATCTCAATTATTGTTGTGTTGGCCATGCCTTATATCTGTTTAACTTGCAAATATCTTGATTTCCTTCTTGTTGTCATATCTACATCCATGTCGTTTCTCATTTGTTGCACTTTCGTATAAGCCTTCTACCATGTTTGTTATTCATGCCTTCTATTTGTTTAGCTTATAAAGATCGTGCTTTCCTTTATGTTTGTTATATCTATATCTAAGCCTTCTACCATGTTAACTATTGAAATTTATGAACTTCTACCTTAAATGCTATCATTATTTCTATGTCTCATATCTAGTCTATTATTGTTACCCATATACACTGCATTATTCGTTATTGTTATTGGCATTTCTTTCACCTAGTTGGTACTGTTATACGTATGCTCGGTAAGGAAGAGATAAATACACGAATAACGTTATCGTGCTAATTGATTTGACTTACATTTATATATTTGGTGAGGATGAGATAAATGCATGAAGGGTGTTATCATGCCATTCGATTTGATATCTTGAGTACATTTCCGACACTATAAAAGTTATGAATTTACTACCATGATTTCTTCTGGTGATTCTTTTATTGCTTCGCATATTTGTGCTTGTACTATTCTCTGTTATATTTTAGTATTGTTCTATTGCTGGTCTACTGCACAAGCTATATCAGTGAGTAGCATTTAACTAAAAATCTCTGTGACTACTTCACCGAGGTTAGTTAAGATACTTATTGAGTACATGAGGTCGGTTGTACTCATACTACACTTCTGCACCTTGCGTGCAGATCTTGGAGCTGAGATGCGGTGGATGACAGAAGCTGGCTCTGAAGATGTTCATGCCTCCCGGATGCAGCTACCACTTGTCCCTGGGTAGCTTTACAGTTGAATTCTGTTTATGTACATTTCAAACAGAAATTGTATTTATTTCATATGAGTTTTTGCAAAAAATCAGTCTTAGTAGCTCAAGACTGGTAGTACTACCAGTCCTTGGGATATTGTATGGAATACAGATATAACATTTGTTGTCACCTTATTTTATTAGAATAGTGTTGTTAATTGGACGACCTAAAGGGTTGGATAAGGTGCCATTACAACTAGTGAATTTTGGGTCATGACAACCTGGATCCCACATCATACATTGGGTTTTCCTCGTTTTAGCAATATGAATTAACCTATATAGCAGTCCACACAACTGCTTAAACTAAATATAATTATTGGATGTATAATATGTATATGATTCATGTATAATTTATGTATACTTGTGTATAATCAGTATATAATTTATGTATGCTGACTAGAAAAAGTAAACAGTGAATCTGACCAATTATTTGTGTAAAGGTCCCTTAGCAGCTGGCCTAAATACCTTAGCTTTTAGCCCAATAGTACATTAAGTAATGGGCCTGGTCATATTTGATTCATGATAGATAATTCGGGCATGATTGGCCCACAAGACAAAGGGAATATCTTACTACCTTGTCTTTGGCAGAGACGAGGGCATGATACATAAAATTTATTTTTATTTTATGTATATTTATTATACGTTGACTTCCTTTAAAATAAAAAAAATCTACTAAATATATATTTATTTTATGTCAACGTATAGTAAATATTATGTATATAATAAAAAATCTAGATAACATTTGAGGTTATCTAGATAAAAATCATTGCAAATAAAAATTAACAGTGTTTAACATTTCTTAGTAAAATGTATATTTTACGTATAGTAAATAAATAGTAAATAGATAAATAGTAAATAAATTCTATGTATATTTACTATTTGCTATCTAGATAAATCTGTCATCTTTATTTCTTTCGGTAAACAAGAAAATAAATGGAATAAATATTTTGTCAGATCTTAGATTTCTGTTAGAAATTAAAATGTGTTTAGTGTTATGACTAAAAGTGCACCACTTTGTTAAAGTAAATGGACTATTAGTGCTCCATGTGGAAAAATATGTATGACTTTGAGTCTAAAGCCAAAGATAATGTATGGTTTTGGGCTTTTTCTTAGTGTTATGACTAAAAGTGCACCATTTTGTTAAAGTAAATGAATTATTAGTGCTCCATATGAAAGTATATGTATGACTTTGAATCTAAAGCCAAAGATAATGTATGGTTTTGGGTTTTTTCTCTTTACCAGTTTTTACATAATTATTATAACCAAAGCATGTCACAATATCATTCACACCAATTGTATACGTAAAACAAATTCATAACTAGAGGTGATAAAATGGATAAAAGAAAATAGTTATTCACTCATATTATCCATTAAAAAATGGAAAAGTTACCCCATAGTTATCCATTGAATATTGTATTCCAAATTAGAATATTGTGATATGTTTGATTTGAATATTATATTCCAATTTAAAATATTGTGGTATGCTTTGTTTGAATATTGTATTCATCATTAGAATATTGTGGGATGCTTGATATGAATATTGTATTCAAGTTTAAAATATTGTGGTATGTTTGGTTTCAAATATTGTATTCTAATATTTTATTTTTGGTTTGGTTCTATGATCTAAATTAGAATAATAATAACAACAACAACAACAACAACAACAACAACAATAATAATAATAATAATAATAATACTCCAATTAAAACTTACCAATATACTATTTAATATAATAATGTTGGTTGTATAGGTCAAATTGATCCAACGTTGCTTCATCAGACAAATAAATGGGGACAAGAATTGGGCTAAAACCATCTCGAATGAAGATTTAGAAGATTAATCATGGAATTCACAATTGGAACATGAAGATCTGAATGAAAATTGTTTAGTGAATAAGATTGCACATGGAGTTTCATCCAATAATTTCATTTTTTCCGATTGACTTTCAATGGGAAAAGAAACTTGATCGCCCTTTCCAAGTATTTTTTTAGTTCTATGGAAAGCTAATTTTCTCTTCGTCCTTTCCTCCACTTTTTGCTTGCTATTTGTTTGAGAGGAAAATTTTGAAAGAAGAGATTGTGTGATCAGTGAAAAAACCAGTAAGAAGGAATAGATAAGTATACGATACTTTAATAGAATTTTGAGAAAGATACGGTATTTTATCCCAATTAAAATATTGGTTGAAGATATTAAAAGAATTTGGGAGAGATAATCTAATCCCATAAAATGTGGGATATGTTTAATGACATATAATGATATTAAAGATTTAAGAAGTAAATATAGTTTTATAAAGTAGGTATAGAATGTAAAATAAATATTTTAAAAGTATATGAAGTTAAATGGTGTTTTTAGTGGGTAGACCGCTTAAATTCCTCTTAAAAAATAGGTTGGATAATGAGTTTTTTAAAAATGGGTTGAATATGGATAAGAACCATATTATCTAGTTAGAAAATGGTTAACCAAATGGATAACCATTGGATAACTAATGTGTTTAACTTTTATATTTGTAAAGCCTCAAATTGGGGGTTCCTCAAATTTGGGAGACTAGGAATTCCCACATAAGTGATCATATTCAAGAAGTCATGGATAATATGAATATCCATATTATCCGCCGGATAACTCATTTTTTATCCGTCTCAAATACGGGTCGGGTAGGATAATTTATCCATTTTTTAAATTATCTATTTTCGACCCGCAAATATACGACCCGACCCGCTCATTTGCCACTCCTAGTCATAACTTAAGTAACTACTAAAACTTTATTGATAAGGCGCAAGCCTCTACTTTGTGCCGGGTGCCAATTCGGCAATTCCCCTGTTCTTGGATTCTTCAGTCTATTGGACTTCAAACTGTGACAGCTACGTCCTTTTTTATGTGGATTTCCTCCCTTACCATTATATGATACATACAAGAAGTTACTCCTTGAGTGTTAATTTATGTGAGGCAGTTTGATTGATACGGAATTATAAAAATTATTTTTAAAATTTATGGTCTTAAAAATATAAAAGATAAAAGTTTTTGTGTGATTTTCAATTTAAGAGACTATAAAAATTTCTCATTAAAGGTAAAGTAGATAAAATATAAAATTTAAAATTAAATTATTTTAAATTAAAAATATATCATTTTTCGAAACATACTAATAAAAAAAGTATATCAGATAAAGAGGAGTGGAAGGAGTACACGATAAAACTGTCTAGTTTGCACATCACTCCTCTGTGAGGGTATAATCCAATTTTTTAAAGGGTTAATCTCACAGATGGTTACTCTAATTTTATTTTATTTCGTCAAAGTTATTTAAAAAAACAAAAAAACTTTTAACTCTATCTAATTAAGTATCATAAAGAGTCACTAAATATTTTTTGTAATAAAAAAGTCACTCCGTTTTGTATAATTATCATAGAAAATGCCTCATTCGTTTCCTCCTAATGACTTTTTATAATACTTTTGCAAATTTGAATAACTTTTTTCCGTTAGTAAAATTTGAGTAAGCACCAAATAAAATTAACCATTTTTTAGATCATGACGTACGCTGTTTTCCACGTTTGACACACAAGGGATAATATGTCTACTCCTATATCATTTTTCACCTCAGATTTAGTTCATCAGCGGAATTCAAACTTACAAAATATGCATATAACACATCCTGCACTGTCTAATTAATTTTGTAGTTGAACCAAAGCTATAAATTTGTTATAATCGAAACTTTTTCCTGCTGGATTTAATTTGTTATCCAACAAAATAAAATCTAATTATGTTCCTAGATGTTTCATTCAGATATCACACATTGGAAATGGTGCAGTACTCGGAAATCCAGAAAACAGCATACAACTACATATTCTCACAATTTTCAAAAATCCAAATCCATTAAACCATTCACATATTAAATTTTGATGTGAAATATTTTCTCTTTCAAATTAATGTTTGAACCATTGTTTCACTGTTTTCTTCCATTAATAATAATATTATCAAATAAATCAAAATTTATATCTTTTAATTCCGTACTTAATCAAATACAGTAATGTTGCTTTTCCGTTTGTTTTTGAAGGTTCAAATTAGAAGAAGGAAGGATTTGACTTCAAAATCTATTCACGTTTATATCACCCTGTTGTTGTTACTAGTAGTAGATAGTAGATACGACAAAATGGCGGTCACTTTAATAAAGTTGGATAAGCAGGATACTAATAATTTCAGAAACTGCATTTCAAAATCTTGAGTGGTCCTTGACCACTAATTACTTATCTGGGTAATTAATATTTAGCGTGGTTAACTCTTTATCTATACTATTTTTTACTTATTAATTCATATTCAAATATTTTAAGTTTTAAATACATGATTTTGTACACAGCAATGGTGTATATTATATTTTATATGCTTTACTAACTAAACAATGCCAAAATTTAATCGAGACGCGTACTTCATAAATCTAGCTCGACTAGAAATTGATCGACAATATGCATAAATTGCTTTTATTTAAAATTTAAAACGAAACAAAGTATCAAAATACCCACATATCCTAAGACTAAATCAAAATAATCTACATTAAACAAAATCAAGCAGAAACCAAAAATTTAAAACAAAACAGAAACATAAAACCGTCCATACAAGTTCAAATTTAAAACTACAAGAAGATATTATTAAGCCTTGCAAAGTATGAAGATCTAGAATATGGACTATTTGCTGCTGTTTGACAATAATAAAGCCTGTTGACAGTTGAGCTGTCATTATACATTATTTTCTTCAAATGAATAACCAATACCAAGCTTTTGTCCTAATAAAAGCTGGAAATCAAGTTGTTTCTTCCCTGCTTTTAGAATGGAGAGTCACAATCAGAGGGATTGTAGTAAATCATAAAGACTAGTGACATTAACAAAACTAATTTTACTTGTATCAGTAAATACATGCTTTATAAATATTGCAACATGTAAATCTAAAACCCCAAAGTGATATTAATAAAATGTTACATTTATAAATAATTCCGTAAATCTCTTTTTTTGTTTTGGTCATATAACTTTTGCTTGTCTGAAGGGTTGCTTTTTCAGAATGTACAAATCTCTCATCGTGTTAAAGTAACAGTATAGTATTTGTTTTATAATTCTTGTTAAAATATTTAGGATCCTTATATAAATAGATGGTCGGATTTACTGTTTATTTTTTCTAGCGGGTATACATTTATTATACATGAATATATATATATATATATATATATATATATATATATATATATATATATATATATATATTGTTTACCCCCAAAAATTGGTAACAATTAAATTTGTACGCGGTTTAAAGAAAATGTGATTTAATTCAATACGAATGATCTAAGAACAACAAGTAATTAAGTTAAAGAAAAAATGAAAGATCAAACCAATTGTAATGTGATAATCAAGCCTGATCTCAGGATGAACAGTGAAATTCAACCTCGATCTGACCCTCGATATAAGCTCGGACGTAAATAAGAAAAGAGAATAGCTAAGGAACACTTTGAATAATAGCTAGAAGACAAAATGGACTCTTATTACTTTGATTTACGTGTCAACAATGTGTCAAAATAAAAGAAACTTTTTTCTTTATATAGTAGGGGAATTTCAATCCTAGTATAAGTCTAAATAAGGTAAAAAACTTTATTTTCAGGTAAATGTCGATCCGTGATTGATATCGGACGGGATTCACGCCGTATTATCCGGTTGAGGGCGAATATTATGGCTCCCTGCTTGTCACGCATAACCGTTCTTCGTGTCTCCCGTGGTCTAGAATCTTTACTTGGCCTTGGTCCGTTATTTTGCCGTGCCCGATCCCATATGCATCGTTCACTCCTCTCGGGTTCCGATACGAGGGGTCCTTCGGCCTTGCTTATAGTAGCGTCGAACCGTGCTTCTCTCTTGTTTCCTTATTAGGGGATCGGAAAAAATTTTGCCCCAGATTTTACCCGTACACAAATAGTCTCCTTTCTTTTCGGAGAGCAAATTTTTCGAAGCGACGGGAAGCGATTAATTAACCCCGGTTCCTTATTCCGTATGATACAACCGTGTTGACAGATCAATGAAACGTCCCATCAGTCTCGTCGTTCTAACTTTGAACATGTGTCATCCGCCGATTAACTGTCACAGAATGCGAAACGTCACGCATTGATTACCCCTTCTCTCTAAAAGCTTCGGTCCCTTTTTTTACTTTTTTACTTCTCGATTCAAGAGCTCCTTAATTTACCCTCTAACTCTTCATTTATTCTTAACCCCTCAAATCTTCATACATTGTTTCCTAGATCTTCATATTTTCATCTTCCCGTCTTTATATCTTCATACTCCATCTTTAAATCTGACATTTATACCTTCATCCTTATCTTCAAATCATCACCCTCACCTTCAAATCTTCATCCTCACCTTCAAATCTTCCTATTTTCCAGAATTTTATGGAGAAGACTTCGAAATATGTGCCTCAACAAACCGTCCATTTAACTTCTAACCCGGCCACGGATGATGAGGTGGCCGTGCCTGAGGTGGCCCCAGAACCTCCCTTGAAGAGCTTCATCCCCGGAGGCTGCTCCATTGATAACAACTTCAAGGTCGAAAAAACCTCCAGCCAGCAGGACTGAGGCGAGGGGATATGGAGGTACATATGCTCCATTACCGAGGATACACTTCCTACAGTTTGGGAGGACTGCAATTGGGAGGGAAAAGAAGTGGTCGTCCTTGGTCCCGATGAGGACATTACTACTCATGTGGAGGGGTACCTAAGTGTTTACACTTAATCCCTTCATACTTGCCACGGTGTATCCCATAATCCTTAGCTTTTGCAAAAGGTACGAGGTCTGCCTCAGGCAGACTCACCCGTCCTTTTGGAGGATTGTAATCCTCCTCCGCCATTTTGTCAACAACACTGAAGAACCTAGATTCACCATCGACCACCTGCTTCGTCTCTACAGTCCCTGAGTTTTCCAAAGGGGGATAATCAATCTCGTTCGTCGGGCAAGTAAAGCTCCATTTTCGAGCATCAATGTTGATCGAGATCAAGGATGGCAGGGGAGATTCATTAAGGTAAAAAGCGAAGATCTCATTCCCTCCGAATTCTTGTCATTCCCTGAAAACTGGAACTCAACTCGTAAGTTTCTTTCCTTTTTGAGTACTTGGAATTTCTTTTGTTATTTTTTCTTATTGCCTGCTTCTATCATCGTGCAATGGTTGCCCGAGTTCCCAATGCAGTCCCTCGCTTCAAAGAGTGGGTCAAGGGGATTTGCAAACAAGTGTCGTACTTCGAGCACGAATGGCGCAAACTCTCAAAGGACAAGTGGGAGGCCCGTTTCAAGGGTGAGTGCTCCTCCCGAACAAGTGTCCTTTCATACCCAACTGTTATTTCCGCTGAGTTCTTTTTCTTTCATAGGCTTTCCCAAGACCATTGAACTTCGGCCATTAGACGAGGATGAGGCTCCGTCCTCACTTGATAAACCACCCGCTTTGGGACAGCCTGGAGCTACTGCACAGGAGGAGAAAAAGAGAAAAAAGAGGAAATCATCTGGCTGCTCGGACGCTGAAGCTAAGAAGAAGAGGGTAACGATCCAGATTTGAAAAAGCAATAAGAAGAGTACCCGAGCCAGGTTACCGGACTCTGACTCTCTCTACGGGCTTAGAGGTTACCCTGAAGATGATGATCTAGAGTTCGACACATATGGTATGGCCATTGATGAGGAAGAATAGGCGGAAACCGGAGGACTTGGCCGAGAGACCGATCCCTCATTAGCCTAGAAGCTAGAGGGAAAATACAAGGCTACGGTCTCCCGAGAAATTATCCCTGCTCCGAGGGAAGTTGCCGGTGTCATTGACATCGCGGAATCGCAATCCCATATAGAGACGTTTTTTTGACGAGGCTTAGGCCATCAAGTAGAAGCCAAATAAGACAGCCTAGGCCGTAGAAGGATGTGTCGTCGGGAGAAGGCAAGCCGAGTTTGAGTCCAAAGCTTGTGAGTGTCACGACCCAGCCGGTCGTTTTGAAAGTAATAGCCCCGATCCCCTATTTACTATTTCCCCCGCACCTTTTTTTGCTTAGGTGACTAGCCAGTAGGTTTTTGTTTTGTTTCGGAGTGTTTTAGGACACTTAATCCCTAAATGGAGGTTTAAGCATTAGGATTTGGACCATAGTCGGAACTGTGTGAAGACGACTCCGTAATGGAATTACTTCGATTTTGTTAGCTCCGTTAGGTGATTTTAGGTTTAGGGGCGTGTCCGGATTGTGTTTTGGAGGTCCTTAGCTTATTTAGGCTTGAAATGACAAAAGTTAATTTTTTTGAGATTTTGACTGGTAGTGGACTTTTTGATATCGGGGTTGGATTCTGATTTCGGAAGTTGGAGTAGGTCCGTAATGTTGAATATGACTTGAGTGCAAAATTTAGGGTCAATCAGACGTGGTTTGGTTGGCTTCGGCATCGGTTGTCGGATTTGGAAGTTTCAAGTTTTTTAAGTTTGAATCGGAGGATGATTTGTGATTTTAGCATTGTTTGATGTGATTTGAGGGATCAACTAAGTTTGTATGGTGTTTTAGGATTGGTCGGTATGTATGGTTGGGGTCCTGGGGGCCTCGGGCATGTTTCAGATGCTCAACGGGTCATTTTTGGACTTAAGGAGTTGGCAATTTTGCTGGTGTTCTGCAGCTGGTTTCCTTCATCCCGATCGCGTGGGAAGGCTCACGATCGCGTAGAGTAATTGGGAGACCAACTGGGTTATCTCTTCGCGTTCTCCAAGAATCGGACGCGATCACATAGGTTCGTCAGGTTATGCATCGCGAACGCATGGGCTAGGCCGCGTTCGCGAAGAAGAAATAAGGCAGCAGTGGAATTGGGTGTTGTTCTTCACGATCGTGTGAGGTCAGTCGCAATTGCGTAAGTCTAAGGAGCTATTTCATCGCGTTCGTGTGGAGAGTTACGCGTTCGTGTAGAGTAAAATAATTGGGCAGCGAAGTTGTTCTTCACGATCGCAAGGGTGTTTCCGTGATCGCGATTAAGGAAAAATATGTAGGCAGAATTAAAGTTCAAAATCGAGGGTTTTTGGTTCATAACTCAAAATTTTGATTGAGAGCTCGGTAGAAGGAGAAATTTGGAGAGATATTCGGAGGAAGTTTTCTGGTAATGATTCTTAAATCCTTTATTGTTATATTCCGCTAATCTATGGTTGATTTCATCATTTAATTTCGGATTTTGGGGTTGAAATTGGGAGAAATTTGGAAGAACTTCTTCAACAAAGATTTCGAGTTTTGAAAGGAGATTTGTGGTCGGATTTGAGTAAATGTTATATGGTTAGACTCGTGAGTAAATGGGTATTCGTATTTTGTGACTTTTACCCGATTTCGATACGTGGACCCCACAGGCGAGTTTCGAGTTAATTTCGGAAATTTTGTTCAAGTGTTGATTTCATTAATTAAATGAGTCTATTATTGTTTTATTTATGATATGTAATTTCTTTTGGCTAGATTTGGGCCATTCGGAGCCGGATATTTGTGGGAAAGGCATTGTGACCGATTGATTGAGCTTGGTTCGAGGTAAGTGGCTTGCCTAACTTTGTGTGGGAGAAATCCCCTTAAGATTTGGAACTATTATGATATGTGAGCGACGTGTACGTGAGGTGACGAGTACGTACACGTGCTAGTTGTGAAAAACCCCAATTTTCTTACTGAGCAGCAACCTGTTTTCCTTTTATTTTAAGTTATACCATTTTAATGAGTATTAATCTATTTTCATTCTTAATTGAGTTATTCCAATATGTGTAGCTATCCTGTTTAGTCTAATACAGCATGTCTACGTGTCTTAATTGCTTATGTGAACAATGTGCAGCATGTTTAGTGAATTTTCTTGCTTCTTCCTTGAATGATATTTAGTCTAAATCGTAAGATTTCGTGATGTAGTTGCTTTTCTATTGTTTGCGCTGCATATTTACTTTGGGACTACGGAACGGTATTCCGGGAGATCCCCCTGTACTGTATATTTACTTTGGGACTACGGAACGGTATTCTGGGAGATCCCCCTATACTGCATATTTACTTTGGGACTACGGAACGGTATTCCGGGAGATACCCTATATTGCATATTTACTTTGGGACTACAGAACGGTATTCCAGGAGATAACCATGTCTTGCTTATTACTTTGGGACTACTGAATGATATTCCGGGAAATCCCCCTGTACCTTTACGTTTGGGACTACGAGACGGTATCTCGAGAGATCCCCTATTGTGTTTCTATGTACTGAGCTGTTACCTACTCTAATTTCATTGTTGTTAAATTTTAGCCTTTATTTTATTGCGGTATTACACTCTATATTATTTTATTATATATTTACCAGTAGGGTCCTGACCTAACCTCGTCACTACTCGACCGAGGTTAGGCTTGGCACTTACTAGGTACCGATTGTGGTATACTCATGCTACTCTCTGCACATGTTTTTCATGTGCAGATCCAGGTACTTCTTATCAGCCGCACTATCAGTGAGCCGGAACAGTTTTGGAGACTTCAAGGTATATCTGCCGCATCCGTAGACCTCGGAGTCCCCTTCTACTCTTTCTCATGTCCATTGTCTTCCATATTTTTCCTTTGTTACACTCTGATGTATAAAGACCCTAGATTTTTCTTCTGTAGTTTGTGATTTACGATGTTCCGGGTTTTGGAATTTGTAGTGTATTTTTGAATAGTTGGTTAAATTTATATTTTTATTTCATTATTCCACAAAAATATTAGGCTTACCTAGTTGTAGAGACTAGGTGTCGTCACGACGTCTCACGGAGGAGAAATTGGGTCGTGACAAGTTGGTATAAGAGCTCTAGTTTTATAGGTTTTGTGAGTCATAAACCGGTTTAGTAGAGTCTCGCAGATCAGTACGGAGACGTCTGTATTTATCTTCGAGAGACTATGGGATTGTTAGGAAAATTTCACTACTTTGATTTCCTTGTCGTGCAAAAATTGTTGACTTCAAAAAAAATAATTCTAAACTTCTGTATTCTATTCTCTCACAGATGGTGAGGACATGTACAAGCGGATCCGATGACCAGGCACTCGCGCCCCTGCTAGAGCCGCGAGAGGCCGAAGCTGGGGTAGAGGCCGAGGACGTCCACGTGGTGCAGCCAGAGCACTCGCATGAGCTACTATAGAAGAGCCCCTAGTAGCTCAAGCTGGAGGGCAGACACCTGAAATACCTGTTGCTGCACCAGCCCTCTAGGAGACTTTAGCCAAGTTTCTGAGCATGTTCAGCACCTTAGCTCAGGCTGGATTGATTTCACTTGCTCCTGCCACATCTCAGGCTGGGGGAGGAGCACAGACTCCCATCACTGGTGCTCCAGAGCAGCGGGTTCAGGTCGACTAGATTCTAGAGATTATACCATTGTAGCCGGTAGCTCCAGCTCAACCCGAGGTTAGGACAGTAGCTTCAGAGGTGGAGCAGTTCATACTTGAGAGGTACAAGAAGTACCACCCACCTACCTTCAGCGGATTGGCTACAAATGATGCTCAGGGTTTTCTGGAGGAGTGTCATCGTATTCTCCGTACTATGGGCGTAGCAGAGATGAGCGGAGTTTATTTTACTACATTCCATCTTAACGGAGCAGCCTATCAATGGTGGCGTGCTTATGAGTTGAGTAGTCCGGCTGAGGCAGCTTCACTTACATGGTCTCAGTTCTCGGACATGTTTTTGAGAGAGTATGTCCCTCAGAGCCTCAGTATCCAGATTAGTATGGCCAAGGAGTTGGAGATGGATATTTCTTATCAGAAGGTTGTGAGTATTTCCAGGAGATTGGAGGGCATGCTTGCCCGAGATAGAGAGGAGAGGGAGGCCAAGAAGTCTCGAGAGACTGGTTATTATTCTGAAGCTCGTGTCGCAGCAGCTCGCCATGGTAAGGGTTATGTGAGTCGCCCCATTCATTCAACTCTTCCAGCCGCTCGTGATGTTCCATCTTCTTCTAGGCCCCAGGAGCCTTATTATGCACCGCCAATATCTAGTGTGCCTCCTGCATGGGTGTTCCTAGCAGCCAATCCAGTAGACCTGGCCCGAGCCAGTCATAATAGCCATGCCCTCCCAGAGCTTGTTTTGAGTGTGGTGACACTCGCCATATGGTAAGGGATTGCCCCAGATTTAGGAGGGGTGGACCTCCACAGACTTCTCAGCCACAACGTGCTCCACCGGATCCTCAGGCTATGATTACAGCACCAGCTGCCACCCCACCTGCTCAGCCAGCCTGAGGAAGAGGTCGCCCTAGAGGAGGTGCCAGGCCAGATATTATGCCCTTCCTACTCGTACAGAGGCAGTTGCTTTTGATTCTATCATTACAGGAATTGTTCCGGTCTGTCATAGAGATGCGTCATATTTATTTGACCCAAGCTCTACATACTCTTATGTGTCATCATATTTTACCCCGTATTTGGGCGTATCTCGGGATTCTTTGAGTTTCCCTATTTATGTGTCTACTCATGTGGGAGATTCTCTTGTTGTGGACCGTGTGTATCAATCATGTTTGATAGCTCTTAGTGGTTTTGAGACCAGATCCGATTTATTATTGCTCAACATGATGGACTTTGATAGTATTTTGGGCACGGACTGGTTGTCGCCCCATTATGCTATTCTTGATTGTCACGCTAAGACCGTGACGCTGGCTGTGCCAGGTTTACCATGATTAGAGTGGAGAGTTACCTTAGAGTATAGTCCCAACAGAGTTATTTCTATTCTTAAAGCTCAACAAATGGTTGAGAAGGGGTGTGACGCATATCTAGTTTATGTGAGAGATGTCAGTATTGATACCCCTATAGTTGAGTTAGTTCCAGTAGTGAGGGACTTTCCAGATGTGTTCCCAGCTGATCTTCCGGGCATGCCACTCGACAAAGATATTGATTTTGGCATTGATTTTTTGCCAGGCACTCAGCCCATCTCTATTCCTCTATATCGTATGGCTCCTCCTGAGTTAAAGGAGTTGAAGAAGCAGTTATAAGAATTGCTTGATAAGGGCTTTATTCGACCCAGTGTGTCACCTTGGGGTGATCCTATCTTATTTGTGAAGAAGAAGGATGGTTCTATGTGGATGTTTATTGATTACCGCCAGTTGAACAAAGTCACAGTGAAGAACATGTATCCATTGCCTCGTATTGATGACTTATTTGATCAGTTACAGGGTGCCAGAGTGTTTTCCAAGATTGATTTACGTTCCGATTATCATCAATTGAAGATTCGGGAGGCAGATATCTCGAAGACTGCCTTCTGGACTGGGTATGGTCACTATGAGTTCCTTGTGATGTCTTTTGGGCTGACCAATGCCCCAACAACTTTTATGCACTTCATGCATAGTGTGTTCAAGCCTTATCTTGATTCATTCATCATTGTGTTTATTGACAACATTCTGGTGTACTCCCAGACTCAGTAAGATCATGAGCAACACCTAAGGACTACACTTCACACCTTGAGAGAAAAGAAGTTATATGAAAAATTTTCGAAGTGTGAGTTTTAGCTAGACTTAGTGGCATTCTTGGGTCATATAGTATCAAGTGGGGGGGGGGTCCAAGTGGATCCGAAGAATATTGAAGCAGTGCAGAGTTGTCCCAGACCGTCCTCAGCTACAGAGATTCAGAGTTTTCTTGGTTTGGCGGGGTATTACCATCGTTTTGTAGAGGGATTCTCATCTATTGCAACACCTATGACCAGGCTAACCAGAAGGGTGCTCTGTTCAGGTGGACAGAGGAATGTGAGGAGAACTTTCAGAAGCTCAAGACAACTTTGACTACAGCCCCAGTATTGGTATTGCCTACAGGTTCGGGGTCTTATACTATATATTGTGATGCATCGCGGATTGGTCTCGGAGCGATGTTTGATGCAGGACGGTAGGGTGATTGCCTATGCATCCAGACAACTGAAGGTGAATGAAAAGAACTATCCTCTCCACGACCTTGAGTTAGCAACTATTGTTCATGCCTTGAAGATTTGGCGGCATTATTTGTACAGTGTTGCTTGTGAGATTTAGACCAATCACCGAAGTTTGCAGCATCTATTCAAGCAGAAAGATCTTATTTTGCATCAGAGGAGGTGGTTGGAGCTGCTTAAGGATTATGATATCACCATTTTGTACTACCCTGGGAAGGACAATGTGGTGGTTGACGCTTTGAGTCCCCGGGCAGAGATTTTAGGGAGCTTAGCATATCTTCCAGCAGCAGAGAGGCCATGGCGTTGGATGTTCAGGCCTTAGCCATCCAGTTTGTGAGATTAGATATTTCTGAGCCGAGTCGAGTATTGGCTTGTGTGTCTATCGATCTTCTCTTTATGATCGTATCAGAGAGCGTCAGTATGATGAACCCCATCTGTTTGTCCTTAAGGACACGGTCCAGCACAATGATGATAAGGAGGTCACTATTGGAGGTGATGGTGCATTGAGGATGCAGGGCAGGCTATGTGTGCCCAATGTAGATGGTCTGCGTGAGTTGATTTTTCAGGAGGCTCACAGCTCGCGGTACTCCATTCATCCGGGTCCCGCGAAGATGTATTAGGACCTGAGACAACATTATTGGTGGAGGAGAATGAAGAAGGACATATTAGAGTATATGGCTAGATGTCAAAATTGCCAGCAGGTGAAGTATGTGCATCAGCGACCGGGTGGGTTGCTTCAGAAGATAGAGATTCCGGAGTGGAAATGGGAGTGGATCACTATGGACTTCGTTGTTGGTCTCCCACGGACTCATCAGAAGTTTGATGCAGTTTGGGTGATTGTGGACAGGCTGACCAAGTCAACTCATTTCATTCCTGTGATGACTACCTATTCTTCCGAGCAGCTAGCTCGAATCCACATCCGTGAGATCGTCAGGCTTCATGGAGTACCGGTATCTATTATCTCTAACCGGGGTACGTAGTTTACACCACGGTTCTGGAGAGCTGTATGATCGAGTCCAAACCTACACCACTATTGAGTAGTGAGGATGGTCGATGCAGCTTTACCCAACAAGGTCGAGATCGATTTTCACAGGGAGTTAATTGATTTGGAATTAGGTTTATATCCAAGTCTATATGCATATTTTGTTCCTAATTGCACTTCCAAACATGATGGTATTGATTCTACTTCTAATTCTACTCTATTGTATGCAATGATTAAAGCTAAGTACAATATTTTTTATGTTGGCTTTTGAAGTATTTAAAAGGACTACGGTAGCGATTTCCGCATAGGTGGACATCTAACGGGTAGTAAGAATCTAGGGCAAGCTTGATTAATTTGGGATCGTAATATAGCTATCACACCCAAGTACTCACTCTATATCTCTCGATAGTTTGAGTGATTTTTCCCAAGTTGGCTTTCGTAAGCCCAACTGGGTATTCATGCAAGTCATGTGATATTAGCTCAAGTCGGGTATTACTATCTCTAGGTTTAACCCTTTAATCGGGGTTATCAATTTCTTGAGTTCACCCCGATTCCTTGTTAGCCTAGTTTTCCCAGACTTAATGCCTCTTTCTCAAGAAGATACCAAATCATAAAGGCATGAATCAGTGTTTGCAACCACTAATTCTATAATTCTAGCAAGAACTAGGCCAAATATCACTAACCCATAAACATTCAAGCCCTAAAATTCAAGACCCATTAAATACCCACACTAGGGTTGAGTCACAACCCTAGCTATGGGTCTAGCTACTCATAATAATAGTAGAAATCAAAGATAAAGAGAAGATATAATCCATAATACTAAATTAAAAGATGAAAATCTAATGTTATAAGGTAAATCTTGTACAAAATTGCCCAAAAAGGAAAACCTAGCCGTCTCACGTACTCAGCAAAAACATAACATAACCTAAAATTGACAAAAAGATCTATTTATACTAAGTTGAAACTTCCTAAAAAAAATACCCCTGTGGAAGTTTCGTAGCCGCGTAATTCTGACCGCGGCCACACACTTGCTTTCGCGACCGCGTAATTTTGATCGTGGTCCGTGTTTCTTCACATCGGGATTGGGTTGAACCTTGTTTCGCGGACCATGTAATTTCCACTGCGCCCGCGTGAGAGACTTCCGCGGCGGCGTAACTTTGACGTAGACCGCCTTTCTTATTTTTGCTTGAATTAAGCACTCTTTGAACCTTAACAACCTCGGTCCGCGAAATTTCCATCGCGGACGTGCTGGTACTTTTGCGACTGCATCTTCTTGTCGCGGTTCACGTTCATGTTTGTGCCCAAAAAACCATCTCTCTGATTCTTCATATCGTGGACCTCTAAATAATGGCCGCGTCCGCGTTGATACTTTCGCGGCCGCACTTATTTGTCACGGTTCGCGTTCCACACCTCTTGGCCCATTTTTGGTGTTTGTTTGAGTTTTGACTCCTTTATGAGTTGATTATAGCTCATTTGTCTCATTTTGAACAATCCCTGCAAGCAAGCATGCTAAGTTAGTTTCCGAGAATACCTTCACGCATTTTTGGCCCAAAACACAAGTAAAAGATAGAAATTAATAGGCTAAAATCCCTACTTATCAACTCCCCCAAACTTAAGCTTTTACTTGTCCTCAAGCAAATAAGGTAATTCCCACATCCACAAAAAAAAGGATATTTCAGTTGGCCTAAGGTGACTTCATCAAGCATCAATTGGGACAAACAATTACCCTCAACACACATGAATTATCAACAATGCTATGTTATGACCTTTTGAGTTCCATAGTTCTAATGTGATAATAGAGCATCAAGAGTTGACTCAATTCATCAAGGAAGCTCGCTCTCTAACGTAGGTCATTTTGAATCCCAAACTCCTCCTCCTCTACTTTCCATGAGCAAATCTCGCTTTTTAGAATGTAACACTCAAAACAAGGATTGTGAAGAAGTGCGCTCATCACTCTCAAAAGAATGCCACAATTCCGGTTATAAGTACTATAAGCTTGCCCCTTATGTAAATCACCACTAATGTAAGCTCACTCAACTTGAAATCATATAGGGCTTTATCAGGGATGTAATGAAGGCTTTTGGATCAAGGTAGGACATAACGAACTATGATGGTTTCATCTTTCCTTAAGCACTCCGTTTTCTCATTTCGGCTCATACTTTCTTGCCTCTTTGAGTCATTTTTCTTCTTCCTTATGGGAACTAGAGAGATGAACCGTCACTCTTTCTTACTCATGACAATCATTTTTCTCCTTTTCTCATCATTCCTTGCCTTTCATCATTATGTTCTTTGAATCCCTTCAACCTTCTCTTTCTTTTTGATGTATTTCTTTTTGGCTTTTCTTCCCTTCCTTTGCCTTTCCTTTTCAACAATTCTTTTTCTTCTTTGAACCTTTTATCACTTTGAAATTACTCGTCTCTCCCCCAAACTTATGCTTTTGCCAATTGTTCATCATGAATGCTAAGGAAAGATTGGGCGCCAAGAGAGGGTCATTATAGAACGGATAAAGGCTTGTAATGTGGCTATTGAATGAAAAAGGCTTAGGCTCAAAGGAGTTGACTAGGGATATCATATTGGTAGGCTACAGAAGCTTTCAAAGTTCAACTTGGACCAAGGAGATCCTACAATCATTTCTCAAGTCGAGCTACACTTAGAATTTTGCCTAGACAAACATTCAGGGCAAGTTCTAGACTTATTGGCACGAGACTTGGACTTGTAATTCAATACCTTACCTCTCAAGCCGCTGGATTGTTAAAGAGAACAAAGTCGAGGGACCAAAACAACCCTAGCTAAGATTGAAAATTACAAATGGATCAAGGAAACCACTCGATGATTGTTTTAGCCAACGCAAGAGTCTAAAGGTCACAACTAGAGCTAATCTTTGCCAATCAACTTGTCTCTAACCATGAGGTCGAAGGTAAATGTGTTAGTACCAAGTAAAGCCTTCTTGAGATACTTTTATTCATTACTAGAACTATATACACCAAAACAAAAATAAAATGGATTTGATCCCTTAAAAAGGTTGTCACGCCATCCATCGTTGGGAAGAGCCACCCGGTTCACACAACATCTTTAGAAAGAACCGTGGCATTAAGAAAACCAAAGGTTTATTGATCACGCAGAATGTAAAAAGAAGCTAAAAACTCAAAAATAAGCTACTAAAGGAAATAAGAAACTAAGCTATTAAGGAAAAATACGAAAGACGTTATAAAGTAAACTACGTAAAGTAAAATAAATATGTACAATAATGAAGTGAAACGAATATATATACATCGAATGGTAAAGTTATATACATACCAAAATTGAAAAATAACGATAAATAAAGGTAAAGAAAAATAGTATCATAGTTATTACATAACAATGCCATCAAATCATAACCAAATCATAATGGACCACCCCCCTCCCTCCCCAAAAAAAATAAAAAATAGCATTGTCCTCAATGTTAATATCAAAATAAGATCAGGGAAGGGTTAGAAAGTAAAGAAAATTCACTATTTGGGCTCTGTCTGCATGGGGTCAGGCACATGAGTGGGGTCCTCAGACTGCATATGATCATCAGCTCCCTCTGAGTCCTCTAACTGGATCTCCAAATCCTCTAACTGGGGGACCACAAATCCTCTAACTGGAGCTTTGTCTGCCTGTGCTGCTGGGGTAGTCTCCTCATAAGCAAGTCAAGTAGGATATCTCCAGTAGAAGTGAACTTCTCTACCTCCTTCTTCAACTTCTCCACTGACTCCTTTGAGGCCTGAGTCTTTCTCATCTTCTTTACCTGCTTGCCCAAATCCTTGATCACATTGCCATGAGTATCCAAAGTCTCCAGGATCTTCTTTTGGTTGTCCAGGAGCTTCTTCTAGTTGTCGAAAATCTCCTTGAATGAATCCTCCATTGATGTAGGTACCTAAAGTTGTGCTGGGGCTGACTGTGCTGCTAATGCACTGGATAAGATAGACAACTTTGATGTAGCTACATTCATCGAGTTGTTGATGCTGGATAAGTTCTGAGAAACCCGCAGTGCACTCTAGGGGTGAGTAGAAGATGAGGGAAAAGATAGTGGCACAGTGATGGATGGCTCGGATGAAGGAGGAGGCATGGCAGCTGAAAGTCCCTCTGTTGTGGAAGGCTCAGACCCGGTGGCCACTACCCTTGGCTCTTCAGACTGGCCAGTGGAGGTAGTGGCTTTACCCTTTGCTTTAGGGTTGTATGGTCCTTGGAGGCTATACTAGGAGAAAGGTTCTTCGGCTTCACCTTCGTGTCATAATTCCTCCCCTCTACCCTTTGGTCCTCGAGATACATTGTGATGAAGTTGGGGTAGGGGTTGTAATTTTCTCCTTTTCCTGTTGTTTTTGAGATGTGGTGGGACTTGAGGTTCCCCACATTGATTGGATACTCCACCATGATGGAAGCTATTAGGATTACCCGGGAGAGTGGGATGACACTATCATGGTGGCTAAGATCAAGCCGGTTGCATACAAATGTGCACCATAATTTGGCTTCAAAGCTGAGGGTGTTTCTGGCTATTTTGACTCCAGCTGCGAGCCAGGCCGGTGTTGTTCCTACAATGGCTATTACTTACTCTAGCCTAGGTCGAGATGCTTCGTCTAGGGCCATCTTCTCAAAATACTGTACAACTTCCACATCCTCAAAACCGGCATATTTGTTCAAGGTGTCGCCATCAAACCGTATCTTCAGGTTCCGTACCTTTGTCACAGTGGTGCCCTTTTTGATGTGGGAAACATTTGCGTAGAACTACTTGACAAGGTACTCATTTGTATCTGGAACCTTGCTGGTGAAGTAGTTCCACCCTTTACTCTCCTTAAACTGTCTCTTGACATTTGGATTGCGGGGAAGGAGACCTCTGTCTATAAACTGTCGCTCAAGGGTGAGTGACCTTTGGGGCCACCATTCCTGGAATTTGAGGTATGCTTTCTCGCTCACGAATCTATCCTCCCACACCTCGGGCTTCCTTGATCTAGCAAGACCACCCACATTAGTATCACCCCCTCTCCCGTCATCCAGGACCTCGTCATCCTCATCTATGTAGATAGGAGCAGCTGTTGAGTCTGGAGTTACAACAGGTGGGGGAGATGGCTCTGATGCCTCACTACCTTACTCTGAGCAGTTGTTGAGTCCGTGGAATTCCCATCACGGTCTTGCTCGTACTTTTGCGGCCGCATCTTCTTGTCGCGGTCTGCGTTCATGTTTGTGCACAAACAACCATCTCTCTTATTCTTCATATCGCGGACCTCGAAATAATGGCCACGTCTGCGTTGATACTTTCGTGGCCGCACTTATTTGTCGCGGTCCGCGTTCCACACATCTTGGCCAGTTTTTGTTTTTATTCAAGTTTTGACTTCTTTATGAGTTGATTATGGCTTCTTTGTCTCATTTTGAACAATCCTTGCAAGCAAGCATATTAAATTAGTTTCCGAGAATACCTTCATGCATGTTTGTCCCAAAACACAAGTAAAAGAGAGCAATTAATAGGCTAAAATCCTTACTTATCACTATATAATATGAGTTGGGTACTCGGGTTGAGTTAAGCACAATATTTCACCCTCAGACGGACGGGAAATCCTAGTGCACTATTCAGATATTAGAGGATATGCTTCGTGTGTGTGTGTGATAGATTTTGGGGGTGCTTGGGACCAGTCCTTACCACTTGCGGAGTTTGCTTACAACAACAGTTATCAGTCCGTCATTCAGATGGCACCGTATAAGGCTCTATATGGTAGGCAGTGTCAGTCCCCAATGGGTTGGTTTGAGCCTGACGAGGCTAGATTATTGGGCACGGACTTGGTTCAGGATGCCTTGGAAAAGGTTAAGGTGATTCAGGATAGAATTCGCACAGACCAATCCAGACAGAAGAGTTATGCATACCGGAAGGTTCGCGATGTGGCATTCATGGTTGGAGAGCGAGTCTTGCTCCGGGTTTCTCCTATGAAGGGCTTTATGAGGTTTGGAAAGAAGGGAAAGTTGATCCCCAGGTTCATTGGTCTATTTGAGGTATTGTGGTGAGTTGATGAGGTTGCTTATGAGCTTGCCTTGCCTCCCAGTCTAGCAGAAGTTCATCCAGTATTCCATGTTTCTATGCTCTGAAAGTATCACGGTGATCTGTCCCATGTGTTGGATCCCAGCTCAATCCAATTGGACAAGGATCTATCTTATGTTGAGGAGACAGTGGCTATTTTAGACAAGCAGGTCAGAAAACTAAGATCAAATAACATTGGTTCTGTGAAGGTTCATTGGAGGGGACAGCCGGTCGAGGAGGTGACTTGGGAAATCGAGCAGGATATGCGCAGCCGTTATCCTCATATTTTCACCACTTCAGGTATGTCTCTATGCTCGTTCGAGAACGAACGATTATTTTAAGAGAGGGAGGATGTAATGACCCGGCCGGTCGTTTTGAAAGTAATAGCCCCGATCCCCTATTTATTGTTTCCCCCGCACCTTTTTATACTTAGGTGACATGCCGGGAGGTTTTTTTTTTTTTTTGTTTCGGAGAATTTTGGGACACTTGGTCCCTAAATGGAAGTTTAAGCCTTAAGATTTGGACTGTAGTTGGAATTGTATGAAGACGACTTCATAATGAAATTCTGACGGTTCCGTTAGCTCCGTTAGGTGATTTTGGATTTACGGGTGTGTCCGGATTGTGTTTTGGAGGTCCATAGCTTATTTAGGCTTGAAATGGCAAAAGTCGAATTTTTGGAGATTTCGACCGGTAGTGGACTTTTTGATATTGGTGTCGGATTCTGATTTCGGAAGTTGGAGTAGGTCTGCAATGTTGAATATGACTTGGGTGCCAAATTTGGGGTCAATTGGACGTGGTTTGGTTGGTTTCGGCATCGGTTGTCGAATTTGGAAGTTTCAAGTTCTTTAAGTTTGAATTGGAGGATGATTTGTGATTTTAGCATTGTTTGATGTGATTTGAGAGCTTGACTAAGTACATATGGTATTTTAGGATTGGCCGGTATGTTTGGTTGGGGTCTTGGGGGCCTCGGGCATGTTTCGGATGCTCAACGGGTTATTTTTGGACTTAAGAAGTTGGTCGTTTTTGCTGGTGTTCTGCTGCTGGTTTCCTTCATCGCGATCACGTGAGAAGGCTCACGATCATGTAGAGTAATTGGGAGACCAACTGGGTTATCTCTTTGCGTTTGCCAAGAATAGGGCGCGATCGCGTAGGTTCGTCAGGTTATGCATCGCGAACGCGTGGGCTAGGCCTCGTTCGCGAAGACGAAATAAGGCAGCAGTGGAATTGGGTATTGTTCTTCGCGATCGCGTGAGGTCAGTCGTGATCGCGTAAGTCTAAGGAGCTATTTCATCTCGTTCGCGTGGAGAGTTACGCGTTCACGTAGAGTAAAATAATGGGGCAGTGAAGTTGTTCTTCGCGATCGCGAGGGTGTTTTCGCGATCGCGATTAAGGAAAAATATGTGGGCAGAATTAAAGTTCAAAATCGAGGGTTTTTGATTCATAACTCAAATATTTGATTGAGCTCGGTAGAAGGAGAAATTTGGAGAGATATTCGGAGGAAGTTTTCTGGTAATGATTCTTAAATCCTTTATTGTTATATTCCGCTAATCTATGATTGATTTCATCATTTAATTTCGGATTTTGGGGTTGAAATTGGGAGAAATTTGGAAGAACTTCTTCAACAAAGATTTCGAGTTTTGAAAGGAGATTTGTGGTCGGATTTGAGTAAATGTTATATGGTTAGACTCGTGAGCAAATGGGTATTCGTATTTTGTGACTTTTACCCGATTTCGATACGTGGACCCCACAGGCGAGTTTCGAGTTAATTTCGGAAATTTTGTTCAAGTGTTGATTTCATTAATTAAATGAGTCTATTATTGTTTTATTTATGATATGTAATTTCTTTTGGCTAGATTTGGGCCATTCGGAGCCGGATATTTGTGGGAAAGGCATTGTGACCGATTGATTGAGCTTGGTTCGAGGTAAGTGGCTTGCCTAACTTTGTGTGGTCGAAATCCCCTTAAGATTTGGAACTATTATGATATGTGAGCGACGTGTACGTGAGGTGACGAGTACGTACACGTGCTAGTTATGAAAAACCCCAATTTTCTTACTGAGCAGCAACCTGTTTTCCTTTTATTTTAAGTTATATCATTTTAATGAGTATTAATCTATTTTCATTCTTAATTGAGTTATTCCAATATGTGTAGCTATCCTGTTTAGTCTAATACAGCATGTCTACGTGTCTTAATTGCTTATGTGAACTCTGTGTAGCATGCTTAGTGAATTTATTGCTTCTTTCTTGACTAGTACTTAGTCTAAATCATAAGATTTTGTGATGTAGTTACATTTCTTTTATTTGCGCTACATATTTACTTTGGGACTACGGAACAGTATTCCGGTAGATCCCCCTGTACTGCATATTTACTTTCGGAACGGTATTCCGGGAGATCCCTCTTGTACTACATATTTACTTTGGGACTACGGAACGGTATTCCGGGAGATCCCCCTAACTTGCATATTTACTTTGGGACTACGGAACGGTATTCCGGGAAATCCCCCTACACTTTTACGTTTGGGACTGCGAGACGGTATCTCGGGAGATCCCCAGTTATATTTCTATGTACAGAGTTGTTACCTTCTATGATTTAATTGTTGTTAAATTTCAGCCTTTATTTTATTGCGGTATTACACTCTATATTATTTTATTATATATTTACTAGTAGGGTCCTGACCTAACCTCATCACTACTCGACCGAGGTTAGGCTTGGCACTTACTGGGTACTGATTATGGTGTACTCATGCTACTCTCTGCACATGTTTTTCGTGTGCAGATCCAGGTACTCCTTATCAGCAGCCCTATCAGTGAGCTGGAACAGCTTTGGAGACTTAAAGGTATATCTGCCGCATCCGCAGATCTCAGAGTCCCCTTCTACTCTTTCTCATGTCCATTATCTTCCGTATATTTCTTTGTTAGACTCTCATGTGTAGAGACACTAGATTTTCCTTCTTTAGTTTGTAATTCATGATGTTCCGGGTTTTGGGATTTGTTGTGTATTTTTGAATAGATGGTTAAATTTATACTTTTATTCATTATTACGCAAAAATATTAGGCTTACCTAGTTGTAGAGACTAGGTACCATCACGACATCTCACGTAGGGGAAATTGGGTCGTGATAGTGAGGCAGTTCCCTGCTCCGAGTGTGGATCCCGATCGTAAAAGAATGGTCGTGCTTACAATCCCGGTGGATACTCGGGTGTTGTTCGCTTCGGTGGGTGTGGCCAGTTATCTACACTGTTTGGTGACCGAAGAGGACCACGCGAAGATGAATGAAGTGAGCACATCGAGCCTCTTCAACGAGGAATAACAAGCACTGAACCGGGTATATTTTCCCTTCCTTGTGCCCTTCGTGCATCTTATTTAACTTCAGTGTATCGTCATGGTCTTATCGATTTATTTTTCAGGCTTCGGTGATCCACCATGAAAGCTTCCATTGGTCTTAGATGGAAGTCAGCCAACTCTAGTTCGAGCTCAAGGAGCAAGTCCGGTAGAAGGACATGTATAGGGTTCTCAGCGAGCAAAAAGACGAGGCCCTCAAGGATCTCCCTACTCTTCGAGCCGAGTTGGAAAAATCTCAAAAAGAGGCTTTGTCCGAGAAACAGGAGCATGCCGAACTGGTTGAGAAGGTAAGGATTTTTGAGGTTAATAACGAGAGGTTACGAGTAGTGACTAACGACGCAACCTCGCAGGTCCAAGAGAATATATACCTGATTGACCAGCTCCGAGTTAAGATGAACGAGCTCAAAACTTTGGTCGAGACACTGAGGAGCAAGATGAACCTTCTGGCCTTAGAAAAGTAGGCTACAACATAAAAGATTGCATCGGTCAAGGACTAGCTCCGGGTGGCGAAGGATAAAGCCGACAAGTTGTCTCAACTAAATGACGAGATTTCAGCACAACTGGATTCAGCCGTCTTGGAACGGGACAACCTCGGCCGAGAATATACTGCACTGATAAGTTAGAGGTAGCCTCGATTGATTCCATCGAGGTCGAGGAAATGCTGGCCGAATACAAGACCGATGTGGAAATATCTGAGGCCCGCTTAATAACAAAGGCCAAGTATGTAAAGCGGTTATCCCAGAGGGAGACCCTCGAGGAGATTCATGCCCGGGGGTTTGATCTATCGACCGTGATTGAAAAAGATAAGAGGCTCCAGGCCGATGCAAAAGATCTATACGATCCCGAAGGTCGCGAAGGTTCCGAAGGTTCCGGTGCTGAGCCGAGCTCTAGTGATGATTAGGCGGACATGCCTTAGCTTTTCTTTCTCACTCTTTTTTTGTTTTCTATTGTATATCTCTTTTTTATTTATTTTGAGTTTGTTTTATCATGCCTTTGTAAATACTTTTTGGAATATATATAAAATTTACCCTTCGACAACACTTTGTCTTTTATTTTCATCATCTGTTTGCAATTTTTTATTTGAAGATCGTCATTAATGCCTTATTATTGGACGTAATCTAGAGTACCCGTTCTCCGGAAGCCCGAATGAGGCTCGATTTCATAATAATTCTAAATTGTTTAGGCTTCAAAGTTTCGATAAAATGAAGGCGTTTAAGGTACTTGAATGTTTTAATCATACGCGACGGTGTTTTGATGAGGATAACTTTTTAATAGGTTTTAATCATATGTAAGGGCCTTACTTTCTAAGTACAGACTTAGACATCTCCGAGCCGTATTAGGTTGTCCATAGCCTTTCATGTTCGGGCCCTGCCTAATAGGCCTGGTGCCTCCGGGATTCAATAGCCCGAGCTGTTTGATCTTTTTACCGGACGGCAGTCCCCGAGTCGGGGTATCCCTTAGGCTCTAGGATTCAGGATCCGTTATTTGTTCTAAGTAAATTCAACGAATGTATCGATGGTATAAAATGCGTAATGATAAAATATAGAGGGTAAATTTCTTTCATTGCTTTGCATGTAGAGTACATAGTCAAATGCGCATAAGACTTATGCCATGGCAAGATAGGGCTACATGGGTATGATTCGTTTGACCGTTTGACCCTTACAACAAATCCTAATTACCAAGCCTTAGCTTTTAATATTAAGTAATAACACCTTCTAAGGATCCTAACTTAGGGGGTAATGGCCCCTAATATTTGAGGCTAAACTTGTGAGGGCTCGAATATTGTTGGTCCGGTGTATGTGATCAGCAAATCCGGCTTTAGGACGACCTTCAAAATTATGGTAGCATGTTTTACCATTGCCTCGTTAAAAACCTTGCCGTAAAACCGACTTCGGGAAAAAATGGTTCAAGGAAAAAAGAGTACAACACGTGATTTTAGACCTAATAGTCACATTTGCCCTCGGTCGAGTACCTGCACAAGTTAGTCCGTAATATAACAAATTTTAGATGGGAATTATGCTCGTACCTTAGCAATAGTACC
Source organism: Nicotiana tomentosiformis (assembly GCF_000390325.3). Lineage (NCBI taxonomy): Eukaryota > Viridiplantae > Streptophyta > Magnoliopsida > Solanales > Solanaceae > Nicotiana > Nicotiana tomentosiformis. Next base: position 83,203,588 of record NC_090822.1, on the reverse strand, counting down.
GCTTTAAGTGTGCCACGTTCCAATTGTTTGGTAGTTGTTCACCGTTTCCCGACTAGAGTTTATATGAACCTTTCTTGCTTATTCCGATAACTTTATATGGTCCTTCCCAGTTTGGGCCTAGTTTCCCGTCGTTTGGGTTCCTGGCGTGTAGCGTTACTTTCTTTAACACCAAGTCCCTGACTTGAAAATGTCGAAGGTTAGGTTTTCAGTTGTAGCATCTCCCCACTTCATGCTTTTGGGCAGCCAACCAGACTAGGGCAACTTCTTGCATATCGTCCAATAAGTCCAAACTCGCGGTCATGGCCTCGTCGTTTGATATTTTAGTAGTATACTTGAACCTGAGGCTCAGTTTTCCCACCTCGACTAGGATTAAGGATTCCGTGCCGTACACTAGATACAATGGGGTCGCTCTGGTACTTGACTTTGAAGTCGTTCGATATACCCACAAGACTTCGGGACGGATTTCTTTCCATTTTCCCTTCGAATCTGTCAGTCTCTTTTTCAAGCTTTGGAGTATAGTTTTGTTCCTTGACTCCGCTTGTCTGTTCCTACTAGAGTGGTAAAGTGCTGATAATATGTTTTTTATTTTGTGGTCTTCGAAAAACATACTTACCTTGTTGCCAGCAAATTGCTTTTCGTTGTCACAAATGATCTCACCCGGTATCCCGAACTGACATATTATATGATCCCAGATGAAGTCGATGACCTCTTTCTCCCGAACCTTTTCGAATATCTGAGCCTCGACCCACTAGGAGAACTAATCGGTCATGAGTAGTATGTATTGGGCTTTACACAACGCCCATGTCAAGGGACCGATGTTGTCCATCTCCCACTTCATAAATGGCCATGGGATAGGACCGAATGAAACATCTCTACCGGTTGATAAATCATTAGGGTGTCTCTTTAACACTCGTTGTATTTTCATATGAAGGTTTTCGCATCTTTCATCATCCCATTCCAATAGTAACCATCTCTGATTAACTTCTAAACTAGGGATTCTGCTCCCGAGTGGTTCCCACAAGTTCCTTCGTGGACCTCTCTCATGGCGTAGTCAGTCTTTCCCGAACCCAAGCACCTAGTTAGTGAGCCGAAAAAGGATCTTTTGAAAAGTTTCCCCTCAACCAAGCTAAACCTGGCAGCTTTGGTGCACAGGCCTCTCGATTCTTTGGGATCCAATGATAATTTTCCTGTCTTCAGGTAGTCTATGTATTTGTTTCTCCAATCCCAAGTCAAGCTTGTTGAGTTTACCTCGGCGTGACCTTTTTATACCACTGAGTTCATCTGTTGTACCACAGCCCCCGAATCAAATTCATCGAAGACGACAGACGACCCCAAGTTGGCCAGTGCATCGGCCTCACTATTTTGATCCCGAGGTATTTGCTGTAGAGTCCATTCCTTGAATTGGTGTAAGGTCACCTGCAACTTGTCCAGGTACCTCATAATCTGTTCCTTTTTTACTTCGAACGTTCCATTGACTTGATTTACGACAAGGAGGGAGTCACATTTGGCTTTGATCACTTCGGCCCCCAGGCTCTTAGCCAGTTTTAGACCTACAATCATAGCCTCATACTCAGCTTCGTTATAAGTCAATTTTACAGTTCTAATAGAATGCCTAACTATGTTATATGTAGGTGGTTTCAATACGATACCGAGCTCATACCCCTTCGTGTTGGAGGCACAATCTGTGAATAGGGTCCAGATCCCCGAGTTAATACCCGAAGTGAGTAGTAACTCCTTTTCGATCTAGGGTATCAAAGCCAGCGTAAAGTCAATCACAAAGTCCACAAAAATATGAGATTTTATTGCGGTCCTGACTTTATACTCGATATCATACCCGCTAATTTCTACGGCCCATTTGGCCAATCAGCACGAGAACTCGGTTTTATGCATGACATTCCTCAATGGATAGGAGGTCACGAAACATATGAGGTGGCATTGAATGTATGGCTTTAATTTCCTAGAAACTCTTAGTAAGGTGTACGCTAATTTTTCTAGGTGAGGATACCTTGTTTCAGCATCGCCTAGGGTTCTACTAACATAATAAATAGGAAATTATGTAACTTTTTCTTCCCGGACCAGGACAACACTTACCACCATCTCGAAAACCGCCAAGTAGAGGTACATTTGTTCGCCTGCCTTCAGAGTGTGCATCAAGGGGGGCTCGATAGGTATCGCTTGAGTTCTTCTAAATCTTGCTGGCATTCCGGGGTCCAAGAGAAGTTGTTCTTCTTTTTCAACAGTGATAAGAACCGATGGCTCTTATCCGATAATCTCAAGATGAACCGGCCCAACGCGGCTATCCGCCCGGTCTGTCTTTGTACTGCCTTGATGTTGTTGACTACGGTGATGTCCTATATGGCCTTTATTTTGTCCAGGTTGATCTCTATTCCTTGTTAGATACCATGAATCCAAGAAACTAGCCTGAGCTGACCCCAAATGCACACTTCTCTGGGTTTAGCTTCATGTTGTACTTTCTCATTATGTCTAAGGTTTCCTGCAAATGTTTCAAATGGTCCTCTGCTCGCAGGGACTTAACCAGCATATCGTCAATATAAACTTCCATTAATTTCCCTATTTGTTCTTTGAACATCCTGTTGACTAGGCGCTAGTATGTGGCACATCGTTCTTTAACCTGAACGACATTACGTTATAACAGTAGGTCGCTGAATTTGGTTATGAAAGAAGCCTTTTCTTGATCGCCCGGGTCCTTCTAAATTTGGTTGTACCCAGAATAGGTGTCAAGAAAACTCAGTATCTCGTGTCCGTCTGTTGCGTCAATCATTCGATCGATGTTAGGCAAAGGGAAAGTGTCATTTGGACACACCTTGTTTAGGTCCTTATAATATACACACATCCTAAGTTTATTTCTTTTTTTAGTCACGACTACTACACTAGCTAACCACTCTATGTATTTAACTTCCTAGATGGAACCTATTTTCAGAAGTTTAGATACCCCATCCTTGATAAATGTGTGTTTAATCTCGGACTGTGGCCTTCTCTTCTACTTAACCGGATGGAACTTTGGATCCAAGCTCATTTTGTGCGTGGTTACCTCCAGTGGAATCCATGTCATGTCTAGATGGGACCGACGAAACAATCGACGCTAGCTTTAAGAAAATTAATAATTTTTTTCCTAAGATCGGGGGTTAACCCTGTGCCCATGTATACCTTTTGATTCGGTAGGTGATCGATCAATATAACTTGCTCCAACTCCTCGATTGTCGATTTGGTGGCGTCAGTGTCATCGGGTGCCATGAAATTTCTCGGGACGCTGTAATCACCTTCATCATCCGCTTCGACCACCTCCTATTTTTTCGGCTTGGCTAAGGCCAGTATCATTGATTGCTATTTAGTTTCTTCTTCGTTGGTCGGTTCCCTACTTTTCGATATTGAAACCGCGGGCACCAGATTACTTCATCGACAATGAACATTTTCTTTGCGACCGACTGTTCTCTGTAGACTATTTTCACTCCTCATAGAGTGCGCTTGGTGTAAGGTCGAAGGCACTACTCTCATGTTGTGAACCCATGGCTTTCCAAACAAGGCGTTGTACCTCATATCCCATTTGATCATGAATAACTTTATTTCTTGGGTGGTCCCAGCAGTGTTTACTGGTAAAGTTATCTCACCCTGCATGGTATCGCACGCCATGTTGAATATGTTCAATACCCGGACCGCCGGTACGATTTGATCCTGTAACCCCAATTTCTCAACGACCCTTGATCTGATAATGTTGGCCGAGCTACCTGGAACAATCAACACACTTTTAACCCGAGATTTATTTATAAGTACGGATATTACTAGTGCATCATTATGAGGTTGTACGATTCCCTCAGCGTCTTCGTCTCATAATGAGATGGCTTCTTTCAGGATGTAATTCTGAGTACGTTTTTGTCTCATGATAGAAACTTTGGTGTACTTTATCATTAGCACTTGGGGGACATCAACTCCCCCAATTTTCATGTTAATTACGTGTTGAGGCTCCTCTTTTTCGACTTGTTTGTTGGCGTCCCTATTTGTGAAGTGGTTTTTGGCTCGCTCGCTTACGAATTCTTGAAGGTGCCCGTTGTTGAACAATCGAGCTACTTCATCTCTTAGCTGTCGGTAATCTTCGGTCTTATGACCGTGAGTACAGTGGTACTTACACACCAAACTAGGATCTCTCTGGGCAGGGTCGGACTGCAATGGTCTTGGCCACTTAGTCTCTTTGATATGCCCTATGGCCGACACTATACACGTTAAAATTATACTCTGATAACCTTGGTGCCTCCCTACTCCTGAGCGACCTATCAAACTCGTTCTTGCTCACCAGGCCTCAGTTGCTCGGTCCTCGATCATTTCTCTAATCGTTCCTTGTCGGGTGGCGTCCAGATCCATTTCCCCTCAGATCCGTGTTGTATGTCTAGTATCGATCTCGGACCTGCGTCAGCTCCTGATCGATGATTCTCTTAGACCTGTCATCGTTCTGATAGGGCAAACAGACCCTGAAGGGGTCCCGAGTTGGTCGTCCTCGACTCTAATCGATCTTTGATTGATACCTATTGTGGACGTTGGCCCAGGTGACCGTCGGGTATTCCACCAAGTTTTGTTTTAGCTGTTGAGAGGCCATAAAACTTTGGGGGTTGAGACCTTGAGTAAATGCCTGAATGGCCCAATCATCCGCAACCGATGGTAGATCCATCTGTTTTATCTAGAACCTCAACACAAACACCCTAAGCATCTCGTTATCCCTATGCTTGACCTTGAAAAGGTCTGACTTCCTCGACTCGGCCTTGATAGCACCAGCATGGGCCTTTACGAAAGCATATGCAAGCATAGTAAACGATTCGATAGAATTAGGAGGCAAGTTGTGATACCATATCATTTCTCCCTTGGATAAGGTTTCACCAAATATTTTTTGCAATACCGATTCGATTTCGTCGTCTTCCAAGTCATTCCATTTGATCGCATATATATAGGAGGTTACATGATCATTTGGATATGTGGTCCCATTATACTTTGGAATGTCAGACATTCAAAACCTCTTTGGGATCAGCTTCGGTGTCGCGCTCAGGGGAAAAGGATTCTGAATGAACTTTTTGGAGTCCGGCCCCTTCAATATCGGAAGCTCTCCCTAGATCTGATTGACCCTGAAGTTATACGTTTCTACCTTCTTGTCATTGGCCTCAATCTTTTTCTCTCCAGACTTCACCCGTTTTTTCAATGCTTCGAGAATCTTCAACATCTCGGAAGTTTCCCCGTGCCTGAATTCGCCCAGTTCCACGTCAACTTGTTCATCCCTCCGAGTATTTTCTTGGGACTGCTCGGGCTCGACCCTGTTAAGGGAGTGGCTCTGGTTCTGTAACTATGCTATCGCTGCTTGTTGAGCCTGTAACATTTTGAAGATCAACCGCATGCTCACCCCATCACCTTCACCTTCGGGCATCTCTCGAGCCGCTAGCCGGGGTCCCCCACGAATATTGTTTTCAGGATCAGTCGGTAGATTGATGTTGATGGACATCTGTGAGTTAGCATCGACCGGGTCGGTAGCTGGGACACCAATGGGATCGATAAGGGCACATCATTGCAATGTATCACGTTACTATTCTCACTATGATGGACTGACTCAGTGTCAACGTTCAAGTAAGCAGATTGAGAATTTGACATCCTTGGGCTAACATGGAATCAAAACTTCAAAGAACAAGGTGGGTGCCAAACCGATTACCCCCCAAAATGGGTAGCAATTGAATTTGTACGCGTTTTAAAGGATATGTGATTTAATTCAATATGAATGATCTGAAAATAACTAGTAAAGAAGTTAAAGATAAAATGAAAGATCAAACCAATTGCAATGTAATGATCAAGCCTGATCTCAGGATGAATAGTGAAATTCAACCTAGATCGGACCCTCGATATTAGCTCAGATGCGAATAAGAAAAGAGAATAACTGAGGAACACTTTGATGAAAAGCTAGAAGATAATGGACTTTTATTGCTTTGATTTGCGTGTTAACAATGTGTCAAAATAAAAGAAACTTTCTCTTTATATAGTGGGAGAATTTTAGTCATAGTATAAGTCTAAATAAGGTAAAAATCTTCTTTTTCTGGTAAATGTCGATACATGGTTGATATCGGACGGGATTCGCACCGTAATATTTAGTTGAGGGCGACTTGTCACGTATAACTGTTCTCCTCGTTTCCCGTGATCTAGGAACTTTACTTGGCCTGGGTCCATTATTTTGTCGTGCCTGATCCCAGATGCATCGTTCACTCCTCCCGGGATCCGATACGAGGGGTCATTCGTCCTTTCTTATAGTCGCGTCGAACCATGCTTCCCTCTTGTTTCCTTATTGGGGAAAACTTTGCCTCCGAATTTACCCGCACACATACACACACACACACACACACACACACACATATATATATATATATATATATATATATATATATATATATATATATATATATATATATATATTGTACATACGCCTGTTATTTTTACTTTAAACTGTTGGATGGGGGCTATTTAGGTTAATTCTTTTTTTTTCTTGGTTTCTCGTTTAATGTCCGATATCAGCATTCGGGTCAGACTAATCATCATTCACACGTCATACCAAAAACTTTATATTCCTAGAAGTCTGAATCGAAACCTCTAAGGTTGAGGGATTGTATTCGCTCCGCCACAATCCTTGGTGGTTGTAAAATTTATCGATTCTAATGTTTGTGCCTTACCACGGAACAAAATATTCAAACAATTAAAATAAAATAAAAAATTAGTAAGAAACGAAAAAGTTAGGCGAAATACATAAAGCATTCCTTTAAGTTGTCCCCAACGATGATTTGAACACCTCAACTGAGGGCTTTTTTATTTAAATGCTTCACATGTCTAAAAAGTGAACTTAATAAACCCGACCTCACCAGCCCCCGTCGCGTGTGTTACACCTCCGGTGTCTATTATAAGAACAAATAAGAAGCTGACACGTGGATAAACAATAAGAAACAAAGAATTAAAAGTCATCTAATTAAAAACCTAAAACATAAAGGTTAATTTCACCGTTTCTTCCGTCTAACTATCTCTCTCTCTCTCTCTCTAACCGAATTCCACCCATCTTCATGTCTTCAATTAAGCTTGGCTTAATCGGCATTTTTGTTGTAAAATTCAACCTTTCTTTCACTTACTAAGTAGGATTAGTTGTGGTTTGTTCGAATTGATTATTGGTTCAAGATTTATCACCTGAAGAAAGGTCGTCCTAGGGTTTTGACAATGGAGTTTTTGTGAAAATGGGAGTCAGATGTACAGTGGCTTCGATTATTACATAAAGGTATGTTTAGATTATATATTTTTGTATTTTATTACTATATGTATGTTATGGTGCTATTAGATTAGGGTTTTGTTTCTTCTAGAAAATTCCAAAGGTCAGGGAATATTGACTGGTTTTCTTTTGTCATTTTCAGTGCCAAGTCACATGGACGAATATATTGGTGTTGTTTTTCATCATGGGCGTCACTTTATTGATGGAAAGTATGTGGGGGAGGGTGAAAATATAGTGCATGTGGTGGACAAAGACCATTTATCTTTGCCCGAGCTTCTGTCGTACACAAAAGAAACCCCTGAAATGGGCTACAACTCAATTGGTGGGTTCGTTGTTCAATGTCTTAAAACTCAGAAGTTCTTTCCAATTGAAAATGACTATCAACTACTAAATTTTATTAAAGACCTGAAGGATGGGGATCTCTTTGATGTTTATATGAGTCATGTAATAGATAATTTAGAGGTTGTGGAGGAGGATGTACCTGTGGGATATTTACCTTCCTCACAGGTTGGTGATAGTGACCAAGCTACAACTGATGAGAGTATTGGAGTAAATGTTGATGAGGGTATTGGTATAAGTATGGTTGAGGATATAGAAGTAAATACTACTGAGGGTAGTGCTGTAAATGCAGAACAAACTAGGGCTACATTTTCAAATGAGGATATAAATGTTGAAGAGAGTGCAGCTGCAGAGCATGACAACACAAATGAAAAAGATTTAAATCTGTCTCGAGATGAAAATTTTGGTGAAGATGACCATGAAGATATTCCAGAAGAAGATGACAGCGAGATAGACAATGAGTTAAGATCTGTGAGGAATGTTGCCAGGGAAGTAAAGAGAAACAGGCTGAAGAAGAATGTGAATGATGCTGGATCACAAAGTAAGAGGAAACAAAGGAAAAAACCTGTTATTACAGAAGAGGTAATTCTTGGTGAGGCTGGATTTGATAAGGGGTTTGAAGATATAGGGATAAATAAGAAGGATAAATATGTTGAAAAGGTAGGTGAGGATGAAGAGTATTTGGACATCTCAGATGTTGGGAGTGTAGACAGTGATGAAGAGTTAGACCCACTTGCTGAACCTGGTGTTGATCTTCCTCCTAGAAGAAAAAGTCAAAAGATCAGGTATGACTTTGATGTTAAAATTTTTCTGTTTGAGTTGGGCATGATCTTTGATAATGTAGAAGATTTTAGGAAAGCTATTGCTAACTATGCTATTCAATATAAAGTGTCTTTAAAGCTTAGACCCAATGAGAAAGATAGAGTAAGAGTTAAGTGTAAGCATAAAAAGTGTAAGTGGCAAATATTTGGTAGTAAGGATAAGGATTCAGGGAACTTTACTGTGAAGACTTATATACCTGTCCATAAATGCCCAACAAAGAACAAGAACAAACTTTGCACAACCAAGTACATTGCAAGAAAGCTCCAAGATAGAATCATCTCAACTCCAAACATCAGAGTACATGAGTTGCAAGAGGTTATAAGGGTTAAATGGGATTTGTATGTAGGAAGATCACTTGTATATAGAGCCAAGATGAATGTAATTAGTCAGTTTATAGGTGACTGGAACCTTAAATTTTCAAGGTTGCTGGACTATACTGACATGATTAAGTCCACCAATCCTGGAAATTCATGTTGGGTGAGAACTGATACAGAAACAGTTCCTGGGAAACATCTGTTTAAATATTTTTATGTATGATTTGAGGCTATGAAGAAGGGATGGATGGTAGGTTGTAGAAGAATCATAGGTTCTGAGTACGTTTTTGTCTCATGATAGAAACTTTGGTGTACTTTATCATTAGCACTTGGGGGACATCAACTCCCCCAATTTTCATGTTAATTACGTGTTGAGGCTCCTCTTTTTTGACTTGTTTGTTGGCGTCCCTATTTCTGAAGTGGTTTTTGGCTCGCTCGCTTACGAATTCTTGAAGGTGCCCATTGTTGAACAATCGAGCTACTTCATCTCTTAGCTATCGGCAATCTTCGGTCTTATGACCGTGAGTACAGTGGTACTTACACACCAAACTAGGATCTCTCTGGGCAGGGTCGGACAGCAATGGTCTTGGCCACTTAGTCTCTTTGATATTCCCTATGGCCGACACGTTAAAATTATACTCTGATAACCTTGGTGCCTCCCTACTCCTGAGCGACCTATCAAACTCGTTCTTGCTCACCAGGCCTCAGTTGCTCGGTCCTCGATCATTTCTCTTATCGTTCCTTGTCGGGTGGCATCCAGATCCATTTCCCCTCAGATCCGTGTTGTAGGTCTAGTATCAATCTCGGACCTGCGTCAGCTCCTGATCGATGATTCTCTTAGACCTGTCATCGTTCTGATAGGGCAAACAGACCCTGAAGGGGTCCCGAGTTGGTCGTCCTCGACTCTAATCGATCTTTGATTGATACCTATTGTGGACGTTGGCCCAGGTGACCGTCGGGTATTCCACCAAGTTTTGTTTTAGCTGTTGAGAGGCCATAAAACTTTGGGGGTTGAGACCTTGAGTAAATGCCTGAATGGCCCAATCATCCGCAACCGATGGTAGATCCATCTGTTTTATCTGGAACCTCAACACAAACACCCTAAGCATCTCGTTATCCCTATGCTTGACCTTGAAAAGGTCTGACTTCCTCGACTCGGCCTTGATAGCACCAGCATGGGCCTTTACGAAAGCATATGCAAGCATAGTAAACGATTCGATAGAATTAGGAGGCAAGTTGTGATACCATATCATTTCTCCCTTGGATAAGGTTTCACCAAATATTTTTTGCAATACCGATTCGATTTCGTCGTCTTCCAAGTCATTCCCTTTGATCGCATATATATAGGAGGTTACATGATCATTTGGATATGTGGTCCCATTATACTTTGGAATGTCAGACATTCAAAACCTCTTTGGGATCAGCTTCGGTGTCGCACTCAGGGGAAAAGGATTCTGAATGAACTTTTTGGAGTCCGGCCCCTTCAATATCGGAAGCTCTCCCTAGATCTGATTGACCCTGAAGTTATACGTTTCTACCTTTTTGTCATTGGCCTCAATCTTTTTCTCTCCAGACTTTACCCGTTTTGTCAATGCTTCGAGAATCTTCAACATCTCGGAAGTTTCCCCGTGCCTGAATTCGCCCAGTTCCACGTCAACTTGTTCATCCCTCCGAGTATTTTCTTGGGACTGCTCGGGCTCGACCCTGTTAAGGGAGTGGCTCTGGTTCTGTAACTATGCTATCGCTGCTTGTTGAGCCTGTAACATTTTGAAGATCAACCGCATGCTCACCCCATCACCTTCACCTTCGCGCGTCTCTCGAGCCGCTAGCCGGGGTCCCCCGCGAATATTGTTTTCAGGATCAGTCGGTAGATTGATGTTGATGGACATCTGTGAGTTAGCATCGACCGGGTCGGTAGTTGGGACACCAATGGGATCGATAGGGGCACATCATTGCAATGTATCACGTTACTATTCTCACTATGATGGACTGACTCAGTGTCAACGTTCAAGTGAGCAGATTGAGAATTTGACATCCTTGGACTAACATGGAATCAAAACTTCAAAGAACAAGGTGGGTGCCAAACCGATTACCCCCCAAAATGGGTAGCAATTGAATTTGTACGCGGTTTAAAGGATATGTGATTTAATTCAATATGAATGATCTAAAAATAACAAGTAAAGAAGTTAAAGATAAAATGAAAGATCAAACCAATTGCAATGTAATGATCAAGCCTGATCTCAGGATGAATAGTGAAATTCAACCTAGATCGGATCCTCGATATTAGCTCAGATGCGAATAAGAAAAGAGAATAACTAAGGAACACTTTGATGAATAGCTAGAAGATAATGGACTTTTATTGCTTTGATTTACGTGTTAACAATGTGTCAAAATAAAAGAAACTTTCCCTTTATATAGTGGGGGAATTTTAGTCATAGTATAAGTCTAAATAAGGTAAAAATCTTCTTTTTCTGGTAAATGTCGATACATGGTTGATATCGGACGGGATTCGCACCGTAATATTTAGTTGAGGGCGACTTGTCACGTATAACCGTTCTCCTCGTTTCCCGTGGTCTAGGAACTTTACTTGGCCTGGGTCCATTATTTTGTTGTGCCTGATCCCAGATGCATCGTTCACTCCTCCCGGGTTCCGATACGAGGGGTCATTCGTCCTTTCTTATAGTCGCGTCGAACCGTGCTTCCCTCTTGTTTCCTTATTGGGGAAAACTCTGCCTCCGAATTTACCCGCACACATACACATACACACACACACACACACACACATATATATATATATATATATATTATACATACGCCTGTTATTTTTACTTTAAACTGTTGGATGGGGGCTATTTAGGTTAATTCTTTTTTTTTCCTTGGTTTCTCGTTTAATGTCCGATATCAGCATTCGGGTCAGACTAATCATCATTCACACGTCATACTAAAAACTTTATATTCCTAGAAGTTTGAATCGAAACCTCTAAGGTTGAGGGATTGTATTCGCTCCGCCACAATCCTTGGTGGTTGTAAAATTTATCGATTCTAATGTTTGTGCCTTACCACGGAACAAAATATTCAAACAATTAAAACAAAATAAAAAATTAGTAAGAAACGAAAAAGTTAGGCGAAATACATAAAGCATCCCTTTAAGTTGTCCCCAACGATGATTTGAACACCTCAACTGAGGGCTTTTTTATTTAAATGCTTCACATGTCTAAAAAGTGAACTCAATAAACCTGACCTCACCAGCCCCCGTCGCGTGTGTTACACCTCCGGTGTCTATTATAAGAACAAATAAGAAGCTGACACGTGGATAAACAATAAGAAACAAAGAATTAAAAGTCATCTAATTAAAAACATAAAACATAAAGGTTAATTTCACCGTTTCTTCCGTCTAACTCTCTCTCTCTCTCTCTCTCTCTCTCTAACCGAATTCCACCCATCTTCATGTCTTCAATTAAGCTTGGATTAATCGGCATTTTTGTTGCAAAATTCAACATTTCTTTCACTTACTAAGTAGGATTAGTTGTGGTTTGTTCGAATTGATTATTGGTTCAAGATTTATCACCTGAAGAAAGGTCGTCCTAGGGTTTTGACAGTGGAGTTTTTGTGAAAAGGGGAGTCAGATGTACAGTGGCTTCGATTATTACATAAAGGTATGTTTAGATTATATATTTTTGTATTTTATTGCTATATGTATGTTATGGTGCTATTAGATTAGGGTTTTGTTTCTTCTAGAAAATTCCAAAGGTCAGGGAATATTGACTGGTTTTCTTTTGTCATTTTCAGTGCCAAGTCACATGGACAAATATATTGGTGTTGTTTTTCATCATGGGCGTCACTTTATTGATGGAAAGTATGTGGGGGAGGGTGAAAATATAGTGCATGTGGTGGACAAAGACCATTTATCTTTGCCCGAGCTTCTGTAGTACACAAAAGAAACCCCTGAAATGGGCTACAACTCAATTGGTGGGTTCGTTGTTCAATGTCTTAAAACTCAGAAGTTCTTTCCAATTGAAAATGACTATCAACTACTAAATTTTATTAAAGACCTGAAGGATGGGGATCTCTTTGATGTTTATGTGAGTCATGTAATAGATAATTTAGAGGTTGTGGAGGAGGATGTACCTGTGGGATATTTACCTTCCTCACAGGTTGGTGATAGTGACCAAGCTACAACTGATGAGAGTATTGGAGTAAATGTTGATGAGGGTATTTGTATAAGTGTGGTTGAGGATATAGAAGTAAATACTGCTGAGGGTAGTGTTGTAAATGCAGAACAAACTAGGGCTACATTTTCAAATGAGGATATAAATGTTGAAGAGAGTGCAGCTGCAGAGCATGACAACACAAATGAAAAAGATATAAATCTGTCTCAAGATGAAAATTTTGGTGAAGATGACCATGAAGATATTCCAGAAGAAGATGACAGCGAGATAGACAATGAGTTAAGATCTGTGAGGAATGCTGCCAGGGAAGTAAAGAGAAACAGGCTGAAGAAGAATGTGAATGATGCTGGATCACAAAGTAAGAGGAAACAAAGGAAAAAACCTGTTATTACAGAAGAGGTAATTCTTGGTGAGGCTGGATTTGATAAGGGGTTTGAAGATATAGGGATAAATAAGAAGGATAAATATGTTGGAAAGGTAGGTGAGGATGAAGAGTATTTGGACATCTCAGAAGTTGGGAGTGTAGACAGTGATGAAGAGTTAGACCCACTTGCTGAACCTGGTGTTGATCTTCCTCCTAGAAGAAAAAGTCAAAAGATCAGGTATGACTGTGATGCTAAAAATTTTATGTTTGAGTTGGGCATGATCTTTGATAATGTAGAAGATTTTAGGAAAGCTATTGCTAACTATGCTATTCAATATAAAGTGTCTTTAAAGCTTAGACCCAATGAGAAAGATAGAGTAAGAGTTAAGTGTAAGCATAAAAAGTGTAAGTGGCAAATATTTGGTAGTAAGGATAAGGATTCAGGGAACTTTACTGTGAAGACTTATATACCTGTCCATAAATGCCCAACAAAGAACAAGAACAAACTTTGCACAACCAAGTACATTGCAAGAAAGCTCCAAGATAGAATCATCTCAACTCCAAACATCAGAGTACATGAGTTGCAAGAGGTCATAAGGGTTAAATGGGATTTGTATGTAGGAAGATCACTTGTATATAGAGCCAAGATGAATGTAATTAGTCAGTTTATAGGTGACTGTAACCTTAAATTCTCAAGGTTGCTGGACTATACTGACATGATTAAGTCCACCAATCCTGGAAGTTCATGTTGGGTGAGAACTGATACAGAAACAGTTCCTGGGAAACATCTGTTTAAATATTTTTATGTATGATTTGAGGCTATGAAGAAGGGATGGATGGCAGGTTGTAGAAGAATCATAGGTTTTGATGGTTGTTTCCTAAAGGGAGCATGCAAAGGTGAATTATTAGTGGTTGTTGGGGAAAATAGAAATAATCAGATGTATCCCATTGCTTGGGCTTTGGTAGATCAAAAGACTACACATTCATAGAGTTGGTTCATAAACTATCTCAAAACAGACTTAGAGTTGAGGAATGGTGAAGATTTAACAGTCATGTCTAACATGCAAACGGTACTACAATTCATTTATTATGTTGTTTGTTTGTTATCATTATTATTGCCAGATCACTTGTTGTTGTATCTCACTAATATTGCATGTTGATGTTGTTGTTATTAGGGACTATCTTCTGATGTTGTTGATTTGCTAGCTCTTGCTGAAAGAAGAATGTGTGCAAGACACATTTGGGCAAACTAGCAGAAATCTTGGAAGGGAGAGGAGAGAAGGAAGCAGTTTTGGAGATGTGCTAAGGCTCCTTTTCAGGTAAAGTTAAGAGAAGAAATTAAGAAATTGGATGAATTAGGAAATGGTATTTGTGAAAGTTTATTGTCTTATGATAAAGAATACTGGTTTAGGGCATATTTCAATGAGAAGGTTAGATGTGATGTTGTTGAAAACAACATGTGTGAAACATTTAATTCCTGAATATTAAGTCCTAGACATAAATCTGTCATCACTATGCTTGAAGAAATTAGGCACAAAATGATGAATGGGCAAGTTGATATGATCAAGTTTGTTGAAACATGGGCTTCTGATATATCACCTATGGCAAGACTAGTTTTAGAGGAAAATAAGGAAATGGGAAGGAAGTTGAAAGTACAGTGGAATGCTGACACTGGATTTGAAGTGAATAAAGGCATGTATAGACACACTGTTGATATACAAAAAAGAGAATGCATCTGCAGATTATGGCAGTTAAGAGGTATACCATGTCAACATGCAATATGTGCCTTTTATAAGATTGGGAAGGAAGCAGAAGACTATGTTGAACACTAGTATAGGAAAGACACTTTCCTAGCTGCTTACCAATACTATATTCAGCTAATTCCAAGCATGCAATTGTGGATTGAGTCTACCAATCCATCAATTAAGCCTCCTGAATTTAAACCAGTGCCTGGTAGGCCAAAAAATGTCGAAGAAAGGACCAGGATGAACCAAAGAAGTGGGGAAAACTCTCAAATAAGGGTGCTAAAATGTCATGTTCAATTTGCCATCAAGTTGGTCACAACAAGTCAGTATGCAGTTTAAGGGTAAGTTTGATGACTTCCAATTCAATTTGTTTTCATTGTTTTCATAGTACTTGATTAATGACTTAGCAATCATATACTAAGGACAAACAAGCACACAATCGAGAAGGTCAAATGGAACAACACAATCAAGCACACAAGATGGTAGTCAAAGTAATACAACCCAAGTTGCAGGTACATCAACTACCACAACCCAAACTCCAAGGCCCCATCTTTCATGTGTGCTGAAACATCAAAGATAAGAAGGAACACACCATCAGTAAGAGGTAGAGAAACTGTAAGAAGTGGTGGTAGGGGAAGAGGTGGAAGATCAGTTGTTGCTTCTGTTATATCTGGTGCATCTATTTCTACTACTGCCAGATCACTTGCTGCTTCTGTTGGAAAGAAAAGAACCAGAAAATCTGATTTTGGTTTGTACACAGACACACAAACAGGAACTAGTATCCTTAATGTGAGTGTGAGAAGTATTATTCAATATTAGTTAACTATATTTTCTATCCTTATGCTTCTTCATGATTCATTACTGACTAAGTATATTTTCTAGCCTGGTAGGCCAAGTGAAAGACTTATTTCAACCGGTGCAAACTTGATGAATGCTGCACAAACTAATGTAGATCTTGGATTTAGACTAAATGGTCTCAAGTGAAAAGGTAATAGAGTTGTGACAGGAAATCAGCTTCAAAAGCAAAGGGATACTTCAGTTTCCAATAAAAAGATGAAAGTCGAAACCTCTACTTCATCTACACCAGTTGACTCTTGTCAAAGTCAAATTTAGGAAGAAGTTTCTTGTATTTTGTTGGTCATGTGTATGAACCATATTTTGTGAAGTATTTTGAACCTACTTCTGTTGGTCATTTGGTCATATGTATGAACCTTACTTTCGTATGTGATGTATATGAACCTGCTTTTGTTAGTTTAATTTTTCAGATTATTCATCATTTGCTATTATGATATTGGCAGTATAGTTTTTTGCTATTATGAGATCGAATTAGTCCACCTTTGCTTCAGCAGTCTAATTTTTTTGTAGAAACTAAAATACATTTGATCATTGAAAACTTCATAATACACATTATAAATTTCAACTACATTGAATAGGCAACATTGGCCTGGTCATAAATCAAAAATAATATTGCAGTAAAATAAATGGAGTTACATGCCATATACATATACCATACACTTAAATAATAGAGGATTCTCTCAAAAACCAAGTCAGAGTTACAATTACAAGCAGCCACACCAAAATCCTCTATTTCTTCATCAACTTCGACTTTTCTTCTTCATAATTTTTTACCCTCTTTAATAATCCATATATGACTTTGGTATAGTGTTCGGACAATTCAACATCATACCAACGGAAAAAATCGCATCCACCATCGACAGCTTTCCCAAATCTACAGCCATAGAATCTTCTACCGGGATTAAATGGTGACCACGAAAGTTTTAAAGGAGCAATTTGGCCACATTTGCAATTAACAACAGGTTCCATTGAAATAGAAGAAGTAGAGAGAGAGAAGAAAAGATTTTTTGTTGCTTTGCTAGGGAGGAAGACGATATACGTGGCTGGAGAGGTGAGAGGAGTGAAATAAATTTTTAGGGTTGGGTTTGGGAATTTAAATTAGGGACTTCATTAAGGGTTTTTTGGAATTTCACAAAAGATTCGTTACTTTACCGTTAGGATTACTTACACACGCGTGAATCTGGAGGTGTAACACACTCGATGGGGGCTGGTGAGGTCGGGTGTTTATTGAGTTCACTTTTTAGACACGTGAAACGTTTAAATGAAAAAGCCCTCAGTTAAGGTGTTCAAATGGTCGTTGGGGACAAATTAAAGGGACGCTTTATGTATTTTAAATAAATAAAAAACGAGGCAAAGAAAGTACATTACCAAACCATTGATCCTCTAACGTTATTGAATTCTCTTGACCTTAATGCGTGATGAGGATTTGGTTGTCATTACATTAGAAATTCAACCTATTTTCTTGCTAGCTTTTGGTAACTTTATAGGAGTATCACTTATTTATGTGTCTTAAGGATAAAGAGTGATTGCTTGTTTATTCCTAGTGGTTGGATTAGGTCTTCCCGTGGGTCGTCTATGATTGTGATACCCACTTTTTCTTCATATAACATTCTTTCCCTTTTATTCCTATTGATGTGACTCTCCCAGCATTACTATATATATAATGTATATAGTTGGAGATTCTCTTCAATTTTTTCTTACTCCTAAACTGAAGAATATGTGACTGTTGCTCTTAATTTCATACGAGAATTCGAAAATATTAATTTTTAATTTTTTCCAGACAAGCACATATATATTAGGAAACTACTAAAAAGTACAAATCACAATGTTATAGTTTGAAATATTTAAGTCTTATGAATAATTATCGCTCTCAATTATTTTTTAGGTTGTTTCTTTGAGATATGTGTGGGGGTGGGACTGGGAGCTTCAGTAGACCCATTCTAATCCGACATTGGGGAATGTCTTATTATTTTATGTGATGGATTGTTCCAAATTTACTCCGTAATTTACAGATTAATTAACATTGACACTTTCTTTCCTATTTATAAAATTGAAATAGTTTTTAGTTATGGAACTAAATTAGGTGTTCTATAAAAATTTCAAATGTAATTAAAAATGGTAGGCATTATGTAATTTTAGTGTTAAAATGCACGAAAATGTTCTTTTTAAATGAAAATTATGCTCAGTACAGTAAAACAGTTGTGGTGTGAAGAAATTGAAGATTTCGACTTCTATATCTCTTACAGGTTAATAATTTTGCTGTTTCGAAAATTTTGTATATCTCTCCGATTTGGTGCATAATATTGTTACTAGTGTTACGTTGTTATTTCAAGTTATTTCAAAGAATTTGTCGTCTCTCTAACTGAGTTACTCGTATATCCACTGCCAGATTAAAAAGATAATCTTGTCGAATAATTGGTACATGAAAGATATCTTATGCATATGATTTAGATTTATAACTTCTATGCTGATTAATTAAGCCAATGTATATATTGTGAAGACTTAATAGGCAAATAGACACTCGTACTTGTATAAATTTTTGTTTGCAATTCTCAACTTCACAGATATTATCCAGACACCTAAATTAATTTAGATTGGTGCATTTGCTCATCATTTTACAAAACTTGCACTGGTGGTAATGTGGATATGATGTGTGTACAATGTCGGGACTCATCGGCTCAGACCAAGTGAAAAACACGATAGTCAAAGGTGTTTAAAATTGATTTTGAACACGTTTAAATGAAAACTCGTGAAACTCGAGAGCCGTGAACTAAATCCGTCTGAATACGGGTGTCTATTTTCTTACTAAACTCTGTGTCAGCAGAAGTAATAGTAACAATTAATGAAGTAATCGAATTGATTACAACTCCACCCTACATTAAATTGAGGGTTTCGATCCCATGAAGAATTTTTAGTTACTTTTTCCTCTCCCACTACTCATCGAGCATAAAGAAAGTACTTGAATATATATATATATTCTCCTCTGAAAACAATTCTTGTTGAAAAAACCAAAAAAGAAAAAAAAAGAAGAGAAAATTGACAACAATGGTCGACCTTGAGCAAACAGGCTCCCCACAAGAACATAATAGAAACAGGGACAGATCAGGTAGCATATATCATGTGGGTTTAGCAGAATTCAGTAGTGTTCATACTCTATATATTTATTAAAAAATTATTAAATATGTACAAAATTAAATTTAGAATTCAGTCACCAATATTAAGAGCCCGTTTGGATTAACTGATTATAAATAGCTGATAAGCTTGTAGTGCTGAAAATTTTTTTAAGTGCTAAAATTGATTTTTAAAATTAGCATTTACGTGTTTGGATAGAAGTGCCGAAACTGATAATAAACAGTTGATGTGTTTGATTAAAAGTGTTGATAAGCTATTCTTTTGTTAAAATGACTAAAATACCCTTGCATTTTTTTCAAAAGATTATAAATTAAAAATTTCTTTGTAAAGAAAAGAATTAATAACGAATATGGAATGAAGAGAAAGTCAAGAAATTTATTTTGAAAAAAGTATTTTGTGAATTAGAAAATATAATTAAGGATAAACTAGTGAAAATATTGGTCAAACTAAAAGTGCTTATAAGCTGAAAAACCATAAGTTGGGAGGTGACCAGCTTATGACTTATGGCTGATTTTAGCTTATAAACACTTTGAGTATTTACCAAACGCGTAGATAAGCCAAAATGTGCTTATAAGCCAATTTGACCAGCTTATAAGTTTAGCCAAACACCCTCTAAATGTTATGTTGGGTTCAAATCCTGACTTCGCCAAAAACTCTCATGTGTGCCTATGACACAAAGTGGAAAATGAAAATGGACAAGGACTTCACATATAATATGCATTTGGAATATTTATTTTGACTATTAGCTACAAAAATACATGTAAAGAAAATATATTATAATTTCCTTCACAGTGAGCCAAGGAAAGGTGACGAAGGAACGGTTTTGGCTGGAAGTGATTAGAAGGATACGAAATGAGAGAAAGAGAGGCAAAGTGGACCCAATCCGACGCCGCATATGGACACGTTACGGGGTGTGGGCTCCGTCGACAGCACCATCACCTTCCTCTTCTTTTATTCTACCCCTTATTCGGGCGAAGTTAGAACACGGGTTTAGTTGAACTCAATAATTATTTTTCAAAACTTTATATTTTTTAAAAAAAATTCATTAAACATATATACAAATTATCTCAATAACTTATAAGGAGTAAAAATTTTGAATTCATAAATTTCAAATCATGATTCCGCCTCTGCCTCCTCTCTCTTTTTTGAGAAAATTATTGTAAATCAAAATAAATATTGCTCAATTTCTAGACTAGTATCTATCCTTCAGTTAGTTGTAGTTATATTGATTTGTGCATGCAATTTATAATACGTTACTAAATTTCACAAAGTTCTCCTTTAAGACTTCTCAAAAGGTTTATTCTCTAATGAATCATTTGGTTTGAAGTATAAGAAAATTAATCTGCAGATGAAATGTGATATTACTTGGAGTATATAATGTTATTCAGAATAATGAATATAATCTTCATATAAATAATGTATTGTTTTGTTTTTCGGCATTAAATTCCGCATAAGTTAAATAAAAAGTTTACTATTAAACATCAAACAATATATGTATTATTAATACCGTTATAACTTGTATAAGAATCTATGTATTATGATATTTAAGTTCAGATCACTACGATGTAATAGCAATCTATGAATAAGAATATCTAACGGCCAGAATCTCACTAAATTAGGCAATTCCAACATGATAATTCCTGCATTATTATTCGTCGCAAAAAGTTTTGCATTATATTCTCCACATAATAATGTTTACATTATTATATACCATATAAACAATTCCTGTATTATAATTTCCGCATAACCATAAACAAACAATCCCTAAATTTACTTTTCAAAGTTTTCATTCCCCTTTTTGATAATTATATTATATTTTCATTTTTGCATTATGAGTATAAAAGGGGAAATAGGAGAAAAATGAGAAGAAAAAATAGTGATAGAGAGAAGAAACTGAAAAAAGAGAAAAATGAAAAGGAAAAATGCTATAGATATGTGTTTGTGTATATACATGACACCTAGAAACACATAGAAGAAGAACCTCAGTAGCATCTTTTTAGAAAATTCATTTATAGCAAAGGGTTACATTAGAAGTAGAGGAAAAAAGAAAAGGGGCATCAAATAGCTCACCATGGGATGATAATTCTCTTCCTCTTACTCACTCACTCTTTTACTTTATTATCTCAAATTAATTCAGCACCACCTTGTGTTTTGAGAGGGTTTTCCATATAAGGTTTGTGACAAAAGCTTCTTGAATTCAATCCTTTCCTAATCTTTTTTACTTTTGTTTAATTTTCTGTTGGGGTGAATTCTACTAATAGCTCAAGAATTTAGCCCAAAAGAAAGATGGCTGCAGGGCCTTCATCAGCTGTGTTTCTTGCAATGAGAGAAGAAGAACAAAACCAACAGATGAAACAACAACAACAACAACAAGAACTTCTCATTCAGCAGCAACCACAACAACAGCAAGCACCACAAAAGAAGAGAAGAAATCAGCCTGGCACACCAAGCAAGTACCTTATAACAGTTTTATTATAAAAAAAAAAACATTTGAAAAAAACATAAAAAATAGAAAAAGAGAGCTTGAATTCTCCTTTTTACATCCAAAAATCAAAAAGAAAAGGTGATTTCATGTAAATTCAACTTTGCAAGGAAAACCCTAGTTAGTTTTGAAAGGGAAAAAAGACCACCTTCACTTTTTAATCTAATTCTCTGAATAAAATCTTTATATGTTTCCACTTTCTAACAAAACCATCTAATTTATTTTTATGGATAAAAAACTTTTTTCTTCTCAGATCCAGATGCAGAGATAATAGCACTATCACCCAAGACCCTAATGGCAACAAACAGGTTCGTATGTGAGGTATGCAACAAAGGTTTTCAAAGGGAACAAAATCTACAGCTACACAGAAGAGGACACAATTTGCCTTGGAAGCTAAAGCAGAAGAGTACAAAAGAAGTGAAGCGCAAAGTTTATTTGTGCCCTGAGCCCACATGTGTTCACCATGACCCTTCTCGAGCCCTTGGCGATCTCACTGGTATTAAGAAACATTACTCCAGAAAACATGGTGAGAAGAAATATAAGTGCGAAAAATGTTCCAAAAAATATGCTGTCCAGTCTGATTGGAAAGCTCATACTAAAACCTGTGGTACTCGCGAATACAAATGTGATTGTGGCACCCTTTTCTCAAGGTTTGTATATACTCGAATGAGTTTTTTTATTTGATTTATGGACACCCTTTTTTTGGTACTAACTAACAATCATGAGGATTAAAGTTTTTTTTAAAAGGTTTATTCAAGTGAAATGGTTGGCATCTTCTTTGATTTTAGGGCTTTTAGATTCCCTAGGTGTGATTGTTGAAAGAGGAACTAGAAATGATGAAAAAAGTTTTCACCAGCTTTTCCAACAGTTACAGATTCCTTTTAGACTCAATTTTCTTCTTTTCTTTTTCTTTTTGTCTGTTTTCTGGTAGGTTTTGTTTTTGTCTTTGGATCTTTTACTAAGTTTTACTCAGTTGATGATGAAACGGCTAATTAGCTAGCAGAAAAACATTTATGTGTGTGTGTCCACACGTGAAATCATCTACTATGGTAAATAGAAGTTTTAAAAGCTAAAGGAAAAAAAAAAAAAAGGTACCATCTAATTAAAATTTTCTTCTCTATCTTTGTCTTCTGAGAGTCTCTTTCCTAGGAACCATCGTCCTATTGCCGTTACTGCTATCGTTTCTTCTTATTCACGTGTTGCTATGCCATGTAAAAATGGCAGTGTCCCCCTTACATTTTTTTTGTTTTGTTTTCTTGTACGTTGGATAGATGCGTTCAGCTCTGAATTCTTTCAGCCACCCCTTTTCATGATAATGTCTTTGGACACCCTATACCCCTCTCAATTATCTGGAAATTAATTTTTCTCATTCACAATCACTACTACTTTTGATGGAAATGCTGTATCAAATCTGTGGTATTAACATCCTTATATAGCTAAAAAATGATTCAAAAAGACTGGTTCTATAGTACTACTCCCTTCTTTTTACTTTCATTTAATGGCGCAGGGATTTATCCTCTAGCCATTTGGTTTAATAAAGATTAAAATCTATGCATATGATCATCTCTTGATTCATTAATTCTATTAAAATGTCTTATATCCAACATTTCCTTTTGTTGCATTTTTTCAGGGAGTCAATACTAGTAATGTATTCTACGAAATGGGAGATCATAATGAATTTAATCATCACCCAAATCCTTTTTTTTTAAAATTCATTGTCACTCCATTATTGGAATTTTCTCGTATTTGAATTAGACAATTTACTTTGATTCTTAATTGTCATCATCTCGGGGATGGGACCACTGTACAAAATCCAACTCATTTTCTAATCTATGTTATTGTTGACGTTTGGTAAATTCAATAGTAATCATTTATCATAAAAGTTTCTACAACTTGACTATTACATTCTTTTCACAAGAGTCTACTACTGTTAATCTCGGTTTTTGATTATGAGAGTGACAGTTCGTTGTAATTTTATGTGACAATCTTGGTAAACAACACATGACTCTTGTTTTTTCAGAATTTTAGCTTAACGGTCCTCATCTTTTTCTTCTTTTACATTTAAATTTTTTGGCCATCTCACTTCACCTGCACAATAAATTTAATTTTGGAAATAATATAATAGTAGTATTCATTTTTTCTTTATACCTTTATTATGCATAATTACCTGTAATGATCTTTTAGGTAATTTTTTCTCATAAATATTATCGTGTTTAATGCAGGCGTGATAGTTTCATCACCCACAGAGCTTTTTGTGATGCATTGGCACAAGAAAGTGCGAGAAATCCACCAAGCTTGAGCAGCATTGGGAGTCATTTATATGGAAGTAACAACAACATGAGTTTAGGCCTCTCAAAAATGGGTTCCCAAATTTCAGATCATCAACACCATTCTTCTAACTCCACCGATATACTGCATTTTGGCAGCAACATCAAAACTAGTACTGGCCAATTCGATCACAACAACCTTATGGGAACATCAATTGGCTCAGCTTTCCGTCCTTCGACGTCCTTCTTTCTTCCAGCTGATCAATCAAATCATCAAGATTACGCGGCAAATAAGCCGTCAATCCATGGCTTAATGCAACTTCCTGATCTTCACAACAATGGAAATAATAACAGCTCCCCTTCTGTGGCTAGTATGTTCAACCTCAATTTTTTCCAGAATAGCAACAACAATAGTGAAAATGTTGGAAATAGCAATATTTCTGGAGGAGGTGGTGGTCTATTGCTTCCGAGTCATCAGTTCAGTAACAGCAGTGGTGACGGGTCGAATAATTCATCCAACATGTTCTCAGCTGGTAGCCTTCTTGGTACTGATCATCACATAAGTTCCTCATCAATCCCTTCTCTCTACGGTAACAACCTTAATAATAATAACAACACTGCTTCACCAATGTCTGCCACCGCGCTCCTCCAAAAAGCAGCTCAAATGGGTTCCACAACAAGCAACAACAACAGTGCCTCCTTGCTCAAAGCCTTTGGTTCATCCTCTAGCGCCACCAAATCCGATATTCATCCGCCGCCACCTGTCAACTTTGGAAACGTTGTTTATGGCGACCCTTTAAGCGAGAATCATCTTCATGACCTAGTTGTAAATGCTTATGGTAATAATGATCAAAATCAACAGAACAACTACGGGAATAGCTTTGAGCAGCAGCAGCCACCACAGAAGAAGCAAATGCTTAATAACTTTTCAATGGAAAATATGGGAACTGAGCAAGCTAATAGGTTGACAAGGGATTTTCTTGGAGTTGGGGAAATAGTAAGGAGCATGAGTGGAGGATTTGGAAGCAGCCACAGAGACCACCAGCAACAGCAGCAGATGAACACATTGGATTCAAAAGCTCCGCAAAGCCATCATCAGTCTTTTGGAGGTGCTGGAAATTTTCAGTGACGTTCAAATTAAAAAGTTAGGGGGGAAGAAGGAAGACATGCACAAAAAGTACAGGTAAGGTGTTTTTTTTTTTTTAAAAGAAAATTTTCTTTCCATTGATTGTAATATGCCTGTCTGAATGTCAATGTGTGTGTATGTTGTTTTCTCCTTTGGCTGCAATCTATTATTTTTTTTCTTGAATAATTGTCCTTTGCCTTCGGATTCTGCAGATACCATGGGATACCTGATTTAAAATTACTTTACCACGCATAATTATTGTATAGAATGAGGTTAAGTTTTGTATACTAATGGTGTAAAAAACAACATAATATATATATATATATATATATATATATATATATATATATTTTTTGGATAAGTATAATTGGTAATTTGATAAACAAATAGCGGAATTAGGGTTTTGAGAGTTAAACGAGTTTTCCTTTGCATATGCCTTTTAGATATTTTGATTTTTTAAATTATTGTGACTTATAATATTTTTTACAGAGTTTTCAAATAGATAAATTTTATTTCAAAGAACTTAAAGATTCTATGTCCGAATTCAAGGTCAAAATTAAAAAGTTTGACTCTCAAAATCCGAGTTCTGCCATATAAATTGAAACAAAAGGAATTGATTTACTATAACATGTTAGAATTCACCGACAGTATAAAAGAATTTTTACATTGTCGTCTACATATATAACTTAAGTCCATATAATATAATTGATAACGAACATAGGAAAATAAAGATTTTGTGACATAGTCACAAAATGCGCTTTGTGATTTTTTTTCAAACATGAGATATTGTATGTAAAAACGTGCTTTTAGTGCGAAAGTTTGGTTGATCTGTTATCACATCATTACTACTTACATTCACAAGCATATTACTAGTAAGATTAATTGAAATTCTACTCTATTAAAGGGTTAAAAGCTCTCTATGCTCAGAAAGAATTTTCTAGTTTGACTTTCTAATAGGCCAAAGTAATTTATCTTTAATGAATTGCGAAATACATAAGTTTATACAGTTATAGTGTCATCTTTTATCTTTTATCTTTATATACTATGCTTCTTTCTAGAATATAATTCAATCAAATATGACTATATGGGTAGTGGAGACTGGAGAGTAATAATGTTATGCCATCTTTGTATATACTATATATCATGCAATTTTATAAGATAAGAAAGGGTGCAAGTAAAAATTTCAGATTCTCTCTCACATAATTATATTCCTTTGTTGTTTACTTGTCTTGTCCCTCTCCCATTGTTCAGCAATTGCCCCTCGTGCTGCCTGTCTTCATGTGAATGCATGTACTAAGTCACGGGTGGTGCCCTATTCGGTCTTTGGATACTCGATAGAAATTCAAATGCATTTGGATTATTCGTAATTTCTATAAGAATATGCATAACTTTTGAATATTTTATTTACATAGAATTATATGTCTTTTAAATTATCAATATAATGTAGTCTTTGCAAAATCTGAAATACGTGAGAAAATAAAGAGATAGAACGAGAGGTATGCCATCAAAAATTGGCGGAGTGCTTAGTGTTATGTTTTCAGTATTTAATAATTACTAGCTTGACAAAATTTTCGTTTGTTATGTAATGCTATTTTATAATGTGTGTTTTTCATCTATATGTTTCCCCCTTATTCTTCTCTAGTGTTTCTTCGCCAGACTTCGATTTAACACATTGCGAGTCTTTTTCGTTAATAAATTCTGTGGATATTTATGCAGTGATGTAATTGGGCCCAAGAACAGGTTTTACAATGGAGCAGATAACTGTAGAACGAAGAAGAACTCTTCAAGATTTTAGCAGGAAACTAGAACAGAAAACTTTAGAAAACAAACTTTCTGAGTTTTATTTATTTTTCTTTTTCTTTTGGTTGGTTAGATTCTGTAGTCTTTATTTTTTAATTAGTTGTTTCTTTTTGTTATTAGCTTTCTGTTGTGTAATTGTCCAAAACATAGGCCAAGATACAGGTATTAACTGCACAAAATTTTAGAGCTGCCTTTCCTTGGATTGATATCATTGTGCAAGCTTTGGCCATCAGATGACAGATTTACATAAATGGTTCTTTTTAGGTAATTACGTTTTACCGGTTTAATTAGTTAGCTCACCACTCAAAACTATTGCTCGAGAAAAAGAGTCATAAATTTACCATAGAATTTTTTAGCTATGTTGGATTGAAAGTTTTAGGAGCCAGGAAGAGACTATATCAATACCCTACAAATCAATCTTAAGAACAGTGAAAAGAAGAAAAAAAATCATGAGAACCGAGACACATTCAAGATTTAAACTTGATAAGTTCTATTTTTTAATGTTTTTAGAATTGAATTCCTTGTATTTTTAAAACTAATGGTTTATATCTAAGATTTGTTGAAATCTTAACTATTTTTATATATATATTTGTGTTCAAAATCGAAAACACTAGATTCAAATGAATTTATCGCCCAAAGAACTGCATCTGCCACTGCCTTAGAGAAAGAGACGTCTCTCAATTCTCTTTATATCAATTTTGTCCTACCTTCATAAATATATGACCGTGTAAAACTATTGGATAAACTAGACAAATTACATGATGGATGATAAAAGAGACTCGCTCTCTGATTATTGAAATGCATCTACGTATTTAGTGAAAATAGACCCCATTAAAACTAATTAGTTTTGTTAATCTTAGTTACAAAGGGTAAAAGGCTTTGGTTTACAAGAAGAGAAAGCTCGGTAACTATTGATTAATTCTTGCTTGAAATTGAAGTCCAAAAGTTTAAAAATAAAGCAGTCATTTTACACACTCTTTTCTGTTTGGTGGGGCTTCACAGTAAGGGGATTCAAGAAAATTTTCTGAGATTTAATCTGCTTTGTATCCAACCAACTACAAGGTCCACGATATTTGGTAGGTTGTATCCAACCAACTATAAGGAGCTGCATGGCTATTCCAAAAAGCCATATACACATATCAAGTGGACCTTACACTTGAAACTATATATATATATATATATATATATATATATATATATATATATATATATATATATATATATATATCTTGAAAACTACAGGGAATCAATTGGTATAATTTATATCAAGTGGACCTTCTATTTGTACGGTTCATAGTAGCCGTTTGGGTTCTCAAATAAATTGATAGAGTAATTGGCAACTGTATTGTAGTATCCCACTAACTAGTTGTTCTCTTGGATCATAACATAGGTAGCAACATATGCTCGAGATATGTTTCACGTTATGATGTTTCAGGGGTCAAACTTAATACTCTACATTTCTTGTCTTGTAAACAAGAAAATATCAAGCATCAGTTAATTAAAGATGTCCTTATCTTTGGCTTCAACCATTGCTTTATTAGCTTCTAACATTTACACTACTTTAGACTACCAAACTTAGCTATTTCATGGAGTTGTTCGTCTTTATTCTAATAGAGTAATGTTGTGTGTATACGGGTAAAACCGAGCTCATGGTACATTTCGGTCTCCGAAAAAATAAGCCAAGCTCGAGACATGATGACAGGGAACCAAATCGAGGCAAAAGTCTCAGCGAGTCAGAATCCGGGGACATGACGCCCGCCTCGAGAATATCGAGGTCATGGTTCAGAACCGGTCTTAACCTTGAACGACTTCGAAGAACATTGTCAGGCAATCGAGCACGGCCAACGGAAGGCCGTAATATCCGTGACCGGCCGGATATCACGGCGGGGATCTCGGCACGTATCAGTGAAGAACCGGCAATCAGTTAATTGGAGGATTTTTACCTTTTATAGAGTTGTACCTAGAATAGGATTCCCCTACTATATAAAGGGGGTGTGATAATTCATTAAGGACACGGTAGCACGCATTATAAAGCAATATATTAATATTTTCTCTATTATTAGTTCTTTCTCTTGTTCATCAGTGCTGGCCATAGCGAGCTCGGATCGAGGGCGAATATTTCACGAAGGCTGAAATTATCCTCCTTGTGTGGTTTGAATCCATCTTATCTTTGTTTGTTCAATTTGACTTAATTTATCGCTTTGTATCAAATTAATCCGCATATCCTTAAAACCACTTATTAATGTAATTGTCATCCAATTTTGAGGGTAAACAGTTTGGCGCCCACCGTGGGACTAAGGATAATAGTGGCAATTTGATACAAATTTCCATAACACACCCTACTTCACACTTGTTCTTTGAAGTGTCTTTGATTTCAGGTCTGCGTTGAGAATATCGAACTCCCAATCTCCCCCTCTAAACACGGATGTTGAGTCTGGCCATCATGGCGAGAACAACAATATAGCGTCCGGTAACGGGGTGCCCCTCACCGATCCCAACGGGATCCCAGTCGCAGACCCGATCGACGCCATCTCACATGTGGCCATCAACACAAATTTGCCCTCCGATCTTGAGAACAGCATCCGCGGGGGAGTCCGATCGGTAGCCCAAAATGCTCGTGACGGTGAGGGATATAGGATCAACTTACGGATGATCTTCGAAATACTGCAAGCTCAGCAGGAAGCGATAGCCCATCTTCAAAACCAAAGTCGCGCTCCCAGTGGAGTCGAGCCCAGATCATCCTGGGAGAACACTCATAGAAATAAACTTGCCGCAGATAGGCCAAATGAAGCTAAACCTGGGACCAACCCCGAGATAATAAAGATGATCGAGGAATTGAAAAAACGTGTGGAAACAGGAGAAAAGAAAATCGAAGCCAATGACAAAAAGGTGAAAACCTATAATTCTAGGGCCGATCAAATCCCAGGAGCACCACCGATATTAAAAGGCCTGGATTCCAAGAAGTTCGATCAAAACCTTTCCCTTAGAGCGCAACTCCGAAGCCAATCTCTAAGAAGTTCCGCATGCCTGAAATTCCTAAGTACAACGGGACAACTGACCCAAATGAACATGTGACCTCATACACGTGTGCCGTTAAGGGGAACGACCTCGAAGATGACGAGATCGAATATGTCTTGCTGAAAAGGTTCGGGGAGACCTTGTCAAAAGGAGCAATGATATGGTATCACAACTCCCCCCCCCCCAATTCTATTGACTCATTTACCATGCTTGCAGATGCTTTTGTGAAAATGCACGATGGAGCTATCAAGGTCGAGACCATAAAATTGGACCTTTTTAAGGTAAAGCAAAGAGATAACGAGATGCTCAGGGAGTTCATGTCAAGATTTCAAATGGAACGGATGGACCTGCCATCGGTGGCAGACGATTGTGCCGTTCAGGCCTTCACCCAAGGAATCAATACTCGAAGCTCGTTGGCTTCGCAGCAGTTAAAGAAAAATCTGGTAGAATATCCAGCCGTAACATGAGCCGATGTCCATAACTGATATCAGTAAAAAATTAGAGTCGAAGATAATCAGCTTGGGGCCCCTTCCGGGTCTGTTTATCCTGTCCGAGCTAGAGACATTGATCGTGAACCAAGGTCAACTAGGGATCGATATTTGTCGTATAAAGATAATCGTAGAGGTAAGGGGTCCGGAAAAAACCCTGTGAGAAATGAAAGGAGAAGCGATCGGAGTCAAAATAACCGGGGACTCATAAGCAAAAATAGTTTTGACAGACCCATCGGGCCTAAGGAAGCGCCAAGGTTGTCGGGGTACAACTTCAACGTCGATGCGACTGTTATCGTATCCGCCATCGGACACATCAGAGACACCAAATGGCCTCGACCTCTGTAATCTGATCTAGTCCAAAAGGATCCCAACTTAATATGCAAGTTCATGGCATACACGGCCATAGAACAGAGGATTCCCGACAATTAAGGGAGGAGGTAGCCCGATTATTCAACAACGGACATCTTCGGGAGTTCCTGAGCGATCGAGCCAAAATTTATTTCAGGAATAGAGATTCTAATAAACAGACCGAGTATGAAGAACCTCAGCATGTCATTAACATGATCATCAGTGGGGTCGATATCCCCCAGGGGCCAATGTTGAAGCGTACCAAAGTATCCATTATGAGAGAAAAACGAACGCGAGATTACGTACCAGAAGGGACCTTGTCTTTCAACGACGAGGACGTTGAAGGCACTGTGCAACCCCACAACGATGCACTGGTAATATATGTACTCATGAATAAATCTCAAGTTAAGCGTGTATTGATTGACCCAGGTAGCTCGGCCAATATCATTAGATCGAGGGTCGTGGAACAACTGGGTTTGCAAGACCAAATCATGCATGCAGTTAGGGTTCTAAACGAATTCAACATGGCGAGCGAGACCACTAAAGGGGAGATAACATTACCGGTGAACACCGCCGGGACCATTTAGAAAAGAAATTTTTATGCGATCGAAGGGGACATGAGGTACAATGCTTTGTTCGAGAGACCGTGGATTCACAACATGAGGGTAGTGCCCTCGACGCTGCACCAAATATTGAAGTTCCCGACGCCGGGCGGGATAAAAGCAATTTACGGAGAACAATTGGCCGCAAAGGAGATGTTCGCAGTTATTGATACTCAATTTTCCCTCATATTTTTAAAAATACATATATACTCTCAAAATGGCATATTTGCATCATTATTTAGTTTACAAACCTATACAAATATTTTTCCATAATTTTCCATAATTGTTAGAGCTTTAAATTAATTTTCTTATATTTTTATTATATAAATATCTAGTAATTATACTTTAAATTATTTTGTGAGCCAAAATTATTATTTGCATCCATAATACATGTTTCAAACATTTCTATTCTATTTTTTATAATTGCATTAGCATTTTAAAGCTACTTATCTAATTTTGCAATAATGGCATATATTCTACAAATAATTGCGCTAATTATATTATTTATGCCGAAGTATCATTTTATATTTTTATAATATTGAGTTATTATTTTCAGAAATTTTATTGCACAAGTAGCATTTTATTATCTATTAGTTATTTTATAAATTATTTTTAAAATAATTGTTGTGTATTTAATAGCTGGCCCAAAACAGGCCAATTTTCGGACCTAAAACTACCGAGACCTCAGCCCAATTATCCCAAAACTTAGCCTAATTAACCCAATCCCAACACTAATAACCCACTAACCCCAACCCGGTCGGTACCCGCTTTACACGACCCGCCCCAGCATTCTTTTAATCTTGGTCGTTGATCTCTCAAGATCAACGACCCACATTTAAACCCTCCCTTTAACTAACCTAACTCCTAACTCGAACCCCTATTAACCCTTTTAGTGTCGCCTCTGTATCCTCCCATCTCCCTTCTCCCTCCTTCATAAACCCTAGTCGCCTCCCCCATCTTCTCCAAATCCGAGTAAATCATGGACTGCCTCTGTGATTTACTTACCTTTTATCTGTTACCTCGTTATTGTTTATAAGATTATGATGTTATATGGTTGTTGCCTCAATTTTGGCAAGTACCAGTACCCAAACGGGATTCCACCGCCTTCAATCTATGAGATTTAGATGATATTTTGTTTATATGCACTCTACATGGTCTGATTCATCGAGATCTTCAACTATCTATGCTTCCTTTTCAAACTAGGGTTTGAATTTTTCCCTTGTTCCTTACTGATTCTTAAATGATACTTTTCTTTTTTCGTTTTTGACTATTATTTTCCTTATTTTTGTTTAATCTGCCACATTTCCCTATTTTCTACTTTATTTTGCCGTAAATCTGACTCTAAATGATTTTTGGTATGATATTTTCCTTATTCTCTATTTAATCTTTTGTATTCCTTTATTTTTAGTATTATTTGCGTGATAATTGTTATTCCCTATTGATTTACTGAACCCCTTTGTTCACGCCCTAAAAACCGATTATAATTGATTCTAGTATATCTTTCCTTATTTGTGTTTGAATAGTTTGTTTTCCATGTTTACTTGGTTGATTTCTACACTATATAAACCCCTTAGGGGAGAGATTTTTGAACCCTAATTTAGGCTACTATTTTTCACTACTCTCTCACTCACTCACTGTTACCCTAAACCACTCTAAAATTATTGAATAACCTCCTCTGGTGCAAGCAGTGCTCAAAGCTCATTTTCGAGGCTCTTGCGAATTCTGAAGCATCGAGGATGTTGGGTTTTTGCTATTACACTCTTCACTCTTTTAATTCTGCTAATGGTTAGTGTTTAAACCCTTATAATGTTTACTTTCTTCCCTTCTTTCTGCACATGTATCTGAATTTTGGTTCAACTATGATGGTGTTCAACTTGATGTCATTCTGTGTTAATTGACGCATGAGAGTAGTGTACTGTTCATGTCATGACTCACTATGATTTGCACTCTACAATTCCCTATCTTCTAAGACTAGTTCTGTACCCTGTAACATCTTTACATGTTAATTTTGAACTTCAATATTGTGGTTGTATATTGTTTATGCCTATTGTATTTAGATAATGCCCTAACTTTTACTTGAATGAACTTTTACTAAGTCTTGTGTATGTTGGAGTGCTTTTTGTAATACTGCCCAAAAATCTATTTTAAGCTTGTGTCTTGCTACCCTGGTTTTCTAAAGGCAAACATTCTATTTCAACTGACAAGCATCTTGCTCCTAGGTTAACATGATTTTTCAGTATGCCTTGGTTCACTTGCTACTTTCTCATTTCTGTGATAATCAATATATGTATGCCTCCATTATGTCCAAGTATTGATATGGCCTTAGGTTAGACTTGACTTACTTTAGGCCCTGAAATGTCAACTAGTGCAATCTAGGTATGTTTGCAAACTTGTTTTCCTTTTCCTATGATGTTTGTCTATGTGATGCTTTGCTACTGAATTTTGCTGGTCTACTTGACCAGTTATGTTGTATGATCACTCTGGAAATTTTTGTCCATTCTCTTTACTTGTTGCTTTGGTATTCTGCGTTCCTATTCTTAGCCAGCTGAAAGCCAAGGCTATCTAGGTTCTTTGTTGGCCTCCCTGGTGTGAGCACTGCTCAGGGTCCAATTGAGGCCCTTGTGAACTCTGACGCACTAGAGGCTTGGCCCTAGTCACTCCTCTTAACCTCGAAACTATCCCTAATGCTCTACTTCCCTATCATGTACTGTATTCTATGTTTATTGCTCCAAGTGATGCGATATTTGGTATTATGGTTCATTGAAAGGGGTCTGAACTTCCCTATGTACCTATGATCGTGTGGTTCTTTGTTAAAGGTCTAAGTCTACTATGCCAGAAGTTTTGAAGGCCCAATAAGGCTAAGTATTTAGTTATTCTATTTAGGCCTGCTATAGGCATGTCTATTGTCATGTAATATTACTACTTTATTATTAATTTGGGTCTGTAATAATAATCTTTGTATAAACGATTTGGGTGTTAATAAAAGGGGATGGAGTAGATTCTAATATTAACATATGATGGGTAGAAAATATGTATATGGGATTGAATGATGCTTTGCCTTATGTTGTTCATTCTCTATGTACACTTTAGAAAGCATGCCATTAGGGAGACACACACACTTACACTACTAGTTTATTAGTAAAGCCTGAACTCAAATGTCTCAATATCTTTGTAGCTATATGTTGATTAGAGAACCCCCCCCCCTCCCCCGCAGGAAATATTGTTGAATTTCCTGTTAATTTGTATTACTAGAAATCGTGCCTATAGAACTCTAATCATACCATTTGTTATGGTATTGCATATTTCACCTAGAGAAATCTGCCTATAAGGTCTAATAATAAAATCAGACTCCTCATTTGTTAATCGTTAGAAATCCTGCCTATAGGACGCCACCGCTCGTCTTAATAACTGGTAATGACACCTTTTAAATACTGTTCATCACTCACTTAGGCCATTATCGAGTGTATGAGTAATTCTGAATTTCCACTCCCTCTATCACATAACTCACCTAGGCGTAACAATTATAGGGCTAGTATTTGAGGAATTTGCCTTCTCAATAATTGGTGTGTAATAACCTATGCAATCTTGCGTGCCTTGATGCCTGTCACCTAGAAATCATGCCTATAGGGATTTAAGTTCCTTAATTTTGAATTGCCTAACATGAAAATCTTGTTTCGCATGCATTTGTTGTTTAAGTGTGGAGGCAAACTTGAGCCTTAAATTGCCATATTTGAAGTCCAATGTGGTTTTGTATGTCGCTTAGTTTTAACATTTCTGAGAAGCCTAAGTGAGGTCTAGAACCACCCAAAATAGAGGTCCAATACCTCATGGGCCATAGGTATGGGACTGGTAGTGCACGCATCAGGTACGACTTATAATTGAATTAGTGCGCTTTAGGTAACAACTTTAACATAGTAATCGTCTAGCAGGAGATGATAGTCTGTGCCCGATGAATAATATGAGTAACACCCCATCTTGAGGGAGTTACGAAGTATTATTTATGTTGCACGGGGTGATCTTTTAGGCTAAAAAACTTAAGACCCTCCCTCTCTTTCCTCTTTATATGTTGTTATTAGATTTAAGTAGTTGTATCCCCATGTTCGCACTAAGATCTGTATTAATCATGTTGTAATAAAGTTCTGTGACTTTTGAACTCCTTTTGTTTATTTGATCACCTAGCATAATCATAATCCACATAATCTTAAGTTCGGTCGGGACCCACAGTTGTGGACCTCGAAGAGTGCCTAACACCTTCTCTTTGAGGTAATTTGAGCCCTTACTCGATCTTTGGTGGCGTTAACTAATCAAACAGAGCTATTTGCATAATAGGTGCCCTAACACACCTTAAAAAATTGTTAGGTGGCGACTCTTCTCCTTTAGCACTCTATCTCCCATTCTAAAAAGGAGTTCGCACAACGTCGAAGCCCGCTTTTCGCGAGAAGAAAAAATGAGGCGCGACGGCATGGCGACTCTGCTGGGGATTTACACTTTGGCTCTTACCATAATGAACTTGGCTTATGTGGATAAGTTTTCTTTGTTATAAAATGCACATTCATTTTCCATCTTTATTTGTTAGATTTTCTATAACACGCACATCCCTTTCTCGTTCACCTTTACTTGTTTAAAACCGTTATAACATGTATATCCCTTCCTTTCTCCACCTTTATTTGCTTAAATTTGTTATAACATGCACATCCATTTACCTATTCGCCCTTAGTTGCTCTAACTGCTATTTATTAGCTATATCATGTCTCTCCTACCCCTACTCCCCTGCTTACTTTATTATATTCCCTATGTTCCACAAACTAACTTCTTCTTTTGTCTTTCTTTTTATGTCCTTTATGTTTTATCTTAATACTGAGTTTATTGCTTTCACATATCTATCATGAAAATACTTGGCAATGTGTTATTATCTTTGCATAAAGCATGCTCCACATCATATTCCACTCGTGCCCAAATAATACCATAGCGGCACTTGATGAGTGTCCGCTCTCTTCCAAAATTACCCTTTAAATTGGAAAGGCTTATTTGCGGTAAACTAGTCGATCAGCGGTGCAGTCGACTATTCCGTGCCTTTCCCTCTCAAGTTGTCCACTTGAGGGTACCAGTCTAGACCCTTCTAGAAACCTCACTCCAATATCAATTGTGCATGCATCATGTCAAACCTAGTAAGGGTTAGAACATTATCCATGTGATAATCCACTAAGATAAGCCTTGCCCAAAGTCCAACTGGATTTTCATAATCTCAATGGACACCATCACGTTATGTGCATTACTTGGAGAAAACATGATGATATGTTGATCATTAATGTGCAAATAGTCAGACCCGGAGGGGGAAAGGGCTAACTCTATTTGTTTTGCAGAAAGTGAGGTACGAAGTTCTCAGGTTCGGCATGGTTCAAAACATCCCACCTTTACTGCTTGATTGGTGGAACAACCTCTCACCTAGTGACAAGAATCATGTGAAAAGGGTCCTCGAATATTTACCTTCCTTATTGGACATTCGGCCAAATAACGCATTGATTGAGGTCGCCACTATGTTTTAGGATGAGAAAAGAACTGTCTTCCGCTTTGGTGATATAGAAATGACCCCTCTCTTAGAGTAAATAGGAGGCTTCGCTAGGCTACCATGGGATAGTCCGGGTTTATTAGTACCATAAAATTGCACTCCCCGCGGTTTTTTGAAAATGATGAGTTTCAAGAAAAATGATGAATTACTCTATCTGAAGGATTCCTACATACCATTTGAATTCCTTTATGAACGTTATGGGCATATCAAGTCATATCGCCTTCACCGTGATGAACTTGCCATTACTTCTTTGGGTTGGACACACCACCGAGTCTTTGTGTTCATTATTTGTTTCTTGGGGTTGCTGATATTTTCGATGAAAGGGGGGAGGATCCACACTCACTTAGCCATGGTCACTAGGACTCTAATGGAAGGAATTGAGGGGAAAACTTACACTATCATCCCCATGATCTTGGCCGAAATGTACCGAGCTCTAGACCGATGCAAGCAGGGGTACGGACATTTCGAGGGCTATAATCTGTTGCTACAGGTTTGGTTATTAGAACATTTATAGAGAGGTGAATATCGTCAGGAACTTCTTCGACGACAATTGAATGACTACATATCCTACCATCATCCAAAAAGAATGACATTTACCCCAGATAGGTTCGCGCAACCTAGAAATTTTGTGAGATGGGTGCGTTTCTTCAGCAATTTGACTGACGAAAAGGTACATTGGATGTTCGAATGGTCCCTAGCAGTGAATTCATCATCAGGTCAAGAGAAACCACTCATTTAGTGTTGATCGGGTTAAGAGGAATCTATCTTTATGCTTCTATAAAGGTAATGAGGCAAGCGGGAAGAAAGCAGGTTATACCTCGAGTTTCCAACATGGTCCAGTACAAGGTAGACTTTAAAGGGGACATCATTTCGTTCAAGTTCGAGGCACAACATATGTGGAATCAAAAGGTCATTGTAGAGAAAGACACTATCAATCTAGACAGGTACCATGCCGGCCATGTATACTTCTACCCATCATGATTGGTAGATGATATAGCGGGAGATGTCAAGCCAGGGATTAATCTGAAAAATAGGGTTATAGATGACCCTGCTGAAGCACAAGTCAAGTATAGGATGTTGCGCATGAGGGTTTTCGAGTCTGAAGCTAGACATTTGGAACATCACAAAGTGGATATGGAAGTCATAAGCGAATGGAAAGATATTGCCACTAAATCAACAGATATATTGGAATATTTGGAGCAACGGTTAATGGAACTTGGGGGAAGATGAGGAAGAGGCTCTCAGATTGTCAGAATACGGAAGGTAATGAGGGAAGGCATCTAGTAAGGGCTTACCTACTGTTGGACATGCGCGACCTGGGGAACTTGATTGATGGATACAAGAAGGCCAAGCACGGAGAAGGTCCCTTTTGGGGCCAAGTAGATTAGAAAATGATGTTCTTTACTACTTTTTAGCTTAGTTTTAGATTTCGATTGTACTAAGGCAAATGCCATTAGTAATTTTCTTATTATTGTTGTTTTAGTATGGATCTGATCCATTTTCGCATTAATGAAATGAAATAATTATTGGCATCAATTTTCTCCAAGTCTATGTGTCGCTTAGGCATACCTCGGGCACAACGAGGTCCCCTAAAATTAGGACGTGAGTTTGTTACATGATTTTGCAAAGCATGTTCAATATTGCAAGCATTCTTTCAATATTCCTTACTGATTTGGTTACCTTTTTATTTTGGTTCGTGTATACTGGCATCATCCGCATATCACACTAGGTCCATAGGTCCTCCATCTCCTCCTCCACCAAGTGATCCTAAAGGCAGAAGCAAAGGGAAAAAAAATGGACGATTTAAGCGGTGTCAGAAAGGACAATGCAGAGAACGTTAAAACCTCGGACGGTCAAAATACTCCAGCATAGAATAAATTGTTCCTACGTCTGGAACAAAAAATATTAGATCTACAAGGGAAACTTGATCAGGTCCGAAACTTGGCAAACCTTTCCCTTACCCTAAACGTCCCCGACCTTAACCAACAAAACACAAATGCCCAAAACCCGATACCACCCCAAAACACACAAAATCCGTAAGATCCTCCCGCACCACATCAATACTCCACACCTTCTTAGAACCACAACCCTCCACCGGTACCTACTCCTCAACAACACCATCACCTCCCAACTCAATACCCATAAACAACCACATACCACACCCCTCAGAATGTACCACAGCCTACTCCTGACCCGCAAAACTCAACCAATGACCACCATTACG
Source organism: Nicotiana tomentosiformis (assembly GCF_000390325.3). Taxonomy (NCBI): domain Eukaryota; kingdom Viridiplantae; phylum Streptophyta; class Magnoliopsida; order Solanales; family Solanaceae; genus Nicotiana; species Nicotiana tomentosiformis. The sequence continues at coordinate 83,164,630 of NC_090822.1, read as the reverse complement.
CCCAGATTCCTGGAGTCCACCAAATAAATCCCATATATGTGAAACCTTTACCCCACACCCCACAACAGACCCTATACATACCCGAATCCACCGAGAAGGACCTGCTCATCAAGAACATGACGGAAGAACTCAAGAAACTTACTGGAAGAGTTCAAAGTGTCGAAGGGGGGAAATGCATTGAGGGTTTGGATTATGAAGATTTGTGTATTCAACCAGATGTAGAACTGCCAGAAGGTTACAAACCTCCTAATTTCAAAATATTCGACGGGACTGGTGATCCGAAGGTGCACTTGAGAACGTACTGTGACAAGCTTATAGGAGTTGGCAAGGATGAAAGAATTTGTATGAAGTTGTTCATGAGGAGCCTCACTGGAGATGCTCTGTCTTGGTACATTAGTTAGAACCCAAAGAAGTGGGTTAATTGGGTGAGCATGGTGTCAGATTTCATGGATCAATTCAGGTTTAACACAGAAAATGCACCAGGCATTTTCTACATTAAGAATCTCAAGAAGAAGCCAACAGAAACTTTCTGCGAATATGCTACTCGGTGGAGGTCTGAAGCTGTAAAAGTAAGGCCAGCACTGGAAGAAGAACATATGCATAAGTTCTTCGTCAGAGCTCAAGACCCGCAATATTATGAAAGACTGATGGTTATTGAAAACCATAAATTTTCTGACATCATCAAATTGGGAGAAAGATAGAAGAATGGATCAAAAGTGGAATGGTGACAAATTTTGAAGCACTCCAAGCCACAAATAAAGCCTTACAGTCATGAGGTATCTCCAAGTAGAAAGAAGTAGGTGCGATGATGGTAGCCCAAGGTCCAAAGTCTCCTCTTACATACCAAACACCTCCACCCACATATCAACCTTCACCTCCCAGATACCAATAACCTACCGCCACTTACCATACTTATAACACCCAACCAGCGTACTACCACTCACCACCAGCCCGCCAAAACTACCAAAAACCTAGACCAAATTTTGACTGTAGACCACCCGGATAATACACCCCAATTGCTGAACCTATAGACCAACTGTACGAGAGACTGAAGGTTGCCGGTTATATCACTCCCATTCCCACTGTTGCTATGGAAAACTCCTCTTAGTGGATTAACCCAAATAAGACATGTGCCTATCACTCAGGCATGGAATGTCATACTATTGATGATTGTCGTACTTTGAAGGATAATATTTAGACATTAATCGACACCAAAGTCATACAGGCAAAGGATGCTGCACCCAATGTCCATAATAATCCTCTCCCGAATCACTAGAGTGGAGGGGTAAACGTGATAGAGACCGATGAAGAATGGGACTCAGAGGGGTCAATTGGACTCATTCGAGAAGGGGATAATCCTAAAACATCTCCAGTCACTCTCACACCTATCATGGTATAAACTCAGGCACCAATTAAAGTTGAGATAGATGCACCAACTCTGTTTGAGGTTGAAGTAACAATGCCCTTCACCGTGATGGTAGCACATACGCCATCTTATAAGTCTAATGATATACCATGGGATTATGTTGCGGAATCAAGAAGGAAAGGTAATGCAAAAATGGAAGAAATAGGTGCAGCGCAAGGCATGACCAAAATTGGTAGGATTTATACACTCATTTGGGAGGAACGAGCAAAGAAACAGCATCTAAATTGCTTGTCATTGAGACTAGCCCAGACGACCTTTGGAGAAAGGTTCAGGAAAGAGAATATTCGGTGGTCAATCATCTGAACAAAACCCCTGCTTAAATATCCATTTTATCACTACTACAACACTCCGAGGCACATAGGAATGCCCTGATGAAATGGCCAGCGAAGAAATGGCCAACATGGTAGGGCAAGTGTTGGAAGGTCACAAGATCATTTTTCATGAAGACGAGCTGCCACCAGAGAACTAAGTCACAACAGGGCATTGCATATCACAGTGCAGTTTGAGGACAAGTTCATTGCTAGAGTCCTGATTAGATGGGGGTTCGAGTCTCAACATATGTCCATTAACTACTCTGAAAAGATTGGGTAAAGGCCTGCACAAGATACGAGCAGGAAGTATGAATGTGAAAACATTTGATGGGTCTCAAAATGCCACAATTGGGGAGACCAACCTCAGCCTTTAAATGGGTCCAACCTGGTTTGATGTTGAGTTTCAAGTGTTGGACATATCTGCTACCTAAAATCTATTATTGGGACGACCTTGGATACATGCCGTTGGGGCCATAGCTTCTACTCTACATCAGGTCATGAAGTTTGAATGGAACCATCAGGAAGTGATCATCCATGGAGACGGAAGTAATCCCATTTACACCAATCAAACTATTACGGTCATCGAGAATAGAAGGAAGTTGGGTGGAGAAACATACCATCGCATCAAGCGCGTCAACGCAATTGAAAAGGACAAATGGTGGAGCAATAAAATAGAAGGCATATTGGCATGGACAGGGTATGAACCTGGCAAGGGTCTCGGTAGGAATATCCATGGGATCACCAAATTAATACAACTAAAGCGTCACGTCACAACTTTTGGGTTTGGGTATGAATACACCTGGCACGAGTATCAGAATTGGTCGCCACCATGGCGTGGTCCTTATTACCCTTTAGAACAACTGGTACCACATTTGCACCAGTCATTTCATCAAGCTAACATGATGTGGGGGTCTGAAGAAGATGATGTTTTGGTTGGCATAAGGAATTTTTTTCTAGACGATGAAGACATGGATTGCAGTGCGATAGTTGAGGAGGAGAAGGAGGAAGACCTTGTGAGCATCTAAGACATTTTCAGTATTTTATTTTAAGCATATTTTATTTTGAAATAATTGCTCGAGTAATCGAGCCGTACTTGTTTGATGTTTTCAAGATTTATCTAATGCATTGTTATTTTTAGTATTTATTATTTTTCTTTATATTTTTCTCTACAATGTTATTATTACCTATCCCGATGAACCTACGACTGTGATATGTAATGAGATAACACAACATAAGGATAATGATTTAGAGGATCTGGAAGAGGATATAATACCCGAGGAAATTGTCAGAGAAGTGGAAAACTTTGAAAACAAGCCTAAGTCTAATTTGGATGAGACTGAAACCGTTAATTTGGAGACTCCGAAACGGTCAAGGAAACTCGTATAAGCATTCACCTATCGTCGTCAGAGAAGGAAGAATACATCCGGTTCTTGAAGGAGTATGAGGATATTTTTGCATGGTCCTATGATGATATGACCGGTTTGAGCACATCCATAGTGGCTCATAAACTACCTATCAATCTAATATGTCCGCATGTAAAGCAGAAGGTCAGAAAGTTCAAACCAGTTATGAGTCTGAAAATAAAGGAGGTAGTCACCAAGCAGATCAAAGCCAAAGTTCTCAGAGTAGTTGAATATCCGACCTGGTTGGCTAACATTGTGTCGGTTCCAAAGAAAGACGGGAAGGTTGGAGTGTGTGTCGACTATCGGGATTTAAATAGAGAAAGTCCCAAAGATGATTTCCCTTTGCCCAATATACATATACTGATTGACAATTGTGCCAAGCATGAATTTCAATCCTTTGTGGATTGCTTCGCGGGATATCATCAGATCTGGATGGATGAAGAGGATGCCAAAAAGACAACCTTTATTACACCATGGGGAGTATATTGTTACAAGATGATGCCGTTTAGCCTAAAGAATGTTGGAGCCACCTATAAGAGGTCCATGACAACCATTTTTCATGACATGATACACAAGTAGATAGAGATGTATGTGGATGACGTCACCATCAAATCCAAGAAAAGCACAGATCATATAGCAGATTTGAGGAAATTCCTTGATCGACTTCTAAGGTATAACTTGAAACTGAATCCCTCAAAATATGCCTTCGGAGTCCCTGCTGGAAAGTTATTAGGGTTCATCGTTAGCCGCCGAGGAATTGAGCTAGACCCGTCAAAGGTCAAGGCTATCCAAGATTTGCCACCTCCGAAGAACAAGAAAGATGTGATGAGTTTCTTGGGGCGTCTCAATTACATCAGCCGTTTCATAGCACAATCAACTGTGATCTGTGAACCGATTTTCAAAATGTTTAAGAAAGATGCTACAACAAGTTAGACTGAAGAGTGCCAGAAAGCCTTTGACAAGATCAAGGAATATTTATCCAAACCACCCGTTCTGGTCTCACCGGAACCTGGGAGATCGCTGCTACTCTATTTATCTTTATTAGATGGGGCTTTTGGCTGTGTCTTAGGACAACATGACGAGACGGGAAGAAAGTAACATGCCATATACTATCTAAGTAAGAAGTTCACACCCTACGAAGCACGGTACTTTTTGCTGGAGCGCACCTGCTGTGCTTTGACATGGATAGATCAGAAGTTGAGGCACTACTTATGTGCCTACACCATATATCTCATATCAAGGATGGAACTGCTAAAATACATCTTCCAGAAACCCATGACTACGGGAAAGTTGGCAAAATGGCAGAAACTACTAAGTGAGTTCGACATCATCTATGTAACTCAGAAGGCAGTCAAGGGGCAAGCGTTGGCAGATCATCTGGCAGAAAATCATGTGGGTGGATAATACGAACCACTGAAAACGTATTTTCCTGATGAAGAGGTATCATTCGTAGGAGAAGATATCACTGAAACCTATGACGGTTGGAGAATGTTCTTCGATGGAGCTGCAAACTTCAAAGGAGTAGGTATTGGAGCAGTTTTAGTGTTAGAAACATGTCAACAATATCCAGTATCCGCAAAGCTCAGGTTTCCATGTACCAACAATATGGAAAAATATGAGGCTTGCATCTTGGGACTCAAGTTGTCCATTGACATGAACGTTCAGGAATTGCTAGTAATTGGTGACTCAGACCTTTTGGTACATCAGGTTCTAGGAGAATAGGCTACAAAGAATACCAAAATACTGTTGTATTTGTACTATGTACAAGAATTAATGAAGAGATTCACAAAGATAGAGTTCAAACATGTTCCGACAATCCAGAATGAGTTCGCAGATGCAGTGGCCACTCTATCTTCCATGATACAACACCCAGAAAAGAATTTTATCAACCATATACCTATAGGGATTCATAATCAGCCAGCTTATTGTGCTCATGTTGAAGAAGAAGTTGATGGGAATCCATGGTTCCATGACATCAAAGAATATTTTGCAAAAGGAGAATACCCGGAGCATGCAAATACTCAGAAACGCACACTTCGAAGGTTATCTAACCACTTCTTCCAAAGCATAGGAATTATGTACAGAAGGACTCCAGATCTGGGGTTATTACGGTGCGTCAACACCAAGGAAGCATCCAAATTGCTCGAAGAGATACATGCCGGAACTTGCGGACCACACATGAATGGCTTCGTCTTAGCTAAGAAGATATTAAGAGTAGGGTATTTTTGGATGACTATGGTAACAGATTGCATTAGGTATGTCCAAAAGTGTTATCAATGCCAAGTACATGTTGATATGATACAAGTTCCACCCAATGAAACAAGTGAACCTTGGCCTTTCTCCGCTTGGGGCATGGATGTCATCGGTCCAATCAAACCCACCGCTTCAAATGGGCCCCGATTCATTCTAGTGGTCATAGATTATTTCACAAAGTAGATTGAAGCCGCATCTTACAAGGCTGTAACTAAGAAGGTCGTAGCAGATTTTGGTAGGGATTGTATTGTTTGTCGATTTGGGGTACCGGAATCAATCATCACTGACAATGCCGCCAACCTTAATAGTGATTTGATGAAATCCATGTGTGAAACCTTCAAGATCCAGCATAAGAATTCCACAGCATACAAGCCACAAATGAATGGAGCTGTGGAAGCCGCCAATAAGAACATCAAGAAAATATTAAGGAAGATGGTAGATAATCACAAACAATGGCACGAGAAGTTATCATTTGACCTACTTGGAAATTGTACCACGGTTCGCACATCAACTGGGGAAACTCCTTATTTGCTGGTCTATGGCATTGAAGCCGTCATTCCCGCCGAAGTAGAAATTCCTTCTTTAAGAATAATACAAGAGGTTGAACTCAGTGATGTAGAATGGATACAAAGTTGTTATGAACAACTGGCTCTCATTGACGAAAAAATAATGAACACAGTATGTCACGGTCAACTTTACCAAAACAGGATGTCCAGAGTTTTCAACAAAAGAGTCAGGCCTAGACAATTCACGCGAGGGCAATTGGTGCTAAAGTGGATCTTCCCGCATCAAGATGAAGCCAAAGGAAAATTTTCACCCAATTGGCAAGGGACCTACATGGTTCACAGAGTACTAACAGGAGGAGCACTCATACTTGCAGAAATGGATGGAGAAATTTGGCCAAAACCTATCAACTCAGACGCAGTCAAGAGATACTATGTTTAGATTGTTTACATTTCTTCATTTGATGTAACTAAACTATGCTTGACCTGATTCTCGTTTAAGAGGGGATACGTAGGCAGCCCTGTGGGTTCGGTCACATCTCAATAAGATCTTCATTTTGCCATGGTCAGAAACTGGGGTAGAATTTTGAGGAGGACCCTCAAAATTCTAAAGCAAGTCCACCCAACTTCGTCATACATAGAACAATCAAAGAATTGCTTTTAAAACTGGGGTAGAATTTTGAGGAGGACCCTCAAAATTCTAAAGCAAGGAGGTCGCAATGTCTTTAAAATATGTCACAGTCATGGGTTCATCTAACTTACTTGATATCACATACTACTATATTTTAAAATAACTACATTCATCAAATGCACGCATTTCTTTCAAAAAAAACTTTATTCCTATAAACAGTCAGATGTTACCCAGGGTGACTCAAACAGGATCTCAAGATAGGAGCACAGGCAAAGCAGAAGACAAAAGCGTGAACCAACCTTTCCCTACAAAACTCACAATTTTTCTTTGGATATAGGCATAGTAAGGCAATAATAACTGCAGACACATCAGGTCACTACCTTCAAGATAGCATATTATCTACTTCAAGATAGCAGATTATCTACCCCAAGAATCTCCATCTAAGAAATACTCTACTATCACTCATCATTTTCTTTCCATGAGGCTAAGTCGTGCCTCCTAACTGCATAAAGCTAAGCATTGCCTTTCTTTGCAAGAGACTAAGCATTGTATCCTAATTGCATGAGACTAAACAAGGTCTCCAATTTTGCATGAGACTAAGCCTTGCCTACTTAACTGCATAAGGCCAAGCACTGCCTTTCTTTGCATGAGGCTAAGCCCTGCCTCCTCAACTACATAAGGCTAAGTATTGCCTTTCCTTGCATGAGACTAAGCATTATCTCCTATTTGCATGAGTCTAAGCCTTGCCTCTTCAACAGCATAAGGCTAAGCACTGTCTTTCTTTGTATGAGGCTAAGTCCTGCCTCCTCAACTGCATAAGGCTAAGCATTGACTTTCCTTGCATGAGACTACACATTGTCTCCTATTTGCATGAGGCTAAGACCTGTCTTTTCAACTGCATAAGGCTAAGCATTGCCTTTCCTTGCATGAGACTAAGCATTGTCTCCTATTTGCATGAGGATAAGCCTTGCCTCTTTAACTGCATAAGGCTAAGCATTTCCTTTCTTTGCATGAGGCTAAGCCCTGCCTCCTCAACTGCATAAGGCTAAGCATTGCCTTTCTTTGCATGAGACTAAGCACTGTCTCCTATTTGCATGAGGCTAAGCCATGCCTCTCCAAATGCATAAAGCTAAGCATTGCCTTTATTTGCATAAGACTAAGCACCATATCCTATTTACATACGGCTAAGCCCTTCCTCTCCAATTGCATAAGGCTAAGCATTGCATTCCCTTACATCGAGACTAACCATTGTCTCATCTTCTTGCATGAGTCTAAGCACTGCCTCCTCAATTGCCTAAGGCTAAGCATTGTCTTGTACTTGCATAAGACCAAATGTTATCTCCACCACGCCATTTAAAACCTAGCACTATCCTCTATTCGCCTGGGGATAAACACTGCCCTAATCTTATACAAGACTAAGCTTTGTCTTGTTTTACTTTGTATACGACCGAGCATCATATCTTTGCATCTCATGGGCTGAAACATCGCCATTTTGTCCGAAGGCATCATCCTCATAGCCAGAAGACATCATTCCATAGCATGAGGATCTCTCAATATTGCACACCACTATTCAAAGGCGTCATGGTTCAGAGGCACCATTTTCATGGCCCGAAGACATCATTTCATGGCCTGCAAATCCCTTATCACATGATTCATGGCCCAGGACGGTAAAAGGAATAAAAATGCACATATAGTTTTAAAACATGTAATAAATGAGATAATTACGCCAAGTATTAATTGTTAAGTGACCGTGCTAAAACCACAGAACTCGGGAGTGCCTCACACCTTCTCCCAGGTTAACAGAATTTCTTACCCGATCTTCTATGTTCGCGGACCAAATATAAGAGTCAAATTTCCTCGATTTGGGAATCTAAAATAAATCGGTGACTTGGGACACCATAAATTATTCCAAGTGGCGACTCTGAATAAATAAATAATCTCATTTCGAATAATGTCACTTAAATTGGAAAAACTCCCTATCCCTTCGGAAAAAAGGAGGTGTGACAGCTCTGACGACTCTGCTGGGGAATAAGAACCCAGAATCTCTGGTTTAGGGTTCAGAATTCGAGCTTAGAATAGCTGTTATACTTGGCTTTTATTTATTATCTGATTTTTACGTGTTTGAGCCTAATGTGCTAAATGTCATTTTTATCGCTTTGATATTGCTTGAAGTGTATATAAACTGTTACGAAACCCTCTTCTCTATGAGTATTCTAAATCTTTTGGGAAGCGTGCGCTTCGCGTGGCTTTTTTTCTATTAGAGTCATACCCTAATTTTAGAACGAGGTTCGGACAAGTTGCAAAGCCGGAGAAGCTTTTGTATTCCCGGTACGCTGCCCCCCTCCCCCGGCTCGAGTTGTCTGCTCGGGTAAGCCAGGTCTAGAACAACACACCTAGGATCTAAACCTAGAATAACATAGCCTCATGCCGGATCCCTAGTAGGAACGTTTATTTGCATCACGTGCATTTGACTTTGGGGACTCAACATAGGGATTGGGTCCGTCTAGGACAGGTGTACCCAATATATTGGACCATTTTGATGCATTTTACGTGCTATTTGTCAATATGTTTGTTTTGGCTTGCATGTTGACCGGCTTCTAGAATAGAAAAAGGGAACCAAGAAAAAACAAAGAGTGAGGTAAAAAAAAAAAAATTGCCCGGTTTTGAAAATCCAGGTATTTGAAAAATACTGAAACTCTAGAAAAAAAAGTCATTTTCAAAATAAGTCATATTTTTCTATTGCTCCAAAACCTACCGAACTACGCGGGTCTGATTCTCACTGGATGTGAGATACGTAGGCAAACCTCATCGGTTCCGGCCCCAATTTTTAAAAATCCAAAAACTATTTTCCTTTAATTCATTCTTTAGGAGTCTTTTCTTAGAAAAATTCAAACAAATAAAAGATAAGAAAATTTTTAAACCCAAAAATATTTTTTCTTTGTAGAAGTCTTTCATTCGAAAAATAAAAAAGAAAACAAATCAAATTAAAACCCAAAAAAATATTTTCCACCATTTTTAGAAGTTTTTTGCCCAGAAATTCAAAAAACAAATCGTAAATAAAAAATCCAAAAATATTTTATTTCTTGTTTAGAAGTCTTTATTTTGAAAATTTCAAAAAAAAAATCTAAACAAAAAATCCAAAAATATTTTCTTTCCTCTTTAAAAGCCTTTCCTTCGAAAATTCCAAAAGAAAAAAAGACGAAATGCAAAAATAATATATATATATATATATATATATATATTGTTTTTCTAAACGCTCTCATAGTTTGAGTGTTATAAAAAGTAAGTAAAAAAAGTTTGTTTATTTACTCCATTCCTGATTTTCCCGAACTACGCAAGATCTGATTCATGCGGTGTCATGATACGTAGGCAATCCCCATCGTATTTGATCATTGACATTAAATAAAGTGAGTGAAAACAAAAAAAAACAAAAAAAGGAGAAAAAAGAAAAGAAAAGAGTGACAAAAAAAATAAGAGTGAAAAATCCAAAAAGAGAACTCTGTGTCCGGAAAACCGCGGAATATTTTTGTGAATATGCTGTCAAATGGCGCGAGCTAGCTGCCAGGGTAAATCCTCAAATGGATGAAGCATAAATGGCTACGGTTTTCCTAAAGGCCCAAGAGGCGGATTACTTCCAAAACATGATGTCCGCTATGAGTAAGTCGTTTCGATGAGGCTAGCAAAATTGGGGAAGTGGATGAAAACGGTTTAAAGACAGGTCGAATCTTCAGTCATGCTGCTTTTAAGGCCACATCACAAGCTGCTCAGAATGGTTCGGTGGGTTTGATGACCAGAAATGAGAGAGAAGAGGGAGACATGATGGCTTCGAGCTCGAGGGGGTCCGCAGGTCATTCAGCCAATCATATGTGCTTCCTAAGGTCCCATCACACTATTATCCCTTCAAGATGCTTCTTATGCCGTGGCACCACCTCCCTATGCAGTGATGAACGCGCAACCTTACACGCGGTCGCATCATTATACACAAAATCGCGCTCCACCTCCCAGAAATTCCCATCCTTACCAAGCTCCATATAATCCTCAACCAAATGTCCCCCAGTACAATTCTTACCAAGAGAGCCTTTTAGAAAGAATCAGTTCACCCCTATTGGTGAATCGTATTCAAGCTTGTTCCAAAAGCTAATTAATTAAATAAACTGTTGGACTCTCAAAAGGGAAGTTGAAGACCTGATTGAAGCTGAAAGAATCGTTCTTCGGGACGAAGAGGCTCCTGATGTGATGAACAACCCTTTGCCTGCTCACAACAATCGACCAATAGTCGGAATGATTTGTGAAGATGAGAAATTTGATCCGGCACTGAAGGCCATTGGAGCCATTGCCGAGACAGAAGAAAGCCAAAAAACGGTCGCCAAGCTTGAATGTTCCCCATCAGACGGGAGTCTCGGTAGCCAGTCTTGCTATCCTTTCTGCGTCCGGATTATCTCAGGGTGTGATCCGGATATTTTACTTTATTGTCTTACTTTCCGATGTAAACCCTTTTATCTTTAAAATTCAAAAAACAAAAATTCGGAAAAAAAAATATCAAATGAAATTAATATTTCATTGTCCAAGAATTTCTTTTTTCTTAATTTTGTCACTTCTTTTATTCTTTCTTCAGTTCTGTTAAATGCATATTTCAATAACATGACATGCTTGCGGACTTCATGCTCAGACCCTAAAATGTTGTCAGACTTCGAAATAATGAATCAAGAATCAGAATGCAATCAAGATAGGTTTAAGGAAATAAAATAAAGAATCGGTACCGCTAAAGAAAATTGGCTCCGGATTGGAATGGCCCATACATTATAACGAGATGTATTGACAAAAGAGTGTGTTACTCCTAGGAAACATCGAATGAAATGTCCCTGAAACAACTTTCAATGCACGTGCAGTCAAAAGGTACTATGTTTGATCCTCCATAAAATATTAATGTTCTCCGGTTGGGATGACGAAAGCTTTCATTATCGCTACCCAAACACCATTAACCATTTTGTAAAACCTTCGAGTCGGTTACTCTTCTTTGATTACCCTCTTTGGAACCTGAAAGTGTTATTAAAAAAAAGGAAGAAAAAAAAAAGGAAAGTGAAAAGAAAACAAAACAGAAAGAAAAGAAAAACAAAAGAAATCAAAAAAAAGTTTCTTGAACTACGTTCGACTTGATTCCGAAAGGATACGTAGGCAGCCTCCCTCTAGGGTTCAGTCACCCCAAAATAAAAATCCACATTTCCCAAAAGTTGAAATTAGAATTGGAGGATACAGTCACAGGATCTGATGCAACCAAAATGAGAGAAATAAAATGAGAGAGTCTTGTTGGTGAAAACTCTCACATGCACCGTAAGGCGATGAGAAGTAAAGAAATTAGAATGAGAGTCTTGTTAGTGAAAACTCGCAAAGAGCACTATAAGGCGATGATGAGAAGAGAAATGAGAGAGGTCAGTTGGTGAAAAACCGCAAAGGGCGCCACTGATCGAAAATAGGATCTTCACAACCTTTGGCATTGACACAGTCCTAGGCAAGGTTTCTCAGTTTCAAGGCAAAAGCTGTGATGAAATTTTGAGAGTCGGACAGTTTAAAGAGATCAGGCATCCAGTCCAAAAGGCATATCATGTTCATTGAAGTCCGCATGCACTCTAGATAAGTTCTTCTTTCCTTTCCCCGAAAGGGATACATCTTGTCTAAATTCATTCTTTATTATACTGTTTGTTTTTCTTTGAATCCCTTTCGGTCTAACTCTGTTCCAAAATTAAGACAAAGAAAGGATGGTAAGACTGATTTACAAGGATCTCGTTTGATACAAGCTAAATAAAAAAAAAAGGCACCAACTGCCTCGGCAGGGGTATCAAGTCAACCCCGACTGGCCATGGCGACCGATGCTCCAAAATCAAAAGCTCTTAGAAGGAGGAAATCAAATTGAAGTGCGTACAAAGGCAAAATAAAGTTGAAAAGGTTAAGTCCCACGTGGCAACATAGGGTCTCCACTCCTAGTCACTTTTCCAACATAGGGTCTCCACTCCCTAGTTGATGATTTTTAGACATAGGATCTCCACTGCCTAGTCACTTTTCCAACATAGGGTCTCCACTCCCTAGTTGATGTTTTTAGACATAGGGTCTTCACTCCCTAGTCGCTTTTCCAACATAGGGTCTCCACTCCTTAGTTGAAGTTATTTTGGACATAGGGTCTCCACTCCTAGTCGTTTTTCTAACATAAGGTCTCCACTCCCTAGTTGATAATTTTTAGGCATAGGGTCTCCACTCCCTAGTCACTTTTCAAGCATAGGGTCTCCACTCCCTAGTTGATTTTATTTTTAGACATAGGGTCTCCACTCCCTAGTCGCCTTTTTCCAATATAGGGTCTTCACTCCCTACTTGATTTTATTTTAGACATAGGGTCTCCACTCTCTAGTCGCTTTTCCAACATAGGGTATCCACTCCCTAGTTGATTGATATTTTAGACATAGGGTCTCCACTCCCTAGTCTCTTTTCCAACATAGGGTCTCCACTCCCTAGTTGATGCTTTTCCAACATAGGGTCTCCACTCCCTAGTTGATGATTTTTAGACATAGGGTCTCCACTCCCTAGTCACTTTTCCAACATAGGGTCTCCATTCCCTAGTTGATTTTATTTTTAGATAGAGGGTATCCACTCCCTAGTCGCCTTTTCCAACATAGGGTCTCCACTCTCTCGTTGATTTTATTTTAGACATAGGGTCTCCACTCCTTAGTAGCTTTTCCAACATAGGGTATCCACTCCGTAATTGATTGATATTTTAGACATATGGTCTCCACTCTGTAGTCTCTTTTCCAACATAGGGTCTCCACTCCCTAGTTGATGATTTTCCAACATAGGGTATCCACTCCCTAGTTGATGATATTTTAGATATAGGGTCTCCACTCCCTAGTCTCTTTTCAAACATAGGGTCTCCACTCCCTAGTTGATGATTTTTCAACATAGGGTCCCACTCCCCAGTTGATGAGTTTTAGACATAAAGTCTCCACTCCCTAGTTTATTTTCCAACATAGGGTCTCCACTCCCTAATTGATGTTTTTAGACATAGGGTCTCCACTCCCTAGTCGCTTTTGCAACATAGGGTCTCCACTCCCTAGTTGATGTTATTGCAGACATAGGGTCTCCACTCCCTAGTCGTCTTTTCCAACATAGGGTCTTCACTCCCAAGTTGATTTTATTTTTGACATAGGGTCTCCACTACCTAGTCACTTTTTCCAACATAGGGTCTCCACTCCCTAGTTGATTTGATCTTAAATGCAGGGTACACCATTCCCCGATATCTTTGCCAATATAGGGTATCCCATTCCCTGGCCACATTTTCCCAACATAAGGTACATAAATCCTTAGTTGAGACATCCTTTTGACAATAAAAGAACATAATCCTTAAAAAATGACATTTTCAGGGTACACCACTCCCGACCTTTTATTGCTTTCAATAAAGAAGTAGTGTAGAATTTTGTTACAATAACTAACGAAATTTTCCTAGTGCAAACTAGGGCAGAAAAATTTTGTTCGATTGTTTATTTTGGTGTCTGAGTAGGTTTTACCTCGAGGCACAGGGTTCGAGATGACCAAAAGAAGAAGTCTCAATTCAGAATAAAAGAAAAAAAAAATAAGTGAATCCAAAATGCAAAAGCAATTGAAAAGATGTGGAATGCTAAGACATGACTGAAGCCACGAGCATTGGAGTCCCGTTTTGATTAGAAGAAGCTATAGAACAATGAACTAGAACCTACAACTAGAGAGCATCAAGGTTTAGATCAGAGTCTGCATGAAGAACCAGTCAAGACTCAAGATCAAGTTTCTGAAGACTCATAGATAGGAATCTTGTAACTCATAATTAATAGACTTGTTTAGTTTCTTTTTTATTTTGATATAATAGCAGGATCGCGGACCGAAGCCTCGACGGAACCTCACTCGACTCCTCAACTCATCATTCCACCATTCTCCTTGAACTACACGCGACCTGATTCCCCTATAACCCGGGATATGTAGGCTGTCCAAAATCAGGACTCGGTTGCACCCTATCTTTTATTTCTTTTCCTTTCGAATAATGGTTTGGTCAAAAATTAGTCATGTGGCTCACCTAGTCTTTGCCTGAAAACTCTTCATGTTTCCAAGCAAAGAGGGGTAGCTGTGAGCACCTAATTTTTTACTATATTTGAATTTTTATCACCTTCTACTATGTAAATATTTTTAGAATTTAATATATATATTTTAGCTTTGTTACACACACACACACACACACACACATATATATATATATATATATATATATATATATATATATATATATATATAGATAGATAGATAGATAGATAGATATATAGAAAAATTATTAACAATTTAAAAGGTCAATTATTACTATTAGTATTATTTTTATTATTATTTTTATCTTTATTTTTAAATAAAATGAATTAAAAACCGAAAATAAATAAAAGTTAATTATTGTTTTTTAAAAAACAAAAACAAATTTCGGATGGGAATTAAAAAATAGGAAAAGTAGAAATATAAAATTAAAAAGTAAAAGTAAAAGTAGGTAGAAATTGTTTAATAAAAAAAGTAAAAGAAAGTGGAAAATTAAAAAATAAAAGTAAAAGAATGTGAAAATTTTAAAAAATGAAAAGTAAAATAAAGTTGGAATTAAAAAATAAAAGTAAGGGTATCTGATTTTTTTTTTTTAAAAGTAAAAGTAAGTGGAAATAAAAAAAAATAAAAGTAAAATAAGTGGGAAATAAAAAAAGAAAAGTAAAAAAATGGGATTTTAAACATATTAAAAGTAAAAAAAAGTGAGAAATTAAAAAATAAAAGTAAAGGAATGTGGGGAATTATATTTTTTAAAAATAAGAAAAATGGGAAGTGAAAATTCTTTTTAATTAAAAAAAAATCCGAAAATTCCAAAAAAAAATAATCTATATATAGAAGAGAAATGTGATGAAAAAAAAGGGGGAGAAGGAGAAAAACAAATAGGGGAGAGGGAATTGAAAGAAATATTTTTGCTTATTCTACGTTAAGGTTATTTCTATTCATGTCATTCTTTCTTCGACTTTCTTTCGAAAAATCCAGCAATCCATCACCAAACTCTAAGCCGAAACCAACTGGAAACCAAGCTAAAAAGCACGACAAAAACGAGCCAAAACCCAGCGAAATAGTCCCATTTTGTACAGAAAACAACAGCTCCAAAGTTGAGTCGTCAAGTTCGAGATCCGTTTGTCGATTTTGGTCGAGGCTCCATTTGCATCCTTGTCCATTATCCGAGCTTCAAAACAGTCTTATAAAGGTCCATTTCTCCCATCATTGTTTTGTTAAGATATTATGATTGCATATATAATTTGATCTTATTTAGCTTCATGAAGATTGAATTTTTTTTCTGTATTAATTGTTAGGTCTCATTAGCTTTGTTAAATTTTGTTACTTTCTTGTTTGATTAACATGAAGATTGATGAAATCATGATTTTTGGGTACGTAGTGAATGTTTGAACTTTGAGGATAAAATCCATGTCTGCTAGTTGAAATTGAAAAATGAGGTTTGGACTTTGAAGAAAAAAAATATTTGGGCCCGGTGGTTGAGCTTTGCTTAATGAAACATATACTACTGCAAATGACTAATGGATAGTGGAGCAGCTTGCTGAACTAGTAACTGGGCATACTCACTAATTAGCTTTAAAAAGCCAATTATGCTATGATCAATTTTAAGTTATCTGGGCCAGAATAATTAAGAGCAAAAGCTGATCTTTTTCACAATTGATTTCATAATTCATGGCCTCACTAATCTCAAATCTTAGGAGAATAAATAATATTTGAATATCGTAGCTTGCTTTAGGCGCGATTAATAATAAATCATTGTGACTGTGGGTACGGTTCACGTGGCATTGTCACGATACGTAATCCCTAATTCGAGTGTGCATTTCACGTGACTCAATCACAACTTCAAACAATAATAAATAAAATTAAACATGATGTAGATTGTGGGTGCGTTTCACGTGACGCGATTTGCGATGTGTATAAACAATGAGTGTACGACAATGTAACTCGTCTCATATTAATTCCATAAAAGTTTAAAATGCAGTAATGTAATAAAAGCGGTAAAAGGAATAAAAATGCACATATAGTTTTAAAACATATAATAAATGAGATAATTACGCCAAGTATTAATTGTTAAGTGACCGTGCTAAAACCACGGAACTCGGGAGTGCCTCACACCTTCTCCCAGGTTAACAGAATTTTTTA
Source organism: Nicotiana tomentosiformis (assembly GCF_000390325.3). Lineage (NCBI taxonomy): Eukaryota > Viridiplantae > Streptophyta > Magnoliopsida > Solanales > Solanaceae > Nicotiana > Nicotiana tomentosiformis. The sequence goes on along the minus strand of NC_090822.1, from coordinate 83,147,870 downwards.
CCTGATCTTCTGTGTTCGCGGACCAAAAATAAGAGTCAAATTTCCTCGATTTGGGATTCTAAAATAAATCGGTGACTTGGGACACCATAAATTATTCCAAGTGACGAATCTGAATAAATAAATAATCTCATTTCGAATAATGTCACTTAAATTGGAAAAACTCCATATCCCCTCAGGAAAAGGGAGGTGTGACAACGTGCAGGTTGATTCCATATTGGTAGTATTGAAAAAGAGGAAGAAGGCTATTGGGTGGATTTGGCGAATATTCGGGGTATAAACCCTGCATATTGCATGCATAAGATCAAGTTGGAGGATGGTGTTAAACCGTCCATTGAACATCAAAGAAGACTCAATGAGGCTATGCAAGAAGTGGTCAAGAAGGATATTATAAAGTGGTTGGATGTTGGGGTTGTCTACCCCATCTCCGATAGTTCATGGACCTATCTAGTTCAATGTGTCCCACGGAAGGGGGCATGCTGGTTGTTACCAATGAGAATAATAAGTTGATTCCCACAAGAACGGTAACATGTTGGAGAATTTGTATAAATTATCGTAAGCCCAACAAAGTCACAAGGAAGGATTACTTTTCACTTCCTTTTATGGACCAAATGCTCGATAGATTGGCCGGTCGTGCTTTCTATTATTTTCTTGATGGGGACTTAGGCTACAACCAAATTCTTATTGCTCCATAAGATTAAGAGAAAACAACATTTATATGTCCTTATGGTACTTTTGCTTTCAAGAGGATGACTTTTGGCTTTTGCAGTGCACCGATGACTTTTCAACGGTGTATAATGGCTATTTTCACGGACATGGTGTAGGACTACCTTGAAGTCTTCATGGATGAATTCTATTTGGTTGGGGATTCTTTTGATTATTGTCTTGCAAATTTGGACAAAGTGTTAGCTAGATGTGAAAATACCAATTTAGTACTCAATTAGGAGAAATATCATTTCATGGTTGAGGAAGGCATTGTCCTTGGCCATAAGATCTCAAAGAATGGTATTGAAGTTTACAAGGAGAAAATTGAGGTGATTTCTAAGCTTTCACCCCCAACCTTGGTGAAGGGTGTGCGGAGTTTCTTAGGCCATGCGGGTTTCTACCGGCGCTTTATCAAAGTTTCTCTAAACCGGTGAACCTATTGTGTAAGCTCCTTGAGAAGGATACCAAGTTTCATTTCAATGATGATTGTATGAGGGCTTTTGAACAATTGAAGCTCAAGTTGATAACTACTCCTATCACTACCTCTCCAAATTGGAGTTTGCCATTTGAGCTCATATATGATGCAAACGATGTAGCGATTGGGGCTATTTTGGGGCAACATGTCAACAAGATTTTTTATCTGGTTTACTATGCTAATAAGACCATGAATAGTGCCCAAGTCAATTATACCGTTACAGAGAAATATCTCCTTGATGTTGTGTTTGCAATTGAGAAGTTCCGCCTGTACTTAATGGGTTCCAAAGTTATTGTCCACACGGATCATGCGGCGCTTCGCTATCTTATGAGAAAAAATGAATCTAAAGCTTGGTTGATGGCATGGGTGCTCTTGTTGCAAGAATTTGATAATTATATTCAAGACAAGAAAGGTAGTGAAACCCAAGTGGCGGACCACTTGTCTCGTTTGGAGGAGGAGGGGAGGCCACATAACGGCCTTGAAATTAATGACTCTTTCCCCGATGAGAAAATTTTGGCGCTATCATTGAAAGAGGTACTGTGGTTTGCGGACTTGGCAAATTGCTTATGAGTGATATTATTCCGGATGAGTTCTCTTCAAACCAAAGAAAAAATCTCAAAAGAGATTGTCAAGATTACAATTGGGATGAGCCATACCTTTTCCAGATTTGTACGGCTGGGGTGATTAGAAGGTGTGTACTAGAAGAAGAGCAAGGCGATATTCTTGGAGCTTGTCATTCGTCTCCATATGGTGATCATCATGGTAGAGCAAGAATGGCAGCCAAAGTTCTAAGTTGTGATTTTTATTGGCCTACTCTTTACAAAGATGTAAATGACTTAGTGAAAATATATGATGAATGTCAATGGGCCGGTGGAAGTTCAAAGCAAAATGATATGCCTCTCACAACCATCTTGGAGATTGATATTTTTTATATTTGGGGCATTGACTTTATGGGCCATTTTGTGAGTTATTGTGGAAACACTTACATTTTGGCCGTGGTGGATTATGTGTCCAAATAAGTTTAGGTCGTCGCCTTACACAACAACGAGGCTAGCAATGTAGTGGCTTTCTTGAAGAAGAAAATGTTTATAAAATTTGGTACTTTGCGTGCAATCATAAGCGATGGAGGGTCACACTTTTGCATCAAGGCTTTCGACACTTTACTTAGTAAGTATGGTGTTACTCACAAGGTCACGAATCCCTATCATCCACAAGCTAGTGGTCAAGTAGATGTCTCCAACCGGGAGATAAAGAGTATCTTGTCTAAAACAGTAAATGCAAACCCGACAGATTGGTCCAAGAAGCTTGATGATGCATTATGGGCTTATAGGATGGCTTAGGAAACACCTATTGAAATGTCTCCATACCGGTTAGTGTTTGGGAAAGCTTGTCATCATTTGGTGGAACTAGAGCACAAGGCAATGTGGGCCTTGAAGAAACTAAATCTTGATTAGGATATAGCTGCTAACTTGCGGGTTGCACAATTGAATGAATTGGATAAGTTCCGGTACCATGCATATGAGAGTTTGTTCTTGTACAAATAAAATATGAAATATCGTCATGACAAGTACATTTAGAACAAAGAGTTCAAAGCTGGTGATCTAGTGTTGTTGTTTAACCCAAGGTTGAGGATGTTTCTCGAGAAGCTTAAGTCTAAGTGGAGTGGTCTATTTGAAATTGTTGGTGAGACACCCTTCGGTGCAATGGATTTGAAGAATAAGAACAATGAAATATTCTGATTCAATGTTCATCAGGTGAATCACTTCTTGGGAAACGTTGGAGAGAGCCACGTGGTGGCGGTTATTTACTTCACTTGAGGATGCTATGACATTACGTCGTGTCGCGACGTTAAATAAGGCGCTTATTGGGAGGCAACCCAAGTTCTTTTCCTTTTTGTTTTTGTAGTTAGAGTTCTTTGTTGTTTTTAACTTGATTTGAAGTGTGTTGCAGGATAAAGTGTTAGATGAAAGAATAGTGGACAAGATTGTGTAATTGAAGCAGAAAATGCTGATTGCACTTTTCCTTTGTGCGGATGGAGAAAAAATGTTGCCACCGCAGATTTCATCTGTGAACCGCACTTCCTGGAACTAACTTAGATAGAATATGAATTTTTTCCCTGTCAGTGCGGGGAAAATGTGCGACCTCAGGGAGAATTGTGCGGCCGCACTTGAAATTATGCGAATAGAATATGTGTAACAAACCACCGAAGGCAAGGTAGAAGAGTGCAGCCCGCACTTAAAATTATGCGGTCGCACTCGACTCTTTATCCTCTCAAACTCTCTAGGTATAAATAGAACTTTCGGCCTCATTTTACACTTTTCACACTTTTGAGAAAGTACTATTGCTCTGACTGTCTACCTGAGGATCTGGCATTTTCAAACGCACACACCCATTTGCACTCACCGGATCTTTGCACATTCACATCATCTAGTATGCTTCATTTCATGTTGATTTTGTTTCATTTCAATTTTTTGAATTTATTTTTCCTTTTTATCTTTTTAGTAGGACATTTGCTATTATATTCTATCATTGTATCCATGTGGGTTAGTTTTGTAATGGTAATTGTTAAAACATGCTAGAATGGGTTGGGTTAACTGATTTCTATGTGTATACCATGCTGTGAAGTAGATTTGAACAAGTATTTGCAAAACCTAGGTAAAACTTAAGACCTGCTCGTCAGTTCTTTGAATGTGCGGCCGCACTTGGAATTATGGAATCCGTTGATTGCTTGTTATGGCAACTAGTGGATGGATAGTGTTTTTGCGGCCGCACTTTAATTGTGCGGACCGGAGAATTTATGGAGAGGCCGCACTTTGGTACGCATTGTCTATCAGAGGCTTGTCCTCTGAGAATCTAATGTGCGGACCACACTTTAAATTATGCGAGATGCAGATGAATTCTGTGGCTGCACATGACCTCCACACTGTCCATCAGAGAGTAACCATCAGAGCCTCTTGCACATCTATGCAAAAGTGCATCCGCACTTGGAATTGTGCGGTCCTGATGTAAGGCATATTTCTATATGTTGTAATATTACTTTACCCATGTTTTAACCGCTTTTTAGTGCTATTTGGTGTTGCAAATGCCCACCATATGTTAATTATTGGTTTTATGACTTAATTAAGTTACGTGTGATGATTTAGGATATTTGGAGTGCAAAAATATGAAGAAAAGATGCTCCACCTATAGGAGAAGAGGGTGGATGCGTCGCATCCGACCTTGGAAAAAAGACTATTTGGAGCACCCTTAGCAGTGAAATCCTGAGAAGGCATCCACCTTAGCATCCGCACCTGGGCGCAGCAAGGTTGAGGGAACAGAGGGTGGACGCGAAGAATCCACCCCAGCATCCGATGCTGAGAAGTTCAATCTGAGGCAAACGCGAAGCATCCAACTCAGCATCAATCCCTGTAGCTGATTCGGAAAAGGAAAAGGAAAACTTTGGCCCACAACTTTTTGGCGCAATACATAAGCCAAAAATGCCTCTTTTAGGTCATGGAACACACTTTTTGAAGGGGATTCGACCTAGGGAGAGAAAGGAGCCGTCGTGAAGGTCGGATTTCATCTTCTTCCGCCAAACTTAGTAATTTTTATGTTTTTTTGTATGATTTATTGTTTGGCTACCATGTCTATGTGGAGCTAAACCTCCACGTTCAAGGGTTGTGGTTCATCCATGAATATTGTTATTTGAATATTGATTTTGATTTCTTAGTTTATTGTATTGGTTTGTTTATTCAATCTTGCGCTTAATTATTTGATTGCTTGATCACCAATTAAATACTATCTACGAATTTAGATTTGAACTCGATAGTGGAAATTCTAGATTTCATATAGGATTGAGTAGAGCAAGTTCTTGAACCCGGGCATCGGGGAACGAATTTACGGTTAGGATAGACATATACCTAATTGCCTTGCTTGGTTGATGTAGATGAATTATAAATGCATTCTTGTTAGTTCTAATTCCATGGACATATAAGCGTTAGGTTGACTTGAATAGGCAGATTCTTATGAGTAATATTAACCTTATCAACCGATAAACTAGATAAATTAGTTAGTCAATTCAATTAAAAAATACAATAGGAATGTTAGATAACCCATAACCCAAGATCATTTTTATTATATTGGTAACATAAATTTCTTCTCTTCTTTTGTTCAGAGTTGATTATTTATTTTCTTTTTAGTTTAATTACTTTAGTATCGCTACTTTTGGGTTTAATCCTTGTTTAGAAAATTAGGATAGTCTGATCTAGTTAATAGTTGATAACAAGTCCTCGTGGGTTCGACACTCTATTTTATCACTTTATTACTTGATGACAGCATATACTTGTGTGTGCGTTTGGCCACAACAAGTTTTTGGCGCCGTTGCCGGGGACTTGGAAATTAGCTATTTTCCAAGATTAGACTTTTATTATTTTCTTTACAAGTTTTTTTTTCTTTGTAAATATTTTTATTGTTATAACTATTTGTTTTTTCTCTTAGGGTGTTTCTAGTTTTCTTAGCATGACATCTGGGGATGGAGTATACAGAAGTAAGGTTATTGATGAAGACGTTTGGTGGACGGAAGACTATTATGACCCATCTTTTTGGGCTTGTCATGGCCTGACCTCTTGGAGATCTGAATTTGAATATGGGAGTAAGGGTTGGTATTGTGACAAATATTCTCGATTAAGGGAATATGCGAACCGATGTTGTCTTCTAATAACGTTGGTGAATGATTGGTCAAAGGAGATTGTTGATCTTGCACATGAAATTGATAGTTTTGGCTTAGCTGTGCATAACTTGGATGCAGATTTGAGTGCAAAGGTTGATGCGTGTAACTCCCAACAATTTAATGATGTGTTGTGTGAAGCTGAAAAAAATCTTCTAGACCAAATTGATGAGCTAAAATGAGAATATCAATCATTAGTCCTTGTTTTTTTTAGGATACCAATGTTGATAAGTGTGTTCTAAAGTCATATGAGGGAGTAGATAACATTATTTTGGGAGAATTGAGTGTGTGTGTGTATATATATGGGGATATAAATAGTAGTATAATTCATGAGTTAAGGCGAATTAGACCTTATTCCAACCATTTTTTTCACATTGTGTTTAGATCGTATGATAAGAATCGAGCCATCTGAGTCTATGAGGGAGTCAAAGGGTGAGGATGAGAGTTCCTATATTCTTGAATTTGGTGTGCCAACAAGCAAAAATTGCATTCCTCATCTAAAGGCCGAAAAGTGTAGAGTGAAAATTTTATTACTTAGCCTGGTTATCTTTGTAGCCCCACCAAAGGAGCATAGCCACAGACTGGATTCCCTGTTAGGGATGCAATTCATAAGTTCAAGGGGGAGGCAAAAAGTAGTTCACGTCGTGCCGCGACGTTAAATTAGGCGCTTGTTGGGAGGCAACCCCTCTTTACCGCTTTATTTTATTTTTGTTTATTTTTATTTATTTTGTTTTTCTATTATTTTTGTAGTATTTATTTTTATTTTGTAGGAGTATAAGCATATACACACAGCTATTGGAAGTGTGCAAAAGCGAGCCAGATGGTTGGAACTAGTGTGAGGTACCCGCACAAATGACCATCATTGGGAGAAGTCTGAGTACCCCGTGAGTTGCTATTGCGTCGGCCTTTGGCCACTCAGGAAGTTTCTTATCCACCCTCATTATTTTTGCTTTATTATTTCAATGGGGACACTGTATTTTTTTAAGTGTACGGTGGAAGAATTCCTCTAGATAATTAGTAGTAGTATGTTAGTAAAAATATTAACTTTTTATTTTTATTTTAGCTTCTTATTTTTATTTTTATAGTTGTGTAGTATTTTAGTAGCGTAATTTTTTAAATGTGGAAAAACAGAAAAAATAAAAAATAAAAAAAAAATAATTAGAAAATATTGGATTTCTCCCGACGATGGATCTCTTAGACAGTTTTCTTGAGGGATTAAAGTTTAAACAAACAAAAAAACACAAAAAACACAACAACAAAAAAATAGGTCTTTTAGTTTTCTTAGGTAGTAATAATCTTCTGTGGTTTTTTTTTTGTGCCTCAGTTCTTTTTCATAGGATGTAGCTTGAACCGGGTAGTAACTTTTTATTTTTAGAGTAGGATATAGGAAATAAATGGAGGAAGAAAGATGAACCTAGGTGCCTTTGACTTGTTTGATAGTAACATATTTAGGCTTTGGCATGTGTAAAATCTTCCCTATGTGTTGAAGTCGTTCATGTTGCCTTGTTTATTTGGATTGCGTGTCTTATGACGCCTATGTCTCACTTTCTTAACTTGTGTTCACTTTATGATTTATGCTTAATATCTCGTGTCTTTGTGGATACTTGCATTAATTTGAGAGTCGGAATGAGACCATCCTTAGTGAGTCATGTGCCATGTGTTGTGAGGTTTATGTAGTCCATGTTATTGTACTTGTGTCTAGAACTTGCCCGATATGTGAGTTGAAGCGAATTTTTAGGTGATGCTCGATTTGAAAATTGATTTTAGACTTTCTTTGATCTTTTTGAGCTTAATTGCTTATCACAAATAAAATCTATCCCTAGTTAAACATTTTGAGCCTATAGACTTTTATTTGGCACATACATTACAAGCCTATATCCCTTTTGTTCTTAATTAATACTTTTTGCCTTTTACCTCTTAAAATATTTTAATTGTAAAATGAGCGCTAAAAAAAGAGGAAAATTGGGTGGCTTTCGAGTGGAACCAATGAAAGAAAGAAAGATGCACTTGTTTTGTAAATAATACACCACTAAAGGATATTAAAAAAGGAAAAAGAATAGTTGGAAAAAAAAAAGAAACTGAAAAAAAATATATGTAGACAAATAAATTGTTGTCTTTGTTCTTGCTAGTGGGGTATAAATTAAAGTAATGCTTAAAGAAAGAGGGAACATTATTGGGGATGATTTTAGTTGTCAAGTTAAAGTGTATTGAAGAGTTTGCGCTTAAGTTATTATGTGATGTGTTAATTTCTTAGGAGGGTGAACCACTATTCCTAAATATATCATACTCATCCCTTAGCCCACATTAAAACCATATAAAGTCCTAACTAATTTTAGATCGAGTGATCCTACACAAGTAGAGATTTACATTAAGGGAAAGCATATGGTACCAAGTGCACACATGTGACTTCTTTGTGAGAGTGAGCAATTTCTTTGATATATGTGAGGTCCTAAAATTATATTTGATCATGAGATTCGTATGTGTGAATTTAACTCACTCTCCTTGATTTTGTTGTAAGGGCACACAGTTTCACGAGGGATATGTTACGTTATTAGACTTCTCTATGATGTTGGGTGTTCAAGCCATGAGTGCATTGTGACATTGAGTCGGTTTTTGAGGCTAGGATTGTTAAGAGCATGGTCCTTTTGTTTTGAATATAATTGAAATATGGCATAAGTTAAAGGGAAGTATGTGTTGAATGCATATGCTAGAGTTTAATTGTTGCAATCAACCATGATGATGTGGCGTGCTTTGAATGATAAGAGCTTAATTTTGTTTCGTCTACTATACTGATGGTTTGTTCGAGGACGAACAAAGGCTTAAGTGTGGGATGGTGATGTTGGGCATATTTCTATATGTTTTAAATTTACTTTACCCATATTTTAACCGTTTTTGGTGCTATTTGGTGTTAAAAATGCCCAACATGTGTTAATTATTGGTTTTATGACTAATTAAGTTATGTGTGATGATTTAGAATGTTTAAAGTGCAAAAAAATGAAGAAATGATGCTCCACCTAAAGGAGAAGAGGGTGGATGCATCGCATCCAACATGGAAAAAAGCTATTTGGAGCACCCTTAGCAGTGAAGTCTTGAGAAGGCATCCACATTAGCATCCGTACATGGGCGCAGCAAGGTTGAGGGAACAGAGAGTGGACGCGAAGCATCCACCCAAGCATCCGATGCTGAGAAGTTCAAGCTGAGGCGGATGCGAATCATCCAACTCAACATCAATCCTTGAAGCTGATTCGGAAAAGGAAAACTTTGGCCCACGACTTTTGGACGCAATATATAAGCCAAAAAATGCATCTTTTAGGTCATGGAACATACTTTTTGAAAGGGATTCGACCTAGGGAGAGTAAAGAGCCACCGTGGAGGCCGGATTTCATCTTCTTCTGCCAAACTTAGTAATTTTTATATTTTTTTGTATGATTTGTTGTTTGGCTACCATGTCTATGTGGAGCTAAACTTAACGTTCAAGGGTTGTGGTTCTTTCATGAATATTGTTATTCGAATATTGATTTTGATTTCTTAGTTTATCGTATTAGTTTGTTTATTCAATTCTGCGCTTAATTATTTGATTGCTTGATCACCAATTAAATACTATCTACGAATTTAGAGTTGAATTCAAAAGTGAGAATTCTAGATTTCATATAGGATTGAGTAGAGCAAGTTCTTGAACCCGGGCATCGGGGAACGAATTTACGGTTAGGATAGACATATACCTAATTGTCTTGCTTGGTTGATGTACATGAATTATAAATGCATTCTTGTTAGTTCTAATTCCATGGACATATAGGCGTTAGGTTGGCTTGAATAGGCGAGTAAGAACTCGACAGATTCTTATAAGCAATATAACCCCTATCAACCAATAAACTAGATAAATTAGTTAGTCAATTCAATTGAAAAATACAATAGGAATGTTAGATAGCCCATAACCCTAAATCGTTTTCATTATATTGGTAACATAAAAAACTACTCTTCTTTTGTTTAGAGTTTATTATTTATTTTCTTTTTAGTTTAATTACTTTAGTATTGCTACTTTTAGGTTTAATCCTTGTTTAGAAAATTAGGATAGTCTGATCTAGTTAATAGTTGATAACAAGTCCTCGTGGGTTCGACACTCTATCTTATCACTTTATGACTTGATGACCTGCACTTCCACTCTGCAGGTCGCACTTCAAATTGTGTGGACTGCACTTCCCCCATTTTCTACAGAATGTTTATCCAATTATAGCCCCACTACTTCTATGTTGTTCCCAATCACTTACTTGAGTCTTAACTGTGTTGAATCATGATTTGCTTCTGACAATTCTCTTTGTGTTGATACATACAATGGTACGATCACAAGAATGAGGTGAATCTACCAAAGAAAGAGGAAAAGCTTCAAGGGGTTGAGGCAGAGGTACCTTGCCCCCAAGTGTGTAGAAAACCATAACAAAGAAAGCAACCACATGCAAAAGGAGCGGTAGAGACCTCTCCTAGTCTAGATCATATTGCCCATCTAGGGAAGCCTCCGAGGGAAACTCTATGTCAATTCCAGAGGAGCACACTGAGGAGAAATCCAGGCCATAGGGAGGATCCGAGACTTTGGATGTGCCTTGTACATCCCACATCACTTCCAGGTTTCGGAAAGTGCCAGCCAGGAGTCCGAGGCAGCAGCTGCAGGGTCTAGTTCTGATGATGCCCCTGATGATGAGAGAAGGGGGCAGGTACATAGGCAGGTACATAGGCAGGTTTAGCTCGGACAAAGAAGAAGGAGGCTTGGGAGGATAGATTTGTGAGTCGCCAGGCATTCTCTAATTTTCGAATGTGGTGGCATTTGAGGTCTTTGACTCATGAGCGGCAATTCTTAATGAAAGATATTGACAAGTACAATCCTGCAGTTCTAGAGCAGTTTAAAAAGAGGAAATTGTGGATGTTATTTACAGATAAGCTGTTGAATGCCAAGGAGCACCTTGTCCGAGAGTTTTATGCAAACACTATGCATATTCTCAAAGGGACAAAGGTCGCCAAAGTGCGTAACCTAAAGGTGAAATTTGATCAGCACACTTTGAAGGCATACTTGGGATTTGAGGATATGGAGCCGAGAGAGTACTTAGAGAAGTTGGTTCTAAAGAAGATATCAGGCCGTGGCTTGCAGAGATTCTAGCATCGGGACCCACTCCTCATTGGATTGCTCTTAGGGTACCTATTCTCTGTAGTACACTGAGTTTTAAGGCCAAAAGGTGGCAAACCTTTGTTTGTAGCAGGCTTGACCCTTGCCAGAATGAGAACAATCTACCTATTCCTTGAGTTGTTTTGGAGGCAACTATCATGGCCGGGTACCCGATCAACATGGGTACCCTGATGTCGGTAAACATTTCCCTGGTGGCACAACAGAGTAACACTTTTTACCCCTACCCTAGCATTATTACTAAGTATCTGACAAATGCTAAGGTATAGCCCAGTTCATTTGACACCAAATTCAAGCCGACCAAGTCGTTTGAGTGGTACAAGATGCAGGATCCGAGGAACCCGAAGAAGAGTGCACAGCCTTCTACTACTAGTGGCTAGTCTGATGAGCCAGTAGTGGTAGTTTTTGGTCCATCTGATATTCCATCCACATCAGTTGAGCCTTCTACCAGTGCAACAACTGCTATGCTCGAGCCACCATCTACATCTCCTTCCACAACTCCTATGATAGTTCATACTCTAGCTCCAACACTGGTGCCCATGCCTACAATCCACTATCTACTTTGCGAGTCTCCCAGACATTGGAGAGTCTCAACAACTAGATGCAGACAACTACTTCAAAGTTTTCTGAGATCTACAGTATTGTTGCAGGGCAGTCATCTACACAGGCACCCCGAAATCCATATAACATTGATGAAAAGCTGAGCAAAATCTTGGACAACCAGAAGGTGATTATGAATACATTGGTACAACATGGTGTTGTGATCGAGGGGTTGACCAAGCAGGTGAAGAAGATAAGAAAGTCCTAGACTATTAATAATTTAGTGGATAAGCTTCGAGTTGAGGTGAGTCGGCTAGCTACAATCGGAGATTTGCCATTTGACATGTTGATTGACCCAACCCAGCCCCACCCAGATCTATCAACATAGGATGCTCCCTCTAGCCAGTTTGAGGAGCCATGCCTTGTGGTCGACACTGCTGATGCAGTGCGTGCAAAGTTCACTTCTCCAGCCACTCCCAGACTTGATGACGATATTCAGTTGACTGAGCCAACTGGGACCAATGTTGCTGGGGACACAATGATGATAGAGGACACTTAGAGAGTTTCTTCGCCCTCTCTACTTTTGCTCTTATTTTGTTAAGCATTGGGGACGATGCTTATTTTTATTCAGGGGGGGGGGATGGGTGGAGCCTATTTGATACTCATTGGATACATTTGGAATGTAATAATTGGATGATTCTATTTTACTTTTATTTGATCTATCGTTAGTAGTTTTTACTTTCATTAGCTTCTTTATTTGTTTACATTGATATTGTTTATGCTAGTAGTTTCTTTTTACGGTAGTAGCTTTTAGGTTTTTCTTAGTAGTGTGGATAATAAGCCTTTGGTTTTCTTAATGTCACGTTCTTTCCAAAGATAGTCTTTTGTGTGAACCAGGTGACTCTTCCCGAGGATGGATGGTGTGAAAACTTTCTTAAGGGAATGAGTGTGTTTTGTGTTTAGGTAATAATAGTAATAAGTAATAATGAATAAAAGCCCTAATCAAGTCATTCTCTAAAAAGAGTTATTCATGTTTCATTTGGCACCAATACACTTAACTACATGCTTATGGTTTGAAATAAGGTTTTGGAAGAAAATAACTCTAGTTAGTGACTTGGAAGTTGTTAAGTTGACGTTGATAATCATTGAGTGGTTGATTGGACCATAATGATCTTTAGCTTGATTGTGATCGTTGTAGGCTTTAGACTCTATCCTCTTTTATGGTCTAATTGCATGAGAGATGAGGTGATTTTTTGTTGGTAGTCCAAGTGCTTGAGTGGATAGACTAGAACTTGCCCCGAATGTGTTTCAAGACAAAATTCTAGGTTTGCTTGGTTTGGAAAATGATTGTAGGCTTTCCTTGGTCCGTTTGAGCTTTCTATTGCCACCTATGTTTTGTTATCCCTAGTAAACCCCTTTGAGAATTTATCCCTTCTCTGTTGTTATCCATACTACAAGCCTTTACCCATTTTGTCTATAATCCTCTCTTAGCACCCGAACCTTCCTTAACACCCTTATGAAATAAATGGCTTAAGGCATAAGTTTGGGTGAAAAGTTGAGGAATCTAAAAAAAGGTACCAAGGCACCAAAAAGAGAAAATAAATGATCTCTATGAAAAGAGAAGGCAAGAAAGGAAAATAACAAAAAGAAAATGCCAAAAATAAAATAAAAAGGGAGATTGATGAAATCAAAAGGATGCAATTATCTCTAGTTTGAGCATCAAAGGAGAAAAAGAATGAAATGAACAATAAAGAGTGATGACAAGTCTCTCTATCCCCCAAGAAGAATAAATGTCTCTAAGGGTTGGTAAATATGAGCCAAAAAATAAAAAAAAGTGGAGTGCTTAATGAAGGGTGTAACGACTTATCTCATATGGTATCCTACCCCAATCCAAAAGCCTTCATTACAACCCGAAAGAAGTCCTACTTGATTTCGAACCGAGTGAACTTACATTAGTGGAGATCTACATGAGGGGCAAGCCTATGGTACTTGAAGCCTTACTTGTGACATTCATTCGTGAGAGAAGAGTGAATCCTTCATTACTATAGAAATTTACTGTTAATTCTTGAAGTGAGCATGGCAAATGGAAGGTAGAGGAGGAAGAATTTGGAGTCCACCATGATTTACATGATAGAACAAGAGTCCTTGGCGAGTGAAGTCAATTCTTGAAGTTCAAATGTCACACTAAAGTTATATGCACATAACATATGTTTTGTCACCTTGTTGATAATGCATGGGTATTGTGGGTAATTGTTTGTCCCAACTTAGTATGAATGGCTTACAATTGACTCTTTAAAATGACCTTTCACTTAGAGGAGGTGGGAACTAATATATTTGTTTGAGGACAAGCACATACTTAAGTTTGGGGAAGTTGATAAATGTGAATTTTAACCACTCATTAGTACCTTCTTCCTTTACTTTTAGTCCGAAAGTATTGATTTTTGTTCCTAAAACTAATAAAATTATGTGAATTGCAGGCATGCTGGAGGATTGAAGCTAAACGAAGAAATCTAACTCAGAAATGAGTATTCCAGCTCAAAAGGGCAAGAAGGAGAAATGTAGGTAAAAATGAGATTCGTAAAAGTAATTTTGTGGCTGCAGGAGATTGTGCGGTCCGTAGAAACACATATGCAGCCGCAGAAAGAGACCTGAAGCCTCAGAGGAGTTTGAAGAAGCGTGGCCCGCACACCAAATTGTGAGGCCGCAAAATATGGTCGAATTGACGAGATTTGAAAAGTTCAGAGAAGGTGCAAAAATACCAAGTATAAAGCCTCATCAAAGTGCGGTCCACAGTCAAAAAGTGAGGCCGCAAAGGCTGAAGTGCAGTCGTAGATGGAATTGTGCAGCCATAGAATTCCTCCCAACCTGGGAGAAGAAGAAAAGCGCGGACCGCATATAGAATTGTGCGGCCGCAGAACCTCCCGAAGGGCATTTTTTCAGCGAATTTCTAGGCACTATAAATAGATGGGAAATACTTTTTTAGGGCAAGTTTTGTATTCTTAGCAGCTGTAGCGGTTATATTTTACCCTTTTGGAAAAGTAGTGACAAACATTGGTGAAGAATTATTAGTTTTATCAATTAATTGTAGTTTATGATTTTAATTACTTCTTCTACTTTGTTTTCTTTGATTCCTAACATGAGTAGATAAATTTTATCTAGGGTTGTGACCCAACCCTAGTGTGTAAAACTTATGGGTTATTAATTTTAATACTTGTTTATAATTGGGTGTTTATTATTTATCCTTGTTTATGCATTATTTCTAGAATGCCTATTTGACTTAATTCTTGCTTGAGAAAGAGGATCTAAGAAAACTTGGCTAACAAGAAATTGAGTTAGTTAAAGTTTTGGCTTGTTTGATTAAAAAATTTGAACTAGAGATAGGGAAAGCCCGACTTGGACTCATATCAATTGTTTGCATTGCTACCCATTGGACTTGAGAAAGCCAATTTGAACATAACCACTCTATAACCGAGAGGTATTGAGTGGGTATCCGAGAATTGAGAGTTATAATACACCCCTATCTGCAAAACAAGCATTAACTTAGTTTACCCATTCGGTTTGCACGTGGGTGAAGGTTACGCCCGTAGGCTTTTTTTCATTTGTTTAAAAATATCAAAAATAATTATTCTATTTTTAGTTACTTTTAATTAGATTAATATCATAGTGTTAACTTGGATAACAATCACTCTTTATTTGAAAGCTTAATTTAGTTGTTTCACATACTCTCTTCAAGTATCTACCTTAACACCCTTCATAAACTCCCTGAGAAATTCGACCCCGACTCTAGTTGGGTATTAAAATCGCAACAACAATTTTCACACACTATTGAGTGCAGATTGGACGTGGATCAGTCCTCTCCTCCCCTCAAAATATCCATACCCCTCCCCATTTACCTTAATGCATATCATTATCATTTGAATAAATGAATTTGAAAATCCATACCCAACCAATGGCTTCTCTATAAAGTCCTAACTAACGATGTCATAGGCTTTCTTCAAATCAATTTTCACGAGGCACCTAGTTGTTGTCTTCCCGTTGTAGTACCTCATAAGATCATTACATATAAGAACATTGTGAATCAAAGATCTTCCCTCCGCAAAAGCAGCTTGTGGAGTGTGTCTTTATTTTAGGACTCTTATATTACATATATTGCTATAATATTTGTATATGCGTTTTATTAAATCATATAAGTATTTAGTATCATTTAATGACTATTCTACCGTTCAACATGGTATATGTAAGATAAGTTGCATAATGTTAATGTTCTTTTTATGTATTTATTCGAATTGAAGTGGTAATTTTTGAATCGATTTTAAACTTTTAAATATTGTGACTTCTTGTATAGTTCAAATAAAGATGAGTATAATAAAAAAAAACTTAGTGGATTTTAAAGTCTTAAAATTAGGAAAATAATTAAATGACTATTTTGTGTAGTGTGAAATCTATTTTAAAAGGCAAAAAAGGCGAACGATATTTTACTAAAGGCCTTCGTACTTTTATATAGTATAGATAGATTATAGAAAATAATAAGCATGAGTTAAGAAGGCCATTATCTTTGATTTTTTACCTTTTTTTTTCAAACAAAGAGAAGGCCATTATCTTTGATGTAAATCTTATTGTTTAGTCCAATAAGTTTCAATATTTCCACTTTAGATAATTTATCTAGAATTTCGAACTAGTGTTACAAGCAACACAAAGTAAATTTTTACTTTATCGGGTTTATCCTTTTAACAACAATCTTTGTTACTCACAATCCAATTTTACTTGTCATTTGTTCACTATAACTTGACAGTTAATCTCTAGTTGAGAGTCTCATTCCTTCTCTTAGTAGGTCCGAACTTCGTTGCCAACTTTATCTAGTAGAGGATCATATTAAGGGTCAAATGGTTTTCTCTCTTCTTCCGGACTTCTATGAATATCAAAGGGTGCATTGTCAAAAAGGAACTAATAACCTGCTTAGCTAAACTTTTAAAATCATCTTATTTAAAAAGTGTTTTCTCAAAAGTACTTATGTTGAGAAATAACTTGTGTTTGAATAATTAATTTGGAATTTTTTTTGAGCAATAATTAATATTTGGCCAACCTTTTAAAAAGTACTTTTAAGTGTATTTTTCTCAAAAATACTTTTTAAAAAGTGCTTTTGGGGATAAACTACTATTTTTTTTCTATTTCTCAAAAATTAGTTCGGCTTCTACTCAAAGTACCCTTTTCCTTCTAAAAGATTGATCAAACAACTTAACTTTAGAACAAAGTATTTTGACTAAAAAGGAAGAAGCTCTTTTGGCCAAATAGGCTACAAAAGAGAAGGAAAAAAAGTCAAGTACCAAATGGTAGTAAAATAGAGTTAAAGGAGGATATTGTATTTATTAATAGTTTGGGGGCCTCCCTTCCCTCTTATTTGCATCTAGATTTTTTACAAGCTCCTTCTCCCATTTCATGAAAAAAGAGAGTCGCATTTCTCCTCCCTGAACGGTGCAATGGTCTCACTGCTGCACCCGCAGGAAACCGTGCTATAAAGGTTAAATATTCTTCCTATCTCTCTCTGCTACTACTATGGACCTTCTCCTTCCCATTTCAGTGCGACTCTCTGCATTTTCACGCGGTTCCCTATGCGCTCTTTCTCCGACGAATTCTTTCAATTCTCGCTCTTTTCCACATCAGAGAATTAGAATCAAAGTGAAATGCAGCTCCGAGCCTATGCGAGCGGAAACCAACTCGAATTTCAACAGCAGAGACAGTCAAAAATGCGAAGGGAATCGTGAAAATGATATGCAGGGAGAAGGGTTAAAAAATGTGTGGGAAGAGACTGAGTTTGTGGAGGTATTTGGAATTGGCAGCAGGAAAGACGCTCTACTTGACTTCTGCTTGGCTTCACCTTGTCTTTCCTCGGCTTTAAGATTTTGGTATGCTTTCTGATTTTTTTTTTGTTTGGTGACTGTATTTTCGGGTTTATCATGTTAATTTGACTTGTATTAGTGATTGTGGTAGTAAATATTGAAATAATGGTTGAAAGGTTAGTTTGATGGAGAAATATCCAATCAAATTTTAAAAGTTGAATAATTTATTGAATTTTGATTCTTGAAACATAAATGTTTTGGTTCCTTGGTGTTATTTGCCACATGTATGCTATGATATATTTCATTTGTTAGATACCAAATTGAAGAGTTTTCTTGAATGGAGGATGCTCTTTTTTGCGGTGCAGCACTATCTTAGTACTTACCTATTTATTTCTCAAAAAAAGAGGACTTGGATAAGTAATGTTGCTGCCTTTTCCAATCATCCAGCCATTGTGCTGAATAATAAATTGTTGGAAAAATAACTGAAAATATTAACAATATTTATTATGAGCATATACTCGTGGAGCTTAAATCGTGGAATGCATTGTCCTAAGAAACTATTTTAGTAGTATGAAAGTTTCCCTAGGATGATTCTTATCTTCTGATGCTTCAATAATCTAATGCGTTGTCCTAGAATGTAATGCGTTGTCAAAGCTACTTGCAGAAACATAATCATGCAATATTAATTTCTGAAAATGTTACCGACATTCTTGTGATTGCATGTGCAGGAATATTCTCATGAAAGACTCAGAAAAGGTGCTATTACAAGAGAAATTGCCTACAGAAGGTGAAATGTTTTGTTTTCTTTCCTTTCTTTTTTCTCTTTCTTCTCCCTCTTTCTGTCTTTCATCTTCTTACAAAGTAGTAGTAACTATTTTCAGTCCTATTGGTTTAAAAGTTGAATGGGATTAGGTGGTAGTTTTCTGTCACAACGGTTCTTGTGTCTGAAAGAAGGAAATTACAAGTCACGACCCTACTGCTCCCATCGAGTTATATAGTTGTTTTAAAACTTTACAGAACAGTTTCCAAAGTGGTTTATACAAGTCTTGCCTCAAAGTTTTGGGTTGGATGCTCAAGGTCTTCCACATGGTATTAGAACTAACTTCTAGTAAGCTCGTTTGCACACTTGTAAGTCTGAATTAAAGTCACATGTGAACCCAAATATGTGAACTCCAAAATCTCGTTATACGTGTAGGAAAGTATTGAGTTATATAGTTGTCCCACATAGGTTGTTTAAGAGCTTCTAGAAGAGTTTATAAAGGTCTTAGGCGACCCTGCCTATTGTATTAAGGTTTTAGGTTGGATATTCATATACTTCTATAACTTTACTATTTAGGAATAGAGGTATCAAATGGGCGGGTTGGGCCAAAGTTGGACGGGTAAAATGGGTTGAATTAATGAATGCTATTTTCCAAAGGTAGTTTGGGTCAAGATGAGTCAAATAATGCAGTCAACCCATCCAAATTAACTTAACCTCGAGTTTTTTCCTCCTTTATTCTCCATTTTTTACTATACTTTATTTTAGTTGGTTTCTACTGGAAGATCTTATTCTTCTCAGAGTTAATAAATATCCCGTGCAATGAGAGAATTAACAGCTAAATGCATTTTTAAGTTGAATGCAACACAATTACAAAGTTACAAAGTATAGGTGCTTAAAGGTTCAGTCTACTTTTGATGGAAAGAAACTTCAGTCTACTTTTATAAAGTATAGGTGCTTACAGTCTTTGTACTGAAGGTGTAAGAGTAACATGCTGGAAAACACAGCTTTCTTTTGGAATCTTTGGAAGAGATGATGCTGTAACTGTGTATATGTGAACTTGGTCTCCCCCTTTGTACTGTTGTACTACCTTCTTGGTACTAAACATTAATATAATACCTTATAAAAAATAACAAATACATTTCATTTCGAGCAATTATTAGACCAATCTTTTGTCCAGCTTAAAGCTTCAGTTGTATCCATTAAAGCGTATCAGCTCTTAAAGTAGAAAAAGAAAGGAAAACCAAACATCAGGCAGCGACGACAAATTAACAGAAGCCCTGATTAATGGATGTTCACAACGGGAAAATCCTAGATTCCATCAAGTGCAAATCTGTATGGAGCATGGACCACAAGTTACTTTGTTTCAAGTGACAATTTATGGACCACAAGTTAGTTTCACAGCCAAAATGTATTCCTGTCACTCTCAGGGTGGAAAAAGGCAGCATAGGACCCACCTTGGCTATAGCAGTAGCAACATGACACTGCTGAAGCAAGACGAGAAACAGAGATGTTCAGTTGGAAGACTTGGAACGCTGAATTCTTGTATCAACAATGGTTGATTTGGTCGTCCAACTTGACCCAAAATACCCCGTGTTTGAGACGGGTTGATTCGGGCATAGCCCAAAGTAATGATGAATGGATCTTATATTTGTCCAACGTATTGAAACTTGGACGTTTGGGGTAGGTTACTATACAACAACAACAACAACAAATTCAGTGTGATCCCACAAATCGGGGTCTGGCAAGGGTAGTATGTACGCAGCCTTACCCCTACCTTGTGCAGGTTAAGAGGCTGTTTTCGCTAGAGGGTAGGTTACTATATTTAGGTGAAGAAGATCCTTGAATATAAAATAGACTTTCTGGATTGACCAACATTGCTTATTAGTTGGGCATCATTCAGTTAGCTTATCAATATTGATCAGTGCTTTCACTTGAAATTTCTTAATCCAGGAGAGTGATATAACACGTATACTCATCACTTAAGCTTTTGCATGCAAACTGGATGTTTTTTCCAGAAACCAACTAGCTGTGCATTCGTAAGTGTCATTTGCAGAAAGTAAGAAAAGAGATGCTGAATACTTTCTCTTATTGATTATGCTGAATAAACATTAGATGTTTATAGAGAATTTCCCACCAGTTAAGTTATAATATCCCACTAAACTAGGCCTAAGAGGATCTTCCTTATCTCAATAGATCTCTTTGTGATGAAATTAAATATACATGATAAGGGATCCATATGCAACTGTAAAATTCTTGGTATCTTTTAGGATGAATCAATCTCCTAGAGTGTCCAACTACTGATCTGTCAATCTTTATTATCTGTTACCTCCTCTTCCATTCCATCTGTTGTGAACTTAAGCTTTTCTTCACTGTCGTGTTTTGCAGATGTTTCTTCAAGAGTTATGGAAGTTCCATCAGCGATAAATTCATGTCCCAAAGCAGTTATACTTGTTTGTACATTCCTCAACTCTTCTGCCTAAGATCTTATTTTATTACCAGTGACCATTGAGTAAAGATACTACCTCATGTTAATCTTATGGAGAACATTGACTTGGATGGGTAACAGAGGGATGTGTTCCCTTGGTTTTCTGCTAAGGCAGTCATGAATAGAGGACAAGAGTCAGGGAGTGCTGAGACAATCATGAATAAGATTGCAGACCAAAACTTTTACCTTATCAAAAAAAGAATAAGACTGCAGACCAAGGATAGCTCAGTCCTTAAATAATTTATGTGTATATATCTGCAGTTTAATATCTAGCACTTTTCCTGCTTCTTGTGAAAGTAACTTGAGCATCCTTATGGAGGGCTAAAGTATTGTCGTAATAGAATGTCCCTAGAGCAAAAAAACTATGATATGTGTTTGCTGAAAAGATTTTCTAGTTTAGAGTAGACTGCTTAGGCGTCAACATAAGGTTTCTTCATGTGAATGAATGTCTAAGAAATCATATCTGGAAGTTTGTTCAAAATTGAAGCAAATTAGAAACATAAGAGGTGAAAGAGAGAAGAGGTTGGAGAAAAATATATTAGGAATCTTCCCCTGAGTTCTTCCTCAACGTAAAGTTTTTCCAGCAGCTGCAACACAAGAAGCTTAGAACATGTTAATCAGAGTTAGCAGTGCCTTTTTAAAACTTATCTCCATAAGCAGAAACTGATCTTATATGCTTCACTGCACTTCCTCCTATCTTCATAAGTTAACAAGTGTCTTTCTAAACCTGCATGATTGTTGGTATAATTTATAACTGGTGTATTCAGCCTGATCAACCCTTCAATTTGAGTTGCTGACAAGCACTTGGATAAACTACTTGACTCCAAGTACCTGCCTACCTGTCACAAGCTACACAATGCTACTTTCAAACTACGTTTGAGCCAATAAGCTCCTACAGAGATGTAGTTGCTTTTTGAGGGTCTCTAGTAATACTGCATGTCTAGGGTCGAAACTTTCATAAGAAGAAAATTGGATTATTTCTACCTTAAGAGATACTTTCCTGAAGTTTTTGTGGCTGATGAGACAAAGAAATCTGGTTTCCCTCTGATTTACCTTTGGTTTCAAGTAGAGAATGTTCATCAAATAGTTTGGTAGACAATTCAGATTTGAGTATATTTGAAATTTGTGAGAGTAATTTGAACTAAACCTTAGCAAAATAAGAACAGAAGAAGTTAGAATTGGCTTCAGTAATGATTATTGTCGAGTGAAACATTTGTCTGGAGTTAAAAATCTAAATGGGGGCTAAGCTCTTTTGGAAAACTATGCCCCTGCTAGCATAAAAGGAAAATGAAATTTTTGAAAAGATCCTTTGTTATCTGGCACTTTCTTTCCCTTCTCTGTTTTTCCCAATAATTTGTGATATTACTTATTAGGATACGACATGAAGGAAATTCTTGTCATTGAACCATATCTTTTTCATTGACTTGTCTTATTTGCTGAAGGTGCAAAAAGTACCTGTAAAAGAATCATTTGCTTTTCGACCATCTAATTTTCAGTTGCTTTCGCTATTTTGTTTGTAAGTAGTTGCCAAATTTTCTTCTTGCTTCTTTAGGTGGTTAGTGCAGCTTATGGCACTGATCATGTCCCAGCACTTGATATTATAAGAAGATTAAAGTCCAGAAATGGACTAGTGATTGGCATCATTTTGAAGCCTTTCAGCTTTGAAGGACGAAGACGTTATAATGAGGTATTATACTTCTACTTTGGGAAACCATGCTGCTGAATAAATCTTCTGTTGGAAGGATATTAGGCAAAAAATACAACAAAAATAATTGAGGAAGGAAGCAGGAATCGTTTTTTCATTTTCTCATTGGTTGTAAAGAATTCAAGCCATTTGGCAATGTTTTGTAGACTAGGCAACATTGTGCTACTCTAAACTAATGAAGACTGCCATGAAACACATTTTTTTATGTCATACCTGTCAAAACTTTGATAAACGTATAGGGAATGTTGGTTGTTTTATGTGGTCATGCATAAAAAACTTGAAGGCATAAATGACATGGTGTACTATATAGTAGGTCATATGATATGGTAGTATAGAGTACGCAAGAGCATCTAAGGAGATAAGGTTTTTGGACCAACCAAACCATCTCTCTGGTCTCTAATACAGTCTAATTTTTAAGTATGTTCTGGATGAAGAGGATATACTTCGATCAGTGTTGAAGCTTATAGAGGAAGCTGAGAAAAACTTTTAAGAAGGGTTTAAGTAAATATGTGTTGTGTAAATGTACTACAATTGCCAAAGAAAAAAATCCTGTTAATAGTATGAGGTTGTTCTATAACAATGTTAAAGCGCCCAGTTTTCTATGAAGTGAAGATTCTAAACCCTAATCCTAAGCAACCTAGGACTTTATGCTTCCAAAAAAGAAATATTCAAAGGAATAAAATAAAATAAGTCCTTAACTAACATCTCCATCAACAACCAAGACAAAGATAAACTTAAATGGGGCAACAGTAGAGGGGGTTCCTATTCAGTCAAAGAAAGCTATCACAACATGAGCTCTAACAAAGCTTTGATTGACCAGTGGTCATGGAAAGTGGTCTGGAAGGTTAGTGGTTTCTGTTGGATAACACTACAGGGTGCTTGCCTAACTCAGGATAACCTTCTCAGAAGGGGTTTCCAACTTGCCAACAGATGCCATATGTGCCTTAGCAATCATGAAACAATCAATCACCTGTTCCTCTACTGTACAGTTGC
Source organism: Nicotiana tomentosiformis (assembly GCF_000390325.3). NCBI lineage: Eukaryota > Viridiplantae > Streptophyta > Magnoliopsida > Solanales > Solanaceae > Nicotiana > Nicotiana tomentosiformis. Next base: position 83,124,495 of record NC_090822.1, on the reverse strand, counting down.
AGCAAACATTTGGTCGATGTTTATTTCACTTTTTGGTCTACATTGGACTATGCCTCGGAATGTCAGGGATGCCTTTGTGAGCTGGAGCTCCTGGAAAGTTGAGAAGTCCATCAAGAGAATCTGGTCTATGGTTCCTGCTGTTATTTTGTGGCGCATATGGACAGAGAGGAATCAAAGATGCTTTGATGGCATTTCAACTGCCAGACACAAACTTAAGGCTAGATGTTTAGTTTTACTTTTTTGCTGGGTGAACCACACCCCTGTGTATAACCCTGACCTTTTCTTGGACTTTATCAGCTCAATAGTATTGTAATAGGTTTTTGTCCTTCCTAGGAGCTGATATCTCCTTTTCTTTTGTAATCATTGCATCTTCTGGATGCCTTTTAATTAATATACACCTTACTTCATCAAAAAAAAAAAAAGTCCTTAACTAACAAAAAAGAGAAGAAGAAAGAATTAGTAGGTTTATAATATAAGTTGAAAAGAAGGTAATCAAGGAAACCCTAGTTTTGGTTGAAGTGCTCAGGTGCGAATAAAACTTGCTATTGTGACTTCATGAGGAGTAGCTGATTCTATTTCTTATTCTTGTCCCCACCTCTGGGCTTAATGTATCATGCATTATGTTTTCTAATGTGGAGAATTGATCTAAGCTTTCTCATTGTCGTATTAATACAAGGTATAAGATCAAGTATATCATAGACGTGTCATCTTTATCAATAGTTATTTTCAAGATAGACCTACAAATGGATTTAGGCCTAGTTTATTGCATTTACTCTGTTTTTTTAATTCGAAATTGATTTTGTAACCCTTTTCAAAATGTTTCCAGCTTTGTCTTCTACCAACATTTTTTTATCACCTATTTACAGGTCACGGATTTGATTGACAAACTTCAAAGGCATGCAACTGTCTGTATAGGTCAGTTAAACTTTGCCTATTACTACCTTAGATCTTACATATGCTGTTTGTTACTACAATACTCATCTATTAGAAATCTTAATGACCACATATCTACTGCAGCATTGCTGCCATTATGGGCTATTAAAAGCCTTTACAGAAATTATCAGCTTTTCTATTAATTGTCCAGCTATTCTGGAAGCGATATTTAACATTTCCTCAATGCATGATATAATGTTTATGCAGATTCCTGAAGCTTTTTGAATCATCACATCTAAAAAAGAATATAAGATTGTCAGCGAGTCTGCCTAAGTTCCAGAGTTGTGATGTTTGTTTATTTGGACTTGCAGTTATTGACACTGATGGTCTCCTCAAGAAAGATCTATTAACTCTGGATGAGGCTTTGAAGACTTCATATAATGCTGTGCTGATGGCTGTTAATGCCATTCCAATTCTTGTGTCTGTAAGTTCTATTCCTTTTTTGATTAGTCTCACAAGTTATTTTTTCTCTCTTTTCTTTTCTTCTTTTTACTGCCATTCTGGCTCTTACTTTCTTAGTCCTTATACAACTTTTGATTGATGATTTATCTGATAGCTGTATGTTTTTGCACTTGCAACAATATCAGGACGACCACATAAAGCTTCTAGATGTGATAGATGGCGGTACCAAAGAACTGAGTGGTCCAGAGCTAATAAAAGTAAGAGTTATCAAATCTTATTTTACATAATTAATTTCTATTGCTGATAAAATAGATTCTACCTGGATTGTATTACCTCTTAGTAGTGCATGATAAGTACAATAAGTTCCTATCCTTGGAAATCCGTGATCATATAGAACTGGTAAATTTCTCCCCTCCAGAGGCCACCAAAATTACACATTTTTGGTAACTTATAGATCAGAATATTTTTTATACCCTTTCAACTTTCGAAAGGTTGAAGTTGCTCCTGTTTGTTAGTTCTTAGAAAAGGAATCGGTCAAATCTAGGGGCAAAACTGCAGAATAGAATTGTTAAGTGTCCACATGGTGGATGAACTGGGCTATTGTTTCCTTATATGGTCTTGGACAATCCTCACCTCATGAGCTAGCTTTTGGGGTTGGGTTAGGCCCAAGGTCCATTTCTTACCATGGTATTGGGTCAAACTCTTGTGAGCCCTTTGCACAACCACTTTCGCTCGTCATGTCCTGTCGCTACGGTCTTATCTTTGTCACATCAGACCTGCTCTGGGTTTCTGTCTCTCAAATCAGCTTGTCGAGCCACTCCACTGAAATAGCTCTAGGCCCACTAATTAGCTTGTTGAACCTAATCTGTCTCCATCTATTTCAGGCCCACTCTGACTGAGCCTCCTCTTTCTCTACCCTAAAAATGCAAAAAAAAAAAAGATCTTCAATCTAAAAAGAGAAAAGACAATTTATTTTTAGTTCACGTGCAAACTCAATAACCTGGTTGCATGTGTGGGAAGGTTTTAGAGAATACACTTGTCCCTCATTGGTTGTGCAAGGGTATTTAAAGAGGTTTATATAGTCCTGGGCTATTCCACCCATTGCATTAAGATTTTGGGCTGGATGTTCAAATTCTTTCCCCTGGTATCAGAGGCAGGCCATTCCTATTCTTGGTATACCTAATATTGTAACCCTATGTTATATTATCCACGCGCCAGGTGTCCAGTCATAGATGTGGGGGATGTAAGTGTCCCGCATTGGTAGAAGAAATGGGTTGTTGTCTCCTTATATGGTCTTACGCAATCTTCACTTCATGAGCTAGCTTTAGGGTTGAGTCACTTCTTATCTAGGAGTTTAGACTTTAGATGAAAATCTTTTGAAAGAATGGAAAGCAAAGGAAGAAAAAGAAAAGAGAAGAAGTGGAGGAGGAACAGAAAGTAAGTTCATTCAGTTTATATTCAGGCAGATTGAGTTAAATCTTATTGGTGGGCAGAAGAAGAAATTAGTGGCTTTTGGAGTAATTTACACACTATAAAAAGCGGAGCATTTCAAACCAAAAGTTCTGTGAATTGGATTGCTCGCTCTCGGGCATTAAGCCACAAGACTGTTACGGAATTTTATACATTTTCTCTGTTTTTTCGTCTGCTCAAAATTGAAGGGTAGAGTGACTCTTTTCAGATTCTTGAAAGCTACAAAGAGGCAAAGACTGGATTTGGAACTGGCTACAATATCGAAACTTCGATTCTGCGAGCTGTGTATGACTGCCCCTTCCTTGGTCTGGGAGTAAAGGTAAGGAGAAATTCAACTACACTATTAGAATACTTTCTGTAAGCTATTATGATTTCACGTTCTCTACTTCTCTCTCTGTGGTCTTTTGACCTCTATTTGAGGCCTTCATCCTTTTTGCTTACTCGTTCTTTCTCAGGGCTCAAATGGTGTGATTATATGCATTATTGCAAGTTCAGGTGTTGTAAACTCCAGCAATGTGCATAGCATCTTGCACACGTTTCGTCAAACTACTGGATGTAACGGAGACATTGTGATTTCCATTGTCCAGGAACCCAATATGGAGCCAAATTTAATAGTAACTACTTTAGTTACATGTGGGTAAGTTGTCTTAACAAATGGAGCCAATTTTTATTCTTATATGTTTGTTAGAGTAGGTTTAGTTGTTTTATGAGTTCTAACGTGTCTAGGGCCTTTTTGGATGGGTTGTTCATACCAGTCTGAAGCCTTGGCCTAGTGGAAGACTTTAAAGCAAATAAGCATTTACTCAACCACCACACTCAAGGAAGACTAGTACCCTTTGAATAGATCCTTTTGTACTTTGCTTTCAGCGCTTTAATGAATTGATCTCCTTATTACAGCTATAGCTCTAGCTTGCGCCCCCCCCTCCAAGTTTACGTGGGTCAACATAGGTTGGGTCAGTTTAGGATAAACATGGGTCATAGCCTAACATGCTGCAGTCAAAACCATTATTTATTAGTTTGTTCCATCTTCTATAGTTTGTCTAATAAGCAGTCCAAGAAAATTTTGTGTTTCTTATAGAGGAGTGTGTTTTCCCTGTCTCTATAGATCTGACCTGCCATAGCTGCTTGTTGGCATGATATGCTGAAGACTACCAGAAAGGCATCGTACAAGGAACATCACTATATCATCTTTGTTTCCTGAAACTGACTGATGTTCTATTTCCTGGTTGAAGTCTGACAGTTATATGGAACTCTTCCTACCATTTCATAATGTATCTTAATAATGCAACTCCATAAAGTATCTTAATCCTGTTGGTACTCCATTCACCCTGTTGGACTTAATATTTGTTAGTGATAACCTTTCTCCACAAGCCTCCATTTGCCTACTAGAGCTCTATTGAAAATAGTCCCTTCCCCTGCCTTGTTTCTTCACCTCCTGCCGATAAGAAATGTGGCTTTTCTTTGTCTTATATGAAAATGTTTTTGCATAGAGCCCTATTTATAAAATAGGGAGCTACTTAGAACTTTTGAACAACTAGGATTCTAGCTCTAAATGAAAGATAAGACTATCTCAACTAAAAGAATGGTATGAAATAGTGATAATAGGTCTTTTTGATTCAGTACTCTATGCATTAAGATAAGTGTAATGTACAGTCTTTTATCAACTACCAATGCATGCAGATGCTGTAATTCTTAGAACAAGATATCCTAGTAACTCGGGCCCAATAAGTAAGCTTGGTTGCGCTGCTCATTATAGAATGAGATCAACTGATTAAAGGAAAATATGTATTTGGATATTTCCAGCTAGGTGTTACTTCTCCTATATACTGAGAGGATTCCTTTCTACATTTTGTACAATTTAGTGACTAGTCAGTGAATATTTGGTGTCTGCTTTCGTTCATGATCAGAGAAATGTATCCTCTTTCTTTTTATTTTCTTGAGTTTTCTTGTATACTGTCTTTCTTTCACATGGCTTCTTTGTTTGTTGCCACATTCGTTCACTTCTTAAGATGTTATGGCGACGGTTCGCTAAAGAGTTCAACCTGTTCTATTTTCTAATTTGTACAACTTTCTGAAATCCTGATTCTTGAGTACTTATGATTCTTAGGTACGCTGAACAGGAATCTTCCAAAAAAAGTAACTTATTCTCTAGACTGGCACAACATATTCCTTTCATTTTTAATATCCTTAAGAAGCCAGATCCACCACCTCAAACTACCAAAGAAAGCGAAATTGATGAGAGTCCAGAAATTTCTGATACGGCAGAATTTGTTTCTGTGGATAATGCGCGTAAGGATGAGTCAGTTTATTCTGGGGAACTGCTGGCATTATTTCGCACTGATAGTGAAGGAACATCTTCTTTGAGGTCTTCCTCTATTCTTTTTAGACTATCTAAGTTCACCTATGATGAATTCATTCTCAGACGGGACATATGCTGCTCTTACTTAGAGAAATTTCTTTGCTTGGCAGAGATTATGATAATGTTTCTGATGAAAGGAAGATTGAACTGTCAAACTTTGACCCTTGTTCATCCACGGATGATGTTGGTACTGAAGGTACATAGTTATTTTTGCTTAGGTTCACTCAGTTTTTCATACAGTAGCGTCTAGACATGACTTCATGCAATGACCTTCATCACTTGCAATAAGATTAAAGTGGACAAAATATATTAGAAGAGCATATCAAAGTTATGAGCCTATAATGGAATAGTGCCTGATCGAAATGGATTTTACAGAACCTCTTGTTTTTAAAAGAGAGCTGCTCAACAGATGGAATCTGAGGCCAGGAAATGACACTTCAGAAGGCTTAGCTACAGAAGGGACCGAGAATATAGAAGCCAATGACATGGTTGACAATACCAGCACCTACAAACTTCCGGTTGGCGTAAAGCAGAAAGAACAGTTGCAAACTAGTCCAGGTTCCTCAAACTCAAGAAATTATACAGGGAGGAAATCTGAAGAAAGCAAAATAGCTCAGTCTAGAGATGTTTCAAGTTTATCTCAGGATGCAATGGATGAAGAATACAGCAAAATTATGGCAGATGTTTACAACTCTAACCCTTCCTTGACTGAAAGAAACTATGCGAGTGTTCCAAAAAAGAAAGGAGTTCTCTCTTCTCGGGCGGCCTCTATGCTGGTAAATAGCCTAAAATTTAGTGCTGGACATAATGATCAAATTTAATTTTATCGTAAGGAAAACTTTATCAATTTAATTATAAGTTGTTTTTAGTGTCTAGATTGCCCAAACTTCTGTCTACGTTATAGTTTTCTATCAATTGATTCTGTTTCTTTAAATTTGATAACTTTGGCTTTAGGTAGTGTTATACTTGCTAGTGGAGCTGTTGGATTTTTTCACTATCTTACAGATCTATGTGCTACAGATATTTTAAGAATGAGAAATGACGAATACTATTTCTAATAGTGAGGAAAATGAAAGGTGTTGTGTCAACTTTTGCTGGTGATCATTTACAATGCAAATTCATGAACTGGTGATGGACCTTAATACAAGTAGAAATCAAGAAAGGAAATGTAGATGTTAACACTGGGTCCTACTAATTTTCCTTCATGCAATCGTAGTCAGTTGTGGTCCCATGATTACATTGAGTAGATTTGAATTTCTGCTTTGGTGTTTTTACATAGTTGAAGCCGTTGTAAGACATGGCACCAGAGCCTTTTCCTCCTCTCTCCACCTCAAATTTATCCGTGTCTGGACGAAGCTAGACATCAGAGTATCTTGGTTGATTATATGACGAAGAACTTAAGTGGGAGAGTTTTGATGGAAAGTTAAATTTAGTTTTTATTTGTTCTATGTTGTGCTATCATCATACTCAGGAAGCCGAACGAGATTCAAAAAAGAAGTGGATTCCCGTAGTCGAAATGAAATACAGGGGAGGTATATACAGAGGTCGGATTGAAGGAGGACTTCCCGAAGGAAAGGTACTTTGATTTAACTGTTGAGATTCAGAAGACCTGTTTCCTGTGCTACTTTTTTAAACTTTTTATTTAGCCCCAAAAAGAAGATACTGTTAACTATTGGAGTGTCAAAAGGATTTCTTTGACCATAGTTTTATTAAACATCTTTTTAGATACTTTATTTATGATATATAGTACTTTTATGTACTTTCTTGATATGAATTTTATTTCCAAAAACTCAAGAAACCGAAATCCGAACTCAGATAGATGATTATAGTTTTTATTTTCTATATTTGTGTTTGTCTGGATGAAAGTGAGTTTCGAATTCTACAGGGCTGCTTGTCTCTTGGAGATGGAAGCAAATACGATGGTATGTGGCGCTACGGAAAGAAGTCAGGGTTGGGTACATTTTACTTCAATAACGGTGATATTTATCGGGGGTCATGGAGAGATGATCTCATGCACGGAAAGGTACCAATATTCCTTCATTGAGCTCTGATGGTTATGTACAAATTTATTATACAAATACTAGTGTGGCGGGCACTTCTGCCGCACGCTATCAACTTCTTGTTCTTTGTTTCCTTAAGTTTCTGAAAGTTATGACATTTCAACACACCATGGATGCAAGTTCGGCACCTTTTCCAAATATACAAACGAGCACGCAAAGTGGCTTCCTTGGACTGTTTGAAAAAAGAAAAGAAAAAGAGGAACCTGAGAGCTTTTGAGGAGTTTGAAAACTCATTTTGTAGATTTTAGAAGAGCATGTTGGTTTTTTGTGAACTTTTGGAGTACGTAGGAGATTCCGATTGGTTTAGACTACTGCGTGCTATCTTATGGGGATCACTTGAGATTCTCCACCTTTTGTATACTGGTTGTATACAGGATTAGTTCCATTTACATCAAGAATTTGTTACTTCATCAAAAAACAAACCAGCCGCCATCCAGATTATTCTCACCTTTTGTTTTTCAATAGTCAACTCACTTAAACTGATAACAATCTTTTTCCAAGAGTTGTTTAATATTTTGAATAAATACTTTGAATTTGTGGTATCTTTCATGTAACTTCTTTATCTGTTTATATGAGTTTTAAATGAAAAATTATCCGTGATCATTTTCATCATGAGAATTGGTCAAGTTGATTCTCAACAAGTGAAGGGACAACAACTTTGGACAGGAGGGAGTATCACTTATCTCCCTTGGAGCGATCTCAATTTAAAAGAAAAGATACATTCCAGACCACAACGCTTTATTTAGTGATTTTCGAATTAAAGTGTTTAGATGCCACTGGTGTATGAATATTTCTTTGAGAAGCAGGTTTTGCACAGTTTTCTATCTCAGAAGAAAATTTGAACCGTTTTAGCTGTCATTTTCTAAACGAATAACAGTTTCTGTAACTATATATAGGGGTGGTTTTACTTTCATACTGGGGATCGATGGTTTGTGAACTTTTGGAAGGGAAAGGCTAATGGAGAAGGACGTTTCTATTCAAAGCTTGGTGATGTTTTCTTTGGCCACTTTAAAGATGGATGGCGCCATGGCCGTTTTCTTTGTATCAACATTGACGGGACGAGGTATGTGTGTTCAGTTTTATAAAATTTTCTACTTTGGGTATCATTTTTATACCTTAAAATACCAATGGCTGAACTGGAATGTAAAGTTGCATTAATGCTGAGATACTGTGCGAATACCCATTCAGTTCATACATGAAGTAGCGTGCTGAGGAATAGACTCTTGCCTCTCATTTTTAGTTTCTTTTTGGTGCACCTATGAAGTTCCAATTTGCATAGGAGATTGGGTACTGTTCGTGGAGAATCATATTATGTTGTAGATTCTCTAAGTTTTGGGATATTGTTCGTATGCGGTATATTTTACCATTATTGATAAAACTACTTACTGTACAAATAAATGAAGATTGATGCATGTTATCATTTAAATTATACTTGTCTGGACGCGTTATTTTCCTTGAAAGAAAATTGTGATGGTGCTTAGAAGAACTAAATTTGGCATGGAGATAACATAAGCTTTCCAGGATGTCATGAAAAAAAATACTTGATCTAGTCTATGATAAATGTTAATACTCAGGTTCTTTTGCACTTTCACCCTAAATATTTCGATGCATGTTTATATTTGCCTTAAGCTCCTCGTGACTAAAAATTTTGAACTCATATTTGACTAATCTTTTAATCTTACTGGCTATGTTGTTGTTTCTTAATGTTACTTATTTCTGGGCTCATCTATGATGCTTACACATGTACACTTTTTATGTTATTAACGGAATCTTCATGCTCTGCAGGAGTACTGAAGTATGGGATGAAGGCCTTCTACAAAGCCGAAAGAATTTGGATTCTGACACTGGAACAGGATAGAGTCTGTCTGGCATAATTTAAAAAATATGCTATCCTTCAGCCATTCTGGGGCGTTCGCAAGAAACAAATGCAGAAGAATATCAACCGAGGGCTGGTGTCTGTAAGAAGAGTTGTCTTCAACCAGCTCCACTGCTCATAGCGCCTATCACTACTGTTGTATGAACACTCTTTAAGCATTTGTTTGTTCTTTGTCTGTACTAGTGGAATCGAAATTGAATCTCCAATTGTACACAGATCTTGTATATTCTGTAAATATAGAATTTTAAGTTTTTCTTTTTCTTTTGAAGGGCATTGCCTCTTGTAGCTTTTCTTGCAGAGCCTTGTATATTTTGGACTTAATAGCTTGTCAACCATGTATTATGAGCTTGATTTGAGTTCTGGATTGGAAGTAGCTTTTCCACAAGGTCTCCGGGACTACAAAACTGTCCTGTGAATCACTTTTTTAACGATACTCTTACCTAATTCTTGCTTTACTTTGTTGTTTCATTTTTTAAGTATTAATCATAAGAACAGAACTCCCATCTGTTGCATTGTAATGTACTAGAATTGCTAAACAAAATTAAGAAGAAGAGAAGCAGGAACTCTTTTATTAATCTCGTGTAAGAATTGAATTACAACATTGATTCCTATCTACTCCATGAATATCCTGAAAGAAGAAGAAATGGGGAGGTTAGAGACGAAGAGAGAGGAGAAATCAGTTAGGAAGTTTTATCTGAAAGAGGAATTTCTTGAGCTTGGCTTGAGGGGAAGTGCATAGTTAGCCACTAATAAGACATGTATTTACTTTTAAGTCACTGTTTAAAATGTCTTTAGTCTTTAGCCACTGCTTTAATAAATTTTATCCGTCCGGATGAAAATACTCTTTTCCTCATAAAGTTCAGGACCAAGTGTCTTTAACTTATGAGCTTGTTACTGTAAGTTCAAGACTATCTGTCCTTAATTTATGAGCTTGTAAGTCTAAGTTTAGGACTACTTGTCCTTAACTTTTGAACTTGTAACTCTAAATTCAGGACTACATGTCCTTAACTTTTGAACTTGGAACTCGAAATTCAGGACTACATGTCCTTAATTTCTGTGCTTGTAACTCTAAGTTAAGGACTGCATGTCCTTAATTTCTGTGCTTGTACTCTAAGTTAAGGACCAAGTGTCCTTAATTTTTGAACTTCCAACTCTAAGTTCAGGACCAATTGTCCTTGACACATCTAACTTCGCAATCTGAATTTGTACCTCCAAATTCCAATGGTATAAGTTTCTCTATTGGTATAATTCTCTATTGGTATACCTGTTTGACTAAGGTAAAACGACAACCAGTACAAAAATGTGTATGCTACCAACTTTGAGAAGAAAAGACACAGTGCAAATGGAATCACTCCTGGTATAAGACAAGCATCAAGAAGATCAACACTTCTCCTATTTCCTGAACCATGCCGACGGACATTGTCATGTCCATTTTCAACCATATTTTCTTTCACTGTCCTTAATCGAGAGAGAAGCGAGGGTTTGGGAAGAAAAGAAATGGAAGAAAGGGTAAAAATATCCTTTCATATTAATTTTAATAGAGTAGTGGCTATTTTGCTCAACAATAGAATTGCTGGATAAAAAATAAATACCACCTTAAATAGTGGCTACCTCACGCCATTTTTACCCATTGGCTTGAGTGTGTTTGGGCCTAAAGCTCTTCTGCAGTCCATCTTTCAGCTGGCCCGCTATTTCTAAGACTACAACCCAATTATTATAAAACCCCTAATGGATTAAGGCCTACCTGACTTATTTACAATTATCTCAACCGCCATATTAAGAGTCTGACCCTCACATACATATATACTGGCAATAGCTCAGCCGGAAGTATATATGCCCTTACAATTTCGACAAGCTTTGGTGCACATTAAATTATATATACTCAAGAGAATTAAATGGGATTTTCCTGCAAGGCAACTAAAAAAACATATGGCGTTTGATGTTGGTGTAGAAAAAAGTACATGTCCTTTCTAATGAACAAATCGAGCTATTTGTGCCAGTCATCAAGAGGCAAGAGCAATATAATGTTTCATTCCATTCCTTTATTCCACTTTTTAATCAATTTCCTTTTGTTTACAATGAGAAAGAATGTGACTTATGAATACTCCCTCCGAATCAATTTAGATGATATAGTTTGACTCGGCACAGAGTTTAAGAAAAAAAACAAAGATTTTTGAAATTCTTAAAAGTTTAATGGGTAAAAGCTTTGTAGGACCATGACATTTGTGTGGTCATTAAGGGTAAAATAGGTAAAATGAAGAGTTTAAAGTTGAATTATTTTCAAATTTAGAAATATGTTATTTATTTTGGAACAGACTAAAAAGGAAAGTACCTCATCTAATTTGAAAAAGAGAGTAATTTACGGTTACAAAATACCTCAATATAGAAGCCTAGTGTTAGGGGTCGCCTCTTTGAGCTTGACTTGACAACAAGAGTGTTGCCATGGGGCAGCATGAGTGTTGCCAAGCTAACGTGTGCGAGATAACACCAAGGTAAAAGGGAAAACGGGCAAGTGATAGCTAAGACTTTGAGGAAGGTAAGGCAGCTTGACAAGGCTTGACAATCGAGATGTGGGCTGAGGGTCACACTATGGCATGGCAAAGGCATTAAGGCATGCGGCAATGATGCTAAGGCAAGGCAAAAACGAAGTGGGCAAGGACAGGTTAAGTGCAATAAAGGCACACACGCAAGGCAGACTTGTCATGACATTGGGCTGTGGCAAAGGGTAGTGTGCGTGGGCATTGACTAAGGTTTAATGTGTCTGCAATGCACCTGAGAGCAAAGCATTAACACTTTATTCAAGCCAAGGCACACACATAGGCAGCAAGTTTCAGCTTGACCAAGTCAACGCGTTTACAAGGCACATGTTGTGCACATGGGCAACAATTGGCTTTTGGTTAAATCTGACAGGCAGTTGCTAGAACATTTTTGTAGCCATGATTCCATTATCTTAGCATGATCCTAGTAGTTGGGGGATGCCATCTACATTAGGCTAAGATAGTGGACTATGTGGGACAAGTCTCTAAGCCTAAGAGCGACAAATGTAAAGGCAAATGGCTGTCACATGATCTATAAATATGCAACACCCTTATGCTTGTAAAAAAGTGTGGAGTACATGTTTGAGTTAGCAAAGAGTTCCTAAGTCTGATTTTAAGAGTGAAAACGCCTAAGACTAAGAGTAGTCTTGTGAGAAAATCTGAAGATCAAGAGTGATCTTTTGTACATGGCATTGTATTTTGAGTTTGAGTTTCTTTGTATGCTCGAATTAAATACAAAGTTGGAAAAAGAGTTTTCTGTATATTGTGCCTTGTGTTCTTGTTTATTTGTTGTTGCCTTTACTTAAATTCGTTGCTAAATCATTCATAAACTTACTACGTTGAAAGTTGCCTAAAAATATTCTAAGTCCAAAGTTGCTAAAATATTGGCTAAGTGTTGGGCATGAGGCCTGGCTACTACACAGGCTTTGTTTGGCGGACAAAAATCAAGCCCGTGACAACTGGTATCAGAGCGAAGCAGGTTCGTGACGGAGACACGACGAGTAATGGCAGATTTCTTGGTCTTGTTTGAGAACATGGCCGGTGGTAACAATGAATTGCGGGAAAGGCTAACAAAACTAGAGGCATTGATTGGAAATGTTCCTGAAGGTGGCGAAATTCAGACCCTCGTGACAAGGCTTGCCTACCTTGAGGCAGAATTGGCAAGGCTACGTCAAGAGAATGCGAATCTGAAAAATGAGAGAGTGGTGTTGTGACCTACTGTAAGCGAGATTGCTCCTCAACGTGGCACTGATCGTCAAATGGCAGACTAACTGATATTTATATCTGTTAATGAAAGAGCCCAATACAAAAAAAAATAAAAAAATACATGTTGAGTCTTTGAAACAGTTAAGATCATTTTAATAATAATAACTTTGATTTGTTTTACCGAGAAGGTCTACACTTCGAGTCCGTATAGCCCTATAAAAATATAAAAATGAAAAATGCAAAATCAAAAAAATTGTATAATTTTCATTTCTTCATTATTATTTCTTGCTTGTAACTAAGTGCTGATAACTCCAAGAAACCTTTATTACTATACCTATCAGTCACTGAAACCACTATAGGATCTATGTTGGCTTAATACGATGAAGACATGCGGAAGTAAAGGGCCATATACTACCAACGTAAGAAAATGGCTGACTACAAGACCAGGTATACCAATTTGGAGAAAACCTGCTTGGATTTGGTTTGGGTAAGGCGGAAATTGAGGCAAAATTCCTGAACCTAAGGCATTTGGTGATGCAAGGAGTGCACGTGAATTGAAGAATTTTCTTTGGGATATGGAGCAGTACTTTCATGCTATTCATGTGCAAGATGAGAAGGAAAAAGTAATCTTGACTAGCATGCATTTGAGTGAAGATGCTAAGTTATGGTGGTGCACTCGTGTAACTGAAGATGAAAGTATGGGCATACCAAAGATTAAGTCGTGGGAACGGCTTAAAAAGGAGTTGAAGGATCAGTTCCTTCTTATCAATTCATCTTGGATTGTTAGAGATAAACTGAAAAGGTTGAGGCAAACCAGATCAGTGAGAGCCTATGTCAAAGAGTTCACTTCTTTGATGTTGAGCATAAGCAATATGTCGGAAGAAGAAAAATTACAAAACTTCATGAGCGAGCTGCAGTAGTGGGCACAATTGGAGTTGCGTAGGCTGAATATTCAAAACCTCACAAGTGTTGTGGCGGTGGCCGATGAATTTGATGATTTTCACTTAGGTGAAGAGACTTTTACTTCAAAGTCCAACGACGAAAAGAAGGACAAGGCAAAAGGGTGGAAGAAATGTGAGAATATCCATGCTAATGAAGACAATGGGAAGGGAAAGCAAGATGATAGAACTTCAAAGAGCAAGGAGAAGGGCAGTAAATTCAGTGGATGTTTCATTTGTGATGGGACACATTAAGCAAGAGACTATCCAAAGAAGACAACGTTGAATGCAATGACTGTTGCATATAAGATGGCTGCATTGGAGGCAATGACCAGTGAAAACCAAGTGGCTGAGGTCAATGCAATTGTGGCTAAGCAGGATATAGGCCAAGAGGCATTGCTTGTCAACCCCTTAGGACTCATAAATTGAGTTGGTCTCGACGAGGACGTCGAGTTTCAAAGGGTGCGGATGGTTTATTAGGGGTTCGCCTCTTTGGGCTTGACTTAACAACAAGAGTGTTGTCATGAGGCAGCATGAGTGTTGCCAAGCTAAGGCGTGCAAGCTAACACCAAGGCAAAAGGGAAAACATACAAGTGATGGCTAAGGCTTTGAGGGAGGCAAGGCAGCTTGGCAAGGCTTGACAATCGAGATGCGGGTTGAGGGTGACACTATTGCATGACAAAGGCATCAATGCATGAGGCAGTGATGCTAAGGAAAGACAAAAACGAAATAAGCAAGGGTAGGCTAAGTGCAACGAACGCATGCGCGCAAGGCAAACTTGTCATGACATTGGGGAGTGGCAAAGGGCAGTGTGTGTGGGCATTGGCTAAGGCTTAATGTGGCTGCAATGCACCTGAGAGCAAAGTATTGACGCCTGATTCAAGCCAAGGCACGCAATGGGCAGCAAGCTTCAGCTTGACCAAGTCAATGACGGTTACAAGGCACATGTTGTGCACATGGGCAACAATTGGCTTTTGTTCAAATCTTGCAGGCAGTTGCTAGAACATTTTTGTAGCCGTGATTCCATTATCTTAGCATGATCCTAGTAGTTAGGGGATGTCAACTACACTAGGCTAAAATAGTGGGCTGTGTGGGACAAGTGTCTAAGCCTAAGAGTGACAAGTGTAAAGGCAAAGGGCTATCACATGATCTATAAGTGTGCAACCCCCTTATGCTTATGAAAACGTGTGGAGTACATGTATGAGTTAGCAAAGAGTTCCTAAGTTTGTTTTCAAGAGTGAAAACGCCTGAGGCTAAGAGTAGTCTTGTGAGAAAATCTAAAGATCAAGAGTGGTCTTTTGTACACTATACTGTACTTTGAGTTTGAGTTTCTTTGTATGCTTGAGTTAAATACAAAGTTGGAAAAATAGTTTCATGTATATTGTACCTTGTGTTCTTGTTTATTTGCTATTGCCTTTACTTAAATTCATTGCCCAATCATTCATAAACTTACTATGTTGAAAGCTGCCTAAAAATATTCTAAGTCCAAAGTTGCTGAAATTTTGGCTGTGTTGGGAAGGCTGAAGTTGAGCGTGAGGCCTAACGGCCGCACATGCTGGTTTTGGCGGACAAAAATCAAGCTCGTGATACCTAGTATAGTGGGACATTTGTAGTATATAGACGGAGATAAAGAAGGAAAAAGATTACCATAATTAGTTTAATTGTTTTTTATAATAATAATGTTTTGGACCAACTTGCACTTAGTTTGAATTTTCTTTCTTTTGTTTGCATAAATCAATTAAATCGAATAATGAAAACCCTGCTGATTAGTGCTTCCTTGAGTGTGGATGACCGCAACGCTCTTAACTTTTCATGATATAAAAAAACGTCATACATTTTCCTTCGAGTAAAGATTCTATTGCGAAACAAGCACTGTTAGGTTATGTTAGATTTCTTCTCTTATACTCACTCAGATGATATGTTTACAGAACTTACAGACTTACAGTAATCAGCGTGAGCATTTTAGATTTCCTTATCTTTTTATATTAACCTGAAACATAACTTCCCCCAGTAAATTGCTGATATCACTCGGAAAAATCATAGTGACTCAAGATGAGGGGAGGAAATGGAAAAGGAAAAAAAATCTTTACCTTTCTATTCTAATTTCTAAAACAACAGCAACTAAAATCACAAAACTCTGACTAATCTTCTACGTCTGTTCAACTCTTCTACATCCAATGGTGGTGGAGCATAGCGACGGAGAGAATCAAGACTGCAAAATCATATGAAAAGTATGTTAAAATTAAAAAAACAAAAAAACAAAAAAGAATGTTTGAAACCATTCTACACTGTTAAACAAAAGTACGATATCTGTGCTGACAACTACCAGAAATTTCGAACAAGTGAACACATACATGTTTAACATAAGAGGACGGGACGGGGGGTGGGGGGTTGGGGAACCGTGGGAGGAGGAATAATGGGAAAACGGAAAGGAAGAACAGAAAAACAGGGAGAAACAGACGGAAGCTGGGGGTGGGAATGGAACAGGAAAAAGGGGAAACCAACAAAGAGAAGGGAAATGGAAGCCAAATGAGAATGAGGTAAGGGCAGAGGAGAAGTGTCGATTGTAAGCAATGAAGGGGCAGACTATGAGGACGCTGATAAATATGTTAAACAAGAAAAAAGAGGTTTATGTCTCCATTACAACACAAATCAGTTATAATTGGAGAACATGTCAAGTTTAAATATGTCATGACACTATGTGTTTGAATATATAATAGGACGGTGTTAATACATTAACTTCAAATAGGACTTCAGTGGCACAAATCTTGAAAATCATGACAAACGGAAATCTTACCTGCAGTTTTGAGGAACTCGCCATGATACAGCCGATGATATCTTCTGTGCTGGTGGCAATGACAAGAAGCTTTTCCAGTCTTGAAGCAGGATTCTAAGATCATGAAGTTTGCTTTCCAGTCCAAAACAGCAATTAGCATGCATTGTACAAACTTCACTCAAATTTTTGCTAGGTTCACAAAATCCACCAAAGTATGCAGTGTCCAAGAATCTCATTTTGAGACCAATGTCCCTACTGAAGGAATCGTTCTTGATATTGTTAAGAACATCTTGATCATGCAAACTTGGATACATTTCTCGTGACAAATACCAGAACTTGTAAAATTCAATTGATCTGTTATTCGACCTCACATGATTGAAACCACCATTAGGTCTATTCCCCACATCATCAGGTTTGCCAGAGAAATGATCACATGCTATCTGAAAGTCTGCGTCCTTGTAAAAGTGAGGAAATGGATCTCTGAACCACATGACATCAGCATCCTAGCAGATGGAACCAAATAAAGTGTTAATTATGGAACATGGTTTCCAGAAAGAGAGCACAATGTAATACATTTACTAAGCTACGTGGCATCAGAAATTGTTCAATATATTGAAGTCCTGATAAGCAGAATTATTCAAGCGCAAAAAGTGATCCTTCAACAAAATATTACCAATAATGCAAAAAGGTGAGCAGCATATACAATGTAGATCAAGTGGTGTGTAAAGCAGAATTCATGCCACTGCTCTTCCAAATTTGGTTAACCAGAATGAGAGATGATCCAAAAGAACTAAAAAGGAAAGGTGTAATGACCAGACAATATGAACTTAACATAAATACTACATTAGTATATATACGTCCGCTTATAAATTCCGTAGGCATGCTTGACTCATCAGTATTTCGATTCATACATACTTTAGCATAATTCTCATGTGCTATATCTTAATTCAGGAGAACAATGAGACCTTAAAAAAACTCTATCCACAGTCCCTAACAATCTAAAACACCTAGGATACTGGACTCAGTTAATAGTAATAAGAAAAATGATTTATAAGAAGAACTCACAAAAGCTTTGAATCTTATCAGATCAAGTTCCCAATAAGACTACATGTTCATCTTTCATCACACTCTCATTAAAGATACTCTTTATAAGCATCCATACTTTTCTCAATATTTCAATGGAAACATCTCAAAGTGGCAAAGGAACTTTTTCTTTCCAGTTCTATAACTAGGCAGTTTTCAAACAAGAAAAAGAAAGAACCTTAAAACGTCTGGAAAAAAATTCCAATGGAATACCAACTAAAATTTGGTCAAGAAGTGGCTCCAGCTTATGTTTATTCACATTTAGTTATTATAACAGACCATGTCATTATGCCAGTTTAGTCCAAAATTACGGAGCATGATGATACAAACTGTTTCCTTAAACAGGTATTTTTTTATATATGACATGCCCAAGTATAAAGGTAAATCAGACAATCAAACCATTCCAAAAAAGATGAATCAGGTATTTCTGGAACCCTTAATTTTCATGTCTTGCTTCGTTACAAGGAAACAAGTGGAGCACCTCAATTTGAGACAATCAAGATCATGCTAGACTACCAAAATTTTAATGATGATAAATGAATTGAAACTTTTGCTAGCTTAATTCAAAACAACAAAAAAAAAAAATTAAGAAAATTAACATGAGCATTAAGTGTACCGTGAAGACAAAGTTGTATCCCATTTCAAGCACCACTCTTAAAAAGTCGATCCTTCTCCACATCATCTTCAAGTAGTCAGGGAACATGAAATAAGCTTCCTTTGAAAAATCAACCCCTTCAGTCACTAGTGCATAGCAATGAATATGTAAAGACAAGCATCTAGTGAATGCCGTCTCGTCAAGTGCGATAATCACTAAATGATTCAAAAGCCTACGGGTGTGATCTCCGATCCTAAAACTTTCAAGAAATAGATCAACAACTGAATTCGGAGCAGCCCACGCTTCATTCAAAGTTGTTAAGATCACTGTTTTATCCTCCATAGCAGCATTCTTCAACACTTTCTCAAGCCTGTACTCCTCACTATCCTACACAAGAATGCGATTTTAAGCAAATACGAAATGTTACATTGTCCTGAATAAATATCATATTTCTTCATTGGTTTCTTCTTTATTTATAGATTTCGATTAGCACTAATGTTTTTCCTCAGTACATATGAGAGCATCACAAGATATTAATTCTAATTGGACCAAGTCCTCGAATCTGTTGAATTCTCTCTATGCAAACAAATAAAATTGGTCTTAAGACGTGGATCATATATTAAATGTAGCACTTAAAAATAAACTAAATTACAAATCAGGCAAACACTCAATTTTCTCAAGAACCAACCACTCAATCAATTCTAATTAATCAGCTCTATGAATCCTCTGTGTCTCACTTTCAGTCAATTCATCCCAATTATGCCTATGTAAGGTTCGCCTACTATAGTCGATCACAGTTCTGGCAAAGGAAAAGGATTGCAACAGATAAATAGCGAGTAAAAATAATTTAATTTAACTCGGGGATCATGGTGGGCGATATGACCTGTACACTAAACATAAGACAAAAGAATCAATGTTGTAGAAAGTTGAATTGTCCTTATTTTTCATTAAAAATGTTTCGTTAAAGGAAGAAAAAATAAAATAAAAGGGAAAAGAGGAAGAGTGATCCTAACCGAGGAAGCGGACACATTAGGGGTTGCACGTGAGGTGATGAAAGAGTCAGGGATGCGGAAGCCAACATTTTCACCGGCTCTATAAAGGACGAAACAAGAGAAAGAAGCGGCAGCTAGGACAAGTGCTACCGTAGCGATGCGACGAACAACCAAACTGGAATTCGCTGTAGTAGTAATTGCCTTCGACGGCAAAAAATCAGTTAACATCTCCGTCAACAATTGCGGTGTCTGTCGGTGACAATGTTGGCAGTGAAATGGAGAAATTAAGGAGCGTTTCAGAAATGGGATATGAACAGAATTGGGAGGAGAAGCGGTTGGAGACGTATTTGTAGGCGTTGTGATTGTTGAAGAGAGATTTTGTGAATTTGAAGAGAAGCTGGTAGTAATGTTTAATTTAAATTAATGGATTTGGCTACCCACTTTCATCCCCCGCTCTTTCCCGAAACAGACGGAGACCGAGTGCTAACGAGCTGGAGTTTTTTTTTTAAATATAAGTTTATTGGGTTTAATTTTTACTATATTATTGCAGAATTTTCACATTATATAGATAAAGTTTTTTTGGGTTTTCCACCCGATGTTAGGTACCCGCACAAATCTCACACATTACCTAACAAATGTGACTTCATACACAAAGCTCGAACCGATTAAAGATAAAAGAGTATTTACTACTCCACCATAATCCTGTATAAATATTTAAAATGATCGATTTTTTTTTAAAGCGGATGTTCTGAAGGAACCAAGAAAGATGGATTACATGAAATCTATTGTATATAACTTTATCTTATATTTTTACAAGATACTATTTTTATAATTTAAACATGTGCCCTCGGACATCACACACAATAACTCTTACGGTTGCGCGAAGAATTCCTTTCAAATTTACTTTATTAGGTTTAGATAAAATTGATATTTATAGTGAGCATCAAGCGATAACCATTTAACGATTAAATCGTTTTGACATTAGTAAATAAAGTATTGTAAATATTATTAATATACATAACTTAATTTGTCATCTCTTTTATGTTAAACTTTTTTACTATCAGATAATATAAGAGCCAACTAAATGTATTACGTATCTACTATAAGCAAGAATGAATAATCAAAAGAAGCTTACGATGACATACTGCAACTAATTACACTACAGTAACAGCATTTTTTTTAATTGAAAGACTGAATAAAATATAATAAGAGCGTAAGGTAGTTTAACTAATTAGCTTACTTATCATCTCTTCCAGATTATCAATTAATGTTCGAGAATTCCACTAAACCCTTTTAATATAATACCCCATCTATCTTTGGATTGAGACCGACAATCCCCTTAACATGGGCGTGACTAGAAATCTAAACAATAAAAATAAAAGTATGCATAAAACTAAAGGAGAAAGAGAGTCGAGAGAGTTTGTAGTATGTAGAGAGCTTTTGTTGGAATTTTTTTGTAGACCTTGACTTTTAAATTATAAAATTTATTTAAAAAATAACTTTAAATTTAAAAATTACTTTTAAGATTAGTTGTTTATTTTTATACATACGGTGGTGGCCTTTGTTTAGTTTTGGCAAACAAAATGGGAAAATATTTAGACAGGAATTTGAACCGGTAAACAATACCTCACTTTGAATACCCTAGACTACTGGAATGTCTCACACAATTATATTAATGATGTTCAAAATATAATATATAACTATATAAAGTAGTATTTGATCTATATACACAGTATAATATTTTAACAAAGATGTTCGCTTGACCATTCTTGGTATAGCGTGGCCACGCCACTGCGCTTGAGTAGCACTTTTCGGTTAATTTTTAGAATTTTAAATTAACTTTGTTTTTTGTCCTTTTTGTTTAGAAGTTCAATCAACAAAGCATATGAACTAATCAATTTCAGGTCTCTGAACACCCTTATTGAATTTCCGATTTGCTGTAAGTAGAAAGTCCATAGTAGTGAGATATTGGAAAGTTGATTACAGAACCTTTATTATAGCACAGTTCTTTGCGGGCGCAAGACCATTGTAACGCTCAGGGAGGAGAATTGGAAATGCACCTCAGTCTGTCTCCCAAAACATAACAAAGAGTTACTCGAGGTCTCAAATCACATAAAATAACATCAAAACTATAAATCACATCTCAATTCAAGCCTAAAGAACTAGTCAAACTTCCAACTTCCAAAATACATGCCGAACCACGTCTAACCAACTCAGAATAACTTCAAATTTTGCAAGCAAATTTCAAATGACATAACGAACTTATTTCAACTGGCGGAACAACAATCCGAACTCGATAATACCAAAGTCAACTCCCGGTCAAACCTATGAACCTTCCAAGCCTTTAAATTTCTAATTTTTGCCAAAAAGAGCAAAATCAACCTAGGAACCTCCAAATCCAAATCCAAATCCGGACATACACGTAAGTCCAAAATCACCATACGAACGTATTGGAACCATCAAAGCACCATTCCGGGATCATTTACACAAAAATTAAACTTCGATCAACTCTTACAACTTAAGCTTCCATAAATGACACTAAGTGTTCCAAATCACTCCCAAACCTTTCCGAAACCAAACCAATCAACCCCGCAAGTCACAAAACAATAAATACACATATGAAAAATATTAAATAGGCAAACGGGGCTAATATACAAAATGGTTGGCCGGCGTTACATGTATTTTATCGAGTTGTCTTTATAAAATTGTTGCTAGAGAAAAAGAACAATTAACCTCAAAAGGTTGAATTTCTTCATCCAGCAAAAAACCAGCCAACTCATTTAGCGTTGGTAGTATCTCCAGCGGCTTGCCACTTCTTTCATTGTTCTATATTTTGTTTTGTTGACTTTATCTATTATGATTTTAGTTATGTTATATAATCAATTATATGAGTTTTCTCATCATAATTCAAAAGATACTTTCTCATCCTGAATTCCAATAAATCTTATCTCTATATTTTAATAATAATTTTCTTTTGTGAGTAAGCTTATTTACTCGTTACTTGAAATTCTTTAATTTATCAATATTTTTTGGTTTTAATTTTATTAAGGTTTCAGTTATGTGGTATTATCTATTATATGACTTTTTTCATCATAATTGGAACGACACTTTCTCATCTCAAATGTAAATAAGTCTCATCCTTTTATATTTTTTTAAATCTTTTTCTTTTTTGTTTATTACTACTTGTTATTGCATTATTCATTATATAGTATTTTTAAGTTTTCAGGTGATGTTTTATTAGTTTACCATTTGAAGAAAATTCTTTGCTTAATATAAAAAAGTATAATACAGATTTTTCCTACTCCTAAAAATTTAATTTATTCACTTTAATTTTATTGCTAGGTATTATTAAAAAAAATTTAATATGTTAAGTAAATTAACTTAATTTATTTTATATTTTAACTTACCCAAAAGTATAAATAGTCATAAGTTATCTCAATCTACGCCTTCCTTTAATTTTATTTTTCTTCATATTATAATTTTTTATTTGATATGTCACATCCATATTTCTAGTGAATATAGAAGAAAAATTTTGTGAGTTCAATATTGTTTTAAAGTAATATTATATTTTACGTATTGTATATTTACTTTTTTTAATTTTTTAAACTAATCTTTTGTTACATTATCTCTAATTTATTTAATTATCAATATTTTTCATTTTTATCTTATCTATTAGACTTGAATTTGAATTTAAAGATATATTTCATTATTCAATATTTTTTATTTTTATCTTATCTATTAGACTTGAATTTGAATTTAAAAATAATTAAATAACTTATTATTAACTAACCCAACTAATTTTATGCTAAAATTACTACATGCCTTTTTCCTACGCTGACATTTGTCATAATTCTAGGCTAGACTTTAATTTTGTCCTGAAATTACTACATATTTTTTTCCTACGCTGCCACTTGTGATAATCCTAGGCTATATACTTTTTTCCTTTTAATAATATATAGATTATTTTATATTTTAACTTACCCAAAAGTATAAATAGTCATAAGTTATCTCAATCTACGTCTTCCTTTAATTTTATTTTTCTTCATATTATAATTTTTTATTTGATATGTCACATCCATATTTCTAGTGAATATAGAAGAAAAATTTTGTGAGTTCAATATTGTTTTAAAGTAATATTATATTTTACATATTGTATATTTACATTTTTTAATTTTTTAAACTAATCTTTTGTTACATTATCTCTAATTTATTTAATTATCAATATTTTTCATTTTTATCTTATCTATTAGACTTGAATTTGAATTTAAAGATATATTTCATTATTCAATATATTTTATTTTTATCTTATCTATTAGACTTGAATTTGAATTTAAAAATAATTAAATAACTTATTATTAACTAACCCAACTAATTTTATCCTAAAATTACTACATGCCTTTTTCCTACGCTGACATTTGTCATAATCCTAGGCTAAACTTTAATTTTGTCCTAAAATTACTACATGTGTTTTTCCTACGCTGCCACTTGTCATAATCCTAGGCTATATACTTTCTTCCTTTTAATAATATATAGATTGTGGAGAAAAAAAGGAGCCGATGAAGAATATCTAGATACAAATACAAGGGAAGGGAGGCCCCCAAACTATTAATAAATGCAATATCATCCTTTTAACTTCTATTTTTACAACTATTTGGTCCTTAGCGTTTTTTGCCCTTTTCTTTTAATTTTTCTTTCACTATGCACCCTTGATGTTCATAGTGAAAATTCTTTTAATTTTAATTTGTGTTAGCTTATATGCTAGTTGAAAATTCTCAGTAAAAGCAGAATTTTTTTATCTAAGTGGAAGCAACGAAAGTTATAGGACGCAACAATATATGGTTTACATCAAAATTCTATTCTCAATAAAAGCAGAAATAAATTATCTAAAGTGGAAGCAAGAAAGTCATTGGACAAAGCAATATGGTTTACATTAAAGACCTTCTCAACTCATGATTGTTATTTTCTATGCTTAAAAAATTATAGAGTAACTCTTTGATTCTTTTTATCAAATCAAGTAACAAAGCACATTGAGGTTCTCAAGCTATTAAGAAACGTAACATCCTCGTTGAAGTTTATTTTCCAACAATTTCATCCTCAAATGCTCTGAGTCAATTGTTTTCATTTCATCATGTACTTTAATCTTTCCATTGAGTGCCACATAGATGTTTCTGAGATAGAATGATCCGGTAAATATTAAGTAAAAAAGGGGAGAGGACAAAAAGTACTAACAGATTTCTATATATAGATAGACAAAAGTAAATTCGTCTTCACGATTCATGTCATGTCCTTAACCCTTCAATATGTGTACGTTTCTTATTGTGGGCATGATTTTACATTTCATACATATCAGGATGAATAAAAATGGAGATCGACTTTAAAGACCTAAACTCAAAACATATCAGTTAAGTGTGCTCAAACACATATATACAACTGCTACGCTCTCATCCCTATCTAAGATCGAATCATTCTTCCTCTCAACTTGTGAAAAGTACTTCCAATTCATACAAACGAAAGCAGCAACAAGAAGAATTCCCAAAGCATAGTGACCCAGATATGAGGCAACTTGAGAAGCAATTGTCATATAACATGCTGCAAGATACAAGATGAAGAATAAATAACAAAATTTAACAAAGAACAGGCACATGTACGCCCAACCAAAACCCAAACTGTAGATCCAATCCTCCTCTCCTTCTTGTAATCTACACTTAAATTCCAAGAAGTGGTTACCTAAAAATTCAACCAGTGTTGTAAAATCTACTCAACAGTTACTTCAAAAATATTATCGTAAAAGCCGCTTGACAACATCTAGATTAAAGCAAGCCGCTGGTCCAGTTAGAAGTGCTGCAATTACATCTCCATGTTGAGTCTCACTAAGATGCAAAAACTGAGCCAACATGTCACTAGAACATGTTAAATTCATTGTCAAATAGGAGAACCAACAGCAGCTTTGAATCCGAATTGACAAGCAAAAATCTTTGCCTAGATTCTAAACATAGCAAATTACATTACTATTGAATCCTATAGAAAGTTCCATGACATTCGAATCTTAGAAATAGTGTATATCCTGATAGCACTAATTAGTACATGTATTTTAGTCCACGGTAGGACAGCTACGGCTTATATCGTATCAAAAACATGTTGCTCGTAAATAAATTTGAAGGTTCATTATTGGCTCAAGGGTGAGGCTAGTAAAGCCTTTGCTTTAGGCCCCAAAATTGTTTACTTAGACAATATTGAAGTTTGTAGAAAAAGTAGTGTAAAATAGAAAAAAACAAAGAATGTTTACTTTTTAACATAAGAAATATTCTAGAACTTTGAATTAAGCTACTCAAATCTTCATATTAGTAAATAAAATTTCTTACAATAAGATCAAAGATAATGTATTGCAAACATATGGCTAACATCTTATTAACTTGAATTAACCCTTGATAATATAAATAATAATATTACTAAGTGAAATTAAAAGTCATCAAAAATAAGTTGTAAATCCAACATACAGTCTATCTGCTGAAAAATTTCTGAACAAGCTGCAGAGGAAGTTTGTTTACCATGTGACCCTATAGAAGAAACTGTAGGGGTAGAAGGCCACTCAAATCTGAGTAGCATGCCATTCCTCACTCCCGAAAGGATATACAGTTGATCAGCAAGCACGAGTAGCACATCTTGAGGAATATATCTTTCAACATAGCCCGTTAAACTCCCGACGATAACAACTTGTGAGACCATATCAGAAGTAAACGATCAGACTTTGCAGGCTTATATGTACCAATGATAAAGATACTACACCCAGCTGTAATATCATATCTTGTTGTAGAGGTTGGGAGTTTTTTCCCAATCCATTTTTAGGTAATGAAAATGCAAGACAATTGTTCTTTGCGTCTCACATGGTGCACTTGATATGTTTCATGTAGATTGGCAGCCAATGACCTCACACTAAGAATGAATAAGATACAAGGACATGAAGTTGAAACTATTACCACATCACGCCCAACAACTCCCACATTTATGCTCGTACAATTATCAGGGGAGCATGATTTCAAAATTGGTTGTGATGATGAAATATCATCACCAATAGGTACTAGTCTCACGGAGTTCTGGCATACTTGAACCGCCAACCCATCACTCACAAGGCCATAACCCAAAGTGCACACGCTAGACAAGACACCCACTTTGGTAGTAGCATCAGAGAGGTTTACACCAACAACTAACACATTGGTTTCTTCCAAAAATGACAGTAAATGATGTAAATCATCTAGCTTCTTCTTAACCGCCCAAATTCCTATTATCCCATTGAAATTAGGTGCGAGCAGTCAATAATTTCTTTACGCTAATACCACTGTGCATCACTAGCAATGATCCTTCTGATGCCTCTCTACAACAGACAAACATATGATCGTGATGAATATTATGATAGTTCACCACATATATATCTGATATTGGTGTAGTATGTAGAATGTATCCTGAATATGTTAACCCTCCTCCTTCAACTTTTACAACTATACCGTCACTCCTCTCAAAAATAGCATTCAAAAACCCATATTTCACCCAGAGTAATGTCATGGATGATAGAGTTTTGTATAGACAACCAAATAGGTGCATTTTTGGTGCATTATAGTCAATCACCATTCACACTTTATGTGAAATTGAAGCATATATCGGGAAGGACACAAGGTTCATCAGGATTTTTACAGTTCACTAAGATAACTCCTCCAGACTTGAAAACAACCCGCAGTCCAAAAGAGTAAGGAGCTTCTGTTATGTGTTGTGCTCGAGTTCCAGATGCAACATTCTCAAATATAACTTTGACTGAATTGGCTTTAATGTTCCACTCAATCAATATAAACATAGTTTAGTCTTCTCCCAACATGTAGGGAAAATTCAAGGTATGCCTTTAATCTTTTAGAATCTACACAATGTCAATATGCAAGAAATCGGTCACAAAAGGGAAAATTGTAAGTAGGATGCCAGAGAAAAAAATAGAGAGAGAATAAAAACATGCACTTGTTATTGCATGAAATGAGCAAACCGACTAATCAAGAGTATCCAGTCCTTTACATTCCTATATTTCTATAACAGAGAACGTTTATAGCCACACAAATGCTATGGCTTATTTAAGACCACTAGTACCAAAGCTATTAGGGATCGTTTTGTAGAGTGTATAAAAATAATGTCGAATATGGTGTATTAGTAATGATGATATTAGTTATGTTTGCATTAATTATGCTGGCATTAGTTATGGTGGCATTAGTTATGGTGGTACAATTTTTAAAAGAATTATTTGTTTAAAAAATACCCTCATAACCAGTCCATCACTTTATCTTTTTAAAAGAAACATATGTTGAAGAATACTTTTATATGAAAAAGGTTTTAAAAAAGTTATTTGATTTAAGAGGGGCTTGATCTTAGGACCTAGTTTTCTAGGAATAACTATAAATAGTGAGCTCAACATCCATTATAGAAAGAGAATTTTCTGACAAACTTATGCTATATAATGTTCAAAACTTAATAATATTCTATCTTCTTGCTTATTAATATCGTTACTACCGCCTCCGAAATCTCTGCTCCCGGAAGCAGGATTTCTGCTGTCTTATCTCAATTTTAATGCTAAGTCTTACATTCTTGTTTAATTTATTTATTATTTTGGGATCAAATCGATTTACTTGTGTATAAACCACGTATAAATTCAACTGTACCATTTTACGGGTAAACAGTTTGGCGCCCACCGTAGGGCTTAGACAGTTGTATAATTGAGTTTATCCTTGCATCTATTACTAATCCGTTTGATTCTTTGTTCTTAGCAAAAATTATAGAAAATGGCAGATAACGATGTCAACATCGCACACAACGTTGAGGCCCAAGGAAATCAGCCTCAGCACGAAGATTCGATAGGTGATACCTGCAACGAGGTGGAAGAGGTCACACCAGTCCATGGCAGGCAATATCCATGACATGTTCGGGAGGCAACACCTGATGATGCTGAAGACGAGCACGTCGCTGAAATAGTAAGGATCTTGAGGGAGCAACAAAAGTCTATTATGGGCAACCTCTCACGACAGGATCAGGTCATAACGGAGTTGAGGCGGGCATTGTTATGTGCTTCCAACAACACAAATGGACGAGGTCCAGTTCTTCCCGGTGATCTTGCAAACCAAACAATGTCGTCGACAATAACACCCCGAGGGGCGACTGCGATATGTCCGAGGGGAACGGTAGCGGATCCGGTAATAACAATAAGAATGATACCTTTAAAATCGAACTCATGCGGTTTATGACGGAAATAAATGCCCGAATGGATCAAATTCCGGGTGCACCACCGGTATTGAAAGGATCAGACTCAAACAAATATACCCAGTTGTCGTTCAAACCAAGCGCGACACCAGAATTTATCCCGAAGTGGTTCAAGATGACAGACAAGCGAAGTATAATGGGACTTCAGATCCTAAGGAGCACATCACCGCATATACAACGGTGGTGAAGGGGAACAATTTAGCTCCGCATGAGATTGAGTCAGTCTTATTGTAGAAATTCGGGGAGACCCTTACGAATGGGGCCCTTACATGGTATTCGCTTTTGTTCGAGCACTCAATAGATTCCTTCGAGATGCTTGCAGATTCTTTTATCAAGGCCAATGCCGGGGCCAGAAAGGTACATTCCCGAAAGGCCGACATATTCAGAATTGCACAAGGAGAGTCCGATTTACTATGGGAGTTCGTGACCAGATTTCAGAAAGAAAGGATGTTGCTGCCTATTGTACCGGATGAATGGGCAACTGGATCATTTACTAAATGTTTGAATTCGAGAAGTTCCGATGCTTCCCAAAAATTAAAAGAGAATATGCTCGGGTTTCAGGCAACAAATGGGGGAATAGTCACAACCGGTACGAGTCAAAGGTAAGAATTGAGGATGATCAGCTCGATTTCTCGGCATCAACCAAAGGTCGGGACCGAGAGAAGAACAAGGAAAAATCAAAGGATGATTTCGACACAGATCGACGGTCCTTAAGAGGTCAGTGTTTGCCCTATGAAAGGGCCAAAGTACGCGGTAGAGGTTTTCAGTCAACAGATAGATTCACTACCAATAGGAGAACTGATCGCGACTGGAATAACAGATCATTGCTGGACAAGGAGATATCGGGTTTTCGAGATTCCTCCTACCCCAGGTTATCCGAATACAAATTCAACGTCAGCATAGTGGAACTAGTGTCGGCTGTGAGAAACATTAAGGAAGCACGGTTCCTGAAGCCGATGAGATCCGATCCCAATCAGATGGATCCTATTTTGTGGTGCGAATACTATGGGACCAATGGTCACCGAACTGGGGACTGCCAACATTTGTGCAAGGAGGTGGCGACATTGCGAAAAAATGGCCATCTCAGAGAATGCTTAAGCGACTGGGCTAAAAACAATTACGGCCACAATCGTGATAACGTGGAACCTTCGAAAGCAGGAGAAGATCCTCCATGTTTGACGATCAACATGATTTTTCATGGGGAACAAGATTAATTGTGTGACATTTTCGGCAGCATAAAAGACGAAGATGTCAGTAACCCACAGTAAGAGACTCCGAAAAGTCGCTAAGGACGACATTACTTTCACAGAGGAAGACATAGATGGACTACTGTTATTGAACAACAATGCCTTGGTAATCTCTCTTAATGTATTAGATTTTAAAACTAAACGTGTTTTAGTGGACCCAGGAAGTTCGGCCAATATTATCCAGTGGAGAGTGCCGGAGCAAGCCAAGTTGACTGGAAGTATAATTCTGGCCATAAAACTCCTCGCCGGATTCAATTTGGCAAGTGTGACAACCCGAGGAGAGATCTTGTTGCCGATGAATGTCGATGGGGTAATTAAGACGACCCTTTTCGAGGTAGTAAACGGCGATGTGGGCTACAATATTATCCTAGGGAGACCATGGTTGTACGAGATGAAGGTTATACCATCAACATATCATCAATTACTGAAATTCCCAACTCTCGATGGAATTAAACAAATAAGAGGTGACCAACCGGCAGCAAGGGAGATGATCGTAATCTTAGTTTTCAGTAGCAAAGGGAAGGAGCATGCAACATATCAATTACATGAATCGACGCCTGCTTCCGAGCCAAGCGAAGTTAACCAGGGGAGGAATCGTCGGAATCCTATCAGGTACCAAGATATTTCCAGGTACCAGAAGAAATAGACGCAACAAAGTCCAACGGAAGTTCCACTTAGGGAAAGGACTAAACCTCGAGCTCAGATCTCAATTTATCAAATTTCTTAAATTTAACGTTAATTTTTTTTTGCATGGTCGTATGCGGATATGATAGGTATCCCACCAAAAGTGGCTGTGCACAAACTAATCCTGGATCCTAATTGTCACGACCTTAAATTCCCACCTTCGGACCATGATGACGCCTAACATTTCAGTTGCTAGGCAAGCCAACGTTAGAATAATATTATCCATTTTAAGACAATTTTTAAATTTATTAATAACAAAGAAACAAATGCGGAAGTAAAGTCTGAAATGTAGTGAATAATCCATAAAAATAACGGAGTTTAAATACCATCCCAGAATTAGTGTCACAAGTGCACGAACTTCTAGAATAATACAAATAAAGGTTTGAATAGAATAAAGTTGTCTGGAAATAAACACACAACTAAAGTAAAGTAGACGGGGACTTCAGAACTGCGGACGCCGTGCAATTATACCTCAAGTCTCCTCTGAGTAGCTGAAATCCGAGCAAGTCTCTGGTACGCCACTAGGACCAACTCCGAAATCTGCCCAAGAAGTGTAGAGTGTAGTATCAGTACAACCGACCCCATGTACTGGTAAATGTTGAGCCTAACCTCGACGAAATAGCGACGAGGCTAAGGCGGGTCACTTACATTAACCTGTACACAATATTAGTAACAACAACAAATAATAGAAATAAATCAGGTAACTCATTTATAATAATTGAAGCCAACTCAGCAGTCATAACCAATTATAATTTCCATCAATTTTCGTTGCAGCATGCAACCCGCTCTCACAACATATTCATATTCAATCCTGTTGTTGCGTGCAACCCGCTCCTCCAATATATTTATTTTAATCAAGTCTGTTGCAGAGTGCAACCCAATCTCCCAATATATATATCAACTTTTAAATAAGTCTGTTGCAGCGTGCAACCCGATCCTCCAATATATTCATTTTAATTAATTCTGTTGCGGCGTGCAACCCGCTCCTCCAATATATTCATTTACCAATTCTTATAGAAGAAATTTTCCAAATAAATACAACAATTAATATAAAATTATAAGACAACAAGCATACAATAATTATGATTTAATTATGAAACAAACAATGACAAATAACAAGTTATTATGAAAATCAGGGAGAAAATATGTAGTTTAATATTTAATATGCTAAATGTCAAATAACAATTAAGACACATAATTCAAATAGCATGTAACAATTAGTGTGAAAATTCAAGAATTAATATTTGATAAAGAATAAGAGAGAAACAATTATTATAATGATTAATTCATGATTTAAAACGATTTATAATTTTTCAAATAATTATGCAAATAATTAATTTAACGACGTATAGACACTTGTCACTTCGCATATACGTCGTTCACATACATTTCACATAACAAATAGTTTAAGGGTTCTATTCCCTCAAGTCAAGGTTAACCACGATACTTTCCTTGCTTTGCAAATTCCAATAATTTATTCGACCACGGTTTTCTCTTTTGAATTTATCTCCAAAAGCTTCAAATCTATTCACAAACAATTCGATATACTCAATACGAATCATAGGAATTAATTCCATATGAATTTACTAATTTTTCGGATAAAAATCCAAAATTTATTTAAATATTCGACAGTGCGACTCACGCCTCAAATCTCGGAAAAACTTATGAAATCCGAACACCCGTTTCGATATGAGTTCAACCATACAAAATTTATCCAATTCCGATGTCAAATGGACCTTCAAATCTTAAATTTTTGTTTTTGGAAGATTTTATAAAAATCTGATTTTTCTTCCATAAATTCACGGATTCATGATGTAAATGATTATGGAATCATGAAATATAACTAATATAGGATAAGGAACACTCACCCCAATGTTTTCCCGTAAAAATCGCCCAAGAATCGCCTTACCCGAGTTCAAAAATTGGAAATGGTTGAAAATGGGTCGAAACCCCATTTCCACAACTTAAGTTCTGTTTTTCATATTTTTATTCATCGCGATTGCGTAGAATAAAATTTGCCCAGGTTTGTTTAACATTACGCGATCGTGTATAAGGCCATGCGATCACAGAGAACAATTTTTCAGCCTTACGCGATCGCGTAGCACAATTTCAGTGATTCAACTTCTGCCTCATTCCTTCTTCGCGATCGCAACTTGGTGCTTGCGTTCGCAATGCACTGGGAGCTAGCCTTCCGCATTCGCGTGCCTATCTTCGCGAACGCAAAGGGTAAAACTTTCTACTTACAATTTCCTCTTCGCAATCGCAGGAATGGCTTCGCGATCACGAAGCA
Organism: Nicotiana tomentosiformis; assembly: GCF_000390325.3. Classification (NCBI taxonomy): domain Eukaryota; kingdom Viridiplantae; phylum Streptophyta; class Magnoliopsida; order Solanales; family Solanaceae; genus Nicotiana; species Nicotiana tomentosiformis. Next base: position 83,091,759 of record NC_090822.1, on the reverse strand, counting down.
CAATGCACGAGATGGCAGCAAAAGCTTAAAATCAGATTTTCTAAGTTCAAAATCATCCCGTAGCCTATCCGAAACTCACCCGAGCCCTCGGGGCTCCAAACCAAACATGCAAATAAGTCCTAAAATATCATACGAACTTGCTCACGCGATCAAATCACCAAAATAATACCTAGAACTACGAATTGAACCCCAAATCGAATGAAATTTTCAAGAAAATTTTAAAACTTATATTTTCACAACCGGACGTCCGAATCACATCAAATCAACTTCGTTTCTCACCAAATTCGGCAGACAAGTCATAAATATTATAGTGGACCTATACCGAGCTCCGAAACCAAAATACGGACCCGGTGTCAATAAATCCAACATCAGTAACTTCTTAAAAATCATTAAGCTTTTAAACTTTTAATTTTTTTATCAAAATTCCATATCTCGGGCTAGGGACCTCGAAATTCGATTCCAGGCATACACCCTAGTCCCAAATCACGATATAAACCTACCGAGATTGTCAAAATACTGATCCGAGTCCATTTGCTCAAAATGTTGACCAAAGTCAACTCAGTTGAGTTTTAAAGATCGTTTTTCACATAAAAACTTTCCGAAAACTTTTACGGACTGCACACGCAAGTCGAGGAATGATAAATAGTGCTTTTCGAGGTCTTAGAACACAAAATTACTTATTAAATTTAAATATGACCTTTTGGGTCATCACATTCTCTACCTCCAAAACAAACGTTCGTCCTCGAACGAAGTTAGAAAAAGTACCTGAGCTGGTGAATAAGTGTGGATATTTACTCCGCATGTCCGACTCAGACTCCCAGGTAGATGCCTCTACTGGCTGACCTCTCCATTGCACTCGAACTGAATGATAACTCTTAAACCTCAACTGCCGGGCTAGAATAGCCACCAGCTCCTCTTCGTAAGTCAAATCTTTGTCCAATTGGACTGAGCTAAAATCTAACACATGGGACATATCACCATGATATTTTTGGAGCATAGACACATGGAACACCGGATGAACCACTGATAACCTAGGTGGTAATTCAAGCATGTAGGCTACTTCACCCACCCTTTCAAGAATTTCAAAGGGTCCAATATACCTAGGGATCAATTTGCCATTCTTTCCGAACCTCATTACACCTTTCATAGGTGAAACACAGAGCAATATTCTTTCTCCAACCTTGAATGTAATATCACAAACTTTATGGTTGGCATAACTCTTTTGCCTAGAATGAGCTGTACGAAGTCGATCCTGAATAACTTTGACCTTATCCAAAGCATCCTGTACCAAATCGGTACCCAATAACCGAGCCTATCCCAATTTAAACCAGCCAACTGGCGAATGGCATCGCCTTCCGTATAATGCCTCATATGGAGCCTTCTGAATGTTTGACTGGTAGCTATTATTATAAGAAAACTCCGCCAGTGGCAAGAAATGATCCCAAGAACCTCCAAAGTCTATAACATAAGCGCGAAACATATCTTCCAATATCTGAATATTGCGCTCTGACCGTCCGTCTGTCTGTGGATGAAATATTGTACTCAACTCAACCCGCATGCCTAACTCATGTTGTACAGCCCTCCAGAAGTGTGAGGTAAATTGCGTAGCTCAATCTGAAATAATAGACACGGGCACACTCTGTAGGCGGACAATCTCACGGATGTAAATTTTAGCTAACCTTTCTAAAGAATAGGTAACTGCCACTAAAATGAAATGTGCTGACTTGGTCAACCTGTCCACAATGACCCAAACTGCATCAAATTTTCACTGAGTCCATGGGAGTCTAACAACAAAATCTATAGTGATACACTCCCACTTCCACTCAGGAATTTCTAACTTCTGAAGTAAACCACCAGTTCTCTTATGCTCGTATTTAACATGCTGACAATTCAGAAACCGAGCTACATATGCAACTATATCCTTCTTCATTCTCCTCCACCAAATGTTGCCGTAAATCTTGATACATTTTAGCGGCACCTGGATGAATAGAATACCTGGAACTGTGGGCATCTTCCATAATTAATTCATGAAGCCCATCCATATTAGGCACACAAATACGACCCTGCATTCGCAGAACTCCATCTTCCCCCATAACAACCTGTTTGGCACCACTGTGCTGCACCGTGTCCTTAAGGACAAGTAAATGATGATCATCATATTGTCGCTCTCTGATGCGCTCATATAAGGAAGACCGAGCGACTGTGCATTCTAGAACTCGACTGGGTTCTGAAACATCTAACCTCACGAACTAATTAGCCAAAGTCTGAACATCTGCAGCTAATGGCCTCTCACCAACCGGAATATACACAAGACTGCCCATACTCACAGCCTTTCTACTCAAAGCATCGGCCACCACATTGGCCTTTTCGGGGTGATACAAAATGGTGATATCATAGTCTTTCAACAACTCCAACCATCTTGTCTGCCTCAAATTATGATCTTTTTGTTTGAACAAATACTAAAGGCTATGATGATTAGTAAATACCTCACACGAGACACCGTAGAGGTAATGCCTCCAAATCTTCAGCGCATGAACAATGACTGTCAGTTCTAAGTCATGAACATGATAATTCTTCTCGTGAACTTTCAACTGCCGTGATGCATATGCAATCACCCTGCCATCTTGCATTAATACTGCACCAAGCCCAATGTGAGATGTGTCATAATATACCATATACGATCTTGAACCTGTAGGTAATACCAACAATGGCGCCGTAGTCAAAGCAGTCTTGAGCTTCTAAAAGCTCAACTTACACTCATCTGACCATCTGAATAGGACACCCTTTTGGGTCAGTTTTGTCAATGGGCCTGCTATATATGAAAACCCTTCCACAAACCGACGATAATAACTTGCTAAACCCAGGAAACTCCGGATCTCTGTAACTGAAGTAGGTCTAGGCTAATTATGAACATCCTCAATCTTCTTAGGATCCACCTTTATGCCTTCTGCCGATACAACATGCCCCAAAAACGCAACTGAGTCTAACCAAAACTCACATTTTGAAAATTTGGCATATAACTGATTATTCTTCAAAGTCTGAAGCACACTCCGAAGATGCTGCTCATGCTCCTCTCGACTGCTGGAGTAAATCAAGATATCATCAATAAATACAACCACAAAAGAATCCAAATAGGGCTTGAACACCTCATTCATCAAATCCATAAATGCTGCTGGGGCATTTGTCAACCCAAATGACATCACTAGGAATTCGTAATGCCCATACCGAGTTTGAAAAGCTGTCTTAGGGACATCAAATACCCTAATCTTTAACTGATGGTAACCAAACCTCAAATCAATCTTCGAAAATACCTTGGAACCCTGAAGCTGATCAAATAAGTCATTAATTCTTGGCAACGGATATTTCATTTTGATAGTGGCCTTATTCAACTGCCGATAATCTATACACATCCGCATAGAACCATCTTTCTTCTTTATAAATAATACTGGTGCACCCAGGGTGAGACACTGGGTCTAATGAATCCCTGATCAAGCAAGTCTTATAACTACTCCTTTAATTCTTTCAACTCTGACGAGGCCATACGGTATGGTAGAATAGAAGTAGGCTGAGTGCCCAGAGCCAAATCAATATAGAAGTTAATATCTCTATCGGGTGGCATCCCCCGCAAATCTGCAAGAAATACTTCTGGAAATTCACGAACAACTGGTACTGTGTCCATAGAAGGAACATCCGCACTGGGATTATGAATATAAGCCAAATAGGCTAGACACGCTTTCTCTACCATATGCCAAGCTTTTATATAAGAAATAACCCTGCTGGCAGAATTACCGGGAGTTTCTTTCCACTCTAACCAAGGTAACCCTGGCATGGCTAGGGTCACTGTCTTGGCATGACAATCCAATATAGCATGATAAGGGGACAACCAATCCATTCTCAAGATGACATCAAAATCAACCATATCAAGAAGTAGAAGATACACACTAGTATTAAGACTACCAATAGTAACCACACACAAATGATAGACATGATCTACTACAACAGAGTCTCCCACTGGCGTAGATACACACACAAAAGCACTCAAAGAATCACAAGGAACAACCAAATGTGAAGCAACATAGGAGGACGCATAGGAATAAGTAGATCCTAAATAAAATAGAACTGAAGCATCTCTATGGCAAACTGGAATAATACCTGTGAACACAACATCAGATGACTCGGCCTCAAGCCTAGCTAGAAAAGCATAAAATTGGGGTTGGGCCCCACCACTCTTAACTGCATCTGTAGGACAGTCTCTAACTGGCTGGCCTCAACCTGTAACGGTTTGACCTCTACCTCTAATGGTCTGACCTCCACCTCTAATGGCCTGACCTCCACCTCTAGCTGCCTGACCCCTACCTCTAGCTGGCTGAGCAGGCGGTGAAGCAATCGGTGCCGGTATGATGGCATGAGAATCCTGTTGAGGTCTATTACTCGCCAACCTAGGGCAATACCTCCTAATGTGACCAATGTTCCCACACTCATAACACCCATCCTGATGCCATGGCTGCTGAAGCTGAAGCTGACCCAAATGGGCAGGATAAATGATGTAGTAACTCTGGAGTGGTGGTGCACTGATAGGAGCTGAATGTGCACTGAATGCTGGTTGCCCATAGTAAGGTATAATAGGACCGTGACTCCTTGAAGCACCGTGAGATGCATGAAGTGCTGAATGAAACGGCCTGAGAGGATGACCCCTACCAAAATTACCCCTGCCCCCAAACGAGGCACCATTGAAACCACCGAACTGATGAGGCCTCTTATTAGACCTCTGCCCTCTCTACTGTTCAAGAACCATCTCGATCCTCCTTGCGACATTAGCAGCTGCCTGAAACGAAATCTCACTTCCGATCTCTTTGGCCATTTGAAACCTGATAAGATGAGTGGGTCCCTCAATAAACCTCCTCACTCTCTCTCCCTCAGTAGGTAGTAAAAAGAGAGCATGACGGGCCAAATCCACAAAATGGGACTCATATTGTGTAACAATCATATTGCCCTGCTGTAGATGCTCAAATTTCTTGTGGTACTCCTCTCTTAGTGTGATAGGAAGGAACTTCTCCAGAAATAGCTGAGAGAACTACTTCCGAGTAAGTGCAGGCGATCCAACTGTCTAGCCAATGTATAATCTCTCTACCACCTCTTGGTGGAACCCGTCATCTGAAATACAGCAAAATCAACCCCATTGGTCTCAACTATACCCATGTTCCGCAGCACCTCATAGCAGCATTTAAGATAATCCTGTGGGTCCTCAGAAGGTGTACCACTGAAGTGAACCAAAAAGCGCTTAGTAAACTTATCCAGTCTCAATAAGGCCTGAAAAGACATGGCAAGCCTATCAGTGGTCTATGCCGCAACAACTGGCTGAACTACCCCAACTGGAGGGGCTGCTGGAGCATGATTCTGGGGAACCATTTGCTCCGGAGTGGGAGTTTGTGCTCATCCCCCAGCCTGTGAGACGGCTGGTGCCACCTGAAATATACCATTCTGGGCTACGCCCTCCATAAGACTTACCAAACGGAGTAGAGCATCCTGAAGTACTGGAATGGTTATGAATCATTCCGGGACCTGAACTGGTCCAACTGGTACATTCTGAACTGGAACCTCTTCCTGAAGGTCCACCTGAGGTTCTACAATAGGTGCATCTGGTCGAGCTCTGGACTGAGCTCTACCTCGGCTTCTAGTATGACCTCAGCCTCGACCTCTACCCCTGGCCATAGTTTTCACCGGGGGTTCTGGTCCCTGTCCATCGGTAGATGTATTACGTGTTCTCACCATCTGCGAGAGAATAAGTATAGAATGTTTCAATTTTTCGATGATAGAATAAGATCGCACGACAGAATAATAAAGAAGTGATATTGTTCCTAAGCTTGCTCTACTAAGCTTGCTCGTGACTAGTGAGACCTATATAACCTAGTGCTCTGATACCAACTATCACGACCCAAAATTCCCACCTTCGGACCGTGAAGGCGCCTAATATTTCACTTGCTAGGCAAAACAACGTTAGAATTATATTATATATTTTAAAACAATTTTTAAATTTATTAATAACAAAGAAACAAATACGGAAGTAAAGTTTGAAATGTAGTGAATAATCCATAAAAATAACGGAGTCTAAATACTATCTCAAAATTGGTGTCACAAGTGCACGAGCTTCTAGAATAATACAAATAAAGGTCTGAATAGAATAAAGCTGTCTGGAAATAAACACACGGCTAAAGTAAAGTAGACGGTGACTTCAGAACTGCGGACGTCGTGCAGTTATACCTCAAGTCTTCTCTGAGTAGCTGAAATCCGAGCAAATCTATGGTACGCCGCTGGGACCAACTCCGAAATCTGCACAAGAAGAGCAGAGTGTAGTATCAGTACAACCGACCCCATGTACTGGTAAGTGTTGAGCCTATCCTCGACGAAGTAGTGACGAGGCTAAGGCGGGTTACTTACATTAACATATACGCAATATTAGTAATAACAACAAATAATAGAAATAAAACAGGTAACTCATTTATAATAATTGAAGCTAACTCAACAGTCATAACCAATTATCATTTCCATCAATTTCCGTTGCAGCATGCAACCCGCTCTCACAATATATTCATATTCAATCCTATTGTGGCGTGTAACCCGCTCCTCCAATATATTCATTTTAATCAAGTCTGTTGCGGCATGCAACATAAATAATAATAATATTACTAAGTGAAATTAAAAGTCATCAGAAATAAGTTGTAAATCCAACATAAAGTCTATCTGCTGAAACTTTCTGAACAAGCTGTAGAGGAAGTTTGTTTACCATGTGACCCTATAGAAGAATCTGTAGGGGTAGAAGTCCACTCAAATCTGAGTAGCACGCCATTCCTCACTCCTGAAAGGATATACAATTGATCAGCAAGCACGAGTCGCACATCTTGAGGAATATATCTTTCAACATAGCCTGTTAAACTATCGATGACAACAACTTGTGAGGCCATATAAGAAGTAAACGATAAGACTTTTCAGGCTTATATGTATCAATGATAAATATATTACACCCAACTGTAATATCATATCTTGTTGTAGAGGTTGGGAGTTTTTTCCCAATCCATTTTTAGGTAATAGAGATGCAAGACAATTGTTCTTTGCGTCTCATATGGTGCATTTGATATGTTTCATGTAGATCCGCAACCAATGACCTGACACTAAGAATGAATAAGATACAAGGACATGAAGTTGAAACTATTACCACATCACGCCCAACAACTCCCACATTTATGCTCGTACAATTATCATGGGACCATGATTTAAAAATTGGCTGTGATGATGAAATATCATCACCAATAGGTACTAGTCTCACGGAGTTCTGGCATACTTGAACCGACAACCCATCACTCTCAAGGCCATAACCTAAAGTGCACACGCTAGACAAGACACCCACCTTGGTAGTAAAACAGAGAGGTTTACACCAACAGCTAACACCTTGGTTTCTTCCAAAAATGACACTACAAGAAAAGAATGATATAAATCTTCTAGCTTTTTCTTAACCGCCCAAATTCCTGTTATCCCATTGAAATTAGGAGCGAGCAGTCAATAATTTCTTTACGCTAATACCACCGTGCATCACCAGCAATGATCCTTAGAATGCCTCCCTACAACAGACAAACATATGACCGTGATGAATATTATGATAGCTCACCACAGATATATCTGATATTGGTGTAGTATGTAAAATGTGTCCTGAATATTTTGACCCTCCTCCTTCAACTTTTAAGACTATACTGTCACTCCTCTAAAAAATAGCAACCAAAAACGCATATTCCACACAGAGTAATGTCATGGATGATAGAGTTTTGTATAGACAACCAAATAGGTGCATTTTAGGTGCATTATAGTCAATCACCATTCACACTTTATGTGAAATTGAAGCATATATCGGGAAGGACACAAGGTTCATCAGGGTTTTTACAGTTCACTAAGATAACTCCCCTAGACTTGAAAACAACCCGCAGTCCAAAAGAGTGAGGAGCTTCTGTTATGTGCTGTGCTCGAGTTCCAAATGCAGCATTCTCAAATATAACTTTGACTGAATTGGCTTTAATGTTCCACTCAATCAATATAAACATAGTTTAGTCTTCTCCCAACATGTAGGGAAAATTCAAGGTATGATTTTAATCTTTTAGAATCTACACGTTGTCAATATGCAAGAAATCAATCACAAAAGGGAAAATTGTAAGTAGGATACCAGAGAGAAAAATATAGAGAGAATAAATATTGGCACTTGTTGTTGAATGAAATGAGTAAACTGACTAATCAAGAGTATCCAGTCCTTTACATTCCTATATTTCTATAACGGAAATCGTTTATAGCCACACAAATGTTATGGCTTATTTAAGACCACTAGTACCAAAACTTTTAGGGGTCGTTTGGTAGAGTGTATAAGAATAATGCTGAATAGGGTATATTAGTAATGATGATATTAGTTATGCTTGCATTAGTTATGCAGACATTAGTTATGGTGACATATTTCTTATCCATTGTTTTGTTTGATGTATTAAAGCATTGAACAATTTCTAAAAAGAAACATATGTTGAGCAATGTTTTTATATGAAAAAGGTTTTAAAAATATTATTTGATTTAAGAGGGGCTTGATCTTAGGACCTAGTTCTCTAGGAATAACTATAAATAGTGAGCTCAACAACCATTGTAGAAAGGGAATTTTCTGACAAACTTATGTTACATATTGTTCGAAGCTCAATAATATTTTATCTTGTCTCGATTTCTGATGTCTTATCTCGATTTTAACGCTAAGTCTTACATTCTTGTTTAATTTATTTATCATTTTGGAATCAAATCGATTCACTTTTCTAATCCGTTTGATTCTTTGTTATTAGCAAAAATCATAGAAAATGGAAGATAACGATGTCAACATCGCACACAACGTTAAGGCCCAAAGAAATCAGCCTCAACATGAAGATTCGATAGGTGATACCCGCAACGAGGTGGATGAGGCCACACCAGTCCATGGCAGGCAATATCCATGACATATTTGAGAGGCAACTCCTGATGATGTTGAAGACGAGCACGTCGCTGAAATAGTAAGGATCCCGAGGGAGCAACAAAAGGCTATTATGGTTAGCCTCTCACGACAGGATCATGTCATAACGGAGTTGAGGAAGACATTGTTAGGTGCTTCCAAAAACGCGAATGGACGAGGTCCAGTTCTTCCCGGTGCTCCCGCAAACCAAACAACGAAGAGGGTCGACAATAACACCCTGTGGGGCAAAGTCGGTTGTGACAGGTACGGGAGGAACGATAGCGGTTCTAGTAACAACAATGAGAATGATTCCTTTAAAACCGAACACATGCGGTTTATGAGGAAAGTAAATACCCAAATGGATCAAATTTCGGGTGCACCACCGGTATTGAAAGGACCAAACTCAAGCAAATACACCCAGTTACCGTTCAAACCAAGCGCGACACCAGAATTGATCCCGAAGCGGTTCAAGATGCCAGGCAACCAAAGTATAATGGGACTTCGGATCCTAAGGAGCACATCACCACATATACAACGGTGGTGAAGGGGGAACAATTTAGCTCTACACGAGATTGAGTCAGTCTTACTGAAGAAATTCAGGGAGACCCTTACGAAGGGGGCCCTGACATGGTATTCGCTCTTGCCCGAGCACTCAATAGATTCCTTCGAGATGCTAGAAGATTCTTTTATCAAGGCCAATGCCGGGGCCAGAAAGGTACATGACCGAAAGGCCGACATATTCAGGATTGCACAAGGAGATTTCGATTTGTTATGGGAGTTCGTGACCAGATTTCAGAAAGAAAGGATTTTGCTACCTGCTATACCTGACGAATGGGCAGCTGAAGCATTTACTAAAGGGTTGAATTCGAGAAGTTTCGATGCTTCCCAAAAATTAAAAGAGAATATGCTCGGGTTTCAGGCAACAACATGGGCAAATGTTCATAACTGGTATGAGTCAAAGATAAGAATTTTTTCCCTATGAAAGGGCCGAAGGATGCGGTAGAGGTTTCCGGTCAGCGGATAGATTCGCTACTGAAAGGAGAACCAATTGCGACCGGAATAATAGATCATTACTGGACAAGGAGATATCGGGTTTCTCGAGATTCCTCCTACCCCAGGTTATCCGAATACAACTTCAACGTCAGCGTAGTGGAACTAGTGTCGGCTATGAGGAACATTAAGGAAGCACTGTTCTCGAAGTCAATGAGATCCGATCCCAGTCAGAGGGATCCTATTTTGTGGTGCAAATACCATGGGACCAATGATCATCAGACTGGGGACTGTCAGTAATTGCGCGAGGAGGTAGCGACATTGCTGAAAAATGGCCATCTTAGAGAATTCTTAAGCGACTGGGCTAAAAACAACTACGGTCGCAATCGTGATAACGCGGAACCTTCGAAAGTAGGAGAAGATCCTCCATGTTTGACGATCAACATGATTTTTCAGGGGGGAACAAGATTAATGGTGTGACATATTTGGCGGTAAAAAAGATGAAGATGTCAGTAACCCACAGTAAGAGACTCCGGGAAGTCGCTGAGGACGACATTACTTTCACGGAGGAAGACGCGGATGGACTACTGTTGTTGCACAACGATGCCTTGGTAATCTCTATTAATGTATTAGATTTTAAAACTAAACGTGTTTTAGTGGACCCTGGAAGTTCGGCCAATATTATCCAGTGGAGAGTGCTGGAGCAAGACAAGCTGATCGGAAGTATCATTCTGGCCACAAAACTCCTCGCCGGATTCAATTTGGCAAGTGTGACAACACGAGGAGAGATCCTGCTGCCGACGAATGTCGATGGGTAAATAAGACGACCCTTTTCGAGGTAGTAAACGGCGATGTGGGCTACAATATTATCCTGGGGAGACCATGATTGCACGAGATGAAGGCTATACTATCAACATATCATGAATTACTGAAATTCCCAACTCCTGAGATAATTAAGCAAATAAGAGGTGACCAACCGGCAGCAAAGGAGATGACCACAATCTCAGTTTTCAGTAGCAAAGGGAAGGATCATGCAGCATAGCAATTACATGAACCGAAGCCTGCTTCCGAGCAGAGAAAATTCAACCATGGGGAGGATTCATCGGAATCCTATCAGGTACCAAGATATTTCCAGGTACCAGAAGAAATGGACGCAACAAAGTCCACAGCAAAAGAACTTGAGCAAGTCGTATTGTTCGAAAAGTTCTTGGAAAGGAAGTTCCACCTGAGGACAGGACTAAACCTCGAGCTCATGTCTCGATTTATCGAATTTCTTAAATTTAACATTGATTTTTTTGCATGGTCTCATGCGGATATGACAGGTATCCCACCAGAAGTGGCCGTGCACAAACTAAGCCTGGATCCTAACATCCCTCCGGTAAGCCAGAAAAAACGTGTTATTGCTGAGGTCAGAAACAAATTCGTCAAAGAAGAGGTATATCATTTGCTTGATATCGTTTCAACAAATTCGTCACAAACAATCATTTTGCATGTGCGTAGACTATAACGATCTAAATAAGGCATGCCCCAAAGACTCGTTCCCATTGCCAAACATTGATCAAATGGCAGATGCGATGGCCGGGCAAGAGTTAATGAGTTTACTTGATTCTTACTATAGGTACAACCAAATCAAGATGAACCTAGAGGATCAGGAAAAAACTTCGTTCATAACAAACTTCGGCAAATATTATTATAATGTGATGCCTTTAGGGCTAAAGAACACTGAAGCCACTTACCAGCGGCTCACAAACAAAATATTTGAGAAACAAATAGGGAAAACCATGGAGGTTTACATAGATGATATATTGGTTAAGTCTTTGAACGTAGGTGATCATCCTAAACACCTGCAAAAAACCTTTGACATCATAAGGAAGCACAACATGAAGCTTAACCTCGAGAAGTGTGCAGTCGGAGTCAGCTCCGGTAAGTTCTTGGGATTTCTGGTGTCGGAAAGGGGGATCGAAGTCAACCTTGATAAAATTAAAGCAATCAAAGACATCCCTGACCAGCTATCAAGCGTGAAAGAGGTTCAAATATTGACAGGAAGACTAGCTGCTTTAAGCAGATTCATTTCCCGGTCTTTGGAAAAATGCCATCACTTCTTTTCACTCCTAAAAAAGAAGAACAACTTTGAATGGACTCCGGAATGCCAGCAGGATTTGAAAAGGTATTTATCGATCCCTCCATTGCAATCAAAACCGGAGGAAGGCAAACAACTTCTGATTTACTTAGCCATCTCGGAGGTAGCGGTAAGTTCCGTGAGGATGAAGGTACTCAAGATCCTATTTATTATGTTAGTAAAATTTTAACGGGAGTAGAAAGTCGCTACCCGCATCTGGAAAAAATGGCCTTAGATCTCGTGGTTGCCGCTCGGAAGCTTAGGACTTATTTCCAATGTCATCTGAAAGTCGTGGTAACAACCTTTCCCTTGCAGAATATCCTTCATAAACCTAAACTTTCAGGTCGGCTGGACAAGTGGGCAGTCGAAATGAATGAATTTGACATAGAATATAAACCTAGGACTGCGATTAAGTCATAAGTTTTGGCCGACTTTGTGGCCGATTTTAGTTCAGGACTGTTACCTTTGGCTACCAAAGAAGTAGTAATGGTGTCGAAATCGACATCAGGAGTTTGAACCTTGTTTACGGATGGAGCTTCCAGCGTGAAAGGGTTCGGGCTTGGTGTGGTGCTAATTACGCCTTCGGGGGATACCCTGAGGAAGGCCATAAGAATTGTTCCTCTAACTAACAATGATGCAAAGTATGAAGCTTTAATTGCAGGACTCGAGCTGGCCAGGGACTGGACCTCGAGGTCATAGAAATCAAATGTGATTCCCAATTGGTAGTGAATCAGGTCTACAGGATCTTTGAAGCCAAAGAGGAACACATGCAATAATATGTAGTGAAGGTCCAGGCTCTGCTCACACGGTTCAGGGAATAGTCAATTACCCACATACCAGTAGAACATAACGTGGAGGCATACACACTAGCCAATCTGGGATCGTCCATGAAAATAAAGGGATCGAACTCCGGTACAGTCGTGCAGCTAATGCATTCGATATTGAATGTAGACGGCTATTAGGAAGTAAACGTGACCAATTTGGTTTAGGACTGGAGAAATGAGATCATAGACTATCTCGAGCACGGAAAGCTACCTGAAGATCCTAAGGCATCTCGAGCGTTGCGCATTAAAGCGACTCGATACATCTTCAAGGGAGGTCAATTATATAGAAGATCTTTCCAAGTCCCGTTGGCCCGATGTTTGGGAGATTCCGAAGCTAACTATGTCATGAGAGAAGTCCACAAAGGGATTTGCGAAAATCGCTCAGGCGCGGATTCATTAGTGTTAAAGCTAATTAGGGCAGGATACTACTAGCCCCGGATGGAACAAGACGCCAAGGCTTATGTTCAGAAATGTGATAAATGTCAATGCCACGCACCATCGGTACATCAACCGGCAGAGGTACTACACTCGGTTTTGTCGCCATGTCCATTCATTAAGTGGGAAATGGATATAGTCGGTCCGCTGCCGTCGGCCCCCGGTAAGGTAAGATTCCTTTTGATTTTACCTAACTATTTTTCTAAGTGGGTTGAAACAAGTCCTTACCAGAAAATCGGCAAGCGCGATGTGTTAGATTTCTCTTGAAAAAATATAATTTGCAGATTCGGGATATCAAAAGAGATAGCCTACGACAACGGGCCATAATTTATAGGCACAAAGGTCACAAAATTCCTCGAAGACTTGATAATCAAAAGGATCACATCATCACCTTATCACCCGAGCGCAAACGGTCAAGTAGAATCAACAAACAAGGTAATTATCAACAATCTAAAAAAGAGATTGGAAGCTGCCAAAGGTAAATGTCCCGAAGAGCAACCAAGAGTATTATGGGCGTATCGAACAACGACCAAATCAAGCACGGGGGAGACTCCTTTCTCTTTTGTATACAGAGCATATTCTTGATCTCGGTGGAAGTAGGAGAACCTACCTTGATATACTTCCAGGCGGACGAAGAAACAAATAACGAAGCATTATTGACCAAATTAGAGCTGCTCGACGAACACAAGGACTTGGCGCATATAAAGAAGGCAGCCCAAAAACAGAGAATGGAGAGATATTACAATTGAAGAGCCAACCTCCGGTATTTCAAATTATGAGACTTGGTTTTAAGGAAAGTAACTCAAAACACCCGGGAGTTCAACGCAGGAAAGCTAGGTCTGACGTTGGAAGGCCCCTTCTGGGTTTCAGCTGTCATCGGGAAAGGTCATACGAATTGGAAAATCAAGATGGAGTAAAGTTTCCGAGAAACTGGAGTGTGGCACACCTCAAAAGGTACTAAATCTGATGAACACCGCCTATACTGAAAGTATGTGCTGCACTCTTTTTCCCTTCGTCCAGTTTTTGTCCCAATTGGATTTTTCTTGCAAGGTTTTTAACGAGACAACAACAAAAAGCATACTACGAAGGAAATATCGTGAGCATAAGTAAGAAATTTAAACAACAAGGCATGGAAGCGGAGAACTACTACCGGACGATTAGATAATCTTTTGCTTGGTAGCAAAGTTCCTACTGGTAAGTGCAGTTTGCTATCAGGCCAAAGGTTACCCGACCGTTCACGAGTATAAACCACTAAGGTGTGGTTAGATAGTCGTTGGCTCTATAGCAAAGTTCCTAATAGGAAGTCAAGCTTGCTATCAAATCAAAGATTATCCAACCATTCACTGGTGGAATCTTCAAAGGAGAAAGACTTTAAGTGTTCGAATTCGCATTCTTCACATTCGAACACTGGGGGGAGGGGGGAAATGTGTAAGGCCCCGTAAAAGTTTTCCAAGGAATTTAGGATTTCGTGGTGCTGGGGTTGGCTAATGTGTTTGAAGATTGTTAAAAATAAGCCGTGGTATGGACTTTTTGGGTTGTGCAATGCATCGGGAAGTTGGAGGAAAATTGTTGCAGAACATGGCATTTCTGTAGTCCATTATGCGACCGCAGAATTACTCCGCGGATCGTAGATCCGCCGTGGAGTGGAACAGGAAAGGGGAAAAATTTGAAAACTATTTTTTCTGGTCACATAATGATTCTGCTGGCCGCATAATGATTATGCTACCGTGAAATTGCATCGCAGAATAGACCAGACCCATCTCAGAATTTGAAAATCATTTTGTGGCCATTCTGCTGGACGCATAACCATTATGGTGGACGTATAACCATTCTGCTTGCCACATATCTATTCTTCTGGCCACATATCTATTCTGCTGGCCACATATCTGTTCTGCTATCTCAGAACTGTACCACATAATTGACTTTGAGGGTCATTTTTGAAAATTTTCTTACCCGACCCCAATTTGATTAAAAGCCCTTAGGGCTCATTTTGGAGAAACAATCTATCAATTTTAGAGAGAAGTGTGAGTATTTTAGAGATAGAGAGGGAGAAGGCCTAGCCATTCTAATCAACCATTCTTGCCCCAATCTTTAAGAATCATGGATGCCACTCACTAGACCATCATCTATCTGGGTAAGTCCTTCTCCTAAGCTTTCATGCAAGAGGTTATAGGTTTAAGTATGTCGTGGGGTTGGAGATAGTCCATGCATGTGACATTAGGTGATAGTATGTGGGGTTGTTGAAATATTTTTGGTAGTTTCTTGTTGAAATTGGTTGAGGGAGGAATGGATTACCATTGTAGAGCCTTGTAGTCGATTTTTGCATAATAGGTGTTTGACAAAATTCCTAAGAGAGTTACACCATAAAAGTCCTTCTAATTATTATCTGGTTTTTGCTATCTTCCTATAGATTGTTATTGCTATGAGTGTTGGAACGTTGTAGTAACTTAAGGAAAGCTCAACAAGGTATTTTGGCTAAACTTCTCTCTTAGAATCAAATTTCATGATGTTCCCGTAAGTTTCAAGTATGGTTGGCCCAAGTTCCTAATTCACATGTTCCGGGTTATTCCTTATATATATTTGACTATTCCGAATAAGCTTGTGTTGAAAGATATATACTAAAATGTGCACCAAATTCTCCTATCATCTTGTGTTCTCCGTCGGGAATGTATCCTAGTATGACCAATATGTCGAAATAATATGATTTTAAATCATGTTTAAATTGCAAGTTATTATGCCCAATTGTGAAACAAATCTTAATGCGCCTAAGACTCATATTGTTCATATTTATGCTTAAGGACTTGATTCCAAATGCTTTTATTGATGCTGATCTATAAATATGCTTGAAAGTGAAAGAAATGAGAGTGAGATGCATGGCTGTTGTAACTAGTGCATTTGATTTGTAACCGTGTATCAATCGTAAATCAACATGCTATCCTTTATAAATATTTCTAATGTGATTTTGAGTTTTTTTTACATACTCATGAGTTGAAAGTGTGTATTGCCCTTTTGGAAAAAAAGTATTTCAAGAATAAGTGGTGTGTCATTCATTTATGATTTTAACTCGTGCTTCAATTGTTAGTCATTTTGCTCCATTCTTTGGAAAAGAATCTATTGTGTTTAAAGCCTTCATTACTAATGAACCTAAAATGGTGATTTACGGAATATTCTATATGTTGATGTCTATGATGGAGGTCTTTTAAAGTAAAAAAATGAAAGTATGGAATATGAAATGCGGCCAACATGCCATGAATGAAGAATCATACGTATGGCCAAGAGAGCCAAGGAAATAATGATATTGTGAATGGTTGAAAGTACTAATAAAGCTATATATATTGTATGAAAGGTTATGAGGTGAATTTATTTGTACTTCTGTCTCCCTTGTGTGCAAAACAAAAATATTTTTGGGAGTATCATTAGTCACCGAGGAAGGGTAGGTTGAAATAACCTAACCTCGAAACTATACGTGCCAGTGTAGGAGTGTGTTGTAATTATTCCCCTTATTTGGGATGATATTGATGTGATGAGGATATATCCCTTAATTGGTATGAGATGATTTCTAGCAAAGGGTGATGTCAATCCATATGACATTGTGGCGATACGACCTAGCCGATTGGGTCGAGATCAGATGTCGTGCCACACACATGGTGGTGATTATGATTACACCTTCACCCGCACACAATGAGGTGAGGCGGCATGGCCTCTTGTGTGGAGATTGTGATTGTGATTACCCCCCTCCCCCCACCCCCACATATTGGGGTAAAGCGGCAGGGCTGCTTTGTGTAGAGATTGTGATTGTGATTGTGACTGTGATTGGATATCTTTGGGTGAGACGACCTAGCCGATCGGGCCGTGATCGGACTCCATGCTAAAATCATGGTAGTATATCGGTACTAATGATTTTCCAACCAAAAATAATATTATTTTCGTACTTTGAAACTTTTTCTATTATAACTTGACATTTGGATATCATTGATTATTACTTGTTGCTTTCATGGTTTTCCCTTTCTTATATTAGAATTATATTTTTAAAGAGGACATTTAGATTCACATACTAGTACTATTCCACATGTACTAACGTCCCTTTTTGCCGGGGGCGCTACATCTTCAATAGATGGAGGTGGTTCATCAGCGGGCAGCTTTGATCTTCGTTAGCAGTTACTCTCTATTCAGTAGGTTTTGGTGAGCCCTACTCTGTTCCAGGCCGTATGCCACTTGATGTTGTACTTTATGTTTTGAGGTATAGTTGGGGCCTTGTCTCCGACACTTCCATATTACTCTTCGGTTATACTTAGAGGCTCCGTGGACATAGTGTGGGTTGAATAGTGGTGTTGGAAGAGTCAAACTAGATATGTTGTAATTGTATCATATGATCCACTTCAAATTATGAATGTGTAATATATTTTGGTAATTACGAATGTAGCAACTAATGGTAATGGAATTGGTGTTGTTCATGAAATTCTCTTAATGGTTAATTAATGAAATATATCTTTTCTTTATTCATGGGTGAGTTTGGGTAGGAGGCATTGTACATGCTTTCTCGACCGGGGTATCTTGGTTGAGCGCCAGTCGCGCTCCTCGAGGTCGGGGCGTGACAGAATGATATGAGAATACGGCAACAATGACTGCCACATTGACCGAGACTACAAAATCTAGAAATAAAGTTTTATCATCGGGACCAGGGACTGCGCGGTCAGCCCTGTAGAAATATGTTGTACAAGTTAGCCACAAGTAATGGCAATTTCTTTTTAGCACAATGAATGCTTATGTACTTTTGAAAATGGAAAGAATAAAGTAAAGTCCTTTTGTTTTTATTCTTGTCCGAACGAGGAATTAATTTAATCATTTGAAAGTTAAACAAGTACTTCAAATGCTAGTGCCGTAATGAACACGAGACGTCCTCTTCAAGATCACTGTAAACATAAGAGGGCCCTCTCTTATATAACTCTCACAGTAAAGAATTGATTCCGGAATAACTTATGCCCGGAATCCAAAAGCTATCGGGGGAAAATGCACTTGAAGCCTCGCATAACTCGACACAAAAAGAAAACCCTGCACAATACTTAAACGAAAAGTATGCAAAGAGAAAATCTTGCGCAATACTTAAACGAGAAAAAAAATACTTCTATATACAACAAACATGCCAAGCAGCACAAGTACAAAAGTATGGAAAATAAAAGCAAAGTGAAAAGAAAGAAAAAAGCTAAGCTACTATATCCCCAGAATCCGGAGGAGGAGAAGCATCTGCACCTTAGGAGAAGTAGGCGGATCAGCCGTCAGGTCAAGATCTTGGCCTTCACCATCATCCCCTTCAGGTTCTTCTTCAGTTCCTGAAAATTCAGAACTGGAACCAAAAGAGTCAGTAGCACTAGGTTGGACCGGGCCTTGGCAATTTTGGCATCAAAGTCAATGACGCCCACTTTGGCCTCTTCCAAGGTTTTTCTACTCATTCTATACATATAATATATTTTTTCAACAATGAGGGAAGTCGCTCGGTGCTGAAGTTCTTCCTTAATCTAATCAACTTCGGTTGAAAGGTTATTCCGCTCATATCTAGCGGCCTGGAGGCTGAAATCAAGATCACAGATAGTGGAGTTATGAACTTTGTTATGCTCCATGACTCTCTTCCAACCGGGCATACTTCTCCTCATCGGCAGAAACTTTTTCAGCTTTGGAGTTCAAGGCTGCCTCCAAATTATTCAATCTTTCAGTAGAGGCGTCCTCGCGATCGGCAGCAGCAACAACGACATTCTGGACCTCAACCCACTTTGCCTTAGCTTCTTCAAATTGTACCCTTAATAGGGAGGTATCTTGTCCGAGGGTCACTACCTATTGCTCGCTTTGCTGTAACCGAGCCTCCAACTCAACGGCCTCAACGGCCTGTGCTTCTAATTCCAGAAGGCGAGCAACAATTTGATCCCGCTCAATCAATAATTTATCCCGCTCGTAGGTGAGCTTCTTTGTCAAGGATCAATCTTTGAAGGCCCTCGGAAGCAAGGAAGTTAGCCTGCAAGACAGAAGTATAAATTAAAACCATGCCATAAATAAAATAAAAGGATAAAACTGTGGGAACGAAAATCGTATCGATGTTGTGTTGTGCATGGTATTGTTCACCATACACTCTCCCGAGAGAGATTGTATTTTATTACTATCTTTCTCTGAAGCCAGAGGATTGATATATTTAGCAAGTTCCACTGGTTGGGACAGCAGATAACATCTGGTAGAAACCAATGGGGAAACACTCTTCCTCGTTTGAGGATCTTCGAAGGGGGCAAAATAATTATGCCCCAAATTCCCATGAATTGGGGACTGGGGAAGAGGGACATCCTCCTCTCGGACGACTGCGGCCGGTGGAGATGATGTAGCAGTTGCTAGTGGCGAAGGCAAAGTTGGTGAAGAGGGAGATGAAGCTGATGGCGTTGTAGGTTAGGAAGTAGTTGTGGCAAAAATAGTGCTAGTTGTTGGTTGCTCATCAACTGAAGATGGAAGAGACCCGATACCCAGCCTCTCGGTACCGGAAACAATGACTGGGGCTCGAAAGAGAGAGTTGGCATCTTCCACTATATCACATTCCCCAAAGAGCGCCTCGGAATCATCTTCGGTTGGCGTACCTAGCTCAACAGATTGAGAATTATGTTGAGCTGATGAAGGTCACTATCTTCTATGTAGTGAAGCTCCCTCATCACTGGCTCCTCCATCATGATCGATCACCATAGTTTCTGCGGCTGGCTCGGGCGCGGCACTCTTTGCCTTTTTATTTTTTCCCTCGGCCGTGGAGGAACGTCGCCTTTTTTGTTGCTTGTTCTCCGGCCGGGGACTCCGAGAAGAAACACTTGTACTGGAAGCAGGCCCGATGATACCCGTTCGAGTGAAAGCCTCCTGCAGTAACCTCGCCGCATCAGCAGGATCAACCAAAACATCCTCTTCGGGGACGATAACAGAGCCCTGCGGAAGACCTGAATTCAACAGGAAAGAGAAGTTAACTAATTTTCTTATATGAAAAGTAAAAACAAGATAAGATCAACCTACCATGATTTTTGGCCTTTCACCCATATTTAAGGTCCAATTCTTTTCACTTACGGGTCTCAGGCGTAGTGACATCCAAAATATTCTGGACTCACTGGTCCAGGCCTTCAACCCTTGGTGATGTCCGCCGAGTTGCTGAAATAGTGAAAGAAGAAGGTTCAATAATAACATGGGACAATCTTTAACTAGAAGGAAAGACAGACGATGAACTTATGAGTACTGTTCCATGATTTAGGAAAGGATGGAGTCGTGGCCGGGATGATGTCCATGGTGGCAACTGTAACGAACTGCTCTATCCATCCACGGTCGTTGTCATCGTCCATGCTGGTTAGCAAAGCATAGTGACCATGTTTGCTGAAGCTTATCATTCCCTCACGGAAAATCTTGGAGGAATAAAGGTTCATCAGCCGAGCCAGGGATAACTCTTCTCCCGTCTTCTGGCATAGACCCTGAAGGCAAGCAACTGTCCGCCAGACAGAAGGGCTCACCTGTGCCAAGCAGACTTAGTAATGGAAGAAAAACTCCAAGATAACGGAGTCAAGCCCCCTGATCAATGAGAACGGTCCCAAAGTGAAGGGGTACATATAAACATACGTAAAACTCTTCTTGGAGAAGGTTACCCGCTCTACTAGGTCAGGAGCGATGTTGTTCAAATCTTGATAACCACAGTCTTCCTTCACATCAGTGATGCTAGAAGGACGGATGGAAGAAGGATATACCCTAACAGCCCATATGTGGGGGTTAGCAGAAGGGTACTTCTGTTCAAAGTCTTTAGTTGTAGTAAGCCTTCTGGGGATAATGGTGCTCACCGTGGGAGGAGCAGCATCATCAGTGTTTTCTTTGTTCTTTGAAGCATTGGAATTTTTGGAAGAGGAGGCCATTGTTATCAGAAGGAAGTAAGGGTTTTATCTTTGAAGAAGAAGATTCAAGGAAGTTAAAAATAAGTGTGAGTTGAGTAAAGAGAGTTTGAGAGAGTTTAGAAAATTATAAAGTGTAAAAGGAGAAGATTGAGGCATATAAGTAAGGGAATATGCGCTAAAATCGTGACCATAATTACCTCGAGAACCGGCGAAAGTGTTACTAAATCATGGGATGATGCGTGTTTCGGGGTATAAAATACGGAAAGACGTGTGTCTAATCAACCGTCAGAAACTTTTCAGAGGGGATTAGAGAATTTTCCGCCAAGAAAGATATCTTCACCAACTTTCCGGTGGCACAAGGATGTGCCACCGGAAAGCAGGGAGACTATCTGTATAGGGTAAAATATGTTCATATTAAATGCTCACATAATAAGGCGACACGTGGAGCCGAAGGCAAATGAAAAGCGGGGCAAACGGCAATCAGGTCCAAAGGCAGTGATCTCATTTGTTCCCGAAAGGAATGATGTTCATAAAGAAAAAATAAATGCTTATCATCCGGTAGAATTTAATGGAGAATATTCTATAGCATTAAATATGTAGTTTGTTATAGAGAATATGGCATTCATTGTCTACCGTTACAGATTCTTCAATGGCCCTCATAATTTTCATTTAAGAGGGGCTTGATCCTAGGACCTTATTCCCTAGGAACAACTATAAATAGTGAGCTCAACATCCATTGTAGAGAGAGAATTTTCTGACAAACTTATGTTATATATTGTTCAAAGCTCAATAATAATTTTATCTTCTTTCTTATTAATATCGTTACTACTGCCTCCGTAAGCTCTGCTCCGGAAACCAGGATTTCTGATGTCTTATTTCGATTTCAACGCTAAGTCTTACATTCTTGTTTAATTTATTTATTATTTTGGGATAAAATAGATTCACTTGTCTATTAACCACATATAAATTCAACTTTACCATTTTACGGATAAACACACACATGTTGGGATATCACATGAGATTAGCTATCCACCCACCTTTTAATGGGATAGTTAATTCCATCATTACAGTATAAAATGGTACCCATGACTAATTATACCTATAATCAAATGTGGGATAAAGTAATCTCGCATTTTATCCCGAAATTATTATCCCTTTTCCCACCAACCTAACGACCCCTTAGTGATTTCTTCATTCATCGTTCGCAAAAGTAGTGGAGTACTTATTGTACTCTTTATCTAATAATAATAATAATAATAATAATAATAATAATAATAACCATAACCTTCATGAAATAATACTTGAGTTTGAAATGTAGCAGTTCAAAACACGGTGAAAAATCCTAGAGTTTGAACTCTAAGCATCGTCTTAGTTCAAACTTCATGAGAAATGCTAGAGTTTTGAACTACCTTAAAATAATTTTGAGTCATGTGATGGAGTTTTACTAAGAATTTCGAATTTAGGCAGTGTGCTGGAATTTT
Organism: Nicotiana tomentosiformis; assembly: GCF_000390325.3. NCBI lineage: Eukaryota > Viridiplantae > Streptophyta > Magnoliopsida > Solanales > Solanaceae > Nicotiana > Nicotiana tomentosiformis. The sequence continues at coordinate 83,069,023 of NC_090822.1, read as the reverse complement.
CTTTGTTTTAGCCAAAAATATTTTTGCCCAAATTACAAAAAGTAGCTAGTATTTCACAATGATATGTCAAATAGTGACGCGATATTGCACCCTCGGGTGTAGATTAGTAGTCAATTAAGTAGATTGAGAACCATGAAATTTTAGGTTCAATTTTAGTGGAGACCAAAAAATACTAGGTTATCTCACCTTTTCAATACAAAGTTATCTGGTACTAGTAAGAGCCCGTTTTGGCTTAGCTGATTTAAAGTAATTGATAAGCATTAAGTGTTAAAAAATACTTTTAAATGCTGAAATTAATTTAATAAATAAGCAGTTCTCTGTTTGGATTAAAATACTAAATTGAAAGTAAGTAGTTGAAGTGTTTGGTTAGAAATGCTAGCAAGTACATTTTTTTATTAAAATAACTTAAATACCCTTAAAATATCTATACTAATAAGAACATCCTCATGCAACGTTTTACATTCAAAGTTGATTCAAAGACAAACAATATATGTTCAATTTATTTTAATTCAAAATTCATTAGATAATATTATTTTTAATCAAATTATCTTATGATAAACCAAAATATATTCATACGCTATAACAAAATAATTTATAATTTAAACAAAATTTGTTACATAAGGAATACAATAAAGAATTGTTTAGTTCATAACTTCATAATTAGATAAAAAGAACAAGTGAACATTAAAATTTGGGTAATATATATTACTGAAGAATGCGAAAGTCTTTCTTTGAAACAAGACGCATGCCCGTGACAAAGAAAATCTCATCGTTATTAGAAAATAGAGGAGGTTAAGGAGGTATTGCTAGTTTGAAAAAAATGTAGAGAAAATGAGGTAGAGGAGAACGTAATTTTTTTTTTGTTTTAGAAAGTTTTTCTAAAGATTACACAAAACTAGTAAGGATGAAAGAGTAAAATTATTGGTTAAAGCAAAACTGCTTATAAATTAAAAAATTATAAGCTGAGGGCGACCAAATTATGACTTATGACTTATTTTGGCTTACAAGCACTAGGGTTACCAAACGCGTAGATAAGCCAAAACGTACTTTGTTTACCCTTAAAACGGATAACAATTAAATTTGTATGCGGTTTTAAAGATATGTGGATAGATTCAATACAAGTAATCAAGAATGTTAGATAAACGAATTAAAGATGAAATCAATAACCAAACGAGTTGTGGCGTTGAGTCCGGGCTCGGATTTTAGCTCAATAGTGATTTTACCCTCGACCGGGCCCTCGATTCGAAGCTAAACGTGTGTGGGAAACTATGAATAAAATAAGAACCTTTCAATAGCTAGAAAGCAGAGAAGTAAATGTATATTTCCTTGATATGCATGTTACAATGTGTTTTGAATGAAAAAGCTCCCCCTTTATATAGTAGGAGAGTTTCATCCCTAGTACAACTTTAAAAAAGGTAAAAAGAATCCTTCTTTCTCGTCAATTACTGGTATGCTACCGACGTCAAGCGAGATTCGCGTCGTGATATCCAGTTTGGGTGCGGATATCACGGTATTCTGTTAGTTGTGTGCAACCGTCCGTAGTGCTTTCCGAGGTTTAGGAGCTCGCTCGGTGTCCGGGGAGTGTTGTCTTGCCAGGCCCGGTGGCGAGGACTCCGTTCGGCCTTTGGTACGAGAAGTCTCTGGCTTAGAATCTGATCCTATGTAGTCATGTCTTCGCTTCGAATTCCCTAGCAACTTCCAACTCTTTTTAAATCTTCATCTTTTTACCTTTGACCTTCAAATCTTCATAATTGTTCTTAAGTTTCTACCCATATCTTCATCCTACCTTCAAACCTTCATACATTTTCTTGGATTTTCAACCCAGAACCTCATATCTTCACTTTCAAACTTCAAATCTTCATAAATGCTTTCCAAATCTTCACATATTTTCCAGATTTACGATGGCCGAGACTTCCATATCAGTTCCTCAATAGGCTTCCTCTTTATCTTCTCACCTGCCACAAGTACCGAGGCGGTCGTCCCCGAAGTGGTTGTTCTTGAGACGGCTTCTCCTAAGGCGTCTGCTCCCGAAGTGGCCGCCGCCGAAGCGGCCCCAGAGACCCCCCATGAAAAGTTTTATTCCCGGGGATTGTTCAATCTTAGACGACTTTAAAGTTGAAAAGGCCTCATCCAAATAAGACCGAGGTGAAGGGGCAACGAGATATATATGCTCTGTCACCGAAGATACTCTTCCCATTGTCCAAGAAGACTGTAACTGGAGAGGTAAGGACATGGTAGTCCCCGGGCTTGAGGACGATATCACCATTCATGTGGAGGGGTATTTAAGTGTTTACACTTGCCCTTCACACTGATCCCGATAGACCCAGTTGTTTTGGCCTTTTGCAAGAGATACGAGGTGTGCTTTTGGCAAATCCACCCGTCTCTATAGAGGATCGAGATCCTCCTTCATTATTTTGTAAATAACACTGAGTCTCCTCGGTTCACCATCGACCACCTGCTCCGCATATACAGTCTCCGAGGGGGACTAATCAAGCTCACTCGTCAGGGCAGCAAGGCACCCTTTTCGAGCATCGACGAGGATCGAGACCGAGGCTGGAAGGGGTGCTTTGTTAGGGTAAAGACTGAAGATATGATCCCTTTTGAGTTTCTGTCATTCCCCGAGAAGTGGAATGCATCTCGTAAGTGTATTATTTCTTTAAGTGTCAAGTCTTCTTTGTTCCCTTTCTCACCATCAATATTTGTGATTGTGCAGTTGTTGCTCGGCTTCCCAATGCGGTCCCTCGGCTCAAGGAGTGGATCGAAGGCATTTTGATCGCTCGTGATACAAGCTTTCGAAGGTCCGATGAGAGGCATGTTCACATGGTAAGGCTCTTCTTAGAATAGTTACTATTACGCCTCGAACGTACATAACGCTGACCCTTTCCCTTTCCTTCGCAGGTTGCCTAAGATCACCGAACTTAGGCCATTGAAAGGGGGCGAGGTTGCATCCCTATCCGTTGATCCCTCCTTTATGGGACAGCTCGGGGCTGTCGCGGAGGAGAAGAAGAAGAGAAAACAAAAGTCATCGGGCTCCCCAGGTCCTGAGGTGAAGCCAAAGAAGAGGGCAGCTTCCCAGGCTCGCAAGCCCAAGAAGAGAAACAACTACCGGGTGCCGGATTCTGACTCACTTCTCCGGCTCAAGGATGAGTCTGAAGAAGATGACATTTTTGCTGCTCATGGATCGACCCTTGTCGGGGAGCATGCAGCTGATGGGAAGAGCAATAAGGCCTATCTCACTCACACTCGAAAGGTCGAGATGGAGACGGGGGCTGAGACCTCTCGAGAAGTCGTTTCTGCTCTGAAGGAGGCGGCCGGTATAATAGACATCATGGAGACACCCTCATACACCGAGTCCATGCTTGAGGAGGCCCAAGTAGGAAAAGAGAAGTCAAGTGAAGGAGTTCATGGCTCGAACGACCATTTTCACTCCTTCCATGGAGTGGACTCATCCACTTTGGAAGTCTTTTTCGGGTTGGGTGACCTGGAGGTCCCATAGAAAGACGTGTCTTCGAAAACAGGCGGGCCGAGTTCGAGCCCAAAGTTGGTGAAGCAGTTTCCTACTCCGAGTGCGGACCCATGCTGCAAGAGAACAGTTATTGTTACTGTCCCGAAGGATTCTCGAGTTGTGTCTTCTCCCGGTGGCTATGCCTTCGATGCCTGGTGACCGAGGAGGAACAAGCAAAGATGAATGAGGTGGGCACGTCGTTTCTCTTCCACGAGGCATATCAGGCGCTGAATAGGGTAAGGCATCAATACTCCATCTCGAATTCTACTTAGGTTCTGCTATCTCTTACTATTTTTGTTATTTTTCAGGCTTCGGTACTTCACCGTGAGAGCTTCCTCCGGTACCGCTTTGAAATTGTCCAGCTCGAGTTCGAGCTTAAGGAGAAGGTCCGGCAAAAGGACATGTTCAAGGTCCTCAGCGAGCAACAGGATGGGGCCCTCAAGGACCTTCAGGCTGAGCTAGACAAGACTCAAAAAGAAGATTCGACCCTGAGGTGGGAACATGCCAACTTGGTTAAAAAGGTAAAGGTCTTTTACGCTAAAAATGAGGAGCTAGTCGTGGTGACTAACAACACAACCTCGCAGGTCAAACAGAAGATCGACCTAATCGGCCAACTCCGATCCGAGATGAACGAGGTCCAAGCCATGGCCGATGGGTGAAAAAGCAAAATGGACATGCTGGCTTCGGAGAAGAAAACCGCCAAGGCGAAGCTGGCATCGGTATAGGTCTAACTCTAGGTGGAAAAGGAGAAAGCTAACAAGTGGTATCAACTAAATGACGATCTTCGAGAATAGCTGAGCTCGGCTGTCACAGAGAGGGACGCCCTCGGTAGAGAATACAAGGCAGTGAAGTCCAAGTTGGCTACTACCTCCGCCGATACTGCCGATGTGGATGCAGCTGAAGTCCGCCTGAAGGCAAAGGCCAAATACATGAAGCGGTTGTCCCGAAGAGAGATCCTTGAGGAGATCCACGTCCGAGGTTTTGACCTGTCGGCTGAGATCGAAAAAGCCAAAAAAACCGAAGCCTAGGCGAAGAAGCTTTATGAGCCCAAAGGTGCCGAAGGCTTTGAGGGTTCCGAGAGTTCGGATGGATCTGAAGGCTCCGATAGCTCTAGCGAAGAGTCGGGCCCTGGTGAAGATCGGCATAGATGCCTCGACACCTTTTTAGTTTTTTGTCTTATGTAAAAGTTTTTGTTTATTTTGAGGCCGTTTTTATTAGGCCTTTGTAAGTATATTCCGTAATATATATATATATATATATATATATATATATATATATTCTGGTAATTTCGAGTCTTTACTTTTTCAGCATCTTTTCATAATTTCTATTCTTGCAATGTTTCTAATGCCATATCATAGAATCAAATGTAGTTATAGGGCGTTCATTTTTTAGAGGTTCGAACGGAGCCCGACTTCGATACAACTTTGTTTGCTTAAGGCTTTAAAAACTTGATGTGGCCGGAAATGTTTTCAAGATGCTAAAGTGATTTTAGATGATGCTTTTGTCGGGGGTTACCTCTTAGCAGGTTTCGATTTTTTATAAAATCCTTGCTTTTGATTACGAGCTTCGAACGTCTCCGAGCCATTTTTAGGGTGGCCGTAGCCTTTTGTATTTAGGCACCACCTAATAGGTTTGGTGCCTCCGAGATTTCGTAGCCCAGATTGTCTGAACTTTTTTCAGACGACAGTCCTCTAGTGAGGGGTAGCCCTTGGGATCGATAGTTCCCGAATAGGGGTAGCCCTTGGGCTCGATAGTCCCCAAATAGGGGTAGCCCATGGGCTCTTAGGATCCGGAATTTAAGAGGCAAAAATGTGTAATAGCAAGGCGAAACTTTATTTCATTTATGTGTGTAAAGTACATGATCAAAAACGTGTAAAAGATGGTATCATGGCTAAAGATCGATGCTTAAGTTTTTTCAAATCACTTAAGCCTCGTCATTCGACTCTTCGATTGCATATTGGAACCTAAGGTTCGGTTTTCCCTCTTCAACTGGTATTAAGGCTTCGGCACCGTAAACCAATGAAAATAGGGTGGCCCTGGTACTAGACTTTGAGTTCATACGGTATTCCCATAAGACTTCGGGCAGTATTTCCTTCCATTTTCCTTTGGCATTGATCAACCCCTTTTTTTAGGTTTTGAGGTATGGTCTTATTTGTTGACTCCGCATGTCCGTTTCCACTATGGTGGTAAGGTGTTGATAGTATCTTTTTAATCTTGTGATCTTCGAAGAACTTGTTTACCTTGCTACCGATGATTGCTTCTAGTTATCGCACACGACTTCGATCGATATCTCAAATCGATATATTATGTTGTCTCAGATGAAGTCAAAGACTTCTTTCTCCCGGACCTTTTCGAATGCTTGAGCCTTGAAACATTTTGAAAAATAGTCAGTCATGAATAGTATAAATTGAGCTTTACCGGGTGCCCATGGTAGGGGACCGACGATGTCCATCCCCCATTTCATAAATGGCCATGGGGATAGGACCGAGTCTAGTTTCTCTCCCGGATGATGGATCATCGATGCATGTCTCTGGCAGCTGTCGCATTTTTGTACGAAGTCCTTTGCATCATTCTCCATTTCGGCCAAATAATAGTTGGCCCTGATTAATTTCCGAACCAAAGATTCTGCTCCCGAATGGTTTCTGCAAGTGCCTTCTTGAACTTCTCTCAAGGCGTACTCGGTATCTCCCGACCCCAAGCATCTGGCTAATGGGCCGTCGAATGTTTTTTTGAACAGTATCCCTTCGACCAAGCTAAATCTGGCACCATTAGTACGCAGGGCTATCGATTCTTTAGGATCCGAGGGAAGCTTCCCAGTTTTCAAATAGTCTATATACTTGTTCCTCCAATCCAGTTCAAACTCGTTGAGTTTACTTCTGCATGGCCTTTTTCTATCACTGACTTCATGAGTTGTACGACTGTTCCCAAGCTGTATTCATCGTCATCAATTGATGACCCCAAATTAGCCAGAGCATCAGCCTCGTTGTTTTGATCTCAGGGTACGTGTTGTAGAGTCCATTCCTTGAATTGATGCAGTGTTACATGTAACTTATCTTAATACCTTCGTATTCGTTCCTCCTTTACTTCGAACGTCCCACTGACTTGATTCACCACGAAGAGGGAATCGCACTTAGCTTCGACCACCTTGGCCCCAAGGCTTTTGGCCAATTCGAGACCTGCAATCATGGCCTCATACTCGGCCACATTGTTAGTCAATTTTATAGTTCTAATAGATTGCCTAACTACGTTCCCCATAGGAGGCTTCAGCACGATGCCGAGCCCGAACCCCTTTGCGTTCGAGGCACCATCCGTAAAAAGAGTCCAAATTCATGAGGTAGTCCCCGAGGCTAACAATAATTCTCTTTCGAATTCAGGCACTAAGGCTGGTGTAAAGTCGGCCACGAAGTCGGCCAAAATTTGAGATTTTATGGCGATTCAGGGCCGATACTCGATATCGTACCTGCTGATTTCGATAGCCCATTTGGCCCACCGGCCCGAGAGCCCGAGCTTGTGCATGATGTTCCTCAGTGGGTAAGAGATCACGACACATATGGGGTGACATTGAAAGTACGATTTTAACTTTCTAGAGGCGCTTAGCAAAGTGAGAGCCAATTTTTACAAGTGAGGATACCTTGTTTCGGCCTCGCCTAGAATTCTACTGACATAGTAAATAGGGAATTGTGTATCTTTCTCTTCCCGGACTAGGAATCCGCTTACCACCACCTCGAAAACCGCAAAGTAAAGGTACACACATTTATCCGCCTTCGGAGTGTGGAGCAGGAGGGCTCGAGAGGTAATGTTTGAGTTCTTCCAAAGCTTGATGGCATTCTGGGGTCTAGGAAAAGTTATTCTTCTTATTCAACAGGGAGAAGAACCGATGGCTTTTGTCCGAAGACCTCAATACAAACCGGCCCAGGGCGGCTATACGCCCGGTCAGCATCTGAACGGCCTTGACGTTGTCCGCTATGGTGATGTCTTCTATGGATTTGATTTTGTCGGGATTGATCTCGATTCCCCGATTAGATACCATGAACCCGAGGAAGTTTTTGGATCTGACTCCGAATGCGCACTTCTCTGGGTTCAGCTTCATATTGTATCTCTTCAATATGTCGAAGGTTTCCTGCAAATATTTCAAATGGTCCTCTGCTTGCAGGCTCGCGGGGACTTGACTAACATGTCGTCAATATAAACTTCCATTGATTTTCCTATTTGTTCTTCGAACATCCGGTTTACTACGCATTGATAGGTGGAACCGGTGTTCTTTAATCCGAATGGTATTACATTAAAATAATAGGTGCCGAATTTAGTGATAAATGTAGTTTTCTCCTGGTCGCCCGGGTCTATTCGAATTTGGTTGTACCCGGAATAGGCATCGAGAAAACTGAGTATCTCGTGTCCGGCCGTCCCGTCGATCATCCGATCGATATTAGGCAAAGGAAAAGAATCCTTAGGGCATGCCTTATTCAGATTCTTATAATTCACACACATTCTTAGTTTATTTCCTTTCTTAGGTACTACCACTACGTTGGCTAACCAGTTCTGGTACTTAACTTCCCGAATGGATCCTATTTTAAGGAGTTTAGATACCCCGTCCTTGATGAATGTGTGCTTGACCTCGTACTACGGTCTCCTTTTTTGCTTAATCGGATAGAACTTCGGGTCCAAACTCAGCTTATGAGTGGTCACCTCCGGCGGGATCCCTGTCATATCAAGATGGGACCAAGCAAAACAATCTATGTTAGCTATAAGAAATTCAATGAGTTTTTTCCTCAGCGCGGGAGCTAACCCCGTGCCCAGGTATGTCACGTCCCAAACTATCCCATAGACGTGAAAGGCACCCATCTAACACCACCCGCCAGGTTAACCATACTTTCTTACCTTAGCGATTAATTTACAGTATTTGATTAATCACAAGAGTATCCAAATAATCTGACAACTAAATTACAAACAATTAATATCTCGAATTATTATATTGAAATTCCAGCCCAAATCTCACACTAGACCATGGAGCATCTAAAAGAATTGCAACAGACATCATATGAATAAATAATAAAGGCTCTTTTGGCAGCCTCCACGAACAATGCGGCACCTCACCTCAATAATTGAATCAACTCTAGCGAACTCGTTAGCTATTAGCTATGTCTTCACCAATAGTATTTGCATAGACATGCAGGTAAGGAGTGAGTTATACGTAAATATAACCCAGTAAGATCGTCGTCCCGCCACTATGAATATCTCTCGAACAAGTGTTAGAAAATACAAACACACAACGAGCACATAAATAATATGCACAATTATTCAACAACAATACTATATATATCTCAACACAATCTACACTAAGGACTTGTCATTAACGGCAATGCATGAAATTAACCAAACACCCCAACGAGTCCACGACAGCATATACAATGCCCCAAATCTACCACAGTGGCATACACAATGCCCCAAATACATCATGCCAGCGAATAAATAATTTTTAACGCCCCAACGCCATAGCACGAGGTTACGACACACCACACCACAAATCACTTATAAAATAATTTTATTTTTTTATAAAATAATATATATTTATGGCTGGTCAAACACCACCAATTTTCTCAAGCGCACGCTTGTCCCAACACATGAAAATGGCAGACAAAACATACTTTAAAACGGTTTTTTGAAAAACAAGCATCAAAATTTAAAGTCTCACTTATTTCGCTAACAGAAAGTTCAACAACCCAAGGTCCACCAAGACAACCTCGAGTAACCTCAATCTTGAATAGGATATTGCCACTGATTTGTAAAGAACTGGCTTACATAGACACGTCTCTACCACTGATTGGACAGCGTTACTGTATGGTATCAACGTAGTAAAAATTGTGCCACGTTTCTTTCTTACAAAAATTGTCAAAAGATGGTTTGAAATTCAATTTATAAAGAATCAAGTAGAACCTCGTATGCCTCCTTCGAATATACCACTGTAATGGTGGATTTAACCTCCAATTATATATATATATATATATATATATATATATATATATATATATATTAATCTATTTTGTTTTGTAGCAAGCAAGGCCAAGAAACCAACTCGTATCCCTTTTCTAAACCTCTCGTCGCAGTGCACCTTTTTCCTTAAATAACCATGTAATTGATGTCTTCTTTTTTATTTTGTTTTCTTTTCCAACCTCACGTTTTGGCTTTAGAAGCCATATGTTCAATAATAATAGTTTTTGCCAGGGAAGTTCTAGCAACAACCAAACTTGCCAAGAGTTCTCTTAACCAATGATATCATTGAAAACCATCAAATAGCAGCTATGATTCTCCAATTTAACGCCTCCAAAATTTGCCCCTATCTCTCAGTATAAGTTTTCTCCCCCAAATACACTAAAAGACTCGTTGCCCTCTTACATATTCCTCGGTATTTTATATGCGGCCATCAAGAAAAATATGGGCTTAGTGCACTTCACCATTATTTATTAATCAAACTAATTCATTTTCCATTAACGTTCATAATCGTAAATAAGGCCCATTAACTATTTATCTAATTTAAGTGATATTCTTCATATCCTTCAATACATAATATTACTTTCAAACGTAAATATGTAGTTATGCCCTCATACGTAAACTAAATAACTATAATTAACTTTATAAGTATTTCTAACAACTCTATAGAAGTAAGAAACTCTTATTAAGACAATAAGTTAATAGTCCTTTCTAACAACTATAATCCACTTCCAAATATCATAATATTATTTGCATGAATTTCACTATCCCCAATCATTATAGATGATTAAATCGAGCGACGAGAATGTTATAGTCCTAAAATGAGTCACGAAAATATTTCGGATCATCACATTCTCTCTCACTTAAATAAATATTCATCCTCGAATGTTAAACGAACCATACCCTTCAAAGTAAGATGTGAATACTTTGCCGTTATATATACCCTGCCTTTTCATACTTATAAGTATATATGCACCTCGTAACCCAATTCAAAATCATCGCCTCTCATGTCCCTGACACGAGAAATGTCTCAAGCAGCCTCTGTCAAAAAATTTGTGCTACTGCAATCAGAAATGCAGAAATTCCTCCGGACTCTTATTCTTGTTTTAGTGCACATCCAAAAAGTTCCTTAATGAACCTCAAAATAGTAACATTGTCTAAGCACACAGTCTAATTAATTTATACTAAAACCCGATTAGACTCCCACTTAAAATGTCCATTTAGCCGGGGCGGATGTAGTGCATTGTCGACAGATTCAATTGAACTCATAACTTTCGACGCGGAGTAAAAATTTATATGTAAAAATTCATTAAAATTGCAAAAATAGTAGATATGAACCCATAACTTTAAGTATATAATGGATTCAATACTAAAAATTTTAAAAGTTGAACTCCTAGGATTTAAATCATGAATCCGCCTCTGCATTTAGCCCCCTCTTTATGTCACTGTAGGTTCATTATAAAGCAGCGCAGCTTTGGAGAAGTTCCAAATTTCTTTGAAAAGGCATTTAGAAGAGCATCCCATAATACCTGATACCTACAAATTCTTTTCACTTATTATACTAATTTTTCTACAAAATCCCTTATTAATATAACTAGTTTTTTTGTTACCAAATGCATGGTAATAATCTATCGTAAGGAGTAAGTATTAGGCCCTTAAATTCACGCATGTCAGATCTACTCTTATTTTAAAACTTGTATACATTATAATAATGTTTTTTTTGACCCATCCAACCAGCTAACCACAATCCCTAACAATTAAAATCAAACCAACATATACTCTGGAGTTCCAAGCGGCAATGTACCGTCAATTATATGCAAATGGAGCATCAGACGGTCCCACGCTATCATGAAATAATTATAAATAAATATAGTAGCACAAAGGCTCAACATACGTAGAACCTATCATACAAGAACGTACTAACCTTATCGATTTGCAAATGTGAGTTCCTTTCTATACAATACTAAACCCATTAGGAATAACGGGCCTAACAAAGCCAGGTAATCCATGCCTAAAGTTGATTTTATATCACAATATTACTAATAATAACGAATCATATCAAGAGGCATTAAGCTGAAAATACTTTTCAAAATATCTTTCACCACCAACCCCAACAGCCTAGACGTGGCTAAGCTATTACACCTCTGACTTTCTCACTCAACTTTTTTTCTCTCTCTCCCAAACTCATAATGGAGGGTTGTATCCATAAACTCGAATGCTGAATAATTCAATCTTAAGCAAAAATCATATCCTTAAACCACTTTACCATTCAGCCATTCACACAGATTTTCAATGTTTGTAAATTTAACTAACTCACAAACTTCTAAAAAAAGAAATATTTTGGTAGAGTTTTTTTTATTATTATTTTATTTTAAAAAAAATAAAGTCAACCATACAATTTACAATATTCTCAATCACAACTACAACCAATAGATACGAAATCTCGTGTATTCAACGCTGCATAAATATTATTTAAACTCTCAAGTCGTCTGTGTTGTCTAGCAAAGGAGGATACGCGTATCTTAGCCGTTTGTGAAAGGGACCTCCCGAGGTTCAACTTAACGCACGAATAAGGAATGAAAGAAGGAAAAATATTCTAGATATTCAGTAGCCTCAAGGTCATAAGTATTGTTACGCGGCGCCTTCCTGAAGTTCCTTGGAAGGGCGACGTAAGGCTAGGCAACCGATGTCAGTACGGTTGCTGTCCGCCAACTGAGGTCCCCTCCGTACGCTAGACTAGATTGTCAGTGCCGTACGGGAAAACCAATATCATGAGCAATTGAAAGAGAGCAGAAAAGAGAATTGAGAATGAAAGAAAGCTTGATTGCATTGAATGAAAGCTATTACAGAAAACAAGACGATGTCGGGGGGGAGAGACACCAGTACAGAGAATTGTTTGCTTGCTTGAAAGTTTTGATTGCTTGGTCCCCCTTAATAATGCTTAAAAAAAATAAACCAAAGTTACATGACTAGACCTATGAAAGCTGGAAAATCACACTTAAAGAAAATGCAGCAAAACTACTCTATATTTACAATAAAAAGGACTTAGTCTTCTACAAAGCAGCAACAAGTCCATTGGCAGCAACTTTGTCTTTAGCATCAGGGTCTGCGCGCGCGGCGCTGTTGGCTTCTGCCTGTGGCTGGGCACTGGCGATGGCTATCGGTGGGGCGACAGAGGCACATGCGCGCTTGTCACTTGGAGCTGCCGAGACCACGGGGCCGACCGTGGCGACGGGCGTTGGGAGGCCTGGCCAGGACGCCACGGGGCGCGTCCAAGGGGTCATGGGGCATGGTTGGAAAGCCGCCCATGACATTCTCCCCCACCTGAGTTGGCGACGTCCTCGGCGCCTTCCTTGCAAGGTAATCATCAATCAGGCTCTTGTAGGCTTTGAGGTTTGTTCCCCTCTCCCAAGTATTCTCCTCTGCATCACATCCCTGCCATTTTACCAAGAACTCCTGGTGATCTTTTCTTGAGGCGTGAATCACTCGATCATCAAGAATAGCTTCAGCACGCCTTTTCCCGGTTGAATTGGGGCCTCGAATACTTGGTACTGTGAGTTGGCTTCGTGAAGGATCTTCCATATCTTCCCGAAAAGGTTTCAGGAGACTGACATGGAAAACAGGATGGATTTTCCACCAAGCTGGGGTATCCACCCGGTATGCAACTTTCCCAATGCGCCTTTCAATAGACAAGGGTCCAATATATTTTTGCAATAGGCGAGGGTCATGGACCCCTGCAAATAAGTACCGCTTTGGGATTTTGACCATCACTTTGTCTCCCACCTGATATTCCACAAAGCGGCGATTCTGATCAGCATGCCTCTTCATCCGCTTTTGGGCTTTGACAAGATAGCTCCGCACTATCTCCAAATTTTGCTTCCATTCTTTAGAGAAGCTAGCAGCCCGAGGAGATTTTGACATGTTTGGTGCATTCACTGTGTGTGGGAGTAGCGGTTGCTGTCCGGTAACAATCTCAAAAGCGCTTTTGTTGGTACTTGAGCTCTTTTGTGAATTGAAACACAGTTGAGCAGCATCCATAAGCTTCACCCAATTCTTCTGAGATCCGGTCACAAAGTGCCGGAGATATTCCTCTAGCATGCCATTGAATCGCTCCGTCTGGCCATCAGATTGCGGATGAAAACTTGAGCTGTGACTCAAATTTGACCCGAGGCACTTAAAGAGTTGGGTCCAAAAATTGCTAGTGAAGCGTGAATCGCGATCACTAACAATGTCTTTAGGTAAGCCCCAATATTTGACGACATGAGAGAAGAATAGTCGAGCTGTATCTTCTGCTGATATATATTGTGGGGCTGCTATAAAGGTAGCATACTTGGAAAACCGATCCACCACAACCAAGATAGTTGTGAGATCTCCGACCTTGGGCAATCCGGTGATGAAATCCAGGGAAACGCTTTCCCAAGGTCTTTTTGGTACAGCTAGTGGTTCCAAGAGCCCTGCCTGCGTCAAGCGATCTGACTTATCTTTCTGGCATACTAGACAAGTCTTCACATATTGAGCGACGTCATCGACCATTTGAGGCCAATAATATGCACGGCGAAGTAATGCCATGGTGCGTTCCTCACCGGGATGACCGGCCCACAAAGTATCATGGCATTCTGCAAGAAGAGTCCGTCGCAGATCTCCTCCTTTGGGGACATAAAGTCGGTTCCCTTTCACCTTCAGGAACCCATCTTCGGTGTAGAACTGGCGAGTCTTGCCCTGTCCTACCAAATCAACCAAATACTGTGCAGCAGGATCCTTGATGAGTAGATCCTGTATCTGGTCTTTGATGGTGGTGGTTACTTCGCTTCCCTTTAGGGCGGCGAGTACACACATCGATGCTAGATCGGCCCTCCGACTGAGTGCATCAGCAACATGATTGGTCTTTCCACTTCGGTACTCCAGGTTGAAGTGAAATTCTGCTAGGAGTTCCTGCCACCTAGCCTGTCGTCCATTCAGCTTTGGCTGGGTCATAAAATGGCTAACGGCCGTGTTGTCTGTCTTGACCACGAATGGGGTTCCCAGTAGATAATGCCTCCAAAGGCGTAAGCAATGAACGACAGCCAATAACTCTTTCTCATGGGCGGCATAGCGCCGCTCTGCATCCTTCAGTTTCCGGCTCTCGTACGCTACGGGATGCCCTTCTTGTAGCAATACTCCACCAAGTGCATAGTCGGAGGCATCCGTTTCCACTTCGAATGGCTTGGCCAAGTCAGGGAGGGCCAAGACTGGGCTACTAGACATAGCCATTTTCAATGCGTCGAAGGCCTCTGCCCTCTTGGGCCCCCAATCCCACTGGGTGGCCTTCTTGAGAAGTTCTGTCAGCGGCACTGCAATGAGAGAGTAACCTTTCACAAACCGCCGATAGAAATTGCATAGGCCGAGGAACGACCTCAAGGCATGTATATCCTTAGGAGGCGGCCATTCTGTAATGGCATGAATCTTCTGCTGGTCCATCTTGATCCTTCCTTCCTCGATGACATGTCCGAGGAAGTCAATTTGTTTCTGAGCAAAGGAGCACTTGGATAGCTTCGCATATAATTCGTGCTCCCGCAATCGGGCTAGGACCTTCCGCAAATGTTCCAGATGTTCTTCTAGAGTCTGGCTATATACCACAATGTCATCCAAATAAACCACGACAAATTCATCAATGTATTCCCGAAAGACTTGGTTCATCAGGGTGCAAAATGTGGCTGGCGCGTTAGTCAGGCCAAAGGGCATCACCAGGAAGTCGTACGACCCATATCTTGTCACACAGGTCGTCTTGTGCTCATCGCCATCTGCAATCCGAACTTGCCAATAACCTGTCCTCAAGTCTATCTTGGTGAATACCGTCGCACCACCCAGTCTATCAAACAAGTCTGCCATTAGCGGAATAGGGTACTTGTTTTTCACGGTGATTTTGTTTAGAGCCCGGTAATCCACGCAGAGTCGTAAACTACCATCATGTTTCTTTTGGAATAGCACAGGGGACCCGTATGGGGACTTGGAGGGTACAATGATCCCTGTGTCTAGCATTTCCGTCAATTGTCTCCGAAGCTCGGTGAGTTCGGGTTGTGACATTCTGTATGGCGCCCGGGCAGGTGGCTTCGCACCCGGCACCAACTCAATCTCATGGTCCACAGTTCGCCTAGGCGGAAGACGCTTTGGCATGTCTTGTGGCATGATGTCTTCAAATTCCAGAAGTAACTCCTTCACGGGTGCAGGAATGGGACCCGAGGAGCGTTCTATTTCTTCCATGCAGAGGGTAGCCAGGAACGTGGGTTCATGTCTCTTTACACCCTTCTTCAACTGCAAGGCCGAGATGTTCTCGGCTGCCATCTTCATGGGAATGCACGGAATAATGCAGGGCTTGGCCCCATTTGCTCCCATCATCAGCAGCATGTCCGCATATGGTGCGGGCATGGTGTTGGTCTGTCTCAGGAATTCCAACCCCACTATTAGCTCAAAGTCATCTATGATCACTATGCGCAGGTTGAACTTTCCTTCATAAGGGCCAAGCTTCACTGGTACTTCTTTGGCTATTCCACCCACTGGTTGAGGTGGTGAGTTGATAGCCTTTACACGACCTTTGCCCTTTCCTACAACTAGTCCAAGACGCTCCACCTGAGTCGAGGCTAAGTAGTTGTGAGTGGCACCCGTGTCTATCATTGCTCGAATGGGCTTGCCATTTACCTTCATGTCAACGAACATTAAGGTCCTCTCTTGATGAGGAGGAGTCCTCAAATTCGCCTTCTTATTTCCTTTCGTGGCAATTGGACAGGGGTCCTTCTTCTTGCGGATACCGGCACTGGTTCCCGCTAAGGGCTCAGAAATGGAGCCAACAATTGCATTGAATGCACCTACTGGCTCAGTCTGGTCCGCATCATCGTCGTCGTCATCCGTCCCATCCTCAAAAGATTGATGGGCGTTCATCTGTGCCTGTGGACATTCATTATTCCAATGTGGTCCGCCGCAATGACGACATCCTGAGGGGGGCTTCCTCCCCCGATCATTGTTGTTAGATGCAGCACTGGTACTGCCGGAAGAGGGAGCCTTGGGTTTGGGTGCACTCCGATCTCCTCCACTTCTGCTAGGGCCACCAGTGTTTGGTTGGCCCCCTTTGTATCCTCCTCGGACAGGCTGTTGGGGCCTATCCTTCCGGGCTTCCACTTGGTAATCCCCAAGGCACTCTGCTGCTTGGATTGCCTTAGGCAACGTGTCTACCCTTTGTCTTTGCAACTCCATCCGGGCATAGGGCTTCAACCCTTCCATGAAGGTGAAGAGTTTGTCTTTGTCCCCCATGTCACGGATGTTCAGCATGAGCGCGGAGAACTCCCGCACGTAATCTCGCACTGATTTGGTCTGGCGGAGCTCCCGCAACTTTCTCCTGGCATTGTACTCAACATTTTCGGGGAAGAACTGTAGGCGTATGGCTGCCTTCAGTTCCGCCCATGTCTCGAGGGCATCTTCGCCAGCCTTGATGGCTTCATACTTCACCCGCCACCAGAGTTTGGCATCACCCTGAAGATACATGGCAGCAGTTGCTACCTTCTTAGCTTCTTCTAGGCCTCCCACGGCATCGAAGTATTGCTCGATGTCGAAAATGAAATTTTCCACTTCTTTGGCATTCCGAGCTCCACTGTATGGCTTTGGCTCAGGAATCTTCAGATTTTGTGCCATAGGGGCGAGGTTCACACCACCCCCAAACGGGTTTCCGCCTCCTCGAAGTAGGCCTTGTAAAGCAGCATTGACAACATTGAGCTGGCCTGTCAAGTTGTCTATGGTTTGTTGCATGGCAGTCACCCTGTCTGCCTCCTGTTCCCTGTTGGCTAAATCCTCGGCACGCTCCTGCTAGAGGACCTCAAATTTACCAAAAATTTCAGCTGCCTCTGTGGCTGCTGTTTGTCGGTCTCCTTCAGAGTCGCGACTGATGTTTTCTATGTCAACTTCGGCCTGGATGAGTCTGCGG
Source organism: Nicotiana tomentosiformis (assembly GCF_000390325.3). Classification (NCBI taxonomy): domain Eukaryota; kingdom Viridiplantae; phylum Streptophyta; class Magnoliopsida; order Solanales; family Solanaceae; genus Nicotiana; species Nicotiana tomentosiformis. The sequence continues at coordinate 83,051,579 of NC_090822.1, read as the reverse complement.
TCCAGGTCGTCCAACCTTTGCACTAGGCTGGTCTTTAGGTCGGCCACCGTTTCCACGATGGGCCGTAATGAGTCAACCGTTCCCTCAAGGGTCGCGATGCGATCCCCGTAATTCACCATGGTCAGAAATAGTGGTAATTGTAACGTAATCCCTCATCCGATGTCGAGCCTAGGCTTTGATACCAACTGTTACGCGGCGCCTTCCTGAAGTTCCTTGGAAGGGCGACGTAAGGCTAGGCAACCGATGTCAGTACGGTTGCTGTCCGCCAACTGAGGTCCCCTCCGTACGCTAGACTAGATTGTCAGTGCCGTACGGGAAAACCAATGTCATGAGCAATTGAAAGAGAGCAGAAAAGAGAATTGAGAATGAAAGAAAGCTTGATTGCATTGAATGAAAGCTATTACAGAAAACAAGACGGTGTCGGGGGGGAGAGACACCAGTACAGAGAATTGTTTGCTTGCTTGAAAGTTTTGATTGCTTGGTCCCCCTTAATAATGCTTAAAAAAATAAACCAAAGTTACATGACTAGACCTATGAAAGCTGGAAAATCACACTTAAAGAAAATGCAGCAAAACTACTCTATATTTACAATAAAAAGGACTTAGTCTTCTACAAAGCAGCAACAAGTCCATTGGCAGCAACTTTGTCTTTAGCATCAGGGTCTGCGCGCGCGGCATTGTCTGCGCGCGCGGCGCTGTTGGCTTCTGCCTGTGGCTGGGCACTGGCGATGGCTATCGGTGGGGCGACAGAGGCACATGCGCGCTTGTCACTTGGAGCTGCCGAGACCACGGGGCCGACCGTGGCGACGGGCGTTGGGAGGCTGGCCAGGACGCCACGGGGCGCGTCCAAGGGGTCATGGGGCATGGTTGGAAAGCCGCCCATGACAGTATGGACGTTTACATACCCATGAACAAGACTCTACCAAACACTGTTCCATGACCCGAAATTTAAAGCCTAAGCTCTGATACCAACTTTTTCACGTCCCAAACTACCCCCTAGACGTGACTGGCACCCAACTAACAATACCCGCCAGATGAACAATACTTTCTTACCTTAGCCAGAGGCGGATGTAGCTTCCTAGCTACGGGTTCAACTGAACCCATAACTTTCGACGCGGAGTAAAAATTTGTATGTAAAAATTTATTAAAATTGTAAAAATAGTAAATATGAACCCATAACTTTAAAAATATAATGAGTTTAATATTAAAAATCTTAAAATTGAACCCATAGAATTTAAATCCTGAATTCGCCTCTGACCTTAGCCATTAATTTACATTATTTGATTAATCACAAGAGTATCCAAATAATCTAACAAGTAAATTACGAATAATTACTATCTCGAAATATTATAATGAAATTCTAGCCCAAATCCCACGCTAGACCATGGAGCATCTAAGAGAATTGCAACAGACATCATGTGAATAAACAATAAAGACTCTTTTGGCATCCTCCACGAATAATGCGGCGGCTCACCTCAATAACTGAATCAACTCTAGCAAACTCGTTAGCTACTAGTTTCGTCTTCACCAATAGTATCTGCATAGACATCCAGGTAAGGAGTGAGTTATATGTAAATATAATCCGGTAAGACCCTCGACCCACCACTCTGAATACCTCTGGAACAAGTGTTAGAAAATACAAACACATAAGGAGCACAAAAATAATATGCACAGAAATTATTTCACCAAATAATTACTTTATAAGGTCCAAACAATTATTCAACAACAATTTTATATATATATCAACACAATCTACACGAAGGACTTGTCATTAACGGCAATGCAGGAAATTAACCAAACACCCCAACGAGTCCACAACAGCATACACAATGCTCCAAATCTACAACGGCGACATACACAATACCCTGAATACATCACAACAACGAAGAAATAATTTCTAACGTCCCAACGCCATAGCACGAGGCTACGTCACACCACAACATGAATTATTTATTAAATAATTTTATTTTTTTATAAAATAATATATATTTGCGGTTGGTCAAAGACCACCGATTCTGCCAAGTGCACGCTTATATATCCCAACACATGGACCAGGCAGACAAAACATACTTTAAAAACGAATTTTGAAAAAGAAAGCATCAAAACTTAAAGTCTCATTTATCTAACGGGAAGTTAACTAACCTTACAACATCCAAGTCCGGACCAAAACAACCTCCAGTAACCTCAATCTTGAATAGGATATTACCACTGATTTGTAAATGACTTGCTTATATAGACACGTCTGATAGGGCAGCGTTACTTTACGGTATCAACATAGTAAAAATTGTGTTGCGTTTCTTTCTTCCAAAAATTGCCGAAAGATGGTTTGAAATTCAATTTATAAAGAATCAAGTAAAACCTCATATGCCTTCTACGAATATACTACTGTAATGGTGGATTTAGCATCCAATTATATATATTTTAATCTATTTTATTTTGTAGCAAGCAAGGCCACGAAACTAACTCTTAGCCCTTTTCTAAACCCCTTATCGTAGTGCACCTTTTCCATAAATAACCATGTAATTGATGTCTTCTTTTCTTCAACCTCACGTTTTGGCTTTAGAAGCCAATGTTCAATTATAATAGTTTCTGCCAGGGAAGTTCTAGCAACAACCAAACTTGCCAAGAGTTCTCTTAACCAATGATATCATTGAAAACCATCAAATAGCAGCTATGATTCTCCAATTTAGCGCCTCCAAAATTTGCCCATATCTCTCAGTATAAGTTTTCTCCCCCAAATACACCAAAAGACTCGTTGCCCTCTTACATATTCCTCGGTATTTTATATGCGGCCATCAAGAAAAGTATAGGCTTAGTGCACTTCACCATTATTTATTAATCAAACTAATTCATTATCCATTAACGTTCACAATCGTAAATAAGGCCCATTAACTATTTATCTAATTTAAGTGATATTCTTCATATCCTTCAATATATAATATTACTTTCAAACGTAAATATGTAATTATGCCCTCATACGTAAACTAAATAACTATAATTATTTCCATAAGTATTTCTAACAACTCTATAAAAATAAGAAACTCTTATTAAGACAATAAGTTAATAGTCCTTTCTAACAACTATATATAATCCACTTTCAAATATCATAATATTATTTGCATGAATTTCACTATCCCCAATCATTATAAATGATTAAATCGAACGACGAGAATGTTATACTAAAACGAGTCACGAAAATATTCTGGGACGTCACATGGTATACCTTCCGATCGGGCAAGTGATCGATCAATATGACTTGCTCCAGCTCCTCAACCGTTGATTTGATGGCATCGGAATCATCAGGTGCAATGAACGACCTAGGGACTCCGTAATCATCATTCTCGCCTACTCCTCGCTCTTCCAGTTCGATCGGGGCCGGTACCGGTGATTTCTATTTAATTTCTTCCTTCATAGTCGGCTCTGTGTTCTTTGATGCCAAGGCCACAGGCACCGGGGTCACCTCATCGACTGCAAACATTTCTTTTGCGGTCGGCTGCTCTACGTAGACCGTCTTAAATCCTCCAGGCGTAGGAAACTTTAGTGCCTGGTGCAGTGTTGAGGGTATTGCCCTTATGTTGTGAACCCATGGCCTTCCGAATAAGGCGTTATATCTCATGTCCTCTTCGATCACATAGAATTTTTTATCTTGAATTGTCCCGGAGGTATTCACTAGCAAGGTTATTTCTCCTTTAGTAGTTTCTTAAGCCATGTTAAATCTGTTCAACACCCGGACCACCGGTACTATTTGATCCCGTAACCCCAACTGCTCTACAACTCTCGATCCGATGATATTGGCCAAGCTACCTGACGAGCGCAAAACACATACTTAAATTATGCTCGCTAGTCAAAGATAGTATAGTATAATTATCGTCTCCACAGGGATTGGATTTAAACAGTATTATCGTAGTTGTAGCTAGATTGCTATTCAAGAGGATCAATAGTTGGGGTTTATATAATTATTAATCTATAATCTACAGCTATTGACTAATGACAATCGCAACAAAGGTAAGCAAGGGAGTTATCAATGAGAGAAAATATGGGTTGATAGGATAGGTGCAAGATAATTATTCGGGATCTGACTCTAGATTCACTTCTAATATTCAAGTGAGTCTCTCTAACTTATTTAATTATTAGTACAATTGTTTAGTAGAAACTCCTCTCTCGATTAAGTCTCAACCTCACAATATGAACCAATTTAAGCTCGGTGAAGATATGCAAGAATTCGTAATGGATTGGTCTTTAGAAGAACCTCTTTCGATTATCCTCTTAACTAAGTTTAATCAAGAATTCAACTAGCCTCTTTCGATTACTTAGAAGAATCTATGAACTCAACCAACAATATAGTGCAAATATATCACAAGTTATGTTTCTTTCGATTACAAGAACAAGTGAACATAGATGCAATAATTAATTCTTCCAAAAACGATTCAAATACATAAAAATAGAGTTATAATCCCCAAACAACCATCAATACACCAAATCCATCAAAATCCAAAAAGTTCTACTCCATATACATGGAGGAGTTCTTCACAAATGAAATAAAAATAGAGAAAAACATAAATACAATCCAAATCCGGATTTGAGTGAGGAAGGATGGATGAAATCCTTGTGCTCTTGCTTCTCCTTCTTCTCCTTCTTCTCCTAAGCTTTCCTAGGTCTAAGGTATGTTAAAAGTATGTCAAAAATTATATTTTGGGTTATTTAATCCACCCCAAAGAAAATTTCGGATGAAACTACCCTTTCTTAGCAAAATAGGACTTTTCTCAGACAGGACATGCGTGACCGCGCACCTGGTCGCACACTTTGCATACCATTCTGCCCCAAGTGCGCGCCCAGTGCGCGACCGCGCAGTTGGTCCCACACCTGGGTTTTATAAGTTGGGAATTTGGGAAAGTGCAAAACATGAAATTTGTAGATATTTTAAATATATTTTCAACAACATATTGTAGAGCTCAAACAGAGTTCCGAGCAAAAAGTTATGTGCATTTTACTGAACACTGCACAATATGTCTGCTCGATTCTTCGTTTCGTTCCACTATCATCCGTTGATCCCCAAACTCGATCCCGACTTAATCTTTGGGCTTTTACTCAGACTTCAAAGCTCCAAAATAGCATGAATTTATGCCATAATATCTATATATATATATCGGAATCACTCCTACAAGGCATATACACACACAATAAGTGCAAAATACGCCTAATTAAAGCTTCACATAAGTAAAGTGCAGTGAATTAGAGTGCAATAAGCGACTAAACCACGTGATTATAGCCTACCATAAATACCCCACTCTTAAACCATTGCCCATCCTCGAGAAATCAAACTACACTTCACATAGACATGACCTTTATAAACAACTCTCCTAACTCATCACACCAAGAATAATAGAATAGAGTAAGCACAAGACAGTAACATCCTCGCGTCAAGAATTGACTCAACAACACCACGCATTTTTCATAACCTGCTCACTTACTCTAACACAGAGGTCAATGACATTACCATTCCTTCATGAATCAAATGCCCTCACACAAGAATAGAGAGTAGTTCCACAAACAATAAAGTTTAAGAACAATTAGGAACTCAAGATAGGAAGAATTCGCTCACTCTCAGAATAACATTCATGTGCAACAAAAGATGTACCATAAGCTTGCCCATAGTGTACTACTCTACTAATTGAGCTCATTCAGTTAAGAATTAAGTAGGACTTTAATTGGTTGTAATATAGGTTGCGGAACAGGTAGGATACATTTAGATATAAGAGTGACTACACTTCCCTAAACACTTTTAATACATATATTTCATTCAAAATCTCACACTTATGTCAAACTAATACTCCACCTTCACATCAATATACATTAACTCCCAACTTCTTTAAGAACAATTACATCAAGTAACCACTATCAAGGAATATTTTTTACAATCATACACTTATTTGTTTCTTTCTTTTTCAATTCAAGTGGCTCTTTCTTTTTTAAAATAGTGCACCTTTCTCCTTAGTTCAATATGTCTACTCAAAAGCCAAACCAACCACCCCACACTTCAACTTTTACAAAGTTCATACAATTTCAAGTGCTCACGAGAGGTAAATGGTACAAATAGATGCTCAATTCAAATAAATAGGTAAGGCTTGTAATGTGGTTGCCAAAAAAATAAGATTATAGGCTCAACGGGGTTAACTACGATACATAACAATTTGGTGGGTAACATATATAGCTGGCTCAACAAAGAAACGCCAATATCATTTTCAAGACTGAATAGAACTACTATTTCGCTTTGCAAACACTCGGGGCAAGTTCTAAACATCAAATGCAATGCACAGAATACACGAAACCTCACACACACACATGACACATAACTCACTCAGAATCGAGATCATCAAGATACTCTAATCAAAGTAGTTAAGCAAGTTAAGATCGTACAATTTAAGGTGTTTATACAAGAGTCAAAAACTGAGCCTAAGCATCACAACTAAAGCACTTATTATTCTCAAGGCGTAATGAAGTCAAGAAATATTGCTTTCATTTAAAATCACAGCACAAGGTTTTCTACTCCTAAAAAAAACTAATTACACCCGGTTCAAACAAAACCCTTGGAAAAGAACTGCGACACAAAGAAAAACCAAGAGGGAATTATTATACTAACTAAAGAAAATATTTTTTTTCTTCGACTTTAAAATTTTCAATCAAAAGAAATGAAAACACACACAAGAACAAGAAACGAAAAACAAACACTTGGTTCAAACAAAACCCTTGGAAAAGAACTGCGACACAAAGAAAAAACAAGGGAGAATTATTATATTAACTAAAGAAAATAAATTTTTTTTTCTTCGACTTTAAAATTTTCAATCAAAAGAAACGAAAACACACACAAGAATAAGAAACGAAAAACAAACGAAAACACACACAAGAACAAGAAACGAAAAACAAACAGTTATTTTATTTACATATTTACATCCCCACCCCATACTTTAAATTGTGGAATGTCCCCATGACACACAAATAAAAAGCAAGAGGTAAAGAAAACTCCCCTGGACTTTTTCCGCTTCCGAGAACTTGTGAACTCTACCCCTAATTCTGAATGCATTTTTCGATTTCGCTACTCAGAATTCTTTATGGAGCTCATCATGCCAAAGTCCTTTAGGGATTTTTGAAAGACCCGCTCTTTTCTTTCTTTCTTGGCTTCATTTTGAGCGAAGAATTGTTCTTGTAGGATTATCCTTAATTTGTTTCTGCATTCATTTACAAGATCAATCCCTGCATATTCCTGTAAACCCCAAAAAACAAAATTCACATGATCAAGGTTAGAATAAGATAATGAAGAAGAAAGGTCATGTGAGTGTTCCTCTTATATGTCAGAGACCATTCGTTCTTCATTCTCTTCTAATAAAAATTGTGGTTGTGGATATGTGGATGGGGATTTGAACTCTTCTTTTATTGATACACAATCAACCTAAGCCTCGTCTTCAATCATCTCAGTTGAACAAGAGTCCTCTTGTAGAGTGGAAAACTCTCTATGTAGATGTTCATCATCTCGGGTAGGCTCAATTTCACACGATATCTCTTCCATATATTCACCATCACAATGCAATGAGCTTTCTGAAAGTGTACTTATTATTTGACTCACTTGCATTGTTAGGTTGTTAATGGCTTCATCATCTTGTGTAAACCTCTTTTCCACCTTATTTATGAACTTGTACATAAGCTCTTCTAAACTACCACTCTCATCTTGAGGTGATTGTCTCACTTCGCTTTCATTCCAGTCATAATAAGGGCATTCATCCCAACCAGAGTCAGAATTGTGCCCATATGAATTCCCATACCTATACGAACTAGAGACAAAGTGAGAGTATTCAAAAGATGAACCATAGGAAGAATACCTACCTACTTGACAATCAACCCGTAAATGATTCCCACCGTATTTAAAACACATAGCAGACTGACGGCAGTGTTCAGCTGCTAACTCTTCAACCATTTTCTTAGGCTGGTTATACTCCATCTTTACAATATTTAGAGTTCAATATCAAGAAAATGTTCTTCAAGATTTCTTCAACAAAAGAAATCTTGAAGAGAAGTTAACATAACAAAACTAAAAAAAATAAAGTAAAAATAAAAATAAATTCCTGAATTAGCACTACAAACTATTTCCAATACTATTAATTGTCAATCCCCGACAACGGCGTCAAATTTGACAAGAACAAAACATACACTTAAATTATGCTCGCTAGTCAAAGATAGTATAGTATAATTATCGTCTCCAAAGGGATTGGATTTAAACAGTATTATCGTAGTTGTAGCTAGATTGCTATTCAGGAGGATCAACAGTTGAGGTTTATATAATTATTAATCTAAAATCTACAGTTATTGACTAATGACAATCGTAACAAAGGTAAGAAAGGGAGTTATCAATGGGAGAAAATATGGATTGATAGGATAGGTGCAAGATAATTATTCAGGATCTGACTCTAGATAATTCACTTCTAATGTTCAAGTGAGTCTCCCGAATTCACTTAATTATCAGTACAATTATTTAGTAGAAACTCCTCTCTCGATTAAGTCTCAACCTCGCAATATGAACCAATTTAAGGTCGGTGAAGATATGCAAGAATTCGTAATGGATTGGTCTTTAGGAGAACCTCTTTCGATTATCCTCCTAACTAGGTTAAATCAAGGATTCAACTAGCCTCTTTCAATTACTTAGAAAAATTTATGAACTCAACCAACAATACAGTGCAAATATATCACAAGTTATGCGTCTTTCGATTATAAGAACAAGTGAACAAAGATGCAACAATTAATTCTTCCAAAAACTATTCAAATACATAAAAATAGAGTTATAATCCACAAACAATCATCAATACACCAAATCCATCAAAACCCAAAAGGTTCTACTCCATAGACATGGAGAAGTTCTTCACAAATGAAACAAAAATAGAGAAAAATATAAATACAATCCAAACCCGGATTTGAGTGAGGAAGGATGGATGGAATCCTTGTGCTCTTGCTTATCCTTCTTCTCCTAAGCTTCCCTAGGTCTAAGGTATGTCAAAAGTATGCCAAAAATTGTGTTTTGGGGTATTTAATCCACCCCAAATCAAATTCCGGAAAACTACCCTTTCTTAGCAAAATAGGGCTTTTCCCGGACAGGACATGCGCGACCGCGCACCTGGTCGCACACTTTGCATTCCATTCTTCCCCAAGTGCATGCCCAGTGCGCGAACGCGCATTTGGTCCCACACCTGGGTTTTATAAGTTGGGAATTTGGGAAAGTAAAAAACATAAAAGTTGTAGCCATTTTAAATAGATTTCCAACGATATATTGTAGAGCTCAAACAGAGTTCCGAGCGAAAAGTTATGTGCATTTTACTGAATACTGCACAATATGTCTGCTCGATTCTTCGTTTCGTTCCACTATCATCCGTTGATCCCCGAACTCGATCCCGACTTAATCTTTGGGATTTTACTCAGACTTCAAAACTCCAAAATAGCATGAATTTATGCCATAACATCTACATAGATCGAAATCACTCCTACAAGGCATAAAACACACAATAAATGCAAAACACGCCTAATTAAAGGTCAACATAAGTAAAGTGCAGTGAATTAGAGTGCAATAAGCGACTAAAATATGGGATTATATCCTACCATCACTGCCTGGATCAATCAACACATGTTTAACTCGAGATTTGTTGATAAGCACATATATTACCAGTGCATCATTATGAGGTTGTGCGATGCCTTCGGCATCTTCGTCACTGAACGAAATGGTTCCCTCCAAGATGTAATCTCGGTCGCACTTTTCCCTCGTAATGGATACTTTAGTACACTTTATCATCGGTCTCTGTGGTACATCGACCCCTCCAATGATCATGTTAATGACATGCTTAGGTTTTTCTTGTTCGGTCTATTTGTTGGAGTCGCTGTTCCTGAAGTAGTTTTTGGCTCGATCACTCAGGAATTCTACGAGATGCCCGTTATTGAACAACCAGGAAAATTCTTCTCTCAATTGTTGTCAGTCCTCGGTCCTGTGGCCATGAGTGTCATGATACTTACACATCAGGTTAGGATCTCTCTGGTTAGGGTCGAATTGCAATGGTCGAGGCCATTTGGTCTCCTTGATGTGTCCAAGGGCTGATATGATGTTTGTTGCATCAACGTTGAAGATATACTTTGATAATCTTGGAGCTTCTCTTCCCCCGAGCGGCCTGTCGAAACCATTTTTGTTCATCATCCCTCGGTTAATGGGTCATCGATCGCTTCTATTTTCGTTTCTTGTAGAGTTACGCCTGGATCCGTTTCCACTTCGATCTGCATTGTATGGTTGGTACCGATCTTGGTCCGGCCTTGATTCATGATCGATGACTCTCTTAGGCCTGTCATCGATTTTGATGGGATAAACGGACCCGAAATGGGCTCCGAGTTAGTCGTCCTCGATTATGATTTTTGACTGGTACCTGTTGTGGACGTCGGCCCAAGTTACCGCCGGGTATTCTACCAAATATTGTTTCAGCTGCTACAAAGCCAAGGAGCTTCGAGGGTTGAGTCCCTGAGTAAATTCCTGAAAGGCCCAATAGTATGAACCAGAGCTAAGTCCATCCATTCCATTTGAAATCTTGACACGAACACCCTGAGCATCTCGTTGTCCCTTTGCTTAACCTTGAAAAGATCTGATTTTCTTGTTTCTACCTTGATGGCCCCGACATGAGCCTTTACAAAATCATCCGCGACCATAGAGAATGAATCAATGGAATTTGGGGGCAAGTTGTGGTACCATATCATTGCTTCTTTTGATAGAGTTTCCTCGAACTTTTTTAATAACACTGACTCAATTTCATCGTCTTCCAAGTCATTACCTTTGATGGCGCATGTGCAGGAGGTCACATGCTCATTTGGATCTGTTGTCCCGTTATATTTTGGAATATCAGGCATACGAAACTTCTTCGGGATTGGCTTTGGTGTCGCGCTTAGAGGAAAAGGCATTTGAACAAATTTCTTAGAATCCGGGACTTTCAACAATGGGGGCGCTCTTGGGATTTGATTGACCCCAGAATTATATGTTTCTACCTTTTTTGTCGTTTGCCTCAATTTTCTTTTCACTTGATTCCACTCGTTTCGTTAATGCTTCAAGCATTTTCATTATTTCAGGGCTGACACTAGACTCAGCTTCACCCGGCCTTTCGGTGATCTGCTCACTTCTTTGGGTATTTTTCCGATATGGTTCGTGTTCTACCCTGCTGGGGGCGCGACTCTCATTTTAAAGATGCACTATCGCCGTTTGTTGAGCCTACAACATTTCGAAGATCAATCACAGACTGACCCCATCACCTTCGCCTTCGAGCACTCCTCGAGTCGTTGGTCAGGCTCCTCCACGAACGTTGTTCTCCGGGTCGGTAGAAAGGTTGGCGTCGATGTCCACTTGTGAGTTAGCATTGACTGGGTCTACGACTGAGACCCCGTTGGGATCAGCAGGGGGCACCTCATTGCTAAGTACCAGATTGTTGTTTTCGCCATGATGGCCAGATCCATCCTGAATGTTCAAGTGAGCAGACTGAGAATTTGACATTTTTAAGCTGACATGAAATTGAGACTTTAAAGAACAAGTGTAAAATAGAGTGTGTTATGAAGTTTTGTATCAACCCACCACTATTATCCTTAGCCCCACGGTGGGTGCCAAACTGTTTACCCTTAAAACAGATAAAAATTAAGTTTATACACGGTTTTAAGGATATGTGGATAGATTCAATACAAGTAATTAAGAATGTTAGATAAATGAATTAAAGATGAAATCAATAACCAAACCAGTTGTGGCGTTGAGTCTGGGCTCAAATTTTAGCTCAATAGCGATTTACCCTTGACCGGACCCTCGATTCGAAGCCAAACGTGTGTGGAGAACTATGAATAAAATAAAAACCTTTCAATGGGTAGAAAGCACAGAAGTAAATTTATATTGCCTTGATATACGCGTTACAGTGTGTCTTGAATGAAGAAGCTTCCCTTTTATATAATAGGAGAGTTTCATCCCTAATACAACTCTAAAAATGTTTAAAAAATCATCCTTTCTCGTCAATTACTGATATGCTACCGACGCCGGGCGATATTCGCGTCATGATATCCGGTTGGGTGCGGATATCACGGCTTTCTGTTAGTCATGTGCAACCGTTCGTAGTGCTTTCTGAGGTTTAGGAGCTCGCTCTAGGTTCGGGGAGTGTTGTTTTGCCAGGCCCGGTGGCGAGCACTCCATTCGGCCTCTGGTATGAGAAGTCCCTGGCTTCGATTTTGATCTCTGGCTTCGATTTTGATCTCATGCACTCATGTCTTCGGTTCGTTTGATCCACCGGGAAATCAGGGTATATGTTACCCTCGGTTTTACCCGTATATATACTTATAAGCCAGTTTAACCAGCTTATAAGCTAAGTCAAATACCCTCTAAGTTTGAAAAGGAGTGACGCGATCCAAAATTTGTCCATGCCAACTACTTTCATAAAAGCAAGAGGAAAAAAACATAAATTTGCAATATTTAAAGAAATTTTACAAAATCATAGCAACATGTACTAAACATTTATGGTAACCGAAAAATAAATATTATAAGAGATTCCAATAGAATGATACTCCAGCTGGGCGAGATGTTCGCAAATAACAACCTCAAACATTTCGCTTCATAGTTTTCATATGCCTTCCCTGACTTCTCTCTTCAATTATTGAGCATTTAGTTCTAGCCTATCAAGGTCCGAATATAACCTCATAATTGATTAATATACCTTGTATAAGTCAATAATAATTCTAGTATAATGCATATTTAATTAGTAATATTTTAATATATAAGTGGTATGATAATGTTATAATATAAATATCATTTATCTTTATATAAGCATTTTATATAGAAAAAATTGCTGGTATATAACATGAAAGATATAATTTGAGACATTACATGCATGTTTATTTCTAGTATAAAATAATGTATAACATGCATATTTTAGAGAAAAAATGTATGGTATGTATGTAGGGTATATACAAAATAAACAATCTATACGTATTGTATAAGATATCTTAACAAGATACGGGTAGAACTTTTTTTCCATGAAAGTTAGAAAATAAGAGGAGAGAAAGTGTGAAAATAAGAACCAATCCCATGATTTATGCATCATGTTTATTCAGTAATTGTGCTCACAATGTTTACAATATGCTAATACTCCCTCCGTCTCAAATTATTTACCATATTTCTCTTTTACACGGTCCTTAAGAAATATTAATTGGAATAAATTTTTGACTATTTTACCCTTATTTATGTCCTAAGATATAATATTTACAAAGAGATCAAAGACATCAAATATTGTCTTTCTCAAAGCCGTCGAAGTGATCAACGAATATTCTACTTTTTCATGGAGATCAAATACATCCTAAGGAAGTTCGCATCATCCTACGTTCGAGAAATACGTTAGTTAAACCCTCGAATTACGGAGAACGATCTAGAGAGAAGAATCAAGAGAACAAACAAAATTGTACCCCCATCATTTTATCAAATAAAATTATGTTTCTTCATATTTATATTGTGGATGCAATTTATTTTGTATCACAAATAATTTATTGCAAACAAATTGGCACGCCCAGTGGGACCAAATATGCCTTTCATCTCTTCTCTCATAGTGAAAAGAATGTGGTATCTTCTTTGCTGGTACTTCAAGCCTCGTCTACGATGATCTTATAAATCTACGCCTCGACAAGCCTTGAAGTAGGGGGCATTTGTAAACATTAAATTTTTATCGGATCAAATTCATATGAAATTTGGGTAAAATCCTAAATTTAAGATACTACAAGTAGAGTCCATCGAGGTTTTCTTGGAGGCTACTCTATCTGAAACCCTAACTTGGAGGCTACTATACCTGAAACCATAGCTTGGAGGGTACTCTACCCAAAACCCTAGCTACACCTATAAAAGTGGACCACATATTTCCTTTGAAAGTATCTCGAAATTCCATAAAAATTTATGGAATATTCACAAAGAGATCAAAGACATCAAATATTGCCTTTCTTAAAGCCGCCGAAGTGATCAACGGATGTTCTTCCTTTTCATGGAGATCAAATACATCCTAAGGAAGTTCGTATTATCCTACGTTCGAGAAATACGCTGGTTAAGCCCTCGAATTACGGAGAACGATCTAGAGAGAAGAATCAAGGGAACAAACAGAATTGTACCCGCATCATTTTATCAATAAAATTATGTTTCTTTATATTTATATTGCGATTGTAATTTATTTTGCATCACAAATAATTTGTTGCAATATATATATATATATATATACACACACACACACACACTTTTGTGGCTACCAAATATATATTTGAGATGCGAGGCGGTGTCAACGATTGATGAGACGCGAAGCGGTGTCAACGAAAATTTGGAGGTATGGAGACAGACCCTAGAGTCTAAGGGTTTTAAGTTGAGCAAGACGAAGACGGAGTACCTAGAGTGCAAGTTCAACGTAGTGTCAGGAGGAACAGATATAGACATGAGGCTTGATTCACAAGTCATCCCCAAGAGAGGAAGTTTTAAGTATCTCGGGTCTGTTATCCAAGGGAACGAGGAGATTGACGAGGATGTCACACATCGTATAGGAGCAGGGGTGGATGAAATGGAGGCTAGCATCCGGCGTCTTGTGTGACAAGAATGTGCCACCAAAACTTAAGGGTCAGTTCTACAAGGCAACAGTTAGACTGGCAATGTTGTATGGGGCAGAATACTAGCCAGTCAAGAACTCTCATATCTAGAAGATGAATGTAGCCGAAATGAGGATGTTGCGATGAATGTGCGGGCACACTAGGTTGGACAAGATTAGGAATGAGGATATTCCCGAGAAAATGAGTGTGGCCTCTATGGAAGATAAGATGCGTGAAGCGAGGCTTAGATGGTTCAGGCATGTGAGAAAGAGAAGCTTAGATGCCCCAGTGAGTAGGTGTGAACGGCTGGCGTTGGCAGGTAGGAGAAGAGGTAGATGGTGGCCTAAAAAGTACTGGGGAGAGGTGATGAGGCAGGACATGGAGTGACTTTAGCTTACCGAGGACATGACCCTTGACAGGAGGGTATGGAGGTCGACGATTAGGGTAGAAGGTTAATAGATCGTCATGTGTTTTTCTAATTTTTTCCAGGTTTATTAGGGTTAGTTGACTAGTACATTATCTTTAATTCTTAGAATGCCAATATTAGGGTTATTTTAGTACTATCTTCCGTTTCGATTTTTTAGTATCCTGTCATGTTACTGGTTGTGGCTATTGCTTTTGCTACTACTTTTTTCCATTTATTTTTTTCTCCGGTCACATTATTAATATTATTTTCCTGGCCTTATTGTTGCTATTTACTTTATCCTATTCTTACTCTCAAGCCTTGAGATGGTCTTTCATAAATAGTGTCTCTGCCCTCAGCGACAGGGGCTAAGGTCTCAATACACATCTGTTGTTGGCTACGGCTAAAAGTATAATATTTGCCTGCTGAAAATCCGAGACATTTCAACAGCCCAAACCCGACAGAGCTAACAGAACAAAGAGGCGAACAGAAAGAGAAGCGAATCGGAGGGAATTCAATCGGGAGAAAATGGAGGTGCCAGGATCGTCGAAGAAGATGATAGCAACGCAAGCAGAGATGGTGGAAGCGAAAGTACCATTATCATACAGGGATCAGTGCGCCCATCTGTTGATCCCTCTTAACAAGTGCCGTCAGTCGGAGTTCTACTTACCCTGGAAGTGCGAGGACGAGCGTCACTCGTACGAGAAGTGCGAGTATGAGCTTGTCATGGAACGGATGCTTCAAATGCAGAAGATCCGTCAGCAGCAAAAAGGACAGCAATCAATTCCCCTTTTCCCTAAGACTGCCAATGCCTAGTCAATCCATCATCTATCTAATTGGTCAGTGCTTGCTTATTTGACCTACTGTTTTCCCTTTTCATTTACTTTTTAAATGAGATATGTTACGGCTTGTTCACTTTAGACTCCAAAATATTGGGGGTTTTATTTTCTATTTTTGTCAAAAAAATGTTTATGGGATTTCTTGTTTGTTTTCTGTTATGACTTCTAGTCGAGCCTCTCGGTCTGTCATTAAAGTGTCAAATTGTTGGGTAGCTCCTTGATATTTGACTTTAGGTGGTAAGACATTGACTGACTTGGCTGTCCTATATCACTTACTTGAAATTACCTACAATGTTTAACTATAATTTGTGAATGATTTAAAGACATCCTAGTTACCCATTACATGTGCTGGTGGGAGGTAGGAGGTACACGTACAATAGTCGAAGCGCGTACATGTTGGCCTAGATACCGTCATCATCATATAAAATGAAGGAGTTGTTGACGATTGATATAGGTAATAATATTGGTGTACAAAATGTTATTGGCTCCATGTCTATGCCTTATTTGTGTAAATTTGTCAGGCACCACCGTTGTCCGCAAGTACATATTTGTATAAATTCGTTAGGCGTCGTTGTCTCCAAGTACATGGTATGTTGCCAATCTATATAAGAAATGAAAATCAGTTACAACTTTAACTGATATGTGGCATCAGCAATAATCATGGTTGTGTATCATTGGACTTGTACGCTCACAGTTATACAGTTCACACGATAGTAATAAAGATGGAATTCAAGTATGGAATTGTGATTAATTACTTGTTAATTACCAGAATTAACACAAGTATGATTTTTGCAGACAAGTGTTTCATTGACTACTGCCTAATTGGATTAACTGGAAATGACAACAGCTTATAGAATTCACTTGAGTTTAAAGACTAAGAATATGGCTTCCCCCAATACTTCATTCAACTGATTGCATGCTTGTAACCATACTCTAATGAATTGAGTTATTAACCTAGGATGCTAGTTATACTTATAAGTATCCTTCTTGAGTTGTTATGAGCCTATCTTCCTTAATTCATTCTTCACTCTTGTATGTCTATGAGAATAATGAAAACAAAGGTGCATTAGTTTCCAGCCCTAACGATGGTTGCATAAGGCAGTGGTTGTTCATCTTAATTACAGACTAATTCAACTGTTGAGCTAAGTGATTTAACATTGCGATACTCAAATCTAGTGAAACTTAGATTCTCTTTGTCAAGTTTGTCTTGGGTTACCAAATAATTCTAATTGGTTTCCAATTAATTAACGAATCAAGCACAAGATTGAATAAAGTAAAACAAAAGTGAGGATCTTTAAGTTCTAATATGCAGTGGTGTTTTTGTTAGTTTGGTTTATTAAGGGTAGTCGTACAACACAAAACCTCAAGCCTAGTTCCCTTTCAACCCACCGATTTTCTCTTTTGGGTAAATACAATCCTCAACATCACAATATTGTTTAAAATAGGCATGCAAATAGAATTTATCTGAACGTTTTCCAAGTTGAGCTTTTGCCATCTTAATTTACTTTTTTATCGTTTGTGGTAATGGAATAGTAGTCGGCTGGCTGATGGTTAAAAATTGACTTGCGAGTTTGAATATCTAGCAATGAGTTTTGGATGTTAGTCTCTCGTAGCTTCTTTTTGATATATCTATAATTATATAAGGAGGTAAAAAGAAGAGAATGGGAAGGAAATCATGGATATGTTGATAGCTAAATCATACCTACTGTTAGCTAGTAAAAGATTTATTTCTGAACCCATTAACATCGTTATGACGGTAGAAAGTGTTTGGACTTTGTACTTTGTATCAACATGAAAATGTCGGAGCATATAACTGTTGAGAAGGTCCATAACATGTATAAACTTGCTTTGAATGGAGGATGTAAAGTAGCTAAAGTACATATATAATATCTTGGACTTCCAAGGAGTGGCAAGTTCAAAGAGATTGAGCTATGGCAACTAGCTAGAAAAAGATTAAGAGTTTAAGAGAAGATTGAAAATGTGGACAATTATGTCTACCGGAGGAAAATCAATATGACAAAAGCAACCCTCTCCAACATTCTTACATACTTCATGTCTTTGTCCCTATTCAGTTCCACTGTTACTAAACTAATTTGGAGAAATTAATGAGAGATTTCATGTGTGATGGAATAAGTGAACAAACAAATTATCTTGGTTGGTTGAGAGAGGATTATTAGTAAAGAATAAAAATCGTATTATTCTAACTTGATGTTTGGTATGGTGATTATTCTAGATGGGGGAGGCCATGGTTGCTAAAATATTCAAAAGGATGGAGAATAAATTTTTCATTTCTGATGGATCTCCCTAGAACGGGGAGATACATTAGCAAGCTTGAAAATCAACAAACCGGAGGCTAGAAGGAAGATATGAAAGACAACAACAACAACAACAACAACAACCCAGTAAAATCCCACTAATGGGGTCTAGGGAGGGTAGTGTGTACGCAGACCTTACCCCTACCCCTACCCCGAAGGAGTAGAGAGGTTGTTTCCGAAAGACCCTCGGCTAAAAAAAAAAAAAAGAGGCAAAAGGGGCAAAAAGGGAGACAATATTAGTATCACAACAACAATCATAGGATAAATAGGAATACCATGAAATCCAGAAGAAAGATGCAAAGTAAAGGGAGACAATATTAGTAAATATTAGTATCACCACAACAGTCATAAGAAAAATAGGAACATCTTGAAATCTAGAAGAAAGATGTAAAGCAAAAGCGATAGCTAGTAAATAGGACCTGCACTGAAAAGCGAAATAGTAAGCCACAACATTTCCACTAGTTATCTTAGACAAAAACCCTACATGGCTAGTCCCACCATGTTACGAAGTAAGGCACGATTCAACTACCTCCTAACCTACAACCCTAATACTCGACCTCCATATCTTCCTATCAAGTGTCATGTCCTCGGAAATCTGGAGCCTCGCCATATCCTGCCTGATCACCTCCCCCCAATACTTCTTAGGCCGCCCTCTACCTCTTCTCGTGCCCTCCGTAACCAGATGCTCACACCTCCGTACCGGAGCATCTGGGCTTCTCCTCTGAACATGTCCGAACCATCTAAGCCTCACTTCCCGCATCTTGTCATCAATGGGAGCCACATGCACCTTTTCCCGAATATTATCATTCCTAATCTTATCCATCTTAGTGTGCCCGCACATCCACCGCAATATCCTCATTTCTGGCTAATATAGCGAGAGAGGAATATGAGAATTTTCTAAGGACTTTAGACTTGGATACTAAGAGCCTGTTTGGTTGCATGTATAAACTATTATAATACCTGCATAAAACTCTGCATTTTTTGGTTTGCAACTTACAAGCCTTGTGAAGAAAACGACCTCAACCACTATGACAAAGTGTGAACGGTTGCTTTAAAGCCAGCATTATCAATACTGGTTGCCTTTTAAAACTTGCATATATTCTAGAATTGTTCAACACATTGTTTGGTGGCTGTTTTTGTTTCCCGCATAAGTAATACCTGCAGAAGTTATGCATGAATCTATGTATTATTCTATGCGGGTTAGAAGGTGGAATTAGAATACATGGATTAAAATAACTAATATGATCAAAATAACCCTCATGTATTAACAATTTTAAAAAAATAGTAAACAACACACATTTTATCCATACCTTATAATGCATGCATTACTAATCCCTGTATTATAATCCCCCTATTACAAATTTGTACATTATAATACAATCATTACTAATCCCATTACTAATCCCTGCATAACTTGGTGTCTAAACCAGAAGATCCTAAGTGAAAAATTTCTTACCATTTTTTTTTGTAAGCAAGAAATTCCTTGTATGGATAACTGGCTATATTTTCTTGGTAGCCTAAAGCATTCTACTACTAAACTTCTTTATTAACTCACATCTTGGTGTATAATATTATAATATTATTTTATTTGTCCATAAAAGATGAGTGGGGGTCAGAAGGAAGGATAAGAGTGCTTGTGGCCATGAGGATTGGTTTGGTGATTAGCTATAGATTAAGCTGGTGTTTGGTGATTATTTGTCCTTGGGTCTATGTTTAACAACTGAGCTTTTTTAATTGGTTAATTGTATGGGAAAGTTATATGAATTTTGAGGCTCGCTAATTGTTTAAGGTGATGAAGCGATGAAAAATAAGAGGTCCTCGGTTCACATGGGTAAAAGGAAGCAACTTCGAAAAAGCGTGAACGCTACAGGTGTGGAAGCGATCATTGTCACGAAAGACAAATGCTCCTTAAGCGACATAACAATACGTAGCAAGGGGTCCTAGCTTCGCATGTGTGAAGCAAAGCAACTTCGGAGAAGCGTGAGCTTCGAATTGTTAGGTACAAAAAGGCGCGAGGCAGAAGCGGTTGCCTCTTTGAATTTGACTTTAAAAGATTTGAGAAAAGAGAGGAAAATAGATAGAATAGACTTGCCATGGATTCCTCTCCAGATATGCTTGGTGTCCTGTTTATCTTTGTCTTCTTCTACGGTTCGCAAAAAACTGCTCTACTATTCTTTGCTTTTCTTGATTTGCTTCTTTGCTTGTCTTCTCTTTTCTTTTCTACTATGATTCATTTTGTCCTTCTCTTATTTGTTTTCTATTTCTTTTTCTATTATTTAATGCTTCATATTAGGATGAATGTTAGGACTGGACAATAATAACATGGTCTTTTGCAACCAAAGCTCATTATTATTAACGTTTATTAAAGCAGCTAAATATGAATAGATATTGCAAATTGATTTTTGTGGCAAATAGTTGAAAATTGGAAAACAAATTTGTAATTGAGGCTATCTTTTTTGTCAGTTTGTTAAAATTACATTTTAACGATATTTAACTTGAATTTGTTTGGAATTCATATTGTCATAATGTTGGATACTGAAAGGGAAATCCTAATTGCAATTTTGATATAATAAGTACTAAATTTCTATATGTTAGTAGGTAATTTCTCTGTTTTTGGTAAATTCTGTGCTATATTTCAAAGAAGCATGTGCTTCGAATCTTTCTTCAAACTAGCAGTTTCAAAAGTCTTATCGCTCTCTTCCGCTTTTCACTTTTGCAACAGTGCTTTTGATAGCTTTAAATGTTATGGTGACTGACTACTTTGGAAAGCAGGTTACCCCTTCCTCTGTTTCACCTACTTTCTTGATAAAGTTAAAAAGAGCAAAAACAGAATCTATAATGAAATACATTTATCGAACATGTTTTAAGCTAACTGCATGTCAAAGCGCTTCACTGGAGCTTGTGGTCACTCGTTCCTTGCTTATTCGAAAGAGCTTCAGATTGGATTTTGCATTATGTTCGATATTCCATTCCGGCCCTCATTAGCTCTTTGCTTGCTTTTACAAAGAGCACTCATGCCAATGCCTAACAAAACAATTAAGAAATCTGTGTGGGTTTCTCTACCAAGAACATTGCCTTCTCATGTCGATCTTCCATGTGGCCAATTGGACAGCGTCATCTTCGTTTAGTTTACTCTTTACTAGGGGATTTAACTTGTTCTATGTTTTGGCTAAGGTGGGGCTTCTGTGCTGAGGGTTGAATGTTGATCCTTGAGCACTCTTCTATTCCATTCTTAATTTTTGGCCATTCAACATCTCTTTCTTCAATCTTCTTTTGGCACGATGAGGTATCATTAACTTTATGTCCTGCCTGTCCGAGCTTTGCTGACAATTGGAACCTTTGTGGGATACTCAGTCTTTTTAAGACTAGAAGTAGATCTGTTGACTTCAATATACTATAAAAAGAAACTAGACAACCAATTGTTTATGTAATGGAAATAGCAAAATGCGCGGGTGCATAAAAAACGAGTGCTGAAATGGTGTTTATATGGTTCAAGGAAGCGTTTACCTGAGATCAAATGCTGAAATGGTGTTTATATGGCTCATGGAAGTGTTGAGTTGGGCCGTATGGGCTCCCAGGCTTGATTGCTTTCTTTTTTTCTCCCCAACCATCAGTAGTTCCTTATGATTCTAGGGGTTTTGGATAGGAAAAGGGCTAAGCTCAGCTCAAAGATGCTAAATGAGGGCACATTTGACGTTGGCGTCTCCTTTGCATACTCTTGAATTTAACTATTTAATAGATTTCAATTTTTTCTAAGTTACTTGCAGTGGAGATGGCAACTTAAGTATTTTCCTGCGCATTTTTTCGGTAATGTCTGTTTGTGGTGGTTTGTTGTTATTGAGTTTCTTTCTGTTTTATTTCTGCTTCTACCTGTAAGATTGTTATGCAATGAGTTGTTCAAGCCACTTTCTCTTTGGTTTCGACTTCAGCTGAATTCCGATATGGTTACTGTTTTGACAGGAAGCAGAAAATACCAAGGGTTCCAGAACACCAGATCATTGTCGCTACAACTTGGTGGGCATTTTCCATTTAATACTGACATCTGTTGAGTGAAAATTTATATAGCGCACACTTTGCACATCTTACTGGTCCAATAATGTTCTTCCGATTTGATGATGTTTCTATGCCATCCAATACCTGTTTCCCCTCTCCTTTAACGTTTTATCCAGTTGCTCATAAAACATGTGAAAAAGAGATTTAAATGAAACTGATAATACGGCTATGTTGTCTGATTAATTGTGCTTTCAATATCAACTATGCCCGTTTGAATTCTCTAAGCACCTGCGGGGCGGGGTGGATGGACGCGGGGCGGTGCGGGTTGAAATATTTTAGCTTTCCGTAAAAATATGGTTATATAATTCTTCCACTAAGCCGCTAAGCATGCTCAATCTACCTTATCCCTTTTCAGCTTTACCATATTATATTCGGTATTTATTCCCTCATCTTAAAATTGATATATTACAAAAAGAAGTTGCTATATTTTGTTGGGTGAAAATCATTTTCCATCCCGAAGTTTGCCTTAAAAACAACATTAGTCATCTCTCAATCTACCTTATCCTTTTTTCAGCTTTACCATATTATATTCGGTATTTATTCCCTCATCTTAAAATTGATATATTACAAAAAGAAGTTGCTATATTTTGTTGGGTGAAAATCATTTTCCATCCCGAAGTTTGCCTTAAAAACAACATTAGTCATCTCTCAATCTACCTTATCCCTTTTCAGCTTTACCATATTATATTCGGTATTTATTCCCTCATCTTAAAATTGATATATTACAAAAAGAAGTTGCTATATTTTGTTGGGTGAAAATCATTTTCCATCCCGAAGTTTGCCTTAAAAACAACATTAGTCATCTCTCAATCTACCTTATCCCTTTTCAGCTTTACCATATTATATTCGGTATTTATTCCCTCATCTTAAAATTGATATATTACAAAAAGAAGTTGCTATATTTTGTTGGGTGAAAATCATTTTCCATCCCGAAGTTTGCCTTAAAAACAACATTAGTCATCTCTCAATCTACCTTATCCTTTTTTCAGCTTTACCATATTATATTCGGTATTTATTCCCTCATCTTAAAATTGATATATTACAAAAAGAAGTTGCTATATTTTGTTGGGTGAAAATCATTTTCCATCCCGAAGTTTGCCTTAAAAACAACATTAGTCATCTCTCAATCTACCTTATCCCTTTTCAGCTTTACCATATTATATTCGGTATTTATTCCCTCATCTTAAAATTGATATATTACAAAAAGAAGTTGCTATATTTTGTTGGGTGAAAATCATTTTCCATCCCGAAGTTTGCCTTAAAAACAACATTAGTCATCTCTCAATCTACCTTATCCCTTTTCAGCTTTACCATATTATATTCGGTATTTATTCCCTCATCTTAAAATTGATATATTACAAAAAGAAGTTGCTATATTTTGTTGGGTGAAAATCATTTTCCATCCCGAAGTTTGCCTTAAAAACAACATTAGTCATCTCTCAATCTACCTTATCCTTTTTCAGCTTTACCATATTATATTCGGTATTTATTCCCTCATCTTAAAATTGATATATTACAAAAAGAAGTTGCTATATTTTGTTGGGTGAAAATCATTTTCCATCCCGAAGTTTGCCTTAAAAACAACATTAGTCATCTCTCAATCTACCTTATCCCTTTTCAGCTTTACCATATTATATTCGGTATTTATTCCCTCATCTTAAAATTGATATATTACAAAAAGAAGTTGCTATATTTTGTTGGGTGAAAATCATTTTCCATCCCGAAGTTTGCCTTAAAAACAACATTAGTCATCTCTCAATCTACCTTATCCCTTTTCAGCTTTACCATATTATATTCGGTATTTATTCCCTCATCTTAAAATTGATATATTACAAAAAGAAGTTGCTATATTTTGTTGGGTGAAAATCATTTTCCATCCCGAAGTTTGCCTTAAAAACAACATTAGTCATCTCTCAATCTACCTTATCCTTTTTTCAGCTTTACCATATTATATTCGGTATTTATTCACTCATCTTAAAATTGATATATTACAAAAAGAAGTTGCTATATTTTGTTGGGTGAAAATCATTTTCCATCCCGAAGTTTGCCTTAAAAACAACATTAGTCATCTCTCAATCTACCTTATCCCTTTTCAGCTTTACCATATTATATTCGGTATTTATTCCCTCATCTTAAAATTGATATATTACAAAAAGAAGTTGCTATATTTTGTTGGGTGAAAATCATTTTCCATCCCGAAGTTTGCCTTAAAAACAACATTAGTCATCTCTCAATCTACCTTATCCCTTTTCAGCTTTACCATATTATATTCGGTATTTATTCCCTCATCTTAAAATTGATATATTACAAAAAGAAGTTGCTATATTTTGTTGGGTGAAAATCATTTTCCATCCCGAAGTTTGCCTTAAAAACAACATTAGTCATCTCTCAATCTACCTTATCCTTTTTCAGCTTTACCATATTATATTCGGTATTTATTCCCTCATCTTAAAATTGATATATTACAAAAAGAAGTTGCTATATTTTGTTGGGTGAAAATCATTTTCCATCCCGAAGTTTGCCTTAAAAACAACATTAGTCATCTCTCAATCTACCTTATCCCTTTTCAGCTTTACCATATTATATTCGGTATTTATTCCCTCATCTTAAAATTGATATATTACAAAAAGAAGTTGCTATATTTTGTTGGGTGAAAATCATTTTCCATCCCGAAGTTTGCCTTAAAAACAACATTAGTCATCTCTCAATCTACCTTATCCCTTTTCAGCTTTACCATATTATATTCGGTATTTATTCCCTCATCTTAAAATTGATATATTACAAAAAGAAGTTGCTATATTTTGTTGGGTGAAAATCATTTTCCATCCCGAAGTTTGCCTTAAAAACAACATTAGTCATCTCTCAATCTACCTTATCCCTTTTCAGCTTTACCATATTATATTCGGTATTTATTCCCTCATCTTAAAATTGATATATTACAAAAAGAAGTTGCTATATTTTGTTGGGTGTAAATCATTTTCCATCCCGAAGTTTGCCTTAAAAACAACATTAGTCATCTCCCCCCCCCTAACATCAATATCCATGACCGGCAACTTTGAAATATTTGACCCCTTTCTCTAACATAAATTTATATATAAAAATTTATTAAAATCGCAATGTTAGTTGCATCATAAATTTATTAAGGTTCAGACCTACTATTTGTTGCGATTTTAATAAATTTTTATATATAAATTTATGTTATGCATTAAAAATATTGGATTGAAATGAACCCAATGATTAAACTCTACATTCGTCCTTGGTTATAAGACTAGAATAAAAAATAATAATAATAATAATAATAATAATGAAGATTATTGTAAAAAAGTTTCATCTATTCTGTTAGCTTTATAAAAGAGACAGAAATGGAGTAAAAAAATCAATAAAGATGAAGTATCACAAACGGCAGAGAACTCTCTTAATAACAAGGGAAGATGACTAATTTTTAAAGTTAGGGAGGAGGGAGGTTGATTTTTAAGGCAACTTCGGGAGGGAAAATGATTTTCACCCATATTTTATTTGCATTTTCAAAAAAGTTTATGCATTTAGAATTTTAGATCATCAGTATTAATACAAAACCAATATTCGCTTAATTGAGTTAGCTTTAATTATCCAGAAACTGATCCTAGGAAGATTTAAAATGGTCAGTAAAGGTAATAGCAAAACGTTTTACTCCTTTAATTTTTTTGAGTTTGCTTTCTTTCTAACAATGCTTTTGATTCTTGCTTTTAATAGCCTAAAATAAAGAAAACAACTAGCTCTATTAATACAAGTTAACAGAAAAACGTTGGAAAAAAAATACTACTCATTAAAGGTTTTTTTTTAAAAAAGAAATTTTTTTACTATGCGAGTGAGTTAATGCGGGCGGGGCGGGTTGAAAATATAAAAATTTGTTATGTGGTGCGGGTTGAAGCCTTTGCGGGTTAAGGCAAAACCCGCCCCGCCCCGCCCCATTGCCATTTCTACCCGAATACACATATCTCAAATGATATGAAAGTTGGTTCTCTTTAAACTCGAACATGTTCGTATTTAAATCCCATAGTCGTCAATCTGCTCATCAATAATACTCTCCTAATGAAGAAGCATATGACTTGTTCTATTGGCTCTATCCTTGAGATTTGGGTGTTCAATCTTGCTATATCTCTACCAAAGTCTGATATACTAGCAACATTGTAATTCCATATATTTACTCAACAATCCCAAGAAAGCTATGCTAGGGAAAAAACATTGTTTGATTATCCATTGCTGCATGGGGAATGTAGGAGTAGTATTTCCCCCAATCATCTATAGTAACATATATAGCAGCAGTAATATAAGACAAAAGGCCTCAAGTAGGAGTAATAATTAAATACTACAGTATAGTACTGGACATGGCTTTTGGATTTATTGAAAGCCTGCTCTCTTATTGACTTACCCTAACAGGTTTTTGCATCATTCCATTATGCAGGAATTTTCATCATTCCCTTCTTAAACACTCCCAATCCCAATCCCAAAGAAACTCTTCTCTTTGCTATGCATTTCAAACTTATTTTTAATACTTCAAACTTACAATGTAAAATATTTTTTACTATTTTAACATACATGCAAATTACAACGATCATAAGAATTTATAAGTAATTATCCTATAAGTGAATTGATTAATATTCTTTGCATATTTTGTACAAGCCAAATATAAAAACCTGTTTGGCCTTTATTACCCTTGAATATGGTCAATAAGATAGAGTTGAGATGAGCTTTATTACTCTCTCTTGCTTTGATCTCAGTGGTCCAGATTTTATGCATAGGAGTCTCTCTGCTTTTTGACCTATTTTCTTTGTACAGTTCTCTTTTTATCTAGCTTTACTTGCAAAATTGACATTTGTTTTTACTTTTGGCAGTTCACAGGGCAAAGTCAACTTAACATGAAACATTGGTTGATTTTTCTTTACCAATAACAGCCCTATAGTGGCATCATTTCAAGTCTTTCAAGTTCAACTTGACTTCATTATTAAAGCAAAAAATAAAAAAAAAATCGAAAAAGCTTCAATATATATAAAGTTAACACGGATATGCTCCGTTTTTTTCCCGAGAAAACATTACCTTTAAACTATGAAAGACATTTGTTGAGATGAGCGTAATTTGTTTTGACGATTAACAAATATTTTGGAAGAACCAGGTTATTTGACGTCTGTTGATCAGAAGTTAAAGACTGTTTTTTAGTGCAAGTTGATTTGAGCTAGAAAAAATGACTCTTGTTAATAAATAAATTTTCGTGGGAATTTGAGGGAATTTGTGTTCAAAATGAATTGATTAATTATGAAAATACTTGCATGGAAAGGAAGATGCCTAAAGGAGTCTTTAAAGGAAAAAAATAAAATCTTTTTAGGATTTATTTCCTTAAGAGGTGGCCAATTTGTTTTAGGTATCGAAGCTAAAATTAGAAAAGAATTCGGTCAGCCTCACTCCTATATAAAGCATCATATTGTTGTAGTTGAAGACACATGCTATTCGCACAGTTTCAAGAAACTACTCAAGGCAAATAGCAATTCAGAGCAAGAAATGCTTTCGAAGATTCAAGTTGTTCAATTGAAAAATATGTTCATGAAGATAAAGATGCTGAAGTTCTTTAGTTGGTTAGAGTTGTCAATTATTCTTTACTTTTAACACCTATTCTGTTTATTGAGAAGTATAACTCTAGGTAAATAATTTTTGAGAGTTTGCTTAATCGCTTTCTAAGCTAGAGTTAGTTTTGAAAAGGGTAGCCAAAGTTGAGTTGATTGTAGGGATTAAGATACTATAGTTAGTCCCTTTGGTTATTTAGTTGTAACCTAATCGCTCCTTGAAATTAGTGAAATTTGAGGCAAATCCTACAAGGATAGTGATGATTTTGTACTCCCTTGAGCAATAAGATTTTCCACATAGAATTGTTGTGTAGTTTAATTTTTACATTTCACTTTCTGCTTGAAATTACTTAGGTTAAAGAATCAAGTTCTTCAACAAGTGAAAATTAGGTAAGACACTATTCACCTCCTCTTCTGTGTCTAGGCGCATCCCAAAATAACAATATTCGAACTTAGTACATTTTAATTAACTCGTGATCATGAAAAAACATGGAGATTAGTGTATTATAAATAACAATGGATAAGATTAAGGTGACGGTAGCCATGAAACAAAAATAGGATCCTCCAAAATAACCACGTATTTTAAGCTAGCGTTTAGATATAAATTTAAAATTTGGAAAACTTTTTTTAAGTTGTGTTAAAAAATAATTTTTGAAAGTTAAAATTGTGTTTGGACATGTATTTAATTAGAAAAAAAGTTGAAGTTTTGTGAGTGGAAGAAAATTTTTTACCCAAAAACTGTCATAAACCAGATTTTGGGAACTTGAAAAAGAATTTCAATTTTTTTTTTCAAATTCTGATTATATTCCATGAGCAAACAATGTTTTTAAATTTTTTTGAAAAACAACTGCCAAAATCTGTGACCAAACGGGAGGTAAGCATTACCAAGTATTATCATTTTACTACAATGAGTCTAACTGAAGAACATATTGATTGTTTATGTCTTGCCAAATAAAGCTAGAGCAAATTAGGTACGTTTCAATAGCCAGTGACTTGTGAAGTTTCGTCCTAGTTTTGGTTTGAATAAATATATTTTCATCAATAGTGGGTGCAACTTCACAGAATGGACACAATTAAAACCAAAATAGAGACTTTTTGATTTTCTCTTAATACTTTTGGTGGATGCATTTTGACTAACTTTTCCAAATAGATATACTGTAGCCAACGTTTTTGGATACTCTGATCGAAGTGGGAAAGAACAAAAAGAACTTTCCTTTTCTGAATACATACACATCGAAGAAGTAAGAATAAAAGGTGCTCTTCGTCTCAACTTATTACATCTAGTATTTGTTCTATGCTACTATATGTGTTTTCAAATTAATTGTTCACTTCTTTAGTTAAGATTCAATTTGACTAAATAAATAAAACGATTACCATTTACCAACACTTTTCCCTTGTTCTTAAGAAACTATACATTTATTTGAATTTATTATTTTTATATACCAATAATATAAAAAAGTTTACACTATCGGGTAATTATAATATTGGTGGATATTACCAAAACTCCAACGAAAAATACACATACGTTGTGAGTAATTTTTGCACTCTCTTCCCCTACCTCCCCCACACTTCAAAAATCAAGACTTTTTCTTTCTACTTTTCTACAATTAATTGTTTATTGTTGTAATGCTTCTTCTATATTGATTATCTTATGTTTTGATATGCTCAATCAAGTTTTTTTGTTGTTTTGACTTGATATATATATATATATATATATATATATATATATATATAATTTAAAAATTATTTACACTTTCGTTAACTAATAGATTTTCACTTCTGCTTTAGTAAAATATTAAACGCATTTTTATTTCTTTCTAGAAAATATGCTAAAATAGAGAGTAGTTTGTCGGATGGAGATGATATTGTGGGTTGAGAAACAATAGTCCGAACAATATTTTAGAACTTTTGAAAATATTAAAACTTGTGTCAAAGTATAACTCAATTAAATATTTTAATGACCTAAACTTGTACTACCCTACGTATAATAATTAGATGTCAATTTACTTCCAAAAGATATTATTTCCTCCATTTCATTTTATATACTTCATTTGTCCTAATTTATGTAACATATTTTCCTTTTCAGTTGTAATATAAAGAAAAAAGTCATATTTGTTTCACTTTTTCTTTAGATATAATTTAACTTTAAATTTTTTATTTTACCATCAGAGATAATATATAATACTATATAACTTGTTTTAGACCATTATTTAAAAAATAATTCATTAAACTATATTTCCAATCAAACACTATCATATAAAAATAAAATTGAGATGATGGAATAATGATGTTTGACTGATACAAAATATAAATAAAAAGAAAGGCTTTTAACACATAACATAGATATAGCACAACATATTAAAAATACTCTTAATAGTTGTGGTGTTGATCATGTTAGGTCATCGTAATATTTATTGCCATATAAATTCTATTCGTGGGGTTTAGTGATGATGACGAAAATTGGCATATTAAGATTTTAGTGAGAGAAACAGTAAGAAAGTCAAAGTAGCAGTCGAGGAGTAGCTAGCTTAGCCCAGCAGTTGGTAGTATTTGTATATATGGTGTAATCATTTCAAGATAGAGAGAAGATAGTATCAGAAACGTACTTTCCCTTTGCAGAATTAGAGAGGAGAGACTGAATTTACAGAGGAATTTACCCTTTTCCTTTTCTCGTGATATCTCTGCCTCTACTCATAATTATACCTACACTACGTTGTTTCTTTAGACCTAGACACTGGAAACTAAAAGACAGCTCTTTCCAAAGGCCAAAGCAAATTATATTGAAGTTGCATAAGGAAAGAGTTTCTTTTTCTTTGCTTTAAGTTTTACAACTTCAGGTGAAAATTAAACTGTATGGTATGGATATATAGAGGAGTCTTATATATATAGAGGCGGTGGAAAGAATTAGCTAGGAATATATATATATATATAATGGGAAACTGTGAAAGGAATAATGGTGAAGTGAGGCAATATACGAGATCAAAAGTTCCTCGTTTGAGATGGACACCTCATCTTCATCAATGTTTTCTTCTTGCTATTCAAAAACTTGGAGGCCATGACAGTAAGCTCTTTCCTCTTCTTCTTCATCGAATATCCATGTAAAATTCTCAGATTTCTAGCAGGGTAATGTTTTTTTCTTCTTGTTAATTAATGCTTTTTTGATCTGTCTAATGTGTAGAAGCTACACCTAAGCTTCTTCTTCAGATGATGGATGTGAGAGGACTTACAATATCTCATGTCAAAAGTCATCTCCAGGTATTTATTCCAAGAATGAACATTCCTTTTTCCCCTTCTGTTTTCTAACTTATTAATTACTATGTGAATTCATCGTTTTTGTATATTTGTTCCCAACAGATGTACAGAAGCATGAAGAGTGATATCAACTGGCAAGGTATATATTCAAGACTCAGGACTTCTCTAATTATATATATACTATGTATTGTTTGTGGAGAAAAATTATTCCAGACTTGATGATCCCACATGCATTTATATATAGAAACTTGTATGTTTTTTTGTTGTTGACTATCAAGCAGGAGAAAGAAGCAAAAATCAACATGCAGGAAAATTACAGTCCCTAGAAGATGATCATTCTCATCATCAACAACAAGAAGTATGTGTTAAACAAGAAAAAGTTTTGACATATAATTCATGTTGTAGCCCCGCCATTAAAAGATCAGAATCTCCATTCCTTTACAATATTCCTTTTCTGCCCACTAAAAGGTGAGTTTTATTTGTAAGCTTTATTTATGCCTTCAGAGTTCTAGCTAATTAACAAACTCGCTCGATCTGTACGAATTTTTTATATATTTTTAACTAATACTACTACTTTTTATATAATTTCTATATATGTATTATTTCCAGTTTGACTCTGGAAATTCACGCTATGATATACATAAATTGAGATAAAGGAAGTAACAAAAAAGGATTTAAATTTCTGTGATAGACAACTCAACAAAATATTACTTAATAACCTGTTATAATAAATTAAACTACGTAAATATATTTATTCATATATCATTAAAATCCTTGTCTTTATATATGGAGTATTTGTTTAATGATGAACTACGAATGGAGACTACAAGTTGTAAATCAGAGAGTCTGCAATTATCCGTATAGTAGTGATGATTACATGCAGACTATTAATTATACTGAGAAAAGTGGGGTAAATAATGCTATTAAGAAAGGAATTACTGGTTTCAGATGGCAACAGATTTGTGATACACAAAGAGAAGCAGTAGTTCCCGTGTCACTCCATGTTTTTCAGAGTTCTAATCTTCTTACCAATGCTGTTCAAGAATCTGAAAATTTTAAGGTACATATTACCCTCCGCTCTCTCCCCCACTTTAACTGTATTTCAACCTATGTTTCTTGCCTTATATGTTTTAGCTTATTAATCTTTTTTGTTAGTACTATGAAGAATTATATTGTTCAAATGTCACCATCTCTTCTAAGAATTTAAGTTTTAAGAGAGAGCATACCTTTATATGTTTTATTGTATGCAAAATACATAAGTTACCCCTGAACTATAAATCAAATCTCTTCCAATCAAAAAAATTATCTTACACACTTAACCTTTTCAGAGTGTGTCTAATACATATTTTTGGCTACGTGGCTCGCGCTGCTTAACGAAAAGAAGTGCACGTAAAAGTTATAAATATTGTGTCAAAATAATATTTTTCTTTATTTTCCATTTTTATCAAATGAAAAACGCTGCCAAACTTAGCGTAAGTTGGTGATTATATATGGGTATATCCGGACAAATAAGATTACCAGGACAAATAAGATTAAGAATGAAGTTATTCAGGACAAGGTGAGTGTGACCCCCATAAAGGATAAGATGTGGGAAGCAAGACTTAGATGGTTTGCGCATGTGAAGTAGAGAGGCGTAGATGCACCAGCAAAAAGGTGTGAGAGGTTGGCCTTGGTGGTCTGAGAAAGGGTAGAGATAAACCAAAGAAGTATTGGGGACAGTCTATTAGACAATACATGACGATGCTTCAGTTCACCGAGAACATAACCATTGGTTGATAAGAGGGTGGGGAGGTCGAGAATTAAGGTAGAGGGTTAATAGATAGTCGACCGCTTTTCTTTTCAATACCAAAAGTATTAGGATAATCTTGTATTTTCTTATTTATAGATTTCTATTAATACTTTGTTGTTTCTTTTATTTTGATTTATTACTATGTTGTTGATGGGGAAAGCGAGGCTGGTTCGACCGCTTTGCTCTTTATTTTTTCTGTTGAAGTATGTACGTCGATATCATATTTATTAGTACTACTATGTGTTGGTCAGTTTTCGACATGAACAAACATGTTGAAGAGGAATTCAATGCTGCAGTCTAGTCTTTTTACCTAAACTTCTATATTTTATTTATAGCAAAAACTATGCTTTAATTTGATCATATTTTGGGTAAAGAAAATTTCTGATGTTGGACTTGAAATTCTCTCGACTAAAATCCCAAATGGATATTAATGCATTTTGGAGCATTGGAGTGGAAATTAATATGGAAATAAAATCAACAGTGACTTTATAACAGTGGGCCACCTCATTTAAGAAGAAATGAGTGAAACCTATATGGTACAACTGTACTTTTCTGCAAGGTTACATATCAAAATACAGATATTTTTGCCATTTAATGATACATAACCTAATTTTAGTAGAAACCTTTTGACTGTTAATTAATTACTATATCCTATCATAAGCTACACAAACACACTTTTATTTGCCCCTTTTATAGAAACTTAGGGTCCACCAAACTGTATAGAAAACCTGGATGTCTATCAGTTTCCACAGAATGCACACAATAAAAGATAACTAAATGACACAGCAGAGTTTTACGTGGAAAACTCCCAGCTCACGGGATTTAAAACTACGACCTACACTCGTAGGATTTAAACTTCACTAACCGAACAACTTTTAGATTACAACCTATTGTAACCTAGGAATTAAACTCTTATTCTCTCACTTACTTGTAATAACTCTATTACAAAGCTCACAACTCGACTAACTCTAGCCAAGATACAAACACAAGGTTTATGGTTTACAAATAGTTTCCTACACAATGCTTCTAGTTAAGCTAAGTAGGAATTACAAGTAAATCACTCTAACAAAGGTGCAACACAACTAAGGACATATAATAACACAATGCTGGAAACTGGTTCTTTGCCTGGAAGTCACTTGCAAGATGGCAACACACTTGAGAGGAAACTTGATTAATTCTCTGATATGCTTGTGTGTGTTTTTCCTTTGCTTCATGTTAATAATATCCAAGTGATGTCACTTGGACGATGCAAGCAAATATCCGGTACAAGGCATTCCCCATAAAGTGACTGCTGCACTATTCACATGGTTGCCTGTGTGCAGAGGAACAGTTGCATCGACTTTACAGCTGTGAGAAGTTGACTGGTACAGTCAGCTAGGGAACTAATATCAATTTGATCCCTTTGTCGTTTCTTTGACTCTAGCTGTTGGAACTTGTGCCCGATTTGAGATTTGTTGTGCTTTGCCACCTTGAGGATGTGTAACAGATTTCCGATCTGGTTCTTATCATAAAGTTTGTTAGATCATCAAAATATGAAAGGGCACACATAACTTATCACCCTTCTAACTCCATGAGCTAATATATATACTGTATAGGGGCATGAGATAAATCCTTCAGTTTTTCTTAGTACATTTCATTCTCATTTCATCATGATATCTACTCATTTTTAAGGGATTAATATTTAGAATTCAAAAGGTTACATATTTAATGAATTGCATTTTGAATATGTTGAACTCTTGAAAAGCTAAAATATTTCCTACAGAAAGTGTGGAAGAAAAAAAATAAGAAAAGAAAAGCCTAATCTTTAAATGTGGAAAACTAAAACCTCATAATATAATTTTTTAGGGTAATTTTTCGATGAAGGGTGTTCAATTGATCGCCCTTCACTCTATGTTAACATGTGCATTTTTCATAAATTTGATGGATAATTTTGTTACCGATCAGTTGTACATGCAAGAGGACGAGAACTGGAAATCATCAAAGAAGCGTAAATTTGAGAGGTTGAGAAAGATAAAGAATGGAGAAGAAGAAGAAGAAGATAGTTGTAGATTGTCATTGTCTCTCTCATTGCAACATCCTTGTGCTCAAAGAAGCAGTACTTCAGCTTCTACAAATGAGGCAATCTCAGACTGTAACCACTGGAATTCTTCCTCAGAAAAGCATAGTCTCAATCTTGACCTATCTATTGCCTTGTCGTGACTCGTGAGTAATACAAAATAAAATCTCTTAACTTGCAAATTGTACCCTTTTCATATTTTAGGTTCTTAATTATGCTCACTTTACTAGAATTATCTATTCTCTATGTTTGCTCTCCGCACAACAAGAAGATTGACCGGAGGCATATATAGGGAGTATTAGTAGTTTATAAGTATTAGCGACATCATTCTTTGATCTTAGTGTTGGTAATCTGTATTCAAAAATAGAAAATCATGTAAAATAAAAGAGAAATAGAAATGCATAGGAAGAATAAAATTAAATCTGAGCCCACTGAATTCACAGTGTGTCCTTAAGGAATTTAATCTTCTCACTGTTGCTCAAGGTATACGGATTAATTCCTCACAGGATAGAATGGAATAACTATTTTGTGATAGCGGCACTTCAAATCACAGAACTTCAGCGAACTCAACAAACGAAGCAAATCTTACTTGACACTTATGTTTATTGAGAAAATAATGCAACAATGTAGAAAAGAGGGGAGAAGATCCCATATTTTCCATATCTTAAAAATGATATCAAGCCTCTAAATTTATAGACAAAGGAAGGGTGAGATGGACAGATGCAATCCAAAAAATACCTTTTCCGTTTTTCATTCACACCCTTTAATGAAAAAACGCTAACACTTAGTTCATATTTTAGTAAAGTATCAAGTTATTCTTTATCTACTTCAAATTTCCGTACAAATTGAGCAGGATGATTCAATTTGAAACTCGAGTAGTATTTGGACAAAGGGGACTTATTTTGAAAAACTAGGAAGCCAACACATGGCCAAAAGGGGCAAGTACCATAGGAAAGGAAGAAAACATATGCACAAAGAAGTTTGGATATTAATTAATCTAAGAAAGAGAGAACGTTACCTCGAGAATAGAAAAGCTCTCATTAAAGCCTTTTAGGTAGATTTGCCCTCAAATACTTGCAATTAGTCAAAAACCAAAGATATATTTTCACATCAAACATCATTTCCAAATTATTGTCGAAGGCCCTACATGAATTATTAGACCTGGTTCTTGGGTATCCAATGGTCTTCTTTTCAAATTTCAACAATTTGGTGAATCATTTGGTCCATAGAATTCCCACAAGGTAGCAGTACTATCCCCACACTAGAAAGGGTTAATTTTATTTTTATAATCAATAAAGTACTCAAGTTTCAAAGATGGTGAAACTTTTGCAGTGTGAAATTAACCTACACTTTGGCCAAGTTAGACTTTTATCCTCATATAGACAAATCAACAACAATCCAGCTTAATCCCGTAAGTAGGATCCGGGAATGGTAGAATATACGTAGTTTTACTCCTACCCTGGAAGGATAGAAAGACTGTTTCCGATAGACCCTCGGCTAAAAAAATAATAGAAGAAGCATTGATAGCAAATAATATCAATACAAGGTATTAAAAAACAAAACCCAAGATAGCAAAAAGAAAGTATGAAAGAAGTACTAATAGTCGGTAATAACAATACAAGATATGAAATGATAGCAAACTAAGGGCGTTCGGAAGGCAAGTAACAACAGTACAAAATATGTGGTACTAGCAAACTAAGGATAAAAGGGATACCAAACCAACACTAATACTCTAGGACTAAGGAAGACATAAGGAAACACTCGACTACCTACTAACCTTCTACCCTAATTCTCAAGCTCCACACCCTCCTATCAAGGGTCATGTCCTCGATCGGATAGCTCCAGTTATGCCATGTCTCGCCTGACCACCTCTCCCCAAGACTTCTTTGGTCTATCTCTACCCTTCCTCTTACCCCCATTGTCAACCTCTCACACCTCATGACCGGGGCATTTGTACTTCTCCTTTTAACATGCCCAACCATCTTAGATAATAACTTTCTTTATGGAATAATTGCCCTTTATACACTTCTTTTTTTTCAACCCTTTATAAACTTCACATAAGCAAAAAAATGTACGTACTAGTTTGGTGTGAATTACACAAAAAGGGTGTAACTCGATGCAAATCACTAATTTCTACGTATGGTAACTTTCATCTAAACTTGTACTCTTAAGTAGAATGCTTTCTTTAGTGTTAATCAATTAGTTGCTAATATTGTATACAATTGCTATTTTATTGCTTTAATTCAATACCAAAATTTGGATTAACTGGAAGTATTGTCTCACATCAAGGTTGCGAGACAGCAAATTTTAATTAATTCTTTAAGTCCAATTACACTTATTAAACTTAATTCAGCCGACCGTTAGGCCGTTTTTTTTTTTTAGTTAATACCCTAAAATCCCCTTAAACTATCATATTTTTGTCGGTTTTCTATTTAAACTATTCGGTGTCCCCAAAATCTCCCTGAACTATATTGTCCTTTATATTAAAACATCCTCGTTGCTGACCTGGCATAACGCGTGCAAACACTCGCTTGAGAGCGCGTGGCAGCGGAAAAAAGCCATCAAAATGGCTCATGACATAAAAAATGCATAATTAGCCTAACCCTCACATTTATTTTTTTTACTAAAAATTCTCCTTATTTAAGTTATATCCACCTTTCTTCCTCATTTTTTCACCATTCTTCCTTTTTTTATTACCTTTCTTCCTCATTTTTTATCTTCTTCATTTTTTAACCTTTTTTCTTCAGTTTTCCATATGCCGTTTCCTCTAGAAAAAGTTCCCCCTCTTTTGTTTCCTCTGAAATGATTTATTCACTTTCTTGTTTTAGTCTTCTTTCATGTCTTACACATATTGTTGAAAAAATACCAATTTAAATCTTCATATTAAACTCAACACCTTGTAGAGAATAAAGTTGAATCTCTTGAACCTTCTTTATGTAATCTGGAATTAGAGAATGTAATTGTTGGCCAATTAATCTTTATTTGCGAAATTTTATTTTGTGTAATCTTTTTTATATAATATAAGATGATTTTTAAGAAATGCAACACTATATGCCTAAATTTATATTTTCATTGTGCTACAAAGTGAATATAAATAAGGACTAATTCAATTGGAGTTAATTAGCATAAAGCACAATCACAATTAAATCTAAAATTAACACAGTATATTAGATATTAATTTGGCCAAAACTCCTAAAATCAATCAATCACCCGAGAGTAATACATCATGAATAAACTATATAAAAGACTTTGTACAGATCATAAGTTAATATAGTTAGACAAGCACACCTTTAAAAGTCCAACATGTGATTTTAATATAGAGGAGAATATAGTTCGGGAGGAGATAATTTAAGTAGGTAACTAACAAAAAAATGATAGTTTAGGCTAGTTTTAGACTGAGTTAAATAGCCACATGTAGTGCTACATGTCACATTATTTTAGATAATTAGGAGCGTGTACTAGACGCACCTCTAAGAATGCAATGAAGGGTTTTTAATATGAATGACAACATAGTTCAGGGGAGTTTTGAGAGCACCAAATAGTTTAAGTAGGAAACTGACAAAAACATAATAGTTTAGGAGAATTTTAGGATATTAACTCTTTTTTTTCCCACCGGCCGTCAGGCCATTTAATATTGCCAAAATATGAGTCTAATTCATTGGTTTTAATTCCAAGTTCTATTTGGATATATGGAACACAACTTACTTTCCTAGTTACTGCAATTAACTATCTGCTCAGAATAAATTACTACATTGCAAGGTGTGGTCTTGAAGTGCGAGTCAATACAACACATCAAATATTTATATCTGAGAAAGACCAAATGTATCATGTACTGGTTCACAATAGTGCAGAATCAAGTAGCAGCTCCAATCTGGCCATACACTCAATAGTAGCAACATAACAGCAGGTAATCGACATAAAATTGAAGATATGCATCCTGTTCATGGAGATATTGTTATCTTTTCATCTCTTTTGTATCTGAGACTAAGGCCTTGACGCAGAGCCGAGGTTTTGTACTAACAAGCATTCGTGGAAGAACCGACACACCAACTATGGCCTTATCGGGTACTCTAGAAAGTGGAAGTACCTCAACAAGCACAGAAAGCTGCAAAAGAGAAGCTACATTCAGTACATTAAAAAGATACAGAGGAAGTGAAAGCTTATAACTTCTCACTGCAATAAATCATTTGACCTCTGGTTCTTTTAAATCCACTATCGAATCTGGGACAACTTCTTTCACTGCTGCTGCCACGACGCTAAAGCATTTGTTGCGGTCCAACAAAGCAAATACATCAGGATCGCTACAAGCTTTTCTCAGATTCTTCATCTCAGTCTCCTCAATCCCTCTCCTGTTATACCCAACTGCAAACTATAATGTCATTAGTTCTACAGATTATCCTATGTGGATCGACCCACAGAGAGAAGACAGCTCAAATTCACTGTAATGCAGCTACTGGAAATAATAGTCATGTAAGAGAACTTGGGTTTTTTTTTCCTTTTGACAAGGTAAGAAAATTTTCATTAATAAAGTACCACTAAGGTACTTCAAAAAGAAAAAGTTACAGCATTGCTTGTTAAAATTACACTCCCAAAAAGTCGAGATAAACAGAATATTGAGTCATATTACCATACTACTCCTACACCAAAAGTATAAATTCTGTAGGCACCTGTTCTTTACATAGGAAATATGATGCTTTTGATCTTCAAAGCATCTCCTATTCCTCTCCAACCAAATAGTTCAAATGATACACAGACCATCTATATCCAATATCCTGCCACCCTCCTCCACCCCCACCCCGTAAAAACCAAAGCTAAAAATAAAAGGAGAAAGAGATAAAACAGGGGACAACAAAAGCGAGACACTTGACGTGAACATATTTGACCAATATATTTTTAACTAATACTTTCAAATGAAAAAAGAAAATATTCAACTTGTCATTGGGTTTACTAAACTGATGGTAGTTTATATGAACCAAGATGACTTCTTAGGGCCGCCGACAAAAGAAGAAAAGGCAACGTAAAGCAGAAAAAGAAAGCAACACGAGTCTTTCAACCCTGAGTGAATGATATTTCTTAAGAAAGCCAAGGTTTACCTTAACAGTATTTCCAGTCTCCTTCTGCCTATTGGTCATAAACTGATCAACGAGCTGTGTCACAATCTTCTTAAGTTCCTTCTCCTCTAAAGGGCATGTACCTTGAATTGGTAATATCCGATTGCACCAACTGCATGACATGATTAAAGTTTTAAGCATATTAGTTTCTTTGGTATTAGAAATAATCTTCGAGAGAAGTGAAAAAGAAGAAAGGACATTTCTCCCCGGCTATAATTAAAAAGATTATGCCAAAGAAACATAATCACAAATCAACGGACCATCATGGAGAACTTATCTTCTAGCACAACAGTCAACATGGCCATAGAGGGAGCAAAATGGGTAAATGGATGAAGAAAGGCTAAGATATCAAGATAATACGTGCAAAATTCCCCAACTCATATTACATACTATTTGGCTACCTTTACTGCAAAGATCAGGTTAGAAATCCTAGCGTTATACTCGAAAAAATATACCA
This sequence comes from Nicotiana tomentosiformis, assembly GCF_000390325.3. Classification (NCBI taxonomy): domain Eukaryota; kingdom Viridiplantae; phylum Streptophyta; class Magnoliopsida; order Solanales; family Solanaceae; genus Nicotiana; species Nicotiana tomentosiformis. The sequence continues at coordinate 83,011,059 of NC_090822.1, read as the reverse complement.
TATCTAACATCTTCTTTCAGTAAATCAAATAGCAGTATAACTTGCCATCGCAACAAATATGCACGAATCATTTATAGCAATAGTGCAATGGATTAAAAGCGAACCATTACAAATGTTGCAACTGAGTAGGTCTCCAGTTGAGTTCTTATACTTAGGGTAGTTAATAAACATGCTTAATTCTCTCATCTGCCAGAACCAAGGACATGGTTCCTAACCTTTTTACTATTCCAATTTTATTTGGAGCTTTCATTTCCCTTGGCTCAGTTAAGTTCCACGGGTTTCCCTTGGCCAAATAAAGCAGTATTACATGTAGTAGATAAGAGCTAAAAAAATTACTTTGAACGCAACCCAAGAAAGAGAGCAACTCACAGAGGAGACTTCAATATTCCAGATTCTAGGGATTGAAAAATCTGCGAAACGATGTCAACAACTGCTGGGGACTTGCCGAATGGAAATGTAAAGAGAAGCAATCCGCTTCTTGTTAACTTAATAAGTGAGAGAATGTCACTTTTCTCTATAGAAGTGCCGGATTCTGCAAGGGGCAAACAAGAATTTTTTGACACTATTCCTTGTAAACCATTGTATCAGTAAGTCCACACATGCATCAAAATGTTGAAGATGTGTTCATACCAGAATTCACATGTTCATTAACTGCACCTTCTCCTGATCCATTGCATTCTTCATTAGCATCTTCCATGCATATTTTCCTTCTCTTAGCATCAGGATTTGAAACAATATACTGTAACGAAAACAAAAAACCCAACTACGTTTAGCAATCTTTCCAACACAGATAAATTTAAGGGAAAATGACACTATATAACCGCTCTCAAAATAATAGCCCAATTTTTTTTTTTTAATATATATACATTCTATATGTTATATACAAATTTTATACACTTTTTCGGCTACCAAATGTAAATAGTTTCTGGCACGTGCTAAAAGTGAAAAAGCCCTAAATTTAAAATCAAAATGATTTTTTTTAAAAAGAATAAGGTTTCCATAGCCAGCCTCAAGTCCCCAGAAAAGTGCATATTACAGCTCCAATGGACAAACAATAAAAGAGGTCATTTGTCCAGAACTACTTCGGAAAAAAATATTTTAAAATACCAAAGAGTAAACAAATAACCTTTTCAAGGAGAGCTATAGCTTCTTTTGTTGCACTTTTCTCCCTCTCTGTGGAAAAAGGAAAGAATTCTTAGGAAAATCCAATAGCGACTTAAGCTATCAGAACCATTAAACAAGAATTAGAAGCAAAAGATCTGATAGGCACTGCAGTGGGATTAAAGTTTACATGATACTATTCTTATATTAGGGACAAGTGTTCCTAGGAGTTTTCACTATGTTTAGAGATTTGTATGTCAATAAATGTAGAGAACCATTAGTGTTCCCGAATCCCAAGATATTGAATGTTGAAATGAAATGAGTCTAAATAGAGTGAAGTGGATAGTGAAGACTCATATGTTACCCCCCACCAAGCTTGGGATTGAGACCGTGTAGTAGTAGCAGTAGTAGTAGTAGTAGTAGTAGTAGTAGTAGTAGTAGTAAAAGGTTGTTGTAGGAGTAAGGGGAGAAAAAAGGAAAGCCTCCAGCATATCCAAATGCTCAATGTCAAAAGCAGGAGAAGCTTGAAAATGATAAAATTAAAAACAAAAATTGTTTTGCATTATGACAAACAATGCTATAAGCAAAGCAGTGGAGTTATTCGCGCTATCTATTACCAGAAAATTGTTCCACGTACTAGAATAGATTCTTACCTTCCACAAAAACCCTATCCTCAGCACAGATCTTGACTTTTTTAATTGAAGGGCACCAAAGACGCATTCCTTATCTAAATACAGTAAAGACTAAAACAACAAGTAACTGATATTATTAATAGAAACTGGAGAAAGAAAGCAGCAGAAGAATCTTGAAGCTTTAACATATTCTTTTCTACCCCAAAACAACTGGTATAAGGAGCAGAATAACTCCAAATTTTCAAAATAAGGGCCTTGAACATTCCTGACAATTCAAAAGTAGTTCTCTGCTTTTTTGCTAATAATAGTGCCGTCCTAGCTAACTTGCGCTCACCTTGACTATTCCACTAGGTACCTTCTATTTTCACCAAACACATGTACCGCGTGATTCTTCCCTTCAAGGATTAGGCAAATGGGAAGAGATCACCTACCATTTTTTTCTCTAATGGGACTTGAACCCTGGTCTCAAAAGTTTTCACCTACTTCATTGACCACTAGGCCACACCTTGAGTAAAGTAGTTCTATGATTTATTTTACATGATTTCCTGAGTTCGTAAAGTAAAGCCAAAAAACAAGCACTACTTGAATGCTGTACGTAATCCCAATATACTGTCCGTAAAACATCAAAATTAAGAAGGTATTTTTTTTTTACTTTCATCTTGTCCTGGTGGAGAACTTATAAATACATTTCTATCTAGTTGTTCTATTATACCTCTTACCCTCCTTCTATGCTGATATTTCCAACTCTCGGTTATCTACTTATCTTTTAGCTAAGCTCTTTTCTTTGTACGGTTCTGTTCTCTATAGCTCAAAACTCATTTCTAGCTCCTTCCTATTGATTAATAAAATTCTCAAGAATGAAATGTGCTATATTCTTGTAACACTCTTTTCCCCGCATAGTAGATTCTAGTCCTTCTGTCCTACTTTATTTATATTGAAGTTTAATCAATACATTTGGATCCAAACTTTCTTCCATTGTCCCAGACAGTTGCCCTTGGTGAATAAAATGCTTAGGCTCCAAATTCAAGTTAATTGTGTGAGGTTAAATATTTCAACTTAACAGATGAATTATGACATGCAGTAGCAAATATGAAACCCGCCCTGAAAATGTCTAATAGGAACGATGCATCAGATTACAAAGAATATTTTACAACTTTCTCCTTGAGTAGAGTAGCTGAATTTCAATGAACTTCGTACAAACTAGCAAAAGCACACCAATACTAACAAACCCTAGAAGTAGCTTAACTTCCTGAGTTTAAGATATTGTCACCTTCTTGTTTTTTCCATATACTGCCCAGAACAAAATCTTTGAGTTAACTTTGCACGAAACATTACCCAACTAACAACTGTTTCAGAAAGAAATATACATAATAACTAGCAGAAGAAGGTTCCCTAAAGGTATCCAAATTCCAACAGACAAATAATACCACATAATTCTTTTCAGAGTTTAAGCTTCTGCTAAAACCAATAAAAGAAAGAAAATTGCACACATTTTAGCTAGCAAGCTTACAACTTTTTTTTCGCAATTACACGAAGGAATCTAGTGAATCTTTATTCAAAAGAACACCATTTGCCACACAATATCCGTTCCCTAGCTTATATACTTGAAAAGCTAAATCAAGTTTCATTCAATTAACTATTCCTCAACCCTAAACTAATCCTATGTATCCAATCCACTCTATTCGAGCCCGTTTTCATTGCAATATTAGTACATAGGGACAAACACAGATGGGAAAGTGAGCAAAATAGGAGGTGAGCAAACTAACTGATGGGGCAAGTGATGAGAAAGGCAGAATGGGAATGGCGAAGGAGGGAAGAAGAAGCCTTGTAATCGAAACGAGGGATGCTTATCACTGCTGAGTGCTGCTCCCATGGCTTCATCGCTTCTCCTTCCTCTTTTTCTTCTTGTTCATCATCATCATCTTTGTCTCTTCCTTCTACAATTGTGGTTCCCACTTCCTCCTTGCGTTCATCTTCGGCCATGTTTTCTGTTTTGCTGAGAGAAGAGGAGGCGCTTCAATGGGGCTGTCTGCTAGGGGAAAGGTTAAACCCTTGGGCCTTTGCGAGCTAAGGAAATTCAGCAAAATTTTAATCTGCTCTTTGGGTTATAATCACTTTTCCCATTTGGTAAACAAAAGAGTAGTACTATTTGTTTATGCAAAATAGTGAAAGATCAATAAACTCGCAAAACCTCAACTTAATTATTTTGAGCTTAATAAGTGTTAAGTACCTTTTGATGTCAACTAGATTTCTACTACTGTGTTCCTATTATCGTTTCTAATTTTCAAAATACCTTTTCCATACAAACTCTATAGTCCTAGCTTCAGCAAAAGTGTTCTAAACATATTTGATTTATGTGGATATCCATGCATTTTATTCAATATACCATTTAGATACATGTACCTATTATTTACTCATAAAACGATACAGTTTAATTTATATGTAGTTTATAGACAAACGAATCGATTCGATCCCAAAATGATAAATAAATTAAATAAGAATGTAAGACTGCATTGAAATCGAGATAAGACAACAGAGATCTTGGTTCCGGGAGCAAAGCTTTTGAAGGCAGTAATAACGATATTAATAAGCAAGAAAATAAAATGTTATTGAGTTTTGAACAGTATATAGCATAAGTTTGTCAGAAAATTCTTCTTCCTACAATGGCTATTGTACTCACTATTTATAGCAGTGTTTTAAAAGGCATTTTCGGGGTAAGCCCTCGGGCGATGCGCACCAAAAACGCCCTGAGGCGATGGTGCACGGTAAAGTCTCAAGAGGCGTATGCCCAGCAATTCAGGGGGTACGCTCCGGTGTTTGAGGCGCATTTTTTTAGTGAGGTGTAAACCCCAGAGACTTTTTCAAATTAAAACAAAATTTGTTGAATAAGTCCTTCACATAATACTCAAAAGTTTTAAAAATGAACTAAAATGTATTAAATACGGGTGGAAGGCCAAAACTCATAGTAAGTTAATTATCGAACTTATCTTGTTTTCATCTCACATATAATAGAACCGGCTAACTTTTCCCTTTGTTGAATTCAGGTCTTCCACATGGCTTAGTTACCGTCCCCGAGGAGGACGTTTTGGCTGACTCCACAGATGCGGCGAGGTTGTTACAGGAGGCCTTCACTCGAACGGGTGTCGACGGACCTGCTTCCGGTGCAAATATTTTCTCTCGGAGTCCCCGGCCGGAGAACAAGCAACAAAAAAGGCGACGTTCCTCTACGACCGAGGGCAAAAATAAAATGGCAAAGAGCGTCGCGCCCGAGCCAGCCGTAGACACTATGGTGATCGATGATGATGGAGGAGCCAGTGATAAGGCGACTTCTCTACATAGAAGACAGCGACCTTCATTAGCTCAACAGAACGTCAATACGTTGAGCTAGTTACACCAACCGAGGACGATGTCTAGGCGCTCTGGGGGAATGTGATAGAGTGAAAGATGCCAACTCTCGCTTCCGAGTCCTAGTCAATGTTCCCAATACCGTGAGGCTGGGTACCGGTCTCTTCCGTCTTCGGTTGATGAGCAACCAATTACTAGCACTGCTTTTGCCACAGCTGCTTCTCAACCTACAACGACATCAACTTCTTCTCTTTCTTCGCCAACCTTTCTCTCTCTCCACCAACAACTGCTACATCATCTCCATCGATCGTAATCGTCCGAGAGGAGGATATCCCTCATCCATAGTCCCCAGTTCATGGGAATTTGGGATATAAATATTCGTCCCCTCCACAAATCCTCAAAAGAGGAGGAGCGTCTCCCTCTCGGTTTTTACCGAATGCCATTTGTTGTCCCGGACGGTGGAACTTGCCAATTATCTTAAGCCTCTGGCTTTAAAGAAGGATAGGAATAAAATACAGTCTCACTCGGGAGAGTTTATGGTGAACAATTCCATGCACAATGTAGCGACGGTATGATATTTATTCCCTCTGTTGTTCCTTCTAACTTTTAAATAGCAGGATTTTTAAATTGTACTTTTGTTTTGTAGGATAACTTCCTTGCTTCCGAGGGCCTTCAGAGGTTGATCCTTGATAAAGAAAATCTCACATCCGAGTGGGATCAACTGTTGGCCGAGCGAGATCAAATTGTTGCTCACCTTTCTGCATTGGAGGCACAAGATGCCAAGGCCATTGAGTTGGAGGCTCGATTGCAGCAAAGCGAGCAAAAGGTGGTGACCCTCATCCAAGAGGTCGCCCTGTTAAGGGTACAATTTGAAGAGGACAAGGCAAAGTGGGTCGAGGTCCAAAATGTTGTTCTTGTTGCTGTCGATCGCGAGGCTGCCTCCACTTAAAGAATAAATAATTTGGAGGCGGCCTTGAAGTCCAAAACTAAAGAAGTTTCCTCCGCGGAGGAGAAACATGCCTAGATGGAGGAGAAGTATAAGAAGGTCATAAAACATAATAAAGTTTATAACTCCACTATCAGTGACCTTGATGTTAGCCTTCAAGCTACTAAATCCGAGCGGAATAACCTTTCAACCATGGTTGACCAGCTTAAGGAAGAGCTTCAGCATCGAGATGCTTCCCTCTTTGGTGAAAAAACATATATATACATCATGAGGAGAAAAACCTTGGAGGAGGCCAAAGCGGGTGTCATTGACTTTGATGCCGAGATTGTCAAGGCCCGTGATCTAGAGTCAACTGCCCGAAGGGGCCTCCCGGTCCAACCTAATGCGACCGATTCCTTTGGTTTCGGTTCTAAGTTCTCGAGAACTGAAGAAGAACTTGAAGGGGATGATTATGAAGTTCAAGACCTCGAGACGGCAGCAGATCCACCTACTTCTCCCGAGGGCGCAAATGCTTCTCTTCCCCAAGATTCTGGGGATGCATTAGTTTAGCTTTTTGCTCTCTTTTTTATTTTTTACTTCATACTTTTGTACTTGTTTTGCTTAGCATGTTGTTATATAGAAGTGCTTTTTCATTTAAGTATTGATCAAGTTTTTCTCCTTGCATCGAATTATATGAGGCTTTGGGTGCATATTTCCCGATAGCATTTGGATTTCGGGCATAAGTTCTACCAGAATCAACCCTTTACTGTGAGGGTTTCATAAGAGAGGACCCTCTTATGTTTACGATACTCTTGAAGAGGACGTCTCCTGCTCATTCCGGCACTAGCATTTGAAGTACTTATTTAACTTTCAGATGATAAAATTAATTCATCGTTCGGACAAGAAACAAGATAAGAATAAAATAACTTTACTTTATTCCTTCAATTTTCAAAAGTACATAAGCATTCGTTGTGCTAAAAGAAATTTCCATTACTTGTGCCTAATCTTTACAACTTGTTTTTATGGAGCTGGCCGCGCAACCCCTGGTTCCGATGATACAACTTTGTTCCCGAATTTTGTAGTCCCGTTTCACGTGGCAGTTGTGTTGCCATATTATCATATCATCCCCCAGGGCTTGAATGCGAAGAATGTGAATTTGAACATTGGAAGTCTTGCTCCTTTGAAGATTCCACTAGTGAATGGTTGGATAATCTTTGGTTCGATAGCAAGCTTTGCTTCCCGTTACGAACTTTGCTACAGAGCCAAAGATTACTTAACCACCCCCCAGTGATTTGCACTCGTGAACGGTCGGGTAACCCTTGCCCCGATAGCAAGCTTTGTTTTCCGGTAGGAACTTTGCTATTGAGCAAAAGACTATCTAAGCGTCTCGTAGTGGCTCATTGCTTACATGCCTTGTAATTTAAAGGTCTTATTTTTGCTAACGAAGCTTCCTTCGTAGTATGCTTTCTGTTGCTGCCTCGTTAAAAACCTTGCTAGAAAAATCCAATTGAGACAAAAACTGGACGAAGGGAAAAAGAGTGCAGCACATACTTTCAGTATAGGCGGTGCTCATCAGAAATAATATCTTTTGAGGTGTGCTACATTCTAGTTTCTCGACAATTTTACTCCGTCTTGATTTTCCAATTCCTATGTCCCTTTCCTGGTGACTACTAAAACTCGGTAGGGGCCTTCCCACGTTGGACTTAGTTTTCCTACGTTGAGCTCCCGGGTGTTTTGAGTTACTTTCCTTAAAACAAAGTCTCCTATTTTTAAAAAATGGAGGTTGGCTTTTGAGTTACTGTTCATATCCCTCTGATTTCGATAACAATGGTGGGCTCGACAAATACCTTTTCAAATCTTTCAGATCATGCTGGCATTCTAGAGTCCATTTGAAGTTGTTCTTCTTTTTGAGAAGTGAAAAGAAGTGATGACATTTTTTCGAAGACAGGAAAATGAATCTTCTTAAAGCGGCCAGTCTTCCTGTCAACCTTTGAACCTTTTTCACTTTTGATAAATAGTCAGGGATGTCTTCGACGACTTTAATTTTATCAGGATTGACTTCGATCCCCCTTTGTGACACCATAATCCCCAAGAACTTACCGGATCTGACTCTGAATGCACACTTTTCGGGAGCTTCATGTTGTGCTTCCTTATGATGTCAAAGATTTCTTGCAGGTATTTAAGATGATCACATGCGTTCAAAGGCTTAACCAGCATATCATCTATGGAAACTTCCATGGTTTTACCTATTTATTTCTCAAACATTTTGTTTACAAGCCTCTGATAGGTGGCTACGACGTTCTTTAGCGTGAAATACATCACATTATAACAATATGTGCCTAAGTTTGTTATGAACGAAATTTTTTCCTGATCCTCCGGATTCATCTTGATTTGATTGTACCCGGAGTAAGCATCGAGGAAACACATTAACTTGTACCTGCCCGTTGCATCAATCATTTGATCAATGTTTGTCAATGGGAATGTGTCTTTGGGACACGCCTTATTTAGATCGTTATAGTCTACACACATGCGAAATTTATTATTCTTCTTTGGAACTACTACTACGTTAGCTAGACAGTCATGATACTTTACCTCCCAGATTGAACCGATGTCAAGCAAACGAGTTAACTCCACTTTGATGAATTTGTTTCTGACCTCGGCAATAGGGAATTTTTTCTGCCTCACTGTCACCCCCCGACCTCGGGGAGCATGACCGACGCTCAACCGGGATACCCCGGTCAAGCAAGCCTTTACAATACCTTATACCCGACTCACCCATGTATAAAGAGAAGGATACATTTCATTAATTAGACAATAAGAGGTCATGTGAATGACACCGGTTCATTTCTATTAGTTACGTCATTAACAAGTCTCCAAAATAGTACATTTTACAATCATAGTTAAAGTGGAACATATGACACAATTACAACATTTTTAGTTTACCCTTCCCAAAAATAGATACAACTCACACTATGTCTACGGAGCCTCTAACAGGAACAAAAGAGTGTTATGACAGTGCCAACAATAAGGAACCGACTATACCTTAAAACGCTATGTACAAAGGATAAGAGATACATGATCCCGAAATGAAGTGGGGCTCACCAAGTCAACTGAGAAGAGGTTGTGTTGCTATCACTGATCAATACCACCTGCTATGGAACTACCTGCATCCATTAAAGATGCACCGCCCCCGGCAAAATGGACTTTAGTACATATGAAAAGTACTAGTATGTAAAACTAAACACCCTCTCAATAGAACGGGTAACAATAAACGGACAATAAAACATGAAATCAATAAGAGACTCAAATAGTATCAAGGTGTCAAGTTAGGGGAAAGGTAAATTTCAAATAAGTTTCAGTAATTTAGGTTGGGATATATTTAGCACCGATATACCATCCTGTTTTAGCACGGAGTCCAATCTCAGCCCGACCGGCTAGGCCATCTCACCCCGAGACATACACTCACAATACCACTATGTGTACGATATGGCATCCGATCTCAGCCCGATCGGCTAAACCGTCTCACCACAATGTCGTGTGGGTCGACATCACATCACATCTCGCTAGCTATAATCTCATCCCATTTAAGGGGAAACATCTCACCACATTAGCACGGGGATTTACCCTTCAATCGCTCATACACCAGCACGTGTAGTTTCAGGGTTAGGTTGTTCCGACCTACCCTTCCTTGGTGGCTAAACGATACTCCCAAGACATTTATTATAAAAAGGATTTACCACTCATTTCGTTATCTTTTTCATATCATTCATTTCATTGGCACCAATGTCCATGACGCAATATCATTCTTGGCTTGATGACTGGACATCATATTTCATATTCTCTTCTTTCACTTTCAAATATCATAATGGATAATCAACAACAAGGCCTTTCTAATTATGATTTTAACCACACATTTGAGCAATTTATGGTCTTAAGCATATGTGATTTCTTACACAATTGACATGATAGTTTTCATTAGAAACGATCTTTTAAATCATAACGTAATAACACACAGCTCATACTTAAACCACATTCTCAACAATGACTCAACAGAACAAGAATCTTTGGAATGTATATTGAACGCATATTTATTTTGACACAAGGCTTATTTGGAATAATCAATTTATAATAAGCATCACGAGACTTTCAAGGATATTGTGGGGTTCAATTCTAAGAGAAGAGTTTATCCAACATACCTCGCTTTGAGCTTTTCTTAATTCACTACACAGTTCCAAAATCTTAGAAACTTTGATCTATTTAGAGATATAGCAAAATTAAAAACAAATTAGGAAGGAGTTCATAGTTCCAGCTCACTTGAGTATTTTATCAAACACTAGGTGTGCATTAAGGTTTCAAGGTCCTCCTAAAGTGGATTCTTTCATCGCACTACCTAAAGTTTATCCAAATGAGCTCAACAATCTTCCCACTACCCTTGATGATACATGCATGTAAAATAAATAACTCTCACACCCAAGAATTGCTTGGGTTATTGCCTATTTTCTGTAAAATCATGAAATTGAGGGCTAGGGAGTAGAGCCTTACCTCTAGGATGAAGACCTAGTGAATTTTCTTGTGAATTCTTCAACTTGGAGCAAGAGTTAATGATCAATAAGCTTATGAACTTCCCCTCTCACTCTATAGTAATCCCTCTCTAGAAATATCATATTTTTGCTTCAAAAGTGACCATTTGGCTCAATATATCGAAATAGGGCAGGGTAAAAAATTAGAAAAAATGAAGCCCCGATGCAGATCTGCGATCGCATATGCGGCCGCATAACGCTTCCACATACCTATTATGCGGTCGAATAAATGCGCCGCAAAAGTTTCTTCCGGAATGTTTTTGTGCTGGATCTACGAGGGGTTATGCGGCCTGTAAAATAATTACGCAGCTGCATAATGAACCGCATAATGGTCCAAAAATTTTGCCAAAATTTCTTCCTCGATCTGCGGCAGATATGCGATCCGCAGATCAGTTCTGCGACCGTATAATGGACTGCAGAAACGCCATGTATTTTCAAAAAATTTCTTCAACTCCCCAACGTACTGTTCAACCCAAAAAGTCTGAACCACCCTACAATCATCAACACATAAGACTACTTCGGCACCACGAAACCTCGGGTTTTAGGTAAAATTTTACGGGGCCTTACACTGAACTGAGGAATGTTAGGATCCAGATTTGACTTATGCACATCCACTTCTGGTGGGATACTTGTCATATCCTCATGCGACCACGCAAAATAGTCAGCATTAAATTTAAGAAATTCTATGAATCCTGACATGAGCTCGGGTTTAGTCCTATCCCCAAGTGGAACTTCCTTTCCAAGATATTTTTGAATAACGCCACTTGCTCGAGTTCTTCCGTTGTGGACTTTGTTGCGTCTGTTTTTTCTGGTACCTGGAAATATCTTGGTACCTAAAAAGGGTCTAATGACTCCTCTCCCCTGGTTGACTTTGTTTTACTCAGGAGAAGGCATCAGTTACTGTAATTGCTATGCCGCATGTTCTTTACCTTTGCTATTGGAAACTAAGATTGGGTTCATCTCCCTTGCCACCGGTTGTCTCCACTTATTTTTTTAATTCCCTTCGGAGTTGGTAATTTTAGTAGTTGATGATATGTCGATTACACATCTTTAATCTCATGTAGCCCATATTATTGTCTGCTACTTCAAAAGGGGTCGTCTTCATTACCCCTTCGGCATTCGTAGGCAACATAATCTCTCATCGGATTGTCGCTCTTGCCAAATTGAACCCTACGAGGAGCTTTGTGGTCGGAATGATACTTTCGGTCAGCTTGACTTGCTCCAGCACTCTCAATTAGATAATATTGGCTGAACTTCCTGGGTCCACTAAAACACGTTTGATTTTAAAATCTAAAACATTAAGAGAGATTACCAAGGAGTCTCTTGCTATGAGTCATCGATACCTTCGTCTTTTTCGCTGTCGAGAAACTTACACCATTAATATTGTCCCTCCATCCCCCCCCTAAAAAAAATCATGTTGATCGTTAGACGGGGGGATCTTCTCCCGCTTTTGAGGGTTCCGTATTATCCCGATTGCGGCCGTAGTTGTTCTTAGCCTAGTCGCTTAAGAGTTCTCTGATATGGCCATTTTTCAGCAATGTCGCCACCTCCTCGCGCAAATGTCAGTAGTACCTGGTCCGGTGGCCATTGATCTCATGGTACTCACACCATAAGTTAGGATCCCTCTAACTGGGATCAGATCTCATTGGCCTCGGGAACCATACTTTCTTAATGTTCCTCAAAGTCGATACTAGTTCCACTACGCTGACGTTGAAGTTATATCAAATAGTCTGGGATATGAGGAGTCTCGGGAGACTGATATGTCCTTGTCCTGCAATGATTTGTTACTCTGGTTGCACCGGAAACCTCTATCGCGTCCTTCGGCCCTTTCATAGGGCAAAAATTGACCTCTAGAAGACCATCGATATGTGTCGAAATCATCCTTCAATTCCTCCCTAATCTTCTTCCGGTCCCGACCCTTGGTTGACGTTGGGAAACCAAGCTGGTCATCCTAAATTATTATCTTTGACTCGTACCAGTTGTGAACATCCATCCATGTTATTTCCTGAAACTCGAGCAGACTTTCTTTCAACTTCCGATAAGTGTCAAAACTTCTCGGATTCATCGCTTTAGTAAATGCTTCAGCTGCCCATTCATCTGGTACAACCGATAGCAACATCCTTTCTTTCTGGAATCTGGTCATGAACTCTGCAACAATTCAGACTCTCCTTGTGCAATCTTGAATATGTCGGTCTTTCGGGCATGTACCTTCCTGGCTCAGGCATGGGCCTTGATAAAAGAATCTATGATCATCTCGAAGGAATCTATTAAGTGCTCGGGTAAAAGCGAATACCATGTCAGGCCCCTTTGGTGAGGGCCTCCCCAAATTTCTTCAGTAAGACTAACTCAATCTTATGCAGAGCTGAGTCGTTCCCCATCACTTCTGTTGTATAGGTGGTGATATGCTCCTGAGGATCCGAAGTCCCATCATATTTCGGCACGTCTGACATCTTGAACCGCTTCGGGATCAATTCTTGTGTCGCGCTTGGTTTGAACGACAACTATGTGTATTTCTTTGAATCGGGTCCTTTCAATATTGGCGGTAAACTTAGAAATTGATCCATTCAAGAGTTTATTTCCCTCATAAGCGGCATGAGTTCGGTTTTAAAGGGATCATTCTCATTATTGTTACCGGATTCGCTACCGTTCCCCCCGGCCCTATCGAAGCCGACTTTATCCCTCGGGTTGTTGATTTGGTTTGCGGGAGGAACTAGACCTCATCTATTCGTGTTGTTGGAAGCGCCTGACAACACCTGCCTTAACTCCGTCCGTCATGACCTGATCGTGTAGTGAGAGGTGGCCTATAATAGCCTTTTGTTGCTCCCTCAAAATTCTTACTCTTTCAGCGACGTGCTCGTCTTAAGCATTATCAGGAGTTCCATGTTGAACATGTCGTTCATATTGCCCGCCATGGACTGGCGTGGCCTCATCCCCTTTGTTGCAGGTATCACTGATCGAGTCTTCGTGCTGAGGCTGATTTCCTTGGGCCTCAATGTTGTGTGCAACGTTGACATCGTTATCTGTCATTTCTTATGATTTGTGCTAAGATCAAAGAATTAAACAGGTTAGTAATAGATGGAAGTATCAACTCAATTACGCAACTGTCTAAGTCCTACGGTGGGCGCCAAATTATTTACCCGTAAAACGGTATAGTTAAATTTATACGTGGTTTATAGACAAGCGAATCGATTCGATCCCAAAATAATAAATAAATTAAATAAGAATGTAAGACTTAGCGTTGAAATCAAGATAAGACAACAAAGATCTTGGTTCCGGGAGCAGAGCTTCCGAAGACAGTAATAACGATATTAATAAGCAAGAAAATAAAATATTATTGAGCTTTGAACAATATATTATAGGGTTGTCAAAAAATTCATGTCCATGCAATAACTGTTGAACTCACTATTTATAGTTGCACCTAGGGAACAAAGTCCTAGGATCAAGCCCCTCTTAAATGACAATTATGGAGGTCATTGAAGAATGTGTAACGACAAGCTATGAATGTCATATTCTCTGTAACGGCCTATGTACTTAATGCTATAGAATATTCTCCATTGAATGTTACCGGGTGTCAAGCACTTATTTGTCTTTATGAGCAACATTCCCTTCGGGGACAACCGAGATTGCTGCCTCCGGACTTGATTTCCACCTGTCTCGCTTTCCATCTGTTTCCGGTTCCACGTGTTCCTTAATTATGCAAGTATTTAATATGAACATATTCTGCCATATACATCTATATATGTTGTCACTTAATTGTTAGGATGTATCTTGTGAACTTTGAATGTACTTTGTATCTTATAAAAATGGAATTACCCTATGGAATATACACTTGAAGATAGAAGAAACTTCTCTCGGCCTCTTTACATTTTTTATCTTAATCTTTCAGTACTGCTGGGCTTTTATTATTAGTTTACAATACTTTTAAATAAATTATGTATGGTTTTTAAATGATTGGTATTTAATGCCTAATTATCAAGATAAGGATTGTCACAAAGAAACGTCCAGATGGTAGGGTTGAAGGGTGTTATGGAGATGATGTAAGCTCAAAAGAGTAAACTTTACCTAATATGAAATGGTGAGAACCTATTCCAAGCCTTCTTAGGTTGTATATAATAAGACCAAGGTCTATGGTACAGAGATCAAAAGGCAAATTAGCAAATGATCATACTTCTTTTGAACTAACACGGGATGGAACTTAAAAAAAAAAAAAAAAAAGAAACCCGAGTAACAAACATCATATTTTTTTCCGACAAGATTAAACCTTATTATACACCATTGACGGTGTACCAAGATTTTTATGTTATCAATGTATTTTAAGCTTATTGTATTTGCGAGTTTCAATGGTTCGGTTCGGTCAGTTATTTTATAAAATGTGTACCATATTAATTCTCTGTTTCTCTTCGGTATCAGTACGGTTCAATTAATTTTCGGTATTTTTCTTAAAATATAATGTAAGAGTCACTAATTATAGAAGTTAAAATGTGATAAAATAGGAACTTACTTAAAACTTCAACAAAACTCTCTAGACATTCTTACAGTTTAAAAGATTGAATCAAGGGAATATGAAAGATAACCATAATAGAGATTTTCCCCACTATTCAACTACAGCGTAAGAGAAATTGAGCAAAGCCAAAAACAATTATAGATCACACGAGTTGGAATATACAATAAAAAAAATATAAATCATACGAGAGTACTCAAGATCGATGGAATACATGTGGTTTGCCACTCAAGATGATAGCTAGAACTAATATAAGAGTAGCATAATAAGTTTGAGAGTTGAGACTTTGGACTTTAATTACTTGTTGGCTTGTAAACCTTTTCATTTTTCATAATCACAAGGCCCAAGGAAAAAATTAATGTTTTATTATTTTTAAACTTAATATATAAAATATACTTTTATTACATAAAATTATTCGGGACAGTATTTTTTTGATTTATTTTTAAAAAATTAAAGACATACCCTAATCATCGGTTCGGTTATAGTTTTATATAAAAATTTACGGTTTTATAAGAGAAATCTAATAATCGGTTCGGTCCACTTCGATTGATTTAGTCGGTTTTTAAAAATCCATTGACACCCCTAATTGTACTTATTAAATTATGTATTTAGATCTATTAGTATTAGTTGAAATTTTAATGAATATTCACGTAAATATATTCAGAGGCGGACCTAACTTGGAGGTAGGGAGGTCACCGGAACCCGTTAGCCTCGGCAAAAATACTGAAAAAATATATTATGCACATTTTGTATATACACTAGGGACCCCTCAAATAATTTACCTGGCCCCCTTAAGTAATAAAAGCCGGACATAAGCGCTGGTTTTGTAGCATGCTCAAGTGCTTCAGTTAGTTGATGGACTCAAGTTCGAAACTTCACTCCTTCCCTTTATCTTTTTAATTCAACGATTGTTACTTAGTATACTAATCTACTATTTTTTTTATTTTATCTTTTTTGATTTCTTTAATGCTTGTACCAATACTCAACCTAAATTTTTAACCTTTATAAAAACCCCTCGCTCACCCCTTCCTCAGTCCTTCCCTTTATCTTTTTTAATTCAACGATTGTTTACTTAGTACTAATCTACTACTTTTTTTATTTTATCTTTTCTGATTTCTTTAATGCTTATACCAATACTCAATCTAAATTTTTAACCTTTTTAAAAATCCCTCGCTCACCCCTTTTGCTTAAAAACAAATATTCTTTTTCAATTGATTGTTTTAACCTTTTTTTGTATTTGCTGAACTCTGACTGTGCGAATCAGCGACGATGACTCAGTTTGAGACTCATCTCAGCTGAAACATACCCTTAGTAAGTTTTTTTTTTCTTTTGAAGATATTAAATTAGAAAAATAATCTGCTATCGAACTTTTGCTTTTTGCAAAGAGTCGAGTTAAAAGATAACGCCAAATTAATGTCGTAGCTAGTAGGCATTTGAAAATTGAGTGCTAATGTTAATTTGAAATATTCTTTCGGTGAAGTGTTTGTCTTCAAACAAAATTGTGAAATTAATATAAAAGCAGAACTTCGAATTGGGATATCTTTTATAGGACTAAGGTGAAATTTTGAACTTGTTTAATTTAATTAATACTTGTTCCCATAGTAGTTAGGTTAGGTAGTAAGCCTTAAAATCTTATTATAACTTGAATATTAGAACTGTTTTTATTAACAAAGTAATAAGCATTAAAATCTTATTATAACTTGAACATTGGAACTGTTTTTATTAATAAAGTGTGTAGTATAATAATATTCATTTCGTACAAATGAATTTTGGTCATGGGATAACTTTGTTGTCCACTTGGTAACAGTATGGTATTTACGTATATAAGTAATGATATTTAATAAAATTAAAGTTTGTATTGTTGATAATTTATCATAATTATATGTATTTATACTATGTATTGACTCCCCTTAATTTTCTGATATATTATTTTTATATATTTAAAAATTCCTTAACGAAAATTATGAATCCGTCATTGGCGAGTAATTGGTACGCTTAATATAATAGTGCCCCATAATGCTCAAATTCTGGGTCCGCGCTCCTGCGCGACTAGCTAGGAGTAGTTACTGAATGATTCTTATACTCTAATTATTTGACATAAGTACTACTATATCATCCACGCTAGAAGTTTACTTGTGAATACATATAATACCTCGCGTCTAATCTGGCGGATTTAGTTTTTTTTTGCGGGTGGACGTGAACCCAGGATATTTTTAAAAAACTAGTTATTTTATAAAATTGACATAATATTATATGTATAATAAACATGTTTGAATGGGCCACCAAATTGAATATTAAATTATTTATCCAAAAAAATATAGATTGATAATTTCCGGTTAGTACTTTTTTTTTTTTGGGTTTTTAATAGTGCAACTATGCTCTAGAAATTCTGTACGTGCAACACTGTATAATAGTAGTACTAATAGTAACTGAAAATGTTGGCAATTAAAAGTTGCCAGGAACAGTAATAGCAACCATTAACTCCCAGATGGTGATTCTTATTTCATGACAAGCACAAGAAGAAACGAGAAGATGTTGGTACACATAACAGAAACTCCAGTAAAGTTAATTAACAGTGTCTGGTGCAGAAGCAACGGCGACGGAATCCACGGCAGTGGCCACCGTAAAAGCCCTCTGTATGGCAAACAGAAGCACAGTTGCTCTTACTGAAACACAGTCCTTTGAATCGGTGACTCTGCGACTCACAGGTCCTCGCCTCAGCCACCATCGGTCCCATCTCTGTACATTAACATAACTCACTAAGTTTAGATAAAACTAATATATGCACTTTATATGATACTATTATTTACTCACTAAGTTTAAAACTAATATATGCACTTTATATGATATTATTGTATGTACTTTTTTTAAGTTTTTTCGAAAGCAAGAAGTTTGTTAAACTTAAAACTTATGGTCTGGTTCTGCACCTACAAATGGTACGGTAAGAAAAATTCTGCGAGATCAACCAGAATAGCTTTGTTGCATATCAAGACCAAATAAGAAAGAAAAGAAATTAATTACCAGTAGCAAAAACCAGCATCAGCATAAGGAAAACAGTTGCAACAACTTTGGGATAGCCAGCCATTTCTTTTTTCTTATTTTCTTAAATTTCTTTAGTACTGTATTTCTTTTCTGTGGTGAGTGAAGAGACCACTACTAAATAGGTCTATTTATAGTAGCATAAGCTAAGCCACGGTGTAAGAGGATGAACTTGAACTGTGGGGTGTGTTACTTTGACTAATCTTGAAAGAAAAAGTAAAAGAAAAAACACACATATTATATAAACTGATTTTGATCTTCTATTGAAGATTGCTTCCCATTTTTTACGGTTAAGGCCAATTAATGTTAATATAAAGAATTATTTGCTATCGCCATCAAATAATCAGACGATATAAATTATTTTTACATCGTCAGCATATGAAATTTATAATTATTATTTCTTTGGCGATTGAGCTGTATAATTCTCACATTCTTCCTCAAAGCCTAAAGAAGTAAAAAGAAAATAAAAGTACTAAAAGAAAGAAAAAAATATACTTACTAAAAAGAAAAACATGAAGGTGTGAACATTCACTTTAGATACCTTTGTAAAGGGGCCTCGATTGCTTATGAGTTTGGGAAGTTCTTGTTGGAAAGGTCAGATCATTTGTATGAACGGAGGTGAGTATATCCATCTTTCAATTTGTTTCCTAGCCTAAATTAAGACATACTTTACAAGGGATATCATTTACTTTGAATTGATCATATCATGGATATAATATTTAGATGGTATCATCAATAAAGTTTCAAATAAAAAACTAAAAATCAGTCTATCAATTTCATTGAATTTTATACGTGTTTGATTAGGCACAAAATCTAAGATTTTTTAAAAAGAAATTATGGTTTTAAAAATATAATGACATTCATGGGACTATAAAATTATGTCATTGTGCAGAAATAAGAAGTTTAAAGACAATTATTTCCAAATATGGCAAAATATAATTCTTTTATAAACATGCTAAAAGGAAATAAATATCATATGAAATGGAACACAAAGGGTAATTCTTTTATTATAGAGAAAAATGGTTTAGCATAGAACTATATACAATCCCTTCAATTTGTCTATTTCTTTTGTATTTTTCAAATCAAATATAAATTAATGTTTTAAATATTTTTCTGTTCATTTCCTTTCCTGCTCGTAGTTTCAAAAAAGCAAAACAAAATCACTTCTCATATTTTTTCTTGGTACAAACAAGAACAATCGAGATAAAACTGGAATTCAATACCAGTTTTTACTTATAACTTTCAAGGTGGGTAAAAGGGAGAATCAAATTTGTCAATAGTGTGAATAGCTACTTTGGAGAAATGCTTTTTGACGTTCACCACTGTTCAAGATCTGCGTGCCACAAATACTAACGAAAAAAGAAGCCTCTATTATTGCATTCTTCTTTTCTTAATTTGTAGATATTTACAAAAGAAGTTTTGCCGACGCATGGAGAGGGAATAGAATAAATGTCATGACCTTTGTTCATAATAGTGACTCTATTGAAGAATTTAGACACATCTCTCTTTTGAATTGTGTTTAACCTGATTCTTTAAAATTACTTGAAGCTATCTTTAAAAAATGCTTATGACTAAACAGATTATCCTATCCCTAATCTAATTTGCCGACAGTAGGCAAACATTCGTGGGCCTACAAGGAGCTAGGCTGAGGTATACACGTTCTAATGAACTCTTTTGTCTTATTGTTCCACACTACTTACTTTAAGTTATTTGGATTAAGGGGAATGTTCGTTGGTGTTTTTGTTACATCTATCTTAAACACGGTTAGATGTGATAACAATTGTTTTACCAAAAAATATAATTTTCGGCTAAAACAATTGAGTTTATATAATAATGGGTTAAACTTAGTTAAAAATAATATCTCTAGATGTGAGTTCCAGAAACGTGAATAACATTAGACAGATCTAGTAGTGGGTTGACTACAACAAACATTAATTGTTCTAAAAATTGTGAGCAGTAATGGAGGAAGAACTAATAATGAATAACATTAAATGACATTTTAGTAAATGGGAGAAGTGGTTCATCCAATAAAGGATGAACTAGATGATTGTCCCTCCTAACAATGATGAGTGACAGATAAATCCTAGAATGTTCGAATTATTTTCATATCTGATAGAAAAGTGTGGATTAATATGAACAAGAATTTTGATGAAAGGGTAGTGTTTGTATCTTTATAAAAGAGAGAGAATCTTTTCTCAAAAGTCTATTCTTATCAAATGAATGTTACATGCCTTATATCACTTACTCTTTTTCTATATATATATATATATATATATATATATATATATATATATATATATATATATGAGACATACTCCTAACACACCCTAATAGTACAAGTGCAGAGAATATCCACTAGAATATTCTCTTTAATATTCCACTTTAAAAATGAGTCGTTACAACTCTGCTAATGGTGCTCGATCTCGCCCGTTGTTGACATCTCGACCACAAACCTCGCTGCTTCCTGGTCGACCTCGATTGACCCATTCCTTAGTGTTATATTGCCCTAAATATTTTAGGACAGATTTTGACCTATACAGTTAGTCCCTTCGCTTATTGAGGCCGGCCTCAAACGGCCTTGATGAGCGGATTCTGTTTGTCGTGGTCGAGAAGATTGGACGAGATGGCGACATGGACTTTCATGAGCCGCAACTTTTGGGGTTGCGTCGTTTCTGGATCAAAGTGATGTCATGACATCATGCGTCATTATGGTACGTTTTTTTGATGCTTTGCGTTATTTCGCGTGCGTCTGGTGATTGGATCTACAGCTTCAATATCTGTGGTAGGTAATGATGGCATAATTTCTTGGTTTCGATGTCCGAATTCTTATAAATAGGGATGTGAGGGCACAAACTCGTGTTTTACATATTTCCCATATTGAAACCTTGTGCCTCTTTCTTCTTATTCTATTGTTGTGTATCTTTCCCTACTTTAGAGATCTTCTTTGCGTTTAACTTTTTGTTATTCGAATTTCCTCTATTTCTTTAAAACTATGGTTAAAGTATCTTCTGGTCCTGGTGAGGGAAATGACCCGGCTCCCTTGGCGATGGTCTTGCCTCCTCACGTGGAAGGCGTCTCTGTGGCCGTGTAGGATGAGAACTTTCCCATGGTAGAGGAGATAATTCTTTGTGGTAATAAAGTCAGGTCTGACTTTACAAATGCGCCTGAGGCTGTGCCCGAGATCTTTGAGTCGGCGATGAAAGAGGCCAATTTATTAGAGCTTAGGGCTAAATATGGCATTCCCGCTCATATCGGGTTGGTCCCTGCAGGGCAGGATGTGGCACAAGTCCACCTCCCCTAGGTATTATGCGTTCTACGCCTACCCCTTTCATGTTGGCTACACTCTTCCCCTTCTCCCCTTGGCGAAGAAATTCTGTCGTTTCTATGGCGTTTGTCCGGCTCAACTTGCGCCATATATATACAAGCTCATTAAGATGTTTACTAAGTTCGTAGAATTGGCCGGGGTCGAGATCACCCTTCGACATTTGATGCATCTCTTCGCCCCTAGTTTCTATAGGGGATAATGTTGAACCTTCACCATCGAGGGGGCAAGTTCCTGGTGGTGAAGATGGACGATAAGGCGAGCCGGTAGTTCTGGCACAATATTTTCTTTTTCAGAGCTGAGGACGTGGTGGCCAACGTAGACGGCTTTCCCGAGATGTGGAATTATATTCGTAAGCGTCTAACCCTTCTTCGTTGAAACATTTGATTGGCTTGTTCTAGTCGTGGGTTTTGAACTTTTGTTCCCTTCTTATGCAGCCAAGACTATGCCCCCTCATTTGGTCGGGGATATTTCTGATTGGGTTGGTCGGGTTCTCCCTCACATCGTGGTGATTCACGAGTGGCCGGGTTTCTTTAAGAAGTTTGGGCTTGCTTCTTCCTTGACCAGTGAGCTCGCCTATTTTTGTTCATTTTGTTTTGGCCTATTAAACACCTATTTCTTATAGTTTGCTTTTGCTGATAGTGATAACCTTTTTCGATTCTTTCTTTTCCAGGCCGAGGATCTTCGAGGAGGCCGAAAGCTCCCCCTCCTGCATTCAGTAAGAGGAAAGTTGCCTCCTCTTCGCCGTATATCCCCCATACGACCGCGACTAGGCCTAATTGCTCTTCTGTTTCTGTTGCCTCCTCGACCGTGACTAGGTCTACTCCGTCTTCAGCTCCGTCTACCGCTGCCTCAGCTCTCAGCCTGCAAATATTTCGACAGTTGAGCTTCCGACTTTACCTTTTATTCTGTCTTGTGGACGGGGAGTAGGAATCATCGCCAAGCGATGGGAGTTTGGTACCCTGCAAGAGAAGGTTAGTGGATGTTGGTGACAGGGTTGCCCAGGCTGTAGATTCTGTGATAGATGATTTTACCATCCACGGGACGACGACCATAATACTTGAAGATGACGTCGAGCTGGAATATGAGGTCCCGATATCGGCTGAGGCTGTAGAGGACGTCTCCCTGATTTCTGTGACAACGAAAGCCGAAGGGCCGTCTGCAAGGGTTTCTGATTATTCGCGGCAAGAGGGGACATCGACCTCGCGACTGGCTGACGGTGCTTCTTCGCCGGCTAATAGAAGGGATAAAGGCGTGGTCGAGGATGGATATGAGACGAGCTCAGACCTTGATGCTACAGAGCTGAGGATGGTAGAAAAGGGATTTACTCAGCTCGAAGTGAAACTGGAAGGGTCTACACGGACTATCGTGATCCCCATGGACTGTGACCTGTTAAAAACACAGAGAATGTGGTCCCTGCCCTCGGTCCCCTTTGTTCCGAGGTGGAGAGTGAAACCCTTGATGAGTTGGACGATGCCACCTTATCGAGGAGCATAGGCAGTCTCGCTCTCAGGGTAAATTTTTCAAGGCTTCTTTTTCTTGTCTGCTTTGTTTAGATTTTTGGTCTTCGTTTTAGTGCTTTATTCTCGTCAGCATATGTGTTATCGTGTTTGACTCTCTTTCTTTTTGTGATTGCAGACCGTGATCTTGGAAATCTAAAGCGCCCGAAGGGAGGAGAGGCGTAAGGCTATCTTTAGGAAACTTCAGTGCAAATACTTTGAGTACCGGGGCAAGTATCAGGAAATCCACAGGCGTTTTTTCGAAGGCGGCAATTTGTAGACACTTCTGGACGAGTTGAAGCAAAAAGATGACGAGCTGGTGAAGGTCATCGAGAAATTCAGTGTCCTTGAGGGGACGTTGAGAATTAAAGAACAAGAAGAGCTCGAGGTCAGTAGGGCTGTGGAGGTTCAGTGCAACGACCTCCAGACGTAGGTGATCGAGTTACACAGGCAATTGGATGAGTGTCTCTTGCAGATGGAGGTTCTTCATAGCGAGATCATCGAAAAGGCAAAACGAGCTGGATAAGGGCTTCGAGGAAGACAGAGGCCCTTGAGATGGTGATCCAGACCCTCAGTTCTGAGCGGGAGAATGACTTGGAAATGACAATGTTGAAAGAGGAGCGGCTTGATGAGAGGATCGGAAAGTTGTAGAAAGAGAATTCTGACCTCTACGACCGAGTTGCTACCATTGAGGCCGAGAAGGCCCAATTACTAGTGCGACCGTACTCTTCTCATACTTTGGACTTTCCTAATATTCCTAGGGAATTATACGAGGAGTGGATTCATGCTGAGGCCCAGTTGGATGTGATCCGAGATTTGCGTACGACGGGATCTGTTTCTGGGGTCGCCCTTGAAGATGCTTTTGTCAAGGCTCGTGAAGCTCGAGTCGCTTTCTGGTATGATCCTGCTACGCCAGAGGCCGACGAGGGCGAGGGGACGAAGATGCAAACCGTCTTGAGCAAAATGCTTGGTATGATGATGCATATCTTGAGGGTGAAGGCGGCGATGTCGAGGGTGTTGAAGGTCTATAAAGTGACGTAGTTGAGGGCCAGGTCAGCGAGGATGATGCAGGCGATGAAGGTGGTGGCCAGTAGTTTTCTTTTTTGTCTTTTTTGTATATCTTTGTATGTAGTTGGTGGAGTTTTTATGAGCTTTTGTAAAGATGTTCCAAGTATGAAATGTCAAATTTGTTATTTGCAAATGATTTTCTTCCTGTTGTTCGTACTTGTATTTTTTTTGTTGATTTCGTCGCTTGGTTGCCTTGATTTTCTTGCCGTAATCACTTAGTTCGAATAAGGTCGAACATATCCTAAGTTTAATTATCGCCAAGGATCAGTGGGTGTTAGTTCAAACAAGGTCGAACATAACACATGTTTAACTATGGCCTAGGGCCAATGGGTGTTAGTTCGAACAAGGTCGAACATAACCTACATTTAATTATGGTCGAGGGCCGGTGAGGTCGAACATATCCTAGATTTAATTGTGGTCGAGGTCCAGTAAGTGTTAGTTCGAACAAGGTTGAACGTAACCTACGTTTAATTATGGACGAGGGCCAGTAGGTGTTAGTTCGAACAAGGTTGAACGTAACCTGTGTTTAATTGTGGCCGAGGGCCGGTAAATATTAGTTCGAACAAGGTCGAACATAACCTACATTTAATTATGGCCGAGGGCCAGTAGGTGTTAGTTCTAACAAGGTTGAACATAACCTACATTTAATTATGGCCGAGGTCCAGTAGGTGTTAGTTCGAACAAGGTTGAACGTAACCTACGTTTAATTATGGCCGAGGGCCGGTAGGTGTTAGTTCGAACAAGGCTGAACATAACCTACGTTTAATTATGGTCGAGGGCCAGCAGGTGTTAGTTCGAACAAGGTTAAAAATAACCTACGTTTAATTGTGGTCGAGGGCCGGTATGTGTTAATTCAAACAAGGTAGAACATAACCTACGTTTAATTATGGCCGAGGGCCGGTTGGTGTTAGTTCGAACAAGGTCGAACATAACCTACGTTTAATTGTGGCCGAGGTCCGGTAGGTGTTAGTTTGTACAAGGTCGAACATAACCTACGTTTAGAAAGATATGCTTCTAGGTGTGGAGTTTGTCGACATCATAAACTTTAAGCATTGTTGATTTGGTTGTGTATTTGGAGAAATAGAAATAAACTTCATGAATTGTTGCTTTGTTCATACACTTGGAGAGATTTACAAATTTTGGGGCGTTGGCTGTTGTTCCAGTCCTAGTATCGGTCTATCTAGTCCCTTCATTGGTCGACCTGGAGAAGGCTTGAGAGGTCGAGCAATGAACTGACCGCCATGTGCCTCCGTCCTTGTGTACTTCGACTTGAAGTGTCCCCTTTATCTCCTCGTTAAAAACCTCCTTGAGAAAACTCAATTGGAATAAAACTCAAGTGAGGGAAAAAAGAGTACGACTTGGGGGACGCTTTATCTCTAAGAAGTTGAAGTACTTGAGTTAGGTAATATTCCAGTTGTTTGGTTGTAGTTTTTCTTCCATTATTTCTAGTTGGAATGACCCTTTATTCGTTGTTGCTGTGATTTTGTACGGACCGTCCCAATTTGTTCCTAGTTTGCCTTCCCGTGGGTCTTTGCTTGCTTGTGTTTTAGCTTTAGGCACGTAGTCCCCGACTTTGAGAGGACTGGCCTTTGCCTTCTTGTTGTAATAGTGTTCTGCTTGTTGTTTTCGGGCAATCATTCTTATTTAGGCCATGTCTCTTCGTTCTTTGACTTTGTTGAGTTCCTGCCTTCTACTTTCATCGTTTATAGGTCCGCTCTCGTGAGAGTATCTTAGACTGGATTCCCCGACCTTGACAGGTATTACTGCATCAGTCCCATAGACTAAAGAGTAGGGTGTCTCTCTTGTGCTTGTCTTCGACGTTGTTCAGTAGGCCCACAAAACTTCTGGTAATATTTCTGACCATAGTCCCTTGGCGTCTTCGAGTTTCTTCTTCATAATGTTCAGTATCGACTTGTTGGAGGACTCCGCTTGCCCGTTGACCGCGGGGTGGTATGGCATCGAAAGTATTCTTTTGATATGCCACTTCTCAAAAAATTCAGCGACCTTCTCCCCCGTGAATTGTGGTCCGTTATCGCAGCTGAACTCCTTGGGGAGGTCGAACCGACATATGATATTTTTCCATATAAAGGCGATTACTTCATGTTCATGTATTTGAGTGAACGCTCCTGCTTCCACCTACTTAGAGAAATAGGCAGTTAAAACCAGAAGGAAGCGTACGTTACCTCGCCCTACTGGGAGGGGGCCCACCATGTCCATCCCCCATTTGATGAACGACCAAGGTAAGGTAACCGAGTGGAGGTGTTCTCCTGCTTGGTGAATCATTGGGGCGTTTTAGCATTGCTCGTATTTTTTCACGAAGTCCGCGACTTCATTTTTCATGGTGGGCCAGCAATACCCTGCTCGTATGAGGCATCCAACCAAAGCCCTATTGCCGGAATGAGCTCCACAATGGCCTTCGTGGACCTCCTCAAAGACGCGCCACGTCTGATTTGGGCCCAAGCATTTCGCTAGAGGGCCGCCGTATGTTCTCTTATGCAGGTAGTTGCGGATGTTGTTGTACCTAGCCGCTTGCATTCTCAGTTTCTTGGCCTTTTATCATTTGGTAGTACGCCATCATGCAAGTAGGTAACAATACGATTGCGCCAATCCTAAGTCAAGTTTATGGTTCTTACCTCGATCTGGTCTATCGAGGAATTGAGAATGAGAACTATACTTCTTATCACGCCTAAACCCGAAGAGGCGTGACCGGCACCCGGTACCATACTCGGCCCGAGCGTACCACTCTATAACTGTGAACTCTAGAGTGGTAACCCTTAACCTAGGCTGATGATGCCATATTCTGAATCATCTGAAAATATCATCTCTCTCATCTGAGGGTAAACATACCCAAAAACTCTATATATATATATATATATATATATATATATATATATATATATATATATATATATATATATATATATATGTAGGGCTGACGAGGTTGCTATGAACATCTACTGATATACAAACTATACAAGACTTGTCTACAAGCCTCTAGAGATAGTTGAACTGTATCATGGCCGGGACAGGGCCTCGAGCTACCCATCAAACCTGTATATATAAAATAGACTCCAAGGTCTAGACCTGGTAACTCCGGGGAAGTGGAGCTTACTAACCAAGCTGATATTTGGCTCTGTCTACTGGGAAAGTCTATCCAGCTGTCTATCAGGATGTGCAGATATGAAATGCAGCATCTCCAACAAAGGGACGTTAGTACAAAATAATGTACTGAGTATGTAAGGCAACAAAATAACTGAAAGTTGAAACTGAACTGATGATAGAATAACTGAATGTAACTAGGAGTCAAAAATAATCTGAAGATATGCTTACATGCAGATACTGGCTCAACTCTCTCCATATAGTATGTAAAATAGTTGTTCGGCCCTATAAGGCTCGGTATGTGTAATTGCCCTGCCGTAGTAGGCTTGCTCATAGGCGCTCGGCCATACTAGGCTCTGTATCTCAGCCATTCTGGGCTCGGTATATGCACTCTCTG
Source organism: Nicotiana tomentosiformis (assembly GCF_000390325.3). Taxonomy (NCBI): domain Eukaryota; kingdom Viridiplantae; phylum Streptophyta; class Magnoliopsida; order Solanales; family Solanaceae; genus Nicotiana; species Nicotiana tomentosiformis. The sequence continues at coordinate 82,983,551 of NC_090822.1, read as the reverse complement.
CTCTCTTGGCTGAAAGAAGACAATACTAAACTGAATATGAAGTCCCGATAAGGGAGAATACTATAACTTCTGAGACTAGGATAATGTGAATAAATTCAGGAATACGAACTTCTTTTTATGCCTCGTTATCTAACTCATGTAGTTACAAAATCATGCCAAAATGAAGAAAGGTTTAGCCTTAACATACCTTATCACAATCTTTCCAATCACCAAGTTGAACTCGCCTCTTCGTGCCTTAATCTACAACAATGATAGTATACTATCATTAAGTTACGAAAGGTACAACTATCGCACAACGAACGACAAGCTTATTTTGTATTAAAATGGACAGCATCTCCCCTATAATACTTACTTCCTCCAAATTCAAGATAACACCAACAACACAAGAATACAACAATATAAACATGTATACATTATTTTTCAACCTTATATACACCATAAAATACTACAAAATAGCCCAACACACCCTAATCTCTTCATACACAAAACGACCATCGTAGTAGTGTCAAATAGCCCAAAAATGTTATGACGATCGACCAACCCACCACCCAGTATTTATATGGTGTTTCTCCATACCCTTACTCCTCCAAAACTCCACAAAATAGTAGTAAAACACTCAGCCCAACAGCACCACAAAACAGTCCACAAAATAGTCCACTACAAGTGAATAACTCTAACTCACGACTTCCAATCACCGTCCCGTGAGTTCTTACAAATATAGAACGACTTACTATGAATCTACAGCATAAAAAATGAATGAAAGAGAGCAGTAAACTTACCTTATTTGGTGAATAACTCAGCTCCTATCTTGGTTCTTCAAACTCTAGGCTTTACCTCCAATTAGAACTTGAAAGGGAAAGAAAATCAATTGGGGTTTGTGGGCAATTTTTGGGAGGATTTTTGCAGAGATTATGTGTGGTTATTTTTCCCTATTATCAGTCTAATATATGAAGGGGATAAGCCTTTAAAAATGCCTCTTTGGATGACCCGAACTGGCCCATTTTGGACGACACAAACTGGCCCATTTTTGGATGACCCGAATGGCCCATTTTGGGATTTTCGTTTAAACAAGTAGGTGACAGTATGCGCAGTCTCGCAAAAACGCCCATATCTATCTACTCTGATATCGTATTGACAAACAGTTTAATAAGTTAGAAAATAGACTCACATATATTTAATTTAATGGGTGTAACACCCCATAACTCTAAGTATATTGGGAGCAAATGGCAGTTACATTTGACCCAAAGTTTCAGTAAAACTTATGAACTTAACTTGTGATGACTTTCATCGACTTTTGTTCCACCACTCGCTTGACTTCAAAAAATAACACACGACTATCATATGACTAATATAACTCATAACATAACCTTCTTATCATGTTAAACACCCTGGTCTCACCCCAAAAGTACATTCTATAACATTCCCAAATTGTCGACTTTCGACGAAACATTATTTCTTCAATTCCTTTAGCTTCTGAACCTTCCAACCCTTTTTGTACTTGTTGTTTATGATCTTCAATATTTGTAACCTCTGATGTAACATGATTAACTTACTTTGTAAACTTTTCAAATATAATTTCATTTCTAAGCTTACATCAAATGACTTATGACGTACTCGTACGTACGAAAACATGAGTTGTAACACTTCTGTCTCCGGTTGCAATATTTTTGGTGGCTGTGGCTAGTTTGGCGAGGTTGTCCGCCTCGACATTCTATGCTCGTGGGATCTGGTCGAGTTGACATTCGTCGAACTCGAGAAGCAGATTACAGATTTCGGTATGTTATTTTTGTAACCTTTGTTACTTGATTTGGAAATTCCTTGTAACTTGGTTGACAACGAGTTGAGAATCGCAGCGTATTCTTAACCATTTTGCCCCAAATTTGAGTGCTAGAATTAACCCTATAATTACGGTCTCATACTCTGCTGCGTTGTTAGTCATGTCCGGGTACCTTATGGACTGGCGAATCACTTCGCCGGTTGAGACTTCGAGTGCGAGTCCCAGTCTGAAACCTTACGCGTTAGACGCGCCGTCATTGTACAGGACCAAGAGGTCCTGTGTTTGGGGAGAAATATGGACGACTTCTCTTTCAACTTCGGGCATTATTTTTGCACTGAAGTCGGCGACGAAGTCAGCAAGAACTTGTGACTTTATCGATGTTCGTGGCTGATATGCGATATTGTGCTCGCTTAGTTCGATGGCCCATTTGGACAACCTTCCCGATAGCTTGGGCTTATGCAAAATGCTTCTTATCGAGGAAGTTGTGACGATCGAGATTGGGTGGCACTGGAAATACGGACTAAGCTTTTATGAAGCTACGACTAAGGCCATGGCCCATTTTTCGAGGTGAGGGTATCCTATCTCGATGTCGACCAGTTTTTTCTAATGTAATAGATGGGAGACTACGTACATTTATTTTCTCGGACCAGGACTACGCTCACAGCTACTTCAGATACAGCGAGGTAGATGAGGGGACGTTCCCTCGGCTCTGGTTTCGAAAGCAATGATGGCGACGACAAATATGCTTTTAATTCCTTCAGGACTTGGACAGACTCAGAAGTCCGGAGGTCATTATCCTTCTTGAGTACGTCAAAGAATCTGTGACACCTATTTGATGATCGTGAAATGAACCTTGAAAGGGCAGTGATACGGCTAGTCAACCTCTAAACTTTTTTTTTGGTGGTCAAGTGTTCTGGTATCCCGTCGATGGCTTTAATTTGATCGGGATTGACCTCGATTCCTCGTTGTGATACCGGAAATACTAAATGTTTTCAAGAGGACACGCCGAACGTACACTTTTCGGGGTTCAGTTTCATTCTATATTGTTTGAGTATGTCAAAGGTTTCTCTTAGGTGGTCGATGTGATCTTCTTTCCTTTTGGACTTGACTAGCATGTCGTCTATGTAGACTTCCATCGTTTTTCCAAGCTGGTCTTTGAACATCCTTGTCACCAACCTTTGGTAAGTTGCCCCTGTGTTTTTCAGCCCGAAGGGTATGACCCTATAATAGTACGTCCCCCTGATGGGTGATGAAAGTGGTTTTCTACTGATGCTCAGTAATTCATGTACGACCATTGCGTCGATGAGTTGGTCGATATGGGATAACAGAAACTTATCCTTGGTGCATGCTTTGTTCAAATATGTGAAATCTACGCGCATCCGCCATTTCCGATTCTTCTTTTTCACCATGACCACGTTGGCGACCCACTGAGGGTATTTTGACTCCATGACGGAGCCATTTTTCAATAGCTTTTCCACCTCTTCGCGTACTGCGTCATTGATCGATGAGTTGAACTTACGCCTGACCTACCTCACTGGGGGGTAGAATGGGTCGACGTTCAGCTCGTGCGTGACTATTTCCTTCAGGATACCCGGCATATCTGCATGGCTGAAAGCAAACAAGTCCGCATTAGTGGTTAAGAATTAGCGGTATTTACCTGGTTCCTGAAGTTTACATCCATTGTAAGCTTTCTTGCTGTGATCGTTGGTGTCTAATTAAACAGGATCGAGGTTTTCTATGGTCGATTCTACAGTTTTGACCATATCAGGGTCTTTGATGACGTCTTCGCTATCATCACATATCGATATCGACCCTATTGATTGGTATGCCTCTTTTTCTTAGTCCTTCGCTTGTTGAGTGGCCATGCAATCTAGGGAGATGTGGTTGCATTCTTAGGATATGCGTTTTTCCCCTTGTATCTTGAATATCCCCCATGGAGGCAGGAATTTGATGACCTGGTATAAGCTGGAGGGGATGGCCCTCATAGTGTGTATCCATTGTCGCTCTATTATGGCGTTGTATGTTGTGTCTTGGTCCATGATGTGGAACGTGGTCTCCAAAGTGACACCAGCGGCCAGAATGGGGAGTGTGATTTTGCCTGATGTTCGTTCAACTGCATTGTTAAAACCAGTTAGCGTGATGCAATGTGACACTATCTTATCTTCGAGTTTCATTTATACAAGTACTCGATGATGGATTATGCACGTTCCACTCCCATCGTCTACCATAATGTGTCTCACATCAGTATCTAAAATTTGTAAAGTAATAACAAGGGCATTATAGTGAGGGAAAACCCAACCATTAGTATATGACTTATCGAAGATGATACTTGCGGGTGATCGATCGTTTGAGCTTGTGGGTAGTGGTGAACTTTACGTTGTTGATGGAAGCATCTTCGCGTGGACAGTGCAGGTTGGTGAGGGCGGTTTCGGCGGCCCTTGATGTTGTTCGCGTCCTCTGGCAAAGTTGGTCTTTCCTCAGTCACTCAACAACTCTTTGAGGTGTCCCTGTCGTAACATGTTTACGACCTCCTGCCTTAGGGCGATGCAATCTTCAGTTTTGTGCCCTCGTTCTTGATGGAACTCGCAAAGGGCATCCGATTTTCTGGTACTCGGAACTGACCTCATCTTTTGTGGCCACTGCACCTTTGGTCCGAGCTTTTCTAAGGCGTAGACTATTTCTGTAGGTGACACACAAAAGTTGTGAGCGGATAATAAAGAAGGCTTACCTCTTTCGTTCCGGTGAGTCCCTATCCTTGATCTGGGTGGGCCTTCTTCGTGGTGGGAGGATGTGGGTGCAACGGTCGCTCTAACATATGGTTGATGTCGTTCCCTATTGGGTTGTAAAGCAGTGAGGTCCCTTCGGGTATCATTTCTTCAATCTTTTCTGGATTTGGCCTGTACCGAGGTCAGTCGATGAGTTGGTCCATTGAGGTCGTCGTCGTTTGCTCGAACCTCGGCACAATATGCGTTGTGTATTTCATCCCAAGTGGTTGGGGGATACTTCATCAGTCGACTCAATAGCTTTCTAGTCTCCCTCGAACCGTACCGTCCCTGCTCAGCTCATTCTGGAAGGCTGCGGCTGCCATCCCTTCTGACATGTTCGGTAGGGTCATCCTTACTCGGTTGAAACAGGCGAGGAATTCCCTCAGTCCCTCTCTTGGAGATTGATTAATAGTAAATATGTCGTTCACTCTTGCCTCGTCTTTCTTGTCCCCAGCATGGGCCGTTACGAACTTGTCGTCTATCTCTTCGAAAGTTTCAATGAAACGCGCAGGTAGTTGTGTATACCATGTCAACGCTCCTCTTGTGAGGGTTTTACCAAATTTCTTCAACAAAATGGAGGATACTTGTTCTTTGGTGAGATCATTGCCTTTCACGCCAGTGATGTAGTGAGTCACATGATCTTCAGGGTTAGTCGTGCCATCATATATTTTTAGGTAGGGCGGCATTTTGAAGGTCTTCGGTATGGCATGCGGGGCTGCATCGTCATTGTATAGTTGTTTGAAAAATCAGTCGGCGTCTCTCTTCGGCAACAGTTTGGGGCTCTCGGTATTTTATCGACCCTTTTCTGGTGTTCTTTCATTTGATCTCGGAGTTCCTTGTTCTAGTTCTCCATTTCCTCCATCCTTTTCAAGATGGTTGCAAGAGCGTTATCACCCGCATTATTAATGATGTTGTGAGTAATTCCTGTTGTTGGAGGTGGTGGGAGTTGATCGCAATGTTCGTTCGCCTGTTGCACGGTGCAAATCCTTGCATTTTCCATAGTCGCGCCTCGGGCACACTTGTTGAGGACGCTGACTAGCGTATCGGTTAGCCCTGCTTCGAGGAGCTTTTTTACAACTGGGGGCGTTTCTTCCCCAACTGATGCGGAGGCTCCCATATTAAGGGATTTTGTGATGCTGCAGTGAGGAGGGGGTGACCCATTTCGCCTAGGAGAGGTATTGGGCGCTGCGTCCTCGTTCGCTATTTCATAGTTCTCATTGATGACGTTCATGAGGTTGGTTGGGAGGTCACTTATTATTCTCGTCCTTTCTTCTCTGTTATCCGCCATATTGGATTTGTGCATATAAAGAAAGGAGATCTTGTTCCTTTTTTTTACGTTAGCGATCCATGTTAGTTATAGATCTAGAAGAAACTAAAAATTTAACTAGAAAATCCCCACAGACGGCGCCAAATTGTTTGACCAAAAAATATAACTTTCGGCTAAAACTGTTGAGTTTATATAATAATGGGTTAAACTTAGTTAAAAATAATATCTCTAGATGTGAGTTCCGAAAACGTGAATAACATTAGACAGATCTGGTAGTGGGTGACTACAACATACATTAATTGTTCTAAAAAGTGTGAGCAGTAATGGAGGAAGAACTAATAATAAATAACATTAAATGATATTTAAGTAAATAAGATAAGTAGTTCACCCAATAAATGATGAACTAGATGATTGTCCCTCCCGACAATGATGAGTGACACGTAAATACTAGAATGGTCGAATTATTCTCGGATCTGATGGAAAAATGTGGAATAATATGAATAAGCATATTGATGAAAATGTAGTGTTCGTATTTTATAAAAGAGAGAGAATCTTTTCTCAAAAGTCTGATCTTATCAAACGAATGTTACATGCCTTACATCACTTACTTTTTTTCAATATATATGAGACATACTCCTAACATACCTTAATAGTACAAGTGTAGAGAATATTCACTAAAATATTTTCTTTAATATCCCACTTTAAAAACTAGCCGTTACAACTCTGCTAATGGTGCTCGATCTCGCTCGTTGTTACATCTCTACCACAAATCTCGATGCTTCCCGATCGACCTCGATTGACCCAATCCTTAGTGCTATATGGACCTAAATATTTTAGGACAGATTTTGAGCTATACAACCATATAAATTAGATATAATTGCAAGGGTTGGGTTAAAATAGACTATATCTTAACAGTTGATGCGAGCCGTGACTATTTATTCGTTCAACTTTTTAAAAGTCGATACCATGCACTTAAAAAATGTTATGAACATCACTTAATATATTAATTTTTCGTCTTTATTTTTGACTCAAATATCTTAATCCAACAACAATGTCGACGTGGACCTTACGTCCTCACGTAGGTCGTACGCACGGCAGGTCTATGATTAGGAAAAGACACAACAAGCTTATTGGTGGTGGTCCATTTCTTATGACCTCCTAGCTCGTGAAGTTACAGCTGACAAGTCACAAGAGCTTGTTGGCATCCATGATTAACACATGCAATTGGAGCGGAAATGTTTTCCTCACCATCTATCCCTACGATCAACTTTCAAAAAGAAGATACAAAACTTTTTAAATTGGGAAAATACACCTCCTACCTGTCCCGAAAAATCAATTTCACGCAACGTACTAGTACTACCTTGTGAAATTAATACCTCTTTCAAGGTAAGATGACACAGAAACTAATTTCACTTTTAAAAAAATATAAAAAACTACTTAAATTTTATGCGTGTTCATTTTCTCATTGGTTATTACATTTAATTACACTTAATTAGTTGTATTTAAATGTAACAACCAATGGGAAAATGAACGAACTTAAGTAGCTTTTTATGTTTGCTACTTAAATTTTACGGACGTTCATTTTTTCATTGGTTGTTACATTTAAATACAACTAATTAAGTGTAATTAAATGTAACAACCAATGAGAAAATGAATATCTGTAAAATTTAAGTAGCTTTTTATTAGTTTAATTAGTTGTATTTAGACAAGAATGTGTTACTTTAGTGGTGCACACCCTTCGCTTCCAACCAAAAAATTGTGAGTTCGAGTCATCCCAAGAGCAAGGTGGGGAGTTTTCGAAGGGAGGGAGCCGATGGTCTATCGAAAACAGCATCTCTACCCCATGGTAGGGGTAAGGTTTGTGTACACACTACCCTCTCCAGATCCACTAATAAAATTATACTGGATTGTTGTTGTAATTAGTTGCATTTAGTGTAATATTAACCCTTTTTATTTTTATTTTCCTTGTTCTTTTTCATATTCCCGTTTTTTTTTTCTTCTCTTTCCTCCATTGTCACGAGACAGCAACACCGTACAATCATAAATCATATCAGAACAAAAATTAAAGATTGATAGTTCTTTCTCCGCCTATTTTATCACCTCCTCTGCCCTCCAATTGTTCTTCACAGCTTGGCTGGAGCAAACAATTACCAAGGTGAAAACGAAAACCCACCACTTTATTGGATCTTTCTTAGCTTCCTCTTACTTTGCGGTTGTGCTCTATATATTAACTTCGCTTTACATTTTTATATTTTGATCAAGATGGAAAGAAGAAAAAGGAAAAGTTGAGCGTGAAATTAACTTTTCGGGACAGAAAGCAACTTATGTATTTTCTCAAAATTAATGTGAAGTTTGGAAAAAGGAGAAAGGGAGGAATGACAATGCGTTGCAATTAATTTTCCCAGTTGAAATGACTCAAAATGTCCAAGCCGTGACTAGCACCTAATAATATCTATCTCGAGTTAATCATAACAAAAAAGTTCATAGTCTCAATTCAAAATGATAAGAAGCCTAATAATAAGATATGAATATCGTTAAGTAAACTCTGAATTTTTTATTACAATGCGGAAGCAAAATTTACAATTCAAGATCAAGTGATACAAGTCATGAGTTTCCATGAATGAGTTCATACAATGATAGGAACTATATAAACGGAATAACTAATAGTAAAGAAAACTCCAAGCCACCATTGAACTAGAAAGTTGACTCACACATCAGTGGCGGCTCAACGAATTTGGTGGCCTAAAGTCAAAATGTTACGACCCAAATCTCATAATAGGTCGCTATGGTGCCCAACGATGTGGTAATTAGACAAGCCAACGGTGATCCTCCAATTTAATTATTCATTTTAACCTTTAAACTTAGAAATATCATTAGATAAATAGAAATCAAATCTAGAACTCAAGAAAACATACGCACTGTTTTACCAAAATAACGAGTACGAATAGTACATAAAGCAAAGTGATAGTATCAATAAGTACAACTACGAAAGTCCACTAGAAACCTCCAAAACCTTGTGTCACAAGTGAATGAGCAATCTAGGGAATATATAAAACTACTACATCTACTGTCTGAAATGGAATAGACAGAAACAGTAAATAAGACAGAGGGAGACTCTGGGTGCTGCAGATTGAGGCTGGGAAGGCATCTCACCACTAAGTCTCCGCGAAATGCGACTACGCGCTCGTGTGACCATTGGAAGTACTCGTTTCAGTACTTGCATAATCAGTGCAGAAGTGTAGTATGAGTACGTAAATCAACGTGTACCTAGTAAATATCCAGTCTAACCTCGAAGAAGTAATGACGAGGAGTCGACTTGACATTTACTAGTGGTCAAAATAATAAAATACATAAAGTAGACAGGTAAGAAACACAACAAGTAACAATGAACAAATAACTTTAATAATAAATTTTCAAACATAGATCGTTACAAAATCACTAAGATGTCATAATCGTCCTCGAAGGCACAAAATCAACTAATATTAATACCAAATCAAATCCCAAGTGTTACACACGAGTCTACCGAGGCGAACAACCCGATCTCATAAGAATAGTGTTACATGATTCTGCCGAGGTGAACGACTCGATCCCATAAAAATAACTCACAATACTGCCGATGTGAATGGACTGATCCCACAAGAATAGAGAAACTCTCTCACTCGCGAAAATACATGTGAGTCAAGAAGACACGGAACTACCATTCATTAATATTTCATTATTTTCAAAGTAAGAGGCTCGATCATTATTTTTATTCCAGTCTCAATCTGAGTCATAAATTAATGAAATCAAACAAACAAGATTAATCTAAATAACACATTTAAATCTAGCTACGTACGGACTCTCGTCACCTCGTACGTACGTAGCTCCCACAACAAGTAGCACACAATAAGTAATACACCTACATGGATAATTTCCTCTTACAAGATTAGGCAAGAGACCTACCTCGCTACCAAGTTCTCTACTCGGCTCTTAAACCTCGCTAGAAATCCCCAAACGATGTCGAGCAATCCAAAACTAGTCAAAAGTCGTACAAATCAATCAATATATGTTCAAAAGTTCATAGTTCATCTATTAGAGTAATTTTCCAACCCAATCCGGAAAGTCCTTAAAAATCACCTCCGGGCCCACGTGCATGGTTTTCGAAAATGTTTGAAGATATTTGTTACCTATGATCGCACGAACTCAAATATATAATTTATTTCCAATTCCATAATCAATTTCGTGGTCAAATTTCATTTTTACCAAAACCTAGATTTTCAACAAAATCCCATAATTTTTACTACTTTCCATATTAAATCTACTCATAATCCATGTATTAAAATCATAGTTGGTAAAAACCACTTACCTTGTGATGTTGATAAAAATTCCACACAAAAGGGCTTTCAATTTCGTCCAAGACCAAGTGAAAATGAGAGAAAAGAGAGATAAGTCCCGCATTAAAATCAAGTCTACCCAGGTCTCCCTTCTTCGCGATTGCAAAAACCAACTTCCCAGCTAACTAATTTTACCCTTCACGTTTACGACCTCGTGGTTGCGTTCGTGATGGACCATCTCTCATTCTTCCGCATTCGCGAAGGCCAGATGCCTTCTAGCCCAGCCCAGCTTCTAACCCTTCTTCGCGTTCGCGAAGAAGGACTAGATTCTCCCTTGCATTCGCGAAGAGTAAAATCCCAGACTTCCCTCCACGCTTCTTCGCGATTGCGAAGCACACCAGCAAAATTTCAGCCAACTCAACTTTGCTCTGGATAGTCAGAAAAATACCCGAGCCATCCGGGACCCCGTTGAAATGTACTAACAAGTCCATGAATATACTACGGACCTACTCGAAGCACCGGAACACATTAATAAATACGGGACCCAAGAATCGCACTTCAAAACCAAATTAATCAACTTTGAAGCTTTAAACTCATTTCAACTAACTTCGAAGGCGACAAAACATACTTAGACAACTCGAAACGACGCCGAATTTTATGTAGAAGTCACAAATCACAATATGAACCTATTCCAAGGCTCGAAATCCCGAATGGACAACAATAACATCAAAATCCACTTCAAATCAAACATAAAAAATTCTAAAACCTTCAAAATGTCAACTTTCAACATTAAGCGCAGAAATGCTCCCGGTCCACCTGTATATATATCCAAGTTTAAAATCAACAAATGAACCTATTCAAACCTTCAGATCTCGATTCTGAGGTCGTTTAGGAAAAATGTTGACTCAAGTCAAACTTGGCTACCTTAGGCCACCATTATGGAACTAAGTATTCCGAATTCAACCCGAACCCTTCCAAAACCAAATCAACCATCTCCGCAAGTCATAAAATAGTAAAAGCACATACAAAAAAAATTAAATAGGGGAACAGGAATCTAGAAAGCAAAACGATAGATTGGATCGTTACACAAAATATATCAAAAGACCCTTGAAACTTCTTTATAAAAAATAACGAGTCACAAATAAAACATCCCACATGGCGTGCTAAGAGTGGTACGCGTGATGTATATCTTAGGCACACTCATAATATCGAACTATCCCATGTATAAAAATATAGTATTTAAGTGGAAAAGTATAGATAGATAAGACCATTATCTATCGAGTATCGAACCTTGCAACGCTTGTCTCAAGAATTTCTTAGTTCAAGAAGATGGAACACAAAAACACTTACTTTCTAATGTATGGATCAACCAAATATATATATGACAAAAACAAATAGCTAATTCAGAGAAATTGAATTGAAATTAGAAAGTGAAATTGTCAGAAATATTTAAACTAATATATACGTAAAGGAAGAAGAAATAAAATTATTAAAAAGGTATACACGTTATTTAATTTAATGAGAAAGAAAATTTATCATTATTTTCTCAGTCAATCATACAACCTCTACCAAATTAGAAAAATGTTAAAATTTATTTATTTTTAACTAATAATTACATAAAATATCTCTCTCTCTCTCTCTCTCTCTCTCTCTCTCTATATATATATATATATATATATATATATATATATATATATATATTCATATTTTTCGGGCCTTTAATATTTGGGACCTAAGTCAAGGGTTCCACTTTTTTTTCTTCTTCAATTGCCTTACCATGGAATCACTCTTGCACTGGAAGAACAACAACCATAAAATGTTGACTCACAAACTTCGCTAAAGCTCGTATATGAATCTGCACATGGAGTGTAGGAAGGGATCAACTGTTTGATATAATTTTTGTGCTTAATAGTGTCAGGCAGTTCGAAGGACCCGTATTAATTAAGGTCGAGAGAATTTGGTTTGCCAAAGAAGCCATAGTTCCAACTTTTCGACTACATGTTTCACATAGAAATAGAGAATATAACGTTATATATTGTCAGGCATCATCTAACCTGTAAAGATTCAACACTACTTCAAATGTCAGAATAACAAAGAAAAATGAGCAAATACTAACTGCTTCTTCATTCTTATAAGACTACAAAGTAGATATAGATTCAAATGGAGTTCAAACACCAAGGTCATATGCAAGAACTGCTTGGATATAATAAAAGCTTGGAATTGAAATAAACTAATCTTGAACTGAAACATATTAAAATAGCTCCATGTATCAGACTATTGCATCAAATACTTAGCATATTACAAAAGCATGGAACTGAAACAGACTACAAATGCCAAGAACATACAAGAACAAAAATTGTTCGAAAGAAGGCAATAAAGTTCAAAATACAAATAAAAATGAGAAGTTCCTTCTTCAATCATCAGCCTCCATCCAATCCCAATCAGTATCATCAAAATCATCCTCATTTTCTGATATATCCATAATTGTATCTTGTGAATGTTGTACAACAGCTGGCATATCAATGACATCCAGAGGTAAATCTTCTCTCAACCATCTAACATCAATATCGGCTACTCTAGATGATGGACCGACTTCATCATTAGGCTCCCTCCAAAAAGTCTCCCCAACATTAGGAATATTCTCTTCCTCCAAATCATACAAATCAACATGGGCTTTATTCCTTGCATAATAAACATCTTTCTCAATTGGATCCTCCACATAAAAAACTTGATTTACTTGAGTTGCCAATACAAAAAGGGTCATCAGTACTACATAGTCGGTTAAAGTATACCCAAGATAACCCATATTCATTTACTTCATTACGAAACCAATCACATCTAAACAGTACAACACTAAAAGTGACTCCAATAATCAATCTCAATGATATACTGAATAGCTCTATAGTAGAGAACCTCTCCATCGATGGGATTTTGGTCCCGAGCACTAGTAAAACTATCAGTTGTTGCTGACAAAGTCACTCCACTATTCTGAGTCTTTAACGGGTATCCCGCGTCATTGTATGAAATAATTAACTATTAATAAAATATCAAGTATATCATTTTTCCAATGTATTAGGCCCCTTAGCTAGCCCGTCACAAATGATTGGGCACTTCACTACTTTTAACTTTCTCTTTAAACCAATCGGCGAAGTTCCGACTATAATTTCTTGCTCTTACCCCATGCATTTGATCTAGTACGATTATCAATTAAATTTTTATGTTCCTTGCAAGCCATATATTTCAAATTTAATCATTAGTCCTATATGAATTTAGTTTAGAAATTATAAGATATAAATAAATAAAGAATATAATACAAGTGATGGTAATATATTTTATCTTACATGATAAATGCCTCCACTTATTCATCTCCAGCATTGAATAGAGCATATCTATGCGCCTCGGAACATAACTGCAAATCCATGGAAAAAATCTTTCTTTTTCTCTTATTCTTACTTCCAATTGGATGGCCTATTTTAGGAAATATAGGTGACAAATTTGCTCCCTCAATGTCCCCATAATCCTCAGTTTGGTACCTACTGAATCTTGTCTTCATCCCATCATGTAGATATCTCGAACAAAAAGTCAAGCACTCTTCAGCCAGAAACCCCTCTGCAATTGACGCTTCTGGGTGAGTTCGATTAAGAACAAGCGCCTTATACTTGCATAAGTTTCTTTCAGTGGAATACATCCCGCGATAATGAGTTGGACCCCCAAGCTTAAATTCATTTATTAAATGGATAGGCAAATAAGGCATTATATCAAAATAGGTTGGAGTGAAAAATATTTCAAGTTCATATGTAATATCATTGATTTCAGTCTGCAATCTATCAAGATCCCCTCGCCTTATAACCTTAGCACATATGGATCTAAAGAATTTTCCCAACCTAATCAATGCCAAAGAAACATTCTTGGGTAACAATTTTCTAACAGCAATTTGGAGCAAGTAGTGCATTATAAAATGAGCATCATGACTCTAGTACCCGGATATTTTCATCTCTTTCTCATGCACACAACGTAAAATATTTGAGGCACACCCTTTTGGTTATTTAGCATTTTTAAAGACGGAGCAAAATTGCCTCTTCTCTTCTAGATTCATGTAGAAACAAGCTTTAGCCAAAGAAATTGTTCCACTTGCAACATCTTTTATTGGTTGAAACTGTTTTCGTATTCCCGTTTCTTGCAAATCATAGCGAGAATTTACATGATCTTTTGACTTTCCATCTATCTCCAATAATGCCCCAAGAATACTATCATATATATTCTTTTCAATGTGCATAGAATCAAGATTGTGCCTTAATTTATTAGTTTTCCAATATGGTAATTCAAAGAAGATGGATCTTTTCTTCCATGGACCCTTCCCAAGACCTTTTCTTTTGGCCCTTTTCCAAAGACATTCTTGAATTCACTCAGCTCTTTGAGCTCTTCTGTACCCGACAAGTGATGGTAGGCTATAATTACATATTTTGGTCGCTTATTGCATCCTAAACCACTGTACTTTATTTATGTTTGAGCTTTAATTGGTAGTGTTTTGCACTTATTGTGTGTTTTATTCCTTGCATGAGTGATTCCGAGCTATGTAGATGTTATGAAATGAATTCGAGCTATTTGGAGCTTTGAAGTCTAAGTAAAAGCCCAAGGGATAAAGCCGGGATCGTATTCGGGGGTCGAGTACTAAGTCCGAATATCAAAACATAAGCAAAATTCGTACTCTGAGAAAAATGGCTTGCTGCAGCACGTGGGGAGGCACGTGGGGAGCTACACTAGTGCAAATCTCTGTTGTCTGTCAGAAATCAATTCTCTGGATTTCCCCACTAATGCCCCGTATGGCGTGTTACCCCATGTGGCGTGCCTGTGCAAATTTTGCACAGTAAATGTCCTATTTCGGCTAAGAAAAGGTGATTTCATCTAGGCCCGACCCTACTTGGTATAAATACATGTAAAACATTATTTTCTGGACTTTTGACACATATTCGACCTAAGGAGGCTAAGGAGGAGTTGGAAGAACACGAGCAAAAGGATTTCATCAGTCCTTCCTCACTCAAGACACGAGTTTGGATTGAATTTATATTTTCCTATAGTTTAACTTTATTTACGATGAATTGCTCCATATCTATGGAGTAGTTCTCTTTAGGGTTTGATGGATCTGGTGTTTTAATGATTGTTTGTGGATCATAACTCTAATTTTATGTATTGAAGCATTTTTGGATGATTTAACTGTTGCATCTATATTCACTTTTTCATGTAATTGAGGGAGGCATAACTTGTGATATCCTTGCATTACATTGTTGGTTGAGTTCAGAAATTCTTCTTAGGAATCGAAAGAGGCTAGTTGAATCATTGATTAAACTTAGTTAGGAGGATAATCGAGAGAGGTTCTCCTAAAGACCAATCCACTACGCATTCTTGCATATCTTCACGTGCTTAAATTGATTCATCTTGTAAGGTTAAGACTAAATCGAGAGAGAAATTTTTGCTAAACGCTTGAACTAATAATAGAGTGAATTCGAGAGACTCACGCGAACATTAAAAGTGAATTATCTAGAGTTAGATCCCAAACAATTATCTTGCACCTATCCTATCAACCCCTATTTCCTTCCACTGATATCTTCCTTTCTTATCTTTATTTTGATTGTCATTAGCCAATAATTTTAGATTCTTTATTAATTTTAGTTAGACATCTTATAAATCTCAACTGTTGATCATCTTGGATAGCAACCAAGCTAGAAACTACGAGAATACTGTTTAAATCCAATCCTTGTTGATACGATATTATACTATACTATATTTGACTAGCGAGTAGAACTTAAGTGTATGTTTTACGCTTGTCAAATTTTGGCGCTGTTGCTGGGGATTTTTAATCAATAGTGTTTGAAATAGTTTGTAGTGCTAATTCTGCAATTTTTCTTTTTTTCCTTTTTACGTTTGGTGATCTTTGACTGAGCGCAGGTTACAGATTGAGGTTGGTGTATGACTAGAGATTCTGCAAAAGAAGTGTTACCATACGAGCCGGAAATTGAAAAACAACTGTGACAACTGAGGAAGGAAAGAAATCTCACCGAGATGTTAGAAAAAGTTGGGCAATACTCAACCAAAGATACTATGGCTAGAAACGTCGATGACAATGTGGATTTGGCTGCAAGAGAGGCAGCCTAACCATGAGAACAAGCTGCATTAGATGCTGAAGCAGCAGCTATTAGAGATGCACAGATTATCATGAAGAAAAGGGGGATCGTAGAATTGCTCAAAATCAACCCTTGGCTGCAGACCAGTTCGGAAATATAGTTCCCGGGCATGTGAGACCCACTTGGTGATTATGCTAGACCGGTATACAATCAAGGTTTATCAAGTGTTAGACCACCTCCAATTGCAGCAAACAATTTCTAGGCAATGGTTGCTTCAAACCCTTTAGAATTGTTGTGTCTTTAGAGGGAAGCCAAACTAAGATCCAAATACACATCTAATAGACTCTGAGTAGATTATGAAAACCTTTCAATACAATGGTGTCACAAAACGCAGTGTATTTAAGGGCATTCCTCTTTTCTCCTAAAGATAATGCAAAACAGTGGCTTCGAAGCTTACCCACTGGATTAATTAGAACTTGGGAGGAGATGACCAGAATTGTTTTTGATAAATACTTCTCCTCAGCTAAGACAGGCAAGTTTAGAAGAGAAATCCATAACTTCTACTAGAATGATACTGAAATTGTTTTTGAAGCATGTGAGAGGTTTCAAGAGATTGTTCAAAAGCGTGAACATAGCGGAATTGAACTCTGGATGCAATTCCAGGACTTTCGGGATGGATTGACACCGGTCTCACGTAGAACATTGAGCAATGCAGCCGAAGGCCCGTTGATGAAGAAGACTCCAGAGGAGATAGTTACAATTATTGATGAGTTATCTAAAGATGCTAATCAATGGCCCTTTGAAAGTGCTGAAAAAAGAAGATCAACTGGTGTTCACCAGGTTGATGCTAATATATCAGTGCAGGTACAACTTGATGCGATGGCCAAAGAGATAAAGAGCTAACCTTTGCCTCGATACAAAGTGAGCCTCACACAACTTGTGATATATGTGGAAGAGGACACCCTACTCATGATTGTCAAGCCTCAATTAAGGAAGTAAATGTTGTGGGAAACTACAATTTCAATGCAATGGGTCAGAAGCACCCTAGTATTTTATGGAGTTCACCTGGAGGTACTGCGAATGCTTGGCAACAAAACAACTCTAGACCCAGGAACAAGGAGCTCCAGCATACCAAAATTAGCAGAGGCAACAATTTTAGCCTCAACAGCCCAATCAACCTAGTCTAGAAGATCTCATGAAGGCCTTCAGTGTGAAAACTGATGAAGATTTGAAGTACAAGGGGAAGCAATTCGAAATTTAGAGAAGCCGGTGGGACAAATTGCAACAATATTATCTGATAGACTTCCATGCACTCTCCCTGCTGATACTGAGAGAAATCCCAAAGAAACGGCGAATGTTGTGACCTTGAAAAGTGGGTCAGTGTTGAAAGACCCCACCCCGATCCAAAATGATGTGAAACTTGAAAAAGAAATTGGGAGCAACTGAAGAATGAAGGTGATAAAAAGAAGAAGGGCCAGATAAAAGCTGAGAAAAGGAAGAAGGGAGAAACTTCGATAGGGGAGGAACATGATGAGAGTGAGCATATGCATGATCTACCTTTCCCTCAAAAGCTATGTAGAGAAAAGATGGAGTGGCAGTTTGCGAGATTTTTGGATGTACTAAAACAGGTTCATATAAATTTTGCATTCACAGAAGGGCTCTCACAAATGCTTACTTATGCAAATGTTTTGAAGTGGATCCTTACAAAGAAAAGGAAAATCCAGGAGACCTCAGTGCTGAAGCTCACGGAGCATTGCAACACGATATTGCAAAATAAACTCCCACAAAAGTGTGGAGATCCAGTGAGTTTTACTATACTTTGCATTGTAGGAACTATTCATTTTGATAAATCATTATGTGATTCTGGTGCCTCAATTAATTTAATGCCTCTATATATTTACAAGAAAGTAAGAAACTAGAGAAGGATATAAGAGAGATAAGGTCGGTGTCAATTTCTTTGCAACTGGCAGACCAAACGACTTTAATACCCGAGGAGATAGTGGAAGATGTGTTAGTTCGGGTGAATAAGTTTGTATTTTCTGTGGATTTTATAGTGGTGAATATGGATGAGAACAAGGAGATCTCCATCATCCTAGGATGACTATTCTTAGCAACGGGTAGAGCAATATTGGATATACACGAGAGAAAACTCATGCTTAGAGTGGGCGAGGAGATTGTGACATTCAAGATTGGACTAGAAAAGGGGGCACAAAAAGAAAAATCAGTTGATAGTGTTAAGTGGAAAGTGAAGGGCTCAAAAGAGAAGGATGCGACGAGTGAGAAAGATAAGTGTGGGGTGTACCCCAAAAAGGCTGAGAAAAAGTTGTCTGCATGGATGTGTGCATTAGTTCGAAGGCGAGGAATAAAGCCAGACTTCGACTCAAACCCCGACTAGATGTTCAGGGAAGTTTCCTTTATCTTATGCTTTTTTATTGTGTGTCATGAGGACATGCCACAACTAAAAGTGTGGGGTGGGGGATATGTTGTATATATGTATGTATATTGGTTTTAGTCTTTGTTGTTTTTGTAGTTAGAAATTGAAAAACAATCATAAAAACTTTAAATTTTTTGATTTTGTCCCTACTATGGATATCATTCGACAGGTTTCTTGAGGGATTAAAGTCAAAAGAAAAGACAAAAAGATTTTATTTTGTTAGGTAGTGTAACAAGTCTCCCTTGGTTTTTCTTTGTGCCACGGTTCTTTCCCAAGGGTTTTGATTGAACCGGGTGTAGTTAGTTTTTTATTTTTTAGGAGTAGGAACTATGGGTTGAATGGAAGGCAATATTTCATGACTTTATTATACCTTGAGAATAGTGAGTGCTTTAGTTGTGACGCTTAGGCTCAATATTTTACTCTTGTATAAGTACCTTAAATTGTACGATCTTAACTTTACTTAACTGCTTTTCCTAGAGTGTCTTGATAATCTGATCTTGAGTGAGTTATGTGCCATGTGTGTGTGAGGTTTTGTGTTATTCTGTGCATTGCATGTGATGTCTAGAACTTGCCACATGTGTTTGCAAAGCAAAATAGTAGTTTATTCAGTCTTGGAAGTGATATAGGCGATTCTTTGTTGAGCCAATTATATTCTTTTACCCACCTAATTGTTATGTATCTTAGTTAACCCCTTTGAGCCTGTAATCTTGTTTCTTTGACAACCACATTACAAGCCTTACCCATTTGTTCGAATTGACCATATATTTGAACCATTTACCTCTCGTGAGCACTTGAATTGTTATGAACTTTATAAAAGTTGAAGTGTGGGGTGGTTGGTTTGGCTTTTGAGTGGAACTAATAAAATACGGAGAAAGGTGCACCGTATTGAAAAAGTAAGAGCCACTTAAATTAAACAAGAAAATATAAAAAATAGTTGTATTGTTGTGCAAAATTTCTATGATAGTTGCGACTCTTGATTTGATTGTGCTTAAAGAAGTAAGGAGCTAATGTATATTGATTTGAAAGTGGAGTTATGGTTTGACATAAGTGTATTGTTTTGAACAATGAAATCTATGTATTAAAGTGCTTAGGGAGGTGTAGTCACTCTTATATCCAAATGTATCCTACCCATCCCGCAACCTACATTACAACCAATTAAAGTCCTATTTGATCCTTGACCGAATGACCTCATTTAGTGGAGTAGTAAACTACGGGCAAGATTATGGTACGTCTTTTTGTGGCATATGAATGTTACTTATGAGAGTGAGTGAATTCTTTCTATCTTGAATTCCTGATTGTTCTTAAATTTCATTATGTGTGGAACTACTCTCTGTTGTGTGAGGGCACTTAATTCATGAAGGAAAGGTAATGTCATTGACCTATATGTTACATTAAGTGAGCGGGTTATAAATAATGCGTGGTGGTTTTGAGTCAAAATTTATGGCTAGGATGTTACAATATTGTAGTTAATCTGTTTTAAATATTCTTGGTGTGATGAGTTTTGAGAGTTGTTGAAACAGATAGTGTCTATAGGAAGTGTAGTTTGATTGTTCGAGGACGAGCAATGGTTTAAGTATGGGGTGTTGATGGTAGGCTATAATTACGTATTTTAGTCACTTATTGCACTCTAATTCACTGCACTTTATTTGTGTTTGAGCTTTTATTGGTAGTGTTTTGCACTTATTGTGTGTTTTATGCCTTATAAGAGTGATTCCGAGCTATGTAGATGTTATGGAATGAATTCTAACTATTTGGATCTTTGAAGTTTGAGTAAAATCCAAAGGGATTAAGCAGGGATCGTGTTCGGGGGTCGAGGACCAAGTCTGGACGTCAAAACGCAAGCAAAATCCGTACTCTGAGAAAAATGGCTTGCCGTGCCGCGTGGGGCACCGCGCTAGTGCAAATCTCTGTTGTCTGTCAGAAATCAACTCTCTAGATTTCCCCACTAATGCCCCGCATGGAGCGTTTCCTCATGCGGCGCGCCTGTGCAATATTTACAGAGTAAATGTCCTATTTCGGCTAGGAAAAGGTGATTTCGTCTCGGCCCGACCCTACTTGGTATAAATACATGGAAACATGTAATTTTCTGGACTTTTGACACATATTCGACCTAAGGAGGCTAAGGAGGAGTTGGAAGAACACGAGCACAAGGATTTCATCATTCCTTCCTAACTCAAGATACGAGTTTGGATCGAATTTATGTTTTCCTATACTTTAACTTTATTTGCGATGAATTGCTCCATATCTATGGAGTACTTCTCTTTAGGATTTGATGGATTTGGTATTTTGATGATTGTTTGTGGATCATAACTCTAATTTTATGTATTAAAGCGTTTTTGGATGATTTAACCGTTGCATCTATATTCACTTGTTCATGTAATTGAGAGAGGCATAACTTGTGATATCCTTGCATTATATTGTTGGTTGAGTTCAGAAATTCTTCTTAGTAATCGAAAGAGGCTAGTTTAATCATTGATTAAACTTAGTTAGGAGGATAATCGAGAGAGGTTCTCCTAAAGATCAATCCATTACACATTCTTGCATATCTTCACGTGCTTAAATTGGTTCAGCTTGTGATGTTAAGACTTAATCGAGAGAGGAGTTTTTGCTGAACGTTTGAACTAATAATTGAGTGAATTCGAGAGACTCACTTGAACATTAGAAGTGAATTATTTAGAGTTAGATCTCAAATAATTATCTTGCACCTATCCTATCAACCCTTGACAAGAGGGGTTGCTCTAGTGGTGAGCACCCTCCACTTCCAACCAAGAGGTTGTGAGTTCGAGTCACCCCAAGAGCAAGGTGGGGAGTTCTTGGAGGGAGGGAGCCAAGGGTCTATCAGAAACAGCCTCTCTACCCCAGGGCAGGAGTAAGGTCTGCGTACACATTATTCTCCCCAGATCCCACTAGTGGGATTATACTCGGTTGTTGTTGTTGTTGTTGTTGTTGTTGTTGTTGTTGTTGCTATCCTATCAACCCTTATTTCCGCCCACTGATATCTTCCTTGCTTATCTTTGTTTCGATTGTCATTAGTCAATAGTTTTAGATTCTTAGTTAATTTTAGTTAGAAATCTTATAAATCTCAACTGTTGATCATCTTGGATAGCAACCAAGCTAGAAACTACGAGAATACTATTTAAGTACAATCCTTGTAGATACGATAGTATAATATACTATATTTTACTAGTGAGCAGAATTTAAGTATGTGTTTTGCGCTCGTCATCAAGGGAGTGGGCGCAAGGTCTATGATCCTCCTTACCATCAAATGATTTTTTATCTCTTCGAAATGGATGTTTAGGAGGCAAAAATGCCCGATGACCCATGTAGCACATCTTACGACTATGCTTGAGATATTGAGTGCATGTGCCATAATTACAAGTGGGGCATGCAAATTTCCCCTTTGTGCTCCATCTAGAAAGCATTGCTAGTGTAGGAAAATCACTAATTGTCCACATTAAGACTGCACACAGTTGAAACGTCTGGTTAGATTCAACATCAAATGTTTCGACACCGAATTCCCATAGTTCCTTCAATTCAGCAATTAATGGTTGTAGGTACATATCAATATCATTTTTCGGAGATGATGGACCTGGGATGATCATTGACAACATTATATACTCTGGCTTCATGCAAATCTAAGGCGATAGATTATAGGTCATTAACATAACATGTCACATGCTATAAGATATGCTCATTGTTCGAAATGGGTTGAAATCATCACTTGAAAGACCCAATCTAACATTACGAGGGTCGCTAGAAAATTTAGGGTGCAAGGAGTCGAAATCCTTCCAAGCATCACCATCAACAAGATGTCTTATATTTTCATCATTCGGTCGTTGAGGACACAAATATTCTTTGAAGCCTAGGATTCAATGGAAAGTACCTTAAAACCTTTGCAGGGGTTTTGGGCTTTTTATTAGTCAAGACATTAACAACATTCTTCAATCTAGAATACCCACACTCAGAATAAGTATCTGCATTTACATTGTCATTCCAAAATAACATGCAATCATTAGGACATGCATGTATTTTTTCATAATCAAGACCCAAATCTTTTATCATGTTTGTTGCCTTGTAGAAAGACTCGGGTGGCTGAGAAAATAGAAATGCCTCTTTTATCAACTCATGAACAAGGGCGGCCCAACCTCATCGTGTGTGTGTGTATATATATATATATATATATATATATATATATATATATAATATTAGATAATATAAATATTTATATATATATTATTTATATATATATTTTAGATAATATATATTTTACGATTCGGTTGTACTTGTTTAAATGCATTCATGGGCAGGGGGCCCCAAAAATTTAAGGGCCCCAAAATTACTAGTATTCTCTATATATAGTAGTATATTATTTATATAATAAAAGATTTATATAATTACTAGATAATTATATAAATAATATACTACTATATATATATAGAGAATACTAGTAATTTTGGGGCCCTTAAATTTTTGGGGCCTAAAGCAAGCGTTTCACTTGCTTTAGGGTTGGGCCGCCCCTGCCCATGAATGCATTTAAGCAAGTACAACCGAATCGTAAAATCCAGTTTGGAGAAATTCTCACACACTGGATATAAATCTTGTTTCCCTTCTTCCATTAATTTAAAGAATCTTTTTGCATCTTCAGATGGTCCCTCCCTCACTCCTTCATGTCCCAAATCATCATCAACATTTCGAAATGTATCATGAAGTAGTCCATCAATATCGTCATGTATGTCGGAACCTTCATCGTTATTGCTTGGACATCGAGTCTTTCTCTAGGAAAACCCTTCCCCGTGAAAAACCAATTTGGTGTATCCATGAACAAACCCATGAACAATCAAGTGATCCTCCATCACATTTCTGTAATGCCAAAAATAATTAGTGCATTCTTTGCAAGGGCATAATATTTCATTTCCTTGGGAAGCTCGTTCAAACACCTTATCTAGAAATTCATTCACCCCTCATATGTACTCGTTAGTTGACCTTAGAAGGCCCATCCACCTTTTATCTCCATTATCCATTAAATTAGTTTTATCCTACATTGCACCAAAACAACCAGTATAAAATTGGGTTTTATACTTTTAATATGAAAAATCAGAAAAAAAGAAAGAATAGGAAAAAGAGCCAGCTATTCTCAAAATTATATGAATTTCATTGTTGCGAAATTTCCTTAGAATATTAGAAACAATTTAAACTACCACTTCTCTCTTCCTTGGTTCACAAAAGAATTCAGTATTTGAAAGAGAAGCATATTTGCACTTCTATTTTATTTATCACGTGAGAGGATTATTATAAAGGGTGCGTAGATCTTTTAGAAGTCAAGAGTAATTCTACTTTTAACACTCTAAGGAGAAGACTGGCCAACAATCATGTACAACATGATGCTTCTACAATCTGCAGTGTTAAACCGATTTTCATAGAGAAAAACCACTGACAGCAGAAATATAAGTTTGAAACAAAGTTCTTAGTCACTCAGTACACCTGAGTACGTCTTCCAGGAAACATAAGGTAATAAAAGCTATGATGTCTAATACAAGCATACTCCAGTAAGATGTCTAATTCAATATGTGTATTCTTTCACATTAAGAAGTGATACGAATTCAAGTTTAGATTCATTACCTGGAAAGCAGTATCACAACCTAGCAGTAGTTAATGACCAAAAAAGAAAACAAATGCACAGACTGCTTGAACAAATCAGTTTAACCGTGGTCTCATGGAAAGTTGAAATAGAAAAGGGAGTAATGATGGTTGGCCAATACATCTCAAATCAGTAACAGAGACAGAAGATTTAGGTGACATATGACACTCCCATGTTAAGGAGAATTAAGGATTAGATAGCATCATTTTTACCAAGCAAGAAGATATAGAAGGGCAAGCAATTTGCGTGAGAACAATAATCCCAATATCTAATAGACGTGAAGGCAAGCAGTTACCAGTTAGATTAAAGTACAGACATGAATGAATCTCACAATTTTAAGTGAAAGTAGAACAAGCATAACTGAACAGAAGTAAAAGAATGTGTTTATCAAAAATATTACTAGAGAAAGAAAATAGGAGCAGTGAAACAATTTTTCAGAATAACCAAGACATCGAACATCCAAAGCAAACATCGAACAAGGAAAATCTCATGGTTTCTAACACAAAATCAAAACCTAACAAATAAATCCTCCAATTTTACAAACTAGAAATCACAAAATGTATCATGTAATACAGGCAAAGCAGAAGCAAAATAATGGGTTTATCAAAAGTATTACCAGAGAAAGAAAGCAGAAGGAGCAACAAAATAATTTTTCAGACTAGAGAAGAAGAAAGCGAAAATCGTACAGTGATAGAAAACATCGAACAGGGGAAACATTGATAGCCTACCTTGGAGATTGCTCGTATGTTAGCGGAAACTGGTCGTCCTTCGCCGGAGCTAGCCGATTGGGTTCGTTGATGGTGAGGTTAAGGCTTATTGAGAGACGATGTGTTTTATGGTTTTGAGAGGGTGATAGAAAGACGGAAGTTTCATAATATGTTTTCGCTTAAAATATATTAAAAAGTTAATAAAATATTAGTGGATCATTTTTTTTAATAAATATGTAAGAGGAAAAATAAGGAGTTAAAAAGTGTAAACTTCGGAATGTGTCAATTAAAGATGGAAGCTATCCTAATTCAGGATAGCTTAGATTTGGCACTGCAAGGAAAGGAGAAGATGCCGGATAAAATGACGGACGAAGAGTTTGCCGTCATAGACAAAAAGGCAAAAGCAGGTATTATTTTAAATCTTTCAAATGAGGTTTTGCGTGAAGTTGCAGCAGAAAACTCAGCCAAAGGCATATGGGAAAAGCTTAAAACCTTATATATGAAAAGAAAAGTAGAAAACATGTTTTACCTAAAGCAAAAACTCTACACTTTTCGTATGGCTGAAGGTACCTCTATACTTACTCATCTTGATACTTTTGATTCTCTTCTTATGGATTTAAGTAACATAGATGCTGAAATCAAAGATGAGGATCAAGCTGTGTTATTGCTTGTTTCCTTACCCCAGTCGTTTAAATATATAAGAGATACTATGCTTTATGGAAAGAATAATATCTCTTATAAAGATATCAAATCTATTTTAAAATCAAAAGAATAAATAGATAGAGATATTACTGGAGAAACTAGTGGGAACCAAGGGGAAGGCTTATTCATAAGAGGTAGATCCAATAAGAAAGATTCAAGTAGTGAGAAACCTAAATCAAGGTCAAAATCCAGTTACAGAAATGTCATGTGCAAATATTGTCATAAGAAATGTCACATTATTTCTGAATGCTTTAAATTGAAAAACAAATAAAAGCATACAGAAAAGAAAAATGAGCACAAAAATACTGACACTGCCGAAGCAAGTGTAGCTGCTGAGGGAACTATTTTTTTAGCAACTAATAATAGTTTCAAATCTAACAATGAGTGGATTTTAGATCCGGGTTTGTTCAGATCATATGTGTCTCAGTCGGAATTTATTTACCACATATGAATCTATTGGAGGTGGAGTTGTCTTGATGGGCAACAATGTTGCCTGCAAAGTTATTGGAAAAGGTACAATTCGAATCAAAATGCACGATGGTGTGGTGAGAACTCTCACTGATGTTAGTCATGTTCCTGACTTGAAGAAAAATCTCATATCTTTGGGCACTCTAGAATCTCTTGGGTGCAAGTACACAAGTGCAGGTGGAGTTCTGAAAATTTCTCATAGTGCTCTTGTGATCATGAAAGCACGCAGATCTGGTATGTTGTATACTCTTTTGGGATCTACTGTTACAGGTGCTGCTGCAGTTTCAATATCAGATAAATTAGATTCTGACATCACCAAATTGTGCCATATGAGTGAAAAAGGTCTTTTCATCCTCAGCAAAAGAGGTCTCTTATGTGGCCAAAGTACAGAAAATATGGAGTTATGTGAACATTGTGTGTTCGGGAAACAGAAAAGAGTTAGCTTCAAATCTCCAGCGATTCATAGAACAAACGGTACTTTGGATTACATTCATTCAGATCTTTGGGGTCCTTCACGTACCCCATCAAAAGGTGGTGCCGGGTATATGTTAACTTTCATTGATGATTATTCAAGGAAAGTTTGGGTTTATTTCCTGAAAAATAAAAGTGATGTTTTCTTAAATTTCAAACAATGGGAAATTTTGATTGAGAAGAAAACAGAAAAATAGGTTAAGCGGCTTAGAACAGATAATGGCTTGGAATTTTGTAATGATGAATTCAACAAATTTTGCAAGAATGGAGGAATTGCTCGACATCGTACTGTGAGAATGACACCTCAGCAAAATGGTGTGGCAGAAAGGATGAATAGAACTATTTTGGAAAGGGCTCGTTGCATGATTTCAAATGTTGGGTTGACAAACACCTTTTGGGCAGATGCTATCTCTACAGCTTGTTATATTGTCAACCGAGCTCCTTCTGCACCTTTGAACTTTAAGACTCTAGAGGAAGTGTGGTCAGGTACTCCTGCTAATTATTCCGATTTAAAGATATTTGGTTGCCCTGCATACATGCATGTAAATGATGGAAAATTAGAGCCAAGGGCTAAAAAGTACATTTTCCTTGGGTATGCATCTGGGGTGAAAGGATATCGACTATGGTATCCTGATCCCATGGCACCAAAATTTATAATTAGCAAAGATGTAACCTTTGATGAATCCTCTATGTTACATTCTAGAAAAGAGTTTTCTAGTTCTTGTGATACAGATAAAAGAAAGTGTACACAGAACCCGGTGGAGATTGAGGTTGGCATTCCTTCTGAGCCAAGCTCATCAACTTTGGAGCAAAATACAGTTGAATCTCCTGAAGTTGAGACAGAGGCTGAAATTCCTGAAGTTGAACCAGAAGAAGAGGAGTATTCTATAGCCAAATATAGACCAAGAAGAGAAGGTAAACAACCATTAAGGTTTGGAGATTATGTTGCATTTTCTTTTTCAGTTGCACATGAAACTGAAGAAATTGGAGAACTATCAAAATATTCAGAAGCAGTTTCTGGTGCTGACTCAGCCAAGTAGCTGATTGCAATGAATGAAGAAATTGAGTCTCTCCACAAGAATGGTACTTGGTCTCTTGTGAAGCTGCCATCAGGAAAAAGAATTGTTGGTTGCAAATGGGTCTTCAAGAAAAAGGATGGCATTCCAGGGGTTAAGATGCGAGGTATAAGGCACGATTAGTTGCAAAGGGCTATAGTCAGGTACAAGGAGTTGATTTTAATGATATTTTCTCACCTTTTGTTAAACATAGCTCTATTCGTGTCTTTCTTGCCTTCGTTGCCATGTATGATTTGGAATTAGAACAACTTGATGTTAAGACAACTTTTTTACATGGAACTTGAGGAACAAATATACATGCATCAACCCGAAAGATTTGAAATTGAAGGAAAAGAAGATCATGTTTGCTTGTTGAAGAAATCCTTGTACGGATTAAAGTAGTCTCCAAGACAATGGTATAAAAGGTTTGATTCCTTTATGTTGGGTCATGGTTATTCGAGGAGCATGCATGATAGTTGTGTTTCTTCCGGAAGTTAAATGATGGTTTATTTGTGTACCTATTATTATATGTTGATGACATGCTCATTGCTGCTAAGGATTTAACAGAAATTCACAATTTGAAAAGTCAGCTGAAAAGTGAATTTGAGTTGAAAGATTTGGGAGCAGCCAAGAAAATCCTTGGCATGGAGATCAAAAGAGATCGAAAAGCCAACAGGCTATTCCTGACCCAGAAGAATTACTTGGAGAAAGTCTTGGAGAGGTTTGGAATGAAAGATGCTTAACCAGTTAGTACCCCTATTGCTGCTCATTTTAAGTTATCAACTTCTTAGTTCCCTCAATCAGAGGAAGAAGAGAGGTACATGGCACAGGTTCCTTATACCAGTGTAGTCGGCAGTATTATGTATGCAATGGTTTATATACGTCCAGACATTTCACAAGCATTGAGCGTGGTAAGCCGGTATATGTCTTGCCCTAGTAAAGCACATTGACATACTGTGAAATGGATTCTCAAATACTTGCGAGGTACTTCAAGCACATGTTTGGAGTTTGGGTGAAATACTAACACTTTGGTTGGTTATGTAGACTCAGATTATGCAGGTGATCTTGACAAAAGAAGATCACTGACAGGCTATGTATTTTGCATCTATGGTTGCGCTATTAGTTGGAAAGCTACATTAAAACATGTAGTAGCTTTATCTACTACCAAAGTAGAATATATGGTAGTGACCGAGGCGATCAAAGAAGCTTTATGGTTGAAGGGTCTATTTGCGGAACTCAGTTTACACCAAGGTGGTATTACCATTTTCTGTGATAGTCAAAGTGCCATTCACTTGACTAAAGATCAAATGTATCATGAGAGGACGAAGCACATTGATATAAAGTATCATTTCATCCGAGAAACCATTGCTGAAAGAAAAGTTTTTGTTCAGAAGATCAACACTAGAGACAATCTGGCTGACATGTTCACAAAACCTCTTCCAGTATCCAAGTTCAAGCTTTGCCTGAACTTGATTGGCATTTATGAAGAATGATTTTGCCCATTGGGGTTTTTACGAAGAAGGTGGAGCAAATTTACTATATATAAGTCGAAATTAGGCCAAGGTGGAGATTTATAATATGGCCAAATTTTCATGACATTTGCCATGACATAATATCCATTATAACAAATTTGTGGTTCATGACATTTGCCATGACATAATATCCATTATAACAAATTTGTGGATCATGACATTTGCCATGACATAATATCCATTATTAGGCCAAGGATTTCTTACTATAAATAGAGGAGTTTCTCCTCATTTGTAAATACACAAATTCAAGAGCTTTTCACTCTTATCTTTCTTTCTCCTCCTTTATTTCATTATAGAGTATTTTGTAAGAGAGTGAGTGTTGGGAAACACTTGTGTGAACCCTTTTTTTGGAGTGATCTTGTGAGGTTATTCTCTTGGGGTATTTGGGATTAATTAGAGTATTTGCTCTAATTTTGTACTCTCTTTTGTACTCTTGTTGGTATAGTGAAATTGTTCCTCTCCGCTTGTGGACGTAGGTCACCTTGACCGAACCACGTTATATTTGTGTCTTCTTTATATTCTTTAATTGCCGTTATTATCAAATTTCATTGTCTTTGTTATTGTCATTATACCGTTGTTTGGCTAAATTCTGCACTACCAGGGTTCTCGATCCTAACAGCTTGGCATGCACCAACATTATAAGGAAAGTCTGTAAGGAGACGTGCTAGTTGTCAAGAGGGCGAGACTCCAATCCGCCGAGTCCTAATCCATATTTTTATTTTTTGGTCCGCCGATCCATATTTTTATCTTTTGGCACTCTAAAAAATATTAAATAGTAAAATTAAAATTTATCATAAGCTACATTGCTTAAATCTGCTTGTAGTAAAAACTCCATATTCTTAAACGCGTCTTCCCAAATTAGTAATTATGCTTCATGTATATGATTTCGTTTGCTAAAAAGTCTGCACATCTATTCAAGTATTTGCAATCTTCAATAATTTCCCTAAAAGTGTAATATTATATGGCATCTTCTATTATAATCTTGACACCAAGAAGGCAATATTTTTTTCTTTTATCTCTTTATATTTCAGTCTTTTGCCAATTTTAGCCCTTGTTTGATGCTCTAGAGCTCCGTAATGAGCCTTGAGAAAGGTCTCATTGAGTATTCTAATATCAACTTTCCATAATTATAGAAGTTCCGCCGAAAGCAACATTTTCAGTTTGTTTCTTCATACTGTCGTTATTTAATTTATCTTTCACGCACAAAGAAGAGACCGAGCTATTATTTTTACTTGTTTAAGTGAGAGATTTGTCTAAGGAATACGTTAATAACTTTTCTAACATCATTCTCAATCTATTTGCACATAAATTATGTAGATATACTTTTCTTTTCAATCACATTTCTATTGCTCTCTTTCTTTCTTTTGAATGTTTGCATTATTCCTTTACAAGTGGAACCCTCGTGGGAAATATTCCGACCAAGAAGTAACAAGAAATAGGTAGGCGTGCATAGACATGCCACCGTCCAGTTATTAAATGTTAGAAATTAGAGTTTTGATGATTAACAAATATGGAGCTTGAAAATAGGCTTAAGGATTTGGGTCCTGCTAGTTGGTTCTTGTAGAGCATTGACACTTAATCTTAACGAGATTATGATTCACTTTAGCGTGAGATATGTTATATTTTCGTGTTATATGACCTAGCAGCCCCCAAATAATAGAAAATCTTGGTAATTATTTACTGTTAACTTGGAGATCATGTTTTTAAGGAGTAGAGTCATATTTGGAGTTTATTTTAAGAAAAAAAAAATTGTATTCTGCTTACACTTCCTTTACTAGATCTCTAAGGTTAGGAAATCTTTTTATTTCTAATCCTTGCTGCTAACGTGTGTCTAATATACTTTGAGATTGTCTTCTTACAAACTTGAGAACCTATATTGAGAGCATCGAAAGAGCACAAAGCAAGAAGCAAATCGTGAGATCAAACCGACGCACCGAATCGTGAAATTGAAGATCTTACAGTACATAGTTGATATTATCTTCGTATACAATATATATATATATATATATATTGAAGTTGAACATATTATTAGAAACCAAAACTTCAAGAGAGCACATACTCTTTTCCACTCCAATTTAATGGTATTAAAATCGATCTAAAAGTTAAGTCATGGTATCAGAATATATAGATAGATTCTTATTATCGTGTGTAATGCTATTTAAATTTGTACTGCAAAGCAATATTTTGTTATTTTGGGAGAAAAAGAAAATATAAAAAGCAGTGAGAACTCTCCAATAATCGAGGAAATTGATGTTTTTGGTATGAAACTTTTGTTAGACTTTTGACTCAACGTTCACATCCTGCACGAAGAAAAGTAAACATCTCAAGATATCGAAATCCTGCAAAGACTTGGGATACTGATATCTACTTCATATCATGTTCGCAAATGAGCATTTTATTATATTTGTAGACAAAAACTAAATAAAAGAATCAAAGAATAAGTTGTTACACGAATAAAGTTCACATTCTGTTAGGTCTATATGTATAATGGGCTTATTTGTGTTAGATATGTTGAAATAAAAATTAGACTATGAGATGGAATTCCCCAATATGTGCTTGTCATTTTATATAAAAATTCGATAATGAGTTGGAATTCCTCAATATGTGCTTGTAACATCTAAGAAGTTAATCTTATAGCTAGCAGATATATACAATATTATATTTCAGGTATATCTGGGTACATCATGTGTGCGTTTAAAATGAACTCACAATTAGGCAGTAGTTATAGTGTAATTATAAAAATTGTTGTTAAGATCAGACCATTGACTTCCAATCAATCACTAGGAATTCGCAATATTAATCGACTCCATACAAGGTCCCCAAAGAAGGACCTTGGGTCACGAACATTCATGGTATGGGACTATGGGAGGAGAGAAGAGTGAAATGTTGAGTCCCACAACAGTGATACATCAGAAACCAATGTGGTTGCTTACCTTTAATAAGTTTTTGTTGATGCTTGATGGAACGATAGAGCCTTCCTATTTGGAGCTGGAGAGATCGAGATAGAAAAGGAGGTCAAAAGGGGCTATTTCTGCAAAATCAACCAATGTGCAATGGTCAAAAGGAGTGCTAACCGTTGCCAACAGTCACTTCCCTTTAGTTTTTTTTTTCTTCTGGAAAATTAGCCGTTGAATCAGTCCGGGTCCAATAAATGGTTTAATTTGACTTTGTCGACCTGCACCTATCCAATGCCAGGTAAAAATTGAACCCGTATAGACCGGTCATATACCATTACCTGGCCTTGTCTGGCCCCCTTTATACCGGGCCGATCTAGTTGAAAATCGATGCGTTCCGATTCGAAACCGGTCCAACCCGACCCATTGATAGCTTTAGTTAGTATTGAAACGTTGCTTTATATTTGGAATTTACAGACAAAAAAATTCATGATCGTCTTGAAACACTTGACGACTTTTGATAGAGAAGATTTTGGTGAACAAATTAACTTGTGTAGCTTATGTCGAAATTATTTTGGTGCAAGGTAGAAATTGAATGATCAGAAAGTTACATAGGTTCAATTGCATCCAAAAGCTAATTGGTCAAAAATATTTGCCAAAATTTCTTAGACAGAGCAAAAATCTACTAGTTGTTATGTCATAGTAGTTTATTTCTGCCACTCGACGTCACCGGGAGTCAGACCTACTTTATGTAGGTCTTGAATCTCTTGATAAGTCTGTTGCAGCTTCAACGTCTCTACTCCACCAAAGAATGTGCCTTCTGAATATATATTAAATTTTCAACGGCCTTGAGTCGAAAAGTTTTGACCGGACAATTGAAATTTTTTGAAAGAGTCCATCAAATACTTTGAAAAGGCTTTACCTCTCGACCTCCGACAATCGGTGGTAGAGAAGACAATGGTTTTTCTAAGGAGCAACACGTACTCTTGTTACTTAGTCCAAGATTTCACCGGTTGAGATATTAGCATCAAGGATCTTTTGAACTATTAACATATTGGAAAGATATTCATGATATGACTTGGGTGAGAAAAACCTTTGGAAAATCTGTAGAAGAAAGTTGCTAGAAAAATTCCAACAGAGAAAAATAGAAGTCATGGAAATCATTCATTGAACAACTTCGTTGCATCGAAGAGCTTACATCATATACAAAAAAAAAAGATATAAGGGAAAATATGAAGATGCTTCTTACTTTAGTTGGGCAATTCAGTGTATCTTTACAAGATATACCTTTAAGGTATATTTGACTAGACCAAAGGATTATATATCTCTTTTTTGTCTCTTATATCTTCTTGAGCGCCTTATGATTTTGGTCTCATGATTTCAGTGACTCTTTTTCGCTATAAAATCTTCACGGGTGGAATGATTGTTTTATAAATGACTTTATGTACTCCCAAGCCATATAAAGAGTCCAAGAAATCTATGCATCTCCGATGTGAAATTTCATCACTCTCGGCACGTCCAGACATACCAACTAGAGTGCGAACAATCTATCTTAGAGGCCCAATATCTGGGGCCTGACTCTGATACCATGAAAAAATGAACCTTGGGCCTACTAAATCCAAAAGCTAGATAATGAGGTGAGGTTTGCCCAAGTCATATAAAGAGTTTAAGAAACCCACTCATCTCTGATGTGCGATTCCATCACCCCAAGTATATCTAGTCCTGCCAACTAGAGAGTGAATAATCTATCGTGGGGGCTAACATTGGTGGGTTAAGGGATTCGTGGTTTCTTTAAATAGTTTTAGGTATTACTCAATTCATGAGCTAGCTTTTGGGTAGAGTTAGACCCAATGTCCATTTATAATGGTATCAGAGCTAGTCCATCAATGTTGGGGCCCCCAGATAGATTGTTCATGATTTAGTTGGCAAGTTTTGGCTTGCTAGGGGTGATGAAATCCCACATTGAAGATGGATATATTCCTTAAACATTGTATATGGCTTGGGCAATTCTCATATTTTGAGCTAGCTTTTAGGGTTGAGTTAGGTCCAATGTCTATTCTTATTATAGTACCAGAGCTAGACATCAATTTATTATTACCGATGTTGGATACTTATTCATATTATCTGCGCTCGAGTTTGCAAGCTTGGGCGTTTGGGCCACATCGATGGGATGAAGGTTTCGTGATTTCTTTATATGATTTTGGGTAATGCTCATCTAATGAGCTAGCTTTTGTTCCATTTTGAATAGTTCAAAGATAAAATTGGACCTTTGCCCTTTGTTTGGAGCAATCTATTAGTGCAAGGTACTTTTAAACTACTTGGGTAATGGAGATGACGTTTTTGAGCTAGTTGATTAACGAGAAAAGGGCATTTTTCGACCAAAGACGAAACAAAGAGAAAAGTTGTCATATTTCGAATAGTATAGGGATATTTTTGGCCCTTTTACATGGTAGGAATTATTAATTATGTTAGCAAATGATATCTAAGTCCAGTTACCTTCTTAACAACTCAGTTTCCTCGATTGGATTGCATATAATCGAGCAATTGTTCCAAGGACCAGACATTTTGGATCAGCTG
Source organism: Nicotiana tomentosiformis (assembly GCF_000390325.3). Taxonomy (NCBI): domain Eukaryota; kingdom Viridiplantae; phylum Streptophyta; class Magnoliopsida; order Solanales; family Solanaceae; genus Nicotiana; species Nicotiana tomentosiformis. The sequence continues at coordinate 82,948,829 of NC_090822.1, read as the reverse complement.
TTTCAGACATATGTGTAAAGTTATTTATATTACTAACACAAGTTGAACTAGCACATCTTTTTGTACTACCCATATTATCTCGATTAGTATTTTTATTACAAACTCGTTTTGCAATACTAAATATATCTATTGTAACAATTTAAATACTAAAATGCAAAACTAATGCGAATTAAATATGTAATAAAAAATACTAAATAAGAGAAAGATAGAACGAGTGCACTGAAATTTTGCAGTAAATTGAACGCTTGAGTCTTGAAATCTTGAAATTGAATTTTGCAACTCCAATGTTACCACAAATGCACTTGTTTATTGCTACTTTTAATCCTCAAAACTTCAAATAATGTTATAAATAAAATTAAACTAAAAATTGAGAGCCAATAATTAATAGCAATTTTTGAGAGAAATGAAAGAATGACAATTGAAGAATTATGTCATGTGAGTAAAAAAGTAAACAAGGTGGGGATCTATTAATAGTTTTCCAAAAGGGTAAAGTTGTAATTAAGGGAAATATATTTTTTATAAAAGAAACCCAAAAGTGGCTATTTGTGCAAAATCAACCATTGGGCAGCGGTCAAAAGGAGTGCTGATTGTGCCAACAGTCACTTCCCTTTTAATTATTTTTTTGAGTTGTTGAACCGGTCCGAGTCAGGTAACCGATAAATGGAATAATTTGACATTATCGGTCTCCACCGGTCCCATCGTAGGTAAAAATTGAATCGCTACAGACCGGTCATATACTAGTACCTAACCATGTCTGGCCCATGTACATCGGGACGATCTAATTGAAAATCGATGCGTTCCGATTCGAAATCGGTCCAAGCCAGCCCATTAACAGCTTTAGTTAGTATTGAAACGCTGGTTTATTTTTAGAATTTATGGAAAAAAAATTCATGATCTTCTTAAATCACTTGATGGCTTTGACAGAGATGATTTTGGTGAATAAAGTAGCTTGTGTATCTTCTTCCGAAATTATTTGGGTGCAAGGTAGTAATTGAATGATCAGAAAGCTAAATATGTTATGTTGCATCCAAAAGCCAATTGGGTAAAAAACATTTACCAAATTTTCATTACATAGAGCAAAAATTTGGTGGTTGTTAATTCTCAATAGTTTATTTCTCCCACTCAACGTCAATGGGAGACGGGCCTACTCTATGTAGGTCTGAAGGTTCTGGAAACCCTTGAATCGCTTAATAAACTTGGTGCAGCTTCAACGTCTCTACTTAGCCAAAGCATGTGCTTTCTAAAAATACATATTAGATTTCCAAAGGCCTTGAGTCGAAGAGATTTGACCGGACAATAGAGGATTTTTGTAAAGAGTCCATCAAATACTTTGAAAAGGCTTTCCCTCTCGACCCTAACAAATAAGTGGTAGAGAAGAAAATGATTTCTTTAAGGAGAAAGAAGTACTCTTGTTACTTACTCCAAGATTTCATCGGTCAAGATATTAGCACCAAGGATTTTTTGAGCTATAGATAGATTGGAAGCATATTCATGATATGGCTTGGGTCAGAAAATCTTCGGGAGTTCTATAGAAGAAAGTTGCTGGAAGAATTCCAACATAAAAAGAATGGATGTCATGGAAATCTGGAATGTTTTGGAAACTCTGGAATCTCTTGATAAGTCTGTTGCAGCTTCAACGTCTCTACTTCACCAAAGCATGTGCCTTCTGAATACATATTAAATTTTCAACGGCCTTGAATCGAAGAGAATTGACCGGACAATAGAAATGTTTTGAAAGAGTCCATCAAATACTTTGAAAAGGCTTTCACTCTCGACCCTCGACAATCAGTGGTAGAGAATACAATGGTTTCTCTAAGGAGCAGCATATACTCTTGTTACTTAGTCCAAGTTTTCACCGGTTGAGATATTAGCATCAAGTATCTTTTGAGCTATTAACATATTGGAAGGATATTCATGATATGGCTTGGGTAAGAAAAATCTTCGGAAGATCTGTAGAGGAAAGTTGCTAGAAGAATTCCAACAGAAAAAAATAGAAGTCATGAAAATCATTCATTGAACAACTCCGTTGCATCGAAGAGCTTACATCATATAAGGAAAAAAAAGATATAAGGAAAATATGACTCTGATACCATCAAAAAATAAACCTTGGCCTACTCAATCCAAAAGCTAGATAATTAGGTGATGATTGCCCAAGTTATATAAAGAGTTTAAGAAACCCATCCATCTCTGATGTGAGATTCCATCACCCCAATTATGCCTAGACCTGCCAACTAGAGAGTGAATAATCTATCTTGGGGGCTCAACATTGGTGGGATAAGGGATTCGTGGTCTCTTTAAATAGTTTTAGGTATTACTCATCTCATGAGCTAGCTTTTGGGTAGAGTTAGACCCAATATCCATTTATAATGGTATCAGAGCCAATCCATCAATGTTGGGCTCCCAAGATAGATTGTTCATGCTTTAGTTGGCACGTTTTGGCTTGCTAGGGGGTGATGAAATCCCACATTTAAGATGGATGAGCTCCTTAAACTTTGTATATGGCTAGGGTAATCTTCACCTTTTGAGCTAGCTTTTAGGGTTGAGTTAGGCCCAAAGTCTATTCTTATCATAGTATCATAGCTAGGCCCATCTCAATTTATTATTACGGATATTGGATGCTTATTCATATTGTCCACACACCAATTTGTAAGCCTGGGCATTTGGGGGTGGGGGGTGGGAGCGGGGGGTTGAGTCCCACATCGGTGGGATGAAGGTTTCGTGGTTTCTTTATATGATTTTGGATAATCCTCATCTAATGAGCTAACTTTTTGTTTGAGTTAGGTCTATTTATCATGAGAAGATATAAAATTATTCCATTTCGAATAGTTCAAGGATAAAATCGGACCTTTGCCCTTTATTTGTTGCAATTTATTAGTGCAAGGGTAATTTTAAACTACTTGGATAATGGAGACATTTTTGAGCTAGTTGATTAATGAGACAGGGGCATTTTTCGATCAAAGATGAAACAGAGAGAAACGTTGTCCTATTTCAAATAGTATAGGGGTATATTTTGCCCCTTTACATGGTAGGAATTATTAATTATGTTAGCAAAATGATAGCTAAATCTAGTTAGCCGCTTAACAACTCAGTTTCCTCGATTGGAATGCATATAATCGCGTAATTGTTCAAAGGACCAGACATTTTGGATCAGCTGTTTCAAACATATGTGTAAAATTATATATATTACTAACACAAGTTGAACTAGCACATCTTTTTGTACTACCCATATTATCTCGATTAGTATTTTTATTACAAACTCGTTTTGCAGCACTAAATATATCTATTGTATAGATTTAAATACTAAAATGCAAAACTAATGCAAATTAAATATGTAAAAAATAATACTAAATAAGATAAAGATGGAACGAGTGTACCGAAATTTCGTAGTAAATTGAACGCTAGAGTCTTGAAATCTTGAAAATGAATTTTGCAACTCCAACGTTACCACAAATGCACTTGTTTATTGCTACTTTCAATCCTCAAAACTTCAAATAATGTTGTAAATTAAATTAAACTAAAAATTGAGAGCCAATAATTGATAGCAATTTTGGAGAGAAATGAAAGAATGATAATTGAAGAGATATGTCATGTGAGTTAAAAAATAAACAAGATAGGGATCTATTAATAGTTTTTCAAAAGGGTAAAGTTATAATTAAGGGAAATATTTTTTTGAAAAAGAAACCTATAAGGGGCTATTTCTGAAAAATCAACCATTGGGCAGCGGTCAAAAGGAGTGTTGGCCGTTGCCAACAGTCACTTCCCTTTTAATTATTTTTTGAGTTGTTGAACCGGTCCGAGTCGGGTAACTGATAAATGGTATAATTTGACATTATCGGTCTACACCGGTCCCATCGTAGGTAAAAATTTAACCACTACTGATTGGTCATATACTAGAACCCAACCATGTCTGGCCCTCTATACATCGGGTCGATCTAATTGAAAATCGATGCGTTCCGATTCAAAATCGGTCCAACCCGGCCCATTGACAGCTTTAGTTAGTATTGAAACTCTGTTTTATTTTTAAAATTTATGGACAAAAAAAATCTTCTTGAATCACTTGATGGCTTTGACAGAGAATATTTTGGTGAATAAAGTAACTTGTGTATTTTCTGCCAAAATTATTTGGGTGCAAGTAAGCAATTGAATGATCAGAAAGTTAAATATGTTCTGTTGCATCCAAAAGCCAATTTGGTGAAAAACATTCACCAAAATTTCATTACATAGAGCAAAAATTTGGTGGTTGTTAATTCTCAATAGTTTATTTTTGCTACTCAACGTCAATGGGAGACGGGCCTACTCAATGGAGGTCTGAAGGTTCTGGAAACCCTTGAATCGCTTAATAAGTTTGTTGCAGCTTTTACGTCTCTACTTAGCCAAAGCATGTGCCTTCTAAATACATATTATATTTCCAAAGTCCTTGAGTCGAAAAGATTTGACCGGACAATAGAGAATTTTTGTAAAGAGTCTATCAAATACTTTGAAAATGCTTTCCTTCTCGACCCCGACAAATAAGTGGTAGAGAAGAAAATGATTTCTTTAAGGAGCAACAAGTACTCTTGTTACTTGCTCCAATATTTCACTGATCAAGATATTAGCACCAAGGATTTTTTGAGCTATAGATAGATCAAAAGCTTATTCATGATATGGCTTGGGTCGGAAAATCTTTGGGAGATCTGTAGAAGAAAGTTGCTGGAAGAATTCCAACATAAAAAGAATGGAAGTCATCGAAGATCATACATCGGATGAGAAAAAATATATATAAGGGAAATATGAAAATGTTTCTTGCTTTAGTTGCGCAATTTAGTGTAGCTTTACAAGATACCTTTAAGATTCATTGGACTAGACCAAATGATTATATCTCTTTATTGTCATTGTCTCTTGTATCTTGTATCTTCTTGAACGCCTTTTGATTTTCGTCTCACGATTTCAGGGATTCTTTTTCACTATAAAATATTTACGGGTGGAATGGTTGTTTTGTAAACGGCTTTATATACTCCCAAGCCATATAAAGAGTTCAAGAAATATATGCATCTCTGATGTAGAATTCCATCACCCTTAGCACATTCAAATCTGCCAAGTAGAGTGAACAATCTATCTTGGAGACCCAACATCAGGGGCCTGGCTCTGATACCTTGAAAAATGAACCTTGGGCCTACCCAACCCAAAAGATAGCTTATGAGATGAGCATTGCCTAAGCCATATGAAGAGTTTAAGGAACCCATCCATCTATGATGTGAGATTCAATCACCCCAGGGTGTCCAGACCTGCCAACTGGAGCGTGAATAATCTATCCTGGGGCTCAACATCGATGGGATGATACTTTCGTGGTCTCTTTATATGATTTTAGGCAATCCCCGTGTTATGAGCCAGCTTTTGGTTTGAGTTAGGCCCAATGTACATTTATAATAGATGGGTTTCTTGAATTCTATATATAACTTGGGCAATCCTCACTCTTTGAGCTAACTTTTGCGTTAGGCCCAAGGTATATTATTATCATGGAGCCAAGTCCATCTCAATTTATTATTACCGATGTTAGGTCCTTATTATTGTCCACGCTTCAGTTTGCAAGCTTGGGCGTGGTGGTGGTGGTGGGGGGAGGGGGGGGGGGTAGAGTCCCACATCGATGGGATGAAGGTTTCGTGGTTTTTTTAATATGGTTTTAGGTAATCCTCATCTAATGTGCTAGTTTTTTGTTTGAGTTAGGTCCAAAGTCTATTTATCGTGAGATGATATAAAATTGTTCCATTCGAATAGTTCAAGGGTAAAATTGGATCTTTGCCCTTTATTTGGAGCAATCAATTAATGGGAAGGATGATTTTAAACTACTTGGGTAATGGAGAAGGCATTTTTGAGCTAGTTGGTTAACGACAAAGGCATTTTTTGGTCAAAATCGGATAACAAAGTTGTCCTATTCCGAATAGTATAGAGATATTTTTGACCCTTTTACACGGCAGTAATTATTTATTAATATTAGCAAATGGTAGCTAAATTCAGTTACCCGCTTAACAACTCAGTTTCCTTGATTGGAATGCATATTATCGAACAACTGTTCAAAGGACCAGATATTTTGGATCAAGTTTTTCAAGTCAAAAAAAAGAATTGATATAATAGTCCAATTATAGAACAAAAGCTATATACCATGTGACGACACCTTGTACAAATGATAAGTTCCATTACTTTGATAATAGACTTTGATTCTTTATGGTCATTCTTTAATTTCTGCGTTCTTCGGCATCTGTAATTTCTCATTTGTATAGTTACTCTTATTTGGCATTCTGCTAAATTAATCTTTTGCTAATTGACTTCCTTGCAAAATCTGGTCGTTTGGTTGTTAGGGCATGTGTATTGGTTGAATTATGTTATTCCTTAATTAACTAGCAAGATCTGTCTATTCGTCCACACGTGGTCATTGATGATGTCGAAACACCATTAACTTTGACAATTTATATAGAGAGGGGCAGAAAGTTGGACAAATCCAAATTTGATCACTAATATTTGTTATATGCTATAATTTAGTCCCTCATTTTTAATTCTATTTTTACTTCCACCGGCCTTTTAGAAGTATTTGACGAAATTAAGTCATATCTATTGAAACATGATTTTTGACATTTTGACATAATCTTCATCAGGGCATGCAGAACCTTAAAATTTCCCATCAATAATATTTTCTCGTATTATACTTTAGATATTTTCAAAGTATTCTAGAGGCAAATAATTAATTAATAAGTACATCACAAATACTATTTTGGTTTCAAGTTTGTCAACCAAATCAGGAGCAAATTAAACCCTATTTATTGCATTCTGGTGTTTATTATAATCTACTTTGCTCATCATATTATCAAACTTGCATTAAAACAATATTCATATGATAATCTCAATTATAATTTCAGTGCACTAACTCTCTGCATTTTGCTGTAAAAACAAATCAAAATATGAGACAATAGTCATTCAAAATTCATTCCAACAAACAAACGCCTTAATATACAAGTTAACAGCTTTCGTAGCTTAATTCTTCTTCGTTTCTTCTTTGAAGCTTTGACGTTAAATTTTTTCATACTTTTCTCCCTTTTCAAGGAATCATTTTTCAATAAAGAAGAAAAGAATAAAAAAAGGTAGAGAGAAAGAAATGCGTAAAACCAACGGAGCCAAAGGTAAATGGGCAATAGAATCTGTCATTTCAGTGGGTTCCTTTGTTTATTATTAGTATTACTAAGGATTTAGAATATTTTTGCAGAAACTAGACAACATTAAAGTAGCTTTCATATAGACTTGACTCTTACTTACTCAAAGAATATCTTTTCTTTGTTGACATGAAAAAAAAGAAGATAAATATATGAATACTCCATTTTCTTTTCTCCTCAATTTGCAGCAAGTGTGGTGGTTAACAAAACAAATTGTTCTAATAAATACTCATATATACTTATATTCATAAATCCTTGAAAAATTCGGATTTTTATTTCTCAGTAATATTCCACGATCGGGATAATTGGCTGAATCTTGAGAAACTATTTCGTAGAAGTTCATTAAACTCTTCCTTCTATAAAGCAAATTGACATGTATTCGCGCGGCTGTATTCATGAATACAACAACAAAAAACGCCTATAATCAGGGCAGTCCAGCTATACGTGCATGTATTCACATGTATTCTCGTTGTTGTATTCATGAATACAGCAGCAAAACGCGCCTAAAATCATAGCAGTCCAGCTGTATGCAGATGTCAATTAGCGTGATACACTCGGGGGCGGCTCTAAGGCTTTGGGCAGTGAGACCAATGCCTTAGGCCCCCAAATTTTGAAGGCCCCCAAATTTATTTTCAATTCTTATTATTATTGTTACTATTATATATATTATATTAATTTATATAAATAATTAGAATAAAGAAAAGTATAACAGTATATTTTTTGTTACTTGATTGAGGTTATTTTATACAATAAATTTATAAATTATGATAATTATTTTCCCTAATTAATTAGTATATTTGACAAGAGTGGGTTGCTCCGGTGGTGAGCACCCTCCACTTTCAACTAAGAGGTTGTGAGTTCGAGTCACCCCAAGTGCAATGTGGGGAGTTCTTGGAGAGAGGGAGTCGAGGGTCTATCAGAAACAATCTCTCTACTCCAGGTAAGGGAAGATTTGCGTACAAACTACCCTCCCCAGACCCCACTAGTGAGATTATACTGGGTTGTTATTGTTGTTGTTGCTGCTGCTTAACTCTTCAATTTTATTTTTATTTTTTATATATAAGAATTAAGTTATATATATCGACAACATAATAAATTTCTTTTATAATGTTCTCTGAAACAACATGAATACAAAAGCATTCAGGCACCAAATATTTTTTAGCGTAATTCGATATATTATATTAGGTTATTTACAATTTATTTTAGATATTCACCGATAAGGGCTACTTAATAGAATGAACTACAATCACCATTTAAATTGATCAGACGGAGAAAATATATTTTACATCGTCAATACTCAAAACTTAAGTTATTACATTATGTATGTTTATTTTATTTTTTTCTTGTTTGTGATGATAGTCGAATAAAAATTTTCACTTTGAGTTTTGGATCTCAATATTCGATAGTCCACCGCTTTAGTTTTTGTGCTCTTTTTCATAAATTATTTTTTGAAATTCGATTTTTTGTATTAAATGATTTATTTGTTATTTAAAAAGCAAATTTTGTTGTTAGTGTAAATATTTTATAAAATAAATTTAAGGGCCTCCGAATATGGTTTTGCCGTAGGCCCCGAGATCTGTTGAGCTGCCCCTGGATACACTCCTTATATAACTCAACAAAATCAATTCTACCATGCCTCATTATCAACCCAATTAATTAGAATAATTTTTCAGTTATATAAAACTGTTGTATTTAACTTTGTATTTTGTGTGTTTCAATATTTGTTTTTACTGTTGCATTCATTAGATTCAATATTTGTATTTACTGTATTCGCTATTTTATATTCAGTGTATTCCAATGAATTTGTATTAACAGTATTTTAGTTATTCCTAATATATGTTATTACTGTTGTATTCAGTATATTTCATTAGTTGTATTTACTGTATTTTTATTTGTATTCAGTATATTTTACTGTATTTTAAAATTAAATATATTCACTGTTTATATTATGTTCTATTTTAATGTTTGTATTTAATGTATTTCAATATTTATACCCTATATTCATGCATATTTATCTGTATTAAAAAAATACAAACCTTCGAAATACATAAATACATGCAAAAGATAACGAATTTATATAAAAATATAATGTATTTGAGTGAATTTGTACATAATACTTTGTATCATTGTATGCGATTAAATAGCAAAGAAAGGAAGAAAGTTCGTAGGAGATAGCGTTTTTCGGCCAAGCAAACTATTGTATACATTGTGTTAAAATTAAAAATGGAGATGAATAAAAATTCCGGCCCTCAAATCTTCTCCGGCGTAAAAAAATATTGCAGTATCCGTGAATTCATTACAATATACGACGTAGAAGAAAGCCGCAGTCTCTTTCTTTCTAATATTGCAGTACAAATCCATTTCAAATATCCGGCGTAGAAACTAAGCAGTACAAATCTATTGCAATATCCGGCGTATAAACTAAGTAGGCATTTTGTTCGAAGTGAGAGAGAAAGAAGAAAAATTTTGTTGGGGAGAGAATCGTGTGTTAATTGAAAGAAAGAGAGAGAAGGAAGAGAGAGAGAAAGAAGAAAAAATCTGGGAGATAATCTTGTGTTAATTGAAAGAAAGAGAGGAAAAACATAAATAGCGTATTTCATGTCTCAATGGTAGTATATATCATAAATACCTATTTTGCTATAAAATGTAGCTATAGAAAATAATATTTTATAATGATTTTGGTTTATAATAAACATGGTGTATACCTTTTCTATAGAAGGTAAGATTTCCTTCCTGCTCGCTTTTTTAATTGCCCTTGATGCATATAATAGTATGCAGTGCTATACCGTTTTGAGGCGCGCGTACAAAAAAGAAAATTCTTTCCTTTTAGGTGGTCTATGTATGAACAAAATGCGAACGGAAAAATAATAATAAGTTAAATAGAATTAATGAATTCATGATAAAGTAAAATTTTTTGATGACATATTTTATCACATTTATTTTTTGATTGCTAAAGAGATCAACCGAAATATAATTCATTTGTTCGTAGCTTGGAGGATTAAAGCATAACACTTGGTTTTCAATTTGTTGTTTTTTCATTAATTGGTACTTCAATTATCTCATTGATCAGCTTACCTGTTGTATTTACTTCTCCCGGGGGATAGTCAATTTGTCAATTCTCTCTCCCTTTTGTGTAGGAGGCGGGAGGCAGAATTTTATTGCCATAGCAAAGGGGAAATTTTAATTTAATATTTTTTGACAGGAGATAGACATATGTGGTTGTATTAATACAATTATTAATAGCATTATTGTTAGTATTCCAATAAATAATGGCTTTTCTGATTGCCCTCATGCATGTAGTAGAATGGAGTATTATATTTCTTCTAGGCGCGCATACAAAAAGAGAATCTTTTTAGGTGGTCAATGTATAAATAAGTGTGAACAATTTTTTTTTTATTACAATTAATATATTTTGGTTGATAGAGGGATCAAATTATATATAGTTCATTTGTTGGTAGCTTAAAGAATTAAAAGCACCACTCTTGCTTTCTAAGTTGATATGTTTGCATTACTTGCTACTTTATTACTCTTATTTATTATCGTATATGTTGTATTTGCTTCTTTCGGAGGCGATATCAATTAATCTCTCCTTTTTTATATAGGAACTGGGGGACAAAATTTCATTTTCAGATCTAAGGAAAAATCCTTATTTTTTTTCTTTTGATAGGAGAAAGACATATGTGATTGAATTATAATTATTGATAGCATTATAGTCGATATTCAAGAATGTTGGCCTCTTGGATTGCCCTCGATACGTATAGTAGAAGTGAATACTATAACTTTTTAAGAGGTGTATATTCAATTCCAACTAGCTCGGTATGTGGGAAGTTTAAATTGATAGCGTAATTTTGTAAAATAAAGGAGAAAGCACATGACGAAAATCTTTAAAGTTCGCTAACAGGATTATTATGTATAATTTTTCTAACAAATGCGCAAATCGTTTCTACTACTTGGTAAATTTGGCTATGTTAGTAGTATAACATTGCTCATATATAGAAACTTAGTTAATTAAAGACTGTTATATCTCCATTTGAGAAAGCCTTTACTTCTATGCAGAGACGGATCCACAATTTAAATTCTATGGGTTCAATTTTAAGATTTTAAACATTGAACCCATTATATTTTTAAAGTTATGGGTTCATATCTACTATTTTTACAATATTAATGAATTTTTACATACAAATTTTTACTCCGCGTCGAAAGTTATGAGTTCAGTTGAACCCGTAGCCACTAAGCTACATCCGCCTCTGCTTCTATGAAAGTATTGTAGAAATATCTAACGAACTCGGTCATAAATTGGCTCCAATGAACGCATAATTATTGTTTACCCAGAAAATGGTAAAGTTGAATTTGTTCGTAATTTCAAGACAAATGAATCATAATTTTTCTTCCCCTTCTCCAATATCTTCTTCATCTAAATGCGATGGTTCTTCGAAGAGCAAGATTAAGAACGAGGATTCCGTTCCTCCAACAATAAGTTCCATAATCCCTAGAAGGCATAGTACTTTGACGGATTTGGAGGAGAAATTTCCAACTAATAATCCAGGTACATGGGCGGTTAGCAGGTACCCATCTTCCATTCGTCCTTTTAGTATCCCTACTATGAAGGAAGACTGTTGCTGCCAAAATTTGGACATCATCGCTCCCGATCTATCGGAGCGAGTGACCCTTCCCAGAGAGGGTTTCACATATTTTATATGTACTCTTTTACTTTTGATGCATTTTCTTTGAACGGAGAACTTGATACTGTGATAACGGAATTTTATCCCCGTTATCAGGTGTGTTTGGCATAGGTAAGTCCTTCTGTGTGGAGGACGGTCGCCTGCCTTCGGCGCTTGTGCCTGAAAACCAAAGAAGAGCTATCATTGGCTCATATGATGAATTTGTACTCCCCTAAAATCATCCGCAGGGGAATGATAAATCTCTGCAAGCGTAGTCACCATGCTTTGATATTCAGCATGGATGATGACAACGACCGAGGGTGGATGGAACGGTTCGTTGCAGTTGCCTCCGGTAACATTATTCCCACAACGACCTCATCCTTTCCGGTTGCCTCGAACCGTTCTCGTAAGTTTCTTTCAATACGCTCCTCCTAAATGCTTTTTCACGCATATATTAATCTTTTAACTCCTGTATGTTATAGCGACCCGATAGGTCTCATCGGTGGTAGAAGGCTTGGACCGATGGGTTCAAGAGATCTTGGACATCACCACGTCCGAATGTTAGTAGTATAACATTGCTCATATATAGAAACTTAGTTAATTAAAGACTGTTATATCTCTGTTTGAGAAAGCCTTTACTTCTATGAAGGTATTTCAGAAATATCTAACGAAGTCGGTCATAAATTGGCTCTAATGCACACATAATTATTGTTTACCCAGAAAATGGTACAGTTGAATTTGTTCGTGATTTCAATGGTACAGTTGAAATTGGCTCCAAGCAATGTTAGTAGTATAACATTGCTCATATATAGAAACTTAGTTAATTAAAGACTGTTATATCTCCGTTTGAGAAAGCCTTTACTTTTATGAAAGTATTTCAGAAATATCTAACGAAGTCGGTCATATATTGGCTCCAATGCACGCAAAATTATTGTTTACTCAGAAAATGGTACAGTTGAATTAGTTCATGATTTCAAGACAAATGAATCATAATTTTTCTTCCCCTTCTCCAATAGCTTCTTCATCTAAACGCGATGGTTCTTCGAAGATCAATATTAAGAACGAGGATTTCGTTCCTCCAATAGTAAGTTCCATAATCCATAGAAGGCGTAGTACTTTGACGGATTTGGAGGAGAAATTTCCAACTAATAATCCAGGTACATGGGCGGTTAGCAGGTACCCATCTTCCATTCGTCCTTTTAGTATCCCTACTATGAAGGAAGACTGTTGCTGCCAAAATTTGGACATCATCGCTCCCGATCTATCGGAGCGAGTGACCCTTCCCAGAGAGGGTTTCACATATTTTATATGTACTCTTTTACTTTTGATGCATTTTCTTTGAACGGAGAACTTGATACTGTGATAACGGAATTTTATCCCTGTTATCAGGTGTGATAACGGAATTTGGCATAGGTAAGTCCTTCTGTGTGGAGGACGGTCGCCTGCCTTTGGCGCTTGTGCCTGAAAACCAAAGAAGAGTTATCATTGGCTCATAGATGAATTTGTACTCCCCTAAAATCATCCGCAGGGGAATGATAAATCTCTGCAAGCGTAGTCACCATGTTTTGATATTCAACATGGATGATGACAACGACCGAGGGTGGATGAAACGGTTCGTTGCAGTTGCCTCCGGTAACATTATTCCCACAACGACCTCGTCCTTTCCGGTTGCCTGGAATCGTTCCCGTAAGTTTCTTTCTATACGCTCCTCCTAAATGCTTTTTCACGCATATATTAATCTTTTAACTCCTGTATGTTATAGCGACCCGATAGGTCTCATCGGTGGTAGAAGGCTTGGACCGGTGGGTTCAAAAGATCTTGGACATCACCAAGCCCGAAATCCGCTTGTGGAAAGAACTGTCTATCAAATACAAGTGGAAGACCATAAATCATGGTAACTATAATTTGCTTTGCTTTAGTTTTTGTATATGTGGAATTTGGCAGAATCTCCTGACTTGTTTGTCAAATTAGGTCTACCCTGGGGCTCAGTCGAGATCCCCAAAGAGGATGTTTTGGCCGACCATGTTGATGCGGCGAGGCTGCTCCAGGAGGCGCTTGCTCGAACGGGTGCCTCCGAGCATAAATATTTCTTCACGGAGTCCCCGGCAAGAGAACAAGTAACCAAAGAGAAGGCGTTCCTCTACGGACGGGGAGAAGAATAAGAGGGCAAAGGTTGATGCCCCCGAATCATCCCTGGTGGAGACGTTGGCCGATCCTCTTTCAGGGCCGGTCATAGACACCGTAGTGATCGATGATGAAGAAGCTAGTGATGAGGGAGATTCTCTACATAGAAGACAACGATCCTTATCCTCACAACAGGATGCTCAACCTGTTGATGCAGTCACATCCGCCTAGGACGATGTCTCAACACTTTGGTGAGAGTTTGATTTGGTGGAAAATGCCAACTCCCATTCTCGGGCCCTAATTGTTGTGCCTGGTACTGCGAGGAAGAGTACCGGGTCCTTGTCGTCCCTGGTTGGTGAGCACCAGACAACCAGTATTGCCTTTGATGCAGATGTTTCCCTTTCTTCTCCCTTACCAACTCTATCACCCCCTTCTTCGCCACCAGCAGTTTGTACATCTTTTTCATCTTCATCCACGCTTCCACCAACATCATCCCCAACGGTCTCACCTGACCGTGCTGAAGGCGTTCCTCTTCCCCAGTCCCCTGCTCATGGGAATTTGGGGAAAAATTATGCTGCCCATACTGAAGATCCTCAGAGGAGGAGGAACGTTACCTTTTCGGTCTCTACTGGGTGCTTCTTTCCCGGCCGGTGGAGCTTGCAAATTATCTGAAGCCCTTGGTTTCAAAGAAGGATTGGGAAAAGTTTCATACACTCTCGGGAGAGTGTTTGTTGAACAATGCCATGCATAATGCCGCAGCGGTATGTTTCTTTCTTCCTCTGCTATTTTTCAGCTTCTGAATGAGCGCATTTTAAGTTTTACCTCTTCTTATCTTGCAGGCCAATTTTCTTGCTTCCGAGGTCCTGCAAAGGTTAATCTGTGAGAATGAGGAACTTTCTTCTAAACGGGATCAGCTTTTGGTGGAACGGGACTAGACTATTCTTCGCCTCTCGAAACTGGAAACCAGGGCCATTGACGCCGTTGTTTTGGAAACCCACTTGCAGCAAAGTGAGCAGGAATTAAAGATCCTTAGCTAGGAAATTAGGCCGCTGAGGACTAGTTTTGATGAAGTCAAAGCTAAGTGGGCTGAGGTCCAGGATGTCATTCTTGCTGCCAATGACGGTGAGGCTACTGCTGCTAAAAGGGTAACTAATTTAGAAGCAACCTTGAATTCTAAGGTCGAAGAGCTTACTCCTGCAGAGGCGAGATACACCCGGTTGGAGGAGAAGTATCAGAAAACTATTGAACATAACAAGTTCTATAGTTCAACTATCCATGATCTCGATGTTAGTCTTCGATCTGCTAGGTTCGCCTACCACAACCTTTCTACCGAGATCACCGAGCTCAAAGAGGAACTCGAGTGCCGCTAGGCTTCCTCATCATCGAAAAAACCTACGCCTTGTACGACATGAGGAGAAAAACCTTAGAAGAATCCAAAGGTGGTATTATCGATACTGATGCCCAAATTACTAAGGTACGTAAGCTTGAGTTGACTGCAAAAAATGGACTCCCGGTACGGTCTGATGCTACAGTCTCCTCTGATTCTGGTTTCGTGATTTCGGACATTGAAGAGGAGTCGGAAGGCGACGATGCCGAAGACCAAGATAGAGATGATGTTGAGCCATCAGTGTCATCATCTACTGCTCCCGGGGATGCAGATACTTCTCTTCCTCCTGATTCCGGCGACGCTGTAGTTTAGCTTTTCCTTTCTCTGTTTTGTAATTCTTTTTGGTACATCCTTGTAAATAAATACGTATTGTTGCTCAACTATTTGGATGAGTTTTATTTTTGCTTGGATATATGTGCATTTCTTTTAACCCTTATGCATATTTTCCTACTTTTCTGCATGTGGTCTCGGGTGCATTTTCTTCAATGCACTTTGTTTCCGAGGAAACCCCTTTTTCGTGAGGGTTTTGATAGATATTCGCGCAAGTCTACTTTTTGCGTCTTTTTCATATGTGGCTTTGGGTGTATTTTTCCCTGATAGCATTTTGATTCCGGGCATACATTCTTCCGGGATCAACCCTTTAATGTGAGTTTTTTTTATAAGATAGGGCCTTCTTATGTTTACGGTGCTCTTGAAGAGGACGTCTCTTATTTATTATGGCACTAACATTTGAAGTATTTGTTTAACTTTCAAATGACAATGTTAGCTCATCGTTCGGACATGAAACAAGATTTTAGTAAAAAGGGTTTCACTTTATCCTTTCTATTTTCATAATTTTACATAAGCATTTTGCTATGGAGGAAAGAAATTACCATGACTTGTAGCTATATTGTACATTTTGTTTCCACGGCGCTGTCTGTGCAGTCCCCAGTCCTGATGGTACATTTTGTTGACGGTTTTTCATTCCCGGTAGATGTGGCATTCAGTATTGCCGAGTATGCATTTTGTTGCCGGATTTTTGTTCCCGATAGACGTGGCATTCAGTGTTGCCGAGTATGCATTTTGTTGTCGGATTTTCATTCCCGGTAGACATGGCATTTAGTGTTGCCGAGTATTCTCATATGACTCCCCCCAGTGTTCTAATGTGATGAACGTGAATTAAAACACTGGAAGTCTTGTTTCACCAACGAAAATCAAGGTAATCCCTCCATTTGGTAACATATGTTACTTCCCCCTAGGAGTCCATGCTATCGAGCAGAAGGATACACAGCAGCCCTTTAGTGGTCTATGTTCATGAACGATCGGGTAACCTCCATCCGGTAGCAGACTTAACTTTCCGGTTGGAATTTGCTATCGAAGCGAAGATTATCTTATCATCCCCGAGTGGAAACTTGTTTGTTTGCATTGTCTTCGAAGGTCTTATCACTTCTGTCTTCATGGTATGTTTTTCTGTTGCTTCTGTTTGCTTGCTGTGTATCAGCAGTTATATTTTTTGAGGTAAGCCACGTTTCAGTTGTTGGGTAACTTGTCCCCGTTGTTGTTTTCCAACTCGTATGACCCTTTACCGGTTGTAGCTGAAACCCGGTAAGGGCCTTCCCATGTAGAGGATAATTTGCCAGCGTTGAGTTCTCGGGTGTTCTGAGTCACCTTCCTCAAGACCAAGTCTCCCACTTTGATATAACGAAGGTTGGTTCTTTGATTGTAATACCGCTCCATTCTCTACTTTTGGGCTGCCATTCTGACATGCGCCAAATCCTTGCATTCCTCGAGCAGTTCTAAGTTGATTAGCATTACCTCGTTGTTTGACTCTTCGTCTGCCTGTAACACCTTAAGGTTGGCTCCCTACTTCCACCAGTATCAAAGCTTTTGCACTGTACACAAGGGAAAAAGGGGTTTCTCCTCTGCTTGACTTGGTCGTTGTTCGGTAGGCCCATAGCACCCCAGGTAACTCTTCGGGCCAGCGGCCTTTCACTGCTTCTAGCCTTTTCTTTAGATTTTTTACAATTGTTTTTTTTGTTGACTCCGCTTGTCTGTTGGCTCTCGGATGGTAAGATGAAGAGGTAATCCTTTTTTTTCAAATCGTCAAGGAATATTGTAACTTTTGTGCCGATAAATTGTGACCCGTTATCGCTTACAATCTCCTTCGATATTTCGAACCTGCAAATTATATTCTCCCATAGGAAGTCGACCACTACGCGTTCTCCGATCCTTTGATAAGGACATGCTTCCACCCATTTGGAAAAATAGTCAGTCAAAATTAAAATAAACCTTACCTTTCTAGGAGCCGGTGGTAGTGGTCCGACAATATCCATCCCCCATTTTATGAATGGCCACGAGGACATAATTGAATGCAGGGGTTCCACTGGTTGATGTACTAGTGGTGCGTGGCGTTGGCACTTGTTACATTTTCATACAAAGTCCTTGGCTTCTAGTTCCATACGGGGACAATAATACTCTGTCTGGACTAATTTTAGCACCAAAGAATCTGCGCCCGAGTGGATGCAGCATATTCCTTCGTGGATTACTCTCATGATGTAGTTGGCTTCCGATGCTCCTAAGCATCCGGTCAGCGGGCCTTGAGATGATTTTCTGTACAATTGGACTTTCTCGAAGTTGTACCGCACGACTTTGGTGCGTAACGCTCTAGACGCTTTGGGGTCTTTGGGCAGTTTTCCGTGCTCGAGATAATCGATTATCTAATTTCTCCAGTCCCAGACCAGATTGGCTGAATTTATCCTATAGCCAATCGTATCTAAGGCTGAGTTCATCAGTTGACCCCCCCCCTCCCGCGCGATTTTGGCCCTTGAATTTCTGTCGATGAGCCCAGATTTGCTAACACATCTGCTTTCGCGTTTACTTCCCTCGGGATGTGGGTTATTAACCACTCTCGGAGTCATGATAATAAGGCCTGAACCTTTACCACGTATTGTTGCATTCGCTCATCTTTGGTGTCAAGTATTCCGTAGACCTGATTTACCACCAACTGCGAGCCACATTTGATGCTGATGGCTTCAAAGTCGAACCCCGGGACAATTTGAGCCATGCAATCAAAGCTGTGTATTCTGGTTCATTGTTAGTTAAAGTAACCGTCGTGATGGGTTGCCTTAAGGTTTCCCCCAAGGTGTCACTAGGACTATTCCGAGCCCAGACCCTTTCACATTTGAAGCTCTGTTTGTGAATAAGGTCCAGACTCCCGATGCCGGCTTTGACACCATTATTGCCTCTTTGGCAGCCAGGGGAAATAACCTCGCACTGAGGAATATACACCATCAGTCCTTGGCTTATACTCTATGTCGAACTCGCTCATTTGAACGACCCATTTGGCCAATCTACCCGAGAGCTCGGGTTTATGGAGTATATTCCTCAAAGTAAAAGAAGTTCACCACCATTATCGGGTGGCAATAGAAATAGGGCCTCAGCTTCCGGGTGGCTACCACGAGAACCAAGGCCAACTTTTCCAGATGTGGGTAGCGGGTTTCTTCTCCCGTTAAGATTTTGCTAACGTAATATGTGGGGAATTACATACCTTTTTCCTCCTGGACTAAAACTACGCTTATCGCAACTTCTAAGACCGTCAGGTAGACCAACAATGTTTCTCATTCTTTAGGTTTTGAGAGCAACGGAGGGCTTGACAAGTATTTGTCAATTCCTTCAAGGCTTGTGGACACTATGGCGTCCACTTGAAGTTGTTTTCTTTTTTGAGCAGTGCGAAGAAACGATGATACTTTTTTGATGATCGGGAAATGAATCTACTCAAAGCTATTAATCTGCCTGTGAGTCTCTATACTTCATTTACATTGAATAGTTGATCCGAGATGTCCTATATGGCCTTTATTTTTTTGGGATTTACCTCAATTCCTCTTTGTAAGATAAGGAATCCTAAGAATTTACTTGATCCGACCCCTAACGCAGACTTCTTGGGGTTAAGCTTCATATTATGCTCCCTTAGTGTGTCAAACATTTCTTGCAGATGCCTCAGGTGGTTATCTGTATCCAGAGACTTAACGAGCATATTGTCTATATATACTTCCATAATTTATCCTATTTGTTTTTCAAACATCTTATTTACGATCTATTGGTAAGTGACTCCGGCATTTTTTAGTCTGAAGGGCATTACGTTGTAACAATACGTACCAAAATTTGTTATAAACGAAGTCTTTTCCAGGTCTTCTGATTTCATGTTGATTTGATTGTAACCGAAATAGGCATCGAGGAAACTCATTAACTCGTTCCTGGCCGGAGCGTCGATCATTTGATCGATATTTGGCAATGGGAACGAGTCCTTCGGGGATTCCTTATTAAGATCTTTATAATCTACGCACATGTAAAATTTTTTGTTCTTCTAAGGAACTACTACCACATTAGCTAGACAGTCCGGATATCTTACCTCTCGGATTGAACCAATCTTAAGTAGATGGGTTACCTCAAATCTGACGAATTTATTTCCTACTTCTGCAATAGGGCATTTCTTTTAATTTACCGGAGGTATGCTCGGGTCCAAGATTAACTTGTGCACAGCTATCTCTGTTGGGATTCCTGTCATATCCTCATGCGACCATGCAAAACAATTAGCATTAATTTTAAGGAATTCAATAAGATCTTACCTGAGCTGTGGGTGTAGTCCTATTCCCAAAATGTAATTTCCTTTTATGGGAATTTTTCAAATAGTGCAACTTGTTCTAGTTCTTCTACAGTGGATTTTATTGCGTTCGTTTCTTCCGGTACTTGAAAATACCTTGGTACATGATATTGCTCCATCTCTCCTTCCCCTGGGGAAACTTTCTCTGGTTCGGGGTCGGAAGTCGGTTCCAATAACTTCTATGCCATAGGTTCCTTTCCCTTTCTATGGGAAATAAAGATCACATTTATCTCTCTTGCTACCGGTTGATCACCTCATGTCTTTGTTATGCCCTCGGCATCCGTAAGAAGTAAAATTTCCCCTCGGGTTGCCACACTTGCGATGTTGAATCCAGCAAGGAGCTTTGCTGCAGGGATAATGCTCATGGTGAGTTTAGCTTGATCCAGAACTCTCCATTGTATGATATTGGTGGAACTTCCTGCATCCACTAAAACACGTTTAATTTTGAAATTTAACACATTTAAAGAAATTACCAGTGCGTCATTATGCGGCTGTAGTAATCCGTCTGCGTCTTCATCCGTGAACGTGATATCATCTTCCCGGAGCCTCTTACTATGGGTCGTCGATACTTTTGTCTTCTTTGCGGCCTAGAAGGAGATCCTATTAATTTCATTCCCTTCGAAGATCATGTTGATCGTTTGGCATGGAAGTTCCTCTCCTGCTTTCGAGGTTTGCGTGTCTCCCCTGTCCCGGCCATAGTTGTTTTTGGTTGGGTCACTCAATAATTCTTTGAGGTGACCGTTCTTTAATAGCATTGCCACTTCTTCACGGAGGTGCCGACAATCCCCAGTCCGGTGACCATAAGTGCCATGGTATTCACACTATAAATTTGGGTCCCTCTTACTGAGATTGGACCTCATCGGTCTCGGGAACCGTGCCTCTTTGATATCCATCATGGCCGACACTAATTCCACCATACTAACACTGAAATTATATTTTGATAGATTTGGATAGGAAGGACCTCGTGGCCCCGGGATGTCCCTATCCTGCAGCGATCTGTTATACCGCCCGCGATCGGTTCTCTTGTTATTGATAAATTTGTCAACCGATCGAAAGCTCCTGCAGCGACCTTCCATCCGCTCGTAGGGTAGAAATCGGCCCCTTGAAATTCGTCTATCTGAGTTGACATTGTCTTTAATTTTTTCTTTGTTCTTCTCCCGTCCCTTTGTTGATGACGGGAAGTCAACCTGATCGTCTTTGCTCTTTATCTTAGACTCGTACCGGTTGTTGACATCCGCCCAAGTTATTGCTTGAAACTCGAGCATACTTTCCTTCAGCTTCCGGGAAGCATCTGAACTCCTCGGGTTTAAACCTTTCGTGAACGCTTCAACTGCCCATTCATCTGATACGACCTGTAACAACATCCTTTCCTTCTGGAAGTGGCTAACGAATCTTTGTAATAACTCGGATTCTCCCTGCACGATCCTGAATATGTCAGTTTTTCGGGCTTGTACCTTTCTGGCAATGGTATGGGACTTGATGAACGAATCCACAAGCATTTCGAAGGAATCTATGGAATGCTCAGTCAATAATGAGTACCATGTCAAGGCTCCCCTCGTGAGAGTCTCACCAAATTTCTTCAATAACACAGACTCGATTTCGTGAGGAGCCAGATCACTTTCTTTCATCGTCGTTGAGTAGGTAGTGATATGCTCCTATAGATATGAGGTCCCATCGTATTTTGGCACTTCAGGCATTCTGAATCGCTTTGGAATTAATTCCGGGCCCGCACTTGGGTTGTACGGTAATTTGATGTACTTCTTCTAGCTCGGGCCTTTCAATACGAGAGGTGCGCCCGGGATTTGGTTCATGCAGACATTTACTTCCTTCATGAACCATAAGAGTTCCTCCTTGAACGAATCATTATCGTTGTTGAGGCTAGATCTACTCCCCCTAGCAATGTCAGAGCCAACTTCACCCCTGGGAGTATTGTTGTCGATTCTCTGCGTTGTTTAGTTCGTATGAACAACATGAGGAACTAGATCTAGCATGTTTGCATTAGCTGAAGCGCCTGATAGCGCATGTTTTAACTTCTTCATAACCTGATCCTGCCGCGTGAGGTGTCCTAGAATGATTGCATGTTGCTTTTGCAGGATCATTACCGCGTCTGGTACGTGCCCCTGGTCAGTATCATCTGGAGTTGCCTCCCGTACTTGTCTGGGGTACCTCCCATCATACACCGGCGTGGCTTCTTCCCCCTCATTGTGAGTGTCACTGATTGAGTAAAATGTACAGTTGTTCATCCACCTTCGGAGTGTGCAGTAGGGGCGGACTCGATAGATACTATTTGAGTTCTTCCAAAGCTTGTTGGCACTATGGGGTCTAGGAATTGTTATTATTCTTCTTTAATAGTGAAAAAAATCGATGGCTTTTGTCCAAAGACCTTGATATGAACCGGCCCAAGGAAGCTATACGCCTGATTAGCCTTTGAACGGGTTTGATGTTGTCCACCATGGTGCTATCTTCTATGGTTTTGATTTTGTCGGGATTGGTCTCGATCCCTCGATTGGATACCATGAACCTGGGAAATTTTCCCGATCTGACCATGAATGCACACTTCTCCAGGTTCAGCTTCATATTGTATCGTTTAAATATGGCGAAGGTCTCCTGCAAATGTTTCAAATGGTCTTCTGCTCGCATGGACTTGACTAAGTTGTCGCCAATAAAAACTTATATTGATTTCCCTATCTGTTTTTCGAACATTTGGTTTACTAGGCGTTGATAGGTGCCACCGGCATTTTCTAAACCGAATGGCATTAAATTATAATAGAAAGTACCAAATTTAGTGATAAAAGAAGTTTTTTCTTGATCGCCCGGGTCCATCCGAATTTGGTTGTACCTGGAATTTTGAGTATCTCGTGTCCGATGTCACATCGATCATCCGATCGATGTTAGGCAAAGGGAAAGAATCCATGGGGCATGCCTTTATTAGAACTTTGTAATCTACACACATTTTTAACTTATTCCCTTTTTAGGCACTATTACTATGTTAGATAACCAGTCCGGGTGCTTAACCTCCCGAATGGATCCTATTTTAAGGAGTTTAGATATCTCATCCTTGATGAATGCATGTTTAACCTTGGACTGCGTCCTCCTTATCTGCTTAACTGGATGGAACTTCTGGTCCAAACTCAGCTTATGAGTGGTTACTTCCAGCGGGATCTCTATCATGTCAAGATGGGACCAAGCGAAACAATCTATGTTAGCTTTAAGATAATTAAGGAGTTTTTTCCTGAGCTCGAGGGTTAACCCCGTGCCCAGGTATACCTTTCAATCCGGTTGGTATTCGATCAATGTGACTTGCTTTAACTCTTCGATCATCGATTTGGTGGTGTTGGTATCTTGAGGAGCTATGAACGATCTCAAAACTCCGTAATCGTCCTTCTCGTCTACTCCTCATTCCTCCGATCCGGCCGGGACCGACATCGGTGGTTGCTATTTAACTTCTTCTTTTCTGGTGGGCTCTGTATACCTTAATATTGAGACAACGGGCATCGAGAGTACTTCATCGCCTGCGAATATCTCCTTTGAAGCTGACTATTCTACGTACACCATCTTGATTCCTCCTAGTGTAGGAAATATCAACGTCTGGTGTAAGGTCAAAGGTACCACCCTCATGTTGTGAACCCATGGTCTTCGAATAGAGCATTATATCTCATGTCCCCTTCGATCACGTAAAACTTTGTCTCTTGGATCGTCCCGGTGGCATTCACTGGTAGGGCTATCTCCCATTTAGTAGTTTCGCATGCCATGTTAAATCCGTTCAACACGCGGACAACCGGCACTATTTTATCATGCAACCCCAATTGCTCTATGACCATTGATATGATGATGTTGGCCGAGCCACCTGGATCAATCAACACACGTTTAACTCGATATTTATTGATAAGTACGGATATTACCAGAGCATCATTGTAAGGTTGTACGATGCCCTCGACTTCCTCGTCGCTGAACGAAATGGTTCCCTCCGGGACATAATCTCTGGTGTGCTTTTACCTCATGATGGATACTTTAGTGCGCTTTATCATTGGCCCTTGGGGAACATCGACCCCTCCAATGATCTTGTTGATGACATGCTGAGGTTTCTCTTATTTGGTCTGATTGTTGGTGTCCCTGTTCCTGAAGTGGTTTTTGGCTCGATCACCTAGAAATTCTCGGAGGTGCCCGTTATTAAACAACCGGACAACTTCTTCTCTCAATTGCCGTCAATCCTCGGTCCTATTGCCATGAGTGCCATGATACTTACACATCAAGTTAGGATCTCTCTGGGTAGGGTCGGATTGCAATGGTCGAGGCCACGTAGTTTCCTTGATGCACCCGATGGCTGATATGATATTGGTAGCATCAACGTTTAAGTTATACTCTGATAATCTTGGTGCTTCCTTGGCCCCGATCGGCCTGTTGAAACCATTTTTCTCATCAGAACTCGGCTATTGGGCCCTCGATCGCTTTTCCTTTTGTTCTTTGTGGGGTGACGTCTGAACCCGTTTCCCCTTCGATATGTGTTGTATGGTTGGTACCGATTTCAGACCGGCCTCGCTTCATGGTCGACAACTCTCTTAGACCTATCGTCGGCTCTGATGAGATAAACGGACCCAGAGGGAGATCTAAGTTGGTCGTCCTCGACTCTGATTTTTCACTGGTACCTGTTGTGGACGTCAGCCCAAGTTATTGCCGGATACTCTACCAAATTTTGTTTTAGCTACTGTAAAACCAAGGAGTTTCAGGGATTAAGTCCTTGAGTGAATGCCTGAACAGACCAATAATTGGCAACTGGAGGCAGGTCCATCCGTTCCATCTGGAACCTCAACATGAACTCCCTGAGCATCTCGTTATCTCTTTGTTTAACCTTGAAAAGGTCCGATTTTCTAGTTTCGACCTTGATGGCCCCGACATGGGCCTTCACAAAAGCATTTGCAAGCATAGAAAATGAATCTATAGAATTTGGGGGTAAGTTGTGATACCATATCATTGCTCCTTTTAACAGAATTTCCCCGAACTTCTTCAGCAACACCGACTCGATTTCGTCATCTTCCAAGTCGTTCCCCTTGATGGCACATGTATAGGAGGTCACATGCTCGTTTGGATCCATGGTTCCATTGTACTTTGGAATATGGAGCATTTGAAACCTCTTCGGGATCGGCTTTGGTGTTGCGCTCGGAGGAAAAGGCTTTTGGATAAAATTCTTGGAATTCAGTCCTTTCAATATCGGGGGTGCTCCCTGAATTTGATCGACCCTCAAATTATATGACTCCACCTTCTTGTCGTTGGCCTCAATTTTCTTCTTCCCTGATTCCACCCATTTCGTCAATGCTTCAAGCATTTTCATTATCTCGGGGTTGACCCCGGGCTCAGCTTCACCCGACCTCTCGGTGATTTGTTCATTTCTTCAGGTGTTCTCCCGGGACCGTTCGGACTGCACCTTGCTAGGGGCGTGGCCTTGATTCTGTAGCTGCGCTATCGCCGCCTGTTGGGCCTGCAATATTTTGAAGATTAGCCATAGGATTACTCCATCAACTTTGCCTTCGAGTGTTTCTCGAACTATTGGTCGGGGACCTCCATGAACGCTATTTTCGGGGTCAGTCGGCAGAGGTCAATAGCAACCTGTGAAATGTCATTGATTGGATCGGCAACTGGGACTCCATTGGGATCAGCAGGGGTGCCTCATTGCTAGGTACCAGATTATTATTTTTGCCATGATGGCCAGGACTTAGCCTCAACGTTCAAGTGGGCAGACTAAGAGTTTGACATTTTTAAGCTGACCTGAAATTGAGACTTTAAAGAACAAGCGTAAAATAGAGTGTGTTATGGGGATTTGTATCAAACCACCACTATTATCCTTAGCCCCACGTTGGGTGCCAAATTATTTACCCTTAAAATGGATAACAATTAAATTTATACGCGGTTTTAAGAATATGTGGATTGATTCAACACAAATAATAAAAGATATTAGATAACTGAGTGAAAGACAAAATGAATAATCAAACCAGTTCTAGTGTTATGGTTTAGCTTGAACTTGGGTTGGACAATAGTTTTGCCCTCGATCAGACCCTCGGTTCGGAGCCAATAGAGAATGAATAACAAACAGAAAAGTAATAGCTTTGCTATAACTGGAGAGCAGTAAAAATAAAATTTGATTGCCTTGGTTTGCGTGTTACAATGTATTCTATTAAATAATAAGCTTCCCTTTTATAATATGAGAGTTTCATCCCTAGAATAGAAATAAAAGAGGTAAAAATCCTCCTTTCTCGTTAATTACTGATCTATTACCGACATCGGACGAGATCTGCGCCGTGATATCCGGTCGGGTGCGGATATCACATCCCTCTGTTAGTCGTGTGCAGCCGTTTGCCATATTTTTTGAGGTCTTAGACCTCGTTCTAGGTTCGGGAAGTGTTGTCTTATCGGGTCCGATGGTGAGCACTCCGTTCGGGCCTTGATACAAAGAGTCCATAGCTTTGAGTTCGATCTCATATATTCATACTCTTACTTCGTTTGATCCACCGGAAAATGGGGTGTGCATTAACCCCGATTTCACTTGTATACAGTTAGGTTAGTTGATTTTAAATGCTAATAAGTTTTAAGTGCTGAAAAATATTTTTAAATGTTAAAATTGGTTTTATAAATAAGTACGTATTTGAATAGAAGTGCTGAAATTGATAATTAGTAGTTAATCTGTTTGATTAAAAAGTGTTGATGAGCCGGTCTTTTGTTAAATAACAAAAATACCCTTAAATTTATTTTAAAATTATATATTTGAAATACTTTTTGTAAAGACAAACAAAAACGACGGATATGGAGAGAAAAGAAAGATACATATTTTGGTTTTAGACAAGGTTTTGAGAATTTAAAAAAAGTACGGATAAAACAGTAAAAACCTGATCAAACCGAAAGTGTTTATAAGTTGAAAAGTCATAAGTTAGGGTGACCAACTTACAACTTTTGGCTCACTTTGCCTTATAAGCACTTTAAGTGTTCAGCGAACGTGGAGATATACTAAAAGGTGACTTATCAATCAGTTTGACCAACTTATAACACTACTAAAAATCTGCTAAAAACCGACTAACAATTTCCGACCAACGTTGGTCGATCAAAAAATGCGACCAAAAACCGTCCGGGTTGGACGAAAACTGGAAAAAAAAAATATTTACATTTTTTAAAACTAAATACCGACCAACGTTGGTCGGTAAATTGGTCAATGAATTGACCAAGCTGGTCAGACAAGAAAAATTTGGATTACCGACCAACGTTGGTCGGTAATCTGGATCCAATTTTTTAAATTTTAATAATTATTTTATTATTTAAAATATTTTATAATATTTAAGAATTTATATTTAAAATTACCGACCAACGTTGGTCGGTTAATGTAGGGGAAGCATTTACCGACCAACTTTGGTCGGTAATTTTTATTTTCTGCAAAATAACCGACCAAAGTTGGTCGGTTATTACGTCAACAATATTGATCAAACTTTCGAATTACTTTTATATTTACTATCTAAATAATATAAATGTAATTCGCTAACACTTTTGTAATACAAATAATTAATACACTAACATATACTATATATAACATGCTATTTGTAAATTGATTCATCGACTTATAACTTACTTAATTAGATGCATCGATGAATATTAAAAACAAAACGTTTGACCTATATCGACTAATAGTAAAAACAAAACGTCTCGACTTATATCGATTAATCTAGCTATGCCATGTATTATTAGTGATGAATGAATGAAAAATAAAAGAATTAATACTAAACATCTGTGACATATATATATATATATATATATATATATATATATATATATATATGGATCACAAATTTAATAAACGAAAGAAGATATTAATATTAAGTAAACGAGTTAAATTAATAGGTCAAACATGGTCAAACTTTAACAAGCTATATATATACACACTAACATATACTATAACAAGCTATATATATAGTTAAAGTATTACAATGAAGTGTGTTTGTATGTGTGTGTGTATATATATATATATATATATATATATATATATATATATATATATATATATAAGAACACGAAGCGCTAGGACCACAGGGTCGGGTTCTTTTAGGGATAGACTTGGGAAGATACTAATTAGTATATATACTTTATCATCAAATATATCTATTTGTAAATTGATTCATCGACTTATAACTTACTTAGATGTATTGATGAATATTAATCGATGATTCATCAAAACGTCTCGACCTATATATCGATTAATCTATGTCATGCATTATTAGTGATGAACGAATGAAAAAAGAAGTTATTAGCATCAATTACAATATAGTGTATGTGTGTGTGTGAGAAATTACTCACATACTTAATTATAACTTAGAAAATTTACTTAGATAGATGCTATTATAATTTATTAAAATTAAATAGTTAATATAATTATTTATAAAGATTATGCTTATAGTTTATAATTATTTATAATAATTGCATAGTTAAATAAAATAAATGCTTGTAGTTTATAATATTTTTTTATAATTTATAATATCTTAAGAAAAAAAACACAAAAAAAAAAGAATTTAATTTTTGTTTTTTAAAAAACCGACCAAAGTTGGTCGGTTTTTGGTCAAACGGTCAGTACTTAATGTACCGACCAAAATTACCAACCAACTTTGGTCGGTAATTCTAAAATCAGAGAAGTGAAAAATGGGAGAAACCCCCATTTCTCTGAAATGTTTTCCTCTTCCCTCTTCCCTCTTCCCTCTTCCCCTCTCTCCTTCTCCCAGCCCTCCCCCTCGCGTCCAGCCCTCCCCTCGCCGTTGCCGCGCCGTCGCCGTCACCGCTGCCACTGCCACTGCCGCCCCTCTCCTTCTCCATCTCCTAAAAATTCTAGGTTTGAATTATTACAACCCATTTATTTATTATTTCTAGGTTTTGTTAATTAGTTATGAATTAGTTTCAATTGATTAGTGTTTCAATTATTTGACCATTGCATTTTATTGAGGATTAGGGTTTAGGTCTTGTTTTAATTAGTTTTATTAACTAATTAGTTTTGTTAATTAATTTATAATTGTAGAATAAATTAATTTGTTGTTGTGAATCGAACTTTTAGGGTATGGGTTGAATTTCTTTAGTTTAGTTAGTTTATGTTTAAACTCATAGGATATGAATTGAAATTTTAGTTTTTAGGATTTGTTCTTGTGAATTGAACTTTTAGGATATGAATTGAACTTTTAAGATATGAATTGGACCTTTTGGATATGAATTGAACTTTTAGGATATAAATTGGTGTAATTAGGAAAAAATAATTATCTTGAATTAACTAAAAAAGATATAATTAATTTATAATTGTAGAATAAATTAATTTATTCTTGTTTTATTTGTATAGATGGAACATCGTACTTGGATGTACAATAGAAATTATCCTAATCGGCGGGGATTGCGGGAGGATTTTGTAGAAGGGGTTGATGACTTTATTAGACATGCAATGTCACTTCCACCATACCAAAGTGAAGGAGTAATTAGGTGCCCTTGTGTTAGGTGCGATTGTATGAAGTTTAAAAAATCGGAGGAAGTTAAGTTTCATCTTTATAGGAAGGGGTTTATAGAGAATTACTTTGTGTGGACTAATCATGGAGAGATCGATGGTAGCCGTGGGATATTTCATAACATGGTTGTTGGTGAAAGTAGTAGGTCGGTGGAGAATACAAATCTTGATTCTAGAATTCAGGATATGGTTGCGGATGCTTTTGGGGGTGAGCTCAATGAAAATGTTGAACAAACTCCTAATGATGACGCAAAACATTTTTATGAACAGTTAGAGGAAGCTAGTCGTCCACTACGTGAAGGAAGTCCGCACTCTGAGCTATCTGTTGCAGTTAGATTACTAAGTATCAAATCTAATTGGAATATTTCTCAAGCAGCCATGGACTGTTTCATTGACCTTATGAGTGAACTAGTTGACCCTAATATCAACTTACCTGGTGATTTCTATAAGGCGAAGAGATTGGTTTCTAAGTTAGGACTTTCGTCAATGAGAATTGATTGTTGTGAAGATGGTTGCATGTTATATTATAAAGATGATGCAACTTTAGACAGTTGTAAATTTTGCGAAAAGCCTCGTTTCAAGAGGCTTTCCAGCGGGAATATGGTCGCTGTCAAGGCAATGCATTATTTACCTCTTATACCTAGGTTAAAGAGGTTATATGCGTCGATGAGTTCTGATCCTCATATGAGATGACATTTTGAAAATAGAAGACCACCTGGTGTTATGTGTCATCCTTCAGATGGAGAAGCTTGGAAGCACTTTGATAGGACATATCCAGATTTTGCTAGTGAACCAAGGAACATTCGGTTAGGTCTGTGTGCCGATGGATTCACGCCTTTTTCTATATCTGCGACACCATATTCATGTTGGCCTGTCTTTCTTACACCTTATAATCTACCACCTGAGTTGTGTATGACTAGTCCATATATATTCTTAAATTGTATTATCCCCGGTCCACGTAATCCGAAAAGTTTGATTGATGTATATTTGCAACCTTTGATTGATGAGCTAAAACAATTGTGGTATGATGGTGTTGAAACATATGACATATCAACCAAGCAGAATTTTAATATGCATGCTAATTTAATGTGGACTATTAATGATTTTCCTACGTATGGAATGTTGTCTGGGTGGATGACTGCTGGGAAGCTAGCTTGTCCTTACTGCATGGAAAATAGTAAAGCGTTCACTTTGAAACATGGCCGAAAGCAATCATGGTTTGATTGTCACCGTCAATTCTTGCCTGATGATCATGAGTTTAGAAGGATGAAAAATGCATTCAAAAAGAATAAAGTGGAATATGATTCTCCACCTCCGATACTTTCAGGTGAGGAAATTTGGGAGAGGGTCCAGAACTTCAGTAAAGTTACTGAGGCTCCACCTTATAGATTCCCCGGATATGGTGTTAATCATAATTGGACGAAACAGAGTATATTTTGGGAGTTGCCTTATTGGAAGGATAATCTTCTCCGACACAACCTTGATGTCATGCATATTGAGAAGAATTATTTTGATAATTTGTTCAACACAGTGATGGATGTTAAAGGTAAGACAAAAGATAACCCGAAGGCTAGAATGGACTTACAAGAATATTGCAGGCGGCCTGAATTATACTTGCAGACAGCAAACAATGGTAAGGTGTTCAAGCCCAAAGCAAGTTACACATTCACTTTGGAGGAAAGACGATAAATTTGTGATTGGGTTACGAAATTAAAGATGCCTGAGGGTTAGGCGTCGAATCTTGGAAAAAAAGTAGATATGGAGGTAGGGAAGTTGAGCCATTTGAAAAGTCATGACTGCCATGTTTTCATGGAGATCTTACTGCCTATTGCATTTTGTGGTTTTCCTGAAAGAATCTGGAAACCCATCACAGAGATTAGTTTATTTTTCAAAGACTTGTGTTCTACCACATTAAGGGAAGAAAACCTACTTCGGATGGACCAGAACATCCCTGTAATTTCTAGTAAGATGGAAAAAATATTCCCATGTGGTTTCTTTGATGTGATGGAACACCTTCCAATATACCTTGTACACGAGGCACGACTTGGAGGGCCTTTTCAATGCAGATGGATGTATCCCTTTGAGAGGTAATATTATAAGTTTGATGTACTATTCTATTTTATTTGAATGTTATTGGCTAACATGAGATTATGTAGGACAATTGGCAAATGCAAACAATTTGTTAAGCAGAGGAATAAGATTGAAGGATCTATATGCGAAGCCTATCTTGCAAAGGAAACTGCACATTTTTGTTCTTATTATTTTGAGAGTAACGTGCCATGTTCTAGGAATAGGCCCAATAGGCACACGGTCGAATGTGTGAATGATCCATTATATCCACCAATGTCCATATTCAATCAACCAGGCCGATGTTCTAAGGATGTTAGAAAGAGAAGTTTGAGTGATATGGAGTACAAGTCAGCTACACTTCATGTGTTGCTTAAATTATCCCGAAGTTGTACCATTTCTCAAGTAAGTATTGATTTATTAGTTATCAAAATGTAAAATTTACTGTGACTACATATTGATGCAACTACTAAAAATATTTGATATGTCACAGTCACTTCGTGGGTCAATTTGGCTATGATGCTGTATATACGAGATTTGATACGTGGTTCAAACAGTTTGTAAGTATATATATATATATATATATATATATATGTAGTGAATGTATAAAAATTGATTCATAAGTTGTGCTAACTTATGACTTTTTTTAACTCTATGTAGGTAAATAATCCAAATAATGGTGTAAATCAATTTTTGAAAGATATATCTTCAATTAGAAAATGATTTGGAACATCCTGAATGCATATTGGAAGAAGTTGATATAAATGAAGTAACAATTATAGAAAATGAGGACGAGGAATCAACTGATGAAGCTCAAACAAGTGAGGACAAAGAATTCTCGGACGAGGAACAATACGTCGATGAGGATTAAAAAGTTGGTTTTTAAAGCACTCTCATTTTATAGCTAGTTTCTTATATGTTTCAATCTAAATGTGTATTATATTATGCAGATGGCAGGCAAGGGTCAAGGTAAAAATGACCCTACTAGTTCTCGGGGTCGAGAAAAGGGTAGGAAGGGAAAGAGGAGGGTAGAAAATAATACTCCCTCTTGTCCACCTTTTTCAGAGATGCCTATGTCTTATCCTCCACCACACGGCTATACTGAGCTGCCACAGCATCACGAGCCGTACACCTTCATTCAGACACCCAGTCTTCCATCACAGGGTCACAGGACTATACGTCCGACATACAGTCCAGCTGCCTCACAACCATCTGCATCACATCCATATGGATCACATCCCTACATATCACAGCCACATGGATCGCATCCACCCATGTCACAGCCACTCGGGTCACAGCCATCGGTATCACATCCACTTGGTTCGCATCCAGCTATGTCGCAGTCACAGGGATCACAACCATCTTCATCATCGACTCCATCTATTGCAGGCCTTCGCCTGGGAGGCATTAGCTCTGACCCGCTTACACCGTCTTCACATGCATCTGATACACATGCTTCGGATGGTGATGACTAGGTAGTGCATTATGATCGATATGGCAGGATCATCATAGTCCCTGAGGGTGATGGGTAAGTGTTATTCATTATTTTTGCGTCTATTGATTTGTAACATTTTTACTAAGATATTAATGTGTTTTTGTTGTTAAATTGCAGGTTCAGGCCAGGTAATAAAACTACGAGGATAATCACCAATGCCATCAGAAAGATTTATGATGGCCCTTATGCGACTTGGACTGATTGCCCATTCTCACTGAAGGAGCAAATTTTCAATCAATTTAAGGTATAAATATTCTTTTAAACAGTTTAATAATTTATACTTATGATGTTTCCATCTAATATTTAACTTTTGAAATACAGAGCAAGTGTGTATGGGAAGACCGCTATAGCGTGGAAGTGGCTATAAATTTTCATCATAAAGCTCGCTAGAGATTGGCGGATGCTTTCTCGGATGCTAGAAAGAAGAACAAGAGGCCTGGCTGGTTACTTGAGAATTTGTGGAATGATTTGCAAAGGCAATGGCTTACCGCAGAGTTCTTAGAGAGGAGCGAAAAAGGAAAGAAAGCTCGTGCATCCGAGAAGGGAGGCTCCTTGCACACTGGAGGTGCGATCAGCCTAGGGACAATAAAAAGAAGATTGGTACGTAATTGCTTAAATTATTTTACTTTTCTAAGTATATCTATTCTGTTTATTAACTAAATTAATTTGTTTTCAGGAAAAGAAGTATGAGCGTCCAATGAGTCATGATGAGCTATTCAAGGAGACACATGTTGTGAAGAAGAAGAAAGAGGGGGATCAAGATAGGTGGGTCGAGGACCGGGCCTCGACTGCATATGTAAGCTTTCAATTTTATTTAAGTATTATAATTTACTTTTATAAACAACTTGAAATACTGATTTAATTTAAAATAATATAGGGTCGCTACCAAAGTAACGTGGAGGAATTCATCCGTAGTCATCCAGCTGGTGAATCGGGTGAGCCAACCCAACCTTCGGACGAGGATGCTGAAAGAATATGGTTGGAGTCTGTTGGCGGTCCAAAATGGGGAAGGTATACGGGCTTCCTACTAAAAACTTCCATCGCTATAAGTGTGGAATGCGAGGAATAGGGACTTCCTCGCATGGCGAGCAACTTAATAGGGAGAGCCTCTCCGCTATGCGGGAAACAGTGACAAAGCTCACATCAGAGCTAGAAGCGGCCAAGGAAAGAGAAAAGGCTTAGAGATGCTCAATTCCTTGGCATGCAAGCTCAGATCAGAACTCTCCTATCTAGTGGAGATTTTCCGTTGCCCCAATCTCGTGAGTCATCTCCAGAGGGTCGACCTCCACGTGATCGTTCCTCCCGCCCTGCTCGTGATCGTTCCTCCCGTCCTCCCCGTGATCGTGCTTCCCGTCTTCCACAAGACCGTTCTCTATATCGTCTTGTAGATGAAAGTTCATCAAACGGTGATGATGATGTTGTACAAAACACCCCTTGACTTTTATATACTTTGAACTAGACAAATAGAACCAGTTTTGAACCAGACAAATAGAACCAGTTGTAATTAGTTTTAACTTGGTTTTGGATTTTTATGTTCAATTGAACTTTAATTTGTTAGTTTTAAAGTATTTATTGAATGTTTTGGTTGTTGTTGTTGTGTTGTTGTTGTTGTTGTTATTGTTGTGTTGTTGTTGTTATTGTGTTGTTGTTGTTGTTGTTGTTGTTGTTGTTGTGTTTTTGTTTTTGTTGTTGTTATTGTGTTGTTGTTGTTGTTGTTGTGTTGTTGTTGTTGTTGTGTTTTTGTTGTTGTTGTTGTTGTTGTTTGTTGTTGTTGTTATTGTTGTGTTGTTGTATTGGTATGCTGGCAGGTGGTTTAGCTGCCAAAACATGCATTTTATGTCAAAATTAATCCCAGAAAAACCGACCAACGTTGGTCGGTTTTTAATAATAATAAAAAATTATTCCAAAATACCGACCAAAGTTGGTCGGTTAATGAACGTTGAATTCCCAGAATTCAAGACTACCGTCCAACTTTGGTCGGTATTTTGCTTGCATTGTTGAGATTACCGACCATAGTTGGTCGGTAATGTTTAATTTTAATTTGTTTTAAAAAATATATATTTTCAATTACCGACCAAAGTTGGTCGTTTTTTTTTTAATTTTAATAATTAATAAAAAAAAGATAATCCGACCAACTTTGGTCGGTAAAATTAAATTAATAAAATATGTTTCCGACCAAAGTTGGTCGGTAAGTAATTAAACTTGTCAGATGGTCGTTTTAATATACCGACCAAAGCTGGTCGGTAAGCCGTTCCGACCATCAAAATACCGTCCACACCGTAAAGGTCGCGTTTTGGTCGGTAATTTGCCATAACCGACCAACGTTGGTCGGTATTTTTGATCGGTTTTTAGCGAATTTCTAAGTCTAGCCAAATACCCTTCTAGCCTTAGAAAAAGGTTCAGTTTCTTTAATTTTTGTAACAATTCAAAAAAAATAAAAAATCATAGTGTTCGTCTCAGCTGTTTTTGCAGGAGAAAGAAAAAAAGAAGAAGGAAAAGTAACCCATTTTTAAAAAGATTTTCAAACTCAGCTTTCAAACATTTGAAAAATTCAAAAACTAATTTTTGGAGGTTTCGAATGGTTTCAAAAAAACGAGTTTTAGAATCTCCAACAAAAAGAAAACTTCAAAAAGTTAAAAAAAGTTTCATAAACAGACCAAGTTTGTGAAAAATGTTTTTGAATTGTTGAACAAAAACTGTTTTGGAAAAACTAAAACAACGCCACTATGCCTTTGAAAAAATGTCATTTCTCATTAAAGAAACTTTGCTTTTTGTTCAATGGACGAACATATTATAGTACTTGAAAATATATATTGGACTTTGCCTAATAATACAAGTCAAACACAGCATGGTCAACACGGGTATATATTTAACAAAGTCTTCCCATATTTCTAAGGTAGACAAGGTCAATTTCCACGTTCCTCACAAAGATGCCTATATTCTATATTCTATAATTAGCACCAAAAAAAAGATTCAAAGGACAGTTTCCATACTTGCGCCGTTGAATTGCATTCCAAGAAAGTCACCAATTGGACAACTATAAATACTCTAGCCTTTCTCCCTTTCCCTCCAAGCAATTACCAAAGAAAACTAATTCTCCTCCTTTTTCTCTGATCTTTTGTACCAAGGTTTAACCTCATTCTTTCTCGTTTTCCTTGTTCATTTTTTCCCAAAATGGTCCTCTCGAAAATCTCCTCTGAGTCGGACGTTTCGGTACACTCCACTTTTGCCTCTCGCTATGTTCGAACTTCCCTTCCAAGGTGAACATCATAACGTCTTACTAATTTACGCAATATATGTGTGGTTACATACATAGAATTTTGTACAAGCAGTATCGATCTATTATTATAGTTTATCTAGATAGAGAACTATGTTGATTTTAAAACCAAAATTCATGTCTCAAATTATATTCATTTTTTTATTACTTTCAAATGGTGTAAGACTATTTTACATATTATATACATATTGGTTTTTAGAAAAAAAAAATATGTCTATACACATATATAAGAAATATTTTATGAACATGTCGGACGACAGCCCTTTATAATGACTATCTCTGTTACTAAACATGTGCAAATTACTCTGTTGCTCGCTCTCTCGTTGTTACTTCACGTGTATTAATTCAGATTGTTGTAAATTTTCTCAGCTCAAAAAAAGGTGAATTTTTCATGTTTAATCTCTTTTAGTACTACTAAGTAATATAGTTGTTTTTAGGTTTGAGATGGCGGAGAATTCGATACCAAAAGAGGCGGCATTTCAAATAATTAACGACGAGTTGATGCTTGACGGGAATCCAAGGCTGAACTTGGCTTCATTTGTGACAACATGGATGGAGCCAGAGTGTGATAAGCTTATGATGGACTCCATTAACAAGAACTATGTTGACATGGATGAATACCCTGTTACCACTGAGCTTCAGGCAATTTCTCTTCTCTTCTCAAACAATATGATTTTTGCTTCTTCTAATACTCTGAAAAATTATGTTGTTTTCGCTAAAGGGATCAAAATAAAAAGAAGTAAACCCCCTTTGAGTACATGTTGTGTGAATATATACTATATACATATTTTAAATAATTTATCTAGCTACACAGTATAATTTTTCGAGAAATGAGTATAAGTTGACCCCCTTTGAGTACATGTGACTCTGCTAATGTTTGTGCCTAGGGATACAATAATTTATGTATATACACATTAAGATATAAAAAATTCATCTATATATAAAATACACTCTAATATAAACGGTGGATGGAAAAAAGAGAGTGGAAAAGAAGCCGAAGAAATTGAGAACCACATCATTTTCTTTTCTTTTGTTTGGTTTTGAGAGAAAATAAGAGAAAGTTGAATAAAGAAAATGATTCTTCTCTCTTTCGATTAGTGAGTGTCTTACACTAAAAGCAACGGTTTTCCTTTCTTGTCTTTGTACCCAAAACGCGGAAAAACTGACGGCCTTTGGTTTTGGTCATTAGCAGGAATAATCTTTTTGGCCATCCATATTTGGTACTTGTAAAGCAATTCCTGATTTAATCAAGTACACTTTTGCAATTTAGATTTCAGAATATTAACGCAAAATTACTGCCTTTTACTCGATTTAGATACTATACAAAAGATATTCTAGGAAAAAAAAAAAAAAAGAAATGCTCCTTCAATTTTCATTAACAAATTGATAAAATAGGATGGCTTCTAAAGAATTTTAAAAAAATGGATGCAACTTCAAATCATGTCTCTTTGTAAAATGGGAAAAAACAATAATAAGAAAGGTCGACGTTTGAATTTGAATAAATAAATAAATAAATAAATTGCAGAATCGATGCGTGAACATGATAGCACGTTTATTCAACGCGCCACTAGAAGAGAAGGAGACAGCAGTTGGAGTGGGTACAGTTGGTTCATCGGAGGCCATAATGCTAGCGGGGCTTGCATTCAAGAGAAATTGGCAAAACAAACGCAAAGCTGAGGGCAAACCTTACAATAAGCCCAACATTGTCACTGGCGCCAATGTTCAGGTATCTTATTCCTCCTCTCCCTACTAGTAACGATTATAAGTTTCAAAAGTCTTTTAGTTACACAAATATTATGATATTTAAAATCATAAATTTCAAAAATATATATAACTCAGAGCAAGATGCACTGGACCAGCACCTACAATGCACACAAACATTTCAAGAACATGTTATAAAGATTAAAATTAGTTTTCACTTTTTTGTGTGCCTATTTTAGGTGTGCTGGGAGAAATTTGCCAACTATTTTGAAGTGGAATTGAAAGAAGTAAAGGTAAGGGAAGGGTACTATGTGATGGACCCAGTCCAGGCTGTGGAGATGGTTGATGAGAACACCATTTGTGTTGCTGCAATCTTGGGTTCAACTCTTAATGGAGAATTTGAAGATGTCAAGCTCTTGAATGATCTTTTGATTGAAAAGAACAAGCAAACTGGGTAAAGTAGATCTTCCCTCCAATAATTTATATTTTCTTCATCTCAATTTATGTTATGCGTTTTTTCTTTTTTTGTGTGTTCAAAAAATAATGATACTTTTATATTTATTAACAATTTATCTTTAATAAGGTGATTTATCGTCATACAAATGTTTATCATTTGTTTTAACAAGTTTTAGAATTTTTTTTTTTTTTTTAAACTCTATCCGTGATCAAACAATAGGAGTACAAGTTTTATTAACAAAGATTGTTAACTAACACAAAGTATTAACTATTCTAATATGTACTTACATATAGAAAGCAAAAAAGAAAAGACTGTCTACACTAGATATGCAAAAGGTGAAAACTATTTTTACAACAAGAAAGAATAAACAATTTTCTTATGATTTGTTTTTGTTTTGTTTTGTTTTGGCAGATGGAACACACCAATTCATGTGGATGCAGCAAGTGGTGGATTCATTGCTCCATTCCTGTACCCAGAATTGGAGTGGGACTTTAGGCTTCCCTTAGTGAAGAGCATAAATGTGAGTGGGCACAAATATGGGCTTGTCTATGCTGGTATTGGTTGGGTTATTTGGAGGACCAAACAAGATTTGCCCGAAGAACTCATTTTCCACATCAACTATCTTGGAGCTGATCAGCCCACCTTTACTCTCAATTTCTCCAAAGGTAAATTTCAATCACTCTAGTCCTTGATCTTTCCTTCGATCCCTCAACTCTTCCCATCTAGTAAGAAATTAGTACTTTCTTTGTCTCATTTTACTTGAATTTTGAAGAGTCACGGCAGTTTTTTATTTGATTATGCCTTTCTCGAACATTTTTAATTTTTTTTTTTTTTAATAAAACTTGAAATATATAATAATATAGCCTCTGAGTATGTTACAAACTTTATTTCAAACGATGTCATCGATGTCTCCCTATTCATATCGAAGTTAGACCTTTATATTCTCATACTTCAAACTTTGTTATTTTTTTTTTAAATAAAAAGATTATGTTATTAGAGTTATTATTATTTGTTCAATGATATATTTGTACATGTAAATGTAGGTTCAAGTCAAGTCATTGCTCAATATTATCAGCTAATCCGTTTGGGCTATGAGGTAACCCCCAAAAATGACTCATGTGACATTAATATATTGCAAAAGAAAAAAAAATTAAACTTGTGACTCATGAATATGAAATGGATAATCGGATTAAATCAACTTTGATGAATTACAGGGATACCGAAATGTAATGGAGAACTGTCGCGAAAATGCCATTGTGCTAAGAGAAGGACTCGAAAAAACAGGACGTTTTAACATAGTCTCCAAAGATGAAGGTGTCCCTTTGGTGGCCTTTTCCCTCAAGGACAATAGCCGTCACAATGAGTTCGAGGTGTCCGAGACGCTCCGTAGGTTCGGGTGGATAGTCCCGGCCTACACTATGCCCGCTGACGCCCAACACGTCACGGTGCTTCGTGTGGTGATCCGGGAGGACTTCTCGCGAACCCTAGCAGAGCGTCTCGTCCTCGACATTGTCAAGGTCCTCCACGAGCTGGACACACTTCCAGCTAGGCTGAGCGCCAAATTAGAGGAGGTGAAGCTGGTCAAGAATGGAAAGAAATCTGAACTTGACGTTCAAAGGGAAGTTACCAATTGTTGGAAGAAGTTTGTTTTAGCTAGGAAAGCACCTGTTTGCTAGAGAAGGATTCTTGAAGGAATTAGTAACAAAACTATGATTTTTCTTCTTTTTTTTTTCTTTTTTTTTTTGTGTGGTTGTCGTTCCTCCTAATTTTTGTTGAAAAACAAACGAAATTTTCATAAGAATGATGACGGTATCAAAATTTGAATGTAATGGAACTTCTTCTTTGAAGTTCGTCTTTTTGTTCTATTGAATTTATATTTTGTTTATTATTATTACACCACGTTTTATTAGATTTATGGGACTTTTGATCCTTTAGTTCTTTGTGTTAGAAATAATCAAAATTTGAAGAAACAAAATTTAAGCAGGCTTGAGGCATGAGAACGACTTTCCTTGATGAGGATATTGTCCGTATTTAAATTGGAAAACACAAACAATCTTCTTCAGGATACAACAAGCCAATAATACATTTGTAGATTTTTCTATTCCATTTTTTAGGTAAAAAAAACTCTTATTTATAGAGAAAAAACCAGACCTTTTGGAAGAGTACTCATTTCTCTTCCTGAACAGACATGTTCAGTAATACCAAACTCAAATTTGAAATTATTATTGATTACCCAAACAAAATACAATGTGTTTTCCTCTCTGTTACAATATGCCCTATCTCCTCATCCTAAATATAT
The DNA here is from genome assembly GCF_000390325.3 of Nicotiana tomentosiformis. NCBI lineage: Eukaryota > Viridiplantae > Streptophyta > Magnoliopsida > Solanales > Solanaceae > Nicotiana > Nicotiana tomentosiformis. The sequence continues at coordinate 82,908,030 of NC_090822.1, read as the reverse complement.
ATGTGTAAGAATAACGTATGATATATATTTATACAGTGTATGTCTCCTACTTGTATAAATCTTCCATGCTTGGTTTCGGGACTCTGTAGTTCCATAATGCCTCGTTTATTCCTTTCCAGACATCGCATACCAATGCTGCCAGTATTGCTTGCGCAAATCCCCTACATATCTCCCTTTAACTAGCTAGCCTTGTTATTCTGCGCCATAATTTCTGATATTTTCAACCATTGATTCAGTTTGATCTCCACACATTAAACATGTGCTCTGTCTTGGCAGTTGGCATATTCACATTTTAGCTAGCCTTTCTCTAGTCACCAATCTCCCATGCATAGTTAACCAGCACATAAAGCTATGCTTGGGGATGTTTTGCTTATTCTAGACCTACCTTCCATGCATGCTTAACCAACCATTTTGAATATATGCTCCTGCATATTTCTCTTTGAAAGTGCATATCCTTTTCCAGTATCAAGTTTTTCATAATTTTTAATATATATTATGTATAATTTATTCTCAATCAAAGTAACTTAGCTTGGAGGGCATGGGCATATAAAGCCTTTTCAAAAGGCTTCCATGTCACACTTCCTTTTTTCTGAAGGGATAGGGGAGTTTTTCCAATTAAAGTGACATTAATCGATATGAGATTATTTATTTAATCCAGAGTCGTCATTTGAAATAATTTATGGTATCCCAAGTCACCGCTTTATTTTAAATCCCAAATCGAGAGAATTTGACTCTGTTTTAAAGTCTGCAAAATCAGAAGACCGGGTAAGGAATTCTGTTAACCCGGGAGAAGGTGTTAGGCATTCCCGGATTCCGTGGTTTTAGCACGGTCGCTACACTATCAATAATTAGTCTAATTATCTAATTTAATACATATTTTAAACTTGTTGTGCATTTTGCTTTCTAATCGCTTTTAATATTTATGGGATTTATTTGAACAAGTCGTTATGTCGGAACTCGTTTGTTTTGCACACATTGCAAACTACATCACGTGAAACGCACCCGCGATCTTCATGTTAATTTTATTATTATTTGAAGTTATGGTCGAGTCACGTGAAACGCACATTCGAATTGGGGAATTATGTATCATGACTATGTCACGGGAATCGTACCCATAGTCACGATGATTTATTAATCGCACCTAAAGCAAGCTACGAATATTTATAAGTTGATTTTGAGATTATTGCAAGGTCATGAGATATGAATGTGGAGTTATTTGAGGTCAAAAATATTTTAGCTATTTGGAGTAATGGAAGTTATCCACCTTTAGAAATATTCACAACTATTCCATCTTTTGAGTTATTTTAATATCTACTAATTTGTGCCATATAGACTAGCTTTATTAAATAAAAATTGGTCCAATGACCCAATAATTCGAAGGAGTAGAAATATGAAGGCTCATTTGGCTAAGTACCAGATTTACGCATTGTCCATACTAATCGGCAATTATAGAGTTTAACCATATAAAATCCTAATCAATTCAAAATTAAGCATGTAATCAATGATATCAAACAGTAAACAATTTATATGAAATTATACCAACAAAACACTCATCATAGCACGATTAATACTTAGCTTAAAGGAATCAAAACAACGACTCTATATTCTTATAGCTCAAGGGAATCAAAACAGCAAACAATTTCAGAAGAATAGAAGCAATAAGATAACATTCAAAATTAGTGAAGTAGCAATAGGGGAAGATGGGACCTTCATTGCTGAAAATTTTCCAACGGGTACAGTGTAAAATAATCTCCAAAGGAAAAGCAATACTCAAGCGAGCTATGGACTATGAACTCGAACCGGAATCGCAACCTCGAACAGACCTCTGCTAAAGCAATGATGGAGGGTTTCGATGTTTGAGGGCAGCGATAGAAATAGTGGCTATGGGTGAAGCTTTACTACATGGTCGACGACAGATTCAAGCTTGCGGTGCCCGGAACTTTTTATCCCTCGTTCTCTCTAAGATCCACCGATGCCCTGTTTTCTTATCCCCTGTTATTCTCTTTCGGAACCTCCTCACTGGGTGGTGTGCTCTAAATGGACGTGACTGAAACCGCCCCCTCTGTTTCGGACCCTTTACCCTCCCGTTTTTGTGCAGAGAAACTCCTCCTTTGTGTGTTGTGTGTACGGAAGATATATAGGTGTAGTTGTAAGGATTTAATTGGTGGCAAGGAAAAAAAGAATGTACGTGCATGTGAGTTTTGAGTAGAGGTGTTTAACTGGCGGGTTGGGATAGGCTGTACACAAAAAAAAATTAGTTCGTTTGTTTAATGTTTCGGGCTGTTAGCGGATTGTACTTTTTTGAGTTTTTTTTTGTCCGTCCGGGTTCGGGCTTAGCGGGCTGGATCGGGTCGACTTGAGAAATATGACATCTTAGTGGATAGACCTCATGTAAAACTGGTCACAAATCATTCGGTCACTCGGTACTGTTTATGTCCAATCCGGCCCAGTGATATTCCATCTCGTATATATATATACACATCGACTGACAATCAATCACTTAGTACCGTATAAGGCCAATCCAGCCCTGGGGTAATATATCCCCAATGTAATTGATACGGACAAGATCGATGTCCAGGGAAAATTCACCACAATATATAAATAAGTAAGGCAAGTCCATGCCCTAGGAAGTCTATCCTGAATATATATAATCATCTACGCTCACTCGGGGGGTATGTATAGACTCCGGAGGGGATCCTTCAGCCCAAGCGCTATATAAATTCAATGTTATTGATACTTAAGTGTTTGCAAACTTTTAAGGCTTAGAATTAAATTTTGAAGTTTAAATTTTTAAATTTGAATTTTAAAATTTTAAAATTGAAATTTGAAAGTAAGTGGCTACAAAAAATTATTTAATAAGACCAATAGGCAATATATAAGGATCAAACTCCGAAGGCTTTCATTTGATATTTTTATTGAATAATATATAATATTTCAAATTAAGTTGCAAGTTCTTTTTTGATTTTTTTATTTTTAAACTTGCAAATTAAAAGTTTACAACAATTATAAAAAATAAGAAATAATACATCGCATGCTTTGCATCATTTTTGTAAGTTCATCCATGTCAACATGAGGTTCTTTGAATTTGACCGTTGGCAACGGTCCAGAAAATTTTAAAAAAAAAAAAATTATAACGGATAGCGGGTTGAACCGGGCCCGTTAAAAATCCGTTAACGGGTTAGCAGGCTTAGCGGGTTCCAATGCACCGGTATCAAAAAACTGTTCGTTTGAAACCCGCTCCCCGCTCAACCCATCCCAGCCCGCCCACAATGCTATAGTACCGGGCTGACCCGGGCTGAACCGGGTTGTAAATAGGTCAGCCCGGCCCGATTAACAGATATAGTTTTGAGGGAGAGCATGTGAATTTGTTACAAAAGATAAGGAAGAATCTTGCCACATGGAAATGACTCATTGATTCTTGCTTTAATTAATATTTTTTTTCTTTTCTTTTAAGAGTGTAAATTAAAAATACTAGGTAAATATTTTAAAATCAAAAACATATAATTTTTTGTGATTTTTAATTTTTTTTAAATAAAACCTATAAAGGTGAAATAAAGCTAAAATATCAAGATTAAACTTAAAAGATAGTTAAATGCTAAAAATTGATGAAAAGAGTTAAATATGGTAAAAAAATTAGGTGCTCACAGCATGCCCCTCTTTGCGTGGAAACATGAAGAGTTTTCAGGCAAAGACAAGGTGAGCCATGTGACTAATTTTTTACCAAACCATTATTCAAAAGGAAACGATATAAAAGAAAAGAGTGCAACCGAGTCCTGGTTTTGGACAACCTACATATCTCGGGTTAAAAGGGAATTAGGTCGCGTATAGTTCGGAGAATGATGGAATGATGAGTTGGAGAGTCGAGTGAGGTTCCGTCGAGGCTTCGTTCTGTGGTCCCTACCATTTACATCATAAATTGAAAGCAAAAATTACAACAAAATAAAAGAAAAATACAAGATTCCATCTACTTCTTGTCTTGAATCTTCCTCGAATCTCCAGTTGATCCTTCAACATGAAACTGAAAATTCACCATATTCTTCGGGTGGGCATCCTACTGACTTAAATTTGAAGAAAACTAGAAATTGACCATGTTCTTCAAGCGGGCATCCCGCTGCTTGCACTTGAAATAAACTTGAACTTGGAGTAGACTTGAGCTTGTAAACCTTGTTGTTCAGGCGACTCATCCTACTTTTGATTTGAATTGAAACGACTGGAGGTTAACCTTATTCTTCAAGAGGGATCCTGCTGCCTCTGACTTGAACTTGAAAACTGAAAGTTGACCCTATTCTTCAGACGGGCTCTTGATGTTTCTCTAACTTGAACTTGAAAATTTAAAGTTGACCCTGTTTTTTAGGCGGACTCCTGGTGCCTCTGACTTGAACTTGAAGTGAATTCTGATATGACTTCCCTCGTTCTCCAGGTGGGCGTCTGTTACTAACTTGAAACTTGAAATAACTCTAAAATGAATAATGAAATGAATACCCTCATACTCCAGGTGGGTGCCTACCACTAACTTGAAACTTGATATAACTCTGAAATGAATACCCTCGTTCTCCAGGTGGGCACCTGCTACTGACTTGAACTTGAAATGAATTCTCTCATTCTCCAGGTGGGCGCCTGCTATTGACTTGAACTTGAAACGAATTCCCTTATTCTCCAAGTGGGCACCTGCCAATGACTTGAACTTGAAACGAATTCCCTCATTCTCCAGGTGGGCGCCTCTTACTGCCTTGAACTTGAAATAAATTCCCTTATTCTCCAGGTGGGCGCCTGCTACTAACTTGAAACTTGAAATAAATTCCCTCATTCTTCAGGTGAGCGTCTGCTAATGACTTGAAACTTGAAATAAATTCTCTCATTCTCTAGGTGGGCGCCTGATACCGACTTGAAACAAATCATGAAATATTAACTCTCGTTCTCTAGGTGGGTACCTACAATCAAACCAAATTAAATTTTCTGCCCTAGTTTGCACTAGGAAGATTTATGAGTTGTTAGCAAAATTGTAAATCACCTATGATATCGATAAAGGATGCAATGATGAGACTAAATCTAAAGACTCGACTAGGATGTGCATCTCGTGTGAGTAAAACCAAGAAAATTTTGACTAGCAAATACGTCTGCTAAAAATAAAACCTGAATAACCCAAACTACAAAGTGCGTCTCCTAGGGGTGACACTTGAATGACCCAAACTAGGAAGTGCGTCTCCTAAGGATGAACTCAAACGACCCAAATTAGGAAGTGCGTCTCCTAGGGGTGAAACTTGAATGATCCAAACTAGGAAGTGCGTCTCCTAAGGATGAACTCAAACTATCCAAACTAGGAAGTACGTCTCCTAGAAGTGAAATCTCAATTTAGGAAGTGTGTCTCCTAAAAGAATGACCTGAAAGACCGAGACTAGGAAGTGCATCTCCTAGGGGTGAACTTGAACTAGGAAGTGCATCTCCTAGAAGCTGAATAACTCAAACTGGGAAGTGTGTCTCCTAGATGTGAGATTGAGCCTGAGGAAAACTGTAAACTCAGCTTGACTAGAATAAAAACAGAGCTTATTTTCTAGGCGGGACCCCTGAACTCAAGAAAACTAGAGATTAACAACTAACCCTATTCTCCAGGCGGGACCCCTGAACTTAAGGAAAACTAAAAATTAACTTAAGAAAACTAAAATTGACCTTATTCTCCAGGCGGGACCCCTGAACTCAAGGAAAGCTAAAGATTAACAACTTAAGAAAGCTAAAATTGACCCTATTCTCCAGGCGGGATCCCTAAACTTTAAGAAAAACTAAAGAGTAACAAATTAAGAAAGCTAAAATTGACCCTATTCTCGAGGCAGGACCCCTGAACTTTAAGAAAAACTAAAGAGTAACAACTAAAGAAAACTAAAATTAACCCTATTCTCCAGGCGGGACCCCTGAACTTTAAGAAAAACTAAAGAGTAACAACTAAAGAAAACTAAAATTGACCTTATTCTCTAGGCGGGACCCCTAAACTTTAAGAAAAACTAAAGAGTAACAACTAAAGAAAACTAAAATTGAGCCTATTCTACAGGCGGGACCCCTGAACTAAAGAAAAACTAGGATTAACAACTTAAGAAAAGTGAAGTTGACCCTATTCTACAGGCGGGACCCCTGAGCGTAAGAAAAACTAAAGATTAACAACTTAAGAAAATTAAAATTGAAATTGACCCTATTCTACAGGCGGGACCCCTGAACTCAAGTAAATCTGAAGACTAACAACTTAAGGAAACTAAGAACTGACCCTATTCTCCAGGTGGGACCCCTGAACTTAAGAAAAAATAAAGATTAACAACTTAAGAAACCTAAAAATTGACCATATTCTGCAGGAGGAACCCCTGAACTCAAGGAAAGCTAAAGATTAACAACTTAAGAAAACTAAAACTGACCCTATTCTCCAGGCAGGATCTCTGAACTAAAGGAATGCTAAAGATTAACAACTTAAGAAAATTAAATTGACCCTATTCTCCAGGCGGGACCCCTGAACTCAAGGAATGCTAAAGATTAATAACTTTAGGAAACGAAAAACTAACCCTATTCTCCAGACGGGACTCCTAAATTTAAAAAAAACTAAAGATTCCTCTCAACTAGGGATATGCCTAGGAGGTAAAAACCTTCTCATACAACCTTTGTGCTGACAAAATTTGGGCACGACACCTGGAAAATTCAAGCTTCCAAGTTTTGATTTGAAGATAGTCGTAGTCCACTTGCTATGACAACTTTTATTTCAGATTGGAAGACCTTGCTTGTTATTGACTAATCACTTTTCTTGCACTGCTTTGTTCCTATTTCAAAAAAAGAAAATTTTGTCAGTTTTTAAAAATGGTGGTCGGTTTGTGGCCTTGATGTCTTTGGAAGCTTGGCTTTGGGATCATCTAGCCTTTGGAAGACCGACTGCATTGGTAGTTAGTTGCACTGCTGGGAGAATATGTTTTTGCTTACAAGGGGCCTTTACTTTCTGTATCAACTCTGATTATTTCGGTCCCAATGCCATTTGTGTTTTGTGGCTCAATCAGCCTTATCTCAAAAATGAGATTTCTTTTCTAGGATAAATTTTTTTGATATCTTGAATGGATCTTGCTTTTGGAGCAATTTGTCTGTCAAAGAGGATCACAACTGGTAAGTGACTTTTGCACGATGTGCATACTTCATAGTCCTTGTTCGATTCTACAGAGAATTCCTGATTAATCTTGAGGTTATCTTTGCTTGCTTTAGCCAAGTAGGCTGACAATATTCCTTTGGGGGGAGGGGGGACCCTTTGCATGAATCCTCAATGCTTGTTGATTGTAACTGCTGAGAGTGCTGGCCAAATTTACTTTGTGCAACTGAAAAGCTGGTAGCAGATTTTGAAATCTTTTCTTGCTTGTTTTGACAAGGAACTGACTGAGAGTGAAGGACACAATGATGCAAAGAAATAATATTAACAAGAAATGCCCCTGTCGGGAAGGACATAATTTTTTTTTTAATAACTAGCCTTAATGATCATGACATGCATTTTGGACTTAACATCCTGATCTATCAAACCGATCAAATCTTCCCTCTTACCATTCTTATGATTTTTAAAGTCGGACTTGTTCGTGTCAATTCTTTGCATCAGCTTCATGACTCACTTTCGACTAGTGGTGCCTTGATGGATTTTCACCAACAAGTCTCTCTCATTTATTTATCTCTACTTACTGTCGCCTTAAAGTGCCCGTGAGGGTTTTCACTAGTAAGACTCTCATTTTTCTTTCTTGATTCCTTGAGCGAGAACCATGACCATGTCTCTCATATGACAATCGTTGTTCATTGCGAATTTCCCTTGGCATTCTCAAAACTGATTAGGAGGTCTTGTTTGGAAGGCTTTTTGATATGGTTAGAAAGAAAGGACGGCATGAAAATTCAAAAGACTCAATGATGGGGTCATACATTTTACAACTCTTGGAATCGACTCTTTCAAAAGTGAAATAAAATATTTGCCCCAGTTTGAGATACTGGGGATTTTTGGATTTATTTGTTCTTTTTCTTCTTCCTTTTGTTTTACTCTTAGTTGGTTGGACCGAACCGTGTAAGGCTGCTTACGTATTATTTTTTAAAGAAATCAGGTCAAACGTAATTCATACATATGACCTAACTATTTTTTTTCATCTTTCTTTCTTTTTCTTTTTCTTTTTCTTTGTCTTTTTCTTTTTTTTTGTTTTCAATTCAAGTTGTCCCAACTTTTATTTTCCGGGGGCATGAACCTTTGACTGTTCTTTATTTTTTTTTACTTGTACTTTTGAAGAGTTGCCCCAGTTTATACTCTTGGGGCATGAGTTTTTCTTTTTATTTTTTTTTATTTTTTTTTTTTTACTTTTGACTCTAAACTTGATTCCAAAAGAGGGTGGTCAAAGGAAATAACAACAGGCTCGAAAGGTGTAACGAATGGTATAAAGTATTTGGATAGCAGAAAAGGGTATCCCAGTCTCGAGAATGCCAATCATGTTAACCCTTCACAATCACGACATTGATGGACATGCTGCTTTCTGAGTCTTTTTCAGTGTAAAGTTGTATGAGCAATATTTTTCTCGCAGTGCATGACCCTTATCAATTTGAGTGACTTTTCTTGGATTTTTTCTTGATGTAGAAGATGCATTTTTCCACTAAACTGGACAATTTCATGTTGTCTGGAATACACCTTCTTTTGAAAAACACTTTCTATCTCTTAGTGCAAAACAGACTTTAACCCGTCTGATCATCCTTAAGCCCGATCTTCTCAATAATTCAAAAGGTAGAGACCCCGAACTTCCATGAGCATGACTGCTTTGGTTCCATGCAAACTTGGCTCATTCTTATTTTTTAAATGTTTCATGTCTTTATTCATATTCAAAAGTGTCTCTTTCTTACTTATCAAATTCAAGACTATATCAGTTTTCTAAGATCTAGTCAAAAGTTTTGCATGCATGTCATGTCACTAGAACTATGCACAAAATAGATACAAAATGACTGGATTTTTTTTATTGAATAAAGGATAGCAGGGTACGATAACAAAAAATTAAACAGAAGAAAAGACGACAAAATAAACTACCATGTCTAAAAGAGGAGTGACTTTCCAGTTACTAAGCGACATCTTAGCCACAAATTTTCACATCGGCACTACTACGACATCCAGTCCTTTTATTCCTTCTGATTCAGCACTCAAATTTTGAATTTGATAAAAACATTCCCAATATTGGTTGCCGAATTTTAGGACTGACGACATTGGAAATTTCAAAGCAACTTATTTACTAAAGGACTTGGAAGAATTATCACGTCTCCCCATAATCAAATCATCCCGAGCAGGCCATGTCTTATTGCTCAAATCAGATAAAGTCAACCCCACATTTGCCACCATTTTTTATTTTTCACCGCCAACTTGCCTACTTGCCTTTTCAAAACTTTGGTTGGATCAACAATAGCGGTGCTTATTTTTTCGGTCAAGAAGATATTTTTATTTTCGAGAGATATTGGATTGTTTTTGTGGCTCGCCATTACAAACCAACAAACCGGCCTCCTTTAACTAGCTTTTAAGCAATAAGCATGTTAGAATAAACACTCTCTTTCTTTTTTCCTTTTTCTCTTTTTTCTCTTTTTTTTCGTTGTTATTTTGTTTAAACCATTTGATCGAACCTGATGTGGGTTCCCTACGTATTATGTGGGAATATGAATCAGATCTTGCGTAGTTCGGGAAGATCAGAAATAAAGTAAATAAACTAACTCTTTTTGAATTTTGATTTGATTATTTTTTTTAATTTCCTAAAAAAAGAATTATAAAGAAGAAAGAAAATATTTTTGGAATATGATTTATTTTTTTTTAATTTTATTTTTTGAAAGAAGGACTTCTACATAAGAAAGAAAAATATTTTTTGGCTTTTGATTTTTTTTTTTTTTTGGATTTTTGGGTGAAAGACTTCCAAAAGAAAAAAAAACATATTTTTGAATTTTGGTTGATTGTTTTTTGACTGAAAGACTTCTATAAAGGAAGAAACTAATTTTGATTTTTTTTTTGTATTTGGAATTTTCTAAGGAAAGACTTCTAAAGAAGGAATTAAAAGAAAATATTTTTGGATTTTTGAAAATTGGGGGCCATAACTGATGAGCTTTTCCTACGTATCTCATACCCGCATAGTTCTGTTAGTTTTGACGAAACATGGAAAACATGATTTTTTAAAAATATTGGCTTATTTTATTTCTCTTTTTTTTTTCTTCAAAATTTCAGAATTTTTTAAATACTTACCTCTTACTCTTGTTTTTTTTCTTTTTTTTCTTTCCCTATTCTAGAAGCCAGTCAACATGCAAGGCGAAACAAACAAAGGCGCAAGTAGCACGTAAGATGCATCAGGATGATCTTTTAATTTGGGTACACCTGTCCTATACCGACCCAACCCTGTGTTGAGTCCCCAAAGTCAAATGCACGCGATGCAAACAAACGTTCTTACTAGGGATCCGGTATGAAGCTATGTTATTCTAAGTTTAAATTTTTGAGTGTATTATTCTAGACCTGGTTTACCCGAGCGGACAACTCGAGCCGGGGGGGGGGGCAGCGTACCGAGAATACAGAAGCTTCACCGGCTTTACAACTTGTCCGATCCTCGTTCTAAAATTAGAGGTATGACTCTAACAGAAAAGAAGCCACGCGAAGCGCACGCTTCCTAGAAGATTTAGAAGACTCAAAGAGAAGAAAGGTGTCGTAACAGTTTATATACAGTTCAAACAATATCAAAGTGGTAAAGAGCGGCATTTAGTACATTAGGCCCAAACACGTAAAATCAGACAATTACAAGAAAGCCAAGTATAAAAGTCATCTAAGCTCGAATTCTGAATCTAAACCAGAGATTCTGGGTTCGATCCCCAGCAGATTCGCCAGAGCTGTCACACCTCCTTTTTTCCGAAGGGATAAGGGAGTTTTTCCAATTAAAGTGACATTAATCGAATTGGAATTATTTATTTCATTCAGAGTCGCCACTTGAAATAATTTATGGTGACCCAAGTCACCGGTTTATTTTAAATCCCAAATCGAGAAAATTTGACTATGTTTTAAAGTCTGCGAAACCAGAAGACCGGGTAAGTAATTCTGTTAACCCGGAAGAAGGTGTTAGGTATTTTCGAATTTTGTGGTTTTAGCACGGTCGCTCTACTATCAGTAATTGGCCTAATTATCTGATTTAATACATATTTAAAATTTGTGTATTTTTTTTTCTAACCGCTTTTTAATTATTTATTAATCACTTTTAATATTTATGGGATTTATTTTATCAAGTCGTGATGTCGCAACTCGTTTGTTTTGTACACATTGCAAACCGCGTCACGTGAAACGCACCCGCGATCTACAACATGTTAATTTTATTATTATTTGAAGTTATGGACGAGTCACGTGAAACACACACTCGAATTGGGGAATTATGCATCATGACTATGCCACGACGATTTATTAATCGCACCTAAAGCAAGTTACGAATATTTATAAGTTAGATTTTGAGATTATTGCAAGGTCATGAGATATGAATGTGAAATTATTTGAGGTCAAAAATATTTTAGCTATTTGGAGTATTGGCAAGTTATCGACCTTTAGAAATATTTGCAACTATTCCATCTTTTGAGTTATTTTAATATCTACTAATTTGTGCCATATAGACTAGCTTTATTAAATAAAAATTGGTCCAATGACCCAATAATTCGAAGGAGTAGAAATATGAAGGCTCATTTGGCTAAGTACCAGATTTACGCATTGTCCATACTAATCGGCAATTATAGAGTTTAACCATATAAAATTTGAAGAAGAGATAAACTTAAACATAGTCAATTCCATGAGCATGCTGTCTATTTTGTTATGGGAAAAAAAAATAAAAAATAATCGTAGTTTCAAAAGTAATCAAAATTTAGTCATTTTTTTAAATATAAAGATAAAATTTGAACAAAAACACCCTTAAAAATTCGGAAAAATTTCAGCATAATATGCTGGAGTTTAAATTGTTTACATATGAGATTCCAACATATTGTACTGGAATTTCATAATGTGCTGGAATTCCAACATAATATGTTGAAACTTTATAGGAGCTCCATAATTAAACATATTATGCTGGAACTTTCCGTGTTGGAGTTCCAACATAATATGGTGGAAATTTATACGCAGGAGCTCCATAATCAAGCATATTATGCTAGAATTTTTCGTATTTCAGCAAAATAATGGCTACTTTAAAATTAAAAAATAATTTTACAAATGCTGACTGTTTTTTTGTTACTAGAAAACTGACTAGCCCGTGCTATTTTCACTTTTGTTCTTTGACGTTTGTACTTCGCATTTAAGGTGACACTTTGTCGAAATGAATCTTATGGGCTCAAATTGAGCCTAAATGAATCTTTGGGCTTTTTGAAAATGTAGAGTGGGGAAAGGTGTATAGCCTTTAAAACTAAAATACTAGGTCCATTTGTTCAAAAGCTCACTTCAAATGGCTACCCATTTAGGCTCTGTTCTCTTCCTTTTCTGCCAAATTAGGATCCTAATCAAATTCTTTTTTTGTTTCGTTGCAGGATATGTTGTTCCATGAGTTCAGGACTCTCAGCTTGGATGGAGGAATAAAGATGAATTTCCAGCTACTTGTCTATTATGTTTCACCAATATAAGTATTTCTAGTTTGCTATTTAATAAAAGTGTTGCTAGTTTGGCGTTCCTTAATGTATCATCTATATTTTCATAGTTCCATTCATCATATTTGGATGATTGGTAAGAAAATCAGGGCAAATCCTAATATTTGCACGTAAAAAAATAGTGTCATTTGCACTTTAATTTGTACCTTATTTGGTATTTTCATGGTACATTTTTTACCCCTCTATTTGCTTGTAGCATACCAATATAGTAAGATTTCAGCGGCAATGGAATAATTTGATAAAGAAATAGAGGTTAGACTTAATTCAACCTCAAAAGCTAATCAAGAGGCGAAAATTGTCTAAAATCACATAAATAGACCAAACATCTCAACCCATAGCTTATGTGGGCACTAACACCCTATCCCCTCCTGCACACCCAAGATTGAACATGGAGCGTTAACTAGAGGTATCAATGGTTCGGTTCGGTTCGGTTCGGTCGGTTATTTTATAAAATTTATACCATACTAATTTTTCGATTATTGTATTATGTATAACTAAAATTAGACTTTTCAAAACCGTCACAATCATATCTGTTTCTCTTCGGTATCGGCATGGTTCGGTTAATTTTCGGTTCTTTCCACTAAAATCTCTCTGTCCAAAATATTTTGTCACTTTTTTTCTTTTACATTATTATTCTTCATCTTAATTTTTTCTGTTATTTTTCAGTAAAATTCTTTTGCCAAAAACTGTTATCACTTTCCTTCACATTGTTTTTATTTATTTTTTAAATAAATAACCGAGTCTTAAAATTTGTATTGGAATACTTTACACAACTAGTAATCAATTATGATTATCAAGAGTTACAATGTTACTCTTTTTATTAATTTAATATTTGTAGATAATCTTTTTGGCAGTTTTCTAAGAAGTTTTAGATTTATTTTTAAAATAACATCTGTCACTTTTTCTTATAATAATTATTTTTTATCTTAGTTTTTTCTATTAATTTTTCAGTAAAATTTCTCTGTTAAAACTTTTATCACTTTATTTTACTTTTATTTTTATTTTTGTTCTTTCTAGATAAATAACATAGTCCTAAAATAAGAATACTTTCTACACAATCATTAATCGATTATAGTTATCGATAATTATAGTGTCACTTTTTTTATTTTTGTATTTTATATTTGTAGATATTTTGTTTTTGTAATTATTAAAGAAATTAAGGCTTTTTAGAATAAAAAATATGTCACTCTTTTTTACCATTTTTTGTTATTATTTCTGGTTAAATCGGTGAATCTTAAAATTTGATATACTATAATAATTATGGTATACCACAGTGTAATCATGGTATACTAATATATAATATGCCAAGAACATTGGGTATACCATTTAACGTAGTCTAACAAAGTATATGTCATGATCCAAATCCCAACCTGTCATGATGGCGCCCAACACATCTACTAGGCAAGCCGACAATCACATAACAATTAAGCATTTGGGTTTAAAAACATGATTTAATAATCTCAACAACGAAAAATCTCATAGATAACTGATAAAAACAACTATAACTCAACTATAATAATCCTAAAATCCTGGTGTCACCGAGTACATGAGCTACTAAGTGTCAACATCACCTGAAAGTCTAGTACAACTGTCTGAGAAAATAGAATAGTACAGAATAAAAATAAAAGGAATGAGAGTCAAGGTTCGGGGGTGTCATAGCAGCTACCTCAAAGCCTTTGAACAGATACTAGCACCACTCTAGCAATCACCGCGTCCAGATGTACCTGGATCTGCACACGAAGTACAGAGTGTAGTATGAGTACGACCGACCCAATATACTCAATAAGTAACAGGACTAACCTTGGGTTGAAAGCAATGACGATCGCAAACGGATACAGTCAGAATCAAAATAATGACAACACTGATATAACAAAGAGAATGAAAGTAATAACTCAGAGAACTTCTATATTCATCTCGTTCATAGTAAAAAACTTGGCATACTTTCAAGTTCAACAATTCAAGCCCAACATTGATAAAATATGTCAAGTACAACTATCATGAGGAGTGTTACATCTCTATGCCTACATGTCAAATATGCATGTCAAATTTTATGTATCAGAGTGATAATCCCAGGTACTCACACTCTTAGGTTACTCAATCTGTCAATCTCAAATTTTCACTCATCACACACAATCACTCAGCATTGTACGGGTGCCTGGCATCAATGTCCCTCACCAAAGCACGTGTATATAAATCATTGTGCATGCGCTCACTGCTGGTATGATAGACTCCAAAGGGGAGAATCCTGCCCAAGTGCTAATATAAAGCCTATAAGGCTTGCTACGACGTGCATCCAGTTCCACAATAATAAGTAAGCCAATAAGGCCTTCTACGGTATGCAACGCGATCCACAATAACACTTACAATCCGGCTCTCAAGCCCAACTCAGTCATAAATCTCTACAGTCTCACGGGCTCAGAAATCTCATACTACTCAGCCCAAACAATGATAACATGATGTAACAGTAAATGATAACAAAGATTGAGATATGATATGCAAATGAATAAACATGATTGAGTACATAATTGTAGTTTAAGCAAATACCTCAATAGTATATATAACCACATTGGGTCCCGACAAAATAGGTATATAGCCTAAACATGATTTCTAACATGAATCACAAATCAATGACCCTAACACGTAGGAATTACACAGATAAGACAAGACTACATAACTACACAGCACCACAGAATCAACTAAGTCATAATTACCATGGTGCCCACCCACATGCCTGTCACCTAGCATGTGTGTCACTCCAACACCAACCATATAATACGTACCAAGTTTAGAAGTGTTACTTACCTCAAAGTATGTAACTCAATGCTCCAACAAATCCTTGCCTCGCGAATCATTCTCTGAACGACTCGAATCTAGTGACAAATAACTTAATATAATCAATACAAACTATAGGAATCGATCCCATATGATAAAACTTAATTCTTTAACCAAATTCAAAAAGTCAACCCCAGGCCCACACCTTTGAACCCGGCAAAATTTATAAAATCCAAATACCCATTCAATAACGAGTCCAACCATACCAAAATCATCCAATTCCAACCACTAATCGACCCTCAAATCTCCAAATCTTACTCTCCAATACCTAGTCCAATATTAATGGACAAAAGTGATCAAAAGTTGATTACCTCTTGAATTATGGTGAAATCCCTCTCAAATATTGCCCCTAGCCGAGCTTCTAAAGTCCAAAAATGAGCGAAATCTCCAAACCATCGCTTATAACATTCTGTCCGGGCATCTCGCCCCTGCGGTTCACTTAACCGCTTCTACGACCCCGCAGATGTCACACCCCTTTTACCCCAAAAGATATGCGTTCTGAATTATTGTGGGTTAAACAGTTTTTCCAATTAAAGTGATAAACTTGAGTAGGAATTATTTTATTTACAGAGTCACCGCTTGGAACTGAGTTTTTGGGTGTTCCAAGTCACCTTTTATTTGAATCCATAGTCAAAAGAAGGTTTGACTCTATTATTATTGGTCTGCAAAAACAAAGTTCGGGTAAGGAATTCTGTTGACCGGGGAGAAGGTGTAAGGAATTCCCCGAGTCCCATAGTTTTAGCACGGTCGCTTTATTGACTATATTTGGCTTATATTATTTTTGGATAAACTGTGTTTTATTGGTTCTCATATTTTATCTATGTCCGCTTTCATTGCTTGATTATTATTGAAGGGAAAATGAACATTTAAAATAACGTTGTAATTTTATTATGACTTTGCAGTTAAGGTCAAGTTACACAAGCGTGCACTCGAATTTGGAATTACGTACAATGATTATGCCACGAGAACCGTACCCATAGTCATGATAATTTATTATTGGCCATACCTAAAGCACACTACGTTACTCAAAGTTGTTTAATTATTTGCTAAGTTTAGGATTATTTTGAGGCTCAAAGGTTATGGAGTAGAATTACGGAAAAGGTAAGATTGATTATTAAAGATTACTAGAGGTATCAATTATGCCGTGTATAGTGCGATATTGCGACAAGAAAATAAATCCTACTTATTCATTCTATTTTATCTATACTTAATTCTTGATGAAGAAAATTAATGGAAAAAATGATAGCTCATGCTAAAATCCAACGTGATCTCTACCAAATCAAATAGTAGCTTATTTGACTTTTCCAATTCATGATTAATACTCACACCCAACATAAATCTATAAGAACCCCACTTGACAAGAATAACTATTAAACAAGATATGCACTTAGTAAAAACTTGATTCAAAATACAGTAGCATTTGTCGTTAATAAAATAGAGATCAATAAATCACTCAAACTTTCACGTTGATTGAACAGTTAAACACACCACATAATCACACCGATAAGTCAAAACATGAAACTTTAATGGAAATACTGATAAGAGCAGGGAAACGAACCTTGAATATGCAACAGTTTTCAAATATATTGATAAAAAAAAATCTCAGACTCGTACATAATCTCGTTCAAAGTGAAAAGATCCAGAAACAAAAACGAGACCTTCGTCGTCAACTCGTAATGACCGTACGCCGGAACCTCGAACCAAGACCTCGTCGAGAACTTTTCCCAAACTATTTTCACTCAGATTTTAGCGACCAAGAGTGGCTTTTTCCTGCTGGTTTTGTGATATTTGCGAGCTGGTTTTTGGAGGGAGAATCGCTGCATTTTTGCAGCAGTTTTGAAACTGAAAATTGGCATTAATGGAGGTAGGTTTTGCAGCTGTTTTGCTGCATTTTTGGGCAGCTTTTGCTATAATTTCGAACTGTTTTTTTGTTGGAATTCAGGGTGAGATTCGTGGCTATTTTTTGCTATGTTTTGGGGGTAGTTTCAGTTGGTTTTTGTAGCTAAAAGGCTACTAAATTTTGACTGGTTTTTTGGCGTCAAAGAGGTGGCTAAAGATGATGCTCTACATGGTGTTTGAGTAGCAGTTTGGGGGTTGTCTTCAGCTGGGTTTGGGGCTGAAATTTAAGGGCAGTTTAAGGCTGATTTGGAGATGGGTGTTAATGGAGGTTTGGTGCATTTTTTGCTTGGGGGAGAAGGAGGTACATCATTTTTTTAATTATTTTTTGTGTGTGTACATATATTAAGAAAACATGAGAGGATGAGTGTTGAAAATGAACGATGGAATAAGGAATAATGACACGTGAATAGTGTAGTAGGTGGATGATGGGACAAGGGAATAGTGAAAGGGGAGTGAGATGTGACACATGAATAGTGTAGTAGGTGAGTGATGTGACAAAGAAATAGTGTAGGAAAGGTAGGAAGTAATTTTATTAGGTTTGGTCCGTGATTCAAATAAATTCTTCCGCCCTCTACGTAATAGACTTTGTTAAAAATATTACATATTCTTTAATAAAGTCTACCAATAAAAATAATATAAAATTTAAAATATAAAAATTAAACTTAAAACTATTTAAATACTAAAAACAAAGTGGTAAAATTTTTAAATATAGTCAAAAATTAGGTGCTCACAGCATGCCCCTGTTTGCTTGGAAACATGAAGAGTTTTCAGGCAAAGACAAAGTGAGCCGTATGATTAATTTTTGACCATACCATTATTTAAAAAGGAAGAAACAAAGAAAAGAGAAGAGAGTGAGGTTCCGTCGAGGCTCCGGTCCGTGGTCCTATTATTGTATCAAAATCAAAAGAAATTAAACAAGCCTATCAGCTATGGGTTACAAGATTCCTACTTATAAGTCTTCTGAAGCTTGATCTTGAGTCTTGAATAGAGAATCATGCAGACTTTTGATTTGAACCTTGATGCTTGCTAGCTGCAGGTGTTAGTTTATTCTTCTACGACTTCTTCTGATAAAAACGGGAAATGCAATGCCCATGACTTCAGTCATGTCTTGAGCAGTTCACATCTTATCATTCACTTCTTCATTTTGATCCACTTCTTTTTTCTTTTCTTTTCCTTATTCTGGATTGAAACTTCTTCATTTCGTCATCTCGAACCATGTGCCTCGAGCTAAAACCTGCTCAGACAACAAAACAAGCAAACGAACAAAATTTTTCTGCCCCAGTTTTCACTAGGAAACTTTCGTGAGTTATTTGTAACAAAACTCTATACTACTTCATTATTGAAAGCAAATAAAAGGTCGGGACTGGTGTACCCTAGGAAAACATAATTCTTTGGTAATGGTATAGCCTATATTAGCAATAATATCAGGAAGTGGTGTACCCTGTATTTAAGATCAACTTAACTAGGGATTGGAGACCCTATGTCTAAAATAAAATCAACTAGGGAGTGGAGACCCTATGTTGAAAAAAAAAGACTAGGTTGAAAAGGAGACTAGGGAGTTGAGACCCTATGTCTAAAATAAAATCAGGAGACCATATGTTTAAAATGAAAATCAACTAGGGAGTGGAGACCCTATGTCTAAAATAAAATCAACTAGGAGGGAAGACCATATGTTGGAAAACGAGACTAGAGAACTGTGTACCCTACGCTAAAACGAACCAAGAAGGATTTTTTTTGTTGTTGTTGAGAAAATCATTCTTTTAAACAAATTGCCCCAACGCTTATTTTCTGAGGGCATGAATAAATGACCCCCCTTTTTAAAACAAATCCAGACTTTTTTTTAATTATCCTAGTAGAAAATTCATTAGACTAGGATTTTTATTTATCTTAGGAGAAAGATTCATCAGACTAAGATTTTCTATCTTAGGAGAAAGATTCATCAGATTAAGACGTTTATCCTAGGAGAAAAATTCATCAAACTAGGTTTTCTTATCTTAGGAGAAAGATTTATCAGATTAAAATGTTTATCCTAGGAGAAATATTCATCAGACTAGGTTTTCTTATCTTAGAAGAAAGATTCATCACACTAAGACGTTTATCCTAGGAGAAAGATTCATCAGACTAGATTTCTTATCTTAGAAGAAAGATTCATCAGACTAAGATTTTTTATTGGGAGTAAAATCCATCAGACTGGGATGTATTACCCTATGAGAAAAATGTGTGAAGAGCAATAGCAAGATTTTATGCACACTAGCAAGACAAATAAAGGCAAAGATTTGAGAAATTTCTCTTTGTCGGATCTTCTCTTCTCTTCTTTTTCTCTTTTTTTTTTCTTTTTTTTAAACCACTTTCCTTGCACTGCTTTTGTTCCTATTTCAAGAAAAGAAAATTTTGTCAGTTTTGAAAGTGGTGGTCAGTTTGTGGCCTTAATGTCTTTGGCAGCTTGGCTTTGGGATCATCCAACTTTTGGAAGAGCGACTGCATTGGTAGTTGGCTGCACTGCTGGGAGACTCTGTTGTTTCTTAGAAGGGACCTTTACTTTATGTACCAACCCTTATCGTTTCGCTCCTAGTGCCATTTGTGTTTTGTGGCTCAATTAGCCTTATCTCATAAAAGAGATTTCTTTTCTTGGATAACCTTTTCTGATATCTTGAATGGCTTTTGCTTTTGGACCGATTTGTCTGTCAGAGAGAATCACAATTGGTAAGTGCCTTTTGTATGATGTGCACACTTCATACTCCTTGTTCGGTACTATAGTGAATCCCTGATTAACCTTGAGGTTATCTTTGCTTGCTTTAGCCAAGTAGGTTGACAAGAGTCTTTTGGTGGGGAGCCTTTGCATGAATCCTCAAGGTATGTTGACTATAACAACTGAATGTGCTGGCCAAATTTACTTTGTGCAACTGAAAAGCTGGTAGCAGATTTTGAAATCTTTTCTTGCTTGTTTTGACAAGGACTGACTCAAACCAAAGGACATCATGATACAAAGAAACAATATTAACAAGAAATGCCCCTGTCGGGAAGGAAAGAAGGAAAAGAATTTATTTTTTCAATAACTAGCCTTAATGATCATGACATGCATTTTGGACTTAACGACCTGATCTATCAAACTGATCTAATCATTCTTCCTTCGGGCTTTGAAGTTGGGCTTATTTGTGTTAATTCTTTGCATCAGTTTCATGACTCACTTTCGACTAGTGGTATCCCGAGAGGTTTTTATCTCTACTTACCACCATCTTACAGTGCATGTGAGGGTTTTCACTAGTAACACTTTCTCATCATCAATGTTTTTCCTTGATTCCTTGAGTGAGAACCATGACCATGTCCTTCATATGACAACCATTGCTCATTGCAAATTTTTCTTGACATTCTCAAAATTGATTAGGAGGTCTTGTATGAAAGGCTTTTGGATATGGTTAGAAAGAAAGGACGGCATAAAGGCTCAAAGTACACTCAATATGATGGGTTGTACACTTACAACTCTTAGAATCGACTCTTTTTAATTTTAAAACAAACGTTTTGCCCAGTTTCAGATTTTGGGGATTTTGTTTTTTGGTTGGACCGAAACGTGTAAGGCTGCCTATGTATCCCTTTTTAAAGGAATCAGGTAAAACATAGTTCAAACATCTGACCTAGCTATTTTTTTTAATCTTTTTTTTTTTCAAAACAAGTTGCCCCAACTTCTATTTTCTGGGGGCATGGACCTTTGACTGTTCTTTTCCTTTTTTTCTTTTTCACTTGAACTTTCTAAGAGTTGCCCAAGTTTGTACTCTCGGAGCATAGACTTTTTATTTTTTTTACTTTTGTCTCTAAACTTGATTCCCAAAAAGGGTTGTCAAAGACAATAACACGGGCGCAAACGGGGTAACAAAGGGTATAAAGTATTTGGGTAGCAGAAAAAGGATCTCCTAGCCTCGAGAATGCCAATCATGTTGGCCTTTTACAATCACGACATTGATGGTCATGTTTCTTCCTGAGTCTTTTTCAGTGTAAAGCTATATGAGCAATACTTTCCTCACAGTGAATGACCCTTATCAATTTGGGTGACTTTTTCTTGGATTTTGTCTTGATATAAAAGATGCATTTTGCCACTAAACTGGTCCATTTCAAGTTGTCTGGAATACACCTTCTTTTGAAAAATACTTTCTATCTCTTAGTGCTAAACAGACTTCAACCCGTCCGATCATCCTTAAGCCCGATCTTCTCAATGATTCAAAAGGTAGAGATCCTTAACTTCCATGAGCATGACTTCTTTTGTTCCATGTAAACTTGGCTCATGCTTATTTTCCAAATGTTTCATGTCTTGCTCAAGACTGGTAGAAGTAAGCCAACATTTGCCTCCATTTTTACCACCAACTTGTCTACTTGTCTTTTCGTGACCTTAGTTGGATCAACAATAGTGGTACTTGTTCCATTGGTTGAAAAGATGATAGATTGATCCTGGATCGTCTTCGTGACTCTCCATTGTAAACCAACAAACCGACCACCTTTAACTAGCTTTATTTTATTTCAAAACAACAAACAAGTTAGAATAAACTCTCTCTCTCTCTCTCTCTCTCTCTCTCTCTCTTTTAACCATTTTTTCTTCCTTTTTCTTTTTTTTTTCTCTTTGTTTTTTCACTTTTTTTTTAATTTTAAAATCATTCGATCGAACCTGATATGGGTTGCCTACGTATCATGTGGGAACATGAATCAGATCTTTGCGTAATTCGGGAAGATCAGAAATAAAGTAAATAAACTAACTCTTTTTTTTACTCTTTAAGAAATTTAATCGTAAAAGCTCCTAACAAGAAAATATTTTTGAATTTTGAATTCTTTCTCTTTTTTTTTTGATTGGAAATTTTCAAAAGAAAGATTTCTAAACAAGAAAGAAAATATTTTTTGGATTTTGATTTTTTTTTTTTTTGAAAAGAAAGACTTCTAAAGAAGAAAGATTTTTTTTTTTTTGAATTTCGAATTTTTTTCAAGGAAAGACTTCTAAAGAAGGAAAAAAAAATATATTTTTGGATTTTGATTTGATTTTCATTTTCGATTGAAATACTTCTAAAAAGGAAAGAAAATATTTTTAGTTTTAGAATTATTTTTTATTATTTTGGATTTTCTAAAGAAAGAATTAAAGAAAAATATTTTTGAATTTATAAAAATTGGGGCCGGAACCGAAGAGGTTTACCTACGTATCTCACATCCGGTGAGAATCAGACCCACGTAGTTCGGTAAAACCGATTGTTTTTCTCATTTTGATTTTTATGAAAATTAATATTTACACCTCAAACCAGACTACTACAAAATATTAGTAAAAAAAGATTATTTGTACTAAACTAGGAGAATGATTTTATTTTATAATTCAGCTCAACTAATTTTCTAAAGCCGGTCAACAATGCAAGCAAGCCTTCCCAATGATATAGCAAATAGCACATAAGTGAACATGATAGTCTTAAAGAGGATACCTGTCTTATACGGATTCGGTCCCTGTGCCGAGTTTCGCTAATTCAAATACACATGATGCAAATAAAGTGAACCTACTAGGGATATCCGACATAAGGTTTGTTCTTTGATGTTTTATACGTCAATGCCACACAATGGGGGGGGGATGATTTGTGTGGTGTCCAGTTTTTGCGTGCACTGATTATAGAAGGACCTGGTTCTTCTAAGTGTTCCTTATACTACTGTTGCAGAAATAGTAAATGCGGAAAGTAAAGAACACAAGTATTTTACGTGGAAAACACCCGGCTCAAAAAGTAAAAAAACCATGACCTACTACTCAATAGGATTTTTCCCAACACTTCACTAAATCAATGAGCCAAAACAACATTTACAAAATTCTTTATAAACCTAAGGATTAACTCTAATCCCGTTGTGGCAACCAACCTCTAACTGTTGCGACAACTTCAAGCTAACTCTAACTTGAATACTCAGAGTACCTAATACAATTGCTTCTAGATAAAGCTGAAAGGTACCAATTGAAAACCACCTACTACAATGAAACTAGAATAAAAGACAAACACTTGGAACTGGTTCTTCTATCCGGTTCATGTAGCTTCAGGTTCGCACTCTTGAATCACATAAGAATTGCTTGCAAAATGCCTTGCTATTTTGCTCTTAACTCACGTTTAACTTTAGAGTTTGTGCGTGCCTGTAGAATGAGAACATCCTGCAATTTATAGAGTTAGTAGAATAAGAAATAACTAGAGTTCTAATGCTACTCTTCCTTGGTGGAAGAGTTCTAGTTATCCTCAACTTGTAACTCTTCCCTTATCTTGAATAATGTTCTCTTTGAGTAAGGAGTCTTTCTCCTTATCAATTATGCAACATTTTCGATCAGAAGATATCAGATAT
Source organism: Nicotiana tomentosiformis (assembly GCF_000390325.3). Taxonomy (NCBI): domain Eukaryota; kingdom Viridiplantae; phylum Streptophyta; class Magnoliopsida; order Solanales; family Solanaceae; genus Nicotiana; species Nicotiana tomentosiformis. The sequence continues at coordinate 82,884,309 of NC_090822.1, read as the reverse complement.
GACAAGTTAAGCTTATCTCCTTCACGTGCATCCCTTATGCTCGAATCTGCCCGTGTCTGTGTACACAGGGGATGGACCTGGTTTATGCATGAGTTCCTTTGTCAATCTTCAAAACAAACTTCACTTGGGCCAACAAATTCAAACTTTTGATGATGACAAACAATGTGCTTTTCATAAGCGTAAGCCATGTTTCGACTAAACTCAACATCAACACAATGTTAGAACATTTTACCTTTTTAATGTCACTTATCATCAAGGACCAGGTTCATTAGGTTATAAACATCACAGTCCAAAGTAAAAGCACAACCTAATTCCCCCTTTTGGTATCGTCGAAAAGTTGCAAAATAATGTTAGATAACTAGACTTTAATAGAAATTACTCATGGCCACTGGGGCTACTTCAAATGCAATCATGGAGTCAAATATCATTGATCAATCTAAGGATATTAGCCATCTAAGAAATATCAACAAATAGTTAGAGCAAAAGCAGTGAATTTCATTGATTGATAAGATCCTACTACATATCATTAAAAGAAATAAAAACACTGGATCATGAGCAAAAGAAGCAAAAAAAATCCCAAACTGGGTTACTGGTTGATCTACACTAGGCTAGGAGGCTTAAGGCTGGGACTGAAGCATGCCATCATTCTTCTCCTTTTCTTTTGCCAGCTCACCTTTGAGAGCATCTCTCTCAATCTCCACCTCTGCCAAACTCTTCTTCAGCCTATCAATCTCAGCATCTTTAACCCAACTTTCTTGCACCAAAGCTCGCACTTTGCTGTTCATTGGTACCTTTTTGGATGAACCAGGTTCTTTGGGAGTGGTTTGGACTTCATAGTCACAAGCAGTTAGAGTGTTTGCCCTAAAATGATCCTTACTTGTACCAACTTTCTATTTCTTGATGGGTACCTTGAAATGTGCAAGTACAACCGTGAGAATAAAGCCATAGGGTATGTCGTGAGTTTTGGTGCCATTCAGAACCCTATCAAGAAGCTGGATAATGAACCCAGGCCAATTGACTTGCCTCCCATTGTCTAAATATTCCATAAGGACCAGGTCCATGAATGTTGCAATGTACCTCCTTTTCTGCCTAGGCAGCACAACTTTGTTCACAAACTCAAACAACACTTTATGGGGTGGCTTAATCTCACTTTTGTAAATAGCCTTGGGCTCAAGTTCTTCTTCATTGTGACCAAACTTTCTTGTAATGGCAAGTGCAGTAGCGAGATTCTCTAGACTTGGCCATTTGAGCTTCTTATAATCATTGTACCCTTTAGCATGTACATCTAAGATCTCTCCTAGTTTTTTAGCATCAAAGCTCATTATCACCCCCTTTACCACACTGGTGACCCTACCATCTTTGATCTCATAATTTGTCATGAACTCCACAATCTCAGTTTTGGGAAGCCTTCCATCCATCTGAAGGACCATGGCCTTCCAAGCTTGCAATTGTAGCTTCTCCAGTAGCAATAACATACCTTCCTCCTCCAAGTCCTTGAGGAGTGTGCCTTTCAAGATGGTTCTTTTCCCAAACTTAACCATTTTGTCCTTCTCAGCATAAGAATTTTCTTCTTCTTCCTCTCCACTCCATTCTTCTTCCTCCATAATTTTCACTTTTCTTGATTTCAATGCAGACCTGGTTCTTTTAGCCAAAGTAGATGGCTCAACAGACTTTATTTTTGAAACCGACTTTTTTGTGGAAGTCTTGACTTTCTTAGCCTTTGGAGTCACAATCTCCACTTCTTCTGTCTCATCTTTATCTCGAAGGACCAGGTCCATGTCATCAATTGTAATTGCCTCAACAGGCTCAACCACCTTCTTCTTTCCCTTAGCAGCAACTTTCTTCTTACTTTCTTCCAAGGCCTTTTCCAGTTCAACCTCACTTTACTTCTTCTGACTCCTCGTAGTCTTCCTCTTGTATGAGGAGTCTCTACAGGGATAGACAAAGAACCATTTATTTTCTTGTTTGCCCTAGCAGTACCAGGGACTTTGGCTCCTAAACTTATTTTCCTTTTAGGATTATATCTGTTAGATACCTTTATCAGTAGATCTGCGAGGGTTTCCTGTTCTGATGGAACAGATTATTGAGAATCTTTCCCTAATCGAACCAACCCTTCAGCAACTTCTCCAGACCCACTTCCCCCTGTTTCTCTCACACTCACTTTTTCTCCAACAGATTCCTCACTCTAAACTACCATAGCACCTGATTCTTTAGTTAAACCAACAAGAGTGGGTGAAGAATTAACCATTCATTTTCCCATACCCCTTATAGCACTTCGAGCACCCTCACTCTCTTTTTCTTTTCTCTATTCATTTTTACCACCAACCTTTCCAGACTCAGTAGTTTCAACACCTGCCACAGTTCCTACCAGAATAAACCTAGTCTCCAGATTTGTAACAACCTCAGAAATAATTTGAGGAGTCACTTTAGGGCTAGAAGTTACCTGCTCTATTTCAGAAGAAACTATTTCTTCCCCCTCAGTAGCAGACTTGAATGATTCATTAGATTTCTGGGGTTCTTCTTCCCTACCCGTTTTCAATCTTTCATTTATTTTCTTGATCTGCTCTCCACCAGCGACAACTTTACGAGCTATCATTTTTACCCTACTTTTCTTAGAGGTTGGCATGGTTGAAAGGGTGATAAATAGTGTGGATGTGATTTCCTTGGGTGGTGATAAAGGATTCTCGAAGGTGTTATACATTTCTGTGCTTGTGTATGAAAGAAAATGAGTTTGAGTGTGTTTGGAAGATGAGAGAAGGTGGAGAATATTTTGACGGCTTGAAAATTTGAAGTGAAGAAAACACTAGGCCTAATCAATTTAAGAATGGGGTGTTTAATTGGGTAACAACAGCCTTTCAGAAGTCTAATCAAACTGAATTTCTATTTGAAAAGACGTTGGAGAAAGTCCCTAGAATCTAGGCACTTAATGCGGTTTTGGACTCCTTTTGAACGAAACTGGTTCATTTTTTTAACGGATAAGTTCAAAGGGGTTTGAGATTAAATAGGACTCTTATCTTAATCACGATCCAAATATAATTATTTCAAATTATGCATAGTGGAGAATACATACCAAGTAATCTTGATGAACCATGTTCTTCACTGAAAAATCTCTTGTGTAAGTCTGAATTTTCCAAGAAAATAAAGATAATATAATTTGAAATTAATGAGTCATTTTAGCACATGCACAAGAGTATACTTATGAAAGTCTGAGACTGAGCAAAATCTAATCTAATTATATACAAAAATTCATAATTTTCTAACCAATTTTTTGAGTTAGAACTGGTTCCGTTTAGGTGATCTTAATCATCCCTAATTCTAACCTGTTCCTTCCAAAGTGATCTCTACTTAGAGCTTTTGTGAAGATGTCAGCTATTTGCTTGTCAGTAGCACAAAGTTCTACAGTGATCAAACCCTTCTCATAGTTGACCCTAAAAAATGATGCCTAACATCTATGTGCTTAGTTCTCTTATGATGAACCGGGTTCTTGGTCATACTAATTACATTAGTGTTATTACAGAATATGGGGATACAACCTACATCAATTCCATTAATTGTTGTTTGATCCACAACAATTGAGCACAACATCAGGTAGCAGAAACATACTCAGTTTCAGCAGTAGATAAGGCCACATAATTTTGCTTTTTGGTAGCTCAAGACACAAGACATGAGACAAGAAAGTGTGCCATACCTGAAGTGCTCTTTCTATCCACAAGAAAACCTGTTTAATCAGCATTAGCATATCCCACTAGATTGAAATTACTACCTTTTGGATACCATAGACAAAGGTCAGTGGTGCCTTTTAGGTATCTCAAGATCCTCTTGACAGCAGTTAAGTGAGACTCCTTTGGATCTGCCTGAAATCTAGCACAAAGGCCTACACTGAAAACAAAGTCAGGTTTGCTAATAGTGATATATAACAAAGAGTCAATCATTCCCCTATACAACTTCTGATCAACAGAGGAACCAGGTTCATCTACATCCAATTTTGTGGCTGTTGCAATAGGAGTGTCAATTTCTTTGGAATCTTCCATTTTAAACCTTTTAAGCAACTCTTTCACATACTTCTATTGATGAATCGTAGTTCCATTTGAATTTTGTTTAATTAGTAAGCCTAAAAAGAAATTAAGCTCACCCATCATACTCATTTCAAATTTACTCCCCATTAGTTTAGCAAATTCTTTACTTAACTTATCAGTAGTTGCTTCAAAGATTATATCATCAACATAAATCTGAACTACCAGGAGATCTTTACCTTTTTTTTCAAGAATAAAGTATTGTTAATTTTACCTCTCTTGTAGCCATGCTCAAGCAAAAATTTTGATAATCTTTCATACCATGTTCTTGGAGCCTGTTGAGCCCATAAAATGCCTTGTCAAGCTTGTACACATGATCAGGACATTCCTTGCTTTTAAATCCCAGAGGTTGCTTGACAAACACTTCTTCCTATAGATAGCCATTGAGGAAGGCACTTTTGATATCCATCTGATGGAGAGTGAATTCCATATAAGCAGCAAAGGCTATAAGGAGTCTAATTGCCTCCAATCTTGCAACTGGAGTAAAAGTCTCATCATAGTCTATGCCCTCCTCTTGACTATATCCTTGAACCACCAATCTTGCCTTGTTCCTTGTAACTGTACCATCTTCATCAAGGTTTTTTTTTTCTGAAGACCCATTTTGTGCCAATTACTGATCTGTCCTTGGGTCTTTGTACCAGATGCCAAACTTGACTTCTATCAAATTGGTTGAGTTCATCTTGCATTGAATTCACCCAGTCTGTATCCTGCAAAGCTTCAACAACATTTTTAGGTTCATTAAAAGATAGAAAAGCATCAAACGCACAAAGATTCTTCAACGAAGATCTGGTTTTGATTCCAGAGGTTGGATCAGTAATTAAGTTCTCAATGGGATGAGAACTTTGATACTTGTAAGGTTTCACAACCAAATGGTTTCCCCTAGATGTTCCTTCAATGTTTTGTTGCTGAGGAACAGGTTCATGGACAGGTTCCCTTGAGGTTCACTTCCCCTTTGTTCAGTTCCCCCTGTCAAGTTGCCCTGGGTGTAAGGACCTGTTCCATCACCTGTTCCTACTTCTGGTGCAGCTTCAGTCTGGGTTGTGGTTTCATTTGAGTTTCTCACTAACCCAATTATTTCATCATCATGTTCCTATCTCTTAGAAAGAATGTTAGTTTCATCAAAAATCACATGTACACTTTCTTCTACTCTCATAGTTCTTTTGTTATAAATCTTATAAGCTTTACTATGTGAAGAATATCCCAAGAATACTCCCTCATCACTTCTGGGATCAAAATGCCCTAAGATGGGATATGTTTGTCTTTTTCCCTTTAAGTAACTCATAAGGAGTCTTCTGTATAAGAGGTCTAGTCATGCACCTATTTGTGATGTAACAAGCAGTGTTCACAGCTTCTTCCCAGAAACGATGGGGCAGTTTACTAGAAAGAAGCATAGTCCTAGCCATATCTTCAAGTGTCCTATTCTTTCTTTCAACTACTCCATTTTGCTGTGGAGTACTAGGAGCAGAAAAATTATGATCTATGCCATGCTCATCACAAAATTCAGCAAATTTAGCATTCTCAAATTCAGTATCATGATCAGACCTAATTGATGCAAGTTGATTACCTAGTTGTTTCTGAGTTTTTCTTACAAAAAAAATGAACATGTCAAATGCTTCATCTTTAGATGTTAAAAATAATGTCCAAGTAAACCTAGAGTAATCATCAACAAGCACCATCACATATCTCTTACCACCTCTTCTTAATGTTCTCATTGGTCCACATAGATCCATATGGACCAGTTCCATCGTCCTGGTAGTGCTTACCACTTTCTTGCTTTTAAAAGAGGATCTTACCTGCTTCCCCCTTGCACAAGCTTCACAAAATTTATCTTCCTTGAACTTAATGTTAGGAAATCCTATCACTAAGTCCTTGGAGACTAGTTTATTGAGTTGACTTAGACTGGCATGTTCAAGTCTATTGTGCCAAAGGAAGGGATCATTATCCAACTCACTTAAGCAAGTGAGTTCATTTTCTGAAAGGGTGGATAGATCTACAACATATATGTTGTTCACCCTTTTTTCCTGCAAAACAATCTTGTTAGTGGTAAGATTAATCACAAAGTATTTGGTAGAGGTGAATGCTACCATGTTACCCCTATCACACAATTGTGATATACTTATTAGACTGTATTTCAGTCCATCTATCAAGTAGACGTTCTCAATAGAGTGAGAATCAGTCTTACCTACCTTTCCAACCCCAATGATCTCACCTTTCTACCCATTTCCAAAGGAGACATTACCTCTTTTAAGGTCCTCAAGTGAAAGGAACTGGTTCTTGTTTCCTGTCATGTGCTTTGAGCAGCCAATATCCATGTACCATATTTGACTGCTCCCCTTCACTTGAACCTGCAAAAGGAAATAAGGGGTTAGTCTTAGGAACCCAGACTAGTTTGGGTCCCTTTCTATAGGCAAAAGGATGAATCAAATTCTTTTTATCCCAACTTGTAGCCTATTCTTCCCTTGAATAAATTCTTTGTTCTTTTGACTTGCCTTTTTTTTCGCAATACATTCACTTTTATAGTGACCTGTTTTACCACAGTGTGTGCGAATATTGTTCTCAGGAAGTGTGAGGTACTTGCTTTTGGGATCCCATTTAGGTTCCATATTCCCAAAGCCAAGTCCTCTTTTGTTGTTACTATGGTGTTCCTGTAGCCATGAAAGTGCATCGGAGGACCTGTTCCATTTACAAGTTCTGTCCAACTCATACTTGACCTTGCTTAGATCGTCCTTTAGGATTCTCACCTGCTCATCCCTTTTATACAACTCATCTTTTATTTTTACTACATTTTCTTCTAGAGGGAGTTGTGTGTGATCAACTATCTTTTTATCTGTTCCTAATTTCAATTTTAGATTTTTAGATCTAAGTTTTAGAACAGTTGAGTCAAGTGCATGAACCTGATATTTCAATACAATATTTTTACTTACAATCTCACTAACCCTAAGTTCCAGGTTTTTGCACTTAGCCTCCAAAATCACACATTCTTTAGACAACTGTTCCATTTCATTATTTACATCCTCAGATTCATCAATTAGTTCTAGAAGTAACTCAGATAACCTTTCTTTAGACAACAATTTAATCTTGTCTTTAAGATGAATTACACTTACCTCAGTTTCTTCATCAGATTCTCCAATGGCCATAAGTGCTTGTTCATCCCCATCATCATTATCTGAGCTTTCATATGAGCTTTCTCCCCAAGCAGCGACCATAGACTTGGTTGATCCTTTTCTTTTCTTGGGTTGAACATGCTCCTTCTTTCTGTTCTTTCGTTCAACTCTTTCCTTCTTCCATTCAATTTTTCATTGAGGACAGTTCATGATGTGGTGATCAGTCTTTACACACTTGTAGCATCCATCATTGGTTTGCTTCTTATGAACTTTTAAATTACTATAGCTTCCACTTTTTGAAGGACCCTTTCCTCTTCTCAGGTACTTCTTGAAGTCCTTGGTGATCATAGCCATTTCGTCATCTTCTAGATTAGAACCTTCACTGATTCTGAGTGCCAAACTCATTTCCTTCTTAGGTACATACATTTTCATGGTTTATCTCCTAAGTTCATAGGCAGTAAGATTTCTAATTAATTCATCCAGTGGGAGAGTGGAAAGGTTCTTTGATTCCTGAATGGCAGTGATTTTGCTTTCCCAAGTAATAGGCAGAACCCTTGTCAATATCTTCTCGATTCTATCTTCTTCAAGAATAATCCTTCCAAGATACTTTAGTTTATTTATCAATGTAGTGAACCTTATGTACATCTCTTGAATGGTTTCTCTTTCCTTCATAGTAAAGTTCTCATATTGAGAATACAGTAGAGTTCCTCTGGATCTCTTCACCTAAGGTGTTCCTTCATGGGCCACTTACAGAGTGTCCTAGATTTCCTTAGCAGTGGTACAACTTTGGATTCCGTTGTACTCATCTGGACCAAGTCCACAAACAAGCCATTTCTTGGCTTTAGCATTCTCCTCCCATTTCTCCAAGTCATCAGCAGTACAATCAGCTCTTGTCTTTGGCACATCTACTCCTTCAGCATTTTTCTTCATGGTAACCAGTGGACAATCGGTGACAATGTCCCATAGCTCATAGTCCTCTCCTATAATGTGATCTCTCATTCTGTTTTTCCACCAAGAGTAGTACTAGCCGTTGAAGAGTGGTGGCCTAGCAGTGGATTACCTTCCCAGTTTCCAGGTGGTGCACTCATCTTGATCTTCTCCTAAGGTGTTAGCCTCTTCAAGGTTAACCCGCTCTGATACCAATTGATGTTTTATACGTCAATGCCACACAAGAGGGGGGGGTGATTTGTGTGATGTCTAATTTTTGCGTGCACTGATTGTAGAAGGACTTGATTCTTCTAAGTGTTCCTTATACTACTGTTGCAGAAATAGTAAATGCGAAAAGTAAAGAACACAAGTATGTTACGTGAAAAACACCCGACTTAAAAGGTGAAAAAACCATGACCTACTACTCAGTAGGATTTTTCCCAACACTTCACTAAATCAATGAGCCATAACAACATTTATAAAACTCTTTGTAAACGTAAGGATTAACTCTAATCACGTTGTGGCAACCAACCTCTAACTGTTGCGACAACTTCAAGTTAACTCTAATTTAAATACTCATAGTACCTAATACAATTGCTTCTAGATAAAGCTAAAAGGTATAAATTGAAAACCATCTGCTATAATGAAATTAGAATAAAAGAAAAACACTTGGAACTAGTTCTTCTATCTGACTCATGTAGCTTCAGGTTCGCACACTTGAATCACATAAGAATTGCTTGCAAAATGCCTTGCTATTTTGCTCTCAACTCACATTTAACTTCAACATTTGTGCGTGCCTGTAGAATGAAAATATCCTGTAATTTATAGAGTTAGTAGAATAAGAAATAACTAGAGTTCTAATGCTACTCTTCCTTGGTGGAAGAGTTCTAGTTATCCTCAACTTCTAACTTCTCCTTTATCTTGGATAGTGTTCTCTTTGAATAAGGAGTCATTCTCCTTATCAATTATGCAACCTTTTCGATAAGGAGATATCAGATATAACAAGTTAAGCTTATCTCCTTCACGTGCATCCCTTATGCTCGAATCTTCCCGTGTCTGTGTACACAGGTGATGGACCTGGTTCATGCCTGAGTTCCTTTGTCAATCTTCAAAACAAACTTCACTTGGTCCAATATTCTTTTAGGTTTAAATCCTAGTGGAGAAGGTATCTAGATTGGCTTACTCGGGCGGACAACCCAAGCAGAGGAGCGTCAGCGTGCTGGCCGTAGAACGGTTCAGGCTTTACTGGTGGTTCTCACTGCCTAAACATGTGTGATTAAATCCTTCACCAGGAGGAGGTCTGCACACTGACTTTATCTCAGACATAATTTTTTTTGGAGATGGTCAACACACACAACACTATTAATTAGCAGAAGACTAAGATGGGGTGCGAGAGAAGACAATTTATATGTACAGTTCAAATAATATCAAAGTAGTAAATAAGCGGCAATTAGCACATTAAGCTCAAATAAATCACAGTATATATAAAATTAATAAAGCCAAATAAAAGTCAACATGTACTAGCTCGAATTCTTGTATTCTCCAGCGGAGTCGCCAGAGTTGTCACACTCCTTTTTACCCCAAAATATATGTGTTATGAATTATTGTGGGTTAAAGAATTTTTTCAATTAAAGTGACAAACTTGAGTAGGGATTATTTTATTTATAGAGTCACCACTTGGAATTGAATTTTTGAGTGTTCCAAGTCACCTTTTATTTGAATCCCTAGTCAAAGGAAGGTTTGACTCTATTATTATTTCTCTGCGAAAACAAAGTCCGGGTAAGGAATTCTGTTGACCGGGGAGAAGGTGTAAGGCATTCTCCGAGTCCCATGGTTTTAGCACGGTCGCTTTATTGAATATTTGGCTTATATTATATTTGGATAAACTGTATTTTATTGGTTCTCATGTTTTACCTATGTCCTCTTTCATTGCTTGATTATTATTGAAGGACAAAATTACATTGTAAAAAATATTATAATTTTATTATGACTTTGCAGTTAAGGTCAAGTTACACAAGCGTGCACTCGAATTTGGAATTACGTACCCTGATTATGCCACAGGAATCGTACCCATAGTCACGATAATTTATTATTGGACACACCTAAAGCACACTACGTTATTCAAAGTTGTTTAATTATTTGCTAAGTTTAGGATTATTGTGAGGCTCAAAGGTTACGAGGTAGAATTACGAAAAAGGTCAGATTGATTATTAAAAGGTTACTAGAGGTATCAATTATGCCGGGTATAGTGCGATAATGCGACAAGAAAATAAATCGTACTTATTCATTCTATTTTATCTATACTTAATTCTTGATGAAGAAAATTAATGGAATAAAATGAAAGCTCATGCTAAACTCCAATGTGATCTCTACCAAATCAAACAATAGCTCATTTGACTTTTCCAATTCATGATTAATACTCACACCCAACATAAAGCCATAAGAACCCCACTTGACAAGAATAATTATTAAACAACATATGCATTTAGTAAAAGATTGATTCAAAACACAGTAGCATTTGTCATTGATAAAACAGAGAGCAATAAACCACTCAAACTTTCAAATTGATTCAACAGTTAAACACACCACATAATCACACCGATAATTCAAAATATGAAACTTTAATGGAAATACTAATAAAAGCAGGGAAACGAACCTTGAATATGCAACGGTTTTCAAATATATTGATAATAAAAAATCTCCGACTCATACATAATCTCGTTCAACGTGAAGAGATCCAGAAACAAAAATGAGACCTTCGTCGTCAACTCGTAATGACCGTACGCCAGAACCTCGAACCAAGACCTCGTCGGGGGAAGTTTCCCGGACTGTTTTCACTCAGATTTTAGTGACCAAGAGTGGCTTTTCCCTGCTGGTTTTGTGATGTTTACAAGCTGGTTTTTGCAGGGAGAATCACTGCTTTTTTGCGACAGTTTTGAAGCTGAAAATTGGCATTAATGAAGGTAGGTGTTGCAGCTATTTTGCTGCATATTTGGGCAGAGTTTGCTTTAATTTCGGGGTGCTTTTTGCTGGAATTCAGGGTAAGATTCGTAGCTATTTTTTGTGGCTATTTTTTGCTATGTTTTAGGGGTAGTTTCAGTTGGTTTTTGTAGCTAAAAGGCTGTTGGATTTTGACTGGTTTTTTGGCGTCAAAGAGGTGGCTAAATATGATGCTCTACATGGTGTTTGGGTGGCAGTTTGGGGGTTGTCTTCAGTTGGGTTTGGGGCTTAGTTTAAGGCTGATTTGGAGGTGGGTGTTAATGGAGGTTTGGTGCATTTTTTGCTTGGGGAAGTAGGAGGTACATCGGTCTTTTTATTCTTTTTTTTGTGTGTGTACATATATTAAGAAAAGATGAGAGGAGGAGTGTTGAAAATGAATGATGGAACAAAGAATAGTGACATGTGAATAGTGTAGAAGGTGGGTGATGGGACAAGAGAATAGTGAAAGGGGAGTGAGATGTGACACGTGAATAATGTAGTAGGTGGGTGATGGGACAAAGAAATAGTGTAGGGAAGGTAGAAAATAATTTTATTAAATTTAGTCCGTGATTCAAATAAATTCTTCCGCCCTCTACGTAATAGACTTTGTTAAAAATATTACATATTCTCTAATAAAAATAATATAAAAGTTAAAATATCAAAATTAAAGTTAAAACTATTTAAATACTAAAAATAAAGTGGTGAAAATTTTAAATATAGTCAAAAATTAGGTGCTCACAGCAGGTGCGGCCAAAATTCCGCTTTTGCGGTTCCCTTAAGGCCCCCTTCCTTCCGCATCTACGGACATGCCTTCGCATCTACGGAGGCGAACCTGCGTCCAGGCCTCCACTTCTATGAAAACTCCTGCCCATCGCATATCCTGCTTCTGTCACACCTCTTTTTCTACCCGTAAAATAATATTGTGTGGATTAAAGGATTTTTCCAATTAAAGTGACAAAATTGAATAGGGATTATTTTATTTACAGAGTCGCCGCTTAGAATTGATTTTGTTGGTGTTCCAAGTCACCTTTTATTTGAATCCTTAATCAAAGGAAGATTTGACTCTATTATTATTGGTCTGCAAAAACAAAGTACGGGTAAGAAATTCTGTTAACCGGGGAGAAGGTGTAAGGCATTCCCCGAATCTCGTGGTTCTAGCACAGTCGCTTTTACTGACTAAAATTTGACTTGAATTATTTTTGGATAAAGTGTGTATTATTTGCCTTAAGTTACTATTGTCTAGTGCTGCTTAATAATTAATAATTTTGGCCTAGGAGCGTGCAAGCACACAAAGTCCTTATTTGATTATATGTATTAAAACAAAGAACTTGTCGGTACACATGGTTTAAATACAATTAATATTGAAAAGTCAAGGAGCGGGAATGCACATATGACTACTTTATTAACAACAAAATTGACCAAGGACCGTGTATGAACACATGGTCTACATCTCAAACGTGCCTAAAATTGCCTATCGCTTAAATTAATTAAAAAGCACTTCTTTTTTTATTTATTACTTGTTTGACTGAAAACAATGTTATTATTAAAACAATTTTCACTAATGCAAGACTTTAAACCCGGGTAAGCTTATGTTAAGCTTTCATGGTATTGGGCCACTTATTTTATTTAACAAAAGATAATTTATTGGTTTTAAAAAAAATGCTCATCTTGCTTTCTATTGTCATTGGGCCTACAAATTTTAGCGTATTTGGCCCATGTTGCTTAAGAGCCTCGATGACCAAGATAACACAAAATAACAAGTTTTCTTCTAAGCCCAAATTGCTTCTTACATTGATGTCCAAACTAAAAATTATTTTTTTCATTAAAGAAACTTACATGCTAATTATTATTTTTTATCTTCTTAACCAACTATTTCTTAAGGACTAACATAATATTTCTACTCATCTACACCAATCATGGCACTAATCAAACTACACTCATTAACAACATAAAAACCACGACTAAATATAAAAACTATAAAAAACGGTAATACTTCAATGCTAAAGAGAAGAACTATATTAAGTATAACATTATGTTGAATATAATTCAAAGCATCAAAACATTTGAAGTTAGAAATCTTTCTTAGATAATTATACATGAACCATGAAAGTAACTCACAGAACGGAGCCCAAACTAAACAAACATGGTTAAAAGTGGGGTCTTTATCTTTTTCTTAAACTAAGTAATCTTAACAGAATGCAATTTCAATCACATATATAAAGAAGAAAATGATAATTTAACTAATTTTTAACAGATTTACATGATGATAACACTAATATAACATTCATCTTGAAACAAAATCAGATCTAATATATTCCATCAACCAAACCGGGATCAAATCCTTCTTATTATCATCAAGAATCTGCAATATAAGAATTTAAAAGTTACCTGGTTTGTGGAATAATAAAATACAGCAGTGCAGCAATAAAAAAACTCAGCAGCAAATACAGTAGAAACAACAGCAACTCAAGTGTTAAGACAACCCAGAAAACTCAACAAAGATGCTTGAAACTGGTAGCTATCGACTTCACAAATTGCCTAAGGGGTCTTTCTATTTTTCTCGAGGTTTTTGCACTCAAATAATCCTCACAAAATTCTGAAATTTCAGCTTGTTATATGTATTAAGCTGCTTATTAATAGAGTGTCCCCCTTTTCAGTGAGTAGGCCTCTGCATTCTAAGTGTAAGAGAGTCCCTTTTATAGGAGAAAAACAGCCCTTTCAATAGGCAAATAAAGTTAGATTTTTTGGACAGATTTTGGTTCACCAAAAATCTGTCCAAAAGACTGACTTTGTGTGCTAAACACTGTTCAAGGTCTGTCCCAAAGGTGAAAGGACAACCTGAAAATCTATTGTGTCAGAGGCAAGGAGAAAAAATGTCCTTTCAGCCACCCTACTAGTAAAAGTAAGCTACTATTACCCTATTTTGTGATAAAATAAACTAAACTTCAGATTTTAACCATCAACAACAAACTACTTGCTCAACACAAATCAAACTTGGACAACTATGAACTGACAAAGCATAGACGAGACTAAAAACGTAATTGAACTAAGTATTAAAACCAACTTGATGGGAATGAATTCGATTTGTGCAAACTAATTACTAAACAAACAATTAAATTCACAAACTAATGCTCAAAACAGAACGAGCATCGTTAACAATCGGACAACGACTAACAACAACTAAATAATCGACTAACTAAGTGAACGATTTAACTAATACAGTAAAGATCATGTTTAAATCAATAACAGATCTAACAAACCACTAAACTAAATAGAGATAGCTAATTAAATAAACCTAACTTGAAACTCTAATTAACAACAAATAACCAAAACAGAAAAAAAAAAAAAAAAAATTAAAAACTAATCTACTAAATAAAAAAAATCATAAATTAATTAAAGAGATGACGATTATACCTAACAAGTATGCTTAGAGTCGTTCGAACCACGAGAAGACGCTGGAGATGCTAAAATGCGACTACCTGACTCCGAAACGCATGTTTCTTTCGGGTAGATGATAGAACGAAATGTGTTTCACCATCTCGCCAAAAGAAACAAGTGTCTTTGAGTCGAAAATAGTGAAATGGGGATTCAGGGCATTTTGGCGGCGGTGAGGCAGTGGAGTCGTGGCGGCGGCGAGGAGCGGGCCGGCGGTGACGGGGATTTTGGGGGTTAAATGGGTAGGAAAATATAGGTCTCGTGGAGCTCTATCCATTCATGTATGTGTTGTAGGGTGATATTGGCTGGAGCTTCAAGAATTTGGACCAAAAAGTGGCGGCTAAAGTGTCTTAGATCTAAAATTCAAGGAGTTTGAGGTTTTTTTGAAGGAATTGGTTTGGAGATATGGGAAGAGGAGGTTGTGGAGATTATATGGTGTTAATTTGGAGGTGTTTGGAGGTGGTCCGCCGCCGGTGGGTGATTTCCGGCGGCGGCGGCGGAGAGAAGAGAGAGAGAGAAGAGAGAGAAGAGAGAGAGAGAGAGAGAGAGAAGAGAGAAAGAGTTATGGGGGAAATGAGGAAATTTTTCAGATTTTTGAGGCTTTAAATACCTATTGAGAGATCAAATATGGACCATTAGATCAAGGGGTGATCAATGGGTGAGATTTGATCTTGGGTCACTTAATGAAACGACGTAGTTTTAAGGCAAAACTACGTCGTTCCGGACCCTTTCAAAGGCAGCCCCTTATCTTGCACTTTTGGCCACTTTCTCTTTCAAATTTGGCCCAATTTATTTCTTAATCCTACTTATTAAACTAAATTTACACAAACAAATAAATTAATTAAGTAACTTATTCAAATGATCAATTAACTAGATTAATTCACCAATTGAATAGTTAGTTAATTCCTAAAATGCACAAATAAAGAAAGAACTATTTTTTTTGGTATTTTTTGATAGGAAAGATGCAATCAAAGACACAAAAATTGGGAAATATAATTAAAGCAACAAAACACTAATGACTTTAGGAGGTGTTAAAATAGTACAAAAATTAGGTATTCACAGCTTCTGCGACCAACCTCCTGCATCTGTGAGCATGTAGGTGTAGAATCTTCCTCGCACCTGCGCAATGTCCCAACTTCTCAATCTGAATCATACCCATGCCCCGCGGGACCCCATCCAAACGTACCAACATGTCCTGAAACATAATACAAACTTATTCGAAGCCTCAAATCACATCAAATAAGATCAAAAACACAAATCGCAACCCCAATTCAAGCCTATTGAAACTAATGGATTTCCAACTTCTAAAATCGATGCCGAAACTTATCAAACCAACTCCAATTGACTTTAATCTTGAACACAAGTCATAAATGACACAACATACCTATTCCAACTTCCAGAACCAAAATCCGAGCCTTGTATCAACAAAGTCAACTTTTGGTCAAATTTCTCAACCTTCAACTTTCCAACTTTTACCAATTCAAGCAAAAATGACTTTCAAACCTTCAAATCAATATCCGGACATACTCCTAAGTCCAAAATCACTATATGAAGCTATTGGGACCATCAAAACTCCATTCCGGAGTCGTTTACTCATAAGTCAACATCCGGTCAACTCTTTCAATTTAAGCTTCTAACTTTGGGACTAAGTGTTCCAATTCATTCCGAAATATCCTCGGAACCGAAACAACCACCCTGTCGAGTCACATAACCACAAACGAACATAGAATAAGCAATAAATAGGGTAATGAGGGCTACAATACTCAAAACGATTGCCCGGATCGTTACATTCTCCCCATCTTAAACAAACGTTCTTACTCGAACGGGTCTAGAATCATACATGGAGTAACAAATAGGCGTGGATAGCTGCTCCGCATCTCCCACTCGGTCTCCCAAGTATCCACCTCGACTGGCTAACTTGTTCACTGAACTTTCACTAAAGCTATATTCTTTGATCTCAACTTTCGAACCTGCCGAACCAAAATGTCTACCGGCTCGACATCATAAGTCAAATCTCTATCTAACTGAACCGTGCTAAAGTCTAGAACATGAGACGCATCACCATTATACTTCTATAGCATAAAAACATAAAACACTGTGTGAACGCTCGATAGACTAGGTGGTAATGCCAACTTGTAGGAAACATGAAACACTACGATGTGAACTGTGTGCCCCGATCCGAGATAATGGATACCGGCATGCCGTGAAGGCGAACAATCTCTCGAATATAGATCTCAGCCAACCGCTCCGAAGAATAAGTAGTCATAATCAAAATGAAATGTGCAGACTTAGTCAACCGGCCCACAATCACCCAAATAGCATCGAATTTCTTCAAAGTCCGAGGGAGTCCAACAACGAAGTCCATTATGATATGCTCCCATTTCCATTCAAGAATCTCAAGTCTCTAAAGCAAACCGTCCGGCCTATGATGTTCGTACTTCACCTGCTGACAGTTCAAGAACTGAGCCATATACTCCACTATATCTTTCTTCATTCTTCTCTACCAATAGTGATGCCTCAAGTCCTGATACATCTTCATGGCACCCGGATGAATGGAACACCGCGAACTGTGGACCTCCTCAAGATTCAACTGACGTAACCCATCCACATTGGTCACACAAATTCAACCTTGCATCTACAACACCCCATCATCTCCAATAGAAATCTCCTTGGCATCACCATACTGTACCGTGTCCTTAAGGACAAACAAGTGGGAGTCTTCATACTGACGCTCTCTAATGCAATCATATAAAGAAGACCGAGAAACCACGCAAGCTAGAAATCGTCTAGGCCCCAAAACATCTAACCTCACGAACTGATTGGCCAAGGCCTGAACATTTTATGCAAGCGGTCTCTCACCAACAGAAATATATGCAAGGCTACCCATACTCACCGCCTTTCTCCTCAAGGCATCGGCCACCACATTGGCCTTTCCAGGATGATATAAAAGGGTAATATCATAGTCTTTTAACAGCTCCTACCATCTCCGATAACTCAAATTTAGATCCTTTTAATTGAACAAGCATTGTAGACTCCGATGATCTGTAAATACCTCACAAGACACACCGTAGAGATACTGCCTCCATATCTTCAATGCATGAATAATGACTGCCAACTCTAAATCATGAACATGGTAGTTCTTCTTATGGGGCTTCAGCTGGCATGAGCATAAGCAATTACCCTACCCTCCTGAATCAAGATACACCTAATATCAATCTGAGAAGCATCACAATACACCGTATATGAAGCCGATACTGAAGGCAAAACTAGAACTCGAGATGTGGTCAATGCAATCTAGAGGTCCTGAAAGATCTCCTCACGCTCATCAGACCACCTGAATGGGGAACCCTTCTAGGTTAATCTAGTCAAAGGTGCAACAATGGATGAGAAACCCTCCACAAAACAACGATAATATCTGGCCAAGCCAAGAAAACTCCAAATCTCAGTAGCTGAAGACGGTCTGGGCCAACTCTGAACTACCTCAATATTCTTCGGTTCTACCTTAATCCCCTTACTGGATACCACGTGACCCAAGAACGCCACAAAATAAAGCCAGAACTGACACTTGAAGAATTTAGCATAAATCTTCTTCTCCCTCAACGTCTGTAGTACAATCCTCAGATGCTGCACATGCTCCTCCTAGCTACGTGGGTAGACCAGTATATCATCAATAAATACAAGGACAAAAGAATCAAGATATGGTTGGAGTACACTATTCATCAGATGCATGAATGCTTCTAGGGCATTGGCTAACCCAAAAGACATCACAAAGAACTCGTAGTGATTATAACGGGTCCTGAATGTCGTCTTCAGAATATCAGAGTCCCGAATCTTCAACTGGTGGTACCCACAGACCTCAAATCAATCTTATAGAACACTCTAGCTCCTTGAAGCTGGTCAAATAAGTCATCAATGATGCGATAACGGGTACTTGTTCTTAATTGTAACTTTGTTTAACTGCCTATAATCAATGCACATATGCATAGTACCATCCTTCTTCTTCAAAAACATAACCGGTGTACCCCAAGGCGATACACTAGGCCTAATGAATCCCTTATCAAGTAGCTTCTGAAGTTGTTGCTTCAATTATTTCAACTCCGCTGGTGCCATACGATACTGATGAATAGAAATGGGCTGAGTGCCCGACATCAAGTCAATACCAAAATCGATGTCCTTGTCGGGTGGCATGCCTGGTATGTCTGTAGGAAACACATCCAGAAAATCTCGCACTACCGGAACAGACTCAGTGGTAGGAGTATCAGCACTAACATCCCTCACATAGGCCAAATATGCCAAACATCCCTTCCCAACCATCCGTTGGGCCTTCAGATATGAATTCACTCTATTGGGAACATAGTCTAGAGAACCTCTCCACCGAATCCTAGGCAATTCCGGCATCACCAACGTCACAGCCTTAGCATGACAATCCAAAATAGTATGACATGGTGACAACCAATCCATGCCTAGAATCACATCAAAATAAATCGTACTAAGCAGTAAGAGATAAACTCTCATCTCTAATCCCCCAATAGTCACCACACACGAGCAATACACATAATACACAATAATAAATTCACTCACCGGCGTAGATACTTGAACAAGCATAACTAAGGAATCACGGGGCGTATCCAAATAACGAGAAAATTACGATGAAACATATGAATAAGTGGAACCAGGGTCAAATAATATGGAAGCATCCTTGTGGCACACTGAAATAATACCGGTGATCACTGCGTCTGAAGCAACGACCTTTAGCTTGGTGGGAAAAACATAGAATCGAGCCTGAGAACCACTTGATCGGCCTCCCTTTCTAGGGCGAGCTTTTTCCTAAGTCTCACCACGAGCTGGCTGAGCGGGTGCTGAAGTAACTGGTGCGGAAGTCATAGTGTGTTCCCTTTGCTGAACTAGACCTCCCATAAGACGGGGACAATACCTCCTCACATGCCCTAACTCTCGGCACTCGAATCAACCTCGATCCGATAATGGTGGCGAGGACTGAATAGAACCCCAAGAACCAGAATAACCACTAGAAGAACTTGGTACAGACGAACCCTGATATGATGGAGCACGGGGTAAACTCTGAGTTATGAGGGAATTGAAAGATGACTTACCCGGACCAACATTGTATGAACCATGGCTAACTGATACACCATAATGAACCAGACGAGCCATCTGAGCAGGCCTATAAGGACGACCCCTGTTGTGGTGGGACTATCCTCCAGATGAGGCACTACTGAAGCCACCTGAACCACGAGGCCTCTTGGCCACCCTCTCCTCTCACTCTTGACTTCGAACCAACTCTAAGCGTCTAGAAATATCGACCACCTCGTCAAACCTCACACCCTCGCAATCTCCCGAGTGGTGATGAAACGTAGTCCATAGGTGAGGCCATCAATTAACCTCCTAATCCTCTCCCTCTCAGTGGGAAACAACCATAACGCATGACTAGCCAACTCTAAAAATATTATCTCATACTAGGTTTCTGACATACCCTCCTAGCGTAGCTGCTGAAACTGCCTATGCAACTCCTCTCTACGAGTCTGTGGAACAAATGTTTCTACGAATAAAACTAAGAACTCATGCCACTAAGTGGTGCAGCGCCGGCTTGCATGCTCAATTCATAGGCCTCCCACTATATGTAGGCTGCCCCCGTCAACTGAAAATAGTGAATGAAACTCCACTGGTCTCCAAGATACCTTCCGCGCGAAGGATCCGCTGGCACTTATCTCTAAAATCCTGAGCAACCTCTGACTCGGACGCACTGAACTCTGGAGGCTTAAGCCTTCCAAACTGCTCCAGTCTCTTTTGCTCCTCATCACTTATAGGTGGGCCAACCTGGGTCTGAGAAGCTTCAACCATCTGGGCTGGTAGTATCCTTGGTGTATGCAATCGCTAAGCTACCTGCTCTGGAGTACGGGCGGTGGGAGTCTGAGCACCTCTTTCGGCCTGAGAAGTGGCCAGTGCAGTCATAACCAAAACCACCCGAGCAAGGCTCATGTATACAGTCAATATCGGGGCCAAAGCCTTCTGAAGGCCTGGAATCACAATGGACATAGTTGGTGCCTGAGTTGGTCCCATCGGCTCGACCACATCTAGTACTTGCTCTTGAGTTGGAGCAACTGGTGGCTCCAAAGATGTGCTCTAGCTGCAGTATGAGCTGCACCTCGGCCCCAACATCTTGCCATCCTAGCTGGCGGTACTGGTAGTCGTCCACTTGATCCAGTCACACGTGTCCTCATCTTCTACGAGAGAATAGAAGAATAGAAGTTTAGTTTCCAGAATCAATAAATCCGCACAACAAGAGTATAAGAAAGTGAAGTTTCCTAATGGTTCGATAGCCTCTCGAAGATAAGTACAGACATCTACGCACTGATCCGCAAGGCTCTACTAAACATGCTCATGACTCGTGAGACCAAAGTAACCTAGTGCTCTGATACCAACTTGTCACGACCCAAAATCCCAACCTGTCGTGATGACGCTCGACACATCTTCTAGGCAAGCCCACAATCACATAACAACTAAGCATTTGGAATTAAAAACATGATTTAATAAGGTTAATAGCGGAAAATCTCATAGATAACTGATAAAAACAATTGTAACTCAACTATAACAGTCCCAAAATCCTGGTGTTACCGAGTACATGAGCTACTAAGTGTTACTATTGCCTAAAATTTTAGTACAATTGTCTGAGAAAATAGAACAGTACTGAATAAAAATGAAAGGAAGGAGAGGTAAGGTCAGCGGGCGTCATAACAGCTACTTCAAAGTCTCCGAACAGATACTAGCACCACTCTGGCAATCACCGCGTCCAGATGTACCTGGATCTGCACACGAGGTGCAGAGTGTAGTTTGAGTACAACCGACCCAATGTACTCAATAAATAATAGGACTAACCTTGGGCTAAAAGCAGTGACGAGCTCAGAAGAATACAGTCAGAATCAAAATAATGATAACACAAATATAACAAAGAGAATGACAATAATAACTCAGAGAACTTCCATATTCAGCTCATTCATAGTACAAAAATTTAGGCATACTTTCAAGTTCAACAATTCAAGCCTAACATTGATAAAATATGCCAAGTACAACTAGAATGAGGAATGTTACATCTCTATGCCTACATGTCAAATATGCATGTCAAATGTAATGTATCACAGTGATAATCACAGGTACTCACACTCTCAGAGTACTCAATCTGTCTATCTCAAAATCCCACTCATCACACACAACCACTCAGTACTGTACGTGTGCCTGGCATCAATGCCCCTCACCAAAGCACGTGTATATAAATCAATATGCATGTGCTCACTGCTGCTATGATAGACTTCGGAGGGACGGATCCTGCCCAAGCGCTAATATAAAGCCTATAAGGCCTGCTGCGGCATGCAGCCCAATCCACAAAAATAAGTAAGCCAATAAGGCTTGCTGTGGCGCGCAACACGATCTATAATACCATTCACAATCCGGCTCTCAGGAACAACTCAATCATCAATCTCTCCAGTCTCACGGGCTCACATATCTCATACTACTCATCCAAAACAATGATAACATGATGTAACAGTAAATGATAACAGAAGTGCAGAAGCCAATCCAGCTCACGGGACGCAGGTACATCTTCAATCCAGCTCCCATCGAACACAGCAACATCAGCAACCAACATATGCACACAAGGTGCAGAAGTGTAGTATGAGTACAACCGACCCTATGTACTCAATAAGTAACGAACCTAACCTTAGGTTGAAAGTAGTGACGAACTTGTACCAAGGTCGGGTCCCAACTTCAATATTCCACAACAATATTGCATAACAACATAAAACAAGGAATACCAGAAGTAACTCAGCAATCAAATGCTCAACAAAAATATGATTTCTGAAAATAGTTTTGCCTTTCAAGTACTTCAATGAAAACCCAAATCGTTTACTAGAGTTACCAAAAATATGAATAAGTTTGAAAACAATAATTTTTCCAAAATCCTTTCCATAATAAATAAGATGTTTCTCTTTCTTTCCAGATAACCAGTGTAAGACAAATGCATCATTATGTCCATCTGTCAACATGTGTGAGAAATCATGAATGATGTGATACCGTACAATATGAGAAACAATACATCTCTATGCATGTATGTCATGTGTGCATGCCAATGTATTGTATCTCAGAGATAAACTCATGTACTTAACTCTCAGAGTACTCAATCTCACTATCTCGCATTCTCTCTCACTATGCTCAAGGCTCAGCATACTCAATCACTCAACATTGTACAATACCTGCTGTGGCGTGCAGCCCGATCCATATATGACCATAAGGGTCGTTACGGCATGCAACCCGATCCACATATATATAGTCGACTGCACTCACTGGGGGTGTGCTGACTCCGGAGGGGCTCTTTCAACCCAAGCGTTATATTGTTGCGACGTGCAGCCCGATCCAATATTGTTGCTGCGTGCAACCCGATCCAATATTGTTGCGGCGTGCAACCCGATCCAATAATATATATAGCCCGAAGGCTCGTTGCGGCATGCAATCCTATCCATAAAAAAAATAATCAATATAATATGTTATGGCGTGCAACCCGATCCCAAAATGTCACGCTCACTCAGGTCCTCGGCTTCACTCAGTCATCAATCTCTCTAGTCTCACTCACGAGCTCACAATGTCATGAAACTAGCCCGACAACAATGATATGATGTATCAATAAATAATATCTGAGACTGAGATATGGTATGAATGTATGGATATGACTGAGTATGAAATATCAATGAAATCAGTGAGATGACACTAAGAAACAACCACTATGGGTCCAAACAGTATTAGCACATTGCCTAAACATGATATCCAGCATGATTGAGAGCTCAATTACTTTATCACAAGGTGAAAACACGGATATCAACAAAATAATACCATTATACAGTGTCATAGAAATAACAGAGTCCCAATTCACATGGTGAACACCCACACGCCCGTCACCTAGCATGTGCGTCACCTCAATACCAATCATATAACACGTATTACTGGGTTTCATACCCTCAGCACTAAGATTAGAAGAATTACTTACCTCGAACAAGCCAATTCCAACATTGAGCAAGCAAAGCGATGCTCCAAAATGCCATCCAGCGCATTCCAACCTCCAAACGGCTCGAAACTAACCAAAAGCAACTCAAATACATCAAACAATGTTAAAGGAACCACTCCCGATCGAAAAAGATCAAATCTTGAATCAAAAGCCCAAAATCGGCCAAAAGCCCAACTCAGGCCCGCACCTTGGAACCCGACAAAAATTACAAAATCCAACAACACATTCAATTACGAGCCCAACCATACTAGTATCACTCAAATCCGACTCGAATTCGATGTTCAAAACTCAAAAATTCATATTATGAAACTTTAGGCAAAAACCCCCAATTTGCTCTTTAAATTTCATCAACCAAGAGCTAAAATCGAAGATAGATTCATGGAATATAACCAAAACCGAGTAGAGAACACTTATCCCAATTCATATGGTGAAAATTGCCTCAATAATCGCCTCAATCCGAGCTCCATAGCTCCCAAAATGAGGAAAGAACCAAAACCCTCGATAATATAACAAAAACCACCGCATCTGCGGTACATGTTTTGCTTCTGCGACCACAACTAACCAGCTGGCCACTCGCACCTGCGGAACAATTTCCTCTTCTACGCCATCGCATGTGCGGAAATCCTATCGCACCTGCGACCTCTGCTGACACCCTCCAACTCTGCACTTCTCGAGCTGCCGCACCTGCGGCATTACATATGCGCTCAAATCTCCGCTTTTGCGGTCTTCCTCACCCAGCACTATTCTCGTATCTGCGATGCTTTTATAGATTCTTTGGCCATCGCACCTGCGCAAACCAACCGCAGGTGCGATCATACCAGAACCAGCAGCCTTAGCAAAAATCCAAAATGCGATGAAATTATCTGAACCTCGTCCGAAACTCACCCGAGCCTCTCAGGACCCTGTCCGAATATACCAACAAGTTCCATAACACAATACGGACCTACTCGAGGCCTCAAAACACACATAACAACATCAAAATGATGAATCACACATCAAATCAAAATCTTGTATTATTTATGATTCTATTGAGAGGGTGTTTTGTCATTCATACTAATACTATTCCTATGTACTAATATCCCTTTTGCCGGGGGCGCTGCATCTTCAATGGATGCCGGTGGTTCCACAACAGGAGACATTGATCATCAATAGCGGTACAACCTCTTCCCAGCTGACTTGGTGAGCCCCACTTCATTTCGGGGTCATGTATATTTTGTTCCTTGTGTATTGTGTTTGAGGTATAACATGGGTCTTATTGCCAGCATTATCATAGTACTCTTCTGTATCTATTAGTGGCTCCATAGACAAAGTATGGGTTGTTTATTGGTGCTGGGGAGGTCAAACCATATTATGTTATGTTGGAATTACCTGTTCCAATTTAGACCATGAAAATGTGTGTACTTGGAGATTTTAAAATGAATTAACTTATGGTGATGAATTGGTATTGTATACATGGTCTCCTTATTGTATAATAAACAAAAATATGTATTTGTTTTGTATTCATAAGTAAGTTTGGGTAGAAAGTATCTAACAAGCTTCCTCGAGCGGGTTCACTCAGTTGAGCGCTGGTCGCGCTCTCCGAGTTCGGGATGCGACAAACTTGGTATCAGAGTCTAAGGTTTTAAAGTTTCCTAGAATGTCTCGGAGCCGTGTCTAGTAGATTCCTTCTTATCGGTGTGTTGTCGACCACATCTATAATTAGGATGCTACTTGGGCATTTAGGAATAATACTCTTCTTTAAAGTTATCAATCGTTAGATAATGCTGATTGTACAATTTTTCCTCCTTCAACTCGTGCGTTGCTCTAATATTCAGTACATGGCGCATAAAAAGAAGGCAAGAACTGGCCAAAGAGCCAATGTCACCCCAGGAGTGGCAGTGAATTCTATATTTGATGATGCGGGTGAACACCCGAGGGGTGAGGATATCCTTCCAGTTACTACACTGCATAATTCTACTATAACTGATCAGACCGAACCGGTCCCTACACCTACTGAGCATGCAACGGTCCCTCAAACTGAGATTCCAGCTCCATCTCCAACTCCAACTTCTGATTCTGGTGTTTTTGATGTTGATCTTTGGGTAGCCATACAGATGTTGGCTCAGATAGTGGCTTCCCAGGCCCAGAGATCAAATGTTACACCCACTTCTTCAAGTCAGCCAGGGGATTCTGCTAGTTCCAGGGTGAACAAGTTTCTTCATTTAGATCCTCCAGTGTTCACGGGAACTAATCCAGAGGAAGAACCCCAGGACTTCATTGATGAGATGCATAAAACTCTCCGAGTTATGAGTTCTACCGAGATAGAGATAGTGGAGTTGGCCTCCTACCGCCTGAAAGAGGTGGTATATTCTTGGTTTGATATATGGGAGGAATCTCGTGAAGAACGGAGCCCTCCGACGAGGTGGAGTGAATTTGCCGATGCTTTTATTGATCATTTCTTGTATGCCGAGACTAAGGAAGCCAGTGCCGTTGAGTTTGAGAACCTGAGGCAAGGTGTCCTGAGTGTGTGGGAATACCATATGAGATTTGCACACCTGTCCAAGTATGCTATTTACATGTTGCCCACTATGGAGGCTAGAGTGCGCTGGTTTGTGCAGGGCCTAAATCCCTTGGTAATTAACGAGGCCGCTATAGCTGCCTTGAATTCTAATATGAACTATGGGAAGATGGTGGCATTTTCTCAAGCAATAGAGACCCACAAATTAAAGAACAAGATGGAGCAAGAGGGTAGTAATAAGGCCCGATTTGCGGGCAACTTTGGTGGTTCTTCTGGTGGCGGCAAGTCAACGTTCAGGGGAGGGTCATTAGGGCCATCTCAGTCCTTTTGGCAATCTTCAGCTAGTGCACCACTATCAGGCCCAGTTACCAGCAGTGGAGCCATTTTAGGCCTAGTCAGGGCAACAAGGGTTCCTACCAACATGGTCGGCATGGTGGTAGATTCCAGCAGCAACGGAAGCCCTCATGCCCTAGGTGTAGAAAGATGTACTTAGGAATATGCTATATGGACTTACCTGTATGCTACATATGCGGATTGAGGGGTCACATTCAGAGGGATTGTTGTTTGTCCCGGTAGGGCCCCAGCACATCCAGCTAGTTCTGCAACTACTATATCCGCAACACCTCCTCCAGCTTGAAGCACTCCAACACTCGTAGGGTGTGGTACAACTAAGGGTGGAGCATAGAGTTTGGGAGGATCCAGCCGTTTCTATGCTATGAGGGTTCGCCAGAATTCAGAAGCTTCTCCAGATGTTTTCATAGTTATATTGACTGTCCAATCTCATGATGTGTATGCTCTTATTGATCCCGATTCCACTTTTTCATATATCATTCCATATATTTCTATGGAATTTGAGATAGAACTGGAACAATTTCAAGATCCGTTCTCTATATCTACTCCGGTTGATGAGTCTATTTTGGCAGCGCGGGTTTATAGGGATTATGTTGTCACGTTGCGTGGTCGGGACACCATGGCCGATCTCATTGAATTGAGGATGGTCGATTTTGATGTAATAATGGGGATGAACAGGCTTTATTCATGTTTTGCCAAGATTGATTACCGAACCAGGACCGTTAGGTTCGAATTTCCAAATGATCCAGTTATTGAGTGGAAGGGGGATGATGTGGTGCCGAAGGGTAGGTTTATTTCTTACCTTAAGCCCACGAAGATGATCAACAAAGGGTGTATTTACCATTTGGTCTGTGTTACGGACATCGATATTGAGGCACCTACACTTGAGTTCGTGTCTGTTATGAATGAATATCTGGGAGTCTTTCCGAATGAGCTCCCTGGTATACCACCATACAGGGAGACTGATTTTGGAATTGATGTGATGCCAGACATACAACCTATATCTATTTCGCACTACAGAATGGCACCAATAGAATTGAAGGAACTAAAGGAACAATTGAGAGATTTGTTAGAAAAGGGTTTCATCCGGCCGAGTGTGTCACCTTGGGGCACACCAGTTCTCTTTATAAGGAAGAAGGATGGATCACTACGAATGTGTATCGACTATCAGCATCTCAACAAGGTCACAATCAAGAATAAGTACCCACTGCCAAGGATATGTGATTTATTTGACTAGTTGCAGGGTGCTGAGTACTTCTCCATAATTGATTTACGATCCGGGTATCACCAATTGAAAATTAGGGAGCAGGATGTTTCGTAAACAACTTTTAGAACCCGATATGGGAATTTTTGAATTTTTGGTGATGTCCTTTGGGCTAAAGAATGCCCCGGTGGCATTCATGGATCTTATGAACCGAGTTTTCAAGCTGTTCCTCCACTTTTTTGTGATTGTGTTTATTGACAATATCCTTGTGTATTCACACAATTGAGAGGATAATCTCGATCATCTCAGGGTAGTTCTGCAAACCCTATATCATCAGAAGTTATATGCAAAGTTTTCAAAGTGTGAATTTTGGCTTGAATCTATCATATTCTTGGGTCACGTCGTCTCTAGTGAAGGAATTAGGGTTGATCCTCAGAAAATTGCAGTTGTGAAGAATTGGTCGAGGCCTACAACTCCAATAGAGATTTGCAGTTTCTTAGGCTTAGCTGTGCATTACAAAAAATTTGTGGAGGGGTTCTCTACTCTTATCTCTCCGTCGACTAAATTGACGTAGAAGGCGATTAAGTTCCAATGGTCAGATGCTTGTGAAAGGAGCTTTCAAGAGTTGAAATTGAGATTGACTACTGCACCAGTGTTGACCCTACCAGAGGGTACAAATAGGTTTGTAGTATATTGAGATGCTTCGAGTTAGGACTTGGATGTGTATTAATGCAACATGGTAAGGTGATAGCTTATGCTTCTAGGCAACTCAAGAATCATGAAAAGAACTATCCAACACATGATTTAGAATTTGCGGCGGTGGTATTTGCATTGAAAATTTAGTGTCATTATTTGTATGGAGTCCACGTGGATATATTCACGGACCAAAAGAGTCTTCAATATATTTTCAAGCAGAAGGAATTGAATCTGAGGCAGAGAAGATGGCTTGAATTACTCAAGGACTATGACATTGATATTCTATATCATCCAGGGAAGGCTAATGTTGTGGAGAATGCTCTTAACCGGAAATCTATGAGTAGTTTAGCACACTTGGAGACATATCAAAGGCCATTGGCCAAGGAAGTTCACCGATTGGCTAGTTTGGGAGTTCATCTTGCGGACTCTAGTGAAGGAGGGGTGATTGTGCAAAATAGGGCTGAATCATCACTTGTTATGAAAGTTAAAGCGAAACAATACAACGCTCCATTGTTGGAACAATTGGAAAAAGGGATTCATAAACATAAGACCATGGTCTTTTCTCTTAGCATGTGTGATGGTTCACTAAAGTACCAAGGGCGTCTATGTGTTCCAAATATAGATGGTCTCCGGGAGAGAATCATGATAGAGGTTCACACCTCTATGTATTCCGTACACCCGGGCTCTACAAAAATGTATCATAATCTAAGGAAGTCTATTGGTGGAATGATATGAAGAGGTATATAGCGGACTTTGTGGCGAGATATCCAAATTGTCAGCAAGTGAAGGCCAAATACCAAAGGACCGGTGGGTTGGCACAGAACATAGAGATTCCAATATGGAAGTGGGAAATGATTAATATGGACTTTGTGGTAGGACTACCTCGCACCACTCGCAAATTCGACTCGATTTGGGTGATTGTGGACCGACTCACGAAATCAGCACACTTCTTGCCGGTTAAGGCTACCGACATAGTGGAACAGTATGCACAGTTTATATCAAGGTAATAGTCAGGTTGCATGGCAGTCCTGTTTCTATTATCTCATATCGATGGGGCACAGTTCACTATTAAACTTTGGAAGATATTTCAGCAAGGTTTGGGTACTCATGTGAATCTTAGTACAACCTTTCACCCACAAACCGACGGACAGGCAGAACATACTATTTAGATGCTTGAGGATATGTTGCGCGCGTATGTTCTAGACTTCAAAGGTAGTTGGGATGATCATTTTCCACTCATAGAATTTGCCTACAACAATAGTTATCATGGTAACATTCAGATGGCACAGTTCGAGGCTTTATATGGTAGGAGATGTATATCTCCCATTGGGTGGTTCGAAATTGGGAAGCAGAATTGATAGGGCCAAACTGGTGCATCAGGCTATGGAAAAATTTAAAATCATTAAGGAGAGGTTAAAGACTGCTCAGAGTCGTCAGAAGTCCTATTCGGATGTTCGTCGTAGGGATTTCGAGTTTAAGGAAAATGATTGGGTATTCTTGAAGGTTTCCCCCATGAAGGGTGTAATGAGATTTGGTAAGAAAGGAAAATTGAGTCAGAGGTATGTCGGACCATACATAATCATTCAAAGGATTGGTGAGGTGGCATACAAGCTTGAGCTGCCACTTGAGATATCATTAGTGCACCCGGTATTTCATGTGTCTATGTTGAAGAAAGTAGTTGGAGACCCGAAATTCATTATTCCGGTTGAGACTATTGAGGTTAATGAGGAGTTAACTTATGAAGAGATTCCAATTTCTATTATTGATTGGCAAGTCCGATAGTTGAGAAATAAAGAAATTGCCTTCGTGAAAGTGTTATGGCGAAACCAGCAGGTTGAAGAGGCCACTTTGGAGGCCGAGGAAGAAATGAAGAAGAAGTACCCTCATTTGTTGAATAGTCATGTATTTATAAAGTTGTGTTCTACGAAAATGCTAAGAGTTACCTTCTATGAATTATGTATCAACTGTATAGTTGGAGATGTTCCATTTTGGTAGTATACTGCTCGTGAGGCCACGATTGGAATTGCTTTAATGTTATGTTGCGTCATTGGTTCATGTATATGTTGTTAGGACTGGTTTTAGTGATTCTCTGGCAGGTGGTTAGGCCCAATTGTAGAGGACACTCTGCAAAAATTTCTAAAATATTTGGGAGTTAGCCAAATTGTGAGGCCTTAAGGAAGTTGAAATGTTGGAAGAATATATAAGATCTATATGAAGTAAAGAACGATTAAAGATGATGGTTAAGGTGAAAGGAGGATTATACTTTGCCTAATAATGACTTGTAAAACATTCGAGGACGGATGTTCTTAAGTGGGGGAAAATGTAACACACCAGAAAATTTCGAAGTGTTTTAAGACCATTAAAAATATTGGCAGGTACTAATTATATTAATTAGGGTATGGACAAGACTAATAATATGAATGATATCAATTGATCATGATAATATATGTATGAGGTGCATTAATAATGGTTTATGGTCTAAGAAGATCCCCAAGGTTAAGTCAAGTTGGAAATTATACAATGGGGTAAAGTTTCAAGTGAGTTTGCACAAGACCTAAGTTTTGTATGGTTTATGACCTATTAAATGAAAGGACTATATGTATGGTTTCTAATGCTTCAAACCGTTAGTCAGTTGGAGATTCCTACAAGAAGTTATGACCTTTTTACTAAAGGTTGTTAGAACAGCTACGCGAGTCTTGCGTAGCCTACGCAACATAATAGCGTAGCCTACGCATCATAGCAGCGTAGCCTACGTACCATTGCATAGGAAAATCCAGCAACTTCCAATTGAAGGGGAATGTAATCCCACCCTGCGTAGCCTTTGTGCGTAGCCTACGCAGGAGGTTACGCAGTTTCAAGGGTCCTTTTAAGGAGCTGAAAATGTGGGTTTAGAGAGATAATGTATTAGTTCTTCATCTTGGAATAGATTTCTAGAGAGAAGGAGGAGATCTTACACCTTGGATACACTTCAAGGTAAGTTGTTTTGGCACAAGGATGATTGTATAACATCATTTAGTGATAACACTTACATTATTATGGATTAAATCTATAGGAAATGGGTTGCATCTTCAAGAACACCAAAAAGAGGAAAAGTAAGATTCTTCCACCAAGAGGTAATCCCTTCATCTGAGCTTCATATATATGTCATATTGGAGTATGGATAGAATGTTTATGAATTTTATTTGAAGTTATAATGGGATATTGTATGAACCCCAAGGGTGGGTCTTGAGAATGCTATTTTTGGGTAAAGAAGAAGATGAATAGCGATGAATTGATATAAATACATATGTCTTGAGTTTTTAATGATTCCAATAGAAGTGATAACTTAATTGATGAATGAATTTAATTGTGAATCACTATTTGGATAAGATACAACACTAGTTCTTGAACTGGATGTTCTTGAACCTAGAGTTTTGTTGGAGAAGGCACTGAATAGTGACTTGATGATGTTGGGTAATTAACATAGTATTATTAATGACTCTAAATGAATATTAAATGATAAGAATTAAATTTAATAGGCTAATGGATGAGCCTATTGGATAATTTGGGATGGTTGAAGGCTTGTTGCCGAATTGTGAAGCCTAAATGGATATTTATGAATCTTTTCATATTTATTTTGATGTAGTTGGGATATCTAATGGTAGGTGTTAAATTTTGGGTGATATTTGGACATTTTAGTCAATTGAAGCATTGTAGTATTTTCGGAGCTTGAAGGTTGAAATTGGGATTGCTAGGATTTTCGGAATATTATAGTAATTTAAGAAAAGCTCAAATCAAGGCATGTTGGCTAAACTCCTCTCTTAGAATTGAATCCCACTGTATTCATGTAATTTATGTAAGTCCCAAGTGGTTCACTAAAAACAAAATTGGCTATACCGAATGAGTTGTGTTGAAAGATATATGTTCAATATGTATACCAAATGCTTTTATCATGTTATGTTATCATTTGAGAATGTGTTCAAAGTATGAGTTGTGCATTAAAAATGTTGACTTCAAGCCAAGTCCAAAAGAAGGATATTACGCCAAATCTTGTGAAAAATTTCTATGTGTCTAAGACTCTTAAGTGCTCACATGTGTACTAAAAATGTTGATTTGAAATGCCTTGTTGTGGATGATGGTGATGATGTTGAAAGTGAAAAAGGTGAGCATGAAATACTAAATACGACCGACATGCCAAGAATGATTTTATAATTGTGGCCACTAGTTCCAATGAAATAAAAATATGTGAAAGAAGTATGAAATGAGATGATTGGTATAAAAAGGATGATGTCTCGAATGAGACGGCCTAGCCGATCGGGTCGTGATCGGACGCCATGTCGCACACATGGTGGTAATTATGGTGGAAATTGTAAATTGATATTATGATTGTGGCTGATGTCTCTAATGAGATGGCCTAGCCGATCGGGTCGTGATCGGACTCCGTGCTAAAAGTACGGTGGTATTGGTATCGTGAACGGTGGCATATTGATATTAAAGATCTCCTAACTTAAGATATGGAAATTATTTGAACACTAACTTGATCCTAATTTGAGGTTTAATGTTGTTTATGGCTTCTAGTGATATTATGATTGTTATTCCTTGTATTATTTATGATTCTATTGAGAGGGTATTTTGTCATTCATACTAGTACTATTCCATATGTACTAATGTCCCTTTTGTCGGGGGAGCTGCATCTTCAATGGATAAGGTGGTTCCACAGCATGAGACATTGATCAGTGATAGCGGTACACCCTCTTCCCAGCTGACTTGGTGAGCCCCACTTCATTTTGGGGTCATGTATCTTTTATTCCTTGTGTATTGTGTTTGAGGTATACCCGAGGCCTTGTTGCCGACATTATCATAGTACTCTTCTGTATCAATTAGAGGCTCTGTAGACAAAGTGTGGGTTGTATATTGGTGCTGGGGAAATCAAACCATGTTATGTTGTGTTGGAATTACTTGTTCCACTTTAGACCATGAAAATGTGTGTAATTGGAGACTATAAAATGAAGTAACTTATGGTGATAAATTGGTATCGTATACATGGTTTCCTTATCTTATAATTAACAAAAATATGTATTTGTTTTTTATTCATAAGTGAGTTTGGGTAGGAAGTATCTAACAGGCTTGCTTGACCGGGTTCACTCGGTTGAGCGCCAGTCGCACTCTCCGAGTTTGGGGTGTGACACAAAGTCACTATCAAGAAAAAGTATCCTTTACCAAGGATTGATGACTTATTTTATTAGCTTCAGGGTGACAAGGTGTTTTCAAAGATTGATTTGAGGTCTGGCTACCATCAGTTGAAGATTAGGGAATCATATGTCCCTAAGGCAGCTTTCCGGACTCGGTATGAGCATTATGATTTTCTAGTGATGTCGTTTGGCTTGACAAATTCCCCCGTAACATTTATGGATTATGAATCGGGTATTCAATCCCTATATAGATTCTTTTGCGATTGTCTTCATTGATGATATTTTGGTATACTCCCGCAGTTGAGAGGAGCATGGGCAACATCTTTGTATTGTACTTCAATTGAGAGGTAGTCAGCTATATGCCAAGTTTGCAAAGTGTGAGTTTTGGTTGGGGTCGGTTGCCTTTTTGGGGCATGTTGTATCTTATGAGGGTATAAATGTGTATCCTAAGAAGATTGAGGCAGTTCAGAACTGGCCTAGGCCTATTTCAACTATAGAGATTCTGAGCTTCCAGGGTTTGGCGGGCTATTATCGCCAGTTCATGGAGGGTTTTCATCTATTGCAGCAACATTGACTAGATTGACCCAGAAGGGTGCCCCATTCAGATGGTCTTATCAGTGTGAGTTGAGCTTTCAGAAGCTCAAGACTGCTTTAACTACAACTCTAGTGTTGGTATTGCCTACGGGTTTAGGATTCTACACTGTGTATTGTGATGCATCGTGTATTGGGCTTGGTGTAGTATTGATGCAGGATGGCAGGGTGATTGCATATGCGTATCGACAGTTGAAGGTTCATGAGAAGAATTACCCTGTTCATGACTTAGAGTTGGAAGCTATTGTTCATGCATTGAAGATTTGGAGGCATTACCTCTACGACGTGTCGAGCGAGGTATTCACATATCATCAGAGTTTACATCACTTGTTCAAGTAAAGGGATATAAATTTGAGGCAACGCAGGTGGTTGGAGATGTTAAAAGACTATGATATTACCATTTTGTACCCTCCCGGGAAGGCCAATGTGGTGGCCAATACGTTGAGTAAAAAGGCCGTCAGTATAGGAAGCCTTGCATATATTCCAGTTGGTGAGAGACTACAAACATCAGATGTTCAGGCCTTGGCCAATCAGTTCGTGAGGTTAGATGTTTCGGAGCCTAGTTGGGTTCTCGCTTGCATGGTCTCTCGGTCTTCTTTGTATGATCGCATCAGAGAGCGTCCGTATGACGATTCCCATTTGTTAGTCCTTAAGGAGACAGTACAACACAGTGATGCCAAGAAGGTTTCTATTGGAGATGATGGGGGTGTTGCGGATGCAGGGTCAGATTTATGTGCCCAATATGGATGGGTTTTGTGAGTTAAATCTTGAGGAGGTCCATAATCCGCAGTATTCCATTCATCCGAGTGCTGTCAAGATGTATCAGGATTTGAGGCAGCATTATTGGTGGAGAAGAATGAAAAAGATATAGTGGAATATGTGGCTCGATGTTTGAATTTCCAGAAGGTGAGTACAAGCATCAAAGACCTGGAAGTTTTCTTCAGAGACTTGGGATTTCCCAGTGGAAGTGGGACCGTATTACGAAGGATTTCATCGTTGGGCTCCCACGAACTTTGAAGAAATTTGACGCAGTATGTGTCATTGTGGATAGGTTGACCAAGTCGACATATTTATTTCTGGTAGTAGCTACCTATTCTTCAGAGCGGTTGGCTGAGATCTATAACTGCGAGATTGTTCGTCTTCACAGTGTGCTGCTGTCCATTATTTCTTATCGGGGGACGCATCACATTGCATTTTTGGAGGTCCGTACAACGTGAGTTAGCAACACGAGTTGAGTTGAGTACAACATTTCACCCCTAGACGGATGGGTAGTCCGAGCGTACCATTCAGATATTGGAGGATATGCTTCACGCTTGTGTTATAGATTTTAGGGGTTCCTAGGATTAGTTCAGAGTTTTCCTACAACAACAGCTACCAATAGAGTATTCAGATGGCTCTTTATGAGGCCTTATATGAGAGGCGGTGTCGTTCTCCAGTTGGTTGGTTTGAGCCGGGAGAGGCTCGGTTGTTGGGTCCTGATTTGCGGTTCAGGATGCCTTGGAAAAGGTCAAGTTGATTCAAGATCGGCTGCATACAACACAGTCTAGGCAGACGAGTTATGCCGATTGGAGAGTTTGTGTTGTTTCATTCATGGTTGGAGGAGGCGTTTTTCTCCGGGTTTCACCCATGAAGGGTGTGATGAGGTTCGGGAAGAACGACAAGTTCAGCCCTAGGTATAACAGGCCCTTTGAATCCTTGAGAGAGTTGGTGAGGTGGCCTACAATCTTGCATTTCAATCTAACTTATCAGTAGTTCACCCGTTGTTCCATATTTCCATGCTCCAGAAGTATTATGGTGATCCATCCCATGTATTAAATTTCAGCTCAGTCCAATTGGACAAGGATTTGACTTATGAGGAGGAGCCGGTGTCTATTCTAGCACGATAGGTCCAAAAGTAGAGCTTTAAGAGTTATCCTTCTATTAGAGTGCATTGGAGAGGTCAGTTGATCGAGGCAGCTATGTAGGATTCCGAGTCCGATATGCAGAGTAGATACCCCCACCTTTTCACCAGTCCAGATACTTTTCTATCTCCCTTCGAGGATGAACGTTTCTTTTAGAGGTGAAGCATGTGACGACCCGATAGGTTGTTTTGAGCACTAAACCTTATTTGCATATTTTGAGACCTCCGTTAGCTTCGTTTGATGTTTCTTGGTTTGGGAGCATAGTCTGTGTCGCTTTTTGAAAGCTTTTATGTGAAAATTGGAAGAAAACATGATTTTTTATTTTGAAAACAATTCGAGTTGACTATGGTCAATATTTTATGTAAACGACCCTAGATCAGTATTTTGACAATTCCGGTGGGTTTGTATCGTGATTTTGGACTTGGGCGTATACCGGTAATTGAGTTCGGAATTCCCTAACTTGATTTGACTCATTTTGCCAATAACTAGTAATTTGAAGGTTTGAAAATTTGCTAGGTTTGACCGTAGGTTGACTTTGTGGTTAACGGGCTCAGATTTTAATTTTGTGACTTGATATAGGTCCGTTTTACTATTTGAAAGTTGTCTGCACAATTTGGTACAATTCGGAATTGATTTGATATGATTCAGAAACTTATATGTGATTTTAGAAATTCTTGAGTTTGTTTGAAAATTTCATGCATTTTGTTGTCCGATTTATAGTTCTAGGTGTTATTTTGATGTTTTGATCATGAGAACGAGTTCGTGTGATGTTATTACTATTGCACCCTATTTTGCACTAGTCAATACATGATTCAACTGGTGGTTTCTCTGTTGTTGATGAAAGAGAGTCGCCACCTAATATTTAAAGGTATACTAGGTGTTGATACCCAATTTTGCCCTCATATTTTATAATTATCATATATACTTTTATAATATCATTTCTGCACCATCACCAATTTACAAGAGTCATTTAAGGACTTTCAGTAAATTTTCATAATTTTTAAGGCTTTAAAATTGATTTTCTCTTTCATTTAAACTATTTAAATGTTTATTAATTATTCTTTCAAATTATTTTGTGATGACTTAATCATCCAAATTTATTATCTACACCCACATGTATGTATTATAATATTCTACTTTATTTTATATAATTATATTTATATTTTTTGAGCTATTTACATAATTTTACAATAATAGCATATACTCTACAATTAATTGCATTTGTCATTTTATTTAGAGTTAAAATAATTTTTTCATATTTTTATAATCTTCAACTATTATTTTAAAGTATTACGTTTCATAAATAGTATTTTTTATATTTTATTTAGCTATTGTATTAAATTACTTTCCCTTAATTTCTTGTATTTAAAATCAAGTCCAATTCTAAGCCAATTTTTCGGGTCAAATTAATGGCCCAAGTACCCTAAACCTCAGCCCAATAACCCCTAACCAAATACTAGTGACCCACTACCCTATACCCGTCCGCTAACCCGATCTGCCACTCACTAAATCCTGGCCGTTGATCCTAAAGATCAACAACCCACAACCTCCCTCTCATTTTAATTACCCAAACCCCTGAAACCCTAACCCATTACCTCCCAAACGACCGTCGTAAAATACTCTCAACTCCCCATCTCTTCTAAGAAACCCTAGCAGTCGTCTCCCCTAATCGCCTCCGATTCTGACCTAAAATATGAAATCATTATGTGATTCACTTACCTTATTCGTAATACCTTGCTATTATGTACACGTATGTCGAATTACTTGAGTACTTACTCGATTTTGGCAAGTATGACTTTCTGAGATCGGACTAGATCGACTTTCATCTATGGAATTTGGACGATATTGTGCCCATATACATAAGAGGAAAGGGTGATTCTCGCCTTTACTTGATAGCTTGCGACCCTAACTAGGGCTTGGAATTTGATTTCTTTCCTTCACCAGTTACTCTACTGATTGCATGTAATATTTTCCTTTTTCTGGTTTATGTTTGCTTGATTTCTTTCCTTGATTACCCATATGATTCAACAATATATAAACCCCTGTCCCAAATTCCCCAAGGAGGAGACATTAATCATTATTATTCTTTTACTATTTCACTCTATATTGTTCTGAACTTTGGCTCTTGGCCGGCTGAAAGCCAAGGCCACCGAAATTTGACTAATTGACCTATCTTGGTGCGAGCACTACCCGGGGTTCAGCTGAAACCCTGCGAACTCTGAAGCACTAAGATTTTGAGTTCTACTGCTGTTTGTTGACGCTTGGAGTACTGTTGAGATTCTTCTTCTTGTTTATCTGTTTATCACTTGATAACTGGTAAGTTCCTTGGCCTTCACAGTTTCATTCTCCTTCATTTGTGTTCGTATTCTGTACACTCATGCCAATGAAATTTGTCTGAGTCAGTATGATTCTATGCCATCTCTATATGTAGACTTATTGGCTTTGAAGTTGTCTTGTGACTTTGAACTTTTTCTAGTATTTGACCTTGCCTAAAATTCCCAACTCTGATATGTCTATTACATGTTTTAATATGAATGATTGTTGGCTCTCTTAAGCATGCTTACCTTAATGTGTGTGTTTAAATGCTTATTACCTGCTACTTTCCCTAAATTTATCCCCTACTTTGTTCTACATCCTTACGATAGACTAACTCATGTGTTCTAATATATCTGATACTCTACTGCGACCATTTCTTAAATGTGATGTGAGCCAATTGTGAGCTTTATTGTGTGTTCCATGCTTAGTTCAATCCCGGGTTATTTAATAATACTTATAGTTTGTAAGTTTGAATGCAATATCCAGCCTTTATGTGACAATCTAGCTCTCAATGTGTCTTTGCATATTGAGAATTCTGGCTCTACTAAGCCTGTTTAGTTTGCTATGTGATGATGATGTTTGTTGTCAATCCTGCTTTCCTACCATGTCCTAGATTATTATGTCAACCAAACTCATGCTTAGGAAGTAATTTAGTCCATGCCTAACTTGTTACTCTTTTGGTCCTACCATTCATGAGGACCTGTTATTTTGCATTTGTGATTCTCTTGTATATTTGTTGACTTGCTCAATCATGCACTCCTTTGTACTAGTTTAGACCTTAGGAATAAATAGTACAACTGACCTTCTTTCACCATATATGGTAAAATAATATTAGATTTGGGAGTTTGATATTGTCTCTTGTATTGTGATAACTTTCTCTTGTTAAGTCATTGCTCGACCATGAACCTATACTGTTAATTTACATGTTGAACTTACTACATTGAGTCTGTTCTTTATTTCTCCCTTAGCTTTTCATGATTAGATCCCCTATTTGAAAATTGCCTTAAGCTATTTTGGACCATGCATGAACTCGTCTTGTGTGTGTCTTCTCAACATGTCACATGATTTTGTCTATACATCTTTGTGATAATTACTTTACAGCTTCAAGAAAATAAGTGTGTGGGCCGCCTTCCTGGGTTAGTTAGATCAACATATAGTCTGTTGCTTTTGGGCTTGGTTGTTGGATTTAGACTTACTATAGGTCTTTTGAGTCTACTGGAGCTGTCGGAGGCCTAGAAAAGCACTAGATTATATGTACTGGGCCTATCATTGGATCTATAGCGGTTTTTTATGTGATTATTCAATAATTGATTATTTTATTCGGGCTGTAATAACTTATAATAAAGAATGATAGGGAAGTTAATAAAAGAGGGATGAGGGTATTCTAATACTTGCATGAATGGGTATAAAACATGCCTATAAGGTCTATGTGTTCTATTTGCTATTACATCCAGCATGCCTTATTTGTTTCGTTTAGCTTGTGTTGCACACTGATAGGAATCATGCACACACTTCACTTAACTTGTCAAAATATGCTACACTTATTTCCATGTCCACTATTCAACGTTCTTAGATAATACCTTTACTAATCTAGATACCATGGCTTTAAGGTTTAATAATTAATCAACTGCTTCATGCTGCTTTTGTACTGCCTCACTTAGATAGCCTACCTATAGA
Organism: Nicotiana tomentosiformis; assembly: GCF_000390325.3. Classification (NCBI taxonomy): domain Eukaryota; kingdom Viridiplantae; phylum Streptophyta; class Magnoliopsida; order Solanales; family Solanaceae; genus Nicotiana; species Nicotiana tomentosiformis. Next base: position 82,844,317 of record NC_090822.1, on the reverse strand, counting down.
GATAAAGTGTTACAAAATCAAGTCTAATTGTTAGAATTCCTGCCTATAGGGTGTTTATTGACGCTACTAATCCTGTGTTTTCAAGCGACTTCACTTCCTAATCATGCAACTATTAGAGAACATGTCTATAGAGTATTGCCACCTGCCTAGGACGCATATCTATAAAATCAGCATTGACAATTCAGAATTATGGGATTGTTTTCACCACCTTATTACGCAAACGATTAGATATAATGTTTATAGGACTTGTAATGCTTTAATCTGTCTATACGCCAGTCCAAAAATTACAGCATTACCTGTAAAATACTGGAATCATATGTAAATTATGCCTATAGCACTTAATGATTCTAATCCGTCTTAAGTCTGTTTACTGCCTAACTAGAAATCTATTTGCGTGCTTTCGTACTTATATGTGGAGGTTAACTTGAGCCTTTTATTACTATTGTACGTAGTCCTATCTATTTTGAATGTTCCCTAGTTTTATCATTTTTGAGCAACCTAAGTAAAGTCTAGAACCACCTGATAGTAGATCCAAAGCCTCCTGAAAAATAGGCATGGGACGGGTAGTGCACGCCTTAGAATTGAATTAAAACGCCTTTAAGTAAACAACTTTAACATATTAATTGGGTAGCAAAAGATGATAGTTTGTGCCCGCTGAATAATACGAGCAACCTCTACTTTAAGAGAGTTGCGAAGTGTTATTTATGTTGCTCAGGGTGATCCTTTAGGATAAATAACATAGGAGCCCCCTCCTCTTTTCTATGTGCGTGTTATTTACACTTAGTCATTCAACATAGATCAATATAGTTTGTACCTTTGTAGCTATTAAGACTTGCACCGATTCTCATATGTTTTAATAAGACTCCACAACTTCTGAATTTCCCTTCTATTAATTTGATCATCTATCTTAATTACACAATCCACATAGTCTAAAGTTCGTTCGGGACCCACAGTTGTGGACCTCGAAGAGTGCCTAACACTTTTTCTTTGAGGTAATTTAAGCCCTTACCCGATCTTTGGTGGTGTTGACTAGTCAAATAGAGTTATTTGCAAATAGGTACCCTAACTCACCTTAAAAATCATTAGGTGGAGACTCTTCTCTTTCAATAACCATTTCAAAAGAGTTGTCACATGTCGAAACTTTCTTTCGTGAAAAAACGGGGCACGACAACATGGTGACTTTGCTGGAAAAATATAGGTTTTTACCATAATGAACTTGACTTATGTGGATTACTTTATTTTATTTGAATTAAAATATTATTGCATGCACATCCTTTTCCTTATTCACCTTTATTTGTTTTAAACTGCTATTACGTGCACATCCCTTTCCTTATTCACCTTTATTTGTTTTAAACTACTATGACGTGCACGTCCCTTCGCTTATTCTCCTTTATTTGTTTTAGATTTCTATGACATGTACGACCTCTCTCTATCTATTTCATCTTGTCTAAGACTTCTATATTATGACTCTCCCATCCCTATTTCCTTACTTGCTTCATTACGTTCCCGCACATGTTTTGAGCTAAATTGACTTCTCTCTTTTGTCTTTCTTTTCTTTTCTCTTCATGTTCACTTTTGCTATTTTATTTACTACTGTTACGTACTTTTATCATGCAAATACTTGGTAGTGTGTTATTAGTTTTTCATAAAGCATGCTCCGCATCATACTCCACTCGTGCCAATTATCAACATAGCGACGCTTGATGAGTGTTCGCACTTTCCTGAAATCACCCTTTTTAAAATGGAAAGGCTTACTTGCGGTAGACTAGTCGATCAGCGGTGCAGTCGATAGTCTCGTTCCTTTCCCTCTAAAGTTGTCCTCTTGGGAGTACTAGTCTAGAACCTTCTAGAAACCCTACTCTAATTTGAAATGGACACGCATCATGCTAAACCTAGTATGGGTTGAAGCGTTATTAACGTAACAACCCGCTAAGATGAGCCTTGTCCAAAGTCTGACAATATTTCCACAGTTCCAATGGACACTATCATATTATGTTCACTACTTGGAGAAAATGTGCCAACGTGTTGATCATTATTGCATAAGTAGTCAAATATAGAGGGAGAAAGGGCTAACCTTTATTTGTTTGCAGAAAATGAAGCACGAAATCCTCAGATTCGGTATGGTCCTTAATATCCCGCCTTTGCTACTTTTTGTTCGGCTTTATAGAAATGACTCCTCTCCTAGAAGAAATATGCGGTTTCGCCAAGTTACCATGGGATAGTCCGCGAGTGCTAGTACCAGAGAATCGCATTCCCCCCGATTTTTTGAATATGTTGGGTTTTAAGAAGAATGATGAACTGCCCTGTCTGAAGAAATCAAACATCCCTTTTGATTTTTTGACGAGCGTTATAATTATAGAAAGTCATATCATCTTCATCATGAAGAACTAGCCATTACTTCTTTGGGATGGGTGCTTCGCCGGGTTTATGTTTTCATTGTTTACTTCCTAGGGTTGTTGATCTTTCCAATGAAAGGCGAAGAATTCATACTCGCTTAGCCATGGTCGCCAGGACCTTAATGGATGGTATCGAAGGACAAACTTATACTTTCATCCCAATGATCTTAGCTGAGATGTACTGTGCTCTAGATCAGTGTACGCGTGGGTTCAGCCATTTTGAAGGTTGCAATCTATTACTATAATTCTGGCTGTTGGAGCACTTTCAGAGGGGTGAGTATCATCAAGAGCTTCTGCGAAGGCCACTAAATGACTACATAGCCAACCATCACCCAAAGAAAATGATGTTTATTCCAGACAAGTTTGCAAAACCTGGAAATGTTGTAAGTTGGGTTCGTTTCTTCAGTAATCTGACAGATGAGCAAGTGCATTGGATGTTTGAATGGTTCCCTAGTAGTGAGTTCATCATCTTCGTGGAAAGTGATTTTGTGGCTCTCTAATACTTGTCCGACCATGTTAGCCATATATCTACTAATGATGCCGGCATGTACATAAGCTTCACTCAACACCTTCATCAAAGAATTCTTGTGTGCGTATGAGTTTTGTAAAAGTGATAAGATGGATATATGAGCGGGCATTTTGTTCAAGTGGTCAACAACAGAGTACTCCCTTGCTTGTATCTTCCTCCAGAGATCGCCAATGCTAGTGTCAATAATAGACGGCTTAGGTGAAACTTCTTTGCTTGTTCCTCCCAGATTCTCAGGTGTGTAAACTGTGCCAGTCCTAGTCATACCTTGCGCGACACCTGTTTCTTCCATTTTGGCTTTTCCCTTTCTCCTTGCTTCCGCAACATAATCCCACGGGATGGAATCAGACTTGTAAGATGGTGTGGGAGCTACCATTACAGTGAAGGGTGTAGCTACCTCAACTTTAAATGTCGCCTGGGTTTGAACCTCAACTGGCATGAGGGTGACCGGAGAAGTTTTAGGAGCGTCTCCTTCTCGAATGAGTCCAATGGACCCTTTCTGATCCCACTCCTCATCAGTTTCTATCACGTTTACTCCCTTGCCTTTGTGATTCGGGAGAGGGTTTTTGCGAACATTTGGTGCAGCTTCCTTTGCTTGTATAACCTTAGTGTCAATCAACGTCTGAATTTTGTCTTTAAACGTGCGACACTCCTAAACGATATGACCTTTCATGCTGAATGATAAGCACATGTTTTGTTGGGGTTGATCCATTGGGAGGGATTTTCCACAATTATATGAGGAATAAGGGTGATGTAACCAGCGGCCTTCAGTCTCTCATACAGTTGGGATATGGGTTCAGCAATTGGTGTACCCCTTATTATCCGCTTGAACAACTCATACCACATTTGCACCAGACATTTCATTAGGCTGACATGATGTGGGGGGTCTGAGGAAGAGGTTTTTGCCGGCATGAGGAAGCTGTTTCTAGATGAAGAAGACATGGACTGCAGTGCAATCATTGAGGAGGAGGGGTAGTAAGACCTTACTATTCAAACCATGGAAGAAGGAGATGTTCTCAAAAATTAGACTGGGACACCGTCCCGGGCTCGCCGAGTTCCTGGGTAGCCTGGCAAATTAGCATAAATTACTTCCAAATAGTTTTGAGCATTTAAGACATTTTTAGTATTTTGTTTTGAAATAATTACTCAAGCCATCGAGTCGTACTTGTTGACATTTTAAAAGTTTTTAATGCATTATTGGTTTTCATATTAATCATAATATGTCTACATTCTTTTCAGCATAATTATTACATATCATGATGAACCTACGACTGTGACATGTAATAAGACAACTCAACATAAGGAAAATGATTCAAAAGATCTGGAAGATGATATAATACCTGAGGAAATCATCAAAGAAGTAGAGAATTTTTGAAAATAAACCAAAGTCTAATTTGGAGGAAACTGAGGCCGTTAATTTAGGAGATTCAGAAACAGTCAAGGAAACTGGTATAAGCATTCATCTATCACCATCAGAGAAAGAAGAGTATATCAGATTCCTAAAGGAGTATGAAGACATCTTTTCATGGTCCTACGACGATATGAATGGTTTAAACACATCCATAGTAGCTCACAAGTTACCCATTAATCGCATGTGTCCACCGGTGAAGTAGAAGCTCAGAAAGTTCAAGCCAACTATCAGTTTGAAGATAAAAGAGGAGGTCACCAAGCAAATCAAAGCCAAGGTTCTCCGAGTGGTCGAATACCCGACCTGGTTGGCCAACATTGTGTTAGTTCCAAAGAAAGATGGGAAAGTTAGAGTATGTGTCGATTATCGAGATCTGAACAAAGCAAGTCCTAAGGATGATTTCCCGCTGCTTAACATACACATACTGATTGAAAACTGCGCCAAACATGAACTCCAATCCTTCGTGGATTTCTTCGTAGGATACCACCAGATTTGGATGGATGAAGAGGATGCCGAAAAGACCGCATTTATCACACCATGGGGAATATATTGTTATAAAATGATGCCGTTTGGTTTAAAGAATGTTGGGGCCACCTACATGAGGGCCATGATGATTATCTTCCACGACGTGATATACAAGGAAATATAGGTGTACGTGAATAATGTTATCATCAAATCTAAAAGGAGTTCGGATCACATAGCAGACGTGAAGAAAATTTTCAATCGGCTTCGAAAATACAACTTGAAGTTGAACCCTATATAGTGTTCCTTCGGAGTTCTTGTTGGAAAATTGTTAGGTTTCATTGTCAGCCGTCGAGGTTTTCAGCTAGACCCATTAATAATCAAAGCTATCCAGGACCTACCGCCTCCAAAGAATAAGAAAAATGTGATGAGTTTTATAGGGTGCCTCAATTACATCAGCCGCTTTATAGCACAATCAACGGTGATATATGATCCAATCTTCAGAATGCTAAGGAAAGATGCTGCAACAAGATGGACTAAGGAATGCCAAAAAGCCTTTGACAAAATGAAGGAGTATTTATCTAAACCACCCTTGTTGGTCCCACCAGGACAAGGAAGACCTCTGCTGCTTTATCTGTCTGTGTTGGATGTGGCTTTTGGTTACAGTCTAGGATAATATGATGAAACTGGAAGGAAGGAGAATGTGATATTATTTGAGCAAGAAGTTCACGCCTTATGAAGCCCGATACTCTTTGTTGGAGCGCACTTGTTGTGCTTTGACATGGATAGCCCAGAGGTTGAGACATTATTTCTGTGCGTACAATACATATCTCATATCAAGGATGGATCCATTGAAATACATATTTCAGAAACTCATGCCTACGGGTAAGTTAGCAAAGTGGAAAATATTGCTGAGTGAGTTCGACATCGTCTATGTAACTCATAAGTCAGTCAATGGGCAAGCATTGGCGGATCACTTGGCAGAAAATCCCTTAGACGGAGAATAAGAACCATTGAAAATATATTTTCCCGATGAGGAGGTATTATTTGTAGGAGAAGATATTACCAAGGCTTACGATGGTTGGAGGATGTTCTTTGACGGAGCAACAAACTTCAAAGGAGTGGGGTATCAAAGTTGTCTTAGTATCCGAAACCGGTCAACACTATTCGGTATCTGCAAAACTCAGGTTTTCGTGCACCAACAATATGGAGGAATAAGAGGACTGCATCCTAGGACTCATGTTGGCCATTGACATAAATGTGCATGAGTTGTTGGTAATCATAGATTCAGATCTGTTGGTGCACTAGGTTCTAGGAGAATGGGCTACGAAGAACACCAAAATATTGCCATATTTGCATTGTGTACAAGAGGTGAAGAGGTTATCAAAGATAGAATTCAAACATGTTCTAAGGATTCAAAATGAGTTTGCAGATGCATTAGCCACTTTGTCTTCCATGATACAACACCCAGACAAGAATTTCATCGATCCTATCCCAATAGGAATTCATAATCAACCAACTTATTGTGCTCATGTTGAAGAAGAGGTTGATAGAAATCCATGGTTCCATGACATCAATGAATACTTGGAAAATGGAGAATATCTATAGCACATTACACACACTCAAAAGTGCACGCTTCGAAGATTGGACAACCATTTCTTTCATAGCGGAGGAATTATGTATAGAAGGACTCCTGAATTGGGACTGTTGTGATGTGTCGATGTTAAGGAGGTGTCTATATTGCTCGAGGAAATACATGGCAGAACTTGCGGACCCCAAATGATTTCGTTCTGGCCAAGAAGATATTAAGAGCGGGGTATTTCTGGATGACTATGGAAACAAACTGCATCAAATATGTTCAAAAGTGTCACAAATTCCAGATACATGTTGATATGATACGAGTGATGCCCAACGAACTCAATGAAACAAGTTCGCCCTAGCCCTTATCTGCTTGGGGTATGGATGTCATCAAACCAATTGAACCCGCTGCTTCAAATGGACACAGTTTCATTCTGGTGGCTATAGACTAACGAAATAGGTTGAAATCGTATCCTATAAGGCTGTAACTAAAAATGTAGTAGCAGATTTTGTTCATGATCGCATTGTTTGTCGATTTGGAGTACCTGAGTCAATCATTACTGACAATGTTGCCAATCTCTACAGCGACTTGATGAATGCCATGTGAGAAGCATTCAAGATCAAGCATCGGAACTCTACAACATACAGGCCGCAAATGAACGAAGCCATAGAAGCCGCCAACAAGAACATCAAGAAGATATTGAGGAAAATGATAGTTAATTACAAAAAATGGCACGAGAAGCTACCGTTTGCTTTGCTCGGGTATCGCACCATGGTTCGTCCCTCAACTGGGGAAATTCCCTACCTATTGGTCTATGGTACTGAAGTCGTTATTCCCGCCGAAGTGGAAATCTCTTCCTTAAGAATCATACATGAAGTCGAGCTCAGCGATGCCAAATGGGTACGGAGCCGGCACAAACAACTAGCTCTCATTGATGGGAAAATAATGAACGCAGTGTGTCACGGTCAACTCTACCAGAACAGAATGACAAGGTCTTTCAATAAAAAAGTCAGGTCATGGCAATTCATACCGGGTCAATTGGTGTATAAATGGATCTTCCTACATCAGGATGAAGCACAGGGAATTTTTCACCCAACTGGCAAGGCTCTTACATGGTTCACCGAGTACTGACAGGAGGAACACTTATACTTGCAGAAATGGATGGAGAGATTTGGCCAAAACCTATCAATTTGGACTCATTCAAGAGATACTATGATTAAGATTATGTTTGCACTTTCTATTTGATTAATGGAACTATGCTTGAGTTGATTCCCGTTTAAGAGGGGATACGTAGGCAACCTTTTGGGTTCGGTCACATCATAATAAAATCTTCACTCCCTCTATGGTCAGAAACTGGGTCAAGAACTCGATGTTTCCCGATCTCATCATGTTTGGAACAGCTAAGGAATGTATCGCCAGAAGTATGCATTTAAACTAGGGCAGAATTTTGAGGAGGATCCTCAAAATTCTGAGTTAAGAAAGTCGCAATGTCTCAAAATCATGTCACAATCATCAATTCAACAAACTATTATCACATATTTCAAAATAACTACATTTTTATACAAGCAGTTTATCACAAATGCATATTTTTCAAATTGTTTTTTCATATATAGTAGCCAGACGTTACCCGGGGTGACTCAAGCAGGACCTCTAGACAAGAGCAAAATCAAAGCAAGGATTTGAGAGCATGAATTAACCTTTCCCCGCAGAACTCACGATTTTGTTTTGGACGCAGGCACAATGAACATAATAGGAATGGCCGCAAATACATACACACAGAAAGATCACTATCTTCATGAGGACAAAAGTCGCCAAACGTAAACACATCAAGCTAATAAATGCTTTATCCTCTCGCACTTAGTCATTGATTTTCTTGAATAGGGATAAACACTGCCCTTATCATTTCATAGGGATAAACACTACCCTAACCTTGTATGAGGCTAAGCACTACCTCCACATTGCATAAGGCTAAGCACTACCTTCCTTTGCATGAGACTAAACATTGTCTCTACTCCTTGCATAGGTCTAAACACTCCCCTCATGTTGCATGAGGCTAAGCACTGCCTCAACACTGCATAAGGCCAAGTATTGCCTTTCTTTACATGAGACTAAGCACTGTCTCCATTCTTTGGATGAGGCTAAGAACTGCTATCCTTACATGAGTAAGCATTGTCTCCATTCTTTGCATGAGGCTAAGCACTGCCTCCACATTGCATAAGGCTAAGCACTGCCTTCCTTGCATGAGACTAAGCACTGTCTCCATTCTTTTCATGAGGCTAAGCACTGCCTCCACATTGCATAAGGCTAAGCACTGCCTTCCTTGCATGAGACTAAGCACTGTCTCCATTCTTTACATGAGGCTAAACACTGCCTCCACACTGCATAAGGCCAAACACTGCATTTCATTGCATGAGACTAAACATTGTCTCCATTCTTCGCATGAGACTAAGCATTACCTCCACTCTTTGCATCGGACTTAGCACTGCCCTCATCTCATACAAGACTAAGCCTTGTCTTGTCTCATTCTTGCATATGACTAAGCATTGCATGTATCCTCTATCAAGCGATCGATATTACTGCATACTTGCATTTTATTGACTGAAACATCGCCATAATATTTGAAGGCATCATAGTATGAGGGAATCATCCTCATAGCCCGAAGATATCATGTCATGGTCGGAGGATCTCTCGAAGTTGCATATCATTGTCCGAAGGCGTCATAGTCCAAAGGCACCATCCTCATAGCCTGATGATACTATGCCATGGCCTGAGGATCTCTCAAAATTGCATATCATTATTCAAAGGCATCATAGTCCGGAGGCACCATCCTCATGGACCGAGGACATCATTCCATGGCCTGCGAATCCCCTATTATACACTTCATGGCCCAGGACGTCATGGTCTAAGATATCATCTTCATCGTCCAAAGGGAATTTGCATCATGGTTAAATTTTCGCAATCACCCGTATATATTTGCATGCATCATGTTTTAAGTTTTGCAGGTAACTCGGGAGGAAGCCATTCTACAAACATGAGCAATTCTCACTCCGGTTTCCATTCACAACATTCACATCCTTCAATCACCTCAAACAATATTTGATTACATTTTGTTCTATAGAAGTTCAAATATCTTCCTCGTACATCTGTAATGTTCATTTCACATTTTAGCTCCACCTAAAATTATCTGTTACTTACGAGACTATCCTACCGAAGAGATCCCTTTTCAAAACATATGACCACTCTTATAACAACTGTATCGGTTTCGTTCGACGTTGGATCTAGAACTACACACGGCCTGATTCCCATAACACCAGGGATATGTAGGCAACTCAAGAACCAGGGTTCGACCCCCATTTTTTCAGAAACACATCATCCTCACTCATTTCAGACAAAATTGGTCATTAATTTCTTTACCCGACAACTCTTTCATCACTCCCGGGTAAAGAGGGGCAGCTGTTGATACCTAATTTTGCCCTCATATTTTATAATTATCATATATAATTTTAAAATATCATTTTTGCATCATCGCCAATTTACAACAGTCATATAAGGACTTTCAGTAATTTTGCATAATTTTAAGGTTTTAAAATTGATTTTCTCTTGCATTTCAATTGTTTAAATGTTTATTAATTATGCTTTCAAATTATTTTTTGATGACTTAATCATCCAAATTTATTATCTACACCCACATATATGTATTATAATATTCTACTTCAGTTTAGATAATTACATTTGTATTTATTGAGCTATTTACACAATTTTACAATAATAGCCTATACTCTACAATTCATTGCATTTGTCATTTTTAGGGTCAAAATAATATTTTTCATATTTTTATAATCGTCAAATATTATTTTAAAGTATTAAGTTTCATAAATAGTATTTTTTATATTTTATTTAACTATTTTATTAAATTAGTTTTCCTTTATTTCTTGTATATAAAATCCAGTCCAATCCTAAGCCAATTGTTTGGGCCAAATTAATGGCCCAAGTACACCAAACCTTAGCCCAATACCATCGACCCACTACCCTATATCCGTCCGCTAACCCGATCCGCTACTCACTAAATCCTGGCCGTTGATCTCAAAGATCAACGACCGACAACCTCCCCCTTATTTTTATTACCCAAACCCCTCAAACCCTAACCCATTAACTCCCAAATGGCCGTCCCAAAATACTCTCAACTCTCCCCTCTTTTCTAAGAAACCCTAGCAGCCGCCTCCCCTAATCTTCTCCGATTCCGACCTAAAATATGAAATCATTCTGTGATTCACTTACCTTATTCGTAATACCTCACTATTATGTACGCGTCTGTGAAATTACTTGAGTACTTGCTCGATTTTGGCAAGTATGACTTTCTGAGATCGGACCAGATCGACTTTGATATATGAAATTTGGACGATATTGTGTCCATATCCATAGGAGAAAAGGGTGATTCTCGCCTTTACTTGCTGGCTTGCGACCCAGGAATCCTAACTAGGGTTTGGAATTTGATTTCTTTCCTTCACCAGTTACTCTACAGATTACATGTAATATTTTCCTTTTTCTGGTTTATGTTTGCTTGATTTCTTACCTTGATTACTCGCCTGATTCAACACTATATAAACCCCTCTCCCAAATTCCCCAAGGAGGAGATATTAATCATTATTATTCCTTTACTCTTTCACTCTATATTGTTCTAAACTTTGGCTCTTGGCCAGCAGAAAGCCAAGGCCCCAAAATTTGACTAATTGACCTTTCTTGGTTCGAGCACTGCCCGGGGTTCATCTGAAACTCTTGGGAACTCTGACGCACTAAGATTTTTGGGTTATACTGCTCTTTGTTGATGTTTGGAGTACTGTTGAGATTGTTCTTCTTGTTTATCTGTTTATCACTTGATAATAGGTAAGTTCCTTGGCCTTCGCACTTTTATTGTCCTTCATTTGTATTCGTATTCTGCACACTCATGCCACTGAAATTCGTGTGAGTCAATATGTTTCTATGCCATATCTGTATGCAGCCTTATTGGCTGACCTTCTTTCACCATATATTGCAAAATAGTATTAGATTTGATGCTTGCTTCTGTTACTGTTGAAGTTTGATATTGTCTCTTGTATTGTGATAACTTTCTCTTGTTAAGTAATTGCTCGACCATGAACGTATACTGTTAATTTCCATGTTGAACTTACTACATTGAGGTTGTTCTTTATTGCTCCCTTAGCTTTTCATGATTAGATCCAGTATTTGAAAATTGCCTTAAGCTGTTTTTGACCATGCTAGTGTTTGAAACTTCATTCGAAAGAGTCTGTTATCCCAAGATAATCAATCATGTCCCCTTAAAACGCAAGCATGAACTCGTCTTGTGTGTGTCTTGCCAACATGTCACATGATTTCGTCTATACATCTTGGTGATAATTAACTTTACAGCTTTAAGAAAATAAGTGTGTGGGCTGCGTTCCTGGGTTATTTAGTTCAACATATAGTCTATTGCTTTTGGGCTTGGCTGTTGGATTAAGACTTACTACAGGTCTTATGAGCTAGGTTTTTGAGTCTACTGGAGCTGTCGGAGACCTAGAAAAGGACTGGGTTATCTGTACTGGCCTATCATTGGGCCTATAGTGGTCTTATATGTAATTATTCAATAATTGATTATTTTATTCGGGATGTAATAACGTTTAATAATGAATGATGGGGATGTTAATAAAAGGGAGCTGGGGTATTCTAATACTTGCTTGAATGGGTAGAAAATATGACTATAAGGTCTATGTGTTCTATTTGCTATTACATCCACCATGCCATATTTGTTTCGTTTAGCTTGTGTTGCACACTGATAGGACACACTTCACTTAACTTGTCAAAATATGCTACAGTTATTTCCATGTCCACTATTCAATGTTCTTAGATAATATGCCTATACGATACAACAATGCAATACTTTTGCTAATCTAGATACCATGGCTATAAGGTTTAATAATTAATTAACTACTTCATGTTGCTTTTGTACCGCCTCACTTAGATAGCCTGCCTAGAGGGGTAAAGTGTTACAAAATCAGGTCTAATTGTTATAAATCCTGCCTATAGGGTGTTTATTGATGCTACTAAGCTTGTGTTTTCAAGCGACTTCACTGTACATGTCTATAGAGTATTGTCACCTGCCTAAGACGTATCTCTATATAATCAGCATTGGTAATTCAGATTTATGGGATTGTTTTCACCGCCTTATTACACAAACTATTAGATATCCTATCTATAGGACTTGTATCTCTCTAATCTGCCTATACGTTAGTCCAGAAATTATAGAACTACCTGTAAAATACTGGAATCATATAGAAATCATGCCTATAGGACTTAATGATTATAATACGTCTTAATTCTGTCTACTGCCTAACCAGAAATCTGTTTGCATGCTTTCGTGCTTATGTGTGGAGGCTAACTTGAGTCTTTTATTGCTATTGTACGCAGTCCTATCTATTTTGAATGTCGCCCAGTTTTATCATTTTTGAGCAACCTAAGTAAAGTCTAGAACCACCTGATAGTAGCTCCAAAGCCTCCTGGACCATAGGCATGCGACGGGTAGTGCACGCATACGGCACGACTTAGAATTGAATTAAAATGCCTTTAAGTAAACAACTTCAATATAGTAATTGGGTAGCAGGAGATGATAGTCTATGCCCGTTGAATAATACATCTACCTTAAGATTGCGAAATATTATTTATGTTGCATGGGGTGATCCTTTAGGTTAAAAAACTTAGGACCCCCTTCTCTTTTTTTTATGTGCCTATTATTTACACTTAGTCATTCAACATAGATCAATATAGTCTGTACCTTTGTAGCTATTAAGACTTGTACCGATTATCATATGTTTTAATAAGACTCCACAACTTCTGAATTTCCCATCTATTTATTTGATCACCTAGCTTAATTACACAATCCACATAGTCTGAAGTTTGCCCGGGACCCATAGTTGTGGACCTCGAAGACTACCTAACACCTTCTATTTGAGGTAATTTAAGCCCTTACCCGATCTTTGGTGGCGTTGACTAGTCAAATAGAGTTATTTGCAAATAGGTGCCATAACGCACCTTAAAAATCGTTAGGTTACGACTCTTCTCTTTTAATACATGTTTAAAAAGAGTTGTCACATGTCGAAATCCGCTTTCGCGAGAAAAAGGGGTGCAACACTAGGATACCTATTTAATTACTAAGTCATGTTCTTTTTTAGTGTGCTAACCGATGAGATTATGGGCAAGGGTTATTGTTATTCTAAGGGGAAGGTGTTAGGCACCCCTTAAAATCGACGTTAGGTAGTTCCATAGGATTTAGACTAAGTTTGGGATTAATTATTTATAAAAGGCTTTGACTAGTGATAAGAAATGTTGCTTACTGTACAACTAATAATGATATTGATAGAAAGAATTCGAGGTCCTAAAGGGATATGAGTTTATGAATAGGTTCATTAGAGATATTAAAAGAGTCTTTAAATTGTCATATAAGTGGTCTAGATTTTACAAGTTTATAGAAAAGACTGAGTTATGAAAATACCTTGATCTGGGGGATGGTTATTTATGCCATTCTAAAGGATGTTTTGTAAGAAAGTGTGTCTAAAAGTACCTTAGATTCGGAGGGTTTTCAAAGAAGGGGTTGTTTACCGAAAATTCCTTAAGGGCGGCAGTTCTTAAAGTTTTGATTTTTCTTTTGAAAATGTAGCTGAAATCTGATTTTTCCTTTTTGAAATAGAGCTAATATTTTTCTAAGTTTTGGATTTTGAAAACCTTTTAAGGAAAGGAAAGATGAGTGAAACACGATAATAATTTGCGGGTAGATTATGATTAGTGAGTTAAGGATCTACTTCTAACTAATTTCCCTTTTAAATCCTATATTGTTTAAGGCTTGCCTAAGTTCATATGATTCTAAAGCAAGAAAGAAAAGCATGTATTCTAATATATGAGTGTTATATACATGAGAGATAAACAACAATGAAGACAATACTAACATTAATTTAAACTAATAAAAATAGTAAAATATGCTAACGAGATAGTAAATAACGATAAAAGAGTTGAGGGAAAAAGGACCAGACTTTGTGATTGGGCCTCAAGAAGGTAGGCCCGACATCAAACAGACGCGAATACAACTGACTTTGGACTCCTCGACGAGATGCAATAAGGCTGGAATTGGTCCTGAGTTCATCAAGAATTGAAAGACCCTAATAGATGTACATATCAAAAATAAGAAGGTCATTAGACATATATCCAATATATTTTAACATATTCTAACTACAGATCATACTTGGATGTACATTACAAATACACAAATAGATAATTGAAGCAAGAATAAGGTTAATATGGTAGAGGAAATTATATATTAATATGGTGGCTTTACTTAGAAAATAATTCACATTGGAAACCTTTCGTTCTCATTAAAAACTAAACCCTTAAAGAACTGGGTGCGTCAACGAATTAAGAGCTAAGGAGGGAGCCCTACTTAAGGTCGATTCTCCCTTTGGATGCCCCGATAGTTCAAAGTTCCCAAGGGACTCAAGGCCCAGGGCAATACTTGTGCCGGGGAGGGCAGCCCAACCTAAAGTCGAATTCCACTCCCAAATACCCTTAATCATTGACGACATGTTTTCCTTACGGGTTAAGTGCCAATGAGGCCATTCCAACGCAAACTAAGTACTAAGGTATTACTTACCACAAAATATATACTTTTCTCTTAATGAAAATAACATAAGACAATGCTCATTACTTTTAATACTAAATAGGGAACACATATCAAGGAAACCTAAAGGGGGGCTGAGTTCAGAATCCACATAGATAAAAAAGGATTTTTCATAATCATACTATTGCAGGAATGATTCATTAAGGCATAACATATTCAAACATGTATTGATAACATTACTTGGCACTTTAAAAACATCAAGGCAGATTCCTACCAACAGTCATAGTCAGCCATTGTTACAGAGAGGTATTCAAAGTCATGGGATTAAACTCTCATCATGATTACAAATTTCACATGTTCAAACCAGGGACTCCTAAGGTTTCAACATGGTCATGCTTCTAAAAATATTAGCAAGTCAATGTGTTCAGATAATATCAATAAATGAACTTCATAAGGGTTGAGAGTCAAGTTCAATTTTTGGTTAACAATAAGGAGGGGGACTAAGCATCACTCAAAGCAGAACATGGTGTTATAGAGTTAAGCAAGGAGGCTAGCAACATTTAGTCAACTATTCATAGGCGAAGTAAATGAGGTAGTAATCTCATATAAGTATAGGATCTTTTCACATTACAGAACCAATTATAGAACCAAATCAACATATTGGTAAAGAAAGGAGATGAAAAATATTGCATCAAAAACAAGTTCAAACGCAAACATAAATTTAGTTCAGCATATATGTATGAAATGATCATGCTTCAACTCCTAAAAGGGTCAGCTGGTTATAACATATAGTCTAATGTCCTTTCTTTATGGAAGATAAGTTAAATATAGATGCATGCAAATTTTACAAAATCAACATGGGCTCAAAAGATTAAGGACATGGATGTACTGCAAAATGTTTGAATTACACATGTATATGAAGATTTCAACTAATCATGGGGGGCAGACAAACTTAGTTATGCATCAATTACTAGTTGACTTTTATCCAAGCAATATCATGACTTGTATGTGAAGAGGAGGATAGCTTAACTTTATAGACACAACAAAGATTCACGAGAATAGGACAACTTGATGCAAATATGGCAACTTCCTATAAATGCATACACCAGTCGAGTATGATCATGAGAAGGTTATAATGATAGCTTAGATATCACCCTCAGAGTTAGCAGGCATTGACATATTGAATTTTCTAGTGTATATCAGTTAAGATTACCAAATAATGAACTTGATGATAAACAAATAGGATGCATGGAATAATATGCAGAAGTGAACATCATAACAGTATCATTTGTGAAATTAAAACATGAACATGATTGGTTTAACAATGATAATAATCAAACAGAGTAAGGACCATAGTGGCAACTTAGAGGCAGTTTAACAAACACAGGCAAACAAGAAAGTATTTAGACATTGTAAGTTCAAACCTAAGGTTAAGAAGTAGGGAATACAAGTCATCTTAGTTGAGGTTACATTCCAATCATAACTATCAGGTAGTAAACTCAGCTTCCAAAACTCACAAGATTACAAAAGTGCAATAAAACAAAGATGAGTTTACTATAAGTCACTGAGAACTATGAAGTTTATATTGAACAAAAACATATAAGAATTAAGGCATGGAGGCTGTAGGAAAACTCAGAACAAATAGCAACAATTATCCATGACTTAGTAGGTTATGGCTTTAGAGAATCATAACAGAATCAGTTGACCATATAAGGTCGTAAAACTAACAAAGCATAAATATCAAACATGTCAAACACATATAGAATAATTATAATCTACAGAACTTAACTCAACATATCTAAATCATTTAAAGAGATGAACAAAATAAAGGGGGAGAAAGATGCTGACCTTCTTAAGGGAAGCAAACCAAACAAATTCTTTTGTTGCTCATAGATCCCAGAACCTTCAAGCTTGAACCAGCAAAGAACTCGACAAAAAAAAAGGAAAACAGTAAGAGACCTAAGACCAGAAACCCTAATTTTCTTAGTGTTTTCTTTTTGTGTGCTTAATGTGTGACTGTGTATGTTCGTTCATGTTAGGTGAGAGCATTGAAGACTCCTTTTATAGTGCCATTTAAGGCTCTAGGGCTACACAAATTTAAAATCAGTAGTGGAGAGTGACGCATGGTAGATGATGATAGCAAATCAGTGAAAATATCGAAGACAGAAGGGAATACAGTGTTGAGTTTACTTGAGAGAAGGGGAATCGATTGTTGAAGGTTTTGAACCAATGGTCAAACCCTAAAACCTAGAGGTCACTGCGTTTGACCTCTAGGTATAGAATGTCATGATGAATCCCTGAAGAAATTTTAATGCATGCTCCGATTTGACGGAGTATAAGAGGATTTGAAGTTTCACGTTTGAGCTTGGGGTTCTAGGTTTTAGGCATTTGAATTTTATTGATGAAATGGGAATAAACCAGCGGGATTCGCAGATTCAGAAGGCAAAAGAGATGAATCTCTGAACGATCTATGACCTTGCACTAATTTGTGCAAGGTTTTTGATAGATTTGGTTTGCGAGGTTGAGAGAAAAGAGAGAGAGAGGAAAGGGAAAGAGAGTCGGCGAGGTCAGAAGGGAAATAATTTAGGGTTTGGGTAGTTGGGGGTCGGTCTCTAGGGTTAAGCACGCTAGATGGAATATGGGCCGTATGATCATTTGATCAACGACCCTGATAAATCGGGGCTTTATGTTTTTAAAGAAATTAGTTTGGAAAAATACGGGAACCGTTGGATTTGTGTGATCCAATGGTGGAGATAATATCTGGTAACAAGTTAGAATTTAAAAGAGAAAAATGGGAATCATTGTGGGACTTCGATGGTTTCGATCAATGGCTAAGATCATTTGTGTTTCTTATATAAATATGGGAGACGGGTGATGTGGCAAACGTTGATTGGTGCAAATAGGGTTTCTGGGATTGCCATGGTGGAAAGTGATGTGTGTTTGGGTTGAGTCAATTCCGAGTTGGGCTTGGTATTTGGGCTAAAAATAATTTAACCAATAGCCATTTTGTATTTAGCTAAGGAATTGCAATTGTAGCATTTTAGTTTTAAACCCCTTTTAAAATCATTTTAAATAAACTTAATAATTTCAATAAAAATATTGTAAAATTATAATTATACGTTACTAATTATCTATAAATAACACATATTTCGAATTATAACACTAATTTCAAAATATTAACATAGTAACCTAATTCACTGGAAATTAAAGAGTAATTTTGTCAAATTATAAAACCTATGTAATGTATATACAAAAGTTATTTTATAATAGTAAATACATTTGTAATTACACAATAGCAGTACAACATAATTAATTTTGAAACCAATACTTAATCAGTTTATAAAATTAGATATTTATTAATAGAATATACTTTTAAAGTATTTATTGTAAATTGTTAAGCGTGAATAAATTAATTTTAAAAATGAGGGTCAAAATTGGCCGTCAACAACTGCCCCTCTTTGATCGGAGAACATGAAAGAGTTTTCAGAAAAAAAAATTGAACCAAAGCCAATTTTGTCCCGACTTTAGGCATGCTTTGCAAGAATGGCATGAAAATTATGAGTTGAAGAATTGAGTTGTGGAAGAATCTAGGAATGTTTGGGAATATTGGGCCGAATTCTGGCTTTGAATTGCTTATATACCTCGGGATTAACGAGGACCAGGCCTCATGTAGTGCTGGAGCATGGATTTTGAGGAAGTGACACTCTCAGGAATTGCCACAGTATCATATTGTGACTATACGACGAGACAGAAGATTGGTCACTCATGATAACTTTAATTTTGCAGCCTGATTTGAATGATTCAAAATTTTGAGCTCAATGGTCATCTTGAGGTGGGATCTTGGGCCTGCTACTGGGTTGGCTGTCCCTATAGTATTGTATTTCGGTCTGCTGCTAAGAAAAGGTTCCATGTTGCGATATTTGTTCTTGTATAACAAATGAAATACACGTATACCAATATATTGTAATGTAAAATATATAAAGATGCAATGTAAATGATGCAGGAATGATGATGCCTGGATACCAACGAGCCATATTTTGGGATTGGGATGATGGGATACTTGATCCTGACTCGATTTGTTAGCCGGGTTGTGTACCGTTTTGCAGTTGTTGGAGCATTTGAAAATTGTCTCCGCTTGTTGGGAGAACTTGATTGGTAAAGTGCGTCTCCGCTTGTTGGGGGGAGATTTGCACTGAGAAATGTCTCCACTTGTTAGGAGAGCTTTATTTGTAGAGTGCGGCTCCGCTTGTTGGGAGATATTTGCACTGAAAAAATGTAAAGTAATCTCCACTTGGGAGCGATCGAAATCATTCCTAAAGCTGCAAGAACAAAATGTTAAACCATTCAAGGTAACATCGAAATGAAATATAAGCATGCCCAAGATATACTCTTCACTGCGAAGCTAAGTTACGGCCATTGATTGGCAGAACATTGGTGACAAGGTTTGAGATTGTCTATTCCGGCATTCGTGATTGATAAAGCGGTGCTTCGGATTGCTTTTCATTGGCAAAGTTTGCAATTTGCTATATACAAGGCTCGAGTTGGTGAAGTCGGCATTCGATTTGTACAAGGCACTCCGATTGATTGAGTTGACAGTTTGCTATATACAGGGGTTCAATTGATGAAGCTGACATGCAATCTGTAAAGGGTGCTCCGATTGATTGAGCAAACAATTTTCTATTTATAGGACTTCGATGAGCGAAGCCATCGTGCGATTTGTACATGATGCTATGATTGATTGAGCAAATAATTTGCTATTTATGGATTTTTGTGTCAGCTGTTTGATTCCGAAGAACCTGCAAAGGATTCAAGAGCTAGCCTTAGCTATTCTTGAAAATTAAAGTAAAAGGAGGAGAGATAATCTTAGGCAACTGGCGGGTCCGTCATTTGCCCCAGTATGGTCTCAACGATTCTTTACTCCCTGTTGACCCTGCGCTCAAAGAAAACTTCTTAGTGGGGGGGGGGGAGTTGGTTTGTGTCGATCGTGATATTGATTTTCCCCAGCCTTTGACATGATTGCGCCACAAAGTTTGGTAGATGGAACATATTACTTTATATATAATTTTAGAAAATATTTTGAAAATACTTGTCTCTTTTAAGGCAAGCACTGTCGTTCCGAATTATGACATGTTACGAAAAGTTCTATACATGCGAACGTATCTCTTCGAGAACTTTGTCCCGTTGATGTCGATCTTCCATTGTATCTCTAACAATGCGGCTACTTGCTATTGCGACAATGTCCTAATAAAGGCTAATGCATTACAGAGGTTTCCTAAGGTTATGACCAAACCCTTTCAGGTTGCCTACGTATCCAAACAGAATTAGGTCTGAACGTAGTTTGTGGGATAATGATGAAATGTGATGAGACGACAGAGCCTGACTCAGGAAGCCTATGTATCCAAAACAAAATCAGGGCAGATCGTAGTTCAATTAAAACATATGCAAAATGATGAGATTAAGAAATGAAAATGGCCGAGTCTAACTTAGACAACCTACGTATCCAAGTGGAATCAGGCCAGAATGTAGTTCAATTACAAAAGAGGACTGAATCCGATGAGCATTGCCTACATATTCCTTTATGAGGGAGAGAAAGAGGGAGAGAAATCAGGGACTCCTATACAAAAATAACATTCTCTTGACAAAAATAACATTTAGTTTTCTATTGCAAGAGAAAGAGGGAGAGAAATCGAACCCTATATAGGTTGCCTACGTATTCCTCCGTGGGAAGTCAGGTTGAACGTAGTTCTGATACATCAAAATCCTAACTCAATCTGTCTTCAGGCGTAATATCTCTTGATTGTGTCCGAGTTGATCGGCTTCATGCTGACTCTTCCATCCATTTCTGCTAAGATTAGAGTTCCACCAGACAGTGCTCTATGGACCGCATAAGGACCTTGCTAGTTCAGTGCAAACTTCCCTTTAACTTCTTCTTGATGAGGAAAGATTTTCTTTAGAACCAACTACCCCGATGTGAATTGGTGAGGCTTCACCCTTTTGTTAACTGCACTAGCAATCCTGTTCTGGTATAGCTGTCTATGACATACTACATCCATTCTTTTCTCGTCAATCAGCATGAGTTGTTCTTGCCTAACCCGTATCCATTCTGCTTTGTCCAATTGTGCTTCTTGAATGACTCTTAAGGACGATATTTCGATTTATGCGTGTATCACTACTTCGGTGCCATATACCAATATGTATGGTGTTTCCCTAGTAGATGTTTTCATGGTAGTCCGGTAACCTAATAAAGCGAAAGGTAACTTCTTGTGCATTGTCTTTGATTGTCCACTATCTTTCGTAGGATCCTCTTGATATTCTTATTAGCTGCCTCGACTGCCCCATTCATTTGTGGTCTGTAAGCTGTGGAATTGCGGTGGACGATTCTGAACTTCTCACAAATTTCCCTCAGGAGGTCACTATTGAGGTTGGTGGCATTGCCAGTGATGATAGACTATGGTATCCCAAATCTGCAAACAATGTTGTTCCAAACAAAATCTGTCACTGCCTTCTTTGTGACGACCTTGTAAGTAGATGCCTCGACCCATTTTGTAAAATAGTCGATGGATACCAAAATGAAATGATGTCCATTTGATGCCGCATGCTCTATGGGTCCTATCACGTCCATGCCCCAGGCAACAAAAGGCCAAGGTGAACCCATTACATTTAACTCATTTGGTGGAACCTAGATGAAATCTCTGTGAATCTGGAACTGGTGACACTTTTGCACATAGCGGATACTGTCGCTTTCCATAGTCATCCAAAAGTATCCAGCTCTCAAAAGCTTCTTGGCGAATGTGAACACGTTCATGTGGGGTCTGCACGTCCCTGCATGTATTATTTCCAGTAGTCTGGTTGCTTCGGCAGCGTCTACACATCTCAACAAACCTAAGTCTGGGGTCCTCCTATACAAGACTTCCTCATTTAGGAAAAAATTGTTTGCCAACCTCCTGAGGGCTCACTTTTGACCATTAGTAGCATTTTTTGGGTACTCTTGGGTCGCAAGGAACTTCTTGATATCGTGTTACCAAGGTTTACCATCTAGTTCTTCATTCACGTGGAAGCAATATGCATGTTGATCCTTGATTTCTATCTCGATGGGATCGATGTAGTTCTTGTCTGAATGTTGAATCATAGATGATAATGTCGTAAGGGTGTCTACAAATACGTTCTGAATTTTGGGGACGTGCTTGAAGTCAATCTTTGTGAACCTCTTGCACAGCTCCTTCATACAGTGTAGGTACGACATTATCTTTACATTCTTAGTTGACAATTTTCCTTGGACTTGGTGGATCAGCAAATCGGAATCTCCTATGACCAAAGGTTCTTTGTAGTTCATGTCGACTATCATTCTGATTCCAAGGATGCATGCCTCATATTCAGCCATATTATTGGTATAAGGGAATCTTATCTTTGATGATGCTGGATAGATTTGTCCAGATACTGAAATCCAGACTTCCCCAATCCGGACTCCTTTGAAGTTTGCTGCTCCATTAAAAAATATTCTCCACCCAAGGTATAATTCTACAATATCTTCCCCAACAAATAGTACTTCTTCATCGGGGAAATACATGGTAAGTGGTTCGTAATCCCCATCCACTGGATTCTCAGCGAGTGGTCGGCTAAAGCTTGTCCTTTGATAGCATTCTGAGGTATGTACATAATGTCAAATTCGCTGAGGATAATTTGCCATTTAGCTAGCTTTCCGATAGGCATTGGCTTCTGAAAAATGTACTTTGATGACGTACAAATCCACTACTAAAGAGTTAATGGACATAGTCACAAGTAATATAATTTACCAAACTATGACTCGGGGTCGAATCCCACAGAGAATAATATGTAGGAGATTAGGCGTGTAAGAGAATTATCACTTATTATGCAAATCCAAACACTTAGAAAGGCTTTGAGAAAATATTTATAACTAATTGTGAAAATGTAAACTAACCTAGAAAGCAAATAAAATGATAAATGGCTACAAGCATGGACGAATTGAGAAGTTCACTCAAGTAACGATCCAATCTATTTCACGATTTTACAAATAAGAGGGAGTTTATGTTAATTAGCTCAAGTAATAATTTTATATTAGCTTCTCCCGAAGACTAACAAGACTTCCTAATTGAATTATCCCTAAAGAAGTTAAAAGATTAAGCAAACCCAAATATGGCTACAAGTAGTTCAAGCCTATCCCTAGGCAGAATCTTTAAAGTGAGGGTTAACACCTCAAGTTCTTGCTAATTAATCTTTTCCAACCCCAAATTATCTTTCCCAAAATTATTTTGAAGTGAATGGGCGAGTCCTAGGTATAGCTAATCCCTTTAGAAACATTAAAGAACAAGAATAATTAAAGAAACAATAACTCACTTCATAATAAATAAAAATCGTTCAATACATAAGCACAACAAGATATTTAATCCACACTTTAAATATGAATATTCCCATAAACAAGATTTAAGTGTTGGAAAAAATACTAAACATTTAGATATTCAACATAAAGCAAGGAAATGAAGAAATGAATACAAATGTGCAAGAAATTCTCAACCAAAAGCTTCAAATCTTCAAGTTCCAAGTGTGTGTGCAAGGACCCTAGCTCCAAAACTTGTGTTCTTTAGTCAAGAGATGTCACGCCCCGAACTTGGGGGGCGAGACCGGAACTCGGTGCCTCACATATCCTTGCGTACCAACTTGTGACTAAGGGACTCTGAACATATAATGTCATACTTTGGCCATGGGCCACATTATAAGACAATTGTGAATTCTTACTAAACATCAATATAAAATTGGGCCGACAAGGCAGTCATAACTACTACAGTTAGCACACCAATAAAATATACATAAAAGGCTTACAAGACCAACATACTGCATTAACTGACAAGATATGTCTACAAGCCTCTACTGATGGATATACTGTGATCGGAACATGGCCCCGACCTACTAATAACATATATACATATATACACAAGATATACATAAAGCTCTAGACCCGACAACTCTGAAGGGCATGGAGCTTACCGATCAAGCTGAACTCGGCAAACACCTAATGAGGAGGTATACCCGTATGTCTGTCTGAACCTACACACATGAAATTCAGCGCCTCCAGAAGAGGGATGTCAATACAAAATAATATACCAAGTATGTAAGGCAATGTACTGAAAGCTGAAACTGAACTGATAATATAATAACTGAAAGTAACTGGGAGTAAAAGATAATCTGAAGATATGCTTACCTGCTGATACTGATTCAACTCTCTCAATATAGTATGTAAAATAGCTGTCCAACCCTATATGGCTCGATATATATACAACTGCTCTGCCGTAGTAGGCTCGGTCATAGGTGCTCGGCCATACTAGGCTCTGTATCTCGGCCAACCGGGCTCGGTCATAGGTGCTCGGCCACAGTAGGCTCGGTATATTACTTACCATCTGATTTGAGGTTGCCCAATAGGGGCCTGCCCATTGATTATAGCTCGATGGTAATGAAAATACTGTAATACTGTATATATAGGCTCTCTGCTCTCTTGACTGGAAGAAGATAATACTCAATTAAATATGAAGTCCCGATAAGGAGAATACTGTAATTTATGAGACTAGGATAATGTATATAAATTCGGGAGTATGAACTTCTCTTTATGCCTCGTTATCAAACACATGTAATTACGAGATCATGCCAAAATGAAGGAAGGGCTTAGCCTTAACATACCTGAGTTGACTCTCTTGACAATCCCTCTAACATACGTCAATTGCGACAACACGTAACGGCGGAGCGAAGTAAGGAAAAATCCATATGTTATTCTTGAAAAAGATTGCACCGTACTCCCTTATAATCGCAAATCCCATGCTTTGAAGTTTCAAATGAACTGATTAAGCCCCATCGTTACTTTGCAAGTCTTAGCAAGATTCCAATTCGGATTGTTTTCAAATACCAAATGAAAAACTAGTCTTTCACTTTTTAACTGGAGGAAGGGAATGCTACACTAGAAAGACTCGTCACATTCTCTAAATATCAAGAAATCTCAACGACAAACATACAAGAAAGGAAGTCTAAAGGGTTGTACCATATTTTGCCCTTTTTGATTATATTCTTAACCAAATGAGATAAAGGCATCTTTAAATGTGTCCACCTTGCAAAAATAATTTAAGAGTCACTTAATGGATATCAAATTACTTAAAATACTACTCCCCTTTAATACACTTTGTACACCTGACTATTATGGTCATATGGTACCTTGTATCGTACTAGTCCATAAATATCATGTATTATAGCTTGGACCGTATTTTATCTCAAAATGACAAACTTTGACGAAACTCATTTTCTTCGATCCCTTACCCTCTCACCTTCACGAATTTACTCATCACTTTCTTGAAATAGCATAATGCTTATAATCTCACAATAATCTCATTCCCGAACTTATGTCGATTTATGACGAAACTTTAACATACGAAAATACGGGATGTAACATCTCATTTCCGAGCTTCCATCAATTTACTTATGGCGTACTTTCACGTACAAAACTATGGGGTGTAACATCATTCCCCCTTTTGAACATTCGTCCTCGAATGTTGACTGATGCACATATCATTATCATAACCTATAGCTCTTGCGAATATTTTAATACTCTCATTGCAATCTAGGCAATTATTCTATGAATAAATCCAAAGTCCAGGGTATTCCCACATGTAGGCCTCTTTCTCACACCACGACATGTGGTCGAAATTCTTCCAATTTCGTAACTCTTGTTACTTCGGTCATGCAGCCAGTATGACTTTTTTCCTTACATATGCGCTTATGTGACTCTCCCCTCAAGCTTTTAGCCAATCTCTAGGCCTCACTTTGTAAACATATACAGAGCTTGACAAGATGTCCCTATAGACATCTATAGGTATACTGAAGTTCTTCACTCGGTACTTTTTCGAACTTACGAATATTGCTATATCTTATTTTATAGGCCCGGTTATCTATCCGCATGACTTTACTGCATCTAAGTAGGTCATAATATACCATAACGCTTACCTCGATTTATCGTTACTGAGGTCTACTACCAAACTCCAGCTTACGTTCGTTGTTCGTCCCATATGTATAAATCTATTTCCTTTAATGCTTCCTCATGACTGTTCATCTTAAGAATGGCAGCCTAATCTTACCTCATACTTTGTGACTTTTGTCCATTCCATTGTTGATTCACCTTAATGTTGATCTATAATCTATCATTGCTAACTTGATCTCTTATGTAACATTGTCGCTAGGTCTCACGTGATTGATCCACCTAGGGGTGATACTATACTTTCATAATCGTATTTTATAGCATCCCAATATAACTCACCTTACAGGGGTATTTTAATCCCGTGCAATTCATGAAATCCTCTTCAAGTCTACTCAATCGAAGGCCCAACGTCATCCTTTATCTATCACAATCACACCCTCACTTTACTACCAAGGAAACATTCCATTTCTTCTAGATGCTTTTAGTCTTAGATTCTTTTTGAGTTCATTCAGGCAATACTGAACTTTTTATAACTTTGAGAAACCATTAGCTCTCTTGTTTGCATGGGCTTAATCCCGATGACTTATCCATTCTCGTCCTCTTCTCTCTCGCCTTTTCTCATCCTTACTCCTGTCATAAAACCTTGTCGCTTTACTATACTTTAGCTTGCGACCTATACGTATCTATTTATTCTATTTGCAACCTTCCTTCAACTTGCTTGCACCATAGATTTCCTTATGTGATTCGGGATTATCAAGCGAGACATCACATCATCTATAATTCTTCTTTACTTTCTTGGCTAGATCTCTCGGTACCTAGAAATCATAGGCTGGAAAATATGCTACTGACGATGCCACTATTATTCCTGGATACTGAATCTCCCCGCTTCTAGCCTTTCATCTGAAGTATAGACTATTCACAACCTTCTGCATCTAAGAATTTCGTATGTTGTTCACCTTTACCTTACTACCTTAAAATCTTTCATCGTATCTTCTATTTATTTCATGACCTCCCTTCCACATGGGTATAATTCACATCCATAACTTGAAGCTCTATTATAATACTATCACCTCTTGTGCATACACAATCCAGTGGAAGCTTCGTACTGACTTCTTACGAGGCTGATACTTTTCTAATTGGCTTCATCGTATGGCCGTTATAGAATATGGTTGTTGTACTTTCTCTCTTGTACCTCTGATATTAAGAGTGATCCTGCAATGTTCTCAATTACGATTTCCATAATTTTCTAGGTCCAATAATCAGACTCCTGATTTACTTGGTTGATGTAATTCTTTAGTTTCCTCTTCCTTTTGATCAGCCTTTATGTAGGCTTGAGCTTCTTCCGATCTGCGGTTCCTGGTATTAGTTATCACTTTAGCCTTTCATGGGCGTTATGGAATATTCATGATACAATCTTCTAACAACTCAATCCTTTATCTATTCCCTAGGCTCAATTCTTTCTTTTTAACTTATACCAGAGTCTTCTATGTCTGTATAATTGACAACATATATAAAATTCTGAACTCTTAAGTGCGTTCATAACGTACACTAGGTCATTAATTGAATAATTCTTTTTGTTCCTTCTCATTTTTTTTTAAAAGTAAGCAATTACTTTTTCTGGTCTTTTTGCCCCTTGTTGCGTACATACTTAGCTTACCTTAGTGCCCACATATTGGAATTCCATATAACTTTTATGATCTTGAATATCACTTCTGATTTTACTTCTCGTTCATTAGCCACAGTAGGTGCCATTTTCTTAAGGAGTGCATACAATGTTGTTGTGAAACTGTTGTTACAAGACCATTTTCTCTTTAGGTTACTGTGCTTAGGTTGAATCCTTCTTCCTTATTTCCTCAGCTATTCTTTTGTTGTAGTACTTAGGGAGACCTTCATGGCTCTTGTAAAGTTACAAGCTTGTTATATCGTTTATCCGACATAATATTTTGATGTTCGTACTCACCTATAATCATCCTTAGTTACTTACCTCCTCATTCATTTGCTCGTATGGTTGCTTCTGAACTGAAGTTTTGACTGTCTTCCCAGTTGGACTCTCTTTTATTCCCATAACACGCATACGGTATCTTTAACTACCCCAACTCCTATCCGATTATTTCTCAAGGATCACGATGTCATATATACGAGACTGAATTCCCCATGTTGGGGTTCACTATGTTTATTTTGCACGATCTGTTGATTTGTCTGTATCCTCTTATCTACCATAACTAGGCTATTCCTGGATCAACTACTAACTACTCGTTGGCTCATTCTTATATCAATATTCCGTGTAATCCTTCTTGGGTCATTTCCTTTGTCTTAACTTATATCCCGCACTGGCTCCTTATCTATCAATAACATCTCGGGCAGGAACCCTTACTTCCTCTCCCTGACATCATGTTTGCATAATGTTGGAGTTGTAGCATATCTGTAGGATTTAAATAAGTGCAATATCATCCCTTTCTTATTTTTATCGCATTCTTCCTTTACCATTCCATAGTCACTAGAATCACTTAATTCCGACTTAATGCTACATCACTCCATATTCCCCCCTTTAAGGGAGTACTAAGATTTAGAGCCACGACGATCTACCTATAAATGTTTTACCTATTCTTCTTTGGCATATTTTCACATCATCGATGACCTTTTCCTGCCTTGGGGTAATCCTTCTATACTAAGGATAACAAAATTCTTTATCCACGAGGGTGACACTTAGTGTAACTGGCACACATAGTCCCTTAAGCTTAACTTTGCTCGCATTGCTTGCTTTAGGAAAGCGTCTTCCTGAATGACCTTTAAAGATTATTATTCTATCGTCCATTCTATTATCGCCAGAAAGCAATATCTGAAATTTTCACGATGCCGACTATTATCAAATCACTTTGTTCGTAATTCATACTTAGTTTATCTTGGTCACCAGTACATACTGATATCTATTACTCTGGGGTCTAAGTTTTCCTCATGTTAATCACGTTAGAATCACGAACTTATTTCCTTCACTTGACTATATATTCTGTAATACTGTCATTATTGTTTCTACCTTTGTCATCCATGCATCACATCTTACTCATAATGCTTCATTAACTCTCTTCTCATTTCCTGCTAACATTTCTGTCTATCACTTTATTTTGAAAATTTCAACAGGACATTCTTCTGCTTTTAGCTCCCCTTGCTCCATCTACTGGCTCTTCAAATTTCCTAACATTATTTCTTTACTAGATACGGGAGCTACTAAGATAATATTTATCCCTTCCAAGCTTTCAGTTCCTATCTTTGTAATATCCTTCGGAAATGTCAACTAACACAAACAATCCATCCACCATTTTGGGTTACTCTAATCCTACCCGGATCCTGATATCCCATCCTTTTCTTAACCTACACCTGTTAGCCCCCATATGGCATAACTGAGATGGGTGTGGCAAATTATACATACCTCTATTACTGTCGAAGGTAACTCACAATGCTTACATTTTTCTGCCTGAGTTGTAAATTCAGATAATCTTCATTAACTGGGTACCTCGTACCCTTCTTAACTTGCTCCTTTTACTTGTTGAAGCTTGAATCTACCATCTGAATCTCTCATTTCTTTTTAGCATATGGGTGGATAGATATTCATGCCTTAGGGCTCCTTTTCCAGAAGCTCACACGTCTTAGTACACACATGATCTACTGGAGACCCTACATTTACTCATCATAAGCATGATACAAATTCGAGTTCCTCCAACTGAACTCTTCAACAACCGCATTCCATCCCTTACCAACTATCCTTCTGGATATAGGTATCATTGTATTACGAATAAAATAGAATTTAGGAATGTGAATTCTTATAAGTGAGCTCTACCACACGATATAGAGCAAGAAGAAAAAGTGACTGTCCTAAATGTCGTGTATCCTCCTGCTTATAAGTGTGGTGCACTACACACCCATAAACAAGACTCTACTAGACACGACTTGTAGACTCCCTGAGAAAGAACTGCTTTGATACCACTTTTGTCACGCCCCGAACCTGGGGGCGAGACCGACACCCAGTGCCTCACCTATCCTTGTGTACCAACTTGCGACTAAGAGATTCAGAACATATAATGTCATACTTTGGCCATGGGCTCCACATTTCAAGACAATTGCGAATGCTGACAAAAAATCAATATAAAGTTAGGCCGATAAGGCCGTCATAACTACTACGGCTGGCAAACCAAAAAAATATATATAAAAGGCCTACAAGCCCAACATACTGCATTAAATGACATGATAAGTCTGCAACCCTATACTGATGGATATACTATGATCGGAACAGGTCCCCGACCTACTCATAACATATATACATATATACATATATACATATATACATATATACACAAGATGTACATAAAGCTCTAGACCCGGCAACTCCGAAGGGCATATAGCTTACCGATCAAGCTGAACTAGTGCAACACCTAATGAGGAGGTCTACCCGTCTGTCTGTCTGAACCTGCACACATGAAATGCAGCGCCCCCAGAAAAGGGTGTCAGTATGAAATAATGTACCTAGTATGTAAGGAAATACACTGAAAGCTGAAACTGAACTGATAATATAATAACTGAAAGTAACTGGGAGTCAAAGATAATCTGAAGATATGCTTACCTGGTGATACTAACTCAACTCTCTTAATATATAAGTAAAATAGTTGTCCGGCCGTATATGGCTCGATATATATACAACTGCTCTGCCGTAGTAGGCTCGCTCATAGGTGCTCGGCCATACTAGGCTCTGTATCTCGGCCAACTGGGCTCGGTCATAGGTGCTCGGCCATAGTAGGCTCGATATATTACTTACCATCTGATTTGAGGTTGCCCAATAGGGGCCTGCCCATCGATTATAGCTCGATGGTAATGAAAATACTGTAATACTGTATATACAGGCTCTCTGCTCTCTTGACTGGAAGAAGATAATACTCAATTAAATATGAAGTACCGATAAGGAGAATACTGTAATTTATGAGACTAGGATAATGTATATATATTCAGGAGTATGAACTTCTCTTTATACCTCGTTATCAAACACATGTAATTACGAGATCATGCCAAAATGAAGGAAGGGCTTAGCCTTAATATACCTGAGCCGAATCTCTTGACAATCCCTCTAACACACGTCAATTGCGACAATAGCGAAGTAGGAAAAAATCCATATGATATTCTTGAAAAAGATTGTACTTTACTCCCTTATAATCGCAAATCTCATGCTTTGAAGTTTTAAATGAACTGATTAAGTTCCATCGTTACTTTGTAAGTCTTAGCAAGATTCCAATTCAGATTGTTTTCAAATACCAAATGAAAAGCTATTCTTTCACTTTTTAACTGGAGGATGGGAATGCTACACTAGAAAGACTCGTCACATCTCTAAATATCAAGAAAGCTCAACGACAAACATACAAGAAAGGAAGTCTAAAGAGTTGTACCATATTTTGCCCTTTTTGGTTATATTCTTAACCAAATGAGATAAAGGCATCTTTAAATGTTGCCACCTTGCAAAACTAATTTAAGAGTCACTTTATGGATATCACATATTTCTGCCACGTTGGGGAAGGGTAAGCTTATCCAAAATATTAAATTAATTACCAATCCCTTAATTAACTTGGTAATTCCCCCACTAATCCAATTATTAACAAATTACCCATCTAATTAAGAATTATCTCAAATTACTTAAAATACTACTCACTTTTAATACACTTTGTACACCTTACTATTATGGCCATGTGGTACTTTGTATCGTACTAGTCCATAAATATAGGGTATTATAGCTTGGACCATATTTTATCTCAAAATGACAAACTTCGACGAAACTCATTTTCTTCGATCCGCTTACCCTCTCACATTCACGAATTTACTCATCACTTGTTTGAAATAGCATAATGCTTATAATCTTACAATAATCCCATTCCCGACCATATGTCGATTTATGACAAAACATTAACATACGAAAATGCGGGATGTAACATCTCATTTTCGAGCTTCCATCAATTTACTTATGGCGTACTTTCACATACGAAAATATTGGGTGTAACAAGAGATGTCAAAGATATTCCAAAAATCTGCAAAAGATGCCAAAGATTGGCCAAAGATGCCAAAGATTTTTTTCAATAAGCTAGGTCATGTATTAAAGGTGTTGGGGCCAAAGGATGTGATATTACAGAAGAGTCTAGAACTAAAGCACGGTCTTCGTATTTGCGAACCTTGACTTTCCTGTTGACTATCGCATTTGCGATGAAAACATCGCATTTGCGAAGGTTGACTGTCTGGTTTGACTTCGCATTTGCGGACCTTATTTCTCATTTGCGAACATTGTTTGACTCAGTTGGCTTTACAATTGCGATTCACATGTTCGCATTTGAGAACATTGACTTTCTTGGTTGACTTCGCAATTGGGAGCTACTGCTCGTATTTGTGACCCCTGAGGCTAATTTTAAGATTTATGCTTTTGAGTCCCCTTTTGAATTGTTTTTGCTTGGTTTCTTCCCGATCACTTCTAAATAACATTAAACATGTAAAGTAGAAGTAAACGACATTAAACACACTATTTTATCAATCAAACGTAGCAAAACTCTAAGATTAAAGACGACATAAGTTGGTAAATTACCAACTTATCAAACCCCCAAACTTAAACTATTGCTTGTTATCAAGCAATCAAAGCACAAAATCTCCTTCCAAGTATTTAACTCAATAGTGCATCAATATCATACCAAGTCAAAAGGTCTACTTTAAGTACAAACACATGACTTTGATTGGTACCAACAAATAATCCAAAGCATATGAAACACCAAAAACTTCTCATAAATTTCATTACAATTCAAGTGCTCAAGCACTATGTTAATCAAAGTAGCAATCAAGTCATGACACTAAAGCTTCAAAATTTACCTCTTTATCACAAATAACTTTCCTTGTTCATTCCTCCCAATTGAAAATGGGATTAAATTCACAACTCAAACCGTATGTTCCCTCACACTTAAGAGAGAATCCCACACTCATAAATTGCAATTCCAAACATATATGGGATGTCAAATGGAAAGAATTAACTCTCTCCCATAAAGATATTCAAATGCACACAAGTAGTACCATAGGCTTTCCCTTCATGTATTTCTCCACTAGTATAGACAAACTTGGTTCAAAATCAATTAGGACTTAAAAGGTTGTAGTTTAGGCTTTTGGTTAAGGTATGGAACAAGTTTGGTTAGAGTGACTCAAAACGTTCCTAAACACTACGAATTTTCAAATATCAAAATATACTTCCTTCAAGAACTTTTCCACCCTTTCTTCATTTTTCATTTCATCACCTAGTCTTTCATTTATTCACAATTCCTTATTTTTTCTTCCTTTTTCTTCCTTCTTACTCATTTATTTTTCAAAAATCAAGGAAGGTTCCACTATTTGTTTTTATTATTACCTTTTACCTTTTAAGCAACTTTCACACCACAACTTTTCCAACCTTCACCCCCAAACTTGGGCTTTTAGCCTATGTTTACACTTTCAAAGTACGTAGGGAGGTAGAATGCCAAAAGATAGATCAATAACGAACAATGGATTAAAGCTTGTAACATGGTTGCCAGGGAAAAAATTAAACGGCTCAAAAGGGGTTGACTAGGGAAAATATGCAAGGGTAGGAAATTTAAGGCACAATAACGGTCCAAGGAAGACCTAACATCATTTTTCAAACCAAGTTAGTCTAGGATTTCAAAATGAAGCACATTCTTGGCAAGTTCTAGACTATAAATAATGAAAAAGAACTAACAATAAATCTCACCACACATGGCACATGAAAATCGAGGAGAATACAAATCCAAAATCGAATTGAAACCAATGAACTCAAAGAAGTCACACATAGCCTAAGAGACTATTTAATGAATCAAAGATCCAAAAAAACGAGTCTAAAAGTCATGAAAATGATCTTTACTTCAATCATTTTTCTTTTTCACAGAGCAAGAATTCATATGCCGAGGTTTAAATCATGTTGGTACCAAGCAAGCCACAAATTTGCCAATGCACACAAACCCCAGCTCACTTATTCTTCCTAAATAAATAAAAACTATATCTAAACTAAAAGACTAATTCCCTTAAAACATTCGCCTAGGTATCCATTATTGGGAAAAGTGGGCACAATAATTTACCAAAACTTTTCCGGTTGAAAAAGAAAATTGGCATCCTCGGAAAATGAACCGTGGTACAAAGAAAACCAAGGATATTGCCAACAAAATAAAATATACTATTTATAAAAAAGATCAAGAAGCTAATAGACATCAAGTCAATAAAACATACAATATAAAAATAAAAATTCAATAAGCTAGTAAACATTCTAATATAACACATCACATGAAAATAAAATATCAATCTACCATATCAACAGTTATACAAGAAGCCACCCCAACTAGAAATGTTGCAATGTCCTCAATGCAACTAAACAAAATAGAGTAAAATGGTGGAAAGTGTTCCTTGAACAATGCATCAAGTTCTCTCCTCACTGTCGGACTCAGTGGCATCCTCCTCCTCTTCATTGGACCAACGAACTGGAGCATCATCATCATCTTCCGGCTCGATCGATGGCACTGACTCTTGAGGTTTTAGGACTTTCCATAGCCCCTTCACACCCTTCCACATGTGGGTGAAGAGTTTATCTCTCTTCTTCTCCCTCTTCATCATCCTGGTGTGTGCTTTTGCTAGCTTGGCATGAGAAGTACTCAAAGTACTCTGCGCCGTGGCCAAATCAGTTTATTATTTCTCCAGCTTCTTAAGGTGACCCCACCTACTTCTTCTGATCATTAAGATACTTTTGAAATTATTTCTTTGAAATGCATGTAGAGGGTCCCTCAGATGTTTCCCCAGGTCCCTGTGGAAGGCCAGCTAGTAGGTCGCAAATATGCCGCATCTCCTCGGAAAGCATTGAAAATGGTCCTCCTACAGAAGATGATGGCTGGCTACCCTCGTCGGTATGAGAAGAAGATCCCAACTTTATCTTTTTGCTTTTCACGATGCCGCCCTATCCTCTTTTCTTCAATGAAGCAATAGGCTTTCTCAGATCTATCCAGTTGTCTTCCGGAGTATCCTCAACCCCTACAAGCTAGCACATCTCAGTAATGAGAGATGGGAACATCAGTGATTGACCATCCAGCCTCTGATGATCCCTCGGCTCATTGATGAAAATTGCACCAACATTGAGCTCGATATCATCAAGAATGGAAGTGATCATTTGATCTTTCATTATTTGTATATTCCATATATTCCCCGAAGGGGAGATGCAATTACATATGATGGCCAGCCATATCTTTGACTCGACAGTGAATTCTTTGGATGTGATCCCTTTATTTTTAGCTACCCATGGAACATCCGCACCCAGGCACAATTTAGAGACCAACCACTCGCCTAATGCACAATCCTTCTCACGGAATGGTGCCATGTCATGGTCCTGCATGTGATAGATTCTATTCACAGCTTCAGCTCCGAAATTCACCATTTTCCACGAATCTTCATGATTGGCTTTCTTAACTTGATGGTTGGAAGGTTAGCATACAATTCCCTCACCCATTGCTCATTCGCTCTGCAAGGTTTAGGGGAAAAATAGGTCCATCCCATGTATACAAGCATCTAATGGAACTCGGGAAGACGTTCTGGGACCTTTTCCAGCAATATACCACTTTCCAGGAGTAACTTCTTCATAATCAACTCAGTATAGTAGCATTCCTGGTAATCCAATGACAAGAACCGGTGTTGGTCATAGTTCTCCTCAATGTCCAGAGGGTTGTCATGTGCGGATTCGTTGGAGTTAGAGCTCATTTTAAGAATATGGTACTTGTAAACAAAATATTGGAGTGAAAACCTGGTATGGCTATGAAATATATTGCAAAAATGAGTCAAATATGCCAATGAAATGATTGGACAGACAAAACCCAGTCTTAGAAAAATATTTTAGATTTTTAGGTCAGGAGAAGTCTGCTCTCTCATGTCGCAATTGCGGCATTTTCCTCGTAATTTCCAAGGCAACAAACTTTTCCAGTGTCCACAATTGCTATCCCTTCTTTGCCATTGCGAAGGTATCCATAGCTGACTGTTTTACCAATTGCGACCACTTTTTCGCAAATGCGAAGAGGCCATCGCAATTGTGATCTCATCGTCCCCAGCCACCTTCTCTCACAGAACAATCCCAAGCCCCAAAACCTTTGAACAAAGGCACACTTTTAAAGAGCCCAATCAGTTTTTAGGCACACAAACATGCAATAAACTTCACACACAACCACGAGTTGAAGAAATTTCAATGATTTGGCCAAGAAATTCATTCGGGCCTATCATCGAACACAATGAAGACATAAAACCCATTTCACATTCCAAAAAGCTATGGGTACTCAGAGTTCCCCATTTTTTAAGCAAAGAAAGAAGCTCACACTCTCAACCAATCCTCACCCAGAAGTTACAACAACATTTAACACAGAAAAGAAAGGTCAATTTGAACCCTAATTTTTGAGAGCACAAGGATATAAGAAGATGATGATGATATTATAGAATATAAAGAGTACAAAATTAAGCTTTCATACCTGGATGCTTGCACTTATGAGTTAGAATGAGGGATTTTCAAAGTTGTGAGACTGAGGAAGATGAAGGTCGTTTAATTTTTGAGAGCCCCAAGTTTTTCTGACTTTTGTCCAAAATGATATAAAGTTACCCATTTAAGACCACTAATGTCGTAATTGCGACCGCATCCTCGCAATTGTGAATATCAAAAATTTAGCAGAGGTCGCAATTGCCACAGTTTCTTCGTATTTGCGACCCATCAGGATTTCGCAACTGCGAATCTGTGTTAGCAAATGCGATAACTGACGCCTGGACTATTACTTCTTCATTTCTCAATCTCCTTGCTTGTTGTCCCAAACACTTCCAAACTTCATGAAATTTGGTATATTGATCAAAAATAATAAAATACACTATTCTAAAGAGAAAATTTGAAAAACAAAAATAAAAATTTTAAAAATGACAAAAAAATTGAAAACGATGGGTTGCCTCTCACCAAGCGCCGCATTTAACATCGTGGCATGACCCGAATCAACTTTACCACTTTTCTCTCCACTTGGAGGATATAAATTGGACACCTAAACTTGGACTCAAGATTGTGACCACGAGCAGTGGGGGTGGTAAATAGATGATCAGGCCAAATACCATTTGCTTTATTTTGCATTTCTTATCTTTCATGTGAGGAATGTCATTTTGACTTCTTGTACCTTCCAACTGTAAGATGTATGGCCCCTGCCTCTTCTCTTCACAATCCCTCATTGACTAGTGTAGTTCAATTCCCATATCACCACAAAATTCAAATGTTGAGAAATGCTTGGAATGTGACATCAAACCTCCAAATTGCAATTCTTTATGGATTTTGACATTCTCTTGGTCCCCCGAACTAGAGTCAAATTCAACCATCATTTCAACTACACCGGTTGACTCTAATTCCATATTTTTTTTGGCATCACTAACAAGCATGGAATCGGTTGGAGGATGTTCAATTCTTGATTCCTCAAAATAAAGCTCATTTTCTTCCTTGAAGTTGGATTCTTCTTGACCACTATTGATTTCCAATCCCCGGCAATGACGCCAAAATTTGACGAGCTCGAAACACACACTTAAATTATGCTCGCTAATCAAATATAGTATAGTATAATAACGTATCCACAGGGATTGGATTTAAACGGTATTCTTGTAGCTTCTAGCTTGATTGCTATTCAAGATGATCAACAATTAAGATTTCTATGGTTTCTATAAAATTAACTAAGAGTCTAAAGCTATTGACTAGTGACAATCGAAACAAAGAGGATTATCAGTGGGGAAAAAATAGGGGTTGATAGGATAAGTGCAAGATAATTATTTGGGATCTAACTCTAGATACTTTACTTCTAATGTTTAAGTGAGTCTCTCGAATTCACTCAATTATTAGTTCAAAAGTTTAACAAAAACTCCTCTCTCGATTAAGTCTTAACCTTAAGAGATGAACTAATTTAAGCACGTGAAGATATGC
The DNA here is from genome assembly GCF_000390325.3 of Nicotiana tomentosiformis. Taxonomy (NCBI): domain Eukaryota; kingdom Viridiplantae; phylum Streptophyta; class Magnoliopsida; order Solanales; family Solanaceae; genus Nicotiana; species Nicotiana tomentosiformis. Next base: position 82,806,320 of record NC_090822.1, on the reverse strand, counting down.
AAGAATGCGTAGTAGATTGGTTTTTAGAAAAACCTCTTTCGATTATTCTCCTAACTAGGTTTAATCAATAATTAAACTAGAATGTTTATATTGCTAAGAAGAATTAATGAACTCAACCAACAAGATAATGCAAAGATATCAAAAGTTATGCCTCTCTCGATTACATGAACTAATGAGTATAGATGCAACAATTAAATCTTCCAAAAATGCTTCAATACATAAAACTAGAGTTATAATCCACAAACAATCATAAATACACCAAATCCATTAATCCCTAAAGAGAACTACTACATAGATATGGACAAATTCATCACAAATAAAATTAGAGTATAGAAAAACATAAATTCGATCCAAACTCGGGTCGTGAGTGAGGAAGGAATGATGAAATCCTTGTGCTCGTGTTCTTCCAACTCCTCCTTAGCCTCCTTAGGTCGAATATGTGTCAAAAGATAGGAAAATAATATTTTTCAATATATTTATACCAAGTAGGGTTGGCCCCAGACAAAATTACCCTTTCCTGACCGAAATAGGATATTTACTCGGTAAAACATATACAGGTGCGCCGCATGGGGCGACGCGCTATGTGGGATATTAGTGGGGAAATCCATAGAGTACATTCTGACAGATAATAGCACAATAGCACTGTCGTGCCGCCCAGCGCGATGCAATAATGGAAAAATTCAGAGAGATGCACAATATTGCCCGACAACAAAACTGCCAACAACTTCACTGGACACGACGTCCAACACCTCGTTGTAGTTGGTAAATTCATAATGTTAAGCAAGTTAAGATTCTTTAATAACTTCTACTGCACATTTGCAAAGCCATTCCATGTGGCAGCCTTATTCCACCCTTTTGGCATTATTTTCTTTTATTTTTCTTATACATACTTGGTTCTCGATCCCGACTTCATTCTTTGGGCTTTTACTCAGACTTCAAAGCTCCATATTGTTCGATTTAGTTCCAGATTATGTTTTTAACTCGGAATTACTTCCTGTAAGGCCTAAAACATATAATAAGTGTAAAACACTACCAATTAAAGTTCAAACACAAGTAAAGTGCAGTGAATTAGGATGCAATAAGCTACTAAAATACGTAATTCTAGCCTACCATCATGGGCATAGTGAGCCTCAACCAATATTTTCATTTGATATACCAAAGTGCGGATATTCTCATCATTTTGAGTCAAAACTTATTTCAAGTCCTCGAGTGCCAAGTTGTGCTTCTCCTCATTTTCAAGAATGGCCTCCAACATGAGCATCATTCTCTCATTTTGAGAATTTGAGAGTTCTTCTTAGTTTTGATCAAGTGCTGAAGAAGGATTTTTGGCTTCAACCTCTAAGGAAGGTTCTTGGATATCATTCACTTCCGAGGCTTTTTGGACCTCTAAAGCTTCAAGAAATTCTCCCATTTGTGTATTCAACCTTTCAAGACCCAACTCATTTTGGAGTATTTTTCAAAAGCTCCTCCAAGGCATTTTGCTCTTTGCTTCCTCCATCAAGTAGGCATTCCAACATGAGCTTGAACTCTCCATTTTAACCATGCTCAATTTCTTCCACTTCCATATCCCTATTCCTGTCATCACAAAAGGTAGAATCATCATAGCAGGGGTTCGGGGAAGGGAAGGAAAAATAAGCATAATTATCCCAATGGTCATTTTGACCACCACACTAATCACATATACTCCACTCATGGGTTTGAGATTGTGTGCACAATCCCCCCTCGATAGAATTTAAACAATTTTGCCATGAGTGTGGTCCTCTAGAATAAGAACAAGGGCCATCCAAGTATGAACAACTACCATCAGACAAATTTTCATTACATGATGTCATTTTTCAAAATTAAGAAAATAAACAAGAAAAATAAACAAAGATAAGAAATTAATTACACAAATATTCACAAGTTTTGGACCAAAGCACGTACGATTACTTCTCAAACAACCTAAATACGCCAAATTGCTCCCGGCAACGGCGCCAATTTTGATGACGTCAAAATCCACTACTAAAAAGCATATGGACACGGTCATATGTAATATAATTTATCCAACTATGAGTTGGATCGAATCTCACAGAGAACAATATATAGGCGATTGGGCGTATAAGAGAATTATCACTTATTATGGTAAGCCAAACACTTAGAAAGATTTTGAGAAAATATTTAAAACTAATTGTGAAAATGTAAACTAACCAAGAAATCAAATAAAATAATAAATGTCTACAAGCATGGATGCATTGGAATTACACTCAAGTACCGATCCAATGTAATTCACGATTTTACAAATATGAGCGAGTTTACGTTAATTAGCCTCAGGTAATAATTCTATATTAGCTTTTTTCGAAGACTAACAAGACTTCCTAATTGAATTATCTGTACAACAATTAAGAGATTAAGCACACCCGAATATGGCTACAAGTAGTTCAATCCTATCCCTAGGTAGAATCTATAAAGTGAGGGTTAACGCCTCAAGTTCTGGTTAATTAATCTTTCCTAACCCCAAATTATCTTTCCCAAAATTAATTCGAAGTGAATGGGCGAGTCCTAGGGTAAGTTAATCCCTTTTGAAACATTAAAGAACAAGAATAATTAAAGAATTAATAACTCACTTCATAATAAATAAAAATATTTTAATACATAAGCACAATAAGATATTTAATCCACAATTTAAATATGAATATTCCCATAAACAAGATTTAAGTATTGGAAAAAAATACTACACACTTAGATATTCAATACAAACCAAGGAAATAAAGAAATGAACATAAATTGGTAAGAAATTCTCAATCAAAAGCTTCAAATCTTAAAGACCCAAGTGTGTGTCCAAGAACCCTAACTCCAAAACATGTGTTCTCTAGTCAAGAGATGTCAAAGATATGAAAAGAATCTGCCAAAGATGCCAAAGATTTGTTTCCAATAAGCTAGGTCGTGTACTAAAAGGTTTGTGCCCAAAGGATGTGAAATTACAGAAGAGCCCAAAACTGAAGCGTGATCTTCGCATTTGCGAAGCTATGTTCGCCTTTGCGAACCTTGATTTTCCTATTGACTATCGCATTTGCGATTAAAACTTCGCATTTGCGAAGATTGACTGTTAGGTTTGACTTCGCATTTGCGGACCTTATTTCACATTTGCGAACATTGTTTGACTCAGTTGGCTTTGCAACTGCGATTCACATGTTCGAATTTGCAAACGTTGACCCCTAAGGCCAATTTCCAGATTTCTACTTTTGAGACCCTTTTTGACTTGTTTTTTCTTGGTTTCTTCTTAATCACTTCTAAATCACATAAAACCTGTAAAGTAGAAGTAAACGACATTAAACACACTATTTTATCAATAAAACATAGCAAAACTTTGAGATTAAAGACGAGATAAGTTGGTAAATTACCAACTTACTGTTCCCATTTGCGACCCTTGAGGCCAATTTATAGATTTCTGCTTTTGAGCCCCTTTTTGACTTGTTTTTGCTTGGTTTCTTCCTGATCATTTCTAAATCACATAAAACCTATAAAGTAGAAGTAAACAACATTCAAAACACTATTTTATCAATCAAACATAGCAAAACTCTAAGATTAAAGACGAGATAAGTTGGTAAATTACCAACTTACTGCTCGCATTTGCGACCCCTGAGGCTAATTTCTAGATTTCTTCTTTTGAGCCCCTTTTTGACTTGTTTTTGCTTGGTTTCTTCCTGATCACTTCTAAATCACATAAACCTGTAAAGTAGAAGTAAACGACATTAAAAATACTATTTTATCAATCAATAATAGCAAAACTCTCAGATTAAAGAGAGATAAGTTTATAAATTACCAACTTATCATATTTGAGCGAGTCGAGCTGAGATATCAAATGCATGTTGTATGCTGACATGTAATGCCTTAGTTTCTGAGCACACTAAGTCAGAGCACAAGTGCGTTATATTAAAGTGTACTTGGTCTCGCATGGTGTGAACTTCTTTTTTAAGTAGTAGATGGCCCGCTCATTTCTCCTAGTTTCATCGTGTTTCCCCAACACATAGCCGAAGGCATTTTCCAAGACTAAAAATAGAGCAACAATGGTTTCCCTAGTTCAGCGGGAACCAACATTGGCGGGTTTGAAAGATACTCTTTAATTCTGGGGAAGGTTTCTAGCACTCCGTCCGTTTCTTGGCAGCATCCTTCTTTAACAACTTAAAAATGGGTTCACCGATTACTGTGGACTGGTTTATGAAGCGATTAATATAATTCAATCTTTCCAAGAAACTCATGAAATCATTCTTGTACTTTGGTGGTAGTAATTCCTAGATGGCCTTGATTTTTGATGAATCCAGTTCTATCCTTTTCCTGCTCACAATAAATCCCAATAGTTTTCCAGCAGGGACTCTGAACGCGCACTTTGTTGGATTTAGCTCCATATTGTATCTTCGCAGGCATTCGAAAAGTTTCCTCAAGTCATCCAAGTGCTCTGAACTTTTTCAAGATTTTATGATAACACCGTCCACATACACTTCAATCTCCTTATGAATCATGTAGTGAAAATGGGTCAGCATGGCCCTCATGTAGGTGGCGCCTGCGTTCTTGAGACCGAATGACATAACCTTATAACAGTAGACTCCCCAAGGAGTGGTGAAATCTATCTTCTATGCATCTTCCTCATGCATTAAGATCTTATGATACCCAGCAAAGCAATCCATAAACGACTGTAGTTTATGCTTCGCACAGTTGTCGATGAGAATGTGGATATTTGGCTAGGAGAAAGCATCCTTTGGACTAGCGTTTTTATGATCCCAGTAATCCACACATATTTTGATTTTTCCATAATTTTTGGGCACTAGGATGATGTTTGCCAACCAGCTTCGATAGTTGGTGACCCTTATTACATTTTGTTATATATGCTTGGTCACCTCTTTCTTTATCCTCAGGCTTAAATCAAGTTTGTACTTTCTAGGTTTTTGCTTGACCGGTGATCTGCTAGGGTCAGTGGGTAGTCGATGCGAGACAATGTTGGTGGTTAATCCTAGCATGTCATCATAGGAACACTCGAACACGTCGACATATTGTCGAAGGAGCTCAATCATTATTTCCTTCTGCTCGGCTTGTAAGTGAATGCTGATTCTAGTTTCTTTCACGTATTATTTGCTTCAAATATTGACTACTTCCATTTATTTGAGGTTTGGCTTCCTCTGACTCTCCGGATGTTCGATCTCCTGTGGGAGATTGTCTAGAATCATACTCATCATATTGCTCGTAATCTGGATCGTTTCTCTGAGCGGTTTTGTTATATTTTATAATCGCGAAACACAATTTTTTATTTGTTTGATTACAGAAAAGAAAAGCTAGGTATAAATAAAGCAGTAAAATAGAGTTGCGATATTTAGGAAAATGATTCCTTTATTTCATCAAAAGAGGAACTTCTTAAGCGATCACAAAAAGTGAATGATAAAAAAGGTACAAACACGGTACGTGCCTCAATTGACCGTGCTCTTTCAAAAGAAAACTTTTATAGTTCCATACTACCAAGACTCCCGGCAAACCAAAGATGGACTGGCTGTCCAATTTTACAACTTTTCCCCTGGTTCGGCATCCCTGATAGTCGGTGTCTTGATGTCAGTTACTTCACATCATTGTTCAATCATATTCATGAACAACTTCCACATCCTGTCGATGATATCATCTTCAGGTGTTGATCTTTGTGGCGAATTTGCAACATGCACTGGCACAAAAACCTTTTCCCCCATCCCATCTGACTTGGCTCCCAACCCTGTTCTTGGCCTAAATCCATATTTCATCATCTCCCTCATGGCCATCTCGGATCTGTACGGCGATTGCATTGCTAGATTCTGCTCAGTCTTCTCCTCCTCAGTAGTCTACATGATTTCTATTGCGAGGAAAGTGAATCCTTCTAGCCCCTTAATGAATGGGACAACAAACTCCAAGTAGGCGGAGTGACCCCACTCGCCGTGGACCACGATCTCCTAGCATCCCCACCCCTTCCATATGTATCCAGGGTCTGCCTAGCAGTAAATTGTAAGAAGAGGAGATGTCCATCACTTGAAATAGAACTGGAAAGTTGACCGACCCAATTTGCAAGGCTAGAAAAATTTCCCCAATAATATCTTTTTGCAAACCGTCGAAAGCCCTCACCCTTACATGGCTTTCCTTGACCTCCCTTAAATGAATTTACAACTCCCACAGGGCAGAGAACGATCAAATGTTGACTCCTGATCCTCCATCGACCAGCACTCGATATAGCACTTTGTCCCCACATTTGACAGTGATATGAAGAGCCTTGTTGTGAATTACGCCTTCGACAAGAACAATGTCTCTTTGGAAAATGATCATGTTTGCTCGTACCATTTTCCCGATTGTCGTGGCCAATGCCACGCTGGTGGTGTTACTTGGTAAAACTTACCCCGCTTAGTACTTTCAACAAAGCGTCCTTATGGCTATTAGAGCTCATAAATAGATCCTTGCTGGAAATCTGTGCTAGAGTTTTCTTTAACTATTCTTCCACGAAATACTCTTTGCTTGACATTCTCTTCTCGAACTCAGCAACTTCTGGGTCCATTTTGTTCCTCCTTGGAATTTGTACTCTAATCGGATTTCCTCAATTGACCTATTCAGGGGATTAGCATCTCTCAAACCTAGTCATACCATGGGCTGCGGCAGAGTCTATCATTTTGCATTTTCCCTTTTGTTGATAGGTACATGGGACGGGTTTGTATTCCCGATCTTCTTCACCCTGAGTAGAATCGGCAGGTTGCTGCAGATATGTTTGAGCTGTCACTTTAGGCCTTAGTTGGACTATAATTATGGGAGCATTTTGAGGAGGGATCATTGATGCTTCTGCATTCCCTATAGTGACAATAGTTCCCTTCAGGTCATATTACTCGTATAATGTGATCATGTTAACTCCCTGGTTTTGATGATTTCTCAATGGATTGCGGTTCACATTAGGTGGTACTAGAGTGAACTCGATAGCTCCTCTCTTGATCAAGATTTCAATTTCATTTTTCAACTTGAAACAACCTTCAGTATCGTGCCCTGGTACATTGGAATGATACACGCATCTCTTAGTGGCATCAAAATATTTGGAGGGATGTTAGGGAACCCTTCCCTCGATTGGGTGTATCAATCCAGCTCTTCTCAACCTTTCAAATAATTGGGCCAGAGGCTCAACAATCGGGGTAAAGTTCTGAGACCTCTTTCTTCAAAGTTGGGACAAGGACGCGGTGTATACACATGTCAGTTTTGGTGAGTAATGGTTTGGACAAGAGCATAAGGTCGTTGTGGGTTTTTGTTGTTGTTGGCTCGAGGAGGGTTGTATTGTGATTGAGGGTGGTAGTATGGCTTGTTGTGTGTCACGAAAGAATTATGGACGTATTTCTCATGGAAGGAATATGTATGAAGGATGTGTCATGTATTTATGTAGTGGAGATAGGATCGGATCTAGCGATTCAATTGTATTCTTGGGGTTTGGGAACTCGGAGTTCTTTGAAGAAAATTGTTTCGTGGTTGCAGACTGTGAAGATGTGGCCAAACTTATCTAGATAGTAGTATGTGTTATGGTCAGGGCGTTGTGAACTTTTGGTAGGTTGTTTATCTATTTGGGGATTTTCAAAGTTCATTTGGGGGCCCATTGGTAGACCTAATGAGGACATATATTCTACACCGGGTCGGATTTGTTGACTCAACACTGCTATTATTGAGGGATATGTCATTTGGTTAGTGTTGAGCTTATTCATGTTCAGGTATATTCTATGTGTTACTCTTCTATACTACAATGGGTTGTGATCTGTTGGTCATATGCACACACGATGCGGTTTTGTTTTGGCCTGGTAGCACAATTCGAGCGAGATGGCTCTTTGGGTGTTGAATGGTTGATTGCCCCTTGGTTATTGTCTTTTTAGTTTGTGGTATATTGTGTTATTCGTTCCTCCATGGCTATAGTCATGCACTCCATGTGTTTGTTGTTGATTTGCGTGTGGTTGTTGATTTTGAGCATCATGGTTTGAGGCATTTCACGTGGACCAGTGTTTGGATGGGTTCACGTATTGCAGCGGGGTATATGATCCTATGTGATAGATTCGTATGTCTTGGTTCTAATTTGTGTGAAGGGTTCATAACATTGCGTTTGTGGTGTACTTGTTGAGTTTGCGGGATAGTTCTCTCATTTGAGTCATTTTCCATGTTTGAATACATTCGAATGGTTGCTTATTTGTGCACGGATTGCACGGTTTGTGGATTTAGGTTGTATTGGTGTGGCATGTCAGTAGAATAGTTGTGTTTGATTAGATGAGGTCATTGGACCTAGAATGGGTGCTATCGGATTTGACTACGATATATTTGGAAGAATGATATTGGAAGTCGGCTTAGAATTTGGCTTTGGTTCTTGTCGGATGAGAGAGAGCTCCATGACTTGTTGGTCTGATGAGTGGTTATGAATTGTTTTTCTTTCATCAGCGGTAGCGTACGAAGGTTTTGAACTAGGTTTTATTTGATATAAGAGTTACTATCAGTACCTGATTTGTTTTTTAGCAGCTATTATGATTGGGAATTAATGCGAGTTATGTGCGAGTTATGTGGTAATGTGATTACATATTGGGTTATGGTTATCGCTTCGTAAAGCTTGTTCAGAATTATATAGCGTATAGAGGTGAAAGTCCAGTCTTGTAATAGATTCCAAATGTTGGAGAGTTGATTCCAAGGTTTATGGGCTAAGGTGAAAGTCGGATCTTGTAATAGAAAGGATCTTTAGTTGGGTTGTGTTTTTAGGATTCTATGGATTGGGTTGATGTGAGATCACCCCACAGGTAAGTGCATGGTGAGTCTACATAGTGAATTGGCGGCTTTGGAACGACTCTTGGCACGTTCGACGACATATGTATGTTGAAGCGGTAGAGAATGTAACGACCCAACTGATTGTTTTGAGCATTTGCATTCCGTTCAGCTGTTTGAAGTATTCAGTAACTTCATATAATATATTATAACTTGTGGGAATCACCGGTTTTGGTTTTTCAGGTGATTCGGGATTGATTCGAAAGAATGATTCTTAACTAGGAAGCTTTAAGTTGAAAGAGTTGACCAAGTTTGACTTTTGAGTATTTGACCTCGGATCAGAGTTTTTAAGGTTCATTTAAGTCTGTATAGTGATTTCTTAGTTGGGCGTATGCCCCAATTTGCATTTGGATGTTTGTAGAAGGTTTCGACACTATTTGGCGAAAGTTGGAAATTGGAAAGTTTGGAATATTCACAAGTTTGATCGGGAATTGACTTTGATGATATCGTGTTTAAATTGTGGTTCCAAGAATTTGAATAGCTTCGTTATTTCATTTGGGACTTGTGTGCAAAATTTGAGTTCATTCCAAGTTGATTTGATATGGTTCGGCAAGAGTTTTGGAAGTTCAAAGTGTAAAAGTTCATTAAGTTTGATTTGTAGAGCGATTCTTGGTTTTAATGTTGTTATGCATGATTTGAGGCCTCGAGTAGGTCCATGTTATGTTTTGGGAATTGTTGTCTTGTTTTGACGGGGTCCCGAGTGGACTCAGGTGTGTTTCGGACGAGTTTCTGATTAATTTGGTCATTTTGGCAGTTCCGGTACTCGTTCTTTGCACCTGTGCATATTTGGCCGCATGTGCGGACACTGCTTATGCGATGGATTGGTCGCTTCTATGAAGAGGAGGTGCCTTGGTGAGTTCTGCTTCTGAGAAGGGTTAAACGTAGATAAGTAAGCGCTTCTGTGAGGTTGGGATCGCTCTCCGAGAGTGGGCCTGAGCTGGGTGTCCGATTTTGTGGTTGTGCATGCGCTTTTGCGGAGTTGTAGGTGCAGTCTGGGTCCTTTAAGCTGTAGCCGCAGATGCGACATTTGTGCTCGCAAATACGAGGTCGTAGGTGCGGTATTTTATCCACAAATGCGGATGAACTGGGAATAAGCATAAATATCGAGGTTTTTGTTTATTTTAACACTTTTTGAGTTGCGGAGCTCGAATTTGGACGATTGTGAAGGCAATTTTCACCACATGGATTTGCATAAGTGTTTTCTGCTCGGTTTTGATTGTATTTCATGAATTTATCTTCGATTTTGGCATTTGGATTATGAATTTTAAAGAGATATTTTGGGGGTTTTGTCTAACTTTTCTAAAGTGTATTATTGAGTTTTGAACACCGATTGAGAGTCGAATTTGAGTAAAATTAGTATGGTTGGACACGTAATTGAATGGGTTGTCGAATTTTGTGAGTTTTATTGGATTCCGAGGTGCAAGTCCAGGTTTGACTTTTTGGTTGACTTTGTGTAAATGTGTAAAGATTTGACCTTTATTAGTTGAAATGGTTTCCTAGTCTTTATTTGATTTTTTTTAGTTGATTTTGGCTAATTTCGTGCCTTTCGGAGGTTGATACGCGCGGAATGGAATTTCTAGAGTATTTTTTGCTTGCTCGGTATTGGATTAGGCTTGTTCGAGGTAAGTAGCATATCTAAACTTGGATTTGAGGGTATTTAACCATGGGAACTATGTTATAAGAGATGTACTGGGGTGACGAGTGTGTGGGTGTACACCGGGGCAATCATGATTCAAGTTCATTGTTAGACTATGACCGAACTTGTTTTGTTGTTATATCTTGTTCTATTCGTAAAATTCCTACATGTTAGAGCAATTGAGCTGTGATTCATATTAGAAATCATGGTTATGTTATGTACTTATTCAGTTGAGACTTAATGAGGCTATTTCTGTTGTCTTGAGTTATCTGCTATAACTTTAATTATATACCCAGTCATGATTCTTCATTTGCATAGCATATCTCTATCTTTGTTCATCATTCGTTATTTCATCACATGTTATCATTGTTTGGCAGAAGTGGTACGAGATTGTGATCCCTTAAGACATGAGAGATTGATGACTGATGTGGGACTAAGAGATTGTTGTGAGTGTTATGGTGGAATGGACTGCACGCCACAACATGCCATATTGTCTTTGTGATTGTTACTGATTATTATGGATCAGGTTGCACTCTACAGCATGCCTTATTGGCTTATTTGTTTATTGTGTATCAGACTGGACATCGTAGCAAGCCTTATAGGCTTTATATTAGCGCTTGGGCAGGATCCACCCCTATGGAGTCTTACATAGTAGTAAGCACATGCACTATGATATATACACGTGCTTTGGTGATGGGAATATGAGCCAGCACCCGTACAGTGCTGAGTGATTGTGTATGTGTGATGAGGGGGACATTTGAGACAGACAACTTGAGTATGTCGAGGGTGAGAGTACCTGGGGATCTCACCGTGAGAAAATTCATTTGTCATGCATACTTGGAATGTAGGCATTGAGATGCATTTTTCCTCGTGCTAGACGGTACTGTGACATTCATGATCTGACATGTACATTTGACATGTAGGCATAGAGATGTATATTCTTTATGCTAAACGGTATATGGTAACTGATGACTTGACATGTATATTGATATGTAAGCATGGAGATGGACTTTCCTCATGCTAATTGGTAAATGGAAATTCTTATCTAGTGTTATGAATTGGAAATACATTTCTTTGATAAACTCATGATTTGTTGATTTTCAGTTGTAATATCTGGACTTGATTGTTATACTTGGAAAGCATGTCTACTTTTCCGTAATGATGAAAGAGCTGAGCATAATATCTTTTGAGTTATTACTTGTACTGCTTCATTATATCATTACGAGTTAATTTTGGTTATTGGTGTTGGACACTGAGCTTCTCCCAAGCTTATCACTAATTTCAACCTAAGTTTAAGTTTGTTACTTATTGAGTACATGGGGGTCGGTTGTACTCATACTACACTTATGCACCTTGTGTGCAGATTTTGAAGTCGATGTTGCGGTGTATGATGGGAGCTGGCATTGAAGATGTACTTGCATTTCGGTTATAGCTGCCTCTTATTCTTGGTAGCTATAGATTTATAAACTTGTTTATGTATACTTCGAACCGATGATGTATTTATTTCGTACCAGCTTTGTAAATTCTAATCTTAGAAGCTCATGACTTGTATTATCAGTCCTTGGGTTATTGTATAAGAATTCAATTATTTCATCATTTACTTTCGCTTAATCTCATTTGGATTGTGTTTATAGATAATTAGGCTTACCTAACGGGTTGAGTGAGGTGCTACCATGACTAGTTGAATTTTGGTTGTGACATCTTATCATTGGTAACAGCCATCATGCCCCCTTCTTTGGGACACATTGGGCCGGAGAAGTCTAAGAACTATCGGAAATGGGGTACATAACTCTGGCATCCAACCTCTTGATAACTTCCTTTTTTACCACCTCTTGCATAGATTCTTTCAGTCTTCTTTGATGTTCAATGGACAGTTAAGCATCATCGCCCATTTTGATCTTATTCATGCAAAATGCGGGGATTATACCATGAATATCCTCAAAAGTTCACCCAATATATTTCTTCCTCTTTTGCAACACCTCCAATGTAGAATCAACTTGCACGTTAGTCAAACAAGAGGAAAGAATAATCGGTAAAGATGAAGAAGGGTCAAGAAATTCATACCGAAGGTGAGGTGGCAATAGTTTCAACTCCAAGGTTGGTGGATCTTCAATTGAAGGCTTTGTAGGAGGAGTCTTCCTATTCTCAAGATCCAATGACAACTTTCGAGGTGCATAGTTGTAAGACCCATTCCTTGCAAAGAATTCACACATTTTATGAAACCATCCATCTCACCATCATCAAAGTTGAGCAAAATGGCTTTCAACATATCACCAACATTGATTGTAGTACTTGTGTCATCAATAGTGACATCAGTCACCAAGTCCACAAAAGAGCACACTCCATTACTATTCAGTTGTCGCATGGATTTGCACACATGAAATACGACATGTTCATCACCAACCCGGAAAGTGAGTTCTCCATCTTCCACATCTCAAAGGGCCTTACCCATAGGAAAGAAAGGCCTCCCAGTAATGACAGGCACTAGATAGTCAACATCACAATCTAGAATCATAAAGTCCACCAGAAGAATAAATTTATCAACTCGAACTAAAACATCCTTAATCACTCCAAATGGCCTCTTCATAGTGTTGTCGGCCATTTTGAATCCTCATAGATGTGGGTATTGGTTTCCCAATCCCCAAAGTTTTGAACACCAAATAGGGAATCAAATTGATACTTGCCCCAGGATCACAAAGAGCTTTAGCAAAATCAGCACTTCCAATAGTACAGGGAGTTGTAAAAGCACTGGGATCCTCCAACTTAGGAGCCATAGAATAAACAATTGCACTCACTTGATGAGTGACCTTTATAGTTTCAAAATCCATCGACCTCTTCTTGGTCACAAGAGATTTCATAAACTTAGCATAACCGGGAATTTTCTCCAAAGCTTCCACCAATGGCACGTTGATAAATATATCTTTCATCATTTGTGTGAACTTCTTGAATTGATTCTCACCATTTTCTTTTAGCAAGCCTTTGAGGATAAGGAGGAGGAGGCTTTGTCAAGGGTGCCTTAGCCTTTTGAACTACCAGTCTGGTATGTCAATAGTGTGTTCCCTATATGGGTTCACCTCTTTTTGAGTCTCCTCCACACTATCATGAATACTAATCCGAACATCATCATGTACTTGAACATCATTTCATGGGATTTCCTCCTCTTGGACCACTTGGTCATCATCCACAAGTTGATTTTCATTTGAGGTAGGTGCATTCCTACCTTTTCCACTTCTTATGATAACTGTTATAGCATATCCCATATTGTTACCACCATTTCGGTTCACTACCGTGTCACTTGGAAATGCACCCTTAGGACGAGTACTAAAACCTAGATATATTTGCTTCATTTGAAATTCAAGATTACGTATTGATGTGGTATGGGAGGCAAGTTGGGAATCCGAATCCGCATTCTTTTCCATCACTTTCTTGAACATGTTCTCAATATGACCCATTTTATTGTTTGAAGAACTTGAATCGTGGGAATGATAAAAAGGTGAGTTGCTTCGTTGTTGGAACATTGGGGGTCTTTGAAAATCCGAACTTCGATTTGCATGATTATTATTGTTTCCCTAATTTCCATGATTGTAGTATTAATACCATGGTAGAAATTTTGTTGGATCATTTTGTCGGTACATCAATGTTCGGGAACTCCTTCACCATTGTCCAATACGGCTCCCAGATTTCATGTAAAGGGTCATTGGGCTCTTGCATGAAAGCTAATATTGCATCCCGTTGAAATAAACTTCGTCTCAAATTCATACCATGTATGAATAGAATGATTAGGCAAGCGTTCCAACCATCCCAAGCCTTGCCCCTTAGTGAGAAAGAAAAAAGCCTTAACCGCAAAGCATCTTCCGAACCATTTGTTTGTTTGCTCCCCCAACATGTATCCATAAAACCTTTCAAATGGTTGTAAGCATTTTGAGTCAGCCCCCGGTGAAATAACCCTGTTGCTCGAGCAAAGTGAGCATCACATTGGTAATTTGAAAGTTTTGCGCCTTAATGCAAGGGGGGACTATGGCACTTGCGTATCCTTTATTTGGAAATATTCGATATTGCACCGCTTGTGGTTGTGGTAGAGGTGGGGGAGATGGAGGCACATTGTCTTATTTCCCACGGCCTTGGAAGGTTTGTTGTGGAGCTTGAGGCATTTCATCAAGTTGCTCATCTTCGCCATCCACCTTTCCCAGTGGCAAGTTTTCAAGTTTATTGTTCTCCATTTGGAACCTACAATCACTTCAACAAACTAGAATCACTAAAGTAAAAGAAGATACTTCAAGAAACAAACTCAAGTATATAGCTAACACCGTAAACTCCCCGGCAACGGCGCCAAAAATTGGTCACGTCCAATTCACACCCAATTAAGGAATATGAAACGACTGTTACAATAATAAAACCCAATGTGAGTCAGGATCGAATTCACAGGGAGCTTGAGATAGGTGTTGAGGTAAACACTCAATAAATAAACTCAAAATAATTAAATTTTGCTTCCAAACCAACGTGGGTAACTGATATCTAAATTAACTACTAAGAGATTTAACTAAGTAATAAGAAAATAATAATTGAAATGTTTTTTTTTTTAGGTTTTTATCAAATGGAGAAAGGCCTTGGGTTGTAACCTTAACCTGGGTGTAAACCTAATGGGTGGAGCAAATCTTTGCTTGCGTGGTAGATCGGGGTTTGTTATGACTCTCAATGCTCAAGAATCCATTCAATACCTCTCGGTTAAAGAGTGATTATGCCCAAATTGGCTTTCTTAAGACCAAATGGGTAGAAAACAAAACAAATGAATGTGAGATCAAGTTGGATTATCCCTATCTCTAGTTCAAATACTTTAATTAAACTAATCAAAACATCAACTACTTCAATTTCTTCATAGCTAAGTTTTCCTAGACTAAATTCCTTTTTCTCAAATAAGAACAAAGTCAAATGGGCATGAATCAATGTTTGCAACTATTAGTTCTAACTATAAAGCATAAACAAAGCTAAATAACATTAACCCAATCAATAGGAAGCACTAATATTAAACGCCTATAAGTTTTACACACTAGGGTTGGATCACAACCCTAGATAAAATCTAGCTACTCAGAGTAATTGACATACAAAAATAAAAAGTAGAAGTAATTATAAACATAAACTCGAATTAAAGTGGAAAATTAATTGAGTTTCTCTAATTGTAGTACCAAATTGCACAAAATAGCTAAAGATAACTGCTAGTTGTTGCTGCAATACAAAGGTTGCCCTAAAAAGTGTTCCTCTTCAATTTATAGTGCTCTGAAATTTCTAAAAACATACCCTTCAGAGGGTTCTGCGGCGCCACAATTACATTTGCGATATGCACTTTTGTAGGTTTCTCTTACAAGTGCTTTCAGTTGAAGGAACTCTGCGTCCGCGTATAAGCTTCTGCGGCCGCACTAAATTGTTGCGGATCGCACTTTGAGGAAGCTTCGGACTTGTTCTATTGCATCTTCTATGGTCTTTTGGTCTTGACAGTGCGAACCTCATGTGTGACCACACCTTTTGGTTTGTCGAACGCACTTCTACCAAAATCCTATAAAACTTCAGAGCTCCTTCTACGGCCGCATTTCATTATCTGGGGGGGCTGCCTTTGCTTTTGCGGCTGCAAATATATTTTTGCGGACCGCACTTTTCTTTGCACTTCTCCTCCTGACTAATTTGAGCCTAGGCATTTCCTCTTTGAGTTAGATCTCTTGGTTGATCTCACATTCTCCAGCACATCTGCAATTCACACATTTTCATTAGATTCGGAGACCAAAATTACTACTTTTGGGCTGACAACTAAAGCATGAAGGTATTAATAAGTAGTTCAAATCCACACTTATCAAGCATCCTTCTGGGTCAATCTAGACAAAGGAGTTGCAATTGATGAGAAGCCCTTCAGAAATAGACGGTAATAATCTGTTAGCCACAAGAAACTCCTATTCTCGGTCGTTGTGGTGGGACGAGTCAAAATCTGAATTGAATCGATATTCTTGGAATCACCCTGATACCCACGCCTGAACATGCCCCTAGAAAGCCATAGAATCTAACCAGAACTCGTACTACTCCATACTATGTGAGTAGATCAATATGTCATCAATGAAGGCAATGACAAATGAGTCAAGATATGGCCTGAACACCTGATTCATCAAATACATAAACACCGTCGGGTCGTTAGTCAAGCCGAAGGACATCACTAGAAACTCATAATGCCCATATCTAGTCCTAAAGATGTCTTCGGAATATTCGAAGCATGAATCCTCAGCTGATGAGACCCAGATCTCAAGTCGATCTTCGAGAACACTTTAGCACTCTTTAACTTATCAAATAAATCATCAATGCGCGACAACGGGTACTTATTCTTGATGGTGACTTTGTTCAGCTGGCGGTAATCAATGCACAACCGCTTACTCCTATCCTTCTTCTTCACAAATAATACTAGTTCACCCTAAGGCGACACATTCGTCCTGATGAACCCTTCTCAAGAAACTCTTGAAGTTGCTCCTTCAACTCCTTTGGAGCCATGCAATAAGGTGAAATAGAGATAGGTTGGGTGTCTGGCGCTAAATCGATACTGAAATTGATATCACGATCTGGTGGCATGCCTGGTATATTAGAACGAAATATATTGGAGAAATCCGGCACCACGGGCACTGAATCAATCATGGGAGTCTCCATAGTAGTATCCCAAACATAAGCTAGAGAGGAAAACAACCCTTCTCGACCATATGTTGAGCCTTCAAGAATGAGATAACCTTACTATATATAACGATAGATGAACCCCTCCACTCCAACTAGGCAACTCTATTATCTCTAAGGTAACAATATTGGCATGGAAATCAAGAACGACATGGTATGGAGACAACCAATCCATGCGTAGGATGACCTCAAAGTCAATCATATCAAGCAACAGAAGATCCGCTCTAGTCTCATAACCACATAAAGTCACTACATAGGACTAGTAAACCCGATCCACAACAATAAAGTCACCCACTGCCATGGATACATATATAGGAACACCCAAGGACTCACAAAATACATCCAGATAAGGATCAAATAGAGAATATACATATGTATAAGTAAACCCTGGATAGAATTGTACTAAAGCATCCCTATTACAGACAAAAATAATAGATGTAATCACAACGTTAGCGACTACTATGTCTTGTCTTGCTGGGAAGGTATAGAATCTAGCCGGAGCGCTACCTAGTTGGCCTCTACCTTTGGGAGCGAGCCCTACCCACCTACCCTCTGCCTCAGACTGGCCGGACGAGCGGTGTCACAATTGATGCGGTTATCGTGGACCGGTGGCCCTACTATACTGCCTTGCCCCAAAGCCTGGGGAAAACCCTCCTCACATGACCAAGCTTTATGTACTCGAATCAACCTATCGGTGTGGCAAATTGCTGACTCTCGGTCTAGCTCTCATGACCTGAATACCCATTAGAGGAACCCTGAATAGACGGTGGATGGTAGGTGCTCTCTGCAATGCCACTAAATTAGGGTCGCACTGGAGCACCCCGAGCAGGAGGTGATGCTGAATACATGGGCCTGCTAGGCTGGCCCCTCATGAACTGGCCTCTGGCCCCAAACGGGGCGCCACTCAATCTACCAGAATGCCAAGGATGTTTGTCCCTCGATGTAAACTATCGGCCCTGGTTCCGGGTATGCTCGATCCTCCGAGATATCTCCACAACCTGATTGTAAGGAGTCCCCATCTCAGCCTCTTGGGCCATAGAATCCTGGATACCATAGTTCAAACCCGCAATAAACCTCTGCACTATCGTTGCATCTGAGGGGAGTATGATAGTTACATGACGAGACAACTCAGATAATCTTGCCTCATAGTCGGCCACTGACATTTGACCCTACTGGAGGTGCTCGAACTAACCTCGTAACTCTTCCCTCTGTGAAGGTGGAATATACCTCTTCAAAAAGAGATGTGTTAGTTGGTCCTAAGTCGAGGGAGGTGAACCTGCTACCTGCTCTGAAGATAATAGTTCCATCATCTGCAGGAAGTCCACCCTATTAGACTCCACTACCCCCCATATTATGTAGTCTCTCCCTGAAAGAATCAATGAAATCCTAGGGATCCTCTGATTGTTCACCACGAAAGACAAGAGGATGAAATGAAGCCCATCTGTCCAATCATTTCTGCTCCTCAACGGTTGTGTCGGTCTAGTCTTTGCTCGTAGGTAGTGCACCTAGGGTGTGATATATAGCAGCGGCGTGCCCTAGAACATGAGTTGTAGGGGTCTGTGCTCCCCCTCTCTCCTAAGATGTGGTCGGATCTACTGTAAATAGCCAAACCAGAGTCATAGAATCGGAGCATACGACCAATGACCTCTGGAAATCTCGGTGCGGCCATAAAGTCTGTCAAGGCCGTCTCAGCTGCAGGAACCATATCCTGGTATTCAATAAAAGAATCCTCCACCCGATCAACTTGAGGTACTACAGAAGTAACTATATGACGCCATCATCCTCTAGTGTTCCCATACATAAGGTACATGAATTATAAACAGGCATGAAACACAATCATAATAACAAAATAAGAAACTGTAACTAACATGATCCTTCAACATAATGACAGTATGAAATCCTTAAAAATCATATGCTATCTCAAAGAGATAAGGAATATCAACTAAATTCCCTTTCTCAAAATCAAAAGGGAAATCGCGTGTATATTCAGACTCCTAGCGATATTACGCAAGAATTACGCTGAGATCGTATCGCCCGATCCCTAATAATAGTGTGCACTTCGAGGGTCGACTGGCCCTAACCATAGATGCATCTCATAATATTGATCAGGTCGTACATCCTGATCCATAATACTATTTCATAGCACTACCAAGGCGTACGGCCTGATCTATAGGAATAGAGGATACTTTCTTAATTACGGGTCACATATTAACAACTCAAGAATAAGAACATAATGAAAGAAAGGTTTTCACCGACAATCAAGTAACCCACTAAAAGCTCAAGGTATAGTGGCTCGGCCTAACATAATCTCTAATCCAACGTCAAATATGAATTCAAGTAATTAAACTAACAAGTTGAGTTCAAGTAATACAATATTGCATGGTAAAGTCTTATGTCTAACCGAACATAAACATAATTTTAGCTACGCCCAGACTCTCGTCACCTCGTGCATACATAGCACCCACAACAAGTAGCATATGACAATTAAAGCGCCTACATGGGTACTTCCCTCATACAAGACTAGGAAGAAGACTTGCCTTGCATCCAAGCCCTCTAATAGGCTCACAAACCACACTAGTCGCCTCCAAATAACGCCGAACAACCCGAAACTAATAAAATGACGCATAAATCTATCAATATATATTCAAAGATTCATAATTTATATTATTAGAGTAATTTCCGAACCTAACTCGAAAAGTACGTAAAAGTCACCCTTGAGCCCATATGCTAGGATTCCAAAACCTTTCGTAGATAATTGTTACCATGACCTTACGAACTCAAATATACAATTTATACCCAATTCTTCAATCAATTTCATGGTCAAATCCCATTTTAACTAAACCCTAGGTTTTTCAACATAATCCCATAATATTACTAATTTCTACGTTAAATTCTACCCAAAATCCATGTAATTAACTTACATTAGGTATAAATTACTCACCTTATAGAGCTTGATGAAAATCCCCCTCTAAGAAGTTCCAAAATCGGCCAAGAGAAGTGAGAAATGCGAAATATTAGCCTAAGTACCGTTTTTTAAAAAGTATTCTGCCCAATAACCCTTCTTCGCGATCGCAGAAGACTCCTCATGATCACGAAGGCAAAACTGTTGTCGCCCAGAAAAAACCCATCGCAAGCGCTACAAGGGGCTTCACGATCACAATGCCTAACCGGGCGAAACCTTCACAAACGCGGGCGGTCCTTCGCGAACGCGTAGGCCAAAGCCTACCATCCCCACCCAACTGGCGTTCCTCTACGCGAACGCTACTCATCAATCACTAACACGAAGGCTACTGGCCCTAATACTCCATGATAGCGACATCCATACCACGAACGCATAAAAAAAAGTGCCCCGGCTCAAATCCTTCATCGCCAACGCGAAACTCCCTTCGCTTTTACGAAGCAGGAAATGAGCACCATAAAAATCTACCAATTTGACATAGTTCTGGGAGGTCCGAAACATACCTGAGCCACCCGGGACCCCGTCTAAATGCACCAACAAGTTTTATAAACATAATCCCGACCTGCTCGAAGTCTCGGAATACATAAAATAACATCAAAACCAAGAATCACACCTCAAGAAAAAATTAATCAACATTTGAACTTCAAACTTCTTCTAACTAGATCTGAACGCAATGAATCATACTAAGACAACTCAGAATGATGCCAAAATTTACGTAAAAGTCACAAATCACTATACGAACCTATTCTTAGGCTCGGAATACCATAGAGACAACTATAACACCAAAGTTCACTTCAAATTAAACTTAGAAATATTTAAAGCCTTCAAGGCCCCAACTTTCAACAATAAGTAGTGAAACGCTCCTGGTCTACCCGAAACTCAACCCGAACATATGTGTTTGTCCAGAATCATCATACAAACCTATTGGAACCTTAAAATCCTAGTTCGGAGGTCATTTACTCATATTGTTGACTCAAGTCAAACTTCGCCACCTTAGGCCACTGCTATGGAACTAAGTGTTTCGATTTCAACCTGAACCCTTCTAAAACCAAGCTAACTATCCCCGCAAGTCATAAAATAGTAAAAACACATACGGTAATTCTTAAATAGGGGAAATGAGGCTCTAGAAAGAAAACAGTCATTCGGGTCGTTACAACACAACAAGGTAGTATAGAGTGTTACCTCTGGGAAATAAGTTGTAGCTTCTGAGTCCTTGAAATATGTTTTACCTATGAGGTAAGAGTTGTAGAGTATCTCGTAAGTCAAATGTTGTAAATTAGTGTAAAGTGTTTCCTTTGCAGCATAACTTGTAGACTAACGATATTCAACGAACAGAGCAAAAATATTTTTTAGTGCTCATCACGTTTTTGCTAACAAATTTCAATCTAGCTTCCTCAATTATTCATCAAATTTATTAAAATTTCAACCACTTAATCACAACCCCAGAAAATCCTAACAAAAATATTGGATCAAACTTTTATTAACTCATAAAACTCAATTTTTTGTTGGTTGGTTCCAAACACACACACAAGTATACGTGGTCGACAAGTAACAAAGCTATGAGAAAGTATCATCCCAAAAGGATTTATGATTAACGATCGTCCAATCTAAACTAGTTATAGTTTATTTCTCAAGAAATTATGACGAAGATGATTGTGATTTTACTACCAAAAATAATACAACATTACTAAACAATCAAGAATGCAAGGATGCACGAAAAATAAGCAAATACTTAGAAAGAGTTCAATGAGATGGGAATATTCCGAGGTTATGGGATTGATATCTCTCCTATTGCGTTCTTCCGGTTGATTTAATTACTTGATTTATCTAATTTGTTGGTTAACAGGGTATATTATGCTCGTGAATTTCTTTCGATGCTTCGCTCGCCTTTCAAGCCAGCCTACTACTATATGTCTATAGAATTAGAATTAACAAGAAAGCATGTATATTTCCTGCGAAAATAACCAAGTAAGGTAACTAGAATATGTCTATCCTAATCGCAAATCTATCTTTGATGCCCAGATTCAAGAACTTACTCTATTCAATCTTATATGCAATCTATAATTCCACTTTCGAGTTCAACTATAAATTCGTAGATAGTATTATGTTGTTAGCTACGCAAAAGAATAATTAAGTGCAATAGCGAATAAAAAATTTAATATGATAATTCAAGTAAAATAATTAATTGTCAAACAACAATAGCCAAGTACAACCCATAACCCCAGAATAATGAGGTTCTTAGCCACTCATTTTTACAAACACAATAAAAGTATTATTTTTAAACATAGAAGCTATGAATAATAGATGAAAGATGGAAGAATCGATGAATTTCGTGCTCCATTTGTGCTTTTATGCCTTTGCCTCCTTCAAAATTAACCAACTCTTCACTAATCACATTTAGGGGGTATTTATGGGTTAGGGTGGGAGTCTCCAAGTCCCAAACCAAGTGGAAAATATTTAATGCATAGACTAGTAAAGGGACCAGGTCTCAGAGTTCGCGAGGCATGGCCTGTAGCGTCCCCCAGAGCTCGCGACGCAAGCTTCCACGCCTGGAGCCAGGCGTCGCTTGGCCTGGTGCCTGGTTCCAAGACTTGTCCGATTTTTGCCTTTTCGTGCTCTCTTTGTGTTTTTTGTATATCCTTGTGTGCAACCTTCACTCGTTTTCATCCTTCAACGATCCTACATATAAAAATGACACAATTAAGTCCAAATGTCGCAGATGTTATCATTAAAACATACAAAATGTAAGGAAAGTAATACACTACAAATATACATTTATAGCAAATTTTCATTATCCCACACTTAAACGTTACGCGTCCTCGAGTCAACCGATAATTTACACTATCCTTGAGCACTTTATATTTACACATTTGAAACACACTACACTAATGACCATGGTTAATAGCAGTAATTAAACTTTAGCATACGCAATCACATACACTTCCCTTTACTTATGTCTTTCTTCAAAAATATTCACAACAAAGACAACATGATCATAACCATCCTAGACTCAAAAATCATCTCAATGTCAAAATGAATTCATGGATTGAACACTTAACATCATATAGAAATCTAATAATGTTACTTATCCCTCGTGAAACCATGTGCTGTCACGGCCCAAAACCCCAACCACGAGGGTGAGATAGCGCCTAACATTCACTTGCTAGGCAAGCGAATGTTAGCTAAATAATTAACCAATTTTCATAGTTTAAAAGCAGAATAATAATGATTAACAATTGGTAAAATTTGTAATACATATGATAAATCCATAAATAATACGGTCTATACTAATCTCAAAAATCCAGAGTCACAAGTACAACTAGAATACTACAAATATGGTTTGAATGAAATACAACTATTTGAAGCAAAATAAATAGTAAAGACAAAATAGAAGGGGATTTCAGGGACTGTGAACGCCAAGCAGCTCTACCTCAACTCTTCTAGGCAAGTCAGATCCGAGTGAACTCCTCTATGCACCGTTGGGCCCAACACTGGGATCTGCACAAGAAGTACAAAAGTGTAGTATGAGTACAACCGACCCCATGTCCTTTGTAAGTGTCGAGCCTAACCTCGACGAAGTAGTGATGAGACTATGGCAAGACACTCACAATAAACCTGTATGGGCAATAAATAATACAGTGAAATATTAAAAAAACTGATAAACTCATAAGATTGGTACCCGAGGGTCAACTAACAAAAGGCCCCAGAATAACATCGTCTCAAAATGCTCATATCATTGTACTGGAATAGAATATTATAGCTACAAACATATCATACTCCGTTTCTTCGCGCAACTCGATCCCACATTAACACAATATTTGTTGTGGCGTACAACCCGATCCCACATAATAAATATCTATTGTAGCATGAAACCCGGTCCCAATATCATATCAATATCTGTTACGGCGTGCAATCCATTCCCATTCTAAATTTATTATAATGAACAACTCAACACGACCCAATTCTGTAATCTCAGCACAAAGGAAATAAAGAGTACAGACATCGAGGAACTTCCAGTGCAAATAGAGAATAACAAATACCTAGTATTGACAAACCTCGTCAAGTCATCAATACAAGAATAGCTAAAGGACTCCCACGATCGTACACAATATAACATAGTGCACAAGTAAGGTACAAAAAATAAAGGCTAGTAAAGACATGAATCAATGAAGATATACAATTAATACATGTAGGAACATATAGCATGTAAGAATGTATTGATTTAAGGATGAATGAACCAAAACACTATCACGGCCCAAAATCCGGCTAGTCATGATGGCACTTAACCCAAATCGCTGGGTAGACCAATTAACAGTCAACACATATCAAATAAGAAATATAGGAGTCAATGAATAAAATAACTAAACTTCTACACAAAATTCCAAGGATTGATAATACAAATTATGAGCTTCTAAGACTTAGAATTTACAAAGTTGGTACGAAATAAATTCATCATATGTTCAAAATAAACATAAACAGATTTGAAAATCTAGAGCTACCAAGGACAAATGGCAGCTATAACCGGAACACATGTACATCTTCAATTCTAGCTCCTGCCATGTACAGCGACATGAGCTCCAAGATCTGCACGCAAGGTGTTAAAGTGTAGTATGAGTACAACCGACCTCATATACTCAATAAGTAACAAACCTAACTTAGGTTGAAAGTAGTGATGAACTCGGAAGACGGTCAGAGTCCAATACTAATAGCTAATAACAATTCGTAATAATATAATGAGAACAGTAAAGGAAAATAACTCAAGAGATATAGGCTCAGCTCGTTCACAATTACGGAAAAGTAAGCATGCTTTTCAAGTAAAACAACAACAATAATAATAATAATAATTATTATTATTATTATTATTATTATAATAATAACAATAATAATAACGCAACAACAACAATAATAATAATAATAATAATAATAATAATAATAATAACAATAACAATAACAATAACAATAATAATAATAACAATAATAATAATAATAATAATAATAATAATAATGATAATAATAATAAAAAATAAAATAAAAAAATTCATTATGGCCTGCTAAGGCGTGCAGCCCAATCCTCAACAACACTCTCAATACGGCTCTAAAGCTCACCTCAGTCATCAACCTCTCAAGTCACAACGCCTCACAATCTCGTGTCACTCAGCCCAACAAACACAACATATGGGAAACAATGATAACATGCGATGTAATAATGAATGATGAATAGAGAGTGAGATATGATATGCAAATGAATAATCATGGCTGAGTGTATAATTATAGTTAAATTAGATAACCCAAAACAACATAAATATCCTCATCAAGTCTTAGCCAAATAACCACATAGCCTAAATATGCTTTCTAACATGAATCATAGCTTCAATTAATCTAACAAGTAGTAAAAATGAGAATAAAACAAGACATGATTGCAATACAATACAAAAGTCAACTAGGATCATGATTACTACGGTGCACGCCCGTCACCTAGAATGTGTATCACCTCAACACATCACAAATAAAATGGTTCCCAAGGATAATTACCCTCAATTCTAAGTTTAGAAATGTTATTTACCTCGAACAAGCCGAACAATATCTAGAAATGCCATCCCTCGCGAATCAACCTCTAAATGACTCGAAATTGCCAAAAGCAAATCAAACATATCAAATAATGACAAAAGAAATAAAACCAAACGATAAAGGTCGAATCTTTAATCAATTACTCAAAATCAACCAAAACCTCAACCCCGAGCTCGCACCTCCAAACTCGACAAAACTCGTAAACTCGGACAACCCATTCGAATACGAGTCGAACCATACTAATTTTAGTCAAATCCAACCCCGAATCGAGGTTCAAATCTCAAATATTCAATTTAGAAAATTTTAGACAAAAAACCCCAGTTTCTCTTTCGAAATCATCAATCAAATGCCAAAAATCAAAGATGAAATCATGGAATATAATCAAAACTGAGTAGAAAATACTTACCCCAATCCATGTGGTGAAACTTCTCTCCAAAATCGCCCAAATCTGAGCTCGAAATCACAAAATAAGATAAAATGAACCATCCATCGAATATATTATGTGCTGCCCAAGCAACTCCGCATTTGCGGTGGCGTCTCTTTTGCGACCACGACTTAGCTTTTACGAGAACCACTGAAACCCCGACTAATCGCATCTGCGGACAACACCTCACATCTACGAGCCCGCAATCAAAAAATGGATGTCACAACCCAAATATCAACATGTCATGATGGCGTCTATCACAGTACTAGGAAAGCCGACAATCAAAAAATAACTACGCATTTTAAATGGGAAACATGATGTAATAAGTTTAACAGTGAAAAATCTCATAAATAACCAATAAGAATAATTGTGACTCAAGTACAAAATTCCCAAAATCCGGGTGTCACCGAGTACATGAGCTACTAAGTGTCAACACGGTCTAAATCTCTAAAACTGAAAAGAAAGAAAGTCGAGGTTTGCGGACATCAAAGAAGCTACCTCAATAGTCTCCTAGCATATACTGCTCCGAGTCTAGCAACCACAGGGTCCAGATGTACCTGGATCTACACATGAAGTGCAGTGTGTAGCAAGAGTACAAATTACCGAATGTACTCAATAAGTAACAGGACTACCCTTGGGCTGAAAGCAGTGACGAGCTCAGAAAGGCATAGTCCAAATCCAGATAATAATAGTACAAATATAACAGGGAACTAATAGTAATAACTCAGAGAAATCCCATGATCAATTCGTACACAGTACTGAAATGTAGACATAGTCTCAAGTTCAACAATTTAAGCTCAATACAGATAAAATATGCCAACTATAGCCAGCATAAGAAATGTTACTTCTCTATGACTACATGACAAATATGCATGTTTTCGGTAATGTAATACAGTAATAAACTCATGTACTCACACTCTCAAAGTTCTCAGTCTCTCTCAGACCGATCAATCGCTCAGCACTCACAGTCTCTCAGACCGATCAATCGCTAAGCACTCACAGTCTCTCAGCACTCTCAATTACTCGGCAACCACACTCAGCACTCAACGGTACTTGCTCTCACTGCTGGTATGTCAGACCTCGAAGGGGCGGATCTTGCCCAAGCGCTAATATAGGCCAACATGGCATGTTGCGGCGTGCAGCCCAATCCCATAAATATGTCAATAAAGTCTATTCCAGCGTGCAGCCCGATCCCATAAATATCACTCACAAGCCGGCCCTCACGCCCCAACTTAGTCATCAATCTCTCCAGTCTCTCGGGCTCACAAATCTCATGCCAATCAGCCCAATCAATGATAACATGATGTAACAATAAATGCTAATAAAGACTTAGATATAATATGTAAATGATGGATGTGACTGAGTACACAATTGCAATTTAGGCAAATAAATCAACACCAGAAATGACATCAGTGGATCCCAACACAATAAGCATATATCCTAAGCATGATTCCTAACATGGATCACAACTCAATTACTCTAACACGTAGGGATTACATGAAAAGCAATAATATTTGATAAATACACAATACCACAAAATAACTGAGTCACAATTACCACGGTGCACGCTCACACAATTGTCACCTAGCATGTGCAGAACCTCAATACCGACCATATAACAGAAAAATCCAGGGATTCATACCCTCAGTACCAAGTTTAGAAGTGATACTTACCTCAAATTGCGCAAATCCCAATTCCAACAAGACCTTGCCTCGAAAATATGCCTTTGAATGCCACAAACAACTTAATACAATCAATACAAGTTATAGGAATTAATTCCATATGATAAAGCTAAGTTCTTTAACCAAAGTCAAAAAGTCAATCAAAAAAGTCAACCTCGAGCCCACATCTTGGAACCCGACAAAATTCACAAAATCCGAACACACATTCAATAACGAGTGCAACAATGCCAAAATCATCCAATTCCGACCCAAATCACCTTTCAAATCCTCAAAATATAGTTTATAAAGTTTCCAAAAATTTCCACGATTTTTTAAACCCAAAACAAAAATAATATGGTTAAAACAATGATAGATTCATGTATATTAATCAAATCCAAGTTAGAATCACTTTCCTTAATCAACTCCTTGAAAATACCTTCAAGAATCACCCAAAACCGAGGTATCTAGCGCAAAAGATGAAAAATGGGACAAAACCCTCGATTTCGAAATAATATAATGTTGCCCAGATGCCTTTCTTCGCGAACATGGAAAGTGCCTCGTGTTCGCGAAGCACAAAATTCTCAGCTGCCCAAAATCCTCTTATGCGAACACGAGACCTCCCTCGCAAACGCGATGACCAATTAACCCATGCCTACATGAATGCGAACCATCTTCCGCGAACGCGAAGGCTTACAAGCCTGGTGTCCCACCTACCTTACCCTTCCACACGAACGCGAGCCCCCCATCGCGATCGCGAAGCACTGACTCCCTAGACCTTTGCGAACATGTGGCCTTCTTTGCGAACAAGAAGCACAATCTTCACCGGTCACCCAGATACACATCGCGAATGCGAGACCTTTCTCGCGAGACCTCTCTTGCAAACGCATATAAGAAAACCAGACACCAGAAATTTTGTAGCTCAACAACGACAAACTCAATCCGCAATCAATTTGAATCTCATCCGGGGCCTTCGGGAACACACCCAAACATACCAACACATCATAAAACATTGTATGAACTTAGTCGAACCCTCAAATCACATCAAACAACATCAAAAATATAAATTGCACCCAATTCAAGCCTAATGTACTATTGAACTTCCAACTTCTAAAACCAATGCCGAAATACACCAAATCAACTCCGATTGAACTCAAATTTTGCACACAAGTCATAAATGACACTACGGCCCTATTCCAACTTTCGGAACCACAATTCGAGCCCGGAAATAACAAATCGAACTCTCGGTCAAACTTCTCAACTTTCCAACTTTTACTAATTCAAGCCAAAATGGCCTACGGACCTCCAAATCAATATCCAGACACACTATCTGAATGGTGCGCTCGGACTGTCCGTCCGTATAAGGGTGGAATATTGTACTCAACTCAACATGTGTGCCTAACTCTCGTTCCACTACTCTCCAAAACTCTGATGTGAATTGTGTGCCCCGATCTGAAATAATGGACACCGGCACACCGTGAAGGCGAACAGTCTCTAGGATATAGATCTCAGCCAACCGCTCTGAAGAATAGGTAGTCCCAACTGGAATGAAGTACGCGGACTTAGTTAAATGGTCCACAATCACCCAAACAGACTCAAATTTCTTCAAAGTCTATGGGATCCCAACTATGAAGCCCATGGTGATAGCTCCCATTTCCACTCAAGAATATCAAGCCTCTGAAGCAAACTGCCCGGCCTTTGATGCTCGTACTTTACCTGCTGATAGTTCCTGCACTGAGCTTCAAACTCCACTATATCCTTCTTCATTCTCCTCTACCAATAGTATTGCCTCAAGTCCTAATACATATTTGTGGCACCCATATGAATGGAATATCGCGAACTGTGGGCCTCCTCAAGAATCAACTCACATATCCCATCCACATTTGGCATACAAATCCGACCCTGCATCCGCAACACCCCATCATCTCCAATAGAAACCTCCCTGGCATCACCGTGCTGAACTATGTCCTTTAGGACAAGCAAATGGGGGTTGTCATATTGACGATCTATGATGCAAGCACATAAAGAAGACCAAGAAACCACGCAATCTAGAACCCGAATAGGCTCTGAAACATATAACCTCCCGAGCTAATTGGTAAAGGCCTGAACATCTGATACAAGCGGTCTCTCACCAATAGGAATATAAGCAAGGCTACCCATACTCACTGCCTTTCTAATCAAGACAACGGCCACCACATTGGCCTTCCCGAGATGATACAAAATGGTAATATCATAGTCTTGTAACAACTCCAACCATCTTCGCTTCCTCAAATTTAGATCTTTGTTTTTTAACAAGTGTTGCAGACTCCGATAATATGTAAATACCTCACAAGACACATCGTAGATATAATGCCTCCAAATCTTCAATGCATGAATGATAGCTGCCAAATCTAAATCATGAATAGGGTAGTGTTTCTCATGACTCTTCAACTGACGTGAAGCATAAGCAATCACTCTACCTTTCTGCATCAAGATACACCTGATACCAATCCGAGAAGCATCATAATACACTATATAAGAATCTGATGCTGAAGGCAGAACTAGAACTGGAGTTGTGGTCAAGGCAGTCTTGAGCTTCTGAAATCTCTCCTCGCACTTATCAAACCACCTGAATGGGGAAGCCTTCTAGGTCAACCTGCTCAAAGGCGCTGCAATGGACGAGAAACCCTCCATAAAACGGTGATAATATATGCCCAAGCCAAGAAAAGTCCTAATCTCGGTACCTGAAGACGGTCTAGGCCAACTCTGAACTGCCTCAATCTACTTCGGATCTACCTTGATCCCCTTACATGACACCACGTGCCCCAAGAACGCCACTGAACTGTGCCAAAACTCACACTTGGAGAACTTAGCATAAAGCTTCTCCTCCCCCAATGTCTGTAGTACAATCCAGAAATATTGTGCATGCTCATCCTGGCTACGTGAGTATACCATGATATCATCAATAAATACTATGACAAACGAATCAAGATATGGCTGGAATGCACTATTCATCAGATGTATCGATGTTGTTGGGTATTGGTCAACCCAAAAGATATCACAAGGAACTCGTAGTGACTATAGCGGGTCCTGAATGATGTCTTCCAAATATCAGAGTCTCGAATTTTCAACTGGTGATACCCAGAACTCAAATCAATCTTAGAGAACACTTTATCTCTCTAAATCTGGTCGAATAAGTCATCAATGTGCGGTAAAGGATAGTTATTCTTAATTAAAAATTTGGTTCAACTGCCTATAGTCAATGCACATCCACATAGTACCATCCTTATTCCTCACAAACAGAACCAGTACACCCCAAGGCGACACACTAGGCTTAATGAACCCCTTATCAAGAAGCTCCTGAAGCTACTCTTTAAATTCCTTCAACTCTACTAGTGCCATACGATACGGAGGAATAGAAATGGGTTGAGTGCCCGGTACCAAGTCAATACCAAAATCAAAGTCCCTATCAGGTGGCATGCCCGGTAGGTCTGTATGGAATACATCCGGAAAGTCTCGCACTATCGGAACATAATCAATGGTAGGAGTAGCAGCACCAACATCCCTCAAAAAAGACAAATATGACAAACACCCCTTCCCAACAAACCATTGGGCCTTCAGATATGAAATCACCCTACTAGGAACATAGTCCAGAGAACCTCTCCACTCTATCCTAGGTAACCCTGACATCGCCAACATCACGGTCTTAGTATGACAATCCAGAATAACATGATATGGCGACAACCAATCCATGCCTAGAATCACGTCACAATCAACCATACTAAGCAATAAGAGATCAACTCTCATCTCCAATCCCCTAATGGTCACCACACATGACCGATACACATGGTCCACAATAATAGAATCACCCACCTGTGTAGATACATAAACAGGCAAAACTAAGGACTCACGGGGCATATCTAAATAACGAGCAAAATACGATGATACATATGAATAAGTGGAACCATGGTCAAATAATATGGAAGTATCCATGTGGCACACAAATAATATATGTGATCACTGCATCTGAAGCAACGGCCTCTGGCCTGTCAAGGAAAGCATAGAATTGAGCCTAACCACCATATGATCGGACTCCCCCTATAGGGAAACCTCTAGCTGCCTGAGACCCACCCCAAGCTGGCTGAGCAGGTGGTGAAGAAACTGGTGCGGAAGTCATAACCTGACCCCTCTACTGAACTGGACCTCTAAAACGATGGGAACACTGCCTCCACACATGTACAAGCTCCCCATTACTCGAAGAAACTCCGATCTACCAATAGTGGTGGAGACTGAATCGAACCCCAAGAACCAGAATAGCTACTAGAATAACCTGGTATAGATGAACCCTGAACTGATGGAGCACAGATGAACTCTGAGCCAGGAAGGCATTGAGAGATAACTTAGCCAGATGAGAATTGTATGAACCATGGCTAGCTGATGCACCATGATGAACCAGACGAGCCATCTCAGCGGGCCTATAAGGGTGACCCCTGCTGTGGTAGGACTACCCTCCGGAAGAAACACCGATGAAACCACCCAAACCACGAGGCCTCTGGGACTCCCTCTCCTCATGCTCCTCACTGCGAACCTGCTCTATACGCCTAGCAATATCAACCACCTTGTCGAACCTAGCATCTGATGCAATATCCCGAGTCATAAAAAGGACCAGTCAGTAGTTGAGGCCATCAATGAACCTCATAATCCTCTCCCTCTCTGTGGGAACCAACTAGATCGTGTGACGAGTTAACTATAAAAATCGCATCTCATACTGGGTCACTGACATACCCTCATAGCGTAGCTGTTCAAACTGCCTATGCAACTCCTCCCTGTGGGTTTGCAGAACAAACTTCTCTAAGAAGAGAACTGAGAACTCATGCCACGTAAGTGGTGCAGCGCCGGCTGGACTGCTCAACTCATAGACCTCCCACCATCTAAAGTTGTGCCCGACAGATGAAAAGAAGTAAATGAGACCCCACTAGTCTCCAAAATACCCTCCGTGTGAACGATCCGTTGGCACCTGTCTAAGAAATCCTGAGCATCCTCTGACTCAACCCCACTGAATACTGGAGGTATGAGCCCCCCAAACCGCTCTAGACTTTTTTGCTCCTCTTCACTCATAGGTGGACCCACCTTGGCCTGAGCAACTGCAACTGGCTAGGCTTGTAGTACCCCCGGTGTCTAAAGTCCTTGGACCACCTACTGTAGAGTACGGGCGGCAGGAGTCTGAGCACCTCCCCCGGCCTGAGAAGTGGCTAGTGCGGCCTGAACTGAAATAGTCTTAGCAAGACTAGTGTGTAGTCAATATCTAGGCCAAATCATCCTTAAGGCCTTGAATCATTCCCACGGGCTCAACCACATCTAGTATTTATTCCTAATCTAGAGCAACTAGTGGCACCACAGGTGCTGCTCTAGCTATTATACGAGCTGCACCTCAGCCTCTACCGCAGCCCCGGCCTCTCACTGCCCTAACTGGTGGTACTGGTGGCCATCCACCCAATCCGATCGCGTGTGTCCTCACCATCTATGAGAGAATAGTATAATAGAAGTTTAGTTTTCCGGAATCAACAAATTCGCATGACAAGAATACAAGGAAGTGAAGTTTTCGAATTGGTTTGGTAGCCTCTCGAATATACGTACAAACGTCTCCGTACCGATCCGCAAGACTCTACTAAATCTGCTCATGACTCGTGAGACCCAAGTAACCTAGGCTTTGATACCAACTTGTCATGACCCAAACTTTAACATGTCGTGATGGCGCCCATCACAGTACTAGACAATCCGACTATCACAAAATAACTTTGCTTTTTAAATAGGAAACATGATGTAATAAGTTTAACACTGAAAAATCTCATAAATAATCGATAAGAATAACTGTGACTCAAGTACAAAATCCCCAAAATCTGGGTGTCACCGAGTACATGAGCTACTAAGTGTCAACACAATCTAAATCTCAAATACAATTGTCTACAAGATAGAACAGTATAGAATAAAACTGAAAAGAAGGAGAGTCGAGGTTTGCGGGCGTCGAAGCAACTACCTCAATTGTCTCCTAGCAGAGTGCTGTGAGTCTAGCAACCAGTAGGTCCAGATGTAGCTGGATCTGCACACGAAGTGCAGAGCATAGTATGAGTACAACCGATCCAATGTACTCAATAAGTAGCAGGACTAACCTTGGGTTGAAAGGAGTGATGAACTAAGAAAGGCACAGTCCAAATCCAGATAATAATAGTACAGATATAAACGGGAAATGACAGTAATAACTTAGAGAAATCCCATGATCGATCCGTACACAGTACAGAAATATAGACATCCTCTCAAGTTCAACAATTTAAGCTCAATAATGATAAATTATGCCATGTATAGCCAGCATGAGAAATGTTACGTCTCTATGACTACATGACAAATATGCATATTCCAGTAATGCAATACAGTAATAAACTCATGTACTCACACTCTTAAGTACTCAATCTCACTCAGCACGCTCAATCACTCGGTACTCGCACTCAGCACTCAATGGCACATGCGCTCACTGCTGGTATCTCAGACTCCGAAAAGGAGGATCCTACCCAAGCGCTAATATAAGCCAACATGGCATGATGCAGCATGCATCCCAATCCCATAAATATGTCAATAAAGTTTGTTGCGGCGTGCAGTCTGATCCCATAAATATCATGCACAAGCCGGACCTCAGGCCCCAACTCAGTCATCAATCTCTGCTCACAAATCTCATGCCAATCAGCCCAAACAATGATAACATGATGTAACAACAAATGATAAAAGAGACTAAGTTATGCTATACAAATGATGGATGTGACTAAGTACATAATTACAATTTAAGCAAATAACTCAACAGCAGAAATGACCTCAGTGGGGCCCAACATAATAAGCATATAGCCTAAGCATGATTCCTAACATGGATCGAAGCTCAATTACTATAACACATTGGGATTACATGAATAGAAACAAGATTTTATAACTACATAGTACCACGGAAACAACCGAGTAACAATTACCACGGCGCACGCCAACAAGCCCGTCACCTAGCATATGCAGCACCTCAACACCAACCATATAACACGCGGAAGGTGCCTCGTGTTCGCGAAGCACAAAATTCTCAACTACCCAAAATCTTCGTACGCGAACGCGAGACCTCCCTCGCGAACGCGATTACTAGTGAACCCATGCCTACGCGAGCGTGATCCATCTCTCACAAATGTGAAGGCTTACAAGCCTGGTACCCCACCTTCCTCACCCTTCTATGCTATCGCGGGTCCCCCTTTACGATCGTGAAGCATAGACTCCCTAGACCTTCGCGAACACGAAGAACAATCTTCACCAATTACCCAGATACACATCGCGAACACGAGACTTCTCTTGCGAATGTGTATAAGGAAACTAGACACCAGAAATTATGCAGCTCAACAAGGCCAAACTCAATCTGCAATCAATCTGAATCTCACCCAAGGCCCCTAGGACCCTATTCAAACATACCAACACATCCTAAAACACTATACGAACTTATTCTAACCCTCAAATCACATCAAACAACATCGAAAACACAAATCGCACCCCAATTCAAGCCTAATGAACTATTGAACTTCCAACTTCTAAAACCAATGCTGAAACACACCAAATCAACTCCGATTGACCTCAAATTTTGCACACAAGTCATAAATGACACCACAGACCTATTCCCATTTCAAACCAAAATCCGAGTGCAGTAACAACAAAGGAAACTCTCGGTCAAACTTCTCAACTTTCTAAACCTTCAACTTTCCAACTTTCGCCAGTTCATACTAAAACAATCTGCGGACCTCCAAATCAATATCTAGACACACTCCTAAGTCCAAAATCACCATACGGAGCTATCAAAACCATCAAACTCCATTCTGGAGTCATTCACACATAAGTCTCTTTCAATTTAGGCTTCCAACCTTGGGACTAAGTGTCCTAATTCATTTCAAAATATCCCCGCAACCAAACCAACTACCCCGTCAAGTCACATAACAACAAACAAACATAGAATAACCAACAAACGGGGGAATTGGGCTACAATACTCAAAGCAACCGGTCAGGTCATTACAACAGACCTATTCGAAGCCTCAAATCACATACAACAATATCAAAACCAGGAATCACACCTCAAATCAAATGTAATGAACTTTTGAACTTCCAACTCTCAAAACGCGTACTGAACAACACCAAATCAACTCGAAATGACCTCAACTTTTGCACATAAGTTTGAAATAACATAAAAAAACTTATTCCAACACCCGAAAATATGACCTGAAACCAATATCGTCAAAGTCAAATTTCAGTCAAACTTATCAACATTGCAAACCTTCAAATTGCCATGTTTTGCCAAATAATGTCGAAACCTTCTAGAAAAATCCAAATGCAAAGTCGAATATACACCCAAGTCTAAAATCACCATTCGAACCTAAGAGAACCATCAAAATTCTGATCCGCGGTCAAACATAAAAAAAGTCAAACTTGGTCAACTATTTTAACTTAAAGCTCCCTAGTTGAGAATCATTCATCCAAATAAATCCTGAATCACTCAAAAATCAAAACCGAAAATACAGACAAGTCATAATACATCATACAAATCTACTCATGACCTCAAACAACTGAACTGGGTGCAAATGCTCAAAACGAACAGTTGGGTCGTTACAAACACGAAGCAGCTTATTGACAGATACCAAGTAAGGCAGTAATAACAAGTAAGGCATGAATAACAAGTAAGGACATGTAGCAAATCAAAGCATGTATGACATATACCGTAAAATAAATAAACATATAAAGGTGAATAGCCCAACCAGCATGCTTGAACCTATGGCAACGTATATGCACTCGTCACCTTGCATATAAGTTGTCCCCACACTTAGTTCATATAGCAAATAGACCAAACAAGTTCAAATTCCCTCAAGTCAAAGTTAAACACGGCACTTATCTCTTTCTGAAACCAAATCAGCAATCCACTGTGGCTTTTCCTTTAGAATAAGCCTCCAAACCAACCGAATCTAGCCAAACATCATTCAGACAATCGAAAATAAGCTTTAGATACTACCTACGAGTGAAAAAGATTCAATATTTAGCTAAATTAAAAAAGTCAACAAAAGTCAATCCAGGAATCGCTTGGTCAAACCCGAGATTCGGACCAAAACCAAATTACCCATACACCCACGAGCCCAATTATGTGATTTGTTTGAAATTTTAACCTCAATTTGAGGTCTAAATCTTAATTTTACAAAATCCAAAATTCTACCCAAAATCCCTAATTTCAACCATGAAATTCATAGATTTAAGGTTAAAAATCAATGAATGATTATTATACAAATACATCAAAACAAGTGGGAAATCACTTACCAATGAAGTTGGGATGAAAATCTCTTCAAAAACCTCTCTAGTCCGAGCTCTAGGTTTCAAAAATTGTGAAGAATGACAAAATCCCAACTTAGAGTTTTTATTTAACTGCGCGTCAGGTGTTCTTCGCGTTTGTAAAGCACACGTGCACATTGGCCTTCGTGTTGGTGAATTCCTCAACACGTTTGTGAAGGAATTTACCCAACCAAGCCTCTGCGTTCACGATGAAGAACTCCCCTGCCTTACCCAGCCATCTCAATACTACGCGTTCGCAAGGGGTCGATCGCGTTCGCAAAGGGTAGTCCCCCCAATACTACACATTCACGACATGCCTCTCGCGTTCGCGAAGACTAACCTGTCTCCAGCCCAAAATTCCCCTTCGCAGTCACGATAGATACTTCGTGATCGCAAAGCATTAAACACCAGCAGAAAACCTAGCAAACGCATAAGGCAAAAATGATTTGAAACCAATCTGAAACTCACCCGAGCCCCCGAGCTCCAATCTGAACAGGAACACAAGTGTAATAACGTGATATAAACTCGTTCTATACCTAAAATCATCAATGTAACATCAAATAACAACAATCGGTCATCAAAACTCAAGTTCTCAACTTGAAAACCCATTTTTCACGATCTTTAACGTAATGGGCTGAAATATGTTCGGGTCACCCCCGGACCCCAACCAAACGTGCATACAAGACAAAAAACATCATACGAAATTTTAGAAATCATCAATATACCGATCTGAGGTCATTTACCAAGAACATTGGTTGTGGTTAACTCAAGCTATTTTTAAAGCTAAAAATCATATTTTCTTTAAAATTCCATGCAAAAACTTTCCGAAAAACAACATGAACCACGCACGTAAGTCATATAACAGATGAAGCCATCATTGATCTCAAAAAACATAAATAAAGGCTATTACTCAAAATGATCTATCAGGTCATTACTTTCTCCATCTCTAAAAGAAACGTTCATTCTCGAACGGACATGGAAAAGTACATGTACTGGTAAAAAGGAGTGGGTATGCCATCTGCACATTGGACTAGGACTCCCACGTAGCCTCCTCCATCGACTGACCCCTCCATTGCACATTCACAGAAAGAATACTCTTAGATCTCAACTTTCAAACCTACCGGTCTAGAATAGCCACCACCTCCTCTTCATAGGCCAAATTCTCATCAAGTTAAACCGTGATGAAGTCCAATACATGTGACATATACTCATGGTACTTTCAAAGCATGAAGATGTGAAATACCATATGTACCCCTGCTAGGCTAAGAGGCAATGCAAGCTTGTAAGAAACCTCCCCAACTCCCTCTAAGATCTAAAACGGACGAATAAACCTCAAGCTCAACTTTCCCTTTTATTAAATTGCATCACGCCCTTCATAGGCGACACTCAGAGAAGAACCTTCCCACCCACCATGTAATTTATATCTCAAACTAATCGGCCCGGATAAGTATTTTGCCTGGACTGAATTGTACGAAGTCGCTCCTGAATCACCTTAACCTTATCCATAGCACCACAGACCAAATCAGTGCCCGACATTCTAGATTCTCCGGACTTAAACAAATCAATCAGTGAACGAGATTGCCTCCCATATAGGGCCTCATACGGAGCCATCTAAATACTCGATTGATAACTGTTGTTGTAGGCAAATTCTATGAGCGGTAGAAACTAGTCACATGAACCTCCAAAATTAATAACACAAGCACGTAACATGTCCTCCAAGATCTAAATAGTGTGTTAGGACTGCCTGTCCATCTGAGGATGAAACACGGTACTCAGCTTGACCCGCGTGCCCAACTCACGTTGCACGGGCCTCCAAAAATGGGATGTGAACTGCATGCCTCGGCTAGAAATGATGGAAATGGGCATGTCGTGCAGGTTGATAATATCTCGAATGTAAATCTAAGCCAACCACTCTGAAGAATAGGAAGTCATCATCGGAATGAAGTGTGTAGACTTAGTCAACTGTCCATAATAACCCAGACTCCGTCATATTTTCTCAAGGTCCATGGTAAACCTACCACAATATTTACTCAACTCCGGTATCTTTAATCTCTGAGTCATTCCACCAAGTTTCTGATGCTCGTACTTCACCTGTTGACAATTCAAACACTGAGATACATAAGCAACAATGTATTTCTTCATTCTCTACCACCAGTAGTGCTATTTCAAGTTACGGTACATCTTCGGGACACTCGAATGAATGGAATAGATTGAATTGTGAGCCTCTTCAAGGACAATCATGCAAAATTGCATAACAATCCACCATGGTGCCCTCCATAAGGTGATGTGTCACAATCATGTAAAATTACTTCCATAGCCTCCTTAGGGACACAACGGTGCACCAACTGATCTACAAAATTTCTAAACAAAAATGGCTTATCACATAGATAAAATCTAACATCATGCATGAATTTTCTCTTGCCATCTGTACAACTCTAAAGGCGTCACCCCACTTACATTGAAGTTCACATAGTCAGTATACCATGGGGCTGTGTGACGCCTCACGGCTAATAATTACTCATCAGGAAAGCTTTCATGAATCTCTATCTTTTCATCAACATGCGCGCGAGTTTCCAAGCGCGACAAGTGATCAACTACCTAATTTTAGGTCCCCTTTCGATCTTTGATTTTCACATCAAATTCCCGCAAAAGAATAACCCATCGAATTAGTTTAGGCTTAGCATCCTTTTTATCAAACAAATACCTGATGGTTGCATGGTCTTTGTAGACGATGACTTTAGTTCCTACCAAGTAGGCCCTGAATTTTTCAAAAGCCCATACTATTTCTAGCAACTCTTTTTCTGTAATCGTGTAATTTATATGTGCTAGATTTAGAGTTTTTCTAGCATAGTAAATCGAGTGAAACACTTTAATTTTCCTCTGGCCCAGTACGACCCCAATTTTCGTGTCACTAGCATCACACATCAACTCAAAAGGCTCCCCCCAGTCTGGGTTGGTGAAAATAGGTGTAGTCATCAATCTCTTTTTAACCCCCTCATACGCCTTCATGAAATGCTCATCAAAACTGAAAGTGTGTCCTTCTCAAGCAACCTGCATAAGGGAAAAGAGATCTTATAGAAATCTTTATGTATTTACGATAGAATACTCCATGACCCAGAAAGCTTTTGACTCCTTTGACAGAAATTGGAGGTGGCAATTTATCAATTGCTTCCATTTTGCCTTGTCCACCTCCAAACCATCTTTGGACACTTTGTGCCTTGAGTACAATCCCTTCTCGTATCATAAGATGAAATTTCTCCCTATTCAGCATCAAGTTTGTCTCTTCACATCTGGAAAGCACTTTACTCAAATATGTTAAGCATTCATCAAAATATGGTCTGAAGACCAAAAAATCATCCACAAACGCTTCAACAGTTTTTTCTACCATATCAGTGAAGATTGCCATCATGCACCTATAAAAAGTCGGAGGTACATTTCACTACCCAAATGGCATTCTCTTAAAAGCATAAGTGCCATAAGGACAAGTGTAGGTGGTCTTCTCTTGGTCCTCTGGTGCAATTAGTAATTGATTATAGCCAGAATGTCTATCAAGAAAACATTAATAATCTTGTATGGCAGCCTATATAATATATGATCAATTAAGGAAAGGAGGAAGTGATCCTTTCTAGTAGCATTATTTAATTTCCGGTAGTCTATGTAAATTCTCCAACCAGTGACAGTTCTAGTGAAATTAATTCATTATTCTTATTTATGGCCACCATTATTCCACCTTTATTGGGAACACACTGTACTGGACTTACCCACTTGCTGTCAGAGATGGGAAAGATAATACATATATCTAGCCACTTTATGACTTCCTTTCTTATCACTTCCCTCATGACTGGATTCAAGCGGCGTTAGTGTTCCACACTTGGTTTGTGCACATCCTCCATGAGAATTTTATGCATACAAAATGTTGGGATAATACCACGAATGTCAGCCATGGTCCATCCAATTGCATGCTTGTGCTCTCTAAGCATGCGAACCAGCTTTTCCTCCTGCAAAACAGACAACTCAAAAGATACAACAACATGTAACGTTTCATTAGCACCCAAATAAGCATAATGAAGGTTAGAGATAAGGGCTTGATCTCCAATCTCTAAGATTCTTCGATGGACGGCTTGGGTGGTGGCCCAGTCGGTCTATCTAGAGGCTCAAAATTAATCATCCCTTTAATGTAAGAACATACATCCAGATGATGCAACATCTCCTTAACCTCATCATCCACTACTAAAAATCAGGTTTTAGCGACGGACAAATTTTGTATCTAAACAGGAAAATCCATCGCTAATCTCATTTAAATAGGAATTGGCAACAGATTATCAAAACATTTTGCTATCTATGAGCGTTTTAGCGATAGATTAGCAATAGCGTTCGTAGATAATTTTAGTTTTTATAGTGATCCAAGTCAATGTTATAGAACAACATAAGTGCTTTCTCTGGAGAGTCATAAAGATATGCACCCACGTCATTTGTTTCTTATTCTTTTTCAACCACAGAGATCATATCTAGATCCTTAGAGTGACTTGGAAGTTGGGCTACCTTGTATACATTAAAGACTGCTTCCAAATTATCAACCTGGAGAATTATTTTTCCTTCATGAACTTTTATCAAAACATCGGTGGTGGATAAGAGAGGTTATCCCAAGATGATGGGGACGTGTTCATCAGCTTGATAGTCCAATATAATGAAATCTGTCGAAAGAATAAATTGCTAGATCTGTAGTAGCACATCCTTTATCACCCCCTTGGAATGGACAATAGAACTATCAGCAAGCTGCAACATGACAGTGGTTGTCCTTGGGGCCCCAACCCTAATTGACTGAAAATCGAGATTTATGTTAGCCCCCAAATCGCAAAGTGCGCGTCCTACATCTACCTTGCCAATTCAAATAGGGATGGTGAATCTCCCGAGATCCTTCAACTTTTGGGGCAACTTCCTTTGAATTTGTGATGTGCACTCTTCGGTAAGCGTTGTTTCAAACTCTGTCAATCTTCTCTTATTAGCCATAATATCCTTGATGTACTCAACATACTTTTGAATTTCATGTAACACATCAACTAATGGGAGATTCAATTGGATTTAGATCAGCATATCATGAAATTTGTTGAACATTCTGTCATCACTCTTCTTCTTCAATATTTGTGTGAAGGGGGTGGTGGCCTTGCAACTTGAGTCTTTTCACTTTTCTCGATTTCTTTCTCAGTTTCCACCACAACTTTAGGAACTAACTCGCCTTCAGGAGTGACTTTTTCTTTCTTTATTTTTGGTACTTCATCCAATTCTCTGCCATTCCTCAAAGTTAAAGAATTTACTTGAGGATGCTTCTCTGTATCACTTGGAAGGGCCCTTGCAGGTCGAGTATTTTGATGTGCATCCAGCTACCCAATTTGCCTCTCTAAATTTCAAAAATCAATCATCAGCTGCTTGTTGTCAACTAACTGCTTTTTCAACATATCATTAGTTCTTTCTTCTACCTATTGTGGTGGCTTTTGGGGTTGGTTGTAGTTTTCTTGAGGTCTGTATTGGTTTTGAGTAGCATGATTTCCACCCCATGAGAAGTTTGGGTGATTCCTCTTGATGGAATTATAAGTGTTCTCATATTGTGCATTCTGGTTCATTAGACCCCTTCCATGCTGGCCCATATATTAAATAGATTCTATATTCACTGGACATTGGTTACTCGTGTGACTATCTACACATATTTCACAAACTGCATTCATTTGTTACACATGTTGCGTCAGCTGTGCTTGTTGTATAGTCATCGCATTTACCTAGTTGGCTAACTTTGCTATATTTGCTCTCATGGCCGAGAAATCATCAAGCTCAATTGTACCTACTGCTCTCTATTTTATCATTCTTCGTGGTTCACCCTCACATTGCAAGTTATGATCATTTGCAGTAAAATTATTTAGTAGAGTCAAAATCTCACTATATGACTTTTGCATGCAAATACCTCCGCAAGCTGAGTCTAAACTCAATTTGGAGGTCTCGTCCAACCCATCCACAAAAGTATGACCCAACACTTCATCAGTTTGACAGTGATGCGAGCAATCTCTGAGTATCGTTTTATATCTCTCACAAGCTTGACGTAGTCTCACCATCTTTTTGTTGAAATCCCAAAATTTGGCTTCTCATTGACTTTGTCTTCTTTGTGGGAAAGAATTTGATGAGGAATTTCCATGCTAGATCATCCTATGTGCGTATTGAGTTTGCTGTCACTTTGTTCAACCACTCATTTGATTCCCTTAATAGAGAAAACGGAAACAAATTCAGTCTAGCATAGTCCTTGGAGACGTTCGGATAGTTATATATATTTATAATCTCCAAGAATTATGTATGTTCCTTTGCGGATCTTCATTCGACAATCCCAGAAATTACCCTATGGATTGAATCAGCTGCACCATGTACTGTGTAAGCTCGATGTGCGCAGTTATCTCAGGC
Organism: Nicotiana tomentosiformis; assembly: GCF_000390325.3. Classification (NCBI taxonomy): domain Eukaryota; kingdom Viridiplantae; phylum Streptophyta; class Magnoliopsida; order Solanales; family Solanaceae; genus Nicotiana; species Nicotiana tomentosiformis. Next base: position 82,762,764 of record NC_090822.1, on the reverse strand, counting down.
TTCACAATAGCCTGAGTCATGTTTGCGAGACTAGGACTTGCAGCCTCAATTAGTGGTCTCTCATCATTCTATGCCATATCGATTGGATGTGGTTGGACTATGATGCCCAACTCTGCAGTTCTTGCTCTTGCTTCCGCCTCCCTCCTTAACTTGTTATAGTCTTTCGGGTTCAGGATTAGGGGGAGGAAGATTGTTCAAACTGTTACTTCTTCTTAGCATTCAAGGTGGACACATGTAGAGTCAGAAACAGTAAAACAAAGTAAAACTCGAACAAAACTAAATAAAAGCTTATTTCATACGAGTAGCTAATTTCTAAATCTCGGGTAACGGCGTCAAAATCTTGTTGATTCCAAATGAATATGCAAGTATACGTGGTCGACAAGTAATAAAGTGATGAAAAAGTATCGTCCCACGAGAATTTATGATTAAATATTGTCCAATCTAAACTACTTATAGTTTATTGCTCAAGCGGTTATGACGAAGATGATTGTGATTTTTACTACTAAAACTTACTACGAAATTACTAAACAATCAAGAATGCAAGGATGCACAGAAAATAAGCAAACACTTAGAAAGAATCTAATAAGATGGAAATATTCTGGGGTTATGGGCTTAATGTCTCTCCTATTGCATTCTTCTCGTTTATTTAATTACTTAATTTTTCTAATTTATTGGTTAACAGGATTTACTATGCTCGCGAAGTTCTTTCGACGCTTAATACTATATGTCTATAGAACTAGAATTAAAAAGAATACATGTATATTTCCTGCGAAAATAACCAAGTAAAGAAACTAGAATATGTATATCCTAATACCGAATTTATTTTCCGATGCTCGGATTCAAGAACTTACTATATTCAATCTTATATGCAATCTATAGTACTCACTTTCGAGTTCAACTATAAATTCATAGATAGTATTCTACTGTTATCTACGCAATAGAATAATTAAATGCAAGATTGAATAAATAAATTAATATAATAACTTAAGCAAAATAATCGACCGTCAAACAACAATAGTCAAGTACAACCTATAACCTTAGAATAATAAGGTTCTTAACCACTAATGTTCATAACAACAATCAAAGTATTATTTTTAAACATAGAAGCTATTAACACTAAATGAAAAATGGAAGAATCGATGAATTCCATTCTCCGCTTATGTTTCTAAGCCTTTGCCGCCTTCAAAATTGACCAACCCCACACTAATTACATTTAGGGGGTATTTATAGGCTAGGGTCGGAGTTCCGAAGTCCAAAACCAAGTAAAAACGTTTAATACACAGACTGGGAAAGGACCATGCCTCGGAGCTCGCGAGGCATGTCCTGTAGCACGCCCCAGAGCTCGCGAGCAAGCATCAACACCTGCTCTGCCTTGCCTGGCACCGGGTTCCAGGACTTGTCCGATTTTTACATTTTCGTGCTCTTTTATGTATTTTGACATTTTTGTGTGCAACCTTCACTCGTTTTCATACTTTAACGATCCTACGTATAAAAATGACACAATTAAGTCCAAACATCGCACATATTATCATTAAAACACCCAAATTATAAGGCAAGTAATACACTACAAATATACATTTATAGCCAATTATCATTGTTCTTCAAAAGTTTCAATTCCAATAATGGTGAAATTGTACTTTTTTCAATAAAATTCGGTCAAATTAGTGTTCAAATAACATTCTAAGTATCAAGAAATAATTCAGCCATTTCAATTGTAGAACCCAGATTTGAAATCTTCTATCATTGACCTTCCTCTTTTCGTTTGTTTTCACCGTCTCTCTTCTCCTTCATCTTCTATCATTTGCTATTCAGTTCTCCTTTATGCTGATTTTGGGATGGGAATGTATTGTTGACCAACTAATAATCATTAAACCTAAGTGAGCCTATTTTCTCAAGACTCTTTTTACTGGGATAAAAAATTAATAGTGGCACAAATGTGTCTTATTTCTATCATTCATCGCCACCGACTACCAACTCAGGTGCATCAAGGGTGTTCAAAATAAAATACTTAGTCCTATCAAAGTATTGGCTTTATACACCAATTTGTTTTTGCGAGGGTGTTTGTCTGACCACCGTTTCGCCTTGGTAGCTCTGCCATTGTGTAAAACCTATAAATATTTATTCCCAAGTATTTATCGCACCAGTAATAAGCTTTTTAAAATTAAAATGAACCCTTTGGAATATATTACCTTAAAACGCTCTAAAATTATTAAAATATAAATGATATTTTTTTCTCTTCTCCTATAGCAGTCATTACTTCGTTCATTTCTTCTTCCCCTTCACTTCATGTATAATATAAAAAGAAAAAATCACCCATTTTGGTTTTTTAGAGCAAAGATACTACCACTATTGGTCAATTCGTAAAATGCTACCAAAATTAACTAAATGCTACTAATATTAGCCATAAATCATTTTTCTATTACAAAATGACTAATCTTTCTTCAGTTTCGAAGCCTTCCGCAACACATTTGATCGGCAACGGAGCTAAAACCCCATTCAATAGTGAGAAGTAGCAATATTAATCGTTTATTTCTAGTTCACTCATGTGATTAGAAGTGAGTGACACAGATTCTATCTCCTCTTTTTAGTTTCCTCTTTTTCATTATTTTTCCGCTAATATTAATTTGTTTGGGTTAGAAAAAACATAAATTACCTATGTGTTTACCTGAAAAATGGTACAGTTGAATTTGTTCGTGGTTTCTAAATAAATGAATCAATTTGATCCCAAAAGATAATGAATTAATCAATTTTCAGGCAAAGATACTTAGCTCAAATGTAGATAAAACGATAGATTTGGAGAGCCTAGGAACAAGGTTTCCAGGCACGATAATAATAAAAACAACAAGCTTGAGAGAGAAATAGTATCAAGATGATGTATTAGAATATATGCTTTGATCCCCAGAAAATCGTATCTTACAATGATAGTTGAGCCTATTATTTATAACTCAGTGGGCGTAATGGTCGGGCCCACCACTAATAACAATTATTGGAGTACGATAATGTAAACCTAACGGTAAACATAAATGCCGAAATTCCTGTACTGGGTCGTTATTCTTTAATGTTGTAGATTATTCTTCATTAAAATATGTCGGGCGCAGCATGCTTAATGCCTTTATGAACTTGCCTTTATCGGTGACACACGAGGTAGATGTGCCCGGTTTTCTGTCCTCCCGACTTTGATTTCACGTGTCCCCTTCTTTGGCGGACACGTATCGTAACATATTTTGCCCAATACAGATAGTCCCCCTGCTTTCCAGTGGCATAACTTTGTGTTACTGGGAAGTTGAAGAGAATCTTCTTTTGGCGGGAATTACTATAATTCCTTTTGAAGGTTACTAACGGTCGATTAGACGTATGCCCCTCCCCCCCCCTTCCCGCATTTAATGCTTAGAACACGTGTCCCCTTATGATTTAGCATGCCATTTGCCGGTTATCGAGGTAATTGGAGACAAGTATTTTAGCCGCCCAAAAGTTTACCTATACGTATCAACTCCCTTCTCCTTTGGGTTTCACCAGTTGCTTGAACTTCCAACTTGAATTCCTGTTCTACATCTCTTCTCTAAATTTTCTCCAAACACAGAACCTTTTCTTCCCCTCTTCCAATGGCTTCTTCATCTAAACGCTCTAGTTCTTCGAAGAATAAGAACAAAAATGAAGATTCTGCTCCTCCAACAGTAAGTTCCATAATCCCCAAAAGGCTCAGTGCTTTGAAGGATTTGGAGGAGAAATTTTTCACTGATAACCCCCGTACATGGGCGGTTAGCAGGTATCCATCTTTTATTTGTCCTTTCAGTATTCCTACTATAAAGGAAGACTACTGCTGCCCGAATTTGGACATCATCGCTCCCGACCTATCGGAGCGAGTGACCCTTCCCAGAGAGAGTTTCACATATTTTTACACGTACCCTTTTACCTTGGGTACGTTCTCTTTGAGTGGGGATCTTAATTCCGTGATAGCGGAATTTTGTCTTCGCTATCAGGTATGATTGGCACATGTAAGAACCTCTGTGTGGAGGACGGTTTTCTGCCTTCGATGCTTGTACTTTAAAACCAGAGAAGAGCTGACCCAGGCTCACATGATGAATCTGTACTCCCCCAAGATCTTCCACAGGGGGATAATAAATCTTTGCAAGTGGTCACCATGCTTTAATTTCTAGCATGGATGATGACAATGACCGAGGGTGGATGGAACGGTTTGTTGCAGTTGCCTCCGGTGACATTATTCCTACGTCCTCATCCTTTCCAGCGGCTTGGAACCGTTCCTGTAAGTTTCTTTCAATACGTTCTCCCCTCCTAAATACTTTTTTACGCTTGTATTGATCTTTCAACTTCTGTATGTTATAGCGACTCGATGGCCCCCACTAATGATAGAAGACTTGGACCGGTGGGTTCAAAATATCTTGGACATCACTACGCCCTAAATCTGCTTGTGGAAAGAACTGTCCATCAAATACAGGTGGAAGGCCAAATATCATGGTAACTATAATTTGCTTTTCTTTAGTTTTTGCATATCTGAATTTAGGCTAAATCTCTTGACTTGTTTGTCAAATTAGGTCTACCCCCGGGCACAGTCGAGATCCCCAAAGAGGATGTTTAGGCCGACCCTACTGATGCGGCGAGGCTACTCCAGGAGGCACTTGATCGAACGGATGCCTCCGGGTCTACTCCGGGCACAAATATTTCTTCACGGAGTCCCCGGCCAGAGAACAAGCAACCAAAAAGAAGGTGTTCCTCTGCATCCGGGGAGAAGAATAAGAGGGAAAAGGTTGATGCCCCCGAATCATCCCAAGTGGCAACGTTGGTCGGTCCTCCCTCCGGGCCGGTCATAGACACCGTAGTGATTAATGATGAAGAATCTAGTGATGAGGGAGCTTCTCTTCATAGAAGACAACGATCCTTATCCTCTCAACAGGATGCTCAACCTGTTGATGCAGTCACACCCGCCGAGGATGATGTCTCAGCACTTTGAGGAGAGTTTAATTTGGTGGAAAATTCCAACTCTCAATATCGGTCCCTAATCGTTGTGCCCGGTACTGCAAGGTAGAGTAACGGGTCCTTGCCATCCTCGGTTGGTGAGCACCCAACAATCAGTGCTGCCTTCGGTGCAGCTGCTTCCCGTTCTTCTCCTTTACCAGCTTTATCACCGTATTCTTCGCCACCAGCAGCTACTACCTCTTTCCAATTTTCATCCTCGTTTCTCCTAACAACACCATCTCCAACGGTCGCACCTGGAAGTGCTAAAGTCGTCTTTCTTCCCTAGTCTCCTATTTATGGGAATTTAGAGCAAAATTATGTTGCCCCTTCTGAAGATCCTCAAAGGAGGAGTAATGTTGCCCTATCGGTCTCTACCGGGTGCAACCTTCTTTCCCGGACGACCGAACTTGCAAATTATCTGAAGCCCTTGGCTTCAGAGAAGGATTGGAAAAAGATTCAGACACTCTCGGGGGAGTGTTTGTTGAACAATGCCATGCATAATGCTGCAGTGGTATGCTTCTTTATTTCCCTTCTATTTTTTCCAGCTTCTGAATGAGTGCATTTTAAGATTTACCTCTTTTTATCTCACAGGTCAATTTTCTTGCTTTCGATGGCCTACAAAGGTTAATCCGCGAGAAGGAGAAACTTTCTTCTGAACGGGATCAGCTTTTGGCGGAACAGAACCGAACTGTTCTTCACCTCTCAGAACTGGAAACCAGGGCCACTGAGGGTGATGTTTTGGAAGCCCGTTTACAGCAAAGTGAGCAATAAGTGGTAACCCACAGCTAGAAAGTTGGGCCGATAAGGGCCGGTTTTGATGAAGTCGAGGCTAAATGGGCTGAGGTACAGAATGTCATTCTTGTTTCCAATGATCGTAAGGTTGCTGCTGTTGAAAGGGTAACTAATTTAGAAGCAGCCTTGAATTCTAAGGCTGAAGAACTTGCTGTCGCTGGGGCGATATATGCCCGGTTGGAGGAGAAGTATAAGAAAACTATCAAGCACAACGGGATCTATAGTTTAATTGTCCATAATCTCGATGTCAGTATTCAGTCTTCTAGGTCCACCCGAGACAATCTTTCTATCGAGATCACTTAGCTCAAAGAAGAACTCAGGCGCCAAAAGGCTTCCCTCGTTGTTGAAAAAACTTACGCCATGTACAATATGAGGAGAAAAACCTTGGAAGAAGCCAAAGCTGGCATTATTTTTATTAATGCAAAAATTGCTTAAGGCATGTGAGCTTGAGTTGGCTGCAAAGAATGGACTCCTGGCGCGGTCTGACTCTCCCGGTTATTCTGATTTTGGTTTCGATATTTCTTATACTGAAGAGGAATCGGAAGGCGATGATGCCGAAGACCCAGTTGGAGAAGATGTTGAGCCATCGGTGGCACCACCTACTGCTCCCGGGGATATGGTTACTTCTCTTCCTCCCTATTCTAGTGATGTTGTAGCCTAGCTTTTTCTTTCCCTGTTTTGTATTTCCTTTTGGTACATCTTTGTAATTAAATATGTATTTTTGCTCAACTATTTGGATTAGTCTTACCTTGCTTGGATATCTGTGCAAGTTTTTAACCCTTATGCATATCTTCCTGCTTTTCTGCATGTGATCTCGGGTGCATTTTCTTCGATGCACTTCTGTCTCCGAGAATTATCCTTTTTACATTAGGGTTTCAATAAGTATTTGCGCAAGTTTGGTTTATGCGTCTTTTTCATATATGGCTTCGGGTGTATTTTTCTCCGATAGCATTTTCGGTTGCGGGCATATATTCTTCCGGAACCAACCCTTTAACAGGAGGGTTTTAATAAGCATTTGCGCAAGTTTGGTTTCTGCATTTTTTTCATATGTGGCTTCGGATGTATTTTTCCCCGATAGCATTTTCGGTTCCGGGCATATATTTTTCTAAAACCAACCCTATAACATGAGGGTTTTAATAAGAGAGGGCCCTCTTATGTTTACGATACTCTTGAAGAGGACATTTCTTGTTCATTACGGCACTAGCATTTGAAGTACTTGTTTAACTTTCAAATGACAAAATTAGCTCATCGTGTAGACAAGAAACAAGATAAAATCAAAAAGGATTTCATTTCATTCCTTCTGTTTCAATAGTTTACATAGGCATATTGCTATGTAGAAAAAGAAGTTTCCATGACTTGTGCTATTTTGTATAACTTGTTTCTTTGGGGCTGGCTATGCAGTTACCAGTCCTAATGATGTGTGGCATTCAATGTTGCCTTGCCGGATTTTCGTTCCCGATTGACGTGGCATTCAGTGTTGCCTTGCCGGATTTTCATTCCCGGTTGACGTGGCATTCAGTGTTGCCTTGTAATCATATCATTATCCCCCCTACCCCCTCTCAGTGTTCTAATGCGAAGAATGCGAGTTGAAACACTGGAAGTCTTGTATCTGCGAAGGTTCCACTGATGAATTGCTATGTAACCCTTTATTCGGTAACATATTTTACTTTCTCCTTAGGAATTCATGTCGTCAAGTGAAAGAATACCTAGCAATCATCTAGTGGTTTGTGCTCGTGAACGATTGTGTAACCTTTGTTTGGTAGCAAACTTAACTCACCATTGAGAATTTACTACCAAAGCAAGATTACCTTATCGTCCCTGAGTGGAGACTTGTTTGTTTGCCTTGTCATCAAAAGTCTTATCGCTGTTGTTTTTGTAGTATGCTTGTAGTTGTTGCCTCGTTAAAAACCTTGCCTGAAAAAATCCAAGTGGGATAAAATGTGGAACAAAGGATAAAAGAGACAGCACATACTTTCCGTTTGACTGTTGTTTGTCAGCAGTAAAATATTTTGAGATGAGCCACGTTCCAATTGCTGGGCAACTTGTCTCCGTTGCGGTTTTCTAACTCGTATGACCCTTTACCGGTGATAGGCGAAACCCAGTAAGGGCCATCCCATGTAGAGCCTAATTTGTCGGCGTTGAATTCTCGGGTGTTCTGAGTCACCTTCCTCAAGACCAGGTCTCCTACTTTAAAATAACGAAGGTTGGTTCTTTTATTGTAATAGCGATCCATCCTCTGCTTTTGGGATGCCATTCTGACATGTGTCAGGTCCCTGCGTTCCTCGAACAGTTCTAAGTTGATTAGCATTGCCTCATTATTTGATTCTTTATTTTCCTGGGAATACCTTAAAGTGGGCTCCCCTACTTCCACCGGGATCAAAGCTTCGGTGTCGTACACAAGGAAAAAGGGGTTTCTCCTGTGCTTGACTTGACCGTTGTTCGGTAGGCCCTTAACGCTCCCGGTAATTCTTCGGGCCAACGACCTTTTATTGCTTCTAACATTTTCTTTAGGTTTTGTATAATTGTTTTGTTTCTTGACTCCGCTTGTCCGTTTGCGCTCGGATGGTAAGGTGAAGAGGTAATCCTTTTTATCTTCAAATCTTCAAGGAAATTTGTAAATTTTGTGCCGATAAATTGAGGCCCGTTGTCGCATGCGATCTCTTTCAGAATTCCGAACCTGCAAATTATTTTTTCCCATAGGAAGTCGAACACTTCGCGTTTTTCGATCATTTGATAAGGACCTGCTCCCACCCATTTGGAAAATTAGTTAGTCAAAATTAACAGGAACCTTACCTTTCTGGGAGCCGGTGGTAGTGGTCCGACGATGTCCATCTCCCATTTCATGAACGGCCACGGGGACAGAATTGAATGCAGGGTTCTGCTGGTTGATGTACTAGTGGTGCGTGGCATTGGCACTTATCACATTTTCGTACAAAGTTTTTGGCATCTTGTTCCATACGGGGCCAGTAATATCCTGCTCGGACTAACTTCAGCACCATGGAATCTGCGCCCGAGTGGTTGCCGCATATTCCTTCATGGACTTCTCTCATGACATAATTGGCTTCCGATACTCCTAAGCACCGGGCCAACGGGCCTTAAAAGGATTTTCTGTACAACTGGCCTTTACTGAAGATATATCGCGCAGCTCTGGCGCGCAATGCTCTTGATGCTTTGGGGTCCTAGAAAAACTTTCCATGCTCGAGATAATCTATTATCTCATTTTTTCGGTCCCAAACCAGACTGGTCAAATTTACCTCGTAATAACCCTCTGTGTCCAAGGCTGAGTTCATCAGTTGTACAACTGTACCCAATTTTGGTCCTTGGATTTCTATTGATGAGCTTAGATTTGCTAATGCATTCGCTTCCGCGTTTTCTTCCCTCGGTATGTGGGTTATTGACCACTCCCAGAATCTTGTCAGTAAAGCCTGAATTTTTACTACGTATTTTTGCATACGCTCATCTTTGGTGTCAAAAATTTTGTAGACCTGATTTACCACTAACTGTGAATCACACTTTACTTTGATGGCTTCGGAGTCAAGTCCCCGGGCCAATTCGAGCCCTGCAATCAAAACTTCATACTCTACCTCATTGTTAGTTAGAGGAATCATTTTGATGGCTTGTCTTAAGGTTTCCCCTGAAGGCGTGATCAAGACTATTCCGAGCCCAGGCCTTTTCAAATTTGAAGCTCCATTCGTGAATAAGGTCCAGACTCCCAGTGGCGGTTCTGACACCATTGTTGCCTATTTGGTAGCCACAGGCAATAGTCCCGGGTTGAAATCGGCCACCAAGTCAGTCATGACGTGATTTAATCATTGTCCTCGGTTTATACTCTATGTCAAACTCTCTTATCTAAACGGCCCGTTTGGCCAATCTGCCCAAGAGTTAGGGTTTATGGAGTATACTCCTCAAAGGAAAATTAGTCACCACTGTTATCGGGTGGCATTGGAAGTAGGGTCTTAGCTTTTGGGCGGCTAACACGAGAGATAAGGCCAACCTTTCTAAATATGGGTAGCGTATTTCTGCTCCCGTTAAAAATTTTCTAAAATAATATGTGGGAAATTGCGTACCTTTTTCCTCCCGGACTAAAACTGCACTTACCGCAACTTTTGAGACCGCCAGGTAGACCAGCAATGATTCTATTTCATTAGGTTTCGAGAGCAACGGAGGGCTTGAAAAGTATTTCTTCAATTCCTTCAAGGATTTCTGACACTCTGGCATCTACTCGAAGTTGTTTTTCTTTTTGAGCAGCGCGAAGAAGCGATGACACTTCTCCGATAATCGGGAAATGAACCTGCTCAAAGCCTCTAATTTGTACTTACTTTACGTTGAATAGTTGATTCGGGATGTCCTCTATAGCCTTGATTTTGTCGGGATTCACCTCAATTCCTTTTGTGAGACCAAGAATCCTAAGAATTTACCTGATCCAACCCCGAACGCACACTTCTCGGGGTTAAGCTTTATATTATGCTCCCTCGGTGTGTCAAACATTTCTTGCATATGTCTCAGATGCTTACCTGCATGTAGAGACTTAATGATCATATCGTCTATATATACCTCTATAGTTCTTCCTATTTGTTTTTCGAACATCTTATTTACGAGCTGTTGGTAAGTGGCTCCGGCGTTTTTTAGTCCAAAGGGCATTACGTTGTAACAATATGTACCAAAAATTATTATAAACGAAGTCTTCTCCCGATCTTCCGAGTTCATCTTGATCTGATTGTACCCAGAATAGGCATCGAGGAAACTCATTAACTCGTGACCGGTCATAGCGTCGATCATTTGATCGATATTTGACAATGGGAACGAGTCCTTCGGACATGCCTTATTAAGATCTTTATAATCTACGCACATGCAAAATTTATTGTTCTTCTTAGGAACTACTACCACATTAGCTAGTCAGTCCAGATATCTTACCTCTCGGATTGAACCAATCTTAAGTAGACGAGTTACCTCTTCTATGACGAATTTATTCCTTGCTTAGGCTATAGGGCGCTTCCTTTTCCTTACCGGAGGTATGCACGGGTCCAAGCCTAACTTGTGCACGGCTATCTCTGTTGGGATTCCTGTCATATCCTCATGCGACCATGCAAAACAATCAGCGTTAATTATAAGGAATTTAATAAAATCTGACCTGAGCTCTGGGTGTAGTCCTGTTGCCAAATGGAATTTCCTTTATGGGAATTTTTCAAACAGTGCAACCTGCTCTAGTTCTTCTGTCGTGGATTTCTTTGCGTCTATTTCTTCTGGTATTTGAAAATACCTTGGTATATGATATTGCTCCGACTTTTCTGGCCCCGGGGAAACTTCCTCCGGTTCAGAGGCGAAAGAAGATTCTGGTAACTGCTATACCTTGATATTTTCAACGAATTCCAACCATTAAGGGGGAAAAATCCCTTTTTACCTAAGTTTCTTGAATATTATATTACATTGATAATTTTCTTGGTTATTTTTTGTAGCATAACTTAATGACAAATTATTGGTAAGTATTATTTATTTGTAGCTAATGTTGTAGTTTGCTCTATAAAAAAAGTTAACACAGGAAAAATAAATAACGGGAGAACTTGGCAAAATACCCATGCGCAGGAAAAATATTACCCTCCCCTACCCATTACCTTTTCCCCTGCCCATTGTTTTTAATACCTAGCCATATGAAGCCAATTCAAGCTACTATAAACCAAGCAAAACCAAGCCAAACCAAATCAAATCAAGTCAAGCCAAGCCAAATTAAGCTTAGTCAAAATGGATTTTAAAAAAAAGTTAGGATGGGTGGGTAGGTAAGGGTAATTAATTTTAATTAGGTAGGCATATATTGTAACTAGTTTTCAAATGGGTAGGAAAGGATAATAAATTTAGGGAATCTTACATAAATATCCCTAATAAGTCCTAACTTACCAACTTATAGTCATTAATTATAGACTTCCCAAAACTAGTCAAGCAAATATAAAAATTAAAAATTCAAAAAAATAAGGTTCTTTCTCTTCAAGAATTACATGCAAAGATCTCATTCCATATTTTTAAGTGTGATCAATACCATTAGAAGCAAGACGGAAAAAAAATTCATGGATGAGGTAACAAACAAGGTGATGGAATATATATATATATATATATATATATATATATATATATATATATATATATATATATATAAGATTCCAAAATCTAAGCAAAACACAACCTTTTTTCAATGAGTATAGTTAAAATTCATTGAAAACATATAGATAAGTCAATATATAAAATTTGAGGAAGATTGGAGGTGATTTGGATTGATTTGGTATCAAAAGTCGTAGTTAAAATCGAATTCAAAAATTATTTCTGCGACACATGTATCAAACATGTATCACAAACAGAGGTATATGTGAGTATACATGTGATACATATTTGATACAAATATGATACATATGTGATACACAAATGATACAACGTGTGATACATATATCATTTTTTTTTCATGTTCATCTTCTAATTCGAATTTTCAATTCAATCTACCTCAAAACTCCACCAAATCATCCCAAAACTGATATTCAAACTCCTTACGATGTATCCAATCTATACTAACAACACTCACTAAAAAGAAAGCAAAAATTTAACCTTTTTTTGCTACAAATAGCTAATTTGGCTAATATTGATAACATTTAGCTAATATTAGTAATATTTTGTGAATTGGCCAATTTTTTTAATATGCTACTTATAAATGAATATTGCTGGTAAATTCCTATTAATTTAAGCTCAATGGGTATTTTGCATAGATTGCTCAAAAAAACCAGATGCCTTCGTCCCGAAATTGTATTGGGCCATATCGAAATTAACATGGGGTATTATCACTTTTATCCCGCGATAGAAACTATTTACATATTATAACCAAAAATATATATAAAACATATATATATTGTCATTTTTCCAATTAATATTCACGAATTGAGAGGGATTTGTCCCATCCAAGTCGAATCATGGACGTTATTGGGCCAACTTTGATATCATGATGACGTTACAACTGTAGTCTTTGACGTCATCAATCTTAGTAGGAAATAAGGTTAATGAAATCCCAAGGATACAATATAAAAGTGTATATAATTCTGAAAGAGAATCTAATTCTGTATTCATTTGGGATTTGAGAAAAGTAAAAGGTTGAGGATTTGTTCTCACGGATATCTAGGTTAGTTTTTCTCTACGGTTCTTCTCTTTGCTTTAACAATCTTTCTTTTTCTTTTTGCTCTTTTTGCTACTTGTCTTTTCATCTATTTATTTTATTTTGTCTCAAATTCAAGTAATAAAAGGTAATTATCGTACTTTATCTATCCCAAATATGGTTACTCACACCGTATGTAAAATAATGATTTGAATATTGAAGTTTTTTTGTCACTAAATTTCCTCAATCTGTTTTACATTATTTTTATTTTCGAATAGACTGAACTATTTTTATTTTACACTGTATTTAAATATAATTTTCTTACTTCGTGTCTGCATTTATTTCCGTTATGCAAATTCAATAATCATTTTCCTTTTAGTATGTCATAAGTATCAATTAATATAATGTTTTAGCTGTATTCTTTTTTAATATAAACACATGGCGCAATTACACTTACCACTTCCTTAAATTCTTAGAGAAAAATAAAAGTATTTAACATAAAATTTGGAGATCTGACCTCCTGACTTCAACTTCTTTATTGAAGTAAGGAGCTCCTTTTATGGAAAGTCAAATCAACAATTCAGTATAAGAATATAGCAATACCCGAAAAGAGTGAGTAAATCATTTAAATAAAATAAATCTAAAATTTTATTTTTTATTGTCATATTCCGTGATAAGAATAGACGAATAAGCCATCTCCATCTCAGACATAAAATAATACAAAAATATAGTTTATTTCAAAAATTAAACTCAAAACTGATTTTCCCAAAATCAAATTAAAATCAAAATTAATACTTATAAGTGTGATGGAATTAAAAAAAAAGTACTCTATCTCTCTATCTCTGCGCACGTTAAGCGTGCTTGCTAACAAGCGCTGATCGAAAATGGGGAGAGGAAGACGGACTGCGACAAAGGTTCAATTAGCTGAAGCTCATTATATCAGGAAGTCGGAATAAAAGTTTGGGAAGAATTTCACCACAAACAGGAACCCTAGGATGCGAAAAGAGAAAGATATCGATCGTGCCTAATTCTGAAGGATCTAGTCAGTGGCGAAGCCACCTTATAGGAAGGGGTGTCAAACGACATCCCTTCGCAAAAAAATACACTGTTTAGGTAGGTAAAAAGAATTATATGTTTATATACTATGTATTGACTCGCCTTAATTTTCTGATATGTTTACTTTTATATATTTTGACACTCCTTGATAAAAATTCTAGCTCTGCCATTGGATCTAGTGCCATGAAGATGAATTCACCACACATTCTAATAAATTCGAGTCCTAGTATGATGAAGTGCACACCTAAATCTGCTGATGTGGTAATTGGTGTGGGAAGCCCAGCAACAACAATTGTTTCATTGCTTGTTACTGTCCCATTTCCTATTGTAGCGAGAACAGTGAGCATCCAAACTTAGAAGATTATGACGACGAAAGGAGTACTCAACCAAGAGACTACTGGCAGTACAAGCAAAACAATCCAAGTGGAGGAGCAAAAAGGATAGGAAGAGAGTACTACCAATGTACCAATTCAGGAGACAACAAAGTCAGATTCTGGGAAGGGTGAGAAAACTTGGGTAAATTTGTTTACTAGTAACAGGATGGTTGCAAGGGGAATGGACCTAGTGTTCATACCTCATATGATTCAAGATGGAGTCAGGAAAGTCCAATTACAACAGGAGGAGATGGAAGCTGAAAATGCAAAGTGGCAGAAGGCTGTTATATTGTATGTTATTGGGGATTCTCCATCAATAGGAGCCATGGAGCGTTTTATATCCTCATAATGGAATTTTGCTGCTAAGCTAAAACTTTATTACCATAATGAGGGATATTTTGTTATATTGTTCAGTAACATGGAAGATAAAAATAAGGTGTCGTACTCAGAGCCACACACTATGGGAACGAAGCCAATAATACTGAAGTCATGGTCAGGTGATTTTAACTTCTATGATGAAGTCCTAAAGAATATACCATTGTGGGTTAACTTTCCAAATTTGCCTTTGAATTGCTGGGGAAGGATTACTCTAGGTCGATTGCAAGTGGTTTGGGCTGCCCTATATATGCTGATGAATGCACAACCAGTACAACAAGGATCACTTATGCTAGAGTCCTCATTGAAATTGATATAACTAAAGATCTACCAAAGAGCATCATTGTGCAAGACCCATTGAGGAAGGAGTTTGACCAGATGGTGAAGTATGATTGGGTTCCACAATACTACAAGAAATGTCTTATGGTTGAACATGATTGTGATGGAGTACAAGGCGTAGCTGGGGCACATGAAAAATTCCAAAAGGGAGAACAATATTAACGAAGGGCAGAAGTAACAAAGCAACAGGACAAAACTCACAATGTAGGTACAAATATACAGCATGTAAGGAATATAAAGCTAACAGTTCAATGGGTTGCAAGAGGTCCAATTAAACAAGATAGAAAGGACATAGGCAAGCAAGCAATTCAAGTTCAACATAGTGAGCCACTGATATTAGATGGAGACCAACAAGTCTGGTAAAAAGCAAACGAAAGGGGAGGACAAACAAGCCCATCTCAGCAAATTCTCACCATTACTAATAGATTATCTCCATTAAGAGTGGAAATACATGAGGAAAGCACAAAATGGATTGAAGATGATGATCCTCAAGGTTGCATAGGAGCAGATGTAGAAGAAGCATCAACCCAACCTAACTCTACATGAAGATAGCTACTTAGAATGTGAGAGATTTCAATAAGATATATAAGCAAAAGGAGATGAAATTGTTCTTGCAGATTAATAAGATCAGTCTTACAGCAATAGTTGAACATAGAGTACAAGACAATAAGGCAAAGAAAATTATAAATAAATGTACCAATGGGTTGAGCTAGTGTTCCAATGTTACTTCTAATGACATAGGACGGATATGGATCTTTTGGGATCCAAATAGCATTCAGTTTAATATGCTACAGAATCATACACAATTCATACATTGGATAGTTCATAGTATTAATTCTAGTTGTCAGTTTGATTTTACTGCTATCTAAGGCTTACATACAATTGCCCATAGATGTGCTTTGTGGGATGCACTAAGGGATTTAGACTCATAGACAAATAGCCTCTGCCTAATCATGGGTGATTTTAATGCAATACTAGATATAGAGGACAGGATAAATAGTACTGCAGTGCAGGAAAATGAAACTAAGGACTTTATGGCTCTGATGGAAGACTGCAGACTAACTGAACTTGCAACTGTGGGTAGGTCATATACATGGATAAATAGCCATGTATACAGTAGAATAGACAGAGCTATCGTTAATGCACAGTGGATGTTGAATATGCCTCCAATGCAAGTCAATGTGATGGATCCTCATTTCTCAGATCATTCTCCACTATATATAGAACTGGAAAACAGCAATGAATAGTTGGGGAAATCTTTCAAATTCTTCAACTGCTTAGCTGATTATCCAGAATTTGGAAATATAGTACAGGAAGGTTGGTATAACAAGGAAGGAAGCATGAGAAGCATTTGGCAAAACTTAAAAACTGTGAAGGATACTCTTAAAAGGCTTAAAAGGAAGGAATTTGCAGGAACGACCAGTAAAGTTCAGCAACTAAGGGAGGCACTAGGTAGCATACAAGATCGGATGAGGAATGATATGTTTGAGACAGAAAAAATTACTAAACAACAGTTGGAAAAGTAGAGCATGGTAGAGGAAAGCATATACAAACAAAAATCAAGAGTTCGATAGCTTAAGTTGGGAGACTCTAACACAACATTCTTCTTTGCTAGTATGAAAGGAAGAATTTCACAGAACTAGATTAAAATGATTACAGATGATGATGGAAGCTTGATCAAAATAATATAAGGCATTGAGCAGGAAGTAGTGGATTTCTACAGAAGATTACTAGGAAATTTATCTAATAGCATACCTGCTATTAATCCTAGTATAATGAGGAAAGGTCCAGGACTTATAAGATCTCAACAACTACAACTCATCTCCCCTTTCACTAAAGATGATGTGATGTAAGCATTATAGGGAATATGAGATTCCAAGGCTTTAGGAGGGGATGGATTCAATGCATAATTCTACAAAAAGGCATGGCATTTAATTGGAGAGGATGTTACAGAGGCTATATTGAAATTCTTTAATGAGGGTGTCATGTACAAATCAATAAATAGTACCTCAATCATATTGATTCCCAAAGTGAAGAATCCTTCTTCCATCAAGCAATATCGACCAATTTCATGTTGCACTATTCTATACAAAATTATCTCCAAGATGATGACAAGCCGGTTGCAACCAATGATGGATTCATTAATAGACATGAATCAAGCAACATTTGGGCTAGGAAGAGTGCTGAATGATAATATCTTACTAGGGCATGAACTTGTAAAAGGATATGGAAGGAAATGAATCTCACCCAGGTGTATGGTCAAGATTGATATGCAGAAAGCGTATGATTATTTAGAATGGAGGTTTCTTGAGCAGGTTCTCACAGCACTGAATATTCCAGAGCAATTCCTATCATGGATCATGACATGTGTCACTACAGTGTCCTATTCTATTATTATAAATGGCAAGCCAACAACTCCCTTTGATGCCAAAAGATGAGTCAGGCAAGGGGATCCACTGTCGCCATATCTTTTTGTCCTAGCCATGGAATACTTGACCAGAAGCTTAAAGACTTTGAAGGACGGACCTGATTTTAACTATCATCCCCGATGTGAGAAGCTGAACATAGTCCAACTCAGCTTTACATATGATTTACTGTTATTTTGTAGAGGTGATGCGGTGTCCATTCAACTGCTCTATGAATATTTTCAACACTTTTCCAGCTCCTCAGGACTGATTGCAAACCAAGACAAAAGTTATATCTATTTTGGAGGGGTACCAGTGGATGTTCAGCAACAGATTACCCAATGCCTATGATTCTCCATAGGCATACTGCCATTCAAATACTTGAGGGTTCCATTAAGTACCAACAGATTATCCGTAGCTCAATGTCAGCCCCTACTGGATAAGATGCTTACCAGAGTTACACATTGGATAGCAAAGTTTTTATCTTATGCAGGAAGGTTACAATTGATTAATAGTGTTCTGATTGCCATTCAATCCTTTTGGTCACAAATCTTTCCTCTACCAAAGAAGATTATTCTAAAGATTGAGACCATTTGTAAGAGGTTTCTCTGGACAAGTGAAACAGAAGGTAGCAACAAGGCACTGGTGGCCTGGAAATAATTGTGCTGGCCAAAATATACAGGTAGATTGAACATCATTAATATCCTCACTTGGAATAGAGTTGCAGTCCTTAAGCAACTATGGAATTTGTGTAAGAAGAAGGATCGTCTATGGATATAGTAGATGCATACATATTATATAAAATAACATATGATATGAAATGTAAACGTGAAACAATCATCCTGGCTCACTCAAAAAATATTAGGAGCTGCAAAGTATTTAGATGAAGCTAATATAAGAGTGGAGGAGGTAATGAATGCAAGGAGTTACTCCATCAGAGACGTATATAATAAGCTTAGAGGAGAGTTTCCTAACGCTGAATGGAGGAGACTAATATGCAACAACATAAATAGTCCTAAATGGATCTTTATCTTCTATCTAGCAATCCTAGGCAGATTATACACACGAGACATGCTTATTACTTGAGGAATATTAGTCAATCCATCATGCTCGTTATGCGAAGAAGGTATAGAGGACCATGATCATCTATTCTTCAGATGCACCTACTCAACAACAGTATGGAGGAAACTATTATACTGGATTGGTGTCAATAGAGATGCGACTGGGTGAAATGAAGAGGTAAAATAGGCTACAAAAAATGCAGCAGGTAAGCATCCATCAGCAACCATATACAGAATGCTCCTAACTTGTATTGTATGCCATAAATGGAAAGAAAGGAATTGGAGAACTTTTCGCAAGCAACAGAGGAGAAGTGAGGAGATGGTTAAAACGATAATTTAAGAGGTTCATTGTCCAGGAAACTTGAGTCCTATTCTAGCTAAAAGACTTCAAGAATTAAACTTCTATCCTTAGCTAGTCTATACTTAGATTTGGTGTTACTTAGTTTTGATGTTCCTAGGTTTGGAGCTGCATGTCCAAACCTGGGTTGATAAAGATAGGATTTTTTGTTATACTTGTAAATATTTTCCCTGATAATAAAAAACTAATTACCACACAAAAAAAAAGATCATTTATTTTTAGGGCTTCTATTTTCTTTGTTTCATTATATGCATCTTATTTTGATTGACCATAAAATTTTAAAAATACAAAAAGAAAATTGAATCTTGTGATTTTAAATTAAATGTTTGTTTAACAAACCAAGAATATCTTTTTAATTGTCAATTTTAATAGGTATTAAATGATTGAATCTTATGAGTTTAAACTAAACGTTTGCATAACATAATAAGAATATCTTTTGAATTTATGGTTTTAAACTTATAATGTCATTTGTATAAATGGGCGTCATTAAGGATAAAATAAACACTGGAATTCAAAATTTACGGTACTAATATAGAAATATGATGTTTTTAAATAAATTAAATGAGAAGTAACACTTATAAATTAAAAACGGAGAGAATAGTAATCCTATTTGACTAGGTACAAAATTTAAGGAAAAAAAATAAATACTTTTAAAACTTGTGATTTTAAATATGCCATAACATTTATATGTTTGTATATAAAACTTTTAGAATAATATTTATGTAATCATATAGTTTTCCATTGGAGATAAAATAAAAAATTAAATTATATATATATATTAAATTACATATATATATAGTTAGGAGAAAAGGAGGGAGAACAATTGTATCAGAGAAGTAAGAAGTCAGATACTCCATCTTGTTATGGTGGTCTGTTGTCGTCCAGGGAATGTTTTTCTGACCACAGCATGCACAACAAGTCCTCTCTCGACTCTCTATATACATCTCTTGTCATTTTTGTCTCCTCCGTAACGTCATTCACTCAGAAAAAGCAGAATCAACATTTTTTAATTGTTTAAAGAAAATATTTTCGAATTTTGGAATATTCTAATCTCTAGTGGGCTTTGGTTTTGCAACATACATGTCAAATGAATTTAAAACTGCAATAAAGAAATTATATCATGATTAATGTGTGATATATGTCTCGATCTCGTGGAGTATTTACAATTAAACGTCATTCATAAAGTATTCAAGATCCACATAAAAGCAATTTGCACAATATAATGGACAACATAAATTTTAAAAATTCAACGTAACTTACCATAGATCGGTCCTATCTTTGTACCTTGTCTTAGTAATTTCTTCAGCTGTTCAAGTTAGGTTTACTGTCTCATATGAAACAAGCAGTTCCATCCTTTGACTTATAATTATTTTCACTTTTGAGGGCCAATAGTCTTTTTTTTTGTTTTTATTTGTTGTTCTACTCGTATGAGCCCGACTAATTCTCAAGAAAATTTATATTGGGACATAAAACACCTTCTAACAAAAGGCGTCTTACTCAAAACTCGAACTTAAGAACTTAAGTTAAAAATCAAAGAATACTTATCACTATGTCATAACCTTATTAACACTGTCAATAATAGTTGGTTTGATTTTACATGATATTTAATCGAAGCAACGATTATAAATAGTGACCCGAGAATCTCCTAGAGAAAGAAATGAAAATGAGAAAGGAATCAATCATGCATAGATTAGTAGATTTTCCACTGATGCATACCTAACTTAAATTATTAATACTAAACTATAATGAAATAAAAATAAAATACCTGTACCACAAAACGTCAAAAGTCCTTTTTCACCTAACACTAATAATAGTCTCAAAAGACATTAGATATTCATCGGTATGCTCACCTAGATATGGTTGCAAAGGGTCTGCTTATTAGTTTGCCATACAGCTATGAGCCATGCCTGCCATTATTGTTTAAGTTTATATTTATACACTAACAACATAAGATATTTTTACATGATCAAACAATAAAAAATTAGTTACAAAAAAATTGTAAATACAAATGTGTGGAGTATAAGTTACTAAGAAATAAGGTAAGTAATCAGTTACTACAAGTCTACAACATGTTAATATGCAAGTACATTGTAAAATTCTTACGCTAGCAATGAATATAAAGTCAAAGCTTTTAATTATATATATATATATATATATATATATATATATATATATATATATATATATATATATATATATATTTGTCAAGACGTTTGACTAGGGATGTTTTTTGCAATAATTGGACATAAAAAGGTTCACAACGCAAGCATGTTAGACGTTAGTCCCTCCTCAAAATGAAGGGCTTGGACATAGGAGCATGTGAGTTAAATACATTAAACAAAAACATTCAAAGTACCATAAATAGTGAACATATTGACATTGCATGGTAATGAAGGGGCTTTCGCATGGGTTTTCCTGTTACTCCTTCCGAATCACTTTAATTGAATTTTTAATTTTTTTTTTCGATTCATAATATTTGATTTTATCATATATGAAAAAGGAATTAATTTCCTTTTTTAAAGTTGCCTTTGGAAAAAAAGCATAGGAGTATTTAATATTTGATGTTTGTAAGTTTTTGGATTTAGTGCCCCAACTACTTGTATATTTACCTATAAAGAGAACAACCTATTAGCTCTTGTGACTCGCATGCATGCCAAAGGAAATACTATTACATTTGTATGGGAAGAACAGGACAAGTGTTAAATAATAATTTAAAAGAGGCGCGTGATAGTTTTGGCAAAGCAATTAGGATGATTATAAACGAAATCGTGAAAGTTACATATATCATTCTAAGTGTAATGTATAATAATTTCATTATTTCAAATAACACTCTTTAGGTTACAGTAGGGGGAGCCTTGGAGTAACGGTAAAGTTATCTCATGCGATCAATACATCACGGGTTTAAGTCATGGAAGCAGACACTAATGCTTGTATTAGGTGTTGAAGAAGCTGATCATGATAAGGATAAGCTTACATGGGATAAAGATGGTTAGATTGCATTGTAGAGTTTATACTCAACTCAATGTGATAGTCATACATGTAGTGGAACTCTAAGTCATTTATAGAAGCTATCACTTAGTATACCCAGCCTAATTTTCTGATTGTTTTGTGACATGTATAAATGCAGTCACTTGGGGCCTTGTAAGATATGAGAAAACACACGATTACTAAATATAATTCCCTCTCAACCTTGTGATTTTACACATGGTATTAGAGTTTTTTGAAGTTACGCCGCCCATACTAAAAAACAGATCAAACATGGCCCATAACAACACCCTCAACCTCTTTGTGTCTATCACGTTTCCCTGCATGATCATCTAATTGCCTCATGTCCAGTTAAGTTGAAACCATCGAACTATTTAATCTGGAGGACACAAATACTCTAGTTGATTCAGGTAATGAAGGTGACAAATTTGATCAAGGTAGGCAAGCTAGACACAAGCAGTTCATCTACTTCAGCTGGTGCTGATAAAGATGTCGACAAAGGTGATGACAACACTGACTGTGAGGAAAAAGAAGTGCTCATAAGGAGTTGGATCTCTGCTACAATGACTAAGGAAAGCATGCATCTCATTGTGGGATGTTCAACTGCCAAAGAAATATGGGAATGCCTGGAGGAAGGATACCTGCAGGCAACCAAGGATAAGGAATTTCAACTTAAGCAATAGTTGCAGAACATCAAGCTAGGAACCAAAAGGCTTGATGAATATATGAAGGAATTCAAAGGCATATGTGATGGTCTTTCATCCATACACAAGCATGTTGATAAAGACAGCAAAGTGATCAACTTTGCTAGAGAACTTGGTCCAAAGTACAAGACCTTTAGGACTGTCATATTGGGAAAGGCTCCATATCCTACCTTGAACCAGTTTGTCAATGCTCTTAGAGTATTTTACATGAGAGAAGATGAAGAAGCAATGGCTCAACAAGGCTACAATATGGCCTTTGCTGCTCAAAAAGGAAAAGGTCATAGGGGTTACTCAAACAAAAGAGGAAACTTAAACTTCTCCTTAAGAGGAAGAGATTCCAGATCTACAGGACAAAGTAACAATCAAATTAATCAAGCTACTCAAAATACTGCAAATTCAAGTCAACCAAAAGGCAAGTAAAATTGCCAAATATGTGGAAGGAACAACCACATAGCCTTAAAGTGCTTCTACAGGTGGGACTATTCCTACCAGGCTACATAGGATTTTCCACAGACCTTTTATTCTGTTAATCTGCAGAATACACAGGCTGAAGATGAGGCCATGTATGTTGACTCTGGTGCAAACAACCACATAACCAATTCAACAAGTAATCTGTCAAACCTTCAACCTTATAATGGTCCTGATAAGATAATAGTTGGAGATGGCTCTAAACTTGACATCACACATATTGGAAATACCACAAAATTTGGACTTAAAGTAAAGAAAATTCTTCTTGTTCCTAAGATTAAAAAGAAACAGATGTCGGTTAGTAAGCTTGTTAGAAAAATTCTTGTATACTTGAGTTTGATGAATCTGATTTTGTTGTAAAGGACAAGAGCTCAGGAGACTTCTGACTAAGGGATGTAAGAAGAATGATCTATATGCGCTGGAGGACAATAACTTCTATGCCATTTCTACATCAAAGGAGTGAAAGAATACAAATAGTATTTGGCATGCTAGATTAGGACACCCTAGTTTGAAGTCTTTAAAGATTCTTAGTAGTAATAAGTGTATTTATATAAAGTACTGGAATAAACTCTATATTGTTTGTGTTAGTTGTCAATTAGGAAAATGATGTAAGCTTCCATTTGAATTGAGAAATAAGATTGAAAAAGAGCCTTTGCTTAAAATTCAATGTGATCTTTGGGGTGCAACACCTATTGAATCATCTCAACACATGAAATACTATGTGGTGTTTGTTGATGACTGTAGAAGATATACCTGTCTATATCCACTAAGAAGAAAATCTGAATTCTGTGACACTTTTGTTAGTTTCAAAATATGGTTGAGAAACAATTCACAAAGGCTATTAAGATTTTTCAGTGTGATGGAGGTGGTGAATTTAATAGCACTACATTTGTTGAACATCTGGTTAATTGTGGGATTGTTAGACATATATCATTTCCTCACACAACTGAGCAGAATGAAGTCTCTAAGAGGAAACACAGACATATAGTAGAAATTGGTCTGACTTTGTTGTTTCATGCAAAGTTGTCACAGTTTCTTTGGGTAGAAGGCTTCTTAACAATTGTATTCTTAATTAACATAATGCATTCATCAGTGTTACAAATGGTAACTCCGTTCTTTAAGCTCTTTGGAAAGAATCCGTATTGTAATAGTCTAAAGGTTTTTGGATGTAAGTGTTTTCCATACTTGAAAGGAAAACCAAAATTCTCCCCAAAGACCTATCCTTGTGTGTTTATTGGATGTAGTAGCCTTCATAAAGCTATAGGTGCTACCACCTACCAGAAGAGTGTTTGTCTCAAGACATGTGGTCTTTGATGAAAACACATTTCCTTGCGTGCAACCAGATGCACCCGTAGACAACTCAAGTGAATCTACTCATATTGCTACCTTCTATGAATTTTTCTCCAAGTAGCAGGATACCACAAGCTTAGATGTGGACTCTTCTAATTCAGGGGATGTGTTGAATGGATCAATTTTAATTGATCAAGGTGATCAGCCCATAGCTAATGTGAATGCATCACCAACAAGTGGTCAGTCCATACCTGATGCTTCTGATGAGAATGCTGAGGCTACACCAACAACTGACCACAATGTTGAGCCTGTTGAATCTCCTGTAGCAGCAGTTCCTGCGGGAACAAATGATCATATGATTTCAGCAACTCCTGGCCTTCCTTGGAGCACTACTGATGTCCCTGCTGAACCTCGGTCCACTGGACCAAGTAAAGAATCAAACAGCTCAGCTCGGGACAGTGCACCTTCTGACTCTAATGTGTTTTCAGTTTATGATCCATAGGGAATTCAGCTTGAAGTTGACTTGTCTCATTAGTTTAACACTAAATCTAATCAGGATACACAAGTTATGCCAACACAAGCAGAACCCATTGATGATGCAGAACCAGTAGAGCACACATCAAATGCACAAAAGCATCACATAGTGACAAGACATAAATCAAAAAATATGCTAGTGAGACACATGTGTCTAGTAGCAGCTAAGAAGCCACATACCATAAATGAGGCACTTAGCTCACCAAAATGGCTTGCACCTATGCAAGAGGCGATAAATGCAGTTCATCAAAACAAGACCTGGACATTAGTACCCACGACCTCTGTTTTAAAAGGAATTTCTGGGGCGAGCCCCAGGGCAAGGCGTACCAAAAATGCCCCGAGGAGATGGTATGGGGCGAAAGTCTCGAGAGGCGTACGCCCGGGCATTTGGGGCGTACGCCCAGGCATTCGAAGCGTAGGCCCGGGAGTTCGGGGCGCATTTTTTTAGTAAGGAGTAAGCCCAAGAGACTTTTTCAAATTAAAACAAAATTTGTTGAACTAGTCATTCATATAATACCCAAATTCTCAAAAGTCAGTTTGGTAATTACTCAAAAGGTTTAAAAAGGAACTCAAAAGTATTAAATTTAAAAGTAAAGACCTTTTTTTTATTGATTTAAGCCCTAATTCATGGTTTTTCCAATTTCTTTTTTTGTCCGCTAGTCTTCTAATATCTCCCAAAAGCAACGGATATTTAATTGTTTTTTACAAATACAACGAGAACTACATTCTTCTTCATAGTAGCAAATTCAAAGTTCAAATTGCAGGTTAATCATCATTTTTGTTCCTCCATATAGAAAACTTTATTCTTTGACTCAAATTACTTGTGCTTGTAAGTAACGTATAATAGATTGTTTTGATTAGTTTTTTGTAGGGATGGAGCACACATATATATAGTTTTCTTCAATATTTATGTAATTTTACCTGTTTATAAATATTTACTGCCATTATATTATTTTATAAAATATTAAAATGAGGCATATGTAAAACGCATCGCCTTACGCCCACGCCTTTTAAAACACTGCCCACGACACCTGGTATGAATATAGTTGGCTCTAGGTGGGTGTTTAAAACCAAGTTAAAGGCTGATGGATCCATTGATAGGTACAAGGCAAGAGTAGTTGCCAAAGGGTATTCACAACTTGAAAGAGTAGACTTTAAAGAAACCTCCAGTCGAGTTGTTAAAGCAACCACTATAAGAGTAGCTCTCTTAGTAGCTGTGAGTATCCACTGGTGTATCAGGAAACTAGATATAAAGAATGCATTTCTGTATGGACATCTACATGAGGAGGTGTACATGAGTTAGCCACCAGGTTTTAAATATCTAGACATCCTGATAGTGTATGCCTTCTAAAGAAAGCATTGTATGGCCTTAAGCAGGCACCTAGAGCCTGGTTTGACAGGTTTAGTCTATATTTGCTTCACCTTGGGTTTAAATGCAGTAAGGCTGACTCCTCACTCTTTGTGATGCACTGCAAAAAAGGCACAATCCTGCTTCTTCTGTATGTTGATGATATAATTGTCACTGTGAGTCACACTGCGCTAATTTCATAAATCATTGGTGAACTAGTGAAGGAGTTTGCTATGAAGGATCTTGGTCCTCTGCACTTCTTCTTAGGATTCGAGGTAGCCTACTTTACTAGAGGCATTCATCCGAATCAAAGTAAGTATGCTACAGAATTACTTGCCATGACTAGCATGGCACTTGCTAAACCAATAAGCACACCTCTAGCACAGAAACATAGTCTACAAGAAGTTGTGGATGATCCAGTGGATGCTTCATTATAGAGGAGTATTGTTGGCAGCCTGTAATATTTAACTCTCACAAGACTAGACTTAGATCATGCAATGAATTTGGCAATTCAATGAAAAGTCCAAACAACACTCATTACCAAGCAGCAAAAAGGATCCTTAGATATGTGAAAGGCACAACTGAGTATGGTCTAAGAATCTTGTCTCAGTCACTATTTAGGTTATATGGTTTCTCTGATGCGGACTGGGGAGGGTGTCCTATGACTAGGAAATCAACTACAGGCTACAATTTCTACCTAGGAGTTAACTGCATATCTTGGACATCCAAAAAGCAACACACAATGGCAAGGTCTAGTGCAGAAGCTGAGTATAGAGCACTGGCCTCAATAGTAGCTAGAATGACATGGATAACATACATCCTCAATGACATTGGGGTTCGTTTAAAAACTGCACCAAACGTTGTTTTGTGATAACTTGAGTGCACTATATATGATAGTCAATCCAGTAATTGTCACACCTCTTTTTTTCCCGAGGGGATAGAGAGTTTTATCAATTTAAAAAAACATAAATCAAAATGAGATTATTTAATTAATCTCAGAGTCGCCATTTGAAATAATTTTATGGTGTCCCAAGTTACCGGTTTATTCTAAATCCCAAATTAATGAAATTGACTCTTATTTATGGTTTGCGAACACAGAAGACCGAGTAAGGAATTCTGTTAACCCGGGAGAAGGTGTGAGGTACTCCCGAGTTTCGTAGTTTTAGCACGGTCGCTCAACTATTAATAATTGGCCTAATTATCTGATTTATTACCTATTTTAGAACTATTGTGCATTTTTACCTTCTAAACGCTTTTAATTATTTATGGAATTATTTCTGGAACAAGTCACAATGTCCTACACTTGTCGTTTTGGTACACATTGCAAACCGCGCCACATGAAATGCACCCGCGATTTACGACATATTTATTTTTATTATTATTTGAAGTGATGGTCGAGTCACGTGAAACGCACACTCGACTTGGGGGTTACGTATCATGACTATGCCATGGGAACCGTACCCATAGTCACGATGATTTATTAATCGCGCCTACAGCAAAGCTACGAATGTTCATGATTTAATTATTTATTTCCTTACGGTTTGAGATTATTATGAGGCCATGAGTTATGAAAATTTTTGTGGGAGAAATAAAATAAATTAGTTATAGGGAAGTGTATTAGCTTGCAGCCTAATTGATATTTTGGATAAGTTTCTATCTAAACCCATATACACTTAAAAGGGTCAATTCCTACAAAATCAAGCAGAATCTTCAACATTCTCAAACCAATTAATCGTGAAATACAACCAAAGGTTTAAACTGATGAGCCTATTACTGCAAAACGAAACAAAATAACACAGAAACGTGAACACAAAATGTAACACTAAAACATATGAACACAAACACAAAACATGAACATAAACGAAACAAAATACAGAGATACAGAATGGGAACACAAACACAAACGAAACAAAATAAAATAATACTGAGACAGTAGACCAAACGTGAACACAAAAGTACCAAAAATTAACATGGCCAACATGGTTTCGATTACTTACAGAATGGGAATTTTCAATTGCAGACCCACAATCACATACAAGCGAAATAACACGCTAATAAAGAGTAACAATATTTCCTATATAAAAATTATCCACTCAAGAGAAATAACCATACGATTCACCATACGATTGACCGAAAACAATGAGCTAAACATGAAATATATTCAACGTGGTATCGAACAAAATCTGGGATAACTCAGAAACCAAACTTATTCGTATCAGGCAAGTAAAATCAAAACAAATGTGATGCAAACTTTAGTGAGAAAACATTACAGAAAGAGAGATGAACCTTCATATAAAGAATGAAGTCATTTCTGGACATTACAGTGATAGCCATTTTATAGTAATAACCCATTCTAACTTTATCGTTCTTCCCATTCCATTTCTGCCAGTGCTGTGGATTTTAATTCTTTACTATAGTCCCTTTTGTCACTCACATTATTCCAATATATTAAGCTAATAACAAAAGACCAGAGATCGAATACATTCATCCAAATTATAGGCCAACTTCTCACAGTAAACCATGGAGGCAAAAGAGACAAATAAGTATATAACTTAAATTACCTATTTTAATATGCTAGCTCAGAAATAAACAACATAAGCATGTCGGTAAGAGAAAACAAAATCTACGGCATAACTGTTAAAAATAAACTTAGCCATTCAAAGTTCAAAAATGTTCAAAAGTGTGACCTCCTAAATGAACAGTAACTTCAATAGATTATCGTGATAACTAGAATTATAATGAAGAAAACGATGTCCAAACTAGAACTTGAGCAAAACCTTTTGCGCAGCAACATAGAAAAAGGGCTTCGACTCAAATGTAACAGACAAAAGGAACTCGAAACGACGATTGAAATCGACCCCCGAACAGAACTTCGGAGTTCAAACTCATTCCATGATTAGAGATGAAAAATAAGAAGGAAGATGATTGAAACAATTTGTTTTTTACTGGACGCTGAAAAAGAAAAATTAGACCCCAATTCAAAAGTTCCTCAAAACCCTAGAATGCTCTCTAAAGATTTATGTCCAAAATTGTGTCTATAAAAAAAATCTCTTAACATCCCTATATATACCTAAACTAGAAGCTTCCATACCTTTCTCTCCAAGTCATGCCCCAAAATTCCTTTTCTATCCGAAAAATCCACAAAACAATCTAATTCCCTTTCTTTGTGAACCTAATCAGACAAATTGAGGCCTAGGATTTTGAATCCCTCATATCCTACGGCTACTATTTATCCAAAATTGTTCTCAAGATCAGGAGAGCGTGAGGCATAGGGGAGAAAGGAATATTTTTTGTCAGGGGTCTTTACAGGATGGGTGACATGGAGGAGAGAGAGAGAGGAAGGATCACGTGCATGAGTTTGTGAGCTAACTCGCCTGATTCCGGCGAGTTGTGCGTGTTGTAGCGGCGGACAGAGACAGGGAAAGGAGCACCGTTTTTGGGTGTCTTAGGTTAGAGTTTTAGGGTTATAAAAATTATAATGGGGTTTATATATCAAGGTGGGGAGAGATAGTGACTGTTAGATGAGAGAGGATGAGTGGTTGGGATTAAGAGGGCGTTGGGGCGGGTTGGTCCGGTTAAGTGGAGCTGGGCTGGATTGGGTGTGGATTTAAAGGAAAATTGGGCCGCGTGGTTTGAGGGATCTTGGGCCACTGGAATTGTTGTGGCCCAATTTTGAACCACGCAAATCTATTTCTTTCTTTTCTACTTTTGTTTATTTTTTTTCTTGATTTTTGAATTCTAATAAAGTTAATTAAAAGCCTAAAGCAAATCCTAAATCAAACCTAATCTGTAGAATTAAATTAATTATCTATTATAATAATTAATTAACTTGAAACTAATGAAAGAAAAATACTATTTTGCAATTAAAAGCTAAAAATGTAAAAATGACTCATATTTTGTGATTTTTTGTTCAATAATGCAATTAACTCATGCAATTAAATCTTAAATGTAATTAAACCTAAGATGCTATACAAGGAATACTTTAGACATTTTTGGTATTTTTCATAATTTTAAATATTAAAAATGCTACTAAATGCACACAAACATTAACAAGAAAATCCTAAAAAGTCTATGGAAATTAAAATAATTAGAAAATATATTTTTGTGAATTTTATAGGAGTATTTTCAGTCAGGCAAAAATCACGTGCTCAGAGCTGCCCCTCTTTGCTCGAAAACACGAAGAGTTTTCGGGCAAAGATAAAGTGAGCAAATACGAGCAATTTTTGCCCGTTTGGACACTCCATGGGAAGCGTTTTGAAAACGTCTAACTGAACCTTACTTCGGAGGTTGCCTACATATCCTTGGCTATAAAGGAATCAGGTCAGTGTAGTTCTGGAAGTTTCGGTAGCTGGACCTACCGAGAAGCGGTGATTTCACTGTTGTTGCTGCTGCTACTGCTTGTTGTACTCCTTATTACACCAAAATCAAAATAAAAAGAATCTAAGCAAGTCTATCAGCTATGAGTTACAAGATTCCTATCTATAGGTCTTCAAGAATTTGATCTTGAATCTTCTACAGTTCTGTTGTGCATCTCGAACTACCGACTTGCACTCTTGAGGCGAGCTTCTGTTACCTCTAACTTGATCTTGAAATAAATTCCCTCATTCTCCAGGTAGGCGCCTGATGCTGACTTAAAACCTGAAATGAATTCCCTCGTTCTCTAGGTGAGCGCCTGATGCTGACTTAAAACCTGAAATAAATTCTCTCGTTCTCCATGTGGCCGCCTGATGCTGACTTAAAATTGAAATAAATTCCCCCATTCTCCAGGCAGGCGCCTACTGACTTAAAACTGAAATAAATTCCCTCGTTCTCCAGGTGGGCGCCTGATTTGGATTAAAAACTGAAATGAATTCCCTCGTTCTCCAGGTGGGCGCTTGTTGACTTAAAACTGAAATAAATTCGCTTGTTCTCCAGGTGGGCGCTTGCTGACTTAAAACTAAAATAAATTCCCTCTTTCTCCAGGTGGGCGCCTGATTTTGACTTAAAACTAAAATGAATTCCCTCATTCTCCAGGTGGGTTCCTGATGCTGACTTAAAACTTGAAATAAATTCCCTCATTCTCCAGGTGGGCACCTGTTGTTGACTTAAAACTTGAAATAAATTCCCTCGTTCTCCAGGTGGGTGCCTGATGACTTAAAACTTGAAATAAATTCCCTCATTTTCCAGGTGGGTGCCTGATGATTTAAAACTTGAAATGAATTCCCTCCTTTTCCAGGTGGGCGCCTGATGCTGACTAAAAACCTGAAATGAATTCCCTCGTTATCCAAGTGGACGCCTGATGTTGACTTAAAACTGAAATAAATTCCTCATTCTCCAGGTGGGCGCCTGCTGACTTAAAACTGAAAAAAATTCCCTTGTTCTCCAGGTGGGCGCATGTTGACTTAAAACTGAAATAAATTTCCTCGTTCTCCAGGTGGGCGCCTGATGTTGACTTAAAACTTGAAATAATTTCCCTCGTTCTCCAGGTGGGTGCCTGATGACTTAAAACTTGAAATGAATTCCCTCTTTTTCCAGGTGGGCGCCTGATGTTGACTTAACACTTGAAATGAATTCCCTCGTTCTTTAGGTGGGCGCCTGATGTTGACTTAAAACTTGAAATAATTTCCCTCGTTGTCCAGGTGGGTGCCTGATGACTTAAAACTTGAAATGAATTCCCTCTTTTTCCAGGTGGGCGCCTGATGTTGACTTAACACTTGAAATGAATTCCCTCGTTCTTCAGGTGGGTGCCTGATGCTGACTTAAAACTTGAAATAAATTCCCTCATTCTCCAGGTGGGCGCCTGTTGTTGACTTAAAACTTGAAATAAATTCCCTCGTTCTTCAGGTGGGTGCCTCATGACTTTAAACTTGAAACGAATTCCCTCGTTTTCCAGGTGGGTGCCCGATGACTTAAATCTTGAAATGAATTCCCTCATTCTCCAGGTGGGCACCTGTTGTTGACTTAAAACTTAAAATAAATTCTATCGTTCTCCAGGTGGGTGCCTGAAGACTTAAAACTAGAAATGAATTCCCTCGTTTTTCAGGTGGGTGCCTGATGTTGACTTAACACTTGAAATGAATTCCCTCGTTCTTCAGGCGGGCGCCTGATGCTGACTTAAAACTTGAAATAAATTCCCTCGTTCTCTAGGTGGGCGCCTGATGTTAACTTAAAACTTCAAAATAATTTTCCTCATTCTCCAGGTGGGCGTCTGATGACTTAAAACTTGAAATAAATTCCCTCATTCTCCAGGTGGGCGTTTTGACTTAAAATTTGAAATAAATTCCCTTATTTTCCAGATGGAAGTCTTCTGACTTAAGACTTTCTCCAGATGGGCACCTGCTGACTTAAAACTTGAAATGAATTCCCTCGTTTTCCAGGTGGGTGCCTGATGTTGACTTAACACTTGAAATGAATTCCCTCGTTCTTCGGGTGGGCACCTGATGCTGACTTAAAACTTTAAATAAATTCCCTCATTCTCCAGGTGTGCGTCTGCTGACTTAAAACTTGAAATAAATTCCCTCATTCTCCAGGTGGGCGCCTACTATCACAACAACACAGGCAAAACAAAGAAAATTTCCTGCCCCAATTTGTAACAGGAATATTCATTGATTGTTAGTTGAATGCCATTATCTAAGAGGGTCCTGAAAATTTAAAACTTGATCCCATTATCCAGGAGGGTCCTGAAAACCTGAAATCAAATCCCATTATCCAGGAGGGTCCTGAACAGTTGAAATTAACTCCTATTATCCAAGAGGGTCCTGAAAACTTAAAACTGAACTTATCTGGAACATGCTTTCCTCATGGGGGATTCCTCGCAAAGCAAACAAGATTTTTTGCCCCTACTTAAAACAAAGAAAATTTTGTCAGTTTGAAAATGTGGCGGTTAGTTTGTGGCATCCTTGCTGAAAGTGTCTGCTTCTGCCACTACCCTGCTTTATTTTGATTAGCTGTTTCAGGCTACAAAGAATTGTTTGACCTTTTGATCGGACCTCGACCACAAAACCTTTGAATGACTTGAATCACTTACACTCAACTTGTCATATGGCACTTTCATTCTGACAACTGTTGAACCTTTGCATTTCCTACAAATTCACGAATCACTTGACCACCTGAACTTCAGTTACCACCGCATTGCTCATTCTAAATCATGTCACTTGTGATGTGCCTGGCCAAATTTCGCTTGGTGCAAATAAAAAGCTGGTAATGAGCTTTCAAGTCCTTTCGTGCTTGCTTAAAAAAGACTAATTTGACAGAGACTTAGAAAAATAGACCCAAACAAAATGAAGCGAAGTGACTTCGAGAATTAGGAATAAAAAGGAAAAAAACCAGAGATGACTATTTGGAAAAAAATGGAAAAGAGACTTATCTGAATGAAGCAACTGGATCCAATGATCATGACATGCATTTCGGATTGATCAGCCTAATCCATCCAACTAATCACATTTCAGTTCATGCCATGTCTTCATACTTCAAAACTGGGGTTTCCATAATTCAATTTCTCTATAAAGTCATGAACCCCATTCGGCTTGTAATGCCCTGAGGGGTTTTCACCAACAAGCCTCTCTCATTTGCTCCTCTCTCAACTCACCATCGCCTTACAGTGCCGATAAGGGTTTTCACCAATAAAACTCTCTCATTTGAATTTTCTCTCGACTCACCATCGCCCTATAGTGCCCGTGGGGTTTTTTACCAATAAGACTCCCTCATTTATTCACTTTTCCTTGTGCCCATGAACAAATGTGCTACACATGATGTAAATCATACCTCCATCTCACTTGACTTGGCATCCTCAAAGTTGATCAGAAGGTCTTTCTTTGGATTGTAGTATAGGTTTTGGACAGGGCTAGAAAGAAAGGGTGGCATGCAGGCTCAAAATAATTTAAGATGAAGGGGTTCAAAATTACAACATTTGGAATCAGATCTTTTTACAAAACTAAAACATCTGCCCTAGTTTCTTCGAATCTAGGAATTTTTGGATTTTTATTTTAATGGGACCGAACCGTGTAACGCTGCCTACGTATCCTTAAAAGGAATCAGGTCGAACGTAGTTCAAACTAGTAAAAGTTGTTTTGTTTTTGTTACTTTGCTTTTCTTTTTCTTTTTCTTTTTCTCCTTTTTTTCTCTTTTCTTTCTTTTGCTTTTCTCTTCTTTTTTTTGTCTTTTCTTATTCTTTTCTATTTCCAGCTCTACTTCTGATTCCAAAAGAGGGGTATGAAAGAAAATAAATAAGGCTAAAAAAAAGGTAACAAATGATAAAAGTGTTTGGGATAGCAGAATAAATGACTTCGTCATTCCAACTTTGAACATGTAGAGTACAAAATGTGATTGAAGATAAGCACAGAAATCATACATAATATCTCTTGACTGCATCAGAATTGATAGCCATATCCACACATTTACCTTCTATGTATGTTAAATACAAAGCACCAATGGGCAACACCTTTGTCACAATGAACGGCCCCTGCCAGTTAGGGGCGAACTTACCTTTAGCTTCAGCCTGGTGTGGAAGGATGCGTTTCAATACCAACTGGCCCACTTCAAATTTTCGGGGACGCACCTTCTTGTTGTATGCTCTTACCATTCTCTTCTAATACAATTAACCTTGACATATTTATGCCAATCTTTTTTCATCAATCAAACTCAACTGCTCTAGCCGGGTTTTGACCCACTCATCATCATCAATTTTAGCTTCAGCCACGATCCGAAGGGGTGGAATCTCAACTTCTGCAGGTATAACAGCCTCAGTTCAATATACCAACAAATAATGAGTCTCACCTACTGAGGTGCGAATAGTAGTGCGATAACTAGTAAAGCAAAAGGTAACTTTTCATACCATTCCCTGGAACCTTGCACCATCTTATGAAGTATCTTCTTTACGTTCTTGTTAGCAGCCTCAACAACTCCGTTTGCCTTAGGACGATACGGAGTGGAGTTTCGATGCATAATCTTGAACTGTTGGCATACCTCATTCATCAAATGACTATTGAGGTTAACAACATTGTCTGTGATGATTATCTTGGGAATTCCAAACCGGCAAATGATATTTGAATGAACAAAATCTACCACCGCCTTCATGGTCACAGACTTGAAAGTTAGAGCTTCAACCGACTTGGTAAAGTAATCAATGGCCACCAGAATAAACCTATGCCCGTTTGACATTGCCGACTCAATTGGTCCAATGACATACATGCCCTAAGCAACAAAGGGCCAAGGTACACACATTGTGTGCAACTCAGATGGCGGGGAATGAATCAAATCACCGAGCACCTAGCATTGATGACATTTGCGAACAAAGCTGATGCAATCTCATTCCATGGTGAGCCAATAATAACCTGCTCGAAGAATCTTCTTTTCCAAAACATACCCACGCATATGTGGCCTGCAAACCCCAGAATGCACTTCGGCCATGATAGTCGAAGCTTGTTTAGCATCTATGCACCTTAGTAATCCTAGATCTGGAGTTCTCTTGTACAATATTTCCCCACTTAATAAAAATCCACTAGCCAGACGTCGAATGGTTCTCTTTTGATCACATGTGGCATGTACCGGATATACCCCCGACTTGATGTATTCCTTGACATCATGGAACCAAGGCTCACCATCAGGTTCCTCCTCAACCACATTGCAATAGGCATGCTGATCAAGGATTTGGATATGCAGAGGGTCAATATAATTCTTATCCGGATAGTGTAACATTGACACCAAAGTAGCCAAGGCGTCGACAATCTCATTATGAATCCTGGGAATATGCCTGAATTCTACCAACCTAAATCGTTGACAAAGATCATGCAGACACTATCGATATGGTATGAGCTTCAAATCCCAAGTCTCCCATTCTCCCTAAATCTGGTGAACCAAAAAATCTGAATCTCCCAAAACCAATATTTCTTGAACTCCCATGTATATAGCTAGTCTCAAACCTAGAATGCATGCCTCGTACTCAACCATGTTATTGGTGCAATAAAATCGAAGCTGAGCTGTTACAGGGTAGTGATTCCTTGTTTAAGAAGTAAGTACATCCCCTATTCCGATGCCTTTCATGTTAGCAGCTCCATCAAATAAGATTTTCCAACTGGGCTTTTCCTTATGGTGAAACTCGTCAACATACATTACCTCTTCATCAGGAAAATAAGTCTTCAATGGTTCATTCTCTTCATCCACCGTATTCTCGGCCAAGTGGTCGGCCAAGGCTTGGACTTTCATCGCGGTCCGGATCACATAGATAATGTCAAATTTTGTGAGTAAAATCTGCCACTTTGCAAGTCTTCCTGTGGGCATAGGCTTCTGAAAGATATACTTTAGAGGATCCATGCGAGAAATGAGGTAAGTAGTGTAGGACGACAGATAATGCTTCAACTTCTGTGCTACCCAAGTCAAGGCGCAACACGTGCTTTCAAGAAGAGTATACTTAACCTCATAAGGAGTGAACTTTTTGCTGAGATAATAAATGGCTTGCTATTTCTTGCCTGTGATGTCGTGTTGACCCAATACACTACCAAAAGAATTTTCCAGGACTGTCAGATAGAGAATCAAAGGTCTCTCAGGCTCTGGCGGGACCAGCATAAGTGGGTTTGACAGGTACCTCTTGATCTTATCAAATGCTTTCTGACACTCGTCAGTCCACTTAACCGTAGCATTCTTCTTCAACAACCTAAAAATGGGCTCACAAGTCGTTATGAGTTGAGAAATAAACCTGCTGATGTAGTTTAACCTCCTGAGAAGGCTCATCACCTCAGTTTTATTATTTGGCGGTGGTAATTCTTGGATGGCCTTGATCTTTGATGAGTCCAACTCAATACCGCGCCGCCTGACTATGAATACAAACAGTTTCCCGGACGGGACACCAAATGCATATTTCTCCGGATTGAGCTTGAGGTTGTACCTGTAGAGCCTTTGGAAAAACTTTCTCAAATCACCAACATGGTCGGACTGCCTCTTTGACTTTATGATCACATCATCTACATAAACTTCAATTTCCTTGTGTATCATGTCATGAAATATGGTAGTCATTGCCATCATGTAAGTTGCCCCAACATTCTTCAAACCGAATGACATTACCCGGTAGCAATATGACCCCCATGGCGTGATGAATGCTGTCTTTTCTGCGTCTTCTTCATCCATCAGGGTCTGGTGATATCCCGCATAGCAATCCACAAAAGACCTGATCTCGTGCTTGGCACAATTGTCAATTAGAATGTGGATGTTCGGCAATGGAAAGTTATCCTTTGGACTTGCCTTGTTGAGATCACGATAATCAACACATACCATGGTCTTTCCATCCTTCTTTGGTACTGGCACAATATTAGCTAACCAAGTGGGATATCGAGTGACCTGAATGACCTTTGCGTCAAGTTGCTTTGTGATTTCTTCTTTGATCTTCACACTCATATCAGTCTTGAACTTCCTTAACTTTTGCTTAACTGGAGGGAATGCCAGATCAGTTAGAAATTTATGAACTACCAAATCAGTGCTCAAACCCGACATGTCATCATACGACTATGCAAAAATATCTTTATATTCAAACAGTGCTTTGATTATTTCTTCCTTGATTTTTGGTTCCAGATGCACACTTATCTTGGTTTCCCCGATCTTATCTTGATCTCCTAAATTGATTGCTTCAGTTTCATTCAAATTAGGCTTGGGTTTTTCTTCAAAGCAATTTAAATCTCTACTGATTTCCTGAAATGTTGCTTCTTCATCATATTCTGTTTCATCATCACACTCTACTTCTTGGATTGTTATTTCAGAATTAGATTGGCTTTTAAGATTTGGCTGAAAATTCCTCATGCATGTCATGTCATTAAAACCATCATAAAAAGAACTGTACAGAAAAAAGAAATAAAAACAAAAATAAAACGCTATCAGGAATAATGGAAAACGAGAAATTATGTTTCATTGAAAATAAAAGGATAGAAGGGTTTGTACATAAAAACAAGCAAAAATAAAAATCTAGATTACAACCTTGGAATAACCCAGATGACATAATGAAAAACAAAGCAAACTACCAAAACTCCTTCCGGGTGGGGAGAGGAGTAGCTTTCCAATTGCTAAGCTTCACATTTGGCCCAACAAGCTGCACATCGGCATTACTGGAACCTTCCCCCATTTCTACCATATTAACCTCATCAAATAGACTCTGGAACCTCGTGATCAGCTCTTCATCAAAGTCGACCACAGGTTTTGGGACCGCTGATATTGGGGGTTTTGCGACCCCTGGCTTGACAAAAGACTTAGAGATATGCAGAACAGGTTTAGGAAGTGACCATGCCTTCCTTTTTGAATTTTATCCCCTTTCACGTCCTTCCCTATGAGTGCGAATCCCAAACCAAATGTATCAAAACTTTTACGTGGATACACCGGATGCGCAATACCCTGCAGAGACGAATCCTGACCTTTGCCCGACACAAAACCATTCTTCAACATTTTCATTTGCTACCATGACGGACGCAGAGGGTAGCTTCGAACCTGTAATGCATTCTCCCTCAGGAATCTTCTCGACAGACACTGTTTCGAACGTTTGGTAAACCCAAGACCCTTTATCATCTTCAACTTCAATAAATGGAACAGTTGTGTTATTGTAAGCAGATAAGTTCTCATCACCGTGCACATCTATTTCTTGCCTGTCACATTCGAACTTTACCATTTGATACATAGATGACAGGATTGTCTTGGCATCATGTATCCAGGGCCTGCCCAACAACAAGTTGTAGGAGACAGCCATATCTAGCACTTGGAACAACATAGTGAACTCAACTAGTCCTATTGACAATTCGAGCATTATATCACCGACATAATCTTTCCCTCCTCCATCAAAGCCTCGAACACATACATTGTTCATGTGGATCCTTTTAGTGTTGATCTTCAACTTTTGCAAAGTGGACAGAGGAAAAATATTTGCACTAGAATTGTTATCAACCAATACCCTTGAGACAGCAGAATCCTAGCACTTCACTGTGAGATAAAGAGCTCAGTTGTGTTCTGTACCCTCCATAGGAAGTTCATCATCTGAGAAAGTGATCTTGTTTGCTTCGAAAATCTTTTTACAATCTTTTCCAAGTGGTTCACCGTGATCTTATCAGGAAAATGGGCCTCATTCAAAATCTTCATCAGGGATTTGCGGTATTCATCTGAATGTATCAGCAAAGACAAAAGAGAGTTCTGAGATGGTGTGTTTCCTTAACTACTCTACAATGGAATAGTCTTGCATTTTCATCTTTTTCAGCTTTTTCTTCGGTGACCGGCTTCTTTCCCTTCATAACTACTCCACGATTATGACAGGCTTGCCCGGGATCCCTGGCACGACCACTGTTTTCGTTTCCTGGTTCGCTTCTACATCTATCAGAGGGCTTTTCACAACCAATACAGATGGCTTCACGTTGAGAGTGCTTAGCTTCTCCGACACCCCTTCAACTATCAAAGGCATTGCTTTTGCAGAATCTAGAGCTTTAACTAGATTACTTTCGCTAGCCCAGATCATCATGACAGACTTGGAAGAATTCTTAGGCTCCCCATCCTTATGAACTATCTCAATCATATGTGTCTCTGCATGGGCCGGCAAAGGATTTTGGCTGGACCACAATTTGATTTGCATCAATAAGCTTTTGGATCGCCCTTTTCAAATGCCAGCACTTCTCTGTGTCGTACCCTGGGGCATCAGAACAATATGCGCATCTGAGGGAATAATCAAGGTTCCTTGGAGGTGGATTTGGTACCTTTGGATCAATCGGCCTCAAAACGTCCAACTGCCTCAACCTTTGAAACAAACTAGTATACGACTCTCCAAGAGGGGTGAAGGTTTCTTTCCGCTGCTGCCTCTCTTTTCTATAATCCGGCCTTGGTCAAAAGCTTAGACCAGTAGGGTTTCAGTATGGTTGTGGGGGTGGGTAAGGATTTTGTGGAGTTGGAGCACGCCATTGCGGGTAATGAGGGGGTTGCGCATATGACTGTGTATGGTGAACATGGTATTGGGCTGGTCTGACTGAATATTGAGGGTCTTGTAGTGGGAAATAATGTTGGGATGGATTATATGGAGCTTGGGTGTAGGCTTGAGGTTGGATTCGAGGTTGCGTGTACTGGTGAGGCGAACCCCTTAGGCCACGCCATGATCCCGAGACAAACATAGCGACATCATATTTCTTCTTTTTGCCTTACAGGCTTCCGGTTCCACTTTGAATTGCTTGTGTGGTTGCTTTTATGGCGGAGTAGCTCATGATCTTGCTTGACTTGAGTCGCTCTTCGACCATTCCTCCCATCTTTACCACATCGTTGAAGGACTTACCTATGCCTGAGATCAAATGGCCAAAGTAAGTAGGCTCTAAGGCTTGAAGAAAGTACTCGACCATATCATCTTCTTCCATTGGAGGATTGACCCGTGCAGCTTGTTCTCTCCATCTAAAACCATATTCCCTAAAGCTCTCACTGGGCTTCTTCTCTACCTTGGTCAAAGATAGGCGATCCGAGACAATGTCTATTTTGTACTAAAAGTGCCGAGCAAAGGCCTGAGCCAAGTCGTCCCATGTGTACCACTTGCTAGCGTCTTGGAGGGTATACCATTTCAAAACCGCCCCACTCAGACTCTGACTGAAATACGCCATTAATAATTCATCTTTCCCACCGGCGCCTCCATCGTACAGGTCAAACTTGGGCATCTTGAAACCAGCGGGTAGTTGGACATCAAGGAATAAGCATAAATCCTTGTAAGCCACACTTACTTAGCTTCCTATCCCTTACAGGTTCTTCAAAGATTTCTTTAAACTCTTCACTTTCCTGAATATCTCATCCTGCTCCACGTTCCGGGATGATTTCTCAGTTTCAACAGGAGGTTCAAAGTGAGGGGTGTAGGAATAAGGATCCGTGACTTTGAAAGTTGGTTCTGGAGCATAATATTGGGTATCTAGAGCTTGGAACGCGGGTTCACTAGAAGATCGGTGTAGGGTAGCTCGCGGAGGGGCTACGAAAACAGGAGCAGATGTCGGAGCAGGGTATGCGGTTGTTTTGGCTGGTGGAGCATGAAAGGTTTGGGACGAGGTGTCGGGGTTGTGGTGGTAAGGGGTAAAGCTCGGTGCGTGCTGAGGGGAAAGATCAATGGTAATGGGATACTGGGCTTGTGACAGTGGTGGGATGAAAGAGGGATTTTCTGTGTAGTTAGCGAGGAATGAAGGAGGAGGATGCCCCCTGATCCAGGCTTGATACATTTCTGCCATTTAATGCTTCAACTTGTGGACCTCTTCTTTCAGTCCAGATTCAGATTCTACCATCTCCCTCGGTGGGTCAACAACTCTTGTGTCTGTTTCTTTGCTGGCCATGACTTCCTTGCGCTTTGATCTGGTGTTATAGGGGTGACTTGCCAGGATGCCAACAAACTAACCACCTAAACAGAAACTGTCTTAATACACACACAACAACTTGGTCAGTTTTGAAGCATTTAACATGTAGGGAATCACATATTGGGGATGCAATGTACCTAAGCAGTTAAACGTTTCTAAATGTTTTGCGACGGCTTGTGTGTTTCATCCCGGATCTTTCCCAAATTTCAAATCCCGGATCTTCTTGTGTCCGGCCCCTCTTTTCTTTCTTCTCTTTTTTTTCTTCTTGTTTTTTTTATTAGTACTATGATAGAATCCTATGGGGATTGCCTACGTATCATGACGCAACATGAATCAGATCATTATGTAGTTCAGGGATATAAATGCGAAATGAAAGAAAA
Organism: Nicotiana tomentosiformis; assembly: GCF_000390325.3. Taxonomy (NCBI): domain Eukaryota; kingdom Viridiplantae; phylum Streptophyta; class Magnoliopsida; order Solanales; family Solanaceae; genus Nicotiana; species Nicotiana tomentosiformis. The sequence goes on along the minus strand of NC_090822.1, from coordinate 82,720,890 downwards.
GAAATTTTGTTTTTAGGGTTTTCAATATTCATTTATAAAAGACATCTTTTTGGATTTTCTGTTACAAGGACTTAAAAGTAGTGATGACTACAAAAGAAAATCTACAGACTCCAAATAAAGCAATAAACAACCTTGACAAAGACGAACAAAACTAGAGAAAAAGTAAAATACAGATTCAAAAACTGAACAATCAAAAATACATAAGAGCCTTCACTGGTCCTCTGGGGGCCTGCGGGACATCAGCCGGTCTCTGCACGGGCCTACGGGCAATATCTTCTTGAAGGTGGTCTAGGTCAACCATCACCTGGCGAACGAATGTCGTCACATAAGCAAAAAACATAGAACTGGTCATGTCTTCACATTCATGGCATTTTATTACAACATAATCAGCTATCTCTTTAATCCTCATTCTGATGACACCCTTTTATTGAAGCAAAATGTCTAATCTATTGGGCCCGAGCCTCCAACACTTATGTATATGTGTTGTTTTGGTCTTGTAACTGCTGCATGCTTTCTTGTAGTTGATAAATCAATGCGTAACAGTGCTCTCTTTCTACCTCAAAATCCTTTGTTTGCTTGACCATTTCATTCTCAAGGGTAACCAGCTTTTTATGTAAAATTTCTACTTCTTTGTCATATTTCTGCTTCAACTGGTGGGCTAATCTAGCTTGTTCTTCCGCACCTTTGGCCAACTTTGCTTGAGCATTTAACAAGTCTCTTTCGGCCTTTGTCAAGTCAGCCGCATACACATGCACCTTCATCCTTAGGTTGCCGGTGAGTTTTCATCTCTCTCGCTCATCACATGCGTTTTAGCGGCTATCCTCATGTCCCGGAGTTGGACTCGAAATGCCTCATTTTCCCGAACCAATCTCTTCTTTTCTCCTTCATCCTCGGCAGCCTGCAAACTACTATCAAATTTGATTTTTCTGATTTGTTGTTCTAATTTGCTTATGGTGGCCCGGTATTCCTTTTCTTTGGCTAACCAAGCGCAATGCTCCTACGATGCATCGACAAATTCTTGGATATGAGGTCTTTTAGTCGACCGTTCAGATTCACCATTTGTCGCAAGTCTCTTTCCATACCAGGCAACATAACTAGGTAAGACCTCGCCCCTAGACAAATCACGTACTCGGGTGTTTGCCCCCAAATACTAGCATTCGCTCCAAATTTGGTGAACCACTTCTTCAGGAAATTGGGCATCAAAGCGGATTTCGACCACATAAGTGCTAGGATCTCCATCTCTAGGAACTGTCTGGCATCTTCCAAGTTGTCTCAAAATCCGGTACGGAGCATAGGGTTGGATGCTTCAGAGACTCATTAGCAAGAAGTAGGGACCAGTGGTGGGCATATAAACAATCTCATCAATGGGAAGCCAACCCAATGTCCACTCTATCCGATATGCGATTGTAGATCGAAGGCGGGTAATCCAATCTCTGAGCCCTTCTAGCATTTCGAATCCCATTACTCGTGTACCAAACTCTTCAATGCAGTTTTTCCCCATAGACCCATAGTTCATGTATTGAGGACGGTGACAAAGGTGCTGGATCATCTATATTTGCAACAACATATTGCATCCCTCGAAAAACCTGACTCCGGCCTTACAGAATGTGAGGGCTCAGAATATATCTGATACGATCATGGGTGCGAGGGTACTCTTGGCCTAAGTAGTCATAATGTGGACAACCCCGGCTACCCATAAATCAATATGCTCGTCTTCCCTTAGAAACAACAAAAGGCCTAAAAACGCCACCATGAAAGCAAAACATCTATGGGTCTCCCATTTTGATCGGTTTCCTTTACTGCAAAGTCCATTTTTCGGGTCTTCGAATCCCCTTAAATGCCTGTATCGCTGGTATAGAAAATGAAAAGTGGAAGTTCCACCTGCTAGACTTCTAGTCTTGATTTGGCTGCTTATTTTTAGTAAGTCCAGAAACTTGTGGGAAGTAACAGTCCTCGGAGATACCATGTACTTGTGTCTTAATCCCTTCATGCTCCCAGTATAACCTGTCATTTCATCCAAAGTAGGCGTAAGCTCAAAATCTGAGAAGTGCAAAACAATATGAGCGGGGTCCTAGAATGCCACTAATGTCTCTATGAGGTCCCTTCTAGGTTGAATTTTCAATAGTCTAGTGAGAGCCCACAAGTATTGGTTGACCATGTCTCGTCCTAGTTTTCCCAAATCCTCCCACCACATGTGGAGTGCTAGTGGAATTTGATCCATAACCTTCACGGGTAAGTTTTGAACGGTGCTCATTCTGCACATTTTTAAATTAGGGTGACCAGATTAAAATTTAGTATAAAACTAACCATGAAAAGATTATTTTTGCAAAATCCAACCGAAAAGAAATCACGGCTACTTTTGCAAATACGGCCCTTCAACACTTTGGAGGAGAAGATTTTAGGGTTGTGTTTGTTAAGTGGCCAAATTTTTGTTTTAAAACAAAACCATAAGTGGCTATTCTTGCAAAACAGCCTTCCGGCTTCCCATTGGGACATTTCTGGCTATTTGGGCAAAAACGGCATCACCGAACTTTATTTAAGACAGAACAACGACATTTTCATACTTTTGGTTATTTTTGCAAAAGCGGGGCTGGACCCGATGAAGGTTGCCTACGTATCTCACATCCGGTGAGAATCAAACCCGCATAGTTCGGTAAGTTTTGACCCAACATGAAAATATAACTTATTTTGAAATGACTTTCTTCTTGTCTTTTAAGAAAGATTTTGGCAGAGTTTCGGGATATTTTGAATACTAGGGTTTTAGACCGAGTGATTTTCTCTTCCACCTCACTCTTGTTTTTCTCAATTTTCTTTCCCTATTCTAGAAGTCGGTCGACATGCAACCAGAAACAAATAAATGCACAAGTAGCACGTAAAAATACATCACGATGGTTTTTTAAATTAGGTGCACATGTCCTAGACGGACCCAACCCCTGTGTTGAGTCCCTAAAGTCAAATGCAAGTGATGCAAACAAACGTACCTATTAGGAATCCGGCATGAGGTTATGTCATTCTAAATTTAAATTCTGGGTGTATTATTCTAGACCTGGCTTACCCGAGCGGACAACTCGAGCCGAGGGGGGACAACGTACCGGTAATCAAAAGGCCATCCGACTTTGTAACTGATCCGATCCTCATTCTAAATTAGGGATATGACACTAACAGAAAAGAAATCACACCAGCGTGCACTTCCCAAAAGATTTAGAAGACTCAGAGAGAAGAAGGGTTTCGTAACAGTTTATATACAGTTCAAACAATATCAAAGTGGTAAAAGTGGCATTTAGCACATTAGGCCCAAACATGTAATATCAGACAATCACAAGAAAGCCAAGTATAACAGTTATTCTAAGCTCGAATTTTGAACCCTGAACCAGAGATTCTGGATTCGGTTCCCCAGCAGAGTCGCCAGAGTTGTCACACCACCTTTCTCCCGAGGGGATAGGGAGTTTTTCTAGTTAAAGTGACATAAATCGAAATGGGATTATTTAACTAATCTCAGAGTCGCCACTTGGAATAATTTATGGTGTCCCAAGTCACCGGTTTATTCTAAATCCCAAATCGAGGAAATTGACTCTTATTTATGGTTTGCGAACACAGAAGACCGAGTAAGGAATTATGTTAACCTGGGAGAAGGTGTGAGGCACTCCCGAGTTTCGTGGTTTTAGCACGGTCGCTCAACTATTAATAATTGGCCTAATTATCTGATTTATTACATGTTTTAGAACTATTATACATTTTTACCTTCTAAACGCTTTTAATTATTTATGAAATTATTTTTGGAACAAGTCACGATATCGTACACTTGTCGTTTTGGTACACATTGCAAACCGCGCCACATGAAATGCACCCGCGATTTACGACATGTTTATTTTTATTATTATTTGAAGTGATGGTCGAGTCACGTGAAACACACACTCGACTTGGGGGCTACGTATCATAATTATGCCACGGGAACCGTACCCATAATCACGATGATTTATTAATCGCGCCTACAGCAAAGCTACGAATGTTCATGGTTTAATTATTTATTTCCTTAAGGTTTGAGATTATTATAAGGCCATAAGTTATGAAAATTTTTGTGGGAGGAATAAAATAAATTAGTTATAGGGAAGTGTATTAGCTTACAACCTTATTGATATTTCGGATTAGTTTCTATCTAAACCCATATACACTTAAAAGGGTCAATTCCTACAAGATCAAGCAGAATCTTCAACATTCTCAAACCAATTAATAGTGAAATACAACCAAAGGTTTAAACTGATGAGCCTATTACGGCAAAACGAAACAAAATAACACAGAAACGTGAACACAAAATGTAACACTAAAATATATGAACACAAACACAAAACATGAACAAAAACGAAACAAATTACAGAGATACAAAATGGGAACACAAACACAAACGAAACAAAATAAAATAATACTGAGACAGTAGACCAAACGTGAACACAAAAGTACCAAAAATTAACATGGCCAACATGGTTTCGATTACTTACAAAATGGGAATTTTCAATTGCATACCCACAATCACATAACAAGCGAAATAACACGCTAATACAGAGTAACAATGTTTCCTATATAAAAATTATCCACTTAAGAGAAATAATCATACGATTGGCTGAAAACAATGAGCTAAACATGAAACATATTCAACGTGGTATTGAACAAAATCTGGGATAACTCAGAAACCGAACTTATTCGTATCAGGCAAGTAAAATCAAAACAAAAGTGATGCAAACTTTAGTGAGAAAACATAACAGAAAGAGAGATGAACCTTCATATAAAGAATGAAGTCATTTCTGGACATTACAATGATAGCCATTTTACAGTAATAACCCATTCTGACTTTACCGTTCTTCCCATTCCATTTCTGCCAGTGCTGTGGATATTAATTCTTTACTATAGTCCCTTAATCACTCTCACTATTCCAATATATTAAGCTAATAACGAAAGACCAAAGATCGAATACATTCATCCAAATTATGGACCAACTTCTCACAGTAAACCATAGAGGCAAAAGAGACAAACAAGTATATAACTTAAATTACCCATTTTAATATGCTAGCTCAGATATAAACAGCATAAGCATGTCGGTAAGATAAATCAAAATCTACGGCATGACTGTTGAAAATAAACTCATCCATTCAAAGTTCAAAAATATTCAAAATATCGTCATATAAGCCAAGATATAGAAATAAGAGAAATTAAGAAAATAATACAAATATTCATGACACAAAATCTGGAGAACGGAAGAAGAATAAAGTTTAAAGTTTGACCTCTTAAATGAACATCAACTTCAATAGATTATCGTGATAACTAGAATTACAATGAAGAAAATGACGTCCAAACTAAAACTTGAGCAAAACCTTCTGTGCAGCAACATAGAAAAAGGGCTTCGACTCAAATGTAACAGAGAAAAGGAACTCGAAACGACAATTGAAATCGACCCCCGAACAGAACTTCAGAGTTCAAACGCATTCCATGATTAGAGATGAAAAATAAGAAGGAAGATGATTGAAACAATTTTTTTTTACTTGACGCTGAAAAAGAAAAGTTAGACCCTAATTCAAAAGTTCCTCAAAACCCTAGAAAGCTCTGTAAAGTTTTCTGTCTAAAATCGTGTCTATCAAAAGAAATCTCTTAACATATATCCTTTCTTTGTGAACCAAATCGGACAAATAGGGGCCTAGAATCTTGAATGCCTTAGATCCTACGGCTACCATTTATCAAAAATCGTTCTCAAGATTAGGAGCGCGTGAGGCATAGGAGAGAAGGGAATATGTTTTGTCAGGGGTCGTTACAGAAAGGGTGACGTGGAGGAGGAAGAAAGGAAGGATCACGTGCATGAGTTTGTGAGCTAACTCGCCTGATTCCGGCGAGTTGTGCGTGTTGTAGCGGCGGACAGAGGCGAGGAAATGAGCGTCATTTTTGGGTGTCTTACGTTAGAGTTTTAGGGTTGTAAAAATAATAATGGGGGTTATATATCAAGGTGGGGAGAGATAGTGACCATTAGATGAGAGGGGATGAGTGGTTAGGATTAAGAGGGCGTTGGGGCGGGTTGGTCCGGTTAAGTGGAGCTGGGCTGGATTGGGTGTGGGTTTAAAGGGAAATTGGGTCGCGTGGTTTGAGGGATCTTGGGCCACTGGAATTGTTGTGGCCCAATTTTGATCCAAGCAAATCTTGTTCTTTCTTTTCTACTTTTGTTTTTTTCTTTTTTTTCTTTTTTCTTGATTTTTAAATTCTAATAAAGTTAATTAAAAGCCTAAAGCAAATCCTAAATCAAACCTAATCTGTAGAATTAAATTAATTATATATTAGAATAATTAATTAACTTGAAACTAATGAAAGAAAAATACTAATTTGCAATTAAAAGCTAAAAATATAAAAATGACTCATATTTTGTAATTTTTCATTCAATAATGCAATTACCTCATGCAATTAAATCCTAAATGCAAACCTAAGATGTTATGCAAGGAATACTTTAGACATTTTTTGGTATTTTTTATAATTTTAAATATTAAAAAATGCAACTAAATGCACACAAAAATTAACCAGAAAATCCTAAAAATTTTATGAAAATTAAAATAATTAGAAAAATTATTTTTTGTGAATTTTATAGGAGTATTTTCAATGAGGCAAAAATCACGTGCTCACAGTAATGCATGCCAGAACAAAGCATGTTGAGATGGGCTATCATTTTGTTAGAGAAAAGGTTTCTAGTGGTCAACTTATCACAAGGTTTGTTCGATCAAAAGACTAGCTAGCTGACATCCATACTAAGGCATTGACTAAGCAGATGTTTGCAGGTTTTTGAAGCAAGCTAGGAGTGGTAATTTCACTCCTCTAGCTTAAGGGGAAGTGTTGAAGAAGTTGATCATGATAAGGATAAGCTTACACGAGATAAGGATGGTTAGATTGCATTGTAGAGTTTGTACTCAATTCAATGTAATAGTCATACATGTAGTAAAACTCTAAGTCATTTGTAGAAGCTATCACTTAGCATACTCAGCCTAATTTTTTTTATTGTTTTGTGACTTGTATAAATGCAGTCACTTGTGGCTTTGTAAGATAATAGAAAACACGCGATTACTGAATATAATTCCCTCTCAACCTTGTGATTTTCTAAATTTATAATCACACCCTTGAGCGCAATCATTTTGCGGACCCTGCGTAAACGCGAGATACTTATCAGGTTGCCTCCATTCTTTAGGTTATACTGTTTAATTTATTTAAATTTATAATGTGTTGTTTGTAGGCTGCGAACGAGTCGAGCCAAACGAGCTTATTATAATATCGAGCCAGGCCGAGCATCAATGGAGTTTGTTCCGATGGATAGAGTTCTTTTTGACATATCATTCCCTTCGCATGTTTGGTTAGAGAGATAGTTTATAATCTGTGTTTTTTTCCTTTTTAGCGAGTTCAAGAGGGAATAAAGTATCCACTATTCAAATTATTGTACTTTCCCTTCCTTGACGAACAAAGGAAATTAAAGGATAATTTACCAAGACTTGCCTTCCGTTGGCCTTCTTTTCATAGTTTTCAAACAAGGTATTTGCCTAGAACTACCTAGCTCACACCTAATCACTAATATAACAGATTTCAAATTGAACACAAACTATGCACATTACACTAATGATTAATTAGGGTCCCTACGCATTAACTTTAAGCATAGGGTGATGATTTTCTTTTTACCAGATCATGTTTTGCCAATGGATAGATAGGATGACTTGTCCTTGACTAGTGTTGATGGGAAATGGTCCTCCTTTTATGAAACTAATGTTGACCTGTGTTCCCTATGCTACTCATTGCAAATTATTGTGCATAAAATTTATGGACTATGGAGCATGGACCTTCCACCCACATTTATACTAACTTTAACTTTTATATAATTTTCTTCGATATGTTTCTTTTTTCCTATAGGGCGCTGTTTCAACTATTTTCATAGTATCTCAATTAATTCATCAAGTATTAATAACTCTGCTATTAACTTGGACTTAAAAAGATATAAAAAATTCACCTAATGTCCCACCGGTTGAGACCTCTGTTTTAAAAGGCGTTTCTGGAGCGAGCCCCGGGGCGAGGCGTACCAAAAATGCTCCGGGGCAATGGTGTGGGGCGAAAGTCTCAAGAGGCATACGCCCCGCGATTTGGGACGTATGCCCGGGAGTTCGGGACGTACGCCCGGGCGTTCGGGGCGCGTTTTTTAGTAAGGAGTAAGCCCCAGAGACTTTCAAATTAAAACAAAATTTGTTGAATTAGTCCTTCATATAATACCCAAATTCTCAAAAGTCAGTTTGGTAATTACTCAAAAGGTTTAAAAAGGAACTCAAAAGTATTAAATTTAAAAGTAAAGACCTTTTTATTGATTTAAGCCCTAATTCATGGTTTTTCCAATTTTTTATCTTGTCCGCTAGTCTGCTAATATTTCCCAAAAGCAACAAATATTTAATTTTTTTTACAAATACAAAGAGAACTACATTCTTCTTCATAGCAGCAAATTCAAAGTTCAAATTGCAGGTTAATCATCATTTTTGTTCCTCCATATAGAAAACTTTATTCTTTGACTCAAATTACTTGTGCTTGTAAGTAACGTATAATAGATTGTTATGATTAATTTTTTGTGGGGATGGAGCACATATATATAGTTTTTTTTCAATATTTATGCAATTTTACCTTTTTATAAATATTTATTGTCATTATATTATTTTATAAAATATTAAAAACTAAATACTTATGGGGCTTACGCCCCACGCCTCGGGACTTACGCCCCGCTGAGGCATATGTAAAACGTCTCGCTTCTCGCCTTACGCTCACGCCTTTTAAAACACTGGTTGAGACTTGAGATTCAAATCTTGATTTTTCAAAGTTATTTGTATTACCTCAACTCTTCGATCGATAGCTACCCATTAAAGGAGGCATATATCATAAAATATGCATCTTACTTTGTTTGTACAAGCATTAATATAAATATTATTTTTGAAGATAAAATGATTATTTCTCTTAGTCAAGTCGAGTTATTTGTAAGAGTTAATGTTTGGAATTCAAATTAACAATACTTATATTATGGAATTCAATAGAAGTATGGCATGTAGACATTCTCAGTTAGTCACCTTATAACTTTTAGGCGAAATACGTAGATAGCTCTTTTAAGTTATTTCTATTGGTCACTTAAATACCTTAAGGAGTTATTTGGTATGTTGGATAAGTAATAATAATCATGAGATTAAATACAAAATTATTTTATTTAGTATTTGGTTGAATTTTTTTTAATCCAACATTAGCAATCTCGGGATCAATTAATCCCGCAATTGGTATTATTGTATTCCACATTGATGGTGAAATAATATTCTCGGAATTAATTAATCCCAGAATAAATACTAAAATGATAAAGATGTTATTCTCCAAGTCTCTTCCCCCAAAGTCCTTTAAACAATCTAAGATTAAAATAAAAAATAAAAGTTCATCCCAACTTATTTAGTATACACTAAACACATGTTTATATTATACTTTGTATATATCATTTTTAGTCCAATAAAACAAACATCTTCCAATAAAAATATATTCACTAAATAATCTCTTTATTATTTAATTTCTCTATTATAATCTCATTATTATAATCCCGAGATAACTTGTTTATCTACAAAACAACTCCTAATGTTTGATCAGTTAGATATCTCTACTTGACACGCGTGTGTCTCGTAAACACCGAGTCCAACAGACCTAATGTGTGAGTTACAATTACAAATGTCAGGTCAAAACGGACAAATCATTAAATGACGCGTGTAAGCTCTGCATGATCAATTTAAAATGGTGGAAAATTGGTGATTTAGGACAACTTAATTAAATAGGTGATTTAGGCCTCATTTGTTTGCACTTAATGGAGGTCTGAATCTTAATCATTCAGAGTTCAGACGTTAAGTGCGTTTGTTTTTAAAATCTAAATCTTAATTATTCAGACCTTAATCATTAAGTGTGTTTGCCTTTTTAACTTCACAACCACTTAATGGGTATGATTAAGATCTATAACATAGACTTAATTTCATTAAGATGCTATCATCCATATTCATTATTAACTGCCGCCACCGCCTACCATTATCAACTACCACCATGTCGCCGCCGCCACCACCACACCATCAACATCATCAATCATAGCCGCTACCATTATCGACTATCACCATCCCGCCACCATCATTTTCAACCACAATCCACACTCATTCACATCAACTACCACAACTAACTACTCCATCATCATCAACAACTATAACTGGCACTTGTCATCATTATAATCGACCACCACCCATCACCACCTTCCTCAATCACAACTACCACAACCACCCACCATTATTAACTATCACCACTCACTACCACCATCATCAATCATAATCGCCACCATTACCAATCACCACTAGCTACTACCCTGAACCACCACCATCAACCAAAACTACCACCAACCACCGCCTCCAGTCGGCATTCACCCGTTAGCCATCACCACCAACAACTATCATATTTTAAAAAACTATATATTTTGTTGATAGAAATTAGATTAATTAGTATTTTATTTGAATTTAATGTTTATTAATTTTCAAATAAAGATAAATCTTATACATTCAGATGTTAAAAATCAAACAGTCTTAATCATTTAATATTCAGATCTTAATACACGTCTTAATATTCAGTTGTGTATTCAGATTCAGATGTCTTAATATTAATACACATCTTGATATTCATATTTGTATTCAGATTCAGACGTTTTAATCTTAAAAATAATAATTGAGGCCTTAAGCAACTTCGTTTCATACTTCTTTGTTGAAATTTTCACTAAATTTTAAGTTACTAAATTCGTTTAGTCATTTAAGCCATCAGAAACTGAAGGAATCTTGAAGTGTGAAATGGGTGACACCGTGACAGGTAATGTTTTTTCAGTAATCAACTAAACTAACTTTGTTTACGGGTTAACGAGTAATTCTTTTTTCCCCATAATAATTGTGCTTCCGCAACCATTAAGATATCATTTTACAATGCGGACTGCTTTAGTTTATGAATATTTGAGAATAATATGTACATTTATATAAAGGATAGGACGCGACATTGGTAAAGCATGATTGTTGTATCTTCTAAATATTGTTCCGACAATATTATTAGTTAAATCACTATTTTCTCTTAAGGAAACTGACTTTCACTTCATCGAAATTCATTATTAAAAGTTCAAATGAGAAATGAACTACTCCCTCCTATTCAATCTATGTAAATGTATTCAATTGAGCACGAAATTAAAGAAACAAAGGAAGACGTTAAAATTTATGATATAAAACAAACTATAAAAAATTGTGTAAATAAAAATAATCTCATATAGAAATATATTATTTTTTGGGTATACTAAAAATAAAAGAATGCCAGATAAAAGAATGCCAGAGTTGTTTATCCACACAGCAACTGTACTTGTCAAGGAATTTTTATCAACGCTTTACCTTTTCCTTTATTTCTCTTTGTATTTTTCTTTTTCCTTATGGTCCTTTCTTTTTCTTTTTTCTTTTTTCTTTTTATCCCTTCACCCCTTACCAATTCAACATAATATATAAAGCCTTAGGATGCAATAGTCAAAGGGATAGTTAACTTTAGTCACATGCATTGCTTTCCTCCAACTATTTCTTTTTCTCATAACCTGCCACTTCTTTTAAATTTTTCTAAAAACAGGCCTGACGCGTATTTGATCATTTTACAAATTGGTATGACAAAATTGTCAACATGATGTAAAGGGATTACTTAGGGATTATAAAATTTTAATAAACAATTTACAATTTATCCAATGTTAATTGCTAACCGTTAAGTCCTTAACCCTTTACGTTTATATCTTTATGAGCTTTCTCCTGATGTCTCTTTCTAGTAATTTCAAATTCCACAAAGATTAGAAGAGTTTGATAAAAAAAAAATGGTAAATAACAAATCTATAAAGAAAAGAAAAACAACTTTAGCTCGTACTCTTCCAATTTATTTAAGTTTCCTTTTCAAGAAAATAGAAGCATTACTTGACGGGGTTAACAAGAAGGAGAAGAAAAAAAGGTGAACAGTTTAGGAGAAGATCTACGGCAATAACCAAAGGAAGCAAAGCCCACACGTACAATTGCCAATTCGTATTCCGACACAAGTGTTAATTCTCACAGATTTGGAGAATTAGATGAAAGCGAGCGGAGAAGATCGAGTTGCAGAGAAAATGTAGAGAGAGAAATTGTGGAATTGATTTTCTGGTATTTCTGCTTAACCACCTCAATATCCATTTACACTGTTAATATATAACTAATTAACAGACTATTAACAAACTAATTACTCTAGTTAATTAGCCTAACTATGGTCTAAGACCTAAGGACACTTAAGTGACAGTTGTACAATCGGTGAGCTCCTTTACACCCCCCTCAAGCTAAGGATGATGAAGATGTTCTTCATCCCTAGCTTGGACAAAAGATAACGATGTTGAAGGATGGTGAGGGCCTTAATCAGGATATCAGCTTGCTGCTAAGAGGATGGTAGATATTGGATATGAACGAGGCCTTGAAGCACCTTCTCGCGAAAGAAATGACAATCGATGTCAATGCGTTTAGTGCGCTCATGAAACACAGGATTAGCAGTTATCTGAATAGCGGACTTACTATCACAATGTAGAGAGACATGCAATTGATTATCCACAGCAAATTCCTTGAACAAACCAGCGAGCCATACGAGCTCAGCAAATGTTGAAGCAAGACTTCGATACTCTACTTCAGCAGAGCTTCTAGAAATGGTGGTTTGCTTCTTGGACTTCCAAGAAATTGGAGACGCACCAAATTTAACCATATAGCTTGTGACATATCACCTCGTGATAGATCACGAAGCCCAATCAATATCACAAAAAGCTGTCAACGTATTATCAGCAACAACAGAGACAAGAATACCCATGGGAGGAGAAGATTTAATATATATCAAACCAAACGAACAGCAGACATAAGAATACCCATGCGAGGAGAAGATTTAATATATATCGAACCAAACGAACAACAGCTTCCATATGAGAAACCTTTGGAGAATGCATGAATTGACTAAGATTTTGCACGTCGTAAGCAATGTCAAGCCTAGTAATTGGAAGGTACAAAAGCCTACCAACAATCTCTGGTAAATACTAGGATCACTCAACAAGGCATCAGAGGTGTCACCAACGTGATTGTCAAACTCAGAAGACGTGAGCTTGTGACTAAGCTCCAAAGGAGCACCCACATATTTTGCTCCAGCTAGTCCCATATCAGAGATAAGCTCTAAGGCGTATTTCCTTTGGTGCATAAGGATACCTTCTTTACTTCGACCAAACTCAATGCCAAAAAAGTACTTGAGTTTCTCCAAGTCTTTAATTTTGAAACTCTCCTGCAGATTGCTTTTAGTTTCTTCTATCATGCTCAAATCATCACCAGTGATTAGGAGATCATCCACACACACTAAGATCACTACAATCTTCCCACAAGATCTCCTGGTGATAAGGGAGTAGTCTAGGTGACTCTGAATGAATCCAAAAGATAGCAAGGCAGTGGTAAGCTTCAAGTTCCACTGTCTTGAAGCATGTTTAAGGCCATATAAATATTTAAGAAGTCGACATGCATTGTGTTTCCCTGTTGTAGAGGTGAATCCTTGTGGCAAGCTCATGTAGACTTCTTCTTGGAAATACCCTTGCAAGAAAGCATTGTAGACATCCATTTGGTGGATGGTCCAATGCTTGACAGCAGCAATAGAAATGGCAGCTCGTACAGTCACCATTTTAACTATGGGAGAGAATGTCTCTTGGTAATCAAGGCCCTCCTGCTGGCTATAATATTTAGCTACTAATGGAGCCTTGAACCTTTCCACTTCCCAGTGGCCTTGTATTTGATTTTATAGACCCATTTGCAACCAATGGCCTTCTTCCCCTATGGCAAAGGAACCACTTTCCAAGTGTTGTTATCCTCTAATGCCTTGATTTCAAGTTGCATTGCTTGAACCCAGCGCGGGTCCTTGGCTGCCTGTGCATAAGTTATGGGTTCACCCTCTGCTGAGAACCTGGTGAGGAAGCTTTGATAAGTGGAAGAAAGTGAATCATAAGAGATCACATCAGAAAGAGGATAAGAGCAAGTTTGAGCAGCTTGAGGCTTGGCAAGGATGACAAAATCCTTCATCCATATAAGTGGCTTAGAAGTTTGGCTAGATTTGCGAGGCCCTGTAGATGGTGCAGGAATAGGCTCCTATGAAGATGATTGTGAAGCAGGAACATGATCAGGAAGCATGGCCTCACTAGTAGAGGAATTAGGATCATGAAGCATTGTAACATTATTAGAGGAATTAGAAGGCTCTGTGGCCTCTATGGACAACTGGTCAACCTCACTAGATGAACTTGCAGGTACTGAAGAGTCAATAGAGGACAAGGGAGGAACATGAAGAGTGGAAGCATCTATAGAAAATTTGCAAGGATCAACCTCCTCTGGAAAAGACATCTCAGAATTGCCTTGTGCAGTCTTGAGTGGGAAGATGGACTCATTGACGACCATCTCTATTGATGAAGATCTTTTGTTTCTCAAGATCATAAAGCTTGTAGACATTTTGAAAGACACCATAACCAAGTAGAACTGACTTAATGTCCCTAGGACTAAACCTAGCTTACTTGGGTAGAGTAGAGGCATAACCTAAGCATCCTATGATTCTCAACTGTGTGTGAGAGAGAATACGATTATACAGAACCTCAAAGGAAGACTTATTATCTAAAACAGACAAGGAAACTTTGTTGATGATATACACTCCTGCTTCAATGCAATAACCCCAAAATCTTGAGGGTAAACCACCTTAAAACTTAAAGGTTCTAGCAGTCTCAAGGATATGTCTATGCTTTCGTTCAACCACCCCATTTTGCTGGGGTCTGTACGGACATGACCTTTGGTTTATGATCCCATATGTGTTAAAAAGAGCTCCACAAGTAAAGTTAAAAAACTCTATACCATTATCAAACCTAACCACCTTGATCTTCTTTTCAAACTGATTCAAAACCATAACAATAAATGATTTAAGCAAACAAGAAATATCTGATTTAACTCTCATCATAAATGTCCAAGTTCATCTAGAGAAGTCATCCACAACAGTAAGAAAATACTTCATGCCATCATAAGTAGCAGTGTTATAAGGACCCCAGACATCCAAATGTAGCAATTAAAATGGTTCAGTGGACCTGCTAGCATGTGTTGGAAAAGAAATCCTAGTTTGTCTAGCTAGTGAACACACATCACAATTGTCCAAAGTAAAACTAGACTTATTCTGAAAAAAGGAAATTTTCCTTAGTACAGCCATGGGAACATGTCCTAATCATTTATGCCAAATCTTTGAATATGTAGTTGTTTGTACTGCCATTAATTTGTTGTGAGTAATAAAGGCATTCCCGGACCCTGACTTCAACACATATAGGCCATCTTGTTCTCTACCAATCGCCTTCAACCTCCCACTGAAATACTCCTGTAACACAAAGAAGTCAGGATAGAATGCTGCACAAAAATTCAAATCCTTTGTCACTTTAGAAACTGACAAAAGATTGAATTTAAAATCGGGCACACATAACACATCCTTAAGTAGTTCACCTCCAGTCAACTGACAGTCCCCAATATGAGTAATCCTAGCAGACTCTCTAGTTGACATTTGAACTTGTCATGAACTTCCTATTTCAATACCATTCAACAATAACCGTTATTGCTAATCATGTGATTAGTAGCCCCAATATCCACTATCCAACTAGATTCCTTTGTAGGAACAGAACAAGAAGTACCTGCCATATGTGCACTAGGAAAAGACGTACCTGCCATGTGAGCACTAGAGTCTGAAAAAGGATGACATGTTGTTTAGCATTTACAAAATCTGATTGTACTGATCCGGTGTAAACAACAAGAGGTTGAGGCACTGATGGTTGTTGTACTGACTGCACTTCTGTTTTAGCCAAATGACCACTTATAGAAGCCCCCTTCTTTTTTGACTTAAAATCAGCTGGATAACCTATAATCTTATAGCAGTTCTCCTTGAGATGGACTTTCATGTTACAGTAGTCGCACTTCATAAGTTTGTAGCAACCCTCTCTAGTATGACCCCTCATGTGACAGAAATCACACTTCATGTTATAATTTATTTTCTGCTTCTAAGTATTATTCCTGGAAGTAAACAAGGCAGTTGGTTCCATGGACTCAATAGGGATAGTCTGACTACCAGCAACCATTTTTTGATTCTCATCTTGCAAAATCATGGCATATGACTGATTCACAGAAGGTGCCTTGTTTTTCATTAATATCTGGCTCCAAGCTTGACTATAGCCATCAGTTAAGCCCATCAAAAACTGCCAAAGTCGTTGATATTGTAAATGCGCAAGGTATTTTTTTGACTTTTCACAGTCACAAGGTGGAGTAGGGATGATTGAATCATATTCATCCCACAAATCTTTTAACTTTGAATAATACGCTGATACTGACGAGGTTCCCTGAGTTAGGGTGAAAATTTCTTTGTCTAGATAATACATTCGTGAAGAATTCACCTTATCAAACCTCTCACGAAGGTCTTCCCAAATTACTCGAGCACTTGAGCGAAACAGAACACCACTCAGCAAATCGAGACTCACGTTGTGCCTTAGCAATGATTTGACAATTGCATTGTAACGATCCCATAGATGATTGAACCTAGTTCCATTGGTATCTCTGGTGATCGAACCATCAACAAAACCCAGCTTGTTTCGTGTTAGCAACGAAAATTCCATAGCTTGGCTCCAAAGTGTATAGTTTTCCATTCCGATCAATTGAATTCCCAATGCTAGCGAACTCGGTCCATCAGAAGGATGCAGATATAAAGGATGATTGTGATCAATCACAATCGATTCCTGCATATTTGATTATTCAGCAAATTCCTGTTCTTCGACTGTATCTCTCGCCATTGAAATTAGGGCACAAATCAGCAAGCAAATTTTCGGTGAATCTCTCGATTTTCGACTAAATCCGCGAAGAATACCCCTTGATTCATACGATTAAAGCTCTAATACCAGGTTAATTCTCACAGATTTGGAGAATTAGATGAAAGCGAGTGGAGAAGATCGAGTTGCAGAGAAAATGTAGAGAGAAATTGTGGAATGATTTTATGTTATTTCCGCTTAACTGCCTCAATGTCAATTTACACTGTTAATATATAACTAACAGACTATTAACAAATTAACTACTCTAGTTAATTAGCCTAACTATGATCTAAGACCTAGGTGACAGCTGTACAATCGGTGAGCTCATTTACAACAACCTAACACTAACTTTTAATTTAGGAGTTAATAATATATCCAATTTTATATTTAGCAATTTAAGTTTTCAAATAACTTTTGCATCATGTATAGCTGAGATTTTTTCATAGTAATAAATCAACAAAAATTACTACTCGTTTGTTTTAATAAATCCACAATTAATTCGATTCTTATTATATAAATTTTTAGCTTAATATTAGAACCTTTTTCAGTCGAGCGAGTGGCTTTTCGACTTTAATTGGATAGTTCAATCCAGAGAGTTCAATCCATTCTGGTCACTACGTACAAAGAACGTCCTTTTAAAGATCTACACAGTCCTTAGGAAATCTTTCATTGTCAGAAGTAAATCTAAAGCAAAACATGTTTCATTCTAATGTTCAGTAACAAACATAGGAGTAAGTATGATCTATACATCCACTTAATTACCTCCATATCTATACATTTCATATAAACTTGCTTTTTACCCCCCCGAAAGAAACTTAACTACACATTCTCCTCCTAAATTCTGAATTCCCTACTCACACCCCTCCTCTAGAAAATTTTCTAAGAAATTGACAAGTCAATCCTAGGTCCTCTATTTGCTCAACCTCGAGTCCTTATAATTGTGATTGTCCCTCTCCCTTGGGTATGAATTTTAGTGAGTGCCACCACAGTCTTGCCGGACAACCCCGGTCCGGTCGGAGATACTGTTGGCCGACAGGCGAAATCTCCGACCGGATGCCTTACCGGTCGGGTCGGCCTCATCAGAATCCTCTCGTTTATGTCGTTTAACGTCACGTCCCCTTCCTGTCCTCCTGGCTTCACTACGCCAAATGGATACACCACTTTTGCTGTCATCCTTTTCTTTGATCTCTTCTGATCACTTCCTCCTTCAAATAATTAAGAAAATAACTTATTAGACTATGTTAACCTAACAACTTTATAATTGGAAAATAATTATACTCCGTAATTAATGGCGCTACAGTTACGAATATATTTCAAATACCAAAATTATAAGTTAATAACGGCATTAGTTAATGTTGGACTATGGTCAGTGGCTTTTGGTAACGTAAGGCTTTTAAAAAAAAGTGAAACCGTACAGATCATAAGAGTGCATAGATATAACTTTGAGGAACGCCATACTTGTACTATTATTTCATCAATTTTTGGTCTATCTTACACAGAAACAACGGCAACAGAATACATAGTAAAAATCAAAACAGAGCCGCTAGTGCAAATGTGTTATCCTTTGTTGAGGTAGAAGGTCACCCGGGCGGAGATTTTAAATTGGTGAGTGAAAATTTGATTATAAACACATTATTTGAAATTGACATTATTTGAAATTGGCAAACGGTATGTCATTTCTTGAAAACCGATAGCAAAACTAATCGATATGCATGACTCTGCCGTCATGAAAAATAAAAGTTGCACTCCACAAAATAAAGAGAGAAAAACAGCCACACAAGACAGTGACACACACAAGATAGAAGAGTTCATTTTATATATCGATCACAGCCAAAAAAGGCGAATTTAAGGGTAGAGACAGTGAGTTCAGAATGATTGAGCATGCTCTTATTATACATATACATTTTAAACTATTTTTTTGCATATGTATATATAATTTGAGACGAAAAACACAGCCTAAATGACGTAAACTCACCCGGGCGGAGATTTTAAATTGGTGAGTGAAAATTTGATTATAAACACATTATTTGAAATTGACATTATTTGAAATTGGCAAACGGTATGTCATTTCTTGAAAACCGATAGCAAAACTAATCGATATGCATGACTCTGCCGTCATGAAAAATAAAAGTTGCACTCCACAAAATAAAGAGAGAAAAACAGCCACACAAGACAGTGACACACACAAGATAGAAGAGTTCATTTTATATATCGATCACAGCCAAAAAAGGCGAATTTAAGGGTAGAGACAGTGAGTTCAGAATGATTGAGCATGCTCTTATTATACATATACATTTTAAACTATTTTTTTGCATATGTATATATAATTTGAGACGAAAAACACAGCCTAAATGACGTAAACTCACCCGGGCAAAGACATATTTCACCCAACGCTAACACACAAAAATACAACAAACAAATTAATGAGTTTAACTTCAATAAACAAACAAAAATAATAATTCTAGTATTCAGTAAATATGATTAGAAGTAGAGAGAGTTACCAGTAGGAAAACTGGGGTGTGTGGGATATTGTCGTAGGACTTCTTTATCAGAATTGGAGTGTTGAGTATTCACTTTTTGATCATGAGATGATGCTGAAGAATAATTGTAAGTTTCATGAGAAGCTGAGATGGCTTCCTCCTCTGTTCTTTTCACATCTGTTGTAATATTGGAATATTCCTCAATCATTTTGCTCATTAATAACACCATGCACACAATAATCATTATGAATTTTATTGCTTCCGTTATCATAACAGAAATCTCGTCTCTTAATTTCAATTTAATGTGCAAATTATAACGGCTGTTACTAATCATTGAATTCAATTTAGAAACAGAAAATAGAACAGGAATATTCAGCCTCTTAAACAACAATTGAATTCAATTCCATTTCTAGCTAAATTAAAATATTGCTAACAGCCTAAATTAAGGTCATTCAAGAAAAAGAATTATTATAGTGAGAAGAAAAAGGGAAGAATTAGAATTACCCGAAAAGCTATCACACTTAGTTAACTGGCTAAAGGAATCACAATCCTCAGAAAAATGCTGGTCCATGTTTGAACTCCACAAATTCTGCACATAAAATAAGAAAACATTGACAAAAAATATTTTAAAAAAAAGATTCAGACAATGAATATAATTCACCTATATACCTTCATGGAATCGTTTGAATCTTTAGTTTGATAATTCTCATTATCATCAAACAATAACAAACGTCTTCTTTTAGAACTGAATTTGAATAAAGCATCTTGAAGATAGCCACTGGAGAAGTCAGAATCAAGATTGGACAGAAATGGTGGAGTGTTCTCCATAACTATATATATATACCAACAAAAACAGTAACAATTGAAGGTTAATATATAAGAAAATGAGAAGAAGAGAGAAATTGAAGAGTGAAAAGTAAGTAGAGTTTTTACATGGAGAAATGTCAGTGTTGAAAACTTGAAGGTCATGGAAATCCCAACCTCCTAGGCCTAGGGAAGAGCAGCTACTGCTACTGTAAGCAATGGAGTGAAGGTCACCCATTTTACTTACCTTTGATAATTTTTTTGTGATGGAGAAGTGTAGTATTACCCCCAATGTGTAATCCTACTATATTTAAGTAGAGACAAAATACATGGCCCACCAAAAAAAAAACAATTTTGCAGGAATTCTTAAATGGGGTATCTAAAGTTTCAAAAGAAGATTTTGTGCTTACAATTTTCAAAACTTGTGACAACAACAACAATACACAAAAATTTTCAAATCTAAGACAAGCTACTTCTTATTTCATCTAATAGATCGATTTCATCGTATTCAAATTAATATCGGTTCAAGCCATTTCACGAATAAAACATGACCAATCAACCAACAATAAAATTAGTTGTTACAAAATTAGATTGTATCGAAAAAGACAATATTGACTAATCTGGCTAATATTGAACTTGATAAAATGAAACGATTGAATTTTTTAAAAATAAGAGAATTTGAGAATACATATTGAATATTGAGATTACGCATTAAATTTTTGATCTTAGATCCATAATCAAGAAAGTATTTTTAAATAGTAGATCTACAAGAAATGAAAATATCATAACTAACATAATTAAGTTAGGATCAGCTATAGCTATATGATATTTTCAAAACTTAGTGACATGAAGAAAAATTATTATTTTATAAGGGATGAATAGTTGAATACTCAGATATTCTTGTCGAAACATGGGAATTATCTATATGAACTTTATTATTCCTTATTCTAGCATTTGAAAAACAAAACCCCCAAATTTGTCCTCCAGTTTTTTAACTGTCCTCAAAACAATCTAGGGATTAGCTCTTGAGATTCATCTTAAAATCATAGAGATAGGTACCATAGCAGATTGTTAATTAGTCTACAAAATTAGCTAACATGTTACATGGGGAATTTAATCTTTTCTTTTTCTTTCCTCTCTTTATTCATTAGTAAAGTTTATGCTTCATTCACAAATTCGAAACAAAACTTTTTAAAACATTGGAGAATTGAGAGAGGAGTAAAGCAAGGAAGGAAACAAGAAAAGAAATAAAGTGATAGTGCGATGATTTTAGAAGTAATCAGTCAACGGCCAGCAAGTAAGGAAAATTCAAAGAGAGAAAAAGGAATAGATTTTGTTTTCTTGGGATTCGTTAAATGGTGACCTTTTAATATTTTTGCATGATTTAATAAGTGAGTGTGGGGGGTCTAAATAATTGCAGTGCTTATGATATCATTTTGCTGGCTACTATTAAGGCAATGCATGAAGTTACCAGACAACAAAAATTCAAATTCAGCTTTTCCCTTTATTGCTTTTCCTCTTCTTTTTTTTGTTTCTCTATTGAAGTTTTCTTTCCTAAAATCCAATGGATAAGAACTGGAGTAATAACTTAATGAATAATTCGTTTGTTAAGACTGTCCAAATTAGTTAAGGGGGGCGGACTATTGTTTACGTATATGATATTAGGCAATTATCGCCTCACATATTAGTTTTTAAGGCTGAGTTAAATTTAGAATTTTCAATTTTTCACTATGATATCAAACCCATCCTATTCTTGATTTGCTTGATATTAGCTTTCATATTATGTTTATGCCAGATGCCCAGCCCAAAGCGTGTAAAGGAGGAATGGTGTTAGATTGTCTCATGTTAGTTTAAGGGAATGGGTAGTGTTTTACTTATATGGTTAGGGATAATTCTAACTTTATAAGTTAACTTTCGAAATTGAGTTAGACCGAAGATCCGTTTGATTAACGTTGTTTAGTAACTTAAGATTTTCTTACTTCTATTATCAAATCAGGTGTCATATTGGTTGGAGAACAAACGATTAATATATTAAGGAGCAGTGTTGAATATCATTAACCTTTTTTTGTCGTTTTAAAAGTAAAATACTAAGAATTTACACGGAAGATCGTGAAAACACAGAATCTTGCAATCCAATGGAGTAGTATATAGTGACTAATATGTTTCCCTAATATATCTGAAAAAAAGCAATTAGACATTCAAATGGGATGAGAAGAGTTTATATGCTATTTTCCTTATTAGTAAACTACATCAAAACGTTTTACTACATCTTTAAGCAAATTAAATCTTGGAATCATTACACTCTACTGTGTTTATATGAAGTTTTTCCTTTATTTTCTTTTTTAATTTTCACAAATTTCTGTGCTTTTGTGTAGATGTAAGCTTCTGTTTTTCTTTTCCCCTTTCTTTGTATGGTTTTTCTTGAACTTTTTCATCTTCTGACATGGTTGATGGTTCCCAACTGTTTTCCTCCTTTCAACTTTAGGTTTGTTTGTGGGGCTTTCTCTTTGTCATATCAGTTAGCATATCACACCAAAGTTTTTAAAAAATAAAAAAAAAGTAGACCCCAAAATCTTTTGAGAGTTTCCATGGGTTGGTTAGCACTCGTATTATACAAACTTTAGTGGGACCCATATAATGTCATGCTGGCTTTAGGTCAAATTGGTTTGTGGGCCCAAGGTGAAGAATTTTGTTAGATGTAGGACCAAATTTTGATGTGTTTTTCAAACATGAACCAAGAAGTTTGGTCTGTGTATGTGAAGTGAGAAACATCCAAATTTGTATGACTGAGATTGATTTGTTTCTGATAATATTTGGGGTTATCACATTGTAGTTTGTGTTGCATATCATTGAAAATGTTGTCGTTGGAAATACAAGGATCTAAGACATAGGTCAAATTATAGCTAACCTTGACATTGTAGGTATTCTTTTGTAATAGTTTAAGCAAAATGATTTAATTTGACTTTATAGTTAAATAAAGTATTTCGTTCATTTCTGTATTTTTAATTAATATTTCGAACTAAAATTTAATCATCCAGTTAGATAATACTCCTATCTTAGTCAAGCTGTTTATTTTACGTTTTTCAATTGTAAAGTTCAAGTAACTGACGTTGATTAGTTATCTAGAAATATTTATTTCATCCAGAAATTAAATTTTACCACAAAAATTAAGAGAAAAGATATTTAACTAAACAGCTGAAACAGGTCATAACTTCGGTCATAATAAAGAAAGTGATTGACACGAATGGATGACAAAAAAAACGAAGGTGATACATTTCATTAGAATGATTTTCATGTGACATTTTAAGGGATAGGAAAATACCATTTATAAACTGCATTAGATTTTTAAAAAGTGAAATAATCGAGTTTATGTGCATTGGAAAATAGCCATATATTATATATCATATATATATTGTGATCGTTCACATATCATCGAGATTTATGAACCGTAAATACTTAACCTATTACCAACAACGTTTAGGTGACCTGGTTAGGCTCTTGACCTTTGCATTACTCGGGGACTTTTTCGAAGCACAATCATATTATTAGTGCTTAATCGCCAATAATATTTATTGTCTAACTTTGTCGATCAGACAATGCTGCATTACTAAGAATTGGAAGTTAAATGTGACCACAAGGCAATTCACACTGGTCGATCTCTAGCTCTAACATCCTCTTTGGCTATTTTCACTGACATGCTCACTGGTCAGTGTTATCACAAACATTCCTCTTCTCAAGTCACAATCCTCAATCGTAAACGTCCTTTCCCTTGTATGTCTTCCTTTCAGCAAGAAAAAGGTCTTATTGGATCAATACTCAAAATAGTATGTCTGGCCTCATTAGGCTTGAACTTCCTAGCAGGATAATGTATCCATAGGACCACAACTCTGTCATGATATCTACTGTGTTGCGTCACAATCCAAGACCACTTACTATTGTAACTCCCTTTAATTTACCGTGAACTCAAGGCATGATTTTGCACAAGTTGTCATTTTAGTGTCATAACTCAGTGTGTATTTGATTTTAGTTGGGTTTGTGCAGGTTACAAGACTTTACATTCATGTCCTAAATTAATGTTTATTTTGTATTATTTTTAAATGATATCGGCTCTCTCTCTATATATATATATATATATAAGTTATCTTTTACGAATTCTAAATTGTTTGACACTGAGATATGATTATTGTTGTATATATATAGTTATTTTCTTGTTAGGCGAAGTGGCTTGAAAAATAGCGTCTCCACCATTGATGTCCAAAGGTGGAGCTAGCCTTGCAGTTGTTGTCGATAGAACTCAGTAGATTCAGTCCAAAGTCCATATTTGTTTAAAGAAATGCAATGAATTTATACAAATTATTAGTTTAGAACCCAATAGCTTAAAAGAATTAGAATTCCAAATCCATAAACTTCAAATTCTCACTCCACCTCTACTATTGACGTCAAAACTATTATACATAGGTTGATGTTAGCTTCCATGGATCTAAGGATTGAGCTTGAGGAAGAAGACATGCAAATGAAGGAAGCACTCAAGAGAAACATAATTCTGTTAAGAAGAAGAAGAAGAAGAAGAAGAAGAAGAAGAAGAAGAAGAAGAAGAAATGATACAATGTATCGTTTATACAATGAGTATAGTGTATTTATATTGTACATTATAACTAACTTCTAACACTATACTAAATAACTAACCTTCAACTACAGTTACATAGTTAACTACAATTAATTTATCAGTTTGTTCACTAACTCTAGTCAACACTCCCCCTCAAGTTGATGGTTGCATTGATACAGATTCTTCACTCCTAACTAGTTTAGTAATTGATCATGTTGAAACTTCCCCAAGCTCTTTGTTAATAAATCTGCTAACTGGTCTTTAGTATGTACATACTCTGTCTTCAGCAGCCCCTCATATATTTTCTCCCTAACAAAATGACAATCGATGTCAATATAGTTAGTTCTTTCATGGAAGATAGGATTGGCTGCTATTTGTATAGCAGCCTTGCTGTCACATCTCATACTTACATGCTGTTGAATCTTGACTCCAAGTTCCTTGAACAACCCTACCATCCAAGTGACTTCTGCTGCACATGAAGCCAAACTTCTGAACTCAACCGAGCTTCTAGATACAGTCATTTGTTTCTTTGACTTCCAAGACACCAGTGCATTTCCAAATTTGACCAAGTACCCAGTTACTGATATGCTTGACTCTATACATGATCCCGAATCAGAATCACAGTAAGCAATCAGCTTGTCTGTACTTTCTTCAAGCATAAGTAACCCCAAACCTGGTGCTTGTTTGATATATCTGACTACTCTAAGAGCAGCTTCCATGTGAGACACCTTGGGACAATGCATATACTGACTCAAAACTTACACTGCAAAGGCAATATCTGGTCTCGTCATGGTGAGATACAATAGCCTCCCAACAAGTCTCTGATAACAGCTAGGACTTTTGAGCTCCTGATCACCTTCTTCTTTGCAGTTCTGAATGCACTTGTCATACTCTACAGATGTGAGTTTTTGATTCAACTCCAATGGTGTACCAGAAGGCTTTGCTCCATCTAAACCTGCTTCAGATATCAACTCAAGTGCGTACTTTCTTTGACACATAAGGATCCCTTCCTTTGATCTGGCAAATTCAATTCCCAGGAAGAATTTCAATTCCCCTAAGCCTTTCATCTTGAACTTCTGTTGCAACTCTACTCTAGTGTCACACAATAACTTATCATTATTCCCTGTGATTAGCAGGTTATCCACATACACAAGGATGATAAATGTATCACCATTAACTCCTCTAATGAAAAATGAATAGTCATAGTGACTCTGTTTAAACCCTATTTGCAGAAGTACATCTATTAATTTCATATTCCACTATCTTGGTGCTTGTTTAAGACCATATAAGGACTTGTGAAGTTTGCAAACCTTCTTAGTCTCCCCCTAGTTTGCAAACCCCTGTGGAATATGCATGTCCACCTCTTCAACCAATTCACCATTTAGGAATGCATTATGAACATCCATCTGGTACATCATCCAGTGCTGAGATGCAGCAAGAGCTACAATGGATCTAACTGTTACCATTTTAGCAACAGGAGAGAAGGTTTCACTGTAGTTCAGCCCTTTCTTTTGACTATAGCCTTTGGCAACTAGTCTGGCCTTGTATATTTCAACCTCTCCTAAGGCCTTGTACTTAATTTTGAATATCCACCTGCAACCTATAGGGGTTTTGCCAGGAGTTAGATCAACTATGCTCCAGGTTTTGTTTTCCTCTAGGGCTGCAATCTCCAACTTCATAGCCTCTACCCATTGAGGATCAGTGACTGCCTCACTAAAAGACTGAGGTTCAGAACATGCTGAATGAGCTGCCAAGACCCTACTGTATGAAGGAGTAATGTGAGAGTAACCTACATAAACTGAAATAGGATAAGAACACTTAGCAGCTTTGGACTGCACCACATAATCTTGCATCTATATGGGAGGTTTGCTGGGCCTTGAGGATTTTCGGACCTGAGCAGGTACAACACTAGGTGTGTTAGCCACTACACAAGGAGATGCATCATCAAACTAAGTCTCAGCAGGAGTGTCACCAGGTGCTGCATTATTTGTGAAGTTACCTTCAGAATTTGTAGTATAGTGAGGAGTAGCCACAAGAGAGTCAGTAGGAGAATGAGAAGACTCCCCCTCAGATATAGCACTAGCCTTATGTGAAGGAATATCAACTCCAGGAGATGAATTTGCAATAGAGATTTTAGGATATGCACTAGTTGGTGAGAGCAGATCCAGTATAGGAAAAATAGTGCTACCAGAAGATAACACATGCTTGAAAGGAAAAATGTCTTCCTGAAAAACAACATTTCTGTTAACAAATAAGGACTTAGAATTCAAATCATACGGAAAATAACCCTTTTGAGATGAAGAATAGCCCAGGAAGACAGCAGGAATAGCTCTTGGTGAGAACTTGTCAACAATCTTGGGACATGTTGCATAACACAGACAACCAAAGACCTTTAAGTGTTGTAGTGAAGGAGGATGCAAGTAAAGTAACTCAAATGGGGATTTGTACCCAAGTGTTCTAGAGGGCGGCATGTTGATGAGGTAGACTGCAGTGGTAACACATTCACCCCAAAACCTTAGAGGAACAACAGCCTGAAACCTGAGAGACCTGGCCATGTCAAAGATTGTTCTGTGTTTTCTCTCAGCAATTCCATTTTGTTGAGGGTTGTAGACACATGCACTCTGATAAAATATACCAAGACTGGAGAGCAACTATTTAAAATCATTACTAAAGAACTCACTACCATTATCAGTCCTTAAGACTTTTATGGAAGCTGAAAACATGTTCTTTATTTGAGTTAGAAAATCTCTTAATACAACTATAAATTCTAACTTGAAATTGATCAAAAATATCCAAGTGTATCTGGTATAGTTATCAACTACTGTAACAAAATACCTCTTATCACTATGAGAAGGAACTCTATATGGCCCCCAGATATCACAATGCACTAAGTCAAATGCAGATTGAGATAGTGAAGTAATTAGAGGAAAAGGCAGTTTAGTTTTTTTAGCAATTGGACATACATGGCAGTACTGAGTTCCTGTCTTTAGGATAATAAGAGCATCTAACTTCCTTATTACATCAACAGGAGCATGGCTTAATCTCCTATGCCAAACTACTGCAGAATCAGGTAAGTTGGCTGTATGAGCACACTTATTGTCTGATGTTGCTGTAGAATCCTGGGATGATCCTCCGTGAAGTATGTACAAACCATGCTCCTCCTTACCAATCCACTTCACCTGACCACTGTAGAGATCCTGAAAAATACAGAAGTCAGGGAAGAATGCAACCATGCATGGAAGTTCTTTGGTGAGTTGAGACACTGAGGTTGTATTTAAAGTCTGGAATGTACAACACATTAGAAATATTGTTATTTCTAAGTACTGAGGAGGTCCCTTTTATGTGATACAGATACTACATTCCCAGTAGGTAATTGTACTTTGCACTTCTCTGAACTGGAATGGACTGACAAGAGGTAAGAGCATAAAGTTGAGAAGTCATATGATTTAAGACTCTTGTGTCTATGATCCAGTTATGCTTAAGATAATTGGACATCAGAGTAATTAGAGTACCTGCGGCAGCTAACTTGGTGGATAATTCTGGACCCTCTTCATTCCCTTTGGCCAGCATCTGAAGAATTTGTTGATACTGCTCTTTTGTAAAGAAAGGAGCAGCAGGACTATTGTTAGGAGTGGTCTGGGAAAACTGAGGCATATAAGAATGTTGAACTTGATGTATCCCTAATTAAGTTCCATAAGAGCCTTGTTGATAGCCTGGTTCTGCAGCATTTGGAAATATTGGACTACTCACATTGTTTGCATACACTCCAGAGTTCTACCCTTTTTTATTTCCTTTAAAATCTGATGGATAATCATGCAATTTGTAGCAATTCTCCTTTGTGTGCCCCTTGTAGTGACAATATTCACACTGAACCTGATTCCTTATATGCTTGAAATTTCCACCTGCCTTTGTTGGATTCTTATAACTATATAATACATCTCCTTCTATGCCTTCAATAGTTTGGGTTGTTTGAGTAAAATTAGCCAGATTCCTTTGACTCTCTTGATCAATCAATAGAGAATATGCTTTGGTAATGCTAGGAATTGGAGACATCATCATAATTTTGCTCCTTGACTGTGAGTAGGACTCATTCAATCCCATCAGAAACTGCAGTAGCCTATGTTACTCAAAGTGCTGAGCATACTTCTTTGACTCTGGACAAGGGCAGCCAAGACAAGGCATTAACGGATCAAATTCATCCCAAAGGTCTCTTAATTTGGAAAAGTAGTCAATAACAGACATGGTACCTTGAGTAAGAGTATGAATCTCTCTATGTAAATACAGAACCCTAGATCTATTCACCTTGTCTAACCTCTCCTTTAAGTCCTCCCACACCTTGTGAGGATTAGAGGCATATACTATACTACTAAGTAAACCTGGCCTTACTGCATTCATTATCCATGAGAGAACTACAACATTCATTTTCTCCTATTGGTCATGAAGTTCAGGTTCAAACTTGGACTTAGGAAATCGACCATCTACAAAACCTAACTTGCTCTTCCCTAATAATCCAATCCTCATAGACCTACTCCATAGTGCGTAGTTATCTGAACCAGTAAGCTGAAGAGAGATCAGAGTACTACCTGGAGTGTCTGTTGGTTGAAGGAAGAGTGGGTGATTGTGGTCAATTGCTCTGATACCAAGTAAGAAGGTTTGCAAATTTCACAAGTCCTTATATGGTCTTAAACAAGCACCGAGACAGTGTAATATGAAGTATCACCTACCGTTTCTTCTATAGTCGCCATTTTCAGTTGCTTCTTAAGAGTAAACCCTAGACTTTCTACTACACGCTATAATTGGACAATTTTCCAGAAGAATTGCAAAATTGAAGTAACAAGTGTAGAGACTGACTTGAGAACTACCTTCGATCTACTCTGGTGGCTCTGATACCATGTTAGCTGTCATGGATCTAAGGATTAAGCTTGAGGAAGAAGACATGCAAATGAAGGAAGCACTCAAGAGAAACAGAATTCTATTATTCTGAAGAAGAAGAAGAAGAAGAAATGATACAATGTATCGTTTATACAATGTATTTATACAGTAAATTATAACTAACTTCTAATACTATACTAACTAACTAACCTTCAACTACAGTTACATAGTTAACTACAGTTAATTTATCAGCTTGTTCATTAACTCTAGTCAACAGTTAGCCTACGAATTTTTGTGTCGCTTCACCCAATTTGTTTCTTTAATAGTTTGTAAAAGTAGAAATAATAGAGTGGTTTGGGTCTTAATGTGGTATGGTTACTTTATTGAGTGATACTCCCATTTGTTAGCATCCCACATCGGCTATGGACGAAGGCGTTTGATTTCTTTATAGAGGAAATAACACTAAATGCCTATCACTCCCAAAATATTTACCCGAATTTTCCCATTTGGAAATTAATTACAACTCTTACCTTGGCAATCTAAACTTATTACCCATAAATTCACTTGTCTTTTCCCTTTTAATTTGCTTTATACTTTTACCCAGCATGAGGGGCAAATTGAAAATACAAATCTTTTTTTCGTTCTGTTTTATTCTATGACTTGAATTCCAAGACTTCTGACTTCTGCAAAACATTAATCTGCCATTTGAAGACCTTGAAACTTGAAACTCATAAATTGGGTTTGTTGAGTTTGTGGTTATTTTGATCCAATTCTAAGCGGGTATGTTCGAATTTTTAATTGGAGGATGTGGTTATATTTCGAGTCAATTTGGTGGAGATTTTAGAGTAGATTTTAAAATTTTAGGTTAAAATTAAGTTGAACTAGCAAAGAAGGCAGATTTGTACTGTATACCAAAATGGTATATTATATACTGTATTGGTATACAATAATTAATTCAAGAGTATATAAATAACTACAATAGTATACTACTAATTATTTTTGAAGGAATGAACCAATTCTATATATACCAAAATAACATATTATAAATTATTTTGGTTAATTCAATAGTGTATAATTTATTGCGTTGAACTGGAGAAGAAGAATTTGTACTGTATAACAAAATGATATACTATATACCATTTTGGTATACAGTTCATTCCAATGATATACTATTATAGTATACTATATAATATAATGGTATACTCTTACAATTAGGTCCTTTTAGAATTTTTTAAAATTTTTATTGACAATTGATATTATTTCAGTTTAATAATTGAATTAAAAAAATCTTTTTTAAACTCTTTGCGTACAATTGTATACCCTGTTGGTATAGCTATATGCTATACTGGTATCATATGTTAGTTGGAATATTTTTTTGTTGTATTAGCTACATTTAATTGGTACACTATTTGATTTTTCTTTAGTAATACTAGAATAGTATAATATCTTGAAGTTTTTTAATTTTTCTTTATGCGTTTGTTTTATATAATAGTATTATAGTACAATATCTTGAAATACATTATTATATTAATATGTGGTACACAAGATTTTGATTTTTCTGTTTATGCATGTGTATTATGTAATAGTAGTATAGTCATAGATAGTTGCCTGGAATTAATTAGTAGAACTATATACCCAATTGGTATAATTTTATGTCATATTGGTATCATATGGTAGTTGGAATATTGTTTGGTTGTTTTAGCTGCATTTTAAGTGAATTCTATTCTGAAATGATTTATATGATCATGTTTTGTTGTGTTGGATTTTCTCTTATATATGGACATAGATTTTATGTATTATGTAATAGTTTTTATACTTGTATGCAGTTGTTGGAACGACCCCGTACAACTATATACCATATTAGTATAGCTATATACTATATTGGTATCATATGCTAGTTGAATCATTTTTTGGTTGTATTAGTTGCATTTAATTTGTACACTATTTGACTTTCTTTTAATAATAGTAATATAGTATAATATCGTGAAATACTTTATTATATTAATATGTGGCACACTATTTTTTTTTTTTATCTTTATGCATGTGTGCTATGTAATAGTAGTATAGTCATATAGTTATCGGGAATTAACAAGTAAAATTGTATACCATGTTGGTATAGTTATATGCCATATTGGTATCATATGGTAGTTCAAACATTTTTTGGTTGTTTTAGCTGCATTTTTAAGTGAATTCTATTATGAAATTATTTATATGAACATGATTTGCAGTGTTAGAATTTTTTTGTGCCGATGGACATAAATTATGTGTATTATGTAATAGTTTTTATAGTTATAGGCAATTGTTAGAACGACCCCATACAACTATATACCCTGTTAGTATACAGAATGAACAAGTTGCTTTGCGAATATTTACCTTGCAATGCGAGTATATAATTTTCTCATACTTTTATTGCATCCTTTAATGTTTTAGTATAATAGTATAGTCGCAAATAGTTGTAGCTATATTCTAGAGCAATCATATACTCTGTTGGTATACATGTATACCACATTGGTATCATATGGTACTACACACCTTTTTTGCTACTTATACTTTTATTGTATTTTCCAATATTTTATTATCATCTATATTCTAACTAGTATATATAGAGATTTGGTGGCCGTAGATTATGCTTTCTTGCTCCATAACTGGTTGTGTTACTGCTAATGGTGGAGTGTGTACTAATATTTGCAGGGAAGGAGATCAAGGTTTGCATGGCAATCACGTGTTGATTCTTAGAATCTGATTATATAATTTATGGTGCTCAGCAGCAGTCAGTGTGATATTCAATGAATTAGATCAAGTGACAACTAATATTATTTCAGTTTAATAATTGAATTAAACAATGAGAAAAAAGATAAAAGGTATATTATACTAGTTATATTAAAAAAATGTGAATAAATATTTACTATATCAATTATTTTTTCTTATTGTATAAAACAAGAATAATAAAAAACAGTGAAAACAATAAATGAAATTAGATTATGAAGAGAAAAAGAATATATAAAAAAAGAATTTAAATGAAATTAGAAAAAGAACAAGAAATAAATAAAATAAAAGAAAAAAGGAGTTAAATGGAATTAGAAAAGGAACAATAAATAAAGAAGAAATTTTAAAAAAAAATAAAAATAAAGGAGTCAAAATTGAGTGTAAAATAAGTTATGGTAAAAATAACAATAATACGATTTGGGCAAAAATAAATAATAGAAAAATAGAAAAAAGAAAAAAGGTAAGAAGAAAACGAGAAAAAAGAAAACTAGAAAAGAAAGAAAAAAAGGAAAAAATAAAAGAAGCATAAAAATAAAAAAAATGGAGAAAAAAGAGAAAAACCCACAAAAACTACTATGGGCAGGAAATGTAATTAGTTTGATGGGTAGAAAAATAAATGAGTAGGTAAGGGTAAATAGTTTTATTTTTGTGGGTAACTATGTCATTTACAAAAGTAATTTTGTGGGTAAAATAATTAGTTTGGACATGAATACAATTTGGAGCTGTTTTTTAATTTGTGAGTGATTTGAAGTGAAAATTTTGAAAAACAACTTTTTGGGGTTTTTCATATTTCCGGAAAGTCATTTACAAAAGTAATTTTATTTTTGAAAAAAATAAATAAATTTCTTATGACCAAACGGGCCTTAAGTGTCATTTGTTGTTGATATTTCACTTAATGCTGGTCCATGCCCCATCTATTAGAAGTCTTGGGAGAGGCCGAGAAAGAAAGATTTGAAGTCTTGTTGTAGGCCCAACAAAACGATCCTATTAGTGAATAAAATAGAGGAATTAATCAAAAGAGTTGTTTACTCGACTACTTAAATTAAAGCGATATTAACACAAATAGCCGGCAATATTCATTGTTTATTTTTTCTATCCATATTCATAATTTATATATTGATTATACATAATTATACACATATAATATATAAATTATGCATATATTATCCTCGGATTAAAATTATGATGGTTCCGGTAGGTCCGTTGGGTGATTTTGGACTTAGGAGTGCGTTCGGATTGTGATTTGGAAGTCGGTAGTGGAATTTGTCTTGAAATGGCGAAAGTTAAAATTTTGGAAAGTTTAACAGGAGTGGACTTTTTGATATCGGATTCAAATTGTGATTCCGGGAATTGGAATAGCTTCGTTATGTTATCCGGGACTTGCGCGCAAAATTTGAAGTCATTCCGGATTGATTTGCTATGTTTCGATACGAGTTATTGAATTTGAAAGTTCAAAGTTCATAGATTTCGATTTGAGGTGTGATTTGTCGTTTTGATGTTATTATGTATGTTTTAAGGCCTCGAGTAGGTCCGTATTATGTTATGGAACTTGTTGGTATATTCGGATGGGGTCCCGAGAGGCTCGGGGGAGTTTCGGGCGAGGTTCGGATCATTTCATCACATTTTGGATTTTTGCTAAGGCTGCTGGTTCTGGTATGATCACATCTGCGGTTGGTTTGTGTAGGTGTGATAGCCGCATAAGCTACAAAAGCATCGCGAATGGGAGAATAGTGTTGGGTGAGGAAGACCGCAGAAGCGGATATTTGGGCGCATATGCGATGTCGCAGGTGCTGCAGCTCGAGTGCAGGTGCGAAGCTGGAGGGTGTCAGCAGAGGCCGCAGGTGCGATGAGATTTCTGCACCTGCGATGGCGCAGAAGTGGAAATTGTTCCGCATGTGCGAGTGGCGAGATGGTTAGTTGTGGTCGCAAAAGTGAAACATGTACCGCAGATGCGGTGGTCGCAGATGGGACTATTTGTCCGCAAATACGGAAAGTGCTGGGCAGAAGCTATATTATCGAGGGTTTTGGTTCTTTCCTCATTTTGGGAGCTATGGAGTTCGGATTGAAGCGATTCTTGAGGTAATTTAATCATATGAATTGGAGTAAGTATTCTCTACTCGATTTTGGTTATATTCCATGAATCTATCTTCGATTTTAGCTCTTGGTTGATGAATTGTAAAGAGAAAATTGAGGGTTTTCGCATAAAATTTCATAATATGAATTTTTGAGTTTTGAACATCGAATTGGAGTCGGATTTGAGTGAAACTAGTATGGTTGGACTCGTAATTGAATGAATTATTCAATTTTGTAAATTTTGTTGGGTTCCGAGGTGCGGGCATGGGTTGGACTTTTGGCCGATTTTGGGATTTTAATTCAAGATTTGATCTTTTTCGATCGGGAGTGGTTCCTTTAGCATTGTTTGATATATTTGAGTTACTTTTGGTTAGTTTTGATCCATTCGAAGGTTGGAATACGCGGGATGGCATTTTGAAGCATCGCTTGGCTTGCTCAGTGTTGGAATTGGCTTGTTCGAGGTAAGTAACTCTTCTAATATTAGTGATGAGTGTATGAAATCCCGTAATACATGTTATGTGATTGGTATTGAGGTGACGCACATGCTAGGTGATGGGTGTCTGTTGCTTCTATGGCACTGTATAGTGGTCCTATGTTGTTGATATCCGTATTTTCACCTTGTGATAAAGTAATTGAGCTGTCAATCATGTTGGATATCATGTTTAGGCATTGTGCTGATACTGTTTGGACCCATAGTGGTCGTTCTTACTGTCATCTCACTGATTTCATTGATATTTCATACTCAGTTATATCCATGCATTCATACCATATCTCAGTCTCAGATATTATTTATTGATACATCATTATCATTGTTGTCGGGCTAGTTTCATGACATTATGAGCCCGTGAGTGAGACTGGAGAGATTGATAACTGAGTGAGGCCGAGGGTCTGAGTGAGAGTGACATTTTGGAATCGGACTGCACATCGCAGCATATTGTATTGATTGTATTTTATATGGATCAGGTCGCACGCCGCAACGAGCCTTCAGGCTATATATATATACACATGCCACAACAATATTGGATCGGGTTGCATGATGCAATAATATTGGATCGGGCTGCACACCACAACAATATAGCGCTTTGGCTGAAAGAGCCCCTCCGGAGTCTACACACCCCCAGTGAGCGCAGTCGACTATATATAAATGTGGATCGGGTTGCACGCCATAACAGGCCTTATGGTCATATATGGATCGGGCTACACGCTGCAGCAGGTATTGTACATCGCTGAGTAGTTGAGTGTGCTGAACCTTGAGCATAGTGAGAGAGAATGCGAGACAGTGAGATTGAGTACTCTAAGAGTGTGAGTACATGAGTTTATCTCTGAGATACATTGTATTGATATGCACACTTGACATACATGCATAGAGATGTATTTTTTCCCATGTTGTACGATATCACATCATTCATGATTTCTCACACATGTTGACAGATGGGCATAGTGATGCATTTGTTTTACACTGGTTATCTGGAAAGAAAGCGAAACATATTATTTATTATGGAAAGGATTTTGGAAAAATTATTATTTTCAAACTTATTCATATTTTCGGTAACTGGTAAACGATTTGGGTTTTCATTGAAGTACTTGAAAGGCAAAACTATTTTCAGAAATCATGTTTTTGTTGAGCATTTGATTGCTGAGTTACTTATTATATTACTTGTTTTATGTTGTTATGAACTATTGTTGTGGAATATTGAAGTTGGGACCCGACCTTGGTATAAGCTCGTCACTACTTTCAACCTAAGGTTAGGTTCGTTACTTATTAATTGCATGGGGTCGGTTGTACTCATACTATACTTATGCTCCTTGCGTGCAGATGTTGGCTACTGATATTGTTGTATTCGATGAGAGCTGGATTGAAGATGTACCTGCGTCCTGGCTGTAGCTGCCTCTTGTTCGTGGTAGCTTTAGATCTGTAAAACTCTGTTTATGTACTATTCTAACAGACTATGTATTTATTTCATTTTCGCTTTGTAAAGTTTATTTTTAGAAGCTCATGATTTGTACTACCAGTTCTTGGAAAATGTATAAGATTTAGATAATTCCTTTTGTTCAATTGTCTTATTAATATTATTGAAATTGGATGGTTATTAGTTGGCTTACCTAGCGGGTTAGGTTAGGTGCCATCACGACTAGTGAACTGGGGTCGTGACAGGTTGTATCAGAGCTCTAGGTTCATAGGTTCTACAAGTCATGATCAAGTGTCTAGTAGAGTCTTACGGATTGGTATGATGGCATCCATACCTATCTTCGAGAGGCTACATAACATTTAGGAAATACTTCCCATCTTTCTTTCTTTATCATGCGGCATTGATTCAACTTCAAGCGTAACTCTTTGAATTCCTTTCACACATTCGTATGCGCATCTGAGCGCTCGGTATCGGTTGTGCGCCGACGGCTTGTGATTTCATGGTTGAGGTATGAGATGTGATTTTGGCATGTTGATGATGGGCCAGTCTGGAGGACTTGAGGCCGGGTTTTGATGGTGGCTTGAGCAGGGAGATTTCGGTTGTGTGAACACGTGTTTGTGGGACTTATATGTATGGTGGTGTCCCTGTTATAGGAATTTGCGATTGGATGACTATGGGGTGAGTATGATGAGACTGCGAAATGTGTTCAGATTGTTCGAATGTGACGAGAAGAGTTTACTTGAGATGTAGCAAGGACTATGGGGTGTTGATTTTTGTCTTGATTTGGCCTATGGTCTCGAGTTATGGGTGTGTTGAGGGATCTCTCATGTTGTTTAGTTGTGGAGTGAAGTAGATTCTCATGTCTTGTTGATGAATTCAGAATCAAGAAGATTAAGTGATTGCATAGTAGTTGTGACTGTGGAAGGGTATAAAGAGATGTCGGTTTGAGGCAGAGCAAGCGGGTTATCTCCTGCGAGGTGTCCTGAG
This sequence comes from Nicotiana tomentosiformis, assembly GCF_000390325.3. NCBI lineage: Eukaryota > Viridiplantae > Streptophyta > Magnoliopsida > Solanales > Solanaceae > Nicotiana > Nicotiana tomentosiformis. The sequence goes on along the minus strand of NC_090822.1, from coordinate 82,683,432 downwards.
GTTGTGTGATCCTTATGATGTTTTGTAGAGAGTTATCTTTTACCAGTGAATGATATATGTTGAAAATTGAGTTTGGATCGCTTGTGGAAGTTGGTTTGACTATTACAAGGGTGAATGCGAAATTAGTGGACGATTTGAGGTATTATATGGTTTGTGTTACATGGGCTTGCAAAAGATTTAGTTGAATTTCAGTTCGGGATTCTGGCAGTAATAGAGTATGGGTATCGTGATGTTATTGACTGTTTTGTTCTATGGCTTTGAGCTAAGTGGGGGAGTCTGCTATCGACGAGTTATTTGCACGGTTATGTGTCGTATTGATTTCGGTTCGGGGTATACTGGTGAATCAGTTATGACTCACACAAGTCGAGATCGAGGATGACTCGGGTAAAGGAATTTATGGATACAGGTTGTATTACGCTTTATGGGTATATGGGAATCATAAAATAATTGAGTGGTTATTCGCGAAGGATGTAGGGTATATGGAGTAGGAATTTGCTCGATTGCTTAGGAGTGTGGACTACTCCCTTGGGTGTTGGTGTACTAATGGGGCACAGGTTGTTCGGTCCGTTTGGTCGGTTCAATTGAGATTTGAGTAGAGTGGATGACTCTCGAGAATGGTTCTAATGGATTCAAGAATTATATGTAGAAATTGAGAATTTCGGATTGGTATATGGCCAGAATCTGATATTTGCATGGGATGGTGTCGAGACTTGTGGCATTTTTATATCATTGTGTATTATGCATTTCAATATCAAGAAGGTGAAGGAAACAGTTTTAGGTTCACATAAGGTCTCTTTAGAATGGGTATCTCGGTTGTGGTGCTTTGGGGTTCTTACGAGGGAAGTCAGCGGCTTATGGGCCTTAGGACGTGGTGGTTTTATACTAGGGCCACCTGTGTGGTAAGTTTTGGTTAAGGATCGTGGTGCTCCAGCAAGGAGAAGTATCAACTTGAAGGTAATTTGGAAGGGACTTGGAGAAATAGGACAACGTGGTAGTAGGTTGGGTTAGCACAGTAATGGGTATGATCGGTTCTTTGGGTACTTATGACGCGGCTAGACTCTACAAGTGTTTCGTGGCAATGCTCTTGGGTTTTGGCAACCTACGTGGCTGGGTTGCGTTAGAGAGATTCAGTTCAGATAGCTTGGTTGTGTGAAAATGGGTGTCGAAGAGTTTTCAATGGCTTTTACTATGGTTCGAGGGGTATATTTCCTACCGGCATAAGGAATATGTTGCGTATTGAAATTTTCTCCGGGATGAGATCATATGGAAGGTTTCTGATTGATCGGGTATGTATTCTGCTTGTGACTCAGAGTTAATTATGAGATTATTGTACTCTTCGCAGGATGGCATGGTAGACGCGGTGTATTGCATCGAATTGAGATTTACTTGTGCAAGGTCATAGTTGAGTTTTGAAGGGAAAGACATAAATTCGTAGGCAGCATGGACGGATTCAGATGACTAGGTAATTGATATTACTAATCGATATGTCCTGATGAGAGTATACATTTCAGAAGTGAAAATGTGTGTTGATTTATGGGCACTTCATTGGTATTACGACACTCTCATGGTTGATCGACTGCTGATATTCAAATTCTGCTATGTGGCACAGAAGAGTTTTAGAAGTATTTCTCGTGAGGTGATCATGTATAAGAGATGTGTTAGACATTCTGGCGGTGGAGATGGAATCAGATATGGTGATTTGTATATTTTATGGATTTGGAGGCTGGGAGTTCTCAAGAGCAGGTTGTTTCATGGTTGTGGAATGTGAAGTTGTGGCCGAAGCTAGCTAGATTATAGAATGTGTTATGATTCAGTCATTGTGGACTTTCAAAGGTTATTTATCTATTTGTGGGTGATTAGAGCTGATTTGGGAGCCTATTGGTAGGTCTAATTAGGATGTGTATTCTACACCGAGCCAGATTGGTTGGCTCTATACTGTTATTGTTAAGGAATGTGCCATTCGGTTGTTGTTGAGCTTATTCGTGTTCTGAGGTGATCTTTGGGTTACTATTCTATGCTACGAGGAGTTGTGATCCGTTGGTTATAAGCACACCTGGCGCGGTTCTATTTGGGCTTTATAGCGGAATTTGAGTGAGATGAGTAATTGGGTATTGCATGGTTGATGGCGTATGGGTTATGTTCTTTTGGGTTTTGCGTGGTATTGTGTCATATGCTTCTCCGTGGTTATGGTAATGCATTTTGAGTACTTGATGTCGGATTGCGCGTGGTTATTGATTTTTAGCATGGTGGCTGAGGTATTTCATATGGATCAGTGTTTGGATGGGGTTGCGCATAGCGGTAGAGTTATGTTGATATATGATCCTTGGTGGTAGATTCATGTGTTATGATAGGGTGTTCGTCTTGCGGACTCTAATGAAGGGGGAGTGATTGTGCAGAATAGGACGGAATCAGCGCTTGTGACGGGGGTCAAGGAGAAGCAATACAATGATCCAGTGTTGGTGCAGCTGAAGGAAGGGATTCATATACATAAGACTATGGCTTTTTCTCTTGGCATGGATGACGGTACATTACAGTACAAAGGGCGATTATGTGTTCCAAACGTAGATGGTCTCCGAGAAAGAATCATGGCAGAAGCTCATACTTCTAGATATTCTGTGCACCCAGGTTCTACGAAAATGTATCATGACCTCAAGGAAGTTTACTGGTGGAATGACATGAAGAGGGGTGTGGCGGACTTTGTGGCAAAATGTTCAAACTGCTAACAGGTGAAGGCCGAGTATCAAAGGCCCAATAGGTTAGCTCAGAGTATAAAAATTCCAATGTAGAAATGGGAAATGATCAATATGTATTTTGTGGTCGGGTTACCGCGCACTCCGCGTAAGTTTGACTCAATTTAGGTGATCGTGGATCGACTCACGAAATCATCTCAATTTTTGCCGGTTAAATCCACCGACACTGCGGAACAGTATGCTAAATTATATATCAAGGAGATAGTCAGGCTTCACGGCACTCCAGTTTCCATCATTTTCGATCGAGGGGCCCAGTTCACAGCTAATTTCTGGAAGAAATTTCAGAAAGGTTTGGGTACGCAGGTAAATCTTAGCACGGGTTTCCATCCACAGACTGACGGGCAAGTAGAGCGGACTATTCAGACGCTTAAGGACATGTTCCGTGCTTGACTTGAAGGGTAGCTGGGATGATCATTTGTTGCTCATAGAATTTTCTTATAACAACAACTTCCATGCCAATATTCAGATGGCGTTGTTTGAGGCCTTGTATGGTAGAAGATGTAGATCGCCGATTGGGTGGTTCGAGGTTGGAGAAGCTGAACTAATAGGACTATACCTTGTGCATCGGGCTATGGAAAAGGTTAAGATTATAAAAGAGCGGTTGAGAACTTCTCAGAGTCATCAAAAATCCTATTCGGATGTTCGTCGCAAAGACTTAGAGTTCAAGGAAGACGATTGGGTGTTTTTGAAGGTATATCCCATGAAGGGGATCATGCGGTTTGGAAAGTAAGGGAAATCAAGTCTGAGGTATGTCAGTCCGTACAAAATCATTCGAAGGATAGGTCAGGTGGCGTACAAGCTTGAGCTACCACCTGAGATGTCATTAGTACACCCGGTATTCCATGTGTCCATGTTGAAGAAAGTAGTTGGAGATCCGTCTGTTATTGTGCCGGTTGAGACCGTCGAGGTTAGTGAAGAATTGTCATATGAAGAGATTCCGGTTGCTATCCTTGACAGATAGGTCTGGAAGTTGAGGGACAAACAAATTGCATCCGTAAAGGTATTATGGCGAAACCAACAAGTCGAAGAAGTAACTTGGAAAGCCGAGAATGAAATGAAAGAGAAGTACCCTCATTTATTTGAATAGCCATGTAATATCTCTATAAAGTCCCCCCCCCCACCCATATCTCTATAAAGTCCCCCTCCCCCCCCCCCCAAAGTTTGTATCACTTGTTCGGCTAATATAAGGACACTCATTTCTAGCTATATGTCCCTCATTAGGCTTCAGTTGGTGTTATTTTTCATTTTGTTGTGTCATTTAATTCTTTATATGTTGCTAAGGTGTGCTTCGGGGCTCTCTGACAGGTGGATAGTCCTAAATACAAAGGAAACTCTGGCAAAATTTTCAGGAAGTTAGGAAGTTAGGCAAATTTGGGGCTGATGGTATGTGGCATAACTGAAACTGTGTTAAGTGAACCTTGATCCACATTCAAGGACGAATGATCTTAAGTGGGGAGGATGTAAGGACCCGTAAAAAAAATTCAACCAAAAACTCGGGGTTTCGTGGTGCTAAGATAGATTCATGCGTTACTATACATGCCAAACAAGCTTGATAGATACGTTCTACCTAAACTCACTTATGAATACAAAACAAATACATATTTTTGTTAATTATACGATAAGGAGACCATGTATACAATACCAATTCATCACCATAAGTTAATTCATTTTAAAGTCTCCAATTACACACATTTTCATGGTCTAAAGTGGAACAAGTAATTCCAACATAACATAATATGGTTTGACTTCCCCAGTACCAATATACAACCCACACTTTGTCTACGGATCCACTACTAGCAACGTGCCTCGGATCTCCACAAGTATAACTGTAAGGACCCATAAAAAACTTTTAACCAAAAACTCGGGGTTTCGTGGTGCCAAGATAGATTCCTACATTACTATAGTAGAAATTCTTGGTTCAGACTTTTTGGATTGAATAGTACCCTACGGACTTAGAGGAAAATGTTTCGCAGAAGAACACATTTCGGCGGCCCATTATGCAGCCGCATAATCACTCTGCGGACCGTATAATGGCTGCAGAGTGAAGCAGAAAGTTCGGCAAGGTTAGTTTTGTGGTCGATTATGTGATCGTATAATCACTATGCGGATCCCATATTGGTCGCATAATTCCTCTTGGGTTTCTGCGGAGGGAGTTCTGCGGTGCATTATGCGACTGCAGAACAAGTATGTGGACCGTATACTGGTTGCATATCTGGGCCGAACGTTTAGGCCCCTGAGGACTATTTCTACGGTCACTTTGCGGACCGCATAACCATTTGTCGCATATACGACCGCAGATCTGTGTTGGGGCACCCTTTTTCTTACATTAAAACCCGACCCACATTCCGTTAAAATACCCCTTTAGTCTATTTTGAAGCTCATTTCTTATATTTCTAGAGTGAGAGAGAGGGTTCTAGAGGGAGGGCCTAATTTTTCATCAAATTGATCTTCAACCATCACTCAAAACTTTGGAAATATTCAAGTAGAGCGCCAAATTCTTCATCCTAAAAGGTAAGGCTTCATCACCCCAGCTCTTAATTTCAAATATAGCTATAATGGGGTACTAGGGTGATACTTCATAGGTATGAGGGTGGTTTATCTTGCATGCATGTGTGATAAATAGTGTGGGAAAAAAGTGAGCTAGAACCAAGAACGCTTTCCTAATTCTGGGCTCAATTTGTATATTGCTAAAATAGATTGAGGTTACTAAGGGTTCCGAATAATTGTAGAGTCTAAAAAATCGCAATTGAGGTATGTATGGCTAACTCTCTTCTTTTTAGAATCGAACTCCTGGTGTCCAAATGATTGGTGTAAGTTCCAACTTGATCATACTAGAATTGTTTGCCTTAGTGTGTTGGATTGAATGATTTATGTTCCCTAATTGTTTTAGATGGTTACCATGTCATCATGCTATTTGTGAACGTAATTATGATTTTCCAAGCTCCTTCCCTTATGTGTGTAATGCCTTATGTGATGGTACTTATCAATATGAATTATGATGTTATTTGAACGAATAAAAAGGGAAAGACTTTAATTGTAAAATGTTCCCAAGTGACAAGGACTACTTAATAAATGAGGCTATTTGTGCCATGTAACGAAAAATGGGAAAGAAATGTGAATTGAGTGAACAATTGAAAGAGGTTATGTCTCAAGTGAGATAGCTTAGCCGATCGGGCCGATATCGGACGCCATGTTGTACACATGGTGGAATTCGTGTTGGAATTATTCATTTACATTGTGGATAAGGATATGTCTCACTTGAGATGGCTTAGCCGGTCGGGCCGAGATCAGACTCCGTGTAAAAACACGGTGGCATTGTGAGTTGTGGCTTTGGCACTAAAGATTATTAAACTAAAAAGATGGAAAGATTGAATTGGAAACTATGTGATCCTTACTTGGTGTTTCTTTGTATTTCTATGAAGTGCTTATTGATTATTATGACTTCCTTCTCTTTGTTTCACTATTTATTCTACTGAGATTGGTGTTTGCCTTACATACTAGTACTATTCGACAGTACAAACGTCCTTTTTGCCTTGGGTGTTACATCTTTGAATGGGTGTAGGTGGTTCCATCGCAGATACTGCCGATCGCAGATAGTGGTGCTCTCTTTCTCTACTCACATCAGTCTTGGTGAGCCCCATTTCTCCTAGGGTTCATGTAGTCCTTCTTTTGTATAAGTTTTCATATTTTGAGGTATAGCTGGGGCCTTGTTGCCGGCATTGTCATGTTGCTCTTGTGTACCCTTAGAGGCTCCGTAGACATTTATGTGGGTCATGTATGTATGTTGGGGTGGTCGTTGGATCGAGTTGTATTTTGGAAACTCAACTATGGCATAATATATATAAGGAAAAATGAACTAGCAACGTTTATATATTTATATAACTTATCTCTCCCATGTTTTACAAATGGTGATGCTATCCCTTTTTGGATTATGAATGAGTCGGATAGGAAAGGTTTAATAGGCTTGCTCGACCGGGTTCACTTGATTGAGCATCAGTCGCGCTCCCCGAGGTTAGGGCGTGATAATAACAAGCCCGCGACTGCTGTGACTGCTGACCCTGGAATGGCCATGTCGACCTAGATAACCACCCTAATAACTCTAGATAGGAGGTTCACTAATATGAGTTTATGATGCGTTATATGCTAGCTACTCAGGATGAGACCCATAAGAACCACGACTATCCAAAGCACCATGGGATGCCTGAAGCACTGACTGAAACGGCCTAGGAGGATAGCCTCTACAAAATGAACCCCTGCCTCCAGACGAGGCACCACTGAAACAACCAAAATGACGAGGCCTCTTCTCATATACTGCCTTCCTACTCTGACCACAAATCATCTCAATCTGCCTAACAATCTCTACGACCCTTTGAAAAAGAAATATCATCTCCGGTATCCTTGGCCATCTGTATCCTAATACCAAAAGTAAGACCATCAATAAACCTCCTCACCCTCTCCCTCTCAGTAGAGAGTAAAATAACTGCATGGTGAGCTAGGTCCACAAATCGGGTCTCATACTGGGTAAAACTCATGCTACCCTGCTGAAGGCGCTCAAACTTCCTACGGTACTCTTCTCTCTAAGTGAAAGGGATGAACTTCTCCAGAAAAAGTTGCGAGAGTTTATCCCAAGTGTGTGGCGGTAAACCAGCTGGTCTGCTCCGCACATGATCCTGCCACCATCTCTCGGCCAAATCGGTCATCTAAAATACTTCAAAGGCTACTCCATTCGACTCAACAATACCCATGTTGCACGACACCTCGTGGAAATGGTCTAAGTAATCCTTTGGTTCCTCAGAGGGTGCACCGCTATAATGAGCAGGAAAGAGCTTGGAGACATCGCTGGCCTCTTCCCGAGCTGTATAGCAATAACTAGCTGAACTACCCCAACTGCTAGAGATACCGGAGTCTGGTATAGGGGATCCATCTGCTCCGGAGTGTGAGTGGTGCGAGTTTGTGCTCCTCCCCCAGCCTGAGAGACGGTGGTGCGATAGGAAATACTTTGGTCTGAGCCACACTCTCCATGAATCCAACTAAGTAAACTAGAGTGTCCTGAAGTACGAGAGTGGCAATTAATCCCTCCGGGACCTGAGCGGGTCCGACTGGTGCAGTCTGAGCTGGGACCTCCTCTTCATGATCAATATGAGGCTCCACCATGGGTGATGTTGCTTGTGATGTAGGATGAGCTCTACCTCAGCCTCGACCCCTACCCCTGGTAGTGGCTGCAACATGGGGCTTTGGCTCCTGCCCGGCAGTAGACATTGTGCGAGTTCTCACCATCTGCGAGAGAACAAGAGTAAAATGGTTCAAACTTCAATAGTGGAAATAAATCGTACAATAGAAAAGGAAATAACTGAAATTTTCCTTAAATCTTATAGCCTTTGAAAGATAAGTACAAACGTCTCTGTATCGATCCTCCAGATTCTACCAAGCTTGCCCATGACTCGTGATACCTAGGCAACCTAGTGCTCTGATACAAACTTAGCACCACCCGGAATTCCCAACCTCGAGACCGTGATGGCTCCTAACATCCACTTGCTAGGCAAGTCGACATTAATAAAGAAATTAACCAATTTTTAACAAATATTTCTAAGTAATGACATTAAACAAGAGATAAACTCCAAACTTAACACAGTGCGAACATAAGCAATGTGATACTAACTACTCCTAGAAATCCGAAGTCACAAGTACATGAGAAACTAGAAGTCTACAAGCATAGTCTAAAATAATACAACTATTCGAAAAAGATAAACAGTAAAGATAGGGAATGGAAGGGGACTTCAAAGCCTGCGAACGCAAGTAGTTCTACCTTAAATTTCTGAAGCTAAGTGATCTAATATGAAGCACCTCTAAGCACCGTTGGGACCAATACCAATATCTACACAAAAAGTGCACAAGTGTAGTATGAGTATAACGGACCCAATGTACTACGTAAGTACCGAGCCTAACCTCGACGAGGTAGTGACGAGGCTATGACAAGACACCGACATAAAAACTATGTGAATATATATATACGAAGCGGCAAAATAACAAGTAGAACAATAAAATATTAACTGGGAGGGGACATGAGAAGGGGGAGATATCGTAGAAACTGCACGTATGAAATCACAAAATATCATCTTCCGAAATAAGCAACCATGTAACCAAGGAAAATCACTAAAATCAGAAATCAAACAAGGAAATGAAATGATAAATGGCACAGCATCACCCTTCGTGCTTTTACTCTTAAATCTCTCAATATATGATAATGAATGCAAATAGGGCACGGCAACAGCATTCGTGCTTTTCTCTCATCCTCACCAAACAACAATACATGTTCGAATAATAAATCATGGCGAGAAACAATTTCACTTCAATTGTGGTGTCATGATATCAAACTCAACTTTCAAAATATTCGACATCTTTGAAATAAACAATAAATAGAAAACGAATAATTAAAATATGTAACATTCTAACCTAAATATGGAAAACATAATCAATGAAATAATATAATACAAAGAAACAACTTCCACCCGCATGTTTTAACCAAGTGACAATACATAGATACTCGTCGCCTTACATATACGTTGTCCCCTCACATAAAACACATAGCAAATAAGCCAACAAGTATCAATCCCTCAAGTCAAGGTGAACCACGACACTTACCTCGCTCCGCAATCAAAGAAATCAATCAACCACGGCTTTGCCTTTTGAACAAGCCTCCAAACCAACCAAATCTAACAAATTATCGATCAAACAGTTCAAAATAAGCTTTAGAAAAAGGTTCAAATTTTATCATTTTTGAAAAAGTCAACCCCAGGCTCGCTTGGTCAAAAACACGAGGTTAGGACCAAAATTAGATTACTCGTTCACCCCTGAGCCCGGTTATGTGATTTGTTTTAAAATCTGACCACAATTTGAGGTCTAAATCTCAATTTTACAAAATCCCCAATTCTACCTGAATCATTAGTTTTTACCATGGAAATCCTAGATTTGATGTTTAAAACACATAAAAAAGTAATGGGGAATTGAAAAGAAATGAAATAAAGAACTACCAATGAATTTGGGAAGAAACAACTCTTGGAAAATCGCCTCTAGAGTGTTTAGGGTTGAGAAATGATGTAAATTGAGCTAAGTCCCGATGTTCCCCTCTTTTACCCAGCTGCGGATATCGAAATTGCAAAGTCATGTTCGCAATTGCGAATATCGCAAATGCTAGACAAAGGTCACAAATGTGAACCCTGCCTCAGAAGTTCAGAAGTCGCAGTTGTGATAAAATATTCGCAATTGCGAACAGACCTACCTTCGCAATTGCGGACATTTCCTTCGCAATTGCGAAGACCACCAGAAAGCACACTAAGTCACAAATGCGATTCTGAGATCGCAATTGTGACCCCTGATAGTTCGCAAATGCGAACAAGCTCCTCGCAATTGTGAGATTAACCCAGCCCAGCCCATGCTCGCAAATGAGATCTATTGTTCACAGAAGCGAGGCTTGCAATTGCGATCCATACATTACAAAAGCGAGATCTACAACAGAGCTGGAAAGATACTAGCTGACTTCAAACTATCCAAACTCATCTGAAATGCGTCCGAAACTCACCCGAACCCCTCGGGCTCTAAACCAAACATGCACACAAGTGTAATAACATCATATGAATTCGCTTGTGCAATCAAAACACCAAAATAATACCTATAACTATGAATCGGACATCAAAATGCATGAAGTTTTCAAAGAAGCTCAAGAATTTCTAAAATCACATCTAAGCGTCCAAATCATATCAAATCAATTCCGAATTACACCAAATTTTGCAGACACAAATTGTAAAACGGACCTATACCAAGTCCCAAAATTAAAATCTGAACCCATTAACCACAATGTCAACCAACGGTCAAACCTAGCAAATTTTCAAACCTTTAAATTACTAGCTTTCAACAAAATGAGTCAAATCAAGTTAGGAACTTATGAATTTAATTTCGGGAATACTCCCAAGTCCAAAATCACGATACAGACCTTCTGGGATCGTCAAAATACCGATCTGGGGTCGTTTATCCAAAATGTTGACCGTAGCCAACTCAAGTTGTTGTTAAAACCAAAAATCTTATTTTCTTTAAATTTTTACATAAAAGCTTTTTAAAAAGAGACATGGATCATGCACGCAAACCAAGAAACATCAAACGAATCTAACAGAGATATCAAAACATAAAAATAAGGGTTAGTGCTCAAAACGACCTATCGGGTCATCATAGATTGACGTGTACATGAGGTGACGAGTGTGTGCACAGTCATATGTATGAATTATGACCGTATTTGCCTCGATGTTGTTCTTATTACCTTGATTTGCTTGAGAATTCCTTGCTCTTCATGTATTCACTTTGGATAATTACTTGAGTTCATGTTCCATGCTAGAGATCATGTTTCAAGATTTGTATTTCCTAAATTGGCCAAGTTGGGTGTTTGTGAGATTGTTGCTAAAATGAGTTAGTTGAATTCATGTTATTATGTTGAACACTCATCCGCATTCCCTTATTTGGTTTGTCCTTGTGCATTGTGTTGGCAAATTGTGAATTTATATCTTGATGACAATTGTTGGCATAATGTGTAGTTATGATTATGGAACATGTAGACTTGTTGGGCAGATTATTCGGGTGTTTGCACGAGGTTCCTACGGTGCTATTATTACTATTGATATTGCACATGTGACGAGACAAGGCGGATTATATATATCGGGTTTGCGCATGTGGCGAGGTGGGATATTATTAATAAGCATGTGGCGAGACAAGGCAGGCATTTACTTTATTGTTGTGCACGCGCTGAGATAAGGGTGGCTATGTGGGGATGATATATGATGGCTTGGGGGAATATTGTTGATGAAAAAGGGGTATTATTGCTTGTGCTTATGACTTCCTTGTCTGTGTCATGCATATTACGTGATTTATTGTGTTGTTCCCAATGTGCTACTTTGTGTCTCTATTATGACTTGATGATTTTGGCTGTCAAGATGGATTTACCAACGTGGAATTATTAACTCATATTCGCTTGAGTTATTGGTAACCTAACGGATTGAAATAAAAGGAAGTTGCTATCCTGCATTACTTTATTTTTGATTCTTGATAAATTTCGCTTGAGCATATTATTGGTACCTGACACAGGTACGATTTACATGGTAGCACGAGGTCTTTGCCGTACGGTTATGGTATATGTTGTGGCACGAGGTATTTGTCGTGCGAGTGTGACTTATATTGTGGCACGCGGTCTTTATCATACGAGTGAGACTTATATTTTGACATGAGGTCTTTGCCGTGCGTGGTATGGCCTATGATTTGGAACGAGGTCTTTGCCATACGATGATGATTAATAATATGAGCACGAGGTGCCGTGTGTGTGTGATTCTATTTAATGACTTATTGCCAGAACAAGACCTTCATTTGTTCAAAATGGTTATCGCTTAATTTGATGAGATTACAGTTATTGATCCTTTTTTTATTCCTTTATGCCGGTTTTTGATATTTTGCACATGTTATTTGGTTAGTGAGTGTCTCGACTTGAGTCTCATCACTACTTCACCAAGGTTAGTCTTGATACTTACTAGGTACTGATAAGCGTGAATTTTGACCACTTATTAGCACATTTTTGCTTTTGTTTTAGTCCGAAAGTACTGATTTATGTTCCCAACACTAATGAAAGTGTGCAAATTGCAGGAATATTGGAATTTGGGCTCTCGTGAAGAAATTCGACTCAAAAAGGAGTGTTACAACTCACAAGGCAAGAAGGGACGTAGTACACAAGAAGTGCGGTCCGCAGAGGTATTTATGTGGCCGCAGAAGAAAGTGCGGACCGCAGAATTCTCTCTGCAGCTGCAGAATTGGTGAAAAAGCCCATCAGACTTTAAGCAGAAGTGCGAGCCGCACATGAATTGAGCGGCCCCAGAATAGGGTCCGCACTGACAAGAATTCAAATGTTCAGAGAGTGTGCAAATGACCATGACTTGAAGCCTTGCCCGAAGTGTGGGCCGCACAAGAATTGTGAGGCCGTAGAAGCCGACTTGCTGCCACAGACCAAATCGTGTGGCTGTATAATCCAAGTCCCTACAAGACAAAGCAATGTGCGGACTGCACATAAAATCGTGCGGCCGCAGAACCTCCCGAGGGACATATTTAGCAGCGAATTTTGGGCCACTATAAATAGACGAGAATCATAGTTTTAGGTCAAGTTTTGAAGTTCAAGCAACTATAGCCGTTTTGATTTTTCATTTTAGGAATTTGTGATCATTTTTGGATTTAAACATCATAGTTTATCATTTTAATCTTATATTATGAGTTTAATTAGTATTTCTTCTTTGTTTTTTTAATTTTCTACTATACGTAGCTAGACTTTTACTAGGGTTGTGACCCAACCCTAGTGTATAAACCTTATGTGTATTTAATTTAATGCTTTCTTATGATTGGGTGTTGATTATTTAGCCTTGTTTATGCTTTATTTTTAGAATTAATGGTTGCAAACATTGATTCATGTTTTTTTAACTTGGTCTTTACTTGAGAAAGAAGGACCTAGTTTAGGAAAGCTTGTCTAACAAGAAATTGAGCTAATTAAGGATTTGTTTAGCCTAATTAAATGGTTGTAACTAGAGATAGGGAAAACCCGACTTGAGCTCTTATCAACCATTTAGCTTGATACCCATTTGGGCTTGAGAAAGCCAAATTTGATAAAATCACTTTATGACCGAGAGGTATTGAGTGGGTAACGTAGAGTTGAGAGAAATAATTTATGGTAGTTTATAATCTCGTGTTTTAGTCTCTTATTGCACTCTAATTTACTGCACTTTACTTGTTTTGAGCTTTAATTGCTAGTGTTTTGCACTTATTGTGTATTTTATGTCTTGTAGGAGTGATTCTGAGTTATGTAGATGTTATGAAATTAATTCGATTTATTGGAGATTTGAATTCTGAGTAAAAGCCAAAGGGATTAAGTCGGGATCGTGTTCGGGGGTCGAGGATCACTTATGGACGTCAAAAATCAAGGAAGAAGCAACAGCTGAAGAAATGCACTAGAGCGATGCACTAGCGATGCATTGGGTGATGCATCAGTGTAATTTTATGTCAGGAATTGAAAAAATTCAAAGGATGGGTTTCTGAGGTCTGGAAATAAAAAGCACTAATGCTACGCACTGGGCGACGCATGAAAAGCAATAAGTTTGCAAGTTTTCCTATTTCGACTAGGAAAAGGGTGATTTCATTTAGTCCCGACCCTACTTGGTATAAACACATGGAAAAACGTTATTTTCTAGATTTTTGACATACTTTAGACCTAAGGAAGCTAAGGAGGAGTTGGAGGAGCAAAAACACAAGGATTTCATCATTCCATCCTCACTCAAGACCCGAGTTTGGATCGAATTTATATTTTTCTATACTTTAATTATATTTGTGATGAATTGCTCCTTGTCTATGGAGTAGTTCACTTTAGGGTTTGATAGATTTGGTGTATTGATGATTGCTTATGGATTATAACTCTAGTTTTATGTATTGAAGCATTTTTTGGATGATTTAACTGTTGCATCTATATTCACTCGTTCATGTAATCGAGAGAGACATAACTTGTGATATCTTTGCAATATTTTGTTGGTTGAGTTCATATATTCTTCTTAGTAATCAAAAGAGGCTACTTGAATCATTAATTAAACCTAGTTAGGAGAATAATCGGAAGAGGTTTTGCTAAAGACCAATCCACTACGCATTCTTGCATATCATCACGTGCTTAAATTATTAGCTCATATTGTGAGGTTGAAACTTAATCGAGAGAGGAGTTTTTGCTGAACGATTGAACTGATAATTGAGTGAATTCGAGAGACTCACTTAAATATTAGAAGTGAATTATCTAGATTTAGATCCCAAACAACTATCTTACAACTATCCTATCAACCAATATTTTCTCTCATTGATAACTTCCTTGTTTTGATTTTCATTAGTCAATAGCTTTAGATCTTCGTTAATTTTAGTTAGAAATCATATAAATCTCCATTGTTGATCATCTTTGATAGCGATCAAGCTAGAAACTATGAGAATACTATTTAAATCAAATCCATGTGGATACGATATTATATTATACTATATTTGATTAGCGAGCATAATTTAAGTGTGTGTTCCGAGCTCGTCAATAATACACCCCAAAATAAAATAAGTGTTAACATACTTAACCCATTAGGCGAATGCCTAGGTGAAGGTCACATCCCTAGGCTTTTTAACCATTTGGTAAAAACAACAAAAACAATCATTCGCTTTTTATTTTCTTCTCATTAGTTTATAATTGTTAGTGATAATTTAGAAGTAGAAAATAAAATTCTTTGTTTGGAAGTGCAATTTAGTTATTTCATTTGCTCTCATCAAGTGTATACCCTGACACCCATATTAAAGTTCCTGTAAAAATCGACCCCGACTCTTGTTGTGTACTACTCTTCCAGCAACTGTTTCCACTCACTATTGAGTGCGGATTGGACATGGATCAGGTACCGACCGTGGTATACTTACACTATACTTTTGCACATTTTTATGCAAATCCAAGTGTTGGAAATAGTAGATCCAGGCCGTGAGAGTTTTCTTTGATCGTGAGGATTTAAGGTAGAGTTGCTTTGATCGTCACAGTCCCTTAGAGTCCTTTCCTTACCCTTGTACTGTCAATTCTCTATCCGGACAGTTTGTATTTGAGTTATTTCCATATATTCAGTTAGAGTTCGTGACTCTATACTCTCTAGTCTTAGGGATTTATTGTGATTTTGTCGTGTTGGTTTGTATCGCCTTTATTTCCGTATTTATATTAAACTATGCTTCATAATATCGTGTTTTTATTGATTTTACTGTTGTAAGTGATCAGCTCACCTAGTTTTAGAGACTAGGTGTCATTACGATCCTTAAGGTGGGATTTTAGGTCATGACAAAATCAACCATTCCCTCAAGTCACATAACCACCAATACACACACGAAAATATTTCAAACGAAAAACTAGGGCTCAACTACAGAAAATGACAGGTCAGGTCGTTACAAAAATGATTTGTTTTCCTTCGAATGTCATCATTGATGATTTGTTTTCCTTTTTTCTTTCTTATATGTATTGGTAAAAGTTTATTCACATTTCTAAGAGGCACAATTAAAAATATTTTTCTTTCATTCAATTTATCAGTAAACATTTTATGGGGTGCCCTATTTGGTCAACCCCATTTTAACTTATAATCACGTTTTAGAAAAGGTTTAACTGATACTCAATTTTTGAGAAATTTTAGTTTTGCTTCTTCGTTGTTATTTTTTTCTTCTTTGTATTTGTGTCACATGTATCCAGGAGCTTTTCTGTATTCATGTCCCATGTACCCAGGAGCCGTTTGGTTTCTTCTTCTTCTCTTCTTAGTTGCAAAACACTATTGTATGTTGTGCTTTGGGTTGCTTCTTCTTTCTTCTTCTTCTTCTTCTTCTTATTTTTCTTCTTCTTCTTAGTTGCATAGATAGCCCCTTAAAGTTGTGACCATTTTTCACTTACACTATTAGACACTTCAACTTCATCTAATGTGTGCCAATTAAACACTAATTTGACAGTCCCAAATAAAGTAAAGAGAGCGAGGTTCTGACATGCCTAATGTGGCAAATAAGCGCTTAAGTGAATGACACGTGGCAAACAACAGGAAACAAAAGGAAGGAAAGGCTCATTCTAGACAAAATCCTCACCCCTTTTCATTTTTCTCTTTCCTATTCTATTTTCATCTGAATGTGTTATTCTTCTATATCCATTAGAAAAAACTTGGACATATATTGTGCATAAATAGAGATAAATATAACTTTCACTAGCGGACTTCAACTTTGGCAGTGGTTATACTCCTCCTTAAATGAGTGCTCCTTCAAACCATTCAGAAGCTGACACAATTGAAGATGACGATTGAATTGGAGAAAAATTCCAACAAGAGAAAAAATCAATAATTACCCAATTGAAAAGAAATCTTAAAATAGAAAGATATTAATATTGACCCAGTTAAAATGACAAATTTAGTTCTAATTTTATAGGACAATTAGAGAGTTTATTTATGAGAAGCTGATTTGCTCTTTGATGGAAAGATTAAGCCCTTTAAACCCATTACCACAGTTTCATTGTAAAGAAAAACACATTGATTCTCCAAAATTACCAAAAGTCCCCAAAGAAATTGTTCAAGCAAGCATTCTCTCCCTGACCCAAGAAGAAAGATTTTGACCCTTTTGCCATTGCTACTTTTAAAAATTGATCAGAGAACCTATAATTGAAAATTTCTTCAAGTTTAAGAAATTAAAAAAAAAGATATATTCGCAAGTGATAAGTTTTTCAATGATATTCCTGAATATTGTTTGATCTATTTAGTTCTTAGTTACCTTTTGTTTACTAGTAATATTTATTACTAGTTTCGTATTTGAATGGAAAATGAGAAGGATCACAATTAAAAGAAATGAAAAATGGGAAGAGTTGTATGATATTGTATGGAAGAACTAAAGAAGGAATATGGAATCACCTAGCCTTTCACGTGCTTAAAAGATGTGTAAAATACATATTTTGTGCCATGTCATCAACCTGTGTTTAATTGTCACACATTAAATGAGGTTAAAGTTTCTAATAGGTAAATATCTTAGTTAAAGTGTCCAAGTGAAAATAGGTGACAACTTTAAGGGGTTGTCTATGTATTTGGCCTAGTTACAAAATGAATTTGTTAGATTTTCGTTGTTTTGACAATTTGATGATTGAGGTTTGTTCTTTATGATATTTGAAAGTTATATTTCAAATTTGAACGCATTTGGAATAGATTTGAGCATTGAATCGTGTGTTGGATTATTGCAATTCAAAGAACAAGTTTATGTTTAAGAATTTATGATTTGATTCCTGAAATTGCATTGAAGAGATAAAACTACTTAATATCTGATTTTTATGAAGTTGCATAAAAATGATAGAACTTAAGATTCGATTCCTGAAGTTGCATTAAAAAAATAGAAGAATTTAAGATCTGATTTCTGAAATTGCACTGAAGAGATAAAACTACCTAAGATTCGATTTTTTGAAGTTGCATTGGAAAGATAGGAGGACTTTAGATCCAATTTTGAAGTTGTATTGTAGAGATAGAACTACTTACGATCCGATTTTCTGAAGTTGTATTGGAAAGATAGAACAACTTCAAATCCAACTCTGAAATTGCATTGAAGAGATATAAAAACTTCATATTTCAGTGGATAAACTGTATAATTTTTTGTATAATATAGTATGACTTCAATAACTGCCCCAAAAGTAGGTATCTTTAAACTTCCCCTGATTTATCGTAATACTAAAGTGCAAGAAATAAGATAGATTCAACTTCGGATAAGGGTCTGATTTGCCCTTCTACTATCATAAATAAGCTTTATTTACCCTCCGTTTACGTTTTTTATCAAAAATATCCCTATAGTTATACATTAGATTCATATTTACCCTTACGCGTTAAAATGAATTACATTTGCCCTTCGTTATACTTTAAGATCACATTTACCCCTTTACTCTTCAAAAAGGGTTACATTTTCCCTTCGTTATACTTTTTTGATATATTTATCCTTACAATTATACCCTACATTTACCCTCATCCGGTAGATCGCCATGTCCCACCTTTATTTTCTTACATGGGGCCTATGTGGATTTCTTATTCTTTCAATTTAAATATGGTCACCTATTTAAGATAATTTAACTCACTCACCCAATTTAAATAAGACTTCATTAACTTTCTTGTTGTGTAACTTTTTGTAATTTACTTTGGTTACTGCAATAATTGTGAGTTGTATTAGATTAGTGATTTTGAGTTCAAAGTTATTGTTTGTCAATTTGTTGACGCTGCTATAACTATTGTATTTCGTACAATCTTCATAAATGTTGTATTAGGAAATTACTTTTCGTGAATCAATCATGGTCAATTGACCTAGTTTAGACTTTACAGAGTTGTATCGCTACAAACACTTCAAACTATCACTGAGTGATTCATGTCACATAACTCCTAAGTATTAAAGGGAAATAAATTAACATAGACAAAGGTGAAATAATAAAATAAATCAATTAGAGATAACATTATAGTTTCGTTCACTCACTGGCCAAATTTTTCTTACTCTCCGAAAAACATGGAGCTTACACGGATAAGAGAGATGGATGAGTAGGAGTGGGTGGGTGGGTGGGTGGGTGGGTGGCAAGCTGACACGGATAATTGTAAGGATAAATATGTCAAGAAAGTATAACGAAGGGCAAATATAACCATTTTCGAAGAGTAGAGGGGTAAATATGATCCTAAAGTATAATGAAGGGCAAATGTAACTCTTTTAAACGTTTAAGGGGTAAATATGAACCTAATGTATAACGGTAAGGATATTTTTGATAGAAAAATTAAACGGATGATAAATAAGGCCTATTTATGATAGCAGTGGGGCAAATCAGACCCTTATCCGATTCAACTTTAACACGTGCTCATATCTCATCTAAATATTAGTACCATTGTAAATCTGAACCATCTGCTTTCGCTTCAACCTATATCCACTATACTTAAATTATCCGAATCAACGCCATATTTTTATAGATTGTGCAAAATAAAAAAGGCACTAATATAGAATTTAAAAGTGTGGTATAGATGTGGAAGCTCAATATAGCCACAGATGTTGTGAGACCTTATCATTAATTTTACTGTATTTCCTTTCATATTAGGGTAACGAAAATAACCTCATCAAAACCAAAAAGTATTAAAATAAAAGGTACAAGTACGTTTACAAAACAGAAAAATACAAAACTAAAAGTACAAAAATCTAAGTAGTTAGCACACTAGTCACGATTTAAACTATATGATATTAGCATACTAGCGGACAAGATAAAAAATTAAAAAAAAATCATGAATTAGAGTTTCAATCAATAAAAAAGGTTTTGACTTTTAAATTTAATACATCTCAGTTTCTTTTTAAAACTTTTGAGAATTTGGGTATTATATGATGGACTTATTCAACAAATTTTATTTTAATTTGAAAAAGTCTCTAGAACTTACGCCTCACTAAAAAAACGCATCCCGAACAACCGGGCGTATGCCCCGAATTGTTGGGCGTACGCCTCTTGAGACGTTCGCCCCACACCATCGCCTCGGGGAGTTTTTGGTGCGCCTTACTCCAGGGCTCGCCCCGAAAATACCTTTAAAACACTGATCTTGTTAACTATATAAAATTATTTTTGAAATGAAACAATAAAAGAAGAATAACAATATTGCAGAGAAACGTAGAGAGAGAGAGAATTCTTATTGATTAGGGATGAATTACAATGGAATAGAACCCCTCTATTTATAGGAAAAAAGTAACTTAGCCACAAAGTAACAAACCCTAAAATCTCTCTAAAACATAGACATTCACCTTAAATACAATTATATTTATAACACTGCCCCTTGAATGTCTATTCAACAGATAATGTGCCTCGTTAAAACCTTAACTAAAATAAAAATCAGTGGGAAAAAAATTCTAGAGAAGGAAAAAGAGTATACATATCTAACAATACGCCTTTTGGTTGACTCGTTAAAAACCTTGCAAGGAAAACCCGGTGGAAAAAAAACTTGTAAGGAAAAAAGAGTAGAACGAGTATTTACTCTCCATGATGAGAACATCAATTAAGATATTTGAGTCCTTGCATTCCAATCTTGTGCACCATCTTCAAAAAAGTTATTGGTATAGTGATGGTAGGCTATAATTACGTCTTTTAGTTGCTTATCGCACTATAATTTACTGCATTTTAATTGAGTTTGAGTTTTAATCTCTAGTATTATGCACTAATTGTGTGTTTTATGCCTTGTAGGAGTGATTCCGAGCTATGTAGATGTTATGGAATAAATTCAAGCTATTCCGGAGCTTTGAAGTCTGAGTAAAGACCCAAGGATTAAGTTGGGATCGTATTCGGGGATCAACGGACAATAGTGCACTTAACGAGAGAAACGAAGAATTGAGCAGGAGGCCACCCAAGTGTGCGATCGTGCACTAGGCGTGCAAATAGAGCAGTACACTGGCCAAGGTGCGTGGCCATATATGCGAGGACACCTCTAGGTGTGCGGTCGAGCACGTCCTATTTCGGAAATTGTCCTATTTCACGTAGGAAAGGGTGTTTTTATTTAGGCCCGACCTTACTTGGTATATATATATGAAAAAATATTATTTCCAGGACTTTTGGCACATATAAGACCTAAGGAAGAGTGGGAGAAGAGGAAGCACGAGAAATTCATTATTCAATCCTCACTCAAGACACAAGTTTGGACCGTTTTATGTTTTTCTTTACAATAAGCATATTTGTGATGAATTGCTTTATATCTATGGAGTAGTTCTCTTTAGGTTTGAATGAATTTGGTGTATTGATATTGGTTTGTGGATATTAACTCTAGGCTTATGTATTGAATCGTTGTGGATGATTTAATTATTGCATATATATTCAGCTGCTCATGTAATCGAGAGAGTCTTGTGATATCCTTGCATTATATTTTATTGGGTGAATGCAGTAATTCTTTTAGTAATCGAAAGAGACTAGTTGAATTGTTGATTAAACCTAGTTAGGAGGATAATCGAAAGAGATTCTCCTAAAGACCATTCCACTACGAATTCTTGCATATCTTCGCCGAACTTAATTTAGTTCATCTTGTGAGGTTGAGACTTAATCGAGAGAGGAGTTTCTACTAAACGTTTGAAATAATAATTGAGTAAATTTGAGAGACTCACTTGAACATTAGAAGTGAATTATCTACAGGTAAATTTCAAACAATTATCTTATACTTATCCTATCAAAACTCTATTTTCTCCCACTGATAACCGTCTTTGCTTGATTTTTATTCGTTTGTCATTAGTCAATAACCGTAGATTCTTAGTTAATTATAATTTTTAATCACATAATTCTTAATTGTTGATCATCTTGGATAGAAACCAAGCTATTAACTACGAAAATCTTGTTTAACTTCAATCCCTGTAGATACGATATTATATTATACAATATTCGACTAGCGAGCATATTTAAGTGTGTGCTTCGAGCTCGTCATATAGATTTGTTAAACAAACCAGTCATATCAACTTGAACGAATTTATTTCACCTTGAAATCATCATTCCTGATAGAGATGTATTGTCTTCATATGATCTTGTTGGAATCGTCATTTCAATATCTTCACATAGGAGTAAAGACTCTTGCTATCGTATTATCATGCTCATAGTTATAACAAGATACACATGTATACAAATTGCACTTAGAATATGGTACTTCAAAATCAAGAATTATATATGCTTTAAGCGAAACTATATGTTTTTCATATGAAATCAGGTTGCGGGATAATAATAATAATCGCACATGTAACCATCTCATAGATGCATCTTATGTGGTATACTTTCTAGTTCTTTAATATTTACCCATGTGAATTCTCTTTTATATTTGCACAACATGCTTAATTAACATGGCTAAACTAATTATGCTAACTAGATAAATTGTCAATATTGATAAATTTTAGGTTTACACCATGACGTGTACAATTATCAATAAACTCCAAGTTTATTATGATATGGGTTTTTATATCAATAAACTTCTACTTTATTGTGGCATTCTTTTGTTTGTGTAGTACAAACTAGAGAATAAAACAGGTAGCTTTTCACATACATATTACCCCGCTACAAGTTGTAGTAATAAAAGATATTAAATCTTTCCTTTATTTATAGTATCAATATAACCAATCGCTTTCGCGAATACTTTAAAAACTCAATACGTTTTTTTGAGACTTACTACGTCACCATACATTAGTGATAATCAATTTTATTACTCCAAAGTGGTATAATCGGCTCTTCTAAATCTTTCAATTAATTTTGTACTACCACATATTCATCAACATCCATATGGTGCATATCTCTTTCTAGGAGAAAGTTATACCATTATGGTCATGGTCAAAATCATTGTAGGTAAGATATGTTGCTTCTATTACTTTTGCCCTGTAATAATCACATTGCCATAATATTTTGGCATAATCACAATAGGTACGTGATCAATGATCATTCATGCCATAATAATAAAAATATTTTCTTATTTTATCTCAAATCTCTTTCTAGAGATGAGTGTGGCAAATTCACTACCACTAGCACGTTCATATTCTTCCAAGAATGAATATGTAGTCATAAGTCACATGTTGTCATATTCACATCATGAATGGACCATAATCATCTATATGTGATTTATAAAATCCCATGTCAAATCGATGACAAATATTACTTTCACAGAGTGAAAGATTACTTTGAGAATATTTATTATTCTCATTACCACAATGATGATGATTATAATTTGGTCTATTACCACGTCCATATCCATTGATACCTTCACGGTAATAATTTTGTCTTCTTTCAGACTTATCACATACTGCTATCATATTCTCTTAAGGGAAATGGGAATGAAGCAAATTCAATGGGACGGATTTTTACTTCTTGTGCTCATAATCACACATGAATTTGATTATGGCAAGACGTAGAAATTTTACCACTTCGGATGGTTATAGTTTCTCACAAACTCTATTAGAGTTATAATCAAAATTTATTGTCTTTGCTTCTATTTAAAATCAAATGATAGAATTTCAAGAATTTAAAGAGAAAAATAAGATAAAACACTTACCTTAAATCCGGAATAAAGAATTGATTCATGAAGAAAGTTTATGGAACAATTGACAATCATCAGGCTCAATATTATGTGCAAGTTGAGCACCATGTGTATATCCCAAATTAAAATAATTGTTCTCTACTCGATTAAAATAAGTGCCCTTTACTCGATTGTTATTACTACTACTTCAATTAAGAAAACTAAAACTTGAAAAAGAAAACAATATTCTTTCGTGAGTCTCGAGTAATAAGGAAACAATAATATTTTACTTTGAGCTATATACTGGAAATAATATTACTATATTTAATTAAAACGAACTAACACTATTTCATAAAATAAATACTACTACTTGATACTAATGGCTACTACTCATGTAATGAACAATGATTACATTATGTTTATTTTCTAGCTATTACGAATAGGAAAAAATAAAAAAATCAAACTACTCAATCATCTTTAACCACAAATCCATTACCGATCAACTGGTCTATTTTTCTTTCGGGGTGCTCAAAGAAGTCTGTCATATCCAAGTGGGTGATGTCAAATTCATTGTTAGAGACAAAATTAGCTTCAGGGCCTTTATTCTTTAAGGATACTTGATAAAGCTCAACCAAATGTCTTGGTGTACGATAAATATTTGCACAATGTCATTTTCCACCGCAACGATAGCATTCAGTTTCTGAGCCCTTTGCCTTTGGCTTCTCATCTTTCCCTTTCCACTTTTGGTGGTTATTTTTCTTTGGTGGATGATTAACACCAAGAAAATGTCTTCCTTGGCCACGAACAGGGTCACGACCTTTTCTACGCTTAGCATAACAAGAATACACCTCATCCACTTCAGGCAATGGTGTAGACCTAGTGGGTCGATTTTCGTGATTTCTCATGAGCAAATCGTTATTTCGTTCAGCCACAAGGAGAAGAAAAATTAACTCAGAGTACTTCTTGAAACCTTTCTCTCGGTACTGCTGTTGTAAGACCATATTGGAGGCATGAAATGTTGTAAACGTTTTTTCAAGCATATCATAGTCAGTGATACTATCTCCACAGAGTTTCAATTTAGAAGTAATTCTGAACATCGCAGAATTATATTTAGAAACAGACTTAAAGTCTTGGAGCCTCAGATGAACCCAATCATATCGTCCTTGTGGAAGAGTGACCAACTTTAAGTTGTCACATCTTTCCTTTAAGCCATTCCACAAAACAAGTGAATCTTTGACTGTGAGATATTCTATTTTCAATCCTTCATCAAGGTGATGTCGCAAGAAAATCAAGGCCTTAGCACAGTCTTGGGTAGATGCTTTATTTTTATCTTTAATAGCGTCTCCAAGACCCATTGCATCTAAATGGATTTCAACATCTAACACTCATGTTATATAGTTCTTGCCCGAAATTTCAAGGGTAACGAACTTTCTTTTCATAATTAAAAGAGGAGAAAAGGTATATCTTAATCTTCTCAAAGAGCTTATTGAGACGGTAGTGTCTCGTCCTAATAACGTGAAATGAAACAATAAAAGAAGAACAATATTGCAGAAAAAAGTGGAGAAAGAGAATTCTTATTGATATGGGATGAATTACCATAGAATAGAACTCCTCTATTTATAAGAGAAAAGTAACTTAGTCACAAAGTAACAACCCTAAAATTTCACTACAGACACTCAACTTAAATATAATTCTATTTATAACAATTTTCTTTTTCTCATAATTTAGGCCTGTATGGCTGTACCATATCTTCTAATATTATCCCTATGTTCTTTTAGTTGATTTTGAGATCACGGTATATAATTATTGATGATCAGAAGCAGCAAAAACAGTGGAAGAATAATGTTTGGAACGACGTCGTATACAGAAACAAGAGAAGATAGTTCTTATTACATTTCCAAGAACCTCTCCCCTTTCCGGTATCCAGCGTGGTGCCGTTGCTGTTGCTGCTGCGGCGGCATTTCCTATTTGCCGCCGTGAAAATTCGACGCTAATTGCCATTAATGGCCGTGTAATTAATGTAATGATGACTGTTTAATTAACTTAATCAGGCTTTGTTTAAAAGATATAGAAAGAGGGAAAAAATGGGGATAATTTAACAAAGCACCGACGTCAGTATATAAATGAAGCTCAAGCAACGCGTAACTTGTAAACCGCGTAAAGGTCAGCGCCAAAATGACTTCTCTCTGTACTTTTTCTTTGTTTGATCTCTGAATAAGTCCTCTCTGCCTTTGTGCTTGTTTTTGGTGCGAATGAGTCTTTGATTAAACCAAAAACTCAAAATCACCTACCTGCTTTATTTCCGAACTAACGGTGAAGCTTTAGATAGTCGAACAAATTTTTTTAAAAAAATAAATTTTCTTATTTATATATGTGTTTTTTTTTATAATAATTCTGTATAGATTCTGAATGTATAAATTTTATATAGAAAACAAAAATAAGAATCAATATAAATCCAAATTCATACAAAAATTTAACAGTTTCACTTTCGTATTCTGAACATCATTAGTCTTTTGAAATGGAGGAAGACTTCTTTGTCTCAAAAAGAATGAAAGGGTTCAACATTGGGAGAGCTTAATTATCCAACTTTAGAAGTAAAAGTAAATATCAATTTCTTAATTTATTTGGAAATAAAAATTTACATATACAAAAACTATACAAAAGTACTACTACTATCTAACTTTAGAAGTAAAACTAATACGCCATGCAGCTACCCTCATTCTAAAAATGAAAAAGAAAAAACTTCCCCTAGCTAAACTGTTATATTGTCTTCTGGATAACAAGCCACTTGCGCAAAAATTGAGACCTCAATATAACGGTAAGTTTACAACTTTCTCAACACAAGTCGCACTTTTTTTGTGCACATATTAAGAAAAATTATTCATATGAACTGTTGAAGAACACAATGGTACTGTACCACGCTATTCAAACATAATATGAATACACTAAACAAAGGACACATAAAACCTCAGGAAGTATGTTCAAGAGCGGCATATAACTGTCAGTAACACAAATCTCTCAGCAGTTTCAATACTCACATTGTGGAAAGGCTCAAATTACATTGTGTACACAAAATTAGAGAATGCCTAAGATGTTTTTTCTTCATCCGTGATCCATTGAGGAAAGCTCGGTCTTGATGAATCAATTCTGATAAGATGCTCATCCTCTGCGCCAGAATCATCACTCGAGTCCACTCTTGCGTGACTTTCTTCTATTGGTTCGCTTGGAAGTTGTATACGGATATCTTTATTCTCTCCTTGTGCTTGACCATTCTTTCGCAATGTAGTAGATCCTTCAGATCTCACAGAGACAAGTCTTTGTGCGCGATTTGATGGAAATTCTGGATAAGACTGACTGTGAGAGGTTTTAGCTTCACCAATTCTAGGAAAACTTCTGGCACGCCTTTTTGTGTCGCTTATCTAATAACCAAAAAGAGCAAGTTATCTTAGAGGCCAATATTGTAAAACCGGTGATTTCAACTGAATGCAACTTGAAGATGAACCAAACAAGAAGCGTCTCTTCAAAGCCCATATTGGTGGTTACAACCCCAGGGAACAGGAAGGAGGGGGGGGGATAGAGGTGAGAAAGTAGGAGAAATCATAATCTTAACAAACAATATCCGCAGGTGTACTTCACTCCACAGTTGAATATAGTAATAGCGCAAAATGGCCAGTCCCATGTACATCCATTAGTAGATGTTTAAGGGCTTTAGACTTAACAGAGTTAGAAAACATGATTGGATTGATCAGTACCAGAGCAGATGATGTAGCGTGCCAGGCATGGGTAACTTGGGCACGATATCTTTCCAACTTAGACACCTTGCGGACAGGGAAGACATATCGTGTCCATCTAACTAATGTACAGTTCAAATAGAACTGTTCTAAAAAGACTCAAGTCCCCCATAGTGTGAAAATCACTTGCTCTCAGGTGAACAATGTGCCTCCAGGACCTCCAGTATACATCAAATATATTGACTACTGGGAAAGAGCGTAAGCATATCCTAAGAGGTAAAGTTTATTTTAAAAAATCTCATGAACACTTTGTGCAAAGAAGTTTGCTTTAATTGAGCCAGTATATATCCTACGTATGTTAAGAAACTTAAAAGTAGACAAACAGTATTCTTGCATCTGTGATCTTCATATTCTATGTGCAGTCACATCCTCGGGCTCAAACCCAGATATATAGGAGTGTACATTAAGTTGACCAACAGAGAGAACATATCAACTTGTGATAAATACCTACAACATTAAGAACTTTAGGGTATGCTCTCCTAGGAGAACACCATATAGGTACTGGAATGTGGTTAAAATAGGTAGGCGCGGTTTTTCATCACATAGCCAGCTGGGAATGAGAAACAAGGTTTATTTCATCATGGATTAGTGTGGGTGAAAGTTATTGCACCACATCGACACCCAATATGGTGCTGAAGTTTAGGAATTAGTTCTGTTTTCCTGTATATATTTATTACTATAAATGCTGTAACATATTATACAACATAATACGAGTGAAAATATTCTCTTCCATTCAAATCTTCACTTTCCTTTCTATACTAGTTTCTTTATTCAAATTATTTATCAATCTCAGGCTTATTAAGTATAAGGACATGGCATGCTCCATCAAACAGTACACAGTAATCTGGCGTAATTGATACGCTGTTTTGAGTAGTTGCTCCATTCCCCAAAGCCTAACATTTAAGTAAACTCTGTTACGGGCCCTTGCTTCGACGCAGAGGTTTGGTGACGGACTAAGTTGCAAAATGGTCTTTAAAATCATACTTGTGAGAAGGCACGGGAGAAAATATGTTATTGATATATTGAATGAATGAATAATATTACACAAGAGGTCCTTATTTATAGCTATACTATACAAGGACATACTACTCCTCTACCAATGTGGGACAATACTACACTATATACATGTTGTAAATTAATACTCCCCCTCAAGCCGGTGCATACAAATCATATGTACCGAGCTTGTTACATATATAACTAATACGAGGACCAGTGAGAGACTTGGTGAAAATATCTGCAAGTTGATTATTTGACCTCACAAACTTTGTAGCAATCTCTCCTGAAAGTATCTTTTCTCTGACGAAGTGACAATCAATCTCAATGTGTTTAGTTCTCTCATGTAACACCGGATTTGATGCAATATGAAGGGCAGCTTGATTATCGCGCACAAGTTCCATCCGACTGATTTCACCAAATTTCAACTCCTTGAGCAATTGTTTGGTCCAGACTAGCTCACATGTTGCCATAGCCATTGCTCGATATTCTGCTTCTGCACTAAACCGAGCAACTACATTCTGTTTCTTGCTCTTCCAGGACACCAAATTTCCTCCTACTAAAACACAATATCCAGACGTAGAACGTCTATCAGAAGGTGATCCTGCCCAATCAGCATCTGAGTATCCAATGATCTGCTCATGACTTGCCTGGAGCCGATTTTATATATCGAATAATGCGGACAACTGTATCCTAATGACTATCACAGGGAGAATTCATAAACTGACTTACAACACTCACAGGATAGGAAATGTCGGGTCTAGTCACTGTGAGATAATTTAATTTTCCAACCAGCCGCCTATAGCTTGCAGGATCGCTAAGCAGCTCCCCCTGTCCTGGCATAAGTTTAGAATTCGGATCCATCGGAGTGTCAACAGGTCTGCAACCTATCATCCCCGTCTCTTCAAGAATGTCTAAAGCATATTTTCTTTGAGAAATAACAATACCTGAGCTAGACTGGGCAACCTCAATACCCAGAAAGTACTTCAATCTGCCTAGATCCTTAGTTTGGAAGTGCTGGAAGAGATGCTGCTTCAGGTTGGTAATACCATCCTGATCATTGCCAGTAATAACAATATCATCAACATAGACTACCAGATAAATACAGAGACTTGAAGCAGAGTGCCGATAAAATACAGAGTGATCAGCTTCACTACGAATCATGCCAAACTCCTGGATAACCGTGCTGAACTTACCAAACCAGGTTCGAGGAGACTGCTTTAGACCATAAAGTGACCGACGCAAGCGACATACAAGGCCACGAGACTCCCCCTGAGCAACAAAACCAGGTGGTTGCTCCATATAAACCTCATCCTCAAGATCACCGTGAAGAAAGGCATTTTTAATGTCCAGCTGATAGAGGGGCCAATGACGAACCGCAGCCATGGATAGAAAAAGGCGGACTGAAGCCACTTTAGCCACGGGAGAGAAGGTATCACTGTAATCGAGCCCAAATATCTGAGTATATCCTTTGGCAACAAGACGGGCCTTAAGTTGATCAATCTGTCCATCGGGACCAACTTTGACTGCATAAACCCAACGACAACCAATAGTAGATTTACCTGAGGGAAGAGGAACAAGCTCCCAAGTACCACTTGTATGTAAAGCAGACATCTCGTCACCCATAACCTGTCGCCATCCTGGATGAGACAACGCTTCACCTGAAGACTTAGTGATGGAAACCGAGGACAAAGAAGATATAAAAGCATAATGGGGAGATGACAGACGATGATAGCTCAAACCGACATAATGAGGATTAGGGTTAAGTGTGGTCCTTATACCTTTCCGAAGTGCAATCGGTGTACTAGAAGCAGGGTCCGCAGCAGGAGCAGGGTCAGGTGCAGGACGAGAACCAGTTGGGCCTGATGGAGGACGCAAACGACGATGATAAGTCAAGAGTGGTGTTCCAGTGGCCGGGGAACTAGGGGGAACAACACTAGACTCCTCAACGGTTGGTATGGATGAAAACTCTGTGGTCGAAGGGTGGAGGAGGAGCTATAGTAAACTCCTCAAAGGTCGGTATAGGTAAGACCTCAGATATATCATGGTGGTCAGCAGAGGTAAAGAAAGGTTTAGACTCAAAAAAAGTGACGTCAGTTGACATAAGGTACCTACAAAGATCTGGAGAATAACAACGATATCCCTTCTGAACACGAGAATAACCAAGGAAGACACACTTGAGAGCACGGGGAGCTAACTTATCTTTCCCAGGGGCTAAGTTATGAACAAAACACGTGCTCCCAAAAACACGAGGTGGAAGAGAGTATAAGGGTGACTGGGGAAACAATACTGAATGCGGAATCTGATTCTTGATGGGAGATGAAGGCATCCGATTAATCAAATAACAAGCTGTGAGAACTGCATCGCCCCAAAAACGCAACGGAACACGAGATTCAATTAGAAGTGTGTGAGCAGTCTCAATAAGGTACCTATTCTTTCTCTCAGCAACCCCATTTTGCTGAGGGGTATAAGGACAAGATGTCTGATGAATAATTCCCTGAGAAGTCATAAACTGCTGAAATTGAGAAGATAAATATTCTAAGGCATTATCACTGCGAAAAATGCGAATAGAAACACCAAATTGGTTTTTGATTTCAGCACAGAAACTCTGGAATATAGAAAATAACTCAGAACGATCTTTCATTAAGAAAAGCCAAGTACATCTTGAATAATCATCAATGAAACTGACAAAGTAACGAAATCCCAAGGATGAACTGACTCTACTAGGACCCCATATATCAGAATGAACTAAGGAGAAGACAGACTCTGCATGACTCTCAACACTACGCGAAAAGGAGGCTCGGGTATGTTTCCCAAGTTGACACGACTCACAATCTAATGTAGACAAACTAGATAAACTAGGCACCATCTTCTGAAGTTTGGATAAACTCGGATGTCCTAAACGTCTGTGGATTAGATCTGGAGGATCTGTAACTAGACATGTTGTGGAAGGACTGAGTGAGTTAAGGTAGTAAAGGCCTTCTGATTCACGTCCTGTACCAATTGTCTGTCCCGTACTGCGGTCCTGCATAATAAAAGAATCGTCAATAAAGTATATACCACAATGGAGGGCACGAGTCAAACGACTAACAGATGCAAGACTAAAAAGAACAGCCAGGGACATAAAGAACGGAATCTAGGGTGATAGAAGACAAGGGATTAGCTTGTCCAACTCCTTTTGCCTTAGTTTGACATCCACTGGCTAAAGTAACAGTGGGAAGAGACTGTGAATATACAATATTTGACAAAAGTGATATATTACCAGAGATGTGATCAGAAGCGCCGGAGTCCATGACCCATGGGCCAAGAGTGCTAGACTGGAAAACACAAGCAAAAGAATTACCAGAAACAGAAGTATCAGTCTGAGCAACTGAGGCTACTTGTGGAGATGTCTGCTTACTTGCTCGATACTGAAGGAGCTCATTATATTCTTCTTTAGATAAAGAAAATCCTTGGTTACCTGGAGTCTCGGTCTGAGCAATGTAAGCATTTTTGGGTGGACGACCATGTAAGGAATAACACATTTCACGAGTGTGTCCAAGTTTGTGACAATAAGAACACTTGGGTCTAGATCTTCCAAAACGACCTCCTCCTCGTCTATGCTCCATAGTTTGAGATGCCCGAACATCCATTGTCTGGGATGCAAGAACAGAGGAATCAAGTATCTGTGATGAGATCACTGGTGGACTTGGTGCTGCAGCAAGGCGGAGTAATCGAGAGAATAATTCATCAACTGTCGGGACAGACGGACTAGCCAAAATCTGGTCGCGTACTGAATCAAAATCATTAGGAAGTCCAGCGAGGGTAAGAACGAGAAACATCTTCTGTCGTTGCTCTTGTTGTTTTTCCACACTAGCCGAAACTGGCATCAACTTCTCAAATTCCTCCATGACTGCCTGTACTTGACCCAAGTAAGTAGACATATCCAATTCCTGCTTCTTTAAGTTTGTCATCTGTGATATCACATCATAGAAGCGAGATATGTCATTAGTGTATAAGGTGCGTGCCTTTGCCCAAACCAAATAACATGTCTGGAATGGACGAAACAAGGGCATCAACTTGAAATCAATAGATCGCCACAAGATGCTACATAACTGAGCATCGATTTTTGCCCAAAGTGCAATTGCCTTTTCATCTCCATCGCTAGACTGTTTGATTAGATGATCTTGAACACCTTGACCTCTACACTATAACTCGACAGATGAAGCCCAACTATACCATAACTCGACAGATGAAGCCCAAGCTAAGTAGTTTGAACCTCCCATTAAAGGTTCCGAGGTAATAATAGCACTAGAATTTCCAGAACTCATGTTTCTAGACCCAAAAGCATCAAATCCCAAAGACATTGTTGCAAATTATTACCAGATAGGAGAAAGAATCAACTGTAATCCACTGAAACAGTGTACGGAAACACAGAAACAGAATACTGAACTGTAGCGCCGGAATCTACTGTAGCTGCCGGAATCTATTGTAGCTGTCGGAATAGTACTGTAGCTACCGGAAAAAGCTCAAAGTTGTCGGAATGAAATGAAAATAGTAGGGGTAGGATCGGAATTACCAGGCGACCCAACTGTTCTGAAGGAAGATTTTCAAAAAATGGCCGGAAGTGGTCGTACGCGCCGGCGCGTGAGCTCACGCGCGTGAGCTTTTGGTGGCGCGTGAGGCTGCTTCTGCCGGAGTTGTTCACTGGGGTTTGGTCGCCGGACAGTGACGACTCTTGTGGTAGTGTTGGATTTTGCACAACACTGACAGAAATGAACCAGATAGAAAACAACCTTAAAAAATACTGATTTCTCTTTCCCGAAATCGCTGAAATTTATGCACAGCGATAAGTCTCTCACAATTGCTCTAATACCATGTGAGAAGGCACGGGAGAAAATATGTTATTGATATATTGAATGAATGAATAATACTACACAAGAGGTCCTTATTTATAGCTATACTATACATGGACATACTACTCCTCTACCAATGTGGGACAATACTACACTATATACATGCTGTAAATTAACAATACTCAAAGAATATCTAAAAGAATTCAGTTCCTACTAACCATGCTACCATAGATGCTTAGCTGCATTGCCCGAGTAGACATATTGGTTTCATGCTGACCAGTCTGCTCCACATCCTGTCTATGTTGCATAGCCTTGTAACTATTTTCTGGCCAGCTCATTAAACCACTGTGCTCTCTACTAAAAGACCTTGAGGGATGATCAATTGAGTTTGATAATAGCGAAGACGATCTTCTCTGGAGACCCCTGCCTGTTAGAAATCCCGCAATATCAAACATAATCACCCTTGCCCTTGTCTCAACTTGATACCAAGAAGGTTGATGAGAAAAACTAGCTGTATGGACACCTAATAATGAGCCAAAAAATAGAAATTAATTAGAATTCTCTGAGATGAGGCTATGAATCAGAGGATTTGTGCAAGTAACCAAAGCTCTACGTACTATCAATTTCTGAAGCAAAATTGTTTAGTGCATATATGCAAACCATGCCAACCTTAGAGAATAAAATTGCCAAGCACCAAAAAAACCAAAGGAGAAAAAATTATTTTTAACAAACATGTATGTTTCTAATCAAAGGCCATATGGCTACATATAACCAAAATATCAGCATTCCCCCCAATACAAAGAGAGGGGTACAGCAGAAGTGCAGTTAAAGGGGTAACAAGCAACCTGATGCCTCTGTGTTGTGGAAGCTTTGTTGTTCCCAAGAGGAAGGCAGTAATGGTGCAGGGGCTGAAAGAAGCTCTTCATGTGAACCATGAGCTTTAACAAACCCCTCCAACAGAAAACCAATGGAATGGTGAGGCAATTCGAAACTTTCCCCTCTTATGTATACGCTCATAGTTGACCTTTCTGCAACCAGAGCTCTCATATCTTGCATTGTCGTCTTTTCAAACATTTGAGGAAGCAAGATTTTTGCAAGAACAAGTGCACTTTCCTGCAGACACCGAGATAACCTGTGTGATCCACTACTTCAGAAAGACCTAAATTCTAGTTACTCCCTATGTTCCATTTTATGTAGCACTCTTTCCAGTCTGTTGCGAAAAGGATGACATCTTTCTACATTGAAAAATAATTTAACTTTAAATTTCTCATTTTATCCTTAATGACATGGTTTTATAGCCACATAAATATCATGGAAGGCTTAACACCACAAGTTTCAAAAGTCAAACACCATGCCGAGTCAAATACCGCCACATTAATTGTAATGGAGGGAGTAATACAAACCAGTAAAGAGAGATTTCACTTGGTTGTCAAGAGCTTTCGCTTTGAAATTTCAGAATGTATCTTTTAGCCTCACTATCATATCCCATTGGTTACCTATTTTATTTTTACTTGGTGAAGCCATTAGCTTATGGTAAAGCCTTAATACAATATTCTGTAGGTTTTACGTATTTCTGGTTCTAGAAAGTGAGAACACAGTTTGTCCAATTTTTTTTCTTAAACCAATATATTATAGAGCTCATAATGTACGCGCAAATTCTCCAGATCCATAGTACATTGAACGCGAAAACTTGACAATCTTTACCTCCTGACAGGGCACTATGTTCTGCAAGAAAGAAACTATAGTTCTGTATATATGGTAAGTCTTTCCGCATTGGTCTGTAGCATTAGAGATACCTATGACTTGTCAAATACTACTTGTCTTTGTAAGACATCAAATGACCCTATCTTTATTGAGCTTTAAGGATTTATTCACAGAGAAAAGGTGACCTCTTTGGAAGTGTTTGAAAAATTAGGGTGCATATCCTCAGGCAGAATGCAACATCAGAAAGAAAGAGCCTTTGAGTATCATTGAAAATTATTCAAGGTGATATCAGTTCCTTTTCTTTGGATAGATAAGCAAAAAAAAAAATGTAGGAAAAGGGCAACACAGAAAAGAGCAGTTTTTTTAAAATTTTATTTTTTTCATTTCTATCTGGTCTAAAGATGAAAAGCCTTATCTAAAATCACTATCACTCAATTGGAGCAATTCTAGACCTTAATATAATTAATCTGTGCTTGTTGAGATGTGCTTGAGTTCTTTGTTTTCTTCAGTGTAAGAAGAATAGTAGAAGAACCATGCAGTATGTGAAAAATGTCAATGTTAGGAACCAAAAATCTCTTCTTTCTCTTTTCTTTACTCAGTATATTCTTTCACTAGTTGGAGAGTCCAAGTGCTATTTTCAACCATACCAATAATGACAAGAGAAAGATGAGTTAAGCATACACATATTTATGGAAGCTAAAATGGTTATAAATGATGATCATTCAAAATACCTGCCAAAAGAAATCTTCTATAGCGGGATCAAATCTGAGAGCAGTAAGTATCTTCTCACTATCAACAGAAAAGCAGAGAACCACCGAGTCCGTTACAATGTCACAAATGTAAGGCTTTCCCACAAGCACTTCATATAAACCTAGTGTACTCCCATGTGAGAAAGTTGGATGCAATAGATGCTTATTCCTTGCACTCTTACTTGACCACTATCAAACAGGACATCATATTTTCAGAAATGTTTCTGGCGAAAAAGTATTAGTGTAACAACGGTTACACTACTAATTACCTTCACTACTCCATTTGATATAAGCCAAATTCCAGTTGGCTTTGATCCCTCTCCATAGAGGGTCGCACCACGTAACTTCATTATCTCTTTGGTTGAACCAATTAGTCTCTCACACACTGTGGGAGGAAGGGCTCCCAACAGAGGATTAGTACTAATCAAATCGCGAATTTTTGGAATTTTGACCAGAGGTGGATTTCTTACAAGCCTTTTCAAATCAGTCTGCAACAAATTACATGTACAATCAAGTATGAAATCAGATGTAACACGAAAGCAATGAAACAGAACTAGAGGATGAGAAGAAGATGCTCACCTGAACAGCATCGTGAAGATGTGCCATCTCTTTTTCCTCCAATATACCGATCTTCTCAAGATTATGGACATAATCAATCAAGTGATTTAACACCGCATACGTGACTTGTCTGGTTTTCACAACTCGGAGAACCTGAATACATACTCTCTTTTAGAACAGGTAAATTACTCAAGAAGTAGACTGGACATTGTCAACAGGCTAAATTTCACTTCTTTTTTTTTTTGATGAAGTAATTTGTTCATTGATGGCATCAAGAAGATGCAGTAGTACAAAAGATAATATAGCAAAAAGAACTAAGTCAGATCAATACAAGAAATGCTAATCTAAGACCAAGGTGCTGACAAAGTTCAGAAAGCTAACAGGCTAAATTTCACTTATATCTCGCAGAAACCAGACAACTGTATTCTTGGGTTTCAAAATTAAGTGTATGAATGACTCAAGCATGGAGTAATCTGGCAAAAGAATGCAGGTAGCATAAAATTCCTTGAACTATCAGATATGCACCCTTTAGTATTTTTATTCAACATGTTTGAATCTAACAAGAAATATTGAGCTCATCGAGAGAGATATGTCTTTGTATACCTGAGGAAATGTGACACGGACTTCTTCTAGAAACTTCTGTGCATCCTCTCCTTCTTCCTCGCTTTCCTTGATCACAAGGGAAGCAATTTCACTCTCACCTGAAGTGATAATTGCTTGCATAAGAAACTGTAACTCCAATACATATCATTCCTTTTCTTTTTCTTTTTTCCTCTTTTGGGAGGATTCCACTGCTCAGAAAGCTTCCCCATAAAAAGATATAAAAAGAATAAAGCCACGAAACTGATGCTAAAGTTAACACTTTCGTTAAGTACGCGCCAAGAAAGATTAAGCAGCTAGGTCGACCCAGCTGCTGTACTTGTGTTTGGTGTTCCATGTTCCTTCATCTACCAAATGAATTAAATTCACTGATTGCTAGTGAAAGATAATGATCAGGCATTTGGCCAAATACTTCTAATCGTAAAAAAACAAAGATCCTTCAGAAATTCACACTTACAGCTTTTTGTGAGGTACTGTTGCTCAGAAAGAGCTAGAGAATCTTTAAGAAAGACTTATGGTTTACAACGTATGCTTGTGGTTTTATGAGATCTTGTTTAAAATGACATTATGCTTCGTGGGGAATCAGTCTTCAATAACCTACCTCATTAATTGTGACTTTTAAAACTGAGAACATTCCCTTTTTCTTTTTTGTAGTTTCTTTCTCTTGGTAAAATCTTTTTCCTTTGTTCCCTTTCTTCAGGAAGAGGATACGAGGAGAAAATAATGTAACAATAGATATTTCTCCATATGTGAAAGCTTTTTGACCTAATATGTAACCATAATCACTAATTAGTATCGGCGGCATAAAAAGACAAACTTAAGGATGCCACCTGACTTTGGAACCCTTTTGATTCCACTCTTGCCAAATATCCTATAGTTTTCAACATTTCTTAATATTATCTTCATCAAAATAATGCCTAATAGACCATAACTCACCTTAAAACTATAGAAGCATATGTTAATTGAATGCAATAGTTCAACTTCAACATAATTGTGGGTACTCACAGTTAGGGGCGGCAAACGGGCGTGTCGGATCGGATATGGACAGGTCAAAAACGGGTAATGTAAAAATGGATAAATTATCCAACCGGCACATATTTAATACGGATAAAAAATGGGTTAACCGGCGGATAATATGGATATCCATATTATCCATGGCTTTTTTAATATGATCACTTTTGGGAGAATTCTTAGTCTCCCAAACTTGAGGAACCCCTAATTAATTTGAGGCTTTACAAATATAAAAGTTAAACCCAATAGTTATCCATTAGCTATCCATTTTCTAAGTGGATAATATGGTTCTTATCCATATTTGACCCATTTTTAAAAAGTTCATTATCCAACCCATTTTCTTATATGGGTGGATAACTGTTTTCTTTTATCCATATTGCCACCACTAGTCACAATCTACAGAAGTCAATTCTCAGATTATTGTTTAGAGAGCAAAGTGAAAAATTGAGATATCTCATATAAAAGACCTAACCAGTAGTTTTCATCGATTAAACATAAAAGCAGAAAAGCCACCGTAAAACTCAAGGCAAACCCCGAAAGTTACGGTTCTTTTCCACAAAATCAAGGGGAAGCGAGCCTTTAAGCGAAATTATTTTAAGGGTTAATTCTTAGTAATGTAGCTTTACAAACTGAATTGATGACGTTAGACTACTCAAGATGATGGCACTCTAATCTATAAATGCAAATGGATTTTTTGGTCAACGGAAAAGGCAAAAATGCTTAGTTATGCAAAGCTAGAATGTCTCAGCATCAATCAGGCAAACCTTCGCCGTTGATGATTTGTGGGCTGAGCCGTCAATATGGATTTGGCCCACTTGGTTGGGCCGGCTCAACCCGTGATTTAGTGGGTTGTGCTAAAATTTTCTAAGCCCATTTTGAGAATGAGGATTTCTAGCCCAGCCCAAGTAAGCCTTTGGCCCGTGAGGCTTGACCAAGGCTGGGTCGGGCCAGCCTATGAGCCTATTAAAAAATACTTAATTGGACATATAAAATGTAAAAGGGAATAGTGAACTAAAAATAACAAGAAGAGTAGCTTAAACTCAGTCTACTAAGTCCATCATATTAAAAGATCAAGGTCTTAACTTTTAAATTTTAAACATAAATATAAGTTAAATAAAAGTATGAAATAAGCAAATAATAAAATCCTAAATTTCCTAAACCCTAAAGAGAAGTAGTGCTCTCTCCTCTCTTTAAATGAGCTTGATGAAGATGATGTGTTGGTGTTGGATATGCCACAAGTTCCATGAAAGTTTTTTTGAGTAGTTTGTTTTGAGTTTTGAATTTGACTTTTAGAGTCTGTTTGGAAAGCCATGTGTAATTACTTGGTTATATAATTACTAGGGTAGTAATTACTCAGTCTGGTAATTACACAGTATAGTAATTACAATGGCTTGTTTGTTTGTCGCGATGTAATTACAGTATAATTACCAGGGTCATGTTTGGATGTACTAGTGTAATTACATAGTTAAATATTTTTTTTCAGATTAACATTATTGTGAAAAATACTTATGTAATAACAAATATTAAATATTATTTATTATTATGTCTTAAATACATATTTTTTGTAAGAAAATATATTAAATAATTATAAAATAGTAAATAATATCATAATAAAATAATTGGTATTCTCCATATAAATAATTTTACAATTTGAAAGAGAACAATGAAAATATAAAATAATTTAATAATAACAACGTATGTCAAATTTCAACAACAAATAAGATAAGCTCATTTGGTGGTTATTTGGTCTATTAATGAAGGCTATTGTAGCAATTATAATGAAAGGAACAAAACTTGAAGAAGTTGTATAAAGCATAGCTGGTCCATTGAAGGATTACGATCCATGGGAAGAAGCTAGAACGCGCTCACTTCTTTATAACTGACTAACAACATGGATTTAATGAATTAATATTCCAAATGAAATTAATGAATTAGCGAGCAATAAACTAATTATATGCAACAGGACAACGTCGGATTACATGATAAAAAAAAACTGTCCTATTTGTTTCCTCAAATGAAAAATATATTTGAAAGGAAAAAAAGAATTTGAAAGATTGCCTTGTAATTACATCCAATTCTTTACTCCCCTTGAGAATTGGAGAGTGTAATTACTTCCTCCCAATTACACCAAACTCCCCACTAACCAAGAAATTACTTGGTCAAACAAATTGGGCAACCTATTCGAAGATGAACTAATTGCCTTTGGTTTCTTCTAATAGCAGGCATGTGCCTCCTATATTCCTGCTTTTCGGGATACCTCTTCATCTAGTATCAGACGATTCGTTAGACGATTCTATTGATTTCTTCTCGGTCACCCAATTACAGACAAATTCAATTCCCTTGTGGCTTTCCAAACATGCTCTTAATGAATGAAATATTGTCCTCCCTGCTTATTAAGTTATTAAGTTATGAAATATTGTATTTTATTGTAATCACTAATCAATTGGAAAAATGTCAAAAGTTATTAAGTTTGCAGAAGCTTTCTATCCAGCAAGATGTTTGACTTGTAAATATATTTTTTTTGCATTTCTAGGTTAGAATTTAAATTTTAAAAAAGCGGTGTGCCGGCCCATGGGGGCACGTGGCCCACGTAGAACTGGGTTGGGCTGGCCATTCTTTAGCCCATTGAAATGGTGGGCTGGCCCAGCCCAGCCCATCAAATGCCAAGGCCCGCGTAGGTTGGGGTAGACTGGGCTGGCCAGCCCATATTAACAACTCTGGCAGAAAGAAATTGTCCAACTAAAGATGAGTAGAGAAAGCTAGACATAATAAAAAAGCATTATAACACTGAAAAGAAATGTGCCAATAAGATGCTGTATATAGAAATCTTTACTAGTTACTTACCGATGAATTCATTTAGTTGCAATCTTGCAGTTCTATGGGCCCGGAGAAATCCAGCACAGATATAGCATGCAGACTCTAATCTCTCAACACTAAAATATGTCACAAGCTTTCGGGGGATAACACTTGTCTGAAGAAACTTGTAATAATTTGGGATATTAACATAAGATCTTAAACCCTTCCAATCACACAGGGGCTCATGAGATACTCGGTCAATTGCTTCTTCCACAGATTGCATTAGAAGATTTGCTATAGTTTGTGGGATCCTGCCCTCATTGAGCATTTCCCAGTATGCTGCTTGAACGCCTGGAAACATAACTTCTCTTTAGAAATCAAATTTGAATATGCATGATTGAGATCAGAAAACATTAATTGCCTTTGTGTATTCTTTACTGTTAGTTAGATAATTTGAGTTAACATATATGGTATATAGTAGCATACAAAAGAAGTCAGACACAAACGTTAATCTCCAAGCATTCTCTCAATCTCTTCTTCCTTTCACTTACTTCCCACTTGTTATTAAAGCAGAGCTCTCGGATTCTCTCAACCTCTTCTTCCTTTCTCTTACTTCCCTCAATGATACTCTTCAATCAAATATTTTCACGTGCTTTGTCCAGCAAAAAATGCAATAAACCTACATAAACGAATAAATGTGTTCTCTGTGTACAATCATTGCTCAGGAGTAGAAAATACTGTTTCCCTACAATAAAAAAAAGGTGGTGAAAGTTGGAACTATCTTCTCGACCTGATATTTGCTTTTTTGGTGAGTATTTTAGGTCATTCTCTGACTTATCTGTGTGATAGTCTTTCGAATCCAAAATCTAAATTTTAATGTCTAATCATATGAAAGGACAACTCTACGAGGATAAAATACAAGTAGATTTTCTACTATACAGATGCACATTGCATAGAGTCACTTTCTGGTAGACGCTCTACTTCATATACATTGTACTGATGGGAGGTGATTTGACGTGTTAGTGGTCAAAGACTGCAAAGTGCACAAATTATCGGGGGAAATGATCCAAAAAATTTGTCCATATATTTTGTAGCTGGCAACAAAAAGTTATAGATCACAAACAAAATATACTATTCCCCAGAACTGAGGATGTAATGTTCTCACCATTTAGCAGGCGGATCCGAATATCTTTTAAATTCATATGGTCTAGATTATCATCATTTTCAGTTGAAGTATGAGGATGGACTGGTTCACCCGCCACATCATTTAGGCTAGTAATATATCTTTTAACTGTTGGCCAGTCAGCAGGTCCTAGTTCCTCATCATCTCCAAGATCACCAAATGCTTCCAGAGCTTTATTCAACATTTCATATTTTGTGTAGTTCAATATGCGCTTCTGCAACGAGATAAAACTAAGTGATGAAAAAATCTATAGATGAAGAATTAAAAAATATAAAGCTGCAAACAACATGACTTTGCTTGCTAACCTCAGCATCCATCATTTCAACATGAAAGGTAAGAGTTTTAGTTTAAAAAGTCATGACTAGTTAAATTACCTTCTTTAATTATCTGTGTAATACCATCTCTCTTTTATTCAT
Source organism: Nicotiana tomentosiformis (assembly GCF_000390325.3). Lineage (NCBI taxonomy): Eukaryota > Viridiplantae > Streptophyta > Magnoliopsida > Solanales > Solanaceae > Nicotiana > Nicotiana tomentosiformis. Next base: position 82,641,449 of record NC_090822.1, on the reverse strand, counting down.
AATACCTCCGCTGCTTTTACAAACATATAAATTTCCTTATCATGACACTTCTTTTTCGGGGAACACAAGTGACAGAGGAAGAGGTCTTCCATCTCTTTTGGATTCTATCACTCAACCATCTTTACTCATCTCGCCATCATTGAATTTGGTCTTTGAACAGTGTTGAATGTCAAGGTAATATCCGTTTTTTTTTTTTTTTGTGATAAGGATGTAAGGTAATATCCTTTTTCTCAGATTTTGCTTAATTTCAATATCCTATAGTGTTTCTGTTGGTCAGTTAGAGAAAAGCAGTTGTTCCATAAAAGAAATATTATGCTATGAAGGGCCAATTTGAATTTCTGAGAGGCTGACAAATCTGAGAGCAACCAATGACAAACCACATAAAGAAAGAATATAGGCAGCAACATGTAAACTGATTATAAATGAGCAAGCATAAATGGGGTTAGGTGAATAGTTACTCATCCCATTTGTCACCCATTTTATGTGGTTGGCAAATGGGTTGAATCTAAGAGGGTCTACCTAAACCACGCATTTACTCCATTAACACCCATTACAGAAATCAAAACCTTCTTACAATTTCACCTATAATATAAGCAAGCCATGTCAAATATTCTAATATCATTTGCTTAGAGCTATATCTTTTGCCAAATTTTCTTTCTTTTCTGCTTCTGTCTCCTATTTTGTCTACCAGCCTCATGAGTCCTGTTTCATTTGATTTCTAAATATTTCCAGACCAGAAATGTTAATTGACTCGAATGAAGGAAGGAAAATCCATGTAGTAACCAAAATGAAGAACGAAACTAGAAAAAGATGTTACTATCCAACATGAAAATGTTTTCATTTTTCTCGTACACCACCCAATCTAATTACGAACTGCATAAACAATTAAGCGCCAAACGCCATAAATTTTAATTTGGTTTCTTTTAGCCCTTAGCTCATTGTCTTTATTCTGATTATGGACTTTTTTTTGTTTCCCGTATCTAAGCTGTGGCAACTGAAATAATAAAACAGCTGGTATTAGAATAAATATGTAATCGAATTTGTCCCAAAAACGAAACTAATGAAACCCTTCTTTCCTATGAGTAGTAGCTTTTAATCACTCTCCAAAAGAGGAAATAGATACCCATTCAAATTATTAGCAGAGATGAAAACAGAAAGAGAAAACGAAAAAGGAACTTATGGCACTAATGTTACAAGGGTAAAAGTTTGCTTTGCATCATAGAAAATAAGTTGCAGATGGAAAATTGGTTCACACAATCAAACCCATCTGGATATAGGGTGTTATTGGATCACTAATTGAGACCCATCAAAAGTTTTTTCCACCAGTCATTTTATTAAAAACATTTTGACTAAACCACTGGTTAAAAACCCATTTCCACCTCTTAGGCTCCAACAAGAACAAAATAATACCGAGTCAAAAACAACTCTACCTTTGCTGTCGATAGCTTATCCATTCCCAGAAAATGTAAGACGAACTGTGTGGTTGAGCCGTTGATGATGAGCGTCAAAAATACAACCCCACCAGTGAAGAAAACGAACTGCAAGAGAGGGAGGCCTCCATGACTAGAATAATATAGCTGAATTATAATGAAATATAGCATATTTCCATTTTGATGGATTTCTTATTAATTCAATTCCTTTCTTCACTTACCAGAGTTCCAGTATCAGAACTGATGTATTGAGAGCCATCACTGACACGCTGAAAACAGCCAAGAAGGCATAATTATAAAACAAAGGGATTAGGTAAGAGATTTTGCAGAAATTAAAGAATGAGAAGGCACGGAGAGAAGAATCTGACATAGCTTACCTTGACCGACAATGAAAGAGACAACGCTACGGCACCTCGAAGGCCACCCCAGACAAGAATGCAAGCTTCTTTCAAGTCCAAACCATAGCCAAAGTATCGTAAAAGTGGATACAGCACACCAACTACAACGGCCCGCGAGACAAGGATAAGCACATAAAGAAGGATGAGGTAACCCCACGAATAATCTGAAACACATTAAAGGCAAAGCAAAACAAAAAAAGATGTAGTTTAACTTGAATAGAACTTTAAATTTAGTGTAAAGACTGCATCAAACGAAATAGAACAGAAACTTGGCCCACATACATACATACATAGAGAGAGAGGGAGGGAGAGAGAACAATCATAACACTTGCGTAAACAGAGAAGCCAAAAGAGAAAATGCACAAACTAAGAAAATAAGGGAAAGTAAGAAAATATTCCCAATCAAGGCACTTTTTGTTTTCTGGCAAGTCCACGTCATCCTCAACATTAAGCACGGGTCACATTGAAGAGTTGCTTATGCACAGAGAAAACCACCAACTGAAGAGCACCAACAACCTCCAAGGAATTCATAGCAAGAGCGTAAAAAGTTGTGTTTCTCCAAAATATAGAATAAGCATGACATTAATGATGGACGGTGTTAACCTCTTAAACAATTGCATGCTTTTTGTATTCTTTACATTCAGATAGACTAGAAGGTTGTTTTAACTTTAAAGTGAATCTTGCACTATTCTACTTGGCTTATCTGGAAGATCATTTTTAGCATTCAGATATTGAGAGGAATAAAACACCAAATACTGATTAGTCATCTTCAATAAAAGAGATGAAGAAGGAAGTTATTTATATTCCTCTCAGTTAACTTTTAAAGCCATTGCGTCAGTTATACAATGTCCACTTTTTAAGGTGACAACTTTGAGAGAACGCAGAAAAGAATCTCCTCTGCTTAACATCTTGCCGCTAACACACCTTTTACTTCATGGTTTTGGTATCATTGGGACAATGCACTAACTATTAAAGTCAACATGTTGTCATTTAAATTAAAGACCTCAAACAGTTCTCACTTTTAAATATAAAATGCAGGTCATTAAATTAAAGACCTCAATGACTCTTACTCCCAAAAGCTTATTATCTTGTATATGTTATATGCATATGTTGTAACAAATACCATGGCCGGCTCTTTCACTGATTTAATGTCAGTTGACTCTTAGTTGGAAGATATCTCAAGTATCTGAGATCTGTTGAAGCCCATTAGTACCAAATTCATTTTGTAAATAACAATTGCAGGCAAAATGTACAGAAAATAAATAGAGAAGAAACATAACACAAGAAAATATGTAAATCGGATTGGTTACTGTAAGATAAATGATACTTTTGTCCTCATAAGTCAAATGTCATTTTAGCAGTAGTACCATGGGTTTTGAAAATATTGTCACCATGGAGAATTCCTTCAGCTATGACGACTCCACTGCAGAAAAAGATAACCAAAATCAGCAACTAGGTTTTCGTTTTCATGGGATAAGTTGATAAGAACAAAAATCAATTCCACTCAGATAAATAATATGAGTCCGGAACCAAAATGTGGTTCTTTTGGACTCAAAGAACCAAAATGTGTGGAAAACAAAACTGGTGACCATAATATATATAACGCCCTTTTAAAAGGCGCTATACCTTAACGGCCGTTTGCCCAGTTAAGTATAGCGCTCTTTTAAAAGACGCTATATTTGAACCTGAAATGAGCGGGAAGGTATAGCGCCTTATATTAAGACGATATAGTATAGCGTCTTAATATAAGGCGCTATACCCACATAAAAACCCGTACACTCCCCTTCCCCACCAAACCAGAAACGCTCCCCCCCATTAAACAAAACAAAACAGCGGTTCCCCCCCATTAAACAAAACAAAACAGCAGTTCCCCCAGTGGTCCCCCATTGTTAAGGAAAAAAAGCTCGAGTGGAGCCCACTGGTCCCACAAAAAGTATAGATTCTCGGTCCCACATCCTAGCTAAGGCGTTATCTCGCAGTGGGTTGCTCGCTTCGGCTCCAAATCACCAAATCTTCAACTGTCCAAAAATTTTAAATCGAGGTATTCCGACTTAGTTTTTGTTAAAACTCAGGTATAAAAAATGCCTATTAGTTGTTTTTAATGTGCTCTATGTTATTTTGTGATTGTTTTGCGATTTAATTAATTTGTTATTTTTTATCCGGACTATAGTATTAATGTGCTAAAAACAATTAGTAAAATAGAGAAATTGTTGTTAGTTGTTAAAAACAAATGTTAATTAGTTACTTTTTACTGTGGTATATGTATTTTCGTGATTGTTTTATGATTAAATTAATTTGTTGTTTTTATCCGGTTTAGATTATTTATTTGCTAAAAGACTAGTAAAATAAATAAATTGTTACTTTAGTTCCTTGTAGTGGTATCTTGTGGCCTAATGTAGTGCCCTTTTAGCGTAGTAATATGTAGTGCCCTTTAGCGTAGTATCTTTGTAGTTATTGAAATTAATCATTTAAGTATCTGTTAAACCCAAAAATATGTCAAAAAAGCTGATAATTCAAAAACAAACTCTCTCCAATTCTAGTCAACAAACGTAAGAAAATAACATGAGAAAACAACAATATTTGTCAAACTAAGTATTGATATATGAATATTTAATAATTAAATCATGTATAGTTATGAAAATTAATTATTTAATTTTATTATAGTAAAAAATAAGTGAGTAACAAACAAACATATAAAATAATAAAACTAACATATAAAATAATAAACTAACATATAAAATAACAGACTTGTTGAGTGATAAATCGAGGAAATTTTGTCATCATGAACACAAGAACATTGGATACATTGGTGCTACTGGGCCTCAAATATCGAGTCCGGAACCAAAATGTGATTCATTTGGACTCAAACTAAGTATTGTTATATGAATATTTAATAATTAAATCTTGTATAGTTATGAAAATTAATTATTTAATTTTATTATAGTCAAAAATAGGTGAGTAACAAACAAACATATAAAATAATAAAACTAACATATAAAATAATAAACTAACATATAAAATAAGAAACAAACATATTAAATAATAAACAAACATATAAAATAGTAAACTAACATATAAAATATAAAATTATAATATTGAAAATGTATCAACCTAATTAACAATATAGTAAAAATATCGAATAAATTTTAATATTAAAGGTATTGCAATATATTTAAAGATGTTAAGCAATGAAAAAGAAAAATACTTTAATTAATATTGTTCGATTTACAGTAGTCGTCATAGAGGTTCCGTCTGTGCATCCCGGACCTGCCTCGCTAGAGCTACTGTTGCTACAGGCCGAGCATAGGTCTTTGTACATATAGGAGGGGCACTTATTGGCCCAGACGTTCCGTGCTAGAAGAGTAGACGATATGTGGGACTTTCTTTGGGCCCACCATCTCCATCCCCGTATAGTCAGACGCCTTCAGGATACGGGTTTCTATAGGATTATTGAGATCGGCCGGCTGCAGCTGGATTGGTCGTTGATCACGGCTTTGATAGAGCGGTGGCGACCGGAGACGCACACATTCCATTTACCCATTGGCGAGGCTACTATCACGCATCAGGACGTGGAGGTTCTGTATGGGCTGCCGGTTGATGGACATCCTGTTGCTTTACCGCATGCCATCAGAGATTATACGTGATTGTAGTACCTGGAGATGTTGCAACGGCTCACCAGTTTCCAGCCAGCGGATGAGGCTGCATTGGTTGGGGCTAGTCGTCTACAGTTGACGCCCATCCGGCTGCATCTGGAGGCGATGCATGCGGACATTACGGATGATACACCGGATCTTCATATTAACCGGTACACGAGGTTGTTGTTGCTGTTTATGTTTGGAGGGGTATTGTTCTCGAACACTTCGGGAAACCTAGTCAGCTTGAGATTTCTTCATCATCTTGAGCGACTAGATGATTTACATGATTACAGCTGGGGTGTTGCTGTTCTTGGTTACTTGTACAGGCAGATGTGCCGGGCGAGCATGGGCACCCAGCGAGACGTTGCCGGATTTTTGCCGCTGCTTCAGGTGAAAACATAGTCAATTATTTTCATGATTATAACATACATAGTAAAAATATACCTTAAATTTTACGTCCACGTTGTGTATTAGGTTTGGGCATGGAGCGGTTCCTGCAGTTGCAGCCACCTCTACCACCCTTCGTTGCGGATGCACTATCTCCACCGTTTCTCCCTTTAGCTAGGAAGTGGGTTGATAGGCGGAGATACCGATTTCTTGTGGTTCAAAGGTGCTCAGTAACATCTGGTTATCCTCTAGACTAATGGTTGGGCATTCCCTTAGATCACATTGTGGTCTCCACTCCTCAGCCTCTGTGTATAAGTTTTGGTAAAAAGTGACTATCTCCTTCTTGATGTCTTCAAGATTCTCCACAGTTTCCCCATTAACTAGTAACTTATCAATGTTATTGTACCTTTTATGAGCATTAGCAGTTTTTATGGAAAAACTTAGTATTTCTATCTCCTCCTTTCAACCAAATAGCTTTGGACCTTTGCCTCCATGCTATCTCCTCCTTTCTAGCAGTTTCCTCGAACTCCAACAGTAGGGTAGCTTTTTTATGTATTTCTTCATCATTCAGGATCCTCAGCTCTTGAATCTCCTCAAGTTCAACAAGTTGGCCAAGGATGTTCAATTTCTGCATATCCAAGCTACCTTGTATTGATTTACTCCACTCTTTGAGTTTCTCCTTCAAAGCTTTCAGTTTGAAAGCAAGAACATAATCAGGTCTACCAGCAGAAGAGAAAGAATCCCACCAGTTTTTAATTCTGTCCTTGAAGCCTTGAGTCAGCAGCCACCAATTCTCGAATTTGAAATAAGATTTCACTGGTTCCCAATTCCCACATTGTAGCATCAGAGGTGAGTGATCTGAAGTGACTATGTGCATGATTGACTGCTTAATATTTCTAAAGCCTCCATCCCATTCTTCAGAAACCAAGAACCTATCCAACCTAGCAGCAATATTGTGATTAACCCCTTTCTTCCGAGTAAACTTCCCTCCTAGCAGTTGCAAGTCTACTAACCCCATATCCTCAATGAATTCTGTAAATTCAGTCATTGATCTGGTGAAACTATTACAATTCTTCTTCTCGGATGGAAACCTAACAGTGTTGAAGTACCCACACACTACCCAAGGCCCAGTGAATAAACCCCTAGCAGCACCTAACTCCCACCATACTTCTCTTTAAACTGTGTCATTAGGAGCATATACACTAGATAAGTGCCAATCAAACTCTTGTGACTTGCCACTGAACTTACATGTGATGGAATACATACCCAAGCTACTAATCTCCCCTTCCCATACCCTACTGTCCCACATGATAAGGATACCCCCCCCCCTAGTTCCACTTGCTTCTAACTGAGCAAAATTCACCCACATGTATGCCCATAGTTCTCTAACTAATTCCCTGATTTTCCCTTCTATCTTGGTCTCTTGGAAGCAATAAACATCTGCCTTCCAACTATGAACCATATTTTTAATCGACTCCCTCTTTCTATATCTATTTAATCCCCTAACATTCCAGGATACAATTTTGATCATCATTTACTATCAATGGCAAGATATCCCCCCTGCTTCTAGTACCGTTGCTTTTGAACTTGCTCCCAATATCTAAGTTTCTCACTTCTTTGCTTTCTTTCTTTTTGGGGGTGACTGCCTCCATTGTCGTCATTGATGACTCTATTGAAGCTCGCCTCTTACCATCAATCTTTATAAATAACTGAAGTGCTTCTTTCTCACACCCTTGAAATTCCACCCCAAACTCTTTGCTCAATCTGATGATATTTTGATGCACCCAAATTGATGTATCAAAATCTGGATCCTTCTCTTCTTCATTGGCTAGTGAATTTAGAGGTAGAGCTTCTTCTATGGCCCAATCCCCAATTGTACTCCCCTCCCCAATCTGCATGTTGTTAATTTCCTGGTTCTATGTCGATGGTGTTCCTTTTCTGTGACTATCACCATGGCCTTTTCTTTGTCAGCTTGGATCGGATGGTTCTCCTCGTCAGTTCCCTCAAGACGGCCGACCTTTGTTGCCAGCGTTAGTTCATTAACGTGATTTTCCATTGAAGAGTCCGCTACAATAGCCTGTATCTCAATTAGCAGAGGATCTTTTAAAAGAGGGTCCTCAGATTGGGTTATTTGAGGTGGGCCTTTGCAACAAATATCAACTGAGGGATCTGGCAATTTCGGGCCAAAACTAATTAATTGTTTGTGGCCCAAAACTTCATTAAAAGAAACAGTGACGACCTCAAGTGACTCTGGCACACCTGCCAATTTTTTAAACTTCTCCCCTTCTTTCGATGTACCCACGTGGCTAGAGGACTGATGCGACGAATAAGTCCCATCTACTAGAAGATTTCCCATATTAACCATCTGACCTTGCCTTCCTTCATCATCATCCTGCAAGACCGCCATCACCGTCGCCGGAACTTCGCACCAGATGGGAATTTTGTACATAAACCCATCGCTTTCCACCTGTATATCTCTTGGTACCTTGCTTCCATCTCTCTTCACTTTAATTCTTGCCCATCGTAGATGATTTTTGAGTGTTGTCTCCTCCTCCGTTTCGATCCATCCCCCACATTGGTCACCTATTGCTTTGAACACTTTCTCAGACCATAGATTAACAGGAAGTCACAAAAGCCTAATCCAAACCCAATCACGCTCCATCTCTTGTGACCAGCAGCCAGTAGTAGGTTTCCACCAATCAAGAATAACTTTGGACTTCTTCCAATGCCATTCTCCCATAAGAACTTGTTCTGCATCCTTCCTTGATGGAAGTTCAAACAAAAATTGAGAATCATTCATCTAATGCACGTTAACACTAATGGTGGATTTCCATGTGTTGCAAGCCCATCTCCTGATATCGTTCAGAGTTGGAGTCTCCTTCATAGAAGTCATAACTTTTCCTACTATGCACCAGTGCAGCACATCTTTGTCCGATGATAATTCTGAGCCTCCAGGGATTATAACTTTGGACCTGTTGAATTTGATTGGGGAAGATTTCGTTCCTTCTGATGACCATATGTGTGTTCTGACTGCTTCATTAGATGATGACTCCAGCTGGGGGTTTCTCACAATCTGAATATTCCTTTCTTTTTCTAGGACATTTATGAGCCTTTGTATTTTTTGAGCTATGTCTCCCCACCCTGCATTTTGTGAGATTTCCGGTGTAATTATGACAGACATATTCTCCCCTTGTACGGCAATGAAACTGATGTACCTACCATATTCATTGTATTTAAGATTGCAATAAAATTCTGCATAGTGGTCTTTCATATTCCATCTCCTTATTGCCTTGTTGTGTTCCTTTGACGCCACATTAAATACTTCTGTCACCCATTTCATAACTTTGAGACTAGCAGTTGCTGTCCTCATCAGTTTCCTGCTACGTTCAACCCATTCGAACCATACTTCAGACCTAGAACATTTTTTTGTGATGTCAAAGGATTGAAAACCTGCATTATAATAATTCCTGTCGCTACCCATAATAACGGATGTGTTAAAGGAGATCACATAAGATGAAAAAAAGGAAACAATCACTGGCATCTGGTGTTTAATGGCCGGAAAAAGAAAAAGTCGTCGGATTTTGGTGAAACTGAAACGGGAAGGCTCGGAAAAGCCTCGAGAAGAGGCTGTCTAATGAAAAAAGTTTGAAAAGTCGCCGGAAAAAGCCACACGCGCCGGCGCGTGGCTGAGATCTCGCCGGAAAAGCACGCGAGTTGGCCGCGCGTGAGGGCTCGGTTGCCGGAGAATTTCACTGGGGTTTGGACGCGGGAAGCTTGGCTCTTGATCGGGGTGGTGTAGTCTTAGGAAGAAGAAGAGAGAGAAGAGTCTCGGGGAGCGTGCCTGGGAGCATCACTTGGTCCTAAGAATAAATTCCCTTTACATTGATATTTTTTATTATTTGTACACATGACATTCAGTATGTAATAGCAACATTATTTATGGTTTATATTATATGCGCATGTGTTCTTATTTCTCGGGTTATTTATTAGTTTAATACTACAACACAAAAACAAACATAGCAACTTAACATAATTTAAATTCGGTACAACTAATAAAAATACATGATTGTTTAGTCAACACATCCATGTGTTTGTTTAGTCACTATCGTCCACTATTCTCTGCTTCAACCACTTAAATTTCTCTTCCAACCTATTGTTTTCTTCTTCCGCCTCTTTTAGTTTCTCCTGCACTGCCGTAAGTTGTCGTTGTAGTTTAAAGATCTGGAGTTCGTATTCACCGGTCATATTCCAAACATACTGCAAACACGATTTGTAGTATTCTTGGTTAATGGGTTCATCATACCATTTTTCAAATCTACATTGATTTCCGTCCTACCAATAGCTATTATAACACAACACTATTAGTCAACATTTTATATAAAAAACATTAACAAACATTTTTTCCAAAACAATAACTTACAAGTTGTTGACATATCCAGCGTTTGCGCCCCACATTACTATTTGACCAACATGGCTTCATAATCGCACGTTTGCCACAATAACACCTTAGTACGTCATTGCATCCAGACATTTCTTAATGCAAGATAACTTAACGAAGAAATATTTCAGAAGACTTGAAAATACTTATGAATGGATTTTTACAAAATCCTTAACCTCTTTAAATAAGGCAAAAACCAGTCTGGGGGTACAATTATTTCAGGTATAGCGCCTTAAATATGGGCGCTATACCCAGTTAAATTATTGTTATATTCCCAGAAGAATTATTGATGGGCCAACATAATATATATAGCGCGGTATGTTAGGGCTTTATATATATAGCGCCTTTTAAAAGGGCGCTATACTTAACTAGGCACCAAAGGAGCGCCTCCCCATGCACTAGCAAAAAGAGTGCCACCACAAACTGACTACCAAAAAGAATAGCCATAAACCTAGAAACCACTCATCTAACAAGCTCGGCTCAGCTCATCCATGGTCACATAGTGTTCCCTATCCTAAGGCATATTAATAGTCTGTTTGGCCAAGCTTCTCCAATCCGAGAAGCACTTTTTTCTCAAAAAATGTGCTTTTTTTTCAAAGTTGAAGTGTTTGGCCAAACTTTTGGAAGAAAAAAAGTGTTTTTGAAGAGAAGCAGAACCAGTTTTGAAGAAGCAGAAAAAAGTAGCTTCTCTCCAAAAGAACTTATTTGAAAAACACTTTTGAGAAAAATACACTTAAAAGCAGTTTTTAAAAGCTTGGCCAAATATTAATTGTTGCTCAGAAGTGCTTTTAAAATTAATTAGCCATACACAAACTGTTTCTCACCAAAAGTTATTTTGAAAAAAACACTTTTGAAAAAACACTTCTCAAAATAAGCTGATTTTTGCAGCTTGGCCAAACAGGCTATAAGTGTGCAAAAGAAAGGACTTAAGCACTGACACCTGCTCATACTGAAAGGCCATTCTATTTCTTTCTATCAAACTGCAGCGAAAAGATATTTAAGGATGATATCCGTAGCTTATTGGCTCATCCAACATATAAAGAGATTAGTGCAACGATGATTTTGATTTCCAGTTCTTCAGATTTTGGTTTCTGTTATAAAGTGAAAATTAGTAGCATAATCATCCTTTCTGTTCATTGAGGCCTAAGTTGTTCCGACACGGCAGTTTAGGTGTCGTACCCGTGTCGACACGACACTAGTATGGGTGTGGGTATGGGATCCGTACCGGATTTGGTCAAACAATTTTGGGTACTTTGACTGCGACGGACGGAAAAATTCGAGACGGGATACAATTTGATTCCCGAGATCAGAACCAAAACTAGGGCGAATTTGAAGAAAATAGCATACTTTATCAAGGAAATCAATTCTTTACTTATCTACAACTTGAGAATAAAAAAGAAATCCACACTTTATAAGCTATACATAAGTATTCCACCAAATTCCTCATAATTTCGATTTATTTTTATTTATTTTTAATTATTTTTAGCCGAATCCCTACACTGGTATCAGTACTAGGATCTGTATCCCCGAATCTTAGAATTTACATCTCGAAGGATCCGACCTCTAGATCCGCACCCGTGTCCGAGGAACTTAGATTGAGGCCCTCCATACACTCATCATATCCAAAACCTGCATCACCAGTTCCCCACTTTAGAGGAAATAAATATGGCGAAAGCATCACACATCCCATTTGGACTCCATTCTTCATTTGTCTTGCTAACTTGTTTAGAACTCCAGCTACCCTCATCCACTCTGTAATTCCATGCAATCAACCCATCGCTGAGTTTTATCCTCTGCTTAATCTCCACATCTTTTTTCCTAATAAGGCTTGATGAGGTATCTGCAGTTCCCTTATGCGCAGACCACTATTTCTCATCAGGGAAAACACAATCTACCGCATCGTCAAGTGGTCCTTACGAACTTTGCTGCAACCTTCCCAAAAGAAAATGTGTTGAAGGGGCACTAAAACATGCATCAGAAAAGAATGACATTAAGTAAGTTATGTGAGTTCCTAATAAGGACTTAGAAAGAGTTAACATGCAGGCTTTAGGGAAGTATTGTTTCTTCAAATTAGGCAACTTGCACTCAAAGCCACCGCATGAATCCCACCTCCCACACTCTTGAAGGCAGTCTGAAAGGGAGCCTTATAAACACTCATAAATCATATTTGTTTGGTTGCTAAAAAATGTTGTATCTGATTCTATTGTCAACAAATTTTTCCAACTACTTAAACTTGCTTGTTCCCCAATCTATTTCCAGTAGGAGGGTATTATTGAGAGGCTACTTTGTTGTTGGGCTTGTAATGAATTATCAAAGTACAACCAACACTCCAGCCATGCACATCTGAATAGATGATTAACATATCAACCTTTCCTCCAAAAATAATCATTCTAAAAGTATTATTAAGTAACTCTGAAGTAGGTAAGGCTCTTGGAAAAACAGAATTGTCCACTTCAGAATTGAGCATGGTAGACAAAGAAGCCCACCTCCATGCCTTTCAAGTTCTCTTTAGCCTGTGTTACAGGTTCCTATCCAAAGTTAGCAGCAGCAAGTCCATTTCTGCCGCTTTGGTTTCAATGACCCAAAAAATACAAAAATCCCTTATAACCAGTTTGTCAGGGACTTGCCTGTTGGTGCACATTGATGCTAGATAAGAATTAATAATGCTAAAGTTTCTCATTATCTCAAATAAGGGGTTTTCTTAATATTACTCTTTCAACAAGTTTACTAGATTAGCTAATAGTAAATTGACCTACTGCTTTTATAGGATTTAGAATCAAGAAGCATTTAAGGCTGGCAATCTAAATTCTTTTAAGCAACATAGCCGTCTAAAGACCTCTTCAAACTAATACTGTTAAAAATTACTAAAGCAACAGAGTTGATAAGAAAGCTGAAATACATACTTACCTTAAGATAAAAATTAATGTATTTGCAATATAGGCAACCATTTCCCTGAAACAAAGGTAAGATTTATATTAAAAAACAAAATCTAAAGTTGTTCTAAGCAGCATATTATACACTTGAGACCTGTTGCATACACATATAAATGAAAAACATGACATGCTATCATCTTACAGATGTTCAATCGTGTGGGTAGTGATATCAGAAGGTAAGACATAAATCTTATACTCAAATATATAATGCAACGCTTGTAGATGATGTTACCCGATTTCAAATTAGATATTAGTAGATTTTGCACAAATTTTTCTGGAGCAGTAAACTGTGCAACTCAAAACAAGATGACAAGAAATAGAATTAGTAGATACTACAGTTGTTATATCAGTGTCTCTAGGTTTTTTTAAAATTATTGCTTTTTGTCTTCGGAAGGGAAGTACTGTACAAGGTCTAGTGCCAGAAGCAAGTCTTCTTGTCAGTTGTTCAATTTCAATGTCTATAAGAGGATCAGTAAAATTTACCAAAAGTGATGCAAACTTTGTTGACTCTCACCCTTGAAAGCAGTTTTAGCTACAGCTGAGTAGAACCTGTCAATGCATGTCATATCAAAATAAGGTGTTTTCCAGCTGTCGAAAGAATATCTAAAGATCAATTTTAACACTTACATCCCCAGAGTCATCACAGTCAATACACCAGAGATATCAGCCCCTTGTTGTGCCTGTTTCATGGAAGCTGTGATTGGCCTTTGTCACATGGAAAAATATGTGAACTTGATGTAGCCACATATGGGCCAAGGGAAAAGGAAAAGAGTGGCAGCAGACTTGTAAATCCACATGAAGGACAAAGTCAACAACAAATGCATAGGTAGGGGTAATAGAGATGATTATAAAAATGGCATGGATTAAAAGATCAAAAATCACAAATATTAATTCACATCAAAGAGATTCAGGCTATGAAGTACTCTATCCCTTCCAACTTAAGTGACACGCTTTCCATTTTGAAATATCCTAAAAATGTTTAGCACCATTCTAATTATAATAGTACTATTTTATGCAACTTGCACAAGTTTCAAACTCAAATTTGTTTGACCTTTCATTTTTAAATTTCAATATGAAATCTCTGTAAACTAAATGTGCAACCGCTATTTTAATACTCTGCTATTAATATAATATAGGCATTTTAAATTGCATGTTCAGTTAAACTATGCTACATAAATTGCAATGACAATATTTATCCCTCAATGCCAAGTTAGTTGGTACCTGCTATATGAATCATCACTATGCATTTCGCTCCATTTGGACCCATATTCTTCTAATATTCAATAACTTCAGAAAAAGGATAGAATAATTTCCTTGTGCCAAGAATTATCACGCTGAAAACATTTTCAGGTGACACCATTGCTTGGAAAATAACTTCGGTTATTTTTTTAAAAACATTTCCCAATACTTTTGATTTATATATTTTTTCTTCTCTATTTCCTTCAGAATTCTGAACTTCACAAATCTGGTGGCAGATGCTACGAAGTTAATAGACATTTCTAGGATATTGTTTCCAAGATATATCTCATGTTTCTAACTTCTCTTCCCTAGAACATAAGAGAATATATCAAGAAATATTAGCCAATAGCCATGCACCTAAGAGACCTTGTCTAATTTATATAGCTATACTTAGGACTATAGGATATTAAAGGGTTAGTGTGAGAATATTAGAATTAGAGTGTTGAAGAGTTAAGTCCAAAGTTGGATATTTTCCAAAATTGGACAATCACTAAATGTGTATTTTGTCTAACACTATTAACAAGGTGTGCCTTGTAAGCAAGTTCTATTCAAGTAATCAATTTCTCTTTTCTCTCTTTTATTTTCTTTAAATTGTATCCATATCTTTATGATTTTGGTAGAGACTCAAATAGCTTCCTATATCGATGGGAGGATTTACCCTGACAGCCCGATCAATGTTCCTTTGCTTTCTCTCTTTTTGAGCGACCAATGTCACTCTTCTCCAGTGACTAGTGAACCTCCTCTTTTCTAGCAATCAAAGCCACTCCCTTTTTCCAGCGATCAATGCCACTCCGCTTTTTTGGTGACTAGGAACGCTCCTTTCTCCTCTGATCAGCGCCCTTCCTCTCTCTAGAGACCAAGGCCCTTCTCTCTCTGGCAACCTGCATCCTACTCTCTTCGACAACCGGCACAACTTCTTTCTCCAACTACCAGCAGGCAACACAGCTTTTCTTGCAGCACCCCTTCTCTTTCAAGTAGCTGTTCATATGGCACTTCTCCTCTGTCGGTAATTGTTTTGGCAACATTATTATCTCTGGACATTGCTCTAGAATCTACTCTCCAGCAAGATCCAACTCAAACTTTCCCAACAAGATTCTAGTGATCAAGTTGTTGCTATAACTTTTGGAGGAACAATTTATTTTTTGTTGCTTTCAATGTTTTCAAAATAAAAGAAACTCAAGTTGGTTTCACCAGGTATTGAGAGGGCGCTTTAGAATATTAAACGGTTAGTTTTAAAATATCAGAGCAGATTACTGGAAGAGTTAAGTCATACATGTGGGTATTATCCTACACGGGACAACTACTTAGTGTTTGTCATGTTTTACTACCTATAATTTGTTGTAATCAAGTTATTTTGAAGTATTCGCGTTCTCTTCTCTTTTATTTCTTTACAAATACACAGTTAATTTTGTTAGTCGTATTACTTACACTAGTGGACCCAAACAGAGCACTTTTTATATTGAAGAATTCATACAACCTAGCCCAACTAGCTTGGGATTGAGGCGTAGTTGTTGTATTGCTTCTACTAGTGTGCCTTATAAGTTAAGACTTGGATTATACAACAAATATATATGAATGTGTTCTGTACTTTATTATCATCAAGTCACCGATATATCTTCCTTATTATATCCTCACATGGTATCAGAACCTCTAAGAACTTCATTAAGATATAAATAACTATTGTTCTAACGGCACCATACTAATTTCAGTTGACCTTATAGACGGTATAGCGTCTACTTTGAGTGAACATTTTGGTGGCACCATGCCTATTTCAGGAGACAGTTTTAGCAGCATCCCACAGCTTTTCAATGACCTTTCCTGGAAACACGGCATCCCTTTTTGCTGACCTTTCCTGCAAGACGTCTCTTTGTGGTGATCGTTGCCACAGCATACCTCTTTCCTAGCTAGTATTCAGGCAATTCATCCAGTAAATTCTCTAGAGATCATTTTGTAGTAGCTGGAAATCTATTTATTTCAGAAATGATTCCCAACAGCTATTTTTCAAGTGCAAATCTTTTGGCAACTTTCGCAACACCCTTTTTAGGGTAAGTTCCCAACAAGTTTGATTCAGTTTCTTGTTTTATTTTCATCAATTTTGGCCTTTTATCTAAGATCCGGTGCTAAAATAATAGGAGCTGGTGATTTGAATGGTCAGATGGTTTCTTCTTTGTGTAATTTCCCAGTAAGTTCGATCCGCTCTGACGTACCCTTTGAGGCCTCACGGTTTTTTGTCCCCTTAGGCTTTAATCCAAAAAGCGCCTCGACAATTAAATCCTAAACTCGTCATTTTATGGCCCCTAACTTTTCCCTCCCATTCCAACGTGGGATTTCCCTAAGGCAAGCTTAACAACAAACCCCATTCGAGTTCAATTGTCAGAGATCCACGGGTTGTTACACTCCACCCCCCACCACCCCCAAGGAACTCAGCATCCTCGTTGAGGTTTGCCCATAATTGTACTATGTGCGGTACTGCTTCTGATACCACTTGTAATGCCTCAAGCCCAACTACCAAGGTACTGTCCACTATGGCCCAACCATTGGGGCCTCTCTTGGGCTTTAACCCAAAAGGAACCTCATGTTGCCTAAGGCAAGCTTCGCAGTGAACCCCTTTCTAGTTCAACCGCTAGCAGTAAGTAGGTTGTTACAATCACTAAGTTTGTAAGGTCAAATTATCAGTTTGCAAGACATTCACCAAGTCTCTCGTTGGTCCATGGACTAGTTCTCTATGTAAGGAAAACTAGGTATATATGGCATGTATGTACACCTTGAGAGGACATTTCGATAGCGCTCCATCTCCGGGTGCTATGTTTTAGCTGGCAGTCATTCAGTGTGTTAGTACAGTATGAAACCTTATTGCTAGATTCAATGCAGAAGCCAAATATCCAAGCATAATGGTGGCAACCTCCAACTTATATTGCTCTAACTAGAACTTCAAGAACTGAAATTACTGGACATTTGATTGAAGGAGTTAGAGTGTCGTTGCACCACATATTGAATTAAATTTAGTGTTTCACGAAAGGACCAAACTCTTGAAAGATACTTTCAAGTTTGTAAAGTCAAATGATCAGCATGCAAGACATATTCATCAAATCCCCCCCTGGTCTGCGAACTAGTTATATACAACAACAACAACCCAGTATAATCCCACTTGTGGGGTCTGGGGAGGGTAGTGTATACGCAGACCTTACCCCTACCATGGGGTAGAGAGGTTGTTTCCGATAAACCCTCCGCTCTCTCCCTCCAAGAACTCCCCACCTTGCTCTTGGGGTGACTCGAACTCACAAACTCTTGGTTGGAAGTGGAGGGTGCTCACCACTAGAGCAACCCACTCTGCGAACTAGTTATATATGTAAACAAAAGCTAGGTATATACGACATCTATGCACTACCTTAAGGGGTAAGCTTAGATACTTAGTAAAAAATTTAGTGTATCTTAGTATAAATTAGAGTCCATCGCGGGTTAAATATAAAAATAGAATGTATCTTACACCTATTGTATTAAATTATCGTTAAACCAGTGAGATATCTCCTATCTTCTCTTATTTTCTCACAATTTGGAACTTGAAAGCTAATGATAAAAGAATCTAGACAAGTTGACAAACTTTACAGGCCAAGGTAGTAGATAAGAGATAAGGTTTCCCATCCTAATACAAATAAATGACGGAAAGATGTGAGAAAAAGCTAGCTAGATGGAAACCATAGTACATTTCTCTGGGAGGTAGACTAGTTCATATCAACTCTGTGCTGGATGCTCTCCCTACCTACATGATGTCCTTATTCCCTTTACCTGCAAGTGTAGTATAGAGGCTGGAAACCTTGAGAAGGAATTTTCTATGGCATGAAAATAAAGATAGAAAAGGATTGCACTTAGTTAAATGGAAAAAGCTAACTATTAGTAAACAAGAAGAGGGACTGGGAATCAGAAATCTGGAAAGGAAGAACAAATGTCTATTGATGAAGTGGTTGTGGAGGTTTACAAGGGAAGAACAAACACTACGGGGCAGGGTGATAAAGGCCAAGTATGGAAAAGAAGGCTTCTGGATGACTAGCAAGGTGAAGAATACTTATGGAACCAGTCTGTGGAGACTGGAGATCAATCAGGAACCTGCAGCCAAGTCTTTCGTTCAAACTGAATTTCATTGTGAGGGATGGAAGGAAAATATTATACTGGGAGGACAACTGGCTGGGAATAGGATGTCTGAAGAGTTTATTCCCTGATATTATTGCTCTGAATAAGCAACAGGGGGCTACAGAGAAAGGAATTATGGGGAATTCAGGGATGGAACTTAACCATCAAAAGACTACTTTAGGATAGGGATTTGCCTAAAATAACAGAATTCTATAACACCTTGGAACAATGCAGAGGACTACAAGAGCAGGAAGACACTCTTTCATGGCAGAAGCACAGAAGTGGAAGTTATACAGTAAGTTCAGCTTACAGAGATTTGAATCAGGTGTCTCAAATCAGCTTATGGCCTTGTGAAACACATTTCCAAAGTTAAAAATCATATAAAGAGGCATCCTTTACTTGGTTGGTAGCTAAAGAAGCAGTACTTGCTCATGAAAATCTTAGGAAAAGAAGATTACCAATTGATTGTAGATGCTATTTATGTGGACAAGAGAGACAATTAGCCATCTGTTTCTACACTGTAGAATGACCAGACAGTTGTGGGAATTGTTCATCAACCTCAGGGGTATTAGGTGGACAATGCCAGGAAGAACCTCTGAATTTTTCTAGGTAGAATACAGGGAGGAACTCTACCTGTAACAAAGACATGGAAAATTTTCGCAGCTGCTATTTGTTGGACAGTATAAAAGGAGAGGAATGCTAGGTGCTTTGAAGATACAAGTAGCCCTACACAGAAGATCAAAATGAATTGTATTCTCCTTTTTAGCTTTTAGTGTAAATTAGAATATATTTTTTTTGAGATTGATGACCAGGATTCAATCATAGAAGTCTTAGACTCCTTGTAAGAAGAACAAGGATTGTTTAGCTTTAGGTTTTTGTCTTCACCCTTCATGATGTACATTCTGACTCCCAGCACAAACTTTGTGCCGATATATTAACTAATATATTGGAATTGTTACCTTTTCAAAACAAAAAAAGAAAGCGTTTCAAGTATGCAAGATCGGAAGGGTACATACTGTGAAGTAAGCAACATAGCTCACGGTAAGAGTCAGGGTGATCTCAATCACCGTGTCATTGAAAATGAAACCCAGCCATAAAACAGAAGCTATTCCAAAAGCAAGACCAACGCCTACTCTGGACCACAAAAACAAAACTTATCAGACGACTTCCACTAGCAGATAACCAATATTAAATGCAAATATACATACGCCCCAAGGGAAACTTGTACTAAAAATTTGATGACGGCTCCCCAGTTAAAGGCCCAACCAGTTACCATCCTTAAAAGTAGCTGATACACAACAATTGCCGTCCTGAAGGAAAAGGAGGAGTTACCACAATGAAGAATAAGCAAAATATTATTGGAAAAACTCTCCAAGGAAAGGGGAAGGAAAGAGGATACAATTATCATGAAATTCCACTTATCCCCTCTAATATGGATGAAGCAAATTTACATCTCTTAACATAAGCAACATACAACATATTTCTACTAGGAGTAAATTACCCATCATTCATCAAGGACTCTCCTTCAATTATGGTACCCAATTTCTTGCTGGCACCGAGCTCCTTGAGAAGGGCTACAACAGCCACAGGATCAGTAGCACTTAGAAGTCCACCAAGCAACAACGATGTTTGCCAGCTCCAGTTATAAGGAAAAGCAAGCTACATTTGTCACTAATTTCAGATGCTTCTGCCGAAAAAACTATTAAACTCTGGAAAATCAGAATTCAGCTGACCTTGAGGGCAGATCCAAGACAAAAGGTGGAAATAAGCACGCCAGGCCCAGCAAGTAGAATCATCTGTACTGCACACCTCTGCATTTGGAGAAATGACTGGTTTAGTTCACTAATACAGGTTAAAGCCAAATTGACAAATTCAATGATCAGAGGTGGAAACCAGAAAAATAATGTTACAGAAGGCAAATAGTGTTAAGCCAAATGCCATAATATGATTAGTGATAGAGGGAAAAAAGGGATCATTTCTGAGTGGGAAACATACTAGAACAAAGAGATTAACATGGAAGTGTACCGAGAAAAGCTTCTCCAATTACAGTAAAATTTTGAGGAATTAAGGTCATTATGCACTGCAATATGTTTGAGATATCTAAGGAAAGCGAAAAGATTTTAAGCTAATTTGTCAGTTAGAGTTATTCAGATTTATCTTTTCAGATGGCACCAAGTAGATGCAAAGACTACAAGAGTGCAACATTGAGATTTAGCTCCAGTATAAGTGATTAAGCTAATCTAGGGAGCTAAGAAAATCAAAAATTTAGTCTAAGTTATTTACAGGGGTAGTTAGACCAACTAAATAGGTTTACAAGACATTTAACCTTCAAGGAGTGATTTGGAGTTGAGATGCCATCAAAACATCTCTTGTTCCTCTCTGTCCATAAACACCAAAAGATACATGCTGGGATCATGTTATTTAAATTATTAAATCATTTTGCAATGATCATATTTTGATGGGAGAGTTAACATAGGCTGTTTGTGCTAAGTTTCTGGTTTCTGGGCTCTCGAGGTTTTCATTTATTGCCACTATAGAATATCTTTGATCCTCTCCACACGGCCAATCACCTAACTTCTTTCATCAACTTCCTTCATCTGAAACCCTCCAACCCCTCATTTTCCTTTTGCGGAGTCTTCAAACACCTCAAAGCCTCACAGCCTCGCATCGGAGTCTCAAATCTCTACAGTTTCTTTTATACACAAACTTCACAGACACAAACTATTATCTTTCAGCTCCCAGCAATACTCCTTTTCTCAGGATTAATAGATTAAGCATAAGTTTTGCATTAGTCACATGGTAACTTAACCCAAGTAGACAGCAAGATGAAACATAATCGATTTAAAACTAGTGGTGAACTCTCAGAAGCTGAAAAAGCCTAAAGGGGACTTTATATGGGATGGTAATGCAGAAGGCAAAGTATTCCACATGGTTAACTGAGCAAGAGTGCAAACCTAAGATGGTCATTTAGTTACAAGGGTTAAATCTACACAACAGAAGTCTTCTGTACAAATGGAATTGGGAATTAACTCTGAACAGAATGCCATGGGTAAGTCAGTAGTCACAGTAAAGTTTGAGCTCCTCCCCAGGTGGTCTAACTCAGTCACCTCTTCATATGGAATTTTCTTAGGGAAGTACATTAGGGAGCTTTTGGAAGAACTCTTTTCTGGTTACAGCATCCAACATAGGCTACGGAAGGAAAATAAAGTTTTGGCAGGATGCATGGTTAGGCACATCCTCCTACAAGATGAATTTCAAGATTTGTTCCATATGATGCAGAATACTGTGAGACATGGAAGCCCAATGCACGACGGAAAAGGGATGGGAAGAAAAGCTTAGAAGAATTCTAAAAGATTGACAGACAGGCAGCATCACAGGATTAATAGAGAAGCTGGACAAGTACGGCTATTTATCTGATAAACCAGATTGTTTGTGCTGGAAACCATACCAAAAAGTGGCTCTCACAATCAAATCTTGTTATCCATCCTTAGTTTCATCAGGAAGAGCCAGAATGGTTTCTCATGGAAGCACCTGTGTAAGATCAACACCCCATTAGAAGCATCCTTCATGTGGGCAGCTTTACACAGTGGGTGGCTTACACAAGCAAACCTCCAGAAAGGAGAAATTGTCCTATGCAATAGATGATACACCTGTGAGCAGTGAATCTGAAGACATAGACCATCTCTTCCTACATTGGCACCTAGTACTCCAACTACCGTACATGTTCCTCGCCGTTAGGTGATATTGGTGTTGCCTAGGTGCTTAAAGAATTACTGGCCTATTGGTTTGGAAAGAGAGTGAAAACGCTACACAAGGACATTTGAAATCACCACCCCAGCATGTATGTTATGGGTATTAGGAGAGAAAGAAACTGCAGATGTTCTGAAAGCAAGGAGGATGCATTTCATATACTTAAAATTAGGTGTTTGTATCTACTAGCATTTTGGACCAAATTGAAAGATTATACAATCTATATACTTTTTTGAGTTCCTGTCTTCTTTCCAGGAACATAGGGGAAAATACAAACCATTTTTGTAAATTGCAGCCTGTGCATGACAGCATTCCCTCAATGCTACATTTTATTCAATAAAATTATTAATCATCAGAAAATATATTGCCTCTGTAGTCTTTACAATAAGTTCAATGCCAGCAGATCAATACTGGGTCAGCATTTAAAGATAAAAGCAGCAAGATATAAGGTTGTAAAACATGAAGAAGACATAATGCATGACATTTTATTTTATAGCTGAAGAATAGCATAAATTATGCCATAAACAATCATATGAACAAAACAATAATGCAAGCAAGGAGGTAGAAGTCAAAAGAATGCACAAGCATAATAACATACAGATGTACATACATAAAGATGAAAAATCATCACTGGAGCGCCCATAGTTTCCACATTCTACGAGCAGTAGAAGAAAGGAATGCTAGTGTTAATGTACCTTTATCTGGTGAACTTCCATTGAGAAAGCACTCTCAAAAAGAAGAGCAGGAAGGAAAACCGCCAACAGAAGATCAGGATCAATGTTTGCCCCTGTGCAGATGCCAAAAGGTTCATGGTTTACCAGGAACAGACATTTGAGAGCAGAATAATTAACCAATGGTATACTGGGGAATGGGCGGTTCTAGTTGCTATTGGACACAGAGACGTATCCAGAATTTAAATCTTATGGGTTCAATTTTAAGATTTTTAACATTGAACCCATTATATTTTTAAAATTATGGGTTTATATCTACTATTTTTGCAATTTTAATGAATTTTTACATATAAATTTTTACTCTGCATCGAAAGTTATGGGTTCAGTTGAACCCGTAACTAGTAGGCTGCATCCGCCTCTGATTGGACAGAGAGAAATTTGAACTTAATGGATACTTGTGCGAAGAATATAAAGAATTGAACTTACAGATACGAATACCATCTCCAATCCTTCCCAACCCATGATGTGTTCCATATTCTGCAGGGTAACTTGTTATGCATATATCAGCACTCAAAATATAAAGATTGTTTACTTCAAAATTTTGTTGGCACCTGAAGAGGTGCATAATATTATATTTAAGATCAATAACATCAGTGTCATTTACATCTCGAGCTGGCAGCAGATGCTCCAAAACATGTCCAAAAAACAAATTCCAAAACATGTCTTGAATTTGGTCTCACTACCACCATCAACTTAAATGTTTTCACTTGCTTGGCCCAAGAAGAAAAATCAAGTCGGTATGTTACTGAATTAAAAATGAATAAGTCGCCTCTTTACCAATTTAAGTTTTTAGATGAGGCTGCTAGTTCATTTATATTTAAAAGAAGGCAATTACAATAAAGCCCCATTATGATATACTAGTCTGGACCAGCTGAAGCAAATTAGGTGGGTGCAGCTTAGAAGACACAGATACAAGCAAATCAGAGATACAAAGGTGTCTTGAGATTTGTACAGACATCCAAAATGAATGTCAAATGCGGGAAATTCTGCAATTTAGCTCAAATTCGATCACATGGTGATCATTCAGGAACTGATGATCATTTAGGAAGTGAAAAATATAAAATAAATAAATAGATAAATAAACAGGAAAAACGAACCTAAAGAGCCAACGCCAATGCCAAGAACAAGCAAAGCGACAGAGTAAGGAACTCTGGTACCCCTCAACACGTGTCTGCAAGCGATTCCCAATAGCAAACTGATCCCTACAAATATCACTGCATTTGTAGGATCCGAACCTGAACTTTCTGAACTACTTGTTGACTCCTCCAGCCCTCTAAACGGCGTCGTTAATACTATCGACTCCATTGCAAATTCTTTAACAATAGCAGTTCATATAATCGAATATCAAATATCAATCCGAAAATTACAAAGGTTTAACTTCAAATGAGCTCAACTTCAGTTTTAGGTTTCTATATAATAGTGGTGATGATGATAAATTGGAGTATTAAACTATACTATGTTGTGACACAGGGAAAAGAGAAGATTTAAGACGCAATCGTCCAAGTTGATTTCTGTTGTCGTGTACGATGATTCGATTCTTTTTATTTTAGTAGTAGTAATTTTTAATAGAATAATCACTGCTGTCTTGGATTATCAACTGCCTGTTGTTGAATTATTCTGCCTAATTTAAAAGAATCTAAAAAAGAATAACATGTTCGGAGCAAGAGACTCGAATCTCTGAAGCTTATTATACCCTGTGGCTTTTTTGGTTTTTAAAGTAGATTTTAGCTATGTTTGGGATTCCAAACTAGACTAGAATAGAAGAACTATGTGGTTTTCTTCTTAAATCTTTTGTTAAGGAATAGGTGTCGTTTTAATTATGTCTTTCTATAAAACTTGATGTAAAACTTGAAGTTCTTTGAAAATTGATGTCTGAAAAACCCAGGCATTCTTATTTTACTGAAACATTGCATTAAAGTGATTATTTACTTTTGTTTATATTATCGTCTATCGTTTTCATTGTTAAGGCTTAAGGTTATATATTGAAATTTATTTCCTTATATAGCAAATTAACGATTAAATGAAGTCAAATTACCTTAAATGACCAATCTCTATTCCCATTCCCGGAATGTGGATAGCTTTTGTATTTGTCACTTCGACAATTGCTTTTTACAATTTCGACTTTGCAATCGTAGACCTTAACGTGTACTAGCTATTGCCTAAAAGAGACCGGTCTTTAATTAAAACGATCTAAAGTTAATTTTAATATAGTATGATATTGTTTGACTTGAACCAAATTCGCACGGTTCTTACTAAAGGTTTCACGCCATTAAAAATATTCAACTTATAAGTAAATTATTTTTCTTCCAATAATAACAAGCACTCAATGCAATTAATATTTTTGGATGGGTTTAATATATCAATTGACGGTGTAATAAAAAAAATTACACAATTAGTGAAATCTTAACTGATTTTAATATCATTTTGAGTTCCGTCTTCTTCTGTTTTTTTGTGAGCGTTACGAAGATTCCTTTTCCGTACGTTTGATTGGCATATTAGTAGGCTCCTCGATTAACCTGTTTCTGGCCAACCAAGTTATATAGTACTACTCCCTCCCTTTCGATTTATCTGAACTCATTTAATTGGGCACGGAGCTTAAGAAAAGAAAGAACACTTTTGAAGTTGTGGTATAAAATAAGGTACATATATTTTGTGTGGGTATAAATCATTACATAAAGGTAAATTATTTCCAAATAAGGAAAGAGGTCATTCTTTTTGGCACGAACTAAAAAGAAAATATGTTCACATAAATTAAAACAGAGTGAGTAGTTGTTATGAAACAAAAACAAATTAGTAAAACATGAGGAAGAAATAGAGATAGAGAGAAGGAAGAGATTTTTTTTTTCAATTGTGTGTATTTTCCAAACTATTACAAAGCATTTATATAGGCATGAAAAGTGAAGAAACATATGTCATTGAATATGTCATTAACATTTTAGATGAAGATCATGGAGAAAGATAATGGAGGAAGAGTAGACATCCACCATAATTTGATTTTTCTTATAACACTCTCCCTTGGATGTCCATAAATAATGTGCCTCGTTAAAACCTTATTAGGAAAAAAACCCTATGAAAAAAAATTCTAGTGAAGGAAAAAGAGTACACATATTTAGAAATACGCCTTTTGGTTGCCTCGTTAAAAACCTTGCAAGGAAAACTCAGTGGGACAAAACGGTGTAAGGGAAAAAGAGTACAACGCGTATTAACTCTCCATGATGAGAGCATCAATTCGCATCCCAATCTTGTACACTAATTTCTTGAAGGTTGACATCGGTAGAGATTTAGTGAAAAAATCAGTCATATTATCACTTGAATGAATATGTTGCGCATTGATATCACCATTTTTTTGAAGATCATGTGTGAAAAATAACTTTGGTGAAATGTGTTTTGTCCTATCTCCTTTTATGAATTCTCCATTCAATTGGGTTATGCATATTGCATAGTCTTCATACAAATTTGTGGGTAGTTTGTCACACATCAAATCACATTTATCTCGAATAAGATGTATTATAGACCTCAACCATATACATTCTCAACTTGCTTCATGAATAGCAATTATCTCAACATGATTAGATGAACTAGCCACGATTGATTGCTTAGTCGATTGCCAAGATATGGCAGTGCCTCCACATGTAAACACATAGCCATAAAATAATCCCATATCGGTAGTCCCTTTTAGATACCGCAATATGTGTTTGATTCCATTCCAATGTCTACTTGTAGGAGCAGAGCTATATCTTGCTAAGATATTAATTGAAAAAGTTATGTCAGACCTTGTAGTGTTAGCAAGATATATTAGTTCACCAATTGCACTAAGATACGATACTTCAGGACCAAAAAGCTCTTCATTATTTTCATGAGATCGGAATGGATCTTTATTTATATCAAGTGATCTCACAACCATCGGGTTACTCAATGGATGTACTTTATCCATATAGAATCGCTTTAAAATCTTTTCAGTGTATGCTGATTGATGGACAAAAATTCCATCTTTCATATACTCAATTTGTAGACCAAGACAAAATTTTGTCTTTTCAAGATCTTTCATTTCAAATTATTTCTTTAAACATTCTACTTCTTTAGGAAGCTCCCTAGTAGTTCCAATGATATTAAATCATCAACATATACGGCGTTCTAACAAATTCAGATCGAGATCTTTTTATAAAGACATAAGGACAAATTGAATCATTCTTGTACCCTTCTTTCAACAGGTACTCACTCAGGTAATTATACCACATGCGCTCTGATTGTTTCAATCCGTATAAGAATTTTTAAAGCTTTATTTAATAATTTTCTTGGAAACCTTACTATACTTCAGAACAATTTAAATCTTCAATTATTTCCATTATATGCATATCAAATTTTTTATGTATTGCTAGATTAAAACTTGAAATGACTACATCCACCACAGGAGAACATGTCTCTATATAATCAATGTAGGATATTTAAAATCTTCATGTGACACAAGTCGTGTTTATATTTATCGACTTGACTTTTTTCGAACAAGAACACATTTATACCTCCACTAGCTTTATACTTCCAGGTGTTGGGATTATCCGTCCAACTTTATATTTTTAGGTGAAGTCAATTTTCATTGCATATTTTTCATTTGGCCAATTATTTATCTGTCCAAATTTCATGACAGATTTGAGCTCAAGATCCTCGTCAATAATATTGAGCACTATATTATATTAACAATATCGTCGACGATCATTTTATGTCGGTTCCATTATTACCTAATAAAGACATAACTTATTGAGATCTCTTTATCTCATTATTTTCAGGTACCTGAGCCTCTCCCATGAGGTCTTATGAAGCGTTATGTCGTGGTGCTCTTCTAGAGCACTTGCCTCCTTATTATGACCATCTTGAACATTTGCCCATCTCCTTCTTCAAGAAGTTTTATCTTTGGAACTGATTAGTCTATTACGCTTTATGCGTGCCATAAAATCTGTCCATCAGGGACGTTATTCTATTTGGAGCATTAGCAGTTGAAATATAACATTTAGCTTTGGGTCGGCAAATGCGTCTGGCAATAATTTGTAAATGAATTATCATTTGAACTTCAAATTTATATTTTCTTATACGGGGGTCTATTTGTATTCATAATAATTCATTCCTTGTATCAATTTCTCAGGTACCCATTTTCTCCCCCTAATGTTGAGATCACCAACACATTTCCCACCCTTCTTTGGAAACCCATCTTTGTGCATTGTAGTGGCATAATTAAATCATATAGCACATCCATATTTCTAAATGGAAATTATTTTGTTCCTGACCCTGAACCGATCGTGATAAGGAGAACTTTTCATAACTTGTCTAGATGCGTACAAGTATTATTATATATTAAATAACACATCACATACCAAATTTCGTTTTGGGAGTTTTGTTCTCAAAACCAATGGTTTTAGCTATAATTGGAGGCATACAATTTCCACTGATCCAGCATGGATTTAAATCGGCATTATCAAAATAGATTATCATAATTTATATTCTGGAACTTTGCTCTAATAAGTTGAGCAAGTAACCTTGCAAAAGTCAAACTGAAAGTTGAACAAATGCACATGTGATCATAGAATATATGCATCTATTAAAATCATATAATAATAAAATGTGCACATGACAAGTGATTGAGCCCATATATTTATCACCTTTTATTCGTTCCAGAAATCAAGGGATTCAATCCCAACCTTAACTGGTATATCATGAGAATAAGAAACACAAAAGAATCCTTGAAGAATCTTATATTTCTTCAATATATGCCAGTGTGAATTCTTAATTAATTTTCGCATCATAATTGAACCGGGATGGTCAACCGGTCATGCCAACTAATATTTGTTTCAGTAAACCTCTAGTTTACTTGTGGCATATGATTCCATCATCATGCTTATACTTGTGTAGTACAAATAGAAGAAAAAACGGGTGACCTTTTATTATTACCCAGTATAATTAAAGTAATATGAAGATAATCAATCTTCCCTTCATTTATAGTCTCAATATGCCAACCACTTTGACTAATATATTTGAAACCCAAAAGTTTCTACTCATACGGGTAGTAACAAATTAGCTCTTTCAAAACTTTTAATTGATTTTGTACTGCAAGATCTTTTGTCACACCATCCATACGTTGAATGCCTCATTCACGGATAAAATCATATCATAATAATTGTCATGGTCAAAATCATAATAAGCAAAATCATTTATATTACATGCATAATCATATTCATGTAACCACAAAGTAATATTCATTATCTTTCTTCCTCTCAAACCTCTCAGTAGAGGTGAGTTGTTGTATTTATTCAACCATGCGTAATCACATTCTTACGCATAATTTATATTACATATATATTTCGACATTCACTTTCAGGAATGAGTCTGCATTTACAATACTTATCACAAGTCGCATTCTTTCAAAAAATGGACTATAATCGTCTGAACGTACCTCATATTTACATACCATATTGATACATATTTCCTTCAACTTTGAAAGATTATTTTGAGAACCCTTATTGTTCTCCTTTTTACAATTACCATAATGATGACTATTATTATTTTGGTCTTTGGCACGCCCACGTTCATTGATCAACCACTTGTCTTCATTTAGATTTATTATGCACTGCTATCACATTTATTTCAACAATGGAGCAAATCAAGTGGGACAAGATTCATGCGTTTTCATAAAAATACATTATTTTTTTAGTCATCATTATATCATCAATATGGTGCATTGAGACTCAAACCCAATGTCTTACCCATATAAAAGTATGTTAGGCCATAATGCGTTGGGACTCGAACCCAACGTCTTATTATGATGGTGTACTAGGACTTAAACCTGGTGTCTTACCCTCAAGGTGCGATAGGACTTGAACCCACTGTCTTACCCTCAACCAATACCATAATAGGCCAAAGTGCAATTGAGAATCACCCTTAGCCTTTAAAATATTATCACTTCTAATTTTTAATTAGAACTAACATAGATCTTTTTCATGAACAATAATACATGACATGGTCAAATATAAAGAAAACAAACAAAATCTCTTATATGTATTCTTCATTAACTAAAAAGGTAAACAATGCCTTTTGCCATAAGAAAACAATGAAATCTACTCACAATTTTTTGAAAAATTATTTATTTTACCATTACTTTTCCTTATTTATGTGAAATGCAAGTACTAATTTATTAACGGGACAAGAAGATATAGTGTTTATTGAGATTGTATGATCACATGTTTAAGTGATGAGGTGACAAAAAATATTAAACTAATACATATAAGAAGAAATAAATTAAACAATGTACAACATATGGCATCATCACAAACATAATAGTGTCACCAATACATCTATTGTTTTATTTATATGCCATAGACGCCTAGCATTTTGTAGTATATTTCTTTTTGTGTATAATTTCATGTGCATATATCTTTTGTAATGGTAAAATCAGTCTTATCACAAATATCTCTGACGAGATGAAATGAAAAAACTACCTTTATCATTTTGGCAAAGCTCACAGAAAATCTCATGGAAGGTTTGGACATTAGTGAAACAAAATGAAAATCATAAATTAAGTGTGGCATCTTACTTGGAGAAAACAACCAATTTTAACAGCTTTATCTCCAAAATCAATTCCTTGCCTCTTTCGTCCTTTTTACTAAGTATCAAATAAAATAGTGATTCGTACTGAAAATGTGTTATGAAATAAAAGTAATTTAGTAAAACATGAACAAGAAATAGAGATAGAGAGAAGGAAAAGATTTTCTTCTTCAATTGCGTGTATTTTTCTATCTATTACAAGACCTTTTATATAGACATGAAAAACGAAAAAAAATATGTCATTAAATATGTCACTAAGCATTTGAAATGAAGATCATGGAGGAAGATAATGGAGGAAGAGTATACATTCACCATAATTTGATTTTTCTTATAACAGTAGTAATTTTTCTCTTATATTTAGTTCTCAGTTTGATAAGGACAACAAAAGAGTGATTTTGGATTTTGGCTTTTAAAATTGTTTTTCTAAT
Source organism: Nicotiana tomentosiformis (assembly GCF_000390325.3). NCBI lineage: Eukaryota > Viridiplantae > Streptophyta > Magnoliopsida > Solanales > Solanaceae > Nicotiana > Nicotiana tomentosiformis. Next base: position 82,610,362 of record NC_090822.1, on the reverse strand, counting down.
TATTTTTTTTATTTTAGGAGTTACAGCATAATATTAATTACTCAAGGACTTCATGATGATTCGGGAGTTTTTTTATTTATATTAATTTATATTATTATGAGACAAAGCACTAGTACATCGTGCATAACTTTAGTCCTAACTTTAGGACGACATTATTATAATATTACTAGTTCTTCGTCACGTGCGTTGCACGTATATGTCAAGTCATGTAATACACAATTTTGTAAAATAAATAATAGTATTATTAAAACAAAATTTTAAGTAAAATACTTCTCACAAAAATCTTCATCAAAATATTTTTCTCCGTACGAATAAATTAGCAAGATTGAACATTTCAAAATTGAGAATATTCTAATTCTGTCAAAAATTAGTCAAGAACTAATATCTAATAAATCAACACTACTAAGTAGCATCTCACACGTTGAGAATATTTAACTTATCAAAGTGTAAGAGTACACAATCATCTTTAAGGTGCATGGATCAAGAGAGTTAGATCATTCCTTCTAAGTTATGGTAAAAATATATACAATTGGCTCTACAGGTCAGTATCTTATTTCTATATATTTGTCCAGTAGGTAATCTTTTCAAAACAATTGGATGATAATTAGCATGGACTTTATTCAGGAACTTAAGGCTTTAAACAAAGATTCATTGTTAATGCATAATTAGCTTAGAAACTACCATATATGCTTCATGAATACAATGATTATAACAGTAGTTTCTAAAAAACAATCTAAGAGATACAAAGAAATAACATAATCATCAATTGAATTAGAAAAAGATACACATAGATTGAAGAATCATATTAGAACTCATGATTGGTACATATCACTTGTGGGGGTCACACCTTATTTATCAACCGTTCAGAAGGAATTCACCAAACGCATTTGCCTTTATTTTTCCTTTCTCACAAAATCCCCCACATAATTGTATCTCATTATCAAAATGCTTGCCAATTATATTGAGTGGAAAATTTGATTTTTTTCAAGCAGTTTGTTAAAATTACTTTTCTAGTTTTCTCAATCTCTTGGGATATAGGAAAATGCTCCACAGTGGCCAACTTTTTTAGGCATTTTCCTTTTTCCTATTCATAGCTCTAAAGTTGTTTTCATTAGAGAAAACTATCTTTGTTTCTTGAAATATATATATTAGTGCAAGAGAAAACTTTATTGCCATAAAAAAATTCGTTTGTAATTTTCATTAGCCTTGCGTGCACTTCTAGTTCTTCAAAATAATATTAGACATTATGAACTTTTAATTGTAAGCCAAGTACATCCACACTTTAAATATTTCAAGTCCCATCTTCATGTGTAACATCTATCTTAACATCCGTAGAAATAAGATTTCAAGCATCACCTTGAAGTTGACATCTTCCTGCGAAATTTTTTGATGCCAAAACACATTACATTGTGCCGGCTGCACGGTAAGTTTTATGTCTACCTCACCAAATGGTTGCAAAAGACTTGCTGCTCACTCGGCATTTTTTTGAAAAATCTGCAAAAAGTCCTACAATAAACTGCCAGAGACGAACAGAAATCCATAGTGGTGGATCATTAATTCCAATTTTGGAGTATGGTTGGTGTCTCTGTTACGTTTCCATTCATGTACTGCCAGGTATAAATTGTTATCTCTTCGCAAATCTTCTCAATATTCCTACATATTAGTTTGTGTCACAATATAACATCCACAGTAAAAGGGATCAGGATCAGTGGTACTCTATTAAAGTCGAGATGCTGTATTAGAGTATGTTTTTGATGCCCAGAAAATGGTGATTTACAATGATAGTTGAGCCTATTATTTATAGCTTAATGAGTGTAATGGTTGGGCCCACAACTAATGACAATTATTAAAATATGATAATGGAAACCTAACGGTAAACATAAATCCTCAGATTTCTTTAATGAGTCGTTACTCTTTAATGGTGTGGAATATTTTTCATTAAATGTAATCGGGCGCAACATGCTTAATGCCCTTACGAACTTGCCTTTCTCGGTGACACACGAGATAGTTGTGTCCGATTTTTTATCCTCCCGATTTTGATTCCACGTGTCCCCTTCTTAGGTAGCCACGTACCGTGACATATTTTACCCAATACAGATAGTCCCCCTACTTTCTGGTGACATGACTTTGTATTACCGGGAAGTTGGTGAGAATCTTCTTTTGGCGGGAATTACTATAATTTCTTTTCAAGGTTACTGACGGTTGATTAGACGCCGGTCTCTCCGCATTTATTGCCTTGAACATGCGTCCTCCTATGATTTAGCACGCCTTTTGCCGGTTATCGAGGTAATTGGGACCAAGAATTTTAGCCGCCCAAAATTTTTACCTATACGTATCGACTCTCTTTTTCTTTAAGTTTTACCAGTTGTTTGAACTTCCAACCTGCACCCTTGTTCCACATCTCTTCTCTAATTTCTTCCAAATACAAAACTTTTTCTTTCTCTTCTTCAATGGCTTCTTCATCTAAACGCGTTGATTCTTCGAAGGGCAAGATTAAGAACGAGGATTCCGTTCCTCCAACAGTAAGTTCCATAATCCCTATGAGGCTTAGTACTTTGAAGGATTTGGAGAAGAAATTTCCCACTGATAACCCCCATACATGGGCGGTTAGCAGGTACCCATATTTCATTCGTCCTTCCAGTATCCCTACTGTGAAGGAAGAGTACTGCTACCAAGATTTGGACATTATCGCTCCCGATCTATCGGAGCGAGTGACCCTTCCCAGAAAGGGTTTCACATATTTTTATACGCATCCTTTTACTTTGGGTGCATTTTCTTTGGACGGAGAACTTGATACCGTGATAGCAAAATTTTGTCTCAGTTATCAGGTGTGTTTGGCACAAGTAAGTCATTCCGTGTGGAGGACGATCGCTTGCCTTCGACACTTGTGTCTGGAAACCAAAGAAGAGTTATCATTGGCTCATATAATGAATTTGTACTTCCCAAAAGTCTTCCGCGGGGGAATGGTAAATCTTTCCAAGCGAGGTTACCATGATTTGATATCTAGCATGGATGATGACAACGACAGAGGTGTGGATGGAACGGTTCGTTGCAGTTGCCTTTGGTAACATTATTCCAACAAAGGCTTCATCCTTTCTGGTTTCTTGGAACCGCTCTCATAAGTTTCTTTCAATGCGTTCCTCCTAAATGCTTTTCCACGCCCGTATTAATTATTAACTCTTGTATGTTATAGCGACCCGATGGGTTCCATCGGTGGTAGAAGGCTTGGACCAGTGGGTTCAAAAGATTTTGGACATCACCACGCCTGACATCCGCTTGTGGAAAGAACTATCTATCAAATACGAGTGGAATGCCAAGAATCATGGTAACTATAATTTGATTTACTTTATTTTTTGCATATGTGGATTTTGGCTAAATCTCCTAACTTGTTTGTCAAATTAGGTCTGGCCCCGGGCTCAGTCGAGATCCCTGAAGAGGATATTTTGGCCGACCCTGCTGATGAGGCGAGGCTTCTCCAGGAGGCGTTTGCTCGAACGGGTCCCTCCAGATCTACTTCGAGCACAGATACTTCTTCACGGAGTCCTCGGTCAGAGAACAAGCAACCAAAAAGAAGGCGTTCCTCTGCGCCCGGGGAGAAGAATAAGAGAGCAAATGTTGATGCCCCCGAATCATCCAGGTGGCGACGTTGGCTGGTCCTCCCCTCGGACCAGTCATAGACACCGTAGAGATTGATGATGAAGAAGCTAGTGATGAGGGAGCTTCCATTCATAGAAGACAACAATCCTTATCCTCTCAACAAGATGCTCAATCTGTTGATGCAGTCACACCCGCCAAGGATGATGTTTCGGCACTTTGGGGAGAGTTTGATTTGGTGAAAAATGCCAACACCCATTTTCGGACCCCAATTGTTGTGCCCGGTACTGCGAGGTAGAGTATCGGGTCATTGTCGTCCTTGGTTGGTGAGCACCCAACGACCAGTGCTGCCTTTGATGCATATGTTTCACATTCTTCTCCCTTACCAGTTTTATCACCCCCTTCTTTACCACCAGTTGTTGTTGCGTCATTTTTGTCTTCATCCACGCTTCCGTCAACAATATCACCTCTATCGGCCACAGCTGACAGTACCGAAGGCGTTCCTCTTCCCCAATCTCCTGTTCATGAAAATTTAGGGCAAAATTATACTGCTCCTTCTGAAGATCCTCAGAGGAGGAGAAGTGTTACCCTTTCGGTCTCTATCGGGTGCAACCTTCTTTCCCGGCCGGTGGAGCTTGCAAATTATCTGAAGCCCTTGGCTTCAGAGAAAGATTGGGAAAAGATTCAGACACTCTCGAGAGATTGTTTGTTGAAGAATGCCATGCATAATACCGCAGTGGTATGTTTCTGTCTTTCTCCTGCTATTTCTGAGCCTCTGATTGAGTGCATTTTAAATTTCTCCTCTTCTTATCTTGCTGGCCAATTTTCTTACTTCCAAGGGCCTACGACGGTTAATCCGTGAGAAGGAGGAACTTTCTTCTGAGCGAGATCGGCTTTTGGCTAAACGCCACCAGACCATTTTTCACCTCTCGGAACAGGAAACCAGGGCCACTGAGGTCGTGGCTTTGGAAGCCCGCTTGCATCAAAGTGAGCAGGAAGTAGAAATCCTTAGCCACGAAATTTGGCTATTGAGGACTAGTTTTTATGAAGTCAAAGCTAAGTGGGTTGAGGTCCAGGATGCCATTCTTGCTGCCAATGACTGTGAGGCTGCTGCTACTAAAAGGATAACTGATTTAGAAGTAGCCTTAAATTTTAAGGCCGAAGAACTTGCTATTGCAGGGGCGAATCACGCCCGGTTGTAGGAGAAGTATAAGAAAACTATCGAGCACAACATGCTCTATAGTTCAACTGTCCATGATCTCGATGTCAGCCTTCGATCTACTAGGTCCGCCCTGGACATCTTTCTGCCGAGGTCACTCAGCTCAAAGAAGAACTCAGGTGCCGAGAGGCTTCTCTCGTTGTTGAAAAAACTTACGCCATGTACAACATGAGGAGAAAAACCTTGGAAGAAGCCAAAGCTGGCATTATTGATATTGATGCCGAAATTTCTAAGGCACACGAGCTTGAGTTGGCTGTAAAGAATGGACTTCCGACGCGATCTGATGCTCCCGGTTCTTCTGATTCTAGTTCTGATATTTCTGATAATGAAAAGGAATCGAAAGGCGATGATGCCTAAGACCCAGTTAGAGAAGATGTTGAGCCATCGGTGGCACCACCTACTGCTCTCGGGGATATGGATACTTCTTTTCCTCCTGATTCGAGTGATGTTGTAGCTTAGTTTTTTCTTTCTTTGTTTTGTGCTTATTTTGGCACATTCTTGTAACTGAGTACATATTTTTTCTCAAATGTTTGATTGAGTCTTTCTTTTGCTTGAATGACTGTGCATATTTTCCTGTTTTTCTGGATGTGGCCCCGACCGCATTTTCTTTGATGCATTTTTGTTGTCGAGAATTATCCCTTTTACATGAGGGTTTCAATAAGTATTTGCGTAAGTTTGTTTTCTGTGTATTTCTCATAAGTCACTCCGGGTGTATTTTTTCTCGATGGAATTTTCGGTTCCGGGAATATATTCTTCCGGAATAAACCCTTTAACATGAGGGTTTTAATAAGAGAGGGCCCTCTTATGTTTATGGTGATCTTGAAGAGGACGTCTCTTGTTCATTACAGCACTAACATTTGAAGTACTTGTTTAAATTTTAAATGACAAAATTAACTCATCGTATAGACAAGAAACAAGATAAAAGGAAAAGAATTTTATTTCATTCCTTCCATTTTCATAGTTTACATAGGCATTTTGCTACGTAGAAACGAAGCTGCCATGACTTGTGGCTATCTTGTTTCTTCGAGGCTGGTTGTGCAGTCCCCGATCCCGATGATCTGTGTCATTCAGTGTTGCCTTACCGGGATTTCCTTCCCGCTTGACGTGGAATTAAGTGTTGCCTTGCCGATTTTTCATTCCCGGTTGACATGGCATTTAATGTTGCCTTGTAATTATATCATTATCCCCCTAGTGTTCTAATGCGAAGAGTGCGAGTTGGAACACTGGAAGTCATGTACCTTCGAAGGTTCCACCGATGAATTGCTATGTAAACCTTAGCTCGGTAACATATTTTGCTTTCCCCTTAGGAATTCATGCTGCCGAGCGAAAGAATGCATGACAATCCCTAGTGGTTTGTGCTCGTGAACGATCGTGTAACCCTTATTCGGTAGCAAACTTAACTTCCTTGTGGGAATTTTCAACCTTATCATCCTCGAGTGGAGACTTGTTTGTTTTGCCTTGTCATCAAAGGTCTTATTACTGCTGTTGTTATAGTATGCTTGTTGTCGCTGCCTCGTTAAAGAAAAATCTTGCTTTCCATTTGACTTTTATTTGTCAGCAGTAATATTTTTTGAGATGAGCCACGTTCCAGTTGCTAGGCAACTTATCTCCGTTGTGGTTTTCCAACTCGTATGACCCTTTACTAGTGATAGCTGAAACCCAGTAAGAGCCTTCCCATATAGAGGTTAACTTGCCAGCGTTAAGTTCTCAGGTGTTTTGAGTCACCTTTCTCAAGAATAAGTCTCATACTTTGAAGTAGTGAAGGTTGGTTCTTTGATTATAATATCATTCCATTCTCTACTTTTGAGCTGCCATTCTTATGCGTGCTAGGTCTTTGCGCTCCTCGAGCAGTTCTAAGTTGATTAGCATTGCCTCGTTGTTCGACTCCTCGTCTTCATATAAATACCTTAAGGTGGGTTCCCCCACTTCCACCGGTATCAAAGCTTCTGCGTCGTGTACCCGGGAATAAGGGGTTTGCCCTGTGCTTGACTTGGCCGTTGTCCGGTAGGCCCATAGTGCTCCAGGTAATTCTTCTGGCCAATATACCTTTGCTGCTTCTAACCTTTTCTTTAGGTTTTGCACAACTGTTTTGTTCATTGACTCCTCTTGGCCGTTTGCACTCGGATGGTAAGGTGAATAGGTAATCCTTTTTATCTTCAAATCTTCAAGGAATTTTGTGACCTTTGCACCGATAAATTATGACTTGTTGTCACATGCAATCTCTTTCGGTATTTCAAACCTGCAAATTATGTTTTCCCACAAGAAGTCGACCAATTCGCGTTCTCCTATCTTTTGATAAGGACCTGCTTCCACCCATTTTAAAAAATAGTCAATCACAATCAAAATAAACCTTACCTTCCCAGGAGCCGATAGTAATCGTCTGACGATGTCCATTCCCCATTTCATGAATTGCCACGGGGACACAACAAGATGGAGGGGGTCCGCCGATCGATGTACTAGTGGTGTGTGGCATTGGCACTTATCACATTTCATACGAAGTTTTTGGCATCTTGTTTCATACGGGGCCAGTAATATCCTGCTCTGACCAACTTCAACACAAGAGAATCTACGCCCGAGTGGTTGCCACATATCCCTTCATGGACTTCTCTCATGACATAATTGGCTTCTGATGCACCTAAGCACCGGGCCAACGGGTCTTGAAAGGATTTTCTGTACAATTGGCCTTTCTTGAAGCTATAGCGTGCCTCTTTGGCGTGCAACAGTCTCGATGTTTTGGAGTCTTCAGGCAACTTTCCATGCTCTAGGTAATTAATTATCTCGTTTCTCCAGTCCCAGACCAGACTACTAGAATTTACCTTGTAATAAACATCTGTGTCCAAGGCTGAGTTCATCAGTTGTACAACAGTACATGATTTCAGTCCTTGGATTTCTGTTGATGAGCCTAGATTGGCTAATGCATCTGCTTCCATGTTATTTTGCCTCGGGATGTGGGTTATTGACCACTCTCGGAATCGTGATAAAAAGGCTTGAACCTTCACCACATATTGCTACATCTTCTCATCTTTGGTGTCAAAAATTTCGTAGACCTGATTTACCACCAGCTGTGAATCGCATTTGATTTTGACGGCTTCAAAGTCGAGTCCAAAGGCTAATTCGAGCCCTGCAATCAAAGCTTCATACTCTGCCTCATTGTTAGTTAGAGAGATCGTTCTGATGGCTTGCCTCAAGGTTTCCCCTGAAGGCGCGATCAAGACTATTCCGAGTCCGGACCCTTTCACGTTTGAAGCTCTATCCGTGAATAAGGTCCAGACTCCCGGTGCCGACTCTGACACCATTGTTGCCTCTTTGGCAGCCAGAGGCAATAGTCTAGTGCTGAAATCAACCACGAAGTCAGCCATGGCTTGTTATTTAATCGATGTCCTCGGTTTATACTCTATGTCAGACTCGCTCATTTGAACGACCCATTTGGCCAATCTGCCGGAGAGTTCGAGTTTTTGGAGTATATTTTTTTAAAGGAAAAGCGGTCACCATCATAATCGGGTGGCATTGGAAGTAAGGCCTTAGCTTCCGAGCGGCTACCACGAGAGCTAAAGCCAGCTTTTCCAGATGTGGGTAGCGTGTTTCTGCTCCCGTTAAAATTTTGCTAACGTAATATGTGGGGAATTATGTACCTTTTTCCTCCCGGACTAAAACTGCGCTTACCGCAACATCTGAGACCGCCACGTAGACCAGCAATGATTCTCCTTCTTTAGGTTTTGAGAGCAACTGAGGGCTTGACAAGTATTTATTCAATTCCTTCAAGGCTTGCCGACACTCTGGCGTCCACTCGAAGTTGTTTTTCCTTTTGAGCAGCTCGAATAAGCGATGACATTTCTTTGATGATTGAGAAATGAACCTGCTCAAAGCTGCTAATCTGCCAGTGAGTTTTTGCACTTCCTTTACGCTGAGTAATTGATCCGGGATGTCCTCTATGGCTTTGATATTGTCGGGATTCACCTCAATTCCTCTTTGTGAGACCAAGAATCCTAAGAATTTACCTTATCCGACCCCGAACACACACTTTTCGGGGTTAAGCTTCATATTGTGCTCCCTCAGTGTGTCAAACGTTTCTTGTAGATGTCTCAGGTGATTACCTACATGCAGAAACTTAACGAGCATATCGTTTATATATACTTCCATAGTTCTTCCTTTTTGTTTTTCGAACATCTTATTTACGAGCCGTTGGTATGTGGCTCCGGCATTTTTTTAGTCCCAAGGGCATTACGTTGTAACAATATGTACCAAAATTTGTTATAAACGAAGTCTTTTCCCGATCTTTTGGGTTTATCTTGATTTGATTGTACCCGGAATAGGCATCGAGGAAATTCATTAACTCGTGCCTGACCGTAGCGTCGATCATTTGATCGATATTTGGCAATGGAAACGAGTCCTTCGGGCATGACTAATTAAGATCTTTATAATCTGCGCACATGCAAAATTTATTGTTCTTCTTAGGAACTTCTACTACATTAGCTAGCCAGTACGAATATCTTACCTCTCAGATTGAACCAATTTTAAGTATATGGGTTACCTATTTTCTGACGAATTTATTCCTTGCTTCGGCAATATGGCGCTTCTTTTGCCTTACCGGAGGTATGCTTGGGTCTAAGCTTAACTTGTGCACGACTATTTCTGTTGGGATCCCTGTCATATTCTCGTGTAGTTATGCAAAACAATCATCGTTAAATTTAAGGAATTCAATAAAATCTGACTTGAGCTCTGGGTGTAGTCCTGTTCCCAAATGGAATTTTCTTTCTGGGAATTTTTCAAACAGTGAAACCTGCTCTAGTTCTTCTGCCGTGGATTTCATTGCATATGTTTCTTCTGGTACTTGGAAAATACCTTGGTATATGATATTGCTCCAACTTTCCTTCCCCCAGGGAAACTTCCTCTGGTTAGGGGTCGGAAGCCGGTCCCGATAACTGCTATGCCGCATGTTCCTTTCCCTTGCTATGAGAGACTGCGATCACATTCATCTCTCTCGCTACCGGTTGATCACCTCTTATTCCCTTGATCTCCTCGGGTGTTGGTAGTTTTAGCAATTGGTGGTACGTTGAAGGCACAACTTTCATCTCGTGCAGCCATGGCCTTCCCATGATGATAATATAGCCCATGTCACCATATACTACTTTGAAGAGAGCTATCTTTGTTACGCCCTCGGCATCCGTAAGTAGAAATATTTCCCCTTCGGCTATCACGCTTGCGAGGTTGAATCCGGCAAGGAGCTTTGTTGTCGGGATGATGTTCTCGATGAGTTTAGCTTGATCTAAAACTCTCTATTGTATAATATTGGCAGAACTTTCTGGATCCACTAAAACACGTTTAATTTTCAAATTTAACACATTTAAAGAAATTACCAGTGCGTCATTGTGCGGTAGTAGTAATCCGTCCGCGTCTTCATCCGTGAACGTGATATCATCCTCCCAGAATCTCTTACTATAGGTTGTCGATACTTTATTCTTCTTTGCGGCCGAGAAAGTGACCCCATTAATCCCGTCCCCTCCGAAGATCATGTTGATCGTTTGACATGGAGGTTTTTCTCCTGTCTTCGAGGTTTGTGCGTCGCCCCTGTCCGACCATAATTATTTTTTGCTCGGTTATTCAATAGTTCTCTAAGGTGACCATTCTTTGACAGCGTTGCCACTTCTTCCCGGAGGTGCCAACAGTCCTCGGTCCGATAGCCATTAGTGTTGTGGTATTCACACCATAGATTTGGGTCCCTCCGGCTAGGATCAGACCTCATAGGTATCGGGAATTGCGTCTCTTTAATATATCTCATGGCCAACACTAACTCTACCACACTGACGTTGAAATTATACTCTGATAACTTTGAAAAAGAAGAACCTTGTGGTCCCGATATTTCTCTATCCTGCAGCGATCTGTTGTTCTGCCCACGATCGGTCCTCCTTTCAACGGTGAATTTGTCCGATGTCCGGAAGCTCCTGTCATAGCCTTCCATCCGCTCGTAGTAAGAAATCGGCCCCTTGAAACTTGTTTATGGGAGTCGACAACGTCCTTTATTTTTTCTTTGTTCTTCTTCCGTCCCTTTACTGATGACGGGAAGTCAACCTGATTGTCTTTGATCCTTATTTTTGACTCGTATCGGTTGTGGACATCCTCCCAAGTTGTTGCTTGAAACTCGAGCAGACTTTCCTTCAACTTCCGGGAAGCATTTGAACTCCTCGGGTTCAAACTTTTAGTGAATGCTTCAACTGCCCATTCATCCGGGACGGCCGGTAACAACATCCTTTCCTTCTGGAACCGGCTAACGAACATTCATAATAACTCAGATTCTCCCTGTGCGATCCTGAATATATCGGCCTTTCAGGCTTGCACCTTTCTAGTGCCGGCATGGGCCATAATAAATGAATCCGCGAGCATTTGAAAAGAGTCTAAGAATGTTCGGGCAATAATGAGTACCATGTCAAGGCTCCCCTCGTAAGAGTCTCGCCAAATTTCTTCAATAATATAGACTCGATTTCGTGAAGAGCCAGATCATTTCCTTTCACCGTTGTTGTGTAGGTGGTGATGTATTCCTGTGGATCTGAGGTCCCATCATATTTTGGCACTTCAGGCATTCTGAATTACTTTGGGATTAATTCCGGGGCCGCACTCGGTTTGTACGGTAATTAGATGTACTTCTTCGAGCTCGGGCCTTTCAATACCGGGTGTGCTCCCGAAATTTGGTCCATGCATGCGTTTATTTCCTTCATGAACCGCAAGAGTTCCTCCTTGAATGGATCGTTATCGTTGTTGAGTTCAGATCTGCTCCCCCAGCTCCGTCGGAGCCAACTTACCCCTTGGGAGTGTTGTTGTCGACTCTCTGCCTCATTTGGTTTGTAGGAACAACGGGAGGAACTGGTTCTCGCCTATTTGCATTATTTGAAGCGCCCGATAGCACCTGTTTTAACTCCGTCATAACCGGATCCTGCCGCGTGAGGTGGCCTAATATGATTGCATGTTGCTCTTGCAGGATCCTCACCGCGTCTGCTACGTGCCCCTGGTCAGCATCATTTGGAGTCGTTTCCCGTACTCGTCTAGGGTAACGCCCGTCGTACACCGCCGTGGTATCTTTTCTCTCATTGCGAGTGTCGCTGATTGAATCCTCAAAATGGGGGTGTTCCTCTTGGACCTCAGGATTGTGAGTGTTGTTAATGGTATTGATTGCCATTCTATGTGAATTTACTAAGACAAGAACGATCGAAGCTTGTGAGCGAAGGAAGTAAGGATCAACTTAACCACACAACCATCTAGGCCCCACGGTGGGCGCCAAACTGTTTACTCGAAAAATGGTACAGTTTAATTTGTTTGTGGTTTCTAGGCAGATAAATCAATTTGATCCCTAAAGATAATGAATTAATCGATTTTCGTACAAGATACTTAGCTCAAATGAAGATAAAACAATAGATTTGGAGAGCCGAGGAACAGATTTTTTGGGCACGATGATGATAAGAATAACAAGTTAGACAGAGAAATAGTATCGAGATGTTGTATTAGAGTATGTTCTTTGATGCCTAGAAAATCGTGTTTTACAATGATAGTTGAGCCTATTATTTATAGTTCAATGAGCATAATGGTCGGACCCACCACTAATGATAATTATTAAAGTATGATAATGGAAACTTAACGGTAAACATAAATCCCCATATTTCTTTAATGAGCCGTTATTCTTTAATGGTGTGAAATATTTTTCATTATATACCATCGGGCAGTATGCTTAATGGCCTTACGAACTTGCCTTTCTCGGTGACACACGAAATAGTTGTGCCCGATTTTTCATCCTCCCGGTTTTAATTCCACGTGTCCCCTTCTTAAGTGGCCACGTACCGTGATATATTTTATCCAATACATTAACTAAGCCATACCAGAACAGAAAAACTCATTAGTGTGTGCTAGTTTAAAATAATTATAGAAGTTTAAATATTTATACCAGAAAAGATTGTATATATACAGAATAGATAAGAACAAAAGGAAACCGTGACAACAATATCTTCCCCTTTCGAGATCCAGAAGAGACACGACAGAAATCCGTGGGTTCCACTATTGATCGAAACTACCCCATTCGTGAAGGTGATTTGGATTGGGAGATTATTATCAAACGTTGACTATCTGATGTCTGACCACTAAGGGTTTGTTTGGTACGAGAGACATTTGATAATTAATTCTGATATTAAATTTGAGATAGGTTTATTCATGTTTTGTTAGAATAAAATCGAAATATAACTAATCCCGAAATTAGTTATCCTGAGATTGTAGTGTTTTTTATTCTTATGAAAGGGTGGGAAAAATATAATTAATCCTGTGATAACTTGTTTCCAACCAAACGACCCCTAAGTGTCATTTGGTATGATGGATAAGCAAAAATGATTATGGGATATAAATTTAGTACCGTCTTATTCCTTGTTTGGTTGTTAATTCAGGGATACGTTATCCCTAGATTAAAAATGATACTGAGGTAACTTATACTTCTCAGATGGTAGAATAGTAATCACAGGATAAAACTGTAAAATTGATTATTCGAGGATTAATACGATATACCAAACAGTCAATAAGAAATAATACTAATTCAACTAATCCCAATATAACTTCTCTTCAAACCAAGCGACTCTTAAGGGTCTGTTTGGAAAGCCATTAGGTAATTGGAATTGGTGTAATTACTAAGGTAGTAATTACACATCTTACTAATTACACAATATTGTAATTACAATGAACTGTTTGTTTGTCATAATGTAATTATAGTGTAATTACAAATGTATTGTTTGGTTGCACAAGTGTAATTACACAGTTAGATTAAATTGTAAATGAAGTAATTATCAAAACTTAAAAGTTAATATAATAAATATATGCCTATAAATAATTTTTTATAAGTATAAATGATATTAGATTTGGTATTTAAGATGCATATATTTTTTTGAATGTGCATTAATTAGTAATCATATATTTATAACTAATATTCTAAAAATAATTGATATATATTTCAAATTAATAATATTTAGTTTAATTAATTATAAAAACTAAAAACATATATTTTGTAAGAACATCATGGAATGCATGTTTGATAAAATAAATTAATATTTATAAATATAATGTTATAACATTATTTAAATATTTGACAAAACTAATTTATCAATTCTAACTAAAAAATGAACAACATGCAATGTGAAATTCAATACTACTAAAATAAGTAAATTGGAACCATAAATATGACAACAACAACAACAACAACAACAACAACATACCCAATATTATCCCACACCGTGGGATCTGGGGAGGATAGTGTGTACGCAGACTTTACCCCTACCTTACCCCTACCTTGTGAGGACCATAAATATAACACAATTTCAAAAAATAATTAACATATGTCAAATCCCAACATAATAAAAATAAGTTCCAATACAACTTAAGATTAGCAAACATAATAAATTTATAACCTCATTCAACAACAAAATTGTACTCTAATGACATCACTCATTATATGTCACGTTTGTTAATGACTCATTATTTCTAATATTAGGTGTAGTTTCAAAGACTAGAATAATAACAAAGTTACGTTGAATGAAGAAAATAAAACAAATAAGAAATAAATATACGAGCAATTACATGGAATCACAAGAAGTAAATGTATAGAAATAAAAGATAAATAATGTACTAAAAAAATATTTTTTAAAATTTAAAAAGAAATTAAAAAGTAAAAATAAAAAAATAAAAAGAAATTAAAATAACGGAAATAATAAAAATTTATAAAGAAAATAAATTAAAATACAAATAAAAAAGAAAAAAATTAAAAAGTAACCTTGTAATTACACAATGTAATTACCATCAATTCTCATCTCCTCTTGAGAATTAGAGAGTGTAATTACATCTCTCCAATTACACCCAATTCCATATTGACCAAGTAATTACTTGGCCAGAAAAATATGCCAAACTGTGTAATTACATTCAATTACACTCAAATCCAATCTTAGGTGGCTTTCCAAACAGGCTCTAAAGGTTAGAGTCGGGATGAATATAATTCTTTATCCTTAATTAGATGTATTGAATTTGAGTCCTGAAAATTAGATGAAAAAGATCATAGTAAAAAATATTCCCCTGTAATGAGCATTAGGTGCGAGCTTGAATTATTCGGACTCCAAAATTACTACTGGAACTGGGTGGAAGAAAAAGAGTTATATTTAATAAATAATGTTTCCCTTCATTTTATGTAAAAATAAATAACTTTAGTCGCGAAATCAGGAATGTAAATATTCAAAAGCTGATATAGATGTATAAAAAATACTAAATATTTTACATTCTTACAAAGTATAATTTGTGACAAATAATTTGTGACAAAGAATATTCAACTAACAATCTTTGGCCGGTTGTAACTCCATCCCTGTGTGAGTGGACACAAAATTTAAGATATTATTTTAACTTGTATAGTAATATATTAGTAATAATAAAAGAAAACAATATTAAAGTAGTAGTTGAAATAATAGGAAACATCACATCAAAGTTAAAAGTACGTGAGTAGTTTAATAATTTTATTAATAAAATTTATATAAAAATATGTCATATAAAGTTGAACGGGATAAAGTACTAATAGTGAAATAGAGTTGTTAAGATATCATAATAGTCTATTTGGTCGTGTTTCTAAAATAACTTATTCTGAATAAATGTGTTTTTTTTAAAGTAATTTTTAGAAAAATACTTTCGATGAAAAACTGTTTGTGTTTAGCTAATCAATTTGAAAAATACTTTGTACCAGTAATTATTGTTTGGCTAAGCTTTTAAAAATTATTTCTAATTTTATTTTTCTCAAAAGTACTTTGGAGAAAAAAATTACTTTTTCTTACTTCTCAAAAACTGCTTTTGCTTCTACTTTTTTATGTAACAGGTAGCATGTGTCCTGAATTTAAATTTTTTAGTTTAATTTTTCAGGATACAAAGTGTTGAAATTAATATTTTTAGTTCAAATTTTCAGGACAAAATAAGTATTGACAAATCTCTAAATAGAAGTCCAAAGAATGACTATTTGTATATTTTCCCCCATTTTTCTAAGTGTACCTTTTTTTCTAGAATCTAACTCAAACATCTTAACTTTAGAAAATAGTATATTTAACCCAAAAAATTACTTTTGGCCAAAAAAAAAAAGAAGGACCAAACATTAATTAAAGACTCCAACATAATGCCCTCTCTGGTGCTTTTTGGCCATGCATGAAATAATTATCTGAAAGCGTTGAAAAATCAGATAGTATTAAAGGCCTGTTTGGCTATAAAAAATATCATTTTTTTCCGAAAACTTTTCACTTTCAAAATTAGTGTTTAGCCATAAAATTTTTAATTGTCACTTGAAAATTAATTACGGAATTTTTCGAAAATTTAAAAAGCTCCAAAAAGTTATTTTTCAAAATTTTCACTTAAGATAACTCACAAAAAATAAAAAACAGCCAAAAATTGTATTCATGTCCAAACACAACTCTAATTTTTAAATACCATTTTCCCTTGAAATATTGTTTTCACTTTTTTCTGAAATTTATTAATTCATATGTCTAAACGCCCACTAAGTTTTAGTAATTCAATATTTTTTATTAATTTTATCATCAAATTTCTATTTAATATTTTTTCAACACTTGCTATTTAATTGAATAGGATTTCATTTTAAAATTTTCACTTCTTGCAGTTTTAACCGTGGAGTATTTATCTTTCGTCTAACCATTTCTTTTAACGCATCTAAACACTGTTTAGACATTGTGGAAAGAGAAATTGCACACCTATGAGAATCTTTGGGTGATAAACCCACACATGTGATTTAGATCCGTAAAAGCTTGTCTTTATATAAAAGAAAGTGGTTTATAATCTATTTGCCCTTTTGTCTTTTAAGTCGTTATTATCATCTTTTTTTGGTTTATTACAAACTCATCGTTATAACGTTTACTTCTGAAGAAATTTTGTTAAAGTATGACAGAAATGCCCAATCCATCACTATGTTAATATCTTAACTTTAGATCTTGAAATATGAGATAAATATTTAATTCTTTGTGCGCTAAACTATTTACGCCTGGCTTATGTTCATATACAATTAAATCAAAACTTTAGATGCCATGGCTTTATTTACACCAATTATTCAACATATTTATTTAAAACTAGTAAAATTTTCCGCTCTTCCCACGGTTTAAATTCATACTTTATTGCATGTGAATTGCTAAGATAATCTAAATTGGTAAAAATAAACCTCAATAAAGTACAAATATATATAACACTATGAATTTTTAATCGCTCATAGTTAGAAGTATTTAATTTGCTTGAGCTATACAAAAGATTTTATCATCGCATATCTCTAATTGATGAAACATTATGCCTTGGGAATAAAGGTTTTTACATGTTGGTTACCTTTTCTCAAATATTTAAACCTCATTTTTGGATTTTAGTGTGTAATATCAAGTACAAAAACTTCATAAGACAGGTGCATCCACGCAAGATTGCTTGTTAATCTTGAGCAAGTCATTGAATTTGAAGTCATTTTATCCAACTTCATACATCTAGCAACGCAGGTAGTAGAAACATTGATTTGTTTCTAAAGTGATTACTTCTGGGTCAATATACAGAGCCCTAAACTCAACTAATTAATTTCCTTTCCAAAAATATCAAATGTAAAGATAGTTAACACAAATTTTAGTCCCATTTGGTTGGAAAACAGAAGTAACTGCTATATAGCATTATTTGAGGGGTCTGTTAAAACCATTATAGTTTAAATATGAAACCATTACAGTTTAAATACGAAAGTATAAATTTAAGTTTACATATTTGAATTTTAAAAAGAAAAGATAGAAAACAAAGAAAGCCGTTGAAACATACAAGTCAAAGATATATATATACTCCGTACAACCACAACCAGCCGAGGCTTGGATTAAGAAAGTTCGAGATGAATGGAGTGTGAATACCTAATTTTTGCTCACTTCGAATTCTCCTACAAATACTAATTTTTGGATGATTTTTAGTTATTTGTGCATTTTTATTTGCATTCCTTCATTAAAAATACCAAAAATATTTTTTACCTTTTATTTATATATTTTAGTTTGCATCTTTAAATTATTTATACCAAAAGAATTTTCTTTCTACTTGTATATTTTCTTTAGGTCTAAATAAGATAATTAAGGGTTAAGGGATTGTGCTTAGTGTATTCTAATTGAAATTGAGCCAAAATTGGGGCATTTGCATCTATACCCAGTTTTTGGGTCAATTTTTAACTTATATTCGCTTTGCAAAAAATAATTGCAAGCATACCCACTTTTCGGGTAACTTTAGACATACGGGCCTGAAGTAACAAAATTTTATGTTTGAAATTTGAATTTCAGAATGTTTTGCTTAAAGTATAGCAAAACTTCAAATATTTTTGCCTGAAGTTTGGCTTGACTTGCAAAAGCAATCACGCAAACTTCAGTTCATAGTGCAATGGCAAACTTCAACTTAATAAAACTACAGTATGTTTTGGCTGAAGTTTTTGTTTTGTAAATGCTGAACTTCAGCATTCTAGGAGCTGAAATTTATTTTGTAATTGCTGAACTTCAGCATTCTAGGAGCTGAAATTTATTTTGTAATTGCTGAACTTCAGCATTCTAGGGCTGAAGTTTGTTTTGTATTTGCTGAACTTCAGTATTCTAGGAGCTGAAGTTTTTGTTTAAATTTGCTGAACTTCAGCATTTTTAGAGCTGAAGTTCTAAGACACAAACTTCAGCTCTGAAGTGCAACCAATGACTAATAAGTCTGAAGTGAAAAATTGTATTTCAGATGCACTTAAGTCCAAAAGATCTGAAGTGCAACCAACATTTTTATGCACTTAAGGCCAAATAGGCCTGAAGTGCAAATTGCCCACCAACAGAAATTTGTTCTTCGAATTTTAACAATTCAATTTACGATTTAATACCTAAATCTACTCCAAATGAGCTCAAATTTGAAACATAACCTCTAAATATCATCAGGAACAAACCTCAATCATCAATTTATCAAAACAACAATAAATCTAATGAACTTATTTTGCAATTAAGAAAAAGAAGAAGAAGAAACCCTAAGCAATAGCAAAAAATAAAGCATCATAACAGCTCACCATTGTAAAACATCATAAACTATATTAAAATATGTTCACAGTTATCATATAAAATCATTGTCACCCGAAGAAGAAGAAGAAGAAGAAGAAGGAGGAGGAGAAGAAAGATGCCTGAAGTTATTTTAAAAGCGGGTACAAGTTAAAATCTTTTTAAAAAGTGGATATAGATTAGATGGGGGCGACCAAATAGGGCGCCCCGTGCAATTTTTACACCCAAATTGTCCCGAAATCAGAAGCGCAAAGAGTCACAGTTCCGGTCCAAATGGGGCTGCCAGAGGAGGGTCCAAACGACGTAGTTTTATATCGAAACTACGTCGTTTTAGTTAAATATTCAAGATCAAATCCTTGCCACCTACTTCCTCAGATCCAACGGTGCAAAATCGATCTCATATGACTTATTCATCCTAGAAAATAAGAAATTTTGCCCTATTTTTTCCTTTCCCCTTCTTTCTCTCCTCACTCCCTCCACTAGCCGCCGCCCTTGACCACGGCGGTGCCGACACCTGCCACCATCTGATGGTGGTCAATCAACCCCAAAATTCACCATCTCATCCTCTTACTCTCCTCTCTCCAAATATCCAAACCAAAACCTCCAAAAAACCTCAAACTCTAATGAATTTTAAATCTAAGAAAGCCCTAGTCGCCATTTCGTTTTTTGTCAAATCCGTAAATATTGAGCCATCCCCTTCATCCAACGCCTACATAGATGTATATAGCTCGACAAGGGTTATCATTTGGCATTGTTTTTGACCCGATCTCCGATCACCCCACTTCCGTCCGGCCACCCCACTGCTGATCCACCGCTGTCACTGCCACCACCCGCTGCCAAACCACCTCTATCCACTTCTATAAGCCACCCATGCCCCAGGTTTCTTGCTTCCTTAAGCCACTGACCCGTCTTTCGGCATATGGTGACTGAGTTGGAAAGAAACCTCGAGTTTGGTGGCCGTAGTTCATCCCCCCCGGTGGTGTTAAGACGAGCAGATTTGAGTTCACGGAGTTAGGTATCAATCCAAGACCTTCGTTCCCTCACTAATTTCTGATTTTTAATAGTAATAGCTTTTGATTTCTCTTTTGGTCTAATTACTGTTAATTAGAATTTCAAATTAGTACGTTGTTCATTATTTATCTCTGTTTATCTTAGTTGTTGCTGTTAGTTGAATCGTTCACTTAGTTAGTCGTTTAGTTAGTTGATTTTACTCGTTGTTCGATAGTTTACCAATGTTCATTTAAGTTTTGTTTTGGGAAGTGTTTCCTAATTTCAGTCGTCTACTATTAATTCTCATAAATCGTTTGGTTTTAGTTTAGTTTGTGTGAATACCTAGTTTGATTACATTTTAAGTCTTGTTTTTATTTTGTCTATTCTTTGTTGTTTGAGTTTGATTTGGTTTGGATCACATAGGTTGGTACTAATATGGTAAGAGTTGAAGTTTAGGTTATTTTATCATAAAATAGGGTACTAGTAGCCTGCTTTTTACTAGTAGGGTGACTGAAATGATATTTTTTTCTCCTTGCTTCTTACATAACAGATTTTCAGGCTGTTCTGTCACCTTGTGGACAACTTTTGAACAATGTTTTGGTACACAAAGTCAGTCTTTTGGATAGAATTTTGGTTAACCAAAATCTTTCCAAAAAATTTGACTTTATTGGCCTATTTAAGGGCTGCCCTTTTTCTCACTTTATAGACTCTATCTTACACTCACACACATTTTTAGAGTTGCTTGAACACACATATCTTTGAACAAAAATCAGCAGCTGAATACTTTAGTAAGCTGAAATTTGTGAGCTTTGTAAGTGACTCCTAGAGTTCAAAATCATTAAGAAAATAGAGCAATCGTTTGGCTAAGTTCTGAGTTTGTTAGTTACTAGTTTCAAGTGTATTCGCTGGATTTTTTGGGCTGTTTCTAACACTGATTGCCTGTTTTTACTGTTGCTGGAATTTCTGTTCATTCATCAATCACTGATCTTTGCTTTTATGTTATCTAGGTATTCCCTCATATGCTACTGTAATTTTTTTGGGGTCAACAATGAATGAAAATGAAGCTATTTGACTTCTTTTCAATTTAATATAAGCTTAAGAACATTTTGTTTCTTGTATAATTTTGTATGTAAGCATGCATAATAAATTCACTATAATTTTGTATTAGTAAGAAATTGCTTTATTAATCCAAGGAGGGTTTTCATGTTCTTCAAGTGATGTGTTTGTGTTATGTAATATTTTTAAATAAGGCCAAATATCTGAAGATGGCAATAGTAAGACATTTTGAAGTGTTAAACTTAGTAGTATCAAATTCCTTCTATAGGCTATTATATTCTCCAAGTAACATGTGTTCAAAGTGTGTAGTAGTCAGATGAAAGGTTTAACCTACCTCTCCTTTTGTGGATCTCTTATCTTCTTTAAGATGTCGAAAAAAATAAAATAATCAGAAACAAGGTTGGTTATTTTTGCAAAGAAGACCTAATTTTATTGTGAATAAGCATAAGCTAGACAAAGTAAGTTTTTAGGAATATTTTGCAGCAGGTTAGTTTTGGTGCAAATCATTGACCACAAGTTTTAAAATAATCTTTTCCTTGCTTAGAAGCTTAAGGGATTTCCTAAAGAATTCAATACTTAGGAAATATGTTTTCTTCCCTAGAAATGTTTTTCTCTACTCCAAGGAACAGGTTCATTATAGGAGGATTGAGTCTAAATTGGATTGTGTCCAAGTTAATCTTTTTGTTTTTTGTATATTTAAAAAAAATTAAAGAATTGATCTTGGGCTGAATTTTATTTTAATTGGACTTTGGACCAGATTTCCTAATGCTTTCATTCACATAATAATTTCAGCTAAGCCCAAAAAGAATATAACACCTAGCAGGCCCAATTCTTTTAAAGTTCATTTGCCCATTTCTTCCCAAAAGTTGCTGGCCCATTTGTATTTAACTCAATGGCTGCCCACTCTTTAAAATAACAAGTTGACCCAATTTTTTTTTCTTAGTCAATTAATCTCAATAAATCAGATTTTTTTATTATTAAAATAACTTTACAACTTAATCACCTTAGTAATTAATTTTAAGTGCTAGGCAACTAGTAAGCGCGCTTAACTTTTTATTCACGGACTCGCTTGCGTAGCGTGATAGTGACATTTAATAATTTTCTAAACTAATTTCTTCAAACACAAATGTATTAATATCTCAAAAGTATTACAATTAATTAATTGTCATGATTTCAGATTCGCTTGTGAGGCGCGTTCATGATAAATTAATTAATTTTATTTTCGATCACGCATTCGCTTGTGTAGTGTGTTTATGACATCTTTTTATTCAAAAAATATTCTTTAATTTTTTTAATAATCAAGAAATAAAAGCGGACATAGGCAAACATGAAAGTCAAATAAAGCACATTTTATCCAAAAAATTAATTCAAGTCAAGTTTAAGTCAATAAAGAGATCGTGCTAGAACCACGGGACTCAGGAAATGCCTTACATCTTCTCCCCGGTCAACAAAATTTTTTATCCGGACTTTATTTTTGCAGACTAATAATAAAAGAGTCAAACCTTCCTTTGATTAGGGATTCAAATAAAAGATGACTTGGAACACCAAAAATCAATTTCAAGTGGCGACTCTAAATAACAAAATAATCCCTATTTCAAAATTGTCACTTTAATTGAAAAAACTCTTTAACCAACCATCCACACAACACACATATCTTTTGGGGGGTTGTAAAAAAGGGTGTGACATGGAGAATCTTGAAAAATATTTTACTTGATAAGACATTCAATGTTATTTAGTGACCTGCACATTTATCGATCTCCAATGGACATCGATTACAATTTATAATTTTTTTGATCAATTTATTTTTTATTATTTAATAAAAAATTGACAAATCCTACTATTATATTTGAATTTTTTATTTGAATCCTACCATGTTAGAGAATGCCTAGATTAAGACACCATCCATTTAAGGATTTATTGAACTAAAAACAACAGCAGTTAAAAATAAAATACACTTAAAAATTCCAAAGTGTTCGATAACAGAATTATGACCACAAGAAAAAAATGACGGAGCTTTCAGTACCATTCTCTACAAGAAAACATGATATATAAAAAGTCAGAATACACACCCCTACAGACACTGATACATATATGTGAAATCCATGTCTAGTCATTATGACAATGGCAAAAACTAAATGCCTAAGCAGAAAAATTGTTTTCCTCTTTGCCAAAGTCATTAGCAATAAAACTGTGAAATAAATTAACTCTGGTATTAATTAAAAAAAATAAGGAGGAAAAATTAAGAGCTAATTTTTTAAGTTAAAATAATGTCAAGTGAAGGCAGAAAGCGGGTGAGTGGAGAGAAATAATCAAGATAGGTCGAACAAAGAGGGATACTTTTGGTTTAGGAAAAGATAGATATGTGAGTGGTAAATATTAAGTAATTCCCACAAAAAAAGGAGCAAAGGTTCCGTTGTAACCAAACACCAACCAAAAGCTTAAACTCAATATCTTCTTAATGAAAGCATTGAAAAGGAGAAGTGGAGAAGCAATTTGAAATGCTAGAGAATAAGGGAAGAAACCTGGCAGAAAAAATCAATACCCTAGAGCCTTTGTTTTCCGACGGGATGTGCTGGTTATCAGTTTTAACCGCTACTAAGACAAGTTCTTTGAAGTTTTGCATCGTTACACGTCCGTATTTGTAGTAACAACCATTCATGGGAGATGCGACTTGTTCGTTCCCATTAATATGTGAGTATTATATTACATTATTGACCAGAAATAAAAACTCAAAAAACTGACAAAAAAGATAAATGGAATTGTTGGGCATTGGAAGGTGCCACATCATCTTGTCAATATATATATATATATATATATTTTCTTCTTAAAATTTTCTAGATCAAAGCAAAAAATCTAAAAACTATAGGGCCTTCATTTGAAACATTGGATCTTACGTGAAATATGAACAAACTTAAAATGAAAGGAAAATTTCTCATTGTGTCCACCATTTTCGCACCAGCTGCTATTTTATAAAGATTTGCTAGCAAAAAACTAAGGACCCGTTTGGCCATGAGTTTGGCAAAATAAATTTGGGATTTATTTGGCAAATACATGTTTGGCCATAGATTTTGCCCACATTTTGATAAAATCTCAAATTCCAAATTCCAAATCCCAAAATCACCTCAATTGCTGATTTTGGGCCAAAACATGACCGTTATATTTTTTAAATTTTTAAATATTACCCTAAACTTTTATAATTTGTAAAAGAGCCCACATTTATTACGACCAACTAAATATTTGATGAATATGCTCCCTTATCAGCTCAACCCTTTGTGCATCTTACTTTTGCTTCTGATTTGTAGGCTAAATGGCTTTCTGAATACTCATATTAGTTAACTTTTTCTTTTTAATTAGGAGCCGTAATTCTCTAATGAGATTTTATTGTAATTAATGATTTATATAGTTCATTATAAAAATGATAATTTTGTACCAAACTTATTTATGTTCAGGACTATGGTTTGTGATAATGGTACTATTGACTATTTGTGATAGTTTTTAGAACTTGTGGGGTATAAGTCATGTTTCATATTTTTTCAAATAAAAAGTGAAATATGTTTTGAAAAATCATGTCCAAACACATTTTCATCTTCAAACTAAATTTCACCCAAATCAGATTTTTCAAAACAAATTTGGGACTCTATGGCCAAACGCTAGCTAAATCTCAAGGGAGATTATGTATTAGCCCTAAAAACAATACTTCCATCCATTTTAGTTGTCTCACTTTGAATAGGCATGAGAGTTAAGAGTTTTTTTAAATTTAAAATTGGCCAAAACCTAAAGATAACGATTATGTTGACAAATTTTAATTTTTAGAATTTCATGATTGTGGAAATTATAACAAAGTAAATTTTCATGGTCAAGAAAGTATGAGTGCTTTAATTGGGAGGTCCACTTTCTTTTGATGACTCAATCTTTTGCAACTGTGATTGCGACTGAAGTTGTACTTCATATGGGAACAATGTCGTATTTGCATTACATTTTTTATTCTTACGGATAAGTGTGTGTTGAATTCAATTGAACATCAAATTAAGTTTGATCAAATGCGGTACTTCATGCTGAGCTGATCGTTCTACTCAAAAGATTAGAATTAGCATTCACTAAGAAAGTATAGAATGACCAAATTAAATTATTTTTGCAAAATGCGCAGGTTTTTTCTCGAGGAGATGAACCGATTTCTCGTATGACATATATATATATATTAAGAGGTCAACTGTCACGCCCCCAAAAGGTGGAATATGATTAATACTCAATCTTTATTACTATGGACTTAGTGCACTAATAAAGGCTAATCAAGTCTTAAATTTTTACTATCTGAAAGAAATGTTCAAAAATTGAACATTATAATATCTAAAAACTAGACTGATATCCGGCTAAGCTATCATGTATTTAGTGTATTTTCACCTCAGATGTTGTGCATATTTATTGTGGTTTAAACTATTATTGGTGTGTTTTGGGTTTATTAAGTGTTTTATATATGTAGGAGTGATTTGATGAAAGAGGAATCAAAATGGATGATTCGATGCAATTTGTAGTTGAAAGCACGAAAGAAGCTGAAGCTGACCAGTGGATGTCTAGGCCGCTCACATCGCGAGCGTGCGTGGCTTCCGAGAGGAGTCTTTAATCGTCTTAAAAAGTTAACGTTTTTAAGGCTCGCCTCGCGGGCGTATAAGACGAGCCCTTAAGGTCTAGCCGACTTGGACACTACTTGAGAGGCAAGAAACATACAAGGAGCAAAGACCAACGGAATACAGCGACGAGTTTCCTTTTCTTTCGTTATTTCTTGTTGGTTTATGAATTCTAGTATCATGGTTTTGAGTGAAATCACTAGTAACTAAACTTCTCATCTAGAATTTTGATGGAACCAACTGTTGAATAATTTTTGACTGTATTTATATATAATTGAGCCATTATTATTATATGCTTGCTCAATTATATTTTTGTTTGTCGTTAATTGGAGTGCTCTCGATTTACTGTGTCGTTATATCTTGTATTGCTTGAGAAAGGTAACAAGATTAGGTTATTATTGAACAACATCACTTTAGTTAAGAGATTAATTGCTTGGATTTAAAAGTGCGTTTTAGAAATCACGAAGCTTTAGCACGATCTTGTGAGTCGTTTGAATTGCTATATAGAGTTAGTTCAAGAGAATAATTCTAGAAAATTACTACTTTTTATCGAGAGATAATTGTGGTAACGAGAGAACTCACAATCAATGGAGAATAACTCAGCGAGATTGTAGTGAACATGTTAGGCGTTCATCCTGATAATTAGAAAAATTATGATCCTATGCTCTTTACTCTTGAATATTACTTTACTCTCCGTAGTTGATATTTTTTACTCCTTTTTAATAGTTGTTAGTTAATTTTAGAACAAAGAACACAGTTTTTATAACTCGAAATTTTTTCAAATTTGTTTCTTAGTGATATTGAACAATTGTAGTTAAGTCTTAGTTCTTCGTAAAATTCGACTCCGAACTCTTGAACCGGGTATATTTACAGTGACCACTTATCCTTTTTACGACTAGAGTTGGGCGTGATCAAATTTTGGCCGTTGCCGGAAACTAACGATTTAGTTGAAGCTGTAAATATTTCTAAGTTCTAAGTTTGAATCTTTATCTTAATTTATTTTATTTTTTCACTTGTTGATTTGAAAAATATGACATCTTGAAATTATGGGAGTTTAGTTGTTGATAGTTCTAATTTCGATCTTTGTTGTGCATATTATGGAGGAAATCACATATGATAATTTTATCTAAATATTTTTGGGAGTGAGTTGTGGACACCAACTCAATCTTATAGGTAAAATGTGTGTGATATGTGTGGCATTCAAGATGGTCATTTATATGATTGTGTTTATATTTTTTGTTCTCCCCCAATCCCTTGTTATGATGATTCTATTTTTTTTTTGTGAAGTTAATAGGAACAATGAACAGAATGATGATGACATAAAGGAGATAAGGAATATGTTAAAGTACTTTGTAGAAAAAAATGATGAGAAATAGCTACAAATACAAAGGCAAAAGGCAGTAATTCACAACTTGGAGGCTCAATTGAGTCAATTGGTTGTAGTTTTTAGTGCTTAACAAACTAATATTATACGTAGTAGCCAAGAAGAATGTGAATTAAAGGCACATATTGATGCTCTAATGGAGGAGTTCAGAGTTGAATACCAACAACCTAACTAGCTAGAATTTGATGATGCCGATGTTGAAGAAGTAATGTTAGAGTCACCAAGGATATTGAAGATAAAATTTTGCTTGACTCTAGTTTGTGTCATGAAGATGATGTTGATAATCCTGCAATGTTTTGAGTTTAACTGCATTGAACTTCACTCCAAACACTTCTCTACATTGTATTCGGATGGTAAAATGAGAATGGATCCTTACAAGTATAAAAGGGATCTAATACAATGAAAGAGGTAGATCAACCTTATATTGTAAAAATTTGCAACACCGTTTATGCAAAATGATACTCCTCAATCCAAAAAGCACAAAGTGAAATATTTAGTATTCGGCTCGCATAGATTTGTCTTACCGCCCCAAGAGCATAATCTTAAATAGAAATCAAAATTAAAGAGTTAGTTCATAAGGTCGAGGTAGAGAAAAAAGTATTGATGATGACCTACGTTGTGGCATGACATTAACTAAGGTATGCAATGGAAGCAACCTAACTTTACTGCTTTATGTTATTTTTATTTGTTTACTATTTAATTATTATGTTATTTTTATAGTGTTATTGTTGGATTTAAAGGAGTACGGGCATGGGAAGCAAAGTCATTGAAAGTGTGCAAAAATAATCTAAATAGTTGGCACTAAGTGAAGGGTACCCACGCAAAGGACCATGCATGAGATAAGTCTAAGTACCTCGTAAGCCGCTAATGTTTCGGCCTTTGGCCTTTCAGAAAATTTGTTTTAGCCTCTTGTTATTTATAGTATGTATTGAGGGTAATGCACAATTTTAAGTGCGAAATAAGGAGATTATTTGAGTGATGTTCTGTGCTATTTTATTTGTGCTATTCTGTTTGTGAAAAAATTTAAAAATTAAAAAAAATTGAAAAAGTAGAAAAAAAATTAGGTAGAAATAATCCCCTTTGTTTTTTCTTATGCCCATGGTTCTTTTTCAAGGAATGACTTTTTTTTAACCATATATTTTTAGGTAGAATTTCTAGAATTTGTTTTTTGGATTTTTCGTGATGATGGGCAACTTAGACAACTTTCTTGAGGGATTAGGCTACGAAGAAAAACCCAAAAAAATGCTTTTTTTCTTTTCGAACTACCAAATATGACATAGAAGAACTTGAGCATCTAAAACTGTTTGACATATTTTATATTGGGGCTTTGGTCGAGCATGTGCATTGAATGCTTGCTTCATGAATTTTGCGATCATATGCCTTGAGAATGTTTTGATTATCTTTTGGTTTGGCTCGTCTCTTGACTCTGTTGGATGCTTCATATGTGCGTGATTCATATTTGTTGACTGTGCCTCATTGCTTTAATTTGGGAGTCGAGTCTGAATCGTCCAAATAAAATCATATGTATTGTGTGATATAAGATGTAGATTGTTATTATGTGCCATCCCATGTAGTCTAGAACTTGCCTTGTGTATGGATCGAAGCGAAATATAGAGTTTTGTTAAGTATAGGAAATGATATAGACATTTATTTGTTCGGCCCATTGAGATTTTTTGCTTACTAATGTGATTAATATATGTAGTAAGTTCTTTTGAGCCTATAATTCTTTTTCTTGCCATCCACGCAACAAGACTATACCCCATTTATTTTTAATTGATTCTTTTGAATCTTTTATCTCTAAAATCACTTAAATTGCAAGAATAAGTGCTAGAAAAAAGTAAGGAGGGAACATGACTAACTTTTGGATGAAACCAAAGCTATGAGTTAGGTGCACTTGTTTCAGAAGAGTATTTTCACTAATTGAGAGAAGAGAAAAAAAATGTATAGAAAAAAATATAAAAATAAAAAAATAAAAAAAGAAGAAAGAATATATTTTTTGTTCTTGGCGAGTGCATTGTACATGTGTGAAGTGCTTAATGTTAGAAAGTGGATTTTTTGGTGTGAATTTGTATAGGAAAAATTGAGTTGGGGCTATGATAAGTTTGCAACTGAAAGTCAAATATTACGTTGCATTAAAGTGCTTAGAAGGTTTAGTGACTATTTCAAATATTTCATATCCGTCCCTCAGCCTACATTATAACACTTAAGTCCTATTTGATCCTAGATCTGACAGATTAAATTAGTCGAGTTCTACATTGCGGAAAAACCCATGGTACGACCTTGGGAGGCGCATGAATTTCTTTGTAAGAGAGAGTGAATTATTTCAATGCTTGAGTCCTTAAATTATATTTAAGTTTCTATTTGAGTGTATGAATTGACTCCTCTCCTTGTTAGTGAAGGCACATAGTTTGAAAAAAGGTTTGTGAAGTACTTGGTTCTTAATTTGGCTTAAGAAAGAAAGTAATTATAGAAATGAGTATTTTAAAGTTAGTTTTCAAGGCTATGATGTTAGAAGATATTATTTGAATATTTTTAATAGTCTTGGCATTATTAAAACTTGAGGAAAGACGTCAATAATTCATATGATGAGCTCTAAGCGTCGATATAAGCCATTGTCATTAGTTGTGATGCTTGATCATGGTTTAGAAAGTAGTTACTTGCCATTGTGTTGAACTTTAAAGTTGCTCGAGGGCGAGCAAAAGTTTAAGTGTGGGTTGGTGATATTCAGCTAAAGTTCATGTATTTAGTATATTTTTGCTTTATATTTTGTACATATTTGTTGTGGTTTGAATAATTTTAAAGTGCTTTACACTCATTATGTAATTTATGTATGTAGGAGTAACTTTGGATGAAAGCGAAATCAAAAGGATGATTTGGCGCAATTTGGAGTTAAAAGCACGAAAGAAGTTAAAGCTGACGAGTGGAAGTCTAGGTCGCTCACATCGCGAATGTATGTGGAATCCAAAAGGCGTATTTATCCGTGAAAAATAGCAAAACAAAGCCATTGTTATATCTATCGCGAGACCTGGTCTAAAAGAGCTAGAAGTGGAGATTTTTAAGGCTCGCCTCACGAGCCTCCAAGACGAACACTTCAGGTTCTAGCCGCTTGAGATTCGTTAGAGAGACTTATAACATATCCAAGTGTTTACCCGTAAAACGGTATAATTAAATTTATACGTGGTTACTAGACAAGTGAATTAATTTGATCATGAAATAATAAAATAATTAAAGAATTATGCAATACTTAGCCTTTAGATAGAGACGAAATAACAGAAACAACAGTTCCGGGAACAGGATTTTCGGGTACAACAACAATGGAATCAAAAAGCAAGAAGATAAGAGTATATTAAACTTTGAATAGAATGTAGCATAAGTTTATCAGAAAATTCGTATCCCTTACAATGACAACTGAGCTCACTATTTATAGCTATGTATAGGGAAGGAGGTCCTAGGATCGTGCCCCTATTTTAATGTCAATTATAAGAGTCATTGATGAAGATGTAACGGTGAACATAAATGCCAAATTCTCAGTAACGGGTAATCGTTCTTAATGCCACGAAATATTCTCTATTAAATTCTACCGGGCGAAGAGTATTTATCACATCTTTATGAGCGTTATTTTTTCCGGTGACAAACGGAACAGTTGCCTTCGGTCTTAGTCATACCCCCGTCTTGGGTTCCACGTGTCTCTCTTTTGGGTGGCCACGTGTCATAACATATTTTACCCTATATAGATAGTCCCCCTGCTTTTCGGTGACATAACTTTCTGTTACCGAAATATTCATAGAAACACTCTTTTGGCGGGAATTATTATAACATCCTCTAAAGGCTTCTGACGGTTGATTAGACGCATGTCTCTCCGCATTTAATGCCCCTAACACGCGTCATCCCACAATTCAGCACAATTTTTGCCATTTATCGAGGTAATCATGGCCATGAATTTAACCACAATTGTTTTTACTTATACGCATCAATCTTCTCTCCTATACTTCCATAATTTTACAAGCTTCCCTTATTCGACTTGCATCCTGCTCTTCATCTTATTCTCTTCAAGTAAAAACCTTTTCCTTCTTCCATATAGTGGCTTCTTCATTAAAGCGTACCGGTTTATCAAAGATCAAGAACGCTGAGGATTCTGCTCCTCCAACAGTGGGCTCCATTATTCATAGAAGTCTTGTTACCACAAAGGACTTCGAAGAGAAATTTTCTACTACTAACTCTCGCACATGGTCCGTTAGTAGGTATCCTTTTTCCATCCATCCTTCTAGTATTCCTGTTGTGAAGGAAGACTGTCGCTGTCACGATTTGGACATTGTTGCTCCTGATCTATCAAAGTGAGTGACCCTACCCAAGGAGGGTTTTACATATTTTTATACGTATCCATTTACTTTGGGTGCGTTCTCTTTCAATGGAGAGCTTGACTCTGTTATTGCGGAGTTTTGCCTCCGCTACCAAATGTGTTTTGCACAAATAAGTCCTTCTGTGTGGAGGACGGTTGCTTGCCTTCGGTGTTTGTGCCAGGAGACGGGAGAAGAGCTAACCTTAGCTCATATGATGAATCTCTATTCTCCCAAGATCTTTCGCGGGGGAATGATAAACCTCTGCAAGCGTGGCCACCATGCTTTGTTATCTAGCATGGATGACGACAACGACCGTAGATGGATGGAACAGTTCATTATAATTGCCACCAACGATATCATTCCGGCAACGACTTCATCCTTCCGGGACGCTTGAAACCGCACTTGTACAATTTTTGTTTAATATTTATTTTATTAAACACTCTTCTATACCAGTATTGATCCTTCATCCTTCGTCTACTTCAGCAACCCGATAGATCCCACCGATGGTTGAAGGTTTGGACCGGTGGGTCCAGAAGATCTTGGATGTTACGACGCCTGAAACTCACTTGTGGAAAGAACTGGCTTGTAAATACGGGTGGAAGGCCAAAAATCATGGTAATTTAAACTCACCGTGTTTCAATTTTTCATGTGAAGAACTTGATTGATCCCTTATACCTTGTCTATGAAATCAGGTCTACCCGCGGGTTCTGTTAATGTCCCCGAGGAGGACATTTTGGCTGATCCTGCTGATACGGCGAGGCTGCTTCAGGAAGCGCTCACTCGAACATGTATCTTCGGGTCTGCTTAGGGTACAAGTGTATCATTACGGAGTCCCCGGCCTGAGGACAAACAACCAAAAAGAAGACGCTCCTCCGCGGCTGGGGAAAAGAAAAAGAGGGTGAAGGCTGCTGCCTCAAAGTCATCTCCGATAGTGATAATGAATGGACCTCCTTCCAGGCCGGTCGTATACACCATGATGATCGACGATGATGAAGAAGCTAGTGATGAGGAAGCTTCTTTAATAGTAGACGACGATCCTCATCATCTCAACAGGATGCTCGACCTGTTGAGAAAGTTACACTAACCGAGGATGATGTTTTGGCACTTTAGGGAGAGTTTGATTTGGTAGATAATACCAACTCCCATCTTCGGGCCCCAGTTGCTGTGCCTGGTGCTGCGGGGATGAGTACCGGGTCCCTGACGTCTTTGGTTGGCGAGCATCCAATAACCAGCACTGCATTTGATTCAACTACTTCTCACTCTTCAACTCCATCTCCTTCATCTCCACCTTTGCCAACACCAGCAACTGCTACATCATTTTCATCCGTATCTATTCTTCCACCAGTAGCTGCCTCATCACCTCGACCAACCATACTTGATTATTAAGGAAGTGTTCCTCTTCCCCAGTCCCCAGTTTATGGGAATTTGGGGCAAAATTACGCTGCCCCCTCCGGAGATCCGCAAGGGAGGAGGAATATTGTTCTTTCGATCTCCACTGTATGCAATTTGCTATCACGGCCGGTGGAGCTTGCTAATTACCTGAAGCCTTTGGCTTAATATATGGATTGGGAAAAGGTTGAGGCTCTCTCGGGAGAGTGTTTGTTAAACAACGCCATGCACAATGCTGCAAAGATATATTCTTTACTTCTTTTGTTTTATCTACTATTTTTGCATAAATACATCTTGAGTTTTTTTTCACTTTGTAGGCCAACTTTCTTGCTTCCGAGTGCCTTCAAAGGTTGATTAGGGAAAATGAGGAACTTACCTCCGAGTGGGATCAACTTTTGGTTGAATGGGACCAATCCGTTATTCGCCTCTTGGATTTAGAAACTAAGGCTGCCGAGGCTATTGTGTTGGAAACTCGTTTTCAGCAAAGTGAGCAGGAAGTGGAGACCCTTAGCCAAGAGATTGCCCCGTTGAGGGTCCAATTTAAAGAGGCTAGGGCCAAATGGGATGAAGTTCATAATGCCATTCTTGCTGCATCCGATCGTTAGGTTGCCTCTGCTATAAGATTGAACAACTTAGAGGCAACCTTCAATTCCAAGGCTCAAGAGCTTTATACTGCAGGGGTGAAATATGCCCAACTGGAAGAGAAGCACAAAAAGACCGTTGAGCATAATAAGATTTTCAGTTCTACTGTCCGTGAGCTCGATGTTAGCCTCAAGTCTATTAGATATGCCCAGAAAGACCTTTCTACCGAGGTCACTCAACTCAAAGAAGAACTCAAGCATCGAGCGGCTTCCCACATTGTTGAGAAAACTTACGCTATGTACAACATGAGGAGGAAGACCCTGGAAGAGGCCAAAGCTGGTATCATTGATTTTGATGCCGAAATTACTAAGGCCCATGAGCTTGAGTTAGCTGCTAAAAGTGGTCTCCCAGTGAGGTCTGATGCTCCTGGTCCTTCTGGTTCCGATTCCGAGTTTTTGGGAACTGAAGAAGAATCGCAGGATGATAATGCTGAATGCCAAACTAGCAAAGACCAAAATGTTACGCCATTGGTGGATCCACCTACTGCTCCCGGGCACGCATACACTTCTCTTCCTCCGAATTCCGGAGATACTGCATTTTAGCTTTTCTTTTCTTTTTCCAATTCTTGTATCTATGCCGTTTTGGCACGTTATTGTAAATAGAAACATATTTTTTCTCAAGTATTTGTTTGAGTCTTTCTTTCGTTTGAATTTTCATTCAAGTCTTTAACCTTTGCATTTTCCTCCTTTTGCTTAAAAGTTTTGCGCAAGTTTTTCTGTTTGCATCTTATTATGTAAAACATGGAGTGTATTTTCCCTGAAAGCATTTTGGCTTTGGAAATTGACCCTTTTTCGTTAGGGCTTTTGTAAGTATTTACGCAAGTTTACTTTTTGCGTCCTTTTGTATACGGCTTCGTGTGTATTTTTCCCCAAAGAAATTTTGATTCCGGGCATGAATTCATCCTAAACCAACCCTTTAACATGAGGGTTTGTATAAGAGAGAGCCCTCTTATGTTTACGGTGCTCTTGAAGAGGACGTCTCCTATTCATTACATCATTAGCATTTGAAGTACTTGTTTAACTTTCAAATGACAAAGTTGATAAAAACTAAAGGATTTTGTTTCACTTTATTCCTTCTATTTTCAAAAAGTACATAAGCATTTGCTATACTGAATAGAAATTGTCATTACTTATGACTAATTTATACAATTTGTTTCTACGGGGCTGTCCGAACAGTCCCCTATCCCGATGACACAATTTTGTTTCCAATTTTTAATTCCCGGTTGACGTGGAAGTCATTTTTTCTTCATATCGTTCCCCCCAGTGTTTGAATGCGAAGAATGTGAATTAGAACACTGGAAGTCTTGTATCTTCGAAGATTCCACCAATGAATTGCCAGGTAATCCTTAACTTGGTAACATACTTTACTTCCCCTCGGGAATTTATGCTATCGAGCGAAGGACTATCCAACAACCCTCTAGTGGTTTGCGCTCATGAACGATCGGGTTACCTTCGCTCAATAGCAAACTTAACTTCCCGATAGGAATTTGCTATAGAGCAAAAGATTACCTAACCATTCCCGAGTGAATCTTTGCTTGTGTGCCTTTCTATAAAAGGTCTTATTGTTGCCATCTTTGTAGTATGCTTTCTGTTGCTGCCTCGTAAAAAACCTTGCCAGAAAAATCCAATTGGGAAAAAAACTGAACGAAGGGAAAAAGAGTACATCACATACTTTTCGCTCGAATAATGTTCATCAGCAATAATATCTTTTGAGGTGCGCCACGTTCCAGTTGCTGGGCAACGTGTCTCCATTTTGGTTCTCCAATTCATATGAACCTTTCCGGTGACAGATGAAACCCGGTAGGGGCCTTCCCACATTGGGCCTAATTTCCCTGCGTTGAGCTCCCAGGTGTTTTGAGTTACTTTCCTTAGAACCAAGTCTCCAACTTTGAAATAACGGAGGTTGTCTCTTTGATTATAATACCGCTCCACTCTCTACTTTTGGGATGCCATTCTTATATGCGCCAAGTCCCTGCGCTCATCCAGTATCTCCAAGTTGACTAAAACTGTTTCGTTGTTTGATTCTTCATCTGCTTGGAAATATCTCAAGGTAGGTTCCCCTACTTCTACCAGGATTAAAGTTTCTGTACCATACACAAGGGAAAAGGGAGTTTCTCCTGTGCTCGATTTGGCCGTCGTTCGGTATCCCCTTAGAACTCCGGGTAATTCCTCGGGCCAATTACCTTTTGTCGTTTCCAACCTTTTCTTGAGGTTTTTAATAATCAATTTGTTCTTTGACTACGCTTGACCATTTGCGCTCGGATGATAGGGTGAAGAATTGATCCTCTTTATTTTTAAATCTTCAAGGATCCTTGTAATTTTTGCACCATAAATTGCGACCCATTATCGCATGCTATCTCTTTTGGTATTCCGAACCTACAAATTGTATTTTTCCACAAGAAATCCACCACTCTGCGTATGCCGATCTTTAGATAAGGACCTGCTTCCACCCACTTAGAAAAATAGTCAGTCAAAATTAAAAGAAACCTTACCTTTCCAGGAGCAGGCGGTAGTGGCCCGACGATGTCCATCCCCCATTTCATGAACGCCCACGGGGACAGAACCAAATGTAAGGGTTCTGCCGGTTGATGCACCAGTGGTGCGTAGCGTTGGCACTTGATCACATTTTTGTACGAAGTCTTTGGCATCTTGTTCCATGATGGTCCAATAATATCCTTCCCTTTCCAGCTTCAACACTAAGGAATCTACGCCAGAATAGTTGCCGCATATCCCTTCGTGAACCTCTCATGACATAGTTAGCTTCGGATGCCCCTAAGCATCGGGCCAACGGGCCTTGGAAAGATTTTCTATACAATTGACCTCTCTTGAGGCTATATCATGCTACTTTGGCTTGCAGTGCACGAGATGCTTTGGGATCTTTGGGTAGCTTTCCGTGTTCGAGATAATCAATAATTTCATTTCTCTAGTCCCAGACCAAATTAGTCGCATTTACCTCATAGTAACCATCTGTATCCATGACTGAGTTCATAAGTTGTACTACCGTCCCGGATTTTGTTCCCTTTATTCCCGTCGATGATTCAAGGTTAGCCAATGCGTCTGCTTTTGCGTTATCTCCCCTCGGGATATGAGTGATCGACCACTCCCGAAATCGCACCAACAAAGCCTGTACCTTTACCACGTATTGTTGCATGTGTTCCTCTTTGGTTTCGAAGGTTTCGTAGACCTCATTTACCACCAGTTGTGAGTCGCACTTGATTTCGATGACCTCAGAGTCAAGTACCCGGGCTAATTCGATCCCTGCAATCAAAGCTTCATACTCTGCTTCATTGTTAGTTAAATGGACCGTTCTAATAGCTTGCCTTAGGGTTTCCCCTGAAGGTGTGATTAAGACTATACCAAGCCCGGACCCTTTTATATTGGAAGCTCCGTCCATAAATAAGGTCCAAATCCCTAATGCTAATTTTGATACCATTACTGCCTCCTTGGTTTACAGAGGCGGTAATCCTAGACTGAAAGCAGTCACAAAGTCAGCCAATACTTGCGACTTAATTACAGTCCTTGGTTTATATTCTATGTCGAACTCACTCATTTTGACGGCCCATTTGGCCAATCTACCCAAGATCTCGGGTTTATGGAGGATATTTCGCAAAGGGAAAGTGGTCACCACGGCTATCGAGTGGCATTGGAAGTAGGGCCTCAGCTTCCGAGCGGTGACTACGAGAGCTAAGGACAATTTCTCCAAATGTGGGTAGCGAGTTTCTGCTCCCGTTAAAATTTCACTAACATAATAAATGGGAGATTGCGTACCTTCGTCCTCATGGACTAATACCGCACTCACCGCAACTTCTGAGACCGCGAGGTAAACTAACAACGTTTAACCTTCTTTTGGTCTTGAAATCAATGGAGGGATTGACAAGTATTTTTTCAAATCCCTCAAATCTTGTTGGCACTCCGGGGTCCATTCGAAATTATTTTTCTTTTTAAGCAGTGCAATGAAACGATGCCATTTTTCTGATGACCGAGAAATGAACCTACTCAAAGCTGCCAATCTCCCCATGAGACTTTGGACTCCCTTCACGTTTGACAGTTGGTCCGGGATGTCTTCTATGGCCTTGGTATTATCAGGGTTTACTTCAATTCCCATTTGTGATACCAGAAATCCCAAAAACTTACTAGAGCTGACACCGAACGCGCATTTCTCGGGGTTAAGTTTCGTATTATGCTTCCTTAGGATGTCAAAAGTTTCTTGCAGATGTTTAAGGTGATCCCTGCATTCAAAGAATTAACTAGCATGTCGTCGATATAAAATTTCATAGTTTTTCCTATTTGATTTTCAAACATCCTGTTCACGAGCCGTTGATAAGTGGCTCTGGTGTTTTTCAACCCGAAGGGCATCACATTGAAGCAATATGTACCAAAATGTTTTATAAACAAAGTCTTTTCCTGATCCTGTGTATCACTGTGTATTTCATTGCATCCGTCTCTTCTGGAACCTGGAAATATCTTGGCACTTGATAATATTTCGATGCTTCTATTCCCGGGCTAACTTCATTTTGTTCGGTAGCAGGTGCCAGTTCCTATAATTGCTATGCCGCGCGTTCCTTTCTTTTGCTGCTGGAGACTGAAAGTGCATTCATCTCCCTTGCCACCGGTTGGTCACCCCTTATCTGCTTAATTCCTTCAAGTGTTAGAAACTTCAGCAATTGATGATATGCTGATGGTACAACTTTCATCTCATGCAACCATGACCTTCCCAGATTTATTTTATATCCCATATCACCATCTACCACTTCAAAGAGAGTTATTTGCATTACTCTTTCGGCGTTTGTGAGTAATAAAATTTCTCCTAAGGTTTTCACGCTCGCGAGGTTGAATCTGACGAGGAGCTTTGTGGCCGGAATAATGCTTCCTGTGAGTTTAGCTTGCTCCAATACTCTCCATTGTACGATATTAGCCGAACTTCCTGGATCCATTATAATACGTTTAATCTTAAAATCTAGCACATTTAACGAAATTACCAATGTGTCGTTGTGTGGTAACAACAATTTGTCTGCGTCTTCCTCTATGAAAGTGATATTTCCCAGAGACTTTTGCTATGTGTTACTGATACTTTCTTCTTTTTTGCTGCCAAAAAGGTGGCCCTGTTGATCTGGTTCCCTCTGAAGATCATGTTGATTGTTTGGAGTGGGGGATCTTCTCCTTCTTTCCAGGGTTTCACATTGTCCCGATTACGACCATAATTGTTCTTAGCTCGGTCACTCAAGAATTCTATGAGGTGACCATTCTTCAATAATGTTGCCACTTGTTCCGTGAGGTGTTGGCAGTCCCCCGTCCGCTAGCCATTCATCTCGTGGTATTCGCACCATAAGTTGGGATCCCTCTCATTGGGATCTAATCTCATTGGTTTCGGGAATCGTGCTTCTTTGATGTTTCTCATGGCTGACACCAACTCCACTATACCATCGTTGAAGTTGTATTCAGACAACTTGAGGTAAGAAGGATCCCGTGACCCTGGCACTTCTTTATCCTACAGTGATCTATTGTTCCAACCATGATCCGTCCTTCTATCAACAATGGACCTGTTCATTTTTCGGAAGCTTCTTCCGCGGCCCTCGATCCGTTCGTAGGGCAAAAACTGGCCTCTCGAAGTCCGTCTATCCATGTCGTAATCTTCTTTTGATTTTTCTCTATTCTTCTCCCGTCCTTTGGTCGATGATGGAAAACCAATATGATCATCTTCGATCCTTATCTTTGACTCGTACCGGTTTTCGACATCCACCCAAGTCATTGCTTGAAACTCAAGCAGGCATTCCTTCAATTTTCGGGAAGCGTCTGAACTTCTCGGATTCAATCCCTTGGTGAATGCTTCAACCGCCCATTTATCCGGGACATCTGGGAGCAACATCCTTTCCTTCTAGAATCGGGTAACAAATTCTCGTAGTAACTCGGACTCTCCTTGCGCAATCCTGAATATATCGACCTTTCGGGCATGTACTTTTCTAGCCCCATCATAAGCCTTGATGAAAGAGTCCACGAGCATCTCAAAGTAGTCTATGGAGTGCTCGGGTAACAGTGAATACCATGTCAAGGCTCCCCTCGTAAGAGTTTCTCCAAATTTCTTCAGCAAAACAAATTCAATTTTGTGAGGAGCTAAATCATTTCCTTTCACCACCGTTGTGTAGGTGGTAATGTGCTCTTGAGAGTCTGAAGTTTCGTACTACTTTGGCACATCGGGCATTTTGAACCGCTTCAGGATTAATTCTGGTGTCGCACTTGGCTTGTATGGCAATTGAGTATACTTCTTTGAGTACGGGCCTTTCAGCACTAGTGGCGTGCCCGAGATTTGGTCCATGCGGGCATTCACTTTCCTCATAAACCATAAAAGTTCATTCTTGAAAGGATCATTCTCATTATTTAGGCCGGATCCGCTCCCCCCAGCCCCATCGGAGCCAACTTCTCCCCTAGGAGTATTGTTGTTTACCCTTTACGTTGTTTGATTTGCGGGAGAACCGGGAGGAATCAAATCTCGTCTATTAGCATTATTCAAAGCCCCCGACAACGCCTGCTTCAACTCCATCATAACCTTATCTTGTCGCATAAGGTGGTCTAGAAATTGCTCTTGCAAGACCCTTACCGCGTCAACAACATGTTCCTCCTCAACATTATCGGGAGTTATCCCCCGGACATGTTGAGGATATTGCCTGTCATGCACCGGTGTGGTGCCATTCCCCTCATTGTGGGTGTCACTAATTGAGTCCTCAAAATGAGGCTGATCCCCTCGAATCTCGGATTGTATGTGTTGTCAACAACGTTATCTGCCATTTCTTATGATATTTTCTATGACAAAGTAACCAAAACATGTTAGTAAAAAAAGGCAAGGATCAATTTAATCGCACGACTGTCTAGGACCCACGGTAAGCGCCAAACGTTTTACCCGTAAAATGATACAGTTGAATTTATATGTGATTTCTAGATAAGTGAATTAATTTGATCATGAAATAATAAAATAATTGAAGAATTATGCAATACTTACCCTTTAGATGGAGACTAAATAACATAAACAACAGTTCCGAGAACAGGATTTCCGGGCACAACATCAATGGAATCGAAAAGCAAAGAAGATAAGATTATATTAAGCTTTGAATAGAATGTAGCATAAGTTTGTCAGAAAATTTGTATTCCTTACAATGATAAGTGAACTCACTATTTATAGCTATGTCTAGGGAAGGAGGTCCTAGGATCGTGCCCCTTTTTTAATGTCAATGCTGAGGGTCATTGATGAAGATGTAATGGTGAATATAAATGCAAAATTCCCTGTAACGAGTAATCATTCTTAATACCATGGAATATTATCTATTAAATGCTACCGGGCAAAGAGTATTTATCATATCTTTATGAGAGTTATTCTTTTCGGTGACAAACGAAATAGTTGCCTTCAGTCTTAGTTATACCCCTGTCTTGGGTTCCATGTGTCCCTCTTTTGGGTGGCCACGTGTTATAACATATTTTACCCTATACACCAAGGTATTATATAAACACCAAAAAGATCGTTTTGAAGAGAGAGAGAGAGAATATTCAGGAGGCAAGAAATACACGGGGAGTGAAGGCCAATGAAATTCTGCGCTATGTTTTCCTTTTCTTGTGTTAGTTCTTGTTGGTTTATGAATTCTAGTATCATGTTTTTGAATAAAATTACGAGTAGCTAAATTTTTGCTCATTGTTTAATAATAAGATGGACATTACTAGGAAGCCTAGGAGAAAATTCAATGAATTATTTCAAGAGCGACTCGAATTGTAATGCCTTGAGTGGACAGATAATTACGGCTACTATATCTTTCATACTCTTACTAAAGTATCTTTTTTGGGATCCCCATGAACCACATTTTAGTATTTGTGTTTGCCTTCTTTATTTTTTCTCTTCCAAGCGGAAGGATCATGAGGTTCTCCGAACATACATATATGAGGATGCAACTGTTTAGTAGGCAAGGATCAGAACGGGCGGATCCCATGTTGAATTCCTGATCTATTCATTTCAGCCTTAGAGGATTGAGCTTAAGGATTTTGATGGAACCAATTATTGGATGATTTTTAACTGTATTTATATATAATTGAGCCGCTTTTACTATCTACTTATTCAACTATGTTTTGCATGTTGTTAATTAGAGGCTTTCGATTAATTGTACCATTATAACTTGTATTGCTTGAGAGAGATTACAGGATTAACATGTTGTTGAAAAACGTCACTACATAGTTAAGGGCTTAGTTGCTTGAATTTAAAAGTAAGTTTAGAGATAACGAAACTTTGACATGATCTTTGTGAGTCATTTAAATTGCTAGCTCGAGTCACTTCAACAGAATAATTCTAAAATATTACTGCTTTTGGTCAAGAGATAATTGCGGTAATGAAAGAACTCACGATTAGTGGAGAATAACTCGGTGAGACTATAATGAACACGTTAGGAATTCATTCATTCTGATAATTAGAGAAATCATGATTCTAGGTAATTTACTCTTGAAAACTACTTTACTCTACTTAGTTAATAGATTTTACTATTTTTTAATAGTTGTTAGTTAATTAGTTTAAAAACAAAAATCAAAATCTTTTTAACTTGAAAATAGTTTGAACTTATCATCTTAGTGATATTAAATTGTTATAGCTAAGCCTTAGTTCTCTGTAAAATTCGACTCTAAACTCCTGAATCAGATATAATTGCAGCGAACACTTATTTTTAGGACTAGAATTGGGCGTGATCATACACCCACTAAACCACAAATCATGGGCATATAAGGATAGTAAAAATAAATATAACGTATTTGAAGCAATCCTCAGGTGCCACGACTCGAAATCCCAACA
Organism: Nicotiana tomentosiformis; assembly: GCF_000390325.3. Lineage (NCBI taxonomy): Eukaryota > Viridiplantae > Streptophyta > Magnoliopsida > Solanales > Solanaceae > Nicotiana > Nicotiana tomentosiformis. Next base: position 82,568,237 of record NC_090822.1, on the reverse strand, counting down.
ACAGGACCGTGTTGGCGCCTAACATTCACTTGCTAGGCAAGCCAACGTGAGCTAAATAATTGACTAATTTTAACAATTTAAAGAAGAATAATAAAAATTAATAACTGAAATACTCTGAAGTACATAAGTAACACAATCTATGCTAATCTAAGAAATTCGGAGTCACAAGTGCATACACGACTAGAATACTATAAATATGGTCTGAAATGAAATACAACTGTATAAAACAAGATAAGCAGTAAAACAAGATAGTAGGAAATTTAGGGACTACAAACGCCGTACATATCTACCTCAAGTCTCCCAAGTAAGTCAAATCCGAGCAATCTCCTCTACGCACTGCTAAGACCAATATTGGGATCTGCACAAGAAGTACAAAAGTGTAGGATGAGTACAACCGACCCTATGTACTTCATAGTGTCGAGCCTAATTTCGACAAAGTAGTGATGAGGCTAAGACAACACAATCAAAACAAACATGTACATATAATAAATAAAAGACAACATAAATGTTGAGAAAACAGATAAGCTTATAAGAACAGGACCCGATGGTCAACTAACAGAGGGCCCCAGAATAACATTATCTCAAAATTCTCATATACTAGTACAGAAATAGAACACCATAGTTACAAACATTACATTACATCATACTCCATTGCGGCACGCAACCTGATCCCAATATAGAATATCTGTTGCGACATGCAACCCGATCCCAATATCAATTCCTTTCATTTTTGGTGCGGCGTGCAATCCGTTCCCAATATCAATTCATTATTAACAACTACACACAACCAATTCTGAAATCTCAACACAAAAGGTACTAAAACTTATAAAACACCAAGGATCTACGAGTACAACAGAGAACAACCAACACCTCGTATTCATAGACTTCGATAAATCATTAATGCAAGAATAGCCAAGGGCTCACACAATTGGATATAACTTAATAAACTACAACAAGTTGGGTAAAGGCAACAAAGTCAAGTAAAGACATGGAACAATGAAGATGCTCAATTAATACATGTGAGAGCATATAACATGTAAGCAAATATTGATCAAGGAATGAATAAACATAAACAAATAACAATTAAATGACAGATAACAAATACAATGTGAATAACAAGTAAGGAAATGTAGCAATCAAAGTATGTAACGAGATATAATTTGGAATAAATAATTACATAAAGGTAAATAGTCCAACCCACATGCTTTTAGCCCATGACAACACATATACACTCTTTACCTAGCATATACGCCGTCTCCGCACATATTTCAAGTAGCAAATAGACCTGTCATGACCCAAAAATCTCACATGTCGTGATGGCACCTATTTCAATACTAGGCAAGCTGACAACCTCAATAAGCCACATTCTCTCTTAAGTTTGAAAACATAATATTTGAATTTCTTAGAAAACCACAGAAATTACTGACATAAAATACATTCCCAAAACCTGATGTCACTGAGTAAATGAGCATCTATACATTACAAGTCTGAAAAACGCGATCTATAATAATCTGAGACCAAATACAATAAACAAAAGGGTAGGGAAGGAGAGACAAGGTCTGCGAAATATAGAAGCTACCTCTGAATCTCCGAAAAATCGGCTGTGTGAAATAATCAACACCCACTGTATCCGAGATCACATGGATCTGCACACAAAGTGCAGGGTGTAGTATGAGTACAACCAACTCAATAAGTAACAATAATAAATAAAGAACTGAAAGTAGTGGCGAGCTTCTCAGCTAAGTCCAAATACAGTACTTTCTAATATAAATGGGCAGGCATGCTCTCAAGTTCAACATTTAAGATTTCACTAAAATTTCATATCAAGTTTGAACGAAACAGAAAATAATGTTTTACCGAAATTTCCAAAATAGTGATATATGACAGCTGAAATGCAGCAAATAATGAAATCAATGTATCCTCTCAGAGTAACAGTCACTCAGTCCTCCCATTCACTCCAACCTCACAGTCACTCTTTCCTCACAGTCACTCTTCCTCGCAGTCACTCATCACTCGACACTCGCATTCAGCACTCGCACTCAGTAGGTACCTGCGCTCACTGGGGGTGTGTACAGACTCTGGAGGGACTCCTTCAACCCAAGAACTATATCAACACAATCATGGAATAAATCAATGAAACATGCTGCGATATGCAACCGGATCCATAAATATCCTCACAATTAGGCCCTCGACCTCACTCAGTCATCAACCTCTCCAGTCTCTCGGGCTCTCAGAAATCATGATAAGCACCCCAACAACAATGATATGATGCATCAATAATAAATAAGAGAGACTGAGGTCAAAATGTGCAAATAGAACTGTGACTAAGTGCAAAATAATAATTTAGCAAATAATATCACAAGTACACGACCTCTGTGGGTCCCAATAGTGTAAACATATGATTTAAACATGATTTATAGATCAATTTCTCTAATACAGGGAAAAATGTAAGGATATCAACAGAATTTTCAACTACACAGTTCCATCGAATTGACCAAGTCATAATTCCTTCGGTGCACGCCCACACGCCCATAACCTAGCTTGTACATCACCTCAAAACCAATCACATAATACATATTCCGGGATTTCATACCCTCAGGACCAAATTTAGATCTGTTACTTACCTCAAATCGTGTAATTCTTTATTCTGCAATGTCTTTGCCTCGTGAATTGGCCTCCAAACACCTCAAATCTAGCCATAAATAATTCTATTCAGTCAATAAAATTTATTGGAATTAATTCCATAAGAAGATACTAATTTCCTATAAAAATCCAAAATTTAGTTCAAAATTTGCCCATGGGGCCCACATCTCAGAACCCGACAAAAGTTACAAAATTCGGAAGCCCATTCAACCACGAGTCTAACCATACCAATTTTACCAAAATCCGACCTCAACTCGACCTCCAAATCTTCAAATCTTATTTTCAAATCCCTAAGTTCAAATCCCCGATTTACACCTGAAAAATATGTAATCTAGTTGGATTATTCGATGATAATTCAAAATTATGAAGTCGAAATGATCAAAAGTGACTTACCTCATGATTTCCCGTAAACAACCTCGCTCAAAATCGCCCAGCCCGAGCTTGAAATGGCCAAAAATGGCAAAATCTCGGAACCCCTCTATTTTTGTACTGCCCAGAGGTTTTCGCTTATGCGGGATTTTGTGTGCATCTGCAGACACGCTTTTGTGAGGAGCTGTCCGCTTCTGTGAAGATACCTTACCAAGCGCTCTTGCGCTTCTGCGATCAAACGCCCGCAGGTGCGGGGCCACTTTTGCGGCTACCTTCCGCTTCTACGATCGAAGCCCAAGCCATGCCTGGACGCAACTGCGATGGAAGGCTCGCTTCTGCAAGCTCCCACCTGCGATGGAAATTCCGCATGTGCTATTACATCAGATGGCAGAAACATTTAGATTTTTTTCTAAGTCCGAATTCGATCCGTTAAACCCCCGAAATTCACCCGAGGCCCTCGGGACCTTAACCAAATATAACAACAAGTCTTAAAACAACAGACGAACTTAGTTGAACCCTCAAATTACCTCAAACAACGCTAAAACCACGAATCATATCCCAATTCAAGCATAATGAACTTTGAAATTTTAAGTTTCCACAAACGACGCCGGAACCTACCAAATCAAGTCCGATTGACCTCACATTTTGCACACAAGTCATAAATGACATAACAGACCTATTAAAATTTTTAGAATCAAATTTCGATCCCGATATTAAAAAGTCAACCCCCCGGTCAAACTTTCCAAAAATTCGACATTAATCATTGATCTGTGCTAAACCTACACCACAATTAAGTAGCGAGGCGGTCGATGCAATAATAAATCCAACAAAGGCCGAGATCGAATCCACAGGGAGTTAGAATATGAGATTAGGTGTATATCTAAGTTAATTTCAAATTTTGGCTTAAATTGCACTTCCACAAACTTGATTGGTTTTTCTATTTCTAACTTTACTCTAAAGATTGCAATAATTGAAACTAAGGATAATATTTTAAATAGTCATGGAAATAACATAAATTAAAGACGAAATGAAGATAAAATCCATAATATTAATTTATGGAATGAAAATCTAATGTTAAAAATTGAATCTAGTACAAAAACACCGAAAACCAAAAAGTTAGCCGTATACAAAACATAACATAACCTCACATGCCCTAAAAATGACAAAAAGTTCTATTTATACTGAGCTGGAAATATCGGACAAAAATACCCATGCGGAGGTTGTGCGGCCGCATAATTCTGAGTGCGGTCGCACTCTTGCTTTCACGACCGCATAGTTCTGATGCGATCCACGTTCTTCTCTTTTGGATCTATCTCTGGTTCTTCATTTCGTGGACCGCATAATTTCGATCGCGGCTGCACAAGGAATTCCGCAGCCGCACAATTCTAGTACGGTCCACACTTCTCTCTTTTTCTCAAGTTTTCAACTCTCTGTATCTCAGTCATCGCGGTCCGCATAATTTTAATCGCAGCCGCACATTTTTGGTGCGGTCCGTGCTCATCATTTAGACCAAAAATCACTCTCTGGATCTCCCTCTCGCAGACCGCATAATTTTTATCGCGGTCGCATCATGGCTTTCGCGGCCGCACAATATTTGTGCGGTCCGCGCTTCAGACCTCTTTGCCCAGCCTTGGTTTTTGTTCAACTTTTGACTCCTTTGTGAGTTGATTTTGATTCCTTTAATCATTCTGAACAATTCCTGCAAGCAAGCATATTGCATTTGTTTCTGGGAATACCTTCAAGCATATTTGGCCTAAAACACAAGTAAAAGAGAGAAAATAATAGGTTAAAATCCCCACTTATCAAGTCCCCCAAACTTAAGCTTTTGCTTGTCCTCAAGTAAAAAAGGTAATTCCCACCTCCACTAGAAAAACTGATATTTCAGCTGGCCTAAGGTGAATCAATCATGCATCAATTGGGACTAACAATTACCCTCAACTCAAATAAATTATCAACAACACCATGTTTACCATAGTTCTACTGTGACACTAGAGCATCAATAGTTGACTTAATTCAACAATGAATCTCGCTCTATCACGTAGGTCATTGTGGAATCCAAACTCCTCCTCCTCTACTCTCCATGAGCAAATCTCACTTTAGAATGTAATACTCAAAACAAGGATTGTGAAGAAGTGCGCTCATCTCTCTCAAAAGAATGTCACAAGTCCTGCTCTAAGTACCATAAGCTTTCCCCTTATGTAAATCACCACTAATATAAGCTCACTCAACTTGAAATCATATAGGGCTTTTGCGGGAACGTAATGAAGGCTTTTGGATCAAGGTAGGACTTATCGACATATGATGGTTTCATCTTTCCTTAAGCACTCCATTTTCTCTTTTTTGGCTCATACTTTCTTGACTCTTGGAGTCATTTTCTTCTTCCTTAGGGTAACTAGAGAGACGTAATGTCACTCTTCCTTGCTCATGACAATCATTTTTCTCCTTTTCTAAGCACTCCATGCTTTTCATCCTTGCTTTCTTTGAATCCCTTCAACTTTATACTTTATTCACTTTCTATTTGGCATATTTATTTTTGGCTTTTCTTCCTTTTTCATGTCACTTTTTTTTTCTTTGTACTTTTTATCACTTTCACATTCCTCATCTCTCCCCCAAACTTATGGTTTTGCCAATTGTATCAAGAATGCTAAGGAAAGATCGGGTGCCAAGAGAGGTCATTATAAAACGGATAAAGGCTTGTAACGTGGCTATTGAATGAAAAAGGGCTTTGTCTCAAAGGGGTTAAATAAGGATATCACATTGGTAGACTACAGAAGCTTTCAAGTTTCAAATTGGATCAAGGAGAGCCTACAATCATTTCTCAAGTCGAGCTACATTTAGAATTTCGTCTAGACAAATATTCAGGGCAAGTTCTAGACTTATTGGCATGGAGCTTGGACTTGCAATTCAATACCTCACCTCTAAAGCTGCTGGATTGTTAAAGAGAACAGAGTCGATGGCCCACAACAACCCTATCTATGATTTAAAATCACAAATGGCTAAAGGAAATCACTCGATGATTGTTTTAGTCAACACAAGAGTCTAAAGGTCACATCTAGAGCTATTCTTTGCCAATCAACTTGTTTCTAACCATAAGGTCGAAGGTAAATGTGTTAGTACCAAGTGAAGCCTGCTCGAGACACTTTTAATCATTACTACTATGTATACAAAAACATAAAGAAAACGAACTCAATCCCTTAAGAAGGTTGTCATGAGAAGAGCCACCGGGTTCACACAACATCCACCTTTGGAAAGAACCATGGCATTAAGAAAATCAAAGGCTTATTGTTCACACAAAAATTAAAAAGAAGCTAACAACTTAAAAAGAAGCTACTAAAGTAAATAATAAGCTATGCTACTAAGGAAAAACAATGAAAGTAGTTATTAAGTAAACTGCGGAAAGTAGACTGAATATGTATAAAATGAAGTAAAACGAATATATACATAATGGGAATGAATATATACATCGAATGGTGAGAATATATACATACCAAAAGTGAAAAATAAAGATCAATAACGACAAAAATAAAGAAAAAGAAAAAATAGTATAATGGTTATTACATACCAAATGTCATCAAATCAAAATGGACCACCCCCCAAATGAAAAATAGCATTGTCCTCAATGCTTATAATAGTTAAGAGCAGAAAAAAAGGGATAAAGAGTAGAGAAAACTCCCTATGTGGTCTCTGTCTACATCGGGTCATCAACACCATCCATATCCTCTAACTGGATCTCCACATCCTCTGACTGGGGGACTACGGGGTTGCTGAGCATCTGAATCAGCTCCGCAGTATAGTGTGCAGTGGTAGCCGGCTCCTCAGACTGGCCGACGACTGCATCTGATGCCTCGGGCACTGCTATATGTGCTGCTGGGACTGTCTCCTTCATGAGCATGTCTAGTGGAATATCACCAGCAGAAGCAATCTTCTCAACCTCTTTTCTCAACTTCTTCATCGACTCCTTAGATGCTTGAGTCTTACGCATCTTCTTCACCTGCTTCCCCAAATCATTTATAATCCTCCCATGTGTACCAAGAGTCTCCCGGATCTTCTTCTGGTTGTCCAGAATCTTCTTCAAAGAGTCCCCCACTGATGGAGGTACCTGAAGCTCTGATGGGGCTGAAGACTGTGCTGCCACTGCACTGAATATGGCAGTTAGCTTTATGGTAGCTGCCTGCATCCAGTTGTTGAGACTGGATAGTGTCTATGAAACCCACAGTGCAGTATGAGGGTAGGTAGAAGATGTGGGCACCGACAGTGGCACTGAGAGGGAAGGTCTAGAGAAGGAGGAGGCATGGCAGCTGCTCCGGCAGAAGTACCGGCTGCTGTAGAGGGCTCGACAACTGACCCGGTGGCCACAAAACTTGGCTCTTTAGACTGGCCAGTGGAGGTAGTGACTTTACCCTTGAATTTAGGCTTGTCCGCTCCCTGGAGGTGGTACCATGATAAAGGCTTTTTAGCCTTCACCTCCACATCAAAATTTCTTGGCTCTACCCCGTGGTCTTGGAAATACTCTGTGAGGAAGTTGGGGGGTAGAGATATGATCTTTCATCTTTCTGGACTGCATTGAAGATGTTTTAAGACATCAAGTTTCCCACATTAATAGGATAGCCGGCCATGATGGAAGCTAACAATACTGCCCGGGGGATTGGAAGGACATTCTCATGCTGGCACGGGTCAAGACGGTTATACACGAATGTTTCCCACCCTTTTTCTTCAAAGTTAAGGGTGGCTCTGACAATTTGAACTCCTGCTGTGAGCCATGCATGTGTTGTCCCCAGAATAGCAAGTATCTCAGCTAGCCATGGGTGAACTGCATCACCCAAGGCTAGCTTTTCCAGGTATTGCACTACCTCGACATCCTCAAACACTACATATGTGTTCAGTGCATGGCCATCAAATCAGATTTTCAAGTTCCGGACCTTCGTCACCTTTGTACCCTTTTTGATGTGGGCAACATTGTCATAAAATTCCTTGACAAGGTATTCATTTGTATCATGCATCCGGCAGGTGAACCATTTCCATCTTTTTCTCTCCGTAAATTGCCGTAGGATATTCAAATTGTGCGGGCTTAGGTCTTTGGTTATGAATTGTCGCTCAAGAGTGAACGACCTTTGGGGCCACCATTACCAAAATTGTCCATATGCCTTCTCACTTACAAACCTATCAGCCCACACCTCCGACTTCTTTGATTTAGTCAAGCCTCCCATGATTGTGTCACTCCTTCTCCCGTCACCAGGACCTCATCATCATCATCTAAATTGATTGGGGTAACTATCATGGAAGGTGTTGTAGCAGGTGGGGAAGATGGTTCAAATGCTTGACTACCTTTCTCTGAGCCATCTGAAGAACTAGAGGAGGAGGTAGGTTCATCGACTAAACAGAGTCTATCGGGGAATTGTTGTGATTGTTCCCTCGGTTGTGGTTTTACAGAATCCCCCTCAGACGTTTCCCGGGATGGGAGGTATTCACTGGTGTCTGAGGATTCCGGAGGTGGTCTATTTATAGTAGTCTTTTTGCCCAAAACTTTCTGGACAGATAGTGACATGTTAGGTTTTCCTCTACCCCGACCTCGGGAGGATTATGCCCTCCCTTTGGAAGTATCACCTCGACTACGTGAACGCACCATTGTCTGCAACAAACAAGTAGTGAAAGTCAGTTAGAATTGGGGTTACACATGTGTTATTGAATTATAGTTGGAAAGAAAGACATTGCTTCTCAGAACAGGGCAGCGCGGACCGCACAAAAATGAGTGCGGCCGTGAAAATCCCAGGTTCAGACTACTGGTTCTCTGAAGTTACCTCAACGCGGATCGCATACTTTTTCACACCCAATTCCTGCATACACTTCTCAACCAGTTAGTCCAAAACAATGCCTAATCTAACAAGAAAATCAAAAGAAAGAAAAACACATGGGTTGCCTCCCAAGAAGCGCTTGATTTAACATCGCGGCACGACGCATGTTACCATCATTCATTTGAAATGGAGCAATGCCACAACGTGGACATCATCAACCTTACCAAGGTAGTGCTTCACCCAGTTCCCATTGACTCTAAAGATATCATCATTCTTATTTTTCAAATCATGAGCACCAAAAGTAGTCACATGTACCACTTCAAAAGGACCACTCCACTTTGATTTAAGCTTTCCCGAAAACATCCGTAACCGAGAATTGAATAAAAGAACAAGGTTACCTTCTTTGAATTCTTTGTTCTGGATATACTTATCATGTTGGTACTTTATCTTGTCCTTATACAAGGACGAACTGGAGTAAGCATGGAACCGATACTCATCAAGTTCATTCAATTGATCCACTCAAAGATTGGCAGCCACATCCCATTCAAGGTTCAATTTCTTCAACGCCCACATGGCCTTATGCTCTAATTCCACTGGAAGGTGACATGCTTTCCCAAACACCAACCGATATAGAGACATACCAATTGGAGCTGTTCTATAGGCCCAAAGAGCATCGTCAAGTTTCCTTGACCAATAAGTCCTATTAGCATTGGCAATCTTGGATAGAATACTCTTGATCTCCCTGTTGGAGACTTCAACATGTCCACTTTCCTGGGGCTGTTAAGGGGTTGACACCTTGTGAGTGACACCATACTTGGAGAGTAAAGTGTCAATGGCTTTGTTACAAAAATGTGAACCCCCATCACTAATGATGGCCCTTGGAGTACCAAACCTTGTGAATAGATTGCAGAGTTGAATCTTCAACACTCCGAGCTTCATTGTTGGAAAACGCCACGACTTCAACCCATTTGGAAACGTAATCCACAGCTACCAATATATAGGTGTTCCCACATGAGCTCACAAACTGACCCATACAATCAATTCCCCAAACATAAAAATATTAATCTCCAGGATGGTGGTGAGAGGCATATCATTTTTTCTTGGAGATCCCACCGACCCTTTGTGATTCATCACAATGCTTAACGAGCTTGCTAGCATCTTTGTACAAAGTAGGCCAATAGAATCCACAACTTAGGACCTTTGTAGCAGTTCTTGCTCCACCATGGTGACCACCATAGGGCGAAGAATGTCAAGCTTCAAGAATACCCAATTTCTCTTCTTCTGGAACACATCTCCGGATAACACCATCAATTCCAATTATGAACAGATATGGTTCCTCCCAATAGTAGTCCAGGTAGTACCGTTTGAGCTTCTTTCTTTGGTTTGAGGAGAACTCATTCGGAACAATGCCACTCACAAGATAGTTGGCCACATCGGCAAACCATGGCATCCCAGTCATAGAAATGGAAAGAAGTTATTCGTATGGAAATGAATCATTGATCTCAAGGCCATAATGTGGCCTCCCCTCCTCCTCCAATTGGGACAAGTGGTCCGCCACTTGATTTTCACTACCTTTTAGGTCTTGAATCTCTAGATCAAACTCTTGAAATAGAAGCACCCATCGCATCAACCTTGCCTTAGAGTCTTTCTTGCTCATCAAATAATGAAGTGCCGCATGATCGGTGTGAACAATCACCTTGGTACCCATTATGTACGGGCAAAACTTTTCCATAGCAAAGACAATGGATAGGATTTCTTTCTCAGTTACTGTATAGTTGACTTGGGCCTCATTCATGGTCTTGCTAGCATAGTAGACGGGATGAAAGATCTTATTAATTCATTGCCATAATACCGCACCAGCTGCCACATCGCTTGCATCACACATGAGCTCAAAAGGTAAGCTCCAATTTGGTGCGGTGATAATATGAGTGGTAGTCAACTTATACTTGAGTAGTTCAAATGCCTTCAGACAATCTTCATTAAAAAGGAACTTGGCATCTTTCGGTAAAGCCCTACATGACCTAGAAAACTTCTCACTCACTTTACAGAAGTATGGGGAGGGAGTTTGGATATCACTTCCATTTTTTCTCTATCAACCTCAATACCATTCTTGGAAATCATGTGACCGAGGACAATGCCTTCCTTGACCATAAAGTGACACTTCTCCCAATTCAGTACCAAGTTAGTTTCTTCATAACGTGCCAATACCTTATCCAAGTTATCCAAGCACTCTTCAAAAGAATCCCCCACGACAGAGAAATCATCCATGAAAAACTCGAGACAGTCCTCCACCATGTCGGTGAAGATGGACATCATACACCGCTGAAAAGTTGCCATTTCATAACCCGAATGGCATCCGCGAGAATGTGAACATGCCATATGGACAAGTGAAGGTGGTATTCTCTTGGTCTTCAGGTGCAATAAAAATCTGGTTATATCTAGAATATCCAGCCAAGAAGCAATAATAAGCACGCCCGGATAACCTATCCAACATTTGATCAAGAAATGGAAGAGGAAAATGATATTTCCGCATAACTTTGTTGAGCTTTCTATAATACATGCACACTCTCCACCCGGTGATAGTTCTTGTGGGGATGAATTCATTTTTGTCATTTGTGATTACAATCATGCCCCTTTTCTTTGGGACACATTGCACCGGCGAGGTCCACGAACTTTCGAAAATGGGGTAAACCACCCCGGCATCCAACCACTTGATGATCTCTTTCTTTACTACCTCTTGCATGGCCTCAGTCAATCATATTTGATGTTCCGCAGAGGGTTTGGCATCCTCCTCCAAAATGATTTTGTGCATGCAAAAGGCGGGGCTTATACCATGAATATCCGCCAATGTCCAACTTATTGCTTTGTTCCTCCTTTGAAGCACCGCAAGGGTGTCATCTACCTGCACGTTAGTTAAGCACGGGGAAAGAATAATAGGTAAAGTGGAACAAGGGCCTAGAAACTCATACCTGAGGTGTAAAGGTAAAGGCTTTAACTCCAAGGTGTGAGGTTGCTCGATTGAGGGCTTTGTTGGTGGAGTCTTATGGTTTTCGAGATCCAAGGAGAGTTTATGAGTATATGATCCCATTCCTTGCAAAGAATTGACACATTCTACAAAGCCTTCCTTCTCATCCTCATCATGATTCAACAACACAATTTCCAAGGTATCTTCCACATTTATTACAGAACCTGTGTCATCAACAATTACTTCAGTCACAAGGTCCATGAACGAACACACTTCGTTGGTATTTGGCTGCCTCATTGATTTACAAACATGGAACACCACTTTTTCATCACCTACCCGGAAGGTGAGCTCTCCAGCTTCCACATCAACTAAGTCTTTCTTTGTAGCAAGGAAAGGTCTTCCCATAATGATTGGTACCTCGTAGTCAACCTCACAATCAAGTATCACAAAATCTTCGGGAAGGATGAACTTGTTAACCCTAACTAGCACATCATTATTTATTCCCAATGACCTTTTCATTGTCCGATCCGACATTTACATCCTCATGGATGTGGGTCTTGGTTTCCCAATCCCCAATGTTTTGAATATAAAATAGGGCATCAAGTTAATGCTTTCCCCCAAATCACATAAAGCTTTGGCGAAATTGGCACTCCCAATAGTGCACGGGATTGTGAAAGCACCGGGGTCTTTCAACTTTGGATCCATGGAGTGAACCACAGAACTCACTTGATGTGTCATTTTGATCATTTAAAAGTTCACTGATCTCTTCTTTGTTACCAAATCCTTCATGAACTTGGCATTTCCCAACATGTTTTCTAAGGCTTCAACTAACGGGATATTTATGGACAAAAGTTTCATCATATCAATGAATTTATTGGATTGATTCTCATTGTTTTGCTTTGCAAGTCTTGGAGGATATGGAGGAGGAGGCCTTGGCATTGGTGCCTTAGCCTTTGGCACTACCGGTTCCGACATGTCAGTCACGTGCTCCCTAGACGGGTTCACTTCTTCTTGCGTCTCCTCCACATTTTCATCAACATCAATCCTCGCTTCTTCAATAGCTTGAAAATCATTGCTTGGCTCACCATCATCTTGCACCAACACATCATTACCCATGTGTTTTCTTTGGTTTGAGGTACTAGCAACTCCACCTCTCCCACTTCTTGTTGTCACGGCCATTGCATGCCCCGTATTCCCACCTTTTGGGTTCACCACCGTATCACTAGGTAGTGCCCCCTTTGGGCGAGTATTTAAAGCTTGAGAAATTTGGCCAAGTTGAACCTCCAAGTTGCGGATAGAAGTGTTGTGGGAGGCTAATTGGGCATCATAGTTGGCGTTTTTCTCCATGATTTGCTTAAACATGTTTTCAATCCATCCCATTTCATTATTGGAAGAACTAGGACCTTGCGACGGATATGAAGGTGGGTTGTTTGGTTGTTGATACATCAGGGACCTCTGAAAACCCGACCACCGATTTTCTTGATTGCTATTGTTCCAACCCCCTTGATTATTGTTGTTCCCCCAATTTCTTTGATTATTGTTGTTGCCACCGCTCCAATTTTCTTGGTGGCCTTAGTTATTCCAGTTTCCTTGTGATCTCCATTATTGTTGATTTGGAGCATTGCTTCTTTGTCCTTGATAATTGTTGACATATTGAACTTCTTCATCTTTCCCATCATATGAATCATCTTGATTATACCCACTATTACTTTGCTCAAATTGTTCTGGATGGTTTTGTACTTGTTGACCTCATTGCCGTGTCTTGTTTACCATCATGTTCACTCCTTCCATAGCATTCACCTGTTTCGACCCTTGAACCTGTTGAAGTTGAGCCTTGGCCAATTGGTTCATGGTAGCTTTCCCATGATCATGTAACTCCTTGTGTAGGTAAATAATATTTGGGTCACCCTGAGGAACATTGGTTCTACTTTGACATGCCGAAGAGGTGTCCGCCATCTCATTCAAGATTTCACAAGCTTCAGAATAAGGCGTGTTCATGAAGTTACCCCCAGTGAGTTGATTTACCACACACTAATTTTTTTTGTTGATCCCCATGTAGAAGGTCTATTGGATTATGGCCTCGGTCATATCATTGTTCGGGCATTCTTTGACCATGGTGCGATATCGTTCCCAAATCTCGTGCAATGGCTTATTGGGTTCTTGTTTGAAGGCTAAATTTTCATCCCTTAGTGTAGCCATGTGCCCCGGAGAGAATAATTTGGCAATGAACTTCTTGGCCAACTCATCCCAAGTGTGGATGAAATGATTGGGCAATCTCTCTAACCAGTCCAAAGCCTTTCCCCATAGAGAAAAGGGAGATAGCCTTAACCGCAGTGCATACTCGATAACATTTGTTTGCTTGATCCCCCAACAAGTATCAATGAACCCTTTGAGGTGCTTGTAGGAATTTTTGTGTGGAGCTCCGGTGAAGAAACCCCACTGCTCAAGCAGTTTAAGCATCACATTGGTAATTTGGAAGTTGCTCGCCCTAGTCCGGGGCGGGACTATTGCACTTGCATAGCCCTAATTCGGCAACACATGGTGCACTGCCCTTTGTGGAGGCGGTTGGCCTCGCCTGTTTACTTGAGGCTCGGGATGAACCTCATCCACTTGATCGTCATCTACCTCTTCCCCCAATGGTAAATTTCTGGGGGGTTCATTGTTAAGGGAAAATTTGTACCTAAAAGCAATTCACAAACAAAATTAGTGACTCGGAAGGAAAGAAAGACAAAACATACAAACACCTAGATATATAGCTAAATCCATTTAATTCTCCGGCAATGGTGCCAAAAATTGATCTGTTCCGAACCTACACCACAATTAAGTAGCGAGGCGGTCAATACAATAATAAACCGAACAAAGGTCGGGATCGAATCTACAGGGAGTTAGAATATGTGATTAGGTGTATATCTAAGTTAATTGCAAATTTTGTCTTTAATTGCACTTCCACAAACTTGATTGGTTTTTCTATTTCTAACTTTAATCTTAAGATTGCAATAATTAAAACTAAGGACAATATTTTTGTTGTTCTTTTTCAAATGCTTAAAGAGACTAGGGTAGTGACTTCTACCTAGGTGGATATCTAACGGGTAGCAAAATCCAGGGAAAGCTTGATTAGTTGGGATTGTAATATAGCTATCACACCCGGGTACTCACTATATACCTCTTGGTAGTTTGAGTGATTTTAACCAATTTAGCTTTCTCAAGTCTAAATGGGTATTCATGCAAATCAAGTGATATTGGCTCAAGTTGGGTAATGCTATATCTAGGTTTAACCCTTTAATTGGGGGTATGAATTTCTTGAGTTCAGCCCAATTCCTTGTTAGCCTAGTTTTCCTAGACTTAGTCCCTCTTTCTCAAGTAGAGACTAAGTCATAAAGGCACAAATCAATGTTTGCGGCCATTAATTCTTGAGTTCTAGCAAGAACTAGGCTAAATATCACTAACCTATTCACATTCAAGCCCTAAAATCAAACACCCATTAAATACCTACACTAGGGTTGGGTCACAACCCTAGCTATGAGTTTAGCTACTCATGGAAACAACAAAAATTAAAGATGAAATGAAGATAAAATCCATAATATTAATTTATGGAATGAAAATCTAATGTTAAAAAGTGAATCTAGTACAAAAACACCGAAAACCAAAAAGTCAGCTGTATACAAAACATAACATAAACTCACATGCCCTAAAAATGACAAAAAGTTCTATTTATATTGAGCTGGAAATATCAGACAAAACTATCCCTGCGGAGGTTGTGCGGCCGCATAATTCTGAGTGCGGCCGCACTCTTGCTTTCGTGGCCACATAATTCTGATGTGGTTCGCGTTCTTCTCTTTTGGATCTATCTCTGGTTCTTCATTTCGCGGACCGCATAATTTCGATCGCGGCCGTACAAGGAATTCCGCGGCCTCACAATTCTGGTGCGGTCCGCACTTCTCTCTTTTGCTCAAGTTTTCAGCTCTCTATATCTCAGTCATCACGGTCTGCGTAATTTCAATTGCGGCCGCACAGGGACTTTCGCGGCCGCACATTTCTGGTGCGGTCCGCGCTCATCATTTAGCCCAAAAATCACTCTCTGGATCTCCCTCTTGCGGACCGCGTAATTCTGATCGCGGCCGCACAATATTTGTGCAGTTCGCGCTTCAGACCTCTTTGCTCAACCTTGGGTTTTGTTCAACTTTTGACTCCTTTGTGAGTTGATTTTGATTCCTTTGGATCATTCTGAACAATTCCTGCAAGCAAGCATATTGCATTTGTTTCTGGGAATACCTTCAAGCATTTTTGGACTAAAACACAAGTAAAAGAGTGCAAATAATAGGTTAAAATCCCCACTTATCAGCCATTTCAAGCCTAGTTCCACTACGGACCTCCAAATAATTTTCCGGAAACGCTTCCAAGTCCAAAATCACCATATGGAGCTATTGGAATCATCAAGATTAAATTCCGAGGTCGTTTACACACAAGTCAATATCTGGTCAACTTCTCCAACTTAAGTTTTCAATTATGAGATTAAGTGTCTCATTTCACTCCGAAATCCTTCCGGACTCGAACCAACTAACACGGTAAGTCATAAAATAAATGTAAAGCATAACTTGAGCAGTAAATGGGGAAACAGGGTTATAATACTCAAAACGACTGGCCGGGTCGTTACATTCTCCCCCTCTTAAACAAACGTTAGTCCTCGAAAGGTTTAGAATCATACCTGGAGTCTCAAATAGGTGTGGATATTTTCTCCGCATCTTCTGCTCAATCTCCCAAGTAGCTTCTCCGACTGGCTGGCCTCTCCACTGTACCTTCACTGATGCTATGTTCTTTAATCTCAGCTTTCGAACCTGCCAGTCTAAAATAGCCACCGACTCCACACATAAGTCAAATTACCGTCCAACTGCACTGTACTGAAATCCAGAATATGATATGGATCCCCGACATACTTTCAGAGCATGGATACATGGAATACTAGATGAACACCTGATAGACTAGGTGGCAAGTCAAGTTCATAAGCCACCTCTCCAATTTTCTTAAGTATCTCAAAAGGCCCAATATACCGAGGGCTCAACTTGACCTTCTTCCCGAACCTCAACACACCCTTCATGGGTGAAATCTTGAGCAGAACCGTTTCCTCAATGATGTAAGAAACGTCATGGACCTTCCGGTCATCATAACTCCTCTGTCTAGACTGCGCCGTGTGAAGCCGCTCCTGAATCAATTTAACCTTCTTCAAAGCAACCTTAACCAAATCAATGCCCAATAGCCTAGCCTCACCCGACTCAAACCATCCCACCGAAGACCGAAACCGTCTCCCATATAAAGCCTCATACAGAGCCATCTGAATGCTCGATTGGTAGCTGTTATTGTAAGCAAACTCTGCAATTGGCAGAAGTTTATCCCAAGAACCTCCAAAATCAATGACACAAACGCGTAGCATATCCTCCAATATCTAAATAGTGTGCTCGGACTGTCCGTCCGTCTGAGGGTGAAATGTTGTACTTAGCTGAACCTGTGTACCTAATTATCGCTGCACTACTCTCCAAAACTATGATGTAAACTACGTGCCTCGATCTACAATGATGGACACTGGCACACCGTGTGGGCAAACAATCTCGCGGATATAAATTTCAGCCAACCGTTCCGAAGAATAAGTAGTACCCACTATAATAAAATGCGCAGACTTAGTCAATAGATCCACACTCACCCAAACAACATCAAACTTCCTCAAAGTCCGTGGAAGTCCAACTACAGAATCCATGGTAATACGCTCCCATTTCCACTCCGGAATTTCAAGTCTCTGAAGCAATCCTCCCTGTCTCTGATGCTCGTATTTCACCTGTTGACAATTTAAACACCAAGCTACAAACCCAACTATACCTTTCTTCATTCGCCTCCACCGATAATGCTACCTCAAATCCTGATACATTTTTGCGGCACCTGGATGAATGGTGTACCGCGAATTGTGAGCTTCCTGGAGAATCAATTCACGCAAACCATCTACATTAGGCACACATTGCCTACCCTGTATCCGTAATACACCGTCATCCCCAATAGTGACTTCCTTGGCACACCGTACTGAACCGTGTCTTTAAGGACAAGCAGATGGAGATCATCATACTAGCGCTCTCTAATGCGTTCATATAAAGAAGACTGAGAAGCCACACAATCCAGAACTCGATTTAGCTCGGAAACATTCAATCTAACAAACTGGTTGGCCAAGGCCTGAACATCCAAGGCTAAAGGCCTCTCTGCTACTGGTAAGTATGCTAAGCTACCCAAACTCTCCACCTTACGACTCAAGGCATCGACCACCACATTATCCTTTCCGGGATGATAGGGAATGGTGATGTCATAATCCTTAAGCAGCTCTAATGACCCTCGCTGCTGCAAATTAAGATCCTTCTATTTAAACAGATGTTGTAGACTCCGGTGATCGGCATAAACCTCACAATGGACACCGTACAAGTAATGCCACCAAAATTTCAAGGCATGAACAATAGCTGCTAACTCAAAGTCATGGACCGGATAATTCTTCTCATGGACCTTTAATTATCTGGACGCATAGGCAATCACCCTACCGTCTTGCATAAGCACTGCGCCTAGACCAATACATGATGCGTCACAATACACAGTATAAGACCCTGAACCTGTAGGAAATATCAATACTGGAGCTGTAGTCAAAGATATCTTGAGCTTATGAAAGCTCTCTTCACATTCATCCGATCACCTGAACGGAGCACCTTTCTGGGTCAATTTGGTCATAGGCAATGCAACTGACAAAAAACCCTCCACGAAGCAACGATAATAACCGGCCAAGCCGAGAAAACTCCGAATCTCAGTAACTGAAGATGGCCTGGGCCAACTCTGAACTGCCTCTATTTTCTTTGGATCCACCTTAATCCCTTCACTGGACATTATCTGTCCCAAAAATGCCACTGAACTAAGCCAAAACTCACACTTAGAGAATTTGACATATAGTTTCTCCTCTCTCAGCCTCTGTAATACCAAGTGATGTGCATGTTCATCCTGGCTACATGAGTACACCAAGATATCATCAATAAATACCACGACAAATGAGTCAAGAAACGGCTAGAATACGTTATTCATCATGTGCATAAATGCTGGTGGGGCATTGGTTAGACCAAATGACATCACAAGAAATTCATAGTGACCATAACGAGTCTTGAATGTCATCTTTAGAATATCCGAATCCCGAATTTTCAACTAGTGATACCCAGATCTCAAATCAATTTTGGAGAATACACCCGCTCCCTGAAGTTGGTCAAATAAATCATCAATACGCGGAAAATGATACCTATTCTTGATTGTAACTTTGTTCAACTGCCTGTAATCGATACACATTAGCATAGTACCATCTTTATTTTTTACAAACAAACCGGTGCACCCCAAGGCAACACACTAGGCCAGAAGCTCCTGAACTTGCTCTTTCAATTCTTTTAACTCAGCTGGTGCCATACGATACAGAGGAATAGAAATGGGCTGAGTGCCCAACACCAAGTCAATACCAAAATCAATATCCCTGTCGGGCGACATACCCGGCAGGTCTGCAGGAAATACATCCGGAAAGTCTCTCACTACCGGTACTGAATTAATAGTAGGAGTATCTGCATCAACATTTATCACAAAAGCCAAATATGACAAACACCCCTTCCCAACCATATGTTGGGCTTTCAAATAAGAAATTACCCTGCTGGGAACATAATCTAGAGAACATCTCCATTCGACCCTCGGCAACCTCGACCTTGCCAATGTTACAGTTTTTGCGTGACAGTCCAGAAGAACATGACATGGAGACAACCAATCCATACCCAGGATTACATCGAAATCAACCATACTAAGCAGTAAGAGATCAACTTTAGTCTCCAGTCCCTCAATAGTTACCACACATGACTGATGTACACGGTCCACAATAATAATATCTGCCACCAACGTAGATACATGAACAAGTAAAACTAAAGATTCACGGGGCATCTCCAGATAATGAGTAAAGTACGATGATACATACGAATAAGTAGAACTAGGGTCAAATAATATAAAAGCTTCCCTGTGGCAAACTAAGACAATACCTGTGATCACTGCATCTAAGGCAACGACATCTGGCCTGGCAGGAAAAACATAGAATCGGTCCTGACCGCCACCTGATCGGCCTCCCCCTCTTGGGAAACCCCGAGCCGATTGACCCCCACCCCGAGCTGGCTAGGCGGGTGGTGAAGTAACTGGTCCTGAAGTTGTAGTCTGACTTTTCTATTGCACTGGACCTCCCGAGCGACGAGGACATTGTCTCCACATATGCCCAAATTCCCCTCACTCAAATAAGCTCTCCGGTACTGGTGGTGGTGCTGACTGAATCGGGCCCCGAGAACCAGAATAACTACTAGAATCACCCGGTGCAAATAAACCCTGAACTGAAGGAGCACAGGACAAACTCTGGTTTGGAAGGGCACTGAGAGATGACTGACCCTGATGAGAACTATATGAACCCTGGTTGGATGATGCACCACGATGAACTGGGAGACCCGCCTGAGCGTGTCTATAAGGACGACCCCTACCGCGGTAAAACTGACACCCGGAAGGAACACCACGGAAATCACCTGGACCATGAGGTCTCTTAGCCTCCCTCTCTCCGCGCTCTAGGCTATGGACCATCTCTATCTTCCGAGCAATGTCAACTACCTCATCAAAAGTAGCACCAGATACTCCCCCCCGAATCATAAGTATCCGTATCTGATATATGAGGCCATCAATGAACCTCCTAATCTTCTCCCTATCAGTGGGAACCAACCAAACTGCATGACGAGCCAACTCAGAAAATCTCATCTCGTACTGCATCACAGACATACCATCCTGACATAACTGCTCAATTTGTCTGCGTAGCTCCTCTCTGCGAGACTGCGGCACAAACTTCTCCAAAAAGAGAATGGAGAATTCCTTCCATGTAAGTGTTACATCACCGATCGGCCTGCACCTCTCATAAGTCTCCCACCATCTGAAGGAAGCTCCAGAAAACTGAAAAGTAGTGAATGAGACCCCACTAGTCTCCAAAATACCCGTTGTCCGAAGCATCCGCTGGCACTTATCCAGAAAACCTTGAGCATCCTTTGACTCAACACCGCTAAATGATGGAGGTCGAAGCCTCCCAAATCTCTCAAGTCTCCTCTGCTCATCATCTTCCATAACGGGGACTATCGGGGCTTGAACAACTACAGCCGGCTGGGCTGGTAGTGCCCCCGGTATCTGAAGTCCATGTACTACCTGATATGGAGTACGGGCTACAGGGGTATGAGTACCTCCCCCGGCCTGAGAAGTGGCAGGTGCGGCCTGAGCCGAAACTACCTGAACAAGACCAGTACACACTGTCAATATCTGGGCCAAAGTCACCTGAAGGCTTGGAATCTCAATGGGCATAGTTGGTTCATGAGCTGGTCATGCCGGCTCAGCTATATATGGAATCTGCTCCTGAGCTGGAGCAACTGGTGGTACTACAGGTGCTGGTCCAACTGTGGTACGAGCTACACCTCGGCCCCGGCCTCTACCACGACCCCGGCCTCTCGCGGCCCTAACTGGTGGCACTGGTGGTTGACCGTCCGATCCGTTAGTACGTGTTCTCACCATCTTTGAGAGAATAAAATAACATAATTTTAGTTTTTCCAGAATCAACAAGTTCGCACGATAGAATACAAGAAAATAAAAATTTCCTAATGGTTCGGTAGCCTCCCGAAGATAAGTACAGGCGTCTCTGTACCGATCCGCAAGACTTTACTAAACCTTCTCATGACTCGTGAGACCTATGTAACCTAGGCTCTGATACCAAATTGTCACGACCCAAAAATCTCACCCGTCGTGATGGCGCCTATCTTAATACTAGGCAAGCCGACAACCTTAATAAGCCAAATTTTCTCTCTTAAGTTTGATAATATAAAATTTGAATTTCATAGAAAACCACACAAATTACTGACATAAAATACATTCCCAAAATCGGGTGTCACTGAGTACATAAGCATCTATGCATTACAAGTCTGGAAAACACGGTCTATAATAATCTGAGACCAAATACAATAAACAAAAGGGTAGGGAAGGAGAGACAAGGTGTGCAAAATATGGCAGCTTCTTCCCAATCTCCAAAAAATCGACTGTGTGAAAGAAATAACACCCACTGTATCCGGGATCACTTGGATCTGCACACGAAGTACATGGTGTAGTATGAGTACAACCAACTCAATAAGTAACAATAACAAATAAAGAACTGAAAGTAGTGACGAGCTTCTCAGCTAAGTCCAAATAGAGTACTTTCCAATATAAAAGGGTAGGCATGCTCTCAAGTTCAACATTTAAGATTTCACTGAAATTTCATATCATGTTTGACTGAAACAGAAAATAATGTTTTTCCAAAATAGTGATATATGATAGCTGAAATGCAGCAAATAATGAAATCAATGCATCCTTTCAGAGTAACAGTTACTCAGTTCTCCCATTTACTCTAACCTCACAATCACTCTTTTCTCACAATCACTCTTCCTCACAATCATTCATCACTCGGCACTCGGCACTCGCATTTGGCACCCGCACTCGGCACCCGCACTCGGTAGGTACCTACGCTCACTGGGGGTGTGTACAGACTCCGGAGGGGCTCCTTCACTCCAAGCGCTATATCAAGCCAATGGCATAAATTAATTAAAGATGTTGCGGCGTGCAACCCGATCTATAAATATCCTCATAATTAGGCCCTCGGCCTCACTCAGTCATCAACCTCTCCAGTTTCTCGGTCTCTTAGAAATCATGATAAGCAGCCCAACAACAATGATGTGAAGAACCAATAATGAATAAGAGAGACTGAGGTAAAAATGTGCAAATAAAATTGTGACTGAGTGCAAAACAACAATTTAGCAAATAATTTCACAAGTACACGACCTCTGTGGGTCCCAACAGTGTAAACATATGATTTAAACATGATTCATAGATCAATTTCTCTAATACGGGAAAAAATGTACGGATATCAATAGATTTTTCAACTACACAGTTCCATGAAATTGACCAAGTCATAATTCCTTTGGTGCACGCCCACACCCGTCACCTAGCATGTGCATTACCTAAAAACCAATAACATAATACGTATTCCAGGGTTTCATACCCTCAGGACCAAATTTAGAACTGTTACTTACCTCAAACCGTGTAATTTTTTATTCTACAATGTCTTTGTCTCGTGAATTGGCCTCCAAACGCCTCAAATCTAGCCACAAATAATTTGATTTAGTCATTAATATTTATTAGGATTAATTCCATAAGAAAATACTAATTTCTCATAAAAATCCAAAATTTAACTCAAAAATCGCCAGTGGGGCCCACGTCTCGGAACTCGACAAAAGTTACAAAATTCAGAAGCTCATTCAACCACGAGTTTAACCATACCAATTTTACCAAATTCCGACCTCAACTCGACCTCCAAATCTTCAAATCTTACTTTCAAATCCCTAAGTTCAAATCTCCGATTTACACCTCAAAAACATGTAATCTAGTCGGATTATTCGATGATAATTCAATATTATGAAGTAGAAATGATCACAAGTGACATACCTCAAGATTTCCCGTGAAAACCTCGCTTAAAATCGCCCAGCCCGAGCTTGAAATGCCCAAAAATGGAAAAAGCTCGGAAGCCCCCTATTTTTGTACTGCCCAGGGGTTTCCGCGTCTACGGGATTTTGTGTGCATCTGCGGACACGCTTCTGCGAGGAGCTGTCCGCTTTTGCGAAGCTACCTCACACATCGTCCTTGCTCTTTTTCGATCAAACGCCCGCAGGTGCAGGGCCACTTCTGTGGCTACCTTGCCGCTTCTGCGATCGAAGCCCCAACCACGCCTAGGCGCATATGCGATGGAAGGTTCGCTTCTGCGAGCTCGCACCTGCGATGGAAATTCCGCAGGTGCGATTACATCAGATGGTAGAAAGCTTCAGATTTTCTTCTAAGTCTGAATTCAATCTGTTAACCCTCCGAAACTCACCCGAGGCCCTTGGGACCTCAACCAAATAAACCAACAAGTCCTAAAACACCATACGAACTTAGTCGAACCCTCAAATTACCTCAAATACTAAAACCACGAATCATACCCTAATTCAAGCATAATGAACTTTGAAATTTCAAGTTTTCACAAACGTCGCCGGAACCTATCAAGTCCGATTGACCTCAAATTTTGCACACATGTCATAAATGACATAACATACCTATTAAAATTTTCAGAATCGAATTTTGACCCCGATATAAAAAAGTCAACCCCCCGGCAAACTTTTCAAAATTTTGACTTTCGCCATTTCAAGCCTAATTCCACTACGGACCTCAAAATAATTTTCCGGACACGCTCCTAAGTCCAAAATCACCATACGGAGCTATTGGAATCTTCCGTATTAAATTCTGAGGTCATTTACACATAAGTCAATATTTGGTCAACTCCTCCAACTTAAGTTTTCAATTATAATACTAAGTGTCTCATTTCACTCCGAAATCCTTCCGTACCCGAACCAACTAACACGTTAAGTCATAAAATAACTGTAAAGCATAACTTGAGCAGTAAATGGGAAAATGGGGTTATAATACTCAAAAGGACCGATCGGGTCGTTACAAGACCAAACAAGTCCTAATTCCCTCAAGTAAAAGTTAAATATGATACTTACCTTTTTCCGCAATCAAATCAATACTCAACCACGGGTTTTACTTTCGAACAAGCCTCCAAACCAACCGAATCTAGCCAATTATCGTTTGAACAATACAAAATAAGC
The DNA here is from genome assembly GCF_000390325.3 of Nicotiana tomentosiformis. Lineage (NCBI taxonomy): Eukaryota > Viridiplantae > Streptophyta > Magnoliopsida > Solanales > Solanaceae > Nicotiana > Nicotiana tomentosiformis. The sequence continues at coordinate 82,543,689 of NC_090822.1, read as the reverse complement.
TTTAGAAACTACCAACGAATGAAAAAGGTTCAATTTTGATCATTTTTTAAAAAGTCAAAAAAGCCAACCCTAGGCTCGCTTGGTCGAATATATTCACCCTTGAGCCCGGATATATAATTTATTTTGAAATTCAACCTCAATTTGAGGTCTAAATCTTAATTTTCTAAAATCCCTAGATTCTACTCAAAACACCTAATTTCTTCATTGGAATTCATGGATTTGATGATAAAATTCATGGAAAAGTAATTAAAATTTATTGAAAACTAGTTAAAGTTCCTTACCAATAAATTTGGGAAGACAATGCTCTTCAAATATTGCCTCTAGAGTGTTTAGAGTTGAAAAATGTTATAAAATGAGCTAAGTCCCGACTTTCCCATCTTTTATCTAGCTGCAGACGTATGTTCGCAGTTACGATGTCCAAAATTGTGAAGCACTGATTGAAAATGCGACCAATGTGACAGACATACAAGAGTCACAAATGCATCTTGACTTTCCCATCTTTTACCCAACTGTAAATGTCGCAATTGCAAACTCTTGTTTGCAATTATGATGTCCACAGTTGCGAAGCACTGATCACAAAGAGACCAACGCGACGCACATGCAAGAGTCGCAAATGCGACAAAACCTTCACATTAGCAAAGAACATCCCCGTCGCAAATGCGAGCCAAACTTTGCCAATGTGAAGCTGCTCTACCTATCACGGTATCGCAAATGCGACACAAGGACCGCAAAAGCGATCCTAGACTAGATCGCAAAAGTGAAAGTTTGTTCGCAAATGTGAACCCCAGCCCCCAGTGCACACTTCACATTTGCGAGGATTACATTGCAAATGCGAGGCTCGCAATTGCTATCAGGTTCTCGCAAATGCGAGACATGTAACTTTAAACCACAAACAACTGAGAACCGCCAGTTCCAAATCGATCCGTAATGCATCCAAAACTCACCCGATCCCCTCGGGCTCCAAACCGAATATGCACACAAGTGTAGTATTATTATACAAACTCACTCTGTACCTCAAACCATCAAAATAACATCAAATAAAAAGAATCGATCATCAAAACACAAGATTTCAACTTAAAACTCAAATTTCACAATCTTTCACATAATGTTCCGAAATGTGCTCGGGTTACCCGGGATCCCAACCAAGCATACGTACAAGTCCAAAAATACCATACGAACCTACCAGAATTGTCAAAATACCAACCCGAGATCGTTTACCAAAAATATTTATCATGGTCAACACAAACCTCATTTTAAGTCAAAATTACTTTTTCCTCAAAATGTTGCGTAAAAGCTTTCCGAAAAAATGACACGAACCATGTACGCAAACCAATAAATATCAAATGAAGCTATGAGAGGTCTCAAAATACGGAAATTAAGGCTAGTACTCAAAAGAACCTATCGGGCCGTCACATTCTCCACCTCTAAAAGAAAAGTTCATCCTCGAATGGACATAAAAGTGTACCCGCAGTGGTAAAAAGTGGGGCTTCTCTATTGCACTTTCACAGAAAGAAAACTCCTAGATCTCAACTTACGATCCTGCCGGTCCAGAATAGCCATTGGCTCTTCTTCATAGGTCAAGTTCTCATCAAGCTGCACCGTGATCCTCATGGTACTTTTGAAGCATTGAATCCTGAAATACCGGATGTACCCCTTCTATGCTAGGAGGAAATGCAAGCCTATAAGTAACCTCCTCAACTCTCTCTAGGATCTCAAACATGCCAATAAACCTCGAGCTCAACTTGCCTTTCTTCACAAACCTCAGCATGCTCTTCATAGGCGACACTTAGAGAAGAACCTTCTCACCTGCCATGTAGGCCACATCGCAAACCTTCCGGTCCTCATTAATCTTTTTCCTGGACGGAGCTATACAAAATCGTTCTTGAATCACCTTAACCTTTTCCAAAGCATCACAGACCAAATCAGTGCCCAACAATCTAGCCTCACTGAGCTTAAACTAACCAATTGACGAACGACTTTGCCTCCCATTGAAGGCCTTATGCGGAGCCATATGGATACTCGACTGATAGTTGTTGTTGTAGACAAACTCTGCTAGAGGTAAAAGTTGGTCCCACTGACCCTCGGAATCCATTGAGCATGCCCACAACATGTCCTTCAATATCTGAATAGTGTGCTCAGACTGTCTGTCTGTCTGTGGATGAAATGTGGTACTCAGCTCCACTTGTATGCCCAACTCACGTTGCATGATTCTCCAAAAATGTGATGTTAATAGGCACGGCGTGTAGGCGGATAATCTCTTGGATATAAATCTGAGCCAACCGCTCTGAAGAATAGGAAGTCATCACCGGAATAAAGTGTGCAGACTTAGTTAACCGGTCCATAATAACCTAGACTGCATCATATTTCCTCAAGGTCTGTGGTAAGCCTACCATAAAATCCATAATGATGCGCTCCCAGTTCCACTCAGGTATCTCCAATCTGTGAGTCAACCCACCCAATTTTTGATGCTCATATTTCACCTGTTGACAATTCAAACACTGAGAGACATAATCAACAATATCTTTCTTCATACTTCACCACCAATAGTGTTGTTTCAATTCACAGTACATCTTCGTGAAACCTGGGTGAATGGAATAATGAAAAAAATGAGCCTCTTCAAGGATCAACTCTCTCAACCCATCAACATTTGGAACATAAATCCGGCCTTGAAGCCGGATAACACCACCATCTCCAGTCATAACCTCCTTAGCACCACCCCGATACACCGTGTCCTTCAACACCAACAAATGAGGATCATCAAACTGACGTGCCTTGATACGCTCCAACAATGATGATTGTGCCACAACACAAGAAAGAACCCAGATAGGCTCTAAAACATCCAACCTGATAAACTGATTGGCCAAATCCCGAACATCCATGGCTAGGGGTCTATCCACTACCAGTAAATATGCCAAATCGCCCATACTCTCTGCCTTCCTACTCAATGTATCGGCTACTACATTTACCTTCCCCGGATGATATAATATGGTGATATTATAGTCTTTCAACAACTCTAACGATCTCTGCTGCCATAAATTAAGATCCTTTTGCTTGAACATGCGTTGAAGACTCTAACGGTCGGTATAGACCTCACATGGAACGTTGTATAGATAGTGCTTCTAATTCTTCAGCGCGTCAACAATGGCTGCCAACTCTAAGTCATACACCGGGTAATTCTTCTCATGAACCTTCAACTGAAAAGATGCGTAGGCAATCACTCTACCGTCCTACATTAACAACGCACCAAGCCCAATATGTGATGCATCATAATATAAAGTGTAGGATCCCGAAGCTGTAGGCAACACCAACACTAGGGCTGTAGTCAATGAAGTATTAAGATTCTGAAATCTCACCTCACGCTCACCGAACAATCTGAAAAGAGCACCCTTCTGGTTCTATGTCATGCCCCGAACCTGGGGGCGAGACCGGCACTCGGTGCCTCACCTATCCTCGCGTACCAACTTGCGACTATGGGACTCTCCACATATAATGTCATACTTTGGCCATGGGCCACATTGCAAGACAATTGCAAATACTGACTAAATATAAATAAAAAGCTGGGCCGACAAGGCCGTCATAACTACAACAGCTGACAATCCAACAAAATGTACATAAAAGGCCTACAAGCGCAACATAATGCATTAACTGATAGGATATGTGTACAAGCCTCTACTGATGGATATACTGTGATCGGAACAAGGCTCCGACCTACTCATAACATATATATATATATATATATATATATATATATATATATATATATATATATATATATATATATATATATATACACACACAAATATGTACGTAAAGTTCTAGACCCGGCAACTCCGAAGGGTATGGAGCTTACCGATCAAGCTGAACTTAGGCAAGACCTAATAAGGAGGTCTACCCGTCTGTCTGTCTGAACCTGCACGCATGAAATGCAGCGCCCCCAGAAAAGGGACGTCATATGAAATAATGTACCGAGTATGTAAGGAACTATACTAAAAACTGAAACTGAACTAATAATATAATAACTGAAAGCAACTGGAAGTCAATGATAATCTAAAGATATGCTTACCTACTGATACTGACTCAACTCTCTCAATATAGTAAGTAAAGTAGCTGTCCGGCCTTATAAGACTCGGTATATATATAACTACTCTGCCGTAGTAGACTCGCTCATAGGCGCTCGACCATACTAGGCTTTGTATCTCGGCCAACTGGGCTCGCTCGTAGGTGCTCGACCACAGTAGGCTCGGTATATAACTTACCATCTGATTAGAGGTTGCCCAATAGGGGCCTGCCCATCGATTATAGCTCGATGGTAATGAAAATACTGTAATACTGTATATATAGACTCTCCGATCTCTTGACTGGAAAAAGGAAATACTCAATTGAATATGAAATCCTGATAAGGAGAATATTGTAACTTACAAGACTAGGAAAATATACGTAAATTCCGGAATATGAATTTCTCTTTATGCCTCGTTATCAAACTCGTATAATTACGAGATCATGCTAAAATGAAGGAATGGCTTAGTCTTAACATACCTGGAGTAGGGAAAATCTGTATGATATTCTTGGAAGAGGTTGCACCGTACTCCTTTAGAATCGCAAAAACTCATGTTGCTTAAGATGCTATGAAATCTTTATTGGATTGCTTTATCCGTGAATTGCTTGAAATTGCTTAGAATTGGTTGAATTGCAAAATCTACCGTGCTTTAGAGAGTCTGCCATGAATTGCTTAAAAGATATGTATCTCTTAATTGCTAAAAGATATATAGATCTTTGAATTTACAAGGCTTATGTTATGACTAAGGACTAAGCCACATGTTACTAAATTTGCCACCTATCCACTAAATTGTAAGAGTCACAATTTGGACATGGCCTTGCTTCCACGTGACATCTTTGGTCTTTATCCAAAAGACCTTAATTAACTACTAATTAATAATTAACTTTGTTAATTTCCCCATTAACCAATAATTAACCAATTACCCACATACTTAAGAATTATCCCAAATTACTTAAAATATTGCTCATTTTTAGCATACCTTAAACACCTCACTATCATGTCCATTTGGTACCTTGTATGGTACTAGTCCATAAATACTGAGTATTTTAGCTCGGGCCATATTTTATCCCAAAATGTCAAACTTCAACGAAATTCATTTTCTTTGATTTGCTTACCCTCTCACCTTCACCAATTTACTCATCACTTGTTTAAAAATAGCATAGTGCTTATAATCATGAAATAATATCATTCCCGAACTTGCGTCATTTAACTTACGACGAAACTTTATCGTACGAAAATGCGGTATGTAACATCATTCCCCCCTTTGGAACATTCGTCCTCGAATGTTGACTGATATACTTATCATTTTCATAACTTATGTACTCTGAATACTTATTACTTTCCTTTCCATCTAAGCAACCGTTCTGCGAATAATTCTAAGGGCCAGGGCATTCCCCTCTTTAAGCTTCTTTCTCACACCACGACTTGTAGTCAGAATCCTTATAGTCTCGTAACTGTTGCTACCTTCTATCATCGATTCGTTTATCCATCCATATGACTTTACTGCCATAACTCTTACTTTGATTTATCGTTATTGAGGGCTGCTACCAAACTTCAGGTTTCTTTCGTTGCTTATCCTATATGCAATAAACTAAGTCCTTTAATGCCCCCTCATTACTGTTCATCTTAATAATGACGACCTAATCTCATTTCATACTTTGTGACCTTTGTCCATCCATTGTTGATTCATCTTAATACCGATTACTTGGCCTCTTATGTAACACTACCGCTTGGCTCACGTCTCATCGGGGAACATTTGAAGTGACTTTCCTAATCCACTTAGGGGTGATATTGTACTTCAATGACCATATTTTATAGCATTTCAATGTGATTCACTTATTTTAATCTCGTACAATCCATGAAATCCTCTTCAAATAATTACTCATTCGAAGGCCTAAACGTCATCTTTTATCTATCGCAATCACACCCTTATTTCACTACCAGGGCAGTATTCCATCTCTTCTAAATGCTACTAGTCATAGACTCCTTTGAGCTTATTCAGGAACCCATCAGCTCTCTCTCATTTTTGTGGGCTTAATCCCGAGAGCTTATCCATTCTCGGCACCTTCTCACTCGCCCTTTCTTTATCCTTACTCTTGTCTTCCTACAATCTTGTCGCTCAACCATACTTTAGCTTGTGACCCATACATATCCATTTATACTACTCGCAGCCTTCCTTCAACTTCCTTGCACCATTGATTTCCTTGTGTTATTCTGGAACATCAAGTGAGACATCACATCGTCTCTAACTCTTCTTTTACTTTCTTAACTAGACCTCTCGATACCTAGAAACCATAGGCTATAAGATATGCCACTGACGATGCCGCTATCATTCTTAGATATTGAATCCCCGCGGTTCTAGCCTTCTTTCCGAAGTATGGACTATTTCCAACCTTCTATATCTGAGTATCTCGTATGTTGTTCACTTTTACCTTACTTACCTTAAAATCTTGCATCACATCTTCTATCTCTTTCATCACCTCCTTTCCACATAGGTATAATTCATATTCACAACTTAATGTTCTATTATAATACTTGCACCTCTGGTGTATACACAATCCGGTGAGAGCTTCATACCGACTTCTTATAAGGTTGGTACTTCTTCTAACTGGCTTACTTATAGATCCATTATAGAATATGGTTGTTGCATTATCTCTCTTGCACCTCTGATATTAAGAGTGATTCTGCCATGTTCTCAAGCACAATTTCTATAATTTTATAGGTCCAATAATCAGACTCCTAATTTACTTCGTTGTTGTAACTCTTTAGTTTCCTCTTCCTTCTGATCAACCTTTATGTAGGCTTAAGCTATCTTCCGATCTGTGGCTCATGGCAGTTTTTATTACTTTAGCCCTTCATGGACGCTATGGAATATCCACGATACAATCTTATAACAATTCAATCTTTAGTCTATGACCTGGGCTCAATTCTTTCTTTTAACCTATATCGGAATCTTCTACGGTTGTATGATTGTCAACATATATGCCGCATGGATAATACTCCAAAATCTTAGGCACATTTATTATGTAATTATCTCTGGATCATTGATCGAATAATTCCTTTCATTCCTTCTCAAATTTCTTTAAATGCAAGCAATTGCTTTTCCTGGTCGTTCTGGCTCCTTGTTACGTACATACTTAGCTAATTTTAGTGCCCACACATATTGAAATTCCATACAACCCATATGATCTTGAATATCACCTTTTTATTTTATATATATATAATTTTTTTTCTTCTTCCCGTTTATTAGCCACGATAGGTGCCACCTGCTGATGGAGTGCATACAATGTTGTTGTGAGACTGTTGTTACATGACCATTTCCTCTTTAGGTGACTGTGCTTGGTTAAAGCCTTCTTCCTTATTTCCTCCGCTAGTCTTTCATTGTAGTACTTAGGGAGGACCCTCTGATTCTTGCAAGGTTGCGAGCTTATTACATCGTATACTCGATAGAATTTTTGATGTTCGTACTCACATATAAAATTCCTTAGTTACTTACCTCCATACTTATATGATTGTACGGTTGCTCCCGAACTGAAGTTTTGACTGTCTTCCCTTAACATTCATATGGTATCTTTAACTACCCCAACTCCTATCCGAATATTTTTGAAGGTCACGATGTCATAACTGCGAGACTGAATTCCCTATGTTGGGGTTCACTCCGTTTATCTTGCACGATCTATTGATTTGTCTGTATTCTCTTGTCTAGCCATAACTGGGCTCTTCCTGAATCAACTACTAACTACTCATTGGCTCATTCTCATATCAATATTCTGTGTAATCTTTCATGGGTCATTTCCTTTATCTTAACTTACGTCCTGCACTGGCTCCTTATCTATAAATAACATCTCATGAAGGAACCCTTACCTCCTCTCCTTGACGTCGTGTTTGCATAATGTTCTGGAATCGTAGCGTATCTGCAAGACTTGAATAAGTGAATTCTTATCCCTTTCTCATTCTTATCACATTCTTCCTTTACCATTTCCATACTTACTAGAACCACTTAATTATGACCTAATGCCTCATCACACCATATTCCCCCCTTTAGGGGAGAAGTAAGATTTAGTGCTACGATGATCGACGTATAGATGTTTTACCCTCTCATCTTTGGCATATTTTCACATCATCGATGATCCGTATTCGCCTCGCGGTAATCCTTCAGTACCAAGGATAACGAAATTCCTCACTCGCAAGAGTGACACTTAGTGTAACTGGCACATTACAGCCCTTTAAGCTTAACTTTACTCACCTTGCTTGTTTTAGGGAAGCGTCTTCCTAAATGGCTATTCTCTGAATTTCTCATGAATCTTCTTCTATTTTCCACTCTATTATCGCCGAAACAAAATCTAAAATTCTCATGATGCTGACTATTATCCAATCACTCAGTCCCTAATTCATGTTTAGTTTATCTTGTTCACCAGCCCATACTGATTTCTATTGTTTTGGAGTCTAACGTTTCCTTCCGGTAGTCGCGTTGGAGTTACGAACTTATTTCTTGAAATAAGGATATGACTTTATGGCCTATACTCTTTTGTTATCTCAAGGCCTGTCACCTCTCATCTTTTCCTTCAATTGATTATAGACTCTGTAATACTGTCATCTTTTTGATCCACCGTTGTCATCCATGTATCATATCTTACTCATAATGCTTCATTAACTCTTTTCTTATTTCCCGCTAACATTTATGTCTATCACTTTATTCTGAAAACTCGAACAAGACATTCTTTTGCTTTTAGCTCCCCTTGCTCCATCCAGTGGCTCTTGGGGTTGCTTAACGTTCTCGCTCTACTAGGGACGCGAGCCACACTAAGGTAATATTTATCCCTTCCAGGCTTTTCGTACCACTTCTAATTGTAATATTCTAGAGTGCACCATCTGGGTGCCTCACAAGGAGATCTATTAGTACCTTTGTAATATCCTTCAAAAATGCCAACTAACACAAACAATCCATTTACCATTATGGGTTACTCTAACCCCATCCGGATCCTAATATCCTATCCTTTTCTTAAACTACACATGTTAGCCCCCAATAAGGTATAACTGAGGTGGGTGTGGCCAATTTTACATACGTCCGTTATTGTTGAAGGTAAGTCACAATGCTTATACTTTTCTGTCGGAGTTGAAAATACCGGTAATATTTATTAATTGGGTACCTCGTATCCTTTTCATCTTGCTCCTTTTACTTGTTGAAGCTCGTATCTATCTTCTGAACCTCTCATTGCCTTTCACCATAGAGATGGCTAGATATTCTTGCCTTAAGGCTCCTTATCAAGAAACTTACACGTAAGGTACACAAATGTTCTGCCGAAGACCTAACATTTATCCATCATAGGAATGATGCTAACTCGAGTTTCTCTAACTCAACTCTTCCACAGCTATATCTCTACCAACCATCTTTCTGGATGTAGGTATCGTCGTATTATGAATTAAATAGAGTTTAGGAAATTGAGTTCTTACAACGGAGCTCCACCACACGATCTAGAGTAAGAAGAAAGAGTGACAGTCTTAAATTCCCTGTAGCCTCCTGCTTATAAATGTGGTGCATGACACACCCATAAACAAGACTCTACTAGACACGACTTGTAGACTCCCTAGGACAAAATTGCTCTGATACCACTTTTGTCGGCCCCGAACCTGGGGGCGAGAACGGCACTCGGTGCCTCACCTATCCTCGCGTACCAACTTGCGAATAAGGGATTCTGAACATATAATGTCATACTTTGGCCATGGCCCACATTGCAAGACAACTGCGAATACTGACTAAATATCAATAAAAGGTCGGGCCGACAAGGCCGTCACAACTACTATAGTTGACAATACAACAAAATGTACATAAAAGGCCTACAAGCCCAACATACTGCATTAACTGACAGGATATTTCTACAAGCCTCTACTGATGGATATACTATGATCGGAACAAGGCTCCGACCTACTCATAACATATATATATATATATATATATATATACAAAAATGTACGTAAAGCTCTAGACCCGAAAACTCTGAAGGGTATGGAGATTACCGATCAAACTGAACTTGGGCAACACCTAATAAGGAGATCTACCCGTCTGTCTATCTGAACCTGCACGCATGAAATGCAGCACCCCCAGAAAAGGGACGTCAATACGAAATAATGTACCGAGTATGTAAGACACTATACTAAAAGCTAAAACTGAACAGATAATATAATAACTGAAAGCAATTGGAAGTCAATGATAATCTAAAGATATGCTTACCTGCTGATACTGACTCAACTCTCTCAATATAGTAAGTAAAATAGTTATCCGGCCTTATAAGGCTCAGTATATATATAACTTCTCTGCCGTAGTAGGCTCGCACATAGGCGCTTGACCATACTAGGCTTTGTATCTCGGCCAACTGGGCTCGCTCGTAGGCGCTCAGCCATAGTAGGCTCGGTATATAACTTACCATCTGATCAGAGGTTGCCCAATAGGGGCCTGCCCATCGATTATAGCTCGATGGTAATGAAAATATTATAATACTGTATATATAAACTCTCTGCTCTCTTGACTGGAAAAAGGAAATACTCAATTGAATATGAAGTCCCGATAAGGAGAATATTGTAATTTACAAGACTAGAAAGTATACGTAAATTCCGGAATATGAATTTTTCTTTATGCCTCGTTATCAAACTCGTGTAATTACGAGTTCATACCAAAATGAAGGAAGGGCTTAGCCTTAACATACCTGGAGTAGGGAAAAATCTGTATGATATTCTTGGAAGAAGTTGCACCGTACTCCTTTAGAATCGCAAAAACTCACATTGCTTAAGATGCTATGAAGTCATTGTTGAATTGCTTTATCCGTGAATTGCTTGAATTGCTTGAAATTGCTTAGAATTGCATGAATTGGTTGAATTGCAAAATCTACCGTACTTTGGAGACTCTGCCATGAATTGCTTGCAAGATATGTATCTCTTAATTGCTAAAAGATATGTAGATCTTTGAATTTACAAGGCTTATGTTATGACTAAGGACTAAGCCATATATTAATAAATTTGCCACCTATCCACTCAATTGTAAGAGTCACAATTTGTACATGGCCTTGCTTCCACGTGACATCTTTGGTCTTTATCCAAAAGACCTTAATTAACCACTAATTAATAATTAACTTTGTTAATTCCCCCATTAACTAATAATTAACCAATTACCCACATACTTAAGAGTTATCCCAAATTACTTAAAATATTGCTCATTTTTAGCATACCTTATACACCTCACTATCGTGGCCATGTGGTACCTTGTATGGTACTAGTCCAATAATACCAGGTATTTTAGCTTGGGCCATATTTTATCCCAAAATGTCAAACATCGATGAAATTCATTTTCTTCGATTTGCTTACCCTCTCACCTTCACTAATTTACTCATCACTTGTTTAAAAATAGCATAATGCTTATAATCACGAAATAATTTCATTCTTGAACTTGCGTCTATTAACTTACGACATAACTTTATCGTCTGAAAATGCGGGATGTAACATTCTACTTGGTCAATGGGGCTAAGATAGATGAAAACCCTTCCACGACAGGTCGATAATTACCTGCCAAACCCAAGAAGCACCGATATCTCTGTAGCTGATGTAGGTCTAGGCCAATTCTGAACTGCCTCAATCTTCATAGGATCCACCTTAATGCCCTCAAAATATAAAACACGGCCCAATAATACAACCGATTCCAACTAGAACTCACACTTCGAATACTTGGCGTATAACTGACGATCCCTCAAATTCTGAAGCAAAATCTAGATATATTGCTCATGCTCCTCTCTACTACGAGAGTAAGCCAAGATATCATCAATGAAGATGATCACGAAGGAATACAGATAGGGCTTGAACACCAGTTTCATCAAATCTATAAAGGTTGTTGGGCATTAGTCAAGCCAAATGACATCACCAAGAACTCACAATGACCATACCGAGTCCAAAACGCTGTCTGAGGGACATCCGATGCCCTAATCTTCACTTGATGGTAGCCATATCTGAGTTAATCTTGGAAAACACTTTGGCACCCTGAAGTTGGTCAAATAATTCATTAATCTTCGGCAAGGGACACCTGTTTTTGATACCTTGTTCAACTGCCGATAATCTATGCACATTCGTATCGATTCGTCCTTCTTCTTCACAAACAACATCGGTGCACCCCAAGGCGAGACACTAGGTCAATCCTACAACTACTTCTTCAATTCTTTCAACTCAACTGGGGCTATATGGTATGGTGGAATAGAAATAAGACTAGTACCCACAACCAAGTCAATGCAAAAGTTGATATCTTTGTCGGGTGACATGCCTGTAAAGTCTGTAGGAAACACCTGGAACTCACACACTACCGGAACTTAATATATGGAAGCTATCTCTATACTAGAATCACGGATATAAACCAAATACACCAAACACCCCTGCTCGACCATACGACGGGCTTTCACATATAAAATGACCTTGCTAGTAGAATGACCAGGAGTACCTCTCCACTCCAATCAAGGCAACCCCATCATAGCTAATATTGCAATCTCGGCATGATAATCCAATATAGCATGATATGGTGATAACCAATCCATGCCTGTAATCATATCGAAATACATAATATCAAGTAATAGAAGGTCAACCATAGTCTCGTAGTTCCTATAGCGACCATACATGAATGATAGACCTGATCCACCATAATAGAATCCCTAACGGGCGTAGACACATTAACAAGAGCACTCAAAGAATTATGAGACATATCCAAATATGAAGCAAAATAAGATGACATATACGAATAAGTGGAACCTGAATAAAACAAGACTTATGCATCTCTATGGCAAATTAGAACAATACATGTGATGACCGCATCAAACGACTTCACCTTAGGTCTAGCTAGGAATGTATAGCAACGGGGCTGAGCCCCACCAATATGACCTCCACCTCTCTGACGGCCTCTCCCTAGTTGGCCTCCACCTCTTATGGCCGAACCTCCACCTATGGCGGGCTAACCCAACCTCTAGTTGTCTGAGCGGGTGGTGGAGTAACTGGTGTCTAAATCATGGCACGAGTACCCTATTGTGGTCTGCTGGTCCTTAATCTAGAACAATATGTCCTGATATGACCTGCATATTCGCACTCATAGCAACCCTACGACTGGCATAACTGCTGAGTCTGAGACGTCCCTGATGACCCAAAGGACCGTCATAGTACCTCTGTGGTGATGGTGCACTAATAGGAGCTATAGGTGTACTGAATACTGTGTAACTACTCGATCGGTCATTTTGAGAATTTAAGTCTCGTTTGGTGGCATAAGGCCCTAATCAGCTTGATACGAAGGCCTGAGCCCTAACCCAAATGAGAGTTGAATTCAAATTTCGGATGATTCGGAGTGACTGAGACACTTAGTCCCTAAAACAGAAGCTGAAGCCTTAGGATTTTGACCGTAGTTGGAACTATGTGAAGACAACTCCGGAACGGAGTTTCGTCGGTTCCGTCAGCTCCGTTGGGTGATTTTGGACTTAGGAGCATGTCCGAACTGTGAATTTGAAGTCTGTAGCTGATTTAGGCTTGAAATCGCGGAAGTCAAATTTTTGGAGATTTTGACCGGAAGTGTACTTTTTAATATCGGGGTAGGATTCCGATTTCGGAAGTTGGAGTAGGTCCATAATGTTGAATATGACTTGCTTGCAAAATTTGACGTCATTCCGGGTTGATTTGATAGATTTCGGCATCGGTTGTAGAAATTTGAAGTTTCAAGTTTATTAAGTTTGAATTAAAGGGTGATTCGTGTTTTTAGCATTGTTTGATGTGATTTGAGGGCTCGACTAAGTCCGTATGGTGATGTAGGACTAGTTGGTATATTTTGTTGAGGTCTCGGGGGCCTCGGGTGTGTTTCAAATGCTTAACGGATTGAGATTTGGACTTGTGTAGTTGCTGAAGCTTTCAAGCTTCTGGTGTAATCGCACCTACGGTGGGGTGGCCGCAGGTGCGGACTCGCACATGCAGAAAGAGGAGCGCAGGTGCGGTTTGGTCAAGCTTGGTCTGTGGGCACAGGTGCGAGATTGGCCTACAGAAGCGGAACCGCATCTGCGGAAGATTGAGCGTAGAAGAGGACGGGGCCTGGTGCGTGAGTACTGTAGAAGCGGAAGATATCCGCAGGAGTGGGCGCGCAGGTGAGGCCCTTTGCTCGCAGATACGGAGCAGCCTCTTAAGTCATTTGCGCACCTGTGAGGGTAATTCCTCAGATGCGGCATTGTAGGTGAGACCGGTGGTCCGCAGATGCAGTAATGATTGGGCAGAACCTTTTTAAGCGAGGCTTCAAGATATTTGGCCATTTTATTCATTTTTGAGCTCGGGTTGGCAATTTCTTGAGAGCAATTTCGAAGGGATTTTGTGAGGTAAGTTCCTTGTATTTATTTTGATCAATAATCTTACTTCCCCAATTATTTTTCCACCTAGCTAGTGTGTATATAAGGTGGAATTTGGTAGTTTGAGGCTAGGTGGCCCATTGACATTCATCACATCTTTTCACCAACTCATTTGAATCCTTGTAGAGAGTAGGCCAATAATAACCACAACTTAGGACTTTAGCCGCCGTTCTCGCTCCACTATGATGACCACCATATGGCGAAGAATGAGAAGCCCCAAGAATATCACCCTACTCTTCTTTCGTCACATACCTACGAATCACCCCATCCGTGCAAATCCGGTAAAGGTATGGTTCATCCCAATAGTAGTCTTGGCAATCCCTCTTGAGCTTCTTCTTTTGGGTTGAAGAGAATTCATCCGAAATGATACCACTCACAAGAAAATTTGCCAAATCCGCGAACCACGGCACCTCTTTCATTTAAAGTTCCATGAAGTTGTTCATTGAGGAAATAGTCATTGATTTCAAGGCCATCATGTGGCCTCCCCTCCTCCTCCAAACGAGACAAGTGGCCTGCCACTTGATTTTCACTTCCATTCTTATCTTGGATGTCACTATCAAACTCTTGAAACAAATGCACCCATCTCATCAACCAATATTTAGATTTCTTTTTAATCATAAGATAGCAAAGTGTCGCATGATCCGTGTGAACAATAACTTTGGCACGCATCAAGTACGGGTAGAACTTACAAAATAACAAGGAGATCTTTCTCTGTAATGTTATAATTGACTTGAATGCTATTCATGGTCTTGCTAGCACAGTAAAGCGGATGAGAAACTTTGATGATACGTTGCCCCAAAATAGCCCCAACCGCTACATCACTTGCATCACACATGAGCTCAAACGGCAAACTCAAATTTGGATATGTAATGATAGGAGTAGTTGTCAACTTAAGCTTTCATTGTTCAAAATGTCTCATACAATCATCATTGAAATGAAACTTGGCATCCTTCTCAAGGAGCTTGCACAACGGGTTCCCCACTTTAGAGAAATATTTGATAAATCACCGGTAGAAACTCGCATGGCCCAAGAAACTCCGCACACCCTTCACCGAGGTGGGGGTGTAAGCTTATAAATAATGCCAATCTTCACTTTGTCCACTTCAATACCATTCTTCAAAATCTTATGTCCAAGGACAATGCCTTCCTCAACCATGAAATGATATTTCTCCCAATTGAGTAACATAGTTGTTTCCTCACATCTAGCCAACACATTTTCCAAATTATCAAGGCAATCATTAAAAGAATCTCCAACCACCGAAAAGTCATCCATGAAGACCTCTAGGTAGTCTTCCACCATATTCATGAAAATAGCCATCATACATTGTTGAAAAGTCATCAGTGCATTGCATAAACCAAAAGGCATCCATTTGAAAGCAAAAGTACCATATGGACATGTAAAAACAGTTTTTTCTTGATCTTCCGGAGCAATAAGAATTTAGTTGTAGCCCAAGTACCCATCAATAAAACAATAGAAAGCACGGTCGACCAATCTATCAAGCATTTGATCCATGAAAGGAAGAGGAAAGTGATCTTTCCTTGTGACTTTGTTGAGCTTACAATAATCTATACAAATTCTCTAATTGGTGACCATTCTTGTAGGAATAAACTCATTCTTATCATTGGTAACAACCGTCATGCCCCCTTCTTTGGGACACATTGAACCGGAGAAGTCCATAAACTATCAAAAATGGGGTAGACAACTACAACATCCAACCACTTGATAATTTCTTTTTTGACCAACTCTTGCATATCTTCATTGGGTTTTCTTTGATGTTCAATGGACGGTTTGGCACCATCCTCCAATTTGATATTATGCATGAAAAATGCGTGGCTTATACCCCGAAGTCTGCCAAAGTCCACCCAATGGCTTTCTTCCTCTTTTGCAACATCACCAATGTTGCAATACCGAAGGTGAGGTAGAAATGGTTTTAACTCTAATGTTCGTGGTTCTTCAATCGAAGGCTTTGTAGGAGGAGTCTTCCTATTCTAAAGATAAAGATAACTACCGGGTTGCATAGTTGTAAGACCCCATTCCTTGCAAAGAGTTCACGCATTCCATGAAACCATCCATCTCATCATTATCAAAGTTGAGCAAAATGGCTTCCAACATATCACCAACATTGATTGTAGTACTTGTGTCATTAATAATTACATCGGTCACCAAGTCCACAAAATAGCACACTTCATTGCTATTTTGTGGACGTATAGACTTGCACACATGGAATACCACTAGTCATCACCAACCCAAAAAGTGAGTTATCCAGATTCCACATCACAAATGGCCTTACTCGTAGCAAGTAAAGGCCTCCCAAGAATGATAGGCACTTCATAGTCAACCTCATAATCTAGAATCAAAAAGTCCGCCGGAAGGATAAACCTATCAACTCGGACCAAGACATCCTCAATCACTCCCAATGCCCTCTTCACGGTACGATTGTCTATTTGCAACATCATAGATATGGGTCTTGTTTTCCCAATCCCCAAAGTTCTGAACACCGATTAGGGCATCAAATTGATACTTGCCCCAAGATTACAAAGAGATTTGGTAAAATCGGCACCTCCAATAGTACAAGGAATCGTGAAAGCACTACAATCCTCCAACTTAGGAGCCATGGAATGAACAATTGCACTCACTTGATGAGTGACCTTGATAGTTTCAAAATTCATCGACCTCTTCTTGGTCACAAGATATTTCATAACCTTGGTAAAACCGGGCATTTGTTCCAAAGATTCTACCAATAGCACATTGATGGAGAGACCTTTAGTTTATTTGAATAACCTACTTGAATTGATTTTCACCATTTTGCTTAGCAAGTCTTTAAGGGTTAGGAGATGGATTCTTTGGGAAGGGTGCCTTAGTCTTTTTCACTACCGATTTCGGTATTTCAATAATGTGTTCGCTATACGGGTTCACCTCTTCTTGGATCTCCTCCACACTATCATCAACTTCATCATGTACTTGATTATTATTACGTGGGATTTCCTCCTCTTGGATCACTTTGTCATCACTCACAAGTTGCCTTTCATTTGAGGTGGGTGCATTCCCGCCTCTTCCACTTCTTATGATAACCGCCATGACATGCCTCGTGTTATTACCACCATTTGGGTTTATTACCTTGTCACTTGGTAATGCACCCTTAGGATGAGTATTAAGAGCTAGAGCGATTTTCTCCATTTGAACTTCAAGATTACGGATTGATGTGGTATGTGAGACAAGTTGGGCAACTGAATCTGCATTCTTCTTCATCATTTGCTTGAACAAATTATCAATATGGCCCACTTCATCGTTTAAAGAACTTGAACCATAGGAAGGATAAGGAGGTGGATTGCTTGGTTGTTGGTACATTAGGGGCCTTTGAAAACCCGAACCTTGATTTGCATGATTGTTATTGTTTTCCCAATTTTCTTGATTGTTGCCTCCCCAATTCCCTTTGTTATTGTTGTTATTATGTCAATTCCCTTATTGTTAGAACCCCAATTGGCTTGGTTATTTTTAGAACACCATTTATTTTGATTGGAGCCTTGAAAATTGCTCTGTTGTCCTTGGTAATTGTTCACAAATTGTACCTCTTCTTTTAGTTCTTGATAAGAGTCATCAAGGTCATAGCTACCATCATCTTGTGTATAATTCTCTACTCGGAATTGATATTGTGTACCTTTAGTCCTATTCTTGTTGACCAAGATATTCACTCCCTTCATAGCATGAACTTGCTTAGGATCTTGGGTTTGATGAAGTTGGGCCTTAGCAAGTTGAGTCATGGTTGTGGTCAATTCGACAATAGCTTGCCCATGGTCTTGCAACTCTTTATGAAGATGGATCGTGTTAGGATCACCTTGGGGAACATTAGCTTGGGATAGCCAAGCCGAAGAAGTTTCCTCCATTTTATTAAAAATTTCACATGCCTTCATATAAGGTGTTGTCATAAAATGACCTCCGGCCAATTGATTGACCACACACTGATTCGTAGTATTAATACCTGGGTAGAAAGTTTGTAGGATCATGTTGTTGATCATATAGTTGTTCGGGCACTCCTTCACCATTATCCGATATCACTCCCAAATTTCATACAAAGGTTCATTGGGATCTTGCTTGAATGTTAGGCACCATCATATCCCCGTGGTTGAGATTTTGAGTCGTGACAAGTTGGTATCAAAGCCCTAGGTTTCCTAGGTCTCATGAGTCTTGACCAAGCTTAGTAGAGTCTTGAGGATCGGTACAGAGATGTCTGTACTAATTTTCTAGAGGCTATAAGGCTTTAATAATATTTCACTTCTTTCTTTCTCTATCGTGAGACTTTATTCTATCAACAACAACAACAAGAACAACAACAACCCATTATAATCCTACTAGTTGGGTCTGGGGAGGGTAGTGTGTACGCATACCTTACCCGTACCCTGGGGTAGAGAGGTTGTTTCCGATAGACCCTCATCTCCCTCCCTCCAAGAACTCCCCACATTGCTCTTGGGGTGACTCGAACTCACAACCTCATTGTGTCTAAATCATACTATTCTTATTCTCTCACAGATGGTGAGGACACGTACCATATCAATAGCTGATCAGGAATCAGAGCCCTAGGTTCCAGCCACTATTAGGGGTGGGGCCGGGGCTAAGGTAGAGCCATAGGTTGAGGTAGAGCTCAGTCTAGAACACATACAACAACACCTATTGCAGAGCCTCATATTGAGTAGGAGGAGTAGATCTCTTTTTTGGACACTCCAGTTTGACCAACTCTGGTCCTAGAGGGATTCATTGCTACCCCCTTGCCTCAGGACGCCCTAGTCCGCTTAGTTGGTCTTATGGAGAGCGTAGCCCAGGCCGGTGTATTTTGTATAGCACCAACTGTCTCTTAGGCTGGGGGAGGAGTCCAGACTCCCGTTACTCAAACTCTAGAGCATATGGCTCACGGTTATTAGACTCCGTCAGTTCCGGTAGGTGGAGCAGTTTATCCTGTTATTGCTACACAGTCTGGGAAGGGACCCATGATGTCATTTGACGGGTTGAAGAGGTTGGACATATTGACCAAGCTATTTCCTATTCATTTTGGTGGTACGCCTTCAGAGGACCCCATGATTTCTTAGACCGTTGCCACGAGGTATGGCACAACATGGGTATAGTGGAGTCCAATGAAGTTGACTTCGTATTGTTTCAGATGCATGGATCTACCAAGAGGTGGTGGTAGGAGTACATTCGGGGCAGACCAGCAAGTTCACCTATTCTCACTTGGGCTCAGTTCTCACATCTATTCTTGGAGAAGTTCATTCCTTTCACTCATAGGGAGGATCTACACAGTAAGTTTGAGTGCCTATAGTAGGGTAGCATCACCTTACCCAGTATGAGACCAGATTTGTAGATCTACCATGCCATGGGGTTATCCTGATCCCTACTGAGAGGGAGAGAATGAGGAGATTTATAGATACCCTTACTTATGGCATCAGACTACAGATGGGCAAAGAGACTGAGGATGATATTTCTTTCACACGGGTTCTAGAGATTGCTATTCGGATCAAAAGGATTCGTGGTCAGGGTAGAGAGGCGGCATCCGAGACGAGGCCTCGTCATTTTGGTTATTTCAATGGTGCCTCATCTGGAGGTAGGCTTTCATTTGGTAGAGGCCATCATATCAGGCTCATTCAGTCAACACTTCAGGTGTCTCCTGGTTCTTTAGGTGGTCACTGCGCGTATGGGTCTCATTCAGAGTAGTAAGTATGTCACGACCCAATTTCCCCTCTGTTGGGTATCGTGATGGAAACTAGTCTTAGGGACTAGGTAAGCCTAACATTTACTGACTAACAACAATAATAAATAACATCTAACAACTTTTGAAATAGAAATCTCTATAAAATTTACAATTTCCAAAACCGGTAGTACAAGTCATAAGCTCTACAGAGATTGCTACAAATTTCTAAATACAACTGTTTTGAAATAGGTAAAACAATGTGAATACAAAATAGGAAGGTGACTCCGAAGCCTGCGAACGCACCAGCAGATTTACCTTGAGTCTCCACAGCAACAATCCGCACAACTAGATAATGATCAACTAACTTCGAAATACCTGGATCTGCACAAAAATGTGCAGAAGTGTAGTATGAGTACACCACGGCGGTTCCCAGCAAGTATTAAGACAAACCTTAGTGGAGTAGTGACGAGGAACAGTCAAGACATCAACTAGAATAAATGACCTGAACAAAGTATAAGTATAATATCTACATAAAGACTATACGATATCACTAACCATACATTAATTGCAATAGGAAAGGACAATAACAAGTATCAGCGGAATACCATAATAATGACCCAAAAGGGTGAACGTAAACACAACCTAAATCTAAAATCACAGATACAACAACAAATAATAACTCAGCAATGGCGACCACATTCATATCAGGTTTTAGTCAACAAACTCCACGAGGTACCGAACCTCGGATAAATCACTATTCACGGGTCTCAATACCCGAACCCTAACACTTGGCATCCTGTGCCCTCATTACACCTCATAACCGCACTGACGACTCGCGTGCCAAATAGAGCCATTCTCATATAGAAGGCAAGTAAGCAAGGTTGTGCATTTATACTCAACAATATCAAGAAAACCTCTTATCCGATAAGAGTGCTTAACTACGTGTATGCTTGTGCAAGTGTCCTTACATAGTTCATATCAACTAGTGAGCATAAGAAAAAGAACGGACATCACGTAGAATATTTTCTCACAACTTTCACAAGATAAAGCTCACATATGTAAGTGTAACATTACACAAATATCAAACACAAGAATGCCACCAGGCCATCACCAATCATCATAAATCAATTCGTGACATAGCCCACCTTGTCTCGCCACGTGTGCAATAGTAAAGTAAATGCACGCCTTGTCTCGCCACACTTGCATAATAATGTTCCCACCTTGTCTCGCCACATGCGCAACCCACCCCCCCACACACATATATATCCCGCCTTGTCACGCCGTATGTGCAAATATCAATAGTAACAATAGCACGACAGAAACCTCGTGCAACCCCATAACAAAGAGATGTCAATAAGGGGCACTCCCGAGATAACGTCTCGTAGTCCCAAAAGTAAATGCTCAACAGGGGATCTCCCGAGGTAGCGCCTCGTAGTCCCAAAAGTAAATATGCAAGACAGGAGGATCTCCCGAGGTACCGCCTCGTAGTTCCAAAGTAAATAAGCAAGACAGAGGGATCTCCCGAGGTACCGCCTCGTAGTCCCAAAGTAAATATGCAAGACAGAGGGATCTTCCGAGGTACCGCCTCGTAGTCCCAAAGTAAATATGCAAGAACAACAAGTACAACATCAACGATAACACTAATACAAGGGTACGACAAATAAATCAATTCAGAAATTCCAAAACTCAAGGGAATGGAGGAAATAAATTCACAAGGAGTGGCCATAATA
Organism: Nicotiana tomentosiformis; assembly: GCF_000390325.3. Classification (NCBI taxonomy): domain Eukaryota; kingdom Viridiplantae; phylum Streptophyta; class Magnoliopsida; order Solanales; family Solanaceae; genus Nicotiana; species Nicotiana tomentosiformis. The sequence goes on along the minus strand of NC_090822.1, from coordinate 82,521,819 downwards.
GAGAATGCTAGTCATAATAAGAACAACTCAATAAGAAAGGAAGTAATATGTAACAATGGCCTGCAATGTACAGTTCAACAACAAGGGAGCTAACACAAGTCGAATGATTCCAAATAAGGACAAGTCAACTAAGATATAGGATATCTAAACTTCTTTTATGGTCGGGATATTACGAAAGAGACACAACAAATTCAATTAAGGATAAGCAACAAAAAGATAATCTTAGTCTCAATTAATTATGGACAATTACAGAAGAGATAATTATAACTTCAAATAAAGATAAGCAATTAGGGGAAAGATACAATGATAATAGAAGAAATAACAATTTCAGTTAAGGCACAGATGAATCAATATAAACAACAAGAGTGGATCATGAAGCAATTAAATCTAATTAAACCAGGTAGCAGTGAAACCAGTAATTAAGAAACGTATTCATAACAAAATAACTGCATATTCAGTAAATACAAGAACCTAAGAACCCTAAAAGACTAACTTTCTACAAATAAGTCTGAGCACGTACTCGTCACCTTGTGTACATGGACTACAATTAGCATAGAGACTCAAATCCTAAGGGGTAGTTCCCCCACACTAAGTTAGGCAAGATACTTACCTCAAACCAAGCTCAATTAATCGGTAACAATGTCATTTCCTCGATTATCCAACTCTGAATGGACCAAATTAGCCAAAAACAATTACATATTATAAGTACAACTTTGATAGACTAATCTAATCAATGAAATCAAGACTTTAACAAAAATTCTGAAATCTGTCCTAAAAGGTCGACCCAGGCCCACGTCTCGGAATCGGGAAAAAATCACAAAATCCGAAAGCCTATTCACTCACGAGTCCAACCATATAACATTTATCAAACTCCGACCTCAAATGACCACTCAAAACACAAAATCAAACTCTTCAAATCCACCCACAAGCTAGTGGTCTAGCGGAAGTCTCCAATCGGGAGATAAAGAGTATTTTGTCCGAAACGGTGAATGTAAATCGGACGAATTGGTCTAAGAAGATTGATGGTTCTATATGGACATATATGACGACTTACAAAACACCTATCAGAATGTCCCTATATCGGTTGGTGTTCAAGAAAGCTTGTCATGTTCCGGTGGAACTAGAGCACAAGGCAATGTGGGCCTTGAAGAAATTTAATCTTGATTGGGATGTAGCTACTAACTTGCGGGTTACACACTTGAATGAATTAGATGAGTTCCGATACCATGCATATGAGAGTTCATCCTTGTACAAAGAAAAGATGGAATATCTTCATGACAAGTATATTTGGAACAAGGATTTCAAGGCTGGTGATCTAGTGTTATTGTTCAACTCAAGGTTGAGAGTGTTTCCCGGGAAGCTCAAGTCAAAGTGGAGTGGTCCTTTTGAAATTGTTAGTGTGACACCTTTTGGTGCCTTGGACTTGAAGAACAAGAACAATGAAATATTTTGAGTCAATGGTCACCGGGTGGAGCACTATTTGGCAAAAATTGTAGAGAGCCACGTGGTGGCGGTTCTTTACTTCGCTTGAAGATGCTATGACATTGCGTCATGCCACGACGTTAAATAATGCACTTCTTAGGAGACAAACCAAGTTCTTTTCTTTTTCTCTTTTAGTTAGATGTTTTTTGTTTTTTTTTAAATTTGATTTGAAGTGTGTTGCAGGGATTAGTGTTAGATGTGAAATGATAGCTGGGGTTGTGTCATCTAGGGTAAAAATTGCGGACCGCACTTTTCTTAGTGCGTACATAGAATAAGATGTTGATCGCAGAACATTTTGTGCGGCCGCTGATTTCATCTGCAACCCGGAATTGTAAGGATCATTTCAAGTTCTAAATGGAAGGCCCTCTAAACTTTTCTCCCAACAGTGCAGAGTAAGTTTGCGGACCATCGCGAATTATGCGGTCGCAAAAGCACACTATCAGAGAAGTGGTTAAACTAAAGTGTCAGAAGTGCGGCCTCACTTGAAAAAGTGCGGACTGCACAACTATGTCCTTCACTGCTGTCTAGGTAACAGAGTGCGGACCACACTTGGAATTGTGTGGCCATACTCGCCTCTTTAAACGCTCACTCTCTTCTAAGTATAAATAGAATAGTGGCCCCTCCTCTTACACTTTTCACCACCTTCACTATTATATTGTTACTCTGAGAAATTGCCCAAGTACTTGCACTTTCTATCACAAACAACCCTTCACACTCACTTAGATCTTAGTACACTAGCACTATGTGGTATTCGTCACTTCAATCTTGTTGTATTTATTTTCAAAATTATTTGGAATTTTTAACTTCTTTTTAGGTCATATATTATTGCATTCCTTTAATGTGTCCATGTGGGGTAGTTTAACATTGTGTATTTGTCAAATCCTGCTTAGAAAGCGTTGGGTTATTGATCATCATGCCTTTACCATGTTACCAAGTTGGATTGAACACATATTTGCATTACCTAGGTGAAAAAGACCCGTAGCCATTACTGTTCTTGAATGTGTGGACCGCACTTGAAATTGTGCGATCCGCAAACTTCTGTTTAGTTAACTTGAATGGCTAGCTGTTTGTGTGACCACACTTTAATTGTATGGATCGCGAATTTTATTATGTGACCTTAGAGTTAGTTTTGCACTGATAATCATAGAACCTACTCTCGGAGCATCTAAAGTTTGGACCACAAACAGTTTTGTGCGGATTGCAGATGATTTCTGCGGCCGCAGACTAAAGTCGCACTGTCTATCAGAGACATTGCTCTGAGAACTTTGCACAACTGTGCTGAAGTGAGGCCCGTAGTTGGAATTGTGCGGCCCGCACTTCCACTTTACAAACCTTATTCTAAATTATGTGGACCGCACTTGTACCTTACTTACTGGATGCTATGAACTTGAAACCTCACTACTTCTATGGTATCCTCAAATGCTTATATGACTTTTAAATATTTTACATCATGTATATCAACTGGCAAATCTCTTTGTGCATACACAGACAATAGTGCGATCAAGAGGATGAGAGGAGTCTTCAAAAGGAAGGGGAGAATCAGAAAGGGGCAGAGAAAGATGTGCCATGCACCCGAGTGTGCAAAGGGACATTACAAAGAAAACCACTACAGGCAAGGGGGGAGAGGTAGAAGCCTCTAAGAGTCAAGTTCTTATGCCCCATATAGGGAGGCCTCTGAGGAGAATTTTGTGTCTCTATGTGAAGAGTGCAATGAAGAGCAATCTAGGCCACATGGGCAGTCTGAGCCTTTAGATGTGCCTTCTATATCTCACAGTACCTCCCATGGATCAACTAGTACCAGTCATGAGTCCAACGCATATGCATCGGACTCTGATTCAGACGATATCCCAGATGACGGGAGAGGGGGATCAAGTGAACAGGCAAGCATGGCTCGAGCTAAGTAGAAAGTGGCCTGGGAAGACCTGTTCTTGAGTTTGCAAGCATACACTGACTTCCAGATGTGGTGGAAGGAGAGATCCCTGATTCACGAATGATAATTCCTTCTCAAAGACTTAGACAAATACAACCCCACAATCCTAGAGCAATTTACGAAGAAAAAGGGGTGGATGCACTTTACTGAGAAGCTGGTGGATGTGAAACAGCATCTTGTCCGGGAATTCTATACCAAAACAATGCATATTCTCAAAGGGACAAAGATCACCAAAGTGCACAACCTGAAAGTAAAGTTTGATTAGAACACTTTGAATGCGTACCTTGTATTTGATGATGTGGAGCCAGAGGAATATTTGGCAAAGTTGGCTCTGAAGGAGGAGGCTAGAACATGGCTTGCTGAGATTCTTGCAACTGGACCTACTCCCTCTTGGATAGGTGTCAGGGTGCCAATCCTCCGCAACACTCTGAGTTTTGAGGCAAAAGAGTGGCAAACTTTATGTCTATCAGACTTGACCCGTACCTGAATGAGAATAACCTGCCCTTGCCAAGAGCTATACTGGTAGTTTCTATCATGGCCGAGTACCCGATCAATGTGGGTGCCCTGATGTTGGCCAACATATCACTTGTGGCACAGTAGGGTAAAACATCTTACCCCTACCCCAACACTATTACTGAGTATTTGACTGATGCCAAGGTGGAGTCCATGCCATTTGATTCCAAGGTCAATTCGACTGGTCCCTTTGAGTGGTACGAGCTACAAGACCCGAGGAACCCAAAGAAGAGCATTCAACCTTCTACTATTGCGGGCCCGTCTGATGAGCCGGTAGTTGTAGCCCATGGTCAATCTGATATTCTATCTACTTCAATTGAGCCTTCCACCAGTGCCACAACTTCCATCCCTGAGCCACCATCCTCAACCCCTACTCTAGTGCCTATACCAGCTACGAGGCCGTTGACCATGCCGACAGGTCTATTGTCTGCCTTGCGGGTCTCTTAGACACTTGCAAGCCTCAACAACTGGATGCATGCAGCTACTTCAAAGATATCTGAGATCTCTAGTACAGTTGCAGGGCATGCATCTTTACAGCCACAACTGGACTCCTCTGACATAGACAAGGAGCTCACCATAGTCTTGGACAACCAAAATGTGATCATGGATACACTGGTATGGCATGGTGCAGTGATTGAGCGGTTGACCAAGGTGGTAAAGAAGATGAGAAAGACAAAGGCTAGCAAGAAGTTGGTTGATGCACTTCGAGCTGAGCTGTCTAGGATAGTTGAGGCCAGTGATTTTCCTTTTGACATACTACTAGACCCCGCCCAGCCTCACCCAAATCCGTCTTCTCATAAGGATCCCACTGCTTTGGACGAGGAGTTGTGCCTTGCCTCCAGCACTATTGAGGCGGTGCTTAATTTGTTCAGTTCTCAGGCCGCTCTAGCAGATGATGATAATATCATTCAATTAGATGATACGGCTGGGACTGATGCTACTGGTGACACTTTGATGAATGAGGATACTTAGGGAGTTTTCTTCGCCCTCTCTGCTCTTTAATCTTATTTTTCCAAGCATTGAGGACAATTCTTCTTTTTATTTGGGGGTGGGGGAGAGGAGAGGGGGGGGGGAGTGGAGAATATTTGATGATGATTAGATACATTTATAACATTGTGATGTAATAATTGGATGATTCTATTATTTATATTTAGTAGTTTGTTACATTTATTAGTATCGTGAATTTTGTTTGTTTTGGTAGTTATTATGTTTTTCTTACAATTGTTGATAATAAGCCTTTGGTATATTAATGCCACGGTTCTTTCCAAAGGTGGACTTCTGTGTGAACCGGATGACTCTTCCCGCGAATGGATAGTGTGACAATCTTCTTAAGGGAATGAGTCAGTTTCATGTTTAGGTAATAGTAGTAGTATGTAGTAATAAATTAAAGCCCTAATTAAGTCAGTCTATAAAAAAGGGTTATTTATGCTTCATGTGGCACCAACATACTTAACTGCATGCTTATGGTTTGAAACAAGGTCTTTGGAAGAAATAACTCTAGTATAGTGACTTTGAGGTTCTTGAGTTGACTTTGATAATCATTAAGTTGTTGAATGGACCATAGTGATCTATAACTGGATTGTGATTATTGTCGGTATTAGACTCTATCCTCTTTTATGGTCTAGTTGAATGAAAGGTGAGATGAATTCTTATTGCTAGTCCAAGTACTTGAGTGAATAGTCTAGAACTTGTCACGAATGTGTTTCAAGACGAAATTCTGAGTTTGCTTAGTTTGAAAAATGATAGTAGGATTTCCTTGGACCATTTGAGCTTTCTATTGCCAATCTATGATTGTTATCCCTAGTCAACCCCTTTGAGCTTTTAACCTTTCTCTGTGATAATCTAGATATAAGACTTTACCCGTTTTTTTTATCATAATCCTCTTTTGGCACCCGAACCTTCCTTAGCACTTATATGTAATAAGTGGCTCAAAGCCTAAGTTTAGGAGAAACGTTGAGGAATTTAAAAGAGGTATCAAGGCATTGAAAGGAGAGAAAATAAATGATATCCATGAAAGATAAAGTAAGAATATAAAACACAAAAATAAAATAAAAAGGGAGATTGATGAAATTCAAGTGAGTCAAGTATCTCTAGTGTGAGCATCAAGGGAAAAAAAGAAAGAAACGAACAATAAAGAATGACGGAAAGTCTCTCTAAGGGTTTGGCAAGTGTGAGCCAAGAAATGAAAAATGGAGTGCTTAAGGGAGGGTGTAGCCACTTATCCCATATGGTATCCTACCCCAATCCAAAAGACTTTATTACAACCCAAAAAAGTCTTATTTGATTTTGAATCGAGTAAGCTTACATTAATGGAGATCTATATTAGGGGCAAGCCTATGGTACTTGAAGCTTTACTTGTGACATTCCTTTGTGAGAGAAAGTGAAACCTTTATTGCTCTAGAAATTGAGTGTTAAATCTTGAAGTGAGCATGAAAATGGAAGGTAGAAGAGGAAGAGTTTGGAGTCCACTATGATTTACATAAAAGAACAAGTGTCCTTGATGAGTGAAGTCAATTCTTGAAGCTCAAATGCCACACCAGAGTTACATGCAAGTTGCACATTTTTTAACACCTTGTTGAGAATGCATGAGTATTGTGGGTAATTGTTGGTCCAAACTGAGTATAAATGACTTATAAGTGACTCTTTGAAATAATCTTTCACTTAGGGGAGTTGGGAACTAATCTATTTGCTTGAGGACAAGCAAGCATTTAAGTTTGGGGGAGTTGAAATGTGTGGATTTTAACCACTTATTAGTACCTTCTTGCTTTAGTTTTTAGTCCAAAAGTAGTGATTTTTATTTTCGAATCTAACAAAACTGTGTGAATTGTAGGCATGCAGGAGGATGTGAGCTCAATGAAGAAATCTAACTCAAAGAGGAGATGTCCCAGCTTAAATAGTCAAAGAGGAGAAGTGCAAAGAGTTGTGCAGTCCACCGAATTTATCCTACGACCGCAAATGCAAATGCGGACTGCAGAAAGTAAAGTGCAGTCGCAGACTAATCCCTGAAGATTCATAGGATATTAGTAGCAACGCGGTCTACTTACCGAATTGTGCGACCGCAGAAGCTGTTCGCACTTACAAGATTGAAAGATCAGAGAAGATGCAAAAGAACAAGTCTGAGGCCTCCTTGAAGCGCGTTTTGCAACCAAATTGTGCTGCCGCAGAAACCCTCCAGTTGCAAGAGCAACAGATGAAGGTGTAGACCACAGATGAATTATGCGGCCGCAGAACCTCCGTAAGGGTATTTTTGTCAGGGAATTTCAGAGCACTATAAATAGATAAGAAACACTTTTTAGGGTAACATTTGTACTATAGCAGCCGTGAGCGGTTATACTTAACCATTTTGGACAAATTGTGACTTCAATTAGAGAAGACCCGTTAATTTTACCTTTTAATTTTAGTTTTATGTCGTCAATTACTTCTTTTCCATTTTCTATGTCTATGATTATGAGTAGCTGGATTTTATCGTGGGTTGTGACCCAACCCTAGTGTGTAAAATTTATGGGTATTTAATATTAATGTTTATTATTGATTGAGTGTATGTTATTTAGCCTTGTTTATGCTTTATATCTAGAATTAATGGTTGCAAACATTGATTCATACCTATTTGACTTATTCTTACTTGAGACAGAGGAACCTAGTCTAGAAAAACTTGGCTAATGAGAAATTGAACTAGTTGAAGTTTCGATTATTTTGATTAAAGGATTTGAACTAGAGATAAGGATAATCCCACTTGGACTCATATAAATTGGTTAGATTGCTACCCATTTGGTCTTGAGAAAGTCAATTTGGGCATAATAACTCTTTGACCGAAAGGTATTGAGTAGGTACTTGAGCATTGAGAGTCATAATACACGATCTACCAAACAAGTATAGATTTACTTTACCCATTAGGTTTACACCTAGGTGAAGGTTACATCCCAGACTTTTCCCTTATTTGACAAAAAACATCAAAAATATTGCAATCCGTATTTGCTTATTAGTTAGTTAAGTCTCATAGAAGTTAAATTAGATAAAACTTTTCCCTGTTATTTGAATGTTAAATTTGTTTATTTCAAGATCTTTTTCTTGAGTGTTTACCTGAACACCAACTTAAACTCCCTGTGGATTCGACCCCTAAATGCATATGGTTTTATAATTGCAACGTCTCTTTCATACTCTTTAATTGGGTGTGAGTTGGATGTGATCACTGGGATGAAACAATGGAGCTTGCCAACTAAATCAACAAATATCTGAATATAGCCACGAACCTCGTCCTCCTCGACCCCATCACTTGCCACAATGACGTGTCATGCCCAAACGAGCTAACTACCACTGGTATGGTACTTGGTAAATTTCGTTGACAACTCCTTTAGCTGAGGAACAAGAGTAGTCTAGGCTAAATAATTATAACAAAATGCAATAAAGTAATATAGGTAGTTCATATGTTTAATATTGAAATTTGTAAGCTGAAATTAAATCTAAAAACTGAGTTTCTAACTGATAACTGAAACTAAAAAGTTGAGTTATTTTAAAGAAAATAACTTGTCAAATTTTTAAAAGAGTTTATCTCACAATGGTCCTGGGTAGGATCTGGCAATATGTACGGAGTATGTCAACCTATATGCCTAATAAATAATGATACCTGTAAGTGTGGGATAACTATCTTACCCTGGCCCTGGCGATACTCATATTTGAGGAGGTTGGCCACTTCTCCCAAGATAAACTAAATACGTGTTTGCACTTGCAAGTGTGGGGTAATAGCTAGCCATGGCCTTCGTGACAATTACATTTGGAAAGGTTGACTACTGTCACAAGTGGTATGTGATTACATTATCTAAATCCAAACTAAGTCTAAGCGATACAAATTTTTTTATATTATGAGTTTACTAGTTAACATAGGTACATGGTTGAGTTCTTTATGAAGCAGTAGTCTATAGGCTTTGATTTCATAGTTAGTCAATCTAACAAATACCTAGTATGCACATTTTAATCTAGCCCTTGATTTAGGAAATGTAACGACCCGGCCGGTCGTTTTGAGAGTAACAACTTCGATCCCCTATTTACTGCTTTTCCCGTACCTTGTTTTACTTATGTGACTTGCCGGAAGGTCTTGTTTTTAGTTTCGGAGTGTCTTGGGACACTTAGTCCCTAAAAACAGAAGCTTAAGTTTTAGGATTTTGACTGTAGTCGAAACTGTGTGAAGACGACTCCGCAATGGAGTTTCGTCGGTTTCATTAGCTCTGTTGGGTGATTTTGAACTTAGGAGCGTGTCCGGACTGTGCATTTGAGGTATGTAGCTGATTTAGGCTTGAATTGGCGAAAGTCAAATTTTTGGAGATTTTGACCGGTAATGGACTTTTTGATATCAGGGTCGGATTCCGATTCCGGAAGTTGGAGTAGGTCTGTAATGTCGAATATGACTTGTGTGCAAAATTAAGGTCAATCGGACGTGGTTTGATAGGTTTAGGCATTTGTTGTGGAAGTTCGAAACTTTGAAGTTCATTAAGTTTGAATTGGAGGGTGATTCTTGTTTTTAGCGTAGTTTGATGTGATATGAAAGCTCGACTAAGTCCGTATGGTGATTTAGGACTAGTGGGTATGTTTGGTTTAGGTCCTGGGGGCCTCGGGTTAATTTCAGATGGTTAACAGATCCAATTTGATTTTGGAAGAATAGCTGAAGTTGTTGCACCTGGTGTAATCGTACCTGCGCAATATTGACCACAGGTGCGAGCCCGCAGAAGCGAGCCAATGAACGCATGTGCGGTTTGGAAGGAAGAGGCCAGAGGTCGTAGGTACGGAGGTATAACCGCATCTGCGCATCCGCAGATGCAGGAAATGGAGCACAGAAGCGGAAGGGGCAAGGGCGTGAGGAATCGCAGAAGCGGAAGAATTCCGCAGGAGCGGGCGCGCAGGTGCGGCCCATTGCTCGCAGATGCGGACCCAGTCCCTTTAAGTCATTTCATCACCTTCGATGGAAATTCCACAGGTGCGGCTTCGCAGGTGAGACTATGGGCCGCGTGTGCGAGATTTCTGGACAGAACACTTAAATGCAAGGGTTCGCGATTTTTGCTCATTTTTAACATTTTGAGCCCGGGTTTGGCTATTTCTTGAGAGCATGTTTGAGGAATTTCTTGAGTTAAGTCCCTTGTGCTTATTTTTGATCAATAATCTTGCATCCCCATTTATTTTTTCACCTATTTAGTATGTATTTAAGATGGAATTTGGGAGTTTAGACTAGGGATTTGGGGAGTTTGATTTGAGGATTTGAAGGACCATTTGATGTCAGATTTTAATAAATTTGATATGGTTAGACTCATGAGTGAATGAGTGTTCATATTTTGTAACTTTTATCCGATTCAGAGATGTGGGCCCGGGTCGACGTTTTAGGGAGAATTTCGAAATATTTGTTAAAGTATTGATTTCATTAATTAGATGAGCCTATTATAGTTGTATTTATGATATGCAATTGTGTTTGGCTAGATTTGGGCCATTCAGAGTCGGATAATCGAGGAAAGGGCATTCTTACGGATTGATTGAGCTTGGTTCGAGGTAAGTGACTTGCCTAACCTTGTGTGGAGGAAATCCCCTTAGGATTTGGTACTTTTGTGATATATGAGCATCGTGTACGTGAGGTGACGAGTACCTACACAAGCTATTTGTTGTAAAACCCGATTTATTTTACTGAGTAATAATCTGTTTTTCGTCTGTTTTCATTTAAATGAGTATTAGTCTGTTTTCATTCTTAATTAAGCTATTCCAACATGTGTAGCTATCATGTTTAGTCTAAAATCACATATCTACGTGCTTTAATTGCTTATTTGAACTCCGTGAAGCATGCCTAGTGGATTTCCTGTTTTTTCCTTGTTCTTTATCAGTATAATTGTAGAAATCTTAATGTTAACTATAGTATTTATCGGTTTGAGTTGAGTGTTTACTTTGAGACTACGAGGCGGTTCCTCGGGAGTTCTCCATGCATATTTACTTTGAGACTACGAGGCGATTCCTCGGGAGTTCTCCTTGCATATTTACTTTTGAAACTACGAGGCAGTTCCTTGAGAGTTCTCCCTGTACATTTAGTTTTGAGAATACGAGGTGGTTCCTCGGGAGTTCTCCCTGTACATTTACTTTTGAGACTACGAGGCGGTTCCTTAGGAGTTCTCCCTGCACATTTACTTTTGAGACTACGAGGCAGTTCCTCGGGAGTTCTCCCTGCATATTTTCTTTTGGGACTACGAGACGGTATCTCGGGAGCGCCCCTTCTGTTAAATTCTATGTTTTACTTCATTTTATTTTATCATCTGTCTTGTTATTATATCCCAGTAGGGCCCAGACCTAACCGTGTCACTACTTTACCGAGGTTAGGCTTGACACTTACTGGGTATCGTTGTGTTGTACTCATGCTACTCTTCTAGACATATTTTATGTGCAGATCCAGGTACTTCTTATGAGCCCCGCTATTAGCTGAGAGTGCTTGCTGTTGTACGGAGACTTCAAGATACATTCTGCCGTGTCCGCAGACCTCGAAGTCCCCCTCTATTCTCTCCTATGTCATTTACCTTCCGTACTTCTTTTGTTAGACTATGGTGTATAGAGATACTAGTCTCCTTCTGTAGCTTGTGACTTATGATGTTTCGCGTTTTGGGAAGATTGTGTATTTATAGAGTATTGATTATCGTACATGCCGAGCGGTATTGTTGCTAGTTATTTCGTTATCCACTGCTGTTCGTTGCCAAGTTTTACTTCCGTTTGTTATTTTTTGCGAATTGTTAGACTTACCTAGTTGTAGAGACTAGGTGCCGTCATGACGTTATACGGAGGGAGTTTGGGTCGTGATAGAAAAGTAACCTAAATTTTCCTCAAAGACCAAAGCTATCAGACCCAACTCGACTTCTTACTTCCTTCGAACAATCCCGAACTACCACTGAAAATTACAAGCATAATTTCAAGCCTTTTAATTCATGATCTTCTAGAATTTACGATCTTAAATTAAAACTAGGTTTAAGACCTCCAAAACTCGTTTCATTAGCTAAAGTAAAATCCCAACCTTGTGGGCTTATTTCAACACGAGGTCTAGCTCATATATAACCTAAAAGTGCTTATTATTAACTATTATATCAAATTAAGCAATTCTTAACAATTCCGTCACTTTCTCCAATTCATCATTAACATTCATTAACCTCCTTAACATCCATCACTTGAGGTTACTTAAATAATTAATACAACTCAAAAGTATAGTTCAAAATAACCTCAAATACCATTAATTTTACTCAATACATGGGTGCGGGATGGTAGATTTTATCTGTTGAAGAAAATCCCAAAAACCTTATTTTTTCAAAAGTTGTCTTCATCCCCCAAGTGTAGAACTATGAAGGAAAGAGTAACTCCAATATTAAACGCTTGACCTTGAGCTACCATCCGAGAAAACTCGAATGTCCGCCGCAATTGTTCGAAGTAGCAAAGTCTAGTAGGTTTGTTCTTTCCCCTCTTTTGCTTTTGTGTGCTTGTTTTCCCTTTTTCCTTCACCAAAACCTCTTTTTAAAATGGTAAACTTGACCCGTTATTTGATGGACCATGTAACTATCACTTAAATCAGCCAACAAATGCCTATAAATGCTGCCAATGAAACCCAGAAAAAATATCACTTCATTCTTCTTTAAAATATTATATAAGACTCATTATTTATGCTAAAGATGTCACTAATATTCTCCATGGACATTGGTCCAAAATTTATTCGATTAATATATCACTTAATAAGTACATTAACGTACTTCCATCACAAGGATAACCACGTCTTATACATGTCATTAGGCTAGTAATCAACGTATTTAAAGCCTAGAAATATTACGGGACTTTACACCAATATGGTGGCAGATATTCTAGCTAACTATGGGAAGAACTGGGCATTACGTAGTCTAGCTATGGAACATATGTTGTATTTAAAAAAATATTACTATTTAAACTTGTAATATTGGAGTATAAGTTTCAGGAACTATAAATTCGCGTGATTAATAATGACGACTACGAAGGATAAAAATCTCTTTAGATTATCAATTACCTAAAGTTACTGAAATATAATGTTTTTGCAGGAACACATTTTCTTTTCTGCATGATAATTAATAGTAACATAATACTGTTTAAAATATCCAAATATAGTCTTTCGAAATTATCAACTCATGGACGTAAAACATATTTGCCCCTATGATTTTTATGCTTTATTTATTTTTCGCCAAGATTATTAGAGGACTGGCTCACCATGATTAGTCTCTTTGTATACTGAACTACTTTAATTTTTTGCTTTTAATTTAAGTTGCTTTAAACTCACATTGCATTTCTTTGAGTGGGATGCTCTGTGTAGGTTTTAGACTCCATATGAATTCTTTTAGCCACTAATAAATAAGCAACCATTTCCAAATCTAGACCAACAACCATTGCCAACTTAGAGCAGAAGTTGATTTAGCAAAAGCCATTAGGGAATGAAGTTCAAATGGAGAATAAAAATGCAGCGGGGCACCTAGAAAGTTTTTTTTGCAAAATTTAGATTACGAATCGTAGGAGAATGGTAAGCACACGACAAGTATCACGTACTGTTAGTCAATATGTATTACTGTAAATAATGAAACAGTAAACTTTCTGAAACAGGAAAAACAGAAATAGAAAATTAGCAACAACAGAATGTCTATTTCTGGAAAAACAGTTTCGGAATAAATCGAGCCCACTGAATGCACGTACCCGAGGTGTTGAAATATTATTTTTCCAGGATAGAACGATTTAACTCACCGGAGTGTTGGTACCAAAAACGCCGCTGAAACAGCGAACAACTCGAAGGATGTAAAACACACTGAAGTTTTTGTACAGAAGAAGAAGAAGAGCAGAAATTTTTTTTAAGGAAAGATTCCGGGATTCAAAGCATATTTATAGAATTTCTGGCATTATTTCTGAAAAGGTTTGCAACCTTTCAGAAACAGCCATGGCTGTTGGAACAGGCTATTTGAAATATTGCGGGAAAACGAATTTAAAATAATTCGGGAAAGAAAACGGATCAGACCGGGTCGCGTCGCGGGTTCTAGGTTATTTCGGGTTGAATTTTCGTTAATTAATTAACTAATTGAAGAAATTTTGTCCAGAAAGATTAATCATTCAATCGTTGACCGGGAAATTTTGTCCAGAAAGATTAATCAATCAATCGTTAATCGAAGTCGAAGCCGAAGCTGATGCCGAGCCGAGCGAGCGACGACGACGGCGCGAGGCTTACTTTCTTTCCAACCCATTTAACACCAAGGGAAGTGCTTTCTCAATATAAGCACATTCACTTTTCTTTCCACCACCAATGAGTGACACTTTACTCTTTTCAAAGCAAAAGGGAACTCACTTTCCCTCCACTTTCTTCCTTCCATTTCCTATTCACCAATCTTTAATCCCAACACGTACTCCACTGAATATTTGACATAATTTAGAAGAACATATTCTTGTCGAATAACTTTGTTTAATCAAAACATAGCTTACCCTAATGTGTTTGTGTGTGTCTGAATGCTTATATCTGCTGCTTATCCCGAGTTTACCTCTCTGCCTTATTCTGAATTCTTGTGATAAACCAATTCATGCCCAAAATATGTTCTAATTTCTGTTGAATCATTCATGTGCAACTTAATACTTTCCTAGAGTTAATTCTTGATCATGTTATTAGCCAAACATGCTTTCCTTGATATCTGTAAACTCTAATGTGTATTCCCTGCCTTGTTTGATCTTGTGTTCTTTAATACTACCTAAGAATTCTAGGATGAAATTTAGCATATGGCCTCTTCTTCTATATGTGGTCGAGCCCTAGTGAAGGACGGTCGTGTTAATCTGGATTTGATATATTCTTGTCTATTATGAGTTCTGGTGCTATTTAAACTTTTCTGTAATAATGTTAAAATTTCTCATGCCCAGTTAAGTGAATTGTTATAGACCATGTTCACCCGCCTGTTTGTTACGCTATTTGTGATCATACTTGCATTAGGCTCTCATGCTAGAAACCTCCTTGTGAAAACTACTATTTCACTTGCTTCTGTCTGTGATTCTACAAGATTTTTATGTTAAAATTTTATGTTTAAAGTTATTAAGTCTGATTCTGGACCATATTTTATTCTGAAACTCTACTTGGGGTTGTTTGCTAGCTTGTGATGTTCAATCCTGTCAATTTGAACTTATTTCTGAAACATAGCATGAGGCCACCTTATGTATGCCTTGTATTCTAGCCAAACTTCATGTGATCTTGTCTATATGCTTTGGTAAAACTGTTGTTAGTTACAGTCCAAAGAACTAAGTGTGTAGACTTCAAAGCTGTTTGATTAATTCAGTGTGTAGTTTGTGTGGTTAAGTTGACATCTAATTGGGGAAGTAAGTCATTCGTTTGGGCCTGGTGTTGGGCCATATATGTTGTTGGAAATGGGCGTTGGATTTAGGCATGCTCTATTGTTCTTATGAACCTGGGATTTGGGTCTGCTGGTTGTGCGAAAGTAAGGTTGTTGAAGACCTAGAAACATCACTAGGTTATTTTGTATCGGGCCTATCACTGTTCTATTTGGCCTATAGTTGTTTCATTATGTAACTATTCATATTTGAGTTTGTAGTATTTCATTTGGGCCTGTAATAACTTATAATAACAAACAATGGGGGAAATTAGTAAAAAGGGGGCTGGGGTATTCTAATTCTTGGATGAATGGGTAGAAAACTTGTCTATAGGATTTAATTACCTTGTTTGCTATTTGTTTGACGTACTTCGATTCTACACACTAATAGAAATCATGCCTATAGGAAATCACACACTTCACTTAAATTGTCTAGTACTTGTACACTATTCAAAGCATGTTAGTTTAAGTAATCGTTATACTTTATTCCATGTCTACTATTGTGTGCTCTTAGACAACATGTCTATAGGAATCAAATACCTTGCTTAATTATTAGACAACATGCGCATATGATGTAATCATACATGGCTTTGCTAATGCTCATCTAGATACCGTGACTATAGGGTTTTAACTAATTAATCAGTTGCTTCTCTTACTTTCATTATACTGCCCCACTTAGATGACATGCCTATAGGGATAAAGTATTATAAAATCAAGTACAATTGTCAACTGTTAGAAATCCTACCTATGGGATGTTGTCACTCGCCTAGTAAACCTGTTTATAAAATCAACGATGTTAATTCTGAGCTTTCAAACAGTTGTACTACCTCATTGCGTACACGATTAGAGATCATGCCTATAGGGTTTGCAATACCTATGATCTTCAAATTCGTTAGTCTAAAGCTGAAGTGGTGCTCGTATGATACTGGAAATCAGAATCACATAGAAATCATGCCTATAGGACTTAACGACTCTAATGCGTCTGAAACTGTCTACTGCCTAATCTACCCGCATGCATTTGTTGTTTATGTGTGGAGGCTAACTTGAGCCCTTTATTATCTTTATGTGAAGTACTATATGTTTCGGATGTGCGCCTAGTCTTTAACATTTTGATCACCCTAAGTGAAGCCTAGAACCACCCAAATAGTAGGTCCAAAGCCTCCTGGACCATAGACATGGGACGGGTAGTGCACATACAGGATACATTTTAGAATTAAATTAGAACGCTTCAGGTAAACATCTTTAACATAATAATTGGGTAGCAGTAGATGATAGTATGTGTCAGCTGAATAATATGAGCAACTCCTACCCTAAGAGAGTTGCGAAGTATTATTTATCTTGCACGGGGTGATCTTTTATGTTAAAAATCATAGGACCCCCTTCCTTTATATGTTCATTGTTTGCACTTAGTCGTTGAATTTAGAATAATTAAGTTATACCTTATAACCTCTAAAGACTTGTACTGATTATCTATATAGTTTTGTTGCCCGATTTTCTTTACACTTGTTCATAATAGAGCCTTTAAATTCCTTGTCTTCCCTCGCTTGTATGATCACATAGGACAGTTATAATTCAATAATCTCGCATCGCATAAACTTCGGCCGGGACCCACAGTTGTGGACCTCGAAGAGTGCCTAATACCTTCTCTTTGAAGTAATTTTAGCCCTTATTCGATCTTTGGTGACGTAGACTAATTAAACAGAGTTATTTGCAAATAGGTGCCCAAATGCACCTTACAATCGTTAGGTAGCGACTCTTCTCTTTTAGTACCCATTTAAAAGAGTTGTCACATGTCGAGACCCACTATTGAGAGAAAAAGGGGAGCTACCGAAATCAGGAATCGCACCCCAATTCAAGCCTAATGAACTAATGAACTTCCAACTTCTAAAACTAATGCCGAAACATCCCAAACCAACTCTGATTGACCTCAAATTTTGCACACAAGTCATAAATGACACAACGGACCTATTCGAACTCCCAGAACCAAAATTCAAACCCGATATCAACAAAGTCAACTCTCGGTCAAACTTCTCAACCTCCCAAACCTTCAAATTTCCAACCTTCGCTAATTCAAGCCAAAACGGCCTACAGACCTCCAAATCAACATCCAGACATACGCCTAAATCCAAAATCACCATACAAAACTATCGAAATCATCAAAATTGCATTCCGGGGTCATCTATATAAAAGTCAAACTGCGGTCAACTCTTTCAACTTAAGCCTTCAATCTTGGGAGTAAGTGTCCCATTTCACTCTGAAATATCCCCAGAACCAAACCAACCACCCTATAAAGTCACATAATCATAACTAAACATAAAAATATGATAAATGGGGGAACGGGGCTACAATACTCAAGACAACCGGCCGAGTCATTACTCCTCACCCCCGGTTATAATATTTACTGTCCTCTTTAGCGACGGGGATTTTGGTGGTTCTTGCTTGTTTTTCATGTAAGATTGTTTTTCTTTTTCACTAAACAGATCAGTGATGTAACCTTTTTTCAATAAATATCTCTCCTTGCAAGAGCTTGCAATCTAATGTTCTATGGCCATGGTTATTATGGAATTCACATCAAACTTCCAGGCTTCTTTTGCTAGGATCTGTCCTCATCTATTTCGGCCATTGTACTTTATCACACATACCTGTTAGCACAGCTACCGGCTCAGATGTACTGATATTGAAATTATAATCTCATATTCTTGATCGAGAGTTTGGATCGTTGTTTCTTGCTGTATCCCGTTCTTTATTGAATCGGGAAGAGGAACTCGACTCCTTTTGTCTCGATCTCGAATCAAATCGTGCATGTTCTTGCTTTGGTCTGGAATCTCGTTCTGCGTGTTCCATATAAGGTTCGTACCTGTTCATTCTAGACCTCCTTTTTATTTCTAAACGTCTAGACTCGAACCTTTCCTCTACCTTTGGCTGAGACAACGTATCTTCTTCTATTCGTAACTTTGTACTATACCTGTTATATACGTCATTCCACGTGGTTGCAGGAAACTCACGCAAGATTTATTTTAATCTCCTCGTGGCTTCTGAACTTTTCTCATTCAAATTACCTGCAAATACCATAGCTGCCTAATTATCAGGTACACGCGGTATTATCATTCTTCATCGCTGGAATCGATCTACGAATTCCTGTGATATTCCGTACTTCCCTACTTACCTTTAAAGATATCTTCTATTCTCTTTTCTACTTTTTGAGCTCCCAAATGTGCTTTTATAAATAAATCTGTAAGCTCAGCAAAAGAATCAATATAATATTCAGGTAAGAGTGAATACCAAGTTAATGATCCTTGTGTAAGGGTTTCGCCGAATATTTTTACCAAAACTGATTCAATTTCCTGATTAGTTAAATCGTAGCCCTTGACTCATGTGGTAAATTCATTAACGTGATCTCGCGGGACACTAGTCCCATCATACTTAGAAATATCGGGCATTTTCAACTTTTTGAAAATTTACAACAGTACTGCATCCAGGGTTGTGAATATTTGTCAATATCCACTGTTGATACCTAATTTTGCCCTCACATTTTTCTAAATAGTATATATATCTTTTCAAAATGTCATTTTGCATCATTACTTAATTTACAAGATTTATACAAGCCTTTTTCATAATGTTTCATAATTTTCAGAGCTTTTTCTTGCATTAAAATTACTTGAATATTTGCTAATTATTCCCTTAAATTATTTTCAATAACTCAATCATCTTAATTTATTATTTTACACCCGCATACATATATATATATATATATATATATATATATATATATATATATATATATATATATTATAGTTTCATATAATTATATCTATATTTTAGTTATTTATATAATTTTTGCAATAATAGCTTATGTTCATACATAAGTGCTCATTTATTACATTATTTGTGTCAAAATAGCATTTTATATTTTAACAATGCTAAATTATTATTATTTTTAATCATTTTTGTGCATAAATAATATCTTTATTTATTTATTAAGTATTTTTATAAATTTGTTTTGGATAAATTTCGTGTATTTAAATAGAAGCCCAATTGTAAGTCCAATTTTCGGACCAAAATTGGCCCAATAACCTTAGCAGCCCAACCAAACGACACACTACCTTCTGACCCGCCCAGTTTCCTATTCAATCTCGGCCGTTAATCTCAAATGATCAACGACCTATAATAAATCCCTACCTCCCCTTATATCCACATAACCCCAAACCCTAGAGACAAATCCTCCACCCCGCCGCCTCTGTATTCTCTCATCTCTCCTTCTCCCTCCTTCAGAAGCCCTAGCCGCCTCCCCAATCTTCTCCAAATCCGAGGAAACCGCGGATTCCTTCTGTTATTTATTTACCTTTTACGAATTACCTCGTTGTTACTTGCAAGACTATGGTGTTACTTAATACTTTCCTAAACTTGGCAAGTACCATCTCTCAGATTCGGGCTTGTTCAACTTCAATCGCTAAGATCTGGACTATATCTCGTTCATATACACGAAAGAATAGTTGATTTTTCATACCAGTAGACAAATTTTCAAACATTGAACCCTAATTAGGGTTTGAATTTTGATTTCTTTCCTTTACTGGTTGCTTTATGATTTCATGTATATTCTTCCTTTCCTTGTTTATGTTTGATTTACTTCTTTCCTTATTTACTCGTCTGATTTAACTACTATATAAATCCATCCCCTAAATCCCCTTAAACGAATCTTAATCACTTTTATTCTCTCACTCCCACTCATTCCATCACTCTAAAATTTGATACTTAGGTCGGCTGAAAGCCAAGGTCACCGGAATTCTATTATTCAACCTCTCTCAATGTGAGCATTGCACTGGGTTCATTTAAGGCCCTTGGGAACTCTGACGCACTGAGAAATTTTGGGTTTTTTCTTTTCTCTCCGTGTTACTGATAGGCAAGTTGTTGGTTCTTAATCTCTGTCTTATTACCTCGTTAATTCTGCAAATTGGTAAGTAATAAGACTCTGGCAATATATTCTCTTTTATTGGTGTTCATGACATTCTGATTTTTGTGAATCAATACGATATTGTTTGCCTCTGTTCATGTTCATGTTCGTATTTGATTTCATTATCCTTGCCCCTGTTTATCTGAACCTACTTGAATTTTGGGTTTCATGCCTGTTATATGTGCGCAATTGAATAGCTTATGATTATTCTCATGCTTGTTATGCTACTATGATTACTAGCTTCTCTTCGAAAGCCTTTCCTCACGCCTTGCCTTAAGTTTCTGCATTTCTTAAAGATGTTATCTCCTGCCCAGAACTTGTTTGAGTGAATTTCTTTCCAATGAATACCTCATGCATATTCTACTGCTCTTCTGCTTACATGAACCTTATGTGTCCATTATTGTCTCAATGTTTTAGCCTAATATATTGCTACTTTGGTATTTGGTTAATCCAGCGTATTGCCAGGTTTCTAGTTAAACCCCAAAACACTTGGTTTTACCATTATGACTAGCTTAAGTTCTAAAGTTTGTCTATCTTATGACCTTAAGATTGACGTATCTTCCTACCATGATCCTTGGACTTAGAAACCTTTGTGATTAAAATTCTTATCGACTGTTAGCCTACTTGCTTGCTTACTTGCCATTCTCTGACTATAACTTTGTTGGACCTTCATGCCTTAATCTCCTAGTTTTTAGTCTCTTTTAGGCCTATTTGTGCTTTGATATAATCCTATTGTTCTGAAAACTAAGCATGTATGCTTGCCATGTTGATCTAAGTGATATGCCTCCTAAATTCTACTAATGTTGCACATACTGCTCTTTCACTTGTTTGAACTTATATTGTCATTCTTTATGCTAAAACTACTCTATTAAGATTGTGCTCTATTGATCCTTCAACCTAAGTAAGGGTTTTTGAGTTTGAAGCTAGACATCTGGAACAACATAAAGTGGACATGGATTCAATTAATGAATGGAAGGAAATTGCCACTAAGTCCACCAAGAGATTGGAATATCTAGAACAAGGATTGATAGAGCTCGAGGGAAAGATGAGAAACATGCTTGCGGATTGTCAAAAAACGGATGGCAGTGAAGGAGAGCATCTAGCAAAGGTTTATTTATTATTGGATATGCACGACTTGGGTAACTTGATTAATGGAGTCAAAAGAGCCAGGCATGGAGAGGGTCCTTCAGGGACCAAGTAGACTAGCAAATAATGTCCTTTATCATTTTCTAGCTTAGTTTTAGATTTCAATTGTAATAAGACTAAATGCCATTAGTAGCTTTATTATTATTGTCGATTTAGTGAAGGTTTGGATCATTTTCACATTAATGAAATGACGCAATTATTGGCATCAATTTTCTCGTAGTCTAGTGTCGCTTAGGCCTACCTCGGGCACAATGAGGTCCCCAAATTAGGACGTGAATTATTACATGATTTTGCAAAACATGTTTAATATTGCAAGCATTCTTTCAATATCCCTTACTAACTTGGATAGCTTTTGCCTTTTCTTTCTTTTTGATTATTCCCACTCCCCAAGGTTGGTTGGTGTATACTGGCATCATCAGCAAATAAAACTAGATCCAGAGGTCCTCCACCTCCTCTTCCACCAAGTGATCCTAAAGGCAAAAGTAAAGCGAAAAGGAAAATAGTTGATTTGAGTGGTATCAGGAAGGACAACGCTACTATAGCTGAGAACGTCAAAACTTCAGTTGGTCAGAGCACCCCAGCACAGAATGAACTTGTCTTACATCTGGAATAAAAGATTTTGGAGCTACAAGGAGAACTTGAGCAAGTCCGGAACTTGAAAAACCTCTATCTCACTCTAAATGTCCCTGATATTGATCGACAAAATCCAAATACCTAGAACCAAGCACCACAAAACCCACAAAACCAAAGCCCGCCACCAAACCCCCCTCCACCACAACAATACCCTACACCTCCCCAAAACCCTTATCCTCCTCCAATGCCAACTTTGCAACAACATCATCACCACCCAACCCAATACCCGCAGACTACCACTTATCATACTCCCCAGAATATACCACAACCCACTCATGACCTCCAAAACTCAACAAATGATCACCCTTATGCCCAGATCCCCGGAGTCCACCAAAGCAACCCGATATATGTGGAGACCTTACCCCACACCCCGCAACAAACCCTATACATACCTGAATCAACCGAGAAAGACCTGCTCATTAAGAACATGATGGAAGAACTCAAGAATCTCACCGGCAGAGTTCAGAATTTCGAAGGTGGTAAAGACATTAAAGGTTTAAACTTTGAGGACTTGTGCATTCAACCATATGTGGAACTGCAGGAAGGTTGCAAACCTCCCAAGTTCGAAATGTTCTATGGAACTGGTGATCTGAAAGTGCATCTAAGGATGTATTGTGACAAACTTGTAGGAGTGGGCAAAAATAAACGAATCATTATGAAACTGTTCATGCGAAGCCTCACCGTAGATGCGTTGTCTTGGTATATCTGTCAGAACCTGAAGAAGTGGGTAAATTGGGTAAGCATAGCATCAGATTTCATGGACAGATTCAGGTTCAACACAGAAAATGCACCAGACTTTTTCTACATTCAAAACCTCAAGAAGAAACCAACAGAAATCTTTCGCGAATATGCTACTCGGTGGAGATCTGAAGCCGCGAAAGTAATACCAGCACTTAAAGAAGAACAAATGAATAAGTTCTTCGTTAGAGCTCAAGACACGCAATACTATGAAACGCTTATGGTTATTGAAAATCACAAATTCTCCGACATCATCAAGTTGGGAGAAAGAATATAAGAAGGGATTAAGAGTGGGATGGTGACAAATTTCGAGGCATTATTGGGTATGAATAAAGCATTACAATCGGGAGGTAAGAAGTGGGAGCCGTAATGGTGGCCTAGGGTCCTAAGTCTCCTCTCACATACCAAACACCTCCACCTACATACCAAACGCCTCCACCCACATACCAGCCTTCACCCTCCAGATACCAACAACCTGCTACCACCTACCACACCTATAACACTCAACCCGCATATTACCATTCGCCCGCCAAAACTACCAGAAACCACGACCAAACTTCGACTGCAGACCACCTAGACAATACGCCCCAATCTTTGAGCCTATAGACCAATTATATGAGATATTGAAGGCTTCCAGTTATGTCACTCCCATCCCTGACGTTGCTATGGAGAATTCCTCTCAGTGGATTAACCCGAACAAGATATGTGCCTATCATTCAGGCATGAAGGGTCATACAATTGATGAGTACCGCATACTGAAAGATAAGATTCATACACTGATCGACAACAAGGTCATACAGGCAAAAGAACGTTGTACCAAATGTTCATAACTATCCTCTCCCAGATCACAGAGGTGAGGGAGTGAATGTGATAGAGACTGACGAGGAATGGGATTCAGAGGGGTCAATCGGACTCATTCGGGAGGGGGATGATCCTAAAACGTCTTCGGTCACCCTCACACCCGTTGTGTTGCAAACCTAAGCACCATTTGAAGTCGAGGTAACTACACATATCACTGTGATGGTATCCCCCACGCCATCTTACAAGTCTGATGCTATCCATGGGATTATGTTGTGGAAGCAAGGAGAAAAGAAAAGTAAAAATGGAGGAAACAAGTGCGATGCAAGGCATGACTAGAACTGGCAGAGTCTATACACCTGAGCACCTGGGATGAACAAGCAAAGAAGCTGCATCTAAGCCACCTGTTGTTGAGACTGGCCCTGATGACCTTTGGAGAAAGGTACAAGCAAGGGAATACTCTGTTGTCGATCATCTGAATAAAACTCCCGCTCAGATATCCATCTTTTCACTGCCGCAAAACTCCGAGACACACAGGAATGCCTTGATAAAATTGTTGAGCGAAGTTTATGTACCCACCAACATCACTAGTGGAGAGATGGAGAACATGGTCAGGCAGGTACTGGAAAGCCACAAAATCATCTTTCACGCGGAAGAATTACCACCAGAAGGACTAAGTCATAACAGGGCACTACACATCACAGTGCAATTTGAGGAAAAGTTCATCGCCAGGGTCCTGATAGATGGGGGTTCAAGTCTCAATATATGCCCACTGACTACTCTAAAGAGGTTGGGTAAAGGAATGCACGAGATACGGATGGGAAGTATGAATGTAAAGGCGTTTGATAGATCCCAAAGAGCCACAATCGGAGAAATCAACCTCAACCTACAAATGGGCTCGACCTGGTTTGATGTTGAGTTCCAAGTACTGGATATATTTGCTACCTATAATTAATTGTTGGGACGACCTTGGATACACATCGCTGGGGCAGTGGATTCTACTCTGCATCAGGCTATGAAGTTTGAATGGAATCATCAAGAAGTTACTGTCCAAGGAGATGGAAGCAACCCCATCTACACCAATCAGACCGTTCTAGTCATCGAGAATAACAAGAAGATGGGTGGAGAAACGTACCACCACATTAAGCGAGTCAACGCAAATGAAAAGGATTTATGGTGGACTAACAAGATAGAAAGCATATTAATATGGACAGGATATGAACCTGGTAAAGGTCTCGGCAAAAACCTACAAGGGATCACCAAACCCATACAACCGCAGCGTCATGGCACAACTTTTAAGCTCGGATATGAATATACTTGGCAAGAATACCAGGATTGGTCGCTGCCATGGCGTGGTCCTTATTATCCACTGGAACAACCAGTACCACCTCTGCACCAAACATTTTATCAAGTTGACATAATGTGGGGATCTGAGGAAGATGGGATCTTAGCTTACATGAGGAAACTGTTTCTGGATGAAGAAATTATGGATTGCAGTACGATAGTTGAGGTGGAGGATGAGGAAGACCTTACCATTCAAACCATGGGGAAAAGAGTTGTTCTCCAAAATTGGGCTGTTGCGCCATCCCGGGCCCGTCGAGTTCCTGGGTAGCTTGGCAGATTAGCATCAATTATTTTTAAGCATTTGAGACATTTTCAGTATTTTGCTTTGAAATAATTGCTCTAGTCATCGAGCCTCATTTTTTAACGTTTTAAAGATTTAAATTAATGCATTACTACTTTTCGTATTTACGATTATTCTCTATATTTTTTCTTTTACAGCATTATTATTAGCTATCCCGATGAACCTGTGATGGTGACATGTAATGAGACAATGCAACTTAAGGATAGTGATTCAGAAGACCCAGAAGATGATACAATACCTGAGAAAATCGTTAGAGAAGTGGAAAATTTTGAAAACAAGCCAAAGTCCAATTTGGATGAAACTGAAGCAGTTAACTTAGGGAATTCCGAACTGGTCAAGAAGAGTACATCAGATTCCTAAAATAATATGAATATATCTTTGCATGGTCCTACGATGATATGACGGGTTTGAGCACATCCATAGTATCTCACAAGTTACCCACTAATACTACATGTCTTCCGATAAAGTAGAAACTCAGAAAATTCAAGCAAGATATGAGTTTGAAGATAAAAGAGGAGATCACCAAGTAGATCAAAACCAATGTTCTTAGAGTGGTCGAGTACCCAACTTGGTTGGCCAACATTGTGCCAGTTCCGAAGAAAGATGGGAAAGGCAGAGTATGTGTTGACTACCGAGATCTAAACAGAGCAAGTCCCAAAGATGATTTCCCGTTGCCTAATATACACATATTGATCGACAACTGTGCAAAACATGAACTCCAATCCTTTGTGGATTGCTTCGCGGGGTACCATCAGATCTGGATGGATAGGGAGGACGCTGAAAAGACAACCATCATCACGCGCATGGGAATACATTATTATAAAATGATGCCATTTGATATGAAGAATGCTGGAGCCACCTACATGAGAGCCGGGACAATTATTTTCCACGACATGATACACAAAGAGATAAAAGTGTACGTGGATGACGTTATCATCAAATACAAAAGGAGTACGGATCACATAGCCGATCTGAGGAAATTCTTCGATCGGCTTCGAAGGTATAATCTGAAACCTAATCCTGCAAAGTGTGCTTTCAGAGTCCCTGTCGGAAAATTGTTAGGATTCATCGTCAGTCGCAGAGGAATTGAGTTAGACCCATCAAAAGTCAAAGCAATCCAAGACTTGCCACCTCCAAAGAATAAGAAAGATGTGATGAACTTTTTAGGACGTCTTAATTACATCAGTCACTTCATAGCACAATCAATAGTGATATGTGAGCCGATCTTTAAAATGCTGAGGAAAGATGCTACAACGAGTTGGACTGAAGAAAGCCAGAAATCCTTCGACAAATTCAAGGAGTATTTATTCAAACCGCCCGTTCTGGTCCCACTAAAGCCAGGAAGACCACTGCTGCTTTATTTGTCTGTACTGGATGGATCTTTCGGTTGCGTTTTGGGACAACATGATGAAACTGGAAGAAAAGAGCGAGCAATATACTATCTGAGCAAGAACTTCACACCCTACGAAGCCCAGTACTCTTTGCTGGAACACACCTGTTGTGCTTTGACATGGATAGCTCAGAAGTTGAGGCATTATTTCTCTGCATACACTATATATCTCATATCGAGGATGGATCCACTAAAATATATCTTTCAAAAGCCCATGCCTACGGGTAAGTTAGCAAAGTGGAAAGTATTGCTGAGCGAGTTTGACATCGTCTATGTAACTCAAAAGGCAGTCAAAGGACAAGCATTGGCAGATCATCTGGCAGAAAATCTCGTAGACGGAGAATACGAACCATTAAAAATGTATTTTCCCGACAAGGAGGTGTCATTCGTGGGAGAAGATATCACTGAAGCATATGATGGTTGGAGAATGTTGTTCAACGGAGTAAAAAACTTCAAAGGAGTAGGTATCAGAGCTGTTTTGGTATCAGAAACCGGCCAACACTATCCGGTATCTTTAAAACTCAGATTTCCATGCACTAACAATATGGCAGAATATGAGGCTTGTATCTTGGGACTCAGGTTGGCCATTGGCATGAATGTTTAGGAGTTGTTGGTAATTATAGATTTCAATCTGTTGGTGCATCAGGTTTTAGGAGAATAGGCTACAAAGAACACCAAAATATTGCCATATTTGCATTGTGTACAAGAGCTGATCAAAAGGTTCACAAAGATAGAATTCAAACATGTTCCGAGAATTCAAAATGAGTTCGTAGATGCATTGGCCACTCTATCTTCCATGATACAACACCCAGACAAGAACTTCATCGATCTTGTCCCAATAGGAATTCATAAACAACCAGCTTATTGTGCTCATGTTGAAGAAGAGAGCGATGGAAATCCGTGGTTCCACGACATCAAGGAATATTTGGCAAAATGAGAATATCCAGAGCACTCTACCCATACTCAGAAGTGCATTCTTCGAAGATTAGCTAATCATTTCTTTCAAAGCGGAGGAATTATGTATAGAAGAACTGACTTGGGGTTACTACGGTGCGTCTATGCTAAGGAAGTATCCATATTGCTCGAGGAAATACATGTCGGAACTTGCGGATCACACATGAATGGCTTCGTCTTAGCCAAGAAAATACTAAGAGCAGGGTATTTCTGGATGACTATGGAAATAGACTGCATCAAGTATGTTCATAAATGTCACTAATGCTAGATACATGCCGATATGATACGAGTGTCACCCAATGAATTCAATGCAATAAGTGCACCATGGCCTTTCTCGGTTTGGGGTATGGATGCCATACGCCCGATCGAGCTTGTCGCTTCGAATGGGCATAGATTCATTTTAGTAGCCATAGACTACTTCACAAAATGGGTTGAAGATGGATCTTACAAAGCTGTAACTAAAAAGGTCATCACAGATTTTATTTGGGATCACATTATTTGTTGGTTCGGAGTGCCAGAGTCAATCATCACCGACAATGCTGCCAATCTCAACAGTGATCTAATGAAGGCCATGTGTGAAAATTTCAAGATCAAGAATAAGAATTCCATAGTATACATGCCGCAAATGAATGGAGTTGTAGAAGCTGCCAACAAAAACATCAAGAATATACTAAGAAAAATGGTAGATAATTACAAACAATGGTACGAGAAGCTACCATTTGCTCTGCTCGGGTATCGTACCATGGTTCGCACATAAACTGGGGCAACTCCCTACCTATTGGTTTACGGTACTGAAGCGGTTATTCCTGCCGAGGTAGAAATCCCTTGTTTAAGAATTATGCAAGAGGCTTAGCTCAGTGATGCAAAATAGGTACATAGCCGCTACGAATAAATAGATCTCATTGATGGAAAAATAATGAATGCAGTGTGTCACAGTCAACTCTATCAGAACAGGATGGCAAGAGCCTTCAACAAAAGGGTCAGATCGAGGCAATTTACACCGGGGCAATTGGTGCTAAAATGAATCTTCCTACATCAAGATGAAGGCAAGGGGAAGTTTTAACCTAATTGGTAGAGTCCCTATATGGTTCATCGGGTACTGACAGGAGGAGCACTTATACTTGCAGAAATGGATGAAGGGATTTGTCCAAAACCTATCAACTCAGATGCAGTCAAAAGATACTATGCTTAGAATTGTTCGCACTTCTTCGCGTGATGTAACTGAACTATGCTTGACCCGATTCCCGTTTAAGAGGTGATACTTAGGCAGCCTTGTGGGTTCGGTCACATCTTAATAAAATCTTCATTTTCCCCATGATCAGAAACTAGGTCAAGATCGCAAATTCAGTCAACATCGTCATGTGTGGAACAACCAAAAAGTATTGTCAAGAGTATAAATTTAAACTAGGGCAGAATTTTGAGGAGGACCCTCAAAATTATAAGGCAAAGAGGTTGCAATGTCTCTAAATGTATCACAATCACCGGTTCATCAAAATTGTTTGATCTCACATACTACAATACATTTCAAACAACCATATTTTTGCAAATAATTTGTCAAATGCACACATATTTTCAAAAAACACTTTGTTTCTATGACAGCCAGATGTTACCCAGGGCACATCAAACAAGTCTTTAAGATAAGAGTGAAGACAAAGCAAGGGGTCAAAAGAATGAACCGACCTTTCCCCCTGCAAACTCATGATTTTTCTTTGAATGCAGGCATAGAAAAACAACAGTGCTCAGAAATACATATGCATATCAACATCACCACCCGCGTGACGACAAGTTACCAAACACATCCAGCTAAGAAATACTTCACTCTCGCACTATAGCTCATCGCTTTTCTTGCGTAAGGCTAAGCATTGCCTCCATAATTGCATAAGGCTGAGCATTGCCTTTCCTTTCATGAGACTAACCACGGTCTCCCTTCTTGCATAAGGCTAAGCATTGCCTTCCCTTGCATGAGACTACACACTGTCTCCATTTATTGCATGAGGCTAAGCATTGCCTCCATAATTGCATAAGGCTGAGCATTGCCTTTCCTTGCATGAGACTAAGCACTGTCTCCCTTCTTGTATAAGGTTAAGCACTGCCTTTCCCCGCATAAGACTAAGCATTGTCTCCCTTTCTTGCATCAGGCTAAGCATTGCCTCCCTTCTTGCATAAGGCTAAGCCCTGTCTTTCCCTGCATGAGACTAAGCATTGTCTTCTCTTCTTGCATGAGGCTAAGCATTACCTCCCTAATTGCATAAGGCTGAGCACTACTTTTCCTTTAATGAGACCAAGCATTGTCTCCTTCTCTTATATAAGGCTGAGCATTGCCTTTCTTCTCATGAGGCCAAGCATTTCCCCCACAATTGCTTTTTCTTTGCATAAGACTAAAATACTATCTCTACTACACTATCTAAGACCAAGTACTACACCATTTATTCATCTAGGGATAATCATTGGCCTCGTCTCGAGACTAAGCCTTGTCTTGTCTCATCCTCGCACATGACTAAGCATCCTATCTTTGCATTTCATAGGCTGAAATATCGCCATTTTGTCCGAAGGCGTCATAGTCCGAAGGCATCATCCTCATAGCCGAGAGACACCATTCCATGGCCTGAAGATCTCTTAAGAATGCACATTATTATTCAAAGGCATCATAGTCCAGAGGCACCATCCACATGGCCCGAGGACACCATTTCATAGCCTGCGAATCTCTTGTCATACGCTTCATGGCCTAGGACGTCATGGTCTAAGAACATCATCCTCCTTGTCCAAAGACAATCTTCATGGTCCAAAGGGAATTTGCATCATGTTTAAATTTTTGCAATAACCCATATATATTCGCATGCACCGTGTTTTAAGTTTTTGCAGGTAACTCGGGAGTAACTGTTCTGCAAACAAGAGCAATCTTCGCTCCATTTTCCGTTTTCAACGTTATCCTCTAACTACTTCGTAACCGACAATGCCTACCTTTTGCTCTATGACCATTCAGACATTTGCCTCATGATACGCCCACAATGTTCATTTCACATACATGATTCCGCTCACGACACTATCCTACCCAAAGAAACTTTTCGAAACATACGACCGTTCTCATAACAACTCCATCAGTTTCGCTAGCCGTTGGATCCAGAACTATACATGGCCTTATTCCCATAACACCGGGGATCTGTAGACAACTCAAGAACCAGGTGTTCGGCCCATTTTTTAAATCACATCATTCCCCATTCAATTCGACCAAAATTGGTCATCATATTTTTTATCTGACAACTCTTTCATCATTCTCGGATAAAGAGGGGTAGTTGTTGATACCCAATTTTGCCCTCATATTTTTCTAAATAGTATATATATCTTTTCAAAATATCATTTTGCATCATTACTTAATTTACAAGTATTTTTCATAATTTTTCAGAACTTTTTCTTGCATTAAAATTACTTGAATATTTGCTAATTATTCCCTTAAATTATTTGCAATAACTCAATCATCTTAATTTATTATCTTACACCCTCACACATGTTTTAAAATATTTTTTATATCATTCCATATAATTATATCTATATTTTAGTTATTTATGTAATTTTTGCAATAATAGCCTATGTCCATACATAAGTGCTCTTCTATTACATTATTTGTGTCAAAATAGTATTTTATATTTTTATAATACTAAATTATTATTTTTTAATCATTTTAGTGTATAAATAATATCTTTATTTATTTATTAAGTATTTTTATAAATTGTTTTTGGATACATTTCGTGTATTTAAATAAAAGCCCAATTTTAAGTCCAATTCTCGGACCAAAATTGGTCCAATAACCTTAGCAGCCCAACCAAACGACCCATTACCTACTGACCCACCCATTTTCCTATTCAATCTCTGTCGTTGATCTCAAATGATCAACGACCCATAATAAATCCATACCTCCCCTTATATCCCCATAACCCCAAACCCTATAGACAAATCCCCCACCCCGCCGCCTCTGTATTCTCTCATCTCTCTTTATCCCTCCTATAGAAACCTAGCCTCCTCACCAATTTTCTCCAAATCCGAGAAAATCATGGATTCATTCTGTGATTTATTTACCTTTTACGCGTTACCTCGTTGTTACTTGCAAAACTATGGTGTTACTTAGTACTTGCCTAAACTTGGCAAGTACCATCTCTCAGATTCCGGCCCATTCAACTTCAATCGCTAAGATCTGGACAATATCTCGTCCATATACACAGAAGAATTGTTGATTTTTCAT
The DNA here is from genome assembly GCF_000390325.3 of Nicotiana tomentosiformis. NCBI lineage: Eukaryota > Viridiplantae > Streptophyta > Magnoliopsida > Solanales > Solanaceae > Nicotiana > Nicotiana tomentosiformis. The sequence continues at coordinate 82,490,030 of NC_090822.1, read as the reverse complement.
ACTAGAAGACGGATTTTCAAACATTGAACCCTAATTAGGGTTTGAATTTTGATTTCTTTCCTTTACTGGTTGCTTTTATGATTGTATGTATATTTTTCCTTTCCTTGTTTATATTTGATTGACTTTTTTCCTTATTTACTCGTCTGAGTTAACTACTATATAACCTCCCTCCCCCCCAAATTCCCTTAAAGGAATCTTAATCACTGTTATTCTTTCACTCCCACTCATTCCACTGCTCTAAAATTTAAGACTTTTGCCGGCTGAAAGCCAAGGCCACCAGAATTTTATTGTTCAACCTCTCTTAGTGTGAGCACTGCCCGGGGTTCATTTAAGGCCCTTGGGAACTCTGACACACTGAGAAATTTGGGGGTTTTTCTATTCTCTCCGTGTTACTGATAGGCAAGTTGTTGGTTCTTAATCTCTGCCTTATTAGCTTGTTAATTCTGCAAATTGGTGAGTAATAAGACTCTAACAATTTATTCTCTTTTATTGGTGTTCATGACTTTCTGATTTTTGTGAATCAATACGATATTGTTTGCCTTTGTTCATATTCATGTTCGTATTTGATTTCATTATCCTTTCCCCTATTCATCTGAACCTACTTGAATTCTGGGTTTCATGCCCTGTTATATGTGCACAATTGAATAGTTTATGATTATTCGCATGCTTGTAATGCTACTATGATTACTAGCTTCTCTTCGAAAGCCTTTCCTTATGCCTTGCCTTAGGTTTCTGCATTTCTTAAGGATGTTATCTCCTGCCCAGAACTTGTTTGAGTGTATTTCTTTCCAATGAATCCCTCATGCATATTCTACTGCTCTTCTGCTTACATGAACCTTATGTGTCCATTATCGTCTAAATGTTTTAGCCTAATATATTGCTACTTTGGTATTTGGTTAATCCAGCGTATTGCCAGGTTTCTAGTTAAACCCCAATACACTTGGTTTTACCATTATGACTAGCTTAAGTTCTAAAGTTTGTCTATCTTATGACCTTAAGATTGACATATCTTCCTACCATGATCCTTGGACTTAGAAACCTTTGTGATTAAAATTCTTATCGATTGTTCGCCTACTTGCGTGTTTACTTGCCATTCTTTGACTATAACTTTGTTAGACCTTCATGCCTTAATCTCCTAGTTTTTAGTCTCTTTTAGGCCTATTTGTGCTTTGCTATAATCTTGTTGTTCTGAAAACTAAGCATGTATGCTTGCCATGTTGATCTAAGTGATATGCTAAATTCTACTAATGTTGCACATACCGCTCTTTCAGTTGTTTGAACTTATATCGTCATTCTTTATGCTAAAACTACTCTATTAAGACTGTGCTCTGTTGATCCTTCAACTTTTCATAATTAGATCTCCCGCTTGAAATTGTCTTAAGTTGCTTTTGACCACGTCTGTGTTTAAAACCTCTTTAGTAATAGTCTGCTCTTAATCATGTCCAAAATGCAAACATAAATTTTCTTGTGCGTGTCCTGTCAACATGCCACACGAATTTGCTTATGCTTTATAGCCCTGGGAAATAAGTATGTGGACTTTCTACTCTGTTCAATTTATTCAACACATAGTCTATTGCTTATGTGGCCATGTCCTTCATTTGGGCCTGGTATTTGGTTCTATGTGATACTGGCCTTGGCTGTTGGACCCAGACTTACTAGACTGATCTTATGAGTGGAAATTCGAGGCTACTGGAGCTGTCGAAGGCCTGGAAAATACTGGGTTATCTGTATTGGGCCTCTCATTGGGCCTATAGTGGTCTGCTTATATAATTTTTCAGATTTAATTCTGGGTCTATAATAATCTTGTAATTGAACAGACGGGGTGATTAATAAAAGGGGCAGGGTACTTTAATTCTCGCATAATGGGCAAAAAGCATGCCTATAAGACTTATGTACTCTATTTGTTATTTTGACTCTTATGTGTTGGACACTAGTAGAGATCATGCCTATAGTAATCACATACTCACTCAACCTGTTTACTAATAAAACATGGACTTAAGTACTTTATTTGTTCCCCGTATCTATTACTATGTGTTATTAGACAGCATTCCTATAGGATCACTAATGCCCATCTAGAAATCATGCCTATAGGACTTTAATTAACTAATTTGCTATTGTTATTGTTATCATATTGCTTGCCTAGAAAACATGCCTATAGGGCCTAAGTATTACAAAACAAATCAGTATCAATTGTCAATCGTTAGAAATCTTGCCTATAGGGTATTGTCACTCGCTTAAAATGGTTTATGAGATTAACGTTGTTAATGTTGGACTCTCAAACACTATTTCATTGCTTAACTATGCTAGTATTCAAAATCATGCATATAGGACAATGTTTCTTCCTAAGACGTATATCTATAAAATCAGCGCTAATAGTTCTAAGCTTACAAATAGTTTACTGCCTCCTCTCCTAAAGCAATAACGTCGCATGCTGGAATTCAGAATAACCTAGAAACCATGCCTATATGACTTTAAGTCTTAATGCTGAAGCTATGCACTTTCTAAATTGCCCGCGTGCATTTACTGTTTATCTGGGGGGGGACTTGAGCCTTTATTTATCTTTACATGAAGTCCTACTTGTTTTAAATGTCGATTAGTTTTACCATTTTGAGTAACCTAAGTAAGTCTATAAACCATCCAAATAGAGGTCCAATGCCTCCTGGACCATAGGCATAGAATATGTAGTGCACGCATAGGGTACGACTTAGAATTGAATTAGAGCGCTTCTAGGTAAACAACTTTAACATAGTAATTGGATAGCAGGAGATGATAGTTTGTGCCCGCTGAATAATATGAGCAACTCCTATCTAAAGGGAGTTGTAAAATATTATTTATGTTGCACGGGGTGATCCTTTAGGCTAAAAAACTTAGGACCCCTCCTTTCTTTATGTCTACATTTAGTTATTCAAATATTGTATTCACATCTTGTAGTCCTTAAAGATTTGTACCAATTGTGTTATAGTGAACATTTTCGACCTCTGTTTATTTGATCACCTAGTCTCATTACATAATCCGCATAATTCTGAGTTCAGTCGGGACCCATAGTTGTGGATCTCGAAAAGTGCCTAACACTTTTTTTTTGAGGTAATTTGAGCCCACGCTATCTTTGGTGACGTTGACTAGTCAAATCAGAGTCATTTACAAATAGGTGCCCTAACCCACCTTAATAATTGTTAGGTGGCGACTCTTCTCTTTTAATACTTCCTTAAAAGAGTTGTCAATGTCAAAGCCCGATTTTGCGAGAAAACGGTGCGCGACATTCACTCATTCGATCACGAGCGGTACTCCTGGTATCTGTTCTATTCGCTCATTTTGCTCCTTGAGCTGTTTCTGCAAGGTTAGTACCATATTTTATAAATTAGAATTATTTGATGTACCTGACCCTCTTGTTCTACAATTGCTTGGCATTTCTCCTATTCCATAGTTTTCAAGCCCTGGACGAGGGATTTCCACAATTGTATTTACTGGTGGTAGAGCTTGCACAACACTTGGCAATTCACTTGCAAAAACACGCAAAGTTTCACCAATCTGTTGAGCAATAAACTTCTTTCAGTTGTGTTGCTCATTTGTTTGCTCATTAATTTGTTGTCCAGCATTACGATTAGCAGACCTTCCAGGTGAATTTTCTCGGAAACGCCGCGGAGTAGTTGTGGGTGTATGATGTGATTGAGTATCACCTTGTTGCCTTCCTTAATCCTCATCACCCACCTAAACAATTTCGTTAGTAGTAGACATATTTCGTTGTTAAACTTAAAATATGGAAAGTGAAATGATTACTAGTTTTTCGATAACAAAATCAATTTATTTAACCAAAAAATAATTTTTGTGGCCAAAGCTGATATTAGAATAAATCGGGTTTCTAATGACCAAGTTTACTTCATTTTTTCAAATATAAATATTAAAAAGTAATTGAAATTAAATGGTCAATAAACAAAGGAAAGAAAAGCTTATTGATGATTATTGCTTCCTCCCAAGAATTGCGAGTAAAAATCTTCAATCAAGTAGAGAAGTAAAAAAAAAAATTGATTGCTTATATTTGTGAATTTTCTGATGATTGTACAAAGTAAGTTAAGGGGCGCTTATATAAGGAATCAATATGTAACTGCTTTCCCCCACTTAATTTCTTCCCATTACTAACATTAACTAGATTAATTGGCCGTTACTCAAATTATTCGTAACGGTTATGGTAATAATAAATAATTACGTATAATTAGGGATTATGTTGATTCCCATTCCATAGCTGTAACTGCCCGTCCTTTCTTTTAGTCTTCATGCATCCCGATACTGGGTCGTTGTTGTTGCATCCCGTGCCTATCTCTTTTTTTCCACTTGTCTGATACGGTATCTTTTGCAATTAATCTCATGAGTGTTTTAACCCACATCTCTTCATTCCTCTTTTATTGCTCTTATACGTATGCCACCTGTCAACATACCATTGATCCACGTGTCATATCTATTTTTATACTACCAAAAACTTTACTATGGTTAATTATAGAAATCTAGCTAGGAGATTCGCGTAATACTTGTCTTCCAATAGCTTTAAATATTACAGTACTTTCAATAATCTGCTTATGTTGTAATAATCCAATAAAAATACTAGTAAAAAAAAAAGTCTAGTTTTCAGTTCAATTTTCAGGACCCAACTAGAGGATCGTCATCGACGCATAAGATGGAGCAATCCTCCTATCAAGTATGAACGATCGATAGGAATTTTGGCATAGGTCTTCCACAAAATCTAGCATAACTCTACATTTATGAAACATGTATAAAAACCATTTATACATATATCTTTAATTAATTTCATAATATTATATCCTAAGTTTCAGCATACCTAACAATCATAACGACTATATTAAGTTGTTATCCCGAATAAGACATGTACGATAGTCTTAGTGTGTAATCCTTTTATATACCACTCCGACATATATTCAAATCGATTTATCAATCTTCCTATTTATCTTTGCAACAATACTTTCTAGTCACGCTGCTCACGCACGTACCAAATCAATTTGTAAGGCAACATAAGCACCAAAACTTGAAAACAACAGTTGAGAAGAGTATGTTCATTTAGATTGGAAAAGAATTAGAGTAACATGAGCATGGAGGAAAAACCCATTAGTACTAAAGTAACACACTAATAGCATTATCTTGTTACATAATATGCACAACAATAGCCCATGTATATATTGGCAAACTTTTTAAAGCCCAGAGCATAGCTTTTACGATGTTACTATGGTCTAGTTTCTCCATATTTTACAAATCAATCATGCTTCTTGCACGTTGAAATAAATCTGCACTTAAATTGGAAAAATAAAGATCGACGATAAAGAAATTTTTAAAAGAAGAAACAAGTTCTTTCAATGCGCGAAGAAAGTATAAAATCGTGAGCTTAACTTCTACCCTAAAAGATATCATTTGCATAGGTTAACATGAAAACAAATATTCTCTTTGTATACTGAACTACTTTAATTTTTTGCTTTTAATTTAAGTTGCTTTACCCAAGCACCTCCAAAATCTATCACATAAGCGCGGAGCATATCCTCCAGTATCTGAATAGTGCGCTCGGACTGTCCGTCCGTCTGAGGGTGAAATGATGTACTCAACTCAACCCGAGTACCCAGCTCCTGTTGTACATACCTCCAGAACCGTGATGTAAACTGCGTACCCCAGTCAGAGATGGTAGATACCGATACGCCATGAAGCCTGACGATCTCGTAGATGTAAATTCGAGCCAGTTGCTCGAAAGAATAAGTAGTCATCACAGGAATGAAATGAGCTGACTTGGTCAGCCTATCCACAATCACCCAAACTACATGAAACCTCTGTTGAGTCTGCGGGAGTCTAACAACGAAATCCATAGTGATTCGCTTCCATTTCCACTCCGAAATCTCTAACTTCTGAAGCAACCCACCCAGCCGCTAATGCTCATACTTTACCTGCTGGCAATTTAGGCACTGAGCCACATACTCCACTATGTCCTTCTTCATCCCCCTCCACTAGTAATGCTACCTCAAGTCCTGATACATCTTCGCGGCACCCGGATAAAGAGAGTACCGCGAGCTATGAGCCTCCTGAAGAATCAACTCATGCAAACCATCTACATTAGGCACACATAGCTTGCCCTGCATCCTCAATATATCATCATCCCTAATAGTGACCTCATTAGCATCACCGTGTTGAACCGTGTCCTTAAGGACAAGCAGGTGGGGGGTCATCATACTGACGCTTCCTGATGCGATCATAAAGAGAAGACCGAGAGACCACACAAGCCAACACACGACTCGGCTTAGAAATATCCAATCTCACAAACTGGCTAGCTAAGACCTGAATATCCAATGCTAAGGGTCTCTCTGTTGCTGGAAGATATGATAAACTCCCCAAACTCTCCACCCGGCGACGCAAAGCATCGTCCACCGCATTGGCTTTCCTCGGGTGGTATAAAATAGTGATATCATAATCCTTAAGTAGCTCCAACCACCTCTGCTGACGCAAATTAAGATCCTTTTGCTTGAACAGATGCTGCAAACTCTGATGATCAGTGTAAATCTCACAAGGGACACCGTACAAATTGTGCCGCCAAATCTTCAAGGCATGAACAATAGCTGCTAACTCGAGGTCATGGACAGGATAGTTCTTTTCATGCAGCTTCAACTATCTTGATGCGTAGGAAATCACCCTACCGTCCTGCATCAACACCGCGCCTAGACCTATCTGTGACGCATCACAATATACAGTGTAAGGCCCCGAACCTGTAGGCAATACCAATACTGGGGCTATAGTCAAAGCTGTATTGAGCTTCTGATAGCTCTCCTCACACTCCTCTGCCCACTTGGAGCACCCTTCTGGGTCATCCTGGTCATAGGCGCTGCAATAGATGAGAATTCCTCTACAAAACGACGGTAATACCCCACCAAACCAAGAAAACTACGGATCTCCGTAGCCGGTAACGGTCTAGGCCAACTCTGCACTGCTTCCACCTTCTTTGAATCAACCTTGATCCCATCACTAGATACTACATGGCCCAAGAATACTACTGAGTCTAGCCAAAACTCACACTTAGAAAATTTTGCATATAACTTCTTTTATCTCAAGGTCTGAAGCACAGTCCTCAGGTGTTGCTCATGATCTTCCCGAGTCTATGAATACACTAGGATATTGTCAATGAACACAATAATGAAGGAGTCAAGTTAAGGTCATAATACACTGTGCATCAAGTGCATAAAAACTGTTGGGGCATTGGTCAGCCCAAAAGACATAACAAGAAACTCATAGTTACCATACCGAGTTCTGAAAGCAATCTTCGGAATATCTAGCTCCAGAATCTTTAACTGATGATAGCCTGAATGTAAGTCAATCTTGGAGAACACTCTGACACTTTGTAACTGATCAAATAAGTCATCAATACGAGGCAATGGATACCTGTTCTTCACTGTAACTTTGTTCAGCTGGCGATAATCAATACACATACGCATATAACCATCCTTCTTCTTTACAAACAAGATCCAGAGCACCCCAAGGTGACAAACTGGGCCGAATGAAGCCCTTATCAAGCAACCCCTACAACTGCTCCTTCAACTATTTCAATTTAGGAGGAGCCATACAATATGAAGGAATAGAGATGTGTTGAGTGCCCGACAACAAATCAATGTCAAAATCACTATCTCTGTCGGGCGGCATGCCCCGAAGATCAGCTGGAAACACATTCAGATAGTCCCTCACTACTGGAACTGACTCAGTTGTAGGGGTATCAATACTGACATATCTCACATAAGCTAAATATGCGTCGCACCCCTTCTCAACCATTTGTTGAGATTTAAGAAATAAAATGACTCGGCTGGGAATATACTCTAAGGTACCTCTCCACTCTAATCGCGGTAAACTTGGCATAGTCAGCATCACGGTCTCAGCGTGACAATCAAGAATAGAATAATGTGGCGACAACCAGTCCATGCCCAAGATAACATCAAAGTCTACCATGTTGAGTAATAATAAATCGGCTCTGGTCTAAAAACCACTAAGAGCAATCAAGCACGACCGATACATGCGGTCCACAATAAGAGAATCTCCCACAGGAGTAGACACATACATAGGGGAACTTAAAGAATCCCGAGAAACGCCCAAATGTGAGCAAAATAAGAGGACTCATATGAATACGTAGAGCGTGGGTCAAATAATACCGACACATCTCTATGACAGACTCGAACAATACCTGTAATGACATAGTTGGAAGCAACTACCTCTGTATGAACCGGAAGATCATAATACCTGGCCTGGCCTCCCCCTCTAGGGCGACCTCCCCAACCTCTACCTCGAGCTGGCTGAGCAGGTGGGGTGGTAGCTGGTGCTGGAATCTTAGAATGAGGACTCGGTGGAGCACGTGGTAGCTGAGAAGTCTGTGGAAGTGCAACCCTCCTAAGTCTGGGTCCCTCACCATATGGTGGGTGTCGCCATACTCAAAACAACGCTTCGCAGGGCGTGGCTGCTGTGACTGACTCGGGCCAGGTCTGCTGGACTGGCTGCTAAAAGTACCCCGAGCAGGAGGCACACTAGATATTGGCGGTGTATAATAAGGCTCCTAGGGCCTAGAAGGGGTTGGAACACCACGGACGGCTGGAAGAGCTGAATGAATGGAGCGACCCACATAATCCCTACCATGGCGAGATACTAGGGCACAAGCTCCAGAATAAGAACCAGTCCCTCAAGACCTCTTGGCCTCTCTCTCCTATCGGTCCCGGGCAAGCATGCCCTCCAATATCATAGCAATACTCACAACCTGTTGATAAGGAATATCCATCTCCAGCTCCCTCACCATACTAATGTTGATACTGGGGTGGAGTCCCTCAAAAAACCGATGAACCCTCTCTCAAACTGTGGCAACTAAGGCCGGTGCATGTCAGTCCAAATCACTGAAGCAGAATGCATACTCTGACATAGTCGTAGCACCCTGACGCAATTGCTCAAACTCCGCGCGCCATGAGTCCCTGAGGCTTTGAGGAACACACTCTCTCAAAAATATGTCCGAGAACTGAGTCCATTTAAGTGAATCTTCCTCATCCGGACTACTCAACTCGTAAGCACGCCACCACTGATAGGCTGCTCCTTTAAGCTGAAAAGTGGTAAAAGAATCCCCACTCATCTCTGCTATGCCCATAGTATAGAGAATACGATGACACTCCTCCAGAAAAGCCTGAGCATCATCTGTAACCAATCCGCTAAAGGTAGGTGGGTGGTACTTCTTATACCTCTCAAGTATGAGTTGCTCCGCCTTAGAAGCGGTTGCCCTAGTCTCATGCTGAACCGGGGCTACCGGCGACATACGAATGAACTCTGGGCCTGATCTACCTGGACCCTCTGCTCAGGAGTGCGGGCTGCGGGAGTCTGTGCCTCTCCCCCGGCCTGAGATATGGAGGGAGCTAATGGAATCAATCCAGCCTGAGCTAAGATGTTGAACAAGCTCATGAACTAGGCTAGAGTCTATCCTGGAGGGCTGGTGCATCAATAGGAATCTCCCGTGCCAACCCTCCAGCTGGAACTGCTGGGGGCTCCTCTGTCGCAGCTCGCACGAGTGCTTTGGCTGCACTGCGTGGCCGAACTCTACCCCGACCCCAACCTCTAGCAGCTCTAGCAGGGGGCGCGGGTGCCTGGTCATCAGATCTTTCGGTATAGGTCCTCACCACATGTGAGAAAGAATAGAATAGAGAATATTTTTAGAATTTGATGCCAATAACTCGCACGACAACGAATCAAAAGAAGTATGATTGTTCCTAACAGTTCCATAGCTCCCGGGAGATAAGTACAGATGTTTCTTTACCTATCCGCGAGACTCTAATAAACCGGCTTGTGACTTACGACACCTATGAACCTAGAGCTTTGATACCAACTTGTCACGACCCAAACTCTCCCTCCATCAATCGTTGTGACGACACCTAGTCTCTACGACTAGGTAAGCCTAACACTTGCGGAAAAGAAATGCAAAACATGAAAATTACAACTAACAGTAACAGATATTTTTAATAAGCAATTGAGATACCGCTCGGCATATACAATAATCAACTCTCGAAATATACAAAACACTCCCAAGACCGGGAACACCGTAAGTCATAATCTTCTACGAAGTTTTAACTGTTCTATACATCAATGTCTATAAAAATAAGAAAAGAATCAAAATAGAGGGATAGAGGGGGACTCCGAGGATCTGCGGGCGTGGGCAGATATACCTTGAAGTTCTCCGAAAAACAGTAGCGAATGAAACTAAGGACGAGGCAGGTAAAAGAAACCTGGATATGCACACAAAAAATATGTACAGGAAAGGGCGTGAGTACACCACATCAGTACTTAGTAAGAGCCGAGCCTGACCTCGGTCGAGTAGTGACGAGGTCAGGTCAGGCCCACTAGTATATAGTAATGAAAACATGAGAATAAGTAGTATAATAAGAGACTAAAGTTCAACAAAGGAAAGCACAGTGAAATAACATAACAGTGCACAGAATTAATCGACAGGAGATCTCCCGAGATACCGTCTCGTAGTCCCAAAAGTAAATATGCAGAGAGAACTCCCGAGGTACTGCCTCGTAGTCTCAAAGTAAATGTGCAGGGGGATTTCCCGGGATACCTCCCCGCATTCCCAAAAGTAAATATGCAGGGGGATCTCCAAGGATACCATCCCATAGTCCCAAAAGTAAACACACAGCACAATCAATTACAAACAACAAGTACAACAAGAGAATCTACAGTCTAGACTAAGTACAAGTCGGGAAAAAAACAAGAATTCAATATGCATGCTGGAAAGAGTTTAATTAAGAAAATAAGGCACGTAGACATGTTATTCAAAGCTAACAGGGTAACTACGTATGCTAGTATATTCATTTAAGGTGGAAATAGGGAGTTTCTTGGTAAAAATTGGGTTTTTCAACAAATAGCCCGTGTACGCATTCGTCAACTCGCGTACACGACGCTCACATAGTAAAATCAGTACCAACTCCTAAGGGGATTTCCTCCACATAAGGTTAGGTAAGCAACTTACCTCAAACCAAGCTCAATCAATTCGTAACAATACTCTTTCCACGAATATCCGGCTCTGAATGGCCCAAATCTAGCCAAAATTAATTACATACCATAAATACAACTATAAGAATTAATCTATTTAATGAAATTAAAGCTAAAGAAAGAAATTGAAAAATCGCCCTAAAAAGCCTCCCCAGACCCACGTCTCGGAATCGAGTAAAAGTCACCAAATATGAACACCCATTCACTCACGAGTTCACTCGTACCAAAATTATCCAAATCCGATGTCAAAACCCAAAATCTTAGTTGAAGAACTTCTTTCCATTTTTTAAAATTTTCAACGCAAATTCGAAATTTAATGATGAAATTATTGATAGTTTAATGGGATATAACCAAAATAAAGTGTAGAATCATTACCCAATTGATGTCTTTGAAAATCCTCCAAAATCTCGTCCAAATACGAGCTCCCAAACTCAATTTTGATAAAAATGGCCAAACCCTCCTTTTTGAAATGTTAATACTGCCCAGTGATTCCTTAATCGCAATTGTGGAAATAGCCTCCCAATCACAAAGCACAACTTCGCTGCCCCAGAATTTAACCCCGCGAACCCGGCTCATTAGCCCTCATGCTTAAGCGATCGCGAACAACCCCACGCGTTCGCGAATAATAACACTTAAATTCCACAGCTGCTTTACTTCTTCTTCGTGAACGCGGCCTAGCTCACGCGTTTGCGAAGAATAACACTTAAATTCCACTGCTGCTTTACTTCCTCTTCGCGAACAAGGCCTAGCTCACGCGTTCGCATTGAACAACCTGACCAACCTACGCGATCGCATCCTTAAATTCGCGAATATGAAGAACAACTTAGCTGGCCTCTCAAATTGCCTTATGCGATCGCGAGACCTCCCTCGCGAATGTGATGAAAAAAATGTATGCGACACAACACCAGAAATCAGCTATCTTCCTTAAGTCCAAAGTGGTCCGTTGAGCATCTGAAACACCCCCAAGGCCCCCGGAACCTCAACCAAATATACCAGCCAATCCCAAAACACCATACTAACTTAGTCGAGCCCTCAAACCACATCAAACAAAGCTAAAATCATGAATCATCCTCCGATTCAAACTTAAAGAACTTGAAACTTCCAAATTTGACAATCGATGCCGAAACATATCAAACCACGTCGGATTGACCGTAAATTTTGCACACAAGTCATAATAAACCTTACAGACCTACTCCATCTTCTGGAATCGGAATCCGACTCCGTTATCAAAAAGTCCACTACCGGTCAAAATCTCCAAAACTTTGACTTTTGCCATTTTAAGCCTAAATGAGTTATAGACATCCAAAACACTATTCGGACATGCCCCTAAGTCCAAAATCACCTAACAGAGCTAGCGGAACTGACGGAACTCCATTCCAAAGTCGTCTTCATATAGTTCCGACTACGGTCTAAATCCTAAGGCTTAAACCTCCATTTAGGGACTAAGTGTCCCAAAACAATCCAAATACTAAAAAAAAAAACTCCCGGCAAGTCACAATATCAGAAATAGATATAGGAGAAACAGTTAATAGGGGATCAAGACTATAACTCTCAAAACTACCGGCCGGGGCGTTACAATCATACAAGAGGGAGGTAAGTTGAATTGTAAAGGTAGAGAACACTAACCAGTTGCAAAGTTATATGAGCAAAAGAGTGAGGAACTTAGAATATCATTAGTGATTCAGTAGCAAAAATTGAAGGAAGAACGTGGAACCCCAAATCCCAATACTTCAGAGTTCACAAGAGCCTCGAGAAGGGCTCCGAGCAGTGCTTGTACTGGAAGAGGTCGTTTAATGGTATTGTGGCCTTGACTTCAGCTGACCAAGAATTCAACAATTTCAGAAAATATTTGAGTGTAACAGAGTAAGTGAATGAGTGAAGGGGGAGAACAGTGAGAATAATAACAATAATGAGGTCTGTCCAAGGGGGTAATTGGGGAGGGGTTATATAGTGGTAGAAATTGAACAAACAAATATAAAAAATAATAAATCAAGCACAAATAAAGAAATAAAATATCGCATGCAATCAATAATAGAACCAGTAAAAGAAGAATCAGAATCCAAACCCTAGTTGGAATCGAACTCAGGGGAAATCGTTCAAAAGCCTTAATCACGGTGGAATCAATGGAGATATACCATATACAAGAGAGATTTTTCTCTTCTCCAGTGTATAGAGCCACAATAGCACCTAGAACCATAGAATCAAAGCCGGATTTGTGAGAATCGAACTTTCCATAAGTGCAATGGTAGCGAAAGTTACCATAAATGAGTGGTAGTAGCAGGAAAGGTAAGTATAACTCGCGTATGAACACGTATAAGGAAAGAATAAGAAAGGATATCCATGGTCGGCTAGGGTTTAGCGTGAGAGTTGAGAGATGAGAGAATGCATAGGCGGCTGGGTTGGGGGAAATGATCTCTAGGATTTGGGGAGAAGGATTAAGAAGAGTGAGGGTATTATTTTGGGTCGATGATCATTTGAGATCAACGACCAAGATTAAAAGAAGGTGGCGCGGGTCTAAAAATGGGTCCAGACCGGTTTAGATGTATGAGTTATTTGGTTTGGGCTTCTGAAGGGTGAAATGAATGGGCTAGGTGCCCTAGGCTTGTTTTGGTCCGAAAATTAGCCTTGTATTGGGCTGAAATTTAAATACACAAAATTCATACAAAATAAATTATAAAAAAAACTAATACATAAATAAAAATATTATTCGTGCAGTAAAATGTTTGGAAGTAACAACTTAACATTATAAAGATATGTGAAATGCTATTTTAGTATGAATAATATAATAAATACAATTATGTATAGAATATAGGCTATTATTGCAGAATTGTGCAAAATAGCTTTTGATTACAAATATAATTATATAAAGTAAGGTAAAATATCATGGGACATATATGTGGATTCAAATAATAAATTTTGATGATTAAGTCATCACAAAATAATTTAAAAGGGTAATTAATACATATTCAGGTGATTAAAATGCAAGCAAAATCAATTTTAAAGCTTTAAAATTTATAAAAAAATAATTATAGAAAACATTGGTATAACTTTTGTAAATTAAGTATGATGTAAAATGATATTTTGAAAGTATATATACTATTTTTAAAAATATTAGGGCAAAATTGAGTATCAACACTTGCAATTGCAACATTAGAGCATCATCACACTAACAATTTTATTTTAATTCAAATTCATTCTGCGACAAGTCTGAAACTCATCCGAGGCCTCGGAGTTCCAAACCAAATATCCATACAAGTCTAATAACATTATACAAACTCGCTCGCACAATAAAAACACAAAAATAACTTCTAGAACTACGAATCAGAGACTAAAACGCGTGAATTTCAAAGAAAAGTTCAAGAACTTCTAGAATTGCAACCAAGCATCCGAATCTTATCAAACCAAATTTGATTGACACCAACTTTTGCAAACAAGTTCTAAATAGTATTACGTACCTATTCCAAGTCTCAAAACTAAATTCCGAACTTGATAGTCAAAAGCCAACCTACGGTCAAACTTCTAATCCTTAAATTGCCAATTTTTGGCATAACAACACAAATCAACCTATGGACCTCGAAATTCGATTTCGGGTATACGCCCAAGTCCAAAATCATGATACGAACCTATCAGAGCCATCAAAATACCATTTCGAGGTCATTTTTACAAAAATCAAAGTTTGGTCAACATAATCAACTTAGGCTTCTAATCCAAGAGTCAAAGGGCCTAAATCAACTCGAAACCTTTCCGGAACGAAACCAATCAACCCCATAATTCATAAAACCAAAATTACACATATGTGCGGCATCAAAAGGGGAAGTGGGGCGCACTAACATAAAACGACTGGTCGGGTCGTTACATTATCATTCTCCTACCAAATCGGGATGCATATTTTGCAAGTGGCATCACTATCTATGACCTTGTAAGTTGTGGTGGTAACAGAAGGATGGTATAGATTTGTAATCTAAATTTTGCAAAAAACCTTTCTAGATGCCCGGCTACATTTTTATTCTCCATTTGAACTTCATTCTATAATGGCCTTGCTAAATCAACTTCTGCTCTAAGTTGGCAATGGTTGTTGGTCTAGATTTGGAAATAGTTGCTTTATTTGGTTTGCATCCTGGTAGATAGATGGCCAATAATAGCCGCATTCAAGCACTTTAGCTGCGGTACGATTTCTACTGTGGTGGCCCACAACTGGGGAGTCATGACATGCTTTGAGAATTTGAATTACCTCATCCTCTGGAACACAACACCGAATGATGTTGTCGGCGCAATTTCGGAATAAAAAGGGTTCCTTCCAAAATTATTGCCTACACTCCCGCAAAAACATTTTTTTTAATAAGCTTATAATCCGTTGGGGATAAGGTTACTAACCAAGAAGTTAGTGATGTCGGTGTACCAAGGAGTGAAGGTGCTAGACAATGCCAATATGTGTTCATCAGGGAAGGCATCATTAATTTCAAGATCTTCTTTTGGTCTCCCTGCCTCTTCAAGCCTAGACAAGTGATCCGCAACTTGATTCTCTGTTCCTTTCCGATATTTGACTTCAAAGTTAAACTCTTGCAGCAAAAGAACCCACCTAATCAATATTGGTTTAGCATCCTTCTTCATCATAAGGTAGCGGAGAGCAGCATTATCGGTGTAGACTATCACTTTGGAGCCCAACAAATAGGCCCGAAAGTTTTCAAATGCATAGACAATAGCAAGCAGTTCTTGTTCCGTCACAGTGTAATTCATTTGTGCGACACTCACTGTCTTTCTTTCATAGTAGACAGGATGAAGAATCTTGTTATGTCGTTGACCTAGTACCGCTCCAATATCTACACCATTGGCGTCACGCATAAGTTCAAATGGAAGAGACCAAACGGGTGTGACAATAATAGGTGTCGTGATGAGCCTTGATTTTAATTCCTCAAAAGTTTTGGGGCACTTCTCATCGAAATCAAACTTTACATCCTTTTCAAGGAGCTTGCACATGGGACTTGAAATTCTTGAGAAGTCTTTGATAAATCGCCTATAAAAACCGACATGACCTAAAAAGCTCTGAATGACTTTTACTAAAGTGGGAGGAGGAAGATTGGCAATGATATCGATCTTTGCCCGATCAACCTATATGCCTTGCTTGGAAATTTTATGGCCCAGAACAATACCCTCGTCCGCCATGAAGTGACATTTTTTTTCCAATTTAGCACAAGGTTTGTTTCCTCACATCTTTTGAGCACTTGTCTAAGGTTGTTAAGGCAATGCTCAAAGGAATCACCAACTACAGAAAACTCATCCATAAACACCTTTAAGAAATCCTCCACCATGTTTGAGAAGATTGACATCATGCATCATTGAAAGGTGGCCTGGGCATTACATATCCCAAATGGCATCCGGCTAAAGGCAAAGGTCTTATACGGGCATGTGAATGTTGTCTTCTCTTGATCCTCTAAGGCGATGTTGATTTGGTTGTAGCTGGAATAACCATCCAAGAAGCAATAAAATGACCTTCCTGTTAGCCGATCAAGCATTTGATCAATAAAAGGCATAGGAAAATGGTATTTGCAAGTAGCATTATTGAGCTTCCGGTAATCCATGCAAACTCTCCACCCGGCCACCGTCCTCGTTGGGATGAGTTCATATTTTTTGTTTTGAATCATGGTCATAACTCCTTTCTTCGGCACACATTGCACCGGACTCACCCAAGGAATATCGGCAATGGGGTAGACAACCCTGGCATCCAGCCATTTTATGATTTCTTTCTTCACCACCTCTTACATGAAAGGGTTTAACCTTCTTTGAAGCTCCACGCTAGGTTTTCTCTCTTGCTCCAATTGTATCTTGTGCTCACAAATTCCAGCGAGAATGCCTCGGATATCCGCTATAGTCCACCCAATGGAATGTATGTGCTCCCTCAAGGTATTCAATAAGTGTTCAACCTACACATCATTCAACAAAGAAGAAACAATTACAGGTAGAGCTTTATTAGGGCCAAGAAATTTATACCTTAAGTGCGGTGGAAGTGGCTTGATCTCAAGTTGTGGTGGCTCGATAATTGAAGGCTTAGCAGGAGGGGTGACTCTATTCTCTAAGTCAAGAGAAAGCCTCTTTGGGGCATAAGTGTAGGGACCCAAGCCCTTCCAATGCATTCATCGATTCCATATATCCTTCCATGTCTTTACCATCAAAATTTACCAAAATAGCCGTCAATACCTCACCAAGGCATTCCTCTTCCATCTACACCTCGACTGCATCCTCTACCTCATCAACAACACCAATGACTGAGATACTTTCGTATGCATGTGGAAATTTCATACCTTTACTCGCTTAAAAGGTAACCTCTTCATCATTAACTCGGAACTTGATCTCATTTCGATCCCAATCCATGAGTGCTCTCCCGGTAGCATGGGATGATCTCCCCAAGATGATAGGGATTTCTTTATCAACAGAAAAATCGAGGATAACAAAGTCGGCAGGGAGGAGAAACTTCTACACTTTCACAAGAACATCATCAACAATTCCCATCGGTCGCTTTATTGAACAGTCAGCCATTTGCAACCTCATACTTATAGGCTCAGGCATACCTAATCCTGCTTGCTTGTAAATAACAAGAGGCATTAAGTTGATGCTAGCCCCGTTATCAAAAAGGGCTCGTGCAAAATCGCGCAATCCAATAGTGCATGGAATGGTGAAGGCTCCTGGGTCCTCTTTCCTTTTGACGATGGTTCTTGCAATGATGAAACTAACCCGGTGAGTCACATTCACCACTTCATTCTTGGTGGTTCTCTTTTTAGTGATCAAGTCCTTCAAGTACTTAGCAAAACTTGGCATATCTTGAAATGCTTCCACAAATGGAAATGTTCGCCGATAATTTCTTTAGAATGTCATAGAACTTCTCGAGTTTGCTATCATCGACCTTCCTAGAAAGTATTTGAGGGAAAGGTAGAGGAGGCCTAGGAATTTATGCTAGATTTTTTGGTGCCTCTATTACCTTTTCCTTAACCTCTTCATTGTTCACTTCTTGAATTTTCACCTTTTTCGGGAGTTTTTCAATTTCAACAACAATTGTCACCTCAATTTATGCCTCAAATTCTTGTTTAGAATCTTCCACTTCGACTACTTATTCATTCTATCCTTAGAAATGTTTCCCACTTTGAGTTGTAATTGTCATACAATGGGAAGTCGGACCATTCCCACTACCTTTTGGGTTTGCAATTGTGTCACTTGGGAGTGTGCCTTTCTGCTGCGGATTTTGCTCTCTTGAGAGGTCTCTCATTTGCATTTCCAACTTTTTTATGGATGCGGTGTGAGAACCCACAAGTTTGGTCATATTCTTCATTGAAGTGTCGGTTCTCTCCTGATTTTGCAACACTCTTTCATGCATGCTTTCTAACTTGGAATCACTTGAAGAGCTTTCTTTCCAATGCTGAGAATTAGAATATTGCCCCTTTGGTGGAAGATAGGGGTTTAAACTTCGATTTGAAAAGTTATTGTTGTTACTTCAATTTTCTTGATTGGAATTACGTTGGTCATTTCACCATTGTTGGTTGCCTTGCCCTTGCGGGTTAGACCTCCATTAGTGTTGTTGTCCTGAACCTTGGTAAGATTGTCTTTGATATCCTCCTTGAGGATTGTTGACATAATTTTCTTCTTCGTACTCCTCATTCAACATGGGTTGCACATCTTCCACAACATTTACCTTTTTTGTTTGGCTTTCAGTGAACATTTTCGTCAACACGTTGACGTTGGTGGCAAGTCCGGCAATTATTTGATCCCTTTCTTGGTTCTCTTTAATCATGTTGGTCAAGGAGGGAGTTCCATATGTAATTCCACCCGTGGTATCTTCTGAGTGCCAAGCTTGGTTATGTTCAGCCATCTTAACTAGGATTTTTGTGACCCTTGCAAATGTTTTGTCCATAAAGGAACCATCCGCTGCATTTTTGGCTATGGATTGATTCATAGGATCCAAGCCCATATAAAACTTCTCCAATAGAATATTATCTGGAAAGTCATGATTCAGAGACCTTACCAACTATAGCTTGAATCTATCCCATGCCTCATGTAGATGCTCTCCTGATAATTGCTTGAAGAAGAAGATTTTATTCCGGAGCTCAGCCTTCTTGCTTTGTGGAAACCATTTTTCTAGGAAAGCTCGGACAAGTTCGGGCCAAGTGTGGATGGAATTAGGAGGTAGATTTTGGATCCACTGTCTTGCCTCTCCAGTTAGAGAGTATTTGAACACCCTCAACCTTAGGGCATCATCCGAGACATGATTCTACTTGTGCATCTCACACACACCCAAAATATTTCTGAGATGTTGTGTCGGATCATCATCGGTGGAATTTCGGAAGAACCCTTCCACTTTTAGCATTAGGATTAAAGTGTATTCCACTTTGAAGGTCGCAACATCATCTCTTGGAGGTACAATGGCATTTTTATCCTCAATATACTAATATATATCTGCAAACACATTCTCTTCTACCCGCTCGCCCATTTTTACCTAATGACACAAAGCAAAGCAAGCAAAGTATGATGGAATAGAAGAAGACGTAAAGTAAAGCACACACTAGTTAGTAATTTCAAAACCGAATTCTCCGGCAACGACGCCAAAATTTGATACGCTCAAATTACACCTAAATAAATGTTGTAAGGCGATCGATGTCAAATATAGTAACCCAACTAGGTTGGGGTCGAATACCATAGAGAATAGGTGTGAAAAGGTTACTTGAGTAGTGTGAAACTTGACTTAAATCATAATCCTACTCCGTTAGCTTAAAAAGTGAGTGTTGTAATTGTGAATTATCAATAAAAGCTATTTCGTTGATATGATTTGATTAAATTGATTAAGAAATTAAGGTTGTATCTACATCAATGGAATGTAATGCTAATGGTGTTCATATTTTATATTTTGTTAATGGAAAGCCCGTTGATATGCAAAATGATCCCTACGGAACTAACTAATACTTTCCAATAATTAGTTAGTAGTTCCTCTTTATGATTTTTCCAAATATAAAAGAAGTGATAATTAGGAACAACCAATTTACGCCAAGTAGAACCCACTTATCCTTAAGAGATTCAATTAAACAAGGTTTAGAGTCATGAGTTCTTGCTATTCAATTCTAGCAAACTCTAACCTACTTTCCCAAGTAAAGATAGAATGAATTGGCACTAGTCAATGTTTGCAACCATCAACTATAATGAAGCATGAGAAATGAATAGAAATTGACTAACCATTATAAAAACATTCACTGATGAACACACATTAACATTACACCCACATAGGGTTCAGAACCTTAGTATTTTAACTTAGCTACTCATTACTAGAATATAAAAACAATATAATAAATAAAGTCACAAAGCTTACAATTATAGACAAAGTCTTGGATTTTATCTTCCAAGCTTCCAAAATAATGGTGCATTCAATGCTCTAAGTGTAGCTTCCTTCTATCCGACCAGTCCTAACACAAAAACCCTAATCATTCTATTTATAATGATCTAAAAGTTGTGGTCAAGACCTGACAAAAATACCCTATAGAGATATTCTACGACCGCAGAATAGGCCGCAGAAGGCATTCGCGGTCCGCAAAACTAAATTTCCATCGCAGAATTGGTTGACAATCGTCTAGTCTTTTCCTTCGCAATTCAAATATGCGGCCATCATATCACTTCTATGACCACATAGTCCATCGCATATCACCCTTCAGCTAATTCTTCTTATTATTGTGCGATCAGTATGCGGTACGCATAACTGTTATGCAACCGCATAATTGATTGCATACATGGCGATCAACATCTGGAATAGACTAATTCATTATGAGATACCT
The DNA here is from genome assembly GCF_000390325.3 of Nicotiana tomentosiformis. Classification (NCBI taxonomy): domain Eukaryota; kingdom Viridiplantae; phylum Streptophyta; class Magnoliopsida; order Solanales; family Solanaceae; genus Nicotiana; species Nicotiana tomentosiformis. The sequence continues at coordinate 82,469,178 of NC_090822.1, read as the reverse complement.
TTGCGACCCGCGTATCAGTTATGCGATCGCATATCATTTATGTGATCGCGTATCAGTTATATTTGCATCCATTCATAGCTATTTGACAACTTCTCTTATGATTTTGGTTCTTCAAGTCTCATCACCTGCAAACCACCAAAACTACATAAAAATGACTTACAATTCTAAAACAACGAGCTAAATTCTATGTAATTAGTATTAAAAGTGTCGCAATTCTACGGCACATCAACAGCTTGGTATCAGAGCGTTATATTCACTTAGGTCACACGAGTCATGAGCAAGTATAGTAGAGTCTTGCCGATCGGTACGGAGACATCGGTACTTATCTTCGAGAGGCTACAGGGCTATTAGGAGCACTTCCCTTCTTGATTCATCATCGTGCGGTTTGATTCCTTTGAGGCTTATGCCTTTTTTCCTTCCTACTCAACCTTATGCGATGTGGAGCGCTTGTTATCAATTGGGAATTGAGGAGTTGTAATGGTATTGCAGATGTAGTGCAGGATGTTTTTCCCTGCGTACTCGAGCGAGTTATTATCATCATCTTGTGGAAGGGTGTTATGTCGTTCCATTCCCTGTATCAGTATTCCCTATGGTTTTGAGGCTATGCACAAATTGTTATGGCATTTATGCATTATTATCGCGCAGTGTTGGTGTAATAGTAGGGTACTTGTCTATGTGTCGAGGCAGTGAATGACCAAAAAGGGGGATTTCTCAGCGCATGGATTAGGGGTCGGCATTTAATTCCAGCGGGGGGAAAGACAATCGGTCTATGGATGCTCAAGCCTTGGTTGATGGAGTAACAAGACTTGATATTTTGGGTATGGTGGAAACCTCATTTGTGATGTGGTGTCGTCGACCTTGTTGGAACGCATTAAGGTTCGTCGGTGTTATGGTTTTCTTGATTTGCCTTCAGGGCGGGGTGCGTTGAAATAATGTCTGAGAAGCGATTGTTAGAGATAGCGGTCTGTAGTGGTTTCATAATCGAATCGGTATTTCGCATGCTGATGGCTCGAGAAAGATAATCTTCGAGGAGGCTTGGAGTTGGAAGTAATTTATTAGTTCAGGTGCTACAGGTATGGATTTGACTTGAGGCAACATTTGGGCAGCAAAGTATGAGGAAGGACATGGCGTGAGGTATCTCATGGTGCTTGAATTACTAGCAGGTCAAGTATGAAAAGCAGAGGTCAAGAAGTCACTTAAAGGATATGGTTTAACCGAAGCGAGAGTAGCAGATTAGCATATGAATTCTATGGTAGGATAGCCACATGCCTTGAGAAACGTTTAGAACGATTTGGGAATTATGGTGAAAAGTGACTAGGTCCACAGATTTTTATTTAAGATGGACGCTACTATACTGAGGAAGATTGAATATGGCTGAGAGGAGTTTGCTTGAAATGAAGAGAGGTGTGAAAACTTGATTGTCGTTTTGGGATGCAACATGAATTCGAGTTTGGAGCGTATTGTCAGACTTTAAATTAATGTCAATGGGGAATGAACAGACTTGTACAATTGGTGGGCGAGCATGCATGACTGAGTTCGCAGTGGTGCTACCCAGTGCAGCATCATTAGAAGATGTCGGTATGGAATCTCCACAGGTGGGTTATCTCATGTGAGCAGTTAGCAGTTGCGTGATTTTGATGAACTTTCTATGAAGAATTCTACTTACTACCAGACGGAAGGTTGAATATGCGATCGTGGCCGATAATTCGGAATGTTCATGAAACGTTTAATAATAAACTACAAGAAATATGGCGGGTTGACGGTGTGAGATCATGGTAATTGAAAAACAAAAAATCTTTGTGGGTTCTAGGTTTATATAATTGTAGCTTAAAGCTAAGTGGGGGAGACCCACCATCTACGATTGGATCGCATGGTTGTCTGGTTGTACGATTCCTAGTTATCGGTGCATTTATGGGTCATTATGGCTAAGAAAATGAAACATCATGGGTAATTCGAGTGGAGAACTTGATGAATATGTGCTAAACTTTGCCTTATCGATTCATGTGTAGTTTTGTGAAAACTCAGAGTTTATGTTTCCTTTGGATATGATGTACAAGGAAAAGAATTCAGCCGATTGCTTCTTTGAGAGGGTGTTCATGTGCTAGCAGCGCATTGGAGTTTGATTATATTCGGGACCAGGTCATAGTGGGTGACTCTCAACAATAGTCCTAGTGGGTTAAAGAATTAAAGTGCAGTGCCTAAGGATTTTGGGTCCGTTGTGTGGTTAAGGATCGAGGTTTTGTAGTGGATTACAAATGGAACTTAGAATGTTCTATGTTATCATCGGGTATGTGGGGTAGTATTGGAGGAAAGGAAAAAATAGCTTCGGATTCACGGAAGGTCTTGCAGAATGGGTGTACCAGTTGGAGATGCCATTGTGCGCATAATGAGTGTATGTGATGGTTCATGAGTATTGAGACGATGTGGTCTCGTGATGCTGGTCACTCGGTATGAGTGCGAATTTGGTTCATTACTTTTTTGAATGGAGCTATTATTATTTCTAAGGCAAGTCGAGAGTAAATTGGAAGAAATTGAGTCGGTTAGTAATGGTTGAATCAGCATGATTATGGCAATGATCAGTTCCTTTAGCGTGTGAAGTTATACACGTGGTTTGTGGTTGTACGTGCGAGCAAGACAACCACCATAACTTGATTGATTTGGGAGGTATAAGATTCATGACGATTTAGATCACGACTTGAGGTTTGTATTTTTTGTGGTTTGGGAATTCAGTTGTGTGTTGCATTGGTTCTTCTGAAATGAGCTAAGTAAAAGGTTTCTAGCCAATGAAGTGTCTATTCTACTAGTGGTTCAAGGGTTGTGGTAAATACTTGTATTATCCGTAGCGGCATGATAGACTCAGTGAGCGGCATGGGAATTTGAAAGTTGAGGATCAAGGTTGCGGTTCAGTGTTGACAAGAATGTCACGAGCTCAGATGAGCAGGGGTGATTTAGATGTTCATAGTAAGCTGGCATTTTCTTTAATGTCACCTGAGAACGGCGTTTTGTGTAAGAGACTTTGTGTATTGATTTGCGGATTCTTGATTTTCTTTATAGAATTAGTGTGGTTGGTGGTATGGATGTGTGGACTTTGCTACTTGGGCGAAAGGTCATGGGAGCGTACCCCACGGGGAGATTTGTATAGGTGTGACATGTTAGTCACTTGATTGTTAAATATTGAAACCAAGTATGAAGATTATTGGTATTGTCGTTAATGTGAGAGTTTATGTCTGGAAGGCACTCTATCCCTTTGGTTGTGAACTCTGGGAGTTTGGTCCGTAGTGGACGGCTGCTCATGTGTGTCATGAATGGAGCCATTGTGGATCCTTGGAAGGTTATTGGCCTAGTATGGTATGATCATAATTGGTTTGAGGTCCGTTTGTGGGTCTAATGTGAATGTGTGCTCTATGTCAGGTTGGATGTGTTCATTTGTCATAACATTGCTTACGGAGGAGTCATCGGGCATTGGATGTTATTCTCATCGTCAGCTATTCTGTGTAATCTATATTGTGCCATGTAGGTTGTGAGACGGCTTGATTATTCGCACATGTGTTGAGGTCTTGTGTAGCTTGTGGAGTTATATGAGCAGGATGGATCTCGAGATGCATCATATATTAGTTGTTCTTGGGTTTTATAGTGTATGGCACTATCCGTCTCCCCTGGATTTGTATTATGCACTTGATATGGGTTTTATAAGCATTACGACTTGATATGTGTTTTCTTCTTGATTGTTATGTGTTGATCGGGTGGCACACCACCACAGGTATATTGTTTGGATCGGGTGGCATGCCACCATAGGCATGTTGTTTGGATCGGGTTGCACATAACAACAGTGTCATATTGGATTGGATTTCATGCCGCAATAGTGAGATGTTGAGCATAGTTCCTTACACTTATTTTGTGTGCCTTGTCTTTCATCCCTGAGGTAGGTTCATAGCATCTATTCGGCCATTTTATTCGTTATGCGAGCTGGGTAATTCCCTGTCAGAGTTCGTTCCTCTTTATGACTTATATTCGAGTGGTAGCTTGTTGGCGCTATGATGGTGTTGCATAAGATCTTAGATGGTGTTTGAGGAGGCTTATTTCCCGAGCAGCTTGTACTGGGTGAGACGAGATTATTAGACCTGAAATTAGTGCAATCAAATTTATATAAGGTACATTAAAGAGAAAATACTGTTATTCAGTCATAATGAGGTAATGATCCTTGTCAGGGGGAGAGACCCCATGATTTGTTGATTCGGAAGGTGGTTATGAGTTTCTACACATCTCTTTCGTCGTGGCAGTAGTGCGAGAGTAAGAACAAGGCTTATATGTGTTATGAGATATACTACGGGCTTTAGGTCGGGTCAGTGAAATTGTGGTTATTGTACTTGGAGGAGGTTGCCTTGGGAAAATGAGTTATGCGGTACGTTGTGTGATGTCAGCACGGGTGCACGATCATGTTTTGGTACAATGCGTAGTGATTGATACGGTGTTCATATGTTAGAATCATGTTTTGTAGAGAAATTCCGGATGTTGGAATTTGGTTCTGAAGCTTGTTAGCTAAGGTTATAGAAGGATCTTCAGTTTGGCTCGAGGTAACGTGCTCACATGGATTTTGGTGGCACGGGTAGGTGCACAAGGTATCAAACAATGATTTTGGACAACTTCGGAGCAGTCCTTAGCATGTTCGAGGACGAACGTATGTTTAAGTGGGGGAGAATAGCTCTAGCACATCGTTCGGCGGTTAGATGCCTTGAGTAGCTTCACTTCATGGTTTATGGCTTGTAAGTGTGGTCGGAATTGAATTTCGGGAAGTTCAAAGTTGATTAGGATAGAAAATTCTAATTTCGGAAGCTTTAAGTTGGAAGAATTAACTAAGGTTTGACTTTTTAATAAACAACCTCGAAATCTGGATTTGAAGGTTCCAATAGGTTCGTATGATGATTTCAGACTTGGGCATATGTTCGGGTTGAGTATCGGGTGGTCTGGGAGCATTTCAGCGCCTATTATGTAAGGTTGGCATTTTGGAAGTTTAAGGTTCTTAAGTTTGATTTGAAATGAATTTTGGCGTTATCGATGTTCGTTTGAAGTTCCAAGCCTTGGAATAAGTTCATATCGTGATTTGTGACTTGTGCGGAAAGTTGAGCTTCATTCCAGAATATTTTGATATGATTCGGATGCGTTTATAAAAATTTTAAAGTTTGAAAGTTTAAAGAAGGATTTCAATCATCGATTCATAGTTTCGATGTTATTTGGCATGATTTGAGGCCTCGGCTAAGTTCATAATATGTTTTGGGACGTGTTGGTATATTTGGTCAAGGTCCCGGGGGGCTTGGGTGGATTCCGGATGGTTAACGGATCAGATCTTGGAGTTAAGGAAAAGCTGGAAATTTTGATTGCTGGCATTTTTGCATCTGCGCATGAAGGACCGCAGGTGCGGTGCCGCAGAAGCAAGGCAGTGGCTCGCAGAAGTGACCAGGGTAGGGATGGACTGAGGTCGCATGTGCAAAGATATTTTTCGCACCTGCGTGACCACGAAAGCGGAAATGGAAGCGCATAAGTGAATTCTTTAGGGGAAAGGCTGGGATTGCAGATGCGGTCGAGTTTTCGCAGATGCAGTCGAGTTTCCGCAGAAGCGGAACCGCACCTGCGGATCGGGCATCGCAGAAGACTGGGCGCAGAAGCGCTAGAGGGGCCGCAGATGCGGTTGGAGACCTTTGCTGAATTCTCGCAGGTGCGAGCTTGATGCCGCAGAAGCCACTGTCGCAAAAGCGATCATGGGAACGCAGGTATGAGGCATCACTGGGCAGACTTGATTTTTATACGGGATTTGGCCCATTTTATTTCATTCTCTCTTGGCTTGGGCGATTTTTGGAGAGCTTCAAGGGGATATTTTCATCAACCATTGCAAGGTAAGTAATTCCCACATAATGTTAGCAAAATGCATGGATTATATGTGTATTTAAACATGGAAAATTGTGGAAATTGTGGGATTTTAAGAAAAACCCTAGAAATTTGGATTTTACCACGAAATTTGGATATGGAATTGGGAATAAATCATATATTTAGGTTTGTAATATTATGGGTAAAGTTTATCTTCGAAGAATTTTGGAATCCGGGCACGTGGGCCCGAGGGTTGATTTATTTGAATTTTCGAGCGGAGTTCGGAGTTGTTATAAATTGTAAACATTGGAGTATATTTTGATTCATTTGCACGTTATTTGACTAGTTTCGGAACGTTTGGCTTGTAGTTGAGTGTTAGAGTGGCGTTGGAGCCGGTTATGGAACTTCGGAGTGAGGTAAGTCTCATGTCTAACCTTGTGAGGGGGAAACTACCCCCTAGGTGATAATTATTGTTATGTGCAACTAGTTGTGGGTGCTACGTGTGCACGAGGTGACGAGAGTTCGTATGTAGCTAAAGCATGTTTATGTCCGGGTAGACTTAGGACTTTATCATGTAATATTTGAATTGTTTGGACTCATTTTGCTAGCTTAATTAATTGAATTTATAATGGAAATTGATTTAGAAATGAATATACATATATTAGGCCGAGCCTTATCACCTTGAGTTGTTGGCTAGTTATTTGAGAAACGGTAAAGATTATATTCACTTTGTACTCATGTACTGTGTCGTGTGTTATATCACTGGTAGTCCAAACACTCGCAAGATTACCCTTCCACAGATGCCCGGCATTTTTACATGGTACTTCTTATCCATTTGTTACTAGTACTTGATGCATCTGAGCTGATGAGGTAGAATACAATATTGAGAAATTCGTATTTTAAAAGAAATATTTGGAAGATTAGGTAACTTACACATTTACACCATTATGGCTATGTGCTTCATATCTACTTATTGTTTTATTATATTGCTTTATTGGACCTCTAGTAAGTGTCAATGTCGACCCCTCGTTACTACTTCTCCGGGGTTATGCTAGATACTTTCTAGGTATGCGTTGATTTACGTACTCATGTTGCACTTCTGCATTAAATGTGCAGGATCTGACAAGTTCATTTGGTGATCATCTTGGTGAGTAGGCGCACCTGTTGAGGAGACTTTATGCGAGCTGCATTCCAGGCTACGCATTGTAGTCCACCGAGTCTCCATTGTACTATTTATTTAATCATGTCTTATTTTCACTCTGGACAGATGTTGTATTATTATTGTACTCTTTAGAAAATGCTCATGCACTTGTGACACCGAATTTTGGGGTTATACTAGTTGATGCTTATGGTTTCGTATATTATTAACACCTTTCAATTCTTTTATAAACTACAAATGTTGTACGTTCCCATGGATTTAGAAGTGTAAATCTCTTTTTTTTTTATTAAAATCTATGATTTTGAAAGTAATAAAATGAGTGATTAAATTGATAAATCATCGTTGGCTTACCTAACGGCGGCGTTAGGTGCCATCACGACCTGTAGTGGATTTTGAGTCATGACAAAAGATATCATTTGCATACATTAACATGGAAAGAAATGTTAATATCCTGATTCAGAAATTAATACATAAGGAAATGCTCTGGTGTAGAGATTATAGAATTAGATGGCTCCTTCAATTTATCAAGGACTGTTTTAGATAGATGATAATAGGTTATATCTGCATATAATTAGATATATATATATATATATATATATATATATATATATACTCCTTGCTTTGGTATGTTTTAAGTATTTTAAATGTTAAAAAATGATCAATTGAGCGCAATGGTGAATTAAGATGATTTGAGCAATAATTAAGCTAAGAAATAAAATTTGGAGAAATTAGAGAAAGTTATGTGTTGCATGGCCGAAATACAACACTTTCGCGAATTTTTGGTAAAGAAAACTAAATTCCAAGCAATGAAAAAAAATGATCCTAAGAATTGGGAAGCACTAGAGAGCCATGTGCTTCACATGGGGTAGCACAAGAATTTCTGCCAAGTTTCCGTGCGAAGCATGGGCATATCGATAGGCCAAATTTTCTAGCATTTTGCCTAGAGGGGCAGTATCGTCATTTGGGTTACGTGACGTGATATAAAAGTTTCTAACTCTAATTTTAGCCACATACTCGGCCTAGGAAGGCAATGTCCACCATTGTTGAAGTAGAGCTTTTATCGTACTCGAGATGATGACTTAACGTATTATGCTATTAATAGTCTATTTTTTAGATAAAATTAAAGGGCCTTTTATATTTGATTTCTGAATTATTTATTATGTGAGTTATTGATGGATTATTATAAGCAGCGAAAGCAATCCCAGTCTCAAAATCACATGTAATCTAGACAATTAATATATACGGGATTTCAGGGGTTCTCTCTTGAAGCGTGAATCGAGCTCGCGTATAGTTCCACAACAACTCAATGTAATCTCCACCACCAGCACGGTCACGATCCCCAAATATTCCACCTTCTTCTACTGTGTTACCCAAACAACATCCGAAAATAGTAATTTTATGTGGGCAAAGTTTTTCTAGGAAAAAGGGACTAAAATTCGGCCACCCTCATCTCTTCTTCCTCTAGGTGGAAACCATATGTATTTATAGCACAAGTTTTAAGGGTTAAACTCTTTTTCAAAACATGTTAGATTTTATTTTTTACCAAGAAAAGGATTCTTTTATTTCTAATTATTTAGACACAACAGGGACCACAAAATTTAATTAACAAGGCTTCCAACTATGGAATTAATTTCTAATTTCTGAAATTAATATCCACCATAATAAATTACCAATTATTCCACAAAAAAATCGTAATTGCACTCTTTATTCAATTTCAAAATTCATCCATTAAATCTTATTTAACTCACCATGTTAAGATTCAGATACTAATCCATTAAATTAAAATACTGAAATTGATTTAGACTTTACTTAACTTATTTTATGTGTCGGATACAAAATTCACCGGCTGGGTATACACATAAAAACTTATAAGATTTCATAAATGTATATCATCAATCTCTAAACTGAGACATGTATTACATCAACTAACAATTATTTCGTCAATGTACATTATTATTATTATCAATTTACCATGCATAATGACCAACAAAAGGATCTCAATTTTTAATAAATCAAGATAATAGTAAGATACACAACTCGTAATAATTATACCAAGATTAAGAGTATAAGTACTTGTAACGGTGTAACGACCCGACCAGTCGTTTTGAGCATTTACAATCCGTTCGACTGTTCGAGAGTATGAGTAGCTTCATATGATGTATTATAACTTGTATGTATCATCGGTTTTGATTTTTAGGTAATTCGGGATGTAATTTGGAAGAATGGTTCTCAATTTGGAAGCTTTAAGTTGGAAGAGTTGATCAAGTTTGACTTTTATGTATTTGCCCTCGGATCGGAGTTTTGATAGTTCCATTAGGTACAAGTGGTAATTAATGACTTGGGCGTTTGCCCAAATTTGCATTTGGATATTTCTAGAGAGTTTCAGCACTATTTGGCGAAAGTTGGAAATTTGAAGGTTTGAAATATTTATAAGTTTGACTGGGAGTTGACTTTAGTGATATTGAGTCCGGATTGTTATTTCAAAAGCTGTAATAGGTTTGTTATTTTATTTAAAACTTGTGTGCAAAATTTCAGGTCATTCCGGGTTGATTTGATATGGTTCGGCAAGAGTTTTGGAAGTTGAAAGTTCAAAAGTTCATCAAGTTTGATTTGAGGTGTGATTCATAATTTTAATATTGTTATGTGTGATTTTAGGTCTCGAGTTAGTTTGAATTATGTTTTGGGACTTGTTGGTATGCTCGGACGGGGTCCCGAGGGGCTCGGGTGTCGGATGGGTTTCAAACCATTTTGAGTCATGTTAGTTATTGTTGGTATGGCTGGAATATGGTGTCATCGCACCTGCATAATCTTGGGCGCAGGTGAGGAGCCGCAGAAGCGGCACAGGAGACGCAAAAGCGGAAGTAGTGGCCTGGGAGCAGAGTCCGTAAATGCGGAAGATGTGACGCAGAAGCGAGTTCGCATATGCGGATATTTCTTTCGCATAAGCGCTTATGCATTTGAGGGTGAGAATCCGCAGGTGCGATGACCTGGGCCAGTCCGCTGGAACGGTCCCCTAAGCACAGAAGTGCAACCGCAGAAGCAGATTTATTATCGTAGAAGTGACATGAGATAGGTTGAAATGTTTTCACAGAAGCGAGATTGAAGGTCGCACGTGCGGTTTCGCAGAAACGGGCAAGTTAGTCGCAGGTGCGACTTCCCTGGGAAGATTTATATATATATATATATATATATATATATATATATATATCGATGTATTGGTTATTTCATCATATTTTGGGATCTAGATCTCGATTTTGGGCGATTTTGGAGAGAATTTTCACCACATAGATTGGGGTAAGTATTTTTTTTATCTATTTTGATCATATTCAATGATTCCATCTTTGATTTTGGCATTTGATTGATGAATTTAAAAGAAAAATGGGGGGGGGGGGTTATCTAAACTTTCCTAAAGCGAATTATTGATTTTTGACCATCAATTCGGAATCGATTTTGAATGAAATTAGTATGTTTCGAGTCGTATTCGAATGGGTTATCGTAATTTGTAAGTTTTATCGAGTTTTGAGGTGCGAACCCATGGTTGACTTTCTAGGGGACTTTGAGTATTTGATTAAAGATTCGACCTTTATCGCTCAGGTTTGTTTTCTATGGCATTATTTGATATTTTTGAGTTTCTTTTGAATAGTTTCAAGACGTTCAGAGGTTGATTAGTGCGGGATGGCATATCTAAAGTATTGTTTGGCTAGCTCGGTAGTTGATTTGGCTTGTTCGAGGTAAGTAACATTTCTAAACATGGATTTGATAATCATTATTCCTAGGAACAATGTTATTTATGATGTGTTTGGGTGACACACATGTTAGGTGACGGGCGTGTACCGGGGTAATCATGATCCGATTTGACTATTAGACTATTACCGAACTTGTTTGGCTGTTATATCTCGTTATATTAATGTTCTCCCTACTTGTTTGATTATCTGAGTTGTGATTCATGTTAGAAATCATGTTTAGGCTATGTGATTATTTTGTTGAGACCCAATGAGACTATTTATGTTGTTTTGGGATAACTGATTTTACTGTAATTATACACACAATCATGATTCTTCATTTGCATATCATATCTGAGTCTCTGTCCATTACTCGTTGTTACATCACACGTTGTTGTTACTTCCCATATATGGTATTGTTTGGGCAGAGTGATATGAGAGTGTGAGCCCTTGAGACTTGAGAGGTTGATGACTGAGGTGGACCAGAGAGCCATGTTGAGGGAGAGTTATGTAGATCGGGTTACATGTTGCAATAGGCCTTCTTAGCTTATTATTATCTTCATTATGTGGATCAGGTTACATGCCACAACAGGCCTTATTGGCTTATTATTATTATAAGAATCGAGTTGCACGCCGCAACAGGACTTATTGGCTTTTGATTAGTGCTTGGGCAATATCCTCCCAAAATCTGACTTACCAGCAGTGAGCGCATGCATAGTGATATATACATGTACTTTGGTGAGGGGCTTTTGAGTCAAGCACCCGTACAGTGCTGAGTGATTGTGTATGCATGTTAAAGTGGGGGATATTGAGCCAGGCATCTTGAGTGTGTGGAGGGTGAGGATACTTGATGATATCACTGTGGGATTATTTACTTAACATGTATATTTGACATAGAGACAAAGATATGTATGTTCCTCATGCTAGATAGTAAAATGACATTTGATGAGATGACATGTATATTTCACATGTAGGCATAGAGATGTACTTCCCTTATGCTCTTTGGTAAATGAAAAGTCTTCTCTGATGTTGTGAATTGGAAACCACAATCCTTTTTTATAAACACATGATGCATTGATTTCAGTGGTAAGATTTGGTATTTGAGTGTTATACTTGAAAAACATGTCTACATTCCCTTATTTGTGAACGAGCTGAGCAAAATATGATAATTTATTTGATACATTTACTGTTACTGTCACTATTATATCTTGTGTTGTTATTTATTATCGATGTTGGACTCTGGCCATCTTCCGAGCTTGTCACTATTTTCAACCTGAGGTTAGGTTTGTTACTTATTGAGTACATGGGATCGGTTGTACTCATACTACACTTCTACACCTTGTGTGTAGATCTTGGAGTTGATGTTGTTGTGCATGGCGGGAGCCGGCATTGAATATGTACCTGCTCTTTGGTTATAGCTTTCATTTGTTCTTGGTAGCTTTATTTTTGCTAATTTGTTTACGTATATTTTGAACATATGATATATTTATTTCGTACCAGATTTGTAAAATCTAAGTCTTAGAAGCTCATGATTTATACTACCAATCCTTGGAATTATGTATAAAAGTTCAGATATTTCATTTAATAAGTTCTTATTTATCTTTTTTGGAAATTGTAAAATTATTATTTGGCTTACTTAGCGGGTTGGGTTAGGTGACATCTTGACTAGTTGGATTTTGGGTCGTGAGAAGTTGGTATCAAAGCCCTATGTTCATAGGTTCTACGAGTCATGAGAAAGTGTCTAGTAGAGTCTTGCGGATCGGTATGATGATATCCAAACCTATCTTCGAGAGGCTACAGGGCATCTGGGATAAAATTCCCATCTTTCTTTCCTTATCGTGAGACATTAATTCAGCTTAAAGTGTATCTCTTGAATTCCTTCCACTCACTCGTTTGTTGTATGAGCGCTCGGTATCAACTGTACACCGACAACTTGCGATTCCATGGACGAGGTATGAGATATATTTTTTGTGTTTTGGTGATGGGCCAGTCTGGAGGACTTGAGGCAGGGTTTTGACCGCAGCTTGGGCTCAGTGGTTTCGGTTGTAGGTGTATGTGCCTTTGGACTTTTATGTCTAGTAGTGTCCCTAGGAGTGGGATTGATAGTGAGTGGTTGGATGGCTATATGATGAGTATGATGTGGCTGCGGGATGTGTTCAAATGGCTTAGATGTGACGAGAAGAGTTTTCTTGGGATGTGAAAAAGACTATTGGTGCTTGATTTTTGTCTTGATGTGTTGTACAGTCCTGCGTTATGAGTGTGTTAGGAATCTTTCTGTTGTTCGTTTGTGGAATGAAGAGTATTCTTATATTTTGTTGACGAGTCCAGACTCGGGAAGATTAGTGATTGCATAGTTGTTGTGGCCATGAAAGGGCATAGAGAGATGCTAGTTTGAGGCTAAGCGGGTGGGTTATCTCCTGCGGGATTTTCTGAGGTTGTGTGATTCTTATGATAATTATGTGGATAGTTTCTTTCTACCAGTGGGTTGCAGGTGTTCTAATTTGAGCTTGGATCGCTTGAGGAAGTTGGCTTGACTGTCATGAGGATAAATATGAGTTTAGAAAATGATTTGAAGTATTTTATGATTTAGTGCTACATGAGCTTATGAAGAATTCAGTTGGTTTACAGTCTGGGATTATGGCAGTAATGGAGTAAGGGTATTGTGGGTCATCGGATATCATGTTCCATGGCTTCGATCTAAGTGGGCAGTCTGTTATCGACGATTTGATTATATGGTTATGTGTTATATTAGATTGGTCTGAGGCATACTTGAGGATCACTATGACTTTTAGAGGATTGTCTTGAGAATGGCTCGGGTAAGGAAATTTCTGGATGCATGATGTATTACACTTTATGGATATATGAAAATCTTTGAATGGTTTGGGTTTATTATTCGTGATGGATATAATGTGATAAGAAAAGTGAGTCACTCGATTACGTTAAGGTAGGGTTTCTTCTTTGGGTGTTAGTGTGCTAATGGGTCACAGGTCGTTCGGCTCGTTTGGCGGTGCATTTGAGATTTGGATAGGGTGGATGACTCTTGAGAAGATTCTAATGAGTTCAAGATTCATATGTGGTATTTGAGGATTTTTCGGATTTTTAGGTGGCTAAGATCTGAGATTTGCATTGGAAGGTGTCATGACTCGTGGTACTTCTGTATCATTATGGATTCTACATTTCAGTATCAAAAAGGTTAAGAAAACATCTTTTGATTCACATAAGGTCTCTTCAGAGTGGGTATCTCGGTTGTGGTACTTTTCGTGTGCTTAAGAGGAAATACATCGTCTTATGGGCATTAGGGAGATGTTTCATTCAAGGATCTCCTGTGGTGAGCATTGGGTTTAGGTCGTAGTGTACTGGCAAGGAGAAGTGTTAACTTGAAGGAAATTCAGAAGAAACTCAGGGAAAATAGGACAACTTGGTAGTAGGTTGGTTTAGTATGGTAATGGTATGATCGGTTCTTTTGAATCTTATGATATGATGAGGCTTTACCGATGTTTTGTGTTAATACTCTTGGGTTTGGTGACCTGCTGACTTGGCTGAGTTAGAGAAATTTAGTTCTGATGTCTTGGTTATACGCATGTGGGTATCGAAGAGTTCTCGACGGTGTCGACCTTGGCTTGAGATGGATATATTCTACCCACATGAGGAATATGTTACGTATCATGATTTTCTTCCAGATGGGATCAAGTGGAAGGTTTCTGGCTGATTGAGTATGTATCTTGCATGTGAATCAGAGTTCATAATGGGATTCTCGTGCTCTCATTTGATGGTATGTTAGAAGCGGTGTGTCGTGTGGGATTGAGATTTGCATATGCAAGTTTGCGGTTCAGTTTTGATGGGATGACCATGAGTTCTAGACAGTATGGATGGTTTCTGATGTTTAAAAGAATGTAGGTACTATTTTGTATTACCCGAGATGATCGTGTATTTCAGAAAGGCGCATTATGTTTTGACTTGCGGAGGCTTTACTGGTATTATGGTAATCGCCTAGCTAATTGACTACTGATATTCAGATTTTGCTATGTGGCACGGAAGAATTTTGGAAGTATTTCTTATGGGGTGATGGTATATGAAGGGTGTATTAGTCACTTGAGTGGTCAAGTTGGGATCGGATATGGTGATTCAGGTATTCTAGGGAATTGGAGACTGGGAGTTCTCAGAGGCAGATTATTCCTTGGTTGCGGACTGTGAAGGTATGGCCAAAAGTTAGACAACTAATAGTATGTGTATCGGTTAGGTTATTGTAGACTTTTAAAGGGTTATTTATCTATTTTTGGATGACCGTGGTTGATTTAGGGGCCCATTGGTAGGCCTAATAAGGACGTGTAATCTACAACAGGTCGGATTTGTTGACTCAGCACTACTATTGTTAAGGGGTATGTTATTCGGTTAAAGTTAAGCTTGTTTGTGGTCTGATATGTTCTATGTGTTTTTGTTATGCTATAATGGGTTGTGATCTGTTGGTTATTTGCACACAAGATGTGTTTCTATTTGGGCCTCGCAGTAAAATTCGAGCAAGATGGTTGGGGTGTTGAATGGTTGATTACGACTTAGTTATGGTCTCCTGTTTGTGGTATATTGTGTTATCCATTTCTCCATGGCTATGGTCATGCACTTCTCGTGGTTCTGGTTGATTTACGTACGGTTGTTGATTTCGAGCATTATGGCTTGAGGTATTTCATATGGACCAGTGTTTGGATAGGGTCAAGCATTGCAGCAGAGTTATGTTGGGATGTGACCCTTTGTGTTAGATTCGTGAGTCTTGGTTCTACTTTGTATGGTGGGTTCATAGCATTGTGCTTGTGGTGTTACCTGTTGAGCTTGCGGAACGGTTCTCTTATTTGATTCTCTTTCCATCTTTGGGTATATTAGAGTTGTTGCTTGTATAATGCACGGATAGCATGGTATGTGAATTTAGGTAGTATAGGTGCAACATGGCGGTCAAGCAGCTTGTACTAGATGAGATGAGGTTATCGAACCTGGAATGAGTGCTATCGAATTTGATTACGGTATGTTTGGAAGAATAATATCACTAGTCAACTTAGAAATTGGGTAATAATTCTTATCAGGCGAGAAAGCTCCACGAGATGTTGATTTGATGAGTGATTATGAGTATCTGTGTATTTCTTTCATCATTAACAATGTAGGAGGTTCAGAACAAGGTTTCAGTTGATATGAGGTTTGTTACCAGCACTGGGTTTATTGTTGAGCAGCTATTGTGATTGGAAGTTATTGCCACGATGAGCTAAGTTATGTGGGAAAAATATATGATTATATCTTGGGTTATGGTTATGGCTCGATATAGTCTATTCAGACTTATACAGTGTGTAGATGTGAGAATCGAGTCTTATAATGGGTTACGGATATTGGAGATTTGATTCGAAGGCTTATGGGCTAAGATTGAAGTAAGAATCTTCAGTTATATTGTGTTGTCAGGCTTATATGGATTGAGGTGATGTGGGATCACCCATGGTTATGTGTATGGTGAGTTTATACACTGATTTGACGACTTTGGAAAGACTCTTGGCATGTTTGAGGACGAACGTATGTTTAAGTGGGATTGAAAGTAACGACCCGACCGGTCGTTTTGAGCATTTGCATTCCGTTTGATGGTTCGAAGGCATGGGTAGCCTCGTAAAATGTATTATGACTTATGTGTATCGTTGGTTTTGGTTATCGGGTAATTTGGGATTTAATTTGAAAGAATGATTCTCAATTTGGAAGTTTTTAAGTTGGAAGAGTTGAACAAGTCTGACTTTTGTGTATTTGACCCCAGATCGGAGTTTTGATGATTCTGTTAGGTTCGGATGATGATTTTTGGACTTGCACGTATGCCCGGATTTGCATTTGGAAGTTTCTAGAGAGTTTCGGCACTAATTGGCGAAAGTTGGGAATTTGAAGGTTTGGAATATTTGTAAGTTTGACCAGGAGTTCACTTTGGAAGTTGAAAGTTTAAAAGTTCATCAAGTTTGATTTGAGGTGTGATTCATAGTTTTGATGTTGTTATGTGTGATTTGAGGCCTTGAGTAGATCCGCGTTATATTTTGGGACTTGTTCGTATGCTCAGACGGGGTCCCGAGAGGATCGAGTGAATTTCGGATGGGTTTCAGACCATTTTGAGTCATGTTGGTCATTACTAGTTTGGCTGGAATCTGGTGTCATTGCACCTACGGAATCTTGGACGCAGGTGCGTAGCCGCAGAAGCGGCACAAGAGGCGCAGAAGCGGAAGTAGTGGCCTGGGAGCAGAGTCTGCAAATGTAGAAGATGTGATGCAGAAGCGAGTCCGCATATGCAGACATTTCTATCGCAAAAGTGCTTATGGATTGGAGGGCGAGAAGTCGCAGGTGCGAGGAACTGGGCGCATCAACGCGTCCGCTGGAGTGGTCCCCTGAGCGTAGAAACGAGGCCGAAGAAGCGGATTTATTATCGCAGACCCGACATGTGCTGGGTTGAAGTGTTTTCACAGAAGCGAGATTGAGGGTCGCACGTGCGGTTCTGCAGAAGCGGGCAAGTTGGTCGCAGATGCGACTTCCCTGGGCAGATATATATATATATATATATATATATATATATATATCAATGGCTTGGATATTTCATCATATTTTGGGAGGTAGAGCTCGGTTTTGGGAGATTTTGGAGAGGATTTTCACCACAAGGATTGGGATAAGTATTTTACCTTGGTTTTTATTATATTCCATGATTCTATCTTCGATTTCAGCATTTGATTGATGAATTTAAAAGAGAAATTAGGGGTTTTAGTCTAAATTTTCTAAAATGAATTATTGAGTTTTGAATATCAATTCGGAGTCGGGTTTGATTGAAATCAGTATAGTTGGACTCGTATTCAAATGGGTTGTCGGAATTTATAAGTTTTGTCGAGTTCCGAGGTACGGGCCCATGGTTGACCTTTTTGGGTGACTTTGAGTATTTGATTAAAGATTCGACCTTTATCGTTTGGGTATTTTCCTATGGCATTATTTGATGTTTTCGAGTTACTTTTGGCTAGACGAGTCGTTCTGAGGTTGATTCGTGCGGGATGGCATTTCTAGAGTTTGGCTTGCTCGGTATATAATTTGGCTTGTTTGAGGTAAGTAACATTTTTAAACTTTTATTTGAGGGTAATTATCCCTGGGAACTATGTTATTTGTGATGTGTTGGGATGGCGCACATGCTAGATGACGGGCTTGTGGGCGTGCAATCATGATTCGAGTTGACTTTAGATTATTACCGGACTTGTTTTGTAGTTATATCTCGTTATATCTATGTTCTTCCTACTTGTTTGATTATCTGAGTTGTGATTCATGTTAGAAATCATGTTTAGGCTATGTGATTATTTGGTTGAGAACCAATGAGATTATTTTTGTTATTTTGGGCTATCTGATTTAACTGTAATTATTCACTCAATCATGATTTTTCATTTGCATATCATATCTCAGTCTCTGTTCATTACTCGTTGTTACACCACATGTTGTTGTTACTTCCCATATGTGGTACTGTTTGGGCCGAGTGATCTAAAATTGTTCCGTAGAAAGAGGTTGCTTCTTCATCTCAGTCGATCGGCGAGAAACCAGTGGTGGAGCCACGCCCTGAAGAACTTATTCCCGGGGTGTGTGTCATAGATTCCGACTTTAAGGTTGAGAAAACCTCATCGGTTCTTGGTCGATGCGAGCCGATATCGAGATATATATGCTCGATACCCAAAAGCCTCCTCGACCAGGTGAAGAAAGATTGCAACTGGGAAACAAAGAGGTTGTGATACTGGCACCAGAAGAAGCGATCACCACCCACGTGGAAGGGTTCCTGAGTGTTTACACTTATCCTTTCTGGGTCCCCTCGATCCTATCATCGTAGACTTCTGCAATAAATTCCAGGTGACCCTCATCCAAATTCACCCCTCTTTCTGGAGGATCGTGATACTGCTCCGTTTCTTTGTGAGAAAAATCGATGGGCTTCCCTTCACCCTTGACCACCTCATAAGATTATATAGCCCTCGACTCTATCGAGGTGGGATGATAAAGCTTCAACACCGGGACATCAAGGCACTCATATCGAGTATAGATAAAGACAAAGATAGGGGCTGGATGGGCCGGTTCACTCGGGTGAAGACCACGGACCTAATCCCAGCTGAGAGCATGCCATTTCCTTAGAAATGGAATATGAAGTGTAAGTATGATTCCATCTTTCATTTCTGTTAATTGTTTTTACTTCTTCATCCTTTTTTATCAGTGTTTTTCTCGATGCAACTGTTTCTTGGATGCCGGGTGCGGTTCCCCACCTCGAAAACTAGGTTAGGAGCCTTGTTTCAACATCAACATATGCTGAGCGTGCATGGCACGAATTGTCAAAGGGGAGATGGGAGGCTCGTACTCATGGTAAGCCTTCTTCCTAACTTACCGATTTGCCTATCATTCAAGCATCTTTTCAAACATGAGTTTACTTACTTTCTCCTTTTGTAGGTCTCGGAAAGGATGCGACTATGAGACCCCCTCCCGGTAATGAAGAAGTTTCACCACCTATTTCGAAACCGGCAAAGGAGAATAAGAGGAAAAGGGCCTCGAACTCAGAGGATCAAAAACCCAAGAAGAGAACAGCCCGTAAACCCAAGGGGAACACAATCCCGCTGACTATGGATTCAGTCCAAAGACTAAGGGAAGAAGAAGAAGAAGAAGAAGAAAAAGAAAAAGAAGAGAAAGAAGATGATTCCGGGCTGGTGGCCCGTGCGCGAGCTAGCACCGAGATTGGGAGATCTTCAGAACCAGTGGGAGTTGATACTTCTCCATCTAGGCTTGATGAGGTCGAGGTCGGGGAGGAGACTTCGGCACAAGTCCCCGAGCCGAGAGGAACTGAAGACGTTTTATCTTGGGGCAAAGAGACCGTTCAAGAGTGGTGGATGCTGGTGCAAACACCGGGCTTGAGGCTCCCCAAGACGGAGGCGGCACCCTAAAAAGCCCACTTGGGGTAATAGAGATCGGAGATTCCCCCTTGTTTCCTTCATTTTTCAAGTTGATGATACGTGTTACTCAGGCCATAGAGACTTGTAACATGGAGGGAGACCTCGGAGAGGAAGATCTTTTTTGTGGTTATTTTGTTGGGGTAGAATATGTCACCGGTCTTAATGACTTGAAGGCTCCGAAGAAGAGCTCAGGCGAGGCTTCCTCGAATTTTAAACTGACCAATCAGTTTTCGTCCCCTACTGTCGATCCCGAGAGTAAGCGAACAATCGTTATCACAGTACCGGAGGATGTCCGGGTTCTTTCTACCCCCGTAGGGGTGGCTAACTACCTCCGATCTTTTGTCACGAAAGAAGACCAAGCCTAGATGGACGAGGTGGGAGTGACTTGTCTTTTCAACGAAGCCCAACAGGCCCTGAACCGGGTAAGTTCATATTTTCTTTGTCAATTTTCACACTTGTTTTTCTCCCTTTGTATAATTCCTTCTTTCTATTTTTGTAGGCTTCTGTGCTTCATCACGAGGCTTTCTTCCGATCCCAAGGGGATTTGAGCCGCTACGAAGCTGAAAACCGAGGGCTTTGTGAGCAGAGAGAAGGGGAAGTAAAAGGACTTCGGGTTGAGATAAAAGCATCTCAGAAAGAACAAGATGATCTGGCCGAGCAGGTAAAAAGAATCTTTGAAGTTAATAACACTAACTCGGGTGTGGTGGCTAACAGTTCGGTCCCACAGGTCTAGCAAAAGATCGATGTGATCGGGCAGCTTCGTGAGGAAGTGGACGCAGTGAAAGCGGAGGTCGGGCGTGTTAGAAGAACATGGACCGCCTTGCCTCAGAAAAGGAAGCTGCCCGAGCTCAACTGGCCTCTGTTGAGACCCTTGGTGCAAGCCAAGAAAATTGAGAAGTTCCAATCTCGTTTGGGTTCAGCAACTTTTGATCAAGAGAGGCTAGCCACAGAACTTGCAGCGGCCAAATCGGAGGTCGAAATGGCCATGGCTAATGCTGATGTAATGGTGATCGTCTACCGGTCCGACGCTGAAGCTGCTCAGGTTCGAGCAAAGGAGGTTGCCGAAGCTGCTTAGGCTCAAGCAAACTGGGTTGCCGAGCATGCTAAATGTCAGTCTCGAAGGGAGACTCTCGAGGAGATCCATGCTCATGGCTTCGATCTTACAGCCGAGATCGAGAATACTAAGGAGCTCAAAGTTGAAGCCAGAGTGTTGGCCTTTCCTGATGATGATGATTTTGGGAGTATGAGCAGATCTGAAAGTGGAGAAGGCCTCAAGAGCGAAGATGCTACTCCCGTAGAAGACTAAGTCCTTTAGGATTAGCATTTTTTGTGTTTCTTTTAAGACCGTTTTGGTCTTTGTAGAGAAATTTAATCGGGACATGTTGCCTTTGTAAATGATTTTTGACGTGTATATATATATATATATAAACTTTCTTCCTTTATGTCTTATAAAATTATGAAGTTGTATTCTAAGGTCCGAGGTTTAGAAAATTTAATTTAAACCGAACTAGTATAGCCCTTAGGCTTTAAGATCGAGTGAGTGCTTGCTCGAACTCGAAGTAAGGTAACCCTTAGGTTTTTTATTTGAGCGAGGATGGTCTCTCGAACTCAAAGCAAACACAACTCTTAGGCTTTTGTATTAGGCCGATATAGCCTTTGTAAAAAGATTGTTTATGGCTTTCTCCTTTTTTCGGCTTGAAAATGTTTTTTATCATTTTTGTTTGCAAAACTTGTAATGCCTTAGCATGCAATAAGTAACTATTCGGGAGTTCGAACAATTTTGTACTCATTAGAGTTTTCGAGGCTTGATATTAGCGAAGCCTTTTATGATTTTGCCGGGGGTAGCCCTTTGAACCGGTTTTTGAGGGAATTCGAAGGCCTATTTTATTACGGAATTCGGACATCTCCAAACCGTGTTAATTCGGTCGAAGCCTTTTTAGTTCGGGATTTGCCTCTTAGGCTTATTTACCCGTTTTACTTCGAGCTTGCCCGAAATGAGTGGGGTGGTCGTGGCCTATAAATATCGAGGGTTGCCTAAAAGGTCTTATGATCTCAGAGTTTTAATGATTCAATCTCGTTTATTTTTCGGACGGTAGTCCCCGATCGTGGGGGTAATTATTCGAACTCTGGTTATGGTCGGCCCTTAAGCCTGTTTTACATAATAGATCGAGAGTATGAAATTGTAAAGTAGAAAAAGATTTCTAAGGCATGAGATATCGGCAAAGAAAAATACTTCTCTTTATAAATGATTATACATGCGTACATGTTCTGTGCCAAGGCTCGAGCAAACTACGCGGGCACATTTCGTTTGACCGTTTAGTCCTTACATTTTTTTCCTATCGAGACCCTGCTGCCATGAAGTAAATTCTTCGCATCAAAGTTGACATTCGAGGGAAATGCCCCCCGTATTCGAGGTAGATTGTAAAGAAACCTAGGATACTGTTGAATTGTTATAAGTTAGCACGATCAAAGGTTGCCTCATTAAAAACCTCGCTGGAAAACTCATTTGGGACAAAACCGGTCTAAGGGAAAAAGAATACAACGCGTGCTTTCGGACCTAAAAGCTTCGTGTCAAAGAATCCATGATTGTTTATGGTCGAACACCTGTAAGGGTTAGATTAAAATATAAATGAAAATGGAAGGGGCCATACCTTAGCAGTAGCATCGTTTTATGTGCGATACATTCCAATTGCTCGACAATTGTTCGCCATTCATCGCGTCGAGCTTGTAGGATCATTTTTCGATGATTTCGAAAACCTGGTACGGTCCTTCCCAGTTCGTACCCAGTTTTCCTTCATTCAAATTTTGGGTGTTGAGGGTAACTTTTCTTAGCACCAAGTCCCCGATGTTAAAATGTCAAAGATTGGCTCTTCGATTGTAGTACCTTTCGATCCGTTATTTTTGAGCGGCCAATCGGACGAGAGTGGCTTCGCTTCTTTCTTCCAACAATTCTAGGATCGTATTCATGGTCTCGTTATTCGACTCCTCTGTTGCATATCGAAACCTGATGCTAGGTTCTCTGACCTCGACCGGGATCAGAGCTTAGGTGCCATAAACTGACGAGAACGGTGTTGCTCCGGTGCTGGATTTCGATGTTGTATGATATGCCCATAGAACCTCGGGTAGTATTTCTCTCCATTTTCCTTTGGTGTCGTTCAATCTCTTCTTAAGATTTTAGATGATGGTTTTGTTGGCCGATTCGGCTTGTCCGTTCCCGCTGGGATGATAAGGTGTTGATAGGATCTTTTTGATCTTGTGATCCTCGAGAAATTTAGTTACTTTGCTGCCGATGAATTATTTTCCATTATCACATACAATTTCGGAGGGCACCCCGAATCGACATATGATGTGGTCCCAAATGAATTCTATGACTTCCTTTTCTCTAACTTTCTCGAAATCATGTGCTTCAACCCATTTAGAGAAATAATCAGTTATAAACAAAATAAATTTAACTTTACCCGGGGCTGACGGGAGAGGGCCAACGATGTCCATTCCAAATTTCATGAAGGGCCATGGGGACAGGACCGAGTGGAGTAGTTCCCCGGGTTGATGAATCATGGGCGCATGCCTTTGGCATTTGTCGCATTTTCGAATAAACTCCCTTGCATCCTTTCACATATTGGTCCAATAATACCCTGCTCTGATTACTTTGTGGACTAGCGATTCAGCACCGGAATGATTTCCCCAACTGCCCTCGTGAACTTCCCGTAGGATGTAGTCGGTATCTCCCGGTTCCAAACATATTGCCAACGGTCCATCGAACGTCTTTCTAAATAGCGTTCCGTCTTCGGACAAAGTGAACCGTGCTGCCTTTGTGCGCAGAGCTCTCGACTTCTTTGGATCTGATGGAAGCTTCCTGTTCTTTAAGTACTCTATGTACTTGTTTCTCCAATACCAGGTTAAACTTGTGGAGTTTATCTCAGCGTGACCTTCTTCGATTACCGATCTCATGAGTTGTACGACAGTCCTCGAGTTGACTTCGTCATCTTCGACCGATGAACCTAAGTCTGCAAGAGCGTCGGCCTCGTTGTTCTGTTCTCGAGGTACATGTTGTAAGGTCCATTCCCTAAACCGATGTAGAGTCACCTATAGTTTATCCAAGTACCTCTGCATTCGATCTTCTCGGACTTCAAAAGTTCCGTTTACTTGGTTTACCACGAGGAGGGAATCACATATAGCCTCTATGACCTCCGCCCCCAAGCTTCTAGCTAGTTCGAGACCTGCAATCATGGCCTCATACTTGGCCTCATTGTTAGTCAATTTTGTAGTTCTGATAGACTGTCTAACTACATTACATGTAGATGAATTTAGTATGATGCCTAATCCAGACCTCTTCGTGTTTGAAGCATCGTCTGTAAAGAGGGTCCAGACTCCCGAAGATGTACCCAATTTTATTAGTAGTTCTTTTTCAACCTCGGGTATGAGGGCCGGCGTAAAGTCAGCCATGAAGTCTGCCAAGATTTGATACTTGATGGCGGTTCAGGGTCGATACTCAATATCGTACCCACTGATTTCTACAACCCATTTGGCCAATCGACCCGAAAGCTCGGGTTTGTGCAAAATATTTTGAAGAGGATAAGTTGTTACAACACATATTAGATGACATTGGAAATATAGTTTTAGTTTCCTTGAGGCGCTTATTAAAGCAAGCGCTAATTTTTCTAAGTGCGGATATCTAGTTTCGGCCGAACCTAAGGTCCGACTAACATAATAGATAGGGAATTGTGTACCTTGTTCTTCTCGGACCAGGACTCCACTTACCGCTATCTCCGAGACTACCAAGTACATGTAAAGTTGTTCCTCCACTTTCGGGGTGTGAAGCAGCGTCGGGCTCGATAAATACCACTTTAGTTCCTCCAAGGCCTCCTATCATTCCAGAGTCCATGCAAAATTGCTCTTCTTCTTAAGCAACGAGAAGAATCGGCGGCTCCTATCTGAGGCTCTCGAAATGAATCATCCTAGGGCAGCTATCCGCCCCGTCAGCCTCTTCACGGCCTTTACATTATCCACTACCGTGATATCCTCGATAGCTTAGATTTTATCGGGGTTGATCTCGATTCCCCGATTGGACACCATGAAACTAAAAAACTTGCCCGAGCCAACCCCGAATGCACACTTTTTGGGGTTGAGCTTCATATTGTACTTCCTCAGTATATCGAAATTCTCCTGCAAATTCATTAAATGGTCCTCTGCTCGCATGGACTTAACTAACGTGTCATCAATATAAACTTCCATTGATTTTTCTATTTGTTTTTCGAACATTTGGTTTACTAGGTGTTGATAAGTTACACCAACATTTTTAGACCGAATGGCATTACATTATAACAGTAGGTACCGTACTTAGTGATAAACGAGGTCTTTTCCTGATCCTCCGGGTTTATCTGTATCTGGTTGTACCCGGAGTAGGCATCGAAAAAACTAAACGTCTCATGGCCGGTCGTGGCATCGATCATATGATCGATATTAGGCAAAGTAAAAGAATCCTTGGGGCATGCTTTATTCGAGTCTTTATAATCTATACACATTCTAAGTTTGTTTCCCTTCTTAGGGACTACCACTACGTTTGTTAACCATTCGGGATACTTTACTTCCCAAATGGATCCTATTTTGAGAAGTTTGGTTATCTCGTCCTTGATGAAGGCATGTTTGACCTCGGACTGGGGCTTTCTTTTTTTGCTTTGCCAGGCGGAATTTAGGGTCCAGGCTTAGTTTGTGAGTGATAATTTCTGGTGGGATCCCTGTTATATCGAGGTGGGACCAAGAAAAGCAATACATGTTAGCTTTAAGGAAATGAATAAGTTTTTTTCCTGAGCTCTGGGTTAGCCCCGTGCCAGGTATACCTTTCGTTCGGGCTGATGCTTGGCCAGTGTGACTTATTCCAGCTCTTCGACTGTCGACTTGGTGGTGTCGGAGTCATCGGGGATTATGAAGGATCGAGGGATCCAGTAGTCGTCATCCTCGTCGATCCCTTGATTCTATAATTGGGTCGAGGTCGGTGTCTGTGGTTGCTATTTGGCCTCCTGCTTTCCCTTCGAATCGGATCCCTTTATTGATGAGAGTATCGATACCGATATCACTTCATCGACTGCAAATATCTCCTTGGCGGCGGGTTGTTCCCCGTACATTATTTTGACTCCCTCCGATGTCGGGAACTACAGAACTTGGTGAAGGGTCGAGGATACTGCCCTCATGTTATGGATCCACGGCCTTTCGAGCAGGGCGTTGTACCTCATGTCACCCTCGATCATATGGAACTTTGTTTCTTGAATGGTCCCGGCCACGTTCACTGGCAAAGTAATTTCACCTTTGGTGGTTTCACTTGCCATGTTGAAGTCGTTAAGTACTCGAGCTACGGGCACAATTTGATCTTGTAGGCCGAGTTGTTCTACGACTCTCGATCGAATAATATTGCCCGAGCTACCTGGATCAACCAAAACACGTTTAACTTGAATTTTATTCATAAGGACATATATTACCAGTGCGTCGTTGTGAGGTTGTAAGATCCCCTCTACATCCTCATCATTGAAAGACAAGGTCCCTTCAGGTACGTAGTCTCGAGTCCGTTTTTCCCTCGTGATTGACACCTTGGTGAGTTTGTATACAGGCCCCTGAGGAATATCGACCCCTCCAACAATCATATGGATCATGTGGTGTGGCTCTTCTTTCTCATTCTGTCTGTTTGAATCTCTGTTCTTGAAGTGGTTTTTAGCCCGATCGCTTAAGAATTCTCGAAGATGCCCTTCGTTGAACAAACGGGCTACCTCCTCCCTCAGCTGTTTGCAATCTTCTGTTCTATGATCATGGGTTTCATGATATTTGCATATTTGATTAGGATTTCTCTGGGGCGGATCAGTCTACAGAGTTCGGGGCCATATGGTGTCTTTGATGCGTCCAATGGCCGATACAATAGCTGATGCATCAATGTTGAAGTTGTATTCTGATAGTCGTGGTGCTTCTTTGGGTTCGACATATTTGTCGAAACCGCTCTTATTCATGAGCCCTTGAGAGCTCTGTCCTGGATCATTTCTTCTATCAATTCGAACGGGGTTGCATCCAGGCCCGTTATTTCTCCGATCTCTACCGTATGGCTTATATCGATCTCTGTTTGACCGTGGTTCCCGGTCAATATCCCTTTTAACTCTATCAATGGTCCTATTTGGATAAACGGACCCGGAAGGAGCCCCCAACTGGTCATCCTCGAACCTAATCTTTGACTGGTACCGATTGTGCACATCGTCCCAGGTTACAACTGGATATTAGATCAAGTTTTGCTTTAACTATTGTGAGGCTACCAAACTTCGTACGTTTAGGCCTTGAGTGAAAACCTGAATGGCCCAATCGTCGGTGACCGGGGGCATATCCATACACTCCATTTGGAATCGAGATACGAACTCTCTAAGCATCCCGTTGTCTTTCTGTTTACTTTGAAGAGGTCATACTTTCTAGTCTCGACCTTTATCGCTCCGGTGTGTGCTTCGACGAAGGAATCAACGAGGCAAAAGAATCAATGGAGTTAGGTGGCAAATTATGGTACCATATCATCGCCCCCTTTGATAAAGTTTCTCTAAAATTCTTCAGCAATACGAACCCAATCTCATCGTCCTTTAGATCGTTCCCTTTTATTGCACATGTGTAAGAAGTGACATACTCGTTGGGGTCGGTAGTTCCATTATACTTGAGAATTTCTGGCATGCGGAATTTCTTTGAAATGGGCTTAGGAGCCGGGCTCGGGGGGAGGGCTTTTGTACGAACTTCTTTGAATCCAAACCCTTCAAAATCGGTGGTGCCCCCGAAATTTGATCAACTCAGGAGTTATATGTTTTCACTTTTTTGTCATTCGCTTCAATTTTCTTCTCCCCCGATTCAATTCGCTTTGTCAGATCCTCGAACATTTTCAAGATAGCTGGGTCGGTCCCTGACTCATTCACATTTGACCTCCCTGGCACTGGTTCGGCACTGTGAACAACTTCCTGTGATGGCTCAGGTTTGATCCTACTCGGTGCGTAGTTCGGATTTTGAAGTTATGCTATT
Source organism: Nicotiana tomentosiformis (assembly GCF_000390325.3). Lineage (NCBI taxonomy): Eukaryota > Viridiplantae > Streptophyta > Magnoliopsida > Solanales > Solanaceae > Nicotiana > Nicotiana tomentosiformis. The sequence goes on along the minus strand of NC_090822.1, from coordinate 82,441,447 downwards.
GCAACTTGTTAAGCCTACAGCATTTCGAATATTATTCGAATGTTGATTCCGCCTTCTTCGCCGCCCTGTGCGTTCTGACCAGCTGATCGAACGTCTCTGCGGATGCTATTTTCGGGGTCGACGCCCAGATTTACATTTAGGGCAACATGGGAACTGACGTCGATGGGGTCTGCAACTGGTACTCCCTCGAGATCAACTGGAGGCACTTCGTTTCCTAGGACGACTACATTGTCGTTTTCGCCATGAAAACCAAGACCATTGTCGATGTGTGTGGGTACTGCTTGAGAGTTCGACATGCTGATCCTGGAATCAAAAACGCTTACAAGAACAAATGTAAAGCAGTGTATGTTATGAAAATTAGCACCAGGCAATCACTATTATCCTTAGCCCCACGGTGGGCGCCAAACTGTTTACCCTTAAAATCGGATAACAATTAAATTTGTAAGTGATTTTAAGGATATATGATTTTACTTGGCACAAACTGAGAAATATAAGAATTGAAGTTAGAAATTAGGTGTAAAATGAAGCAAACCAATGTAACACGCAACTTTGGCCCTCGAGCTAGGTCGCCCTCGAACCAACTGAGTATATTATTGAAAAGTAAGAACTGAACAACTGAATAAGAGAGCTTAAGAGAGAAAACTTAATATATTGCTTCTGATTGGCTAATCAACCGGTCTTGACTTGATATATGCCGAGATCTCCGCCACAATCCTCGCCCGGTCACGGATTCCTCGGCTTTCTGTTATTCGACCTAGCAGAGGCTTCTTTCGATCTCGCTAGATCCCTATCCTTCTCAGTCTCGACCTTAGCTGGTCTCGATCTCGATCGATCCCTGAATCACGAGCTAGGCAATATTTATTCATGTAACAATCCAATATAACTTGGGATTGAATTTCGGTCTGCCACCCTGATCTCGATTAACCATACAAAATCGGGTAAACACGTTTTTTACCGTATACAATAAGCATACGCGCCAGATACATATTGTGGGATAGTAAAATGGTTTTACGTAGCCGGTCCATTAGACAATAAAATCGATTTCAAGATCGACTTCAAAACTCAGTTTTTTCTCTTGTTAAATTAATTCAAAAAAAAAAGAGCAAAATTCACTTGATTTATAAATGTGTCATACCTTTTACAATTCAAAAATAAATTTTAGGATAATCATGAAATGAAGATATTTTACTTATCTCATGAACTAAAGTCTTGAAGGAAAAAAGAATTTTTCTTGATTCTGCGTACTAATTAAATATATGCGTTTATTCTTTAGCTTTTGTTAAAATTAATAAAAAAACATTTAATAGTATGATCCAATAAGGAATAATATCTTTTCTTTTTGGTAATCTTTCATAACATAGACATTATTGAACTTTTGGCATGAAAGAAAATAATTGTAAAGAAAAAAAATAAAAAATACCCCATATTCATACTACTCTCCCAGTACTAAAGAGTAAAGACAAAAGTTAATATAACGAAAAAGAAATTAATATGGAATATTCCTTTTCCCTTTTTCAACAATGTGGAATATTCCAGGTAAAAAACAATATGGAATATTCAATATTCTGTCTAGTAAAGGCAGACAAAGTTAGCCACCCCTTATCCATAAATCTTTGTCTGTAGCACCTATCTTCCATTTGGAAACCCTACTACAAATAGTAGTAGTAGTAGATACTAAAACCCTACCGACGGCAGTGACCATTTCCTTCATTTCCACGCAACAATGTCGGACATTCCGCCGGAAGTAATTAACGATATACTTTACCGACTGCCGGTGAAGTCACTGCTAAGATTCAGGTGCGTAAGCAAGTCATTCAAAGCCCTAATTGATAGCCCCAAATTCATCCGAGCACACCTCAAGCAACAGTTACTGAAACACAACTCAGATGTCAAGCTTATTTTCAAGGCTCACAAGCTTTTCTCCCTCGATTTCAGTTCGATCTCTAGTAGCCAACTAGAAGAACTTGACCATCCACTTAAACAGCCCTATGGCCCAACTCAGGTACTCGGCTCTTGCCATGGTTTAATTTTGATATCCAACAACTTGAGTGACAATGGTGTGTGGAATCCATCCACTAAAATGTTCCGGAAACTGCCGGTTTGTCACATTAACCCTCCACAGAATCATGGACCGAGAGAGGTTGCAGGGTTGAGCCAAATTTGTGGTGGTTTTGGGTATGATACTTCTGCTAATGATTATAAGGTCTTTAAAATAGCCCAATTTTGTCACTTCTCTGGTAGTTCCTTAGTTACTGTTACAATGGTTTTTAGTTTGAAGTTGGGTTTGTGGAAGAAGAAGGTTCGGGATTGTCCATACTGGTTGGTTAAGGAAGATAATGGCACGTTTGCTGCAGGTGCATTGCACTGGCTTGCATCTACGGAACCATCAGCAGAGTGGAGCCCTTGGGTTCTTATAAGTCTCAATCTTGGAAGTGAGAGATTTGAGCAGGTGTCATATCCTGAGAATTTGGGCAAGCCATTGCATTTAAATTTGGCAGTCTTGGGAGAATGCCTTTGTTTGATTTCAGGTCACGTCGCTGTTCGTACTAATGCTAAGAATCATGTGTTAGATCATGTCGACATATGGGTGATGAAGAATTACGGAGTGAAGGAGTCTTGGATAAAGTTGTTTTCAGTTGAGCAGTTAGATGGTCGTCAACATTTCAGTTTCTTGAGGCCAATAGCATATTCAGTGACTGGTAAGGAAGTTCTTCTGGAAATGGATAATAGGACGTTCCTATGGTATAGTCTAGAAAAGAAGTCCCTCAAACATGCTAAGATTAATGGTGGATTGGACTCTTTTGAATCATTTGTCAATTTGGGAACCCTTGTCCCCTTATATGGGGGTGGAAATGATGGGGGTGAAAATGAAAAGGATGGGAAGGAAAAGATAGAACCAGAGAAAAAAGATGGAGCCGGAAACATTGAGGAAGAAGATGTCTTGGTGATAGAGGAATTCAAGTTGGAACTTTAAAAGAGAAGTTTATATTAGACTAAAGAGGTAAGTGAAATGCATGTTTTATATTATATTACCCCTTTATTGTTGCTTCTCCTTGACAATAGACACTTAGCATGCAATTTATTTGATCAAGCTCTATAGTGGCAATCAAGTTTTCTACTAGCTGGATGTGGGGAACACGAGTATATCTCTAAATCCTGATTCTCTTTTTCCTTGCTAGATAGGGGAAGACATTTTAAAAACTATTAAAGAATCTTGCTGATATGTTATAGGAGTAGTCGAATTTAATTCTCCGTTTCACTGTCTGGCTTCTAAAGGTTTGGAAGTTAAGATTGTCTTATCTTAGTTGGCAAACTTTTAATCATGCTTTCTCAATTATAAAACCTTGGCGTATTTTTGTCCAAGATAGATTTGAAAATCATCTAACTTGTTCAGTTTCCTTGACCTTAGCAGAAAAATGAGTCAGTCTATGACAGATTGTTTTTGAAAGTTACAACTTGGGATGTGTAAACTATGGGCTACTCATTTGACTCTCTTGTTGTTCTTTTAGTTCTCTATTACTACTTAGTAATTAGTATAACTGTTAATCCATCTATCATATAGTCTTGTGTCCAAGTTGACTTTTCATTCAAATAGATATGTAGTCAAAGTCTTTTTTTCAAAATCATTGAATAGTTTAATAAAATTCTGTATCCTCTAAATGATTGCATCCTTTATTTAATATATCCTTTTCCCATCCGTTGTAAATATTTTGAAATTTGAGCCTGCATATTAACTTTGACAGAAGCCACTTTCACCTTAGAATGTCTGATCCGAAAACAGAGTTTGGATGGAGGGGCTAGCCGTTGGGTATTTTTGAGTATATTTTTCATCAATGCATAGTCTTCCTTCCATTTTATTGCTTACCAGTATATGAAGTTATAAACAGCTAAATATTGCAGAACTGTTTAGGTATGGATTCAATTCCTAGTTTTCAAATTTTCACGAGAAACATTATTTACTATTGTAGAACATTTGATGATATTTATATCTTATCATTATGGGTTAATTCACATTGAAAATTATGGAAGCATTTTTTGAGTGCACTACCTGAACTTGAAGTTATTTCCTGTTTTGACAGTTGAATGTCATTTTGCAAGTCTCTGAAGCGCCAAAATGTGGAGGCCTTCCCGGACTTTCTTTAATTTCAGTCAATAAAGATCCTTATCAATCAAAAAGTACAAGAAAAACGTTATTTAGCAAAGGTGGCCAAATAGTTTTTTTATCTTAAATTATTTGTATTGATTTCTTAACACTGTTCAATCACAAAGATATTGTTCTTGCAGGGAGAATGCTTTTCAGTTTAAGAAGGGAGGAAGAGTAGAGAAGTCCCTTCTGTTTATCTCTGACTCTCCTCTATACATATATATTGTTAGTGCAGTATCTGACATTTTCCTTTTGTTAGCAAAACAATTGTGATTGTGGTTGGAAACTAATCCGTTGATGTAAGTGCTATTCTGCTATCTGACCTAGACGTGTAAAAAAACACCAGATGAAATGTGGTACTATTAACTTTTAAGTTATTTGAATCTTCACCTATGTATTTAGTAGAGCAGTCTTTTGGCTGCTGGAAACTTCTGGATAACATAGGACCAATATTTGCCTGCTGGGTTTTAGCGTTAATATTGGGATTTTCTTTTGGGTTTTGAAGTTGAGGTTTTGGGGGGGGGGGGGGGGGGGAGAGGAAGGGAGGGGGTTTGTGTGAAAGGGTCGTTTACATTTGGAGATTCCCCTAGCTGCCCCAAAAGGGAGTTGGATTGAAAGATAATGCTTATAATTTTGGTGGCAAAACTATATTTAAAACATGTACCACTTATCGATAGGTCAAGGTCCCAGCTTTCTAGCTTTGTCTTGTGTTCTCTAGGATCATAGAGTCTTGACCAAATAAAAGTCTGAATAAAATATATAATTATCCAAATAAGTTTGCTGATGTTTTGGTTAGTTATTATGGGTCACACGGGGTGTTTATAGCAAATTTAGTAAGTTAACCAAATAAGTTATCATGTGCTCAATTGGGACAAATTTTAGCTTGAGCGTCTAAATGAAATATGTTCGCTAAGTCTAAGGGCTGTCGATGTATTCTGTCAAAAAATCAATATTCAGTTTCCTAGAAACTACCGAGGCTATCTCCTATCATTAGGTGTCAGGATGAGAACTCATAAAATTAAGGAACTGAAAATAAAAAAATTTCCAAGTATGGGTGCCTATGATAAAAATATTATGGGGTAATCACAAACGGATTTTTTCGTTCCTATACAATATTTGAAACTTATTTACCAAAATTATCCTAATTTTGTATATTACTCGTCCTAAACAAGGATTACTTACAAATTAAATATACAATCCATCATTAGTGCCTTCAATTAGGGGATTTGGTTACATACTTTTCCTATTTTCTCTCCACTCCTCTTTCAATAAACTCCTTCTAGTTGTGTATTACTTATTTTAAGCCATAATTAGCTTTATTAGCTGAGTAGATATTTTTGGTATCTAACAGTTTTTTGGTGTTAGCGTATTGTTTGGAGATAACTATCTCTTTTCCTTATCAACAAGCTTTTTAGCTTGTCATGACGGTAACTGGAGAGGTTTGAAATGAGTTGGATAAAAATCTTCCTCGAGAATGAGCAGTAAAGAGTTTTTAGTATTCAGGTGTTTGACTCTCCACCATTGACATCTATTAAAAAGTTTTGAAGCTTTGAATTCGAATTTGGATTTTCAAAAACCATTATTTGTTTGAATTGGATGTTGTTGCAAACAATTGGGAATATTGTTTGGAGTTTATATCCCAATCGTAAGTATATAACATACAATATACTTACGAAATTGTAGTAAAGTTGTAGTATAATTGTATGTAAATTGTATTCTGGTGTAGTTATATATTTTTTTATTATTTGAATGTTGTATGAAAGTTGAAAAATACTTGCATAATAGTTGTATGTTATATACTTTCATACAATTTAATAGTTGTATGTTATATACTTTCATACAACATTCAAATAAAATATATATGTATATATATATATATATATATATAACTACACCAGAATATAATTTACATACAATTATGCTATAACTTTACTACAATTTCGTAAGTATAATGTATGTTATATACTTACGATTGAGATATAAACTCCAAACAATATTCCCAATTTTTTGGAACAACACTCAATCCAAACAAATAATGGTTTTTGAAAACCCAAATTCGAATTCAAAGCTTCAAAGTTTTTTAATGGAGGTCAATGGTGAAGAGTCAAACACCTTCAAAATTTATTAATTGACAATTTCAATTTGAACATCAATTGTGCAACATGAAAGGAAATTGCTAAGTTAAAGCGATTGAAATCCATTTAAAATATATACAACATGAAAGAATAAAAAATAGAGGACATCAGAGGAAGAAAAATTGGGGAAAGAACAGAGATTGAGAGACGGAGAGAGAGAGAGCGCAGAAGAGAGAGAGAGAGAGAGAAAGAGAGGGAGAGAGAATAAGGATGAGAAATAATTGATTCCTTATTCAATTACTAATATAAAGGGATACTCATTTAATTCCTAAAGTGTATATAATTGGTAAATTGTATATGTCTGTAATTAAATTGAAACTTGAGTAGGGAGAATAATAAAGTTTTAAATAGTGTATAGGAAGGTAAAAATCCCTAATCAATTTCCATATTATTATTTAAGCATATTCAGTTTGCTCTAAAGTATTTCATTTGTAGTGAGTGTAGACAAACTTTAGAAAAATTAATGTCTGCTCCTCCTTCACGAGTCTAAAGTTGATTTAGAATTGGTTAAACTTATAAACTTTGATTATTCTTTAAATATGAATTCAAGGGGCCATGTGTGTACTTGCCCCGACCTTGTGGCTATGTAGAGGAAATTGGAAAATAATTATTATTTGACTCTTGCTATTAGAGTTTAACAAAAAGTTATTAGCCCTTATTTGACACTATATTTTTTTTGGACAAAAGCACCCCTCAGCTAAAATACAAAAAACTCCAGGAACGATTACTAAACTTTGAACATCTATAAGTTCAAACTCTAGAAATTGCTCTTAGATTTTGAATTTTTAAGAATGAAACTCCAGGAACTTACTAGAGTTTGAATATTATCACTTCAAACCGAACGAATTATTCTTGTAATTGAAAAATTCCCTATAGGCGATTTGTTCTTAGAGTTAAAAAATTCCCTATAGGTGTAACTCTAGTACATCATACTAAATTTGAGAACTATTAAATGTAAAACTCCAGCATAATTTGCTGGAGTTCAACAACTTCTCAAAGAAACTGAAATTACTCTCAGAGAACTAAAAAGGATATTATAAAATTTTATTTATTGGGAATGAATAGAGTAATAAATTGAAACCAAATGCTATTTCAATTGTATAACAAGGAAATACTAATTTATGTCGCAATTAAACCAAACAAAACCAGCTGTTCGTTGTCTTCAATGTGTAGTGTGTTCTTCATTGCAGCCGAACAATAGAGAAAGAAACGAAGCTATGGTTTTGCAGTAAATAGAACGAAAAATTAACGTAATAAATACATGGTTGGTCAATCTATCGGGGGCATCTATGGACTCGAGGGCGGGCGGCATCGTTGATTGGAGTTTCAAGCTTTGCTTCCAAACAGATTCTAATGTTCCCGAATTCTTGAAATTACTCTCATCCGAAATCCAGGGATTATTATTGAGTTTTGAACTTATAAATTGTATACGGTCGAAATAGATTTCGGCTTCCGTACGTTTAATCGAGTTCGAATGGTAAGCGATCGAAGTGAGAGCTCGATACGAGTTTCGAGGATAGTACAAACAAGCCTCGAGCTCCAAGACCGATCGAGGAATCGGCTCGGTATCATTATTAAGCCCATGACCAAATCGAACCGCAAGGCAACGAGAAAGTTGTCGGTGATGTATAGACCGATTGGCACTCACCCCGAATATCGAACTCGAACTCAAGGCCGAGGGTTCGACCCAATACCGAGCTCGAGCCGGTATCGAGCTCGGAGACAGGAGCCGTTGCAACCGCACTAGGGGAAAGAATCTTGACAGGAATCGAGGAAGAGACAATTTATCATGAATTTTCTACTATATATTTTTTATTATAAATAAAGTAAGATCCCTCTACTATAAACGGGGAATCATTGTAAGCACAGAGGAGGGGGACGGACAGTAACAAAATATTTTCTTCTCATATTGAAAGATATCCCCTTGTGTTTATTTCCCTTTATCTTATTCGTTCTTCTTATCACTATTCTCATTCTCATAGTCAAGAATACACGCATTTTTATTTCTCTATACGATTTGTATCAAATTATATCACATATCCTTAGAACCATACACAAATTTAACTCTATCCAATTTTTCGGGTAAACAGTTTGGCGCCCACCGTGGGGCTAAGGATAACAATAGTTGTTTGATACAAATCCACAATACGCACCAGTTTACAACTCCGAATCAGCAATGGCAAACCCTCGATTGATGGCTTTACCTATCGACCACGAAGCCGACCTTCAAGATAAAACCAACAACTTGACACCCAGGGTCGGAAGACGAATTAACGATGTCACCGAAGCTCGAGTCGAAGTACCGCTAGATGTCAATTCATAAGTGGCTCTTGAGACGAACCAATGTTCCGAACCGAAAAAAAGCATCCAGGGCGGTACTCGATCTGTAGCTCGAGACACCCATAACGTGGAGAAGATCGGAGTCAGCTTACGAATGATCTTCGAGATGTTACAAGCCCAACAAATAGCGATAGCTCAGTTGCAGAGCCAAACTCAGGTACAAAGAAGGTCGGATCCCAATCCGCTTCGAGAAATCACCCACAGAATGGAACCAGCCATAGTGAAGTCAAATAAGCAAGAATCGGGGACTACTCCCGAAATTACTAAATTGCTCGAGGAACTCACAAAACGAGTTAAAGCCAACGATAAAAAAGTATAAACATATAATTCCAGGGCCGATCAAATTCCAGGAGCTCCACCAATGATAAAAGGGCTAGATTCGAAAAAAATTAATTAAAAGCCTTTTCCCTCGAGTGCAGCCCCAAAACCAATCCCCAAAAAATTTCGTATGCCCGAAATACCCAAATATAACGGAACGACTGACCCTAACGAGCACGTCACTTCTTACACGTGTGCCATCAAGGGCAATGATTTGGAAGATGATGAGATCGAATCTGTATTATTGAAATTTTTTGGTGAAACCCTATCAAAGGGGGCAATGGTATGGTATCATAATTTACCATCTACCTCTATTGATTCTTTTGCTATGCTTGAAGATTGCTTCTTAAAAGCACATGCCGGAGCCATAAAGCTCAAAACCAGAAAGTCGGACATGTCCAAGGTAATACAAAAGGATAACGAGATGGTAAGGGAGTTCGTATCTCGTTTTCAAATGGAACGAATGGATCTGCCACCAGTCACAGACGATTGGGCTATTTAAGCTTTCACACAAGGTCTAAACGAGCGGAGCTCGATGGCTTCAAGGCAGCTGAAGCAAAATCTGATCGAGTACCCAGCTATTACTTGGGACGATGTGCACAATCGATATCAATCCAAAATAAGAGTCGAAGATGACCAGTTGATTTCTAGGTCCGTTACGAAAAGAACTACCAAGCAAAAGTTGACCAGAGATCGATACCAGCCATATAGCGGAAACGATACTACTGATGAGTATCCGAGGCCTCTTTAAAATCAACCTCGTATACTGGGGGGCTTTATCATTGAATGCATCTGTGATGATTATCAAGTTCGGGACAAAGGAAGTTACTTCGTTATTTCATGACAAACAGTGTCTCAACAGAAAACGTTGTAAGAGCCAAATGGTCAAAACGAACTATGTTTATATAGTTGGCCCGAGCCCCGACGCAAAACATGAACACATGTATAATGACTTGCAAAGAAAGCCCTTTTCTTTACCAATATTCTATGTTCAAGATTTATTACGCAAACATGATCGAGGTCGAGCAAGAGCTCACTCGACCATTACGCATACGGGCTACATTATTTCGAGTTCGAATCATTCACTCAACTACTAAGCCTACTGTCTACTTTGACTGTTATGCCTACAGGCTACATTGCATCGAGTTCGAATCATTCACTTGACTTCTAAGCCTACAGGCTACTTTTATTTCAAGTTCGAGCAAGCACTCACTCGACTACTAAGCCTACGAGCTACTATGACTATTACGCCTACGGGCTACATTGCATCGAGTTCGAATCATTCACTCAACTGCTAAGCCTACGGGCTACTTTTATTTCGAGTTCGAGCAAGCACTCACTCGACCATTAAGCCTATGGCTACTTTGACCATTACGCCTACGGGCTATATTATTTCGAGTTCGAGCAAGCACTCACTCGACTACTAAGCCTACAGTCTACTTTGACTATTATGCCTACGGGCTACATTGCATCGAGTTCGAATCATTCACTTGACTACTAAGCCTACGGGCTACTTTGACTATTACGCCTACGAGCTACATTGCATCGAGTTCAAATCATTCACTCGACTACTAAGCTTATGGGCTACTTTGACTATTATGCCTACGGGCTACATTGCATCGAGTTCGAATCATTCACTCGACTGCTAAGCCTACGGGCTATTTTTATTTCGAGTTCGAGCAAGCACTCACTCGACCATTAAGCCTGTGGGCTACTTTGACCATTACGCCTACGGGCTACATTACTTCGAGAAAAACTACTCATTTCTTTGAATTCAAACGAACACTTGACTATTTAAGCTGAAGGATGTTCGAGCCCGATAAAGCAAATGAGACTACCCACAAGGCCCGAAGGCAACAGAGATTAAAGTTCAAACTATCTATTTAGTTTGAAAGGCTATTTTACTTCAAAAGGAAGAAAGATTTATATTTATAATATTTTTGTACAGAGGCGGATACTCTGCCAAAAAGGAAGTTCTTTATACAAAAAATCGAAAGTGGTATCAAAAGAACGCAGCAAACGACCTAAGTCCCTAAATGACTCAATCTTCATCGGAGGTCGTATTATCGACATCATCATCATCTTCAGACTCTCTCGAGTCATCGGAGTCCTCCTCAGAAAAGGCAAACCTCCGAGCTTTGTTCTCCTTCGCCCTGGCGACTTCAATCTCAGCCCCAATATCAAAGCCCTGAGCTCTGACCTCCTCGAGAGCCTCTCTCCGAGCTTGCCATTTTGCATGTTCGACCATGCTCTCAGCTTTGGCTTGGTTAACCTCGACATCAATCCTGAACTGAGCCACTTTGGCATCAGCTCTTTTATTGGCCTCAATCACCTCAGATCTGGCCACTTCAAGTTCTTTAGCCAAATCTGCTTTATCTGAAGTGGCCAAATCCAACTGATGGTGAAGCTCTTTCATCTTTTCGATCAACCCCGAAGCATTTTCTTTTGCAGATCGAAGTTGGGCATCAGACAACTCCAACTGAGCTTTGATGGCTTCCTTTTTTGAGGCAAGGATATCCATACACTTTTTAAATTCTTCTGCATCGGCGAGTAGTGCATCTACCTGTGAGTTAAGCCGTCCAATCTGCTCGATCCTCTGTCGGACCTACAGAATCGGATCATTAGTGGTTATCTCTTTTTCATATTTACTATCACGGAACATTCAAAATACCTGCTCAGTCATCTCCTCATGCTCTTCCTGAGCCGCTGTCAAATATGCTCGACGTTTTTCACTAAGGAGCTTGTACGAGTCACTCTTCTCGGTGAGGCTCCAAACCTTGGCATCATGCTCCTCCCGGATTCGAAGAAAGGCCTCGTGATGCAACACCGAAGCCTACAAACAAAAGAAGAAACATTAGAATTACCTACAACTCTATGTGCAAAAGAAGCAACAAAAATGCCATCAGAGTTACCCGATTCAAAGCATATTGGGCCTCGTTGAAGAGACAGGTAGGCCCCACCGCATTCATCACTGATTGATCTTCTTCAGTCACCAGGGACCGTAGATAGCTGGCAATCCCCAGAAAGGAAGAAAAAATTTGGGTATCCGCAGGTACGGAGAGCACTATCTTCCGCCTTCGGTCGGGATCGATGCTCGGAGCCGAAAATCGGTCCACCAGTTTATGAATCGATGAGGGCTCGGTAGAACCCGACCACGATGCTTTTTTGGGTACCGGCATTCTACCAAAACTGGTAACCTCCTCTGAGGCACCTGACTCGAGCCCCTCCATAAAACTATGGATATTGGTCAACTCCTAAATACCCTCATAGGACCGATCCTCTAATATCACGGCCTCTCGAATCATGGCATCCGAAATCTGAAGGGATCCACCAAGGTCAACTATCCCAAACTCATCCCTTGAAATATCTTCTACTGCCTGAGAAGATCTACCCTCGGTGTCCCTTTCGATCATCTTAGTTCAAGAAGGGATAATCTCGGCTTCTTCGTGTTCTGGGATTATGGCCAAGGTTCCCTGATTTGCTTCCACCAAATTGGAATACTGTTGTATCACAACATTAGCCCATACGCATGCTAAATTCTCCTCTCCTTCTTCGGGCTCGTCCCTTAAATGGCGGGCCACTTCCAAAGTCATAACACCAGAGCCCCCCTTCGGCTTTCGAGATCTCTTAGCCGGTTTCTTCTTCTCCGAGCTCGGGGAGCCCGATATGTCTTTTCTCTTCCTTTCTTTTACCTGCTTTAGGACAGGAACTTCTTCGCCACCAGATGGGGTCTTATGACTACATCTTTCCCTAGTCCTACAAAAAGGAAGAGGGAGATTTACCATACAAACCGATGAAGAGACAAATCGACAAAAGATTTACCATGACTACGGGCCTCCCATCGACCCAAGCACGCTCGGAGTGCGGTCTCTGCAACACAAGGCTTTCGACACATTGTCTAAGATCCAGGATCGGTTCATTCGAGCTATGGTTGTGATAAGGAAAGGAAAATGGGTCAACAAAATAAAAGGCAATCACAAAATCAAAACGGGCAAAGAGAAACGTTCACTCATGGCTCATATTCCATTTCTCGGGAAATGGCAAGTCATCGATAGGGATCAGGTCCGAGGTTTTGATTCGAACAAAATGGCCCATCCAACCCCGATCCCGGGTCTCGTCTATGCTCGAGAATGGCGCTTTCGTTTCTCGGCGAGCAAGCTTGATCAACCCTCCTCGATAAAGTAGGGGACTGTAAAGGCGCATAAGATGATCGAGGGTGAAGACACGCCCTCAACCTTGCTCGAGAAAAATTGAAGAAGAATCACTATCCTCCAAAAGGAAGGGTGAATTTGGCTGAGGGTCACATTGTACCTCTTACAAAAGGCAACGATGACAAGGTCTAAAGGTCCCAACGTGAAAGGATAAGTGGAAACACTTAAGAACCCTTCGACATGGGTAGTAATTTATTCATCAAGAAATGGGATTACTACGAGTTTATTATCCCAGTTGCATTCTTGTGTGACTTTATCGAGAACGTTTTCGATAATTGAACATTGATACCTAGACATCGGCTCACACCGACCCGGTATCGGAGAAGGCTTTTCAATTTTAAAATCACCTACACTCAAACACTCTACCAGAACGAATTCCTCAGGGCGGGGCTCTTCCACATCCTCGCCACCAGCAGATCGAGATGAAGAAGCGATCTTTTTTTGCGGAACAGTTTTAGACATTTTTGCCATTTAAAATTCTGTGAACAAAGAACTGAAGTATTTGGTGTTTTAAGAAAGAGTTTACAGTAAAACTCACAGATTTACAGGCAGAAAACTCAGAAGAGACAAAAAGGAACTTAGAAAAATTGGAAGATTGAAGACGTAAAGTATGAATGATGGAAGGAAAGGCTATTTCTAGATTGAAGCAATGACGGTTCAATATCAAAGGTGGCCGACCACCGTCTGACACATTAAATGCCCTGGTAAAACCGAATCGATGGGATAGCTATCACATACGTCATGGTCGAGATCGATATAAACGTCAGTATATATCTGATCGAGCTATTGGGAAATCATATCGTTTCTCGCCACATCATTTTATGAGAAACGAGGGGACTATCTGTATGCGGTCGAAATAAATTTCGGCCTCCGTATGTTTGATCGAGTTTGAATGGTAAGCGATCGAAGTGAGAGCTCGATACGAGTTCCGAGGATAGTACAAACAAGACTCGAGCTCCAGGACCGATCGAGGAATCGGCTCGGTATCATTATCAAGCCCATGACCAAATTGAACCACAAGGCAATGAGAAGGTTTTCTGTGATGCATAGACCGATTGGCTCTACCCCGAATGTCAAACTCGAACTCAAGGCCGAGGGCTTGACCCAATATCGAGCTCGAACCAGTATCGAGCTCGGAGACATGAGTCGTTGCAACTGCACTAGGGGAGAGAATCTTGGCAGGAATCGAGGAAGAGACAATTCATTATGGATTCTCCACTATATATTTTTTTTTTTATTATAAATAAAGTAAAATCTCTCTATTATAAAGGGGGGATCATTGTAAGCACAGAGGAGGGGGACGGACGGTAACAAAATATTTTCTTCTCATATTGAAAGATATCCTCTTGTGTTTATTTACCTTTATCTTATTCGTTCTTCTTATCACTATTCTCATTCTCATAGTCAAGAATACACGCATTTCTATTTCTCTATACGATTTGTATCAAATTATATCACATATCCTTAGAACCATACACAAATTTAACTCTATCCAATTTTTCGAGTAAACATAAATGTTTGAACTTCATGAATAGTTCAGAGGGGTTTAAACTTATAAAATTTGGATCTCCATAAATTGTTGCTGGGTTTTGAACTTATAAAAGTTTTTAAATCTAGCTTAATGTTCTACTTGTCAAAGTTTCAACCTCCAATACCGATTGTTTTTTTTGTTTTATGTTTTAGTTGGGGCAAAAATAGAGATGGATTTAGAATTTAAATTATATGGATTCCCTTTAATATTTTTAGCATTATATCTATGTAGTATTTATAAAGTTATGAGTTTATATATACTATTATTATAATTTTAATAGATGTTTAACACCAATTTATATCTCACCTTTAACGTATCGCGTTCAGATACATTCAATACTAATATGCTGCATCCGCCCTGGATATAGACATCAATTTACTCTAATTTAAATGCAACAATAGCTATCTCGCTAATACATTTATAAAGCTGACTGACCAAAAATAAGTAAGTGCATCCCATTTGTTCCAAACAAATAAAAAGAAGGCGCGAGTTACAAATAACAATATATTTGGAAGCGGCAATAGTTTTGTAAAAATTGCAGGGCTCTTGTAATGACTCGGCCGGCCGTTTTGAGTATTGTAGCCTCGATCCCTTATATATTGCCTCCTCTATGTTGTATTATGGTTATGTGACTTACCGAGATGTTGAATTTTTAGTTGCGAGTGAGTTTCGGAGAGAAATGGGACACTTAGTCCCTAAGTTAGAGGCTTAAGTTGAAAGAGTTGGCCGTAGTTTGACTTTTCTATAGATGATTCTGGAATGTAGTTTTAACAGTTTCAATAGCTCTGTATGATGATTTTGGACTTAGGGAGCGTGCCCGGATGTTGATTTGAAGGTTCGTAAGTCGCTTCGGCTTGAATTGGCGAAAGTTAGAAAGTTGAAGGTTTGGAAGGTTGGAAAGTTTGACTGAGAGTTGACTTTATTGATATCGGGGTTGGATTCCAATTTCGGAAGTTGTAATAGGTCTGTCATGTCATTTATGAATTATGTGCAAAATTTGAAATCAATCGAAATTATTTTGGTATAAATCAGCATTAGTTTTGGAATTCGGAAGTTCATAGTTTCAATAGGCTTGAATTGGGTTGCGATTCATAGAATTGATGTTGTTTGATGTAATTTTTAGCCTCGAGTAGGTCCGTTATGTATTTTAGAACTTGTTGTTATATTTGGACGGGGTCTCGGGAGGCCTGGACGTGATTCAGATTGAATCTGGAATAATTTTGGACCTTATGCATTGTTGAAGTTTTGTTGTGACTGGTGCAATCGCACCTGCGTATTTTGGGTCGCATGTGCGTTGCCACAGGAGCGGCCCTCGAACCGCAGAAGCAAATATTGTCATGACCAACTGGGACCGCAGATGCGGTCCATGTTCCGCAGAAGTGGACTCACCGATGCATAAAATGCATCGCAGAAGCGGATATGGCCAGGGAGGTCTGGGATTGCAGAAGCGGATAGCATCAGCAGAAGCACATGCGCATAAGCGCATATTGTCCACAGAAGCGGAAATTTGTGACTTAAGTTGGAGCTGCACTCGAGATGGTTTTTCCGCAGGTGCGGCGTCGCAGATGCGACTGAGTGACCGCAGATACGGAATCACTAGGCAGAAAAGGGCTAAGTTTGAGGGTTTGATTTCATTATTCATTTTTGGACCTAGAGATCTCGGTTTGTGGCGATATTTCGAGAGATTTTCAAGAAATTCATCAAGGTAAGAGTTTCTAACTCGGTTGTGGTTATATTACACGAATCTATTGTTATTTTCATATTTAGTTAGTGATTTGAGTTAAAAATTTGGGGAAAAATTATGAAAACTTCATAGACTAAATTTTGGCAATTTGAAAGGTGATTTGAGATCGGATTTGGGTAATTCTTGTATGATTGGACTCGTTATCGAATGGGTGTTCTAATTTTATAATTTTGGTCGAGTTCTGCGACGCGAGCCTGGGGTTGACTTTTGATCTATTTAAAGATCGTAATTTTATTGTTCGGAATAGTTTCCTAAAGTTTATATTTATGGTATGAAGTTGTTTTGGCTAGATTCGAGTCGTTCGGAGTTGGATAATCGAGGGAAAGGCTTACTAGTGGATTGAGTTAGCGTCTTTTGAGGTAAGTGTCTTGCCTAACTTTGTGGGGGGGGGGGGAATTACCCCTTAGGATTGGTGTTGGTTTGTGTTAATTGTCATATGTGAAATCCATGTACGCAAGGTGACGAGTGTGTACACAGGCTAAATGTGAAAATTTATCGGTTTTAGCTATGTAGATTCCTTTCATGCCTTAATTGAGTTACCTTACCATGTTATAATCATCATCATTAGTCTATCTTCACATGCTCTACTTTTCTTAGCTCTTACTTGTTAATTTCCCGTACATGTTTAGTTGAAGTATTGTTTCCTCTATTCCTTATTCATTACTTAAATGTTGAGTTCTTTACTTGAAGTTATTCCTTTTGGAATATCTTGTTGTTGAAATTGGTATTGAGTTATAAAGGTCGTGATTTACATTGAGACAAAGTTGTAAAGTTGTGAAATACTATTCTTGTTGAGCTTTTTACTTCCGGTTGTTATTGTGAGACTCTTGTGCATATTGTGGTTGAGCCATGGGCTAATTATTATGAAAACACTATTGTTGTTGGTTTTTTGGCAAGTTGTGATATTGGGCATTTGAGGTGCGATTTGTCATACGTTTTAATATTGATACGCATGCGGTGATATAAAAAATTGGGGTCAAAACGCATGTAGTGAGATAAGGTGCGCTTGATACGCGTATTTCTAGTAGGGGAACTACTTGAAGTCACGTGGTGTGATAAGGTAGACTAAAATGCGGGAAGCTATTTCGGGAAAAATAATTTTCAAAACTAAATGCAAGGCTCCCACGGTGATATAAGTAAAGATTGTGAAATATTTTGTGATTTGAGACTACGAGGTGGTACCTCGGTAGTGATTCTTGTTGATACTTTTCTATTGCTTCACTTGTGTTTTGTTGCTTTGTTCCGTGTCATAGAATTCCTTATTTTCCTTCCATGATACATTATTTGATTTAGTTCAGTGTAGCTAATCTTGGTGTACTTCTTTATTGTCTCATTTCTATTGTTATCATTACTTCACTGTTACATACCTGTCCAGCTTCTTATTTATTCCAGTAGGGACTTGACCTGACCTCGTCACTACTCTACCGAAGTTAGGCTTGGCACTTATTGGGTACCGTTGTGGTGTACTCATACTACGCTTCTGCATATCTTTTTGTGCAGATCCAGGTACCCCGTATCAGTCCATGCACCACTGAGACGAGCCCAGTTCGGAGACTTCAAGGTATAGCTTCTGGCGTCCGCATGCCTCAGAGTCACCCTCTATCTAGTCTATTTTCTTTCTTATCCTTTTATATACACTGATGTATAGGGATGTTCAGTACCATCTTATAGAGCTTATGACTTGTATTCGCCGAATTTTGGGAAGTTCTATTTCTATTGAGTTGCAGAGTTTCTTTATATGATAGTGGTTGAGTTATTTAAAGGTTCTTTATAAATTCTCAGTTAATATTACATATATGTTAGGCTTATCTAGTCTTAGAGACTAGGTGCCATCACGACATCCCTACGGAGAGAAATTGGGAACGTGACAAGTTGATATCAGAGCTCTAGGTTCATAGGTGTTATGAGTCACAAACAGGTTTAGTAGAGTTTTGCGGATCAGTACAAAGATGTTTGTAATTATCTTCGGAAGTCTATAGAACTGTTAGGAAAAGCTTCACTTCTTTGATTCCTTATCGTGCAAATTTATTGACTTCGAAATTCTAAATCTCTTTCTTTCTATTATCTCATAGATGGTGAAGACACGCGCAACTGGATAAGTTGATCAGACACGCGCTTCAGAAGTGCCATCGTATCCTCCGTACTATGGGTATTATAGAGTCGAGTGGGGTTGCTTTCACTACGTTCCATCTTAAGGGAGTGTCTTATCAGTGGAGACGAGCGTACAAGTTGGGTAGCCTGACCGAGGCAGCTTCACTCACACGGGCTCAGTTCTTAGAGATGTTTATGAGATAGTTTGTTCCCCAGAGCCTTCGTGATGCATGTAGCGCGGAGTTTGAGCAGTTGCGCTAGGATGCTATGACCGTATCAAAGTATGCTATCAGGTTCAGCGAGTTGTCCAGACATGCACCAACCTTAGTCTCCACAGTCAGAGAGCGAGTCCGTCGATTTATCGAGAGGCTCAATCATGGTATTAGATTCAGCATGGCTCGAGAGTTGGAGACTGATACCCCATACCAGAAGGTTGTGGATATCGCTTGTAGATTGGAGGGTATGTGGGGTCGGGAGAGAGATGAGAGAGAGGACAAGAGGCCTAGGCATTTTGACACATATAGTGGTGCCCGTGCCCCAATTGCAGCCTGTCATGGTAGAGTCTATGTGAGCCGTCCTGTTCATTCAGCACTTCCAGCTTCCAGCGATATTCCAGCCATTCCTAGGTCTCAGATTGCCCATTATGCACCGCCAATTTCTAGTGCACCTCTTGTACAGGGTACTTTCAGTGGTCAGTCCAGCCGACCAGGATCGATCCAGTCTCAGCCGAGACCTTATTTTGAGTGTGGTGACACTCGTCATATAGTGAGGGATTGCCCCAAACTCAGGAGGGGTGAACCTCCACGTATTCCACAGCGTCCTCGGGCTTCTCAGGCCGTTGTTACCACACCAGTTGCCACTCCACCTTCACATCCAGCTAGAGGTGGAGGTCGGGCGGGGTAGGGATCGTCCTAGGGGGAGACCATGCCAGATATTATGCTCTTCCGACTAGTACGGAGGCGGTTGCATTCGACTTAGTTATCACATGGATTGTTCTGGTTTGTCATAGAGATGCATCAGTCTTATTTGATCCATGCTCCACTTATTCTTATGTATCATCTTACTTTTCTCCATATTTGGGTATATCTCGTGATTCCTTGAGTTCTCCTGTTTATGTATCCACGCCAGTGGGAGATTCCATTATTATTGACTGTGGGTATCGGTCGTGTTTAGTCGTTCTTGGTGGTTTTGCGACCAGAGCTGACCTATTATTGCTCAGTATGGTAGATTTTGATGTTATTTTGGGCATGGATAGGTTGTCACCCTATCATCTATTCTTGATTGTCACGCCAAGATGGTGACGTTGTCTATGCCGAGTTTTCCACGGTTGGAGTGGGCGGGGTGGGGTACTTTGAACTATGTTCCTAGCTGGGAGGTATCCTTCCTTAAGGCACAACGGATGGTTGGGATGAGGTGTAAGGCATATCTAGCCTTTGTGAGAGATGTCAGTGTAGATACTCCTACCGTTGAGTCAGTTCCGGTAGTGAGAGACTATCCATATATATTTCCAGCGGATGTTCAGGGCATACCATCCGATGGGGATATCAATTTTGGTATTGATTTTGTAGCATCCTGAAAATTTTTGAAGTACTTAAGCGCTATTAAGAAAGTTGATATGTGCTAATTATATTATTTTGTATGCAGACGAGGATTATTAATATGATGGACATCAATTAGATATGATAATAAGTGTACGAGGCATATTATAAGTGATGTGGGGTCTAAGGAGAGGCATAAGTCTAAGTCAAGTTGGAAAATTACATGATAGGCTAAAGTTCCAAATGAGTACGCACAAGACCAAACTTTGGACGAGCATATCTACATATACATATACATATATATATATATATATATATATATATATATATATATATATATATATATATATATATATATATATATATATTTAAGGAGTTATATGATGAACAACCTATCAAATGTAATATCTTCGAGTCTAGTTTCTAACGCTTAAAATCGTTCGTCATTTGGACACTCTTACAAGACGTTATGACAAAATTACCAAAAGCTGGCAGAAGGTGACACTGTCGTGCTGCCCCATGCAGCGCGCCTGTGGGGATTTCCAGAACACTTCAAAATTTCATTTCTAGGAAAACATTTCACTGCCTCGTCGTGCCCCGTAGCGCCCCATGCGACGCGACTGTGCAATTTCTGGGTTTTTATAACCCGACCCTATTTTGATAAATAGCCTTTGGGGCTCATTTTGAAGGCAAAAAATTGATTAGTTTAGAGAGAAGTGAGAGTGTTTTAGAGAGAGAAAGTAGATGAAGTGTTTTGTTCATCAAGATCTTGTTCAAGCCTTGAAATCCAACAAGGAAATCTTACAAGATCTTCACTCAAGAGGTAAGATTCAAACCCCTAGTCTTCAATTTTGATTTTGGGGTAAAAGATGAGTGATTGGGAGTATGATTCTTAGGTGTAAGAGTATTAATTATATATGCTTGTACCAATAAGGTTTTTGTGATGATTGTTTAGCTAAAATAAGTAAAGATTAGGTTGAGGAGTGAAGAAAATATTGTAGAAGATCCTTGTAGTCAAATTTGCAAATCTAGTGTTTGATAAAAATGCTAAAATGAGTTGAAACCATGAATATCTTCCTAATTTGTGTTCAATTTTGTTATGTCTCAAAATAGATTGGGATTGCTAGAATTTTTGGAACGTTATAGTAATTTAAGGAAAGATCAAAGTGAGGTATATTGGCTAAACTACTCTTTTAGAATTGAATTCCATGATATTCCCGTAAGTTTCAAGTATGGTTGGCTCAAGTTCCTTATTCTCATGTTTCGAGTTATTCCCTATAAATTTGATTGTCCCGAGTAAGAAAAGTGTCGAGAATTATGTATTTAAAATGTGTTCCTAGTGTTCCTATCTCATTATGTTATCCTTCAGGAATGTGTTGAGATTGCCTCCTTAAATATGTTATGGCGAAGTCTGTGAGTCGAGGAGTCCACCTCGAAGGCCGAACATGTTAAGGAAAGAAAATGTTCTCATTTTGTTGTATAGTCAAATAATTGTGGATCGAAAGGTAGTTCCTATGTGTTATAATTTAAATATGTGTAGCTCATGTTCAGATACCATTATTTTGAAAATGTAACACCTATAATGTTGAGATCAGTGTTGTTGATATATATTACGATGCTTTGTTGAGATATGAATGTAATGTTAGGGTGGTTTGGTGATTCTATGGCATGTGGATAGGCCCAATTAAAAAGGAAACGATGTCGAAATTTCTGAAATATTTGGGAGATTGAGATGTGCGAAAGAAGAGATAAGTTATGTTATGTATTTGGGGGCAGACTCCACTTCTGATCCTAAGTGGGGGAGAATGTAGCACCCCGGAAAATTTTAAAGTACTTAAGTGCTATTAAGAAAGTTGATGTGTGCTAATTATATTATTTTATGTGCAGACTAGGACTATTAATATGATGGATATCAATTGGATATGATAATAAGTGTACGAGGTATATTATAAGTGATGTGGGGTCTAAGGAGAGGCCTAAGTCTAAGTCAAATTGGAAAATTACATGATAGACTAAAGTTCCAAATGAGTACGAGTAAGACCAAACTTTGGACGAGCATATTTATACATATATACGGAGTTATGTGATGAAACACCTATCAAATGTAAGATATTCGAGCCTAGTTTCTAACTCTTCAAACCGTTCGTCATTTGGACACTCCTACAAGAAGTTATGACCAAATTACCAAAAGCTAGCAGAAGGTCACACTACCGCGCCGCCCCATGCGGCGCGCCTGTGGGGATTTCCAGAACACTTCAGAATTTCATTTCTAGGCATATTTTTCACTGCCGCTGCACGCCTTGCGGTGCCCCATGCAGCGCGACTGTGCAATTTTTGGATTTTTATAACCCGACCCTAATTTGATAAATAGCCTTTGGGGCTCATTTTGAAGGCAAAAACCTGATATTTTAGAGAGAATTGAGAGTGTTCTAGAGAGAGAGAAAGTAGATAAAGTATTTTGTTCATCAAGATCTTGTTCAAGCCTTGAAATCCAACAAGGAAACCTCATAAAATCTTCACTCAAGAGGTTAGATTTAAACCCCTAGTCTTCAATTTCGAGTTTAGGGTAACAGATGAGTGATTGGGAGTATGATTCTTGGGTGTAAGAATATTAATTATACATGCTTGTACCAATAAGGTTTGTGGAAATATTTTTGAGCTAAAATAAGTAAAGATTGGGTTGAGGAGTGAAGGAAATATTGTAGAAGAACCTTGTAGTCAAATTTGCACACCTAGTGTTTGATAAAATGCTCAAATGAGCTGAAACCATGAATATCTTCTTAATTTGTGTTAAATTTTGTTACGTCTCAAAATAGATTGAGATTGCTAGAATTTTTGAAACGTTGTAGTAATTTAATAAAAGCTCAAAGTGAAGTATGTTGGCTAAATTACTCTTTTAGAATTGAATTCCATGATGTTCCCGTAAGTTTCAAGTATGGTTGGCTCAAGTTCCTTATTCTCATATTTCGAGTTATTCCCTATAAATTTGATTGTCCCGAGTAAGCAAAGTGTCGAGAATTATGTATTCAAAATGTGTTCCTAGTGTTCCTATCTCATTACATTATCCTTCGGTAAGGTGTTCAAAAACGATATGTGTATTAAAATGTTATGGCTTTGAGAAGTGTTTCAAATAAAAGTTATCATGCCAAATTATGGGAGAAAAACTCGATGTGCTTAAGACTCTTAATTGCTTATATGTGTATCTAAAGTCTTGATTGGAAATGCCTTGTTGTTGATAATGTATAAAGATGCTCGAAAGTGAAAAAAGTGGGTTGGTGATATAAATTGTGGCCACCATGCCAAGAATGAAAATTTTACTTGTGGATAGTGGTGCCAATGAATTGAGATGATGTGAGAAAGATTATGAAATGAACTTTGATTCAACTGTTCCGAAATTGACTTCGAAAATAGAATTTTCTAAAAGCTTATGAACTCAAGTGATGCCCATATGTGGATGCTTTAACTAATGCTATGCTTTGTAAGTAGTTTCGATGTGTTTTGTGTTCTTACATATTCGTGAGTTGAAATTGTGAATTGCCCTTTTTGGGAAAAAAGTATTTCAAGAATAAATGATGTGTTACTTGTTTATGA
Organism: Nicotiana tomentosiformis; assembly: GCF_000390325.3. Taxonomy (NCBI): domain Eukaryota; kingdom Viridiplantae; phylum Streptophyta; class Magnoliopsida; order Solanales; family Solanaceae; genus Nicotiana; species Nicotiana tomentosiformis. The sequence goes on along the minus strand of NC_090822.1, from coordinate 82,417,804 downwards.
TTTTAACTTGTGCTTCGATTTCCAATCATTTTACTCTATTTCTTAGGAAAAAATCCATTGTATTTAAAGCCTTCATTACTAATGAACCTAAAGTTGTGATTTCTGAAATATTCAATCTGTTGATATTTATGATGATGATCCATGAAAGGGAAGAAATGAAAGTGTGGAATATGAAATATGGCCATTGTGCCATGAATGAAGAATTATATGTATGGCCAAGAGAGCCAATAAAATAATGATGTTGAAAGTGTCAATGAGGCTATTTATGGTATGCAAGGTTATGAGGTAAATGCATTTGTATTGTTGTTTCCTTTGTAAGTAAATCAATAATATTTTTGGGAGTATCGATAGCCAGCGAGAAAGGGTAGGTTGAAATAACCTAACCCCGAAACTACACATGTCGGTGTAGGAGTGGATTGTGATCATTCCTCTTATTTGGGATGAGATTGATGTGATAAAATTATTCTCCTTAATTGGGATGAGATGATTGATAGAAATGGATGATGTCGATCTACACGGAATTGTGGTGAGATGGCCTAGCCGATCGGGTCGTGATAGGACACCATGCCGCACACATGGTGGTGATTGTGCTGGAAATTGTAATTGAAATTATAATTGTGGTTGATGTCTCGGATGTGATGGCCTAGCCGATCGGGACGTGATCGGACTCTGTGCTAAAGGTACGATGGTATTGGTATTGTGAATAATGGTATTGTAAAAGGTGATATTGTGAACAGTGGTATATCGGTGCTAAAGATCTCCCAACCAAAAATAATATTATCTTCGTATTTTGGAAATTATTATGTTTTAACTTGGAAATTGGATATCATTGATTGTTGATGGTTGTTTCCATGGTTTTCCTTTTATGTTGGCATTCTACTTTGAACGAGGACAGTTAGCTTTACATACTAGTACTATTCCATATGTACTAACATCCCTTTTGCCGGGGCGCTGCATCTTCAATGGATGCAGGTGGTTCATCAGCTGGGCAACTTTGGTCCTTATTAGTAGTCACTCTTTATTCAGCAGGTTTTGGTGATCCCTACTCTATTCCAAGCTTTATGTCATCTGATGTTGTATTTTGTACTATGAGGTATAGCCGGGGCCTTATCACCGACACTTCTATTCTTCACTTCTGTTGTACTTAGAGGCCCTATAGACAGGTTGCGGGTGGTAGTCAATGTTGGGAATTGAACTAGAAATATAAGTATTTGGCAGACATGTTTTTAATTATATCTATAAACTTGTAATATTTTGGAAATTATGAATGAAGCTGCTAATGGAAATTAAATGGGAGTTGTTAATGAAATATTATTAGTATTTGATTAATGGAGTACATCTCCTCTTTATTCATGGTTGAATTTGTATAGAATGAAATCTAACAGGATTGCTCAGTCGGGTTTACTCGGTTGAGCGCTGGTCATTCTCCCTGAGTTTGGGGCGTGACAGATTTATTGCCGGGCACTCATTATATTTCTATTCCACTATATCGTATGGCCCAAGCGGAGCTGAAGGAGTTAAAGGAGCAGTTGCAAGAGTTTCTTCATAAGAGCTTCATTCGGCCTAGTGTGTTACCTTGGGGGTGCTCCGATCTTGTTTGTAAAGAAGAAGGATAGTTCTGTGTGCATGTGTATTAATTATCGATAGTTGAATAAGGTTAAAGTGAAGAATATGTATCCATTTCCACGCATTGATGAACTATTTGATCAGCTACAGGGTGTGAGAGTGTTCTCAAAAATTGATTTGCGGTCAAGCTATCATCAGTTGAAGATTTGGGATCGGGATATTTTGAAGATTGCCTTCAGGACTCGGTATGTTCATTACGAGTTTCTTGTGATATCATTAGGGCTGACCAATGCCCCAACATCATTCATGCACTTGATGATCAGTATATTTCATCCCTATCTTGACTCATTCGTCATTGTGTTTATTGAGGACATCTTGGTATACTCCTGGAGCTAGGAGGATGATAAGCAGCATTTGAGGATTGTGCTCCAGGCCTTGAGGTAAGTGTCTTGCCTAACTTTGTGTGGGGCAATTATCCCTTAGGACTGGTGTTGGATTGTGTTAATTATGATATGTGAAAGACGTGTACGCAAGGTGACGAGTGTGTACATGAGCTAAATACGAAAATTTACCAATTTTAGCTATGTAAATTCCTTTCATGCCTTAATTGAGTTACCTTACCATTTTATAATCATCATCATTAGTCTATATTCACATGATATACTTGTCTTATCCCTTACTTGTTACTTTCCCTTACATGTTTAGTTGAAGTATTGTTTCCTCTATACCTATTCATTACTTAATCGTTGAGTTCTTTACTTGAAGTTGTTATTTTTGGAATATCTTGTTGTTAAAATTGGTATTGTGTTATAAAGGCCTTGATTTACATTGAGGCAAAGTTGTAAAATTGTGAAATACTATTCTTGTTGAGTTTTTTACTTCCGGTTGTTATTGTGAGACTCTTGTGCATATTGTGGTTGAGCCATGGGCTAATTATTATGAAAACACTATTGTTGTTGGTTTCTTGGCAAGTTGTGATATTGGACATTTGAGGTGCGATTTGTGATACATTATGATATTGATATCCATGCGGTGGTATAAAGATTTGGGGTTGAAACGCATGGGTGAGATAAGGTACGCTTGATACGCGTGTTGCTAGTAGGGGAACTACTTGAAGCCAAACGGTGTGATAAGGTAGGCTAAAATGCGGGAAGCTATTTCGGAAAAAATAATTTTCAAAACTAAATGCAAGGCTCTCGCGGTGATATAAGAAAAGATTGTGAAATATTTTGTAATTTGAGACTACGATGCGGTACCTCGATAGTGATTCTTGTTGATACTTTTCTATTACTTCACTTGTGTTTTGTTGCTTTGTTCTATGTCATAGCATTCCTTATTTTCCTTCCGTTAGTTCAGTGTAGCTAATCTTGGTGTACTTTTTTATTGTCTCATTTCAATTGCTATTATTACCTCACTGTTATATACCTATCCAGCTTCTTATTTATTCCAGTAGGGACTTGACCCAGCCTCGTCACTACTCTACCGAGGTTAGGCTTGGCACTTACTGGGTACCATTGTGGTGTACTCATGCTACGCTTCTGCACATCTTTTTGGGCAGATCCAGTTACCCTCTACCAGTCCAGGCACCAGAGAGACGAGCCTAGTTTGAATACTTCAAGGTATAGCTGCCGGCGTCTGCAGGCCTCGGCGTTACCCTCTATCTAGTCTATTTTTTTCTTATCCTTTTTATAAACACTGATGTATAGGGATGTTCAGTACCATCTTATAGAGCTTGTGACTTGTATTTGCCGGATTTTGGAAAGTTGTGTTTCTGTTGAGTTACAGAGTTTCTTTATATGATAGTGGTTGAGTTATTTGAAGTTTTTTATTTTATTTTATAAATTCTCAGTTAATATTTTATGTATGTTAGTCTTACCTAGTTTTAGAGATTAGGTGCCATCACGACATCCTAAGAAGAAAAATTAGGGTCATGACAGCGCCCTATTTGGTCGCCCCCATTTAACCCGTGCCCACTTTTAAATTTTTTTAACTAGTACCCAAAGTTTAAACAACTTTAGTCCTTTTTCTCCTCTGTCTCCTCTTGTTCTTGTTCTTGTTCTTCTTCTTCTTCTTCTTCTTCTTTTTCTTCTGGTAACAATGATTTTTTATGGTGTTGTGTACATAGTTTAAGGTAGTTTATGATGTTTTTACAATGGTGAGCTGTTGTGACGCTTTATTTTTACTATTGCTTAGGGTTTCTTCTTCTTCTTCTTAGTAGTTGCAAAATGGGTTCGTTAGATTTATTATTGTTTCGACAAATTAATGATTGAGATTTCGTTCTTGATGATATTTGGAGGTCATGTTTTAAACTTGAGCTCATTTGGAGTAGATTTAGGTGTTAAATCCTATATTAGATTGTTAAAATTCGAAAAATAAATTTCTGTTTCTGGGCAATTTGCATTTCAGGCCTATTTGGCCTTAAGTGTATGAAAACGTTAGTTGCACTTTAGACCTATTTGGCCATAAGTGCATCTGAAGTGCAGTTTTTTTTTTTTTCATTTTAGACTTATTGGCCTTAAGTGCATGAAACCATTGTTTGTATTTCAGACCTATTTGGCCTTATGTGTATCGAAGTACAATTTCTTCACTTCACTTTTTGGCCTTAAGTGCATGAAACCATTGGTTGTACTTCCGACCTATTTGGCCTTAAGTGCATCTGAAGTGTAATTTTTTCACTTCAGATCTTTCTGACCTTAAGTGTATGAAAATATTTATTGCACTTCAGACCTATTTGGCCTTAAGTGCATTTAAGTGTAATTTTTGTACTTTAGACTTAATTGACCTTAAGTGTATTGCACTTTGGATTAATTTATTTAAACTTCAGACACAATAAGTCTGAAGTTGATTGTAAAGTAGGTAGGCTTGCAAAATATTTTATAAAATGGATATAACTTCAATTGTGACCCCAAAACCGGGTATAGATGCAAAACCCCCTATAGTTTTTCCAAAAAATATAATGCCAAATACCTAGACAACCCCTTAAACTTGGCTACAATTTCTATTTTAACACCTTAACTAAAGCTTGTACCTATTAAATACTTCAACATCATATAAATTATGCCTATTGAACACGTCTGATGATGTGGCAAAAAGAGTGTGTCTCACCTCTCTTTAGACGCGTGAAGTAATACCAAAATCATATATTTTTTTCTTTTCTTTTATTTAAGAAAAGCATAGTTTTACATTCTTATTCCTCCTCTTCTCTGAGCCACCATCCCCACTATCATTTTCTCACACCGACCAGAAAACTCCTTCGCGCCATGAAAACATTGTGAAATTCAATATCGACGACTACGGATTAAATGCCCATTTCACTAGTTTTAATGAAAAAAAATAAACTGCACCGTAAAATTCATTAGTTAAATTGTGAGCAGATGACCTGAGACAGTCAAAATAAACTGCACCGTGAAGTCCAAGACAACAGTGGTGGCGGCAACTGCAGTCGCCTCTTGACGGTGGCGTTTTTGGCTCGAGCTTTGCGATTTTTTTGGGAGAAATTTTACCTTAATTGATGTCTTATTCCTCTTGATATTCGTTCAATAGATTGGATCTCAGATTCTTCACACGCCATGTTTGAATGCTTGGAAGTTTCTTTTAGGTTGAAGTTTTAGGAATATGAGATTAATAGTATGATCATTTTGCTTCTCGGTTTAACCGGAGAAGATAGTGTTCATGGCGGCTATTGGTGGGAGGCAATAGAATCAGTGGGGTAATGCGGAGAAGCGATGGAATTATTGGGGGGAATTTATGTATAAAATAATTTTTTTTTGTCTTCAAAACTTTTTTTTGGTTATTTGGGCCCAAATGCAATATGTCTCCCTCTTATTTGTCATTTTGCTAAGTTATTCATGTGTGAACATCTTATTATTTTTATTGATTATGAGTAAAACATTCAGTAGATCCATTTTATATAATATTAAAGTATTTAATAGAAAAAACGTTAAGTTAAAGTGTCAAAATGAAAACAGTAGGAGTTTAAGGGCCTACACCTATTTGGCCAAAACAAATAAATAAAAGGAAGAAAAGTTGACGAACGGAACAAGAAAAATCTAGCACCGTGATTAACGTCGTGAAAGGACAGGCAGCCGAACAGCAGCAAGAAGTGAAAAATGCTTCCACAGCTACTTTTCCTTTGTTTGCTTCCTCTGTGTCGTCTTCCATTTTCCCACTATTGACCTCCTTCCTCTGCTTCGTACTCCAAGTCTATGGCTGCGCCACTTCTGCTCTTTCACATTTCTACAAGCTAGAGTTGTCCGTGGTTACTAGTTTCTCTTAACTTAGCACTTCAAGTAAGCATTTTTTCCCCAGTAATTTAGAATGTCTGCACACAGGTTCTTGATAATTTGCTAATATTGCCGATTTTCTTTACTGGGTAGTTTTGATTCTTGATTTTTCAATTCCCGATTAAAAAGTTAACTTTAAACAAACACTAATTATTATTTCTATGCACAGGTTTATAGGTTTATGTATAATTTGCTGAATTTGCCACTCCTTTATGCTGGGTAGTTTGAATTTTGATTTTCTAATTTTTGATTCTTGTGAAAGAATGAGTAATTCTTTATATGATTCGAGTAGAGGAGGAGGAGGAGGAGGAGGAGAAGGCTCAGTTTAATTCCACGCGTTCTCCCCCCCCCCCCCCCCCCCCCCCCAATACACACTGACTGACATGAAATTGTGAAGGTTGCTATTGTACTAGTCAAATATTGAATAGAGGACTCACTAGGGGATCCGTTGCTTAGCAATTTAAAGAGAAAGGGAGGCAGAACTATCCGCTACTTTGTGTCGTTGATTAGTTTTCACGCACAAATTAAATAGTTCTTAACAATCATAATCTGTTTTGTCATCAACAGGTGAGGCGTAGCCTAGTACATCCACCTCTTATAAGGTTGGTCTTCAAATCATCAAGTAAGCAACGTGGGAAATGACCACTATTGGGCTCATGTGTGGGGGATTTGGGTTAGCGGCGGGGTTTACTGTATCAAAGATTTAAAAAGAAAAAAACCAGTTTTATTTTCATCAGTATACTTAAATGGTAGCTTTATGTGGAGAAGGATGTCTTTTGGGGAGCAATATGTCTTGGGCTTATGCTTGTTTAAGGCATATAGCTGTCAAGATTTCTTCCTGTCCTTAGTGGATAGCGCTTGACTTTAGAATTTTGTGTTTGGGGGTGTGTGTGGTTGTGGGGGGGGGGGAGGGGGGAGGGAGGGGGACAGAAATTGGAGAAGATTTAAACTCTGCCCCTGTTTGGTGCATTTGGAAAATGGGATTAGAGAGTGAGGAGGGCAGTAAGCAATTTTGGTTTTGGATGGTCTACCTTATATTGACACACTTTAGCTAGCAGAAGAGCTTAAAAAACTCTGCTGCATTTCTAAATTTCCAGTTGAGAGAGAACATTTCTCGATTAAGCGAGAGGGTTAGAATAAAATTTCAGGAAAACATAGTTTGGTTTAAGTTTTGGTTGTTTTATAGCACTTTGAGAGTTTACACACTTTTTAGATGGGCACGGTTTTGAAAGTGGACATGTTTGGTTGTTCAACTGTTATCCCTCGTCTAGCTCAACTGTTCTTTTCTTCTTGATACTGAGTATTAATAAAATCTTAACTTACACACGGAATTATTGTTCGTTAAAATCGTACCTTAGCAAAAAATAATTTCTTCTTTTTCGCTTTTCAATGGAGGTTCTGCTTATCTCTGTAGGATCCCTACAATAAATCACATAGGTGTTTCGTGTCGTATCTAAACCCCAACATGATGGCGACTTTGAGTTTGCTTCAATGATTTATGGAATAACATACTTTTTGGTTTATAGATTTGGTGACTAGGCCTGTTTAGCTGGGTAATGTGTTGATTGCATCTACACAGGTACTTGAGAGGCCTCCAATTTTATACTGTTTGCATTTACATGTCTATTTAGTTGCTAGGCAACAATTTACGATGGGAATTTAAAGAAATTTCCTAAAGCATACCTTTAAGGTAACCTAATTTTATTTTCCTTCTCTGTGTGCATTGTTTTCTAGTACTTTATGCCTTTATGGTGGCAAGCATGAACAAGTACTTTGATAATCCAACTACTTTGTCAAAAACCTGAACCAGTTATACAAATACCTAAACTACAATTATGGGGTTAAATAAAAAAGCAGGTTTTTAGGATATTAGTTTTATCTGGACCCACAAATTAGATTTGAGTGCATGGCTTCCATTGTATCAGTGAAAGAGTGACTAGAAAAACTTTTGGGATTTGACCTCCAAAATCTTTATATAACTTGTCCTCAGGGAAGTTATGACAGGAGCATCTAAAGACGATGGGCATGCTGAACTTAGAACTTTGCAGTTACATATGTTTTATGGAAGAAATTTGCCACTATTAGCTCTCTTGATCTATGTTGCTCGGACTCTTCGAAAATGTTGCCGGGTGTGTATCGGATCCTCCAAAAGTAGTGCATTTTTGGAGGATCCGACACGGGTGCGGCGTCATTTTGGAGAGTCAGCGAAAATAGCTCTTGATTACATCTATAGAGCCTAAGTCTATTCTTAAATTGATACTATTGTTTGTTGACTATTTCACCACTGAAGTCATCTGTAAAAGCGTTATTACAGAAGCTATCTAGTCACATCAAGATTCTTTTTGACATCCCTGCTATACTGATAAGCTTAGATGAGTCAATATTAAACATACCAGGATCCTAAATCTATGTTGAATTATAGAACTTCACTGCATTTTTGAAGAGCATCATAGGGTAAACTATTCTTCCTTCAAAAAATTCTCGATTCCCATTGTCTTAGAAATGTTGCTTGAGGAATTAATAGTTCAGTTATGACAAATCTGATGTTGTGTACTGGTGGAAGTTTCTATAACATGCAGTCCAAGTTGTGGTTTTTGATCTCATGCACTTTTTCTGTTTATTGTCTTTACCTTAGCTGGAGAAAATGGCTAAAGATGTCAAAGTATCTCCTTTGGCAACCTCTTTCGATTATGAGCTTTATGACGGAGATCCTGATCATCTTAGAACTGTTGTTGCTGCGACTACACCATCTGGTCCTTGTATTGATCCTGCATCAATCAAACTTAGACACAGGATTGGGCGTGGATACTTTGGTGATGTTTGGTCAGCCACTCATCATCAGTCAGCTACTGATTACGATGAGAATCATGAAGTAGCTATAAAGATGTTACATCCTATAAATGAGGATCAAGTAAAGGCCTTCTTAAGTAAGTTTGAGGAGTTATGGGTAAATTTGAAATCTAAACAACTCCAAGGTGTTTGCTGGTTGCATGGCATCTCTGTAATATCTGGAAAGGTGAAAGTCTATCTGCATCATTTCTGTTAGGTCTATATTGGACCTTAGAATTGGTTTATTGTCTTAACTCTCTTAATATTGTTTCGGTGGATAGATCTGTATAGCTATGAGATCCTATGAGGGGTCAGTTGGTGACAAAATAGCTCGGCTGAAAGGAGGGAAGCTTCAGTTACCTGATGTTCTCAGGTCGTTGACTTGAACATTTATTAGGAAGGTAAATTTTTTTCATTACGAAACATGGCTCTTGCTAATACAGAGTGCTAATTGCTTACAGATATGGTATTGAATTGGCTAAAGGAATACAAGAGTTGCATTCAATGAATGTCTTGGTTCTGAACCTTAAGCCAACTAATTTTCTTCTGAATGAACATGACGAAGTGTTCCTTGGAGACTTTGGGATTCCGTATCTTCTTCTTGGAGTTCAACCACCTGATTCAGATCTAGCATTAAGGCTTGGAACTCCAAACTACATGGCTCCGGAACAGTGGGAACCTGAGGTTAGAGGCCCAATATCTTGCGAGACTGATGCTTGGGGATTTGGATGCAGCATTATTGAGATATTGACTGGTGTTCAGCCCTGGTTTGGTAAATCAGTCCAAGATATATATCGTTCAGTGGTGATAAACCAAGAAAAGCCACAACTTCCTAGTGGCCTCCCCACTGCCATTGAGAATGTTCTCAATGGTTGTTTTGAGTATGATCTCCGCAATCGACCTCTGATGGTGGACATTCTGCAAGCATTTGAAAGGTCTCTCTCTCTCCCCCCCTCCCCAACTTCTTGTTTCTCTTCCAGCTGCCGTATTCCTTAGTTTGCAGTCTTAGATGCCTATTGAGTGTCATAATCCTTTCTCTTTAGATTGCAATCTTAGATGCCTATTGAGTGTCATAATCCTTTCAATTTTACTACTTCGTTAGCTTTAGCCAATCAGTGCTGTTCTCCACCTATCCCTCACCTGCTTACATCTGATTTTTACATTTTTCATATTAGAAAACAAAAAGTTTAAGTTCAAATATTTCTCTTCTATCTTATATCGACTTGATTATTGATTCCTAACACAATGACTAGTGGAAGAATAGATGAATATGTTTTCTTTGTACGGTAATGTAAAGTTCACAGAAATCTAATTGCTCCTCGATTGGCAGCTCGCAGAATGCTGTTTATAGTGAAGGAGAGTGGAGCGACATAGGAGTGACTCTGTCTGTTGACAAAACCAAAACCAGTGGCTTTACCCCATGGTACCTTTCAAAAGATCTTCTTCAAGTGGGAGATACTATTCGCTCGAGAAAATTGTTGAACTCTGGAAAGTCTCAAGAGTTGGCTGTGTTGGAAGGAAGTGTTGTTGGTCTTGAGAAAGATACTGATCGAGATGGATTTGTTCTGGTGCGAGTCCCTAATTTGCCGAGCCCTCTGAGGGTAAATACATCAACCATAGAGAGGGTTACATGTGGTTTGGCAGCTGGGGATTGGGTGCGCTTGGTCAATGAAACTAAGGAGCACTCTTCTTTGGGCGTCCTGCATTCTGTGCAGCGTGATGGAAATGCAAGTGTTGCTTTTTTAGGCTTAGAAACTTTATGGACAGGACATTCTTCTGAAGTCCAAAAGGTGGTCCCATATTTTTTGGGACAGTTTGTGCAGTTGAAATCAAATGTTGAAACTCCCCGGTTCGAATGGCCGCAGAAAAGGGGAGGGAGATGGGCTACCGGGAGAATATTACAGATACTTCCAAATGGTTGTCTTGTTGTTCAATTTCCAGGACGGATGATGTTTGGTGGTGAACCTAATACTTTCTTGGCTAATCCAGATGAGGTGATTCAAGTGTCTTTTGATACATGTCCTAGCATTATCGAAAAGTATCAGCATCTTGAGGATTTTCACTGGGCTATTCGACCACTTTCTGTTGCATTTAGCCTATTTACAGCAGTAAAGCTTGGTGTATCTGTTGGAAAATGTATTAAATCTAAGCTGAAGGACCCAAAGAATCGCCAGACCTCCGGTGATGGTCGTACTCAAGATGGTGAAATTGGTGGCAAGTCGGCCTGGCTTCGGCCAAATCTTGCAAATATCCTCTTTAAAGAAGGTGCTGCCTCTGCTACTGCTAGATAATCTCTACTTGTTATTGGTGGAAATCGTGTAAATTTGTAGTTTATTTCGAAAGTACAGTAGCGCAAAACTTTGTATTATATGGTGCTAAACTTTGTATTTTATGTGAATTTGTGATGTTACATGTTTTGTAAATACATCCTCTGAAGATCTCTGACAAGCTAGCCGTATGAACCTGTTCGCAATGAATGCAAGTCTCTGATGTAATTAAAAGGGAAACAAGGTATCCAAGTTAAGATTGTCGAATAATACTCATTTGAATTTAAGTTATATTGTACTGAAAACATACTATAGAGCTTTTTGTAGTATCAATGTAGTTTAATTTCTGATTGCAAAGTTAGTCATCACTTTTTGAATCATGTTACAGAGAACTACTTATATTATACCTGGACGGCTTGTGTAAATTTTTTTTACATCAATAATGGTGTGAGGCAGAGCGAGTAAGCCTCTCCTGCATCTGTCAAAAGCTTAATATTCTCTTTAAAAATGTCACCATCACGTCAAAATGAAGACAAAATGAAAGGTAAACAAAAGAGTTAAAAAAAAAGCCCGTCCATTGGGTTGCTTATTTTAACACATCATACCAATTTTTGATTCATTTATTGTTTAGTCGTCATTCACCCAATTTGGTGCACGGTTACAAATTAAAGACATATATTGCCACTTCTAACGGAAATCAAAGATAAGAATAATGGCACAGGACCACTAACAAGTGATAATAGAGTAAAAGAGTGATTCTTCCTATAACTTGAATAGTATATGTGATAGTACTTCGTTCTTATTGGTGAGTGTAAAAAACAAACTTACACGCCAAATTTGATCACGTTGGAGATGATGTGATGCATTCTGATAGGATAACTAATCTTATGAGAATGATGTCTTATATTATGAATTTAAGATATATATATAAATCTCGACGCGACTAGTGTAATTTAACTTATTATATCAGGTCATTTGCTCTTTATTATAGGTTATCAATTGATGTTATTAAATAAAGTTAAGTTCAATTATCATTTAAGTGATTCGATCGTGTAAATATCTTTTACATAATCGGTGTATAAAACTTAAAATCTTATACTGTAATAATAATATGGATATGTGCTCAAGTATGGGTGGATGAAATTCATTGTCATTTTAACTTGAATCCTTCGGTGGATGTTATAGTGTCATTTAGGGCCCTGCTTAGACGAAAGATTAGGAAGAATGGATATAATTTTTTGGCCGAGATTATTTTTCTTTTTCTATAAAACTAAGCTTTGTAGATCTACAGTAATGGCCATATATACTCTTGCTAAAAAGATTGATGAAGATTTATAGGGAGAGGAAATAAAAGGGTCTACACATGATATTTGATGTTAGGCCAAAATGTTATACTTCTAGTACATTACTCGCCTTACATGTTGTTAGTTTAGTGGTTAATTGTGCGATGTTTGAGCTAAATTATGTTGTTTTACGTGTAGGAGCACCGGAAGACAAAGACGAGTGAATATTGCACAAAAAGAGGACCAAAATGCAAGAAAAATGCACAAAAATGCCAAGTACCCAAACCGTGCTACAGACCAGATTTCGCGAGGTTTATAGCCAGGTTGACCGCGCTACAGACTAGGCTTCACGAGGTCTATAGCCAGGTTGACCGCTCTATAAACCGGGTCTCGCGAGGTCTATAGCCAGGTTGACCGCGCTATAAGTCTGGCTTTGCGAGGTCTATAGCCCGACAATTAAAAGTAGTGGGTTAAAAGTCTCCAACCCGGATTTGGACTCAAGGACTTCAACCCTAGCCTATAAATACTCCCTAAACATGTCTAAGAGAAGGGGAGGACGTTTTTAGAGCAAATTCGACCTAAAGAAGACGTTTTTGGAGAGAGGATTCGACTTAAGGAGGCAAGAACACGCTAGGAGCAAGGCGAAGAATTCTTCTACGAGTTTTTCACTTCCTTCTTCTTATTTCCATTATTGGTTATGAATTCTAGTATTGTACTTTTGCATACTATTATGGATAGCTAATTTGTTATCTAGGGTTTTGATGGAACCTTTTGTAGGATGAATTCTTATTACGTTTTTATATAATTGAGTCGTTAGATTTCTCTACTTGTTCAACTACGTGTTTATTGCTATTGATTGAATGACCATCAATTGACTGTGCCTATTTAGTGTGTATATTTCTCGAGAGAGAGTACGCATTTAGGTAGTTGTTGAACAACATCACTCCTAACATATGTGAGTGATCAATACTGAGGGTTTAAAGGCGGGATTAGAGATAACGAAACCTTGGTGCGATCGTAGTGAGCGATGAATTAGTGTCAGCTAGCGTAGCTCGAGAGAATACGTCTAGTAAATTGTGGTAGTTACTCGAGAGAGAGTTATGACACCCAAAGTACTCACGATCGGTAGAGAATACTTAGGCGAAATTATACAAGACATAGCGGGAAGGATTCCGACAATTGAAAAAATCATAACTCTAGACCTCCTTAATCTTTTCTCCCCTCGTATCTCTAGTTGTTAATTCACTACTTTAATTTGTTAGTTAATTAGTTTAACATAAGCATCTTTATATTTATAACTTAGGAATTATTCGAACTTGTCTTCTTAGTGATACTTAATAATTATAGCGAAGCCTTAGTTCCCTGTGGGATTCGACTCCAGACTTTTAGACCGAATTATATTTGCAGTGACCGCTTATTCTTTTTAGGACTAGAGTTGTGCGCGATCAAATTTTGGCGCCGTTGCCGGAGAATAACGGTGTAGCTGTAGGTGTACATATTGCTAGGTTTCAAGTTTGAACTTTTATTTTTATTTTTTTTGTATTTGACTTTTTTTATTTATTTTTGTTTTACTTGTTGATTTGATAAACATGGTATCTTAGAATTATGAGAGTTTATGTATTGGTAATTCTACTGTTGATCCTCATACATATTGTGAAGGAAATCACATGTGAAAAAATTATCCAAATATTCCCGCGAGCGAATTATGTGCACCAACTCAATTTTATATGTGGAATGTGTGTGATATGTATGGTGGTCAATATGGTCACTTTCATGATTGTGCTTATATTTCTTATCTTCCCCCAACCCCTTACTTTGATGGTTCTTTTTCTAGTGAAGTTAATAGCAACAAAGAACCCAGGAATGATAACCTGAAAGAGATGAAAGATATGTTAAAGTGCCTAATGGAACGAAGTAATGAGAAATAATTGCAAATATAAAGGCTAGGGGATACTAACTAAAGGCAATGTGATACTATCCAAAAGCAAGAGGCAACTATTCTTAACCTGGAGGCACACATGAAACAATTGGTTGAGGCTTTAAATGCTCAACAAGATAATATTATGAATAGAAGCTAGGAGTAGTATGCATTAGAGACAGAAATTGAGGTGCCAATAGAAGGGTCCATAGTAGAACACTAACAATCAAACTAGAATTTGAGGATGCCGATGTTGTAGAAGAGATATTAGAGTCAACCAAGGACATTGAGGATACATATTTAGTTGAATCTAGTGTCATTGGTGTTGAGGATGTTGACACTCCCAAAGTTCATGTAGTTGAGCGAATTAATCCACACTCCAAGCATTTTTTCACATTGTGTTTGGATGATGATATAGAAATAGAGTCATCCGAGCCACTTGAGGAGCCAAGGAATGAGGAACAAGGTGCCTACATTCTGGAATTTTTCTTGCCAGAAAGTCGGGATTACATACCTCATCTAAAGGCCAAGAAATGCATAATACTATATTATTTCCTTGGGCCAGTTAGATTCGTTCCACCACCTCAGGAGCATAATCATAAGCTTGAAGCAAAACTTAGGGTTCAATTCATAAGTTCGAGGTGGAGGAAAAATAATAATAATCCGCATCGTGCCGCGTCGTTAAATCAGACGCTTGTTGAAAGGCAACCCAATTTTACTTCTTTCTTTTATTTTTAATTTTTTAATTATTATTTTTATTTGTATTATTTTTGTAGTGTCGATTTTTGATTTTCTAGGATCATGGAAAGCAAAACTATTGGAAGGATGCAACAACAAACCAGATGGTTGGAACTAAGTTTAAGGTGCCCGTACAAAGAAAAATGTCCGGGAGAAGTCTGAGTACCCCATGAGCTGCTAGTGCTTCGGCCTTTTGGCCTTTCAGGGAGTTTCTTTTTACCCTCTTACTAGTTATGGTATGCAATTGAGACAATGCACAATTTTAAGTGTGGGGTAAGGAGATTGTCTAGGTGACTTTCTATGCTATTTTAGTTGTGTTAGTTTAATTGAATAACTTTTTTTTAATAGAAAAATAGAAAAGATTGAACTTTTCCCGACGATGGATCTATTAGACAGTTTTCTCGAGGGTTTAAAGTTTAACCAAAAACACAAAAAAAATTAAAAAAATAGAAAAATCCAAAAATATTTCTTTTATTTTTGTAGGTAGTAATAATCCTCTGTAGTTTTTCTTTGTGCCTCGATTCTTTTCCATGGGATATAGTTTGAACTAGGTCATAGTTTTTTATTTTTAGAGTAGAATAAGATTTAGGAAAAACAAGAAGGAAGATGAGATTTCTAGGCATCTTTTACTTGTTTGATAGTAGCATATTTAGGTTCTAGCATGTGTATTACCTTCCCTATAGTTTGAAATTGCTTATGAGGCCTTATTGAGTTAGATAGCATGTCTACTGACGCCTATGTCTCATTTTCTTGGCTCGTGTTTACTTTGTGCTTAATGCTTAATAATATTTTGTGGCTCCGTGAATACTTGTAATTGTTTGAGAATCGGAATGGAACCATACTTCGTGAATCATGTGCCATGTGTGATGAAAAATTATATAGTCTATGTCATTGCATTAGAGTCTAGAACTTACCCGACATGTGAGTTGAAGCAAAATTTTAGGTTTTGCTCGGTTTGAAAAATAATTTTAGGCTTTCTTTGATATGTTTGAGCTTAATGCTTACCACAAATAAAAATTATCCCTAGTCAACTCTTTTGAGCCTATAAAACTTTATTTGACAATCACGTTACAAGCCTATATCCCTTTGTTCTTAATTATCATTGTTTTGATCATTTTACCTCTTAAAATACTTTAATTGTAAAATGAGCGCTAAAAGAAGTAAGGAGGGAGATTGGCTGGCTTTTGAGTGGAATCAATGAAAGAAAGAAATATGCACTTGTATTGTAAGGAATACACCACTAGCAGGAATGATAGAAAAGAAAGAAAAAGAAAAAAATTTATTGTTGCAAAGAAGAAAAAATATGTAGCAAAAGAAAATAAGAATATCTTGTCCTTGCTAGTGGGTATGAATTAAAGTAGTGCTTAAAGAAAAAAAAAATATTTCTAGGGGTGATATTGTTTGTGAAAGTGAAGTTGTGTTGAAGAAAAATGCACTTAAAGTTAAGTTTGTGATGTGTTAAAGTGCTTAGGAGGGTTAGTCACTATTCCTAAATTTATCCTACCAGTCTCTTAGCCCACATTACAACCATGAAAAAGTCTTAATTGATTTTAGATTGAGCAAGCCTACATTAGTGGAGGTTTACATAATGGGAAAACCCATGGTACTTTATGCATGCATGTGACTTCTTTGTGAGAGTGAGGAATTTCTTTGATTTATCTGAGTCCTTAAAATATATTTGAGCATTTGATTTGAATGTATGGATTCATCTTACTCTCTTGTTCTTATTGTGAGGGCACATGATTTCGCAAAGGGATAGGTGACGTTATTAGATTTCTCTAGGATGTTAAGTGTTCAAGCCATGAATGCAATGTGATATTGAGTCGGTTTGTGAGGTTAGCACTGCTATAAGCACGTTGTCTTGTTGTTGAATAAATTTTTGAAGTATGACATGGAGTAAAGGAAAGTGTGTGTTGAAGGCATATGTTAAAATTTAATTGTTTCTATCAACCATAGCCATAGGTATGGTGTGCTTCAGATGTGCAAAACGAAAATAAGGTGTTGTAGGAATTGGTGGTTGACTCGAGGACGAGCAACGTTTAAGTGTGGGGTGGTGATGTTAGGCCAAAATGCTATACTTTTAGTATATTACTCGGCTTACATGTTGTTAGTTTAGTGGTTAATTGTGTGATGTTTGAGCTAAATTATGTTATTTTATGTGTACGAGCATCGGAAGACAAAGACGATTGAAGATTGCACAAAAAGAGGACGAAAATGCAAGAAAAGTGCACAAAAATGCTAAGTACCCAAACCGTGCTACAGACCAGGCTTCGCGAGGTCTATAGCCAGCTTGACCGCGCTACAGACCAGGCTTCACGAGGTCGAGAGAGAGTATGCATTTAGGTAGTTGTTGAACAACATCACTCCTAACGTATGTGATCAATACTGAGGGTTTAAAGGCTGGATTAGAGATAACGAAACCTTGGTGCGATCGTAGTGAGCGGTGAATTAGTGCCAGCTAGAGTAGTTCGAGAGAATACATCTAGTAAATTGTGGTAGTTGCTCGAGAGAGAGCTACGACACCCAAAGTACTCACGATCGGTAGAGAATACTTAGGCGAAATTATACAAGACATAGCGGGAAGGATTCCGACAATTGAAAAAATCATAACTCTAGACCTCCTTAATCTTTTCTCCCTTCGTATCTCTAGTTGTTAATTCACTACTTTAATTTGTTAGTTAATTAGTTTAACATAAGAATCTTTATATTTATAACTTAAGAATTATTCGAACTTGTCTTCTTAATGATACTTAACAATTATAGCGAAGCCTTAGTTCTCTTTGGGATTCGACTCTGGACTTTTAGACCGGATTATATTTACATCGATCACTTTTTCTTTTTAAAATTAGAGTTGGGTGTGATCAATATTCATTGACTGATTGACAGAGAGAAAATGTATGGTAGAGCGCCAAGAAAGTCTTCTGGTGGCTTTTGAAGAAGAGAGGAATTCCATAATGAATATTGAAATGCCAGAAAGGATATGCACAAATACGTCGTGAAAGTGTGAGAACATGGGTGCATAGAAGATACAATGTTTTTTCCCCCATAACTATGAGTTTACACCAGTGATTTTCATTGAGACTATACTATTTGTTCACTTTTAGTTATGGATGAGTTAGCGACATTATACATGATGAGGTTCCATGATGTATGCCATTTGGGTGACGATAATAATGAATAAGTTGACGGGACTAGCAAAGTTATCAACGAAATTTTGGCTTATGGAGAGAAACTTTAAAGAGTAAGGATTTTAAGACAAATAGAAGTAAGATAACATATATATATATATGCACGACAAGTATAACCACCATTAGAAGAGTGAAACTGAGGATATTAGAGGGAATTGTTGTGTCCAAATCTACAATTCAAATGATCTAGGCTCAGTGTTACAGAAGAATGGTATGATAAGTCTACATGTAAGACATAGAGTGAAAATAGGATAGCTAAATTGGAGAAGCGCAATTGGAGTACTGTTGTACTATTACGCGATAAGAAGATACCTACCAAAGTCAAATGCAAGTTCAATAGAACGGTTGTAAGGTTGTTAATATTATATGAGAGTGAGTATTGAGCCTTTATTGACCAATATATCCACATAATTGATGGGTCCATCCCATGTGTAAGGAAGACATCTTCCTGCTTTGAAATGTCAAGGCAACTAAAAGAATAGTAAAAAAATTTTTATGGCAAATATTTCTTTAATTTCACATTGAATATTTGATTTTTACCAAACTCATGAGACAAATGATGACATCAATGAAGCTTAAACACTATAAATAGGTGTCTTGCTAGTGTAAAATTCCTTGATATAGTGATATCAGTTGCTATTCTCAGGGCCATGGTTTTTCCCTTATTCAAAAGGGGTTTCCACGTAAAAATTTTGGTGTCGTTGTCACTTTTTTTATTCTTGTTAATTACTGTATCTCGGTGCTACGTTATTATTCTGCTTTTATTACTGTGAATATTATTTCTGTAGAGGATTTATTCCCAACAACTGATATCAGAGTACATGTTCTGCTAGTTCACAAAAGTACTATTCACTATCGGTAGCACTATACTCGGTGAAAATAAAAATGTCCGGAGTAAAATACGAGGTAGCAAAATTTAACGGAAATAGCGGTTTCTCAACATGGCAAAGAAGGATGAGGGATCTGCTCATCCAACAAGGTTTACACAAAGTACTAGATGCTGATGCCAAAAAGCCTGATACCATAAAAGGTGAGGATTGGGCTGACTTGGATGAAAGAGCTGCTAGTGTCAATCAGGTTGCACTTATCAGATGATGTGGTAAATAATGTCATTGATGAAGACACTGTATGTGGCATTTGGACAAGGTTGGAAAGCCTATACATGTCCAAAATGCTGACAAATAAATTGTACCTGAAGAAGCAGCTATACGCCCTACACATGGGTGAAGGTAAGATTTTTTTGCCACATTTAAAAGTGTTTAATGGACTAATCACACAGCTCGCCAATCTCGGAGTTAAAATCGAGGAAGAAGACAAAGCCATCTTGCTATTGAACTCGTTACCATCTTTATACGATAATTTAGCAACAACCATCCTTCACGGTAAGAGTACTATTGAGTTGAAAGATGTCACATCGGCTCTTCTACTCAATGAGAAGATGAGAAAGAAGCCTGAAAATCAAGGTAATGCTTTCATCACAGAAGGCAGAGGCAGGAGTTTTCAAAGGAGTTCGAGAGACTATGGTAGATCCAGAGCTCGTGGGAAGTCTAAGAACCGATCCAAACCAAAAGACAGAAATTGCTATAATTGTGATCAACCAGGTCACTTCAAAAGAGATTGACCAAATCCAAGGAAGGGTAAAGGTGAAACGAGTGGAGAGAAGAATGACGACAACACAACCGCCATGGTGCAAAATAATGATAATGTTGTCCTCTTTATAAATGAGGAAGAAGAATGCATGCACTTATCAGGTCCAGATTCGGAATGGGTGGTTGATACAACAACATATTACCATGCCACACCGGTAAGAGATAGTTTTTGCAGATATGTAGCAGGTGATTTCGACACTGTGAGAATGGGTAACACAAGTTACTCAAGGATTGCGGGGATCGGTGACATTTGTATCAAGACAAATGTCAGATGCACATTGGTTCTAAAAGACGTGCGACATGTACCTGATTTGCGGATGAACTTGATCTCGAGAATTACTTTAGACCGGGATGGATACGAGAACTATTTTACAAATCAAAAGTGGAGACTCACCAAGGGATCATTGGTGATTGCAAAGGGAGTTGCTCGTGGTACGTTGTACATGACAAATGCAGAAATATGCCAAGGTGAATTGAACGCGGCACAAGATGAGATTTCTGCAGATTTGTGGCACAAAAGAATGGGTCACATGAGCGAGAAGGGATTATAGATTCTTACCAGGAAATCACTCATTTTATATGCCAAAAGTACAACGGTAAAACCTTGTGACTATTGTTTATTTGGTAAGCAACATAGAGTCTCATTTCAGACACCATCTGAAAGAAAATTGAATATACTTGATTTGGTATATTCTGATATTTGTGGTCCAATGGAAATTGAATCGATGGGCGGTAACAAATATTTTGTTACTTTTATTGATGATGCTTCACGAAAATGATGGGTTATATTTTGAAAACCAAAGATGAGGTGTTTCAAGTTTTCCAGAAGTTTCATGCTATGGTGGAAAGGGAGACAGGACAAAAGCTAAAGCGTCTCCGAAGTGACAATAGAGGTGAGTACACTTCAAAGGAATTTGAAAAGTACTGTTCGAGCCATGGGATCAGACATGAAAAGACAGTTCCTGAAACTCCACAACATAATGGTGTAGCCGAAAGGATGAACTGCACCATTGTGGAGAAGGTGAGAAGCATGCTTAGAATGGCTAAACTACCTAAGTCATTCTGGGCTGAAGCAGTTCAGACATCATGTTACCTGATCAATAGGAGTCCATCAGTTCCGCTGGCGTTTGACATCCCGGAGAGAGTTTGGACAAACAAGGAGGTGTCCTACTCGCATCTGAAGGTGTTCGGTTGTAGAGATTTTGCACATGTACCAAAGGAGCAGAGAACAAGGATGGATGATAAATCTGTTCCCTGTATATTCATCGAATATGGAGATGAAGAGTTCGGATACAGATTGTGGGATCCTGTAAAGAAGAAGGTCATCAGAAGCAGAGATGTAGTCTTCCGAGAAAGTGAAGTTGGAACTGCTGATGATATGCTAGAGAAGGCTAATAATGGTATAATTCCTAACCTTGTTACTATTCCTTCTACTTCTAACAATCCCACAAATTCCTAAAGTAGGACAGGCGAGGTTGCCGAGCAGAGGGAGCAACTTGATGATGATGTCGAACAAGTGGAGTACCCCACTTAGGAAGAAGAACAACCTCAACCTCTGAGGAGGTTAGAGAGGCCAAGGGTAGAGTCATGCAAGTATCCTTCCACAGAGTATGTCCTCATCAGTGATGAATGGGAGCCAGAAAGTCTTAAGGAGCTGTTGTCTCATCCAGAAAAGAACCAGTGGATGAAAGTCATGCAAGAGGAGATGGAACCTTTGTAGAAAAATGGCACGTACAAGCTGGTTGAACTTTCAAAGGGTAAAAGACCACTCAAATGTAAGTGGGTCTTTAAACTCAAGAAAGATGGAAATGGCAAGCTGGTCAGATATAAAGCTCGATTGGTGGTTAAAGGCTTCGAATAGAAAAAAGGTATTGATTTTGACGAAATTTTCTCACCTGTTGTCAAAATGACTTTTATTCGAACAATCTTGAGCTTAGCAGCTAGCCTAGATCTTGAAGTGGAGCAACTGGATGTGAAAACTGTATTTCTTCATGGAGATTTGGAAGAGGAGATATATATGGAGTATCCAGAAAGATTTGAAGTAGATGAAAGGAAACACATGGTGTGCAAACTGAATAAGAGTCTTTATGGGTTGAAGCAGGCACCAAGGCAGTGGTACAATAAGTTTGACTCATTCATGAAAAGTCAAACTTACACAAAGGCATATTGTGATCCATGTGTATACTTCAATTTTTTTTTCTGAAAATAACTTTATTATATTGTTGTTGTATATGAATGACATGTTAATTGTAGGAAAAGACAAGAGGCTGATCGCAAAGTTGAAGGGAGATCAGTCCAAGTCATTTGATATGATGGATTTGGGCCCATCACAACAAATTTTGGGTATGAAGATAGTTTGAGAGCGAACAAGTAGAAAGTTGTGGCTGTCTAAGGAGAAAAATATTGAACCTGTACTGGAATGCTTCAACATGAAGAATGCTAAGCAGTCAGCACACCTCTTGCTAGTCATCTAAAGTTGAGTAAGAAGATGTGTCCTACAACAGTGGATGAGAAAGGGAACATGGCTAGAGTTCCTTATTCTTCAGTAGTCGGAAGCTTGATGTATGCAATGTATGCACCAGACCTGATATTGCTCATGCAGTTGGTGTTGTTAACAGATTCCTTGAAAATCCTAGAAAAGAATATTGAGAAGTAGTCAAGTGGATACTCAGGTACCTAAGAGGTACTATAGGATATTGCTTCTGTTTTGGAGGATCTGATCCACTCTTGAGGGGATACACGGATGCTGATATGGCAGGTGATCTTGATAATCATAAATCTACTACAGGATACCTGTTCACTTTTTCAGGGGGAGCTATATCATGGCAGTCAAAGTTGTAAAAGTGTGTTGCACTCTCTACAACTGAAGTTGAGTATATTGCCGC
This sequence comes from Nicotiana tomentosiformis, assembly GCF_000390325.3. Classification (NCBI taxonomy): domain Eukaryota; kingdom Viridiplantae; phylum Streptophyta; class Magnoliopsida; order Solanales; family Solanaceae; genus Nicotiana; species Nicotiana tomentosiformis. Next base: position 82,395,198 of record NC_090822.1, on the reverse strand, counting down.
TACTGAAGCTGGGAAGGAGATGGTTTGGCTGAAACAGTTCCTTCAAGAGCTTGGATTGCATCAAAAGGAGTATGTCGTCTATTGTGACAGTCAAAGTGTAATAGACCTGAGCAAAAACACCATGTACAATGCAAGGACGAAGCATATCGACATGAGAAATTACTGGATTCGAGAAAAAATAGATGATGGATCTATATAGGTCAAAAAAATCCATACAAGTGAGAATCCTTCGAATATGCTGACCAATGTGGTACCAAGAGACAAGTTCGAGCTATGCAAAAATTTGTCGGCATGAACTCTATATGAAAAACTGGAGTTACCTCCTTTAGGTGCATGAGACTGGATGGGGTGATTTGATAGGTCCATCCCATGTATAAGGAATACATCTTCCTTATATTAAGGCAACTAAAGGAATATTAAGGAAGCTTTTATAGCAAATATTTCTTTGGTTTCACATTGAATATTTGACTCTTGCCAAACTCATGAGATCATTGATGACATCAATGAAGCAATCCTAAACACTATAAATAAGTGTCTTGCTCTCATTATAAAATACACCAACAAAGAGAGAAAGAAAGAGTGAGGTTTCACAGACAGGATATAAGAAAATAGTCTGTGAGAAAAATAGAGAGTGTGCGATATTGTAGTGAGGTGGGAATATCAAAAGAGGGTTATTTCTTTTGAGTGTTATAGTGGTCTTTGGAGTATTTTACTCGGACCTATAAAGTGTAAAATTTCTTGCTATATTGATATCAATTGCTCCTCTCAGGGCCATGGTTTTTCCCTTATTCAAAAGGGTTTTTCACGTAAAAATCTTGGTGTCGTTGTCACTCTTTTATTCTTGTTAATTACTGCATCTCGGTGCTACGCTATTATTCCGCTTTTATTACTGTGAATATTATTTTTGTAGGAAATTTATTCGCAACAATAATAAATATCACAAGAAATTAAGATGAATGTATAGGCATGCAAGATTCGAATTGAAAATATTAGAAAGAAAAAGTAAGCGACACATATAGATGATAAAAGAATATTGCTTGAAATGATTGGCTGAATCATGTCTTAGATAGCCATTAAAGTGCATTGTCCATAGGTAGGAAACCATAATATGATTGTCAAAGGTGTTAAAAAGTAGAAAACGACATAACCTATGGAAGTAAGTTATCTTGAAAAATCTACAATCTCTTAGGACTTATACAAATTTAGCTAAAAATAGATCTATAATTCAATTGAAGTAGTTGACACTAATTAGTCTTAGTTTTATGGGTATGCTCATATCAGTTCAAAACTTTTACAAGTAAAAGTATCTTGTACGTTATGCCTCATTGTTTGTACCCATTACCACACGTGTTGTCTACGAAGTGTTGCATTTTCAAGACAGTATTACATAATAGAGCGTGGAGATCTGATCACGAGTCGACTAAACCATCATGCACACGTAGATCTCTAGTTTCTCTTCTTCACTTCCTTCCCTCTTCCTTTCTCCATCAATAACGCACAAAATTTTTCATCTTCTTCTTAATAATTGTTTTCTGGATATATGAAGAAAGTGCGTGCTATTGTTTCCATTTGCATGGTCAGCCTTTTCGTAGTTTACCGCCTCTTTATCAGCCAAGATGCCTCTGATGATCATCGCTATAAACGGGGAGATCCAGTCCCTCTTTATGCTAATAAGGTTGGTCCTTTCCACAATCCCAGGTACATATATATACTCCTATTCACACATTTTATTTCCTCTTATTTGTGTTGTTGAGTTCTTTTTTATCTCTCTTTTTGTTTGTGTAGTTAGTGTAGATTAGATTATTGAACATAAATTTATCATTTTCCAATTTCACTTTAAATATTTAGTAAGGGCACTTGATGATCGAAACAAGATAATCACCAATTCGGAACACCGCGTAGAGAATTGTGAAGAGTCATAGTCTCCTATAATTTTGTTACTTTATTTTCACAATGTTCCTTGACCGAGGGTCTATCGAAAATACCTCTCTACATTCACAAGTCAAGGATAAGGTCTGCATACACGTCACCCTCCCCAGACCCCACATGTGAGATTACACTGCGTTTGTAATTGTTGTTGATAGTTTCTATAATTTACTCATAGGTAGTTCCTTGTTGTTTTTTTGTTTTACAGTGAATCCTACCGATATTATGATCTACCATTTTGTATACCAGGTTCATTCTACACTTTTGACGCATTGTATTTATTGCCTGTTCTCTTCTTGCTGACTTACTAATTTATTCATGAGATATAATTTGGCTTAATAAGATACTACTGAAAAGGGAGAGAAGGGAGAATTTAGAAAAATTGGAAGACTAGATATTAATCATGAATATAGGCTCAACTGAATTTAAACATTCAACTGATTTAAGTTTCAGACTAGGGCTAATTGATTTGTCAATCATGTAAAATCTGAGTAAAGCAATGTCTAAAAGGTAATTTGATTTGTCAAGTAAAAACAGAAAGCTGCACTAGTTCTGCAAATCCTTTTTGTGCATTTCTTTCTTTTAAAATATAGAAATTTTCTGTTTCTTTTTCCTTCTGTATTTGCCTATTTTGTCTTTAGTTTTTTTAGTTGGGGAGAAAGGTTGGGGGTTAGGCTATAGTTCCAATCTTGTTCTTCTAAGCAAAAGATACACATTCAAAGTTTTATAAAGGTATGCTTTAAAAACATTAAACCTATGTTACTTAAGTTCAAGTAGCATGTTACGCAGTTATGCCAAGGAATTAAAAGTCTGTAGCTTATTGTCAATATATATATGTACTGAATATGCAGATAAAGTGAAATTGGAAGAGAAGAAAGAAGCTCTAGGTGAGGTCTTAAATGGGGATCGGCTCGTAAGTGGTCCTTATGCTCTCGATTTCTTAGTAGAGAAAGACTCTGAAATTCTTTGTAGGAAGAAGCTAACAAAGGAAGAAGTAGCTCAGTTTCGAAAAGCAGTTGATAAAGACTATTACTTCGAAATGTACTATGATGACTTGCCCATATGGGGTCTTATTGGAAGAGTTGAGAATAAAGAAGAAACAGAAGATCCAAAAGATTATAAGTACTTCATGTACAAACATATACATTTCGATATCCATTATAACAAGGATCATGTTATTGAGATCACAGCAAGAACGGATCCACATTCTGTTTTGGACCTAACAGAAGATAAGGAAGTCGATGCTGAGTTTACATACACTGCGAAATGGAAGCAAACAGATATTCTATTTGAGAATCGGATGGATAAATTCTTGCAGACTTCTCTACCACATCACTTGGAGATCCACTGGTTTTCCATCATAAATTCTTGTGTCATAGTCCTCCTCTTAACTGGTTTCCTTGCCACGATTCTTATGCGAGTACTTAAGAATGACTTTATCAAGTAAGTGGCTTTTAAGAAAGTTGTCACTCCATTTGAAAAAGAAGAAGAAGAAAAGAATCTAGCTGATTTTCTCTAGAAGTAACTCATTTAATTGGTCATGCATCAAAAGGTATGCACATGATGAAGAAGCAGTTAATGATCACGAGGAGACGGGATGGAAGTACATACATGGTGATGTCTTTAGGTTCCCAAAACACAAGTCATTGTTTGCTGCAGCACTTGGTTGTGGAACTCAGCTCTTTACTCTGTCAGTATCCTCCCAAAATTAATGTCTAATACAAGAAACTGTAGCATTATGTTTTTGAATCTTAGAGAAACATTATGTTTTCATTATTATACAGGACACTTTTTGTATTCCTTCTGGCACTTGTAGGGGTGTTTTATCCCTACAATAGAGGAGCTCTATTCACTGCCCTTCTGGTTATATATGCACTCACTTCTGGCGTCGCCGGATATACAGCTACCTCTTTCTATTGCCAGCTTGAAGGAACTAACTGGGTTAGTGCTGTAACATTCCCATAGTTGCTAAGGCATTGTCTCCATTCCGCTGCAACTAAGTAAATCTTTTCATTCAAGAACTTACAAAAAAGTTAGATTAACTTATTGTCTCATTGTAGCTATAATTGTCTCAATTTCAGTGGAACTAAGTGGTCTTATTAAGTTGCAAAGTACTAAGTCAAATATTGATCAACTAACATTTGTAAATACTCTGCCTTAACAGGTAAGGAATTTGGTCTTGACCGGGAGTCTCTTCTGTGGGCCTTTAGCGCTAATGTTCTGCTTCCTCAATTCTGTTGCAGTTAGCTATAGTTCTACTGCTGCTCTACCATTTGGCACAATTATGGTAATAGTACTTATGTGGACATTCATGACATCGCCACTGCTTGTATTGGGAGGAATTGCTGGCAAGAATAGCAGAACTGGTTTCCAAGCTCCATGCCGCACCACAAAATATCCAAGAGAAATCCCATTACTCGCATGGTACCGTGGTACTGTCCCTCAGATGGCAATGGCGGGATTTTTACCATTTAGTGCCATCTACATTGAACTCTATTACATATTTGAAAGTGTATGGGGTCAAAAAATCTACACCATCTACACCATATTGTTTATAGTCTTCATTCTTCTGCTTATAGTGACCGCTTTCATCACTGTTGCATTGACTTATTTCCAACTTGCTGCAGAAGATCATAAATGGTGGTGGAGGTTCGAAGCTTCTTTCTTTTCGTTTACATTTCATATTCTTGGTTTGGCTTATAATCGTTCCATGTTACTTTCTTGATTGCTAGTTTTTTCAGTTTTTCTGATGCACCTTGCACCTGTCTTTTATTCCTTCTCTTGTATCTTGTAAGAAAAATTCAATATAGCTAATTAAAAGTTTTTGCTGACTACTTGCTATGCAAATGTCTGTATAATTTAATAATCCAGATGCATATGATCGTGGCTCTTTCCCTTTGGTTTGTATTGATTTAAATTTTTGTTCATTGGAATTTGGAATTTGGTAATAAGATCAACAGCCATCAAAATCCATGTACAGAAGTGCAATATTTTAGCCTATTGCTAATCCTAATCTAAAGAAATGAATTTGTCATCCTTTACTGCTTTCCAAAGTTACGACCAAATGAAGTCCATTTCACTTATTTAACTCTGTGAACCATTGTTTAGATCTAATTTCATATATTAAGCTTTTTTGGTATGGTGCAGGTCATTTCTCTATGGTGGATCAACTAGCATCTTTATCTATGGCTATTGCTTGTACTACTACTATGCGAGATCCGACATGTCTGGATTCATGCAAACCTCATTTTTCTTTGGATACATGGCTTGCATCTGCTATGGTTTCTTCCTCATGTTAGGAACTGTTGGTTTCCGCTCATCCTTGCTCTTTGTTCGTCACATCTATCGATCTATCAAGTGTGAGTAAACAGCAATACAGACTATGTAGTATTTGTTTACACCACTTTGATTTGGTTATACCTTAAGCTTTTGTAAAAGATTGGTTAAAGGAGAGGACTATTTAGGTAGGAAGTGCTTTAAGTATGTAGTAGGAACTTTGATTCAGACCATTTCTTTGTGAAATTGTCCTCTAGATACATTTTGTTCAGTACTGCTTCGTCCCGAGAAGAATAGAAGGGGTCGAAGTACGTGGATCAAATCACACTTTTGGGTACGAGTTTTTATTTGCATTTGTTACTCAACTGTATTTGTTTAATAATTCCGGAGAAGATATAATAATGTATAAACATAAATGTAAAATAAACAAAATTTAATTCGAATCCCCGGAATTTACAGTATTTCATTAAGAAATTTAATCCCCTCTTAGTACCCGAGGTTGTGGATTATTTCTTCCCAGGATAGAACGAATTACACACTGTGTAGCGGCATTTAAACCCTAGTATTTCAGTGAACACAATGATCGGTAGCAAATCACACTTATTGTTGCTTTTCTTGTAGTTAAAACTATGCAGAAGAAAGGAGGAGAATACATAATTTCGTATGGAAAATCTGTGAGAATGAACTGCTATTTATAGCCCCAACTTGATGAGTTCAAACGAAGAGGGCCAGCAAACCGGCCATAACATAAATGGCTATTTACGTAAATTAAGACGGGAATTCAAACGCAGAGGAAATTACTTTTTCGTTACGAAAAACGGACGGGTAGAGAAATTACTTTTCTGTTACACAAAACGGACGGGCAGAGGAGATAATTTGGATTTAATATTAAATTAATAATATTACGTTAATATTTACTATTAACAAATAAATTTGATCCAATAAATTAATCAATCAATCATTTGACCAAATCCGAAGCCGAAGCCGAAGTCGAGCCGAGCGACGACGACGACGCGAGGCTTGCCTTCTTCTTAACTCTTTAAAAGCTAGAAGAAGAGCAATTATATATATACCCATCAAAAGTTTTTTCCTCCTCCAATATGGGACAATGTCCCTTTGTCAAGGAGGAAAACTCAAATATTTTATTTTCCCTCCATTTCTCCCATTCACCCTATTTTAAGTTAAAATAGCTTAAAAAATCCAGCATTCCCCCACATGAATGGGGAATGGCTATATCATGGAAATATGTATGAAAAACTATGTGATTCGCAAGCAAGGATTAATCGCATCTGGATAAGTAAGTTTCCCTTTGAACTTTCTGTAGTGAACTTATGTCTGATATACTCGATCAATCGGTAGATTTGATATCTTTGAACCGTCAAACTTTGTTGTATACTTAGACAACAATAAGTCACACAATCAACCCTTAACCATCTTTGGTTCTCATTGTTGTGTTCGTTTCAGCCATGAACACCGCCTGGTTTCATAAGTGCATAGAGAACTGGTCTTACAAATTCTCCTTGAAGCGGCTAACACTTCACACTTATATAGGTGATTCCTAAACGCGTCATCCCATAGATATACTATTTGATATACCGCGTATCAAATTTAGAAATCATTAAAAAACCTTAATGCTTTATCCTTGGTACTGAACATTGTCTCATCACGAGAATGGACCAAAATTTTAGTTGACAATGTTGAACCGTCATTAATGACTTTGTTTGATCTCCTTGAACCTAGATCTTGGGATCTCCAGTCTTCTAGGTAGAGTTACCGCCACAATGACTTGTTCACGGCTATTGTCCCAATTTCCTCGATGATTTCTCAACTACCTCGCTAGTTAGGCCTTTTGTAAGTGGATCCGACACATTATCACATGACTTTACGTAGTCAATCGTGATAATTCCTCTAGAGAGTAATTGCCTAACGGTTTTATGTCTTCGTCGTATATGACGAGATTTACTGTTATACATAACGCTCCCAACCCTTCCAATTGCCGCTTGATTATCACAATGTATGCATATTGGTGCCAATGGTTTGGACCAAAATGGAATGTCTTCCAAGAAATTTCGGAACCATCTAAAGCTATGAACTCAGCCTCCATTGTAGAGCGGACAATACAAGTTTGTTTGGACGACTTCCAAGATACTGCTCCTCCACCAATAGTGAATATATATCCACTTGTGGACTTATAATCAGTTGAACCAGTGATCCAATTTGCATCACAGTATCCCTCCATCATCGCAAGATATTTACTGTAGTGCAAAGAAAAGTCCTGGGTATGGTTTAAATATCCCAAAACTCATTTCATTGCCATCCAATGAGATTGGCCTGGATTACTTGTGTATCGACTTAATTTACTTATTGCACAAGCTATATCTGGTTGTGTACAGTTCATGATATATATTAAACATCCCAACACACTAGAATAATCCAATTCTGATATATTTTGGCCTTTGTTCTTTGCTAGTACAAGATTCACGTCAATTGGAGTCTTTGCAACTTTAAAATCTAAGTGCTTGAATTTTTCAAGTACTGTCTTAATATAATGAGATTGTGACAATGCCAGACCTTGAGGAGTCTTATGGATCTTAATACCCAAAATTAAATCAGCAACTCCCAAATCCTTCATATCAAACTTGCTAGTTAGCATACGCTTTGTAGCATTTATGTTATCAATGTCATTACTCATTATCAACATATCATCCACATATAAGCAAACAATGACTATATGTTTTGGAACATTTTTAATGTACACACATTTATCACATTCATTTATCTTAAAACCATTTGACAACATTGTTTGGTCAAATTTCGCATGCCATTGTTTGGGTGCTTGTTTTAGTCCGTAAAGGTACTTAACAAGTCTACATACCTTCTTTTCTCTACCTGAAACCACAAACCCTTCAGGTTGTTGCATGTAGATTTCTTCCTCCAAATCTCCATTTAAGAAGGCCGTCTTAACGTCCATTTGATGAATTTCAAAACTATAAACTACAGCTAATGCTACTAACATTCGTATGGACATTATTCTTGTAACTGGAGAGTATGTATCAAAATAGTCAAGACCTTCTCGTTGTCTATACCCTTTGACCACAAGTCTTTCCTTATATTTATCAATAGTGTCATCATCTTTCATTTTCCTCTTAAAAATCTATTTAGAACCTAACGGTTTATTTCCAGGAGGAAGATCAACCAATTCCCATATATGGTTATTCAATATGGATTCTATTTCACTATTGACTGCCTCTTTCCAAAATAATGATTCCGAAGAAGACATAGCTTCTTTAAATGTTCGAGGCTCATTTTCCAATACGAAAATCACCAAATCTGGTCCAAATGAAGTAGACGTTCTTTGTCGTTTACTACGTCTTGGTTCCTCCTGATTAAATGTACTTTCTTTTATTTCTTCCCGAGGTCGTTTAGATCCTTCACCAATCGACTCACATTCCTTTTTATACGGATATATGATTTTAAAGAACTCAGCATTATTTGATTCTATAACCATATTATTATGAATGTCGGAATTTTCTGATTTATGAACCAGAAATCGATATGCTTTACTATTGGTCGCATATCCTATGAAAACACAATCAACGGTTTTCGGTCATATTTTTACCCTTTTGGGTTTAGGAACTTGCACTTTTGCCAAACACCCCCACACTTTGAAATAATTCAAGTTGGGCTTCCTTCCTTTCCATTTTTCATATGGAATCGATTGCTTTTTGCTATGGGGTACTCGATTTAGTATCCGGTTAGCCGTAAGAATGGCTTCCTCCCACAAGTTCTGTGAAAAATCAGAACTTATCAATAATGCGCTCATCATCTCCTTTAATGAATGATTCTTTCTTTCCGCAATCCCATTGGATTGGGGCGTGTAAGGGGACGTTGTTTGATAAATAATTCCACATTTTAAACATATTTCTTCAAAAGGAGATTCATATTCACCACCCCTATCACTTCTTATCATTTTAATTTTCTTGTTAAGTTGCGTTTCAACTTTATTTTTGTATTGCTTGAATGCGCCTATTGATTCATCTTTACCATTAAGTTAGTAAACATAGCAATATCGAGTATTGTCGTCAATAAAAGTTATGAAATACTTCTTTTCACCGCGAGATGGTATTGACTTCATGTCGCAAATATCTGTGTGAATTAAGTCTAAAGGATTTGAATTCCTTTCAACTGACTTATAAAGATGTTTAACATACTTAGATTCCACACATATTTGATATTTTGATTTGTCGCATTCAAACTTTGGCAATACTTCCAAATTAATTATTTTTTGCAAGGTTTTATAATTGACATGTCTCAAACGTATATGCCATAATTCATTTGACTCAAGTAAGTACGAAGAAGCTGAAGTTTTATTATTCTCAACGACCATTACATTCAGTTTGAAAAGGCCTTCAGTAAGGTAACCTTTTCCTACGAACATCTCATTCTTACTTATTACAATCTTATCAGATACAAAAACACACTAAACCCGTTCTTAACAAGAAGTCCAATAGAGACTAAGTTCTTCCTAATCTCTGGAACATGAAGGACGTTGTTCAGAGTCACCACCTTGCCAGAAGTTATTTTCAGAAATATCTTGCCACATCCTTTTCAGAATTTCCCATAGAAAGCATCTCTTCAAGTCCAATGGGAGCATATGTAGCAAACACTTTTCTAACAGCACAAACATGGCGAGTGACTCCAGAATCAATCCACCACTCCTTAGAATTTCCCACCAGGTTGCATTCAGAAAGCATAGCATACAAGTCATCAACATCTTTGCGCTTTTCAACCATGTTTGCTTGACCCTTCTTCTTGTCTTTCTTTGGAGCACGACAATCTGCAGATTTGTGTCCAGCTTTCCCACAGTTATAGCAATTTCCGTTGAACCGCTTCTTTCTTGGGTTGCTTTTCGGTCCAGAAACCTTCTTCCTCTTTCTATTATTTTGAGGAGCATCCTCAACAATGTTTGCTCCCATTATTATTGAGTTTCCACGGCCTTTCTTTTCAGCAGCTTTGTTGTCCTCTTCGATTCTCAACCGAACAATGAGATCTTCAAGCGACATCTCCTTGCGTTTGTGTATCAAGTAATTTTTGAAGTCCTTCCACAAAAAAGGCAACTTCTCAATCTTTGCTTCAACTTGGAATGCTTTATTGATGACAAGACCTTCAATGAAAATTCTGTTAGTAAAAATAATATAATTAATACTTTCAACATCTGTATTAATTTGACTTATACCTTCAGCAAGCAGATCATGAATAATCACTTGTAATTTCTGGACTTGGGTAATAACAGACTTTCTATCTACCATTTTATAGTCCAAAAATTTAGCGGCAACAAATTTCTTTAACTCGGCATCTTCCGTTTTGTATTTCCTTTCAAGCGCTATCCATAGTTCTTTTGACGTCTCCACATTACTTTAGACGTTATACAGATCGTCCTCCAGTCCGCTAAGAATATAGTTCTTGCATAGAAAATCAAAATGCTTCCACGCCTCAGTCACAAGAAAGCGTTCATTGTATGGAGTTTCATCGGGCAGAACAGGAACATCTTCCTTAATGAACTTCTGTAGACTTAAAGTCGTTAAGTAGAAGAACATCTTCTGCTGCCACCGCTTGAAATCAATCCCGAATTTTTTTTCGGGTTTTTCTGCCTGTGCCAATGCCGGTATTGTTTGGCTTGTCGATGCATTGGCAGTCACCATAGGAACAGTCTGGTTCCCGTTGTCATTCGTCATTTCTGTAAAAGAATGACACAAACAAACGTTAAAATCACGTAGATTTTAATCTCCAATGCAGTAGAAAATCACAAAGGTTTTAGTCTCCAGAACAGTGAGTATAACACAAATACAGAAAATATTAAGTTTCTTAAGCTTGTTACTAAACTGTATTTGTTAAATAATTTTGGAGAAGATATAATAACATATAAATAGAAATGTAAAATAAATAAAATTTAATTCGAGCCCACTCCGAACCCGGACCCGGATCCGAAAGCCGAAGTCGAACGAGCGACGACGACAACGGCGCAAGGCTTACCTTCTTCTTAACTCTTTAAAAGCTAAAAGAAGAGTAATTATATATATACCCATCAAAAGTCTTTTCCTCCTCCAATATGGGACAATATCCCTTTGTCAAGAAGGAAAACTCAAATATTTCATTTCCCCTCCATTTCCCCCATTCACCCTCTTTTAAGCTAAAATAGCTTAAAAAAACCTAACAGCATTCCTATCAAAAGTGAGATAATATACATCTAATGCTCAGAGGGAATAGAAAGATCAAATTGAAATAACATATGATATTAAAATTTTAGAAGGAATAAAAAAGAATATTTATAAAATTTAAATAAAATTTTTGTATGATGTTAGAATTACAATGGACCATTTATTGACTTGTCAATTGTTAACGAAAAAAGAAAGAAAAAAAGTACTAAGCACATTAAAAAAAAGGAACACAACAAAGAACCAAAAAAAGATTAACTCAAAATACAAAAACTATGAATTTGAGACAGAGAAAATCTGTTCCAAAAAAAAAAAAAAAAAAGACTCGTAATAAAGTAGGAAAAAAGAGAATTTTCTTAAATGTATATGGACACGTAATATTATAGCTAGAATTATGGGATTGCCAAAAGTTTTGAAAGCAAATAAAGGGAATAATAATTTCTCTAACTATGGTTAGGAGCTTGTTTTGAATAATTCAATCTCAGGGTGTGTTTGGTATGAATTTCTAATTTTTTAATGTTTGGTTGGATTAAATATTTTGGAAAATATTTTCCTCGTGAACTCAATGTTTTTCCTGTAAAATAAAAAAGGAAAACATTTTTCAAAACTCTTCTTCACCTTCCCCACCCTATTTCCCATGCCCACCAACTCTCCCCCCCCCACACTCACCCCACCCCTACTCCCACCCCACCATACCCACCCACACTCCCCCAACCCTGGCCTACCCCTACCATAAATAGAAATATTATTAAGAATACTTTCTTTTATAGAGTACTTTTTTTTAATTTCAACAAAATGAGTAATTTTTTTTATAATGTAAAAAACTATTTTCATTCATTTCAACAAAAAAAATACTTTCTTTTCATGATGTAGAAAAAGTATTTTTTTTTATTTCAACAAAATGATGTAGTAAAAAGTTTATTTTCTTTCATTTCAACAAAAAAATACTTTCTTTTTATGATGTAGAAAAAATATTTTCTTTCATTTCAACAAAATGATGTAATAAAAAGTATTTTCTTTCATTTCAACAAAATGAGTATTTTCTTTTCAAAATTTAGAAAAAATATTTTCTCTCGTTTTAACAAAATGAGTACTTTTTCATGTTGTAGAAAGAGTACTTTCTTTTTCAACCAAAAAAATAGTATTTTCTTTTTAGTTATGTAGCACAAATTTCAACGTTATTTTCACGTGAAAAAGTAAAGCAGTACATTACTCCCTTTGGGTTTGTATGAATTTTTAAAAGAATAATTAAACTCTTGAAGAAAATAGAGTCCTCAAAACGTTGGGTATTTAGGGTTTGGGGAGGGGGGAGGGGGCAGCTTAAAGAGAAAGTTCCCTAAATGAGGGTGGGGTGGGTGGGGTGGGGAAGGAGGGGTAAGGAAAGTAGCATAAAAAATTATTTTCCTAAAAAAATATTTTCTACGCTCTAAACAAAGGGAGAAATTCAAAAATAGTCAGATTTACAAGTAGTAATTGAAAAATAGCCACAGTTTCAAAAGTAATCGAAATTTATCCACTTTTCATGTAAAGATAAATCTGAGCGAAACACTGTTTAAAATCCGAAAAATATTCCAGCATAATATACTGGAATTTCAGTATAATATACCGGACCAGAATAATATGCTGGAAGTTCATACACAAGTGCTCCTATCTCCAGTATATTATGCTGGAACTTTTCGCGTGTTGGAGTTCCAGCATATTATGCTGGAAGTTCATATACAGGTGCACCAATCTCCAGTATATTATGCTGAAACTTTCTGTGTTGCAGGAAAATAGTAGCTATTTTTTAATGACTTTGCAAACACTGGCTATTTTTTAATTACCAATCCGAAAACTGGCTAGCCCGTGATATTTTCGCGACAAGATAGCCATTGATATAAAAACAATTCAAAGGGATTTTCATGTGATACCAAAAAAATCTATACAAAGGCGATTTTTCAACCATAAGTTAACGAGACCGATTCATCCTCCTCTTCAAATTTAAATTCACAATTTTAAACTAAACTGCATAATTCACATGTTACGAAGTTATGCTGAAGAATTTGTAATTATTAGTTGAACTAATCCAAAACTAGACATAGTTCATAATTGACATCGAATCATAGGAAGTTGAAGCACTTGTCATTAGTAGCTGGCCTAATCTAATGCATTGGAGTATTTGAGAGTACGTACTTTTTGTTCCCCATTTTAAATCATGATTCACATCTTTGGAAGTTGCAGAATTTGTCATTGGTTGCTACTTAATCTAAAACTTGCACTTTGTATTTGCGAGAAGGTCATTTTCAATTTTTCTTGCACTTTGCTTCATTCAATTTTTTGTAAATGCTGATTTTTTCCCCCGATAATGAATGATAGGGACTTAACCCAAAGATCTTTCCTTATTCCCAATATATGTGACATAATTAGCTTTTGATTATTAATTTGACTAATTTTTTAATTGGGTTCAAGTGGGGATTTGATCAATTTATGCCAAAAGACCAACTTGGAGGGAGCCTTGGAGCAACAATAAAATTATCTCCGTACGAATATAGATCATGAGTTCGAGCCTTGGAATCATCCACTAACTTTTTGTTAGTGTCACAACCCAAAATTTACCTAGTCGTGATGGCACCTAACCCCAGTGTCATGTAAGCCTAACATAGAATATGGTAACTTTAGTGAAAGGTCAATAACAACAAGAATGAAAATAATTGAATTCTATACAACTTTTCAAAAATTAGTAGTACAAGTCATGAGCCACTATTATTTAGATTTACAAAGCTGATATGAAGAATAAATACAATATATGTTTGAAATTTACATAAACAGAATTTAAGTCCTAATCTACTATGAACAAAAGGTAGCTTGAATCGGAAACACTAGAACATCTTCAAAGCAAGGCTTCGTCTTCCACAGCTACGCAACTCCATGATCTGCACGCAAGGTGCAGAAGTATAGTATGAGTACAACCGACCCCATGTACTGAGTAAGTATCTTGACTATCCTCAGTGAAGTAGTGACGAGGTTTTAAGTCAAAAGACTCTCACTTAAAATGTACCTATGCAGATGATAAGCAGGAAAAGCAAGGCAAGAGATATGTCAAATAATAGAGAGAGCATCAACTGGAGAGCTATGGAGCAATTTAACAGACATGGCAACAAGACGTAACCTCATAACCATTTCTTACCAAGGAAACAACAATCATGAAGTACGCGCATCATAACCAAACATCACTAACAAATATTGTTGTGGCGTGCAACCCGATCCCAATATCAATGATTATTGTTGCGGCGTGCAACTCGATCTCAATATCAATAAATACTTGTTGTAACGTGCAACCCGATCTCAATATCAATAAACACTGTTGCAGAGTACAACCCGATCCCAATATCTATAAATACTGTTGCGACGTGCAACCCGATCCCAATATATAGTAATATCATATGAAACCATAACAACAACAACAACAACAACCAAATGCGGGAAAAGTTCATAACGTAACATTAAGAAAACGAACACATGATATTCAACTAGGTAATACAACTCAAATAGAGTAAGATGGGCAGTCCAATATCAAAAGCTAGTCTATCATATATAATGACAAGGCTTCCACAAAGCATAATAAACAACCATTCTAAAAGTCACCCAATCCGATTAAGCAAAGGAGAGTAGGACATGAAACGAGTAAAGATGTTTGTCAAGTAAGAACATGGATCAAATGAGGGCATTCAACATGTGAAATCATGTAGCAAGTAAATGCATATAATAAGTGAAGGCATATGGTAAGTAAAAATATGTAGTAAGTGAAAGCATGTAGTAAGTAAAGACATATAGCAGGTTAAGGCATCTAATAAGTAAATCACCTGATAATTAAGGGCATGTAACATGTAATGTCTAGAAACAAGTAAGAGCATGACATACGTAATGGCAGGTAGTAGTAATAACTCAAGTAAAAACATAAATGTAACGATAACAAACAATACAGGAACCTAGATAAGATAGTAAGAGATCAAATAGAAAAAAATAAAGGTAAACTCAATAAAAAACACCAGCGTGAAAGTAACATACAAAGCAAAAATCAAGGTAGAGAGCATGTATATGCCTAGCGAACGAGTAATCATAATGTAAATCCAACTTCCTTTTTGGCACAGTAATAACCAACAAACCAATCTCATTTCAAACCGTATGAAAATACTCATCGTGCCAACATCATATCAACCGCACGAAAATTCCCATCGTGCAAATATTGCCCTAAGACCCCAATCATCATCGCTTATTACGGACAAAGAAGCTCAAGTAACATGACAATAACATGTGTAGAAATGGGTTCATGATACTACGATCAAGTTAAATATATAAACTAGTCTAAAAAATTGCGCATGAAATACTTTTAAGATGCCATACATCCTAACATGATCTCTAACACATATAAGTAGAGTTATCAGTCATAGAATCAAGTAAAGCGTAAATCGAGGTATCCCCAAGTTCAATAAAGCACAAAGAATCATATAATTTCCCATCCCGAGCATGGACACCCTAGATCATGCATATACGCTCGTCACCTCATATATGCATTACCCTGCATGTAGTAAATAATATCATTTAGTCGAAAAATATCCCTAAGCAATGCTAGGCAAGACACTTACCTCCTTACGGAACACAATCAACATCCCAACACGACCTTTCCTTATGAACAAGCCTCCAAACCAATCAAATCTAGTCAAATATCATTCAAATAATTAAAAATAAGCTTTAGAAGCTACACAAAAATGAAAAAGGTTCGACTTTGATCATAATTGAAAAGGCTAACAAAAAGTCAACCCGGTCCCATGTGGTCAAAATTCGAGATTCAGACCAAATTTTGATTACCCATTCACCCCGAGCCCAGATATGTAATTTGTTTCAAAATCTAACCTCAATTTGAGGTTTAAGTCTCAATTTTACAAAATTCCTAAATTCTACCCAAAACCCCTAATTTCTACTTTGAAATTCATAGATTTGATGATAAAATTCATGAAAAAGTAATTGAAATTGATTGAAAACAAGTTAAAGTTGCTTACCAATAAATTTGGGAAGAAATGGCTCTTCAAAAATCACCTGTATGGAGTCTAGGGTTTAAAAATGGTGAAAAATAAGCTAAGTCCTGAAATTCCCACATTTTACATAGATGGAGATGTCGCAATTTCGTAAATGCAGTCCAAGCTTCGCTTTTGCGAAGCTATCCCAATCTGGCTAGTGTCACAAATGCAATAAAAGATTCGCAAATGCGATCAACCCACCTATGACAAATGCGTCTCAAACTTTGCATTTGTGATGTCTCCTGCCCCTTCCCAGTATCGCTAATGTGAGAATTGTCTCGTAAATGCAAGGCTCGCATTTGCGATCAATTCCTCGCAAATGCGAGATATGCAGACCTGATTCACCAGCATTCCTCAACCATCCAAAATCAACCTGTAACACATCCGAAACTCAACCGAGCCCCTCGGACTCCAAATCTAATATGCACACAAGTGTAATAACATCATACGAACTCTCTCACTAACTCAAATCATCAAAATAACATCAAATATCAAGAATCGACCATTAAAACTCAAGAATTTATAAATTAACGACTCATTTTTCAAACTTTTCACATAATATGCCGAAACACGCTCGGGTCACCCGGGACCCCAATTAAATATTCGACAAGTCCAAAAATATCATACTAACCTACCAGAATCGTCAAAATACCGTTCCGAGGTCGTTTACCAAAAATATTGACTGTGGTCAACTTTAGTTATTTTTAAAGTCAAAAATCACATTTTCTTCAAAATTTTACATATAAGTTTTTCAAAAAATGACAAGGACCACACACACAAGTCATAAGTCATCAAATAAAGCTATGAGAGGTCTCAGAACACAGAAAAGGAAACTAGTACTCAAAACGACTGGTCGAGTCTACATTCTCCCCCACTTAAACATACATTCGTCCTCGAACGTGCCAATAGTCGTTCCAAAGCCGTCAAATAGCTGAATAAACTCATCATACCCATATTCATGTGTGAGTCCATGCGACCTTGGTCCATATAAGTCTATAAACACGACCCCGACTGAAGATGTTTTCTTCGACCTTAGCCCACAGGGTGTAGAACTAAAGCCGAACATCCGAAATCCCCTATAAGTTCCGATCCTTGTACATATACACTATATCAGTTTCATAAAGCTATATCAAGCCATCAATACACCGCTAAGATCAAACCACAAGATGTACCCATAACTTATGTACTCACAACAGTAACCTTCCGACCACAATAATTGTTCATTACCACACCTAGTACTAGTAATATACTTCATATCAAATAAACCTCGTTCCGGACCTTTGCAACACTGCTAATGATAAAACAACATGCAGAAACTCGTAACCACCCATGAAATCAACAAGTCGAGGAGATCTCCCATCCGACAAGGACTATTGCCAAATTCTAAGCGGGAAAAACCTTGTCTCACCCATACAAGCAGCCCAATTGACAAGTCACACCAAAAGGCACATGGAATCTCACACAATGCGGTCCGTGCACCAAACAAGCAATAACTGAGATATATCCAAAAATGGAAGGAAAATAAGGTACGAGGACTATCCAACAAGTACAATTGATATAATAACAAAACCATAATTTCATGAACTCATCCCACGAAGGGAAAATGAAACACACAAAATAAACACAAGGAAAGGTATCCCACATAACTCTGTTGTGGCGCACAACCCGATCCTAAATATATCAATCTACATAGGGATACCCATCGATCCATAATGCTCGTGCTCACTAAGCACATGTGCGTAAACATCCAGCACGATAGAGTGCACAAATATAATTGTGGGGGGATGAATATGCATAATACAATACGGAAAAAAACAAGCACAACTAAGGTGCAATAAGCAAATCAACATCACAAAAGCCATCTTACCTTTATATCACCACAAGGCCTAAACATAATTACAACACGCATGCGAATAATCAAGTAGCCTCACAACCCATAATAGCATGAGAGAGAAACACATAACATAGACTAGGGCACGAATAATATCCATTTTGCCCGATGATTTACCTATGGTAGCAATTGTGTAAGAATAAGAAAACCCGATTTGATATAGAATACACATTCGTATTAGGCTTACAAATAGCCCCCAAACCAATTCCGATCATCCCCAATTAGGTAAATAACCTTTCAAAATCCCATAGAAACCTATCCATAACATATACCATCAGCTATTTAATTCTCAACATATCTTCACAGTCGGCAACCAAGGAATAGTCTACCCATGAGAACATCCAGTCTCTAAGCCTCATGAATACCGGAATCACCATATCCGATCCCAACTCCACTACTCAAATGACTAACACATCACCCGTACACAATCATCTCACAAACAATACTCACATAAACCTTCTGCATCACGTAACCAAAACCTGAACCTCGGCATCCCAAAACCAGGTAATCACCGTAAAACCAGTCAAGCATCCACAAATCAACACACAACGCGTCTCCTATTATATACACCCTTCTAAGGCGATACCAAATGGTTCCAACATTCTCTTAAACATCTAAAATCGTCCATACCATCTAGAACTCATGACCTTTCCTTCAAAACTAAATTGCAACCTTGTGCTCGCAACTTTCAATCCCACATTGTGCACCGCAACTATCATGCTAACTTGTGAAAATACGAAAATCTCATAATCAACTTTGAATGAGAGCAGGATGAATACCTCATCAACCAAGAACCTTCTATTTAACTCGATCCAGGAGGACACCACCACACACATCACACCATTTATACCCGTAGAAGACTTCAGCCCTGAGCCATGGTCAAAACTGTCACGAACCTTTCGAAACCCATTCGTAGATAACCAAGCCATTAGGACTAATCCTTCTAAATCAACCAAGTCACGCAGACTGCTAAAACCAAGAGTACCTTAACATGAAAATGCCTG
Organism: Nicotiana tomentosiformis; assembly: GCF_000390325.3. Lineage (NCBI taxonomy): Eukaryota > Viridiplantae > Streptophyta > Magnoliopsida > Solanales > Solanaceae > Nicotiana > Nicotiana tomentosiformis. The sequence continues at coordinate 82,375,829 of NC_090822.1, read as the reverse complement.
CACTGGATGACCCTTTAATGAATCTGAAGTTGTTTCTTTCACCTTTCTAATACCGCAATGTATAATCAATAATGATATGGAAATTTTGCAAGTCTCGGCACCATCCAATGCTAGCCCCAAGTCCTATTCATACACAAAATCCAAAAATCCTTAAATATGTGGGTTGGATCAGCATAGAATGCAGCTCACCACAAAGTCTCCTCAACAGCTGCACCTATGCGTGAAGATGACCACCAAATGTACCTGTCTCAGCACCTGCACAATTAGTGCAGAAGTATGGTATGAGTACGTAAATTCACGCATACCCAGTAAGTATCTAGCCTAACCTCGAAGACGTAGTGACGAGGGGTCGGCATCAACACTTACTAGTGGTCCAAATAATCAAAGTACAATAAAATTAAACAGGTATGAGATATAGTAGGCAAAAGCAACGAAGTAGATATATGTGCATAGCATGATCCTCGACAGAAGAGTAAATGCGAAGTCCTCAAATACTGGATACTACCTCGAATGGAATATACGTTCATCCTCGAACGTGACAAGAATTGTTCTAAAGTTGCCAAATCACTGTATAACTCCTTGTGCACCTACCCGTACCACCACAATCCATGTGAGCACATTAGCTCAACCAGACTGATGATCCTTCCTGCTACCTTAGCCCACAAGCCTTAGAACCAAAATTTAATTTTTGAAACTTCCTATAAGGTCCGATTTTAGCATATATACATTGTATCAACTTCAACAAGCTGTGCCAAAGCATAATCATACACCCAAGTTGTAACTACACAATGTACCGCGTAGCCCATATGCCCATAGTAATATCTTCCAACCACAATAGTTGCAAATTTCCGAACTCGGTAACAATAATATACCTCATGACACATAAAATCCCATTCCAACCCTCGCCATAGTGCAACGATGAAAGAGATGTGCAGAATCTCATAATCACCCATCAAATTAATAAATCACGGGGTTCTTCCATTCGATAAGAACCATTGCCATATTTTAAACTGATTAGGGACATTCTCCCTCCAAACATACATTTTACAAATCTGATTGCACTGATTCTAGGTCCAACAACCTCGTCTCACCCAGTACAAGTTGCTTGGCCGTCATGCCACAACAAATATCACTCAGAATCTCATATGACGTGATCTGTCTGCCAAACAAGCCTTGACTCGAATATGACTAATAAGGAAGGAAACCCTAGTATAGAACTATCCGGCTCGCATAGCGAATAAAACAACCAAACAAATTTCATGAATCTAACCCATAAAGGAGAAAAAAGCATACAAAATAAGTATAGGGGATCGTACCCAACATCTCACCGTTGCGGCGTGCAATGCGATCCATACATGATATCGTTGCGGCTTGCAACCCAATCCAAACATCATACCCGTGGCGGCATGCCACCCGATCCAAACATAATAATCTACCTCGGAATACCCATCAAGCCAAAGTGCTCAACTCACTAGACACAGGTATATCAACCACAAGCATACCAAGTTCATAAATATAACCCTGGGGAGACGGATAGCATAATGTGCTTACGAAAAAACCAAGCACGACTAAGGTGCCATAAATAAACCATCATCTCGAGAGCGATCTCGCTCATATGACACCATAGAGCCTTCATAGGACCAAAATACATATGTGAATAATCAAGCCACCTCATAACCCACATAACATAAAGAGTAACATACGAAATAGATGATAACAGGAATAACATCCACCACGCCCAAAGTCTCATCCATAGATAAATGTTGTGCTGAATAAATATATTTGATCTGGTGTAGAATATACATTCACATTAGGCCAAAAATGGTCCTCTAAACCGATTCCAAACATCTCAAAATAGGTAAATATCTTTTCAAGATCCACAATGACCCTATCCATGGCACATATAATCAACCTTCAAATCCCGAACAAACTTCCACAGTCCGCAACCAAAGGAATAGTGCGTCTCTCAGACATAAACTCTCCAATATATGATAGTACCAGAATCTCCATACCTGATCTCAATCTCTCCCACTTAAATGAGTGACACATCACACCTACACAATCATCCCATAGGAGATACTCCCACAACCTTCATCACCAAGTAACAAATTCTGTACATCCATGGCTACCAACCATGCTATTTTTGTAGTGCTAATCAAGAATTCGCAAATCAATACACAATGCCTCTTTCGTAGAACACAATTATCAGGCGATAGTAAAGTAGTGCCAGTATACTCTAAATATCTGAAATCTCTCCTGATCATCCAAGCTCGTGACATTCCTATCAAAACTGAACCACAAACTTTACCCCTCAAATCCCAATTCCATACGACTCAGTGCACCTATCATTCTGTTACGCGAGAGTATAATAATTTCATCATAACTCCTGAGCCATAAGTAGAATAAGCACCTCATTGACTAGAAGCGTTCCGCTTAATTCATCCCGAGAGAAAAATCACAACACGCAACCGACTTCCAATAATCGTAGAAGACCCAAACCTCAAGTCGTGGTCGAAACTATCATAACTTCTTCGGGACCCATTGCACATAAACAAGCCATCAAAACCGAGTCTTCTAAATCTACCAAATCAAGCAGACTACCAAACCGATAAGTTCTTTCCACAACACTTGTATAGCCTTAATATACCGAAGGAACCGATCATTTCTCCTACCATGTTGATCCAAGCCACTACTAAACTGACCCAACTTTCTCAAATTTCTCTTGACTTCAAAATAATACCTCTCTCTTCTAGCACACAATGGACCTCAATAAATGCTCATCCCGAGTGACCCCAAATCACAAGACCACGTCGTCTCAATACTCATAAGCTATTTTATACCCTCTCATGCACTCAATAGTACCTCCAACTGCTATACCCGTTTTGAGGTGACCTTCTGCAAATCTGAAGCTATTTCTTCTATCTCCCTAACACCGTACAATAAACACGGTGACAACATCTAATTAATCCAAGTCTCTCTCACAATCCACTGCAATACTCAATCATTAGCCATATAATGAACCCGAAAATCCTTAGGCACCTCACTTTAAATCTTGGACTAACTAGAACCATTATTTAGAGTCACCCACTCTAAGCTAGTCCCGAATATGTAAAACCAAACAATAAGTGCTCTGTTAGCACACAAGTACTCCAAAGAAACAACCGAATGAATCCTTTCCCTTACACATCACATTCACATGAAGTATAAAATCTAAGTCATTCCACGACCTTCACATAAATTGATAAGGTCAAATGTAGCACATATCCATCAAATTCCTTGCTCGAACAACCCTGATGTCATACTCCTCAGGTCATAACCAATTCACCAACGTACCGATAACCAAAAACTGCAAAGACACAGGACCGCATAACTCAATCATCAACGGTAGGCTCCCCCCCACTTGGCTTTAAGCCACAATCGCAAAATCCAAGGACCCACAATGTCTTCTCCTCCTAGCTACCATGATCTCACACCGTTACTCAGCTAAAGTTCTCACAAGCTCTTGTTGCACTAGTCATAACACATCCCGAATTATCAACCCTAAATGCACACTCAACCTCATGACAGTCGCACCATCTTCCTCAAGCGATCAAAGTCCACTATCTGGTGTCACAAGTGCACGAGCAATCTAGTGGAATATATAAACCACTATAACTACTGTCTGAAATGAAATAGACAGAAATAGTAAATGCATCAAGAAGGAGACTCCAGCTGCTATAGATCGGAGCATGGGGAGCAGCTTACCACTAAGTCTCCGATTAGTACGTATGCGCGCTCGAATGGCCATCAAATGTACCTGCCTCAATACCTGCACAATTAGTATAGAAGTATAGTACGAGTACATAAATCAACGTGTACCCAGTAGGTATCTAGTCTGACCTCAAAGAATCAACATGTACGACCCGATCCCTAATAATCGTGTGCACTGTCGAGGTCGGTCGGTCGGTCTGAGCTATGGATGCATCTCAAATATACTACCAAGGTCGTTAGGCCCGATCCATAATGCTATTTCATAGCATTGCTGAGTCCTTCGCACTGATCCACATGAATAGAGGAAACACTCCAAATTACGGGTCATATAATTACAACTCAAGGATAGGAACACATAGAAAAACATGATTCTTACAAACAATCAAGTATCCCGCCAAAAACTGAAGATAATAAAGCTCGGCCAAATGTAATCCATATTCAAATTTTGATTATAACCTTAAGTGATTATACTAACAAGTTGAGCTCTAGTAATATAGATATTGCATGATAAAGTCCTAAGTCTACCCGGACATAAACATGAATTTAGCTACGTACAGACTCACATCACCACGTGTGAACATATCACCCATAACAAGTAGAACATAACAATTAAAGTACCTATGGGGATAATTTGTTCTTACAAGATTAGGAAAGAGACTTACCTTGCTTCCAAGTCCTCTACTTGACCCTCAAACCACACTAGTCGCCTTAAAACATTGCCAAGCAACCCGAAACGAATCAAATGATGCATAAATCAATCAATATATGTTCAAAAGTTCATAATTTAACTATTAGAGTAATTTCCCAACCCAACTCGAAAAGTCTGAAATAGTCACACCCCTAGATAATTGTTATCTATGACCTTAGGAACTCAAATATAAAATCTATACCCAATTCCATAATCAATTTCATGGTCAAATACCATTTCTCCTAAACCCTAGGTTTTCCAACAAAATTCCATAATTTTCACAATTTCTATGTTAAAATCTACCCATAAGCTATGTATTAAACTCATATTAGGTAGAAATCACTTACCTTAAAGTGCTAGACAAAAATCCCTCTCCAAGAAGCTTTAAAATCGGCCAACACAAATGAGGAATGGAAAAAATAAGCATAAGTCCTGATTTTTAAAAAGTGCTCTGCCCCGTGACCCTTCTTCGCGATCGCAGAAGACTCCTCGTGATCGTGAAGGCCAAACTGCCGTCGCCCAAAAAAATTCCCATCACAAATGCGGCAAGGGAATGCGATCCCTAGCCTGGCTTACCATTCGCAAACGTGAAGTCCAAAGCCTACCATTCCCCCCAGCCAGCCTTCCTCTACGGGAACGCGACCCAGCGAATGCGAACGCGAAGGCCACTGGCCCCAATGCTTGGCGATCGCGTCGTCCCTACCGCGAACGTGAAGAACAAAAATGCCTTAGCCCAAATCCTTCATCGCGAATGCAAGACTCCCTCCGCTTTTGCGAAGAAGTAAACAGGCACCAGAAAAATCTGCCAATTTGACTTAGCTCCGGGTGGTCAGAAACACACTCGAGCAACCCCGGACCCCGTCTAAATATACCAACAAGTTCATAAACATAATTTGGACATGCTCGAAATCTCGGAACACGTGAAACAACATCGAAACCAAGAATTGTACCTCAAAACAAAATTAATCAACCTTTGAACTTCAAACTTCTTCCAACTAGCTCCGAACGTGACAAATCATACTTCGACAACTCGGAACGATGCAAAATTTTATGCACAAGTCATATACAAACCTATTTCAAGGCACAAAATGCCAAACGGACATTGATAACACCAAAGTTCACTTCAAATCAAACTTAGAAAACTCTAAAACCTTCAAGATGCCAACTTTCAATAATAAGCGCTGAAATGCTCTCGATCTACTCTATACTCAATCCGAACTTACGACCAAGAACAAAATCATTATACAAACCTATTTGAACCTTTAAATTCTAGTTCCAAAGTCGTTTACTCAAAGTGTTGAGTCAAGTCGAACTTCGCCACCTTAGGCCACTATTATGGAACTAAGCGTTCCGAATTCAACCTAAACTCTTCGAAAACCAAACCAACCATCCCTGCAAGTTATAAAACAGTAAAAGCACATACGGAAGTTATAAATAGGGGAACGGGGATCTAGAAAGTAAAATGACTGGTTGGGTCGTTACATTCTCCACCTCTTAAACAAACGTTCGTCCGTAAACAGGTTTAGAATCATACTTGGAGTGCCGAATAAGCGTGGATATCTGCTCTGCATGTCTTCCTCGGTCTCCCAAGTCGCCTCCTCAATTGGTTGATCCTTCCACTGGACCTTCACAGCTGAAATAATCTTACACCTCAACTTGCGGACATACTTGTCAATAATTTCAATTGGCTCCTCCTCATAACCCAAGCTCTCATCTAGCTAAACTATACTGGAATCCAATAGATATGACCTGTCGGCATGGTACCTCCGAAGCATAGACACATGGAATACCGGATGAACTCTTAATAGAATAGGAGGTAAAGCAAGCCTATATGCAACCTCTCCAACTCGCTCCAACACCTCAAATGGACCGTTGAACCTCAGACTCAGCTTTCCCCTCTTTCTAAACCTCATGATACCCTTCATCGGCAATACTTTCAAGAGAACCTTCTCGCCTACCATTAATGATAAATCACGTGCTTTCTGATCTACGTAACTCTTGTGCCTGGACTGAGCTATGCGAAGTCACTCCTGTATCAAATTTGACTTATCCAAGGCATTCTTTACCAAATCAGTACCATATAACTTAGTCTCGCCAGGCTCAAACCAACCGATAGGGGAACTACATGGTCGACCATACAAAGCATCAAATGGAGCATTCTCGATGTTGGACTTATAACTATTGTTAAAAGCAAGCTCTGTCAAAGGTAAGAATCGATCCCACTGCCCTCTGAAGTCAATCACACAAGCTCTGAGCATATCCTCAAGAATCTGAATTGTCTGCTCAGACTGCCCGCCGGTGTGCGAATGAAAGGTCGTGCTGAGCTCTACCTTGGTACCCAACTCACTCTGTACCTCTCTCCAAAAATGCGCAGTAAACTGAGGGCCTTTATCTGAAGTAATAGAGATAGGCATGCCATGCAATCGGACGATCTCCTGAATATAAATCTAGGCCAATCTCTCTGAAGTGCATGTAGTCATCACCATAATAAAGTGTGTAGACTTGGTCAGTCTATCGACAATGACCCAAACGACATCAAATTTCCTCAGCGTCTACGGAAAACCAATTATAAAATATAGTGATGCGCTCCCACTTCTACTCCGGTATAACCATTTGTTGAAATAAGCCGCTTGGTCTCTCGTGCCCGTACTTAACCTGCTGGCAATTTAGACATCTCACCACATACTCAACTATGTCTTTCTTCATCCGCCGCCACCAGTAATGCTGCCTCAGGTCATGATACATCTTCAAGGCACCTGGATGAATAGAATAACATAAACTGTGTGCCTCATCTAGAATCGTCTCCCTCGGGCCATCAATATTAGGAACACATAAGCAACCCTGGAGTCACAGAACACCATCATCTCCTATAGTAACCTCCTTGGAATCACCCCGTAGCACTGTCTCTCTAAAGACCAACAAGTGTGGATCATCGTACTGAGGAGCCTTGATCCACTCAAATAAATAAGACTGAGCCGCGACACATACAAGAACTCGAATGGGCTCTGAAATATCCAACCTCACAAGTCAGTTAGCTAAGAATTGATTGTCCAAATCTAATGGCCTCACCTCCACTAAAATGAATGTCAAACTACCCATACTCTCGGCCTTTCTACTCAAGGCATCCGCAACCACATTCGCCTTGCCCGGATGATAGAGGATGGTAATATCATAATCCTTCAGTAACTTAAGCCATCTATGCTGCCTCAGATTAAGATCCCTCTGCTTAAAAAAATGCTGCAAACTATGGTGATCGGTGTAGACATCGCACGACACTCCATAAAGATAATACCTCCAGATCTTGAGAGCATGAACTATCACAGCCAACTCCAAGTCATGCACTGGGTAATTATTCTTGTGGGGCTTCAATTGACGTGAAGCATATGCAATAACTCGCCCCTCCTCCATTAACACACAACCCAAACAACTGCGTGAAGTGCCGCAATACACAGTATACATCCCTGAACCGGAGGGCAAAACCAACACTAGTGCTATAGTCAATACGGTCTTGAGCATCTGAAAGATCGCCTCATAATCCTCGGACCATCTGAACTAAGCACCATTCTAGGTCAATTTAGTCAAAGGAGCTGCAATAGATGAGAATCCCTCCACAAGTCAACAATAATAACCTACTAGCCCCAAGAAACTTTGATCTCGATCGTTGTGGTAGAACGAGGCCAACTTTGAACTGCCTCGACCTTCCTGGGATCCATCTTAGTGCCCTCACCTAATACAATATGACCCAACAAAGCCACTGATTCTAACAAGAACACGCACTTGGAAAACTTAGCATATAGCTTTTGTTCCTACAAGGTCTGAAGCACTATCCTCAAATGCTGATCGTGCTTCCCTATACTACGAGAGTAGATCAATATGTTATCAATGAAGACAATGATAAATGAGTCAAGATAAGGCCTGAACACGCGATTCATAAAATCCATAAATGTTGTCGGAGCATTGGTCAAGCAGAATAACATCACTAGAAACCCATAGTGCCCATATTTGGTCTTGAAAGCCGTGTTTGGAATGTTTAAAGTACGAATCTTCAACTGATGATACCCAGACCTCAAGTCGATCTTCGAGAACACCCTAGTACCCTATAACTAATCAAATAAATCATCAATGTGCGGCAACGCGTACTTATTCTTGATGGTGACTTTGTTCAGCTAGAAGTAATCAATGCACATCCGCATACTCCCATCCTTCTTCTTCACAAATAATACCGATGCACCCCAATGCAACAAACTCGGCCTGATGAAACCCTTCTCGAACAACTCCTCAAGCTCCTCCTTCAACTCCCTCAACTCCACTGAAGCCATACGATAAAACGAAATAGAGATAGGTTGGGTGCCTGACACCAAATCAAGACCGAAATTGATATCATGATCCGGTGGCATGCCTGGTAGATAACCAGGAAATACATCAGAAAAATACCGCACCACGGGCACTGAATCTATCATCGGAGTCTCCGTAGTAGTATCTCGAACAAAGGCTAGATAGGACAAACAACCCTTCTCGTCCATATGTAGAGCCTTCAAGAAATAGATAACCCGACTGGATGTATTGAAAAATGAGCCCCTCCACTCTAATCTAGGCAACTCTGTAATCGCCAAGGTAACAATATTTGCATGGCAGTCAAGAACGGCATAGTACGGAGATAATCAGTCCATGCCCAGGATGATCTCAAAATCGATCATATCAAGCAATAGAAGATGGTCTCATAACCACATAAAGTCACTACATAGGACCGATAAATCCGATCCACAACAAAGTAATCACCCACCGGTGTGGACACATATATAGGAACACCCAAGTAATCATGAGATATATCCAGATAAGTAGCAAATAGAGAAGTTACATATGAATAAGTGGACCCTGGATCGAATAGTACCGAAGCATCCCTACTACAAACAAAAATAATACATACGATCACAACATATGAGGCAACTACATCTGGTCTGGTTGGGAAGGCATAGAATGTAGCCGGAGCGCCACCTCGCTAGTCTCCACCTCTAGGGCGATCCCTACCCACCTGCCCTTTGCCTCTGGCCGGCCTGACGGGTAGTGCGGTAGCTGGTGAGGTAATCATAGGTTGATAGCCTTGCTGCACTACCTTGCCCGAAGCCTGGGCAAACCCTCCTCATATGACCAAGCTCCTCACACTAGTAGCAACCTCTCAGTGCAGAAAATTGCAGACCTTGGGTCTGACCCTGGTTACCTGAATACCCACTGGAGGAACCCTGGATAGTAGGTGTATGATAGGTGTTCTCTCGAATGGCACTGAAGAAGGTCCATGCTGGAGCACCCCGAGCAGGCAGTGGTGCTAAATACATGGGCTTGCTAGACTAGACCCTCATGAACTGACCTCTGCCCCCAGACGGCGCACCACTATATCCACCAAAATGCCGAGGCCACTTATACATAGGTATAAACTCTTAGCCATGGCTGCGGATACGCTCTATCCTACGGGCTATCTCCACAACCTGATCATAATGAGTCCCCATCTCAGCCTTTCGGGCCATAGAAACCTAGATAGCATAGTGCAAGCCCACAATAAACCTTCCCACTCTATATGTATCTATGGGACGTATCATAACTTCATGATGAGACAACTCGGAGAATCTTGCCTCATAGTCGGTCAAGTACTTTTGTCCCTACTGGAGCCGCTTGAACTGACCCCATAATTCTTCCCTCTGCAAGGGTGAAATATACCTCTCCAAAACGATATGTGTGAACTGGTCCCAAGTCAAAGGAGGTGAACCAACTGGCCTGCTCTGAAGATAAGACTGCCACCATCTGTGGGCCTTGCCCTCTAATTGAAATATGGTAAAGTCCATCCCGCTGGACTCTACTACTCCCATTTAATGCAGCATCTCCCTGCAACGGGCAATGAAATCACGTGGGTCCTCTGACCGCTCACCGCTAAAGACAGGAGGACGATGCCTAGTCCATATGTCTAGACGCTTCTGCTCCTCAACATTTATGACCGTTCTGGTCTCTAGTCTAATTATTGCAACCGACTTAGCCGCACCCATAGGCAGTGCACCTGAGGTATGATAAACGGTAGGAACGTGCCCCAAAGTATGAGTGGTAGGGGTCTGTGATCCTCCTCCCTCCTGAGATATGGACGGATCTGCTGGAAATAGTCCATACTGAGTCATAGAATCCATGAACCGCAGCATATGACCCATGACCTCCTGGAATCCTGGTACAGTCATAAAGTCTATCGGGGCCGGCTTAGTTGTAGGTTCCTCGTCCTGCTCTTCAATAACATGATCCTGTATCGGATCCACTAGTGGTACTATAGGAGCAACTCTAGGACGCCCTCGTCCTGTAACAGGAGTTGTGGCCCTCCCTCGGCCTCTGCCTCTACCTATAACAACCGGGGGAGCAACCCCTCTGCCGCCGGGTACAGCCGTAGCGTGCATTATCACCATTTGTGAGAGAATAAGAGAAATATACTCAGCACAACATCAATTGCACGATAGGAGTTGACGAAAGAGAAGTTTCCTAACCCCTAGCCTCTCGAAGATAAGTACGAACGTCTTCCCACTGATCCGCAAGACCTCTACTAGGCATGCTCATGGCTTGTGAGACCTATGTGAACCTAGTGCTCTAATACCAAGCTGTCACAATCCAATTCCCACTATAGGACATGATGGTGCCCAACATCACTGTTAGGCAAGCCAGCAATGAACTATCAACTTAATTATTAATTTTATTACTTTTGAAATCATGGGTTTTATTAAGTAAAAGAAATTAATGCATAGAAAACCATGGAGATATAAGGCATTAATAAAACATAAAAATGAAATGGTGACAATATTAGGCAAAATCATAAATATCTACTAGAAATTCCCCAAAAACCCGGTGTTATGAGTGCACAAATAATCTAGTAGAATATACAAACTACTACAACTACTGTCTAAAATGAAATAGATAGAAATAGTAAATTCATCAAGAAGGAAACTCCCAGTGCTGCAGATCGGAGCATAGGGAGCATCTCACTACTAAGTCTCAGGATAGTGCCTATCCACGCCTGAATGGCCACCAAATGCACTTGCCTCAGTACATGCACAATTAATGCAGAAGTGTAGTATCAGTACGTAAATCAACACATACCCAATAAGTATCTAGTCTAACCTCGAAGAAGTAGAGACGATGGGTCGACATCGACACTTACTAGTGGTCCAATAAATAATGTACATGAAATATGAATAGGCATGAAGCAAAACAGTAACGAGAAAATAAGAAAAACTATAAGTAACATGATCCTTCAATATAATGACAGTATGAAATCCTCAAATACTATGTGCTATCTCAAACAGATAAGGAACATCAAGTCAATATCAAATCTCAAGTCAGGAAGGAAATCTCATGTATATTCTGACTCCTAGCGACATTACGCGTGAATTATGCTGAGGTCGTACAACCCGATCCTTAATAATCGTGTACACTGCCTAGGTCGGTTAGCCCGAACCATGAATGCATCTCGAATATACTACTGAGGTCGTCAGGACCTATCCATAATGCTATTTCATAACACTACTGAGGCGTTCGGCCCTATCCGAATGAATAGAGGAAACTCGCCGAATTACGGGTTACATAATTACAACACAAGGATAGGAACATAGAGAAAAACATGAATCCTACCAACAATCAAGTATCCCACCAAAAACTCAAGGTGATGAAGCTCGGCCTAATATAATCCATAATCAAATTTTGATTATAACCTTAAGTAATTATACTAACAAGTTGTGTTCAAGTAATACAGACATTGCATGGTAAAGTCCTATGTCGACCCGGACATAAACATGAATTTAGCTACGTACGGACTCTCATCACCTCATGTGTACATAGCACCTACAACAAGTAGCACATAACAATTAAAGCACCTATGAGGATAATTTCTTCTTACAAGATTAGGCAAGAGACTTACCTTGCTTGCAAGTCCTCTACTCGGCCCTCAAAGCACACTAGTCACCTCAAAACAACTCCAAGCAACCTGAAACTAATCAAGTAATGCATCAATCAATCAATATATATTAAAAAGTTCATAATTAAACTAATAGAGTAATTTCCCAACCCAACCCGAAAAGCCCATTAAAGTCACCCCCAGGGCCCACGTGCTCGGATTCCAGAAATTTTCTTAGATAATTATTACGCATGACCTTGTGAACTCAAATATATAATTTATAACCAAGTCTATAATTAATTTAGTGGTTAAATCCCATTTTTACTAAACTCTCGGTTTTCTAACAAAATCCCATTATTTCCACAATTTCTATGTTAAAATCTAACCATAAACTATGTATTAAACTCACATTAGGTTGAAATCACTTACCTTAAAGTGTTAGATGGAAATCCCTCTCCAAGAAGCTCTAAAATCGGCCAACATAAATGAGAAATGGCAAAAATGAGCCTAAGTCCCAATTTTTAAAAAGTGTTCTGCCAACTGACCCTTCTTCGCGATCGGGAAGGCAAAACTACCGTTGCCCAGAAAAATGCCCATCGCGAACGCTACCAGGGGATTCTCGATCATGATACCTAGCCTGGCTTACCCTTCCCGAATGCGGGTGACCCTTCGTGAACGCGAAGAACAAAGTATGTCATCCCCCCCACCCAGCCAGCCTTCCTCTACGCGAACGCGACCCAGTGATCATGAACGTGAAGGCCACTAGCCCCAGTGCTCCACGATCACGTCATCCCTACTGTGAACGTGAAGAACAAAAATGCCCCAGCCCAAATCCTTTATCGCAAACATGAGACTCCCTCCGAGTTCACGAAGAAGGAAACCAGCACTATAAAAATCTGTCAATTTGACTTAGCCCCGGTTGGTCCAAAACACACCTGAGCCACCTGGACGTAGTCCAAATGCTCGAACAAGTTCATAAACATAATCTGGATCTGCTCAAAGCCTCGGAACACATGAAACAATATCGAAACCAACAATCACACCTCAAAACCAAATTAGTCAATCTTTGAACTTCAAACTTCTTCCAACTAGCTCCGAACACGACAAATCATACTTAGACAACTCGGAATGACGCTAAATTTTACGCAAAAGTCATAAATCATTATACATTCAAAGGATTGGAATCCCAAACGGACATTGATAACACCAAAGTTTACTTCAAATCAAACTTAGAAAACTCTAAAACCTTTAAGACGCCAACTTTTAACAATAAGCGCTGAAACGCTCCTGGTGCACCAAAAATTCAATTTGAACATACGCCCAAGTCCAAAATTATCATACGAACTTATTAAAACCTTCAAATCCTTGTTCCGAGGTTGTTTACTCAAGTTAAACTTGGCCACCTTAGGCCACTATTATGGAACTAAGTATTCCGAATTAAATCTGAATCCTTCCAATATCAAACTAATCATTCCCACAAGTCATAAAATAGTAAAATCACATACAAGAAGTCTTAAATAGGGGAACGGAGATCTAGAAAGTAAAATGACCGGTCAAATCATTACAACATCTTGTCTTGCTAGTGAGTATGAATTAAAGTAGTACTTGAAGAAAAATGGAATATATGTGGGGTGATATTATTTATGAAATTGAAGTTGGGATTGAAAAAATATGCGCTTAAGGTTAATTTTGTGATGTGTTAAAGTGCTTAGGAGGGCTATCCACTATTCCTAAAATATATCCTATCCGTCTCATAGCCCACATTACAACCATGAAAAAGTCCTAATTGATTTTAGATCGAGCGGGCCTATATTAGTAGAGGTTCACATAATGGGCAAGCCTATGCTATCCTTTGCATGCATGTGACTTCTTTGTGAGTGTGAGAAGCTTCTTTGATATATGTGATTTCTTACTCTATATTTGATCATAAGAATCGAATGTATGGATTCTACTTGTTCTCTTTGATTTTGTTGTGAGGGAACATGATTTCATACGGGATAAGCAATGTTATTAGACATCTCTATAATATTGGATGTTCAAGCTATGAGTGCATTGTGATATTGCATCGGTTCTAGAGGCTAGGATTGTTATGAGCTTGTTGTCTTTGTTTGAATTTTTTTTTGTAGTTTGGCATAAGTAAAAGAGCATGTGTTAAAGTTTAATTGTTGCTATCAACCATAGTCATTAGTGTAGTGTCCTTCGATTGTGTTAAATATAAAGTTCTCAAGGTTAGTATAAATTATTGGTTGACTCGAGGATAAGTAGCGTTTAAGTTTGGGGTAGTGATGTTTGGATATAATTTTATATTTTTAGTACATTACTCACCTTATATTTTGGAACTTTAATGATTAATTATGCAACGTGTGAGCTTCATTACGCTGTTTTATGTGTAGGATCATTGGAATATGAAGACGAGTTAATATTGCATAAAAGGGTGACGAAAATACAAGAAAAGAGCATGAATATACGATGAAGCCAAGCGAGATGCCTAGCTTAAGACGATCTTGATCTCGTGCCAGGCTTGGCCTCGTGCGCACACCAAGCCTGGCCCTGCGAGGTCAGGCGCCCAGTACCCTCAACCCACGAATTAAAAGTTCTCCTACCCGATTTTTGACTTAGAGATTTCAACCCTAGCCTATAAGTACTTTCTAAACGTGTTTAGTAAAGGGGGGGGGGACTTTATTTAGAAGAAAAACACATTGCGGAACAACTTTGGAGCGAAAAATCATAGAGTTTTTCATCATTTTGTAATTTGTTTATGTAAAATAATTGAATAATTGTTACTACGAACATGAGTGGCTAAGCACTCAAGTTTTTATGGTTGTGGTTGACATGATTATTGACGTTTATTAATTGCATCTTCGTTAATTCGGATTATCAAATTGTGGTTGTTTCTTAAATTCTAGTTTTAACGTGTGAATTGTTGTAGATACCGATTCACCCTACTATCTATGTTATGCTTGAAAAAGACATATTTAGATTGGAGTAGAATTAAAGAAAGTTTATTTCTGAACCCGTGGCTCAGGAAAGGATTTCGCGGTTAGGATAGTAATATACCTAACAGTCTTGTATAGTTGAATGTCGTAGTATATTCATTCATGATAGATTCAATACCATAGGAATATAGGTTTGATATACTATGGTTAGACGAATAGTATCGTGAAAACATGCTATTTATATAAATGATCCGGTCAACTAGAAATCATAGATTATTCCGATTAACAGGCGTAATTATGAATTCAATAGGATTGATAAACCGACCACAACCCTAGAATCTTCACCTCCTCTGATTAAAGTCCAAACCACAACTTCTTGCTTTCTTATTAATTTAGTGATTACTTGTTTAATTTTTGCAACAGTAGATTAATAAAAAAAAAATATTTTTGATTATCTTGGACCGTAAATTGATTTTAGTTAGCTTAGTTAACGATTATTCTAAGTCTCTGTGAGTTCGACATCCGACTTTCAAGTCACTTTATTACTTGACGACCATGTATACTTGTGTGCACTTGGAACCAACAAGTCTCGATCAGCATGGAGACCCAACTTGAAATAAATATTAAAACAAGGGAACCTTCTTTCATTCGGTCTCTACGAGTCAAATTAGACTAACTTTCGAATTAATTTAGACATGAGACAAATATAACTGTGAAACAATATAAATTTGGTTTAAATTTTTTTATGTAATAAAGAAAATTACTGAAGGATTAAATGTTTTACAATGAAAAAATCTTGCAACATGCTTAGAAATATAATACTGGGTTCATGAGGAACATCTCACTCTGGCTTCTCTTCTGACAGCTAGGCAGTAATTAACTCTTACAATGAAGAGTTTCTTAATACAACCTATAAAACTGTAGATTGCAAGAGGATATAATATCATGTTGAAAGGGGCACATTAGTCTTTTAAAGGTTTCAATAAAAGATATACCAAATGAAAGCAACATTAGCTAGGGTAGATTGTTTCTACATTTGACTGGTTCAAGATAACGTTTACTTCTACGTTGACGGCAAACTACAACACTCATATTTTTGATAGATAGATAGATAGCTCTCTTCCACTAAGGGATATGATGGGATGGATAAAATTCTTTCACTTTTAGTTAGAGGTCTCGAATTCGAGTCATGAGAATAAAGAAATTTATAATAGGATTAGGGAGCACTTCCCTTTAAAACCATACGTGATGTGTATTTGAGTTACTCGGGTCAAAAAAGATGTTATATACCTCTAGTACTTTACATGCA
This sequence comes from Nicotiana tomentosiformis, assembly GCF_000390325.3. Lineage (NCBI taxonomy): Eukaryota > Viridiplantae > Streptophyta > Magnoliopsida > Solanales > Solanaceae > Nicotiana > Nicotiana tomentosiformis. Next base: position 82,359,231 of record NC_090822.1, on the reverse strand, counting down.
ACAATTTAACAATATAAGGACTAATTCAAAAATAAAAGAGGAGAAAGAAACGTCCGGTGCAATCCAAATTACAAGGACTTATTCAAAAATAAAAAAGAGAAGAAAGAAAGAAACTTCCAATGCAATCCATGTTACAAGTTGATCATCATAGTTTTTTTTTAAAATAAAATAATTAGTATAGTATTTTATAGTATTAGTAATGGAAGGTTCTGATAAGACTATATAAGAGAGCATTGAATTTAACGATGGGCTATATGGTGGATGAGAGGCATTGATTGAAGCTGAGAAAATGGAGTTCGAGTTACCTCAGTATGACTTTAATGAAAAGCCTCGTTCTTTATCAAAGTTGCCATTGGTTACCCTAGCAGCAAGGATCATAACCATAGCTTGTGCTCTGGTCTCAGTTGTTGTGTTGAAGAGTAATAAAGTTACTTTAGATAAAGGAGCCAAACTTGAGTACGATTATTTCCGCTCATACAGGTAATTATTACTACTATTAATTTCTAGACCCTCATATTCTGATCAAACTACCCACTTAAAGGCCGAAGTCTATCTTGAATTTTAAATGACTATGCTAATTAATAATTATGTAGTCTAGCAATTACATAATGATCATTTCCAAATACACATACGTATTTGCGATGATTAAAGTGTTACTTTTTGTCTCAATTTGAATTGTCACAATTCGCAAGTGATTTATCGTTTGGAATAAACACTTTAAGTTCTTAAAAATAAAGCACAAACATTTTTTATAAGCAATTGAAGGGGAAAGAAATGTAAATACTGCTGATGATGTGAACATTAACAACAACAAGAAGAATCTTATTCGTTGTTTTCTTCTTGCATAGGTACATGCTTGGTGTAATGGTAGCAGGAATTATCTACAACACATTGCATATTCCCTTTGCAGCCTATTACCTGATAGCAAAGAAACGTCTCCTAGGCCATCACAGCTTTCGCCAGTTTGAATTTTATGGTGATAAGGTTAACAAAGATTTTACCTTTTTAACTTTCTTGAGTATTGAAAACTATATATTTTAACGGTATTTTTTTTTTATTTTTGAGTTTGAGTTTAAGTAAGATAATACAAGTAAATCTCTGAAGGGGAGCACCTTGGCATAACTGACTAACTGGTCAAGTTGCTGTCATACGAGTTCGAGCCGTGGAAACGGTCTCTTGCAGAAATACCCTTCTCCAGACCCCGCTTATAGCGGGAGTTTAGTGCACCAGACTATCCTTGTTTTTAATACAAGTAAATCTCCATGATAAACATTAATTAGTAATCTATAATTATAAAAAGTAATAGAGTAACTAACCTTCGATAACATGTAAAATCTGTTGGTGTAAAAAATATTGACACTTTCGGTGTAACTTTGGTCAATTTTATAGGTACCAAACAATCTTGTCATGACATAAAATAAAAGGTAAAGATTATTTCTAAAAATATTCCTGTAACGAGATTAAATGATGTCATGGTTTTACATATGCAGATTACATTTGGCATACTAGCAACAGCAGCTGGAGCAGCACTAGGTGCAACCGTGGATTTACAAAAAGTTGTTTATACAGATAATAACTCAAAGATACATGACTTCTTGGGACTGATGTACATCCCAGATGCATTTCTTGTAGCTGCATTTGTGAGCTCTGGAATTTCTTCTGTCCTATCCTCTCTGAGTCTTCGCAAGAATGAATGACCAAGATTAAACCAAGAAGATGCTTGCTAAAATGATAAAAATGGTCCTTTATGTTTTGGAGTTAGTTTAAAATAGTCTCTTAAATATATTCTTGTAAAGTTTTGGTCCATTAAATTTGCCAAAAGCGAGCAATTTTAGTCTCTGTCAAATATTTAATAAACTTTAGTCGTTAGATTAACGGTTACTATGAAGAAAAAAGATCTAATGAGAACACACATTTGAAAATGTAATTTTTGCTTGATATATTTTTTGGTTTAGTTATGGCTAATTTTTTATTATACTTTTCGTTAAATCAACCGCCAAAGTTTATTAAATATTTGATAGAGACCAAAATTTTCTTACTTTTAATATACTTAAAGGACAAAAACTCTTCAGAAATTTATTTAAAAGAATAATTTAAACCTACCCAAGAAAATAAGGGACCCTTTTTTGCCATTATTATCGAAGATGCTTACCAAAGTTTATTCTTACCTTTAGACGTTTAAGAAATCAAAAAGATAGTATAATTTTTTTTGAATGTATGTGTGATCTACTTTTTTTATTTTAATGTTGATACCTTAATATATTACTGTTTTATAATTAGTCTAAGAGAGCTTTTCACTGTTTGCTAAGATATTTTGGGGATCTGAGTTTGCTAGGTATTTTTTGTCCTTAAAATATGTACAAATTTTACCCAAGTCAAACTATACTATCCATCGCAAAGAGTTCTTACATTTTCATAGTTAAACATAGCACTTAGTCCTACGTCCTACCTGGCCAAGTAATTAAAACAGTCCAGTTCTTGATAAATACCTCTCGTAATCTTCTATCTATATAGAATAAGAGAAGTAAAAGCACTATATTAAGATAAGTGGCATAACCACAAAAAGCGAAGTGCATTGTTATGACAAAATAAACTATCTTTCTAATAAAAAAACTGTTGAATTTTAAATTTTGAATTAATTTATTACTCTACTTGAATTAATAAATATGGATATCTTATAATTATATAAAAATAATAAAAATATAAAAAAATAAACTACGTATTCAAATTGGGGAGTAGTTTCAAGTTGGATTTTTAAAATTATTTTATAATAAATAACAAAAAGTAAAAACTACCAATTCAAATTGGGGAGTAATTTCTTCCTAATATAGTAGTGTATATATATATATATATATATATACACTTTATAAATAAAAAGAGAAGTAAATAATTATATAAAGCCAAGTGGCATAACCATAAAATGACAAGTGTAGATTTTTAGGACAAAACTCCAACAAAGTTAGAGTTTTAAAATTATTTTTAAATAAAAAACGAAATTAAAAAAAAAAGTTACCAATCCAAATTAGGGAGTAATTTCTTTCTCATATGATAGTCTATATCGATATCAATATCTATCGATATATAAATCTTCTATCTATATAGAATAGGAGAATCAAAAGCAGTATATTAAGACAAGTGACATAACCATAAAAAGCCAAATGGCATTGTTAAGATAAAATAAACTACCTTTATAACTAAAACTTTTTGAATTTTAAATTATAAATTAATTGGTTACTCTACTTGAATTAATAACTATAGATATCCTATAATTAACTATAGAAATGAAAATAAACTGCCTTTCTAACTAAAAAACTTTTTGAATTTTAAAATTTTAATTAATTGATTATTTTACTTGAATTAATAAATATAGATATCTTATAATTATCTATAAAAAACGAAAATATAAAATTAAAAAGAAAATCTACTCATTCAAAATGAGGAGTAGTTTCAAGTTGGATTTTTAAAATTATTTTTAAAAACAATAACAAAAAAAAAATTACCAATTAAAATTGGGGAGTAATTTCTTCATATATATATATATACACACACTTTATATATAAAAAGAAGTAAATAATTATATGACGCCAAGTGGCATAACAATAAGACGACAAGTGTAGATTTTTAGGACAAAGTTCCAACAAAATTAGAGTTTTAAAATTATTTTTAAATAAAAAACAAAATAAAAAAAGGTTGCCAAGCCATATTGTGGAGTAGATGTAAATTAGACTTTTAAAATTATTTTACAATAAAAAACGAAAATAAAGAAATAAAAAACTTTTAATTCGAATTTGGGAGTAATTTCTTCCTCATTTGGTTGTCTATATCGATATCAATATTTATCGATATATAAATCTTCTTTCTATATAGAATAGGAGAATCAAAAGAAGTATATTAAGATAAGTGGCATAACCTCAAAAACTCAAGTGGCTTTGTTAAGACAAAATAAACTGCATGTCTAACTAAAAAACTTTTTGAATTTTAAATTTTGAATTAATGGTTACTCTATTTGAATTAATAAATATGGATATCTTATAATTATCTATGAAAAAAAAAATATAAAAAAAATAAATAAACTACTCATTCAAATTGGGGAGTAGTTTCAAGTTGGAAATTTAATATTATGAAAAAATAAAATAAAAACTAATCAAAAAATAAAAAAACTACCAATTCAATTTGGGGAGTAATTTCTTCCTAATGTAGTAGTAGTAGTAGTGTATATGTATGTGTGTGTGTGTGTATATATATATATATATATATATATATATATATATATATATATATATATATATTAGGATATTATATATAAGATAATATATTACATATAAAACACAAATTATTAAATATTAAAAATATTATAGTAGGTTTTTAAAATAATAAAAGGCTCATCTCTTTATGCTTTTGATGAATTCAAAATTAGAATTTAGTATTAAAAAAATATATTATTTAAATTTACAGTAAAATACAAAATGAGAAAACTAATCAAATATTACGGTAGAAAAGAATGTACGAAAAGAGAAGGATAAAGATAATTTTATAATATTGTATTTTGAATTAATTAATAAATAAAAGATAAATATATAATACTCAAAAAAACTATTGTTAAATTTAGACAATTGACAAATTTTGAACAATATAACATAAATATAAAAAAACAATATTTCCAGAATAAGAAAATAATACTTATATTCAATTATAAGAGAAGTAGTATCGAAATATTAAGCCAATTGACAAGTTAATAAAAAGTCACATTAGTAAATGTATAGTACTAAGTATTTGCTAATTCAATAAAGAATAAACAAGGAATAAACAATTTATTTGATGTGTATTCTTTGATTTTATATAGATTTTATTATATTTCTGTATACTATATTAATTAATAAAATAATAATTAATATTTATTAAAATAATATAATATATTATATCATAATTTTATAAGATTAATATTATATCAAATTATTCGCACACTGCGCGAATTCCAACACTAGTATGCAAGGATCAAAATGAATAATAGGACATAATGAAAGATAGCTTATACATAAAAACACCATAAACTTAGTTTAAATTGCAACTTAAACATCAAAATAATGTTGAATTCCATTTAGTCCCATGAACTAGATTTTTCTGTGTTCATTATCACATTGGACCAAAATTTGGTGGGATGTATTTTTCACGGGCCAGGCACGTGGAGCATTTATGCACGTGTCAGTTTTAAATTAAATGATTGTTTTCTTCTTTTAAATCAGTGCATTTCTGGAGCATATTTTACTTTCGGCAATCTGTAAAACGATTGGCTAGGACCCTATTTTTTCCAGCGTAAATATAATACTTAATTTAAGCACACGACTTTCTATTTTACATAAAATACTAGTAAGTTTTTTTCTATTTAATCTCGCACACTGTTGGGATCTAGTTTTTTCTAGCAACAAGTTTGGCCAAGACGCCATTTTTTCGGGCGCAACTACAGTTTTAAATTTTAAATACGTGACATTTTATTTTGACTATATTATTATTCTGTTTAATTGTGTATTATTGAGAATCTACTATTTCCTACCAGATCTATAACAAGCTTGGTAAGAACTCCACTGTTTTCTAAACATTAAAGAAGCGATATTTTATTTGAAATTGAATAAACTTTTTCATAATTAACTCGCTCGAAGCATAATTTAAATTGAATAACTTTTTTCCGTTTAAATCATGCATTTTTAGGCATCCATTTTTCCTAACCAGATCTGTAACAAGCTTGGTAGAACTATATTTTTTCTCCTAGCTAGATCCAACAATAACATAAACCAAAAGAAGAACAAAATGTGAGAATCCAACAAAAAAAACATGTACAATTGGAGCAAATTGTTATTTTATATGACCAGATGTCAATCAGGTTGTTACGGAAACAAACAGTGATATGGAAGCTTATTCAATTGTTGTTTTATTTATATATTAAAGCTTATTTCACTTTTTCCTTGCTCCAACGTGCCAACTAGGGGTACATAGGTAGGGTTGGTTCGGGTTTTTCAGTTACTAACAACAACAACAACATACCCAATATTATTCTACACTATGGGGTTTGGGGAGAGTAATGTGTACGTAGACCTTACCCCTACCTTGTGAGGATAGAGAGGTTGTTTCCAATAAAGCCTCGGCTCCGAAAAGTATATGCACCACATTAATGAAAATATAGACAAGAATGGACAGTACCAAAAGGCCATATAAAAGCAGAATAAAAACAACAAAACAGTAAGGTGATCAACAATGAAAGAAAACAACAGTTAGTCATAAAAACCTACTACTAACATAAAGTGAGACTGTGTGCCATTACTAATGTTATGAACACTCTAGACTACCTACTCTACTATCATAATCCTCGATCTCGATACCTTCCTATCAAGGGTCGTGTCCTCGGTCAGCTGAAGTTGCGCCATGTCTGCTCCATCAATCTCCTAACAAGGTAGATGACTTCTGTAGTCGAATGTCACAACATAAACCCAAGCTGGTTCTCGAAAATAGACACACTCCTCCTCACCATTAGCTCTACCACTCTCTCCCAGACTTTCATACTATGACTAAGCAACTTGATACCTCGATAGTTATTACAATTTTGGATATCACCCTTGTTCTTGTATACAGGAACCATCGTGCTCTACCTCCACTCTTCGGGCATCTTGTTCGTTCTAAAAATGACATTAAATAACCTAGTGAGCCACTCTAAGCCTGCCTTGCCCGCACTCTTCCAAAATTCCACCGGGATCTCATCCGGCCCGGTCGCTTTGCCCCTGCTTATCTTATACATAACTTCCTCAACTTCATCGACTCTAATCCGCCTACAATACCCAAAGTTATAACGACTCCCGGAGAGTTTCAAATCACCCAATACAATGCTCTTGTCCACCTCCTCGTTCAAGAGACTATGGAAGTAGGTCTGCCATCTCCAACGGATAAGCCCTTCATCCAACAAAACTCTACCTTCTTCGTCCTTGATGCACTTCACTTGGTCCAAATCACGTGCCTTCCTTTCTCACGCCTTGGATAACATGAACAACCTCTTATCCCCACCTCGGCCCTCGAGTGCCTCATACAAACGACTAAAAGCTGCAGTCTTGGCCGTTGTAACTGCTAGCCTTGCCTCTTTCTTAGCCAACTTATAATGCTCCCTATTCGCCCTTTTCTCCTCCTCGTCTACACTTTCCACTAGCTTCAGATACACTGCTTTCTTGATTTCCACTTTTCCTTGAACCTCTCCTTTCTACCACCAATCTCCCATGTGACAACCAGAGTAACCCTTTGAGACCCCTAATACCTCTCTTGCAGCTTCCCTAATGCACTGCGCAGTCGTGGTCCACATAGCACTTGCCTCCCCACTACTCCTCCAAGCCCCCATAGTCACCAGCTTGACCCCCAACTCCTACGCCTTAGCTTCTGTCAAGGCTCCTCACTTTATCATATGTTGGCTATACATCGCCCTCTTCCTTCTCTTCCTCGTGATCTCAAGATCCATGATCAGGAGCTTATGAAAGGGCGAGAGGTTCTCACTCGGGATGAACAATCCGTGCAAATACCTATATCGAACTTCCTGAAGAGTAAATAATCAATTCGAGTCTCGGTCACCGAACTCCGGAAGGTGACCAAGTGCTCCCTCTTCTTCGAAAAACTCGAGTTTGCTATCACCAAATCAAATGCTCTAGCAAAGTCCAGCAGAGACGTTCCTCCTCCGTTTCTATCTCCAAAACCAAAGCCACCATGCACATCATCATACCTTCAGACGTCGCTCCAATGTGTCCGTTGAAATTTCCTCCTATGAATTTTTTTTCGATATGCGGGATACCACGCACCATCTCATCTAAATCCTGCCAGAAACGCCTCTTGACTTCCTCATCCAAGCCTGCTTGGGGTGCGTACGCACTGATTATGTTCAATACTAAAACAATTATTCGAGTTTTTGAATCTCAGCTTTTTTCGGGTTTTTCAGTTTTCTCGGATTTTTCGGGTTTGTTTCCGGTAAATTTATGCTACAAAACATATAATTGTGCTCCACATATTTTTTTTGGTCTTAGTAGGATACAACTATATAAGGTACTACCTAAGAAAATAATACAAAATAATGTGAGATGAGTCATGGCATTGTACTAAAATATTCAACAATGAAGATAATAAAATCGCATAAAATCAAATATTGCTAATTAATAAGCCATAATGAAAATAAATAAAATCAAAATGTACTAAGTAAGATACAACTATATAAGATATTACCCAAGAAAATAACACAAGAAAATGTGAGATGAGTTGTGACATTGTACTAAAATATTCAACAATAAATATAATGTAGTCGCATAAAATCATAATGAAAATGAACACAATCTAAAAATACTAAGTCGTGCTAAAATATGTACAACTATTGTTATTCTTAGTATTAAATTGGATATATTTTGTTAGTATCAATTAGTATTGATTTAGTTTTAGTTTGGACTTTATTTGAGTTACTAATATTTTATGGGTTATAAAACATATTGGACCATTGAAAAGTTCTAAGTCGAAGCTCAAATGATACGTTAAAATAAAGAACTATGAAAAAATTTAAGAAATATTTATAAATTGTATTACAATAAATATTTTTATGTATAATATATTTTTAAAACTTGTATACATGTAATATCGGGTTGGTTTGGTTTCGGTCCGACTTTTTTTAGTTAAAATCAAACCAAACCAATTATGATCGGCGGTTTTTCTCTAGTACCAAACCAAATAAAACGAAATCATAGTCGAATGTTTTTCTCCGATTTGACTCGAATTATAAATTTGATATGATTTTTCGATTTTATTTGTACAACCCTAGTGTCAACAACACCAATGAACTAAACCACTCTGTCTCTCCGCCACCTAACACTTTGCGTGGCAATTATAGACTCCAAAAATTGTAGTTCAAAGGGTAATGTAAACTTTTAAATATGTAACTTATAAAGTGAGTGACATCTAGGGTCTTTTTTGAAGAAAAAAAAATCTAGTGCATTTTAAATTTTATTAATATTTTAAGACTAAAAAAAAGAAGAGAAAGAAATCTGTAGATGCAACAGGAATTGCAAAACAGTAATTAAATAAGGAAAACTTGTTTGTGAGACATATGTCGTCCTTTGAATCACGTATTACGTATAACGGAAACGAGTCCCCTACAAGATTATAAAAAGACAACCATTGAAAAATTTACCAAGTGCTATGGTGAAGAGGCTTTTCAGGTGAAAATAAAAAAATAAAAATGGCTGACTTACCTCAGTATGACTTCAATGAAAAGCCATCTTCTTCATTATCATCCAATAAGATGCCATTGTTTACACTATTGGCAAGGGTAATAACCTTAGCCGCTTGTGTAATTTCATTAATTGTATTGCAGAATAATGAAATTACTTGGATGTACAATGGTATGGAAGGTGGGAAATTTAACTACGAGGGTTACAGTTCTTACAGGTAAGCTTCCTAATCTCCTTATCAATCATTGGTTAAACAAAAAAGAACGAAATAAATAAGATCATGAAATTTTAGTAAATCTATATTTGAATATAATGAAGCTAGTGGTTTCAATATCGGATAATATATCCTACATTCTTAAAACAATCAGCAATTGCCTGGTCAGGTATACGGATTGTTAAGGAGATTATAAGTTGAAGTTTGGCGTATATTTTGGGAATCTGAGAAAATTAGTCAAAAATAGACATGTGTTTAGTGCGCTGCGATTCATGCAATTGCTGTGTTAATGGTATGCTTATATTTCGATAATTAATATTCCCCTTCTAGGTTTTCGTTTGAGTTGATTTGTTAGTCACCTTTTTACGAATTTGTTAGGTGCAATGATAAAAGGTAATTTGTTTTAGTCCCAAAATAAATTGTCAAACTTCAGTTTGTTTTGAAGATTCAGACTGATTTTCGTTTGAAATAAAACTACAAATTTTAGAAATGAATAAAATAACTTATTTGGTACATTATAAGATCATATTTGATAAGCATTTGAACGGTAATATCATAAATAGTGTTAATGATAATGATTATTGCTTATTTGTACAGGTACATGTTTGGTGTACTGGTAGCAGGAATTATTTACACTATATGGCATATTCCTTTCGCAGCATATTACCTGGTAGCAAAGAAACGTCTCGTAGACCACCAAGGCTTTCGCATGTTTGAATTTTTTGGTGACAAGGTTAACTACTAAATTCTTCGTTTTCCTTTTTTCCAGATATTGAAAGCATTAATATGTGTTCAGAATGTTTTAAAACATTCCTATTTTCTTAAAATGTTTTAACATTTTATATGATGATCGCGTAAAATTGTTTATCATATCACCATTTAAAGATAACTAAATCTAACTATCCATAATCAGTGGACTAGTAACCCGTAAAGTGAGGCAAACAATCATTTACTGTAGGTTAAATTGCACCGATTCTATAAAAATTTAATTAAGAGAAATTCATTCTTAAATTATATTAAACAATAGTCAATACCGGATTTTTTTCAGAAAACTGCAATTTTTTTATTTTTATTTTTTATTTTTTGTGTTTTGACAAGGATTTGCAAATCACTAGGTTGAGATGCAACATCACACAAACTATTACATTTTTGGTAAGATTTGTCATTGAGAATATTATATTCCCACAAAGAATAGATAATTTAGGACTTTCAAAATTACAAGAAAAATAGAGAACCAAAAAGCAAGGTACCAAGACATAAAACTATGAAAGAAACATTGCTAAAAAGATATTTTTTTAACGAATTCAACTTCATGAATTTTATGCAGATCATATTAGCCGTATTGGCAACTGGAGCTGGAGCAGCACTAGGTGCAACTGTGGAATTATCAAAAGCTCATTTCCCAGACTATTATTCAAAACAGATGCATAACTTCTTGTCGGTGATGTATGCCCCTAGTGCACTTCTTGTAGCTGCATTTGTTAGCTCTGGAATTTCGTCTGTCCTCTCATCTTTGAATCTCCACAAGAGTGATCAAGACTAAAAAAAAGTAGACGATTTCAAAAATCTTTTCACGACAAAGAAATTCAAAATATTGTACCCAAAATTGGGGGTGTTGTATGTTACTCTTTGTTGTGTGGATATCTTCATATCTTAGGTTAACTAGTGAAATTAGTTAGTAATTTTTGTGGAGAATATCAACTCAGCTTTGTGTGGTCTGTACGTTGAAGATTTTAGTTTATGTTTCTTTGTACTACTGTGTCACGACCCAAAATTCAACTAGTCGTGATGACACATAATCCAACCCGCTAGGTAAGCCAATTAACAACTATCCAATTCTAATGAAATTTAATAAGACAATTAAGTAAAAGAAAATATCTGCATCTTATACATTTCCCAAAAACTGGTAGTACAAATCATGAGCGTCTAAGATTTAGAATTTACAAAGCTGGTATGAAATAAAGTACATCATCTGTTTGAAATATACATGAACATATCTTTCATAAGTCTAGAGCGACCGTGAACAAGAGGCGGCTATAACCAGAACACAGGTATATCTTCAAATCCAACTCCCGTCGAACACAGTAACATCAGAATCCAACATCTGCACGCAAGGTACAGAAGTGTAGTATGAGTACAACCGACCCAATATACTCAATAAGTAACAAACCTAACCTTAAGTTGAAAGTAGTGACGAGGTGGAACAGAGGTCGGAGTCCAACACCAATAGCCAACGACAAGTCATAACAACATAATAATAATGGTACAATAAACATACGCAAATATAAGATGCTCAAGTCGTTCGCAGTTCCGAAAAAATAAGCATGTTTTTCTAGTATATCAGTGAAAACCCAATTCTTTTACCGAAATCACCAAAGCATGAGTAGGTTTGTAAAACCTGTGATATTTCCCAAAACTTTTCAACAATAATAAAGATGTTTCATTTTTAAGATAGCATGAGGAAAGTACATCTCTATGCCTACACGTCAAGATGCAGGTGAAATCATGAATGTCACCGAAACCAGGTAGCAGAAAGAAATGCATATCTATGCATGTATCTCAAGAGTACGCATGTCAACTGCAATGTATCTCAGTGATAAACTCATGTACTCACACTCTCAAACTACTCAATCTCACTACCTCATACTTTCCACTTATCATGCTCAATCACTCAGTACTGTATATGGCCAATTCAACCCAGGGAAGATCCATGCCCAATCAACTGACAGTCAGTCACTTAGTACTGTATAAGACCAATCCAGTTCAGGGAAAGATCCATCCCCAAATATAAATGATTCGGGCAAGATCCATGCCTAGGGAAGATTCATCCCTAGGTATAATTCAACTACGCTTACTGGGGGTGTGTACAGACTCCGGAGGGGCTCCTTCAGGATCTATCTGCACGCAAGGTGTAGAAGTATAGTATGAGTACAATCGACCCCATGTACTCAATAAGTAACAAACATAACCTTAGGTTGAAAGTAGTGGCGAACTGAAAAAGAGGTCGGAGTCCAACACTGATAGACAATAACAGTTCATAACAACATAATAATAATGGTACAAGAAACATACGTAGATTTAAGCTTCTCAACTCCTTCGCAGTTCCAAAAAATAGGCATACTTTTCAAGTATATCAGTGAAAACCCAATTCTTTTACCGAAATCACCAAAATATGAGTAGGTTTGTAAAAACTGTGATTTTTCCAAAAACATTTCAACAATAAAAAGATGTTTCATTCTTCATAGCATGAGAAAAGTACATCTTTATACCTACATGTCAGTATGCAGGTGAAATCATGAATGTCACCAAAAACAGATCGCAGAAAGAAATGCATCTCTATGCTTGCATCTTAACTATGCATGTCAAATGCAATGTATCTCAGTGAAGAACTCATGTACTCACACTCTCAGAGTACTCAATTCAGTGCCTCACACTTTCTACTCATCATGCTCAATCACTCGACATGCTCAGTCACTCGGTACTGTATATGGCCAATCTAGCCCAGGGAAGATCCATCAGTCCAAGCGCTAAAATAAGCCAGATCCAGGCATTAATTAATAAAATATGGTACGGCGTGCAGCCCAATCACATAAACATCACTCACAAACAGTCCCTCGACCTCACTCAGTTATCAGACTCTCCAGTCTCTCGGGCTCACAATGTCATGAAAATCAGCCCAAAATTATGATATGATGTATCAATAAGTAGAAACAGAGACTGAGATATGATATGCAATGAATGAACATGATTGAGTACGAAATTACAAATTAAACATATAATTCGACATTAGAAATGACCTCAGTGGTTCCCAATAATACCGACATTTGCCTAAGCATGATTTCTTACATGAGTCCCAGCTCAGTTTTTCCAACACATGAAAAACACATGAAAAATATAAGTCAATTGACTACACAGCTCTACGAAATCGACCGAGTCTCAATTCCTATGGTGCACACCCACACGCCCGTCACCTAGAATATGCGTCACCTCCAAATAAATCACATAACACGTATAATCAGGGTTCATACCTTCAGCTCCAAGTTTAGAAGTGTTACTTACCTCGAATAAGCGAAATCTAATACCAAGCAAGTCAAGCGATGCTCCAAAAATGCTATCCCGCTTGTACCAACCTCCAAACGGCTCGAAACTAGCCAAAAGAAACTCAAATACATCAATTAATGCCTAAGGAAACAATTCCAATGATAAAGGTCTAATTCTTAATCAAACGCCCAAAATCAACCAAAAAGTCAAACCCGGACTCGCATCTCGGAACCTGATCAAACTTATAAAATCCGATAACCCATTCAATTACGAGTCCAACCATACTAGTTTCACCCAAATCCGACTCTGAATCGATGTTCAAAACCCAAGAATTTGCTCTATGAAACTTTAGTAAAAAACCCCCAATTTCTCTTTAAAATTCATCAACCAAATACCAAAAATAAAGATAGATTCATGAAATAAAATCAAAACCTAGTGTAGAACACTTACCCCAATCCTTGTGATAAAAATTGCTTCAAAAGTCATCTCAATCCGAGTCACACATCTCAAAATATGATAAAAGAACCAAAACCTTGATTTTTATAGCTTTTGGCCAGCAGAATCCGCATATGCTGTCACAATGTCGCATTTGCGAACACATTTCGCTTCTGCAAAGAAATCTCTGAACCAACAACCACCACTTTTTCCATCCAGTACCCGCTTTTGCGATCGCGCTCCTACGCACACTAAACCGCATCTGCGGTCACGCAGATGTGCCCATGCACCCACACTTGCGACCATCACGCCCAACTGTCCCTACCCGCTTTTGCGATGGGTTGCTCGCTTCTGTGGAGTTGCTTCTGTGAGCTCCTAATTTTTGACCATATTTGAGTTTTTATCACTTATTTGTATTTAGTATTTTCTAAGTTTAATCTTGATATTTTAACTTTTATATTATTTTATTAGTATATTTTATTAGATAATATATAATATTTTTAACAAAGTCTATTACATAAAGGGCGGAAAAATTTATTTTAAATTATGGACTAAATCTAATAAAATTGCTTTCTACTTTTCCTATACTATTTCCTTGTCACATCAACCACCTACTACATTATTCACTTGTCACATCCACCCCTTTTCCCATCATTCGTTTTCAACACTCCTCTCATCTTTTCTTATTATATGTACACACGTGAGGAAGAAAAGAGGATATAAAAAACAGAGGGGAAGATAGATCTGGAAAAAGAGAGAAAAAATGAGAGAGCTAGGGGAAAGAGAGAACGGACAGATAGTGAGAGAAAGAGAGGGGAGTTGAAAGCCAGAAACAGAGAGGGTAACATAGTAAAGAACAGAGGACGGTGTCCAAATCTTTGATTTTCCAAGTCCAGATTAAAGAAAAATTAAACAAAAATATTTTCCCCATTTTATTATTGAAATAGTTTGAGATTCAGAGTTAGAGTTTGATTTTTTTTTATCGAAGTTCATTGTTTGAGCTCGTTTGGAGTTGCAATCCGTGTTTGGTTTGGAGGTCCGTTGAGGATCGAAATTTTATTTTAGCTGCTGATTCGGGGTATCGTTTGAAGTTAAGTCCGTGGTTCGCAGTCCGAGTTCCTGATGCGGTTTCATTTTACGGTCGGATTTAGTTCGCCGTAGTTTGCTATAACCGAGTTCTTGTTAATCACCCGGCTAAAAATATTTTCGTTAATCCGAGTTCAGAGATTGTTTTAGCTCCACTTGAGGTCCATTCTTTCCTCTTTCCTTTGCTCTTGTCATTTTTTTTTAGAATTATCTCATAGGATTTGTCTGTCTTTGCTTCCTTTAATTAATCTCCATGGATGAATAACTGTTGTGGTATGTTTGTTGATTGACATGAATTAGTCTAGTTATTGCTTTTTATTAAATTAGTGGTTGAATTTGATTTTCAGTGTTAGCACGCCAAACTAAAATGAGACTACTAATCCTTAAGAACTCCACTTCGATTTTATTGACTTTGGAATAGTAAATTGGGTTGTGGGGTCAGTATTTGAAAAGATGAGAATTTGTTAATTTAAATTAAATAAAATCTAGGCTTTGGTCATAGTTCATGCTTATAATTGGGCTTAATACTAAGTTTAATTATATTTTATTCGTTTGGACCGCTAGTAGCATGTTTCGGCCAACCACGCTTGGGTAGGCAAATTTTTAAGACGTTTATATTTTAGTTTTGAGGTGAGAGGTCGTCGCCTTGGTTTATTATTTTATTCGGAGAATGCCTCGAGGATTTTGTATATATTTTATCCGGGGTATGTCCCGTAGTGAATGTAATAAGAGGTTGTGATGAACACAGTTAGAGTGCTTTAGGCGCACTTTTTAATTAATCGCGATTATGTATACGTTCGCGTGACATAATTGTGATTTTCAAAATTAAAATCGCAGTATGCGTTCGTGCAACTTTGGGCAAAACAATCTTAATATTAATAAAACGCTAATAATTTTGTACACATACGCGTGACATGATTTTGGCACAATAAACAAAACGGATTCACACGCGTGATTTGTTTCAAAGATAATATTTTGATGATTAAAAGAAGACAGATAAAACATGGAAACCAATAAATCACAGTCTATCCAAAATAATATAAGCCAAATGTAGTCAATAAAGCGATCGTGCTAGAATCACGAGACTCGGGGAATGCCTTACACCTTCTCCCCGGTCAACAAAATTCCTTACCCGGACTTTGTTTTCGCAGACCAATAATAATATAGTCAAACCTTCCTTTGACTAGGGATTCAAATAAAAGGTGACTTGGAACACCCAAAAACTCAATTCCAAGTGGCGACTCTGAAAATAAAATAATCCCTACTCAAGTTTTTCACTTTAATTGGAAAAACTCTTTAACCCACAATCCATAAAATAAAACACATAATATCTTATTGGGGGTAGAAAAGGGGTGTGACAGCTTCTACGACCAAGTTCCATAGAAGCGGTTGCACCAGCAACCCAAAAATTCCAGCAGCTTCAACAAGGCTTCAATCGATCCGAACCCGCACCGAAACATATCAAATCAACTTGGGATGAACTCAAATTTTGCACACAAGTCCAAAATAATATAACAAAATTATTCCAATTCCCGGAACCACAATCCGAATCCGATATCATCAATGTCAACTTGTCACGATCCAAACTCCTAACCTGTCATGATGGCGCATATCTCAATACTAGGCAAGCCGACAACCTCAATAAATCATAATATTTGAATTTTATAAAAAATCTCGCAAATTACTGACATAAAATACATTTTCAAAATTCGGTGTCACTCAGTACATGAGCACCTAAATGATTACAAGGTCTGACTGATAAAAACATTTTTTGAAAAATATAGAAAACTACAATAACTGAAAAAAAAAGAGTCAAGGTTTGCGGACGCCAAGCAGCTACCTCAATAGTATCCACAGATAAATCTCCGAAAAACTAACAAGCGTCGTATCCATAGGTACCTCGATCTGCACACGAGGTGCAGGGTGTAGTATGAGTACAACTAACTCAGCAAGTAACAATACTAAATAAAAAATTAAAAGTAGTGACGAGCTTCACAGTTGATTCCAATTACAGTAATTTCCAACATAATAATGTAGGCATGCTTTCAAGTTCAACATTTAAGGCCAAACTAGTAATATCATGTCAAGTTCAATTGAAACATAAGATAATATCTCTCAGAAATTTCCAAACAGTGATATATGATAGCTGAAGTGCAACAATAATGAAATCAAATGCATCCTCTCATGACCATAGTCACTCAGCCATTCCATTCACTCAGCACTCGCACTCAGTAGGTACCTGCGCTCATTGGGGGTATGTACAGACTTCGGAGGGGCTTCTTCAGCCTAAGCGCTAAATTTCGCAAGGACAACTCACGTGCTATAGTATCAATATCTAGAT
The DNA here is from genome assembly GCF_000390325.3 of Nicotiana tomentosiformis. Classification (NCBI taxonomy): domain Eukaryota; kingdom Viridiplantae; phylum Streptophyta; class Magnoliopsida; order Solanales; family Solanaceae; genus Nicotiana; species Nicotiana tomentosiformis. Next base: position 82,341,878 of record NC_090822.1, on the reverse strand, counting down.
CTGCACGGACAACTCACGTGTCACAGTATGATATCTGGATCAGGACAGACAACTCACGTGCTGCACGGATAACTCACATGCTATAGTATAATATATGGATCTGCACGGACAACTCACGTGATATAGTATAATGTCTCATAATCAGGCCCACGACCTCACTCAGTCATAGATCTCTCTAGTCTCTCGGGCTCTCAATAATCATGAAATCAACCCAAACAACATTGATATCATGCATCAATAATGAACAATAGACACTGAAATAAAATAAACAAGTAAATTGTGACTGAGTATAAAAAAAATAATTAAGCAGATAGTTCAATATGTACACGACCTTTGTGAGTCCTTATAGTGCCAACACATAATCTAAACATGATTTGTGGTTTAATTTATCTATTACATAGAGAATGTACATATAACAACAGGTTATTCAATTACACAGTTCCATGGAATTTGACAAAGTCACAATTCCTACGGTGCACGCCCACACGCCCGTCACCTAGCATGTGCGTCACCTTAAAACCGATAACATAACACATAATTTGGGATTTCATACCCTCAAGATCAAATTTAGAACTGTTACTTACCTAAATCCGAGTAATTCTTTATTCCAATAAGCCTTTGCCTCGCGAATCGGCCTCCGAACACCTCGAATCTAGTCAAAATTAATTCGATTCAATCAATTCAAATTATAGGAATTAAGTTCATATGAAAATAATAATTTTCCAACAAAATCTGAAATTACACTCAAAATCGCTCGTGGGGACCACATCTCGGAACCCAACAAAGCTATAAAATATGAACGCCCATTCAGCCACAAGTCCAACCATATAAATTTTACCAAATTACGACATCAACTCGGCCCTCAAATCTCCAATTAAAGTCTTTGAAGATTTCTACCATTTTCAACCCAATCTTTACCCATTTGAACTCAATAATCTTTCCACAAACCTTATTGGTACGTATATGTATAAATGATACTCTTACACCCAAGAATCATACTCTTAATCTCCCATAGTTTACCCCAAAATCGAAATTGAAGAACTGGGGGAAGAAGTTCTTACCTCTTTGAAGCCCTAGCAAGATCTTTGTGAAATCTTCAAACCTTGAACAAGAATTGATGGACAAATGGTTTGGTCTTCACTTTCTCTCTCTAAGATGCTCTCACCTCTCTCTAAAATATCAGATGAAACCCTTAAAAATGACCTCTAATAGTGTTTTATAAGAATATGGTCGGGTTTATAAAATCAGAAAAATAAAGCCCCGAAACACACCGTGCGGTCGCATATGCGACTGCATATTGGGTCGCATAAAAGGCCCTCCAGAACTGGGCATTTTTTGCCTTGGTGTGCGGTCACTATGCAGCCTGCAGACCTATTCTGCGGTTGCATAATATACCGCAAAACAGTTCTGCGGTCGCATAATTATCGACCGCAGACTTACACTCGCCCTGTCCAGGTTCTGATTTCACTCTGCGTCCATTATGCGGTCCGCAGAGTGATTCAACGACCGTATAGTGGGCCGCAGAAATGACCTTTTTCTGCAAAATATTTCCTTTACTTATCGGCGCATTGTTCAACATTTATACTAATTGATCTACCTCGGCACCACAAAACATTAATTTCCTTAGCAAAAATTCTCCGGGGTCGTTACACATAAGTCAATATCCGGTCAACCTTTTCAACTTAAGTTCTAAATCTTATAACTAAGTGTTCCAAATCATTCCAAAACCTCACCGGACCCGAACCAATTACCCCGACAAGTCAAATAACAACAATAAAGCACAATTTGAGCAGTAAATGAAAAAATAAGAGTTTTAATACCCAAAACTACCGGCCGGGTCATTACAGAATTTTCGGTCAAACTTATGAACTTGCCAATTCTTCAAGTGTCCAATTTTCGCCAATTGGTGCCGAATCCTTCTAGAAATATCCAAATACAAATCTGGGCATACGCCGAAGTCCAAAATCACCATCCGAACATAACAGAACCATCAAAACTTCGTTCCGAGGTCAAATTTAAAAAGGCAAACTTTGTCAACTTTTCCAACTTATAGCTTAAATCATGAAATTCATTCTTCCAAATCGTCTCCGATTAACTTGAAAACCAAAGCCGACGATTCGCACAAGTCATAATACATCATACGGAGCTACTCATGCACTCAAACTAGCGAGCGAAGTGCAAATGCTCAAAACGACCAATCGGGTCGTTACATACTGTTTTCAAGTTTTGATTAAGATTCAAATCCTTAAAGGTCTCAATGCAATATATGTCATAGATTCTCATGGTTCTTGTTATGGATCTTATGGTCATGGGCTTCACTGTCCTAGCCCAAAACCAAGTCATGTATTATCTGGAGAAATTGGCACTAAACCAAAAAAACCTACTTCCCTGATTATTCTCTACCTATAACCCTTCTTTACCTCTCTTTGTGGTCTCCCTATCCCTTTCTCCTCCCAATTCCACCACAAAATTGCCGAAAACTGCCACTTGATAGCCTTCACTGCCTCCCATACTCACCTATCTCTTCTGTCTCTTTTAACTCTTGTCGTTCTTGTTCAGGCAAGACTTTGACACAAAAGAGAATCCGTCAAGAATCAAAAAGTCCAAGTCCACAAATGGATGAATTCATCCCCCATGTAAAAAACAAATTGTTTCTTATTGTTAGACTACGATCCTTGGGTCGTTTCAAGTTTGAATTGAATAGTTAGTATGGTTTTCTTTTTCCACATTCAATTATGACTTTACTCCGTCTCAAATTTGCAGTCATAATTACCTTTTCATGAGTCAATTGACAATTGATCAGGTAAAATGAAGCATAAAAAATTCTTTTGTAATAATGACAATTCGAAAATTACAGAGAAAATTAGTTGAGGCTATTCCAAATCATGAACTTATTATTTCAAGTCAAAAGATTTTTATATGTTCCTCAAGGCCACATCTGGACTGGATTTATATGTTTCTGCCAAGGGAAGGAAGGTAAGTGCACTATATCACTATGTATCTCAATGTTAGTGGGCTGCTACTTTTTGAAGACCATAAAGGAGGAGAAATTGGCATACAAAGAAGGAAAATAAATTTTAGCATATATATATTTGTGTATATTTACAAGAGATTATGTGTTATATAATGAAATATACAAAGAAGAAAAATATTTTTTTGTGATATACATTTTGGTATAAACATTATTTTTGATGTATTATACATGGTGATATACAAAATAATATAATTCTTTTTCTGTTATACATTTAGATATATTTAAAGAAGAAAAATAAAATTTTAATATATATTATGATATAAATAAAAAAAAAAGTTTTGATATACACAATTATTGTTGTGATATATATTTATTGGCTATTTGGTGCCAACATTTTAGGGTTTTTTTCTGCCAATTATGTGGGTACGTTGTCACATTGTATCAAAACTCCTATTATCTGCCTAAGGTGTTATATGCACCCCTTTTTCCGTCGAGTATTACATTCACATGAATTTGTTGGGCCTGCCATGCCCTCAATCAGTGGTTGAAGTTCTTGTTTATGTGGCATGCCACATCAGGGCGGAAGGAGAGCATAAGCTATGGGTTCCAGACGAATTCAATAGTTTTTCCTTAAATTCTGTATTTGTATTAGAAAATATAGAAAATATGTATAAATATCAAATAGTAAATCCAATAATTAAGACGAACTATGAGTTAAGTGACGAACTCAAAACCCATATATAAACTTTAAATTCTAGTTCCGCATTTGGTCACACCATTTGTCCATATCGAGTATATACAAGTCCACGTTTCATTCCACATCAACCGTCAAATATGGTCTATCCGTGTAGCTAATGCGAAGCACCGCTACCCATTTCACCTAATTAACGTATTTAATTTTTTGTAATTATAATTGCCTTTACAAGACGATTACATACTTATACAACCTATAAAATCATGAAGATATATTTAAGCGTTTATTTGACTCACAGTTACCATCAAGTCTGGGCCTTCTTGTTGTAGCGTTCTTATCCCTTATTTTGTCCTACGACTAATTCAGAAATCAACCAAACGTTTTTCAAACTCAAATTAACTTTCAACACAATCCAACGTAAATAAAATCAAGCATATGTAATTAAAGCATCAATCCAAGAACAAGGACACAAAGAAGTACATATAACGAGTTGGATATTGTATTACATAGAATTACATAGACAATCCTTTGAAGCGGGTTTGTCCTTTACAATCATCTCTTTTAATTTATTTTTGACACTAACGATCATTTTTTATGAGTAAACAGGTATCTATTTAAGACTAATTTAAATCTTTATTCATTGGCATTAATGTTATTGTTAGGACCATACAAAATCGGTTGCCGACAAACTTGCAAGATACAGGAGCAATTTGGATATTTTTGAGAGCTAAATTTATATTGTCATCTACCACCTCTTGTAATTTCTGCTTTTGAACAAGTCTGGGTTACTCGCTTACTGTCTTGGTACTATTATCAAGGTTGGTAAAGTTATGTAATAATTTTTCCGTTTCAATTTATACGGTGGTATTTGATTAGATATGAGATTTATGAAGAAAAACAAAAATATTTAAAACTTATAGTTTAAAACAAGACATAAAAATTTATGTGGTTATAAATCATCTCATTATAATAATAAAACAGCCGTGCACTCGCCAAAATAGGAGTGAGTAAAAGAGTAGACTTGGGATTCTGAAAAAAAAAATGAAAAAGAGTTGGCTTGGATTCTGTAAAAGAGGGAAAAAGAGTAGAAAAGAGTTGGCTTGGACAATTTTCTTTAGAATTGAAACAGAAGTTTTAAGCCTTACACCCATTTTTACCATTTTTGTTAAAAAGATGGACAAATTAATTGGTAAAAGCAGCAATTGGTTAAAGTTAGTCTTAGCTAGAATAATGAAAAGGTCTCGTTTCTGCAGATCTTCGTGTGTAATTTCCCTTGATAAAAGAGAACCACCTATGAGAGAGAAACAGACTGTGTCTTTTCTGCTTCTTGTGTTGTGTGTGATTTTGTAGCTGAGAAGGACAAATGCCTAATTTTAACCATTCAACAGTGGCACTGAAAACATGGCAACCTTCCTTTGTTGAAGCATTTAATATGAACCGAACTATAAAAATCTCCAACTTCCTACCAAGAGAGAAGTGTAGCTCCTTTTACCCTCTTTTGTTGAGAAAGGTAAAAGGATTTGTACTTGTCAAATGCTATATATACCTTTGTAAAAGATCACTACTCCATCCGCTGCATTTCTTTAAGTGATTTTTTGATATATTTTTTTTTGTGGTATACAATATTTTTTTTTTCCCAGATATCAAGAAATTAACTTCTTCTTTTCAAAGTAGTCGTTGGAGTAAAACTCCTAGGAGTAGTTTGTTATATTTTCAATGAACAAATTAAGGTTAATAAGGATAATTTTATTGTTAATTAATGTTAAAAGATGAATTTCTTAATATGTGTGAAAAGAACAAAAAATAAATCAGTTAAAAAGGACCGGAGGGAGTAGTAAGTTATAATACAAAAGATACAGAGACTTCTCTTTCCAAAATTTGTTAAATTGGTTTTTGTATAAAAGAAATTTTTAATTAAACATAAAGTAAACTAAATGTTGAGAGTTATTTTTACATAGCGCGAAGTGAAGTGCTCATCATTTGTTACTGAGCTGATCTGTTGTGAAGCGGTCACATAAGCAACGAGACTAGAGCGCTAGTTCAAATTTTGTACTTCATAGGGGTTCATTTTTTCTTCTGAACTGAGCAACAGTACATGCCAAGAGAAGTACTAATATCAAACACCACAACTTTTATTACGGCCATATATTGCCTCATTTACTATACATAGTTTAAATATGTCCAATACTGAAATTAATTATTTTTTCTCTTTTAATATTTTCTATTAAAATAATTTCAAGTACAAGGAAAGGTTTATAACAATGTAACAAGCTCGGTCTATGAGTGATATTATCTGTTTTGGTCTAGAATCGCAGAACTTATCACTAGTGAGCTGAGCTTTTATACATGGTTCAAGAGCCACTTCGCATGCTATTTAGGAAGGGCAAGTTTCATAACTAGACAATATTAAATAAAATATAATATATATGTAGCAGTAAACCAAATATTTCATATTTGGCCAAAGGAAATTTACGTTCAGTAATTAACTATCCAAAAATTGACCTTTAACAGAGAATCACATCCAATTATTGTTCCAAAAATCTCTCTGAAGAATCATGAATTGAGTAAAAATAGACTCAAAGTAATTACCTTCCTTCAAGGGACTTTTATTTTATTAATTAAGGCAAAAAAATATAAATTTCATTCAAAAACTCTACAAAACTCTAAAAATATTAGTAGAATATAATGTGTATATAATATATATATATATTATATAAAAATATATAAAAATACATGTGATGCACTTAAAATACACATTATATACTACATATATATTTTTGTATAGTATATAAATATACATGTGATGCACATAAAATACATATTATATATTAATAATATACACAATATACATGTGATGCACATAAAATACATATTATATATTAATAATATATATATGTGTATTTTAAGTGCATCACATGTATTTTTATATATTATACTTAATATATAGTAATATATAATGTGTATAAGGAACTAAGATATTTAATATCCAGAGATTTAAATATTTAAAAAAGAAATAATAAGAAGATGAATCATCAATGAATTGAGAGATGGTAGAATTGAGAACTTTTTTGAGAAATTACGATAACTTTATGAGAGAGGGACAAGGTATCAAATAAAGAACATTGACATAATTAATGTAAGGATAGAAACGAATTTCTTGTTTTGAGGGGCAATAGATTTTTTAAATAACCACATAATCTTTCAATCCTGCTAAAAAGGTAAAAAAAATCTATCATATTTCTAATAAACAAAAAATGCTACTATTTATGAAAATAATCTTCAAATAGGAAGCAATCGTGTAAAAATCTCATTTAGGAATGGTGAGAAAACCTAGCTTTTAACTGATTTTAGACAAAATAAGTTTCACATATTTGATACGACGGTGGAACAAACTTTAGTGAGGATATTAAATCCCTTCGGCACCTAGACCTAGCCTACGACTAATATTGTTTGTTTCATGCCAAATTAAAGCTCACACAGTTTTAAAATACGTAAGTCTAAAACTTGCTTCTTTATATATTCAATATCTCTCCCATATTTTATTGACGTAAAATTTGTACACGGCGTCACAATCAAATGAAAAGGAAAATTTTAGTTGAGAATATTTAGAGTATGTATAAGACATGAACTTCCTTACAATGATAGATAAGGAATTAGGTAAACATTGTCACCACCAGCCCATAACCAAACACTCATATGTAGATCTAACAGGTTTGATTAAGGCAGGGGTGGCTATTGGTCCTACCGTTCATCATACATCCTACAATACTGTTATGTGATAATATCTATCATGTCTTTCTTGTTCAAACCAAACGAGCCTAACACATGATTAATTAACAAAATTAAAGTTAGACCATCAGCTGAAAGTATGGATCTCTAAGTAAGATCACGATCAAAGAGCTTAACAAAATATAGTTGTTCTATCTTTTTTTCTTTTTACATTGTTTAATAACGGAAGAGGGAAGGATGGAAGAAGTGAATTAGTCTTTAATTGTATTAAAAGCTTTATAGAAGCATATTTATATTTAAGTTATATATACTGATCGTTTAAAGGTCTTTTATATAGTTTAGACTGTGTGATAACAAGTTAATTATTTTTCACATGGTTAGTAATTAACTCTTTATTATCGATATGCGACTTAATTGTGTAATTATCTTTTAAAACATTAGTGTATAGAATCCCCAGTGTTGGGTGACATTTAAAGGAATAAAGCACGTGCTTAATTCGAAGGAAAAGCTGCCTATTGCTTATATACCTTATGAAACATTAATATCTTAGCTTGTTGGCTTTCTGTATGAATTTAGAAAAATTAGGTGAAGAGGATGCTATGATAGATTTTATTTGCTCGTTACAAAATTGTGCAAAATTTGCAACTGAAAAACATATCATATTCTAGTATCCATCACCAATTTATTAGCGCTTGGTTTTGCTATGAATAAAGAAGTTCACTTGTCGGATTAAAAATAAAACTATTGCTCTTTGCTCATCGTTCTTTAACCTTTCAAAACTTGTGAAGGCAAAGTTTCTATTTGAAACTGGCAAAATACAAAATGAACGTCATGTTTCCAAAAATATAATCTCGTTGCAGATCTGGTTATCACTACTGCCATCCTGAAAAGCTAAAAGTCATTTTTCGTACGTCGTTTCATTCAAAAAGTTTCAACCAAGAAAAGAAGAGAGAAATTAAAACTTGTACATCATTGTTTTACCAATTGTTTTCCAAAGTTGTACACATACACCATAATATAAAATCTGCCATATAAGTTAAATTATACTATACAAAACTGAGATGTGCCACGCCCTACTGTTCATACTGTTATCATCCCTTTATTGCATAAAAAATGTTTGAATGATTCAAGGAGTCTTATTCAAAAAGAAACACATACTGATAATCTTCTTTATAAAAGAAAAAAGGTAGAAGCCTACATTTTACTGCATGAGAAAGACAGTGAAACACAGATATACCAACAAAAAAAAAGGCCTAACCAACACACTGCTATTTTTCTCATTAATTAATGCTCTCCTTCAGCTTCAGTTGTTGCAGAAGACATGTAACTCATAGCTGGAGAAGACTCATCAGTTTCTTGAAACTTATTCTTGCAAGCATGGCAAGTGATTTCCAAGATTGAAGAGCTTATTCTCTTTGTAGCTTCCTCTTTCAAATTTTGAGCTCTTTCAATTTCAGCTTGTGCTTGTTGTCTGATTCTCTTTGCATTAGCAAATTCCAACTCTGCGAATTCAATTTGCCTCTTTGCTTGTCTTCTTGCTTCCTCAGCATAAGCCTTTTCAGCCATTGCCAAATTCAGTTCCTTGTGATCTTTTGACACCAATATTGAATCTCTAGTAGATGATCCAATTGACAATTTCAAATGGGGTGCTTGATTTTCATGATCACTGGTTCTTGAGGGACATGCAATTGAAGATGGTAAAAGGCGAAGTTCCAAATTATGCTGCTGATCATTATTATTACTACTAGGGAATTCGTTGTGCTGATCAGAATTATTAGGCAGAGGCATTATTGTCAATCTTGGTAAATTAGGGGCAATGCTGCTGAAATTTGTATCACTTGAAGGGCTAGTGCTTGAAGCAGTTCTTGAAGAACAACCAGCTTGCAATGGTTGCAAATCTGGCCTAGTACTACTACTACTCCTTACAGTGCAAGTATCTTGGTGCTCAATAAAACTCTCCACTCTGCAAGGTCAAATGACAAGGATTAATATTAGTGTCAAGACTTGTTTATCTCGTATTTTGTTATGATGCATATTAATTAATAGGAGTAATAGTATAACAAACTTTTTGACCAAAATGACAAGGATTAATTAGCTTGTGAGGCAGAAGAAACCATCAATAATTTGGTATCTTGATCTTTGCACAAAGCTAGCTAGCTAGCTAGGGGTAGTAACTGGCCAAGATAAAAACAAAAGAGGCTACTTCTTGTAGGGTTACCTAAGAAAAGCAAAAAGAAAGTACAAGGGACAGAATTTTGAACAAAAAAAACTATTTTCAGAGATGATTTTGTTAGTCATACTAATATTAAATTGAATAAGAATGTGAAAGTCAATTAATACGTAGCACAAAGAAAGATGCACATTGTGTTCTTAACAATGAATATTTAATTTTCTTTTTTTTTTAAAATTGAAGTATTTATGGGAAGTAGTGAACCCCTGGCCTGTGTATCGCTTCCATTGGCTGCTTGCTAGTTGTTATTAGGGTATTGGAATTTGTAACAGGATTAAGGAATGTATGTTTGTCTACCTCTTCGATCTCCACAAGGATTATGACAAAACTCAAAGAGAAGTTAAAGACTTTGTAAAAGATGACTAAAGAAAAGGTAAAAATTAATTTCCATGAAAGCCACAAGGTCCATAATGCGAAATCGTTAACACTCTTCAAAAATAAAATATTGCTGGGTAGGATTTTTCAAAAGTATTCATATAGTTTAAAAGATCCAACATGAGTACCACAAAATTTTTGAAGAATTGCACGACACAGGTTAAGAGTATCTTGGAACTCTGGAATATGCCAGCGTAAAGAATATCTAGAATTTCGCTCTAGTTTCATGAAACTCACAAGATGTTCAGAAATGCAATAAATAAAACAAAATAAACCTATTTAAAAACAGAATGTTGGTACACCTGGAAAATACGCGACCACAGTCACAAGAATGGCCTCTAGTACCACAAGTCTTGAGATGTGCTTTGTAATCAGACTGAACAGCATAAGCTTTAGAACATTTCTCACAAACCCATTGCTTATTATTACTGTGTTTTCTCCTGAAATGTTTCTTTATCCCAACAAGATCTCCAAGGGCATGACATGGATCATGGTGCAAACAAGTTGGCTCTGGACACACAAATACCCTTTTCTTAACTTGTGGTGTCTCTCTCTTCACTAACTTCCATGGCACCTTGTGCCTTCTCCTGTGCATCTGAAGGTTTTGGTCCCTTTGAAAACCTTGGTTACAGATCTCACATATATACCTATCTGATTCCAACAGAGTCTTGGGCGAAAGTGAAACCACTTCTGCATCTGGATCTGTGACAATTAACGTATGGAAAATTGTTAACATACTGTCAGTGACACGGAGCCAAAAATTTATGCAAGGGAATTAAAAAATTCCTACAATGTCACAGCTTACTTTGCCACTGTACAAAAAAAATATTTATGTCAAGGGGATTAACAATTTATATATTACAAAAAAACTCGTTTTTTCTCTATTTGTATAGTGTACTTTTTCGACCAAACCCCTAGACTTGCTTATTGGGAAAAAAAAAAAAAAGAAGAGAAGTTGTTAAGGGTTATATACCTGGAGTACCAGCAGGTCTTCTTTTCCTTCTATTAGAAACCCCAGAGTTTTCTGCAGAATTATTGAAAGCTTCAGAAGAGGAAGATGGACCAACGGGTGAAGAAGAAGAGTTGTCCAACATGGGAGAAACTGTATTGGGTATAAAATCTTGTAGATCAAAGGGAAAAGATGAATACTGAGACACTGGTACCCTACTTGTACAGCTTTCTCAAATGGGGGGGGGGGGGGCTTTTTAGGAAGGTGGGTAGTAAGGGAAGTGGGAAACACTTTCTTTTTGAGAAAAATCAGCTTTCTTTTTTAGCTTTTAAGCTTTTTCTATGAACTTTCTTGCAAGGTTTTCATTGATTCTCCACCTTGAGCAGGTAAGGTTGAAGCTAGTCTTCCTCATCTTTTCTTCTTTTACTACTATATGACTTCTAGTTTCTATATAAAAGGTTGAAACAGTGATGAAAGAGAGAACGTGAAGTGGGGTTTTAGCCTTAAGCTGAACCAATTACTTTTGCTTCTTTACTTGAAACTTTGAGCCCACAATCAGACAGAGAATCAAAAGAACATCCCTCACATAAGAAAACAAAGAGTCATTATTCATGACACAATGTAATTTGCATGAATTAATGTTTGGCTTTGGCCCTTTAGAGTAACAAAGGATGAGTTACACGTGATCTCACGTCTTCCTCACGTGGCCTTTAACCCTTTACTTTTCTAAAAAGTGAAAGGTGAAACTTGAAAGTGGTTTAAAAAAGAATTTCCATTGACCAAAGTTTTCCCCTTTTAATGACCCTCAAAGTAAACATGATTAAGCTCTGTAGCAGCTTTTGTGAAAGATGGTGGAAAACGCACGATTAGCAGCTTTGTTAACAAAGTATCAATTATATACCTGCATCTTTAAAAGGAATATTGCTCCTTTATGGAGTTTCAATCTGAGAATTCTTTTTAGTAAAACGGGAATACTTATATTAATATTAGCCTGGTTCAGAAATATTATCATCCATAGTTATTTTTAAGGTATTTTGATCGCCAAATTCAGCCAATTTAGTACAAAATGCTATTCGAATAAGTTCCAAAAATGTGCTCCTTCTCTATCGCCAATAGTCTGGACGCGAGTAATGAACGTGAAACTGCAAATAAGCTAACTTATTTGTGTAGGACTGCTAGGAAGCTTCCTTAGCCAAACGATGAGCCACTTCATTTTTTTGCCTAATATTATGCCTGACCACCAGCTTCTCCTCCTGGAGTTTTAACAACCTGTAATCACAAATGAATGTCATATGTAAGATATCCTTATTTTAATAGTTTTATTTCCTCTATTGCATCAGTTTCAATTTCATGTGGTATGTCGCGCATATGATGTACACGTTGAAATGGTGGAGGAACAACTCAAGACAATATCCCATTCTTTCCGCAATGGCTTTAGACGTGCTAAATATACCAATTTTAATTGTAGCGTCAGAAAGCATATTTAGTTAGGGAAAGTAGTAGCTCGAATACAACTGGCATTCATTGAGTAGTAACGCCATGAATGTTCTAATATGTTTGGATAATTGCGAAAAGTAAAAACCAATGAAGGAGCAGTTAATCGTAAAAAAGTCAACTAATTTGAAGAGATCATGTAACGACCCGGTCGGTCGTTTTGTGTACTTTAAGCCCGTTCCTTTATTTATTGCATCCTCTATGTTATATTGTAGTTATGTGATTTGGCGGGGTGGTTGGCTTGGATTTCAGATGAGTTTCGAAGTGAATTGTGACACTTAGTCCCAATGTTGGAAGCTTCAATTGAAAGAGTTTACCGAAATTTCACATTTATGTAAACGACTCTCGAATGGTATTTTGATGGTTCTTATATCTTCGTATGATGATTTTGGACTTAGGAGCGTGTTCGGATATTGATTTGGAGGCCCGCATGTCGTTTTGGCTTGGATTGGCGAAAGTTAGAAAGTTGAAGGTTTGGAAGGTTGAGAAGTTTGACCGAGAGTTGACTTTATTGATATCGGGGTCGGATTCTGATTTTGAAAGTTGGAATAAGTCAGTTGTGTCATTTATGACTTGTGTGCAAAATTTGAGGTCAATCGGAGTTGATTTGGTATGAATCGACGTTAGTTTTGGAAGTTGAATGTTCATGGATTCAATAGATTTGAATTGGGTTGTGGATCATAGATTCGAATTGAATCCGGAACCATTTGAGACTTGGGAAACAATTTGCCCAACTGAGGATCTGGTGCAATCGCACCTGCGCATTTTGGGCAGCAGGTGCGGCACCGCAGAAGCATCCTGTGAGACGCAGTAACGAGGTTCAAGGGGTTTGGCAGTGGCCACAGATGCAAGGGGATTTCCGCATCTACGCGTGCGCATGTGCGAAGGATGGGTCGTAGATGCGAATAGGGCCAGAATGGCATGGGGTCATAGACGCGGATACTGTCTGCAAAAGCGCCCATATGTCTGCAGGAGCAGAAGTGCATATACGCGTTTGTGTCTACAGAAGCGAATCTGCCAGGGCTTAAGTGGAAGCCGCACCTGCGATGGATTTTTCGCTGGTGCTGAGCCGCATAAGCAACTGTTAGTCCGCATATGCGGAATCACTAGGCTGAAAAGGGGTAAATCGAGGGTTTTCATCTTTTGAGTTAGAGATCTCGGTTTTGGGCAATTTTGGGAGATATTTTAACTCGGATTTGACTATTATACATGAATCCATCATTGTTTTTATCATTAAATAAGTGTTTTGAGTTGGAAAAATTAGAAAATTTTGTGAAAACTTCCTAAGCTATAATTTAAGAATTTGAGCGTCGATTTGAGGTCGGAATTGAATAATTTTAGCATGGTTGGACTCGTTATTGAATGGATATTCGGATTTTGTAAGCGTAGTCGGGTTTCGAGATGCGGACCCGAGGTTGACTTTTTAATTTTCTTTAAAGATTGTAACTTTATTATCCGAAATAGTTTCTTATGGTTTGTATTTATGGTTAAAGTTATTTTTGGCTAGATTCGAGCCATTTGGAGTTGGATATTCACGGAAAAGGCTTACTAGTGGATTGAGTTAGTTAGTTTGAGGTAAGTATGTTGCCTAACTTTGTGGGGGGGGGAGGGAGGGGGAACCATCCCTTAGAATTTTGGCTGATTGTGTTATTTGTGATATGTGGAAGTCGTGTACGCAAGGTGATGAGTGGGTACACGGGCTATATATGCTATTTGACTGTCTTAGGCTATTTGGACTCTTTTCATGCCTTTAATTGAATTGTCATAGCATTTTATATTTTATCATTGTTAGTCTACCCTTACATCTATTAATCTACCCTCACACGCCTTATTTGACATTGTTAACACGTGTTCCACCTTTTACTTGTTATTTGCTCTTATATGCTTTAATTGAAGTCATTGTCTTCCTTAGTATTTATCGCTTCTTTAATTGTTGAATTGTTTACTTGAAGTTGTTGTTTTATTGGAATAGCTTCTTGTTAAGTTATTGGTGTTGAAGTTGTAAAAGTCGTGATCACATTGAGGTAAAGTTGTTAATTATTGAAATACATTCTTGTTGAGCTATTCACTTTCAGTTGCTTTTGTTGAGACTCTTGTACACATAGTGGTTAAGCCATGGGCTATTTGTTGTGGAAATATTTGTATTGTTGATTCTTTTGGCAAGTTGTGGCATATGGGCACTTGTAGTGCGAGTTGTGATTATGTTGTGATATTGATGTGCATGCGGCTACATAAGGATATGGGTTAATGTACTTGAGGCATAAGGTGAGATTTATGTGCGTGTTGCTAGTAAAGGAATTACTTGAAGCCACACGGTGACATAAGATGGTCTACAGTACGTGTAGCTATTTCGGGAAATTATTTTCAAAACTATCTATATGTAAGGCTCATATGGCGGTATAAGGAAAGATTGTGATTGTGATTGTCAAATGAGATTACGAGGCGGTATGTCGGTTGTGATTCTTCTTGTTATCTCTCAGTTACCTCACTTGTATTTGTACGCATTATTTTCTTGATGGTTTTATTATGTGTTTCTTCCTTGTTGCATTTATTCCTTTAAATTCAGTTGTAGTCTATCTTGGTGTATTTTTGTATTGCCTCATTTTTCTCATTTTCGTTCTTAGACTGTATTATACTTGTTCAACTTTTTTTTCTTATCTTAGTAGGTGTCTTGACCTGGCCTCATCACTATTCTACCAAGGTTAGGCTTGATAATTACTGGGAACCGTTGTGGTGTACTCATACTATTCTTATGCACATCTTTTTATGCAGATCCAGGCACCTCATATCATGTTAGACATCAGTGATTTGGCTATTCATCTCGGAGTCTTCAAAGTATATCTATCCGGCGTTCGCAGTCCTCATAGTCATCCTCTAGCCTTATTTTTCTATTGCATACTCTTTATTTAGACAATGATGTATTAGGGATGTTTTATAATATTCGTGTAGAGCTTATGACTCAGTCTCACCAGATTTTGGGAGTTAATGTTAGCAGTATTCTCGAGTTCTATTATGATAGCTAGATGGTTTAAATTTGAAGTTCTATTGTTGTTTCCGCTATTTCTCCTCGCATGTTAGGCTTACCTAGTCTTAGAGACTAGGTGCCATCATGATATTCTACGGTGGGAGATTGAGGTTGTGACAAGTTGGTGTCAGAACTCTAAGTTCATTGGTGTTACGAGTCATAAGCAGGTTTATTAGAGTCTTGCGGATCGGTATAGAGACGTATGTACTATCTTCGAGAGGATATGAAACTGTTAGGAAACTTCACTTCTTTGATTCCTTATCGTGCGAATTTGTTGACTTCAAAATTCTAAATCTTTGTCTTTCTATTCTCTCATAGATGGTGAGGACATGCACCGCTGGATCCGACGATCAGACACCCATGCCCCCTGCTAGAGCCGCGAGAGATCGGGGCAGGGCCAGGATAGAGGCCGAGGAGAGGCACGTAGTGTAGCTAGAGCACCTGCCCGAGCTGCGACACAGGAGAAATCAGTAGCTCCAGTTAGGGGGCAGGCACGTGTTTCCACCCCTGCACTTCAGGAGACGCTCGCACAGTTCTTGACCATGTTTGGTACTCTAGCTTAGGAGGGATGATTTCACTTGCACCAGCAACATCTCGGGCTGGGGGGGGGGGATCTCAAACTCCCGCGGCCCGTATACTAGAGCAGGGGGTCCATGTTGATCAGGTCCCAAAGGTTATACCAATAGAACCTGGTGTACCGGTTCAACCCGAGTTTAGGGCAGCAACATCTGAGGAGGAAGAGCTTAGACTTGAGAGGAACAAGAAGTACCATCCTCCTACTTTTTGTGGCCTAGATATAGAGGATGCATATGGTTTTCTAGAGAAATGCCACCGTTTTCTGTGCACCATGGGTATTGCAGAGACGAGGGGGGATTGCCTTTACTACATTCCAGATGTAAGGAGCTGCGTATCAGTGGTGGCACACTTGCGAAGAGGGTATCCCAGCCGATGCAACTTCACTCACATGGGCTCAGTTTTCAGAGAGGCTCTTGAGAGAGTTTGTTTCCGAGAGCCTTCGGGATGCATGGCGCACGGAGTTTGACCAGCTGCGCAAAGGTACTATGATAGTGTCAGAGTATGCTGTTAGATTCAGTGAGTCATCCGGACATGCACCTGCCTTGCTTTCTACAGTTAGAGAGCGAGTCCGTCGATTCATCGAGAGACTCAACTATGGTATTAAATTCAGCATGGATCGAGAGGTGGAGACCGATACCCCATATTAGCAGGTGGTAGAGTTCACGTGGAGATTGAAGTATATGCATGACCGCGAGAGAGAAGACAGGGAGGCCAAAAGGCCTCGAGGTACTGGAGGATTTAGTAGTAGCCACACTGAAACTAAAGCCCGTCATGGCAGGTATTATGTGAGCACCAGTTCATTCAGCGCTTCCAATTCTTCGTGGTGCTCCGGCTACTTCCAGGTCTCAGGTTTCCTATTATGCACCGCCACTGTCTAGTGCACCTCCTGCACATGGTGCTTTTAGCGGTCAGTCCAACGAACATGTTCATTTAGTTGCTCTACCCGGAGATTGGCAGCTACATCCCATTCAAGGTTCAATTTCTTCAGCGCCCACATGGCCTTGTGCTCTAATTCTACCGGAAGATGACATGCTTTCCCAAATGCCAACCGGTACGGAGACATACCAATTGGAGTCTTGTAAGTTGTTCTATAGGCCCATAAAGCATCGTCAAGTTTCCTTGACCAATCAGTCCGGTTTGCCTTGACAGTCTTGGATAGAATGCTCTTGATCTCCCTGTTGGAGACTTCAACCTATCCACTTGACTGGGGGTGATAAGGGGTTGACACCTTATAATTGACACCATACTTGAAAAGTAAAGTGTCGAAAGATTTGTTGCAAAAATGAGAACCCCCATCACTAATGACACCCATTGGGTGCCGAACCTTGTGAAGATATTTTTCTTTAAGAAAGCCACCACACTCCGTGCCTTATTGTTGGGAAAAGCCACAACTTTAACCCATTTGGAAACATAATCAACAACAACAAGAATATAAGTGTTCCCACATGAACTAACAAATGATCCCATAAAGTCGATGCCCTACACGTCGAAAATATCAATCTCAAGGATGGTGGTGAGAGGCATTTCATTCTTCTTGGAAATTCCACTGGCTCTTTGGCACTCATCACAACGCCTAACGAGCTTGCTAGTGCCTTTGCACAAGGTAGGCCAATAGAACCCACATTTTAGGACCTTTGTAGCAGTTCTCACCCCACCATGGTGACCACCATAGGGAGAGGAATGGCAAGCTTCAAGAATACTCAATTGCTCTTCTTCCGGAACACATCTCTGGATAACACCATCATTGCAAATTTTGAAAAGATATGGCTCGTCCCAATAATAATCCAAGCAGTCCCATTTGAGCTTCTTCCTTTGGTTAGACGAGAGCTCACTCGGGACAAGGATGGTCACAAGAAAGTTAGCCACATCGGCGAACCAAGGTATCCCAGTCAAGGGCACGGAGAGTAGTTGTTCATTAGGAAATGAATCAGTAATCTCGAGGCCATCATGGGGCCTCCCCTCTTCTTCTAAGAGGGACAAGTTGTCCGCCACTTGATTCTCACTCCCTTTTCGGTCTATGATTTCAAAGCCAAACTCTTGTAGAAGAAGAACCCATCTCATTAACCTAGCCTTAGAGTCCCTTTTACTCGTCAAATAATAAAGTGCCACGTGATCGGTGTGCGCAATCACTTTGGTACCCATAAGGTACGGGCGAAACTTTTCTATGGCAAAGACAATGGCCAATAGATCTTTCTCGGTCACCGTATAGTTGACTTGGGCGTCGTTTATTGTTTTGCTTGCATAATAGACTGGATGAAATATCTTGTTGATTCTTTGCCCCAATACCGCTCCTATCGCAACGTCGCTAGCATAACACGTGACCTCAAATGGTAAGCTCCAATTGGGTGCAGTAATGATGGGAGTGGTAGTCAACCTATACTTGAGTAGCTCAAAAGCTTTCATGCTATCATCATTGAACACAAACTTGGCATCTTTTTCCAACAACTTGCACAAGGTATTCACCAATTTTGAGAAATCCTTGATGAACCTACAGACAAGTGAATGTGCTTTTCTCTTGGTCGTTAGGTGCAATGAGAATCTGGTTATATCCAGAATACCCATCCAAAAAGAAATAATAAGCACATGCGGAAAGTCTATCCAACATTTGGTCAAGAAATGGCAATGGAAAATGGTCTTTCCGGGTCACTTTGTTCAGCTTCCTATAATCCATGCATACCCTCCAACCGGTGACAGTTCTTGTGGGGATCAATTCATTTCTATCATTTGTGATCACAGTCATGCCCCCTTATTTGGGACACATTGTACCGGCAAAGTCCATGTACTATCAGAAATGGGGTACGCAACCCCAGCGTCTAGCCACTTGATGATCTCTTTCTTGACTACCTCTTGCATGGCCTCGTTCAACCTCCTTTGATGTTCCACGGAGGATTTGGAATCTTCATTCAATATGATTTTGTGCATGCAAAATGCAGGGCTTATACCCCGAATATTCGCCAATGTCCAACCTATTTCATTCTTCCTTCTTTGAAGCATCGCAAGGGTGGAATCTACCTGCACGTTAGTTAAGCACGAAGAAAGAATAACAGGTAATATGGAACAAGGGCCTAAGAACTCATACCTGAGGTGTGAAGGAAAGGGCTTCAACTCCAATGTGGGTCGCTCCTCGATTAAGGGCTTTTTTGGTGGAGTCTTCCGGTTCTCAAGGTCCAAGGAAAGTTTTTGGGGTCTATATGTGTAGGATCCCATTCCTTGCAAAGCATTTGCATATTCTACCAAGCCTTCCTTATCATCCTCATCATGATTCAACAACACATCTTCCAAATGGTCTTCCACATTAATCATAGCACTTGTGTCACCAACAATCACCTCGGTCACAAGATCCACAAACGAACATACTTCGTTGCTATTAGGCTGTCTCATTGACTTGCACATGTGGACCACAACTTTTTTATCGCCCACCCGGAAGGTGAGCTCCTAAACTTCCAAATCAACTACGGCCTTCCCTGTAGCTAGTAAAGGTCTCCCCAATATGATTGGCAGCTCATAGTCAACCTCACAGTCGAGTATTACAAAATCTGTGGGAAGTATGAATTTGTCGACCCGAACTAGCACATCATCATTTATCCCCAATGGCCTCTTCATTATTCGGTCCGCCACTTGCAACCTCATGGAAGTAGGTCTTGGTTGCCTAATCCCCAATGTCTTGAACACAGAATATGACATCAAATTAATGCTCGCTCCCAAATCACACAAGGCTTTGGCGAAATCAGCACTACCAATAGTGCATGGAATTGTAAAGGCGCTAGGATCTTCTAGCTTTGGATCCATGGAATGCACAATGGAACTCACTTGATGTGTCATTTTGATTGTATCACATTTCATTGACCTCTTCTTTGTTACCAAGTCCTTCTTGAACTTGGCATATCCCGGCATTTGTTCTAGAGCTTCAACCAAAGTCACATTTATGGACAAAAGTTTCATCATATCAATGAATTTCTTGAATTAGTTCTCATTATTTTTCTTTGAGAGCCTTTTAGGATATAGTGGAGGAGGCCTTGGCAAAGAAGCCTTGGCTTTGGGAACTACCGGATCCGGTATGTCTGTCACGTGTTCCCTAGACAAGTTCACATCATCTTGTGTCTCCTCCACGTTTTCATCAATGCCTATCCTCACTTCATAGTTAACATTCTCATCATTTCTTGGCTCATCCTCTTCTTGCACAACCACATCATCATTCATGATCTTTCTTGGATTGGAGGTACTAGCAACTCCACCTTTACCACTTCTTGTAGTCACCGCCATAGCATGGCCCATATTGTTTCCACCCTTTGGGTTTACTACTGTATCACTTGGTAGTGCCCCTTTAGGGCGAGTAATCAAGGCTTGAGAAATTTGACCCATTTGGACTTCCAAGTTCTGGATAGAAGTGTTGTGGGAGGCTATTTGGGCATCATAGTCGGCGTTTCCTTCCATCATTTGCTTGAGCATACTTTCTATCCGTCCCATCTCATTGTTTGAAGAACTTTGCCCTTGTAACGGATATGGAGGCAGGTTGTTGGGTTGTTAATACATCGGGAGCCTTTGAACGCCGGACCCCCGGACCCCCGGTTCCCTTGATTGTTGTTGTTCCAACCCTTTAACATTGCCTCCCCAATTACTATTATTGTTTCTACCCCAATTGGCTTGGTTATTTCCTTGATTCCCTCAATTTTGATTGTTGTTTCCCAATTGTTCGGATTGTTGTTGTTGACACTATTCCAATTCCCTTGGCCTTCGTTGCCCCAATTTTGATTATTTCCCTATGATCTCCACTATTCATGGTAGTGATCATGAAGTTCCTTGTGAAGGTGGATAACATTAGGGTCACCCTGAGGAATGTTGTCCCGACTTTGCCAAGCTGAAGAGGTGTCCACCATCTCATCTAATATTTCACATGCTTCTGAATATGGTGTGTTCATGAAGTTAGCTCCCGCGAGCTGGTTCACCACACGCTGGTTAGTTGTGTTGATACACCTATAAAAGGTCAGTTGGATCATGGCCTCGGTCATATCATTGTTCATACATTCTTTGACCATGGTGCGATATCTTTCCCAAATCTCGTACAATGGGTCATTGGGCTCTTGTTTGAACGCTAAAATTTCATCCCTTAGTATAACCATGTGCCCTGGAGAGAAGAATTTGGCAATGAACTTCTCAGCCAACTCATCCCAAGTCTGGATGGAATGATTGGGAAGTCTCTCTAACCAGTCCAAAGCCTTTCTCCATAGAGAAAAGGGAAATAGCCTTAACCGCAATGCATCCTCAGTGACATTTGTTTTCTTGCTTCCCCAACAAGTATTAACGAACCCTTTGAGGTGCTTGTAGGCATTTTGGTGTGGAGCTCCGATGACAAAACCCCGCTGCTCAAGCAGTGTAAGCATTACGTTGGTAAATTGGAAGTTGCCCGCCCTAATCCGAGGCAAGACTATTGCACTTGCATAGCCCTCATTCGGCAACACCTGGTGCGCTACTCTTTGTGGAGGCGGTCGGCCTCTCCTGTTTACTTGAGGCTCGGGATGAACCTCATCCACTTGATCATCATCTACCTCCTCCCCCAATGGTAAATTTCCAAGGGGCTCATTGTTAAGGGCCATTTTGTACCTAAAAGCAATTGACACACAAAAATTAGAAAAACGGAAGGAAAGAAAAACAAAACACACAAATAGTTAGATATATAGCTAAGGCCGTCTATGTCCCCGACAATAGCACCAAAAATTGATCGGGTCCAAACCTGTACTACTATTGAGTAGCGAAGATGGTCAATGCGGTTTTACCGAACAAGGTCGGGATCAAATCCACGGGGAGTTAATTGATTTGAAATTAGGTTTATATCTAACGAGTAACAAGAATCTAGGGCAAGCTTGATTAATTCGGGGTCGTAATATAGCTATCACACCCAAGTACTCACTCTATACCTCTCGGTAGTTTGAGTAATTTTGCCCAATTTGGCTTTCTCAAGTCCAAATGGGTATTCATGCAAGTCACGTGATATTAGCTCAATTCGGGTATCTCTAGGTTTAACCGTTTAATTGGGGCTATCAATGTCTTGAGTTCACCACAATTCCTTGTTAGCCTAGTTTTCCTAGACTTAGTCCTCTTTCTCAAAAAGAGACTAAGTCATAAAGGCATGGATCAAAGTTTGCAACCACTAATTCTACAATTCTAGTAGCCATAAATATTCAATCCCTAAAATTCAGTACCCATTAAATACCCACACTAGGGTTGGGTCATAACCCTAGGTATGGGTTTAGCTACTCATGGAAATAACAGAAATTAAAGATGAAATAAAGATAAATCCATAATATTAATTTGGGGAATGAAAATCTAATGTTAAAAAGTGAATCTAGTACAAAATTACCCAAAAGGGAACTTCCAGTCGTTTCACGTGTTCCGCAAATACACAACATAACCTAAAAATGACAAAAAGTTCTATTTATACTAAGCTGAATTTTTCGGACAAAAATACACCTACGATGGTTACGCGGCCGCGTAATTTTGACCACAACCGCATTCTTGCTTTTGCGGCCGCGTAATTCTGATCGAGGTCCGGATTCTTCACTTCTGGATCTTGGTTCAGCATGGTTTTGCGGCCGCGTAATTCTGATCGAGGTCTGCGTTCTTCACTTCTGGATCTTGGTTGAGCATGGTTTTGCGGACCACGTAATTTCCATCGCGGTCACGTAGGAGACTTCCGCGGCCGCGTAATCTTGATGTAGACCACACTTCTTATTTTTACTAAAAATGTAAGCTCTTTGAACCTCAGCAACCGTGGTCTGCGTAATTCCAATCGCGGCCGCGCAAGTACTTTTGCGGCCGCACCTTTATGACGCGGTTCGCGTCCATGTTTTAGACCAAAAATCCATCTATTTGAATCTTCCTTTTGCGGACCTCGAAATAGTGCTCGTGGCCGCATTGTAGCTTTCACGGACGCATAATATTTGTGCGGTCCGCGTTTCACACCTTTTGGCCTAGTCTTGATTTTTGTTCAAGTTTTGACTCCTTTATGAGTTGATTATGACTCCTTTGGCTCATTTTGAATAATCCCTGTAAGCAAGCATATTAAATTAGTTTCCGGGAATACCTTCACATATTTTTGGCCCTAAACACAAGTACACGAGAGAATATAATATGTTAAAATCCCTGCTTATCGAGCTCCTCCGTTACGGGTATCAAATAATCGTGCACTTAAATTATCCAACCGGTGTAAGACTTTAGTCATTTCCAACTTATAATTTTTCATAATTGGGTGGTTTAACCATTCAACCATGGATGCTTAGCGGGGATCCTCGTACATGGTGAATAACCAAATTCCAATTGAAATGAAATCTATAGAATAAATTAATGCAATTTAGGAGGAATCAATGAGAGGACATCAATTCAAATCCTGGATTTTTGAATTTAGAGAGATATTGAGAGAGATCAAGAATTCTCACAATTTCTTAGATTCATGGACCCAATTCAATTCAGTGGGATCCTTCATTCATATTTTTTTCCACCAAGAACGGTGGGTCAATTTTAAGAAATTTCATCGTAAATGTGAAATACGTATATAAATAAAAATGAGGGAGAGATAAAAAGGATACAAGGTCAGTCGTAGACTGCCCATGGATTTCTGACTTAGCGCGTCAGCCACAATGTTTTCCTTCCCAAGATGGTACAAAATATCAACATCGTGATCTTTTAACAATTCAAGCCATCTCCGCTATCCCAAAATTAGTTCTTTTTTCTTGAATATGTACTACAAGCTCTTGTGCTCAGTGAATATGTTGACATGAACTCCATATAGATATTGATGCCATATTTTCAAGGAAAATATAATAGCTACTATCTCCAAGTCATTAGTTGGGTAATTCTGCTCGTGTTTCCTTAATTGTCTCGAAGCGCAAGGAACAACTCTCATGTGTTGCATTAAAATACTTTCCAATACCACTCTCAAGGCATCATAATATACAACGTACCCCTCGGGTCATTCAGGAAGAGTTAGAACTGGTGCCGAGATTAACCTGTCCTTTAACTCTTGGAAGCTATTCCCACAAACATCGATCCACCGGAATTTCGCTTCCTTATTCGCCAACTTCGTTAATAGAGTAGCTATAGATGAGAAATTTTTCACAAACCTTCGTTAGTAACCGGCTAAGCACAAGAAGTTGCGTACCTCGATATGAGTTGTATGCCTTTGACAAATATTAACTGCTTTAATATTTTGACTATCGACTTTGATACTCTCACCCGATACTATATGCCAAAGAAAATCCACTGAGTTCAGCTAGAACTCACACTTGGAAAACTTAGCGTACAACTTGTGATCCCGGAGTGTAAGTAGGAACTTTCGCAAATGTTTTGCATGCTCTGCTTCTGATCGAGAATACACCAAATTATCTTCTATGAACACGATCAAGAAGATATCATAAAATGGCATGAACACTCAATTCATCAGATCCATAAAATCCGATGGTGCATTGGTTAGGCCAAATGACATAAAAAGAAATTCGTAATGGCCATATCTGGTCCGAAAAGCTGCCTTCAGAATATCTTCTTCCTTAATTCTTAACTGGTGATACCCATATCTGAGATCAATCGTCGATCCTCGGGAGTGGATACTTGTTCTTAATAGTGAGCTTATTCAGTTGTCAATAATCAATGCACATCCTTAGGGAACCGTCCTTCTTTCGAACAAATAGCACTGGAACTCCCCACAGGAACACCCTAGAGGGCATCAAGAAATACATTGGGGAATTCACTAACAACCGGAATCGATCGAAGGGTGGGAGGCTTTGCCTCTGCATCCCATACTGGTGCCAAATAAAATATATACCCCTTCGAGATCATCTTTCGAGCCTTAAGGTAAAAAAATAAACTTCCCTCTTGGCACTGAGACACCATCCTTCCATTCAATGATGGGTTCTCCTGGAAAATAAAGTGAACAACCTTCATCCCACAATCCATGTTAGCATAACACGAAACCAACTAGTCCACCCCATGATGACATAAAATACCATCGTCTCTAATTCATTCAAATCAGATAAGGATCACATATTGCAACCTCGATATAATCATCTAACTATCACAGACTCACATGTGGGTATGGACACTTCAAACGACTTAAGTAACAATTCGGGCTCCTAAGCACATTTACTAGCAACAAATGGAGAAATATACAACAAAGTGGAACCTGGATCTATCAAAGCATACATATTTATGGAGAACACATATAATATACATGTAACCACATCCAGTGATGACTTCAAGTTCTGTCATTCCGCTAGGGCATATATACAGTTCTGTTATCCACCCGAGTAATGTACTCCATCTCTACCTCTACCCTTTTCCTACTGACGGTTGCATTCCTTTTTCATGAGGGCGTGCTGATGATGAGGAAGTTGATGCAAATCATGTTGGCGACATCATGTTACCCACATTCTTCATTGGGAAAAAATGCATAATATGACTGGGCTGCCCACAAGAATAGCATACGTCTGAACCCTAGTAGAAAATGACAAAATGACTCATACCACATCGACCACAATATGGTGTTGGGGGCCTCATCTCACTAAGGTCTCCACTATATGGTGAGCTCTGCCCTTGGGGGTTCAAACCCTAAAAGGACTATGTGGTCTCATATCGCCGCTAACATTGGGACTGTGTTGTTGCATTAGCAGTCAGAAAAGATGGGTGCCGGGGAAACGGGGTCTGAACTCGCCTCGAGACTCACCCATATCACCTGTAGACCGGGCACTTTTATGTTGGCCCTGATCACGCTCTCGATTAGCTCGTTATTGCCTTTTTCGATCCTCCAAGCTCTGCATATAGGCTTGAATACGAGCAATGTCCATGTTTGGATTCAAAGAAGCAGTGGTACACTCATTCATCAAGTATAGTCCCAAACGACCCACAAATCGATGTACTTTATCGCTTATCTCAGCCACGAACAAAGGAGCATACTTGGACAATGAGTTAAATTACTTGTTGTACCCCCGGACTCTCATGTTACACTACTTCAATCATAAGAATATGTCTTATTCAGCTCGGCATAGCTTAATTGGAAAATACTATTGCAAAAAGGTCTCATAAACTCCCTCCATCCTACTGGTAGAGCAAGTGGTCCTCTAGATTTCTCCCATATTTCATACCAAGTAACATCAATATCGCACAATCTGTATGAGGCAAGCTCTACCGACTCCATATTAGTAACATTCATAACTCGTAAAGTCCGTTGCATCTGATCTAGAAAATTCTGGGGATCTTCGTTTGGATTTGTTCCTGTGAATACCGGGGGATCCAAATTTATGAAAGCTCGAACTCTTGCACTGACCATTCTATTTGAAGTGCAAGGGGCCTGTGGTTGGGCCTGAGAAACTCCTAATTGAGTCAACAACTGCACAACGCTTCTCATAACTAGATCCCGCTCAGGAAAAATCAGGGGATAAATCCAAGGCATGTTGGCTTCTCCTTGCCGTCCCGGGGATATTTGGGATGTCCCTGAAACTTGAGTATCTACCTCATTGCACGGTCCTTGTTGACCCAAAGGGACAGGTGGCACCTGACTGGTACCTTCTACTGCTTCTTCATTCAATTCTGAACAACTGCGTGGCTTCTTATGGTAGGCATTGCTATACACATAAGCATGATGGGGATCAGAAATGAATACTTATGACCCTGCTCTAATGAACGATCTAGATTAGAAGGAAAGGTACTCATCCTAGATATTCCGTAGCCTCTTGTTTATAAGTATGGTTCACGATATACCCATAAATAAGACTCTACTAGATATGACTTGCAGACTCTCTAGGACAAACCTGCTCTGATACCAAGTTTGTCATACCCCAACCTTGGTTGGTGAGACCAACACATGATGCCCGAAGGCCCGTGCGAACCGACATCCATACTTACATATTTAAGATCATGAAATCAGGGCCAACGAGGCCTCCAAGCAAATATACCAGAAATTAAAATGTACATATCTGACCGAGAAAGGAATATTAATATTTCTATAATTTCACAATTGTTACCAACATGGTCATAACCAACCCTTACATACATCAGTATACTAGTCTGCAAACCTCTAAGATCGTTGAGAAATATGCATATATGTACAACTTGATCGGGATAGGGCCACACCGTACTCAAAAATAACTGGAACATACGCTTTGATGCCTATTAACTTCTGAACACCTATTCCGAAGAAGTGGAGAGCAACGACCAACCGCTAAAACGAACATCCTATTGGGGAGGGACGTCACGGGTTTATCTGTACTTGTGGGCATGGACAAAGCGCCCAAAGAAAAAGGGATCAATATGAAAGATGTACTGAGTATGTAAAATAAATATCGTATATAAACCAAAGGCATAACATATGAGATAGAAATGCACAAGTTTACCCTCGATACTGTAGACAAGCACTAGGAGCGTACACTCTTATAACCATGAGTCATGAATCTATGCAAGCTTTTGCAAAATCAAGCAACTCATTTGGGCCATGCATTTATTATAATTTACATATATCATTGTTCAACCACTCGTTGTGGAATACCATCGCATTTAACTCAATACCTGGCCTCATAGAGGATTCAGTCGTCGGTCGTTTTCGGCCTCAGGAGGTCTCAAGAGCGATGGCTATCGCAAATAATATGCAAATTAATGGAGAAAAGCTGGAGGACGTTACCATCATTGAGAAAATACTTCGCTCGATGACAGCAAAGTTCAACTATATCGTTTTCTCCATTGAAGAATCCAAGGACATTGATACTCTTTCTATTGATGAATTGCAAAGTTCTTTGTTGGTTCATGAACAGAAGTTAAATCAACAAGACAAGGAGGAGTTAGGATTGAAGACAACGACTTTCTCAAAAGGAGAAGATCATGAGAAAGGCAAATGGAAGTAAAACACTGGCATCACAAAACGGAGAAGATCAAATCTGGTGATTCTCAAGGAAAAGAGAAAAGGCGTGACAAATCTCAAGTGAAATGCCATCGGTGTCATCGGTATGGACACTATCGCTCAGAGTGTCGTACCAATTTAAATAAATATTATGGCGGAAGGTCTAACTTTGCAGAGACAAAGGCGGAAGAAGAGGTTTCTCTCTTGATGGCATATACTTCTAGAGAAAAAGTTTCTGCTAATTTATGGTATCTTGATACTGGTTGCAACAATCACATGTATGGACACAAAGTGGCGTTCTCAGAATTAGATGAAACTTTTCAAGATACTGTGAAGTTTGGAGATAATTCAGCTGTCTCTATTGTGGGAAAAGGGAAGGTACAAGTCACAACCAAAGACAACTCCGTTCTTACTATCAGTAATGTCTTTTATGTTCCTACTTTAAAGACAAATTTATTGAGTGCTGGACAACTTTTAGAAAAGGGGTATGAGCTTAATATCAAACGTGGAGTTTGTCAAATACGACATTATTATTAGGGGTTAGTTGCTCAAATTAATATGTCGACCAATCCTTTATTTCCTTTATATCTTTGCAACACCACAAAGTCTTATTTTTCTGCAAAAGTGAAGGATGATGCATGGAGGTAGCACTTTCGCTATGGGCATCTGAATTTTAGAAGCTTGAAATCCTTATCTCAGAAAGAGATGGTATTGGGTATGCCGCAATTTGAACCTCCTAACGGAATATGTGAAGAGTGTGTTGTTAGCAAACAACACCGTGAATCATTTCCAACAAGCAAGTCTTGGAGGGCAAAGAAGGTGCTGGAGCTAGTACACTAAGATATTTATGGACCCATAAGTCCTACATCTAAGGGAGGTAGACGATATTTCATCAGTTTCATTGATGATTATAGCAGAAACACATGGGTTTATTTCTTAAAGGAAAAATCATAAGCATTTGAAACTTTTAAGAAGTTTAAAGTGCTTGTTGAAAATGAAGCTGGTTGTAAAATTAAAAGCTTGCGGACTGATCGGGGTGGAGAATACAACTCTGATACCAAATGTTAAAAATTATCAGTAGCATATATGAGAAAGCAACCGACAATGAAAGTACTTAATTGACTTGAGTAATATATCAAATACATCACACACTTTAAATAGAACAAAACTAATAACTGAAGATGTCCATGACTCCTAAATT
The DNA here is from genome assembly GCF_000390325.3 of Nicotiana tomentosiformis. Classification (NCBI taxonomy): domain Eukaryota; kingdom Viridiplantae; phylum Streptophyta; class Magnoliopsida; order Solanales; family Solanaceae; genus Nicotiana; species Nicotiana tomentosiformis. Next base: position 82,312,753 of record NC_090822.1, on the reverse strand, counting down.
GAAGAGGAAACTACTCCACTAACTTGACCATAAACTCCACTAGCACATGTAGCCTAAAGACTAGAAAACTACTAATTTAACTGCTGCCTACATTACATCAGTAAAGAATTAACATATTAACAAATGAGCTAAATGACCTACAAAGCCAAATTGCCAACATTCCTTCCTTTAAACTGAAACATCTTTTAGTTTAATTTGCAAACTCCAATCAAGTCACGTAGCTTTAGGAATGACACTAGCTTCAAGGGCTTTGTGAACATGTCTGCAACCTGCTCCTCACTTCTGCAATAAACAAGGCTGATCTTTGCATCATTTGTGAGATCACGCAAGAAGTGATACTTCACATCTATATGTTTACTCCTTCCGTGTAGAACTGGATTCTTTGAAAGATTAATTGTTGAGGTATTGTCACAACAAATGGGTGTAGGCCCTTCCTTCTTAAAACAAATTTCTTCAAGGATATTTCTCAACCAAATAGCTTGACAAGCACATGATGCTGCAGCTACATACTCCACCTCAGTAGTCAACAAAGTAACAATAGGTTGTTTCTTTGAAGACCAAGAAATAACTCCAGAGCCTAGCATAAAAACATATCCAGATGTACTCTTTCTGTCATCTAGATTTACAGTACCTGGCCTCAGCAGGACTCGAAGTCGTAGGCCCCAACAGGACTCAGTAGCCTCACATCACACATCGCTGCATACACGACATCATAGAGAACTCGGTCTTACTGGGCCTCAGGAGGTCTCGGCTTTACCCGATCTTAGCAAAACTCAGCATAATCAGCCTTGAGAGGAATTGATAACCTCATATCACACATCATCGTACACGGCCATACAAGGGCTCGATAATATCTTATGGCATGTCTCATTATACCCGACTGATGGTTACACAATAGGTTCCGTATCCGACCGTCTATAATGCAACTCGGTAATGTAAAATAGATACATATATACATAAATGAACTCCAGAGTCAATTTCAAAGAAAACTTTAGATTAAACTCAGAAGTCATATTTCTTTTTCCGAACTCAGGGTACTGCCTAGAAACACCTCAAACTTGAAAGAATGCCACCGGTAAGAATAATGTACAAGAACAAAGACCGCATTACTGAGAAGACCTTAGAAATTATTAATCTCACAACACAAAAACCCTTGAAGGAGAGAGAGATACTCATACCAAGTCATGCCAAGAAAAAAAGTTATCCTACAGAACTTACTAAACTTCTATAGTGGTTAACTCTGCCTTCAATGAATCTCCAGAATCAATACAATAAGATAATAGATATTATAGTAACGATTCCAAGCTCCTTCACGCTAGATGGTACGAGATTCGCCTCTAATTTAGCCTTAAATTGTTTCGGAACTCTAGAGAAGGTTTAAGAGCATTTTGGGGGTGGATTAAGATGGGTGATATCTCCTAGAATGAAAAAAAAGAGAGTTGCACTGCCTCTTTATATCCAGTCCGGTCTAGGAAATTCTACCGCCCTGAATGTTAAACGGGTCACCCCACACCGGCTACTGCGTCCGGTGGCATAAGTGGTGCAATCTAGTCAATTTAATCTACCTCTCTGCCTGGTAACATGAGGCCAGATGATTGGTAGTACCAAAACCTTATTAATCCTTAACTCCATATATGGGGAACAATGTGGGGTGTAACAACATGTTACTTACAAAGGAAAGATTACACAGACTACAAGTTCCCATTGATGATTACAAATGTAGCGTGTGTACAGCCAATACGATGGAGACAGATCTTCACTTTTTTTCTACATGTAGTTAGAGTAGAGGCAGAATACAACTAGTAAGAGTAGAGGAAGCAACCAGCATAAGATGGATCAAACGGATGAAGTGGAAGAAGAGGTAGCAACTGCTATTCTGGAAGCAAATATATACTATACATGGCTAGCAAGCAATTGGAAAATATTTAGACATATTGTTGTAAATACAGATTTTGTCATAGTACTGACACAAAGAAAGATAATGAAAGGATAGAGTAGAATACAAGAGAGCTAGGAAATGTTAGAGTATAATACATAGGCTATGTAACTAATTTTTGTTTGTTGGGAGATTCAGAGATTGTAGCATCCTTCCTAGAAGGTGGTTATAATTCTGATTGCTCTAGCTAGTTTGTAATAATCATTGGTTTGTTAATGGTAATATTTCACAGTTATTGTAAAAAACAATTAAAGAAATTTACCTTTTGGTTCAGTTAATAATAATTTGGCTGAACGTGAGTTTTATGTTACACTTCTGTAGTAATATATGATTTTGAAAAGGCATTTAAAAGTATCAGGAAATATTATCTTCTAATCAAAGTCGAACTTAATTAAGATTACATAAAAGAGAGTAGTCAGATGTTAAAGTTTGTAACATGTACGAAATTGTTTATCTTTAAAGATTATATTTTCTAAATATCAAAAGATATTTACAAAAAATAAAAGAGAATAGAATTTAATCTGAGACAGAATAGTGTGTATTGAACAGCAAAAGTTGTGGTTATTTATTGTAACTAGTTTTTGGACACCATGCAAATTACTACAAATATTTTAAAGCGATATGAATATTCTTAGAATAAACGTGTAACGAGTTACACAAATTTTGAAAAAGAAAAATGTATACTCAAAACTAATTTATGATGAGCCTACTATGCTTCAACAACACATACTTTATACATGAATATGAGCAACGTTGGCTATGGTGATACTCGTCTTAAACTTTGTGCCTTATGTTTAAGAAATTGTAGCCTCCTCTATTTTACAGTCGCGTACATGTCAAGAAGGTATTGTCGAATGGAAGTAAAATTTTGTAGAAGCTGTAGAGAAATTCGATCAACATATGTCTTTCTTATGATGGCTAGAAAATCAATGTTAATTTTATGGTGTACAACTGCACAGAAATTGGCACGACCCATTTCTCCCTACGTAAGACGACGTGACGAAACCTATTCTCTTCGACTAGGTAAGCCTAACAATTGCGGAAAAATCGAAAATAAAGGCAGAATTAACAACTAATTTTCATCACATAACTATATAACGGAAAAATGTCACTCGACATGTACAAGTAACTAACAGCTCGAGTATAACAATATTCTCAAAACCCGGTAATCACAAATCACAAGCTCTAAGAATTTGTCTAACTATTTCTATACATCAGTAACTAGAAGAAATAAAGGAGGAACAACATGAAAGGGATAGAGGGGGACTCCGAGTTCTGCGGACACTAGAAGACCTACCTTGAAATCTCGGGAGAAGCAGCAACTACGCAACTAATAGCGGGGCAGATAGAAGGTACATAGATCTGCACACAAAATATCTGTAGAAGAGTAGCATAAGTACACCACAACGGTACTTGGTAAGTGCCAAGCCTGACCTCGGTAGAGTAGTGACGAGGTCAGGTCAGGGTCTTACTAGTAAATAATAATTTAAGGCAGAAAAATATAGCAATGTAATAAGAGACTGGAAATTTAACAAGGAGAAACTACAAAAAGATATCAGCACATCACATAGGGATAACCAACGGGGGCACTCCCGAGATACCGTCTTGTAGTCCCAAAAGTAAATGCTCAACAGGGGATCTCCGAGGTATCGTCTCGTAGTCCCAAAAGTAATTATGCAGGGGGATCTCTAGAGGTACCGCCTCGTAGTCTCAAAAGTAAATATGCGATAGGGGATCTCCCGGGGTACCGCCTAGTAGTCCCAAAAATAAACACACAGCTCAAAATTGATGGAAACAACAATTACAACAAGAAATCCTACAATTTATGACTAAATACAAGTCAAGGAAAAACAAGAAATCAACTAAGCATGTTGTACAGGTTTCAAATAAGTAGTTAAGACACGTAGACATGCGATATTAGGTTAACAGGATAACTACACATGCTGGTATAACTCAACTAAGATGTTACAAGTTACTGCTAAGTAAAAACCGAAATTTTCAACAATTAGCCTATGTACGCTCTCGTCACCTCGCGTACACGGTGCTCACATATCACAGAAGTATCACAATAGTAAGAATGCCTTTTTCTCGACTTTCCGACTCTGAATGGCCCAAATCTGACCAAAAACAATCACATACTTTAAATACATCTATAATAAACTAATCTAATTAATGAAATCAAGACTTTAACACGAATTTCGAAAATCGTCCCAACATGTTGACCCGGGCCCAGATCTCGGAATAGGGTAATAGTCACAAAATACGAACACCCATTCAACCATGAGTCCACACATATCAAAATTACTCAAATCCGATACCAAAATCTCAATCAAAATCCAAAATTTTGGTTGAAGAACTTTCCAATATGTTTCCCAATTTTCTCAACCCAAACCCTTAATTAAATGATGAAATTAATGATAAATTAGTGGAATGTAACCAAAAACGAGTTAAGAATCATTACTCAATAGTGTCATATGAAAATTCCTCAAATTATTGCCTAAATCTGTGATCTCAAAGTCCCAAACTAAAAATGAGATCAAACCTTCGCAATTTCCCCTTTTCTGCCTAGTGATCTCGCTCCTGCAAGCTTCTAGTCACACCTGCGACGCCGCACCTACGAAAATTCCATCGCAGGTGCGGATTCCACTTAAGGTAAACAATTCCGCTTCTGCAGACCAGGGCTCGCACCTGTGGAGGACATTTCGCTTCTGCGACCCTGCCCCAGGCCGGCATTTTCTGCTTCTGCGGTCACATCTCTACATCTATGGATGCGTAAATGCGGCTCTCCTTTCGTACTTGCGCCCCCACTTGGACCAAGCTAGCCTCGCACCTGCGGCCACATTCTTGCTTCTGCGAGTCCGCACCTACAGCCAACCTCATCGCAGGTGCGATGACACCAGAACAGCAGTGGTTCAGCAATTCTTCGAACTCCCAATTTGGTCCGTTATCCACCTGGAATCCACTCGAGGCCCCTGACACCTCAACAAAATATACCAACAAGTCCTAAAATATTATACTAACATAGTCAAGCCTTCAAATTACATCAAACAATGCTAATAACACGAATCGCACCCCAATTCAAGTTTAATGAACTTTAGAACTTCAAACTTCTACATCTGATGCTGAAACCTATCAAATAATGTCCGATTGATCCCAAATTTTGCACACAAGTTACATTTGACATTACGGACCTACTCCAACCTACGGAATCAGAATCCGACCCCGATATCAAAAAGTTCACTTCCGGCCAAACTTCCCCAAAAGTCAACTTTCGCCATTTCAAGTTAATTCACCTATGGACCTCCAATTCACAATCCGGACACACTCATAAGATCAAAATCTACATATGGAGCTATTGGAACCGACGAAACACCATTCTAGAGTCGTCTTCACACAGTTCCAACTACGGTCAAAATCCTAAAACTTAAACTTCCTCTTTAGGGACTAAGTGTCTCAATTCACTTTGAAATCAAGAAAAAAACCTCCCGACAAGTCACATAAGCATAAGATGATACGGGGAAGGCAGTAAATAGGAGATCGTGGTTATTAATCTCAAAATGATCGGCCGAGTCGTTACATCCTCCCCATCTTAAAATAATCGTTTGTCCTTGAACGAGCATAGAGACATACCTGAAGTGGTAAAAAGAGGAGGATAACGACTGTGCATATCATGCTCAGTCTCCCAAGTCCCCTCCTCGACCGGATGACCCCTCCACTGAACCTTCACTGAAGAAATGTTCTTTGACCTCAACTTTCGAATATGCCTGTCCAAAATAGCAACTGGCTCCTCAACATAAGATAGATCCTTGTCCAACTGGACTAAGATGAAATCTAGCACATGAGACGGATCGCCGTGATACTTCCGAAGCATAAAAATATGGAATACTGGATGAACTCCTGCTAGACTGAGAGGCAAGGCAAGCTCATAAGAAACCTCCCCAACTCGCCGCAACATCTCGAATGGGCCAATAAACCATGAGCTCAGCTTACCCTTGTTCCCGAACCTCATGATACTCTTCATGGGCAAAACCCGGAGTAAGACCCGCTCTGCAACCATGAATGCAACATCGCGAACCTTCCGATCCTCATAATTCATCTGTCTGGACTAGGCTGTGCAAAGTCGATCCTGAATCACCTTAACCTTCTCCAAAGCATCCTGAACCAAGTTTGTACCTAATAGCCTAGCCTCGCCCGGCTCAAACCAAACTCCATCACACATGCTCGAAGCATATCCTCCAGTATCTGAATAGTGCACTCGAATTGCCCGTCCATCTGAGGGTGAAATATTGTGCTCAACTAAACCTGAGTACCTAACTCATGTTGTACGTCTCTACAGAAATGTGATGTAAAATGCGTAGCTCGGTCAGATATGATAGATACCGGCACGACGTGAAGCCTGACAATCTCGCAGATATAAACTCGAGCCAGTTGCTCGGAAGAATAAGTAGTCATCACTGGAATTAAATGAGCTGACTTGGTCAGCCTATCCAGAATCACCCAAACTGCATCGAACTTCCTCTGAGTCTGTGGAAGCCCAACAACGAAATGCATAGTAATCCGCTCCCATTTCCACTCCGGAATCTCTAGCTTCTGAAACAAACCACCTGGCCGCTGATGCTCATACTTCACCTGCTGGAAATTTAGACTCTTAGCTACATACTCTACTATGTCCTTCCTCACTCTCCTCTACCAATAATGTTGCCTTAAGTCCTGATACATATTTGCGTCACCCGGATGAATGGAGTACCGCGAACTGTGAGCCTCCTGGAGAATCAACTCATGCAAACCATCTACATTGGGCATACAGAGCCTGCCATGCATCCTCATTTCACCATTATCTCCAATACTAACCTTCTTAGCATCACGGTGTCGAACCATATCATAAAGGACAAGCAGATGGGGGTCATCATACTGACGCTCCCTGATACGATCATAAAGAGAAGAGTGGGAGACCACACAAGCCAAAACTCGACTCGGCTCAGAAATATCCAATCTAACAAACTGGTTGGCTAAGGCATAAACATCTAATACCAATGGCATATCTGCTGCTGGTAGATATGCTAAGCTCCCCAAACTCTCCGCCATGCGGCTCAAAGCATCGGCCACCATATTGGCCTTTCCGGGATGGTATAGAATAGTGATATAATAATCCTTAAGCATCTCCAACCACCTCCGCTGACGCAAGTTAAGATCCTTCTATTTGAAAAAATGCTGCAGACTCCATTGGTCGGTGTAGATCTCACAAGGAACACTATACAAATAGTGCCGCCAAATCTTCAAGGCATGAACAATAGCTGCTAACTCAAGGTCATGGATATGATAGTTCTTTTCATGCACCTTCAGCTGTCTAGACACGTAGGCAATTACCCTACTGTCTTGTATCAACACCGTGCCGAGACCAATCCGCGATACATCATAATATACAGTATAAGACCCCCAAACCAGTAGGCAATACCAATATTGGGGTTGTAGTCAAAGTTGTCTTGAGGTTTTGCAAGCTCTACTAACACTCCTCAGTCCACCCGAACGGAGCACCCTTTTGGGTTAGCCGGGTCATAGGTGCTGCAATAGATGAGAAACCCTCTACAAATCGACGGTAATACCCCACCAAACCAAGAAAATTCTGGATCTCCGTAGCTGAGGACGGTCTAGGCCAACTCTGCACTACCTCAACCTTCTTCGGATCTACCTTGATCCCCTCACTCGACATTACGTGTCCCAAAAATGCCACTGAATGTAGACAGAACTCACACTTTGAGAATTTTGCATATAACTTCTTTTCTCTCAAGGTCTGAAGCACAGTCCTCAGGTGCTGCTCATGATCCTCCCGACTCCGGGAGTACACCAGAATGTCGTTAATAAACACAATGACGAATGAGTCAAGCATCAAGTGCATGAATGCTGCTGGGGCGTTGGTCAGCCCAAATGACATCACAAGGAACTCGAAGTGACCATACCGAGTCCTGAAAATAGTCTTCGGGATATCTAGCTCTCGAATCTTTAACTGATGATAGCCTGAACGTAAGTCAATCTTGGAAAACACTCTGGAACCTTGTAACTAATCAAATAGGTCATCAATATGAGGAAATGGATACTTGTTCTTCACTGTAACTTTCTTCAACTGTCGATAATCAATGCACATACACATAAAACCATCCTTCTTCTTCACAAACAAGACCGGAGCACCCCAAGGTGACACGCTGGGCCGAATAAAGACCTTATCAAGAAACTCCTATAACTGCTCCTTTAACTCAGGAGGAGCCATACGATATTGAGGAATAGAGATGGGCTGAGTGCCCGGTAACAAGTCGATATCTATGTCGAGCAGCATGCCCGAAAGATCAGTTGAAAATATATATGGATGTTCCCTCACTACTGTGACTGACTCAACTGTAGGGGTATCAATAATGATATCTCTCACATAAGCTAGATATGCGTCACATCCCTTCTCAACCATTTGTTGACCTTTAAGAAATGAAATAACTCTACTGGGATTATAATCTAAGGTACCTCTCCACTCTAACCACGGCAATCATGGCATAGCCAGCGTCACGGTCTTTCTGTGACAATCAAGAATAGCATAATGGGGCAACAACCAGTCCATGCCTAAAATAATATCAAAGTCTACCATATTGAGCAAAAATAAATCGGCTCTCGTCTCAAAACCACTAAGAACAACCAAACACGACCGATACACACGGTCAACAACAATGGAATCGCCCACATGTGTAGATACATAAACATGAGAACTTAAAGAATCACGGGATACGCCTAAATATGGAGCATAATAAGATGACACATAAGAATATGTGGAGCCTGGATCAAATAAGACTGACGCATCTTTATGACAGACCGGAACAATACCTGTATTGATAGAGTCGGATGCAATTGCCTCTGTACGAGCAGGAAGGGCATAATATATAGCTTGGCCACACTCAAAACAAGCTATTTGAGGGCATGGCTGGCTCGGGCCAGGTCTGCTTGACTGATCGCTGAAATCACCCCGTGTAGGAGGTACACTAGACACTGGCGGTGCATAATAAGACTCGTGGGGCCTAGGAGTAACCGGAATACCACTGGCGGCTGGAAGTACTGCATAAACATGGCAAACCACAGCGCCTCTACCATGATGAGCTATCCCTGGGGAAGGAGTACTACTATAAGTTCCAGAATCTCGAGACCTCTTGGCCTCCCTCTTCTCTATCTCTCCCGAGCAAGCATACCCTCCAATCTCTTAGCAATCCCCACAACCTGCTGGTATGCAATATCCATCTCCAACTCCCGGGCCATGCTAAGCCTGATACTGGGGTTGAGCCCCTTGATAAACCGACGGACCCTCTCTCGAACTGTAGCAACCAAGGCTGGAACATGCCTAGCCAAATCACTGAAGTGAACCGCACACTCTGACACAGTCAAAGAACCCTGGCGTAACTAGTCAAACTATGTGCACCATGTATCTCTGAGACTCTAAGGAACATACTCCCTCAAGAATATATCCGAGAGCTGAGTCTATATGTGTGAAGTTTCCTCTGCCGGACTAACCAACTCATAATCATGCCACCATTGATAGGCCGCTCAACTAAGCAGGAATGTAGTGAAAGAAACCCTACTCGACTCCGCTACAGCCATGGTACGAGGACATAGTGACACTCCTCAAGAAAACCCTAGGCATCCTCTGACGCCAAGGCACTGAAAGTAAGAGGGTGGTACTTATTGTACCTCTAAAGCCTGAGCTGCTCCGCCTCAGAAACAGCTGCCCTAACCTCGAGCTGAACTTGAGCTACCGGTTGCATTGATATGATCTCTGGAACCTCGTCTTCCTGAACCCACAACTCTGGGGTACGGGCGGCCGGAGTCTGTTCTCCTCCCTCGGCCTGAGATGTGGCAGGAGCAAGTGGAATCAACCTTGCCTAAGCCAAAGTGCTGAACATGCGCAGAAACTGTGCAAGGGTCTCTTGAAGAGTTGGTGCAGCAGCAGGTGTCTCGGGCGCCTGCGCTCCAACTGGAGCTACTGGTGACTGCTCTGTAGAAACTCGTGAGGGTGCTCTGGCTTCACCACGTGGACGTCCTCAGCCTCTATCCCGGCCCCGGGCTCTCGCGGCTCTAGCTGGGGGCGCGAGTGCCTGATCATCTGATCCGCCTATGCGTGTCCTCACCAAAAGAATAGAATATAGAAGTTTAGAATTCAAAAGTCAACAATTTCACATGACAATAAATCAAAGAAGTGAAATTTTTCCTAATAGTTTCATAGCCTCTCGAAGATAAGTACAGACGTCTCCGTACCGATCCACGAGACTCTACTAAACCTGTTTGTGACTCATAACACCTATGAACCTAGAACTCTGATACCAACTTGTCAAGACCCATTTCTCCCTCTGTAAGATGACACGACGACACCTAGTATGTACGACTAGGTCAGCCTAACAATTGCGAAAAAATAAAAAATAAAGACAAAATTAACAACTAATTTTCATCAGATAACTATATAACAGAAAAATGATGCTCGGTATGTAAATGTAACCAACAACTCGAGTATAACAATATTCCCAAACCACGATAATCACGAGTGACAAGCTCTAAGAATTTTTCTAACTGTTTCTATACATCAATAACTAGAAGAAACAAATGAGTAACAACATGAAAGGGATAGAGGGCGACTCTGATATCTACAGACGCTGGCAGATATTCCTTGAAGCCTCTGGAACAATAACAAGTACACAACTAATAGCGGGGTTGGAAGGAGGTACCTGGATCTGTACACAAAACATCTGCAGAAGAGTGGCATAAGTATACCACAACGATACCTAGTAAGTACCAAGCCTAACCTCGGTAGAGTAGTGACGAGGTCATGTCAGGGCCCTACTGGTATATAAATATTTAAGGCAGAAAAATATAGCAATGTAATAAGAGACTGGAAATTTAATGAGGAGAAACTACAGAAAGATAACAGCACAACACATAGGTATAAACAATGGGGGCACTCCCGAGATACCATCTCGTAGTCCCAAAAGTAAATGCTCAACAGAGGATCTCCCGAGGTACTGCCTCGTAGTCCCAAAAGTAAATATGCAGAGGAATTTCCCGAGGTACCGCCTCGTAGTCCCAAAAGTAAATATGCAGCACAGGATCTCCCAAGGTACCGCCTCGCAGTTCCAAAAGTAAATATGTGATAGGGGATCTCCTAAGGTACCGCCTCGTAGTACCAAAAGTAAACACATAGCTCAAAATAGATGGAAACAACAATTACAGCAAGAAATCCTACAGTTTATGACAAAATACAAGTCAAGGAAAAATAGGAAATCAACTAAGCATGTTGTACATGTTTCAAATAAGCAATTAAGATAGGTAGACATGCGATATTAGGCTAACGGGATAACTACACATGCTGGTATAACTCAAATAAGATGTAACAGGTTATTGCTCAATAAAAATCAAAATTTTCAACAATTAGCCCGTGTACCCAAACGTCACCTCGCGTACACGATGCTCACATATCACATAAGTATCACAACAATACCAAATCCTAAGGGAATTTTCCACGCACAAGGTTAGGCAAGACACTTACCTCGAACCAAGCTCAATCAATCAGTAAGAATATTTTTTCCTCAACTTTCCGACTATGAATGGCCCAAATATGGTAAAAAACAATCACATACTATAAATACAACTATAATAAACGAATCTAATTAATAAAATCAAGACTTTAACAAGAAATTTGAAAATTGCCCCAAAACGTCAACCCGTGCCCACGTCTCGAAATCATGTAAAAGTCACAAAATACGAACACACATTCAACCACGAGTCCACCCATACCAAAATTATTCAAATCCGATACCAAAATCTTAATCAAAACACCAAATATTCGGTTGAAGAACTTTCTAACTTTTTTCCCAATTTGCTCAACCCAAATCCTTAATTAAATGACGAAATTAACGATAGATTAGTGGAATATAACAAAAAACGAGTTAAGAATCATTGCCCAATAGTTTCCTATTAAAGTCCCTAAAATTATCGCCTTAATCCGAGCTCTCAAAGTCCCAAAGTGAAAATGAGATCAAACCCTCGTAATTACCCCTTTTCTGCCCAGTGATCTCGCTTTTGCGGGCTTCCAGTCACACCTGCGACGACGCACCTGCGAAAAATTCCATCGCAAGTGGGGATTCTACTTAAGGCAAACAATTCTGTTTCTGCGTACCAGGGCTCGCACCTGCGGGCCTGATTCTACGGAGGACCTTCAGATTCTGCGACATTGCCCTAGGCCAGCCTTTTGCGCTTCTACAGTCACATCTCTGCATCTGCGGATGCTGCTCTCCTTTCGCACCCGTGCCCCCAGTTGGGCCAAGACAGACTCACACCTGTGGCCACACGCTCGCTTCTGCGAGTCCGTACTTGCGGCCAACCTCACCGCAGGTGCGATGCCACCAAAACAACACTGCTTCAGCAATTTTTCCAACTCCTAAACTGGTCCGTTAACCACCCGGAATCTACTCGAGGCCCCCCGGGACCTCAACTAAATATACCAACAAGTCCTAAAACATCATACGAACTTAGTCGAGCCTTCAAATCACATCAAATAATGTTATAAACACGAATCACACCCCAATTCCAGCTTAATGAACTTTAGAACTTCAAAGTTTTACAACTGATGCCGAAACCTATCAAACCACGTCTTATTGATCCCAAATTTTGCACATAAGCCACATTTGACATTATGGACCTATTCCAACTTCCGAAATCAGAATCCGACCCCGATATCAAAAAGTCCACTTCCGGTCAAACTTCCCAAAAATTTAACTTTCGCCATTTCAAGCCTAATTCTGCTACAGACCTCCAATTCACAATTTGTACACGCTCCTAAGACCAAAATCACCATACAAAGCTATTGGAACCGACGAAACTCCATTGCAGAGTCATCTTCACACAGTTCTAACTACAGTCAAAAACCTAGAACTTAAGCTTCTGCTTTAGGGACTAAGTGTCCCAAATCACTCCGAAATCAAGAACAAAGCCTCCCGGAAAGTCACATAAGCATAAGATGATACGGAAAAAGTAGTAAATAGGGGATCAGGGCTATTACTATCAAAACGAATGGCCGGGTCATTACCAAAATAGTAGTCAATTGTGATAGAAATAGAAATAATTCTTGAAATTAATAAATTTGACTAATACTTATAAATCATAATTGCAACGTACATGTACCCTTTGTCTGATTCAAAATTATGAGCCCTTTCATGTGTGAATTTGATAGAAGAATATTAGTTGAATTGCATAAATATAATAGTATCAGTAATTTTAGCACCCGCATATCAAATGCTGATAGTTTGATATTTTGATTTGTCTTACTTTATGAAAAACTTAACACTTCTATAGATTAGAGAATGATTCACACAAATTATTTTTTGATGGGAATTTAAATATTATCTCATAAGTTTTCAAGTAAAAATTTTCATATTGAAGAAAATATAAAAGATGATAAAAATTTATGAATAAAATATGTTACAACGGCAAGAAAGTAGGAACCACAAATATTTTGTGTATGCTCAAGTTTGCAACTATCGATACTTTATTGTGCATTTTTATGGCGTATAATGAAGATTGTCAAAAAAAACTATAATGCAAAAATATTATTATAACTGGTGAAGATGAAAGAAATAAACAGTCAAAGTTGAATAACTAAGAAAATTAAACTTACAAAATGGACATGCTACAAAGTCACCAAAATCAAAATCAAACAAGCAAATAATAACAACACTACAACAAAAAATAAAGAAAGAAAAAAGAATTGTATTATCTATTATGAAATATTGTCTAACAAGAAGGATGTAGCTATGAAGAATACTTAAACAATACATACACAACCATCGTTAACATAAAAATTAAGTTTTAATGCAGATAATGAATTTAACACTCATACTAAATAATAAGGCATTGGAATTAAGACAAACAAATCATTTGATGTGTTTTCTATTTGGAGTAACTATCTACGGCTATATGGAACGTAATAAGAATTTTACTATGACAATACCAAATAATCTGCAACAAACATATTCTGCACTAAGTACTATAGTGGTTAATTAGCTATGATCCAAAAGTAGTTAAGCGAAGTCTGCAGTTGCAGCAGAACCTAATTGAATATAACATGGCAATATTAATACTACATAATTCGCAACACATTGACAATAGTTAATTAGCAATGATCCAAAGAGAAGTCTACAATTGCATCATAAGCTATTTGAATATAACATGACAATATAAAGGTTTTGTACATTTCTAGAAATTCTCCATATACTTTCTACAAGATTTTTCACATTAGTGTCATGTTTAACTTTAGAACTTTTCAAGAATCGCATAATCAAGAATAATAGGTTGCTAACTATGATCCATAAAGGACGGAAAAGAAGTCAATATTTACAGCATAAAATAACTGAAACATATATACCTTGCAGATACTGGTGAGTGAAGATATTCTTTTGAAAGAAAAAGAAATTTCTTGCAGAAAGAATACAAAAAAGGATAATGGGACAAAGATACCTTATTGTGCACTTATATAGTGTGTGGTGAAGAATGTGAAAAGAACTTACTAGTGTTGAATATGAAAGATAGAAACAACCAGAATTAACTAAGGTAATTTACAATGTTATAAATAAAGAATGTATAAAGAAAGATGTTACCATGGAAGATGAAACAAACAAAATATAAAGAGTGGAACTCAAAAAATTCTCCATACGTTGCTTATCAGATATCCTTTTTTATTCTACCTTTTGATTCTCCCTAACGATCCAAATCTGTGTTGTTAAAGCTCTTGGAAATTAAGAATTCAAGAAAAATGGAGAAGAGGGAGAAACACTTTCCTTGGTAATTATGATGACTTAGTTAAAGGAGAACGTTTTTGGGAAGGAGAATATGAATGGCCTAAACCTAATTGAATCCATTGAATTGATTTGATGAAGCATTAAATTGCTACAACATCAGCGCTAACTTCTAATCTAATTTGAATATTATTTAATTGAAATTATTTTTCAAGGACAAAATTGTAACTCGAATTTTAAAGGATATTATTGTAATTCAACTTTGAAGGTGTGAGAGTTTCCTACTTTTAGTATGACTAGTTTATGGGCACGCCGTTGCACGTGTGTCCCATATAAACCAGTACAGAATTTTCTAATATGAAATTAATATTATTAGGACGTGTGCATTAAGTATTATGCAAAATTTAAAAGATGTATGGTGTTGAACTTAAAATGATTGGATAGGTACACAGTTATAATTAGTTAGGTTAGGCATATTTTATAATCATATTAACTTTGATCATATGAGGTACGTACACACATTACACATACGATGTTCTTGGAGTATATTTTATTATGATTTGCTTTGTCATAATCACAACTATTGTTTTCGACATTAATATTCCAATTAAAAGTAAAACAATTCGTATATATTATATTTTTCTGAAAAAATGTAAGTCATATGTTAGTGAAAAGTAACTAACAAGAATAAAACAGATCAAAAAGAAAAGAAAAGAATTTTCAGCAGTTGTACAGAGTGATATACGTAAAAATATATATGATTTGCATAGATAAATTGGCCGGCCATACCTGGACCCCAAAATGGAAAAGAAAAACCAATATAGTGAGTATAATTAGTAAACGTTTCTCAAAAATAGTGCATTTGTTTTAATTCTATTAAACATGAGGATTAAGTGAAATAGATTATCAAAAATTAAATGAATATACCTGATTTGACTGTTGCAAAATACCTCTTCTATTGCTAGAGCTCTTCTCTTTTGCTTCTTGACTTCGAACGTTCTTCTTCTCCGCATGCTTATCTTAATTATGCCACGACCAGAAATTTTCACATTCGTACCATAATGCCGCCTAACATTTCACTTGCTAGGCAAGCCAACGTTAGAATAATATTATCTATTTTTAAAATAATTTTAAAATTTATTAATAACAAAGGACAAATGCGGAAGTAAAGTCTGAAATGTAGTGAATAATCCATAAAAATAACGGTGTCTAAATACCATCCCAGAATTGGTGTCACAAGTATACGAGCTTCTAGAATAATACAAATAAGGGTCTGAATAAAATAAAGTTGTCTGGAAATAAACACACAGATAAAGTAAAGTAGACGGGGACTTCAGAACTGCGGATGCCGTGCAGTTACACCTCAAGTCTCCTGTGAGTAGCTGAAATCCGAGCAAGTCTATGGTACGCCGCTGGGACCAACTCCGAAATCTGCACAAGAAGGGAAAAGTGTAGTATTAGTACAACCGACCCCATGTACTGGTAAGTGTTGAGCCTAACCTCGACGAAGTAGTGACGATGCTAAGGCGGGTCACTTAAATTAACCCGTATGAAATATTAGTAAAACAACAACAATAGAAATAAATGAGGTAACTCATTTTCAATAGTTGAAGACAACTCAGGAGTCATAATCAATTATTATTTCAATCAATTTCCGTTGCAACGTGCAACCCGTTTCCACAATATATTCATTTTCAACTCTCCAATATATTTATTTAATCAAGTATATATATAGACTTTTTAATAAGTCTCTTGCGCCGTGCAACCCGATCCTCCAATATGGACTTTTTAATAAGTTTGTGGCGGCGTGCAACCCGATCCTCCAATATATTCATTTCAATCAATTCTGTTGCGGCATGCAACCCGATCCTGCAATATATCCATTTCAATCAATTCTGTTGTGGCGTGCAACCCGATCCTCCAATACATTCATTTCAATCAATTTTGTTATGGCGTGCAACCCGATCCTCCAATATTTTTATTTACCAATTTTCATAGAAGAAATTACCCCAATAAATGCAGCAATTAATATAAAATTTTAAGACAACAAGCATAGAATAATTATGATTTAATTATGAAACAAACAATGACAAATAGCAATTTATTATGAAAATCAGGAAGAAAATAGGCAGTTTAATGTTTAATATGCTAAATGTCAAATAGCAATTAATGCACATAATTCAAATAAGCATGTAGCAATTATTACAGGAATTCAAGAATTTATATTTGACAAAGAATTATGAGTGAAACAACTAATATAATAATTCATTCATTATTCAAAACGATTTATGATTTTCAAATAATTATGCAAACAATTAATTTGACGACGTATAGACACTCGTCACCTCACCTATACGTTGTTCACATGCAATTCACATAACAAATAATTTAAGGGTTCTATTTTCTCAAGTCAGGCTTAACCACGACACTTACCTCGCTTTGTAAATTCCAATCAATTACTCGACCACAAATTTTCCTTTTTAAATTTGTCTCCAAAAGCTTCAAATCTATTCACAAACAATTCGATATACTCAATACGAATCATAGGAATTAATTCCATATGAATTTACTAATTTTCAGGATAAAAATCCAAAATTTATTTAAATATTCGACAGTGGGACTCACATCTCAAATCTCAAAAAAACTTACGAAATCCGAACACCTATTTCGAGACGAGTCCAACCATATAAAAAGTAACCAATTCCGATGTTAAATGGACCTTCAAATCTTAAATTTTCGTTTTTGGAAGATTTCATAAAAATCTGATTTTTCTTCCATAAATTCACGGATTCATGATGTAAATGAGTATGGAATCATGAAATATAATCAATATAGGATAAGGAACACTTACCCCACTATTTTTTCGTGAAAATCGCCCATACATCGCCTTACCCGATCTCAAAAATGGAAAAGGGTTGAAATGGGATGAATCCCGATTTCCAGAACTTAAGTTCTGTTTCTCGAACTTTTACCCTTCGCGAACGCGGTCAGTGCCTCGCGTTCGCGAAGCACAAATTCCTGCTGACCAATTTTACTCTTCACGAACGCGAAGGCAATTTTCCTGGCCAGCCACTTTCCCTTCGCGAACGAGAGGCTTCGATGGCGAAGCTTCGCACCTCAAGCCTTCGTGAACGCGTTCACTCTGTCGCGAACGCGAAGCACAAAATGTGCCAGCCTTAATTTTCTCTTTGCGAATGTGAGACTCCCCTCGCGAACGCGAAGAAGGAAACCAGAAGCAGGTTTCTACACTTTCCTCAAGTCCAAAAATGATCTGTTAACCACCCGAAACCAACCCGAGCCCTCGTGGCTCTAAACCAAACATGCACCCAAGTCCTAAAATATCATACGAACTTGCTCGCACGATAAAATTACCAAAATAACATCTAAAAATACGAATCGGACACCTAATCAAATGAAAGTTTCAAGAAAATTTTAAAACTTATATTTTTACAACCGGACGTCTGAATCACATCAAATCAACTCCGATTCTCACCAAATTCGCTACACAAGTAATAAATATTATAGTGGATCTATACCGGTTTCCGAAACCAAAATACGAACTCGGTGTTAATAAATCCAACATCAGTAAATTCTTAAAAATCATTAAGCTTTCAAACTTTTAATTTTTCATCAAAATTCCATATCTCGGGCTAGGGACCTCGAAAATTGATTCCGGGAATACGCCCAAGTCCCAAATCACGATACGGACCTACCGAAACTGTTAAAATAATGATCCAGGTCTGCTTTCTCAAAATATTGACCAAAGTCAACTCAATTTAGTTTTAAAACTCTATTTCGCCTTTTAATCCAAATTTCACATAAACACTTTCCGAAAAATTATACGGACTACGTACGCAAGTCGAGGAGTGATAAATAGTGCTTTTCGAAGTTTTAAAACATAGAATTACTTATTAAGTTTAAAGTTGACATTTTAGGTCATCATATTCTCTACCTCTAAAACACACGTTCGTCCTCGAACGGAGTTAGAAAAAGTACCTGAGCTGGTGAATAAGTGTGGATATTTACTCTGCATATCCGACTCGGACTCCCAGGTAGATGCCTCTACCGGCTGACCTCTCCATTGCACTCGAACTGAAGGATAACTCTTAGAACTCAACTACCGGACCTGCCGGGCTAGAATAGCCACTGGCTCCTCCTCGTAAGTCAAATCTTTGTCCAATTGGACTGAGCTAAAATTTAACACATGGGATGGATCACCATGATATTTTCGGAGCATAGACACATGGAACACCGGATGAACCATTGATAAACTAGGTGGTAATGCAAACCTGTAGACTACTTCACCCACCCTTTCAAGAATTTCAAAGGGTCCAATATACCTAGGGCTCAACTTTTCCTTCTTTCCAAATCTCATTACACCTTTCATAGGTGAAACCCGGAGTAATATTCTTTCTCCAACTATGAATGCAATATCACGAACTTTATGGCCGGCATAACTCTTTTGCCTAGACTGAGTTGTGCCAAGTCGATCTTGAATAACTTTGACCTTATCCAAGGCATCCTGTACCAAATCGGTACCCCACAACTGAGCCTCTCCCGGTTCCAACCGGCCAACTGGCGAACGACATCGCCTTTTGTATAATGCCTCATATGGAGCCATCTCAATGCTCGACTGGTAGCTATTATTATAATCAAAATCAACAAGTGGCAAGAATTGATCCCAATAACCTCCAAATCCATAACACAAAGCGCGAAGCATATCTTCCAATATCTGAATGGTGCGCTCTGACTGTCTGTCTGTCCGTGGATGAAATGTTGTACTCAACTCAACTCGCGTGCCTAACTCACGTTGTACAGCTCTCCAGAAGTGTGAGGTAAACTGCGTACCTAGATCTGAAATAATAGATACGGGCACACCGTATAGGCGGACAATGTCACAAATGTAAATTTCAGCTAACCTCTCTAAAGAATAGGTAACTGCCACTGGAATGAAATATGCTGACTTGGTCAACCTATCCACAATGACCCAAACCGCGTCAAATTTTTTTTGACTCCGTGGGAGCCCAACAACAAAATCCATAGTGATACGCTCCCACTTCCACTCAGGAATTTCAAACTTCTAAAGCAAACCACCAGGTCTCTGATGCTCGTACTTAACTTGCTGACAATTCAGACATCGAGCTACATATGTAACTATATCCTTTTTCATTCTCCCCCACCAATAATGTTGCCGCAAATCTTGATACATTTTGACGGTACCTGGATGAATAGAATACCTGGAACTATGTGCCTCTTCAAGAATTAATTAATGAAGACCGTCAACATTAGGCACCCAAATAGGACCCTGCATTCGCGGAACTCCATCTTCCCCTATAGCAACCTGTTTGGAATCACTGTGCCACACCATTTCCTTAAGGACAAGTAAATGAGGATCATCATACTGCCTCTCTCTGATGCGCTCATATAAAGAAAACTGAGCGACTATGCAAGCTAGAACTCTACTGGGTTCTGAAATATAACCTCACGAACTGATTAGCCAAAGTCTGAACATCTGCAGCTAATGGCCTCACACCAACTGGAATATACGCAAGACTGCCCATACTCACAACTTTTCTATTTAAAGCGCTGGCCACCACATTGGCCTTTTCGGGATGATACAAAATGGTGATATCATAGTCTTTCAACAACTCCAACCATATTCTCTGCCTCAAATAAAGATCATTTTGTTTGAACATGTACTGAAGGCTACGATGATCAGTAAATACCTCATACGAGACACCGTAGAGGTAATGCCTCTAAATCTTCAGCGCATGAACAATGGCTGCCATTTCTAAGTCATGAACAGGATAATTTTTCTCGTGAACTTTCATCTGCCGCGACGCATCCGCGACGCATATGCAATCACCTTGCCATCTTGCATTAATACTGCACCAAGCCCAATGTGAGATGCGTCACAATATACCATATACGATCCTGAACCTGTGGGTAATACTAACACTGGCGCCATAGTCAAAGCAGTCTTGAGCTTCTGAAAGCTCAACTCACACTCGTCTCACCATCTGAATGGGACACCCTTTTGGGTCAGTCTGGTCAATGGGCTTTCTATAGATGAAAACCCTTCCTCGAACCGACTATAATAACTTGTTAAACCCAGGAAACTCCGGATTTCTGTAACTAAAGTAGGTCTAGGCCAATTCTGAATAGCCTTAATCTTCTTAGGATCCACCTTTATGCCTTCTGCCGATACAACATGTCCCAAAAAGGCAATTGAGTCTAACCAAAACTCACATTTTGAAAATTTGGCATATAACTGATTATTCTTCAAAGTGTGAAGCACACTTCGAGGATGCTGCTCATGCTCCTCCCGACTGCTAGAGCAAATCAAGATATCATCAATGAATACAACCACAAAAGAATCCTAATAGGGCTTGAACAACCAATTCATCAAATCCATAAATGCTGCTGGGGCATTTGTCAACCCAAATGACATCACTAGGAATTCGTAATGCCTATACCGAGTACGAAAAGTTGTCTTAGGGACATCAAATGCCCTAATCTTCAACTGATGGTAACCAGACCTCAAATCGATCTTTGAAAATACATTGGCACATTGAAGCTGATCAAATAAGTCATCAATTCTTGGCAGCGGATATTTGTTCTTAATAGTTGTTCATGATCAATTACTGAATTGCCAATTAACCTCATATTAATAAAAAATCTCGATGCAAACCTTCACAATACTGATAACGAGATACGAGTCATGAATACCTCATAATTATTTACCCGAATTAACGAGTAACATTTAATGCCACCTAGGCGAGCACCAACCTCGTAGGTTAAACACAAGGGAGAACTTAAACACAAGAATCCCTATTAGTACTATAGTATAACTTTTACCGCAGCTCGTATCCCAGTTTAAACATATCGATTTATATTAAAAATGTGAGGATCTCGTCCTCAGTTCTGGATCACAAGTAATATGCACATCGTGCCAACCGAAAATTTCCATTTTCTCCTTTTAAATAATTTCGGTTACACAAAATTACAACACATAATGAACCCCACACCAATAGGTATATAATTCATAATTTGTAATTAATTATCCGTAAATTACATCAAAAATTATCGAAATGTGTAACAAAAAGACACATTTAGCCTCACAACTCTTATTAATGACCAACATGGAATGATAGGCGTAGTTATCTCCATAGAATTTCCCAACAGGAGTAAACACATAAGTAGATTATAGAATTACGAAGCTCACTCATAAGTGGAGCACAATAGGAGGAATCGTCTTGATACTCAGAACAGAATCAAGTTAAGGAAATTATTCCTTTATTTTAAATCGAGGTCGTACCCATAACGACACTATCTGATGTAAAGACCTCTGCCATACCATAAAACGAATATAACAACGGATGGGTCTCTACCTCTAGGATGCCTTCTACCCGTATGTCCTCCACCTCTAACGGTCTGACCTCAACCTCTAACAGTATGACCTCCACCTCAAGGTACCTGACCCCTGCCATAAGTACCCCTGCCTTCAGACGAGGAACCACTGAAACCACCGAACTGACGAGGCCTCTTATCATGCCTCTGCCCTCTTTCCTGCGCAAGAACCATCTCGATCCTTCTCGCAACATTAGCAGCCACCTAAAAAGAAATCTTACTTCCGATCTCCTTGGCCATCTGAAGCCTAATAGGGTGAGTGAGTCCCACAATAAAACTCCTCACTCTCTCTCCCTCAGCAGGTAGTAAAAGGAGAGCATCACGGACCAAATTCACAAAACGGGACTCATACTGAGTAACAGTCATACTTCCTTGCTGTAGATGCTCAAATTGCTTTCGGTAATCCTCTCTCAGTGTGATAGGAAGGAACTTCTCTAGAAATAACTGAGAGAACAGCTCCCAGGTAAGTGCAGGCGATCCAACTGGTCCAGTCAATGTATAATCCCTCCACTACCTCCTGGCAGAATACGTCATCTAAAATACAGCAAAATGAAGCCTATTGGTCTCAACTATACCCATGTTCCGCAACACCTCATGGCAGCATTCTAGATACTCATGTGGGTCCTCAAAAGGTGTACCACTGAAGTGAACTGAAAAGAGCTTGGTAAACTTATCTAGTCTTAATAAGGCCTCAAAAGACATGGCGGGCTTATCACTGGTATGTGCCACAACAACTGGCTGAACTACCCCAACTGGCGTAGCTGCTGAAGCCTGATTTTGGGGAGCTATCTGCCTCGCAGCGGGAGTAGTGGGAGTTTGTGCTCCTCCCCCAGCCTATGAGATGGCTGGCACCATTGGAAATGTACCATTCTGGGCCACGTCCTCCATAAGACTCACCAAACGGACTAGAGCTTCCTGAAGCACTGGAGTGGCTATGAACCTTTCGGGACCTGAAATGGTCCAATTGGTACATTCAAAACTGGAACCTCCTCCTGAAGATCCACCTAAGGTTCTACAACAGGTGCGGTTGCTCGAGCTCTGGACTGAGCTCTACTTCTGCTTCTACCTTGGTCTCTAGCGCGACTTCGGCCTCGGCCTTTACCCCTAGTCGTAGCTGTCACTGGGGGCTCTGGCTCCTGCCCGGTTGTAGACACAGTGCGTGTTCTTGCCATTTGCGAGAGCACAAGAATAGAAGAGTTCAATCGTCAATGATAGAATAGAATCGCACGACAGAGTAGAATAAAAGTGAAATTGTTCCTAAACTCCATAGCCTCTAAGAGATTAGTACAGACGTCTCCGTACCGATCCTTCAGACCCTACTAAGCTTGCTCGTAACTCGTGAGACCTATGTAACCTAGTGCTCTAATACCAACTGTCACGACCAGAAATTCCCACCTTCGGACCTTGATGGCGCCTAACATTTCATTTACTAGGCAAGCCAACGTTAGAATAATATTATCCATTTTTAAAATAATTTTTAAATTTATTAATAACAAAGGACAAATGTGGAAGTAAAGTCTGAAATGTAGTGAATAATCCATAAAAACAACGGTGTTTAAATACCATCCCAGAATTGGTGTCACAAGAGCTTCTAGAATAATACAAATAAGGGCGTGAATAAAATAAAGCTGTCTGGAAATAAATACACAGCTAAAGTAAAGTAGACGGGGACTTCAGAACTGCGGACGCCGTGCAGTTACACCTCAAGTCTCCTCTGAGTAGCTGAAATCCGAGCAAGTCTATGGTACGCCGCTGGGACCAACTCTGAAATCTATACAAGAAGGGAAAAGTGTAGTATCAGTACAACCGACCCCCATGTAATGGTAAGTGTTGAGCCTAACCTCGACGAAGTAGTGACGAGGCTAAGGCGAGTCACTTACATTAACCTGTACGCAATATTAGTAAAACAACAATAATAGAAATAAATCAGGTAACTCATTTTCAATAGTTGAAGCCAACTCAGCAGTCATAATTAATTATTATTTCAATCAATTTTCGTTGTAACGTGCAACCCGTTTTCACAAAATATATTTATTTTCAACTCTCCAATATATTTATTTAACCAAGTATATATATAGACTTTTTAATAAGTTTGTTGCGGCGTAAAACCCGATCCTCCAATATGGACTTTTTAATAAGTTTGTTGCGGCGTACAACTCGATCCTCCAATATATTTATTTCAATCAATTCTGTTGCAGTATGCAACCCGATCCTCCAATATGTTTATTTTAATCAATTTTGTTGCGGCGTGCAACCCGATCCTCCAATATTTTCATTTACCAATTTTCATAGAAGAAATTACCCCAATAAATGCAGCAATTAATATAAAGTTTTAAGACAACGCGCATAGAATAATTATGATTTAATTATGAAATAAATAATGGCAAATAACAATTTATTATGGAAATCAGGGACAAAATATTAAGTTTAATATTTAAAATGCTAAATGTCAAGTAGCAATTAATGCACATAATTCAAATATGCATGTAGTAATTATTACATGAATTCAAGAATTTATATTTGACAAAGAATTATGAGTGAAACAATTAATATAATAATTCAAAACGATTTATGATTTTCAAATAATTATGCAAACAATTAATTTGACGACGTATAGACACTCGTCACCTCGCATATACGTCGTTCACATGTAATTCACATAACAAATAATTTAAGGGTTCTATTTCCTCAAGTCAAGGTTAACCACGACACTTACCTCGCTTTTTCAATTCCAATCAATTACTCGACCACAACCTTTCCTTTTAAATTTGTCTCCAACAGCTTCAAATCTATACATAAACAATTTGATATACTCAATACGAATCATAGGAATTAATTCGACAGTGGGACCCACATCTTAAATCTCGGAAAAGCATACGAAATCCGAACACCCATTTCGAGACGAGTCCAACCATACAAAAATTATCCAATTTCGATGTCAAATGGAGCTTCAAATCTTAAATTTTCGTTTTTGGAAGATTTAATAAAAAAATAATTATTTTTCCATAAATTCATGAATTCATGATGTAAATGAGTATGAAATGATGAAATATAATCAATATAGGATAAGTAACACTTACCCCACTATTTTCCCGTGAAAATCGCCCAAAAATCGCCTTACCCGAGCTCAAAAATGGAAAAGGGTTGAAAATGGGACGAATCTTATTTTCCAGAACTTTCCTGGTGACCAATTTTACTCTTCGCAAATGCGAGGGCTACTTCGCGAACGCGAAGCTTACCTTGCTTGGCCTTCGCGAACGTGAGATGCCCTTCGCGAACGCGAAGGCAAATTTCCTGGCCAGCCCCTTTCCCTTCACGAAAGTGAGGCTTCGATCGCGAACGCGAAGCTTCGCACCTCAAGCCTTCGCGAACGCCTTCACTCTGTCGCGAATGCGAAGCACAGAATGTGGCAGCCCCAATTCGCTCTTCGCGAACGCGAAAAAGGAAACCAGAAGCAGGTTTCTATAGTTTTCCCTAGTCCAAAAATGATCTGTTAACCACCCGAAACCAACTTGAGCCCTCGGGGCTCCAAACCAAATATGCACCCAAGTCCTAAAATATCATACGAACTTGCTCGCGTGATCAAATCGCCAAAACAACACCTAGAACTACGAATCGGACACCTAATCAAATGCATTTTTCAAGAAAATTTTAAAACTTATATTTTTACAACCGGACGTCCAAATCACGTCAAATCAACTAATATTCTTACCAAAGTCGGCAGACAAGTTATAAATATTATAGTGGACCTATACCGGGTTCCGAAACCAAAATACGGACCCGGTGTCAATAAATCCAATAACAATAAATTCTTAAAAATCATTAAGCTTTCAAACTTTTATTTTTTCATCAAAATTCCATATCTCGGGTTAGGAACCTCGGAATTCGATTCCAGGCATACGCCCAAGTCCCAAATCACGATACGGACCTACCAGAACTGGCAAAATACTTATCCGAGTCCGTTTTCTCAAAATGTTGACCAAAGTCAACTCAGTTAAGTTTTAAAACTCTATTTCGCCTTTTAATCTATTTTTCACATAAACACTTTCCAGAAAATATATTGGGTCATCACAAATTATCACTGAGATTGGAATTTAATGATATTGAGAGTCATATGCTGATATGCTAAATGATAATTATTCAAATATGGTACACCACTTCCATGGATAAATGTGTTCCCCTTCTCTTTCTCCGTCCCTTTTTTTAAATCAAAAAGCATCATTTATGCTTGTAAATACGTAATCAAAAAGAAGAATTATCGAATTTGTGTTGTAAAAAGTTACTGTTGTACTTGAATGAGTAGATAGTTTGCATATTCTTTGGTGAGGATTAAATGGAATTCTCGAGTGAATGAACACCTTAAAATTTGATCTCAAGAATAAGGGTACGTAGAATTATCTAATCCAGTTTATCATTTAAGGGAACCACAACTTCTTGGTGAGTTGTATATGGTGTAAAGAATATGTTCGAACTTTTTAGAAACTGTTGTAATTCAACGAACCACCGTAAAAGATGAAAAATTGCTTCTGATTTGACGAACCAACATAAATGATAAATTGTTAGGGTAGACTATTTGCTTACTCTACGTTATACTATTAATAACATTATTATCATAGTTAGTGTGGAGTATTACTTATTCTTTATTATGAAATGCTTTATGCTTTTCTGCATTGAGGTTGAACGCAACTTAGTTCTTTCCTCAATGGATTCCCTTGAGCTATCCTTCCCCACGTTCATTTAATTATCCAATGCAGCTCCTCAAATTTTCAGATAATTTTGGTTAATGTATCGATTTAAGAAGGAGCAGTTTTCATTTTCTTAAGGGTATTATAGTCTCTTAATTTTATAGGATTATTTTGGTATTTTAATTTTTAGATTAGGACTTCATACTCATAATATAGTATGATAATATGATGATATGATATGATATACGCACTACCTTATTAGAAAACAACTCCGGGTAACACTAGAAACCGAGATCGCAAAAGTACATAAAATAGGAAAACTACATATTTAGAGTTAATACTAGGGGTGGACATAATACCGGCCGAATCGAAAAAATCGGTTGAATTGTGTTCATTTTTTTGGTTTCGATTTAATCCATTTTTCGGTCAGTGCACGGTTTTTAAATTATTAAATTTCAGTTTTTCGGTGCGGTTTACGATTTTGGTGTTTCGGTTTAACCGAAAAACCAAAATTTTGGGTATTAGTTATTGCCCATTTTAGGCTGAAGCCCAATACCTATTTGAACTTTGAAGTCCAATTTAGTTTACCCAAACCAAAACTTACTGATAGTCTGTCTGATACCCAAACCCATCGGTTACACTAAATCACTAATACACTTAGTCACTTCCCATTTCCCAAACCTAAATCAAAAATTAGATTTAGGGTTCTTCCTGTGCGACTGCTGCGACTTCTTCTGAATTCTTGTGAATTCTGCGCCTTTTTCCTCAGCTCGACTGTGACGCCTTCTTCCTCAGCTCGTCGCTCATCCTTCATCCTCAGGTTAGTGCGACTTCTTCTGAGTTCTGAGTTGAGTTGAGTCCCGTCAAACTAGTACGTTCTGAATTGAGTTGGCTGTTAATGCCGTTTTGGCCGAACTTTCTCATAGATAAGGCTTTTTCGATTTTTGTTATTTTGGTTTTAATTTTGCAGAAACTTTCCACATTCAAGATTTCTTTGGTTGATTTTTTATTAAGATAAGGCTTTTTTTTTTTTTTTGTGTTTCAGTTCTTTTTTTCCTTGGAATAAGTTTGAACAAAGTCAAGTTTAAGCTTAAGTTTATGAAGAAAGAAAATGTTTTAGTCTTTTGTGTATGTTGATTTTTAATTAGTCTCACTGTTAGTCTTTTGTGTATGAAGAAAGAAAATGTCTCACTGTTAAGGACATTTCAATTAGTACTTCCTCTTTTGTGTATGTTGATTTTATTTTATTAAGTTCTGGAATTAAGGACATTCTAAGCATTATACTGGATCAATTTTATTCAGATATTATAGAATTTCACTTTCGTAGTCTACAAGTTGTATCCGATATGCACAAAATTTGATGTTTTATTTGTTATAGACTTATAGGAGTTCCAACCTTCCCTTTTCTTTGTGTGCTTCTTCTCTATAGTCTATTCTTGGTTTCATTTATAGTGTAGTTTCAAATTAGAGTGTTATTGTCAGCAAAAATTGTGTTAGACTGCCGTCTGCTGCTGTCTTTCTCTGTTGCTGGGCTGGACAAACAGCAACTAAATGACAATTTGCTGGGCTATCTTTCTCAAAAGTCAAAATGATAATTTGTTGGGATGGACGAACATCAAATAAATTCCAGCCTTGTTTATTGATGTTCTTAAAAACCGTAAATACTTGATGTTCCTAAACCATTTAAAACCGAAAAAATTAAATCGGAAATAACTGAACCGAACTTTGAAAAAACCGCACCGAACCGTAAATATTTTGGTTTGATTTGGTTATTAATATTATAAAACCGAAAACCGATAAACCGAACCGTACTTTTATAATAACCGAATGAACCGACCGACCTAGTTAATACAAGAAGAGAAAATACTCAAAAGCTTGGAAATGGCGCTCCTTGTAAGAGAAAATAGATTAGAAGTTGCCACTAATTCTATATACACAAAATAAATTTGTTTTCAAATACAGCATGATATATAATTAGATAGTATGTGAAATTTTAGGACGATTACTAAATTGAAAATAGTTCAGCGGTTGTCAGGCTTGGCCAAAGGAATCTATAACAGGAAAAAGATATCTTTTTTGGAGTACCGTCAAGAGCTTGAGCAAATAGATATACACCTCACTTTTGTAATTTGTTATTTTCTTCACTAGTGTAGATAGGTTTTGTCTACATTGGTACAAGTTATTGTTAGTTTTTCATTCAATTATATGGAGAACATAGTGGGTCAGTTCTGCAATCTTTCATATAGAGAAAAGAACCAGAAAATGAGATACATCAATTTTTGGAAGAAAATAATGCATGTAGTATACATCAACTTGAAAACGGAAAAGAGCGTGGAAGTTCAGAATAAGAAGCTAGTATATCTTTGTGTTAATTAAATATACTGATAGTAATGATTTATCTGATACATGTTAGGATCGAAATAATCAGGTGTCAAGCGAAAGCTAGTAAATCAAACCTTGAATGACGATAATCAGACAACATACGAGAAATATACCAAAAGAGACAAACATTTAACGTTGTTCAGTTAATTGACCTACGTCCACGGCGGAGATGAGCAATCCACTATATAAAGGAGTGTACAAGATATCAAGAGAACAACCTCACAAAGAGGCAAACACTAGTGGCACACTAACAATTGTCCCGAAAAGTTCTCCCCTAAACAAGACTCTCAAACCCCAGCTACATTGTGGATGCTGTTGAATGAAAATGAAAGATCCTCCATTTATAGAAGTCTAAAAATTTTTCCTCCAAGAAAAAGGACTAGCCAAACATGGAAGAATTACATTTTTTCATAAAAGAAAAAATCAATTACGGTAAATATGTTGTCCTTTCTTCAAGAAATAGGAGAACCAAATATGAAAAGAAAATCAAGACAACAACTAACAATTCTCCTACTTGGCCTGAATTGTCAAACAAAATAAACTTGATCCACCTTCATCACATAACCTTCAATAGGTCGCATCTCTAAATTATCACCGCAAAGTTTGTCTCAATGTGAGTAGTACTCTCGACAAATTTTTCATACAAATATCATGATTACTGTCAAATAGATTGCGACTAGAACTAAACCTGCTAAGGTGAACCTGACTTGAGCCTTGCTCTGATACCACTTGTTAGGATCGAAATAATCAGGTGTCATGCGGAATCTGATAAAATAAATCTTGAATGACGATAAATCAGACAACGTAAGAGAAATATACCAAAAGAGACACAAACATTTAACGTCGTTCGGTCAATTGACATGCCTCCACAACAAGAAGAACAATCCACTATATAAAAGAGAGTGCAAAATATCGAGAGAATAACCTCACAAAGAGGCAAACACAAGTGGCACACTAACACTTATCCCAGAAAGTTCTCCCTCTAAACAAGACTCTCAAACCCTGTATGGCTATATTGTGAATGTAGCTGAATGAGAAGGAAGGATCATTAATTTATAGAAGTCCAAATTCTTTTCCTCAAAGAAAAAATACTAGCTAAATATGGAAGAATTATATTTTCCTTTTCGTAAAAGGAAAAATCAATTACAGTGAATATGTTATCCTTCTTTCATAAAATAGGAGAACCAAATATGGTAAGAAAATAAAGACAATACCTAACGATACGTGTGTTGATATGAGGTATTAGTTATTGTTATATCTAACTTTCAATGATGACAAGTGTACAAAACTAATACCTATCTACTTACAAGTGTACAAAACTAATACCAATCTACTTTTGACTGTAGAGAACAAGGCAGAAACTCAAATCAAACAAAGATCAAGAAGGAAGGATAAAAGAAATGGAAGACAAGTTGGGTGGGAAACACATCATAGTGGGAGACAATTGGAAGTGGTGCTTCTTATCATCAAGCACTCCTTGATTATTTACTCTACCCCACCAACTGGAAACCATTTGACATGCGCTCATCTCTTCAAAAAATGTATGAAGCATCCCGGCATGGAAACGACATGGAATAGAGCACTCCAATTTAACAAATTCCAGCCCATCTCTCTTGAAGAAATCAGAGACACCCTACTCTAATCCAACACTCATCTCTCTTGAATGAATCAAATACACCTTGCTGGAATCAGGCACAAACATACAACAATACTTGCCTATAAGGTCACTGGTGAACTCCGGGGAATAAAGTACGCAACTACAAATACTGTCTTCTACGTCTCTCTAAATCTAAGTACAAACACTGTATTCTTGAGTCTACAAGTGTAATAAAAGATAGAAGGAGTTAGAACACAAAAGAGAGTCGTGTCAACATCCAAAAATCATTATTGCTAAGCATCGTTGGTGGTGAACGAGCCAAAACCGTCACTGTTGTAATTCTTTATCAAAGATCTAAAAGAATCCTTGTGACTCAAGGGAAATTGGACGTAAATAGCACACCGGTACTGGACCAGTATAAAAACTGTTGTGTCTTGTGTTGCTTTTAAACTCATCGCATTCATCTCTATCTTATCTGTGTACTGGACGAAAGCTGGTCAACTAAACTAATTCTTAGTCAATTAAGAATTTATAGTCCACAATTCACCCCCCCTCCTCTTGTACTTTCAATTGGTATTAGAGCAAGGCTCACAAAATTTTCTTAACAGCTAGTGAAAAAAAGATCATGGGATCAAACACAGTCGTTAGTGCGTTATTTCAAGAAGGAGCCTCTCAAGTACTACCTCCATACTTCAACAAACAACATTTTTCTCATTGGAAAGTTTGCATGGAACCTTACACTATATCATTTGACATCAATATTTGTCGTGTTATAAAAAAAGAAATCTTCCAATTCCACCAAATAAAGATGAAAATGATCAAATCATTGTATCAACTGATCCACTTGACTTGGATGATTACACTGATGAACAAGCTGTTGTTATAACTGTGAATGCCAAAGAAAAACAATTTAATGTATAATGCTATCAGTAGAGAAGAGTATGAAAAGATTTCAAGATGTGAAACTAGCAAGAAAATGTGGGATAAATTGGAAATCACATATGAGGGAACCAACAAGGTAAAAGAAACAAGGATCAATCTTCTAGTTCGTGACTATAAGCTATTTCAAATGAAGGATGGAGAATCAGTGGAAGAAATGTTCTCCAGGTTCAGCAAAATCCTTGGAAATCTAAAATCCTTTGGTAGACCAATAAAAAATGAAGAACATGTCAGGAAAATCCTCAAAAACCTACCCACAATCTGGCAGCCCAAAGTTATTGCTCTGAAATGTCAAAACCTTGACAAAATATCCTATGATGAACTTAGAGGTGATTTAATTGCCGTTGAGAAAACTCACTTGGACAGGCAAATCCAACAAGAAAATAAGAAAGCAGTAGCCTTTAAAGTAACTGTGGATGAACCAGAAAATGAAGAAGAAGAGGAAGAAGGAGAACATGATGAAAACATAGCCATGCTTTCTCAAGTTGTATCTAGCATGATGAGGAAGAACAGATTCAGCAAAAGAGGGAAATCAAACTTCAGAAGAGGAAGGACAAATAATGAAAATGATAAAAATAATGGAAGATTCTATGAATGTGGAAAACATGGGCACATTCAAGCTGATTGTCCGATACTGAAGACAAAACTCAACAGGAACTTTCAAAAGAAGAAGTCTTTTGGAGCCTGGAGTGATGAAGAAGAATCTGACCTTGAAAAAATTGAAAATATGTGTTTCATGGCCATAAAAGATGATAGCAATGAGGACTCAGGTGAACTCGATCTTAAGGCAGACGAGGGAACTAGTGAGGTACGTCTTCCTACTTGTCCTAACTGTTGTGAACTTCAAAAATTTATTTATATTGCTTTTGGAGATATTGAAAGAGTTCTAAATGAATTCAGAAAAATCCAAAGAGAAAAAAAGGACTGGGCCTTGAAGGTGGAATAGTGTGAAATTGAACGTGACATATTCCAAGAGGAAGTAAGTGAACTTCAACTTCAATTGAATGGATTACAATAATCCACTAGTCATAGTTCTGTCAAATCAAATTCGACCACTCCTTTTAACTATTTGATTAAAACTAGAAACCTTCATGCATGCTCTTATTGTGGTAAAAATGGTCACAACACTAACCAATGCAGGAAAAGAATCAGAGTAGAAAAAGGCTCTGAAAATCCCAATAAACTGTCGTGTTTTTATTGTGGAAAACATGGTCACACTTATAACCATTGCTGGTTTAAGGACAATATGAGATGGGTCTGGTGACCTAAATCCTCTATTCAAGCTAACACTCAGAAATCTAACCATTCATGACCCAAGCAGGCCTGGGTGCCTAAAAACAAGTAATCTTATTTTGCAGGAACACCGCAAGAAGAATCGAAAAGGAAAATAGTATCTTCACAGGCGCGTGTTCCAGACATATGACTAGTGACAAACAATTATTCAAAACAATCACCAAACTAAATGGAGGAACAGTTACCTTCGGAGATAAATCAAAAGGAAATGTTATTGGAGTTGGAATGGTTACCCTTAGCTCAACATGTGATGTGGACGAAGTATACCTAGTTAATGAACTCAGTTACAATCTTCTCAGTATCAATCAACTATGTGACAATGACTATGAGGTTCGTTTTAAGAAACATGGCTGGTTTATAGAAGACAAATCAGGTAAAGTTATTCTTTCAGGTAACAGAGACAAAAATGTATACACCATCAGTAATATAGATAGTCTTGGAAATCAAATTTGTCTTGCTTCTGTGATAGATAACCCTTGGGTTTGGCATAGAAAGCTTGGACATGCTAGCATGCATGATATCCAAAAACTTTCTAAACATGATCTTGTCATTGGTCTTCCAAAGCTAGATTTTTCAAAAGATCATATTTGTGATGCATGTCAACTAAGAAAACAAACTCGCTCATCTTTCAAAATCAAAAACATTGTTTCTACTACTAAACCACTTGTGGATTTGTTTGCTCCAACCAGAACTGCTAGTATATGTGGTAGAAAATATGCTTTTATCTTTGTGGATGGTTTTTTTTCGATTTTCGTTGGTTATTTTTCTAATTCATAAAGATAAAGCCCTAAGAAATTTTGAAGTTTTAGGTAAGAAGGTCCAACGTGAAAAGGGATACTATATTTCCACTATCAGAAGTGATCACGGAGGAGAATTTGTAAGCAGAGCCTTTGAAAACTTTTGCAATGCCAAGGAATCTCTCATAATTTCTCTTCACCAAGATCGCCTCAACATAATGGAGTGGTAGAATGTCAAAATAGAACCTTACAAGATATGGCTAGAACCATGATTGTGGAAAACTCTCTACCTCACCACTTCTGGGCAGAAGTTGTAAGCACTGCATGTCATATTATAAACAGATATTTGATACAGCCCATTCTTAAAAAGATTTCATATGAGCTATGGAATAGTAAGAAACCCAACATTAGTTATTTTCATCCTTTTGGGTGCAAATGCTTCATTCACAATAACGGAAAGGACAATCTAGGTAAGTTTGATCCAAAAAGTGACAAAAGAATATTCCTTGGTTATTCTCCCTCAAGTAGAGCATATAGAGTCTACAATAAAAGAACCTTATGTATTGAAGAATCAATTCATGTTATTTTTGTTGACACTAACCCTCACTCAAGGAATGAAAAAATTCCTAAAGATGAGGAAATTTCTATTGTTTTAAAATCTGTTGTTACAGGAAAAGACTGTCAAGAGGAGTCGACTGGTCAGCAAGATCAGTCAACTGAGTAACATAATGAAGTCCAAAATCTTCTTCAACAGAACAGTCGACTACTGAGGAAAGGGAAACAACCACAACCATCCTAGATGAATGGAAAAGTGAACCTAGATATTCTTACAAATTCATTATTGGAAATCCACATGAAGGAATCACTACCAGAAGATCTCAAAAGCTCAATTCCCACATGGCTCTAATTTCTCAATTTGAGTCAACGAAAGTGGATGAAGCACTAAAAGACGTTCACTGGGTCAAAGAAATGAAGGATGAACTTTATCAATTTGAAAGAAATAAAGTATGGAAACTGGTTCCAAAATCTTCAAATGATTCTATTGTAGGAACAAAATGGGTTTACAGAAATAAATTAAACGAATCTGGACTAGTGATGCAAAATAAAGCATGGCTTGTTGCGCAAGGTTATTCTTAGCAAGAGGGAATCGACTATGATTAAACATTCACGCCAGTAGTAAGACTGGAATCTATTCGAATATTACTTGCCTTTGCTGCTCATAAAAGATTCAAACTATTTCAAATGGATGTAAAAATGCTTTTCTAAATGGATACATCTCTGAAGAAGTCTATGTAAAGCAACCTCCTGATTTTGTAAATGACACTCTCCCAGATCATGTATATAAGCTGACAAAAGCTCTATACGGACTCAAGCAAGGTCCCCGAGCCTGGTACAAAACATTAAGCTCCTTCCTTCTAAATCAAGGCTTCAAAGAAGGTAATATCGATACAACTCTATTTATTAAACACTCAAATTCAGGTAATATTATTACTCAAATTTATGTTGACGATATTATTTTAGGAAGTCCTAACTCTGTTTTATGAGAAGAATTTGCTCATTCTATGAAAGGAGAATTCGAAATGAGCATGATGGGAGAGCTAACTTACTTTCTTGGACTGTATCAAACAGTCTCTCAAAGGGATCTTTATCAGTCAAACCAAGTACATCAAAGAACTTATAAAAAAGTTTGGCATGGATAATGCTAAGCCCATTAGGACTCCAATGAGTCCAACAACTATGCTTGATGAAGATTACCATGGAAAAAATGTTGATGAAACTATGTACAGAGGAATGATTGTATCCTTATTATATCTCACTGCTAGTTGACCAGATATAATATTTAGTGTGTGTAAATGTGCAAGGTTTCAAAAGGCTCCAAATGGATCTCATCTTACTGTTGTTAAACGCATTATAAGATATCTTATTGGGACCTATGAATTAGGATTATGGTATGCTCACTTTTAATATTTTGTCTTGAAAGGTTTTTCAGATGTAGATTTTGCAGATGATAAGATCGACAGGAAAAGTACTAGCGACACATGTCCACTCTTGGGAAATGCACTAGTTTCCTGGCATAGCAAGAAACAAAATTGTGTTGCCTTATCAACAACTGAAGCATAATATTTACCTGTTGGAAGTTGCTGTAAACAAGTTCTTTGGATCATGCATCAACTTCTTGACTATGATTTATCTCTTACCACAACTTCCATATTCTGTGATAATACTAGTGTTATTTGTTTGGCAAAAAAATTTGTGCATCACTCAAGAGCAAAGCATATAGAAATCAAGCATAATTTTATTCATGATCATATTGATAAAGGTGATATTGAATTAGAATTCATTAGTACTGAATCTCAACTTGCTGATATTTTTACAAAACCTCTTTTAGAAGAAAGATTTTGTCTACTGCGGAAAAAGATTGGCATCATGTGTGTTTTATAAAACAAATATTTTATATAGGATTAAAACACTTTACTTTCCTCTCTTATAAGTGTTAATTTTAATTTGATAAAAGTGTAATTATCACATCTCCATTAGTACCGCCGAAACATCCCCTCAGAAGAGTCACTCCCTTCTGAATCTGTCCTCTTATTCAACCAATGCAACTCTTCAGCCCTCCAAAGTCTAGATAAGAATCCTCCTACTCCCTCTAACTCTTCATCCTCTCTAGAGAAACCCTCACCATGGTGAAACAAAACCTCTCAGCTTCCACTGCAACCAGATGAAGTAGAAGCATTTGGAAAACCCTCAACCCTGAAGAAACTATAGATTTGGAATTATCCATCGACTCAGACCCTCTCAAAACCGAAAATGAAAGCAGTAAATCATTCATGGACCTTCCCATTAGCCAGCAAAAGGCAGGAAATAGGCCCATGGAGAAAACCCCCAAACTATCTGCATGCAAGAAAGGGAAAGTGGAAAGTACTGAATTTGGGCCAGAGGACAAATTAATATTCTATGGATAAAATGAGAAATCAAGTTTTGAATCCGATAAGTCAAAATCTATGGCTTATGGACGCACTGTAAGTCTCTATCATATGAAAATTCTGCACTGTAATGTGATTGTTGTTTTCGATACTATTGAGAAATCCGTATATGAAGAGCCTGTGAGAATGTTCTATGCAAATTTGTTTGTGAATGATAAAGATGACTTGGAATCCATGGTTTTAGGCACTCAAATTGTTCTCGACTCTTATCAATTTGAGAAGATTTTTTCTGCTAAGTTTAATGGGTATGAGTTTTTTGTGCAAATTTCTTGGCCAAAAGACTTTGAAGTTTTCATAGAAGGAGTAAAAGCCTTCCTGTCTGATAATCCTCCCGACATTGGTCCCAAAAATCTAAAGTTTGAACATCGGGTTTTGTCCCACATGATAGCCACCACTCTACTTCCTAGAACTGGGTTCCTTAGCACTTTATCCATCAGAGATATCTTTGTTCTGTACTATCTTGTGAACAATAAAAGACTTAACTGGTTTGTATGGATTCGTCAATACATGCTTGAGAGTATCAGGGATATATCCTCGTGTTCTTCTTGTCTACCCTATGGCCTACCTATTTCACATATTCTTGGAGTTATGAAGGTTGACTTGACACCTTTCACACCCAAGCACATTATCAGTACCTATGATAAGACACCCTTCTCTATGATGGGTTACACTTTAAGTGATGATGGATGGGTTAAACGAGCCAAAGTTGAGAGTATCCCAGTACAAATTGAAGCTCATAATGAACCACCAAAGTCTCAGTCAACTGTCTCTCAAAACTTTCAGCAGATTCAGCAATATCTAGATGGTGTAAGACTCATGCTTGTTGAGATGAAATAGCATGTTAACAAAATCAGAGAAGTCACCAAGAAAACAGGTACATATGTGGCCAATATTAGGATGGATATGGGAGCCACACGGAGAAAAGGAACCAGGGCACTCAACTCCATGTTAGAAAAAATAGACAAGCTCGTCAAAGATATTGAAACCTCCTATGAATCCTTCTACACCAAAGTGATCAATACCCTCAAATACTTCCTAAGGAGAAATTAAGGCGTGTTTGTGTGTGTTAAAAACAATCTCTTATACTTGCTTTTGTTTGAAATACTTATTTTTGCATCTGTATGTATGAACCATCAATCTATGCCTCTGCTGAAGGCACTACTTATGTTGCCCTAACTAGTATGCATATTATCTGTATGTTATTTTCCCATCTAGTGTGCATATTATCTGAATGCATATTTTTATATGCTGGGCTTACACCTTCCTTTTTTGATTGATGTCAAAGGGGAAGAACATGTATGGAGAAGTAAATCAACAACTCGTGGAGAGTAGTAATGAGTACAACAACTCTCTAAGGGAAGTATACCTCATTTACTCTCTTTTTGTTGTCATCATCAAAAAGGGGGAGATTGTTATATCTAATTTTTAATGATGACAAATGTGCAAAACTAATACCTATCTACCTACAAGTGTACAAAACTAATACCTGTCTACTTTTGACTATAGAGAACAAAGCATCAACCGAAAGGCCTGATGCAAGCTATCAAAAAGGCAGAAACTCAAATCAAACAAAGATCAAGAAGGAAGGACAAAAGAAATGGGAGACAAGTTGGGTGGGAAATACATCATAGTGGGAGACAATCGGAAGTGGTGCTTCTTATCATCAAGCACTCCTTGATTATTTAATCCACCCTACCAACAGGAAACCATTTGACATGCGCTCATCTCTTCAAGAAAAGTATGAAGCATCTCGGCATGGAAACGGCATGGAACAGAGCACGCCATGATTTAACAAATTCCAGGCCATCTCTCTTGAAGAAATCAGAGACACCCTACTCTAATCCAACACTCATCTCTCTTGAAAGAATCAAAGATACCTTGCTGGAATCAGGCACAAACATACAACAATACTTGCCTATAAGGTCACTGGCGAACTCAAGGGAGTGAAGTGCGGAACGACAAATACTGTCTTCTAAGTCTTTCTAAATCTAAGTACAAATACTGTATTCCTGAGTCTACAAGTGTCATAAAAGATAGAAGGAGTTAGAAAACAAAAGAGAGTTGTGTCATCATTCAGAAATCATTATTGTTAAGCATCGTTGGTGGTGAACGAGCCAAAACCATCATTATTGTAATTCTTTATCAAAGATCTAAAAGAACCCATCTGACCTAAGAGAAACGGGACATAAACACCACACCGGTATTGAACCAGTATAAAATTATTGTGTCTTGTGTTTATTTGAAATTCATTGCATTCATCTCTATCTTGTCTGTGTACTAGACGAAAGCTAGTCGACTAAACTAAATCTTAGTCAACTAAGAATTAATAATCCACAATTCACCCCCCCTTGTACTTTCAGTTATATTATTATTCTTATAGCACTTCTAAAAGAACTTTATTATAAGATATTCACCAAGCATGGAGATTTAAAAATAACGAGATATTTTGTTTTATTTTTTTATGGGTTTCACTTTGACATTTTAAAATCTCAAAAGGGCAGCATCAAGGTGTACAATACTACAGTTGCAGAGTCCGCATTCTCTGATGAAATATACTTAAGTAATTAGAGAGCGTTACACAAATTCAGAGCTCTCTAATATATATGATTTCGTGAAGATTATAGCTACATCATTTGTACATATTGATTTCAGGAAGACTATAGCTACATAATTTGGACATATTCAGATGAAGAAGATGCAGAAGATTCTGCAGGTTATTTCCAATTGAATCGGTGACTACTTTTCTACTTCAGCAACATATTTGGCAAGCCTTATAATAATATACCTAATACTCTTAGTTGCATAAATGGTAGTGTTGAAGAGTTTCAACTCTCAACTATGGCGGATAGAACAGATATATTTTGTTGTAATCTGAAATGAAGAAATTGATTGTCTATATACCAACTGAGTACCACTGCTTTATTTATACTCCATAACTAATTAGTTAACTCACTACAATTATTTACAACTAACTACACACCTACTCTACTTTAACTAATTGTATTATAGATACTTCCATCAACACTCCCCTAAAGCTGAGGGATGAAATATATTTTTTATTCTCGGCTTGCCTAACAAGTACTTATGTTGTGCCTTGCAAAGACTCTTAGTTAGCAAATTTGCTAACTGCTCTCTTGTTCCAATATGTTATGTCTAATCAGTCGTTTCACGGTTCTCTCTCTTACGAAGCAGCAATCGATATCTGTATGTTTAATTTTCTCATGAAATATAGGATGAGGTACAATATAAATAGCAGCCTTGTTGTCATAATTGTTTAGCCAAAAAATGGTTTTTGTGGTCAAAGCGAATAATAGAATAATTCGGATTTCTAATAACAAATTTTACTTCACTTTTCCTAATATAGATGAATAAAAAATAATAAAAATAAAATAGTGAGAGAATAAGAAAAGATAAATCTTATTGATAATCGCAGCTTCCTTCCAAGCAGGGGCGTATCTAAGTCTTAGGGTATGGGGTCACGTGAACTCATACTCCTCTCCCTAAATCATGTATAATAATGTTATATTTATTAAAAATTACTTATTTATATGTGCGTGAACCATGCTCAAAGACTCTTATGGTGCAATAATCATTGGGTGCACCTCTACGAGTGAAATTAGTGGTTCAAATCCCACTTTGGACGGTTTTATTTTCGGCACGGAGTATAGATATATACGTAAAAATCACTAAAATTTTAAAAAGAATATAATTTTAAAACTATAATTTCAAAAGTGTAGTTGATACATGGTAGATACTAAAGTTAAACTCGTCAAATATAAATTCTAAATCTGCATCTTCACAATAGTGTACCCATCCTCTTGAAATTTTGGATCCGCCTCTGCTTCCAAGAGGAGAGAACAATATTTTTCAATTAGCAGAAAATAAAGTATAAGAGATTGATACTATAATTTCGTGAACTACTTGATGATCTTACAAATTAAGGTAAGGAGGATTTATATAGGAACACCAATATGTAACTGCTTTGCCTTACTTAATTCTCACCCGGTACTGATATTTATTACATTGATTGCCCGTTATTTGGGTAATTTGTAACGGTTATGGTAATAATAGTCAATCACGCATAATTAGGGATTATGTCGTTTTCTTTCCATATTCGTGGCTATTAATGATCCTTCCTCCCTTGCCATCTTTTATTGTCTATCCCGCGCATATCTCATTTTTCCTGGTTGTCAAGTGCGGTATCTTTGTAAGCAATCCCATGGGTATTTTACTCATGATTCTCCTAACCTTCATTCTTCTTTATTGCTCTGACTCTCGTGATACCTGTCAGCACATCATTAGTCCACATGGAGAGTCTATTTTTTGATCGATACAGATAGTCCTCCCCCCCAACCTTTTGAATATTCGGGAAGTGATAAATTTATTTATGGAAGTAATGTCTTGCCGCCTCTTCCCTATATCAATTATGCTTTTATTTAGACGTGATGAGACTTACGTCTCTTCCAATAAATGCTAGAGACATGTGTCTTGTTGTGATTGAATTTACAGTTTGTAGAAACTTTTTAGGGTTTCTGCGGATGTGTCAGTTTGTTGTGACGGTTCTATGATGACGGTTTAAAATGACATATTTTCTTATAAACACCGCATCATACATTTTCCAAAATTTCTTCTACTGTCTTTCATTCCTTTCTAAGCATTCCCTCCAACGTTTCTTCTCTTTTCGTGCTTCTGTAATAATTAATAATTGCTTCCCGATCTTCAAACCCTTCTTGATCATTTGACCCTCGGAGGGCTTTTATAGTAGATGAACTCCCTCCTTCTACAACTCCGGTTAGGTGTAGAAATAGAGGTGGCACGCTTCGTAGACTAGGCTCCATATCTAGCCGAAGTACCACTTCTTCTCAGGAGAATTTTTAAAAACCTTCTTTTTATTCCAAAGATAAATTCTCAACCGCCCCTAGATCTTCTTCTAAAGTTATCGTTCCACAGGAATTTTCTTTTAAATCTAATTGTGAATCATTTAGACTTGCTGATCACTATCCTTCTTTAATCAACTCCGATCTTCTTCCTTTAGTACACCATGAATGTTTATAAAACCTTGATTTCCCAGTCACAACCCCTAGTGCTGACGACCGAATAACCTCTTATCATGAGGGTTATTCATTTGTCTATACATATCCTTTCACCTTTGTATTAAAACCTCCTATTGACCCAGTGATCATTGAGTTATGTCGTTACTTCGACGTTTGTCTTGGTAAAGTAGGCTTAATAATGTGGAGGGAATTGGCTTGTCTTCGCTACTTATCGGGTTTAGTTTCCGTCCCTTTCTCTTTTCGTCATTTCCTCCATATATATTCTCCAAAAGTATTTTCGTGAGGGCGTTTTCACACTTGCAGTGATAAGAAAAAGAGTATTAGTTAGTCCTAAAGATGATTGTGGCCGAGGTTAGTATGCTCGGTCTGTGGCTGTTCCTATTCGTGCCTTAGTGGGGTGAAGAAAACATGCCTTTTCCCAAGAAGTGGAACTTTGCACGTGAGTATTTTCATTTGCCTCTTCACTATGCCATATCTCTTTAGAATACTAAATTTCTCATATTTTCTTATTTTAAAGCAATCATGGAAGTTTTCGGTGAACTCCCCAACTTCTGTGATTTGGCAGAAAAATTTGTTTTTGCTGCTCTTATGGAGCAAAGATCCTAGAAGTTTCTATCCCTAATGTTTTGGCGGAAAGTTAAAACCCATGGTATGTTACTTTTCTTTACCATGATTTTTTCACTTTTTCCCTCATATTCTGACATTACTTGTAACTTTTAGGATTTGCTATCTGCGGAGTCCGTCCCGCTTCCACTCCTGCAGTTAGAGTTGATGCCAACACTACTCGAGAGAGGATTTTGAATGTGCCCTCTTCAAATAGGAAAAACAAAGAATCTTGTGCCTATGATGAAGATGAAGGTTCCCTAGTGAAGAAGCCTCGAGTCAAAAGGCATGTTCTCTTAGATAATGAATCCAATGCTCCTCGGATCCAACCTCCAGACTCCGTGTCTTTTCACCTAGTCGATGAGCTTGAAAATGTCTCTTTAGATATTTCAGAAGATGAAACACTGGTCCTGCCTTAAACCCCATTCAAATCTTGCTGGGAGGCTTTTTCCTCAAGGATTTGAGTAAAGAACAAGAGTTTGGCTTTGTTTCTGATGAGCCATCCCTTGCAACCCTTCCTATGAGCCTCATTGATCCTATTGATACTCCTGCTACTGATCGTGATGATGATGGACTTCCTGTGAGAGAGGTATGAAGCAGGTTATGAATGAAGTTCCTGAGGGCATGAATTTACTGAAGTATCCCAACCAAGTTGTGGTTTGGTTGAAACCTTTAATTGCCCCCCTTGAAAGGAAAACACTTGAATCCCACTCCTCTATCACTCTGATGGATTATGTTATTCAATTTCCTCTCAAGGTATGTTGTATTTATAAACCGTACAGGTTATAGCAAGTATCATTTATAATTCTTGGTTCTATTACCTCGCCGAGGTTAGATATGATACTTGTTGAGCACATGGGGATGGTTGTACTCATGCCACACT
Source organism: Nicotiana tomentosiformis (assembly GCF_000390325.3). Taxonomy (NCBI): domain Eukaryota; kingdom Viridiplantae; phylum Streptophyta; class Magnoliopsida; order Solanales; family Solanaceae; genus Nicotiana; species Nicotiana tomentosiformis. The sequence continues at coordinate 82,269,438 of NC_090822.1, read as the reverse complement.
CTGTAGTTAATTATGCAGATCCACGTATCATACCCAGTCACCAATAGCGGAGTTTTCTAGTTGAGTTGATCACCAAGAGACGAGGTAGAGCTGCATTCTTGACCGCAGTCTTGGTATCTCTTTTCTTATGCATTGTTGTCCTTATTTCAGACAGTATTATATTTTGACTTTTCAAACTTGTATTTCTATAGATCTCATGAATTTGTATGAACCACTTCTGGGAATTTATCATGTATTGGCGTTATTGTGCTATATTAAGGTTTTAGACTTATGTGAATTCTATCATTTATGCTATTATTGTTCATTATTGCTATGTTTGGCTTACCTAGAAAGTGCATTAGGCGCCATTACGACTAGTTGGGGTTTTTTATCGTGAAAGTTGGTAGCAGAGCCCTAGGTTCATAGGTATTATGGGTCATGAGCAAGTTTAGTAGAGTCTTGTGGATCGGTACGGAGATGTCGATACTTATCTTCGAGAGGCTACTGAACTATTATGAAAACTTCATTTTATAACATTCTTTTCGTATGGATTTGTTATTTTCAAAGTTTGAACCTTGACTCTTCTATTCTCTTGTAGATGGTGAGGGCACATGCAGTCGAATCAGGCGGACGAGCACTAGTACCACTAGTAAGGGCTGAGAGTGGTCAGGGTCGGGTAGAGGCCGAGGTGGGGCTCACACTACATCTAGGACAACACCTGTGGAGCCACCAGTTGCTCCCGTAGAGGAGCAGGTTCCTCATACAGTTGAGCTAGTGGGACCAGCTCAGACACCGGCGGTACTTATTTTTATTCCTAGTCTTCAAAAGTATTTGGCTTAGATTTTACCGTGTGTACGATCTTGGCTCAGGCGGTTTCGATCCTTGTTGCACAAGCTACCTCACAGGCTGGGGGAGGTGACCAGACTCCTGCCACCCATACTCTAGAGCAGCTAGCTCAGGGTGATCAAATACCAGGGGTGTTACCACTTCAACCTGTTGTTGTTGCTTGGGCCGAAGTTGGTCCACCTATGAGTGATGAGGAGCAGACGAGGTTGGAGCAATTTAGGAGTCTTGAACCGCTAGAGTTCAGTGGAGGGGAGTTAGAGGATGCTCAAGAGTTTTTGGATCGGTGTTACCCGATTTTGGGCACAATAGATATTTTGGACACCACTGGGTTGCATTTACTACTTTTCAGCTAACATGTACAACTTGCAGATGGTGGCAGACTTATGAGTTAGGCAGGCCAGCTGGCGCAACTCCGATTACATGGTATGAGTTCGCAGCTCTCTTCTTAGAGAAGTTTGTCCCACAGACTCACAGAAAAAGGTTGCGTAGGGAGTTAGAGCAGCTACGCCAGAAGGGTATGACTGTGAACTAATACGAGATAAGATTTGTAGACTTGGCACGTAATGCTATATGGTTGGTGTCCACTAAGAAGGAGAAGATCAGGAGGTTCGTTGATAGCCTCAATATGGTTTACATTATAGTATGGCTTGAGAGGTTGCGCCGGATCCTATGTTTGACCAAGTGGTCGAGATTGATAAACGTTAGGAGCAAGTTCACAGGTTGGAGCATGAGGAGAGGGAGGAAAATAGACCTCATGGTTTAGGTGGTTCCAGCAATGCCTAATTTGGAGGCTAGTCACATTACAACAGAGGTCGTCCTTCTAAACCCGTTCAGACAAGTCGTCATATTACTCATTTTTCTTCAGTTAGCCACAGTTCCTATAGTGCATGCCCAGCTCAGTCATCATTCAGTGCTTTATCAGCACAGAGTTCTTATCGTGCTCCATCTGCTCAGGTTGTTCGGGTTATCAGGGTCAATAGCCTTACATGAGGGGTTCTTATGAGTGTGGAGACTTGAGTCATCTCAAGAGATATTTCCCCAAACTGTTGAATAGGGTTCCACGGCAAAGCTCTCAGCCGATGATTTCAGCACCAACATCTTCACCACCTCCACAACTAGCTAGAGGTGTGCCTCAGTCAACACGAGGGCTCCCTAGAGGGGAAGGTCATTTAGGCAGTTGTCGGCCTTTTTCTATGCATTTCTTGACATGCCAGAGGTAGTTTCTTTGGATGTCGTGATCACATGTATTGTTTCTGTTTGCCAAAGGGATGATTCAGTGTTATTTGACATTGGTTCCACTTATTCATATATGGCATCATACTTTGATCATTATTTAGATATGCCTCGTAATTCTATAGTTTTGCATGTTCATGTATCTATACTGATAGATGATTTTATTGTTGTGGACCTTGTATAACGGTCGTGTGTGATGACTATTGGGGGTTATGAGACGAGAGTTGATCTTTTACTGCTTAGCATGGTTTTACTTTGACATGATTTTGGGCATGAATTGGTTGTCTCCATGTCATGATATTCGTGATTGTCACGCTAAAACCATGACGTTGGTGATGTCATAGTTGTCGAGATTAGAATGGAGAGGATCCCTGGATTATGTTCGTAGTAGATGATTTTATATTTGAAGGATCAATGGATGGTTGAGAAGGGATGTATGGTGTACTTGGCTTTCATGAGGGATGTTAGTTCCGATACTCCTACCGTTGAGTTAGTTCTGGAAGTGAGAGAGTTCCCAGATGTGTTTCCAGCAGACTTGTTGGGCATGCCACCCGACAGGGATATTGATTTTATCATTGACCTGGAACCGTGCACTCAACCCATCTCTATTTAACCGTATCACATGGCACCTATAGAGTTGAAAGAGTTGAAGGAACAGTTTCAGGAGCTACTTGATAAGGGCTTCATCTGGCCTAGTGTGTCGCCTTGGGGTGCATCAGTTCTATTTGTGAAGAAGAGGGATGGTATTATGAAGATGTGTATTGACTACAAGCAGCTAAATAAGGTTACTATTAAGAACAAGTACCCACTACCACGCATTGATGACCTATTTGATAAGCTTCTGGGTGTTAGAGTGTTCTCAAAGATTGATTTGAGATCAAGATATCATCAGTTAAAGATCCAGGATACAAATATTTCGAAGACAGCTTTCAGGATCCGCTATGGTCGCTATGAGTTTCTGGTGATGTCTTTTGGGCTGACCAATGCCCCAATAGCTTTCATGCATTTGATGAATAGTGTGTTCCAACTGTATCTTGATTCTTTCATCATTATATTTATTGATGATATATTGGTGTATTCATTGCTTCAGAATAGTGAAATTCCAACCTAGAAATGGGAGATGATCAACATGGATTTTGTTATCTAATTATGGCGATCACGCCCATGATTTGATTCCATATGGGCCATCGTGGATCAAATCACCAAGTTCGCTCACTTACTATGTGTTAAGACTACTTTTTGGCTGAAGATTGTGCTAGGTTATATATCAAGGAAATAGTTTGACTCCATGGGCTTCCAATATCCATTATATCAGACAGAGGTGCCCAGTTTACGGCTAACTTCTGGGGATCATTCCAAAAGGGATTGGGTACGAGAATTTACCTTAGCAAAACTTTCCATCCATAAACAGATGGTCAGGTTGAACATACTATTCAAACACTATAGGACATGTTATGAGCTTGTATTTTCGACTTCAAAGGAAAGTGCGAGGATCATCTACCCTCATCGAATTTGCTTACAACGACAACTACCATGCTAGCATTCGGATGTCACCGTACGAGGGCATATACAGATGAAAGTGCATATCTCCTTCAGTTGGTTTGAAGTTGGTGAGACGAAGTTATTGGGTCTTGAGTTGATACAACAGGATGTGGAAAAGTTGAAAATGATTCGAGGCCATTTATTGACCGCTCAAAGCAGGCAAATATCTTAATCGGATACCCGATGACGATATTTGGAGTTTTCTGTGAGAGACTGTATATTCTTAAAGGGTTTTTCCTACGAAAGGAGTAATGAGGTTCGTTAAGAAGGGAAAACTCAATCCTCGATAATTATTCAGAGAGTCGATCGAGTAGCTTATAAGCTTGAACCCTAACGCATAATTAGAAGTAGTGCATCAGCTATTTCATATGTCTATGCTTGTAAATTGCTTGAGTAATCCATCTCGTATTACCCCTATTGAAGATATTCAAGTCATAAAGGACCTATCTAACGAAGAAATTCTGGTGGATACTAAATCGTCAAATTCGTGAGCTGTGAATCAAAGAGGTAGCTTATATTAAAGTAATTAGGATGAACAATAATATAGAGGAAACAACCTGGAAAGCTGAAGAAGACATGAGAACCAGGTACCCCTATTTGTTCCATGCAAGGAGAGGCAACAATGAGACTACCACGGCGGGCACAACCCACAATGACTAAAGAAGTTTGTAAGAAGTGACTACGATTCAACATTCGAGGACGAATGTTCTGAAGAGGGGGGTGATGTTATACCCCACACTATTCCTCCATATATGGAGTTAAGGATTAACAAGGTTTTGGTACTACTAATCAGTTGCCGACAAGTTACAGGACAAAGAGGCAGATTCAATTGACTAGAGTGCGCTAATTATCCCATCAGGCGCAGTAGCCGGTATGTGGCGACCTGTTTAGCATTCGGGGTGGCGGAATTATCTAGACCGATCACTGGGTATAAAAAGGTAGTACAACTCTCTTCTCTTTCATTCTAGGAGATATCACCCATCTTAGTCCACCCAAAATGCTCTTAAACCCTCTCTAGAATTCCCGAACAATCTAAATCAGAGGCGACTCTCGTATGATCTAGCGTGAAGAAGCTTGGAATAGTCACTATAATATCTATTATCTTATTGTATTGATTCTCGAGATTCATTAAAGGCAGAGTTAACCACCATAGAACTGTAGCTAGTTCTTTAACAAGGTATGTAGGACAACTTTCTTTCTTAGCATGACTTGGTATGAGTGTCTCTCTCTCCTTCAAAGATTTATGTGTTGTGAGATTAGTTCGTTCTAAGATCTTCTCAGTAATGTTGTCTCTGTTATTGTACATTGTTCTTACAGATGGCATTCCTTCAAGTTTGAGATGACTCTAGGCAGTACCCTGAGTTCGGAAAAAGAAATATGATTCCTTCTGACTTTAATCTCTGATTTTTTATTTAAATTGACTACGCATTATTTTTATGTGTATATGTATCTATTTTACATTATCGAATCGTACTATAGACGTCCTGGTACATCACCTATTGTGCAACCACTAATCAGTTAGGTATGATGATACATGATATGAGATATTACCGAGCTCTTGTATGTGTGGGTACGATGATGTGTGATATGTTATTACTGAGTTCTCTCGAGGCCAGTTACGTCGAGTTATGTTAAGATCGGGTACAGTCGAGACCTCCCGCGTCGGTGTACGACCAAGTCCTCTATGAGGTCGGGTATGGAGTGATGTGTGATGTGAGGCTACCGAGTCCTCTTGGAGCCAACTACGCCGAGTCCTGTTGAGGCCGGGTAATGGAGTGAAATGTGATGATATGCCCCAAAGAGTGGCTGAACAATGATATATGTAAATTATAGTAAATGCATGGCCCATATGAGTGGCTTGATTTTACAAAAGCCTGCATACATTCATGATTTATGGTTATAGTAGTGTATGCCCCCGGTGGCTTGTCTACCGTATCTAGGGTAAACTTGTGCATTTCTATCTCTTATGATATGTCTTTGGTTTACATACATTATCCGTTTTACATACTCAGTACATCATTCATACTGACGCCCTTTTCTTTTGGTGCTGTGTTCATGCCCACAGGTACATATAGACCTACTAATGTCCCTCCCCAGTAGGGTGTTCGTTTTAGCGGTTGGTCGTTGTTCTCCACTTCTTCAGAGTAGTTGTTCAGAAGTCAATTCCCGTCATTTTGGGTATAGTGGGGCCATGTCCCGACCAAGTTGTACATATATGCATATTTCTTAGCACTCTTAGTGGCTTGCAGACTAGTGTTCAGATGTATGTAAAGGTTGGTTATAACCATGTTGGTACTAATTGTGAAATTGTATAAATGTTAATATTCCTTTCTGAGTCAGCTATGTACATTTTAATTTCTAGTATTGTTGCTTGGAGGCCTCATTGGCCCTGATTTCATGATCTAAAAGATGTAAGTATGGATGTCGGTTCGCACGGACCTTCGGACGTCATGTGCCGGTGGCACCACCCAGGGTTGGGGTGTGACACCTATCTCGGTAAGCCAGCCACATTATCAGTCTTGTTTAGGCATCATAACAGAACTCCACACCAAATCTGCTACTCTCATTTTTGTAGGATTACCTAACATAGCTAGATTACTTCTGCTCACAGAGTAGTTTCCTTTAGTGGTTAGAGCATATTTTCCATTCTGGTACTAATTTTCTTTAACTTTGTACTCCAATAAATACGATTAATTTATTACTTAGGATTAGTTAGAAATACGTTTACAAAATTTTATTCATGTCTGGAGTTTGAATATGTCACAGCCCTAGCTAATGCATGGCTGATATATGGTTTTTAGTCTAAGAGAACTTGCGGATTTGTCCCTTAATTTACGACATATCAAGCTCAAAAGTGTGCATGTTATATGAACATGTGCTCCTCTTATATACATATAGCACATCACTTTCCCTTTTGTCGATGTCAGGTTAATCTAATTAAGGTGTTATTCGCACTAATTCTTTGAAAGCTAATTAAATCGTTAGTCCATCTCCTTCACCTCATCCGTCGAGGGTGTTACATACACCCTCATTTAGGTGCTCAAAACATTCTTGCTGAGGTTTCTCCTCCATCACGTTGTGGCTAACAATATTATATTTGTCACAACCCAAGCTCATGGTATAGCTTATCTAATTTATCCTAAGAAAACTCACAAATTTATTTCTTGAGCAACATCATATTAAACATGAAAGTGTACATTATTATATGAACCAGTATTTTGTCTTATATACTCCCCTCTTATTTTATGTGACCCTCTTTCATTTTTAGTCGGTCCAAAAAGAATGACACCTTTATATATTTAGTAACAATTCAACTTTAATTTCTTTCTTTTTACCCTTAATGAGATGATTTCTAATCACATAATTTATTTTATCTTCCTTTATTTCTTAAATTTTGTGCCAAATCAAACACTTCACATAAATTAAAACAGAGAAAGTAACAATTTATCTTAATTCTTTTTTCCTTTTTGACGTGTGGGTGGACTTGGGTGTCATATGAATCCTTCTTTGAAAATTTACTACACTGGAAATCTGTTAATCATTCTCCATGACGTGTAGTCCGGCATCCATCATAAGCGACGTAAAATACACTACTAGAAACCTCTCAAAAATTGTCCAAGAAAATTGACCGAAATCGATTGGAAATATAGAAAAATCGATCGATTTTTGAACGATTTTAATTCGTCGAAGAAATACTGGTCGCTAAGGTATGGCGATCGAAGACAGTCGCAATTTCTGACCGAAGTCAGTCGGTTAAATCAACCAAAGTTTGACCACTTTATTTGACATTTTTGTTGGAAAAATAAATTTACCACTTTATGTGTAAATTATTTTTTAATTATTTTTCAAAATAGCAACCGATTTCGGTCGGAAATATAATTATTTGATAATTTTGCATTTTTTTAAAAATTTTAACAGACCGACCGAAATCGGTCGGAATCATTCAGAAATAAATAAATAAAAAAGTTATTTTCGACCGACTTCGGCCGGTAATTTCAAATTTCTGCATGTTGTACATTGAAATTACCTACCGAAATCGGTCGGAAGTCGGTCGATTTTCTGGGTAAAAACCTGGCAGAATATGGTTGCTTTTAAGCTACACCACCTACCAATTACAACCAATAACCATCAGATAATGGTAGCATTACATTGTTCACATTCAACCACAATTAACCAACAACAATCACAATTAACCAACAACAAAAATTAACCAACGCTGACTACCATAACAACGCTAATAACAACAACAACGCCAACCACAACAACAACAATATAAATAACAAGATAATATCAACAATGCAATCATCATTCAAAACTATTCCAATTAAATATTCACAAGTTCAAGACTTTGTTTAACAATACACATCATTCAATGAGTATTTTGTACCACATCATCTCCATCTCCACTACTAGAACTTTCATCGTCGGCATGGTTCGAAAGATCACGACGAGAAGGAGACACATCTGGGGAAGGCTCATGAGACCGGGGAAGGGAGAAAGCACCACTAGCAAGAAGATTGGTCAACTAACCTTGAACGACATTAAATTGTTGGTCCCTCTTTTCTAGCTGAACTTGAAGGGTATCAAATTGTTTATCTCTATTTTATTCCCTAGCCTTTGTCTCTTCAAGCTCTGTTGTCACCTTTGCGATCTTCTTCTCCATAGACGAGAGAATCAACCTATCAACTACCTGGCCCTGAGCGGAAGTTCCTATACCTTGCAATCCAGTCTTGTAGCGCCAAAATGATCTCTCTGGAAGGTCGTATGCTATCCTCTTTTTAGGACCACCGACAACATCCAACCATATCTTCTGCACTTCTTCGTCTGAAAGGGGTGGTTGCTCGCCTGGTCATCCGGTGACAAGCTCTGAGTGTACTCCTCCACATTAGTCTTGTAGCGACCCTTTATTTAGAAGATAGAAAATTATTAACTATATAATACTATAAACACTAATTTCAAGTTATAGTAGTTATGAAACTTACATATGTATTCTCCGCCCGGTCCTCGACCTATCTAGTTGGATCTGTCGGTGCCTTCTTATTCCGGATGTGAGTCTCCATGGAGAACTCATCATGAGTCATCTTCCTCCCATAATTTTTTTCCTACGAATATAATAAAACACAGTAACTAAATTAAAATATATAAATATCGTTCGATAAAAATAGAATTAAATATTTTAAGGAATTACAATTAGTCTCCTCGCAGTCTCCATACTCCTTGCACCCACACAGTGCAAGGAGCCATCATTCTCAGATGCTCGGGCCTTCTTTCCTTATTCACTCCTCTTCTCGAATTTCTCAGTAGTCCACTGCCTCAGGAGATCCTCCCATATGTGTGGTAGAACCCATAAATGCTTCTTGCTCTTCTCGGTAGTCCACTGCTTTCGGACATGTTAAACTGAACGCTTTACCATTTTTCATGCAGTAAGGACATGCTAACTTTCTAGGAGTCATCCACCCAGACAACATTCCATACGCAGGAAAATCATTAATGGTCCACATTAAGTTAGCATACAATTTGAAATTTTGCTTAGTTGATATGTCATATGTCTCAACTCCATCATACCACAATTGTTTTACCTCATCAATCAGAGGTTGCAAATATACATCAATAAAACTCTCTGGATTGCGGGGAACGAGAATAACATAATTTAAGAAAATATATAGATTAGTCATACACATTTTAGGCGAAAGATTATACGGCGTAATAAAGACTGGCCATCATGAATATAGTGTTGCAGAAATAAAAAATGGCGTGAAACCATTAGCACACAAACCCAACCAAACATTCATCGGTTTACTAGCATAATCTAGATACGTCCTATCAAATTGCTTCCAAGCTTTCCCATCTGAAGAATGACACATAATACTAGGCGGTCTTCTATTTTCATAGTGCCATCTCATATGAGAAGCGGAACCCATCGAAGTGTACAACCTCTTTAATCTAGGAATAAGAGAAAAATAATGTATCGACTTCACATCAACCTTCTTCCTGCTGGAAACCCTCTTAAAACGAGGTTTTTCACAAAATTTATAACTTTCTACATCTGCAACCATAAATGCAACCATCTTCACAACAATCAGTTCTCATAGACGAGAGTCCTAACTTAGAAACCAATCTCTTAACCTTATAGAAATCTTCAGGTATGTTGAAAGTTGGGTCAACTAGTTCACTTATAATGCCAATGAAAGAATCCATTCTTGATTGAGAAATATTGGTATCTGATTTGAAACTTAATAATTTAACCGCAACAGACAACTGAGAGTGCATACTCCCTTCACTTAGTGGACGACTAGCGGCCCCTAACTGTTCATAAAAATATTTTGCCACTTCGTTAGGAGCTTGTTCAACACTTTCACGGGGTTCAAACTCGAAGCCCATCCCAAAAGCATCCGCAACCATTTCATGGTATCTAGGATGTTGAACATTAATTTGAAAGTTCACATACACCCATAAACAAATTCTTTTAAAATTCAATTAAAAAAAGTAATTTGAAAGTTCACATATATCCCTAAATAAATTCTACTTTTAAAGAATATACAATCTAATTATCTTTGTCTTAAGTCATAAATATAACTTTGTTCTTAAAATAAAAATTAAAAATTTAATTATTTAACGAAATCTATCATAAGTTGTAACCCTAGCATAATCTTAATCTTCTAACATAGAAATTCTAGCATAAACATAATCAATAGGAGTAAACCCTAAATTTAATTAAACATTAACTAAACTCTAATTTATACAATTAAAATAATTAAAATTACTTAAATTTAAAATTGTAGATAACTAACCTTGAAATGCTAGGAGAGGGGGTTTGATTTTGGGTGGCGGAGGATAACCAATGTGCTATAGTTGCCGGCGAAGCAGTGGTGGCGGAGGAAGCAGTGGGTGCCGACGGAATAGTGGCGGGGGAGGGGAGGGAGACTTCTAGATGCTTTGCTTTTGGGTGAGGAGGGAGATAGGGGTTGAATTCGATCGGTATACTTAAACTTTTATAATCGAACTTTTTTTGGTAAATAATATGCAAGCCGCAGATTTCTAGTAGTGAATGTGAGTTTCTAAACCAAGGCATAAATGTACATATCAAAAGCTAGCATAGCAGCAAACATGTCGCTGATGGTGTCCCTGAAGTGTGTCTTGCGACGAATAGAGACAAAGACTTTAATGAACTTATGAAAATTTTGTAATTTCTCAAAATTAATGCTGGAAAATTTGGAGCATAATTGTTTCTGAGTGAGTCAAAGAGAAAGACAGAAGAGTACTCAGTAAAAGGGTGATCTTTTGCCAGAAAGGTAAAGAAAATCAAATCGAAGTGGCTATTGAAGTAATAGAAAGTTAGAAACTGACTATGACTTTTAACTATTCCTATGGTATTTTTGTCTCTGTAGCAACACAGGCATATTGTATGGTACAATAACAGTTTTGGATCCCAAACTTTAATGAGACAGTACCCAAGTCCTCTCAGCATCTTTCCTTGTCAATTTCCCATCTTCTTAATTGTATTTGTACCTTCTTATCTTCTCAATCTTTTCCCTCTTTCATTGAGCGGAAGTTTTTCAAGTGTATTTTTTTTTCATGTTCGAGTGCCTTTTTTTTCTACGAAGAGAAGTTATTAAAATAATATTCTTTTTATTTCAATTTAGATTATATAATTTGACTCAAAATAAAATTTAAGAAAGAAAGTAATATTAATTTTGGATGTATTGACGCAGCACATTTAGGGAGAGGTGACAAGGGTATATATTATTTGTGGATGACATACTATTGGTTGATGAAACGTGAAGTGGAGTTAACGCTAGGCTGGAGGTTTGGAGACAAACTTTGGAATCTAAAGGTTTCAAACTCAGTAGAACTAAGACCGAATACATGGAGTGCAATTTTAATGATGCAACTCATGAAGATTGAGTAGAAGTTAGGCTTGACACACAAGTCATCCCTGAGCGGGGAAGTTCAAGTATCTTAGGTTAGTAATTCAAATTAATTGGAAGATTGATGAGGATATCACACACCATATTGGGAAGGGTGGATGGCATGGAAGCTTTCTTTTGGTATCTTGTGTGATAAGAATGTTCCACAAAAACTTAAAGATAAGTATGTTCTACAGACTGATGGTTAGACCGACTATGTTGTATGGAGTAAAATATTGGTCAGTCAAGAACTCTCATGTCCAGAAGTTGAAAGTAGAGAAAATGAGGATGTTTGGATGGATGTGTGGGAATACTAGAAGAGATAGGATCAAGATTAAAGTTATTAGGAACAGGTAGGGCTGATCCTCGTGGAGGATAAGATATGGGAAGTGAGGCTGAGATGGTTCATACATGTGAAAAGGAGATGCCCAAATGCACATGTGAGGATGTGTAAGAGACTGAACATCGTAGGCCTGAAGAGAGGTAAAAGAACTGGGGAGAGCTGATTAGGCAGGGCATGGCGCATCTTCAGCACTGAGGACATGACCCTTGATAGGAGGTCGTGGAGATCAAAAATAACGGTAGAAGATTAGTAGTAGTAGAGCGTGCTTTTCTTCTATTCCGGGAGCTGTAGTATTACTCTTGTTTTGTCTTTTTCTTAGATTTTTAGTATTATGTGATGTTGCTTTTGCTTCGATTAGTTACTATCTTGTTGTTGCTATTTCTTTTCCTATGACTCTCTATTATTCTTATTTCAATTTGCTTTACTGATGTGATTGTGCTTGTTTGAGACGAGGGTCAATTAGAAATAACCTCTCCACATGCACAATGTAAGAGTAAAGTATGTGTATATACTACCTTCTCACACTATATGTGAAAATATAGTGAATATGTTGTTGAAAGAAATATTAATTTAAAACTTATGATCTAAACATGTCATATCTAAACATGTCATAACAAATTTTTGTGACTATACAACAACAACAACAACAACAACAAACCTGGTGTAATCCCACAAGCGGAGGTTTGAGGAGGATAGTATGTACGCACACCTTATCTTACCTTGTGAAGGTAGAGAGGATTTGTGTGACTATCAAAATTTTGAAACTTGTGATTAAACATTTCATAACATTTATGTGGTTATAAATTTAGAACTTCTTATTAAAAATAAATAAAAATATTAAAGTTAAATAATATTTAATTATAAAAATACGTAGTTCTTTTTGAAAAAGTTCTATTAAGAAAATAATGTTACACGAAACATATCAGATAAAGACTTGTGGATCTCTATATGTAATAAGAACATGAGCGTGAAGATATTAAGCACTCATATATGATACTGATAGAATATCTTGTTTCAAGTGTTATAATTATTCAAGTTTAATATAAATTATTTTTTAAATCTTAAAGCTTATATACTTTTGTTTACCTTAAAAAACGAATAACAATTAAATTTATTTGTGATTTTAAGGATACGTAGATTAATTCGATACAAACGATAAGTTGCGTTAGATTAAATGGATAAAGGAGGTAATAAATTATCAAACCACTTGAGGAGGGTGATTCCGGACTTTAACAACAACCTTAATGAAATATCCACCCTCGATCCCAAACTCACAATGACCAAGCACTGATGAACAAGAATAAGAACTTTGAATAACAGAGAAAATAATAATATATTACCTTTATATGCGTGTTACAGTGTCTAATGAATAATTAGACCCCCTTTATATAGTAGGGGAGTCCTACCCTAGGTACAATTCCATAAAAGATAAAAATCTTTCGTTTAACTAATCACCGGATTTCCGCTGGTACGTGCTCAGATCCACGTTGTGACACCCGGCTTTTCACGGATGCCCCAGCCTTCTGTTAATCGTGCTCGGTTGCCTGATAACGCTCTCTGGACTATTTTGGGATTTGGAACGATCTCGGGGTCATGGCCTCGATATTCTCGAGCTTGGGCGTTGTGCCCCTGGACCCTGGCTCGATAAGACCCTCGCCTCAACTCTGGTTTCTTATCATCACGTCTCTTACTCGATTTACCTTATTAGAAATCGGGGTGTCCCATGGGCCCGGTTTCACCGGTATACAGATAGTCCCCTCATTTCTCGGAGAGTAAGTTTACGGAGACGACGAGGAACGACATGAGCTCTTCGATTCCTTCCTCAACATGTTGTGACAGAAACGACAAAGAAACCGAAATGTCCCGTCACTCATGTCATAATGACTCCAAACGCGTGTCAGTTATTGGCAGGTCGTTCCTGGATGAAAAACTGAGCAAAGATTCTATAAATACTCCCGCCTCCATTCATTTTTTACTTTTGACCAAGCTTCTGCCTTCGATCCTCCAAGATATCACTACCTTTCTTTATACTCCAACATTATTACCTTTGTTCTTCAAGTTTTTTCAACGAATTGCAATCTTTTCTTTATCCTCTGCTCAAGCCGGCGTGCTTGATTTTCTTAGCAAGTTTTTACCCTTCATCTCCTAATCTTCCTTCACACTTTCAAACCTTTTTCCAGACAACAATGACGAAGACTTCCAAGACTATTCCACAAAAATGTGCTTCTTCTTCCTCACAGCCAATCGCCGAGGTCGGGGAGACCACCCCTGATGTGGTTGTCCTCGAGAGGACCGCTCCTGATGTGGCTACCGATAAACCGGCAGCTAAAATGTTCTTCCTCGGGGGATGTTCAATCGCAGATGACTTTAAGGTTGAAAATCCCTCTTCGGTGCAAGGCCGATGTGAGGCGGTGTCAAGGTACATTTCCTCCATCACTAAGGTTGTTCTTTATGTGGTTTGGAAGGATTGCGGCTGGGCGGATAATGACGTAGTGATCCTCAGGCCTGATGATGATATTACTACCTATGTGGAGGGTATATGAATGTTTACACTTACCCTTTTACAATGGGCTTAGTAGACCCGGTCATTCTAGACTTCTGCAGGAGGTATGAAGTGTGACTCGGTCAGATCCATCTATCACTATGGAGGATCGTAATCCTCCTTCGATTCTTTGTGAACAAAGTTGACTCTTGTTTGTTCACTATCGATCATCTACTCCGCCTGTACAGTCCTCGAATCTTCTGGGAGGGGGCTGATAAACCTCGTATGCCGGGTGAGTAAAGCCCCATTTTTAGGTATTGATGAGGACTGGGATCAGGGTTGGCAGGCACGCTTCGTCCGGGTAAGGACCGCCGACCTGATACCTGCTGAATTTAGGCCATTCATGTAAGTGTCCTTTTCTTTTAGATGTCGATTTTATGTTTTACCTCCCTTTTCCTCATCGGTATTTGCTGTGGTGCAACCCTCCCTCGAGTCCCAAAACACCATTCCTCGGCTCAAGGAGTGGATCGAGGGCATTTGTTTACAGATACCTTATCCCGAGCGCTCGTGGCGCGAGCTCTTGAAGTGCCTCTGGGAGGCCCGTTCCCATAGTAAGATTTCTTTAGGCTTTCTTTTTTAGCACTATGTTCTCATTCCTTCTCTTCTCTTTTTGCAACTTTCCTAAGACCATTGAGCTTAGGCCCTTAGTAGGGGCGAAGACCTGCCCGCTGATCCTTATGCTACGGGGAAGCCCGTGGTCGCAGTAGGAGAGAAGAAAAGAAGGAGGACCCCGAGTTCCCCGAGCTCGGAGAAAAAGAAGCCAAGGAGACGATTGGCTCGTAAGACAAAGGAAAGCTCCATCTCCTGAGTGCCTGACTTGGACTCGCTTTACCGGCTCAGGGACGAGCCCGAGGAGGATGGACCTTTTGTGTCCTGCGAGTCATCTATCCCCGAGGAGCGGGTGGCAGTCTAGGGGAAAACAATGGAGGCTAATTCCCCTCAGGTTTAAGAGGCTGGTGCA
The DNA here is from genome assembly GCF_000390325.3 of Nicotiana tomentosiformis. NCBI lineage: Eukaryota > Viridiplantae > Streptophyta > Magnoliopsida > Solanales > Solanaceae > Nicotiana > Nicotiana tomentosiformis. Next base: position 82,254,085 of record NC_090822.1, on the reverse strand, counting down.
GAAGTGAGGGATAAGACCTCTCAAGACGCAGACTCCGCCCCGCCCGGTGTTGTAGAAATTTCGGGGTCGCCTTCGTTTATAGAGTCTATGTTCAATGAAGCCCGAGCGACGAAGGAGCGATCCAACGAAGGGGCTCATGGTGCGGACGATCCCCTCCGTTGCTCTTTTGATGGTGTTGGCTCAATCGCTCTAGAAGACTTCTACGGGATGGGTGATTTAGAGGTGCCGATGAAAAGCTCATCCTCGGAGGTCGGTGGGCCAAAATCGAGCCCAAAGTTGATCAACCGCTTCCCCGCCCTGAGCATGGATCCCGGTCGGAAGCGGTCATTTATCATCACTGTCCCGGACGATGCCCGGGTTCTTTCCGCCCCTATCGGAGTAGCTAGCTACCTCTGGTGCCTGGTAACCGAAGAAGATCAGGCAAAAATGAATGAGGTCGATGCGCCGTGCTTGTTCAACAAAGCACAGCATGCGCTGAACCAGGTAAGGTGTCATTACACTCTTTTGTCTTCGAATTTAGTTTTTTTATATCTCTCATTCCTTTTCCTTTTCATATCATTGCAAGCCTCGGTATTCCATCATGAAGCCTTTCTCCGGTACATGGCTGAGGTTAACCAGCTCGAGGTTGAGGTCAAGGAGCTTGCTGAGAAGAGGCACATGTATAAGCTTCTTAGCAAATAATGCGAAGAATCAGCCAAGAATCTGCGGGCTGAGTTGGACACGGCTCAAAAGGAACATGCCGACCTGGTGGAACAGGTAAAGATCTTTGAAGTTAGCGATGACGAGTTAGACATGGCGACTAACGGTCAAAACCCACAGGTTCAGAAAAAGGCTGACCGGATCAACGAACTTCTAGCCGAGATGGATGAGGTCAAGGCCATGGCCAAAGAGTGGTAGGAAAAATAGACCGATTGTCTTCGAAGAAGGAGGCTACGCGGGAGCAGCTGGCCTCAGTGGAGGTCCAACTTCGAGTGACGAGGGAGAAAGCCGACGCTCGGGCCTAGAAATTTGAAGACATCCAATATCAACTGGGCTCGACCATCGCTGAACAGGATACCCTTCGCAAGGAGCTTAAAATAGCCAAGTCAGTGATGGAAATAACCAGGGCCCGATGCTGAAGAGATGGTGGCTCAAAACAGAGTTGATATTGAGGTATCCCAGGACCGCCTTAAAGTCACAGTTGAGTACATAAAGTGGCAGTCCCGAAGAGAGGCTCTCGAGGAGGTCCATGTCTGGGGTTTCGACTTGTCGGCCGAGATCGAAGATGCTAAAAGGCTCGAGGCCGAGGCCAAAAAGTTGGCTGACCCCGAGGACGAGGACAACTCTGAGGGCTCTGGAGAACCCGATGGCGGAGAAGACCCCGATGGCCCCGGTGATGAGGCTGGCTCTGGTGGAGATAAATCTTAGGTTCCTTAGTGATTTTTCTTTTGTTTTTGTATTTTTGTTCATTTTGTTGAGGTCGTTTGGCCTTTGTAAAGATCTTTATTGGAATATATGTAAGGCTTTTTTTTCCCTTTGACAATTTTCAAATTTGTTTATTTTAGTTTCTTCTTTATGATTGCAGAGATTTCAAATGTCGTAGCACGAAATAAAACATAGTAATAGGGTATTGTTCGGAGGTTCGAACAAGGCTCGTTCTCGATGTAATTTGTTTTGAAACTCGTGGGGCTTGGTACAACCAGAATATTTCCCCAAAATGCTTACTTAAATGTTTTTAGATTATAGTTTTGTCGATGGTAGCCTTTGAACCGGTTTGGAATTATTGATGGTCTTATGTTTTGATTACAGGCTATGGACATCTCCAAGCCATTTCTAGGATGGTCGTAGCCTTTTAAGTTCGGGCATTTCCTAATAGGCTTTGTACCCCCAGGCTTCAATAGCCGAGCCGTCCGGACTTTCCTAGGACGATAGTCCCCGAGTGGGGGTAGTCGTATCCTTTAAAGTGTAGGCACTACCTAATAGGTTTTTGTGCCCCCGAGCTTCGATAGCCCGAGCCGTCCGAGTTTGCCTTGGACGACAGTCCCCGAGTGGGGGTGATCTCTTGGATCCAGATAGAGGCGGCCCTTGGGCTCAATATCTATCCTTAAGGAATAAAATGTAATAGTCTTAAGGGGGAAAATATGTATCTACAAAGTAGAACCTTTCTTTTATTTCTGTGCGCAACATACAAGATGGCAAATGTGTACAAGCATCGTGTTATGGCTTAAGTGGTCTATGTGGGAACAATTCATTTGACCATTTGGCTCTTATAATAAATCATATCCATCGAGCCCAGGCAATTCAAGCACAAAGTTTTCTTCCTTGCTAAAATCATTATTCGAGGGTGATGGACCCCAGTATTCGAGGTCGATCATTGAGAGGGCTAAGATACTGTTGATGTGACCCTCGACTCCGGTTTGTAACCGATCTTCAATTCTAAGTTATCGCGATCTACTGTTGCCTCATTAAAAACCTTGCGGGAAAACTTATTTGAGACAAAATCGGTTCAAGTTAAAAAGAGTGCAATGCGTGCTTTCGGGCCTAATAACTGCATCATTCTTTGAGGGTTACCTACAAGTGTTAGTTCAATTCATAATATATTTAAAGAAAAAAATGGATGGGGTCGTACCTTAGCAGTAGTATCATTTTAAGTGGGTTACGTTCGAGTTGTTCAGTAGTCGCTCATTGTTCCCTGCTTTAAGTTTGTATGATCCTTTGCCGATAATTCGATATGGACCTTCCCAATTTGGTCCCAGCTTCCCTTCGTTTGGGTTCTATATGTTCAATGTCACCTTTCTTAACACCAAGTCCCCGATATTGAAGTGTCGGAGGTTCGCTCTATGGTTGTAATACCTTTCAATCCGTTATTTTTGGGCGCCCAACCGGACAAGGGCGATCTCGCGCCTCTCATCTAATAGTTCTAGGCTCGTGCTCATGGCCTCATCATTTGACTCTTCGGTCGCATATCGGAACCTGACACTTGGTTCTCCTACTTTGACCGGTATTGACGCTTTGGCACTGTAGACCATCGAATATGGGGTGGCCCCGATACTAGATTTTGATGTTGTACGATATGCCCATAGGACTTCGGGCAAAATTTCCTTCCATTTTCCTTTGGCTTCGGTCAATATCTTCTTAAGGTTTTAGAGTATGGTCTTGTTCATAGACTCTGCCTTCCCGTTCCTACTAGGTTGATAGGGTGTTGATAGGATCCTTTTGATCTTATGGTCCTCGAAACATTTGCTCACCTTACTGCCTATCCGTTCCCATTGGCTCTAGTCTTCAGGTAATCTATATACTTATTTCTCCAATCTCAGGTTAAGCTTGTCGAGTTTATCTTGGTGTGGCCTTCTTCCACTACCAATTTCATGAGTTGTATGGCCGTTCTTGAGTTGATCTCATCGTCATAAACCGACGATCCAAAGTTAGCCAGAGCATCGGCTTCACTATTTTGATCCCGAGGATCTTGAAATAAATCGACCCAAGGCGGCTATGCGCCCGGTTAACTTTTGAACGACCTTGACATTGTCTATTACGGTAATGTCCTCTATGGCCTTGATCTTGATTCCTCGGTAGGACACCATGAATCCGAGAAATTTCCCAGACCTGACTCCGAATGCACATTTCTCCTGGTTCAGCTTCATATTGTATTTCTTCAATATCTTGAAGGTTTCCTGCAAATGTTTCAAATGGTCCTCTACTCACAAGGACTTAACTAATATGTCGTCAATATAAACCTCTATTAATTTTCCTATTTGCTCTTCGAACATCCGATTTAGTAGGCGTTGGTAAGTGGCACCAATATTTTTTAGTCCGAATGGCATTACGTTATAACAGTAGGTTCCATATTTAGTGACGAATGATGTTTTTTACTGGTCGCCCGAGTCCATCCGATTTTGGTTGTACACGGAATAGGCATCGAGAAAGCTGAGGATCTCGTGGTCGGTCGCTGCATCGATCATGCGATCGATGTTGGGCAAGGGAAAAGATTCCTTGGGGCATGCTTTGTTCAAGTCTTTATAGTGTACACATTCTTACTATATTCCCCTTTTTAGGGACTACTAAATTTTCTAACCAATCCGGGTACTTAACTTCCCGAATGGATCATATTTTAAGGAGTTTAGATACTTCGTCTTTGATGAATGCATGCTTGACTTTTGACTGAGGCCTCATTTTCTGTTTGACCGGGTGGAACTTCAGATCCAGGCTCAACTTGTGAGTAGTTATATCTGGCGGGATCCCTATCATGTCCAGGTGGGACCAGGCAAAACAATCTATGTTAGCTATAAGGAATTCAATGCATTTTTTCCTGAGCTCTGCACTTAATCCCGTGCTCAGGTATACCTTCCGATCGGGTAGGTGCTCGATCAATATGACTTGCTACGGCTCCTCGACTGTTGATTTGGTTGCATCGGTATCGTCGGGGGCTATAAAAGACCTGGGAACTCCGTAGTCATCATCCTCGCTCGTCCCCTGCTTTTCTGGCTCGGTCAGGATCGATATTGGTGATTGCTATTTGGTTTCTTCCTTGGTGATTGAACCTAGGTTCTTTGATGTCGAGAGTGCGGATATCGGGACCACCTCATCGACCGCAAATATCTCTTTTGCAGCCGGTTGCTCTCCGTAAACCATTTTAATCCCTCCCCCCTCCCCCGGTGTTGGGAATTTTATCACCTGGTGAAGTGTCGAGGGTACTGCCCCCATGTTGTGAATCCATGGCATCCCGATTAGAACATTGTATCTCATGTCTCCTTCGATCACGTAGAACTTTGTTTCTTGAACGGTTCTGGCGCTGTTCACTGATAGGGTTATCTCCCCTTTAGTGGTCTCACATGCCATATTGAATCCATTAAGAACTCGGACTACAGGCATAATTTGGTCTCGTAGACCTAGTTGTTCTACGACACTCGATCTGATGATATTAGTCGAGCTACCTGGATCAATTAACACATGCGTAACTCGAGATTTATTTATGAATACATATATTACCAGTGCATCATTGTGTGGTTGCACGATGCCTTCAGCGTCCTCATTATTGAAAGATATGGTTCCTTCTGGCATGTAATATCGAGTCCATTTTTCCCTTGTGATGGACACGTTGGTGCGCTTTAACATCGGCCCTTGGGGGACGTCGACCCCACCAATGATTATGTTAATGACGTGCTGAGGTTCCTCTTGCTCGATTTGCTTAATGGAGTCCCTATTCATGAAATAATTTTTGGCTCGATCGCTCAGGAACTCTTGGAGGTGCCCGTTGTTGAATAACCATGCTACTTCCTCTCTTAGTTGTTGGCAATCTTCAGTTATGTGGCCGTGAGTTCCATGATATTTACACATTAGGTTGGGGTCTCTTTGGGTTGGATCGGACTGTAAAGGTCAAGGCCACTAGGTGTCTTTGATGCGTCTGATGGCAGATACGATGGCAGCAGCATCGACATTGAAGTTGTACTCAGATAACCTCGGTGCTTCCTTAGGCCCGATGGGCCTGTCAAAACCGCTTTTGCTCATGAGTCCCCAGTTATTTTGAGCTCGATCGTTTCTCCTTTCACTTCTCATAAGGTTTCGTCCAGGCCCATTACCTCTTCGATCTTCATTGTATGGTTGATACCGGTCTCTATTTGATCTTGGTTCACGATCAATGTCTCTCTTGGATCCGTCACTAGCTCTGGCGGGACAAACGGACCCGAAAGGGGTCCCAAGCTAATCAACTTCGATCATGATTTTTGATTGGTACTGGTTATGAACGTCGGCCCAAGTTACTACCGGATATTCTATCAGATTTTGCTTTAACTGTTATGAAGCCAATGAGCTTCAAGCATTGAGTCTTTGGGTGAAGGTTTGAACGGCCCAATCATCCGCGACTAGAGGCAGTCCATTCGTTCCATTTGAAACTGGGACACTATCTCGACCCAAAATCCAGCTAGTCGTAATGGCACCAAACCCAACCGTTAGGTAAGCCAACTATTCACTATTCAATTTCAATGTAATTTGACAAGACAATTATTAAAATAAAGTATATGAAACCATTACTTTTCCCCAAGAACTGATAGTACAAATCATGAGCTTCTAAGAATAGAGTATACAAAGCGAAATGAAATAAATACATAGTTTGTTTGAATAGTACATAAACATAGCTTTTATAAATCTAAGGCTACCATGAACAAGAGGCAGCTACAACAGGAACGCATGTACATCTTCAAATCCCGCAACCATCGAGCATAGCAACAACAGCAGCCAACATCTACACGCAATGTGCAGAAGTGTAGTATCAGTACAACCGACCCCATGTACTAAGTAAGTAACAAACCTAGCTGTAGGTTGAAAGTAGTGACGAGCTTCTACCAAAGTCGGATCCATAACCATCAGTCCACAATAGTCCATAACAACATAAAGAAAATAATACCAGAAGTAACTCAAATATAAAATGCTCAGTCAAATCATGATTTCAAAAATAATAGTTCTTCCTTTCAAATGCATCGGTGAAACCCCAAATCATTTGCCGAAGTTGCCAAAAATATGAATAGTTTGATAACAATAATTTCTCCCTAAAGCTTTTCAATAATAAATAAGATGTTTCATTTTCCTTCCGGATAACCCGTGTAAAACAAATGCATCACTATACCCATCTGTAAAAATGTGTGAGAAATCGTGAATGATGTGATGTTGTACAGCATGAGAAAAATACATCTCTATGCATGTATGTTATGTGTGCATGCCAATGTGATGCAACACAGTGATAAAATCATAAACAGTCCCTCGGGCAGAACATCACGCATATGCAGCCCCTCGGGCAAACTTCACAGTCACTCATGCCTCTCGGACATACCTCACAGTCACTCATGCCTCCCAGTCACTTAGCACTCAGTACTCGGCACTCGCACTCAGTAGGTACCTGCACTCACTAGGGGTGTGTACAGACTCCAGAGGGGCTCCTTCAGCCCAAACATTATAATCTACACGGACAACTCACGTGCTATAATAATAAAGTATATAAAGCATGCTGCAGGCGGGCAGCCCCGATCCACAATAATCCTCATAATTAGGACCTCAGCCTTACTCAGTCATCAATCTTTCCAGTCACTCGGGCTCACAATGTCATGCAAATAGCCCAAAATAATGATATGATGTATCAATAAATAACAACAGAGACTGAGATATCATATGCAATGAAATGAATATGACTGAGTATGAATTTTCAATTTCAAATAAATAATTCACAATAATATGACCTTTGTGGGTCCCAATAATACTGGCACATAACATCAACAAGATTTTTAATAGATTTTTCTACTCAATTTTATTAACAAATAAAACCGCGTGGAAAATGCCAGGATTATTTACTACAAAATTTTCATAGAAACAATTATATCGCAATTTCTATAGTGTACACCCATACGCCCGTCACCTAGCATGTTCGTCACCTCCCAACAATTCACAGAATATATAAATATATATTCAGGGTTCATACTGTCAACTCCAAGATTAGAAGAGTTACTTACCTCGAACAAGCCAAATTCAATATCGAGCAAGCTAAATAATTCTCCATAAATCGCATTATGTTCGTAACAACTCCCGAATGGCTCGAATCTACCACAATTAATTTGATTCAGTCAGCACAATTTATAGGAATTAATTCCATATCAAAATGCTAATATTTTCCACAAAATCTGAAATTACGCCCCCAAATATTACCCATGGGGCCCACGTCTCGAATCTGATGAAACTCATAAAATACGATAACCCATGCAATTACAAGTTCAACCATACTAATTTCACTAAAATCCGACTTCAAATCGGTATTCAAACCGGTATTCAAACTTGAAAAATTTATTTTGTGACATTATAGAAATTTCCTTCTATTTCTCTTGAAGATTCAGTAATCTTAAACAAAAAATGAAGATTAATTCATGGAATATAATCACAAGGAAGTTAAGAAAACTTACCCCAAGTTGTGTGGAAATTTCCTTTCCAAAATTGCCCAACTCGAGCTCCAAAATCCGAAAATGGGTGAAAATGTCAAACCCTCGAATTTAAGGTTCTGTCCCAGCGATTTTCCGCATCTGCGGACAAGGGGTCGCACCTACGACCCTCGCTTATGCAGACAAAATTGCGCGCAAGTGGAAACAACCGTCCTTCTCAAATCTCACATCTGCGGCACCTTCTTGCATCTGCGGGCTCGCAAATGTGCATTCCCCTTAGCACCTGAGTTCACCCCATGCCAGCCCCAGTTCGCATCTGCGCCAACACCTTCGCACCTGCGGCCTCGCAGATGCGGCAAATTCCTCGCACCTGCGAGCACTGCCCAGTTCCACACTTGGATGCTTCTGCTACTGATTTCTCGCACATGTAGCCTCTCACCTGCGATCAAAACTTCGCAGGTGCGATCACACCGGTAGGCAGCAGATCCAGCACTTCCTTAAGTCCAATTTTGTTCTTTTAACCATCCGAAACTCACCCGAACCCTTCGGGACCTCGTCCGAACATACCAACAAGTCTCATAACATAACACGGACCTACTCAAGGCCTTAAAACCCACATAAAAACATTGAAACGACGAATCACACCTAAATTCGAAATCATTGAACTTTGAAACTTTAAATTCTATATATTGTGCCGAAACACATTAAATCACGTCTAATCGACCTCAAATTTTGCACACAAGTCACATTTCACATTACAGACCTATTCTAATTTCCAGAATTGGATTTTGACCCCGATTTGAAAAAGTCAACCCCCGATCAAACTTCCAATAATTCGACTTTCGGTATTTCAAGCTAAATTCCACTACGGACCTCCAAATAATTTTCCAGACACTCTCCTAAGTCCAAAATCACCGTACGGAGCTATTGGAATCATCAAAACTCTATTCCGGGGTCATTTACACATAAGTCGACTTTCGGTCACTATTTTAACTTAAGCTTTAAACCTTGGAACTAAATGGTCCAATTCATTCCAAAACCTCACCGGACTTGAACCATTTACCCCGGCGATTTACACAACAACTATGAAGTACAATTTAAGCAGTAAACGGGGTTGTAATATTCAAAATGACCGGCCGGGTCGTTTCATTCTCCCCCACTTAAACATACATTCATCCTCGAACGTGCCAAGAGTTATTTTCAAGCCATCAAATCACTGTTCCATCTTACCACACACGTACCCGGGGGTGAACCCACGTCACCCTATTCCACATAGGCTTAACTACACAATACAACTGAAAATCATTAATTTAACCTTAGCCCATAAAAATTGGAGTTTAATTTCCAACCTTTAGAATTTCTTTCAAGACACGAATCTTATATTTACACGTTGTATGAGTTTGAACAAGTTGTATCAAGCCATAACCATCACCATAACCACAGACACAATCACCTGACATATTACAAAACTCGCATGCTCGTAGCACCATTCCTAATAACAGTGACTACTCCAAAACCAACCACATACTAGTATTAAACCTATATCGAACCAAACCTCATCCCAAAAACCTTCTTACACTATTGATAATAAAAGAAACATGCGAAATTTCATGACCTCTTACCAGATCAACAAGTCACGGAGCTCTCTCGCCCCAACCAGAACCATAATCGCTTTTTGAGCTGACTTTCAATATTATCCTTCCGAATATACCGAAATCAAAAACCTGATAGTACCCGTTCTAGGCCTAATGACCTTATATTATTAAACACAACTATCCCACATACATGATCAAAGCCACTAATCTAGTCAACTGTGCGCCAATACGCAATAATTCAAATGTACTCAGTCATGAAAAATGACTCAAATGAGAGAACTGCCCTACAATATTAACAAGTACCGTCACAAAGAATTGCTGAAAAATCCATCACACACCGTAGAACCATCACCCGATCCTAACACAAGGTTCATACCTTAACATAACTCCGCTGCAATGTGTGACCCCATCCAAACACTGGTCCATAATATATACCTCGAGCCACCCTGATCAAAATCAATAACCACAGAGAGGCAAGTGTCAAAAATGTCACACAAAACCTGAAAGAACATAACCATTACGCAATCGATTAACCAATAAAATGCCGCAATACCTATGAAATATCCATAATTCAAAACATAGTGCGCCTTTTGAAGTGTACACTTCTACTCACGCAATACCAAATAGTTATAGCATCTATCTACACATCGAAAAATATTCATGCCCTCTAAGAATTTATGACCTCCCTTTCAAAGCTAAACTATGACCTTGCACACATCAACCTTAATCCCACACAACACACCGCATCTATCATGACATTATTTGAAAAATACGAGAACCTCATAATCATTTTGAGTCACAAGAAAAATACATATCTGATCAGCCAGAAGCCTCACATTTGATCTCATCCGGTATAAAATCACAATACTCAACATGCTCCTTGGGCCGGTAGGAAAATACCCATCTTAAACCGTGGTAGAAAACCTCGAGAATTCTTCGGAATCCATTTGCACATAATCATTCCATCAGAGTTAAATCTCTCTAAATCAACCAAATCACGCAGGTCGCCAAGCCCAGGTGTATTGTCACAAAGCACCTGTAGAAAGCCCCCACTTCATAAGCACCCAAAGAACCGATCATATCCATTATCATACTGATCCAACATACTACCCCGTTTGTCTTATTTTCTCCGAGTTTCTTCCGAATCTGTCTTCAGATTAATACTTCTCCTTGCTAAAATACCTCGATCTTTAGCCACAGCTCACCCTACAAACCTAGCATAAAACCATAATGCCCAACGGCCCATAAGCAATTATATTCTTCTTAAGAACCTTAAAAAATACCACAACTATAACACTCACTCTGAGAATACCTTATGTGAATTTGAAATTGTTCTTCTTACCTTCCTTATAAAAAAATGTATAATCTATAGTCATATAGAATTTCCGTAAGTCCAGGAACCATCAAACGTAAATCTCAGATTTTATCCATACACAAGTCCGGAAACATTCTCAATTGTTATATATAATTCTCAAACCCACTGAAATTTTCTCTGGAGTCACACATCTTGCTCAAATCTAATTGCACCGTCCAAATGGGCCAAAAGACATGTGCCCCATTAGCACCACAACACTCAAAGAAGTAACTCTATTTTAACACCACATATCAAATTCATACTCCGTGCACACTACATCATTCACCAATAACAACTCACGTATCCCACGATTTTCATATACTCATACGTGCAATATAACCCGTAACCAGGAATTTCCTTATTCGAGTCATCCTCGATCTCAACTTCTGCAAGTCATAACCAACCCACAAGTATGCCTCAGACCAAAATTAAAATTTAACACCTAATCATGAAATTAAATTGTCAATAGAAGACTCCCCCACTTGGCTCGAAGCCATAGATTAAAACATTCCATAATCCACCATACACATACTCTATTACTGTCATAATACCGTAGTCGGTGCAACAAAATTTCTTCTCAAGTTCAGACAACGCCAACCATAAAATTATCCCAAATCATCCGCTAAGCTCGCAATCATTCCCTTGACACTCAAGTCAACTTTTTGAGCTAGATTCAAATTCAACTCTCCACACATACTCCCCACTGGCAGAAAAGAAACCCTCCACTCATGTTACAAGGAACACACCTACGTAGATCACTTCCCAGGAGATAACCCACCTCCCTAGCCTCAAATTGGCATCTTGTTATAACCTTTCGCAACCACAATTACTATGCATTCACTTAGTCTATCTGAGTTCAAACTCATTAACCAGACATGAGAGTTTAATTTGTTCCAAAATTTAAACACGTGAAAGATCTTTCAAAACATTCACACTCGAGATTGTATGTCACATTAAAACGAGAATCAAGCACCCAATGGCCCTTCATTTACATTTCACGGAAACACTTTTGGTCACATTCAAATCATCTTAACACATCCCACAGTTACATCGTACTCATCACAAGGCCATTCCACCACTCATCGAGCCATAAATTCCACTCATAGGGACATTACTGGACATACGAGTCCAAATGTACAAGTTCTCACAACAGAGACTACCGAGCCTAAGCTACGGTCTAACCCCGGCCTCAAGTCCTCCAGACTGGCCCATCACCAAAACATGTAGTACACATCTCAAACCTCGTTCATAGAATCACAAGCCGGTGATGCACAGCTGATACTGAGCACTCATGTGCGTATACAAATACGTGAAAGGAATTCAAAGAGTTATGTCTCAAGCTGAATCAATCTCACACGATAAGGAAAGAAAGATGGGAAGTATATATCCTAAATGCCCTGTAGCCTCTCGATGATAAGTATGGACGTCATCATACCGATCCACAAGACTCTAATAGACACTTGCTCATGACTTGTAGAACCTATGAACCTAGAGCTCTGATACCACCTTGTTACGACCCAAAATCCAGCTAGTCGTGATGGTACCTAACTCAACCCGTTAGGTAAGCCAACTATTCACTATCCAATTTCAGTGTAATTTGACAACACAATTATTAAAGAAAGTATATGAAACCATTACTTTTCCCCAAGAACTGATTGTACAAATCATGAGCTTCTAATAATAGAGTATACAAAGCGGAAATGAAATAAATACATAGTCTGTTTGAATAATACATAAACAGAGCTTTTATAAATCTAAGGCTACCATGAACAAGAGGCAGCTACAACAATAATGCATGTACATCGTCAAATCCCTCAACCATCGAGCATAGCAACAAAAGCAGCCAACATCTGCACACAATGTGCAGAAGTGTAGTATCAGTACAACCGACCCCATGTACTAAGTAATTCATAAACCTAGCTGTAGGTTGAAAGTAGTGACAAGCTTCTACTAAGGTCGGGTCCATAACCAATTGTCCACAACAGTCAATAACAAAATAAAGAAAATAATACCAGAAATAACTCAGAGAAAAAATGCTTAGCCAAATCATGATTTCAAAAATAATAGTTCTTCCTTTCAAATGCATTGGTGAAAACCCAAATCGTTTGCCGTAGTTTCCAAAAATATGAATAGTTTTAAAATAATAATTTCTCCCAAAATCTTTTCAATAATAAATAATATGTTTCATTTTCCTTTCGGATAACCCGTGTAAAACAAATGCATCACTATGCCCATCTGTAAAATTATGTGAGAAATCGTGAATGATGTGATGTTGTACAACATGAGAAAAATACTTCTCTATGCCTGTATGTCATCTGTGCATGAAAATGCGATGCAACTTAGTGATAAAATCATAAACAGCCCATCGGGCAGAACATCACTCATATGCAGTCGCTCGGGCAAACCTCACAGTCACTCATGACTCTCGGGCATACCTCACAGTCACTCAGCACTCGGCACTCGCACTCAGTAGGTACCTGCGCTTACTAGGGGTGTGTACAGACTCCGGAGGGAATCCATCAGCCCAAGCGTTATAATCTTCACGGACAACTCACGTGCTGCACGGACAACTCACATGTTATAATAATAAAGTATATAAAGTATGCTGCAGGCGGGTAGCCCCGATCCATAATAATCCTCACAATCAGGCCCTCGGCCTCACTCAGTCATCAATCTCTCCAGTCTCGCGGGCTCATAATATCATGAAAATAGCCCCAAATGATGATATGATGTATCAATAAATAACAACAAAGACTGAGTGTTGGGACCAAACGCACCCTCACACAAGTATACGTGATCGTCAAGTAATAGTGTAATGAGTAGAGTATCGTTCCCATGAAAACCTATGATTAACTTTCGACTGATTCTAACTCAAATGCCTTATTGATTCAAAAGATTTCTCACAAAATAGATAATTTTCTGAATTACTACCTAAAGACTATCAAGTAATGAAATACTAGGAATCAACCACAACAATTAAATTGTTTTGAATAACAATCAATAGGATATAATATTCCAGGGTCACGGGTTATCTAACAATCATGTTGCATTCTTAGTTTAAAATAACTAATTAATTTATCTCGATTGTTGATTGACAGGGTTGATATTACTCATAAAAATATGTCAAGTTCTTACTCGCCTATTCAAGCTAACTTAATGCCTATATGTCTATGGAATTAAGATTAACAAGAACGCATTTACAATTCCTGTATTGCAACCGAGAAAGGCAATTAGGTATATTTCTATCCTAATTGCGAATCCGTTCCCCGATGTCCGGGTTCAAGAACTTGCTCTATTTAATTCTATATGCAATCTAGAATTCCAACTTTAGAGTTCAACTCTAGATTCGTAGATAGTAATTCACTGTTAGCTATTCAACAAATTAATTAAAAACAGAATTAAATAAGCAACCCAATATGATAAAATCAACTTTGTCAAATTAAACTTCAAACATCAACATTCATGTATCGCCCATGACCAAGGAATAATAGGGTTCTTAGCCACTAATGTTCATGCAACCATCAAATAAGAACTCAAGATGTATTCTGTGGTTTTAGAACTTTGCTGTGGCTTTTTCCCCCTTCCCAATATGTTCGATGACGTAAAGGAGGCATTTTTAGCTTATATATTGTGTACAAAAGTCGTGGGCCAAAGTTCTCCTATTCCTAGTCCAAATCGGCTTCAGGGATTGATGCTAAGGTGGATGTGATGCATCCACCTCGTCCCCTATTTCTCAGCTTCACATACGAGGGTGGATGCGACGCATCCACCTCGTCCTCTACTTCTCGCTTTGCATGCGAGGGTGGATGCGACGCATCCAACCCTTGTTCCTCCATCTCAGCTTTGCCCAGGTGCGGATGCTATGGGCCGACTTCACTGCTAAGGGTGCACGAAATCTGATTTTTTTCTAGATTGGATGCGACACATCCAATCTCTCTTCCTTTACCTAGAGCACCTTTTCTTCATATTTTTGCACTCCAAATACCCTAATTCACCACATACAACTCAATTAGTCATAAAACTAATAATTAAACCATGTTGGGCATTTTAAAGATCAAATAACATCAAAAAGCGGTTAAAACATGGGTAAAGTAACATCAACACATATCGAAATATGCCAAACATCACTACCCCACACTTAAACCTTTGTTCGTCTTCGAACAAACCATCACTATAGTAGACAAAACAAAATTAAGATCTTATCATTCAAAGCACACCACACCTATGACCATGGTCATTTGCCACAATTAGGCTCTAGAATATGCATCATATGCACTTACCTTTACTTGTGTGATTCTTTTTAAAAATATTCAAACAAAGACAACATGCTCACAACAATCCTAACCTCAAAAACCGACTCAATGTCACTATGCACTCATGGCTTGAACACCCAACATCATAGAGAAGTCTAATAACATTACATATCCCTCGCAAAACCATGTGCCCTCACAACAAGAACAAGAGAGCGAGTTCAATCCACACATTCGAATCTCATGATCAAATATATTTTAATGACTCACATATATCAAAACAATCGCTCACTCTCACAAAGAAGTCACATGCATGCAATTGGTACCATAGGCTTGCCCTTAATGTAAATCTCTACTAATGTAAGCTCGCTCGATCTAGAATCAATTAGGACTTTTTCATGGTTGTAATGTGGGCTAAGGGATGGGTAGGATATATTTTAGGAATAGTGACTCAACCTCCTAAGCACTTTAACACATCACTAAATAACTTAAGCGCAAATTCTTCAACACCATTTCAATTTCAAAAATAATATCATCCCCAACAATATTTCCTCTTTCTTTAAGCACTACTTTAATTCATACCCACTAGCAAGAACAAGACAACAATTTATTCATCTATATTTTTTTATTTTTTTTCAACTATTTTCAATTTCCGCTAGTGCTGTATTATTTTACAAAACAAGTGCACCTTTCTTCCTTTCATTGGTTCCACTCAAAAGCCACCCCACACTTAGTTCCTTCTTACTTCTTTTAGCGCTCATCTAACAACTAAAGTGCTTCAAGAGGTAAAAGGATCAAAACAATGTCAATTAAGAATAAAAAGGGTATAGGCTTGTAATATGGGTACCAAATAAAAGTCAATAGGCTCAAATTGGTTAACTAGGGATAAATTGTATTTATGATAAGCAATAAGCTTAAAAAGATCAAAGAAAGCCTAAAATCATTTTTCAAACCGAGCATCACCTCAAATTTCGCTTCAACTCACATACCGGGCAAGTTCTAGACACAAGTACAATGCATGAACAACACAAAAACCTCACCCCACATGGCACATGACTCACTAAGGACGATCACATTCCGACTTTCAAATAATATAAGTATTCACGGAGCAACGTGATAATAAGCATTAAGCACAAAGTGAACATAAGTCATGTAAACGAGACATAGGTGTCACAAAATATGCTATCCAATTTATAAAGGCTTCATGATCAATTTAAAAACATAGGAAAGGCATTACACATGCCAAAGCCTGAATATGCTACTATCAAACAAGTCAAGATCCCCCTAGGAATCTCATATTTCTTCCTCCATTTATTTTCTAACTCTAATCTATTCTAAAAGAAAAAATTTACTACCCGGTTCAAAATACATCCCATGAAAAAGAACCGATGCACAAAGAAAAACCACAGGGGATTATTACTACCTACACAAATATTTTACTAATTACTCAAGGCTACTACTCTATTTTTGTGCTTTTCTTTAGTTTTCTGTCAATCTCCTAATACTAACACTAATTTCAAGAATCAACTGAGAGTTACTCCATATAGATGAATTTACTACTATTACATGCCATTAATCCAGTGAATATTACAGCCCCCAATAGTCAAATTGTAACAGTTAAGTACATTTATCCACACAAAAATATGAATAACCCCCACCCCACACTTAGAACTGTACGTTGTCTCCAATGCACACAAATAAGGTAAAGTAGGATGAGAAGAAACTCCCTCAAGTCAAGGTGGAAGGCTCATCCGCAGTCTGTGGAAGAGCATCTGCATCCATGACATTCATCAAGACCCCCTCCGGCCTTGCAATATAATCCTCACGCATAAGGAGAGCTATCATTTTCCTATCATCACCAACTGGAGTTGATTCTGTAGAAGGTGGTACATCGACCTCAGTAGGCCTGGTGTGTGGAGCCTCTGGGACTATAGAAGGAACATGAGTGGATGGTCCGGCAGTGGATGATGCAATCAGCTGTGAGATGTCTATATCTGCACGTTGAACCAGAGCTCTGAGGAGTAATGATATCTCCCTCATCATCGTGGCCTGCTCAGTCTGGACTCGGCTTAGATCCGTACGAGTCTGACTCAACTCGTCTCTGGTGGCACTCAACTCTACACGAGTTGCTATCAACTCAGCCTTGTTCTCTTGCATATCCGCTTGCATTTTCTCAAACAACTATTGAATGGTGAGCTTAGAAGACCTTCCCTTGTTCGGCTCTAGTACCTGAGTAACATCATATGGTCATGGAGCTTTAGGCTCAACGTCGTCATTCTCCTTGTCCTATAGTACTCACATCTCTGTCAAGAAAGCTGATAGGGTATTTGCAAAGAACAACCTCCACTTGTAGTTCATCCTAGTACGTTGCATTTGGTCATGCATGATGGCTCCCAAGTTGAGCGGTATCCCCTCCAATAAAGCATACAATACTAGTGCTCGGTGTCGAGGGACATCAATTTTGTGTTGGCATGACATCAGGCAGTTGCATATGAAATTTAGAGCCACACGTGCTAACGCACTCATGAATTCTTTGGCTATAGAATGGTACTCCATACTCCCATGCTTCCAATTTGCATCCTTCCTGGTATGGCATATGACAAACTTAATGTGTGCATAATCTGGTATTTTGCATATGGAGTCAAACCTATCTGTTAGTGTGTGTGGCACCCCTAAGAAATTATTCAGAGCTTTAGCTGACACATTAATATCTACCCCTCGTACTCTCACAATGCTGCCCCTGGAGTGATGCCAATTGGCGTAAAGCTCTCTGACGATAGTGAGGTTGGCCTTGCCCTGGCCCTTCAAAATAGGTCCCCATTGTTGCACCTCTCGAATTGATTTTAGAAACTCTGGGTACTTTTTCTTAAGTGCTCCGATGTTGATAGGCTTTTCTGGAATGTACTTCTTTGAACCCAGTATATATTATTATAAGCTCGAAATGCCTTTTCATTAACAAAGCTCTTCTCCCAAGAAGCTCGGTCTATTGGTTCACCCTCATCTTCGTCACTCATGTCGCCATGTAGAAGCTCATTATTGGAATCTGACTCGGACTCAGATTCTGCAGTAATCTTCTGCTTTCCTTTATCATTCGGGTCACTCTGCTTGGAGGCTTTTCTCTAGTATGTCACAGGTTCTCTTATCTCTATCCTTTTGCTTGGCGGATTTAATGATGTTGTTGTAATACCCTTTTTCAATGTCCTGCTTACTAATGGTTCTTCCTCTTCTTGCTCTGATTTATCAATCAACTGCCTAGTCTGCAGTTCCTTCTCCTTCTCAGTCCTCTTCCTTTTTTTCTGTGGATTTGGGGCACCTGCTGCCTTTCCGGTAGGCTTTTTGGGCGGCTACTTGTCATTATCTTTGTCTTGTTGCTTGGACGGTTTACTCGTTGCTTCCATTTATGAACCTAAGTACCTGCAATGCAAAGAAATCAACAATTAGCATATAAAATAGTGAAGTTTAGCTATAAAGCAGTTGCAACAGCTTGCACTTCCAATTATTCGCAAAGTCATGCCATTCAATACTTCATGAAACTATAGCTCATGGCTTTCAGCAGGGATATGATAACTCTCTTCAGATTTTACAAATAAGCATTGCGCTATATAGATATCATTATGCCCAACATGAGGTTTATCCGAGCGACGCTCACTAAGCATGTTCAATTGCACATAGCACCTCACTCGACCCCACACTTATTCTCACGACATATCATTACGCATAGCGCTCATACAATTTAAATCGAGTAACACTTTATAATTCACGATGTCTAGCATATGCCGGATGTTCAATTTATTTAGACAAGATATCATAGGCTCAAAACATTGTTGTACACAATCAACACAAACTACCTCACACTTATTCACTAGCATATACTAATGTTGCTCGGTTACTCAGACTTCACCGATGCCTAAATTTACCTCACCGGCAATTCGTCGAACATGTGATATGCAACAGTTGTGCCTAGTTCATTATAACAGTTGTGTAATTCGACCACCCTCCCAAAATTAAAGAGATGAAAGTAATTATAGTTTATCATCTCGCAACCATTACAACTAACAAGAACGACAGCCCTAAACCTCAAACTTTTTCTGTTTCTCTCTTAATCACATGTGTGATATTTGAAGTTGGCAAAACCTAACTTGTTGCTACCATTGAGAGAGGGAAGAGAGGAGAATTAGGAGAGAAGAAAAAGAAAGAATGAGGAAGACGATACGTACCTGTCGCGTTTGGATGCGTCGCAAGACTGCAGATGTTTCAAGACTGCCAATTAAATTAAAAGAAAGAACGAGGAAGACGGGTTGAAGGGAAAATTGTGAGGGAGGGGATTTAGGTGGTTTAAGTGTTTTAAGTAATAGTTACCTGGGATGCGTATTTGGACGCGATGCATCCTAAGTGACTTCTCTGAATTATTTTTGGATGCTGATGTGGACGCGATGGGCAGACTTAACTGCCTTGTGCAATTACTCCATCAATTTTTTCATGCTGAGGGGGATGCGACGTATACGCCTCGTTTTCCCATATCTGGACCCTTTTTATTTTTTTTTATTTTATATATATACATACAAGATCTAATTCCTACAAAACAATGAACTAACTAACTTGGGTGGCCTCCCAAGAAGCGCCTGATTTAACGTCGCGGCACGACGCAACACGTTCTTCATGCCTCCACTAAATCCATCGAGGTCTTGTGACGTGCAATGTAACCACCCCAATAGTGTTTTACTATCTGTCCATTTACCAAGAATGTCTCATTGGAACCCGTATCATGCAATTCCACCGCACCATGAGGTTTCACACTAACCACTTCAAATGGACCCGACCATCGAGATTTAAGCTTTCTTGGAAAAAACTTTAGCCTCGAATTAAACAAGAGAACTTCTTGACCTGGCTCAAACTCACGATGTTGGATGTGCTTATCATGCCACCTTTTGGTCTTTTCTTTATACAATTTGGCATTTTCATACGCATGCAATCGAAACTCATCAAGCTCGTTGAATTGTAGCAATCTCTTCTCACCGGCCAAGTCCATCTCCATATTTAGCTTTTTAATCGCCCAATATGCTTTGTGTTCAAGCTCGACGGGCAAATGGCACGCCTTCCCATAAACCAACCTGTATGGAGAAGTACCTATGTGGGTCTTGTATGCAGTGCGATATGCCCATAATGCGTCATCCAGCTTCCCGGCCCAGTCCTTTCTATTCCCACTTACTGTTTTTTCCAAAATCTGCTTTACCTCTGTTGGAAATTTCAACTTGACCACTCGTTTGGGGATGATAGGCAGTGGAAACCTTGTGCTTAACTCCATATTTTGCAAGAATATTATTCAGTAATTTGTTACAAAAGTGAGTTCCCCCGTCGCTTATCAACACTCTTGGAGTCCCAAAACGTGTGAAGATGTGCTTCTTTACAAAGCTTACCACTACCTTTGCGTCATTAGTAGGAAGAGAAATGGCCTCCACCCACTTAGAAACATAGTCGACCGCCACCAAGATGTACCTGTGCCCATTAGAATATGGGAACGGTCCCATGAAATCAATCCCCCAAACATCAAAAAGCTCTACTGCCAGAATATTTTGCAAGGGCATCTCGTGCTTCCTCGTGATAGTTCCGGTTCTTGGGCATCTATCACAACTTTTAACAAAGGCATGTGCATCCTTAAATAATTTTGGCCAATAGAAACCTGATTGTAGCACTTTTTGGGCGGTTCTATCCCCGCCGTGATGACCTCCATATGGCGAAGCATGGCAGTCATGCAGTATAACATTCATCTCTTCCTCAAGAACACACCTTCGCACCAACTGATCTGCGCACTGCCTATATAAGAATGGCTCATTCCACATGTAGAGCCTCACATCATGTAAGAATCCTTTTCTATTGTCAGGTGTCAATTCTAGTGGCGTCACCCCACTTGCAAAAAAATTCACATAATCTGCATACCATGGGGCTTCACCTGAGGTGACTGCTAATAATTACTCATCAGGAAATGTTTCTTTGATTGACCCTCCTTCAGCTACATGGTTCCGACTTTCTAATCTGGACAAGTGATCAGCCACTTGATTTTCTGTCCCTTTTCGATCTCGGATCTCTAAGTCAAATTCTTGCAAGAGGAGGACCCAACGAATCAGCCTCAGCTTGGCGTCTTTCTTTTCAAACAAGTATCTGATATCTGAATGATCTGTGTAGACGATGACTTTGGTTCCCACTAGATAGGATCTGAACTTGTCAAACGCCCACACCACTGCAAGCAACTCCTTTTCAGTAACTGTATAATTCATCTGAGCTGGATTCATAGTTTTGCTCGCATAATAAATAGAGTGAAAGATTTTATCCCTCCTTTGCCCCAAAACCGCTCTGATTGCTATGTCACTTGCATCGCACATCAACTCAAATGGTTGTGCCCAATCTGGGCCAATGATAATTGGTGCAGTCACCAATCTTCCCTTCAGCTCCTCAAATGCTTTCAGACATGCATTATAAAACTTGAAGGGGACATCTTTCTCTAGGAGCCTGCATATCGAAGAAGAAATTTTCGAGAAATCTTTAATGAATCGACGATAAAAACTTGCATGGCCCAAGAAACTACGAATGCCTTTGACGGATGTCGGTGGGGGCAATTTTTCAATCACCTCCACCTTTGCTTTGTCCACCTGTAGACCATCGTTTGACACCTTGTGCCCCAAAACTATACCTTCACGTACCATGAAATGGCACTTTTCCCAGTTTAGCACAAAGTTCGTCTCTTCACACCTAGCAAGCACTTTATCGAGGTTCATCAAACAACTATCAAAATAACATCCAAACACAGAAAAATCATCCATGAACACTTCTACAAATCTTTCAACCATGTCAGTAAAAATAGCCATCATACATCTTTGAAATGTCGCAGGTGTATTACAAAGACCAAAGGGCATTCTCTTGAACACATGCGTGCCATAAGGACACATAAATGTAGTTTTCTCTTGGTCCTCTGGGCTATAGCAATCTGATTATACCCCGAATAACCGTCCAGGAAACAGTAGTATTCCTGACCAACTAACCTATCAAGCATTTAGTCAATAAAGGGAAGGGGAAAGTGGTCTTTCCGGGTGGCATTGTTCAATTTTCTATAATCTATGCAAATTCTCCATCCAGTGACAGTTCTTGTAGGAATTAAATCATTATTTTCATTAACTACTACAGGCATCCCCCCTTTCTTTGGCACACATTGAACGGGGCTTACCCATTTTCTATCAGAGATTGGAAATACAATACCTGCATCAAGCCACTTAATCACTTCTTTTCTTACCACTTCTTTCATGATTGGATTTAGTCGGCGTTGATGCTCTACACTTGGCTTGTGTCCGTCCTCCATGAGGATTTTGTGCATGCAGAAAGCTAGACTAATGCCTTTAATGTCAGACATTGTCCACCCAATTGCTCACTTGTGCTCACGTAGCACTCTCAATAGCTTTTCTTCCTGCAGTTTAGACAAGTGAGAAGAAACAATAACAGGTAAAGTGTCAAAACTACCCAAATAAGCATATTGAAGGTGAGGGGGGTGGGGGTTTAAGCTCCAGTTTTGGAGCTTCTTCAATTGACGGCTTTGGAGGATGACCGCTTGGCTTATTCAGGGGCTCAAATGGGTGTATTCTTTGTATGTAAGCACATGATGTATCTAGGATATGCATCATCTCCTCAACCTCATCATCAATCATCAAGCTATCGAACACTATGAGTGTTTTTTCTAGAGAGTTGTTTAGATATACACTTGTGTCAAGAAGTTGCTCGTCCGCCTCCACAACAGATATCATAGAGAGCTCCTCATAGTGGCGGGAAAGTTGGATTGCTTTGTAGACATTAAAGACTGCTTCCTCGTTGTCCACCCTCATAATCATTTTTCCCTCTCTCATTTTAATTATTACATCACCAGTAGCCAAGAGAGGTCGTTCCAATATGATTGGAACTTGTTCATCAGCCTCAAAATCTAGAATAATGAAGTCAGCTGTGAAGACAAATTTCCCAATTTGCAGCAGCACATCTTCAATCACTCCTTCCGAGTAGGCTATGGACCTATCAGCTAATTGCAACATCACAGTGGTTGGTCTTGGAGCTCCCAAATCCAATTGCTTAAACAAGGACAAGGGCATTAGATTTATGCTTGCCCCCAAATCACAAAGAGCACGACCCACATCACTATTACCGATTCGGACTGGGATAGTGAAGCTGCCAGGATCCTTAAGCTTTTGGGGAAGCTTATTTTGGACCCTTGAAGTGCACTCCTCAGTAAGTGAAACTGTCTCGAACTCAGTCAATTTCCTCTTGTGAGCCACTATATCTTTTATGTACTTAGCATACTTTGGAATTTCACGAAGTACATCCACCAATGGAATATTTAATTGAACCTGACTCAGCATAGAGAGAAATTTGTTGAACCTTTGATTGTCATTCTTTTTCTGCAATCTCTGGGGGAAAGGTGGTGATGGCCTTACAGCCTCCACTAGCTCTGAACTTGCATCATTTTTCTTTGACTCGTGTATTGTATTAGGGGTCAGCTCCCCCTCAGGTATAGGTTTGTCCTTTCTCTTCTTTGGCACTTCCTCTAGTTCCCTCTCGTTTCTAAGTGTAACTGCATTAACTTGAGGGTTCTTCTCTGTATCACTGGGAAGAGAGCCTGTAGGTCTAGTACTTTGATTTGCTGCTAATTGCCCCATTTGCCTCTCAAGATTTCTAAAATCGGTCCTGAACTGTTGATTATCTAGCAACAACTTTTTCAGCAAGTCATTCGTACTCTCTTCTATTTGTTGAGGTGGCTTCTGAGGCTGATTAAAATTTCCTTGAGGCCTATACTGATTCTGATTCTGTTGATTTCCACCCCATGAGAAGTTAGGATGATTCCTCCAATTTGGATGGTAAGTGTTCCCATATTGTGCATGTTGATTCATAGGACCTCTGTTTTATTTTCCCACATAGTATATAGATTCAGGATTCGTGGGGCACATGTCACTCATATGACTGTCATGACATTTTTTGCAACAAATAGACATATGTTGTACATGTTGCGTTTGTTGTGTTGTCATTTGGTTCATCTGATTGGCCAGCTTTGCAATATCTGCTCTCATGGCTGAGAAGTCATCAAGCTCAATCAACCCGACTGACTTCTGTTTAATTGCTCTTCTTGTATCCCCATCTCTTTGCCAATTATGATCATTAGCTGTGAAGTTGTTTAGCAAGAGTTGAATTTCACTGTATGGCCTCGCCATGAAACTACCCCCACAAGCTGAATCCAGATTTATCTTTGATGCCTCGTTTAGCCCATCAAAAAAAATGTGACCCAATACCTCATCAGTCTGACAATGATGCGGGTAGTCTCTGAGTAGCTTCTTGTATCTTTCCCAAGCTTGACGAAGTGTCTCGCCATCCCGTTGTTGGAACCCAAGAATTTGGCTCCTCGGCGATTTTGTCTTCTTAGTAGGGAAAAACTTGATTAGGAATTTCCTTGCTAAATCATCCCAAGTGTGGATTGAGTTTGCGGGCTCCTTTTTCAACCATTCATTAGCTTCCCCCAACAGTGAAAAGGGAAATAATGTCAGCCTAACATAGTCCTTGGAAATATTTGGATAATTGTAAGTGCCCGTAATTTCCAAGAAGTTCTGAATGTGCCTCTGCGGGTCTTCATGAGATAGACCCACATATTGTCCTGTGGATTGAATCAATTGTACCATGTACTATTTGAGTTCATAATGCCCCATGATGTCAGGCTTCACGATAGCCTGAGTCATATTAGCAAGATTGGGCCTTGCGGCTTCTATCACCGGACGCTCTTCATTACCTGCCATCTCTATTGGCTGTGCTTGAACTACAATGTCCAACTCCCTTTCTATTCTCGTTCTAGCTTCGACTTCCTTTCTCACTCTATGAAGTGTTCGTTCAATTTCTGGATCAAAAGGAAGTAGGTTGTTTGCACTTCTACTCCTCCGCATTCAAGAGAAGAGCCTGCGTTAACACAAACAAGGCAAACTGAAAATTAAAACTTGAACAAATAAGTAATAAAAGTTTAACTCAGTCAAGTAGCTAATTTCTAGGTCCCCGACAACGGCGCCAAAAACTTATTGGGACCAAACGCACACTCACACAAGTATACGTGGTCGTCAAGTAATAGAGTAATGAGTAGAGTATCGTTCCCACGAAGACCTATGATTAACTTTCGACTGATTCTAAATCAAATGCCTTATTGATTCAAAAGATTTCTCACAAAATAGATAATTTTCTGAATTACTACCTAAAGACTATCAAGTAATGAAATACTAGGAATCAACCACAACACTTAAATAGTTTTGAATAACAATCAATAGGATATAATATTCCAGGGTCACGGGTTATCTAACAATCATGTTGCATTCTTAGTTTAAAATAACTAATTGATTTATCTAGATTGTTGATTGACAGGGTTGATATTACTCATAAAAATATGTCAAGTTCTTACTCGACTATTCAAGCTAACTTAATGCCTATATGTCTATGGAATTAAGATTAACAAGAACGCATTTACAATTCTTGTATTGCAACCGAGAAAGGCAATTAGGTATATTTCTATCCTAATTGTGAATCCGTTCCCCGATATCCGAGTTCAAAAACTTGCTCTATTCAATTCAATATGCAATCTAGAATTCCCACTTTCGAGTTCAACTCTAGATTCGTAGATAGTAATTCATTGTTAGCTACTCAACAAATTAATTAAAAACAGAAATAAATAAGCAACCCAATATGATAAAATCAACTTTGTCAAATTAAATTTCAAATATCAACATTCATGTATCGCCCATGACCCTAGAATAATAGGGTTCTTAGCCACTCATGTTCATACAATCATCAAATAATCCACCAGAGTGCATAACAATCAATAAAAGAAGGAAAAATAAGAACTCAAGATGAATTTTGTGGTTTTAGAACTTTGCTGTGGCTTTTTTCCCCTTCCCAATATGTTCGATGACGTAAAGGAGGCGGTTTTAGCTTATATATTGCGTACAAAAGTCGTGGGCCAAAGTTCTCCTATTCCTAATCCAAATCGGCTTCAGGGATTGATGCTAAGGTGGATGCGACACATCCACCTCGTCCTCCATTTCTCAGCTTCACATGCGAGGGTGGATGCCACGCATCCACCTCGTCCTCTACTTATCAGTTTTGCATGCGAGGGTGGATGCGACGCATCCAACCCTTGTTCCTCCATCTCAGCTTTGCCCACGTGCGGATTCTATGACGGATGCTATGGGCCGACTTCACCTAGAGCACTTTTTCTTCATATTTTTGCACTCCAAACACCCTAATTCACCACACACAACTCAATTAGTCATAAAACCAATAATTAAACCATGTTGGGCATTTTAAAGATCAAATAACATCAAAAAGCGGTTAAAACATGGGTAAAGTAACATCAACACATATCGAAATATGTCAAACATCACTGAGATATGATGTGCAATGAAATGAATATCACTAAGTATGAATTTTCAATTTAAAATAAATAATTTACAACAATATGACCTTTGTGGGTCCCAATAATAATGGCACATAGCCTCAACATAATTTTTAATATATTTTTCAGCTCAATTTCATTAACACATAAAACCACGTGGAAAATTCCAGGATTATTTACTACAAAATTTCCACATAAACAATTATATCACAATTTCTATAATGCACGCCCACACGCCTGTCACCTAGCATGTGCGTCACCTCCCAACAATTCACATAATACATATATTCAGGGTTTATACCCTCAACTCCAAGATTAGAAGAGTTACTTATCTCGAACAAGCCAAATCCAATGTCGAGCAAACTAAACAATGCTCCAGAAATCCTATTATACGCGTAACAACTCCCGAACGGCTCGAATCTACCATAATTAATTTGATTCAGTCCACACAATTTATAGAAATTAATTCCATATCAAAATGCTAATATTTTATATAAAATCCGAAATTACGCCCCCAAAAATCACCTATAGGGACCACGTCTCGAAATCCGACGAAAATTACAAAATACAACAACCCATCCAATTACAAGTTCAATCATACTAATTTCACTCAAATCCGACTCCAAATCGGTATTCAAACTTGAAAAATTCGTTTCGTAACATTATAAAAATTTCCTTCTATTTCTCTTGAAGATTTAGTAATCTTACACAAAAAATGAAGATTAACTCATGGAATATAATCACAAGGGAGTTAAGAACACTTACCCCAAGTTGTGTGGAAACTTTCCTCTCCAAAATCGGCTAACCCGAGCTCCAAAATCCGAAAATAGGTGAAAATGTCGAACCCTCAAATTTAAGGTTCTGTCCTAGCGATTTTTCAATCTGCGGACAAAGATTCACACCTGCGACCCTCGCTTCTGCGAACAAAATTACACGCCTGCGGAAACAGTCGGCCTTCTCAAATCTCACATTTGCGAAGCCTTCTTGCATCTGCGGGCTCGCAGATGCACATTAACCTTTGCACATGCGTTCACTCCACGCCAGCCCCAGTGCGCATCTGCGCCAACACCTTCGCACCTGCGGCCTCGCAGATGCGGCAAATTCCTCGCACCTGCGAGCACTGCCCAATTCCACACTTAGACGCTTCTGCGACTGATTTCACACACATGCGGCTTCGCACCTGCGATCAAAACTTCGCAGGTGCGATCACACCAGTAGGCAGCAGATCCAGCATTTTCTTAAGTCCAAATTTGATCCGTTAACCATCTGAAACTCACTTGAGCCCCTCGGGACCTCGTCCAAACATACCAACAAGACTCATAATATAGCACGGACCTACTCAAGGCCTCAAAATCCACATAACAACATTGAAATGATGAATCACACCTAAATTTGAAATCATTGAACTTTGAAACTTCAAATTCTATATCTTGTGCCGAAACACATCAAATCACGTCTGATTGACCTCAAAATTTGCACACACGTCTCATTTCACATTACAGACCTATTTTAATTTCAAGAATCATATTCTGACCTCGATATCAAAAAGTCAACCCCGGTCAAACTTTTAAAAATTGAACTTTCGGCATTTCAAGCTAAATTCCACTGCGTACCTCCAAATAATTTTCCGTACACTATCCTAAGTCCAAAATCACCTTGCGAAGCTATTGAAATCATTAAAACTCTATTTCTGGGTCGTTTACACATAAGTTGACATCCAGTCACTATTTTAACTTAAACTTTAAATCTTGGAACTAAATGGTCCAATCCATTCCAAAACCTCACCGGACATGAACCATTTACCCCGACAATTCACACAAAAATTGTGAAGTACAATTTAAGAAATAAACGGGGTTGTAATACTCAAAATGACCGGCCGAGTCGTTACAGACACGAATTCCCTGAGCATCTCATTATCTCTCTGCTTCACTTTGAAAAGGTCTGACTTCCTGGTCTCGGCCTTGATGGCCCGAGCCTGTGCTTTCACGAAGGCGTCTGCAAGCATAGCAAACGGGTCAATAGAATTAGGGGGTAAGTTGAGATACCATATCATAGTTCCTTTTGACAAGGTCTCTCCGAACCTTTTTAGCAGGACAGACTCGATCTCATCATCTTCCAAGTCTTTCCCCTTGATGGCGCACGTGTAGGAGGTCACATGTTCATTTGGGTCAGTTGTTCCGTTGTACTAAGGAATTTCGGGCATGCAGAACTTCTTTGGGATCGGCTTCGGAGCTGCGCTCAAAGGGAAAGGTTTTTGAACAAACTTCATGGAATCCTGGCCCTTCAATATCCGTAGTGCTCCTAGGGTTTGGTCGACCATGAAATTTTAGGTTTTTACTTTTTTGTCATTGGCTTTGATTTTTTTTTCTCCCGATTCCACACGTTTTGTCAATTCCTCAAGCATCTTTATGATCTCGGGGTTGGTCACGAGTTCAGCTTCACTCGGCCTTTCTACGATTGGTTCATTTCTGCGAGCGTTTCCTAGGATGGTTCGGGCTCAACTCTGCTAGGGGCGCGGCTCTGGTTATGCAACTGGGATATCACTATTTATTGAGCCTGCACCATTTCGAAGATTACTCGCAAGTTGATCTTATTACCTTCACCGTCGTGTGTATTCTGGGCTACTGATCGGACTCCCCTGCAGATGATGTTCTCAGGATCGGTAGGCAAGTTTGCATTGATGGCAATATGTGAGTTAGCGTCGATCGGGTCCGCGGCTAGAACTCCGTTGGAGTCGCAAGAGGGCACCTCGTTACTGGGTATCAAAGGAGCAGATTGGGTGTTCGACATTTTAAACTTTGACATGAAATTAAATACTTCTAATAACAAGTGAAAAATGGGATTTGGACCGTACTCGGGGTCATGGCCCCGATATTCCCGAGGGTGGGCGTTGTGCCCCGGACCCTGGCTCGATGAGACCCTCGCCTCGATTCCGGTTTCTTATCATCACGTCTCTTGCTCGATTTACCTTATTGGAAATCGAGGTGTTTGATAGGTCCGGTTTCACCCGTATACAACTTTTATTAGTACTATATTATTATGTATTTGCAAGATATAAAAAATTTATTTCCTCATTATCCTTTACGGCAAAAAGCATGAGTAAAATTTCAAAGTTTTTCTCCACTACTCCCACTAGATGTTTGATATCTTTTACAATAAAAAGCTTTAAGTTTCAAGAAATCCAAAAAATTCGTATGGAGCTCTTATTTTCTCTTTCAGGATGCTTGAGGGTACTTTTAGGGACAAAGGGGCGGTTACTAGCTTTGGACCATACATAGTAATTTGTAATTGTACTACTCTATTATCTCTTTCCCTAGAGAATAAAAATTACAACAAAAGTTTCGTAAAAAGGAGAAAAAGACAACAATATACAAACAAATACATCTTTGTTGATGAAGGGTTGATAGGAAATGGTACCTCCAGAATGGGATCCTTTTCTTGCAGAATATATTGGTGAGAAAGACTTGCGGCATCAATGTCTCTGTGGTTGTGTCTCTTGGATGCCAACAAAAGTATACAAGACAATATGCCACAGGTTTCAGTGCAATAAAAGATGCCATTACTATTGCTCTAGTACCCACCAAGAAATTATTGAGTTGCATATATGCAAAGATGTTTCAGACCTAAAGATTACATATGCCACAGGTTTGTAATAGATGGCCAGTTAGATAGTATTTGATACAAGTCATTTAGTATTTAACACAGGTTTGCAAAGATTTGCAACCCAACCTATTATTGCCGACCCCAACTATATGTGCGCGCCAAAGAAAAATGTAAAGACACAAATTGGTAAAGAACTGCACCTACTTCATAATTACCGACTCTAAATTTTATTTTTTGTCTCCTTTTAATACCTCAACAACACGATTAGTACAGTCATGTTCTCAGCTAATCTATTGATGCCATTATGATTACTGTTTTTCGTAGATAAGTATATATTAGATATAGCTTTTTTACATTTTGTATTGGCTAGACTTTAAAGTCATCTTAGAGTTGTAATTTGTTGAAAATGAAACATAAATAGAGTCGTTGCAGCGGAAACATCAAATAGTTAGGAATATACATTCCGCCGATTGCTTCAAGCGTATAGAAAACTGCTTTTTTGATTTAGTGTTGACTTACTACCTAGAGAAAACTCATTTTAAAATAACATAAGATCGCGTCTTCCAACTTGCAAAAGAAAAAAAAAATGCATGATGGAGTTACAGTCGTTTATATATATATATATATATATATATATATATATATATATATATAGGTTGAGAACTCTTAGTAAACTTATGATAGGTTGAGTGGGGTGATAAGGAGCGAGATGATTATACATTGTGGTGAGAGTAGATATTGTATAAATTTGATTTTGTTTAGAAGAGTAGCTGGTGGATGGTTTCTGAGTGATGGTAAGGATACTTAGTGTTCTTACTACGGTTCAACTAAATTCATAACTTTCGACGCGGAGTAAAAATTTATATATAAAAATTTATTAAAATTACAAAAATACTAGATATGAACTCATAACTTTAAAAATATAATGGGTTCAATGTTAAAAACCTTAAAATTTAACCCATAAAATTTAAATCTTGGATCCGTATCTGATAAGGGTTGGGATGACAAGGTGGAGAGCTAGGCGGTAGGGTGGTAGGGTAGGCCGAGGTGGAAGATAATTGAACCCCCCTTTTTTTTTTTTTCGTAATAAGGATACAGATATATTAAACTTTAAAAGGTAACATCGTTACAAAGTGGAATCATTCGTGGTACAGTAACGTCTGAATTGTCCTTATGGAAAGCAGCTAAAACAAAGGGTGGGGGGACATAAAATTGATAATGTGTTGAAAGAGAAGGGGAGAGATGAATATATTTAAAATTACTTTCGAGGCTAGTTTTGATATTGAAAAAGTGGATGTGGTTGAAATATGGTTTTGAGTGGGAAAATGACAGTATATATACTCGCTCTTATAATAATAGCTCAAAAATGTGTATTTTTTCATTTATATATATATATTATGTATGTTATATATAAAAATATATAAATTTTATACTTTTTGGCTACCGAATATAAATAGTTTGTAGCACAGTCTAAAAGTGATAATTCCCCTCTCGAAGCAGCATATTTACGAAAATTTGTGTCTATTGCATTTTGCACTTATGACGTATACCCTCTTTTGTGATTTGCACCTTGTCTTATCTTATTTTTCAATGATTTGCACCCTAACCTCTTTGTATTCTTGCAAAATAATAAAATCTTTTTTTTTAAATTTTCCAAGAGGGTAAAATAAGAAATAAAATAAAATAAAATATAAAAATAAATTGAATAAAAAAAAAATTAAACAAAAAAGACATTGGTCTCTTCCCACGCATAATATCAAAGACATTGGAACAAAATTATTCTCTATATATATGTAAATCTGCACACACACACACATATATATATATATATATATATATATATATATATATAACAACAACAACAACCCAGTATAATCTCATTAGTGGGGTCTGGGAAGGGTAGTGTGTATGCAGACCTTACCCCTACCCTGGGGTAGAGATACTGTTTCCGATAGACCATCGACTCCCTCCCTCCAAGAACTTCTCACCTTACTCTTGGAGTGATTCGAACTCACAAGACCTTACACAGTACCCCTCTCTCTCGGGAATTTTCAGAAACCACTATTGTTTAGTGGCTATTAACTTCTTATAACTACCACATATATAATTACTTCCTATAGCTACTATTAAGTTGCTACGATAGTATATTCGCCATATTCGCGTTGTTGTATTCATGAATACAGTAACAAAAAACGCCTAAAATTCAGGACAGTCTAGCTGTATGCACATGTATTCACATGTATTCGCGGCACGTATTCAGGAATACAGCAGCAAAAAGCGCCTAAAATTAGTGTAGTTCAGTTGTACGCGCATATATTCACATGTATTTGTGCTGCTGTATTCATGAATACAGCAACAAAAAGCTCCTAAAATCAGGGTAGTCTAGTTGTATGCGTATGTATTCAGATGTATTCGCGCCATGTATTTATGAATACAATAATGACAATCACCTTAAAAATAGGTATGTACAATTGTCTAATAAGGAAAATAATATCAATTAGCGTGATACACTCCTAATATAACTTAACAAAATCAATTCTAACATGCCTCATTATCAACTCAATTAATTAAAATAATTTTTTAACTAGTATATAACTTTTGTATTTAGTATGTTTCAACAGTAAATGTTATTAATGTTGTATTCAATATATTTCATTGATTGTATTCACTGTTTATATTATGTTCTATTTTAATGTTTGTATTCAGTGTATTTCAATGTTTATATCATGTATTCATGCATACTGTATGTACAGTATGCATGAATACATGTGTATTTAGCTGTATTAAAAAAACAACCTTCGAAATACATAAACACATGCCAAAAAAATATATTTATACAATTCTAACATGTCTCATTATCAACCCAATTAATTAAAATAATTTTTCAATTGTATATAACTTTTGTATTTAGTGTGTTTCAATAGTAAATGTTATTACTGTTGTATTCAATATATTTCATTGATTGTAGTCACTGTTTATATTCTGTTCTATTATAATGTTTGTATTCAGTGTATTTCAATGTTTATATCATGTATTCATGCATACTGTATGTACAGTATGGATGAATACATGTGTATTTAGCTATATTAAAAAAATACAGACCTTCGAAATACATAAACACATGCCAAAAAAATATATTTATACAAAAATACAATGTGTTTGAGTGAATTTGTACAGAATCTAATGTATTTGTATCATTGTATGTGACTAAATAGCAAAGAAGAGAAGAAAGTTTGTCGGAGATGGTGTTTTCCGGCTAAGACTCCTTGTATCGCTTCATTACCTCTTCCATTACAATTTACAACGCTTCTAATTCGACCGCTTCTTCCTATATTCTCTCTTACTTACCGCGCTAAGAATTCTTCTTGCTCTTCAATCTCGTCGTCGCCCAAGGTATTTCTGCTTCCATTTTTATTATAGGTTTATTTTTATGTTTCTGATTTTGAGATTTTTAGGCTTTCTTTCATGATTTGTTTCCCTTTCGTGTATCTATGATTCGTCCTATTTTGCTCGAAGAGAGAGAAGAAAGAGAGAGATAAAGAAGAAAATTTTTGAGAGAGAATCGTGTGTTAACTGAAAGAAAGAGAGAAGAAAAACATAAATAGCATATTTCATGCATCAATGACAGTATATACCATAAATACTTATTTTGCTATAAAATATTAAAGGTATCTATAGAAAATAATATTTTAAAATGATATTGATTTTTAATAAATAGGGTATATACCTTTGCTATAAGAGGTAAAATTTCCATATATATATATATACACGTTCACCATCGACTAAGACCACCGCCCAACACCATTAATTTGACCCACTTTTTAATTTGCTAAAGATTTTGCCAATATTCCATAATTTTGTGCTCGTGCTAAGGTTATATTTAACGTTGAGTAAAATGAGCTGTATAATAATATTCAATATTAATTGTTTTTATTTGTTTAGGCATTTACTTCTCACGCTATGAGAATATATTGGATATGTTATTGTTGTTGTTGTTTAGATGTTTATTTGATATTGGGTTAATAGATTCTTGTTGGATTTTTAGGATTTTTGTTGTTAAAGGTTTGACTTTAGGGGGAAAAGATCAATGTTCTTTTTAAATTTTTTTTGTTAAACAATTTGATATTTTTTTATTTATATTTCCTTTTTCCACTTGAAAATTTTGATAAAAGAGTAATTTTAATATTTTGCAATGAAACAAAGAGGTCAAGATGCAAATCAAAATTAAAAAACGGACATGATGCAAAGACCCCGAAAATTTCCCTATGTTAATTGCATATCCCTTGGACAGCCCGAGTCAAATGGTTGCTATTTAAAAATTAGCTAGTCGTCATGCATTTTAGTTTTTCAGTTCAATATTTTAGGACAAGAATGTCCTAAATTGTCTTGAGTTAAGATTTTTAATTAAAAATTTTAGAATAAAATAAGTACTGGCTAATCTTTAAATAGCACCCATGAGAATGACTATATATAATCTCTATTAAAATAATAGCTGAAAATATTATACTCTCTTTCTCTATGTTATATACAAAAATATATAAATTTGATACACTTTTTATGTCTACCGAATATAAATAATTTCGGCTCCGAGCTAAAAAGTGATCTTCCTTAAGACTTGTGTTCGGCTAATTTGTTGTCAAAATAGTTTTTTAGAAAAGTATTGCATTTGGATATATGTTCTTAATTATTAAAAAACACGAATTATAACCAATAAATTTATAGATGTTTCAGTAAATCTCAAATACTAAAAATTATTTCAATAACGAAATAAAAGTATCATGAACTGTACTACGTTACCGTTCAACTATGTAGGATGTGTCAGAATGATCCGCAGAAGAAATTAAGTAATATGCTTAGGGAGAAAGTGAAAATTGCCTTTGAAAAGATGATAGAAATGCAATTAGCAATTGGCACCTTTTTTCCAAATAAGTGACCAAAAGCACTTCCTCTCTTTGAAGAGGGCTTCTCTTTTCTTGTGAAAAAAATTAGAAAACATGGGAAGTGAATAATCAATATAAGCGATAGCAATTAGTTAAAGTATGGTCCAATCATTGTTAGTATACTTAGGAGTATATATGTATTAATAATTAATTTTAGCATAAAATCTCTATATAATTCTTGCATTTGTTATGGAGCGATTGGTCAGCAGTATTAAATAATACATACATTAAGTTATGCGAAATTTAATATATTATTTTATATGAAATAAAATATAAAAGAAAAATATACATATCAGTAATGTAAGCTACCATCACCGAAGTAGATAGAGGAAGCAATGAGAAAAAGACCATAGGTGGTAGAATCCATTTATACCAGATGAAAATGTGAGGCAAAAGGTATTATTAAGTTGGGACACTACTTATTCTGGGTAAAAAGGGAAATCTGGATTAGAAGTTAGGAAAGAAGGGGGGAAAAATGCAGCATATAATTATAAACGTTCTATCCGGAAAAACGAGAAGTAGAAAACTGCAGTGTAATAGTTTTGTTTCAGAAATTGGTTACATATGGACTCTACAAAAATATTACTAGTAATATTTACAATCCCCAGTCATCTTACTAGGATAAGGATAAGCGTGAGAACTATGGAACCTTTTCTAGTTTGTCTTTTAAGACAAATTATTAAGGATTGAAATGAATGAACCAAAGTAGAGATGGATATAATGCTTCTTTGGCTTAACTGGTTGGTAAGTAGTGGTCAAGTATCCATTGTTGAAAAGTATATTTACGTACAAAAACTGATTTTATAAGTAAGCCCTTTCTACTTGAATAGGAATTGTTAAAATTCATGTACTTGATGGATTTCATAAAAAAATTTATTAAAATGAAGAAACTATCCTTGATATTTTACAAATAAAAAAAATATCTTTACAAGAGAAGGACGAACAACAAAAATGAAATGAAGAGGGAGTTAATCAAGAGGGAGTTACTGATAAAAACAAAAATATCTTTTGGCTCATTTTGATTTTATAATTACTTGACTTTTAAGCATTTTTTATATTTTTTTCAAACGTGCATATGAATCAAAAAAATACTTACAAGCTTATACATATACAAACTCTCTTGCATATGACTCAAAGCGGCATTTGAACTGAGAAGCAGTTGTTGCTGTATTTTCACCTAAACAAAATTATATTAAAAATATTTAGATGATAAAAAAAAAGGAAAATCTTTTGAAAAGTAGTAAACTTAATCTTAGAACTGTCAATATTGGCGGGGTCGGGCTAGCCCAGCCTAGCCCACGTGGGCTTAGTCAATTGACCGGTTGGGTTGGGCTAGCCCATCATTTTGATGGGTCTTATAATGGTCAGCCCACCCAGTCCTATGTGGGCTGCGGGCCCCACGGGCAGGCCCATCATTTTTTAAAATATAAATTTATATTTTTTCTTTAAATTCTAACCTAAAAGAAATAAATTTTTAAAAGTTAAAAACATCTTATTGGAAAATTTTTACAAAACTTAATAACTTTTTATACTGTTCCAATATATCACAATAAATACTAAAAAAGTAAAAGACAAGACTATATTTTATTCACTAAAAGTCAAAACTCAAAACAAACTATTCAAGAGAACGTCCATGATGCTTATGGGATATCCAACACATCATCTTCATCAAAAATATTTGAATCCACTTGTGAGAAAGTTGTCTTAACATCTTCACTTTCATCTACATCTACAATTCATATGCAATATTAATTAGTTGAATATTAAGAATAATTAAATTTTAAGAACTAGTTAATGTTTTAAGACTTTGATCTTTTAATATGATGAGCTTAATAAACTTTAAGCTTGGGATGTTTTTCTTGTTACTTTTAGTGTCATATATTTTAAAGGAAATTTTACCCCCTATAGCAAAGGTATACACCCTATTTATTATAAACCAAAATTATTTTAAAAGTATTATTTTCTATAGCTTCTTTTTATATTTTATAGCAAAATAAGTATTTTATGGTATATACTACCATTGAGGCACGAAATACATTATTTATATTTTTTTTCTCTCTTAGATAGCTGGACATGCCTATTTTTATGGGATTGTCGTTACTGTATTCATGAATACATGGCGCAAATACATGTGAATACATGCGCGTACATCTGTATTCATGAATACAGCAACGCGAATACATGTGAATACATGCGCGTACAACTCTGTATTCATGAATACATGGCGCAAATACATGTGAATACATGCGCGTACAGCTGGACTGCCCTGATTTTTGGCACTTTTTACTGTTGTATTCATGAATATAACAACATGAATACATGTGAATATATGCGCGTACAGCTGGACTGCCCCAATTTTAGGCATTTTTTACTGTTGTATTCATGAATACATGGCGCGAATACATGTGAAATACATGCGCGTACAGTTGGACTACCTTGATTTTAGGCGCTTTTTGCTGTTGTATTCATGAATACACCAGCGCGAATATATGTGAATACACTACCGTAACAACTGAATAATAACTATAGGAAGTAATTATGTATGTGGTAGCTATAGGAAGTTAATAGCCACTAAACAATAGTGGTTTATGAAAATTTTTCTATTTTAAATACATATTTTTATTAGACCCACGGGTCGGCCCAACCCAGCCTCAGTCAAGCCTTACGGGCCACGGGCTTACTCGGGTCAGGCTAAAAAATCTTATTTTTAAATGGGCTCCAAATATTCTAGCCCAACCCTACTAAATCACGAGAAGGGCTGGCCCAACGGGCCTGTAGACATATAAAATTTATTGGGTATAATCCATACAAAATTTAGATTAAATTCAATTGGGTTAAATAATTAATTTGGTCTTTACAAGTTAAATTAGTCCATTTTATTATTTTCAAGCCCAAGGTTCATTTCATCTTAAGGCGCAGATTCATGCCATGTGTCAAGTAACATGGCATATCTAGTCAAACTGCAAGCTAAAAAGATGACGCCACGTGTTAAATGATGTGGCAATCTAAGTCAAAAAGCAAGAACCAACCACAGGTCGCCAAGTGCCTAAAATGACATGGGCCAATGAAAATCAAGCAAGAGAGTTCATATGTAACTGAACTGTCCATTCTCTACAACTATAAATAGAGGGATTACATAACTCTGAGAAGACATTCAGAGTTGGAGAAGAACATTCCGCAATTGGTGAAGGCATCCACAAACAGAGAGATCAATCATCAAGTGCATAGTTTTTCAACAAATGAGTGATCAACGGAGTTCTCCCCGGAGATCAACCCGTAACAACAAAGTGCTGATCGATGTTCTTGGCGATTAAATAAATCACAAGGAGGTCTACATCATCCTACATTCGAGAAAGACGTTTCTCAAGCCCTCGAATAGCGAAGAATTTTAGAGAGGAGAATCAAGGGATACATAGAATTGTACTCACAAATATTTATCAATAAAATCTCTTTTTATTCATATTATTTTTGTTGTAGTTTATTTTCCGGACTACGAAATAAATTTTGGCATGCCCAGTGGGACCCATTCTGCCCTTCATCTCCCCTCCTTGCTAGTTGAAAACTACGAACTTCAAATCTACTGCTACAAATGGCCTTCCGCAAGTGTGATGTTTCATGCAAAGATACTACTACTACTGCCGCATCCGCTGAGCTCAGTCATGTTGGCCTAATCACTCGAAGCAAGTTCAAGGCTAGTGGCTTGGATGGATCCGAATACTTCGCCTCCTTGGAGATGGCAAAAAAGAGCAGATCTCACATGACGTCTGCAACTACAATCTTTGGGACAAACACCTCATTCTCGCTATTTGACGAACTTTCTCAAACAAAATTTAACCTTGTGAACTTGAGGATCTGGTGGATTCTCCGGTTTTAACAAAATTCAACGCCTTAATGACCAATGCAACTAATGTGGACGAAAAATTTACCATGATGGAACAGACTATAGAAGTCTTGAAGAAATCTGTTGAAGACAAAGACCTTCAAATCGCTCAACTAATGAACAAACTGGAGCCCTATGCACCTAGAGAGTCAGCCACGCCCCTCCTCGTTCACTTGTCTTTACCTCACAAAAAATGGCTGTTGAGGAATCGCTTGCCAAGTTCAGCATTCAGAGGGAACAACAATCCACTTCGGTTGCGGCGTTATCTGTCCAACAATTGCAAGACATGATAACAAACACCATTAGAGCTCAGTACGGCGGACCATCACAAAGTTCATTGTACTACTCTAAGCCTTATACTAAGAGGATTGGTTGTCTAACTATGACAACCAATTATCAACCACTAAAGCTGCATCAATTTGATGGAAAAGGAAACCCAAGACAACACATTGCCCACTTTGTCGAGACTTGTAGCAATGCTGGAACGCACGGTGACCTTTTGGCAAAGCAATTTGTTCGTTCGCTGAAAGGGAACGCATTTGACTGGTATATTGACTTAGAGTCAGAGTCCATTGATAGTTGGGAGCAACTTGATAAGGAATTCCTCAATCGTTTTTACAATACCCGAAGAACTATAAGCATGATAGAGTTGACATGCACTAAGAAAAGGAAGGACGAGCCCGTGGTGGATTACATCAATCGTTGGAGGGCATTAAGTTTGGACTGCAATGATCACCTTTCAGAAATATCTGCTGTGGAGATATGCATTCGGGGAATGCATTGGGGCCTTTTGTACATACTACAAGGGATCAAATCGCTAACTTTTGAAGAACTTGTAACGCGAGCTCACGACATGGAGTTAAGCATCGCAAGCCATGGAAAGGCATCTCCATTCGCTGATCAGAATGAGTTCAAGAAAAATGTTGCATCAAAGAACCAAACCAAAGAATCTATGGCGGTGAAAGCAACTTCTGTGAAAGTCATGACTAAGCAAAAGGTCAAGGAGGATAAGATCCCGAGTCAATATCCCAAATAGGAGAAACGTCGTCCAACCTTGAAGGAATGGGAGGCGAAGGTTTATCCGTTTCCAGATTCAGACGTACCCACGATCCTCGATGAATTGCTGACCAAGAAAGTCATCGATCTCCCTGAATCAAAAAGGCCTGAGGAAATTGGTAAATTTGGCGATCCGAAATACTGCAAGTTTCATCGTGTCATTAGCCACCCTATAGAGAAATGCTTCGTCCTAAAGGAGAAAATCATGGCTCTTGTAAGTGAAGGAAAAATCATCATAGACATGGATGAAACAACAGAAGAAAATCATGCAAGTATCGCGCTTAAGGAAAAGAAGTGTTCAAGGTTGCAGAACGCATCAAGCACCGCCTTCTTATATTTTGGAAGTTTCGAGCCCGTTGAAGTTGATCTTCTAGGGAAAACTCTTGAAGGTTCACTAGAACTGGACACTCAGTCCAAAGACAAAGACGATGAGGGTTGGACTCTAGTCACTCATAAGAAACGAAGACATCAAGAAGTTTTGAGGCCACCACTTCCTAAGACAAGAGAAAAAATAAGCGATGTGGATAAGCTACGAACACCAAGAATTATCAACTCTTCTATTAGAAAGAAGATTAATGGTGCATTATCGCCAAAGTTCCGAAAGCCCATCACATTGCATGAATTCTTTCCTGAAAAGTTCCTTCATGGAGGTCGCATTGGCGCAACTCATGTAGTTTCTAGTACTGACGAAACAAAGGAAAGCAACGATGAGCTCGCTCAAATGAAAACATAAGAAAATCATGATAACGGAACAACATCTCAATCGCATACTTGTTCATGATGGTTCGGCTGTCAACATCATGCCAAAGATGGTGCTAAAAAAGCTTGGGATCTCTATCAATGAGCTATCCAAAAAGTAACCTAACAATCAAAGGTTTCAACCAAGGAGGACAACGAGCCATAGGTATGATCCTCATGGAATTATCCATTGGTGAGATGAAGTCAAACACTCTGATTCACGTCATAGATATTAAAACATCATACAACCTACTGCTCTGACGCCCTTGGATTCATGAGAATGGAGTGGTATCGTCTACTTTGCATCAATGTCTAAAGTACATAAGGGATGGAGAGATAGTCAAAATTGATGCAGACATCAATCCTTTATCTAAGACGGAGTCATACTTTGTAGATGCAAAATTCTACCTAGATTCTCGTAAACCAAGTGTGGAGAAATCATCATCAGTCGACGAAGTTGATGTCAAGTCTAAAGAAACAAATGAGGCTCAGTGGACTACCACCAAGCTGCCTAAGAAGAGGACTGAAGAAATCTCCATTAAGCTATCATCATCTGAAGGTGACATACAGACAAAGACTCATAAGGAGCATCTAGTTTTTCGATATGTTCCACGTGAGCGTCGAAATAAAGGGAAATCTTTGCTACATGAATGTACCCCAAAGAAGCAAATGAGTCACAAAGATATCCCACATTTGAAGGAGCATATGACTTTCCCAGTTGCACAAATCCCATACGTGACTTGTGAGTCTACTAAAGGCAATCTCTAAGCTGATAAAATAAAAGGGCACTATGATCCTAAGGCCTTCATACTGCTTGAAAAGTTTGGTTATGACTTCTCTAATCCATCAAGACTAGGAGAACTCAAAGACGAAGTCACTGGTGAAAAGATACATGGGCTCAATGAGTCCCAAATG
Source organism: Nicotiana tomentosiformis (assembly GCF_000390325.3). Classification (NCBI taxonomy): domain Eukaryota; kingdom Viridiplantae; phylum Streptophyta; class Magnoliopsida; order Solanales; family Solanaceae; genus Nicotiana; species Nicotiana tomentosiformis. Next base: position 82,212,404 of record NC_090822.1, on the reverse strand, counting down.
AAGTTGAGAAAGCAAGGGCACTACGTCGCCACTCCAAAGTTTTGGTTGGGATTCAGTTTGGAAGAGCCTCTTCGAATTTCATCTAAGAGAAGCAAAGAGATAGCTTCATAACAACGCACCTCGGTAGAGGAGATGAAGGACGTTAAGGGCAAGAAAACAAAACAACTGGCTTCAGTGTTTGATCGCATTGGAGGCTCAACCCCTTCGGTTTCGGTGTTTGAAAGCTAAGTCACAAAGGTGAACGTGTATCTTCCAAGCATCTAAAAGAAGTTTCCACTACCTAAAAGACCTCCATCTTTTGTCGCATGGGAAATACAAGGAAGTCACCATCTAGAAAGATACTGTCAAAACATAAGGAGCAAGTCCATGAGGAGCAGGATCATTTTAAAGTTGTTGCTGACAAAGAAATCTGTAGTGCTTTCCCATTACGTATGAAAAGGAAGTCTATTTTTTCAATATCTACAGATGGTCCACTGAAGGTGCAAAGGAGAACCATTGTTTACACTTTCCATCCTCATAAAGAAGCAGAGAAAGAGAAAGAAGCCATGCCGACCATCCAAGGAAGCCTAAGAGAAAAGTCAGACTTTGTGGAAACATCCTATCACATAACTGTGGAAGACAGCCCATGCCTTGACGTTGATGATGAAGTCCAGGAGGCTCCCCCTCAACTAGAAGATGGTGGTCAATCAACTGTGGATGAGCTTAAGGAACTCAATTTAGGCACTCCGGAAGATCCACGCCCCACCTTCATTAGTGCGCTTCTTACGCCTCACGAGGAGAAGGGATTTATTCGAGAGGTGAAGTACCCATCATGGATATCGAATATTGTACCTATCAAGAAGAAGAATGGTCAAATATGTGTTTATGTTGACTTTCGAAACCTAAACAAGGCATGTCCAAAAGATGACTTTCCGCTACCAATTATTGAACTCATGGTTGATGCTACAACAGGGCATGAAGCTATGTCATTTATGGATGGGTCCTATGGATAAAATCAAATCAGAATGTCTCCAAAAGACAAAGAGTGTACTTCTTTCCGAACTCCAAAAGGGATATACTTCTACAAAGTGATGTCTTTCGGTCTGAAAAATACTGGTGCCACCTACCAACGTGCGATGCAAAACATATTTGATGACATGCTTCATTAGAGGGTTGAATGCTACGTCGATGACTTGGTGGTGAAGACGAAGAGTAGGAGTTACCACCTTGAAGACCTTCGAATTGTTTTTTAAAGGTTAAGAAAATTCGACCTAAATATGAATCCACTCAAGTGTGTATTTGGAGTTACCTCAGGAAATTTTCTTGGCTTCATTGTACGCCATCGTGGAATTGGAGTTGATCCCGCAAATATTGATGCCATTTAGAAAATGCCCGAGCCAAAGAACTTGAGGGAGCTTCGATGTCTACAGGGAAACTTAGCATTCATCCGGAGGTTCATCTCTATTCTGGACGGACGATGTCAACCTTTCAATCATCTATTGAGGAAGGATATCCCTTTTTATTGGGATCAGTCATGTCAAAATGCTTTTGAAAGCATCAAAATATACTTGGTGAATCCACCTGTGTTAGGGGCACCAATGCTTGGGAAGCCATTGATACTCTACATTGCGGCACAAGAACGCTCACTTGGGGCACTACTGGCTCAAGAGAATGATGAAGGAAAGGAACAAGCCTTGTACTACCTCAGTCGAACTCTGATAGGAGCTGAGTTGAACTACACGTCTAGTGAGAAAATATGCTTAGCGTTACTTTATGCAATAAAGAAACTAAGGCATTATTTTGAAGCATACACCATCTAACTCATCTCTCGAGCATATCCTATGAAGTTCGTGATGACTCGACCTGTTCTTTTGGGATGCCTAGCAAGATGGTCCATATTGTTTAACCAATATGAGATCACATACACACCTCAAAAGGCCGTGAAAGGACAAACACTAGCCAATTTTCTAGCTGATCACCCTCTTCCGGCGGAATAGGAGCTTTCAGATGAGTTTCCAGATGAAGACGTTTTGTTCATTGAAGAATTGCCACCATGGACAATGTTCTTTGATGGATCTGCACGTCGTAATGACGCGGGGGAAGGTGCTGTGTTCATCTCTCCAGAGAGATAAGTCTTGCCATTCTCCTTTGTTTTAGGTAAAATATGCTCCAACAATGTTGCGGAGTACCAAGCTTTGATTGTCAGTCTCGAAATGGCATTAGACATGAAGATTCTGCAGTTGGAGATCTACGGTGACTCTAAGCTGATCATCAACCAACTGTTGGGGAGTTGCGAGGTAAAGAAGGAATATCTCTTGCCATACCATCAATATGCTTCTGGTTTACTTGAAATATTCGACCAAGTGTTCTTAAACCACATCCCAAGAGAAGAAAATCGCATGTCTGATGCTTTGGCTAACTTGGCCAAGACGATGGCACTTGCAGAGAATGAGTCAACAAAGGTATATGTGTGTCATTGATGGGTCATTCCTAGACATCTTGATCTTCAAATCAACGAAAGTCATCATACGTTTGTTGGGGTGATTAAAGAAGAGGATTGGAGGAAACCATTGATAGAGTACCTTGAACATGGAAAATTACCCGAGGATCCGCGAAAAAGAACAGACATCAAGCGAAGGGCACCATGATTGATCTTCTACAAGGGGACATTATTTCACCACTCTTTTGAAGGACTATTCTTGAGATGTCTTGACAAAGAAGAAGCCTACCAAGCGATGGAGGAAGCACATTCTGGCTCATGTGGAGCACACAAATCTGGTCCTAAAATCCATTTTCACATCAAGAGGATGGGCTACTACTGGCCGACAATGTGAAGGATTTCATGGAACATGCCAAAAGATGTCAAGTGTGTCAATTCCACGCCAACTATATCCACCAACCTCTGGAGCCTCTTCATCCAACTATAGCTTCATGGACTTTTGATGCATGGGGACTTGACGTTGTTAGACCGCTTCCAAAGTCATCAAAGGGACAGATGTATATATTGGCTGCCACAGACTACTTCTCTAGATGGGCTGAAGCTGTTTCACTCAAGGAAGTAAAAAAGGAAATTGTTTCCGATTTTATCAAGTCGAACATAATTTTTAGGTACGTCATACCAAGATATATAATCACTGATAATGGAACGCCATTTGACAGCAAGCTCGTGAGGAGTCTATACAAGAAATTTGGTTTCAAGCAACATAAGTCTTCAATGTATAATGCACCCGCCAATGGCCTTGCTAAAGCTTTTAACAAGACGCTTGGTAACCTTTAGAGGAAGGTTGTTGCAAAGAACAAGAGAGACTGGCATGAAAAAATTGGTGAAGCTTTGTGGGCATACCAGACAACCTTTAGAACTGCTACACAAGCAACTCCTTACTCTTTGGTGTATGGCGTAGAAGCAATCCTTCTGTTGGAGCAACAAATTCCATCATTGCGGATCACAATCCAAGAAGGATTCACGTCCGAAAAGAATGCTCAACTTCGTCTAGCAGAGTTAGAGGCATTGGATGAGAAAAGATTGAAAGAGCAACAAAAATTGGAGTGCTATCAAGCTCGACTAGCTAGAGCCTTCAACAAGAAAGTGTGGCCACGATCATTCCATGTAGAAGATTTAGTCCTAGCTGTTCAACAATCTATAATCCTCAACAAATGCATAGGCGACAAGTTTACCTCAAAATGGGATGGGCCATATGTTGTAAAGGAAGCCTATTCAAGTAGCGCATACAAAATTGTTGATAAGGATGGTCTTAGAGTTGGTCTGTTCAACAGAAAATTTCTGAAGTAATACTTCCCATGAAAGTCACCTATGCTCCTCGACGTACGAGCCTAAACTGTAAGTCACGACGCTCCTTGATGAATGAGCCTAAACTGCACGTTGCTACACTCTTGGCCCGCATGAGTCTAAACTGTGTACGACCAAAAAAAAGAAGTCTACTAGGTTGAAAACCTCGAAAGAGTTGGCCTAGGCAAAAGTCAAGACAAAAAAAAAGTTATAGGTTGAAAACCTCGAGAGAGGCGACCTAGGCAAAAATTAGGACATTAAAAAAAAACTCATCACTCTGAACTACGTTATGACTTGATCCTCTTCACCGGAGTAGGAGGCAGCTTAGACTTTTATTCTAAGTTCAGTCGCATGAGTTTAAAAAAAAAGGGTTTGGCTAATGGGATCATCACACTAACTCATCCAAATGTGGAGGCATATCTATGATGAAAAGAAGGTGATTTGCGTTGAAGTATAAAAGATGTTTTATTGCTTCAATAGTACAAAAGTTGATACATCCAAAAAATATAGAGACTAAAGGAACTAGACAGTTTTCTATACAAAAGCCTAAATCATGAAGATGATCGTAAACTAGGCTTTGTTGCTAACGCGTCTTAAATGCTTTTCCAAGTCCGTATGACGTCTCCAGATTTAATGCAATTCTCGGTGTATGTCTCTAGTGTTCAGTAGTCGTGATGATCTCTTGACCACATATCTTGTTGTTAGGCCTCAAGCATGATAGTTTGCTTCTCTTGTGCAAGTGTTGGTTGAAGGTCCCATATATGAGAAGTCGTCTCTCTTGAAAAAATCTTCAATCACCATGGGATCCGCCTTTGATAAACTTCAAGACTATCAACAAATCAAATGCAACAGTTGGTGAAGGGGTGGCTCTGCATCTTGTATGATACCTCAGTCTGATATCTTGACTCATTGAGCTTCTTTGCGAGTCTGCAAAAGATAACGAAGAGATAAGATCTGTGAACCATGATAGTCAAAGTTACTACATGTAAGATAGTAAAGTTAATTTCAAGAAGAAGAAAAAAACAACATTCTCAGGATAACTCAGAGAGCATAGAGATGGAAAACGAGCTCAACAGACGACGAGATCAACTTTGAAAATCTACCGCAGTCCATCTGGAAGATGTTATGCTCCTAACATTTTTTATGTTGTAGATTTGGATGTCTAGTTTCTAACAATACAAACCGTTTGTGATTTGGAGGCTCCTAGCTCAAGATACGATTTTGTTTTTTGCCAGAACTACACGAATCTGAAAGTTTACTGCAGCTAGGTCGAATTTGAGAATTTTCTGTTTCCATCACCAAAGGATTTCTGCTATGAAATTCATATGTGATGTAGCTCTATGAGTTTACTTTCTAACAGCATAAACGGATCACAATTTGGAGATTCCTAACTCGAGATATGAATTTTTTGCCTGGAGCGCGCAAAGCTGAAAAGCAGCAAGGCAGACGTCTAGATCAATTTCAAGAAATTGTTGCGGCCAATATGGAAGGAATACTTCTGTGATATTATGAGAATTTATCTAAGTCTTCTTTCTATTTGTGCAAACGGATTGTGATTTCGATATTCCTAGCCTAAGATATGACTTTCTTTATCTAGAGTGCGCAAATCTGGAAATCAAGTGTGACAGATGTCTGTAGCAACTTCAAAATATTATGGCGGACATTCAGAAAGGATTTTTGCCGTACTATTTACAGATATTGTGCGTTTTGAAGTTTTCTTTCCAACAGTACAGATGGATTGCGATTCCAACACCCGAAGCTCGAGATATGAATTTCTCGATGAGAATACACAAAGCAGAAAAACAGCAAGATAGACATCAAGAGCGACTTCAAAATAACATTGCGGCCAATATAAAAGAAGTTTTGCTACGATATTTTCAGGGGTTGCAGATCCCGAACTTTTATTTCCGATGGAATAGATGTCTCACTATTTGGATGTTCCCAGGTTGAGATATGTACTTCCGATGACAACATGCAATGTTATGAAGTCGAAATGACAGACTTGTGCATCACCTTCGAAAGTTCATTTTGACCTGTCCTGATGAAATTTTGCCTTATGTTTTTGATATGATGCTATGGTGCAAGTTTTGATTGTGTAGAATTAAATGGATTGCAGTTTAGACACTCCTAGGTCAAGATACAATTTTTTCAATGAGAGCATGAAATGCTATAAAGTCAAAACAGCAGAGATGCGCCTGGTGCTTGCTTGCCGAAGTTGGAAAGGCCTACTCCAATTGTCTTCCTCGCCAGCCTATAAAAATGCGATATGGTACATATTGCGCTCGCCAATGATGAGGTAGGGTCTCTCCGAGCCTCCAAGAGTAGGAATTTCGTCGCCGATGTTGAAAGGACACTTCATGTGTCTCTCTCACCAACCGCAACAAAGAGACGAGTGGTTCGCTCGCAATGCATATTCTTAGGGACATCAAGATCTCTGGAACTCTCTCAAAATCCTGCAAAAGAAAATATTTTGGGAGTCCTCGGTGCCAATAGTATGACGTTTCAACAACACGATACTTCAATTTTATTATATCGATGCAGCCAACAGGAAGCTTTTGATTTCACATGATTGATTGGTGTCGACGGTGCAAAGCTCAGTTCAGAAACCAATGCCTCATGGGCTATAGCTGATTTTGTTTAGTGGTTCTGCTTCTTCATGAATATTTCTCCACAGCCCCACGTTCTAAGAAAAGAAAAGAAGAAAAAAAAGGTTAGCATGAGTAACAAAAAGTTTGATTAAAACTAATCGGCATGGAAAGGGAAGTTAAAATTTGGGAGCATCATTAATCTCTAGCCTCGACCATGAGTTAGGTCGTTGAGTATCTGAAACCAGCAGTTCCACCAGCCACGCGCAAATTAAAGTTGGCTGATCGATATTGCTTTGTAGGCATGCGAAGTTGACTGATTGATCCTGCAATAAAAAAACTCCAAGACTAATAAAAAGAATAAGAAGGAAGAAGTGAAGGCAACAATGGAAAAAAATTAAAGCCTTGAAGTAACCATAAGCGAATCCAATTCAACAACGCTGCCCAACTTTCAAACTCGAGAGCAGCTCGGCATCGTAATCGTTCTTAGATTTGTTTGTCCTTATCCTATGGAAGTTTCTCAGGAGATAAAGCCGATACCCATGTACATGAACTCCTCAAACTTGAGAGCGGCTCGGCAGTATATCACATGGAATAACTTTTAGCAAAGTGCTGTTTATATAGATGTTCTAAGGCGGTGGAGCTTTTCTTGGTATACAAGAATTTTCCTTCTCTAAGTAATAGTCGAGGAAGTCAAATATGAAAAAAAAATAATTATTAGTTCCTGAGATGGTCTTGAATTAGAATTAGTGCCATATTATGTGTGGGGTTCAAATAAAAAGAGACCAATTTCATGCCAATATATATCATTCTTCGGACACTCCTAATTCACTAAGGACATGGAACCAAACCTTTCTTCATATGTAGTTAAAGTCAAAGACGTGCTCAAAAATTGATAACGTTAAGTTACGAGGGAATGGTATCTACTTGCCGAAATGGTTCAATTAAAATTGAAATTACTTTGAGACCTCTGAACCATCTCAAGTGCAGACTTGGAGTTAATATTGCAAGGCTCGCGCAAAGGACTTCAAGTTTATCGGGGATTCATGACAACTATATTGTTTTCGTTGGTACTTCAAGTCTCGTCTCTATGGTTCGTTAAGTCTACACCTCGATAAATCTTAAAATAGGGAGCAATTGTAGACATATAAAATTTATTGGGTCTAATTCATACAAAATTTAGATTAAATTCAATTGAGTTAAATAATTAATTTGGATTTTACAGGTTAAATTAGTCCATTTTATTATTTTCGAGCCCAAGGTTCATTTCATCTTAAGGTCCAGATTCATGTCATGTGTCAAGTGACATGACATATCTAGTCAAACTGCAAGCCAAAAAGATGATGCCACATGTTAAATGATGTGTCAATCCAAATCAAAACGCAAGAACCAACCACAGGTCGCCAAGTGGCTAAAATGACATGGGCCAATCAAAATCAAGCAAGAGAGTTCATATGTAGCTGGACTGTCCATTCTCTACAACTATAAATAGAGGGATTACATAACTCTGAGAAGACATTCAGAGTTGGAGAAGAACATTCTGCAATTGGTGAAGGCATCCACAAATAGAGATATCAATCATCAAGTGCATAGTTCTTCAACAAAGGAGTGATCAACGGAGTTCTTCACAGAGATCAGCCCGTAACAATAACGTGCTGTTCGACGATCTTGGCGATTAAATATATCACAAGGAGGTATGTATCGTCCTACATTCGAGAAAGACGCTTCTCAAGCCCTCGAATCACGAAGAATTTTAGAGGAGAATCAAGGGATACATAGAATTGTACTCACAAATATTTATCAATAAAATCTTTTTTTCTTCATATTATTTTTGTTGCAGTTTATTTTCCGGACTACAAAAATTTGTTGCGAACAAGGCCAAGCCCATATTCAAGGCTTATAACAACTTCTATACCCTCGGTTTGATTTTGTATTTGATGTAGGTATTTGTTGCTGGTAGATATAAAACGATTGAATAAGCATATATGTTACAATAATGGCTAGATCAAATAATCCATTTATACTGATTAAACCAGTAGCTGGAAAATGCGTTATTTCTTTCTTTTGTAGAAGCTGGATTTGATATTTCGGAGAAGGGCCAAATTTGCCCATTTACTGTGAGAAAAGAATCAATCTTACCATCCGTTATACTATCAGTACAAAAAATACCCCAAACTTTACCTAAGTAGTGCAAATATATCCATCCTCCGTAAAAAATGTCCAAGATGGACATGGCACAAACAATTTACTGAGGTAAACATCACGTGGCATGCCACCTCACCACCCCAACCCATTTTGCACCCTCCACCACACTTCTTCAACAACTAGCACCTCCCCACCCCACCCCACCATCAACACCACTATGACCGAGGGATGGTGAGGTGGTGAAAAACTGAAAATGGTGATGCTCACTTGCAGATACAGCAAGCTCACTCAGCCCTTGCATTTGAGATTCTTTCCGTGATTTTTCTCTCGCGCCCATTATTATTTGGTGCATTATGATTTACCACACAACTTAATGAATTTTTAAATTCTTTTTCCTCTATTATAATTCTTTTTATCCATGACTATGCAATGTTCAATTTATGAATAAAAGATGAACTATTTTATTTTAAACCACCAGAAACTATGAATATTTGAAGCACTAGTACTTATTAACCTGCTGCATAATCCTGTATTCCTCCCTTCTTTTGTGTGCAGTCACTAAGATTCTAATTGGAAAGAGAAAAATTAAAACAAATCATACTTAGAGATCAATTCTTGCTGATAGAGTAGAGTCATTACTTATATGTAGAGTGGCAAACACGCCGGTCGGGTCGGATATAAGCGGGTCAAAAATGGATAATTCAAAAGACGGGGTAAATTATCCGACCCGACCCGACTCATATTTAATACGGATAAAAAACGGATTACTCGACGGATAATCCATATTATCCATGGCTTTTGAATATGATTATTTTTAGGGAGAATTCCTAGTCTCTCAAACTTGGGGAACTTTCAATTTAAGACTTTACAAATGTAAAAGTTAAACTAATTAGTTATCCATTGGTTATCCATTTTCTAAGTGGATAATATGTATTCGATCCGTTTTTAAAAAGTTTATTTTCCAACAATTTTTAATAAATAATATGGGTGAATAACCTCGCTATCTACTCGTAGTTAGGAAGAAAGCATTTGATTATGTTCTCAATACATCTGAGGAGGTCGACTTCTTGTTTCTTTTCTATGATTTGTGCCACCATGTCAAATTGTACAGGTCCAACGCACCTAAAATTTTACTGATAAATCTTTTATGAGGGAGGATTAATGTCTGAGTGAAGGTGAAGGCGGTAAAAATAGTGAAATTAATGGTTGCAATGATGGTGATGGAAGAGAAGGTGCGAAGAAGAAATGTGGATGATGTAAAATGGGTTGGAATGGTAAGGTGGCATGCCTTGTGATATCCGCCTCAGTAAATTGTTAGTGGCACGCGGGATGTAGTGTACACCTTGGACATTTTTGATGGAAGAGGGGTATATTTGTACCACTTGAGTAACGGTAGGGTATTTTTGTACTGATAGTATAACAAAAAGTAAGATTTGATTCTTTTCGCATAGTAGAGGGGCAAATTTGGCCCGTTCCCTTGATATTTTAACCATCCCTTGTATCAAATAGAATTATAGAACTTCATGTTTATCTAGCTGGTATTCACAATTCTCATGCTTAATTATCTGCCGTCAAGGTTTGTCAAAGTGACATAATTTACAGAACCTCCATTATCCTCAAAAAAGTTAGCGAAAGCGGGCTGTAATGGTGCTGGCAAACTTGTAACTTCACTGGAAAGCATGGAAAGAACAGTTGAAATTGTTGGCCTGTCTCTAGCAAATTCTTGAACACACAACAAACCTATGTGTATGCATCTCTTTAACACCACTTCAAAGTCTGGTTCCCATATAACTGGATCAATGAAATTTGATATATCATTCTCTTTCCAGAGTTCCCATGCCTGAAAATTGTTTTATTGGTTTTAGATATAAAGAAAAACTGCTCAACTTTAGGTTCAAACATGTAGGCAAAATATGCAAGATATTCAAAAGAGATCTGAAGGAACTTACATATCCAAGAAGGCTTAATGGGATATCCTCATTCCAAAAACTTGCAACCTTTTGCCCACACATGATTTCCAACAGTAGCACTCCAAAGCTAAAAACATCAGATTTCTCAGAGAATGTCCCTTTGATGGCGTATTCTGGGGCCATATATCCACTAAGACAATGCAATTAGACTATAAATTAACGACTTGGCTTAATGTGGGAACTTTTGAATAACAGAATTTACACATTGAATGTGTACTTACTAGGTTCCTGCAACTTTTTTTGTCTCTGCTTGATCTTGGTTGCATTTGAAAATTCTAGCCATGCCAAAGTCTGAAATCTTTGGATTGAAATCATTATCTAGCAAAATATTACTTGGCTTTAGATCTCTGTGGATTATCTTTATTCTTGAATCTCTGTGTAGATAAAGTAGTCCTCGCCCAATCCCTTCGATAATGTGGAGGCGTTTGCTCAAATCCAAGATTCCTTTATGTGTTGGATCTAAATACTCATGGAAAGACAGTGACTTCAGAATCTTTTATATCTAGCAGCTTGAGCAATGTTTGTATGAGAAAAGGCAGGAAAAGTGATGAACATATATTGCCAAGAGTTTCGTTGCACGGGCTCCCCAAAAATGATGCTTCACCCGTGTCGGATCCTCCAAAAAATGCACTACTTTTGGAGGATCCGGCATGTACCCGAAGACATTTTTGCAGAATCCGAGCAACATAGGTTTTAAAGGACTAACCAAAGAGAAAGACATCCAAGCTTTTATATGGCAAGTACTCATAGATCAACATCTTCTCCTCTTTATCTATGCAACATCCCAATAATCTAACAAGGTTTCTATGTTGGACTTTAGATATCACCAACACTTCATTCATGAACTCTTCCATCCCTTGTCCTGAGGCAGTTGAAAGCCTCTTGACTGCTATTTCTTTCCCATCTGCTAATATCCCCTATGAACAAACACCAACTTTCAGCATCAAGAATCCTAATTAAAAATGAGAAATACTAGTACTTGACATTGTTTTGCAAGAACGAGAGTTGAAACAGATTCGTCCACTCCAAGAAATCATTTGTAAAAAACTATGAATACCTTGTATACCGGGCCAAAACCACCTTGTCCAAGCTTATTATTCTCATGAAACTGGTCTGTGGACATTGCAAGCACTTCAAACTTGAACATTGATAAATCCTCCAAATCAACTTTGGTAGTAATATTTTCTTCCAAAGAGATCTTCTTTCCATCCAACTGATGGTTCCTTTTAAACTGAAACCATATTTTACCTCTTCGCCTTGATATCCAAAACCAGCAAAGAAACACGCCAACGCAAACAATAAAAAAAGATACTATCACTAGAACTGCAACTAGTCTGATCTTTCTGGGATGATCTGCAACGAAAACAAAGAAAGTAAATAATTGAAAACAAAGGCAAATCAAGAAACTGTTCTAGGAATCTTACTAACTCAACGAAGAGGATAATGAGAAGTTTTGCTGCAATAGAATCAATACCGAGTTCAGAATATGCCACACGGATGTAAAGAGTTGTGCCAGCGCGTTGAAATTCCTGAATGTCAATCAAGGTTCTACTCCATGACATACAGCCTATCCCCGCATCAAATGCATAGGCTAGGCAAGAACAATTTCTCAAGCATTGGCTTCTGCATTCATCTTCCATCTTAGGTGGTAACCATTCTGCCAAATCAGGCACTTTCATGAATCCCATCTTCACAAATCCATCTTCCTTACTTGTTTTCTTCTTTTCTTCACATTGCAAAGGTTTCCTCCTCACACAACCACTACTCCAATTTCCGTCCTCCCATTCTTCTCTACTCTTTGGATCAAAACCTCTTATACAAGAACAAATTGGTGAATCCAATGAATTGCAACTTCCAAATGGACCACAAGTTCCATAGACATCACAAACATTGTTGATAGCTAACCAAGGGATCTTCCATTTCCTCTCATTCTCATCCCAGTTTGATTGAACCAAGTTCCCATTTGGCTCCAATGTGAATCTCACGGCTTCCTTTCTATCAGCAAGACCAGTAAGATAAACAGTTCCCTCTTCATCATCTACAACATTGTATCCACCGGTATGCACGGATCGCATATGCTTTACTCCAATGAATATCTGACCGTTCCATTGACCACTTCTCCAGTGAGGATACTTCCCTTTCCAAATAAAAAGCTGGGGAAGGATCGTGGTAATGCTACTTGAAAAGTCACCAAAACTTGGATCCAAAGGGCTTTTCCAAGATCTCAACCCTGTTTTCTCCCCCGTCTTTGTAGAGTTAATAGGTATTTTCATTTTGGGCAAGAATGTATCACAAGGATGATGGTAACTTTGCCATATTATGCTACCATTATTCGAGTTATCAAGTAGAACAAGATTCCCACCTTGGAGCCGAGCAGTTGAATTTGTAATTTGTGAAGTTGAGGAAATATTTGATGACCAAAGAGTTTCTTTATCTCCATTCATAACCACAAGATTGCCATCCTCAGATATCTTAACAACTCCAGAAGAATCTTTCAAAGGCTTGTCTCTATTGGCCACCCAAACTACAGTTGTTTCAGAGAAGTTATACCAAATACCAACGTACCGATACGAGCTATTTTGAGGATTGAAAAATCCCAACTTGAAGATGTTACCAGGACACCATAAAGTTGCTGGATCTCTTAGATATTGAGTGCTGGTAATGTTACATATTCCTATGCAAAGTCCAAAATAGAAAGCATAAAGAACAAGAATGTTAATAAGAAGATATTGCAGATTTTGATTACAAGTGATCATCACTTTGGTTCTTTTTCGCTGCAAAATATCATCAAGATTTTGTTGGATAGTCAGGAAGCTCTTAAATTTGCATAATATGCATCAGCAGCCACAAAAGAATGTATGGTCTTATTATTTTCCACAAACCTTGTCTTATTTACTAGTTATAGCGCACTTTTTTTTTTCACTTAGAATTTTGAGCTAGACCTGAAAAGGAAATGAAAAAGTTACCATGACTAAATTCAAATGATGGGAGGAAAAAGTCTATAAAAGCCAGAATTTCTCCCTCAACAGGTGAACATCACTCTCTAACTTTTACTAAGATATCATACTTATCCACCAATTTTGGAAGTTCGTATATTTTCATTGTTTCGTCAAGTTATATTTCACCAAAAGAAAAATCATCTCCCCTCAATCATACTAGCAGCACTGATCTTATTTTCTTTATTTAGCATTACGTTGACTCCCCCATTTGACTGGAATTTCTTTACTTGGATTCTGGGGTCTGTAGATGTGTTAGCTTTTGCATTTAATGTCGTCAAATTGTATCCCAATAGCCAGTATATTAATAATATTAGTTATGAAAATTTGTTAGTTTCAAAAGTTATACTTCTTGATAGCACTTCGTTTGTGCTGCCTAATTGTTAAAACAAAATTATTGGGTGTTTTTGCTTTACATGGGAGACTTTGATAAATTGGTTTGTCCATATTTTGCTGGTATAATAAGTTGACAGTATATTAATTTGAAAGAATTAGTCACATGCCATTTCAGCTGGACTCTTTTATTTTTATCGGCTTAATTATCTAATATTTGAACTCCACTGACTCAGGAGTCAGGCTAATTCAAAGTCGTAAAACATGATTATTTGTAGCGTATGACTTTTTTTAGGCCACTCATTAAATTATGTCCTTATAGTCCAGTAGATTAATTTCACACAATCCTAGTCAGATAGATTAAAGTACTGAATTGGCGGTTCTGCCCTTAGCATTTTTAGATTTTGGTAAATTTAAAGTTCAAAGATGTAGCCTAGTTGTCAAAATCTTTATAATTAGAAATACCTAGTACATATGCTAGCGAAAGTAGCAAGTATTCTATGATTTGTGAGATAATACGCATTTATCAATAAGTTGAAAAATGCACATGAATTCCACATGATATTTCACAGGTATACACATTTATAGCTTAGGACATAAGTACTTGAATCAGTAAGTGTTGGATAGATGAAGTGTACTTGAATCTCATAAGGTAGATCATCATTCATCACGTAGTAGCTTTCTTGGACCATTTGGTGATGGAAATAGCTCCTTTACAACATTATAGAAATTGTTGTCAACTAAGTTCTAACCAACCAACTTTAGTATCGAAAGAGATCTACAGGGAGCTAACTACCCACTTCAAAAATGCACATGAATTCCACATGATAAATAGTTCAGTGGCCACAATAGAATCACAGTAGCTTTCTCTCCGGTTAAACAATCCTTACTTCAATTACCTCCCTTTTCCCATTAGCAATCTGAAAAAGAAAAGAATCATGTAAATGAGAAAAGATAAAAATTATCAACTTTATTGCGGCCAAACGCACAAGTAAATTGTCACGACCCAAAATCCCGCCTTAGGTATTGTGATAGCACCATGTCTATAAGACTAGATAAGCCGATTACTTACAAAAATTAAGTCAGTTTAACAATGATATCTTAAAACGGAGTTTAATATAAAAACCGAAATAAGATGAAACAAGCATACGCAACAATAATTACAATAACCTCCCAAGATTAGGTAATACAGAATCACGAACTCTAGTTGAATACACAGAAAGATCTCAAAAATCAAAATATAATACTGTGTGGATAACAAACTGACAGTACAATAAAAAGGGAAAGGACTCCAAGGGACTGCGATGACCAAGCACCTCTACCTTGAATTCCCGTGATCAAGAAGCTAACTCTGCCTGAGTCCGATATCGCAAATACCTGGATCTGCACAAAAATGTGCAAAAGTGGAGTATGAGTACACCACGGTCGGTACCCAATAAGTATCAAGACTAACCTCGGTGGAGTAGTGACGAGGTACAAGTCAAGACACCTCCTAGTCATAATAACTTATGTAGTATATAAATATAAAGCTAATAATGAAAGCAAGAATCAATAAATGGCAATAAGGGATAAATATGTGATATAACAGTAAAGTAATCGGAACACCGTTAAAGCGCCAATGAAACCAAATAAGGGAAAACAAATGACAATCAACTAACCAAGTTGTTCTAACACAAGTCTTACGGCGACATTACTCCGAGATACCTCACCTCCTAATCATAAGTCACGAGTCCCAAATCACAAATCATCTGCTCACGGCACCTTGTGCCCACATTATCGATCACGACCATACGGACAACTCACATGTCAAAATCTCAATCCGTCCGATATGGTCATAGGCTCAATATCATAATCCGCCCGGTATGGTCACATGCTCAATATCACACTCTGCCCGACGTTATCACATGCTCAATATTATGATGAAGGGAAATAATACAAGAGTACATAGATATGATCAATAGATGTCAAGTTTCATACTCCTAAACCGTGTAAACGGCATGCTACGGTATATGCTTGTGTGAGTGTTCTAATATAGTCCAAGTCAACAAGTAATATTAAAGACATCGAGTAGCTCATTGAAAGCAACACAACAAATTACGATAACAGACCTATTCCAATTCCCAAAATTAAATTCCGAGCTGGATAACTTAAAGTCAACCTACGGTCAAACTTTTCAACTTCAAATTACGAAATTTTGGCAAATCAATACAAATCGACCTACGGACTTTCAAAATCAATTTCGTGCATATGCCCAAGTCCAAAATCATGATACGAAGCTATCAGAGCCATCAAAATATGGTTCCGGGGTCATTTTCACAAAAGTCAAAGTTTAGTCAATATTTTCTAATGTAAACTTCTAAGTCAAGAATAAACGGTTTGAATCAAACCGAAAGCTTCCCGGAACAAAACTAACTAACCCCGCAAGTAATAAATCCATAAACACACATGTATGAAGCATAAAAAAGGGTAACAAGGAACAATTACACAAAACAACAAATCGGGTCGTTCATTCTCCTCCCTTAAAACAAGTGTTCTTCCTCGAACGTGAATAAGGACATATATGAAGTGGTGAATAGATGAGGATAACGACTCCACATGTCGTGCTTGGTCTCCCAGGCCGCCTATTCAACCGGATGACCCCTCCACTGAACCTTTACTAAAGCAATGCTCTTTGATCTCAACTTCCGAACTTGTCGGTCCAAGATAGCCACATGCTCCTCAATATAAATAAATCCTCGTCTAATTGGACTATGTTGACGTCTAGAACATGAGACGGATCACTATAATACTTCTAGAGCATAGATACATAGACATCGGATGAACCGCAGATAAACTAGGTGGCAATGCTAGCTTGTAGGCCACCTCAATAATCCTCTCAAGGATCTCAAAAGGTATGATATACCTAGGGTTCAACTTGAAATTCTTCCCGAACCTTATCATCCCCTTCATGGGTGAAACCCAGAGCAAGACTCACTCTCCAACTATGAATGTAACATCACAAACCTTCCGATCCGCGTAACTCTTATGCCTAGATTGGACTGTACGAAGCCGATCATGGATTATCTTGACCTTCTCCAAGGCATCTCGAATCAAATCTATACCTAATAACTTAGCCTCTCCGGTCTTAAACCACCCAATTGGAGAATGACACAGTCTCCCATATAGGGCCTCGTAAGGAGACATCTGAATACTCGATTAGTAGTTGTTGTTATAGGAAAACTTTGCAAGTGTCAAGAACCGATCCCAAACACCCCTGAAATTTATAGCACAAGCGCGAAGCATATCTTTTAATATCTAAATGGTGCGCTCAAACTGTCGATCTGTCTGAGTGTAAAATGCTATACTCAACTCAACCCGTGTGCCTAGATCACAATGTATAACTCTCTAGAAATGTGATGTAAACTGCGTACCCCGGTCAGAGATGATGGATACCGGTACTCCATAAAGTCGGACAATCTTGCAGATATAAACTTGAGCTAGCTGCTCTGAAGAATAGGTAGTCATCACCGAAAAGAAATGAGCCGACTTGGTCAACAAGTCCATAATCACCCATACCGCGTCAAACTCCTTCTAAGTCTGTGGGAGTCCAACAATGAAGTCCATAGTGACACGCTCCCATTTCCACTCGGGAATGTCAAATCGCTGAAGCAAACCACCCCGTTGCTGATGCTTTTACTTCAACTGCCAACAATTTAGGCACCAAGCTACATACTCCACTATGTCTTTCTTCATCCTCCTACACCAATAGTGTTGCCTCAAATCCTGATACATCTTAGCGGCACCCGGATGAATGGAGTACCGCGAACTGTATGCCTCCTGATGAATAAACTCATGCAACCCATCCACATTGGGCACACATAATCAGCTCTGCATCCATAACACAAAATCATCCCCAATAGAAACCTCATTGTAATCACCGTGTTGAATCATGTCCTTAAGGACAAGTAAATGGGGGTCGTCATACTGACGCTCTCTGAAACTGGTTGGCCAAGGCCTGAACATCCAATGCCAGTGGCCTCTCTATTGCCGGTAGATATGCTAAACTGCCCAAACTCTCCGCCTTTCGACTCCAGGCATCTACCACCATATTTGTTACAACCCATATTTTCGTACGAGGAAGTACGCCATAAGTAAATTAATATAAGCTCGAAAATGAGATGTTACATCCCGTATTTTTTTGTAAGTTAAAGTTTCATCGTAAGTTAATTGACGTAAGCTTGGGAATGAGATTATTTTGAGATTATAAGTATTATGTTATTTCAAACAAGGGATAAGTAAATTCATGAAGGCGAGAGGGTAAGCGAATCGAAGCAAATGAATTTCGTCGAAATTTGATATTTTGGGATAAAATACGACCTGAGCTAAAATATCCGGTATTTATGGACTAATGCCATACAAGGTACCACATGGCCATGGTAGTAAGGTGTATAAAGTGTATTAAAAGTGAGTAGTATTTTATATAATTTGAGATAATTCTTAATTATGTAAATAATTAGTTAATTATTGGATTAGTAGGGAATTACCAAGTTAATTAAGAAATTAGCAATTAATAATGATTTGGATAATTCTTAAGCATGATGTGGCAGCCATATAAAGCCCAAATGATGACTATTCATTTACATACCATGTGGCATGTGTAGAGGACGTGGTGGCCTACAATGATTGTTATGTATAACTAAGAGTAAAAGTACATAAATTTGACAAAAAGCTTACGGATGAAGCTTGACATTTAAATACTCTCTAAGACTTTAAATTGATCACAAAGAAACGCGAATTAATTTAGGAAAGTGACGGATTTTTGGGCAAATATTTTCATACAAATTTACACTGTGTAATAGTAACGGGATTTACAATTCTAAGAGGGCACGGTATAATTTTCTTAAGAATATCATATGGACTTTTCCCTACTTCGATCCGCCGTTACGTGTTGTCGAAATTGACATGTGTTGGAAGGATTATCAAGAGAATCGGCTCAGGTATGTTAAGGCTAAGCCCTTACTTCATTTTGGCATGATCATGTAATTACATGCGTTTAATAACAAGACATAAAGAGAAATTCATATTCTGGAATATATGTATATTTTTCTAGTCTCGTAAGTTACAATATTCTCCTTATCGGAACTTCATATTTAATTGAGTATTGTCTTGTTCTAGTTAAGAGAGCAGAGAGCCTATATATGCAATATTATAATATTTTCATTACCATTGAGCTATAATCGATGGGCAAGCCCCTATTGGGCAACCTCTGATCAGATGGTAAGTTATATACCGAGCCAACTGTGGCCGAGCGCCTATGAGCGAGCCCAGTTGGCCGAGATACAGAGCCTAGTATGGCCGAGCGCCTATGAACGAGCCTACTACGACAGAGAAGTTATATATATACCGAGTCTTATAAGGCCGGACAACTATTTTACTTACTATATTGAGAGAGTTGAGTCAGTATCAACAGGTAAGCATATCTTCAGATTATCATTGACTTCCAGTTGCTTTCAGTTATTATATTATCAGTTCAGTTTCAACTTTCAGTATAGTGCCTTACATACTCTGTACATTATTTCGTACTGACGTCCCTTTTCTGGGGGCGCTGCATTTCATGAGTGCAGGTTCAAACAAACAGACGGGTATACCTTCTCATTAAGTGTTGCCCGAGTTCAGCTTGATCGGTAAGCTCCATGCCTTTCGGAGTTGTTGGGTCCAGAGCTTTATGTACATCTTGTATATATATGTATATATGTTATGAGTAGGTCGGGGAGCTGTTCCGATCACAGTATATCCACCTGTAGAGGCTTGTAGACATATCCTGTCAGTTAGTACAGTATATTGGCTGGTAGGCCTTCTATGTATATTTTGTTGGTTTGCCAGCTGTAGTAGTTATGATAGCCTTATCGGCCTAGCTTTATATTGATATTTAGTCAGCATTCGCAGTTGTCTTGCAATGTGGCCCATGGCTAAAGTATGACATCACACGATCAGAGTTCCTTAGTCGCAAGTTGGTACGTAAGGTTAGGTGAGGCACCGGGTACCGGTCTCGCCTCTCCAAGTTTGGGGCGTGACAAAAGTGGTATCAGAGCAGTTCCGTCCTAGGGAGTCTACAAGTCATGTCTAGTAGAGTCTTGTTTATAGGTGTGTCGTGCATCACACTTATAAACAGGAGGCTACATGGCATTTTGGACTGTCACTCTTTCTTCTTACTCTAGATCGTGTCATAGAGCTCAATTGTAAGAACTCAATTTCCTAACTCTATCTTACTCATAATACGACGATGCCTACATCCAGAAAGACAGTTGGTAAGAGATATAGTTGTGGAAGAGTTGAGTCAGAGGAACTCGATTTTTGCATCATGCTTATGATGGATAAACATGAGGTATTCAGTAAATCATGTGTATACTAAGATGTGTAAGTTTCTTGATAAGGATCCCTAAGGCAAGAATGCCTATCCACTCTTATGGTAAAAAGTAATAAGGAGGGAGACACAAGTTTCAGCAAGTAAAAGAAGCAAGGTGAAGAAGGGTACGAGGCACCCCGTTAATAAAGATTATCAGTATTACTGTTTTGGCAGAAAAATATAAGCATTGTGTGTTACTCTCAACAGTAACAGAGGTATGTATAATTGGCTACACCCATCTCAGTTATACTCTATTGGGGGCTAACAGGTGTAGATTAAGAAAATGACGGGATATCAGGATCCGGCTGGGGTTAGGGTAACCCAAAATGGTGAATTGATTGTTTGCGTTAGTTGACATTTCCGAAGGATATTACAAATGTGCTAACACGTCTCCTTGTGAGACACCCAAATGGCACACTCTAAAATAGTACAGCTAGATATGAATGCTACAAAGGTAAGCACTGGAAGCCTGAAAGGGATAAATATTACCTTAGTATGGCTCCCGTCCCTAGTAGAGAAAGAATGTTTGGAAATTCGAAGAACCAATGGATGTAGCAAAGGGAGCTAAAAGCAAAAGAATATTTTGTTCGAATTTTCAGAATAAAGTAATAGATAGAAATATTAGCAGGGAAGTACAAAGAGGGATAATGAAGTATTATGAGTGAGATGTGACACATGGATGTCAACGATAGAGTGTTACAGAATCTATGGTCAAATGAAGAAAGAGACGAGAGGTGATGGGCCCTAAGATAACAAAAGAATATAGTCCATACAGTCACATCCTCATTTCGAGAAATAAGTTCGCGACTCTAACGTGACTAATAGAAGGGAAAGTTAGACCCCAGAGTAATAGAAATCAGTATGGGCTGGTGAACAAGATAAACTCAACATGAATTAGGGACTGAGTGATTGAATAATAATCGGCATCATGAGAGTTTCAGATTTCATTCCGGCAATAATAGAATGGACAACAAAAGAAGATTCGTGAAAAATTCAGAGAATGGTCATTCAGGAAGACGCTTCCCTAAAGCAAGAAATGTGAGCAAAGTTAAGCTTAAGGGACTGTATGTTCCAGTTATACTAGGTGCCTTCCTCGTGAGTAAGGAATTTTGTTATATTTGGTACAGAAGGATTACTGCAAGGCGAGTAAGGGTCATCGATGGTGTGAAAGGACGCCAAAGATGAAGAAGTAAAACATCTATAGGTAGATCCTCGTGGCTTCAACTCTTAGTACTCCCCTAAAGGAGGGGGGGGGGATATGGAGTGATGTGGCATTAAGTCAGAATTAAGTGGTTCTAGTGACTATGGAATAGTAAAGGAAGAATGCGATAAAAATAAAAAAGGGATAAGATTGCACTTATTCAAAGCCTATAGATATGCTACGATTCCATAATATTGTGCAAACACGACATCAAGGATAGAAAGTAAGGGTTACTGCCCAAGCTGTTACTAATATAAGGAGCAGTGCGAGACGTAAGTTAAGGCAAAGAAAATAACCCAAGAAAGATTATGCAGAATATTGAGATGAGAATGGGCCAACGAGTAGTTAGTATTGATTCAGGAAGAGCCAAGTTATGTCAAGACAAGAGGATAAAAGACAAATCAACAGATCAATGCAAGATAAACATAGGGAACCCCAACATGGGGAATTCAGTCTCGCAGTTATGACATTGTAATACTTGAGATATATTCATATAAGAGTTGAGGAAGTAAGGAAGAAGGCTTCAACCTAAGCTCAGTAACCTAAGGAGGAAATGGTTGTGTAACAATAGTCTCACTACAAAATTGTATGCACTCCAAAAGAAAGTGGCACCTACCATGGCTAATGAGCGGGGAGTAAAATTAAAAGTAATATTTGAGATCACATGAGTTGCACAAAAATTTCGGCATGCATGGGAACTAAGATAAGCTAAGTATGCATGCAACAAGGGGGCAGAAGACTAGGAAAAGTAATAACTTACGTTTAAAGAAAGTTGAAATGGAACGAAAGGGATTATTCGATTAATGATCAGCCGTAAAAGACTCCGGTATGAGTTAAAAGAAGGAATTGCGTCCAAGTCATAGACAAAGGATTGAATCATTACAAGATTGTGTCATGGTTTTCCATAGCATCCATGAAAGGCTAAAGTAATAACTAAAATTTTATGAGACACATATCGGAAGATAGCTTAAGCCTACATAAAGACTGATAAGAAGGAAGAGGAAACTAAAGAGTTACATCAACCAAGTAAATCAGGAGTCTGATTATTAGAATAAGAACATTATAGACATCATGATTGAGAACCTTGCAGAATCACTCTTTATATAAGAGGTACAAGAGAGATAGTACAAGAGCCATATTCTATAACGAATCTACGATAAAGCTAGTTAGAAGAGTACCAACCTCATAAGAAGTCGGTATGAAGCTCCCACCAAATTGTGTATACACCAGAGGTGCAAGTATTATAATAAAAGCTTTAAGTTATGGATGTGAATTATATCTATATGGGAGAAAGGTAGTGAAAGAGATAGAAGATACTATGCAAGGTTTTAAGGCAAGTAAGGTAAAGGTGAACAACATACGAGATACTCAGGTGCAGAAGATTGTGAATAATCCATACTTCAGGTAGAGGGATAGAAGCGTTGGGATTCAGTATCCAAGGAGGATAGCGGTATCATTAGTGGCATATCTTCCAGCTTATGATTTCTAGGTACCAAGGGATCTAGTTGAGAGAGTAAAAGAAGAGTTAGAGACGATGTTATGTCTCTCGATGTTCCAGAAAAGCATAAGGAAATCGGTCGCAAGCTAAAGTATGATAGAACGACAAGGTTTTAGAAAGATAGGAGTAAGGATAAGAAAAAGGGAAAGTGAGAAGGTGGCAAAAATGGATGAGTCCTCGGGATTAAGCCCGTGAAAACAAGGAAGCTGATGGTTTCTCTGAGTTATAGACTGCATAGTATAGCCTGAATAAATTCAAAGGAGTCTAAGACTAGTAGCATTTAGAAGAGATGGAATGCTGCCCCAGTAGTAGAATAAAGGTGTAATTATGATAGATAAAAGATGACGTTTGGTCCTTCGATTGAGTAATAATTTTATGAATTGTACATGATTAAAATACTTACATAAAGAGAATCACATTGGGATGCTATAAAATACGATTATAAAAGTATAGTATCGTATCTCCCCCAGGTGGATCAGGAAAGTCACTTCAAATATTCCTCGATGCAACATAAGCCCTAGTGGCAAGGTATTACGTAAGAAGTCTCAAGTTATTAGTGGTATATTGTAGATCAATATTGAGGTGAATCAATAATGGATGGACAAAAGTCATAAAGTATAAGATGAGATCAGGTCGTCATTCCTACGATGAACAGTAATGAGAAAGCATTAAAAGACTTTGGGATAAGCAACAGGGGTAAGCTAGAATTTGGTAGCAGACCTCAGCAACAATAAATCAAAGTAAGAGTTATGGTATACTATGACCTATCTAGATGCAGTAAAGTCATACGAATGGATAATCGGGTCTATGAAATAAGATATAACAATATTCGTAAGTTCAACAAAGTATCGAGCAAAGAACTTCAGTATACCTATAGATATCCGGAGAGACATCTTATCAAGCTCTATATATGTTTACAAAGTGAGGCCTAGAGATTGGCTAAAATCTAGAGAAAAGGAGAGAAGAGTCGCAAAGGCACATTTACAAGGTCAGAATCGTACAAGCTGCATGATAGAATGTAGCAACAGTTACGAGATTGAAAGAATTTCGATCACAAGTCATGGTGTGAGAAAGAGGCCTAAAGGGGAAAATGCCCTGGCCTTTGGGTATATTGAAAGGACGGTTCCCTAAATGTCAAGGAGAGTAATAGGTATTCGCAAGAGCTATGGGTTATGAGAATGATAAGTGCGTCAGTCCACATTCGAGAACGAATATTTCAGGGGGGGGGGAGAGGAAATGATGTTACACCCCATGTTTTCGTACATGGAAGTACGCCATAAGTAAATTGATATAAGCTCGGAAATGAGATGTTACATCCCCCATTTTTTTGTAAGTTAAAGTTTCGTCGTAAGTTAATCGACGTAAGCTCGGGAATGAGATTATTTTAAGATTATAAGTATTATGTTATTTCAAACAAGGGATAAGTAAATTCGTGAAGGCGAGAGGGTAAGCGAATCGAAGGAAATGAATTTCCTCGAACTTTGACATTTTGGGATAAAATACGGCCTAAGCTAAAATACCCGGTATTTATAGACTAGTGCCATACAAGGTACCATATGTCCATGGTAGTAAGGTGTATAAAGTGTATTAGAAATGAGTAGTATTTTATGTAATTTAAGATAATTCTTAATTATGTGAATAATTAGTTAATTATTGGATTAGTGTAAAATTACCAAGTTAATTAAGAAATTGGCAATTAATAGTGATTTGGATAATTCTTAAGCATGATGTGGCAGCCATATAAAGCCCAAATGATGACTATTCATTTACATACCATGTGGCATGTGTAGAGGAAGTGGTGGCCTACAAGGATTGTTATGTATAACTAAGAGTAAAGTACATAAATTTGACAAAAAACTTACGGATGAAGCTTGGCATTCAAAGACTCTCTAAGACTTTAAATTGATCACAAAGAAACGTGAATTAATTTAGGAAAGTGACGGATTTTGGGCAAACATTTTCATACAAATTTACGCTGCGTAATAGCAATGGGATTTGCAATTTTAAGAGGGTACAGTACAATTTTTCTCAAGAATATCATATGAACTTTCCCCTACTTCGATCCGCCGTTACGTGTTGTCCAAATTGACATGTGTTGGAAGGATTGTCAAGAGAATCGGTTCAGGTATGTTAAGGCTAAGCCCTTTCTTCATTTTGGCATGATCACGTAATTACATGCGTTTAATAACGAGACATAAAGAGAAATTCATATTCCGGAATTTATGTATATTTTCTGAGTCTCGTAAGTTACAATATTCTCCTTATCGGGACTTCATATTTAATTGAGTATTGTCTTGTTCTAGTCAAGAGAGCAGAGAGCCTATATATGCAATATTACAATATTTTCTTTACCATCGAACTATAATCGATGGGCAGGCCCCTATTGGGCAACCTCTGATAAGATGGTAAGTTATATACCGAGCCAACTGTGGCCGAGCGCCTATGAGCGAGCCCAGTTGGTCGAGATACAGAGCCTAGTATGGCCGAGCGCCTATGAGCGAGCCTACTACGGCAAAGAAGTTATATATATATACCGAGTCTTATAAGGCCGGACAACTATTTTACTTACTATATTGAGAGAGTTGAGTCAGTATCAACAGGTAAGAATATCTTCAGATTATCATTGACTTCCAGTTGCTTTCAGTTATCATATTATCAGTTCAGTTTCAACTTTCAGTACAGTGCCTTACATACTCGGGGAGCTGCATTTCATGCGTGCAGGTTCAGACAGACAGACGGGTAGACCTCCTCATTAAGTGTTACGCGAGTTCAGCTTGATCGGTAATCTCCATGCCTTTTGGAGTTGCCGGGTCTAGAGCTTTATGTACATTTTGTGTGTGTGTGTATATATATATATATATATATATATATATATATATATATATATATGTTATGAGTAGGTCTGGGAGCTGTTATGATCACAGTATATCCACCAGTAGAGGCTTGTAGACATATCTTGTCAGTTTGTGCAGTATGTTGGGCTAGTAGGCCTTCTATGTATATTTTGTTGGTTTGCCAGCTGTAGTAGTTATGACGGCCTTTTCGTCCCAACTTTATATTAATATTTAGTCAGCATTTGCAGTTGTCTTGCAATATGTCCCATGGCAAAAGTATGACATCACATGTTTAGAGTTCCTTAGTCGCAAGTTGGTACGTAAGGTTAGGTGAGGCACCGGGTGCCGGTCTCGCCCCTCCAGGTTCGGGACGTGACAATATTGGCCTTCCCGGGATGATATAGATTAGTGATATCAAAATCCTTAAGCAAATTTAACCACCTCCGCTGCCGCAAGTTAAGATCTTTTTGTTTGAATAGATGTTGTAAACTCCGGTGGTTGGTAAAGACCTCACAAGGGACACCTATAAATAGTGTTTCCAAACCTTCAATGCATGAACAATGGATGCTAACTCCAAGTTGTGAATCGAATAGCTCGTTTCTTGGGTCTTCATCTTTCAAGATGCGTAGGCAATCACCCTACCGTCTTACATTAACGCCGCGCCAAGGCCAACATGTAATACATCACAACACACTGTATAAGACCCTAAGCCCGTAGGCAACACCAACATTAATGTTGTAGTCAAAGAGGTCTTGAGCTTTTGAAAGCTCGCCACTCACTCCTCGGACCATTTGAAAGGAGCACCCTTCTAGGTCAATCTGGTCATAGGTGCAATAATAGATTAGAAACACACTAAGAAACGATGATAATACATGGTCAAACCAAGGAAACTCCGAATCTTAGTGGTTGAAGGCGGTCTGGTCCAACTCTACACTACTTCAATCTTATTCAGATCTACCTTGATCCCTTCACTCGACACCACATGATCCAAAAACACCACCGAATCAAGAAAAAATTCTCACTTTGAAAATATTCGATAAAACATTTTCTCTTTCATGGTCTGAAGTACGATCCTGAAGTGCTTCTCATGATCTTCCCGATTGCGGGAGTACACCAAGTTGTCGTCAATAAATACAATGACGAATGAATCAAAATAAGGCTGGAATACATTATTTATCAAGTGCATAAATGGTGATGGGGCATTGTCATCCCAAATGACGTCACAAGGAACTCATAGTGACCATACCGAGTCCTCAAGGCAGTCTTCAGAATATCCGGATCCCGAATCTTTAGCTGATGATAACCTAACCGCAAATCAATCTTTGAGAATACTCTGACACCCTGTAGATGTATCTTCATTGTAACCTTGTTCAACTGCTGATAATCAATACACATGCACATAGAACCGTCTTTCTTCTTCACAAACAAAACCGGAGCACCCCACATCGACACTCTAGGCCGAATGAAACCCTTATCGAGAAACTCTTGCAACAGCTCCTTTAACTCCTTTAACTCTGTTGGGGCCATACGATATTGTGTAATAGAAATTGGCTGAGAGACCGATAACAGGTCAATACCAAAATCGATATCCCTATCGGGAAGTATGCCCGGAAGATCCGATAAAAATATATCTAGGAAGTCTATCACTATTGGAACTTACTCGTCGATAGAAGTGTCATCACTTACATCTCTCACAAAGTCTAGATAAGAATCACACCCCTTATCAACCATCTGTTGAGCTTTTAGAAATAATTCAACCCTGCTAGGAACATAATCCAATGCACCCCCCACTATAACCGTGCAAACCTGGCATAGCCAATGTCATAGTCTTGGCGTGACAATCGGGAATAACATGATAGGGCGACAACCAATCCATGCTCAAGATAACATCAAAGTCTACCATACTAAGTAATAATAGATTGACTATGGTCTCAATACCACCAATATCAACTAAGCACGACTGATACACACGTTCCACAACAATAAAATTTCCTACAGGCGTAGACACATAAATAGTAGAAATCAAAGAATAACGAGATATATCCAAATATAGAGCAAAGTAAGATGACACATATGAATAAGTGGATCCCGGATCAAATATAAATGATGCATCTCTATGGAAAATCGAAACCATAACTGTAATGACTATATCTGAAGCAACTGCCTCTGTTCCGCCTAGAAAAGCATAGAATCTGGCCTGGACTCTCCCTTTAGGGCTACCTGTACCCGCCCATCCCCCACCCATAACTTGTTGTGCAGGTGGAGCAACAACTGGGGCAGAACCATGGCCTGAGAAGTCTATGGACCTGACTGAATCATTGGAGCCTGAGTAGCTTGTGGAGGTTCACCCTTCCTGAGCTGGGGCAATCTCTAACTATATGATGGGTATCACCACACTTAAAGAAAGATCTCGGTAGGTGTGGCTGCTGGGACTGGCTTGGGCCTGGTTGTCTAGACTTACCGCTGAAGGCACCCCGTGCCGGAGGTGCACTAGAAAGTGGCTGAGCAAAATGTGCAACCTAAGACCTCGGAACAACCGGAGCACCACTAGAAGCTAGAAGTGTTGAATGAACTGGGTGGCTCACACAACCTCTACTATGATGGGTTGTAGCTACAACGTGGCCACCACTAAATCCTCCCATACCTCGATGCCTCTTGGACTTCCTCTCCTCTATCTCACGGTCCCCAATACCCTCCAACCTTCGTGCAATGTCTACCACATGCTAATATGAGGTATCTGTCTCCATTTTCGGGCCATACTAAATCTAATACCATAGTTGAGCTCCTCGATGAATCGACAGACACACTCTTTGGCTGTAGAAACTAAGGCTTGTGCATGACTATACAAGTCACTGAACCAGACAACATACTCCAACATTGTCATAGTACCTTGACGCAGCTGCTCAAACTCAGTGTGCCATGCATCCCTAAGGGACTGGGGAAAAAACTCTCTTAGGAACAACTCTGAAAACTGAGTCCATGTAAGTGAAGTTGTATCGGCTAGTCTACCCTCCTGGTACATCTTCCACCACTGATATGCTCCTCATGACAGCTGGAAAGTAATGAAATCCACCCATGTGAGTATCCACAATACCCATGGAGGAGAATATAGTGGCACTCCTCAAGAAAACCACGTGCATCCTCTGATTCCAAACTACTGAAAGTAGGAGGGTGATACTTCTTAAACCCCTCAAGTGTAAGTTGCTCGTCCTCAGATGTTGCTGCCCTAACTACTGGCTGAACCAGAACATGTTGTACTGGCATAACCTCTGGGTAGTAATCAACCTGGACGCGCTGCTCTGGGGTACGGGCTGCGAGAGTCTGAGCTCCTCCCCCAGCATGAGATGTGGATGGTGCAAGTGGAATCAACCCCGCCTAAGATGGAGTACCGAACATGCTCAAGAATCGTGAGAGGGTCTCATGAAGTGTTGGGGTGGCAATAGGCGCCTCAGGTTCCTGTCCCCAAATGGAGCTACTGTTGGCTCCTCTGTCGCAGCTCGGGCAGGTGCTCTAGCTGCACCACGTTCCCCTCCTAGGCCTTAGCCCTGGCCTCTAGCGGTTCTAACAAAAGGCGTGGGTGTCTGATCATCCTATCCAGTAGTGCGTGACCTTACAATTTGTAAGAGAATAGAAAGTCAAAGATTCAGTTTTTTGAAGTCAACCAATTTGCACGATAAGGAATCAAACAAGTGAAATTTTCCTAATAGTTCCATAGCCTCTCGAAGATAAGTACAAGTGTCTCCGTACCAATCCGCAAGACTCTACTAAATCTGCTTATGACTCGTAACGCCTATGAACCTAGAGCTATGATACCAATTTGTCACGACCCCAGTTACCCGTCAAATGATATCGTGATGGCACCTAGTTTGTATGACTAGGTAAGCTTAACATTTAATAATAATCTGACAGAAAGAATTTACAAAATACTAAAACAAAGCTGAATAACTGATGTAAACTTCCAAAAACATAATCAACAATAATACATTCACCAAGACTGGTGGAACTGAGTCATAAGCTCTACATAGTAAACTAAAATAACGACTACATCACTGTTTGAATGAAAATACAACATGAAACAAGGATAAGGAAGGTGACTCTGAGGCCTGCGGACGTGGAACAGGTATACGTTGAAGTCTCCCAAACACAGCAACACAACTCAAAGCTAGCGTCCAACACGACCATACATATCTGGATCTGCACAAAATATTGTGCAGAAGCGTAGCATATGTACACCACAACGGTACCCAGTAAGTATCAAGCCTAACCTAAGTAGAGTAGTGACAATGCCATGTCAAGACACCTACTAGGATATAAATAAACAGAATGAAGACAAAAGAACAGATAATAATGGAATGCGGAGAAATAGCCGATACGAAACAAGATAATTGAATGAACTAATACCGAAATTTTAAGCACGGAAATAACATGAAAAAATCAGTAAAAGAGAACTTCAATGATCATATACGGACAATAACTGACAAAAATAAGGAAGAACAAAACAACAAGAATCACAACGAGGTACCACCTCATGTATAATATGAATCACCATTGAGGTACCGCCTCGTGTTTATGTTTAAAGAATCACAACCGAGGTATCGCCTAATATTCACAATTAACAATCTCAATCACAATCTTTACTTATACCGTCGCGAGAGCCTTACTTTTGAAATAGATTTTGAAAATAGTTTTTCCAAAATAGCTACACGCACTTTAGCCTACCTTATGATGCTGCGTGGCTTCATGTAGTTCCCCTACAAGTAACCACATAAGTCCCACCTCATATCGCCGCATGCACATTAACCGCAAGTCGTATACCTCCGCATGCGCATGAATAACACATCACAATAATAACTCGCACCATTAGTGTCCATATATCACAACTTGTCAACAATCAACCATATCAGTTTTTCCACAACAATAGCCTGTGGCTCCACCACAACGTGTATAAAAATATTGACAACAACAATAAATGTAAAATGCTCAACAAGGAAGATGTTTCAACGACAACAATTTCACCTCAACTTGATAACGACCTTTAAAACTTCAACACCAATAACTCAACAATGAGAGATAATGTATAAACATGACATTAAATAAGAATAACTCACAATGGAAGAGATAACGTGCAACAATAACTTCAAATAATGGAAATCAATAAGGAAAGAGATAACATGAACAATAACTTCAAGTATGATAATCAATAATGAAAGAGATAACACAGACATTAACTTCAAATAATGATAATCAACAATGAAAGAGATAAACATGTAACAATAATAGAGGCAAGAAGTTCAACTAAATCATGAGAGCAATTTATCATATAGAATGTAGAACAAGTTTTAATGCATGTAAGAATAGAATAACACGAGCAAGAATAGATTGACTATGAGAATTTAGAACATGATATGACAATTAAGATAAAGCATGGAAAGAGTCTAAGTAGCCTAAACCGGTCAAATACCACGTACAACCCCTGTTCCCACTCGTCACCTTGCGTATACTTTCACTTAATACAAATGAATCAATCAATACCAATCCTAAGGGGGGAATTTCCCACTCGTCACCTTGCGTACACGACTTTCACATAACACAAATAAATCAATCAATACTAATCCTAAAGGGTAGTTCCCCTCCCCTCCCAAAGTTAAGCAAGACACTTTTGCAGTCATTACAAGTCACGTTAAGTGCATGACATACACAAGGAAAATCACACCATCCCACGAATATCATCAATATAATACCATATTTTACAGGACACCAAATTTTGCAGACAAGTTCCAAATTCCATAAGGGACCTATTCCAATTTCCAAAATATAATTCCGAGTTGGATAGCTAAAAGTCAACCTACGCTCAAACGTTTCAACTTCAAATTACAAAATTTCGGCAAATCAATACAAATCAACCTACGTATTTCCAAAATTAATTTCGTGCATATGCCCAAGTCCGAAATCATGATACAAAGCTATCGGAGCCATCAAAACATGGTTCTGACATCGTTTTCACAAAAGTCAAAGTTTAGTCAATATTTTCTAATTTAAACTTCTAAGTCAAGAATCAAGGAGTCTGAATCTACCCGAAAGGTTCCCGGAACAAAACTAACCAACCCTGCAAGTAATAAAACCATAAACACACATATGTGAAGAATATAAAGGGGTAACAACGCGCAATTACACAAAACGACAAATCAGGTCATTCATTCTCCCCCCTTAAAATAAGTGTTCTTCCTCGAACGTGAATAAGGACATATCTGAAGTGGTGAATAGATGAGGATAACAACTCTGCATGTCGTGCTCCGTCTCCCAGTTGCCTCTTCGACCGGATGACCCCTCCACTGAACCTTTACTGAAGCAATGCTCTTTGATCTCAACTTTCAGACCTATCGGTCTAAGATAGCCACATGCTCCTCAATATAAATAAATCCTCATCCAATTGGACTGTGTTGACATCTAGAACACGAGATGTATCACCTTAATACTTTTAGATCATAGATACATAGGCACCGGATGAACCGGAGATAGACTAGGTGGAAATGCTAGCTTGTAGGCCACCTCACCGATCCTCTCAAGGATCTCAAAAGGTGTGATATACCTAGGGTTCAACTTGAAATTCTTCCCGAACCTCATCACACCCTTTATGGGTGAAACCCAGAGCAAGACCCGCTCTCCAACCATGAATGTAACATCACAAACCTTCCAATCCGCATAACTCTTTTGTCTAGATTGGGATGTATGAAGCCGATCCTAGATCATCTTGACCTTCTCCAAGGCATCTCAAACCAAATCTGTGCCTAATAACTTAGCCTCTTCCAGTTCAAACCAACCAATTAGAGAACGATACCGTCTCCCATATAGGGCCCCGTAATGAGCCATTTGAATACTCGATTGGTAGCTGTTGTTGTAGGAAAACTCCACAAGTGACAAGAACTGATCCTAAGAACTGCCTAAATCCATAGCACAGGCGCGAAGCATATCCACAAATATCTGAATGGTATGCTCAGATTGTCCGTCCATCTGAAGGTGAAATGTCGTACTCAACTCAACCCGTGTGCCTAGCTCACACTGTACAGCTCTCTAGAAATGCGATGTGAATTGCATACCTCGGTCAGAGATGATGGATATCAATACGCCATAAAGTCGGACAATCTCCCAGATATAAACATGAGCCAACTGCTCTCAAGAATAGGTAGTCACCACCGGAATGAAATAAGCAGACTTGGTCAACCTGTCCACAATCACCCATACCGCTTCAAATGTTTTCTAAGTCCGTATGAGCCCAACAACGAAGTCCATGGTGACACGCTTCCATTTCCACTCGGGAATCTCAAGTCGCTGAAGCAAACTACCGGTCGTTGATGCTTATATTTCACTTGCTGACAATTTAGGCACTGAGCTACATACTCCACTATGTCTTTATTCATCTTCTCCACCAATAGTGCTGCCTCGAATACCGACACATCTTAGTGGCAACACCCGAATGAATGGAGTATCGCGAACTATAGGACTCATGAAGAATCAACTCATGTAACTCATCCACATTGGACAGACATAATCGGCCATGCATCTGTTACACACTGTCATCCTCAGTAGAAACCTCCTTGGCATCGCCATGCTGAAACGTGTCCTTAAGGACAAGCAAATGGGGGTCTTCATACTGACTATCTCTGATGCGATCAAATAGGAAGACCTAGAAACCACACAATCAAGAACTCAACCGGGCTCCGAAACATCCAATCTGACGAACTGGTTGGCCAAAGCCTGAACATCCATGCCAATGGCCTCTCTGCCTACTGGTAGATATGCTAAATTACTCAAACTCTCCACCTTTCGACTCAAGGCATCGGCTACCACATTGGCCTTTCCAGGATGATATAGAATAGTGATATCATATTCCTTAAGAAACTCTAACCACCGCCGCTGCCGCAAGTTAAGATTTTTCTGTTTAAATAGATGTTGTAGACTCTAGTGGTCAGTAAGGACCTCACAAAGGACACCTTACAAATAGTGCCATAAAATCTTCAATGCATGATCCATGGAAGCCAACTCCAAGTCTTGGACTAGATAATTCTTCTCAAGGGTCTTTAACTGCCGAGACGCGTAAGTAATCACCCTACTATCTTGAATAAACATCGCGCCAAGGCCAACGCATGACGCATCACAATACACCGTATAAGACCCTGAGCCCGTAGGTAACACCAACACTGGGGCTGTAGTCATAGTAGTCTTGAGCTTTTGAAACCTCTCCTCACACTCCTCGGACCATCTGAAAGGAGCACCCTTCTGGATCAATCTGTCATAGGTGCAGCAATAGCAGAGAAACCCTCTACGAAACGACAATAATACCCGACCAAACCAAGGAAACTCTAGATCTCAGTGGCTGAAGACGGTCTGGGTCAACTCTGCACTACTTCAATCTTCTTCGGATCTACCTTCATCCCCTCACTCGACACCACATGACCCAAAAATGCCACCGCATCAAGCTAGAATTCACAGTTTGAGAATTTTCCATATAATTGCTTCTCTCTCAAGGTTTAAAGCACTATCCTCAAGTGCTGCTCATGATCTTCCCGACTACGGGGGTACACCAAGATGTCATCGATAAACATAATGACGAATGAATCGATAAGGATGAAATATATTGTTCATCAAGTGGATAAATGTTACTAGGGTGTTGTCAGCCCAAATGACATCACAAGGAACTTGTAGTGACCATATCGAGTCCTAAGGGAAATCTTAAAAATATCTGGATCCCGGATCTTTAGCTTATGATAACCTGACCGCAAATCAATCTTTGAGAACACTCTAGAATCTTGTAGCTGATCAAATAAGTCATCAATGAGTGGAAATGGATACATGTTATTCAATGTGACATTGTTCAAATGCCGGTAATCAATACATATGCGCAAAGAATCATCCTTCTTCTTCACAAACAAGACCGGAGCAACCCACTGCAACACACTAGGCCGAATGAAACCCTTATCGAGAAACTCTTACAATTGATCCTTGAACTCCTTCAACTTTGCTGGGGCCATATGATATGGTGGGATAGAAATGGGCTGAGTTCCCGGCAGTAAGTGAATACCAAAATAGATATCCTTATTGGGCGGCATGATCAGAAGATCCACTGGAAATATATCTAGGATGTCTCTCACTATCGGAACGGACTCGACGATAGGAGTTCAACACTGAAATATCTCACAAAGGCTAGATAAGCATTACACCCCTTCTTAAACATACACTGAGCCTTTATAAATGATACAACCCTTCTAGGAACATAGTCCAATGCACCCCTACACTCTAACCGTGGAAAACCCGCCATAGCCAGTCACAGTCTTGGCGTGACAATCTAGAATTACATGATAGGGCGATAACCAGTACATGCCCAAGATAATATCAAAGTCTACCATACTAAGTAACAATATATCAACTTTGGTCTCAACACCACCAATAACAACTAAACACGACTGATACACACGGTCCACAATAATAGAATCTCCCACATGCATGGACATATAAATAAGAGAACTCAATGAATCTTAAGATATATCCAAATACAGAGCAAAGTAAGATGATACATAAGAATAAGTAGATCCCGAATCAAATAAGACTGATGTATATCTATGGAAAATCAGAACCCACCTGTAATGATTACGTCTGAAGCAACTGCCTCCGTCCTACCCGAAAAAGCATAGCATTTGGCCTGGCCTACCACTCTAGGGAAACCTCTACTAGCCCGTCCCTCAGCCTTAGCTAGCTGTGTAGGTGGAGCGGTAACTGGGGAAACAACCATGGCCTGAGAAGTTTGTGGACATGATTGAATCTATATAGCCTGAGTAGCGTGTGGAGGTGCACCCCTCCGGAGCCGGGGGAAATCTCTAACCATATGATGGTATCACCACACTCAATGCAAGCTCTCAATGAGTGTGGTTGCTGACCTGGCTCAGGCCTGGTCGGCTGGACTTACCGCTGAAGGCACCCCGTGCGGGAGATACGCTAGAAAGTGGCTGAGCAAAGTGTGCAACCTGAGACCTCTGTACAACCGGAGCACCACTAGAAGATGGAAGTGCTAAATGAACTGGGAGGCTCACATAGCCTCTACCATGATGAGTTGTAGTTGCAGCTTGGCACCACTAAATCCTGTCATACCTCGAGGACTCTTGGCCTCCCTATCCTCCCTCTCATGGCTCCGCATACCCGTCAACCTCCGTGTAATCTTTACCGCCTGTTGATATGGGGTATTTTTCTCCAACTCTACGACCATGCTGAATCTGATACATAGTTGAGCTTGTCGATAAATTGATGAACTCGCTCTCTGACTGTAGAAACCAAGGTAGGTGCATGTTTGGACAAGTCACTGAACCTGACGGCATACTCTGACACTATCATAGTACCCTGGTGCAGCTGCTCAAACTCCGTGTGCCATGCATCCCTAATGGTTTGGGGAACAATCTCTCTTAAGAACAACTCTGAAAACCGAGTACATGTAAGTGAAGCTGCATCGGCTGGGCTGGGCTACCCTCATCGTATGATTCTCCTGACAGCTAGAAACTAGTGAAATCCATCCTGCTCGTATCAACGAAACCCATGGTCGAAAAATATGGTGGCACTCCTCAAGAAAACCATGTGCTTTCTTTGAAGCCAAACCACTGAAACTAGGAGGGTGATACTTCTTGCACCTTTCAAGTCTAAGTTGCACCTCCTCAAATGCCACTGTCCTAACCACGGGATGAATCGGAACAACAGGTTGTACTGGTATAACCTCTGGGACCTAATCAACCTAGACCCGCTGCTATGGGGTATGAGCCATGGGCGTTTGAGCTCTTCACCCAACCTGAGATATGGCTGGTGCAAGTGGAATCAATCCACCTGAGCTAGAGTATCGAACATGCTCAAGAACTATACGAACATTTTTTGAAATACTAGGGTAGGAACAAGTGCCTTGGGTGAATGTCCCCCAACTGGAGAAATTGGTGGTTCCTCTGTCGCAGCTCGGGCAGGTGCTCCGGCGGCACCATGTACTCCTCCTCGGCCTCTGCCCTAGCATCGGCCTCTAACGGCTCTAGCAGGTATCTGATCGACGGATCCAGCAATGCGTGTTCTCACCATCTATGAGAGAATAGTAAGTCAAAGATTCAGTTTTTTGAAGTCAACTAATTCGCACGAAAAGGAATCAAAGAAGTAAAGTTTTCCTAATAGTTTTGTAGCATTTCAAAGATAAGTACAGACGTCTGTGTACCTATCCGTAAGACTCTACTAAACCTGCTTATGACTCGTAACACCTATGAGCCTATAGCTCTAATACCAACTTATCACGACCCCAATTTCCCTCCGAAGGATCTCGTGATGGCACCTAGTACCTACGACTAGGTAAGACTAACAACTTATAATTACCTAACAGAAATAATTTACAAAATACTAAAACAAAGCTGAAAAACTGATGTAAACTTCCAAAAATAGAATCAACAACAATACACTCTCCAAGACCGGTGGAACTGAGTCACTATCTCTCTAGAGTGAACTAAAATAACTACTACATCACTGTTTGAATGAAAATACAACAAGAAATAAGGATAAAGAAGGTGACTCTGAGGCCTGCAGACATGGAGCAGGTATACCTTGAAGTCTCCCACACATAACAACACAACTCAAAGTTAGCATCTGGGACGGGCATAGATACTTTGATCTACATAAAAGGATGTGCAGAAGCGTAGTTTGAGTACACCACAATGGTAACCAATAAGTATCAAGCCTAACCTCATTAAAGTAGTACGGGGGCCAGGTCAAGACACCTACTAGGATATAAATAAAAAGATTGAAAACAGAAGAACGGATAATAACGGAACGCGAAGAAATAGCCGATACGAAACACGATAATAGCATGAACTAATACCAAAATTTTAAGCACGGAAATAACATGAAGAAATTAGTTAAAGAGAACCTCAACGATCATATAAGGACAATAATTGACAAAAATAAGGAATAACAAAACAACAAGAATCACAACGAGGTACCACCTTGTGTAGAATATGAATCACCACCGGGGTATCGCCTCGTGTTTATGTATCAAGAATCACAACCAAGGTACCGCCTCGTATTCACAATTCATAGTATCAATCACAATATTTCCTTATATTGCCGCATGAGCCTTACTTTTGAAATAGATTTTGAAAACATTTTCTCGAAATAGCTACACGCACTTTAGCCCACCTTATGATGCCGTGTGGCTTCACGTAGTTCCCCTACAAGCAACACGCACATAAGTCACATGTTATACCGTTGTATGCACATTAACCCTTAGTCTTACACCACCACATGGGCGTCAATAAAATATCACAATAATAACTCGCACCACAAGTGCCCATATATCACAACTTTCCAACAATCAACAATATCAATATTTCCAAAACAATAGCTCGTGGCTCCACCACAATGTATACAAGAGTATAGACAACAACAATGAATGTAAAATGCTCAACAAGGAAGATGTTTCAACAACAACAAGTTCGCCTCAACGTGATAACAACCTTCACAACTTCAACACCAATAACTCAATAATGAGGGATAATGTATAACCACGATATTAAATAAGAATAACTCACAATGGAAGAAATACCATGTAACAATAACTTCAAATAATGGAAATCAACAAGGAAATAGATAGCATGAACAATAACTTCAACTAATAATAATCAACAATGGAAGAAATAACATGTAACAATAATAGAGGCAACAAGTTCAACTAAAGCATGAGAGTAATTTATCACTTAGAATGTAGAACAAGTATTAACGAAATCATTTAAGGCATGTAAGGATAGAATAACACGAGTAAGAATAGGTTGACTATGAGAATTTAGTACATGATATGACAATTAAATTAAAGCATGGAAAAAGTCTAAATAGCCTAAACCGATCGAATACTACGTACAACCCGTGTACCCACTCGTCACCTTGCATACACGACTTTCACATAATATAAATGAATCAATCAATACCAATCCTAAGAGATAGTCCCCCCCCCCGAACGTTAGGCAAGACACTTACCTCAACTAGGCCAATTACACACTCGGAAATAGCTTTTACCTTAACACTCGCCTCCACAATGCTCAAATCTAACCAAAATTGACTTAATGTCATCAAACAATGTTAGGGAAATCAATTACAATAGAAAACGCTATGATCTTTACACTTTTCCCAAAAGGTCAACAAAAGTCAACCCAGGGCCCGCCCGGTCAAAACTCGGGTGCAATGGTAGATTCCGACTACCCATGACCTCACGAGTTCATATATGTGATTTGTATTGAAATCCAAGTCCAAATTGACTCTCATAACGCAATTTTTTATTTTCCATAAATTTAACAAAGTTTCACAAGATTTCACTTTGATTCGAATGATTTTGATGTTAAAATCTAGGGGA
Source organism: Nicotiana tomentosiformis (assembly GCF_000390325.3). Classification (NCBI taxonomy): domain Eukaryota; kingdom Viridiplantae; phylum Streptophyta; class Magnoliopsida; order Solanales; family Solanaceae; genus Nicotiana; species Nicotiana tomentosiformis. The sequence goes on along the minus strand of NC_090822.1, from coordinate 82,173,280 downwards.
AAAGGCCATGATTGCCCCTGTACTATTGTAAATAGTACACGTTTGTCCTCCATTTCATTTTACGTCCAAAACCCACCCTACAGTTAACAAACTTGATGGAGATGCCCCTAACCATAATGGATGGCCAATGTTAACAAACTTGATGGAACTCCCCCCTCCCCATCTGAGATTTGGTTGTGTTTGCTGGAAATAAACGAGCCCGAGTCATAGAATCCATGAATCGCAACATACGGTCCATGACCTCCTGGAATCCTAGTGCGAACAGGAAATCCACCAGGGCTGACTCCGCTGCAGGCACTTCGCCCTGCTCCTCAATAGCATGATCCTCCACTGGATCCACTGACGACACAACCAGAGTAACTCTAGGATGCTGTCATCCTCTACCATGAGTTGCAGCCATCCCTTAGACTCCTCCTCGACTTCTATCCGCAGGGGGAGCAGATTCTCCATGGTCGGGTACATCTAAGGTGCGCGTTCTCTCCATCTCTGAGAGAATAAGAGAAAGATAATTAGCACAATATCAATTGCACGATAGGATATGAAGAAAGAGTAGTTTCCTAACACCCTATAGCCTCTCGAATATAAGTATGGTCGTCTCTACACCGATCCGCAAGACTCTATTAGACCTGCTAATAACTTATGAGACCTACGTGAACCTAGTGCTCTAATACCATATTGCCATGACCCAATTTCTCCTATAGGCTGTGATGTCACCCAACTTCGCTGCTAGGCAAGCTAACGGTGAATTAGTCATGTATCAATTCTTTTTAAATATCCTAAAGTAGTCGATTTTTGTTTTATTAAGTGAATGAGAAGTGAAAAATTTAATAAAGTAAAGAGAAAACTAATGAAAGAGCAAATACAGTGAAATAAATGCTCAAAAGCCATAAAATGTCTACTAGCATGTTTCCAAGACCTGGTGTCACAAGTGTATGAGCAACTAGTAGAATATACAAAACAAAAAGATAGTGTCTAAAATAGGGTAAACAGAATGTAAATGCAAAAGAGAGACAGCGGGTGCTGCAGAACGCCCTCAGAGAGCAGCTCACCACTGAGCCTCGGGGTAACGGGGGTGCGCGCTGGGATGATTGCCAGATGCACCTGCCTCAGATCCTGCACGATTAGTGAAGAAGTGTAGCGTGAATACATAAACAACATGTACCTAGTAAGTATACAGTCTAACCTCGAAGAAGTAGTGACGATAGGTCGACATTGACACTTACTATGGGCCGATAATAAAATACAGAAATTCTAAATAGGCATGGAATATGTGAATAATAAAAATAACACAATAGCAAGCAATGAATAAATGATTCTTTAACCGATAGTAAATTCAAAAATATCCATCTAACACATACTAGTTCCAAATCAATTTAGGTCATTATATAAATTATAACCTCTCAAGCCATAACATAATATTAAGTGTAATCGGGCTCCGAGAATTATCACGCACGATTTATGCCGAGGTCGTACGACTCCATTCAAAATACTCTGTGCACTGCTAAGGGTGGAGCGACACGAACCATAGATGTATCTATTATACTGCCGAGGCAAACGACCTGCTCCCATGAGAGTAGAGAAGTTTACCTCGCTCACGGAAGTACTTGCGATGCGAGAGGACATAGATTTCTCAGAGTTATTATACATTCCTCAATTCTTCCCAAAATAAGAAATCTAAATTGGAAATTTGCAACTTTAAAATCCCTAGTCTCAGCTAAATTTAAGACACTTAATATGCATAATAAATATAACAGTACAATTAAAATATGATGTGGATCTAAGTCTACCCGGACATCTCATGGAATATAACTACGCATGGACTCTCATCACCTAGTGCGTACGTAGCTCCCCACACAAGTAATACACAACAAGATAGACCTAAGGGGATGAGTTCCCTTTTACAAAGTTTGGCAAGAGACTTACCTAGATCTCAAGCTCACTTTTGGTCCACAAATCCACTCTAAATCCTCAACTTGGTGCCAAACAACCCGAAACTAGCCAAATATTATATAAATTATTCAATATATACTCACAAGTTCATAATTTAACTATTAGAGTAATTATCCAACCCAAATTGAAAGATTCCTAAAATTCACCGTCGGGCCCACGTGCTAGGATTCAAAAAATATTTGAAGATAAATATTGCCATAATCTCACAAACTCAAATATATAATTTTTACCCAAATATATAATCATTTTCGTGGGCAAATTTCATTTTTATCAAAACCTAGCGTTTTTCAACTAAACCTATAATTTCTACAATTTTACATGTTAAAATCTACCCATAATCTTTGTATTAAACTTACATTGGGTAGGAATTACTTACCTTCAATAACTAGGTGAGAACCCCTCTCCAAGAAGCTCTAAAATCGTCCAACAAAAGAGAGAAATGAAAAACATATCCAAAATCCCGACTTTAATAAAGTCTCAGCTGCCCCTTTTTCGCGAACGTGAAAAGTGCCTCGTGACTGCGAAGGCAAAGCCTGCCCAGGCACTGAAGCTTCTCTTCGTGAATGCGACGGGGTCCTCATGATCGTGAAGGATAGTCCAGCCCAAGCATCACGAACGCGACCAGTCCTTCGCGAATGCGAAGAGCAATGACCCACTGACCCCATGTCCCAAAATCCTTCTACGCGAATGCGACAAGTCCATCGCAAACGCGAATGCCACAGGTACTAAAGCTCATATTTTGATTCAACTAAATAATACTTAAATACTTTGACACTAAATGGTATTTCTCTATACATGTGTAACGGTCCGACCGGTCATTTTGAGTTTTGGCTTTTCATTTGATGGTTTGAGCTCTTGGGTAGCTTCATATTAGGTATTATGACTTACGTGTTTAGTCGGTTCCAATTTTCAAATGATTCGTGATTTATTTGGAAGAATGATTCCCATTTTCGAAACTTTGAGTTGGATGAATTGACCAAGTTTAATTTTTACATATTTGATCTTGGATAAGAGTTTTATGGTTCCTTTAGGTCTGAATGCTTATTTTGGACTTAGGCGTATACCCGAAGTTGGATTCGGAGGTTCTTAGGTTGATTTGGTAGTTGTTGACGAAAGTTGACAATTTGAAAGTTTAAAATTTTCCTAAGTTTCACCATGGTTTGACTTTGTTGCTATCGGTTTGGATTTTTTTTCGAGACTTGGAATAGGTTTGTTTTGTCATTTGTGACTTGTCTGCAAAATTTGGTGTCATTCCGAGTTGGTTTGATAGGAATCGAACACATGGTTGTGTTTCTAGCAATCCCTGAAGTTCATTGTAATTTTGCATGTGTTTTGATATTGGATTCATGGTTCTGGATGTTATCTTGGTATTTTGATCGCATGAGGGAGTTTGTATGATGTTTTTAGACTTGTGTGAATGTTTTGTGTGGAGCCCCGCGGGTTCGAGTAAGTTTCGAATGGGTTTCAGATTGTTTTTGTCGAGTTTGAGTGAGCTGGTTCTGGTTCCATCGCATTTGCCATGAGAAGGTAACAAATGCGAACATCGCCTTTGTGAAATGAAGTCCGTATTTGCAAAGGTATTAGTGGGGTGACAGTAATTGCATTGAAGAGCCAGCCTCGCAAACGCGAAGAGGCCTGGGCTGGGGGAAGGCCGCTTTATCGAAAGGCCAGAGTTCACATTTGCGATAGTTTTTATTGCTTTTGCAATTTTTTCAGGGTCGTCCAAGCTTCGCTTTTTCGAAGGCTTTTCCACTTTTGCAAGGATTCGCATTTGCGAAACCCGAGTTGTAAATATGACACCTTCAGCTGTCTATATGTTGCGTATTTCGGGACTTCGTCTCATTTTGTCATATTATAGAATCTTATACTCGGTAGGAGGTAATTTTAAGGAGGGATTTTTACATAACACTATTGGGTAAGTGCTTTTGCGAAATGAAGTCCACATTTGTGAAGGTGTTAGTGGGCTGGTAGGCGTCACATTCTCGAAGCCAGCCTCGCAAACGCGAAGAGGCCTGGGCTGGGGGAAGGTGGCTTTTGCGACCGACTTGGCATTTTTGCGAAAGGCCAGAGTTCGCATTTACGATAATTTTTATCTCTTTTGCAATTTTTTCAGGGTCGTCCAAGCTACTCTTTTTTGAAGGATTTTCTGCTTTTGCAAGGGTTTGCATTTGCAGACCCCGAGTCGCAAATGCGACACCTGCAATTATTTATATACTGTATATTTCGGGACTTAGTTTTATTTTATCATATTTTAGAATCCTAGAGTCGGTAGGAGGCGATTTTAAGGAGGGATTTTCAAATACAACTATTGGGTAAGTATTTTTAATCTAGTTTTATTACATAACATGATTGTTTATGAGATTTAACATATAAATCATGAGATTTGAGAAGAAATTTTGGGGGATCTTGTTTATCTTTTAAAAATAAAAAATTGATTGAAGTTGTTGTCACATGGAATGCCTTTCATTGTTGAGTTTATTTCTGTTTTATTTTAGTATTGTTGAAATTCTTGTATACATGGAATGTCACATTCTTGTATGCATGGCAATGTGGTGGCATTGGGCACGTGTAGTGCGGGTTAATTATTATGTTGTGAATTTAACATATGTGGACTTGTAGAGTGGATTGTCGGGGTGTTTGCACGAGGTTTTCCGTGATATTGTTATTGTTGATATTCCACATGCAGCGAGATAAGGTATGTATATCGGATTTACGCATATGGCTAGCCAAGATGGGATAATTGTTGATGAGTGTGTGGCGAGACAAAGTGGGAATTTACTTTATTGTTGCGCACGCGGCGAGACATGGGGGCCGTGTGGGGACGATATGTGATGGACTTGGGGCATATATGGTGGTGGGACTTCCTTGCATATGTCATGCATATTACGTGATTTGTTGTGTTATTTCTAAAGTGATACTCGATGTCTATGATATTAATTGTTGATTTGAGATGTGATAGTACACTTGCACATGCATACACTGTAACATGTCACTTATACCAGACCATGAGTATGAAACTTTATGTTCATTGATCATGTAAATGTATTCTTGTATATATGCTTTATTTGTGATATGGTTGGATTGTTATCCTATGATCACGCCGGGCATTTTGGGATATTAAGCATGTGATCACGTCGGGCGGATTGTGATTATTGAGCATGTGACCACGCCGAGCGGAGTGTGTTATTGACACATGAGTTGTCCGTGCAACGTGTGAATTGTCCGTGCAGTTGTGATTAATAATGTGGGCACGAGGTTCCATGCTTATAAGATTTATGATTTGGAGACTCGTGATTTGTGATTATGAGGTGTGGAACCTCGGGGTGATTCTTGTTGTAAATTTTTTGTTGGAACGGTTTGATGATTAGAACTATCGTTGTTATCCCTTAATTGCCTTCACTTATATTAAATCTGTGTTTAGTTATATTATTGTTTATTACATGATTATCGTTCGTTGACATTTCTTTACCTTGTTTTTTTGTTGTTAGCTTTATATTGATATTCTGCTTTCAGCTAACAGGGTCAGCATATAGGTAGTGGAAGCCTTATGAGAAGGGTAGGCCAGTTGATACAACACCACTTACTTGGGCTCAGCATTTTTATATAGTTTTTAGGGATTTTATCCTACAGACCCTCCGGGATATGTGGCACATAGAGTTCCAGCAGTTGCTAAAGGGGACTATGACGGTGTTCGACTATGCCATGAGGTTTAGTGAGTTATCTCGCCATTCTCCGGCTTTGGTTTTTACTATTATAGAGAGAGTTTGCATATTTATCGAGGGGCTCAAATATGGTCTTAGACTAAGGCTGGCAAGTGGGCCTGTCCGGGCCCAGGATCGGCCCGGGACCGCGGGCCAAACAGGCCAAACGGCTAAACGAGCCAGGACCGTTTGGTCCGGTTTTAGCGGGCCTGGTTCGGTCTCGTGGGCCGATCCTATGATTTGCGGTCCCAGAACCGGCCCGGTACCTAAGCGGGCCAAACGACCGCAACGGCTATTTTTTTTTTAAATTGTTTTTTTAAAAAAAAAAAAAAAATAGCTGTTGGGTTGTCAAAAATAGTCATTTAATCCTCCCCTCCCCCCAACATTGTTTTAATCCCAAACTTTTTATAATTACACTTTTTCCCTATTTTCAACTATAAATACCCCATCATTATTTTATTTTTTCTTACAAAATCATCAATCTATCACAATCTCTCTCTAATTTACTTATATAATTGCTACTATTGCTTACTTTATTGTTACAATTTGTGAAACAATTCTGAAGTTGGTGAATTGAAGTCTTCAACGATAATCAATTTCCAACAAGTTGTTCGTCAATTTGGTAAACTCGTTCCAACTCTTAAGTTTTAATATTATAATTTTGTTTGTTTTATTTACTTTTCTTGATTAACTAAGATGGCTTATTCCTTAAAAAATATGTTTAGTAAAAATAAGGGAAAATCGAAGAGTGGTGAATCTAGTGGACAATATGTTCCTCCTCCACTTCCCCCGGCTCCCCGACCCAAACCTGCTACCCGTCCTAAACCTCCTATTCTTGATAGCGATAATAGTTTATTACAATTTACCGAGAGTCAATTTTGCCATAATATTGCACAAGGTGAACAATTAAACCATGAATATATGAATGCTCTTTATGGTAATCCAACTATTGATGAAAATGATGATGAAGAAATAGATTTTGATGAAACTCAACCGGATGACGATACACCTACTAGTCCTGCTCCTGAAGTTAACCCAACTAATAATAATCCAGATGATCCCCCGTCTGACCCTCCTATTAGTGCCCCTACTTTTTCTAGACAACCTTCTAAACGGGCAGAAACATCTCTTGTTTGGAAATTTTTTACTCAACTAAGAGAAAAAAAAAATAGGGCTAAGTGTTAAACTTGTGGCAAAGAGTTAATTTTTCAATATGTTGGAAGTTGTTGGAAGTCGGGGGGGACGGAAAGTTTGACTAGACACATATTGCTACACCCTCAAGATAAAGCTAGATATTTTTGTATGAAAGCTTTGGCTGAGGGGACAAGTGCACCTAATCAAGCTGACCTTAGTACCATGTCAAATCAATTTCAACCGGGAATTAACACTGTTACCGGTGGTATTTTATATTATGATCCAAAAAAAGATCGGGAAGAATTGGCAAAAATGGTTATTGTTATGTGCTTACCCTATAGTTTTCCTTCTAACCCCCACTTTGTGCATTATATTAGAAAAGTTTATAATCCTACTTATAAAGGTTTTCCTCGCACAACCGTAAAGAGTGATATTTATAAATATAAACATGAATATGAACAATATTTGTGCTATTTATTTACTCATATAAATTGTCGTCTTGCTATTACAACTGATATTGGTAGAAGTGGTAATGACTGTGATTACCTTACTGTTACAAGTCATTGGATTGATGAGCATTGGATAATGCAAAAGCGTATTATTGCTTATAGAATAGTTAATTCATGTCACACAGGGCAGAACTTGCAAATTTGTTTGATCATTTTTCAGAGGGTGGGAAAATTTATCAACTTGCTATTGATTCCATGAGAAAAAAGTTTAAAAAATATTTTTTCCCTATTCCCCCTATTTATGGTATTGCTGCATTGTTAAATCCTACTATAAAACTAGGAGGTCCTCAATTTTGTTATGAAACTGTTTATAATGGTTTAACACTTGAAGATAAGGAGTTGTCTAAACTTCCGAACGCAATAGCCTCAATTAAAATAAATGTTCAAACTATTTATAATGCTTATCAAGTTGCATTAGATCATGCTAGACCAAATGTTCTAACTCATTCTTCTTCTAGTTCTTAATCATCTAAAAGAACTGCGGGAGTAAGAGCACTTAGTGCTTGGGCAGGGTTCAGGGGTTCTCAAGGTTCTAGTACTAGTGATTTTTCACAACTAAATGAGCTTGAAGTTTATTTGTCACAAGAAATTGAGGAAGTGAATCCCGACTGCTCCTTTAATATTTTGGAATGGTGGAAGGACAAAGAAAAACACTTTCCGATTCTTTCAAGGATGGCCCGAGATATTTTAACTATTCAAGATTCAACAGTGGCATCAGAGAGCGCTTTCAGTCAAGCAAGACTTCAACTCGGTGATTATAGAGCGTCTATGAGGGAGAGCTTGGAAAAATCAGTACTTTTCATAGATTGGATCCGTTCGGAAAGAAGAAGTTTTGGACTTGCTGAATCACAACCAGAGGTAGACGAAGCTTACGAAGAAATGCTAGTTAAACTTGCGGAGGATGATGCTTCGCCTGGAAGCAGTGATGACCAAGATTCATTTCCGCCACCACCAACGGAAATTTCTCCGGACCTTGAAGGATTTATGAAATTTGTAAGAGATACCATGTAAATTAATATGTAACTTGTATTTTGGCACATCTTGATTAGTTTCTTTTTCCTCTCAATGGTAGTATTAGCACCTTATTGTGCTCATTCCATAGGGGGGAGGAAGACTAAGAAAGATATTGCCATGATTTTTAATGCTATAATAAAAATATAACGCATTGATTTGAATATCTCTTTACAATATTTTTATCTTTTTATATATCTTAAGCTATACATATAGTATAGTATAGTATAGTATAGTATATATATATATATATATATATATATATATATATATATATATATATATATAAAAGCTTATATGTATACTAGACTATAGTCTATACTATATATACATCTCATAAGATATATAAGCTTTATTCGATATACATATATATATATAAGCTTATATATATACTATACTATACTATATATACATCTTAAGATATACTAAGTATACTAGATATATATATAGTATAGTATAGTAGATATACATGTATATATAGTATATCTTAAGATGTATATATAGTATATAAATCTAATATAGCTTATATATAGTAAGATGTATATATATTATAGTATAGTATAGTATATATATAAGCTTATATATATATATATATATATATGTATATTGAATATATCGAATATAGCTTGTATATCTTAAGTTGTATATATAGTATATACTATACTATACTATACTATAATATATATACATCTTACTATATATATTATATATATCTTAAGATGTATACTATCGAATATGAATTATATACTATGTATATATAGTATAGTGTGTGTGTGTATATATATATATATATATCTTAAGATGTATATATAGTATATAAATCGAATATAGCTTATATATCTTAAGATGTATATATAGTATAGTATACATCTTAAGATGTATACTATAGTATAATATACTATATATATACTATAATATATACACATAGTTTATAAGTCATATTCGATAGTATACATCTTAAGATATTCTATATACACATCTTACTATATATATATATAGCTTATATTTCTTAAGATCTATATATATCTTAAGATCTACTATACTTTACTATATATATATATAGTATATCTTAAGATGTATATATAGTATATTTTAAGATGTATACTGTGTATATATAATATAGTATATATATATATTTTAAGATGTATATATAGTATATAAATCGAATATAGCTTATATATCTTTATTACTATTTTTTTTTTCTAACTTCTATAAAAAAAATTTAAAATAGAAAGTTTCTGTTGGGCCCGTTTGGGCCCGTTTAGGCCCACTTAGGCCCGGGACCGACCCACTTAACCCGGGACCGTTAGTTCGTGTCCCGGTCCCGAGCCGGTTCCAGCAATAAGCCCGTGAAGCCCGAGACTGTTTAGGACTAGACCGCATAGGACCGACCCACTTAGGACCGGGCCCGCGAAGCCCACTTAGGACTGGGCCCGGCCCAACAAAGTCAAACTATGTTTCGGTAATTTTTTGTGCAGATCCAGGTACCTCAGAACGAGATGGGAGTTAGCTATCTGTTTGAGATTTGTTGCGGAGACTTCAAGGTATACCTTCATGCCTGCTCGCAGGCCTCGGAGTCACCTTCCACTGTTCTTTACTACTGTTTACTTTATTTCCAAACATTTTTGTATTTAGTGATATCCAATCTATTTTCAGTAGAGCTTATGACTTCGTACTGCCGTTTTTGTTAAAACGTATAACTATTGTTCGGTTTTAGCTATGTATGGAATTTATTAGCTTATATTTAATGGTTTAAATCTGATAAAAACTCAATGTGTGTTAAGCTTACCTAGCCCTTGGGACTAGGTGTCATCACGATCCTTAAATTGAGATTTTGGGTCGTGACAAGTTGGCATCAACGCTCTATGTTCATAGGTGCTACGAGTCATAAACACGTTTAGTCGAGTCTTGTGGAGCAGTACGGAGATATCGGTACTTATCTTCAAGAGGCTACAGAACTATTAGGAAACCTCACTTCATTCATTCCTATAATTGCAAATTTATTGATTTTGGAGTTTGAGCTTGTGTCATTCTATTCTCTCACGAATGGTGAGGATACGAGCTGTAGTTACGAGTGATGCTGCCCCTAGAGCCAGTGTTGCTATGGGTGTGGCAGAGGCCGAGGCCGAGGAGGAGCACGTGTTATAGTTAGAGAACCTACCAGAGCAACAACTGAAGAGCCACTAGTAGTTCCGGTCGGGGAGCAAGCACCTGAGATGTCTGTTGCTAATCCTGGACTTCAATAGACTTTAGCACATTTCCTCAGCATGTTTGGTAAATTGGCCCAGACAGGATTGATCCCAGTTGCACCATCTACTTCACAGGATGGGGAGGAGCTCAGACTCCCACTGCCCGTAATCTAGAGCAGCGGTCTTATGTTGATCAGGTTTCGAGTATTTTTCCGGTACATCCAGTGGCCGCGGTTCAGCCTGAAGTTAGGCCAACGGCATTAGAGGCCAAGCGTCAGAGGAAGAGCCTGAGTTTAGGCCAGTGGTCCTCCCACTTTCAGTGGTGCAGCTTCTGAGGATGCATAGGGTTTTCTGGAGCAGTGTCACCATATTCTGTGCACTATGCGCATAGTTGAGATGAGCGGGGTTGACCTTACTACTTTCCAGCTAACAGGGTCAGCATATAGGTAGTGGAAGCCTTATGAGAAGGGTAGGCTAGTTGATACAACACCACTTACTTGGGCTCAGTGTTTTTATATAGTTTTTAGGGATTTTATCCTATAGATCCTCCGGGATGCGTGGTGCATAGAGTTCGAGCAGTTGCTAAAGGGGAATATGACGGTGTTCGACTATGCCATGAGGTTTAGTGAGTTGTCTCGCCATTCTCCGGATTTGGTTTTTACTATTATAGAGAGAGTTTGCATATTTATTGAGGGGCTCAAATATGGTCACAGACTAGGGATGACATGGAAAGTGGAGACTGATACTTCATTTCAGCAGGTTGTGGAGATCGCCAGGAGGATGAAGCGCATCCGCAGTCTAGAGATGTAGGATAGGGAGGCTAAGAAGCCTTGTGGATCGGGAGGATCTACTGATCCCTATTTTGGGGGCAGAGCGCGTCATGGTAGAGGTTTTGTTGGTCAGTGATAAGTGTGGATTTTAACCACTTATTAGTAATTTCTTGTAGTAGTTTTAGTCTAAAAGTGCTAATTTATATTCCCAAAACTAATGAAATTGTTCAAATTGCAAGAATGTTGGAGAATAAACTCTAATAAAGAAATATAACTATAAAAGAAGTGTTCCAACTCATAAGGCTAAAGGGAGCGCAACAGGCTAAAAGTGTGGCCTGCAAAAGTAATTCTGCGGCCGCAAAAGAAAGCGCATACCACAACATTATCTTTGCGGCTGCAGATCTAATGTTGAAGCTCAGATGATGATTGAAGCAAAGTGTGGAGAAGGAAAAGTGCAACTGCAGAAGTGAAGCCTTGCAAAAAGTGCAGTCGCAGAAGGAAAAGCACGACTACAGAAGCTGAAGTGAAGCCACAAAGTAAATTGTGCGGCTATAGAATTCCTCAACCTATAGAATCAAGTAAACTGCAGACCGCACATGGAATTGTGTGGCCTCATAACCTCTCGAAGGGAATTTTTGTCAGCAAATTTTGAGACACTATAAATAGATGTGAATCTTTTTTTAGGGCAAGTTATATAGCTTTTTGAGCTGCAGTTGTTGTAGTTTATTACTTTTGATAATTTGTAACCAATTTGGGTTAAAACACATTAGTTTATCATTTTAATTTTGTATTATGGCTTTAATTAGTATTTCTTATTTATTTTCTTCTATTTCTCTTAGCAGTAGCTAGATATTTACTAGGGTTGTGACCCAACCCTAGTGTGTAAACCTTATGGGTAATTAATCTAAAGCTTGTTTATGATTGGGTATTTGTTATTTAGCCTTGTTCATGAATTTTTTCTATAATTAATGGTTGAAAATATTGATTCATGCCTTTTTTACTTGTTCTTACTTGAGAAAGAGGGACCTAGTATAGGAAAATTAGGCTAACAAGAAATTAGGCTAGTTAAGGTTTTGTCTAGCCTAATTAAAAGGTTTGAACTAGAGATAGGAAACCCCTACTTGAGCTCATATGAACTATTTTACTTGACATCCAATTGGGTTTGAGAAAGCCAATTTGGGCAAAATCACTCTATGACCGAGAGGTATTAAGTGGGTAATATAGAGTTGAGATCTATAATACTCCTCGATCACTAAAATAAGTGTTAATGTAATTAACCCACCTCACTAACACCTAGGTGAAGGTTACATCCCTAGGCCTTTTACCTATATGAAAAAAAACCAAAAACAATTACTCAATCTCTAGTTTTTTTTCTCTAGTGAATCATTGCTAGTATAGATTGTAGAAGTAAATTACAAAACCCTTTTGTTTGGAAGTGTAATTGAGATATTTTATCTCTGTGTATCAAGTGTACACCCTATCACCCATATTTAACTCCCTGAGAAAATCGACCCCAACTCATTATTGGGTACTATTCTTCCAACAACCGTTTCCACTCATTGATTGAGTGTGTATTGGGCGTGGATCAAGTTTTGGCGCAATTGTCGGGGAGTTTTAATGGTGTTAGCTATATATTTGATTGTATTTTTGGAATATCTTCTTTCCTTTATGTGTTACTAACTTATTGAAGAAATCATGGATACAAACATGGCGAACAATGAGAACAAAAATATACCTTTGGAGGACTTGGACAGTGAGGAGAAACAACCCGATGAGGTACCTTAATTGGAACAACCTAATCAGCGAGGCCGGCCACAATAAAATATGCCCGTACTACCCCCACCTCCACTACCTCACCCATAGGCGGCTTAACACCAGATATTGCCCAATGAAGGTTATGCTAGTGCAATAGTCCCTCCCTATATTAGGGCAGACAACTTTCAAATCACCAATGTGATGCTCACATTGTTTGAGCAACGGGACTTCTTTACCGGTGCACCAACTCAAAATGCATACAAATATTTGAAGGTCTTTGCGGATACATGTTGGGGGAGCAAGCAAACTAATATTTCTAAGGATGCCTTGAGGCTAAGGCTTTTTCCCTTCTCTCTACGAGGTAAAGCTTTAGATTGGTGAAGCGTTTGCGGAACCATTCAATACACACTTGGGATGAGTTGGCGGCCAAATTCGTTGCTAAGGGTTTCTCTCCCGGGCACATGGCTACCCTTCGGGATGAAATCTTGGCATTCAAGCAAGAACCGAATGAACCACTACACGAAATTTGGGAACACTATAGAATAATGGTTAAGGAATGTACTAACAACGATATGATGGAGATCATGTTGCAACAAACCTTCTATTGTAGGACTAACACAACTAACCAATGTGTATTGGACCAACTAGCTGGTGTAAACTTCATGACAATGCCTTCTGCGAAGGTATGTGACATTCTAGATGAGTTGGCAAAAAATCATTGGCTTGGAAATCCTGAGCTAATATCCCACAAGGTGATCTGAATATGATACACCTCCACAAAGAGTTACAAGACCATGGGCAAGCCATTTCTGAATTGATAACTACCATGACTCAACTAGCAACGACCCAACTCAATCAAGTGCAAGCTCCTAAGCAATTCCATGCTTTGGAGAGAGTCAGTGTTTTGGTGAACAAGAAGAGGACCAAGGGTCCAGAAATGCAAACTTGGGTGGAGAACTATGTTCAAGAAGATGGCGGTTTTGAACAATATGATTCTTATAATGAGCAAGAGGAGGAATTTCAACATATGAACAATTTTCAAGAGCAAAGAAACAACTTCCAACACTTAAATCAACAATAATGGTGACCACAAAATAACCATGGAAATTGGAACTCTAACAATCAAGGGAATTGACATAATAATAACAACCAAGAAAATTGGAGTGGAAGCAATCAAGGAAATTGAGGAGGCAACAATCAAGGTGGTTGGGAAAATAATCAACGCAACCGGGGGTTGGGTTTTCAAAGCCCCCAATGTATCAACAACCATGCAACCCACCTCATTATCCTTCCCATGATTCAAGTTCTTCAAACAATGAGATGGGACATATTGAGAATATGTTTAAGCAAATAATGAAAAATAATGCCGACTCAGATGCCCAACTTACCTCACACAACACATCCATCCATAATCTAGAAGTTTAAATGGGCCAAATATCTCAAGCTATAAATTCTCGTCCTAAGGTTTCACTACCAAGTGACACAACGTTGAACCCAAAGGGTGGTAACATTACGAGGTATGATATGGCGGTTATCACAAGAAGTGGAAGAGGCTGTAATGCACCCACCTCAAGTGAAAGGCGACATGTCGATGATGACCAAGTGATGCAAGAAGAAGATATCCCAAACAATGTTGTTCAAGCAAATGAGGAATTTTGGATCCATATCGATAATAGTGTTGAAGAGACTCAAGAGGAAGTGAACCCGTCTAGGGAACACATCATTAACATACCAGAACCGGTAGTGCAAAAGACTAAGGCACTATTGCCTTAGCCTCTACCTCCATACCCTCAAAGACATGCCAAGAAAAATAGTGAGAATCAATTCAAGAAGTTCATTCAAATGATGAAGAGTCTTTCAATCAATGTGTCATTGGTAGAAGATTTGGAACAAATACCCGGTTATGCAAACTTTATGAAAGATCTTGTGACTAAGAAGCGGTCGATGAATTTTGAAACTATTAAGGTCACTTATCAAGTAAGTGCAATTGTTCATTCAGTGGCCCCGAAGTTAGAGGATCGCGGTGCTTTCATGATTCCTTGTACAATTGGGAGTGCCAAGTTTTCTATAACACTTTATGATCTTGGGGCGAGTATAAATTTGATGCCTATTTCGGTTTTCAAGACTTTGGGAATTGGGAAATCAAGGCCCACTTCTATGAGGTTGCAAATGGTTGTTCGTACCATGAAGAGGCCGTTGGGAAAAGATGTTTTGGTCTGGGTTGATAAATTCATTCTTCCGACAGAATTTGGTATTCTAGATTGTGAAGTTGATTATGAAGTGCATGTCATTCTAGGGAGACCATTCTGTGCTATGGGTAAGGCTCTTTGTGATATAGAGGCCGGAGAACTCACTTTCAGTATTGGTGATGAACAAATGGTATTCCATGTGTGTAAGTATATGCGGTAACCAAATGGCAATGAGGTGTGTTCTTTTGTGGACATAGTGACCGGTGTTATTGTTGATGATACAAGTACTACAATCAATGTTGGTGATATGTCGGAGGCTGTTTTGCTCAATTTTGATGATGACGAGATGGATGGCTTCATGGAATGTGTTAACTCTTTGCAAGGAATGGGGCCGTACAACTATGCACCCCAAAAATTATCTTTGGATCTTGAGAATAGGAAGACTCTTCCTACAAATCCTTCTATTGAAGAGCCACCTACTTTGGAGTTGAAGCCATTTCCTCCAAACCATTGGTATGAATTTCTTGGCTCTTGTTCTACTTTACCAGTTATTCTTTCCTCTTATTTGACTAACGTGTAGGTTGATTCCATATTGGTGGTATTCCAAAAGAGGAAGAAGGCTATTGGGTGGACTTTGGTGGATATTCGGGGTATAAGCACCGCCCTTTGCATGCATAAGATCAAGTTGGAGGATTGTGCTAAACCGTCCATTGAACATCAAAGAAGACTCAATGAGTCTATGCAAGAAGTTGTAAAGAAGGAGATTATCAAATGGTTGGATTCTAGGGTTGTCTACCCCATCTCCGATAGTTCATAGACCTTTCCGGTTCAATGTGTCCCAAAGAAGGGGGAATGATTGTTCTTACCAATAATAAGAATGAGTTGATTTCTACAATAACGGTAACCGGTTGGAGGGTTTTTATGGATTATCACAAGCTCAACAAAGTTACAAGGAAGGATCACTTTCCACTTCAATTCTTAGATTAAATGCTCGATAGATTGGCCGATCGTGCTTTCTATAGTTTTCTTGATGGGTACTCGAGCTACAACCAAATTCTCATTGCTCTGTAATATCAAGAGAAAACTGTCACGCCCCGAACATAGGAGCGAGACCAGCACCCGGTGCCTCGCCTAACCTGGCGTACCAAATTGCGACTAAGGGACTCTGAACATATAATGTCATACTTTGGCCATGGGGCCACCTTGCAAGACAATTTGCGAAGCAAAATATAAAACTGAATGGAAACTAGCGCTAACTAAACATCAATATAAAGCTAGGCCGACAAGACCGTCATAGCTACTACAACTGACAAACCACCAAATTATACATACTAGGCCTACCAACCCAACATACTGCACTAACCAACAGGATATGTCTACAAGCCTCTACTGATAGATATATTGTGATCGTAACAGGGCCCCGACCTACCCATAATATATATATAAATACATACATAAGATGTACACGAAAACCTAGACCCGATAACTCCGAAGGATGTGGAGCTTACCGATCAGGCTAAACTCTGGAAATACCTACTGAGGAGGTCTACCCGTCTATCTATCTGAACCTGCATGCATGAAATGCATCATCCCCGAAAAAGGGACGTCAGTACGAAATAATGTACCGAGTATGTAAGGCAATAACACGACTATAAACTGAAACTAAACTGATAATATAATAACTGGAAGTAACTGGGAGTCAAAGATGATCTGGAGATATACTTACCTGCTGATAGTGACTAAACTCCTTCAATATAGTAAGTAAAATAAATGTCCGGCCCTATAAGGCTCGGTATGTATAACTGCTCGGCCGTAATAGGCTCGGCCATACTGGGCTCTGTATCTCGGCCATTCTGGGCTCGCTCATAGGCGCTCGGCCACAGTAGGCTCGGTATATATAACTTACCATCTGATCAGAGGTTGCCCAATAGGGGCCTGCCCACTGATTATAGCTCGATGGTGGTGAAAATAGTGTAATACTGTATATATATATATAGACCCTCTGCTCTCTTGACTGAATGAAGATAAAACTAAACTGAATATGAAGTCCCGATAAGGGAGAGTACTGTAACTTATGAGACTAGGATAGTGTATATAAATTTGGGAGTATGAGCTTCTCTTTATGCCTCGTTATCAAACACATGTAATTACGAGATCATGCCAAAATGAAGGAAGGGCTTAGACTTAACATACCTTATCACAATCTTCCCAATCACCAAGTTGAACTCACCTCTTCGCACCTTAATCTACAAGAATGATAATAATACTATCGTTAAGTTACGAAAGGTACAACTATCACACAACGAACGACAAACTTATTTTGTATTAAAACGGGCAGCATCTCCCCTATAATCCTTACTTCCTCCAAATTCAAGATAACACCAACAATACAAGAACAGAACAATAACAACATATATACATCATTTTCCAGCCCTATATACACCATCAAATACTACAAAACAGCCCAACACACCCCAATCTCTTCATACACAAAACGACCACCGTAGTAGTGTCAAACGACCCGAAAATGTTATGACGAACGACCATCCAAACACCCTACATTTATATGGTTTTTCTACACCCCCTTACTCCTCCTAAACTCCACAAAACTTTAGTAAAACATCCAGCCCAACAGCAACACAAAATAGTCCACAAAACAGTCTGCTACAAGTAAATAACTCGAACTCACGGCTTCCGATCACTGTCCCGTGAGTTCTTACAAGTATAGAACGACTTACCATGAATTTACAGAAGAAAAACTGGATGAAAGAGATCAGTAAACTCACCTTATTTGTTGGATAACTCAACTCCTATCTTGGTTCTTCAAAACTCTAGGTTTTACCTCCAATTAGAACTTGAAAGGGAGAGAAAATCAATTAGGGTTTGTGGGAAATTTTTTGGGAGGATTTGTTTGCAGAGATTATGTCTGGTTATTATGATCTATTTTATGTCTAATATATGAAGAAAATAGGCCTTTAAAAGGCCTCTTTGGACGACCCTAAATGGCCCATTTTTGGGCTTTCATTTAAGCAAGTAGGTGACACACCTACTTGTCACCTAGCAGCTTGCGCAGTATTGCAAAAAAACCCATATCTCTCTACTCCAATGTGGTATTGACAAACGGTTTAATGCGTTGAAAAATAGACTCATAGATATTTAATTTGATGGGTTGAACACCCCATAACTCTAAGTATATTGGGATAAAATTGCAGTTACATTTGACCCAAAGTTTCAGTAAAACTTATGAATGTAACTTGTGATGACTTTCATCGACTTTTGTTTCACAACTCGCTTGACTTCAAAACATAACACACGGATGTCATACGAATAATATAAATCATAACATAATCTACTTATCATGTTAATCACCCTAGTCTCACCCCAAAGGTACATGTTATAACATTCCCAACTTGTCGACTTTCGACGAAACATTGTTTTATTCAATTGCTTTAGCTTCTGAACTGTCCAACCCTCTATGTACTTGTTGTTCATGATCTTCAATATTTGTAACCTCAGAGGTAAAATTATTAACTTACTTTATATACTTTTAAATATTATCTCATTTTTCGTCCTACATTAGTTTGCTTACGACGCATTTTTATGTACGAAAATATAGGGTGTAACAAAAACAACCTTTGCATGTCCCTATGGTACTTTTGATTTCAAAAGGATGCCATTTGGTATGTGCAATGCACCTGTGAATTTTCAATGGTGTAAGATGGCTATTTTCACGGACATGGTAGAGTACTACCTTGAAATTTTCATGGATCACTTCTCGGTGGTTGGTGATTCTTTTGATAGTTGTCTTGCAAATTTGGACAAAGTGTTGACTAGGTGTGAAGAGACCAACTTGGTGCTGAATTGGGAGAAATTCCATTTCATGGTTGAGGAAGGTATTTCCCTTGGCCATAAAATCTCAAGGAATGGAATTGAAGTTGATAAGGAAAAGATTGAGGTGATTTCTAAGCTTTTACCCCTGACTTCGGTAGAGGGTGTGCGGCATTTCCTAATCCATGCGGGTTTCTACCGCGCTTTATCAAAGATTTCTCTAAAGTGGTGAACCCATTATGTAAGCTCCTTGAGAATGATGCAAAGTTTAATTTCAATGATGATTGTATGAGAGCTTTTGAACTATTAACGCTCAAGTTGACCACTACACCTATCATTACCACTCCCAATTGGAGTTTTCCTTTTGAACTCATGTGTGATGCAAGTGACGTGGCGGTTGGGGCTATTTTGGGGCAACGTATTAACAAATCTTTTCATCCGGTCTACTGTGCTAGTAAGACCATGAATAGTGCCCAAGTCAATTATACCATTACGGATAACAAGCTCCTTTCTATTGTGTTTGCAATTGAGAAATTTGGCGCATACATGATAGATGCTAAAGTTATTGTCCACACTGATCATGCGATGATTCGCTATCTTATGAGCAAAAAGGATTCAAAAGCCCATTTGATGAGATAGGTACTCTTGTTGCAAGAATTTGATATTGATATCGAATATAGGAAAGGTAGTGAAAACCAAGTAGCAGACCACTTGTCTCATTTGGAGGAGGAGGGGAGGCAGCATGATGGCCTTGAAATCAATGAATCCTTTCCCGATGAGCAACTTTTGGCCATTTCAATGAAAGAGGTGCCAAGGTTTGCAGACTTGGCAAATTTTCTTGTGAGTGGAATCATTACGGATGAGTTATCTTCAAACCAAAGGAAGAAGCTCAAGAGAGATTATCAAGATTATTATTGGAATGATCCATACCTTTTCCGGATTTGTACGAATGGGGTTATTAGAAGGTGTGTAGCGGAAGAAGAGAAAGGCAATATTCTTGGGGATTGTTATTCCTCACCATATAGTGGTCATAATGGTGGAGAAAGAACGGCGGCCAAAGATCTTAGTTATGGTTTCTATTGGCCTACTCTTTACAAGGACACAAATAATTTAGTGAAAATATGTGATGAATGTCAACGGTCCGGTGGAATCTCAAAGAAAAATGAAAATGCCTCTCATAACCATCTTGGAGATTGATATTTTTTATGTTTGGGGCATTGACTTTATGGACCCTTTTGTGAGTTCTTGTGGGAACACATACATCTTGGTCGCGGTAGATTATGTGTCCAAATGGGTTGAGGCCGTACTTACCCAACAATGAGGCGAGAAGTATAGTGGCTTTCTTAAAGAAGAATATTTTTACAAGATTTGGTACTCCACGTACAATCATAAGCGATGAGGGTCACACTTTTACAACAAACCTTTTGACACTTTAGTTAGAAAGTATGGTGTTACTCACAAGGTCATGACTCCCTATCACCCACAAGTTAGTAGGCAAGTAGAAGTCTCCAACCGGGAGATAAAGAGTATCTTGTCTAAAACGGTGAATGCTAATCGGATAGATTGGTCCAAGAAGCTTGATTATGCATTATAGGCTTATCATATGGCTTACAAAACACATATCGGAATATATCCATACCGATTAGTGTCGGGAAAAGCTTGTCATCTTCCGGTGGAACTAGAGCACAAGGTAATGTGGGCTTTAAATAAATTGAATCTTGATTGGGATGTAGTCGCAAACTTGCGGGTTGCACATTTGAATGAATTGGATGAGTTCTGGTACCATGCATATGCGAGTTCATCCTTGTACAAAGAAAAGATGAAATATCTACATGACAAATACATTTGAAACAAAGCGTTCAAGGTGGACGATCTTGAGTTATTATTTAACTCAAGGTTAAGGATGTTTTCCGGGAAGCTAAAATCCAAGTGGAGTGGTCCGTTTGAAATTGTGGGTGTGACACATTTAGGTGTATTAGACTTGAAGAACAAGAACAATGAAGTATTCCAAGTCAATATAAATCGGGTGAAGAACTACTTGGGCAAGGTTGGAGATAGCCACATGGTGCCGGTCATTTAATTCACTTGAGGATGCTTTGACATTGCCGCAACACTAAATCAGGCGCTTCTTGGGAGGCAACCCATATTCGTTTCCTTTTTTTTTTGTAGATAGATGTTATTTATTGTTCTAACTTAATTTGAAGTGTTCTACAGGGTTGAGTGTTACATGCAATAAATGTGGACTTAAAATGGCTAAGGGTTGAACGAACTGCGGACCGCACATTAATTATGCGGATCGTAGAATTTCGTGTGCCACAACAAAGGTGCTTATGCTGCCGCACATTTCACATGCGGATCGCACAATTGAAAGCCTAACAAAGTGTCAAAAATCAAACTCTCTAAATTTTGAGTCTATCAGTGCAGGGTTGATCTACGAGCGCATGAAGAATTGAGCGGCCGCACTACAAAATATGCGGACCGCACATGAGGAACAAAGAATTCAGGCCCAGGTGAAAGAGTGCGGACCGCACTTGGATTTGTGCGGCCGCACTCAGTCGTTTTCCATCTCAATAACTCTGAGTATAAATAGGAGTTTTGATTTCATTTTACACTATTCACCCTCTTTACAATCATTGTTGCTCTGCAAGTTTTACTGAGATATTTTCACTATCTACCACACACACCTTCCTATGCTTACATACCTAGTGAACTCACTTTATCTGGTATGATTCACTTTATATTAATCTTTGTGTTAGTTTAAATTTTGAAATTTCAGTTTCTTTTTAGGCCATCTGTCACTAGAGTTCATCCATATGTCCATGTGGGGTAGATTTGTACTATTAATAATTAATATATGCTCAAAGGGGTTGGGTTATTTAGATTTTATGTGTATATCGTGTTGCCATACTGATTTGTACAAGTAATTGCAAAATCTAAGTGAAAAATACTAATTGTTCGTAAAATTTTGAAATCTGCGGCCGCACTTGAATTTGTGCGGTCCACAGTTTAGTTATTCTGGGTAGCTAGTGAATAAGAGTGCTTATGTGGTTGAACTTTAATTGTGCAGATCATAGAATTCTAAGAATGGCCGCACTTATGTCCGCATTGTTTATAAGAGATTTGTCTCTTGAGAAAACAAATATGCGGACTGCACTTTAAATTCAACGGACTGTAGAGGAATTTTGCGGCCGCATTTTGGCCATCGTACTATATTCAGAGAAGAGGCATTTGAACCTCTGAACATTTTTGTCAGAAGTGCGGCCGCACTTGAAATTGTGCAGTCCACACTCCCTTTCTGTTGTCGCACATAAAAAATGTGCGGACCATAGTTCCTATTTTCCTGCAGCATGTTAATCTATAGTAACCCAACTGTGTCCACAATGTTCTCCCTTGCCTACTTGAGTCTTGACTACGTTGAATGATGACTTGCAACTAACAATCCTCTTTGTTTTGATATAGACAATGATTCGATCGTGAGGTCGTGGCTAAACTGCAAAGGTGGAGGTGACTCTTCTAGGGGTTGCGGCAGAGGTATCTTACCCCTCTGTGTGCCCAAACCCATCAGGAAGAAGTCCACATCAGGCAGAGGGAGGGGTGCATACCTCTCTGAATCTAGCTCTTATGTCCCGTCTAGGGAAGCTTCTGAGGGCAACTTTGTGTCTATTCCGAATGAGCAACAGTTGCACAGTCTAGTCCACAGGGATGATCTGAGACCATAGATATGGCAGCACTTCCAAGGGTTCGGAAAGTGATAGCCAGGCTTCCAAGCCAGTAGTTGTTCTAGAGTCAGATTCACAGTATGTTAAGGATATCCCTGATGATGGTAGAGGGGGAGAGGGTACATCCACTGGTGTTGAGAGATCATAGAAGAAGGAAATATGGGAAGATAGATTTGTTAGTTTGGCTTCTTTCACTAATTTTCGGATATGGTGGCCGACGATATCATTGATGCATGAGAGGTAATTTATGTTGAACGACCTAGATAGATACAACCCTCTAGTGTTAAGGTAGTTCAAATCGAGGAAGGGTTGGATGTTGTTCACTGAGAGAGTTGTTGATGCCACAGAGCACCTTGTCCGCGAGTTCTATGCCAACATTTCACACATCCACAAGGGGACAAAGGTGACCAATGTGTGCAACCTCAAGGTGAGGTTTGATCAGCACACGCTGAACGCATACTTGGGTTTTGAGGACTTAGAGCCAAAAGAGTACTTCGAGAAGTTGAATTTGAAAGAAGAAGCCCGACCATGGATTTCTAATATCTTAGCACCACCGGTACCACCTCCACCATGGATCACTGCTAGGGTTCCCATTTAGTGGAACACACTGAGCATTGAGGCAAAAGGTTCGCAGACATTTGTGTGTAACAGGCTTGACCCGAGCCAGAATGAGAACATCTTGCCTATTCCCCATGCAGTTCTAGTGGTTTCTATCATGGCCGTATACCCAATCAATGTGGGTGTCGCGATGTCGGCCAATATCTCATTGGTAGTGCAGTATACTAACACGGCTTACCCCTATCCCAGCACTATCATAGAGTACCTTACTAATGCAAATGTAGAGCCAAAAACATTTGATATGAAGGTGAAGCTGAAGAAGCCATTTGAGTGGTACTCGCTGTAGGATCCGACCAACCCGAAGAAAAGAGCTCAGCCTTCTACCACTACAGGCTAGTCTGATGAGCCGGTAGTGGTAGTTTTTGACATGGCTGATATTCCATCTACATCATCTAAGATCTCTTCTAGTGCAGCTGCTATGCCTCCGCCACGATCTTCAGCTGTATCCTCAACTCCATCCAACACTCCTACCACAGCACCAAAGCAGCCCCTACGCCAGTTCTGAGGTCGGTGTCCATGCCTACATCCCCAATATCTGCTCTGCGAGTCTCCTAGAATTTGGCAAGTCTTAACAACAAAATGCAGGTAGCTACTTCAAAGTTGTCCGAGATATCTAAAATTGTTGCAGTGGAGTCATCCACACATGAACCTCAGGTTTCTACTGACCTTGATGGGAAGCTGCAGAAGAGTTTAGTAAACCAGAATTTAATCATGGACACTATGGTACAATATGGATTAGTTATTGAGGACTTGACCAAAGAAGTGAAGAAGCTGAGAAAGTCCTAGGCCAGCAAGAAGTCAATTGATAAGCTTAGGAGGAGGTGACCCAACTTGCGACAACTGAGGATTTATAATTTGACATGCTGCTTGACCCAGACCAGTCTGCCCCAGATCCATCTACATCGGTTGCATCATCTGGCTAGTCTGATGAGCCATGCCTTGCTGCCGACACTGGTGATGCAGTGCGTGCGATGTTTTTTACTCGCGACAGTCCCAGATATGATGATAAGATACAGTTGGCTGAGCCAATGAGAGTTGATGCTGCTGGGTACACTGAGATGTCCAAGGATGCTTAGGGAGTGTCTTCGCCCTTTCTCTTTTCACTCTTATTTTGTCAAGCATTGGGTACAATGCTTACTTTTATTCAGGGGGTGTAGTTTTTTTGATGATTGGCACATTTGGATACATTTGGACTGTAATAATTGGATAATTTAGTTTCATTTATTATTTTAGGTTTATCTATCTTTAGTTATTTATTGCTTTCATTAGCTTCTTTAATTGTTTACTTTGATTTTTATTTTGTTAGTAGCTTTCATGTTTTTCGTAGTACTATAAATAATAAGCATTTAATTTTATTTATACCACGGTTCTTTTCAAAGGTAGTTTTGTGTGAACCGGGTGAGTCTTCCTGAGGATGGATGGTGTGACAACCTTTTTAAGGGAATGAGTCCATTTTTTTGTGTTTAGGTAATAATAATAGTAATAGTAATTAATAAAATTCCTAATCAAATCATTCTAAAAAAATGTTATTCATGATTCATTTGGCACCAACACACTTAACTACGTGCTTATGGTTTGAAACAAGGGTTTTGAAAAAGAATAGCTCTAGTTAGTGACTTTGAGACGCTTGAGCTGACTTTGATAATCATTGAGTGGTTTATTGGACCATAGTGATCTTTAGTTTGATTATGGTTGTTGTAGGCTCTCGACTATATCCTCTTTTACGGTCTAGTTGCATGAGGGGTGAGGTGAAATTTTGTTGCTAGCCCAAGTATCTGTGAAAATTATCTAGAACTTGCCCCGAATGTGCTTCAAGGCGAAATCCTAAGTTTGCTTGATTTTGGAGATGATTGTAGGCTTTACTTGGTCCGTTTGAGATTTATATTGCCAACCAATGTTGTTATCCCTAGTCAATCACCTTTGAGCCTTTAGCCTTTTTTCGTTTGGTAACTATGTTATAAGTTTTTACCCACTTTGTCGTAAACCTATCTCGGCACCCGCTCCTTTTTTTAAACTCTTATGAAATAAGTTGCTTAAGGCATAAGTTTGGGGGGGGGGGGTAGTTTAGTAATTTGAAAGAGGTATCAAGGAATCAAAAAGGGGAAATAAATGATCTCTATGAAAAGAGAAGGCAAGAAAAGAAAAAGAACAAAAAGAAAATGCCAAAAAGAGAATAAAAAGGAGGGTTGATGAAATAAGAAAAAAACAACTATCTCTAGTATGAGCATCAAGGGAGAAAAAGAATGAAATGAACAAGAAAGAGTAATGTCAAGTCTCTCTAGCCTCCAAGAAAAAGAAAATGCCTCTAAGAGTTGGTAAATATGAGCCAAGAAATAAAAATGTGCAGTGCTTAAGGAAGGGTATAACCATTTACCCATATGGTATCCTACCCCAATCCAAAAGCCTTCATTACAACCCGAAAGAAGTCCTACTTGATATTGAACCGAGTAAGCTTACATTAGTGGTGATCTACATGAGGGGCAAGCCTATGGTACTTAAAGCATTACATGTGATATTCTTTTGTGAGGGTGGACGTTCTGTTACTTAATACGATATATTTTGATATGATTTTTGGGTGATTTTGGCCACGACCTATGGTTGAGGTACTCTACTAGCATGGGGAGTTCGTTGCGTGTTGTAGTTTTGATCTACGGGATTGAGTTAGTGAAAGGTTTTCGGTTGGTATGGTATCTATTCTACATGTGTTCAGAGTTAAGGATGGGATTCGCGTGTCTTTAGATGGATCGGTATGTCTGAACCAGGCTATGTGCAGCGGTGCTGTTATGTTAGGAAGAGATCCGTAGTGATTAGTTGGTATGTTTTGTTTCTCCCTTGTGGAATGGATTCATAGTATGGTATCGTTGGGGAGTTTTACCTGTTGGACTTGTTTGATAGTTCTCTCATGTGTTTCTCTTTCCATATTCAGTCATATTCGAGTTGTACTTGTGGGGTTCGGATTGCGATGTATATACCAGGTGTTGTTTGGTGTGGCATGTTGTCCGAGTGAGTGGTTATGAGATTTAACATATCTCTTACATCTATATCAGTGTTATGAAGGTTTGGAACAAGTTTTATTTAATATAGGGAAATTTACCAGTACCGGATTTGATAGTGGGCAGCTATTGTGGTCAAAGTTGTTTCTATGTGAATATGGGTGATGTGTTACGTCTTGTTGTTATACCTTGTGGATGTATGCATGAGCCGTTGCAGCTGGTTGAGGTTGATACAATCTGTTTATATGAGCATTAGATCTTTAGGGGATACTTGGATGAGGAAATTTGGTTCTTAGGCTTATTGGTTAAGGTTGAAGGAATAATCTTCAGTTAAGATGGTGTTTCCAGGTTACATAGATTGGCGTGATGTGGGATCACCCGTATGTATGTGCATGGTAAGTTTATGTAGCGATTTGGTGGCTTTGGAATGACTCTTTCGAGGACGAACGTTTGTTTAAGAGGGGGAGAATGTAACGATAGGACCCATCGTTTTGAGCTTTGGCATTCCGTTTGGTGGTTTGAGGTCTTGAGTAGCTTCATATTAGGTATTATGACTTGCATGTTTGGTCGGTTCCAATTTTCGAACGATTTGGGATTGATTTGGAGGAATGATTCTCATTTTAGAAACTTTGAGTTGGAAGAGTTGACCATGTTTGACTTTTGCATATTTTATCATGCATCAGAGTTTTGATGGTTTTGTTAGGCCCGGATGGTGATTTTGGACTACGGTGTATGCCCGGAGTTGGAGTCGGAGGTCCTTAGGTTGATTTTGGCACTTATTCGCAAAAGTTGACAATTTGTAGGTTTAGAATTTTTTTAAGTTTGACCATGGTTTGACTTTGTGGCGATCGGGTTCGGATTTTGGTTTCGGGGCTTGGAATGGGTCATTTTTGTCATTTGTGACTTGTTTACAAAATTTGGTGTCATTATGAGTTGGTTTGATAAGAATCAGACGCGTGATTGTGTTTCTAGCAATCCTTGAATTTCATTGTGATTTTCATGCCTTTTGGTATCCGATTCGTGGTTACAGATATTATCATGGTATTTTTATCTCACGAGCGAGTTAGTATGATATTTTTAGACTTGTGTGGATGTTTGGTATGGAGCCCTGGGGGCTCAGGTGAGTTTGAGATGGGTTTCAAATTATTTTTGTTGAGTTTGAGTGTGTTGGTTTCATCGCACTTGCAATAAGGAGGTCGCAAATGCGACCATCCCTTTTGCAATCGAAAATGCAAAGAGGCCTGGGCTAGGGGAAGGTCGCTTTTCTAACCGACTGGTCGCTTTTGCGAAAGGCCAGAGTTCACATTTGCGATAGTTTTTATCGCTTTTGGGATTTGTTCAGGGTTGTCGAAGCTTCGCTATTGCGAAGGCTTTTCCGCTTTTGCGAGGGTTCGCATTTGCGAACCCTGAAACGCAAATGTGACACCTGCAATTGTTTATATGTTGTGTATTTCATGACTTAGTCTTATTTTATCATATTTTAAAACCCTAGACTCAGTAGGAGGTGATTTTGAGGAGGGATTTTCGCATACAACTATTGTGTAATTATTTTAAATTCATTTATTATTACATAACATGGTTGTTTATGAGATTTATCATCTAAATCATGAGATTTGAAGAGAAATTTTGGGGGATTTTGTCTATGTTTTGAAAAATAAAAATTTGATATTTCAGAGTCGAATTGGACTCGGTTTGACAATCAAACACATATTTGGAATCGTGGGGCTATGGATAGTTAAGATCTACCTGTCGATTTGGGTTTTAACTGGGCGGGCACGGGGTTGAATTTTGTTGACTTTTGGGGAATTGTGTAAGGATCATAAATTTATTTATTGAAATTGGTTTCTCTTGCATTAGTTGATGTTATTAAGTCGATTTTGTTCAGATTTGAGCCGAGCGGAGATAAATTTTAGAGGAAAGGCATTTCTAGAGTATTGATTGAGGGCTTTTGAGGTAAGTATCTTGCCTAACCTTATGTGGGGGAACTTTCCTATAGGATTTGGTTTAATTTCATTACATGAACTATGTGAAAGCCGTGTACACGAGGTGACGAGTATATACACGGGCTTATATGTGGTATTGACCGGTTTATGCTCTTAGGCTATTACCATGCTCTTGATTGAAGTTGTTGTTACATGGAATGTCTTTTATTGTTGATTATTTTCCATTTCATTTTGTTGTTGTTGAAATTCTTGTATACTTCGTTGTTGAACCTTGGGCTATGTTTTATTATGATATTGGCATTGTTGTTTTGGCATGTGGTGGCATTGGATACGTGTGGTGCGAGTTGATAGTTGTGTTTTGAATTTGGCATATGTGGACTTGTGGAGTGGATTGTCGGAGTGTTTGCACGAGGTTCTACCGTGCTATTATTATTGTTATATTGTACATGCGGCGAGACAAGTCGGGCTATATTGTCACGACCTAAACCGATGGGCCGCGACGGGTACCCGGTACCTTACTCAACCGAGTACCAACATAACGTACCATTTTATGTCATACTATTATAGATAACTGAGCCGGAAGGCTTCCGTGATATAAGTAGAATGCCACATGTAATACTAACTTATGCATAAGATATACGTGCCTATAAGACCAAAATAACCACTCGTACACTAACCATAGGCCGACAAGGCCATACAATCATTTACATACGTGACATCTGTCTACAAACCTCTAAGGATACATAATTTTCATAAAGGTCGAGATAGAGTCCCGCCATACCAAACAATACACGTCTAAATCATACTAACCAAACAAGCAACTCTGAAGCAAATGGAGCGCACCAACATCTTCCGCTAAGCTGATAGCCTACTTGGAGGGCTCTCGACCTGTCTATCGGGACCTGCGGGAATGAAACACAGCGTCCCCAGGCAAAAGGGACATCAGTACAAATAATGTACCGAGTATGTAAGGAATAAAAATTAGTAAATAATAGACATGAGAGAAACATGGAGTAAAAGACTCGACATGTACGTTTGCATAGCTCTGTGAATCATTTCATTTTTATTATGTCATGCATATGCGTATAAATGTCATACCATGCATAGGTATATACGTTCATAATATCATCAAGCTTTTGAGGGCATCCCATCATATCATTTCGGCTACTGTTGGCAAATCATCAACGTATACCAGCTGATCAGGTGGTGGTGCGTATATAACGCCGTAACCTTTTTTCTAATATCCCATATAAATATAATATACATATATACGCGTATATAACGCCATCTAGTCATGGGTCAATGTACATGTATAAATGAATAAAATATATAAGAAATACGTTAATAAGATTTTCTCGGAATGCCATAAAAATCAATATGCCTTTCGAATAAACTTTATCAAATACGTATTTTTCCGAGACCCATGAACAGGAGATATAATAATAATTCACATGGAGAATCAAGAATATAGATACCCTTAGTATTTATATGAATATATTCATTTATGAAAGTTGCATATTTTTCTCGTTTCATTTGTATTATTTAGATCATGCCAAAAAGAAAGAAGGTATGGCCTTAACATACCTGGAGTAAGAAAAATACGTATGAATTTCCAAATCCCCTCACCTTCGTCCTTGGCTTTGCCTTTCTGTATAATTACCTTACCAAGTGAAGTTTGGTATTAATTCAAGATAAGTGAGTATCATTCTTGGCTTAGCATTCCATATGTCTCAATTACCAAATGGAGTTTGGTATTAATTCAAGAGGAGTGAGCATCATTCTTGGCTTTTGCATTCCATATGTCTCCATTACCAAATGGAGTTTGGGATTACTTTAAGAGGAGTGACCGTATGTCTCCATTACCAAATGGAGTTTGGTATTAATTCAAGAGGAATGAGCATCATTCTTGGCTTTTGCATTCCATATGTCTCCATTACCAAATGGAGTTTGGGATTACTTTAAGAGGAGTGTGATAAGTGTAGGGATAAGCCCTTTCTATGTGTTTGCAAGGAGTGTCTTAGAATATTCCATGTGTCCTCTTAATTGATTGTCCAAATCTAAGTCATTATCAAGTCCTCCACTTGCTGCCACGTTTTTGCTTTAGTATTTATCCAAAGACTTCAATTAATCTACCACTAATTATTAATTAACTAGGTAATGTCCCATTATCCAAAAATTAACTAATTACCCATATAATTAAGAATTATTTTTACTTATTTAAAATACTACTCACTTCTCACATACCCTATACACCTTATTATCATAGTCATGTAGTATCTTGTATGGCACTAGTCCATAAATACCGAGTATTTTAGCTCGGGCCATATTTTATCCCAAATTGCCAAACTTCGACGAAATTTATTTTCTTTGATTTTCTTACCCTCTCACCTTCACGAATTTACGTATCACTTGTTTGAAATAACATAATACTTATAATCCCAAGATAATCTCATTCCCGAACTTATGTTGCTTAACTTACAACGAAACTTTAATGTACGAAAAATGCGGGATGTAACATCTCATTTACGAGCTTATATCAATTTACTTATGGCGTACTTCCACGTACGAAAACATGGGGTGTAACATTATTCCCCCCTTTGGAACATTCGTCCTCGAATGTTGACTGATGCACTTATCATTTTCATAACTTATGGCTCTTATGAATACTTTAGTACTCTCGTTGTCATCTTAGGCAATTGTTCTGTGAATAAATCCAAAGGCCAAGTCATTACCCCCTTTAGGCCTCTTTTCCACACCATGACTTGTGATCGAAATCCTTCCAATCTCGTAATTGTTGCTATCTTTTATCATGCAGCCTCTACGATACTGACCTTGTTAGTGTGCCTATGCGACTCTTCTTTCCTTTTTCCTCCATCTTTTAGCCAATCTCTAGGCCTTACTTTGTAAACATATACAGAGCTTAATAAGATGTCTCTCTGGGCATCTATAGGTATACTGAAGTTCTTCGCTCGGTACTTTGTAGAACTTGCGAATATTACTATATCTTATTTCATAGACCTGGTTATCCATTCGTATGACTTTACTGCATTTACGTAGGTCATACTATACCATAACTCTTACTATGATTTATTGTTACTGAGGTCTGCAACCACCTCCAGGTTACTCTCGTAGCTTATCCTTAAGACTGATGGCCTAATCGCATCTCATATTTTGTTACTTTTATCCATCCATTGTTGATTCATCTCAATATTGATCTATAGTCTACTACTGATAACTTGAAACTTCTTACGTAATCACTAGGTCTGATGTCTCATTGGAGAACCTCTGAAGTGATTAGACCGATCCACCAAGGGGAGATACCATGCTTCCATAATCGTATTCTATAGCATCCCAATGTGATTTACCTTACATGGGTATTTTAATCCCATACCATTCATGAAATCCTCTTTGATTCATTACTCAATCGAAGGCCAAACGTCATCCTTTATCTATCGCAATCACACCTTTATTTCATTACCAGGGCAGCATTCCATTTCTTCTAAATGCTACTAGTCTTAGACTCCTTTGAGTTTATTTAAGTCGTCAGCTCTTATTGTTTTCATGGGATTAATCCTTAGGACTTATCCCCGTCACCTTCTCACTCACCCTTTCTTATCCTTATTCCTGACTTCTAGAACTTTGTCACCTTACCATACAATAGCTTGCGACCAACACATATCTATTTATTTTACTCGCGACCTTTTAACTTGCTTGCATCATAGATTTTCTTATGTCATTCTGGAATATCGAGCGAGACATCATACCATCTCTAGCTCTTTTTTTATTATTATTTTTAGAAACCATAGGTTGGAAGATATGCCACTAATGACGCCGCTATCATTCTTGGATACTGAATCCCAGTACTTCTTGTCTTTTGTCCGAAGTATGGACAATTCACAACCTTCTGCATTTGTTGTTCACCTTTACCTTACTTGCCTTAAAAATATTACATCACATCTTCTATCTTTTTCATGACCTCCCTTCCCCATAGGTATGATTCACATCCACAACTTGAAGCTCTATTATAATACTTGCACCTCCTTACACAATCCGGTGAGAGCTTCATACTGACTTCTTATGAGGTTAGTACCCTTCTAACTGGCTTTATCGTGGGGTCATTATAGAATATGGTTGTTGTACTCTCTTGTACCTCTAATATTAAGAGTGATTCTTCAATGTTCTTAATACGATTTCTATAATTGTCTGGGGCAAATAATCATACTCATGATTCACTTGGACTTAGGAGCGTGACCGGAATTTTATTTGGAAGTCCGTAGTAGAATTAGGCTTGAAATGCCGAAAATTAAATTTTTAGAAAGTTTGACCGAGGGGTTGACTTTTTGATATCGGGGTCGAAATCTGATTCTGAAAATTTTCATAACTCATTTATGTCATTTATGACTTATGTGCAAAATTTGAGGTCAATCGAAATTGATTTGATATGTTTCAGCGCAAAATATAGAAGTTGGAAAATTTGAAAACTCATAATTCGATTCGATGCGCGATTCGTAATTTCGGCGTTGTTTGGCATGATTTGAAGCCTCAACTAAGTTCATATTGTATTTTGGTACATGTTGGTATATTTGGTTAAGGTCCCGAGGGCCTCGGGTGGATTTTGGAAGGTTAACGGAATGGATTTCGGACAAAAAGGAACTGCTGGAATTTTTCTGCTGCAGAAGCTGTTTTTGGACAGCAACCGGTGCAATCGCAGAGCTGACTTTGGAAGCTTATATCTCGAACTCTATAAGGAATCTGAACATTTTCAAAACATGAAAGTTGTAGCCCTTTGATTCTAGTTTCCAGAATGATAAACCATTTATCATTTAGACATTTATACAAAATGTTATTGATTGACTGAAGCTGCTACTGCAGATTTTTGCTACAGCACTGTGCATCGCCAGAAATTTCTGCTGCACAGGGCTGACTTTGGGAGCTTATATCTCGCAATCTATAAGGAGTTGGGCGATGAGCAAAACATGAAAGTTGTAGTACTTTGTATCTAGTTTGCAGAACGTTAAACCGTTTGGCAGTTGGGGTTGAGTACAAGAAGTTATGATTGATACACTACAGGCTGTCGAGGAATAGTTTGATGTTTTCAACATAAGCATGTAATGATCCAAAAGTTCATTTTTAGTCCTAGAGATCAAAATTCGATTTCGAGACTTTCGTCATTTTGATAATGAATTATATGAGTGATCTGGAAAGTTTGGTCTAATTTCATCAAGTCGCGATTGAGTTTTAAGCGCGAAATATGAGTTAATTGTTTAATGAGCGAAATTGGTATCACATTGAGCAAATGAGCTCCGAATTGAGTTTCGATTGAACGAATGGGTTCGTAGTTTTATTTGTGAGTCATAGGAACAAGAATCGTCGAATTTCGAGTTCGTATGATGGAGTTAGAGCCTTTTTAGTAAAATAAAATTATTGGTGTAAATAGTTCTGGTGTGCACCTTTAGCGACCAGATGTGACACTTTTAGCGACGGGATTGGACTTTTAGTGACCAGAATAGTGTTTTTTGGGCAGAAACTTAAGGACCAAAAATGGTCATTTCCTTCATTTCGTTTTGGAGTTTTGGAGCACGGTTTTTGGGCGATTTTGAGGATTTCTTCAAGACTTCAACCTAGGTAAGTGTCCTATATCCAAATGTGATTATATTTCATAAATCCATGGTCATATTCATCATTTATTTCGGATTTAAATGGAAGAAATCATGATTTTTGCAAAATCTTCCAAAAACAAAATTTAAGATTTGGAGGTCGAGTTGTTATCGGATTTTGGTAAAATTGGTATGGGTGGACTCATAATTGAATGGATTGTCGGATTTTATAAGTTTCGCCGGATTCCGAGATGTGGGCCCCACGGGCAAATTTTGAGCTAATTTCGGATTTTTATGAAAATATAATATTTTCTTATGAAAGTGATTACTATAATTTTTGTTGACTATATCGAATTAATTATGACTAGATACGAGTCGATCGGAGTCGGAAATTCAAGGAAAAAGCATAATACTTGGTTAAATACGAGCAAGTCGAGGTAAGTGACTTGTCTAACCTTGTGTGGGGGAAATTTCCCCTAGAATTGGTATTGATGTGATTATTGAAATGTGTTGAAAGTCGTGTGCACGAGGTGACGAGTGTGTACACGGATTAAATTGTGAAAGATTATATGTTTAAATTGTGTAGATCAATGTTACGTATTTACTAAATTATTTTATCTTGTTATATTCTTCATTATTGATGTGAGATATATACTTCAAATTTGTTTGATCTTTTCTTACTAATTGTTTTACCTGTTTAGTTGAAACTTGGTTTCTTTTATTCAGTGCATTATTTGAAGGTTGATTTTCTTTAAATTAAATATTATTAATATGAAGTATTTGTCATTTTTAAACTTGATATTGAAGCAATGTAGTAAAGATTTTAAAATATTATTTTCCTAAATTATTTACTCCTGAATATTTTTATACTCATTGTGAGGGATCCGTGAGCTCTTTATTATGGAAGAATATTATTGATGAATATTTTTGACATGAGCTGTGAGCTTTTTATTGTGGAAAACTATTATTGATGATTTATTTTGGCATGAGCCGTGAGCTCTTTATTGTGGCAAACTATTATTGATGATTTATTTTGGCATGAGCCGTGAGCTCTTTATTGTGGAAAAATATTGTTGTTGAATTATTTTGGCAAGTTAAATTATTTGAGCACTTGAGGTGCAAATTGTGATATATTGTGATATTGATACGCATGCGGTGGTATAAGGTCTGGGTGTTGAAACGCATGCGGTGAGATAAGGGTGGCTTGATACGCGTGGCTAGTAGGGGAACTACTAGAAGTAATGCGGTGTGATAAGGGTGGCTAAAACGCGGGATGCTATTTCGGAAAAAAATGTTTTCTTTAAATAAATTGTGAAGGCTCCCGCGGTGATATAAGGAAATGAGATATTGTAAATTTATTTATGATTTGGGACTATGAGGCGGTACCTCGGGAGTGCCCTTGTTGATATTGATTTATGGCCGTAGTTGCCTTTGATTATTATTGTGATTTTCATAAAGTTGAAGGAAATTCTGTTTTGATTTCCACAAGAAATTATTTGCAATTATTTGGTGTCATTAAATGTGACATACTATTTGATTCATTTTCAATGTCATTTTATTTTACTACATTAATAAACATTTTACCATGCCATTATTATATTCCAGTAGGGCCTCACCTGACCTCGTCACTACTCTACCGAGGTTAGGCTTGGCACTTACTAGGTACCGCTGTGGTGTACTCATACTATGCTTCTGCACATCTTTTTGTGCAGATCCAGGTACATTTTACCAGCCTAGACGTCATTGAGTTACCTGCGCACAGAGACTTCGAGGTATATCTGCCAGCGTCCGCAGACTCCGGAGTCCCCTTCTATCATTTTATGTTGCTTCCTTATATTTTATCTAGACCTTGACATATAGAGACATTAAGAATAAATTCTTAGAAGCTTGTGACTTATTTCTACCGGATTTTGGGAGTTCAAATTGTTTGAATTGTAGTTTATTTATTTTAGATATTTATTATTATTCCGCATTGATAGGCTTACCTAGTCTTAGAGACTAGGTGCCATCACGACATCCTACGGAGGGAATTTGGGGTCGTGACAATGACCTGGACCCAATTCCTTATTTTAACTCATACCGGAGTCTTTTACGACTGATCATTCATTTCAGTTTTCTTCAAATGTAAGCAATTGATTTTCCTGGTCTTTTACCCCCTTTTTGCGTGCATACCTAGCTTATCTGAGTTCTCACGACTCATATGGTCTCGAATATTAGTTTTGGTTTTACTCCCCGCTCATTAGCCATGGTAGGTGTCACTTTCTTTTGTAGTGCATAGAATTTTGTAGTGGGACTATTATTACAAAACCATTTCCTCTTTAGGTCACTGTGCTTTGGTTAAAGCCTTCTTCCTTATTTCCTCAGCTAGTCTTTCATTGTAGTACTTAGGGAAGACCTTCTGACTCTTGTAAAGCTGCGAGCTTATTACATCGCATACCAGATGGAATTCTTGATGTTCGTACTCACCTATAATTATCCATAGTTCTTATCTCCACGCCTTTGTGCTTGTAGTATTGCTTCTGAACTGATATTTTGACTGTCTTCCCAATGGAACTCTCTTTTATTTCCATAACATTCATACGATACCATTAACTACCCCAACTCCTATCTGAATATTTCTCAAGGGTCACGATGTCATATTTGCGAGACTAAATTCCTCATGTTGGGGTTCACTTTGTTTATCTTGCACGATCTATTGATTTGTACGTATTCTATTATCTAGCCATAACTACGCACTTCCTGAATCAACTACTAACTACTCGTTGGCCCATTCTCATATCAATATTCCGCGTAATCTTTCTTGGGTTATTTCCTTTGTCTTAACTTACCTCTCGCACTTGCTCCTTATTAATCAACGACATCTCGGGCAGGAACCCTTACTTTCTTTCCTTGATGTCGTGTTTGGATAATGATCTGGTATCGTAGCATATTTGTAGGCTTTGAATAAGTGCAATCTCATCCCTTTTTCATTTTATCGCATTCTTCTTTTACCATTCCATAATTACTAGAACCACTTAATTCCGACTTAATGCCACATCACTCCATATTATTCCCTTTAGGGAAGTATTAATATTTAGCGCTATGACGATCAACCTATAGATGCTTTACCTCTTGATCATTGGCGTCTTCTCACACTATCGATGACCCTTACTCGCCTTACAGCAATCCTTCTATAACAAGGATAAGGAAATTCCTTACTTATGCGGGTGGCACTTAAGTGTAACTGGCACACATAGTCCCTTAAGCTTAACTTTGCTCACATTGTTTGCTTTAGGGAAGTGTCTTCCTGAATAACCATTCTCTGAATTTCTCATGAATCTTCTTCTGTTGTCCATTCTATTATCGCTAGAACGAAATCTGAAACTCTCATGATGCCGACTATTATCCAATCATTCATTCCCTAATTCATGTTTAGTTTATCTTGTTCACCAGTCCATACTGATTTTTATTACTCTGGGATCTAACTTTTCCTTCTGGTAGTCGCGTTAGAGTCATGAACTTATTTCTCGAAATGAGGATATGACTTTATGGCCTATACTTTTTTTGTCTCAAGGCCTGTCACTTCTCGTCTTTTCCTTCACTTGACTATAGACTCTGTAATATTGTCATCTTTTGACCTACTGTTGTCATCCATGTATCACATCTTACTCATAATGCTTCCTTAGCTCTCTTCTTATTTCTTGCTAACATTTCTATCTATCACTTTATCTGAAAACTTCAACAAGATATTCTTTTTCTTTTAGCTCCCTTTTTCTCCATCCACTGGCGCTTCGGGTTGTCTAGCATTATCTCTCTACTAAGGATGGGAGCCATACTAAGATAATATTTATCCCTTCTAGGCTTTCAGTGCCCATCTTTGTGGTACTCATATCTAGCTGTACTATTTTAGAGTGCACCATCTAGGTGTCTCACAAGGAGATCTATTAGCACATTTGTAATATCCTTCAGAAAGGTAAACTAACGCAAACAATTCATCCACTATTTTGGGTCACTCTAACCCCAGCCGGATCCTGATATCTCGTCCTTCTCTTGAACCATATTTGTTAGCTCCCATAGGGCATAACTAAGATCAACGTTGCCAATTGTACATACCTCTGTTACTGTTGAATGTAACTCAAAAAGCTTATATTCCTCTGCCTGAATTGTAAATACTGTTAATCTTCATTAACTGGGCGCCTCGTACCCTTCTTCATCTTGCTTCTTTTGCTTGTTGAAACTTGTATTTATCTTCTGAATCTCTCATTGTCATTCATCATAAGGGTGGATAGGTACTCTTGCCTCAAGGCTCCTTATCAAGAGGCTTACACATCTTAGTACACACATGATCTACTGAAGACCTTATATTTACTTATCATAAGCATCATGAGAAATCCAGTACCTCTAGCTCAACTCTTCCATAGCTATATCTCTTACCAATCGTCTTTCTGGATGTAGGCATCGCCGTATTATGAATAAGATAGAGTTTCAGAAATTGAGTTCTTAAAAGTGAGCTCTACCACACGATATAGAGTAAGAAGAAAGAATGACAGTCCTAAATGCCCTATAGCCTCCTGCTTATGAGTGTGGTGCACGACACACCCATAAACAAGACTTTACTAGACACGACTTGTAGACTCCCTAGGACAGAACTACTATGATACCACTTTTGTCACGACCCAAATCGATGGGACGCGATGGGCACCCGGTACCTTACTCAACCGAGTACCAACATAACATACCTTTTCATGTCATATTATCATAGATAACTGAGCTGGAAGGCTTCCGTGATATAAGTAGAATACTGCATGTAATACCAACTTATACATAAGACATACAGGCCTATAAGACCAAAATAACCACTCGTACACTGAACATAGGCTGACAAGGCCATACAACCGTTTACGTACATGACATCTGTCTACAAGCCTCTAAGGATACATAATTTTCATAAAGGTCGGGACAGAGTCCCGCCATACCAAACAATACACGCCTAAATCATACTAACCAAACAAGAAACTCCGAAGCAAATGGAGCGCACCAACATCTTTCGCTGAGCTGATAGCCTACTTGGAGGACTCTCGACCTGTCTATCGGAACCTACGAGCATGAAACGCAGCATCCCCAGGCAAAAGGGACGTCAAAACAAATAATGTACCGAGTATGTAAGGAATGAAAATCAGTAAATAATAGACATGAGAGAAACATGGAGTAAAAGACTCGACATGTACGTTTGCATAGCTCTGTGAATCATTTCATTTTTATAATGTCATGCATATGTGTATAAATATCATACCATGCATAGGTATATGCGTTCATAACATAATCAAGCCTCTGAGGGCATCCCATCATATCATTCCGGCCACTGTGGGCAAATCATCAACGTATACCAGCTGATCAGGTGGTGGTGCGTATATAACGCTGTAACCTTTTTCTCATATCCCATATAAATATAATATACATATATACGTATATATAACGCCATCTGGTCATGGGTCAATGTACATGTATAAATGCATAAGAAATACGTTAATAAGAGTTTCTCGGAATGACATAAAAATCAATATGCCTTTCGGATAAACTTTATCAAATAGGTATTTTTTCGAGACCCATAAATAGGAGATATAATAATAATTCACATAGGTAATCAAGAATATAGACACCCATAGTATTTCTATGAATATAATCATTTATAAAAATTGCGTATTTTTCTCGTTTCATTTGTATTATTTGGATCATTCCAAAAAGAAAGAAGGGATGGCCTTAACATACCTGGAGTAGGAAAAATACGTATGAATTTCCAAATCCCCTCACCTTCGTTCGTGGCTTTGCCTTTCTGTATAATTTCCTTACCAAGTGAAGTTTGGTATTAATTCAAGAGAAGTGAGTATCATTCTTGGCTTAGCATTCCATATGTCTCAATTACCAAATGGAGTTTGGTATTAATTCAAGAGGATTGAGCATCATTCTTGGCTTTTGCATTCCATATGTCTCCATTACCAAATGGAGTTTGGTATTACTTCAAGAGGAGTGACCGTATGTCTCCATTACCAAATGGAGTTTGGTATTACTTCAAGAGGAGTGACCGTATGTCTCCATTACCAAATGGAGTTTGGTATTACTTCAAGAGGAGTGACCGTATGTCTCCATTACCAAATGGAGTTTGGTATTAATTCAAGAGGAATGAGCATCATTCTTGCCTTTTGCATTCCATATGTCTCCATTACCAAATGAAGTTTGGTATTATTTCAAGAGGAGTGTGATAAGTGTAGTGATAAGCTCTTTCTATGTGTTTGCAAGGAGTGTCTTAGAATATTCCATGTGTCCTCTTAATTGATTGTCCAAATCCAAGTCATTATTAAGTCTTCCCCTTGCTTCCACGTTTTTGCTTTAGTATTTATCCAAAGACTTCAATTAATCCACCACTAATTATTAATTAACTAGGTAATGTCCCATTACCCAATAATTAACTAATTATTCACATAATTTAGAATTATTTCCACTTACTTAAAATACTACTCACTTCTCACATGCTTTATATACCTTACTATCATGGTCATGTGTTACCTTGTATGGTGTCCCATTACCCAATAATTAACCAATTATTCACATAATTGAGAATTATTTCCACTTACTTAAAATACTACTCACTTCTCACATGCCTGATACACCTTACTATCATGGTCATGTGATACCTTGTATGGTACTAGTCCATAAATACCGAGTATTTTAGCTCGGGCCGTATTTTATCCCAAATTGACAAACTTCGATGAAATTTATTTTCTTTGATTTGCTTACCCTCTCACCTTCACGAATTTACTTTTCACTTGTTTGAAATAACATAATACTTACAATCCCAAGATAATCTAATTCCCGAACTTATGTTGCTTAACATACGACGAAACTTTAACGTACGAAAAATGCGGGATGTAACATCTCATTTCCGAGCTTATATCAATTTACTTATGGCGTACTTCCACGTACGAAAATATAAGGTGTAACACACACACACACACACAGATATATATATATATAGCTTGCGCATAAAGACACGGTGGAATAATTATTTATGCGTGTGTGGTGAGACAAAGTGGGTATTTACTTTATTATTGCGCGGCGAGACAATGGGGCTATGTGGGAACGATGTGTGATGGAACGCGGGCATATTGTTGATGATATTCATGCGGTGGTATGATTTCCTTATGTGTATCATGCATATCACGAGATTTGTTGTGTTGTTTCTAATGTGCTACTCAGTGTCCCTGATATTACTTGTTGATTTGAGTTGTGATAGTATAATTGCACATGCATACATCGTAACATGTCACTTATACCAGTTCAGGAGTATGAAACTTGATGTCCATTGATCAGTACATGTATTCTTGTATATCTGCTTTATTTGCAATATGGTTGGGTTGTTAGCCTATGACCATGTCGGACGGTTTATGATATTGAACATGTGACCACACCTGGCGGATTGTGACTTAGAGCCTGTAGCTACGCGGGGCAGTTTAATTTGGGATACTGAGCCTGTGATTGTGCCGAGCGGATTGTGATTATTGATCCTATGATCACGTCGGATGAAGTGTGTTATTGGCACGTGAGTTGTCCGTACGGTTGGGATTGATAATGTGGGCACGAGGTGCCATGTGTATAAGATTTGTGATTTGGGGACTCGTAATTTGTAATTATGAGGTGTGGCAACTCAAGGTGATCTTGTTGTAAATTTTGCGTTGGAACGGTTTGAAGATTAGAACTGTCGTTATTTTCCCTTAATTGCTTTCACTTGTATTTTATCGGTGCTTGATTATTTTGTTGTTTATCCCATGATTACCCTCCGTTGTCATTCCTTTACCTTATTTTTTTGTTGTTAGCTTTATATTGATATTCAGGTTATTGACTAGGGAGTGTCTTGACTTGAACCTCGTCACTACTCCATCGAGGTTAGTCTTGATACTTATTGGGTATGGCTATGGTATACTTATACTACACTTCTGCACATTTTTGTGCAGATCCAGGTATCTCAGAGCGAGTTGAGCGTTAGGTAGTTGTTTGAAATTTGCTGCGGAGATTTCAAGATATACATGCATGCTCGCTCACAGGCCTCGTAGTCACCTTCCATCGTTCTTTGCTATTGTTTACTTTATTCTCAAACAGTGTTGTATTTAGTGATCTCCAGCATATTTTCAGTAGAGCTTATGACTTCGTACTACCGGTTTTGGGAAAATGTGTAACTATTGTTCATTTTTTGCTATGTGTGGCATTTACTAGTTTATATTTAATGGTTTAAATTTGTTAAAAACTCAGCATGTGTTAGGCTTACCTAGTCCTAGGTGTCATCACGATCGTTAATGTGAGATTTTGGGTCGTGACAACATGTTCCTTGAGAATATTACTATATTAAACTTAAAAATGATCTTTCTTTATACATATGTTGATTTTGAAGAAAAAGACGTCTGTCATGAGACTGATATGAACTTTAGATCCCTTAATTGCCTTATATAATGGTACAACGACAGTACGTATATACGTTAGGCAATAACATCATATATGCAAAAATTATATTGGCCAATGTACTTAAAATCAATGTGAATGTAATAACATGGATTTTAACATTTCAAAGATTTTAGCGTTGTGGACAATCATAAATCAATGGAAGCCTCAGATAATACTAAAACATCAAATTAGGAGCAAGATAAGTGTCAAGTAAATTTCCATTATTTTAGGTTGGGAGATCTTGGCACCGATATACCACTATGATTTTAGTACGGAGTCCGATCTCGGCCCGATCGGCTAGGCCGTCTTACCCGAAGACATCAACCACAATCTCATTCAATAACAGTGAGATGCCACCCTTATGCCCCGTATAACAATAACAGTGAAATGCTACCCTTATACTACGCATAACAACAACCCAATCACATAACAATTCACATGTACTATTGTCACAATAACACAACATAATCAACTCGTATCACAAGTGACCGTAGGCCACAACCTTTCCAAAGATTCAACGACGGCAATAAGTTCACAACAAATAGCCCACGGCTCAACACAACAAGTATAAAATCTCAATAACAACAACATAAACGGAAAAGTAACTCGTCAAGGAACCACACCTCTTTTAAACACCACTTCAAGTAAAATAGATTTATGCCTCTCGATAACTTTAATTCTAATTAATTGTTTAAGCATGCACTCATTAGTGAAAATATCTCCATGAGATGGCAACTTATCGATTAAAGAAATCACATAATGGTGAAAGTGGTAACAACTCCAAATAAAGAATATAAGAGCAAGTTCGTGAAGTAAAGAATGTGATAGGTAACGACAACTTCAAATAAGGCAGGTAATTGTTAACATGACGAATAAAGGATATAACATGTGCTAACAATTTCAATAAATACATAAAGGATGCCTAAGAGTTTAAACCGATAGGATTTCCATGTATAAATCGGAGTGTGTACTCGTCACCTCGCGTACACGACTTTCACATAACACAAATGGCACAAACGACTCAAATCCTATGGGGTAGTTCTCCCACACAAAGTTAGGCAAGACACTTACCTCAAAGAAGCTAGACAGATACTCTTAAATGACCTTCTCGTGTGAAACAACCTCAAGACGGCTCAAATCTTGCCAAAATAACTTCATAACATAAATAAAACTCATAGAAGTCAAATTACGGATGATAAAGCTTCGGTCTTTAATTAAAAGTAAAAGTCAACCCAAAAGGTCAACCTTGGGCTCGCACCTTGGAACCTGACAAAATTCACAAAATCCGAACACCCACTCTGATACGAGTCCAACCATACTAAGATTATCAAATTCCGATATCGAATGGCCCTTCAAATCTTCATTTTACATTTTTGAAAGATTTTTGTAAGGCCCTATAAAATTTCATAAAGGAATTTAAGGTTTCGTGGTGCCGGAGTAGGAATTTAAGGTTTCGTGGTGCCGGAGTAGGCTTACATGTCAAATTTCGCAAAGGATTATGTCAAATCCTCAAGCTCGCTGCGACTCGGACTTTTTGGGTTAAACAATGTACTGGGGAGTAAAGGAAAATTTTCGGTAGAAAATGTCATTTATGCGGCCCACTATGCGGTTTCATAATCAATCTGCGGACCGCGTAATGGCCGCACATTGAAGCAGATGTGGGGTAAGATTTGGCGGAAGTCTACGGTACGTTATGCGACCGCAGACCAGTTCTGTGGTACATTATGCGACCGCGGAACAGGTCTGCGGCCCTCATAATTACCGCAGACCCAGGCAGGCGACCCCCAGTTTTAGGCACCAATTGTGCGGCCGATATGCATACCGCATATCAATTCTGCTATCGCATATGCAACCGCAGATCTTGTTCCGGAGCTTCATTTTTGGGTTTTTATAATCTGACCCTACTTCGTTAAATAGACGCAATGGATCATTTTTGTGCTAAAACTTGATGTTTTAGAGAGAAGTGG
The DNA here is from genome assembly GCF_000390325.3 of Nicotiana tomentosiformis. Lineage (NCBI taxonomy): Eukaryota > Viridiplantae > Streptophyta > Magnoliopsida > Solanales > Solanaceae > Nicotiana > Nicotiana tomentosiformis. The sequence continues at coordinate 82,128,935 of NC_090822.1, read as the reverse complement.
GAGTGTTTTAGAGAGAGAGGAAACCCTAGGCTAATTTTTCATCAATCTTTGCTGAAGATTTGGGAAAATTCTCAAGGAAAGCTCAGAAGCTCTTCATCCTAGAGGTAAGATTCTACCCCCTAACCCTTCATTTCAAATTTTATCTAGAATTGGGTAATTAGTAAGATACTTTTTGGGTAGGAGAGTTGTCCATCTTGCATGCATGTGTTATCAAAGGGTGTAAGAAGATTGTTGAGCTAAGAATGATAGATAATGGGTTTGGGATGATGGAATCCACCATAGGAGGATCTTAAAACTTTAATGCACACCTAGTGTTTGATAAAATACTCAAATGAGCTAGAATCATGATCATCCTCTTAATTTTGATTCAATTTGTTACATTTTCAAAATAGATTGAAGTTGCTAAGATTTTCGGAATATTTTAGAGTTTAAGGAAGCTCAAGTGAGGCATGTTGGCTAAACTCTTCTCTTAGAATTGAATCCCACGATAGTCATGTAATTTATATAAGTCCTGAGTGGTCCATTATAAAATTGGCTATTCCGAGTAAGATTGTATTGAAAGATATATGCTCAATGAGTATCTCAAATGCTTTATTCATGTTATGTTATCAATTGAGGATATGTTCAAAATAGGGGTTGTGCATTAAAAATGTTACTTCAAGTCAAGTTCAAACGAAGGCTATTATGCCAAATTTTGTGAAGAATCTCTATGTGCCTTAGACTCTTAATTGCTCACATATGTACTACAAACCTTGATTTGAATTGTTGTTGAAGTTGTTGATGATGAAGATGTTAGAAAGTGAAAAAGTGAGCATGAAATACCAAATACGGACAATGTGCCAAGAATGATTTTATACTTGTGGCCACTAGTGCCAATGAAATGAAAATATGTGAGAGAAGTATGAAATGAGATGACTGATATAAAAAGGTTGAATATCTCGAATGAGACGGCCTAGACGATCGGGTCGTGATCGGATACCATGCCACACTCATGATGATGATTGTACTGGAAATTATAATTGAAATTGTGATTGTGGTTGATGTCTTTAATGAGATGGCCTAGTCGATCGGGTCGTGATCGGACACCGTGCTAAGAGTACGGTGGTATTGCTATTGTGAATATTGGAATCGTGAATGATGGCATATTAGTACTAGAGACCTCCCGATTTAAAATATGGAAATTTATTTGAACATTGTATTGATCCTAATTTGAGGCTTGATGTTGTTTGAAGTTTCCACTGATATTATAGTTATACTTGCTTATATTATTTATCATTCTATTGAGAGGGTGTTTTGTCATTCATACTAGTACTATTCCATATGTACTAATATCCCTTTTGCCGGGGGCGCTGCATCTTCAATGGATGCAGGTGGTTCCACAGCAGGAGACACTAATCAGTTATAGCGGTACACCCTCTTCCCAGTAGACTTGGTGTTACACCCCATGTTTTCGTACGTGTAAGTACACCATAAGTAAATTGATATAAGCTCGGAAATGAGATGTTACATCTGTACGTTAAAATTTCATCGTAAGTTAAGCGACAAAAGTTCGGGAATAAGATTATTTTGGTATTATAAGTATTACATTATTTTAAACAAGTGATAACTAGATTTGTGAAGGTTAGAGGGTAAGCAAATCGAAGAAGATGAGTTTCGTCGAAGTTTGGCAATTTGAGATAAAATACGGTCCAAGCTATAATACCCGGTATTTATAGACTAGATCCATACAAGGTACCACATGACCGTGATATCAATGCTTTATAAGGATTCTTTTTTCTTGCATATAATAATAGAATTAGTTTCTTGTGTTGTCACATAAATATATATATATATATATATATATATATATATATATTATACCATTGGGATGCGACTCTTCCCCAGACTCTGTGTAAACGCAAAATATTTCACGCATTGGACTGTCATTATACATAATTAATGTATATTTTTTATATATTAGGCTAACGAATATAACTATTTTAAACCGACTGATCAAATGTGTAACTTGCCCTACAAAATTTTCTACTCCCGAAGGATGTTGAACGCAAGATTTTTAAGAGAGTGGTGTTGCATGCCCTGACTTCAACTAATTAGGACCTGTTTGGCCATAGATTTTGCTAAAATAAACTTGGGTTTTATTTGGCAAACACATGTTTGGCCATAGATTTTGCCTACATTTTGGCCAAATCCCAAGTCTCGAATTCCAAATCCCAAAACTAGCACAATAGCTGGTTTTGGACTAAAATATTACTATTATATTTTCTAAAAATTGCTCCAAACTTTTGTATTTTATAAAAGAGCCCACCATTTATTATTTTATAACGATGTTGTTTCGTCTTCTCGGTCATCTGATAGTGTATCATGTAGTTCATTATAAAAATGATAATTTTGTATTAAATTTATTTATGTTCAGGACTATGGTTTGCGATAATATAATGAATGTTATTGATAATGGTACTGTTGGGTATTTGTAATAGTATTTAGAATTTATGGGTATAAGTCATGTTTCATGTTTTTCCAAACCAAACTTCACCCAAAACAGATGTCCAAACACATTTTCATCTTCAAACTAAACTTCACCCAAATCAAATTTTTCAAAATAAATTTGGGAATCTATGGCCAAACGCCAGCTAAGAAATTCGGATTTTGATTTTCTTTAGGATGTTGTTGCTGTTGAAATTGTCAAAAGTCCCACATCGGTGGATGACAATTTTCAATGGGAATTTCACTCTATAAAAGGAGGCCTAATGTTTAGGATTTATGTATACCTCTCATTTTCCTTTTATCTTCATAAGGCATTTGTATCTTCTCTCTTTAGTATTATTGCACTTGTAATTTTGGAGTGGAATAAAATATTGATTGTGTCCGAGGAAGTAGGCAAAATTGGCCGAACCTCGTAAATTCTGGTGTTCTTTTATTGTTGTCTTATTGTCTTGTTTATCATTTAGTGGTTGTCATAATTTTTGGTATAGTAGTTGTGACTCATTCACACTATATACATTTGGCTTCCGCAACAATTGGTATCAGAGCCAGGTACTGTCTAAGTATGCTCTGTGGTTGCAGCATAGTCTGATCTTCCACATCAGAAAAGATCTATCTTGGTAACTGAGTCAAGGTTATGTCTGAGTATGCTCTGTGGTTGCAGCTTAGTCTGATCTTCCACACCAGAAAGGAAATAATCTTGATTTGTGTCGTCATCTACTAAATAATATTTGTGTCAAAATGGGAGACAGTAAACAAGAAGAATCTACATCAAGTGTCAATAATACGTCATCGTTGGCATCTTCGCTTATGACAAGAATTGTGTCCAATGCGAAATTTGCGGTAGAAATTTTTTACGGGTCAGGACATTTTGGGATGTGGCAGGGCGAGGTTCTAGATGTTCTTTTTAAACAAGGGCTAGATCTTGCCATTGAAGAAAAGAAGCCAGATGTTATTGGAGAAGAAGATTGGAAAATTATCAATCGTGTTGCTTGCGGTACCATTCAATCCTACCTTGCTAGAGAGCAGAAATATCCATACACAAAGGAAACTTCTGTAAGTAAATTATGGAAAGCACTGGAGGATAAATTTTTGAAGAAAAACAGTCAAAATAAATTGTACATGAAGAAGAGACTGTTTCGCTTCACCTATGTTCCCGGTACCACAATGAATGAACATATCACCAGTTTCAATAAGTTGGTCACAGATTTGCAAAATATGGATGCAACTTTTGATGATGGTGACTTGGCCTTGATGTTGTTGGGGTCACTTCCTAATGAGTACGAGCACCTTGAAACTACTCTACTCCATGGAAATGACGAAATTTCTCTCAGAGAAGTTTGTTCGGCTTTGTACAGCTATGAACAAAGAAAGGGAGAAAAACATAAGGGCGGAGAAGGAGAAGCACTAATTGTGAGGGGTCGTCCTCAAAATCAAACGAGGGCTAAGAAGGGAAGATCCAAGTCGAGATCTAGACCCAGCAAAGATGAATGTGCCTTTTGTCGAGAAAAGGGGCACTGGAAGAAAGACTGTCCGAAGTTGAAGAATAAGGCCAGACATAACAATGGAAAGGCCATTATGGATTCAAATGTAGCTGATTGTGATGATTCAGACTTCTCATTAGTTACAACAGAGTTATCAACATCATCAGACATATGGTTGATGGACTCGGCTTGTAGCTATCATATGTGTCCCAACAAGGACTGGTTCGTGAATTTTCAAGAAGGAGAATATGGAGTCATCCACACAGCGGATAACAACCCTCTTACCTCATATGGCATTGGTTCAATAAGATTAAGGAGCCATGATGGAATGATCAGAACATTAACAGATGTTCGATATGTACCGGGTTTGAAGAAGAATCTCATCTCTGTGGGAGCTCTAGAATCAAAAGGGTTCAAAATCATTACAGAAAATGGAGTGATGAGAATATGCTCCGGTGCACTAGTGGTAATGAAGGCCAATCGGAAGAACAATAACATGTACTGCTATCGTGGTAGCATAGTTATTGGGACAGCAACAGTGACATCTAGTGATGACAAAGAGGCAGAAGTAACCAGGCTATGGCACATGCGCTTGGGACATGCTGGAGGGAAATCCTTGAAAGCTCTATCTAATCAAGGATTGTTAAAAGGCGTAAAGACTTGTAACTTGGAGTTTTGCGAGCATTGTGTCAAAGGAAAACATACAAGGGTTAAATTTGGTACAGCGATCCATAATACTAAAGGCATTTTGGATTATGTACACTCTGATGTTTGGGGTGCTTCCAAAACACCTTCATTGGGTGGGAAGCACTATTTTGTAACCTTTGTTGATGATTTTTCCCGAAGAGTGTGGGTGTATACAATGAAGAGGAAAGATGAAGTGTTGGGAATTTTTCTCAAATGGAAAACGATGGTGGAGAATCAAACAGGCAGGAGGATCAAGTGTATTCGCACAGACAATGGAGGTGAATACAAAAATGATCATTTCAATAAGGTCTGTGAAAATGATGGCATCGTCCGACACTTCACTGTCAGAAATACACCACAACAGAATGGAGTGGCAGAACGTATGAACCGGACTTTACTGGAGAAGGTACGGTGTATGTTGTCCAATGCTGGCTTGGGCAAAGAATTTTGGGCTGAGGCAATTACATATGCATGCCACCTCATTAATCGTCTACCATCTGCTGCTATTGATGGCAAGACACCATTTGAAAAATGGTATGGAAAACCTGCTGTAGATTATGACTCTTTGCACGTGTTTGGCTCAATTGCATACTATCATGTGAAAGAGTCAAAATTGGATCCGAGAGCAAAGAAGGCTATATTTATGGGGATTACTTCTGGAGTCAAAGGATACCGCTTATGGTGTCCAGAGACAAGGAATATTATATTCAGCAGAGATGTTACCTTTGATGAATCTGCCATAACAGATAAGGTGACAGTTGAAGATGTCAAACAAACTGGTGGTGCATCAAAGCAGGTGGAGTTTGAGGGAAAGTTTATTTTTCCTACACAAGAAGCAGAGGAGGAAACTCATGAAGATTACCCTCTGGAAGAAGAGCCAGTAGAAAGGGAGATTCCAACTCAGGAACCTCGACAACAACTTGAATCAATAGCAACTAGCAAGCCAAAAAGGACAATAACGAAACCTGTTCATCTCATAGAGACGGTTGCTTGTGCAACCTCAATTGTAGCTGATAGTGTTCCTACCACTTATAAAGACGCAATCCAAAGTTCAGAAGAAGATAAGTGGAGGATTGCCATGAATGATGAAATGCAGTCCCTTCATCAGAATCATACATGGAAATTGGCCAATCTCCCGAAGGGAAAGAAAGCAATTGGGTGCAAATGGGTATTTGCAAAGAAAGAAGGATTTCCTAACCAAGAAAATGTTCGCTACAAAGCAAGATTGGTGGCCAAAGGATATGCTCAAAAGGAGGGAATTGATTACAATGAAGTATTTTCTCCAGTTGTAAAATATTCCTCCATTAGAATTATGTTGGCTTTGGTAGCACAATTGGATTTGGAACTAGTTCAGATGGATGTAAAAACTGCGTTTTTACATGGAAACTTGGAGGAGGAAATCTACATGACTCAGCCAGAAGAATTCAAAGTTGCTGGAAAAGAAAATATGGTATGCAAACTTGAAAAATCGTTGTACGGATTGAAACAATCTTCTAGACAATGGTACAAGCGATTTGACGAGTTTATGTTGCGGCAAGGGTACAAGAGAAGCAAATACGATCATTGTGTGTATTTGCGCAAACTTAATGATGGTTCCTTTGTATATCTTCTCCTATATGTTGATGATATGTTGATAACTTCCAAGAATTCGGAAGAAATTGATAAGTTGAAGATTCAACTGAAGGAGGAGTTCGAGATGAAGGATCTGGGTGAGGCAAAGAAAATTCTTGGCATGGAGATAATAAGAGATAGACGTTCAAAGAAACTCTGTTTATCTCAGAAAGAATATTTGAATAGAGTACTACAGCGTTTTGGCATAGATAAGAAGACTAAGCCAATTAGTACGCCACTTGCTCCCCATTTTAAGCTAAGTACTACTATGTCGCCAAAGGATGAAACTGAACAGGAGTATATGTCAAGGGTACCATACGCAAATGCTGTTGGTAGCTTGATGTATGCAATGGTTTGTACGAGACCTGACATTTCACAAGCCGTTGGAGTTATTAGTAGATATATGCATAATCTAGGAAAGGAACATTGGCAAGCTGTGAAGTGGATTCTACGGTATATTCATAGTACTGTAGATGTTGGGTTAGTTTTTGAGCAGGAAGGCAATCGGTCTGTAGTTGGATATTGTGACTCAGATTTTGCGGGTGATCTGGACAAACGAAGGTCAACTACTGGTTATGTGTTTACTTTTGCAAAGGCACCAGTTAGTTGGAAGTCTACTTTGCAGTCAACAGTTGCTTTGTCTACAACAGAGGCAGAGTACATGGCTATTACAGAGGCTGTGAAGGAGGCAATTTGGCTTCAAGGGTTGCTAAAGGAGCTTGGTATTGAACACAAAAATATTACAATTTTTTGTGATAGTCAAAGTGCTATTCAATTAGCGAAGAACCAAGTTTATCATGCAAGGACGAAGCACATTGATGTTCGATATCATTTCGTACGAGAAATCATAGAAGAAGGTGGAGTTACGGTGAAGAAAATTCATACTACGGAGAACCCTGCTGATATGCTGACAAAGGTGGTGACTGCGGTCAAGTTTCAACATTGTTTGGATTTGATCAACATTGTTGAACACTAAAGATTGAAGATGAAGACACAACCAAAATTTGTTATTGAGAGAAAATTAAAGATGTGAAATTTTGCCAAGGCGGAGATTTGTTGAAATTGTCAAAAGTCCCACATCGGTGGATGACAATTTTCAATGGGAATTTCACTCTATAAAAGGAGGCTTAATGTTTAGGATTTATGTATACCTCTCATTTGCCTTTTATCTTGTTAAGGCATTTGTATCTTCTATCTTTAGTATTATTTCACTTGTAATTTTGGAGTGGAATAAAATATTGATTGCGTCCGAGGAAGTAGGCAAAATTGGCCGAACCTCGTAAATTCTGGTGTTCTTTTATTGTTGTCTTATTGTCTTGTTTATCATTTAGTGGTTGTCATAATTTTTGGTATAATAATTGTGACTCATTCACACTATATACATTTGGCTTCCGCAACAGTTGCAGATATTACCGAGTGATCATAACACGAAACGGTCCTTTTCGACCGCTGCTATATGACGAAAGTTCTTTTTGACCATGTCAAACCTATCTTATCTTAAAACAAATGCATGTTACTTTTGTTAGAAAACAATTACGAGTTTTTTTTTTCTTGTAAAATTAGTCGATTTGTTTTCCAGAAAACAAAAAATATTCAAAGACAATTGTTCCAATACAGGCGACACTTGGTAAAAAAACAAAATTCAAATAAACAAATTGTCTTTTAATTTTAAAAAAATAACATTGAAGGAAGAAGTTTACTAAACAAAATTAGTAATTCTAACAAACCTAACAAAAATGGGGTTCCTTTATTTTGTATCTTTGGCCGGCTTGTTATGACTCATGCCATGTGTTTGGGTTCCATTACTAGCCAACTCTTCGTTTCTTTTTTTTTTTTTTTTTGGGGTCATTTGTTTTCTTCTCTTTTGTTCCCAATTCCTTAAAGATCCCAATGGTTTGACTGGTAATCACAAACTTAGAATATCAAAAAGAGAAAGAAAGAAGAAAGAAAATAAAAGCAGGGGGAAAACATATAGCTAAAAAAACCCAACAACAACAACAATGAGGCTATGGAGAAAAGCTTCTGGATTGATCAAAGATCGTAACAGCCTATGGCTTGCTAGCCTATCAAGACGAACAGCTTTTCGAAATCCTGAAATGGAAGCAGCTGTAATTAAAGCCACAAGCCACGACGAATTCTCAATTGACATGAAAAATGTTGATCGTGTTTACAAATGGCTACGTTTATCTCCTAGCCATCTTAAATCTCTTATATGGGCAATTTCTTTACGTATGGAGAAAACTAAAAGTTGGGTTGTTGCAATTAAAGGTTTAATGCTTATGCACGGCGTTTATAGTTCCAAACTCCCTGCTATTCAAAGAATTGGAAGATTGCCATTTGATCTTTCAAATTTCAAAGATGGTCATTCTAATCCTTCGAAAATGTGGGGGATTAATGCGTTTGTTCGCGCTTATTTCACCTACCTTGATCAGAAATCCTCCCTTCTTTTCATGAATTTGCAAGAAAGGAAGAATCTACAAAATTTAGACAACTTCAATAATAAAAATGTTGTTGTTCAAGGAAGATATTCCATGATTCAAGATCTTGTGTTACTTCAAAAGCTCCAATTTTTGCTTGACATGTTGCTTGAAATTCGGCCACTATGTCATACGGCTATTGTCCCTCTTGTTCTTGAAGCAATGGATTGTGTTATTATTGAAGTTTTCGACGTTTATAGCAGAATCTGCAATGGAATTGCTAGAGTTTTGTTGAGGATTTATTCAGCAGGGAAAGTTGAAGCTAGCATGGCACTTAGGATAGTGCAAAAAGCAACCATTCAAGGGGAAGAATTGTCTCTGTATTTTGAGCTTTGTAGAAGCATTGGGGTGAAAAATGCAGCAGAATGTCCAAGAGTTGAGCAAATACCAGATGAAGATATCAAAGAACTTGAGGAAATTATTAATGGGGCTTCTGAAAAAGCCTCACAAATGCCTCAATTAGTACATGAGAGTACTAAAGCCATTATGGTACATGAAACTGGTAATCAAAATCTTGAAGAGCAGAGCAAATTGAGGACAGTAATTACTGATCGTTGGGAGACATTTGATGAAGATTTGAAGCAAAATGATGGCTCTTCTCGTGCTATAGTAAAAGTTACACTAACACCAATTAATCCTTTTACTACTTCTTTAATTCCTACTTCTACCATTAATGTACCTGGTAAACCTCAAGAATTACCAGACCTAATTAGCTTCTTGTGACGCGGTGATTGAATCTTTTGGCTTGATATGGCTTCTTCAAATGCATTGGTTTGGTGACACAAATGTTAAGATATAGCAAAAATATTATCTACATTATACATATTTGTATCAATAGATTTTATTTAGTTAAAGGAATTGTTGAAAGTGTGTCCAATAGAGAGTACTTGTTAAGAAGCAGCACTGCTACACACCAGAATTAGGTTGGTGCTGACCCCATTAAGTTGCTACAAGTTACACACATAAGGTTCTTTCTAAAGAAACAAATGTAGAGGAGGCATTTGTTAGACAAAGGAGAATGGACTATTGACTTCCCAAAAGGACTTAATTGCACCTCAAAAAGGAGATTACAATGCTCTTTTCAAGAAATGCAAGTGAAAAAGAAGACTTGTCTGTGACAATGTGCTTCGAATTCGTTGCCTGGAAATTGAAGTGAGAAAATATCATAGATCATATCATTGATGTACACAAGTTGGTACTAAATTAGGCGAATTTACCCAACCATACAAGACGTTTACTGGAAAACGAATCTACAGAGAGTCTAGTTAAATATGGATGTAATTATCTAGGGTGTGATATTATCACCCTTGCCCCTTTTGTATTTAATACTTTTATGACTGATCTCATTGTACGTTGTTCTCCTAGCAAAATTTAATACAACGTAGAAATAATTATTAATGTAATACATCTTTTCCTTTTAAGCAAACAAAAGGAAAAAAGATTTGTTTTGAGTCGTTTTCATTCATTTTCTAATTTCTACTTTGTCTCTTATTTTGTTCTATTTTTTCTGTTTCTTCTAATGAAGTCTAATACTGTTAATTAATTTAAGCAAAACGTGTCAAAAGCATTTGGGGTCGGTCATGAATTATAGAATACAAGAACAAATACATATGCCTTTATTTAATCGAGGAAAGAGCTAGGTTATTAGCTTCAGTTTTCATTCTTCAATGTGTGCATCCATAACCCCAATGACTCTTTCAAGGTTTAAAAAATTTGATCTCGAATTATGATCTTGAGCTTACACAATTAAAAAGAAATCTTTCTTTTTTACCATATAAGATTTTAAATGCATTTTTATTATTAGTTTTTAAGAGTTGCATTGCAGCAAAATGCGATTATGATCCTTTTCACTGATATTCCATTTTCCGTCATCAAAATATTATGTACAGTGAAAAAGGAGGAAATAAGTACAGAAAGAATTACATGGTTGTATAAATCCTAACATTCGTGGTAAATGAATCCATAGATTCATGTATCGGTGAAAAAATAAAATAAAATAAAAATAGATTAATGAGTTAGTAATCACAAGATTTAATTTCCTTTCAAGTAACTAAACATCGAGTATTGTTCTATATATATATATACGGACTATGATTTTGGATAAATATATCATGTCACATGTGCCGACTTCTTAAGCATATGAATGCTAAGATTATTTACTCCTATTTTTTCAGTTTGCAGTATATAATTTATGTAATAATCGCGTTGGGTTACAGTAACTCATTACTGTAATATGGTCATTAATTTGGCTTCTTCTCAAGTGGGGGGTTAAATTTTCATGATATTTACCATAACATAATATCCACTATAACAAATTTGTGGATCATGATATTTGCCATGACATAATATCCACTATTAGGTCAAGAATTTCTTGTTATAAATAGAGGAGTTTCTCCTCATTTGTAAATACACCAATTCAAGAGTTTTTCACTCTTGTCTTTCTTTCTCCTTCTTTATTTCATTATAGAGTATTTTGTAAGAGAGTGAGTGTTGGGAAACACTTGTGTGAACCACTTCTTTGGAGTGATCTTGTGAGGTTATTCTCTTGGGGTATTTGGGACTAATTAGAGTATTTACTCTAATTTTGTAATCTCTTTTGTACTCTTGTTGGTATAGTAAAATTGCTCATCTCCGCTTGTAGACGTAGGTCACCTTGACCAAACCACGTTAAATTTGTGTCTTCTTTATCTTCTTTAATTGGCGTTATTATCAACTTGCATTGTCTTTGTTATTATCTTTATAACGTTGTTTGGCTAAATTTCGCACTACCTGGTTTTCCGATCCTAACAAATTGGTATCAGAGCCAGATCTAACCGGGTTAGTTTAAATAGCCAAAATAACTCTAACGAAGTCTTATGTTGAGAAATTTGACCGAAGTGCAAACTTCGGAATGTGACAATTAAAGATGGAAGCTATCCTAATTCAGGATGTCTTAGATTTGGCACTGCAAGGAAAGGAGAAGATGTCGGATAAAATGACGGACGAGAAGTTTGCCGTCATAGATAAAAAGGCAAAAGCACGTATTATTTTAAATCTTTCAAATGAGGTTTTGCGTGAAGTTGCAGTAGAAAGCTCAGCGAAAGACATATGAAAAAAGTTTAAAACCCTATATATGAAAAGAACAGTAAAAAACAGGCTTTACCTAAAGCAAAAACTCTACACTTTTTGTATGGCTGAAGGTACCTCTATACTTACACATCTTGATACTTTTGATTCTCTTCTTATGGATTTAAGTAACATAGATGTTGAAATCAAAGATGAGAATTAAGTTGTGTTATTACTTGTTTCCTTACCCAGTCGTTTAAACATATAAGAGATATTATACTTTATGGAAAGTATAATATCTCTTATAAAGATATCAAATCTATTTTGAAATCAAAAGAATAAATAGATAGAGATATTACTGGGGAAACTAGTGAGAACCAAGGGGAAGGCTTACTCATAAGAGGTAGATCCAATAAGAAATATTCAAGTAGTGAGAAACCTAAATCAAGGTCAAAATCCAGATACAGAAATGTCATGTGCAAATATTGTCATAAGAAAGGTCACATTATTTCTGAATGTTTTAAATTGAAAAACAAAGAAAAGCATACAGAAAAGAAAAATGAACACAAAAATACTGACACTGCCGAAGCAAGTGTATCTGCTGATGAGACTGAGGGAACTATTTTTTAGCAGCTAATAATAGTTTCAAATCTAACAATGAGTGAATTTTAGATTCGGGTTGTTCTTATCATATGTGTCCCAGTCGGGATTTATTTACCACATATGAATCTATTGGAGGTGGAGTTGTCTTGATGGGCAACAATGCTGCCTGTAATGTTATTGAAAAAGGTACAGTCCGAATCAAAATATACGATGGTGTGGTGAGAACTCTCACCGATGTTAGACATGTTCCTGACTTGAAGAAAAATTTCATCTCTTTGGGCACTCTAGAATCTCTTGGGTGAAAGTACATAGGTGAAGGTGGAGTTCTGAAAATTTCTCATGGTGCTCTTGTGATCATGAAAGCACGCAGATCTGGTACATTGTATACTCTTTTGGGATCTACTGTTACAGGTGCTGCTGCAGTTTCAATATCAGATAAATCAGATTCGGACATCACCAAATTGTGGCATATGCGATTGGGGCATATGAGTGAAAAAGGTCTTTCCATCCTCAGCAAAAGAGGTCTCTTATGTAGCCAAAGTACCGGAAATATGGAGTTCTATGAACATTGTGTGTTCGGGAAGCAGAAAATAGTCAGCTTCAAATCTCCAGCGATTCATAAGACAAAAGGTACTTTGGATTACATTCATTCAGATCTTTGGGGTCCTTCACGTAACCCATCAAAAGGTGGTGTCAGGTATATGTTAATTTTCATTGATGATTATTCAAGAAAAGTTTGGGTTTATTTCTTGAAAAATAAAAGTGATGTTTTCTTAAATTTCAAACAATGAAAAGTTTTGATTGAGAAGCAAACATGAAAACAGGTTAAGCGTCTTAGAACAGATAATGGTTTGGAATTTTGTAATGATGAATTCAACGAATTTTGCAAGAATGAAGGAATTGCTCGACATCTACTGTGAGAATGACACCTCAGCAAAATGGTGTGGCAGAAAGGATGAATAGAACTCTTTTGGACAGGGCTCGTTGCATGATTTTAAATGCTGGGTTGACAAACGCCTTTTGGGCAGAAGTTATCTCTACAGCTTGTTATATTGTCAACCGAGCTCCTTCTGCACCTTTGAACTTTAAGACTCCAGAGGAAATGTGGTCAGGTACTCCTGCTAATTATTCTGATTTAAAGATATTTGGTTTTCCTTCATACATGCATGTAAATGATGAAAAATTAGAGCCCAGGGCTAAAAAGTGCATTTTTCTTGGGTATGCATCTGGGGTAAAATAATATCGACTATGGTATCCTGATCCCACGACACCAAAATTTATAATTAGCAGATATGTAACCTTTGATGAATCCTCTATGTTACATTTTAGAAAAGAGTTTTCTAGTTCTTGTAATACAGATAAAGGAAAGAGTACACAAAACCAGGTGGATATTAAGATTGGCATTCCTTTTAAGCCAAGCTCATCAACTTTGGAGCAAAATACAGTTGAAACTCCTGAAGTTGAGACATAAGTTGAAATTCCTGAAGTTTAGACTCTTGAAGTTGAACCAGAAGAAGAGGGGTATTCTATAGCCAAACATAGACCAAGAAGAGAAGGTAAACAACCATTAAGGTTTGGAGATTATGTTGCATTTGCTTTTTCAATTGCACAGGAAAATGAAGAAATTAGAGAACCATCAAAATATTCAGAAGCAGTTTCTGGTACTGACTCAACCAAGTGGTTGATTGCAATGAATAAAGAAATTGAGTCTCTCCACAAGAATAGTACTTGGTCTCTTGTGAAGCCTCCATCAGGAAAAAGAATTGTTGGTTGCAAATGGGTCTTCAAGCAAAAGGATGGCATTCCAGGGATTGAAGATGCGAGGTATAAGGCACGATTAGTTGCAAAGGGCTATAGTCAGGTACAAGGAGTTGATTTTAATGATATTTTCTCACCTGTTTTTAAACATAGCTCTATTCGTGTCTTGCTTGCCTTCGTTTCCATGTATGATTTAGAATTAGAACAACTTGACGTTAAGACAGCTTTCTTACATGACGAATTTGAGGAACAAATATACATTCATCAACCCGAAGGATTTGAAATTGAAGGAAAAGAAGATCATATTTGGTTGTTGAAGAAATCCTTGTACAAATTAAAGCAGTCTCCAAGACAATGGTATAAAATGTTTGATTCCTTTATGTTGGGTCATGGTTATTCGAGGAGCATGTATGATAGTTATGTTTACTTCCGGAAGTTAAATGATGGTTCATTTGTGTACCTATTATTATATGTTGATGACATGCTCATTGCTGCTAAGGATTTAACAGAAATTCACAACTTGAAAAGTCAGCGGAAAAGTGAATTTGAGATGAAAGATTTGGGAGCAATTAAGAAAATTCTTGGCATGGAGATCAAAAGAGATTGAAAAGCCAACAAGTTATTCCTGACCTAGAAGAAGTGCTTGGAGAAAGTCTTGGAGAGGTTTTGCATGAAAGATGCTAAAACCGTTAGTACCCCTCTTGCTGCTCATTTTAAGTTATCAGCTGCTCAGTCCCCACAGTCAGAGGAAGAAGAGAGGTACATGGAACAGGTTCCTTATTCCAGTGCAGTCGGCAGTATTATGTATGCAATGGTTTATACACGTCCAAACATTTCACAAGTAGTGAGCGTGGTAAGTCAGTATATGTCACGACCCAAAATCTCACCACAGGCATCGTGATGGCACCTAGTCTCTAAGACTAGGTAAGCCGATGACAATTACTTTTTGAAGCCAATTTTTTTAAACTAACAACGGAAATAATTATAATATACAACCTCCCAAGACTAGTCGTACTGAGTTACGAACTCTAACTGAATACATGGAATGATCACGAGGACCGAATATAAAATACTGTTTGATTACAAATTAACAGTACAATGAAATAAAAAGAACCCAAGGGACTGCGACGACCAAGCAGCTTTACCTTGAATCCTTACAATCCAGATGTAACTCTGCTCAAGTCTGATATCTACAATACCTGCTCTGTACAAAAATGTGCAGAAGTATAGTATGAGTACACCACGGTCGGTACCCAGTAAGTATCAAGACTAACCTCAATGGAGTAGAGACGAGGTACAGTCAAAACACTCACTAGTCTAATAACCTGTGCAATATAATATACAAAAAAATAGGAAACAAATAACAATAGGACAACATGGAAACAACCAGTAATATGCACAGCAGAAATACTATTAATATCACTCAACTATTAATAAACACAAGTACACCCAATTAAATCAAGTTCTTCAAATAAATGTCTTTCACATATAATTCTTCCAGATAACTCTCTTTCAAATATAATTTTCTCAAATAATTATTTTTCAAATATAATTCTTTCAATAAATCTTTTCAAATATAATTTCCTCAAATAACTATCTTTCAAATAAAAATTCTTTCATATAATACTTTCTAAGTAAAAATCCTTCGAAATAAACATTTTTAATATAATTCTTTCAATTAAAAAGTCACCATGTGACACCTCATTTCATAATCATAAAAAATACGGGTCTCAGCCTATTTTTATATTTTTCGTAAATTCGGGTTTCAGCCCATTTTTATATTTTCACGGTACCTCGTGCCCATAACTAAATCATCATATTTCCTCGGTACCTCGTGCCGTCATTTCATATCACAACTGTACGGACAATTCACGCGTCAATTATCATTATCATTTCAACAGAGCACCTCGTGCACACATTTCATATCACAACTGCACGGACAATTCACGTGCCAAATATCATCATTATTTACTCACGGCATCCCATGCCCATATTTCAATTTATAATCCGCCTGGCAATAGCTACAGGTTCTCAATTTCAACATAAAACAAATAGTTATCAATGTACTATCAACAAGACCAATTGCACAAGGCATAAAAATAAACATAAGAAAAATAACAACATCACATAAAAATTATCAACACCACAGCCCCACATCATCACATATCGTCTCTGACAATGGTCACCCTTATCGCTTCTATTGCCACCCTTATCACCCCTATAGCTACCCTTATCGCTCCGCCCAGACAATATCAATAGCCACCCTTATCGCTCCGCCCAGACAATATCAATAGCCACCATTATCGCTCTTATTGCAACTCTTATCTCTCCTATAGCCACCCTTATCGCTCCACCCAGACAATATTCCAACAAAAATAACAACAGTGAAATGTCACCCTTATAACCACATAATATCAACGGTGAAATGCCACCCTTATCTCCCCAAAATAACAACTCACACAACACAATAATTTACACGGAAAATTATCACACCAACACAACAAAAATCAATTCATATCACAATTTGTCCAATGGCCACAACCAAATTCCAAAGCTACAACTAAGTCAATTAATTTTACAACAAATAGCCAAAAGCTCCATACAATGTGTACAACACCCAAAAATAATCAATGGAGATAGAAATTACTCAACATAAAGCAAAGTCTTCATAAAAATCAAATTTTCAATAATTATATAAACACATCTTATTAGGCTCATTTAATTAATTATTTGCAAAGTCTTCATAAAAATCAAATTTTCGGTAAATTCACGAAATTTCATAAATAATCAATTAACAATCACATCACATTGTCATATAACAACAGAGTCAACAACAAGAATTTAGGCACGACAAGTAGATGATTAAATATATGCCAATAATTATCCAATTTACTACACAATATGCTTAAGACTTTAACTCAATAAAATTTGTATATATAAACCAAGTACGTACATGTCACCTCACGTACATGGTTTTCAATTACAAAAATTGCACATAACACTCAATGCCTAAGGGGTAATTCCCCGACTCCAAGTTAAGCAAGACACTTACCTTTTTGAAGTTAGACCGATATTCCAAAATAGCCTTATTGCTTGAATTGACCTCCGGACATCTCAAATCTATCCAAATTAATTGTATAACTCCATTAAAATTCGTCGAAAACAATTTCGGATAATAATACGTTGACTTAAAAATTTATTCCAAAAAGTCAACAAAGTCAACGCAGGACTCGACCCTCGAAACCCTAACATAATTTTCATGAAATCCAAACACCCATTCCGATACGAGTTCAAACGTACCAATTTTATTGAATTCCAATAACAACTCGACCTCCAAATCTTAAATTTTCGTTTTTGGAAGATTTTACAAAAATTTTGAATTTTCCTCCATTAAATCCGAATTAAATGATTGATTCAAAGACATAATCATGGAAATTAATTAAAAATGGATAAGAATCACTTACCCCAAACACCCATGCAAGAATCTCTCCAATAATCTCCTTCTACCGAGCTCCAAATTTGATTTTGAGTTATGAACTCAAACCCACATTTTTGGGACTTTTAATTCTGCCTAGATAGGCCTTTCTTTGCGTTCGCGACCATAGCTTCGCGTTCGCGAAGCAAAAAAAATATGCTGCCCAGATTCCTTCTCATCGCGTTCGCGATGCCTTCCGACCTCTGCCCTTCGCGTTCGCGAGACACGAGTCGCGTTCGCGAAGGCTTAACGCTAGGCAGGCCCCCAACTCCCTTTCCTCTTCGCGTTCGCGTCTGCCCACTCGCGTTTGCGTAAGCTTTCCTCATCTCTTTCTTCGCGTTCGTGGATTCTTCATCACATTCGCAATGGGAAAATCCCAGCCGTCCAAAATCCTTCTTCGCGAACGCGTGAGACCCTTCGCGTTCGCGAAGAACAATACCAAATATCAGTTCCAGAGTTGCAAAACAAGGACAAATGATCTGAAACCATCCTGGAACTCACCCGAGCCCCCCGGGACCTCAACCAAACATACCATCAAGTCCAAAAACATCATACAAACCTGCTCGAAGCCTCAAATCACATTAAATAACATCGAAATGACGAATCGCACCCCAAATCAAAATTTATGAACTTTAAACTTTCAAATTCTATAACTTGTGCCGAAACACATCAAATCAATCCGGAATGACTTCAAATTTTGCACACAAGTCATAAATGACATAAAGGACCTATTCAAATTTCCAGAATCGGATTCCAACCTCGATATCAAAAAGTCAACCCCCGGTCAAACTTCCCAAAAATTCAACTTTTGTCATTTCAAGCTTAATTCCACTACGGATCTCCAAATAATTTTTCGGACATGCTCCTAAGTCCAAAATCACCATACGGAGCTATTGACATCATCAAAATTTCATTCCGGAGTCATTTTATCAGAAGTCAACTCTCCGGTCAACTCTTTCCATTTAAGCTTCAAATTAAGGATTGTTCTTTTATTTTAATTCTGAATCTTTAGTAAATCAAACTCGACCACACCCGCGAGTCATAATACATATTGCGAAGTTGCTCGAGACCTTAAGTCTCTAAACGAGACATAAATTCTTAAAATGACAAGTCAGGTCATTACATTCTCCACCTCTTAAACAAATGTTCGTCCTCGAATGTTCTAAGAGTTATTCTGAGATTACCAAATTGATGATTTTACTTTTACACATATATTCACGGTTGATTCTACGCTACCGCATTTGAGATAAGCGTGACAACATCATCTCATTTGAGATTATTTCTTTTATCCATACTTGAAAACTTTAAGGCCATTTTCTTACGCTTCAATATTTTCAAAAGGCCTGATTTCTCACAACAACGCACAGTATTAGTCTCAACTAGCTATAGCAACTCGTGCTTATGCACACATCAATTTTCTCGAGAGTGTTGAAGTAGTTCAAAACTTTCTCTAGGGTGCTACATTATTCCCCTCTTAGGATCATTCGCCCTTAAACACATAACATATTTATCTCTTCTTTTGCAATTCTCAATCCTTCAAATTTTACTAACTCCCAAATTTTTCAGAAATTTCGGCAGAGTCTCCCCTGTAATTGGGCCTATGCACCTGCCAGAGTAACACCAAAACAACTCCTAACAACATATCCACAACCCAACACAATACCACAAGGTATATATCAATAACACCAATCTCAGCATTACAAGCATTGCATGATCATAATGATATCAGGACATGAAGCACATCATATGTATGCTCATCACTACATCTCTGGTCTTAAAAGCTGTTCATAATTAATTCTAGTATCATCAATTAATCTCATATTAACCACCACCTCATTTTGAATTTTTCACAACACTTACAATAGAATGTGAGGCATGAAGACCTCATGATTGCTTACTCGGATTAATGAGTCACATTTAACGCCACCTGAGCACTCATCTCATAGGTTAAAACTTAATGTTTACAGCACCAAAATGGCTGAATATGCACAGAAAAATATACAAGAATTATCAAATAAGCCTAAAAGGCATAACTCCCTATTAATATTATTATACAATTAAATTTCACAAAGGGGAAATTTTAAACTCATAAATATTTTACCACAAAGACCTCGTCCTTACATAACACCCATCACGACTTGCAGTCTGGTTTAAATATTTCACATCATGTATAAAAATGCGAGAATCTCGTCCTCAACTCCGAATCACAAGTATGTTGCACATTGTGCCAACTGAAATTTTCAATTTCCTTTCTTTCTTCTTTTTAATATATTTTATAAATAATTTTCACAACATATAATGAACTATGCTACCGACAGGGCATATAATTCATAAAAATTGGAATCAATTATTCCGAAACACATTAAATCCACTGTAATAAATAATAAAAATTACTTTTGGGCTTATAACCCTCAATGGTGTACCAAAAATAAAATGACAGACACGGGCTCACACCTTCAAATCTCCCAACAGGGATAACATATAAGTAGGTCACTAATTTATGAAGCTCACCCATAAGTGGAGCATAATAGGAGGACTCACCTTAATATTCAGAACCGAATCAAATTAAGGGAAATTATCCTTTATAATTAAAATTAGGATCGTACCTGTAACGATACCATCTGGTGTATTGGCCCCAGCCAAATCATAGTGATTATATCAACGGGTCTGGCCTCCACCTCTTAGGCGCCCACTACCTGCCTGTCCTCCACCTCTAGATGACTGTGCACGTGGAGTATCAAGTGGAATAAACTTGTAGCTGGAGTGTTCTGATGAAATCCACCCCTCCCAAGTCTGGGACAATATCTCATGATATGCCTAGTATCACCACACTCATAACAACCCTTCTGAGGTCGCGGCTGCTCGTACTGAGTCTGTGCCGGATAACTGGAATAACCACTGTAAGAATCTCGTGTCGATGGTGCACTATAAACTTGAGCACTCCGAGTAATCTGATGTGCGGACTGAGCTGACTGGCTGCTCGAGCCTCCGCTATAATGGGTTCTAGCTAAAGAGTAAAATCCACTGAACCCTCTAGATCTTCGAGACCTTTTGGCCTCCTTAGACTCACTTTCCTCGCCTAAAACACCCTCAATCTTCCTTGCAATCTCCACTACTTGTTGAAATGGAGAATCAGTTTGCAACTCTCAATCCATACATATTTTAATGTCATAATCGAGCCCCTCAATGAATCTGCGGACCCGTTCTCTTATTGTAGGAACTAAGATAGGTGCCTGACGGGCTAACTCACTGAACCTGATAGCATATTCTGACATTGTCATAGTGCCCTGACGCAACCATTCAAACTCTGTGCGCCACGCATCTCTGAGAGTCTGAGGAACAAACTCTTTCAAGAATATTTCTGAAAATTGAGCCCAAGTTAGTGGTGTGGCATCGGCTAGTCTACCTTCTTCATAGATTTGCCACCACCGATACACTGCGCCTGACAGTTGAAATGTAGTAAAGGAAACTCCGCTCACTTCCACAATACCCATGGTGCGGAAAATACGGTGATAACTTTCCAGAAATCCTTGGGCATCCTCTGTAGTTGTGCCACTGAAAGTTGGTGGATCATATTTCTTAAACCTTTCAAGTCTCTTTTGTTCTTCTTTTGATGCCTCAGGCCTGACCTCAGGCCGAACCGGAATAACAGGTTGTACCGGTACTACACCCGGAACCTGACCAACGTGAACCTGCTGCTCTGGAGTTGTGGTAGGAGTCTGAGTTACTCCCCCAATCTGCAAAATATTTGGTGTAACAGAGATCAATCCCGCCTGAGTTAATGTACCAAACATACTCAGGAACTGTGCTAAGGTCTCCTGAAGTCCAGGGGTAACAACAGGTGCTTCTGGTACCTGTCCCCTAACTGGAGCTACTAGTGGCTCCTCAACTGTTGTTCTGACAGGTGCTCTAATCACAACATGTGCCCTTCCTCGACCTCTACCTCGGCCTCTATCTCGACCCCGGCCTATTGCAGCCCTAGCACTATGAACGGATGCCTTCTCAGTAACCTGGAAGCACGTTTCCTCACCATCTGTGAGAGAATGGAGATACAAAGGTTCAAATTCCAAATTCAACAAATTTCGCACGACAAGAATGAAAGAAATGGAAATTTTCTAACAGTTCTGTAGCCTCTCGAAGATAAGTACAGACGTCTCTGTACCGATCTTCAAGACTCTATTAGATTCGTTCGTGACTCGTAGAACCTATGAACCTATAACTATAATACCAACTTGTCACGACCCAAAATGCCACCACAGGCGTCGTGAAGGCACCTAGTCTTTAAGACTAGGTAAGCTGATTACAATTTACCTTTTGAAGCCATTTTTTTAAAACTAAAAATGAAAATAATTACAATATACAACCTCCCAAGACTGGTAGTACTGAGTCACGAACTCTAACTAAATACATGAAATGATCACGAGGACCGAATATGCAATACTATTTGATTACAAATTAACAGTACAATGAAATGAAAAGACCCCAAGGGACTGCGACGACCAAGCAGCTCTACCTTGAATCCTTACGATCCCGATGTAACTCTGCTCAAGTCCAATATCTCAAATACCTGGATCTATAAAAAATGTACAGAAGTGTAGTATGAGTACACCACGGTCGGTACCCAATAAGTATCAAGACTAACCTCAATGGAGTAGAAACAAGATACAGTCAAGACACTCACTAGTCTAATAACATATGCAATATAATAAACAAAATAATAGGAAACAAATAACAATAGGACAACATGGAAACAACCAGTGATATGTAGAGCAGACAACAAGAATACCATTAATATCACTCAATAATTAATAAACACAAGTACACCCAATTAAATCAAGTTCTTCAAATAATTTTCTTTCACATATAATTCTTCCAGATAACTCTCTTTCAAATATAATTTTCTCAAATAATTATTTTTCAAATATAATTCTTTTAATAAATCTTTTCAAATATAATTTCCTCAAAAAATATCTTTCAAACTAAAATTCTTTCATATAATACTTTCTAAGTAAAAATCCTTCCAAATAAATATTTTGAATATAATTCTTTCAATTAAAAAATCACCATGTGACACCTCATTTCATAATCATATAAAATACGGGTCTCAGCCCATTTTCATATTTTTCGTAAACACGAGTCTCAGTTCATTTTCATACTTTCACGGCACCTCGTTTCCATAATTAAATCATCATATTTCTCCCAGCACATCGTGCCCTCATTTCATATCACAACTGTACGGACAATTCACGCGCCAATTATCATTATCATTTCATCACAGCACCTCGTGCCCATATTTTATATCACAACTGCACGGACAATTCAAGTACCAAATATCATCATTATTTACTCACGGCATCTCGTGCCCATATTTTAATTTATAATCCTTCTGGCAATAGCCACAGGTTCTCAATTTCAACATAAAACATATCGTTATCAATGTACTATCAACAAGACCAATTGCACAAGGCATAAAAACAAACATAAAAAAAATCACAACATCACATAAAAATCATCAACACCACAACCCCACATCATCACATATCATCCCTGACAATGGCCTCCATTATCGCTGCTATTGCCACCCTTATCACTCCTATAGCCACCCTTATCGCTCCGCCCATAAAATATCAATAGCTACCCTTATCGCTCCCTTTTTCACCCTTATCACTCCTATATCCACCCTTATCGCTCTGCCCAGACAATATTAATAGCCTCCCTTATCGCTCCTATTGCCACTTTTATCGCTCTTATAGCCACCCTTATCGCTCCACCCAAACAATATTCCAACAAACACAACAACAGTGAAATGCCACCCTTATAACTACATAATATCAACGGTAAAATGCCACCCTTATCTCCCCAAAATAACAACTCACACAACAAAACAATATACACGGGAAATTATCACAACAACATAACAAAAATCAATTCATATCACAATTTGTCCTATTGCCACAACCAAATTCCAAAGCTACAACCAAGTTAATTAATTTTACAACAAATAGCCACAAGCTCCATACAATTTGTACAACACCCAAAAACAATCAATAGAGATAGAAATTACTCAACATAAAGCAAAGTCTTTATAAAATCAAATTTTTAATAATTATATAAACACCTCTTCTTAAGCTCATTTAATTAATTATTTGCAGAGGGGAAAATCCAAAATAAAATTAAATTTTAATAATTATCAAACCAGCAAATTCACAAAATTTCATAAATAATCAAGTAACAATCACATCACATTGTCATATAAAAACAGAGTCAACAACAAGGATTTAGGCACGACAAGTAGATGATTAAATATATGCCAACAATTATCCAATTTGCTACACAATATGCTTAAGACGTTAACTCAATAAATTTTCACATATAAACCAAGTACGTAAGACTCAATGCCTAAGGGGTAATGCCCCCACTCGAGGTTAAGCAAGACACTTACCTTTTTGAAGTTAGGCCGATATTCCAAAATAGCCTTCTTGCTTGAGTTTACCTTCGTACAGCTCAAAACTATCCAAATTAATTGTATAACTCCATTAAAATTTGTCGAAAACAATTCCAGATAATAATACGTCTACTTAAAAATTTATTCCAAAAAGTCCCTCGGAACCCTGACATACATTTTATGCAATTTGAACACCCATTCCGATACGAGTTCAACGATGTCAATTTTATTGAATTCCAATAACAACTCGACCTCCAAATCTTAAATTTTTGTTTTTGGAAGATTTTACAAAAAAATTGATTTTTCCTCCATTAAATCTGAATTAAACGATGGATTCAAAGACATAATCATGGAAATTAATCAAAACTGGTTAAGAATCACTTACCCCAAACACCCACGCAAGAATCTCTCCACAAATCGCCTTCTACCGAGCTCCAAATTTGATTTTGAGTTATGAACTCAAACCCCCTTTTTTGGGACTTTTAATTCTGCCCAGATAGGCCTTCTTCGCGTTAGCCACCATAGATTCACGTTCGGGAAGCACTAAAAATGTGCTGCCCAGATTCGATCTTCGCGTTTGCGATATCCTCATCGCGTTCGCTATGCCTTCCGACCTCTGCCCTTCGCGTTTGCGAGACGCGAGTCGCGTTCGCGAAGGCTTAACGCCAGGCAGGCCCACAACTCCCTTTCCTCTTTGCGTTCGTGTCTGTCCACTCGCGTTCGCGTAGGCTTTCCTCATATCCTTCTTTGCATTCGCAGTTTCTTCATTGCATTCATGATGGGCAAATCCCAGCCGTCCAAAATCCTTCTTCGCGAACACGTGAGACCCTTCGCGTTCGCGAAGAACAATACCAGATATCAGTTCCAGCAGTTGCAAAACAAGGAGAAATGATCTGAAACCATCCTGGAACTCACCCGAGCCCCCCGGGACCTCAACCAAACATACTATCAAGTCCCAAAATATCATACAAACCTGTTCGAAGCCTTAAATCACATTAAACAACATCGAAATGATGAATCGCACCCCAAATCAAAATCTATGAACTTTGAACTTTCAAATTCTATAACTTGTGCCGAAACACATCAAATCAATCCGAAATGACTTCATATTTTGCACACAAGTCATAAATGACATAGCATACCTATTCAAATTTCTAGAATCAGATTCAGACCTCGATATCAAAAAGTCAACTCCCCGGTCAAACGTCCCAAAAATTCAACTTTCGGCATTTCAAGCTTAATTCCACTACGGACCTCCAAAAAATTTTTCGGACATGGTCCTAAGTCCAAAATCACCATACAGAGCTATTGACATCATCAAAATTCCATTCAGGAGTCGTTTTCTCAAAAGTCAACTCTCCAGTCAACTCTTTCCATTTAAGCTTCAAATTAAGGATTGTTCTTTTAATTTAATTCTGAATCTTTAGTAAATGAAAATCGACCACACACGCGGGTCATAATACATATTGCAAAGCTGCTCGAGACCTTAAGTCACTAAATGGGGCATAAATTCTTAAAATGACAAGTCGGGTCGTTACACTATATGGCTTGCCCTGGTAAAGAACATTGGCAGGTTGTGAAATGGATTCTCATATACTTGCCAAATACTTCAAACACACGTTTGGAGTTTGGGATAAATACTAACACTTTGGTTGGTTTTGTAGACACAACTTATGCAGGTGATCTTGACAAAAGAAGATCACTGACAGGCTATGTATTTTGCATTGGTTGTTGCGTTATTCTTTGGAAAGCTACATTACAACATGTTGTAGCTTTATCTACTACCGAAGAAGAATATATGGCAGTGACCGAGGCAATCAAAGAAGCCTTATGGTTGAAGGGTCTATTTGCGAAACTCAGTTCACACCAAGGTGGTCTTACCATTTTCTGTGATAGTCAAAGTGTCGTTCACTTGACTAAAGATCAGATGTATCATGAGAGGATGAAGAACATTGATATAAAGTATCATTTCATCCGAGAAACCATTTCTGAAGGAAAAGTCTCTGTTCATAAGATCAACACTAGAGACAATCCTACTGACATGCTCACAAAACCTCTTCCAGTGTCCAAGTTCAAGCTTTGCCTGAACTTAATTGGCATTTATGAAGAATGATTTTGCCCATTGGGGTTTTTGCATAGAAGGTGGAGAAAATTTACTATATATAAGCCGAAATTAGGCCAAGGTAGAGATTTATAATATAGCCATTAATTTGGCTTCTTCTCAAGTGGGGGCCAAATTTTTATGACATTTGCCATGACATAATATCCACTATAATAAATTTGTGGATCATGACATAATATCCACTATTTAGGCCAAGGATTTCTTGCTATAAATAGAGGAGCTTCTTCTCATTTGTAAACAGACCAATTCAAGAGCTTTCCACTCTTGTCTTTCTTTCTCCTTCTTTATTTCATTATAGAGTATTTTGTAAGAGAGTGAGTGTTGGAAAACACTTGTGTGAACCCTTTATTTTGAGTGATCTTGTGAGGTTATTCTCTTGGGTTATTTGGGACTAATTAGAGTATTTACTCTAATTTTATACTCTCTTTTGTACTCTTGTTGGTATAGTGAAATTGCTCCTCTCCGCTTGTGGACGTAGGTCACCTTGACCGAAACACGTTAAATTTGTGTCTTCTTTATCTTCTTTAATTGGCGTTATTATCAATTTGCATTATCTTTGTTATTATCATTATAACATTATTTGGATAAATTTTGCACTACCTGATTTTCCGATCCTAACAATTACTATACATTTGTGATACACACTTAAAGAAAGGGAGTCGAGTAGTTATTTGAGTAGCTGAAAAAGTAAGTTGGAGTTAGTTATAATAACTAACTTTTATTACAAAGAAAATTTGCCATTAGAATTAGGGATTCATGATACAGTCCAATCGATACTAAATAGTTTTGTAATCAACATTTACAATCATCTATCAATATACACAATTCTCTCTTAAATCCTTCTCTCTTCTCTTTCTGAAATTCATAGTTTTCAGCTGACTTTTTAAGCCACTTCCTGAATCAACTTTTCGATTCCTTGAATTCATCGAAATTCATGCAATCATATAGCATTGGTATCAGAGTCTATAGTCCTCGAAAATCATGGCGAAAGGTACTCGATCAAATGACAACTCAAGTGAAGATCCAGTGGATTTGCATGAGCTAATGCAGAAATTGATAGCAGATGTTGGAGCTTTGTTTGGTGAGGTTCAAATCTGAAACACTTGGATTAAATAGTCCTTGAGTTGAAGGAACAATTGACAAATTCTAGAGAACTTCAAAAGGATAAAACTCTATTGAAAAATGAGTGTGAACTATCTGAAGAAAGGTCTCAACGAGAAATGAGTCCTATCAGTTGCAACCATCACAATTCTAATTTTTCCAGGTGGTCAAGAATGAAATTTCTGCGATTTACAGGGAAAGATCTTAGGTCTTGGTTGTTCTAAATTGAATAATTATTTTCCATGGAGAAGGTTGTTGCTGAGGTAAAAGTAGAAGTGGATGCAATGCAATTGGAAGGAGAGGCTATTCAATTACATTTGCCCTTCATGAGGTATAGACTATACGTTGAACTAGCTACCTAGAATGGATATGTGATGGCATTAGTAGAAAGGTTTGCGGCTGATTTTGAGTATCCAATAGAGGAAATTAAGAAGATCAAACAAATTGGAAGTGTGAAAGAATATCAACCTATCTTCGAGAGGAATTTGAATACAGTAAGGTTGTCTCAAGAAAATGCGATTAGCTGCTTCCTTAGGGGGTTGAAACATGAGTTGAACATTGCAGTCAAGCTAGCCAATCCAACCACACTATCTCAGATGTACAGAACTATTAGAATGCAAGAAGCTTATCTAGTTGCAACCAAACAACCTTCTTATGCACCAAGTCCTTTAACCAAGAAACATGCAGGTCAAGGAACTGCCAGTAAGCCTTTATTACTAACTCTTAACTCTAGTAGTTCTACCTATGCTAGGGGATTCAACAGAAGAATAGTAAGCCTAGATGAAATGAATGAGAAAAGAGAAAAAATGTTGTGTTATTTCTACAGTGAAAAATATGTGGCAGGCCATAGACGTAAAAATTTCAACAATTGTACCTATTGAAATTGGAGAAAATAGAAGTGCAAAGCCTAGGTGAGGAGAAAGAACTGAAGATACAAGAAAATGGATTCAATAACTAGAACTATCTCAACCTATGGAGCTGATGGAAATTTCTATTCATGCTTTGAATGAATTTTTTGGGTGATAGAACTTTGAAGGTGACTGCTTATCATGCAAATAAGGCATTGAACATACTGATTGACACTAGTAGTTCATGATCCACGTCCAATTTGCACTCAATAGTGAGTGAAAATGGTCGTTGCAATTATAATACCCAACAATAGTAGGTGTTAAGGAAGATACTTGAAAAGAGCACGTGAAACAACTCAATTACACTTCCAAAACATGGGGTGTTCATTTTCCAAATTAACATTAAGAGATTTAAACTAATTGTAATTAACTAGAAAGAGAATAATTATTTTTGATGTTTTTAATCAATTGGAAAAAGTCTAGGGATGTAACTTTCACCTAGGTG
The DNA here is from genome assembly GCF_000390325.3 of Nicotiana tomentosiformis. Taxonomy (NCBI): domain Eukaryota; kingdom Viridiplantae; phylum Streptophyta; class Magnoliopsida; order Solanales; family Solanaceae; genus Nicotiana; species Nicotiana tomentosiformis. Next base: position 82,100,293 of record NC_090822.1, on the reverse strand, counting down.
CTAACATAATGGGTAAATTACGTTAATGCTTGTTTTGTGAATTGGGGTGTATTATAACTCTCAATTCTCAATTACCCACTCAATATGTCTCGGTTATAGAGTGGTTATTCCCAAATTTGCTCTCTCAAGTCCAATTGTGTATCAATTCAAACAATTGATATGAGCTCAAGTCGGGTTTTTTCTATGTCTAGTTCAAATTCTTTAATTAGACTAGCCAAAATCTTGACTAGCCCAATTCCTCTTGTCACAACCCAAAATCCAACTAGTCGTGATGGCACCTAACTCAACCCGCTAGGTAAGCCAATTAACCACTAACCAATTCCAATAATAATTAATAAAGCAATTAAGTAAAGAAATTATCTGAATCTGATACATTCCCCAAGAATTGGTAGTACGAATCATGAGCTTCTAAGAATAGAATTTATAAAGGTGAAATGAAATAAATGCATCATCTGTTTGAAAATTACATAAACAGAGTTTTATAGATCTAAAGCTACCACGAACAAGAGGCAGCTATAACCGGGACGTAGGTACATCTTCAATCCATATCTCATCGATCACAGCAACATCAGCAACCAACATTTGCACTCAAGGTGCAGAAGTGTAGTATGAGTACAACCGACCCCATGTACTCAATAAGTAACAAACCTAACCGTAGGTTGAAAGTAGTGACGAGCTAACAACAAGGTCGGGTACACCACCAATATTCCACCACAGTTCATAATAGCATAGTACAATAACAAAAGGGTATCTCCGAAATAAAAGGCTCAGTTCGTTAATAGTTCCAGAAAAATAGGCATTTCTTTTCAAGTATCGCAGTGAAAACCCAAATCTTTTACTGAAAAAGCTAACGTACGAGTAAATTTGAAAACTGTGATTTTTCCCAAAACTCCTTTCAACAATTAGTAAGATGTTTCATTTTTAGATAGCATGAGGAAAGTACTTCTTTATGCCTACATGTCAAGATACAGGTAAAATCATAAATGTCCCCAAAACCGGGTAGTAGAAGGAAATGCATCTCTATGCATGTATCTCAAGTACGCATGTCAAATGCAATGCATCTCAACAATGAGCTCATGTACTCACACTCTCAGAGTACTCATCTCACTGTCTAGCATTCTCTCTCACTATGCTCAATGCTCAGCACACTCAATCACTTAGCGCTATACAATACCTGATGCAGTGTGCAACCCAATCCATATATGACCACAAGGCCCGTTGCGGCGTGCAACCCGATCCATATATATATAGCTGACTGTGCTCACTAGGGGTGTGCAGACTCCAGAGGGGCTCCTTCAGCCCAAGCGGTATATTGTTGCGGCTTGCGGCTCGATCCAATATTATTGCGACGTGCAACCTGATCCAATATTTTTGCGCCGTGTAACCCGATCCAATATATATATATATATATATATATATATATATATATATATATATATATATAGCCCGAAAGCTTGTTGTGGAATGCAAACCGATCCATATAAAATATAATCAATATAACATACTGCGGCGTGCAGTCCGATCCCAAAATATCACTCTCACTTAGGCCCTCGGCCTCACTCAGTCATCAATCTCTCCACTCTCATTCACGGGCTCACAATGTCATGAAACTAGCTCGACAACAATGGTATGATGTATCAATAAATAATATTTGAGACTAAGATATGGTATAAATGCATGGATATGACTGAGTATGAAATATTAATGAAATCAGTGAAATGACAGTAAGAAACAACCACTATGGGTCCAAACAGTATTGGCATAATGCCTAAACATGATATCTAGCATGATTGACACCTTAACTACCTTATCACATGGTGAAAACACGGATATCAACAAAGTAGGACCACTATACAGTACCATGGAAACAACAAAGTCCTAATTCACATGGTGCACGCCCACACGCCCGTCACCTAGTATGTGCGTCATCTCAATACCAATCACATAACACGCATTTCGGGGTTTCATACCCTTAACACTAAGATTAGAAGAGTTACTTACCTCAACAAGCTAATTCCAACACCGAGCAAACCAAGAGATGCTCCAAAGATGCCATCCCGCATGTTCCAACCTCCGAACCAAAAATAACTCAAATACATCAAACAATGCTAAAGGAATCAATCCCGATCGAAAAGATCAAATCTTGAATCAAAAGCCCAAAATCAGCCAAAAGCCCAACCCGGGCCCGCACCTCGGAACCCAACAAAATTTAACAACCCATTCAATTACGAGTCTAATCATACTAGTTTCACTCAAATCCGACTCCAATTCGATATTCAAAACTCAAAAATTCATATTGTGAAGCTTTAGGTCAAACCCCCCAATTGCCTCTTTATAATTCACAATCCAATTACCAAAAACGAAGGTGGATTCATGAAATATAGCCAAAACCGAGTAGAGAACACTTACCCCAATCCTTGTGACAAAAATTTCTCCAACAATCACCTCAATCCGAGTCCCACATCTCAAAATATGAAGAAAGAACCAAAACCTCGATTTATAGCTTCTGCCAGCATTTTTGCACCTGCGGCATATTAGCCACTTCTGCGGCATCGCTTCTGCGACATAACCTCCGCTTATGTGGAATTAGCTGAGGACTCGACCCTTACACCTGAGGACAACATATGCGCTTCTGCGACATCGCATGTGCGAGCCATCATCCGCACCTGCGAAATACCTCGCTCCTGCGCTCCATCACCTCGCACTTGCGCATCCTCATATGCGCACAAATCTCCGCTTCTGCGGTCTTCCTCACCCAGCACTATTTCCGCTCTTGTGACCCATTCATCGCTTCTGCGACCATCGCACCTATACAAACCAGCCGCAGGTGCGATCACACCAGAACCAACAATAGCAATATGAAGTATACTGATCCGAACCTCATCCAAAACTCATCTGAGCCACTCGGGACCCCGTCCGAATATACCAACAAGTACAATAACATAACACAGACCTAATCGAGGCCTCAAATCATGCATAACAACATCGAAATGATGAATCACACCTTAAATCAAAATCTATGAACTTTGAACTTTCAAATTCAATAACTCGTGCTGAAACATAGCAAATCAATCCGGAATGACATCAAATTTTGCGCACAAGTCCCAAATAACATAACGAAGCTATTCCAATTTACGGAATCATAATCTGAATCTGATATCAAAAAGTCCACCTCCGGTCAAACTTTCTAAAATTTTAACTTTCGCCATTTCGAGCCAAATTCAACTACGGACCTCCGAATCATAATCCGGATGCACTCCTAAGTCCAAAATCACCCAACAGAGCTAATGGAATAATCAAAACTCCGTTCCGGGTTTAAATTCACAAAAAGTCAAACTTGGTGAACTCTTTCAAATTTAAAGCTTCTAGATGAGAATCATTCTTTCAAATAAATTCCGAATAACCTGAAAACTAAAATCGACTATTCACATAAGTCATATTACATCATACAGAGCTACTCATGCCCTCAAACAACCGAGCGAAGTGTAAATGCTCAAAACGATCGGTCGGCTCGTTATACTTTTTTAGCCAAGTTTTCCTAGGCTAAGTCTCTCTTTCTCAAGTAAGAACTAAGTCAAATAGGCATGAATCAATATTTGTAACCATTAATTCTAGAAATAATGCATAAACACGGCTAAATAATCATAAACAAGTACTAAAATTAATAACCCATAAGATTTACACACTAGGGTTGGGTCACAACCCTAGATAAAATCTAGCTACTCATGCTAGAAAGTAAAGAAAATAAAGTAGAAGAAGTAATTAAAGCCATAAATTATAATTAAATGATAAAACTAGTGATGTTTCACCAATAATTGTCACTACTTTCTCAAAAAGGGTAAAAGGTAACCGCTACAGTTCTTACAATTCAAAACATGCCCTAAATAACTATTTTTCGTCTAGGTCTTGCCGGTATCAATAACGAGGAAGAAACAACTCTTTCATCTAAGGATGTCTAACCGCCGCACCGATCATTCGGGTGGAGGCAGGACACTACGAAGTGGGTAGTTTATCTGGGGAGGATGCCTCATATAGTGCCCTAAAATTCGTTGACAAAAATGCCTTTCGGGAGGTTCTGCAGCCATACAATTCCATGTGCGGTCCACACTTTTCTTCTCTTCTTCAGTTGGGAGGAATTCTACAGCCGCACAATTCCATCTACGGCTGCACTTCAGCTTTTTGCGGTCGTACTTTTCCATTTGTGGATCGCACTTTGGCGAGGCTTCACACTTGATCTTTTTGTATCTTCTCTGAACTTTTTCAATCTTGTCAATGCGACCAGCTTTTGTGGCTGCACAATTTGGTGTCCGAGCCCCACTTGTTAAAACTCCTCTGAGACTTCAGGTGTCTTTTCTGCGGCAGCATGCGCATCTGTGGACCACATTTTCTTCTGCGGATCACACTTTTGCTTGCTTTACTGCTTCTTGCCTTTTTATCTGGAATACTCTGTTTTGAGTTAGATTTTTTCGTTAAGCTCCAATCCTCCAACATGCCTGCAATTTGCATAATTTTATTAGTTTTTGGAATAAAAATCAATATTTTCGGACTAAAACTAAAGCAAGAAGGTACTAATAAGTGGTTAAAATCCACACTTACCAGTTCCCACAACTTCATAGACCCTGAATTGGTAAAGCACTTGGGATGTAAAGTCAAGTCTACTAATCCTCAAATGGTTGCTGCTGTAAATGGAAACATGATGGTGGATAGAATGTGTGCAATCACATGGTTGCTGCAAGGTGTTGAGTTCTCAGCAGAGTTCTTACTTCTTTCTTTTGGTTCATGTGGAGTGGCACTAGGAGTACAATGGTTGCTGAAACTTGGAGACATAAAGATAAACTTCAGGAAATTAACTATGGAATTTTGATATAAGGGGAGGAAGCATCTTCTTAGAGGTACTGGCAGCCAAGTTAAAGTTCAAAGAGCTGAAAAACTAGCCAAACATACAGGTAACACATGTCAATTATGCATGATTCAAGTAGTACACATGGGGAATACAGAGGAGCAATGGCATGCAATTAAAGCTAAAGAAGAACCTGAAACAAATGCTAGATTAGTGCAATTACTATTTGAGTATTCTAAGTAGTTTGAGGAACCTACTGAACTACATCCTTCTAGAGGTATTTTTTATCACAGGATTATATTACAAAATGGCACTGAACCTGTGAATAAAAGACCCTATAAGTATCCTTCGGTCAAAAAGGATATTATTGAGGGCATAGTGCAAAGATGATGGATCAAGGAATTATCCAACCTAATTGCAGTCCTTTTACATCTCCAATGATTCAAGTGGGCAAAAAAGATGGTACATGGAGAATTTGTATGGATTATAGAGATTTGAATAAGTATACTATGAAGAATAAATTTTTAATTCCTATTGTGGAAGAATTTTAGATGAACAAGGAGGATCCAAGGTCTTCTCTAAGATAGACCTAAGATCTGGTTACCATCAACTCAGAATGGTAAGGGAAGATATACTTAAGATTTCCTTTAGAATTCATTTAGGACATTTTGAGTAATTGGTGATGCCATTTGGGATATCAAATTCCCCAACAACCTTTCAAGGACTGATGAATTTTGTTTTCAGAAATTTCTCAGGAAGCATACGCCGGTCTTCTTTGATGATATATTGATTTAAAGCGGCACTATGGAGGATCACTTAGAGTTTGTTTTTTGTGGAAATAAAGGAGCATCAACTCTTTGCCAAAAAGATTAAGTGCTTATTTGGTGTTCAAAAGGATTGAGTACCTGGGACATTTTATCACAACAGAAGGTATCTATACTAATTTCCACAAAGTAGAAGCTGTGAGAAATTGGCCCACTTCAATCACCCTCAAGCAATTAAGGGGATATTTAGGCCTACCTGGCTATTATATAAGGTTCATCAAAGGTTTTGGTGTGATTTGTAAGCCCTTAACTGTCCTGACCAAGAAGGACAACTTTAATTGGTCATCAACAACTGATTCTATATTTGTATAACTGAATGAAGCACTCATTCAAGCTCATGTCCTAACCAAACTTGATGTCAATAAGACATTTATTGTGGAAACCGATGCATGTAGCTATGATATAGGGGCAATCCTTATGCAATAAAGACATCCAATAGCTTTTATCAACACACCTATATCACCTAGACATACAGTACTATCTGTTTATGATAGAGAATTGATATGTATTGTACATGCAAACACTAAATGGTCACAATACCTATTGGGACAGAGGTTTATCATAAGAACTGATCAAAAATATCTGAAGTTCCTAATGGAGCATAAATTAAATACCAACTCTCAAATTTTATGGTTGACCAAGCTGATGCCTTTTGACTACTCCATAGACTATAAGAGAGGAGTGGAGAACAAGGTAGCTGATGCACTCTCAAGAGTTACTGGAGCTGAGCTGTTGGCATTGGTAATCTCACCTAACAACACTGATCTCTTCCAGGCCATAGTTGATAGTTGGAACTTAGATCAGGAACTCATACAACTTGTTGAAGAACTCAAAATTAATTCTACTACTCATAATCAATTCACTTGGATTCATGGGCAACTAAGGAGAAAAGGAAGGCTGGTAGTAGGTAAGGTGCCAGAGTTAAGAGAAGAAATTATGACATTGTGGCATGTTGCTCTTCAAGGGGGTCATTCAGGGGTTGAAACTACACTAAACAGGCTAGTAACATTGTTCTATTGGAAGAACATGAGAAAAGGAAGTAAGAAAATTTGTCCATAAATATGTTCTCTGTCAAAGGAACAAATCTAATCTAGCTGCTTATCATGGATTGTTACAGCCACTACCTATTTCAGATGTGGTGTGGTCACATATCAGTATGGTTGTGAGGTCATACTGGTAGTGGTAGATAGACTCAACAAGTATGGCCATTTTATTCAAGCACCCTTATACTGTTCAATCAGGTGCAAAAGTTTTTATGGACACAGTAGTGAAGTTGCATGGTTTACATGATGCTATTTCTAGTGACATAGATGTTACTTTCCTGAGCTCTTTCTGGCAAGAACTATTTACACTGCAATGGGTACAATTAAACATTTCATGTGGATATCACCCTCAATTTGATGGACAAATTAAGATACCGAACCGATGTCTTGAATATACTTAAGGTGCTATTGTAACGAGGATGCTGCTAACCGGTACTCATACTTGCCTATGGTTGAGTGTTGGTATAAAATGTTATTTCACTCAGCTATACAGACTACTCCATACGAAGCATTGTATGGTAGATCACCACCCTTACACTTTCCTTATTTACTTGGAGATTCAACTTCAGCTAAAGTTGATAACACTTTGATAAATACGGAGTTAAATTTACAGCTACTTAAGCACCATTTAAGGAGAGCTCAACTCAGAATAAAGCAACAAGAAGACTTCCATATGAGTGATATACACTTTGATGTTGGAGATTAGGCTTATTTGAAGGTCCAGCCCTATAAACAAGTGGCTGTTTCTAATCACACCTCATATAATTTGGCTGCCAAGTACTATAGTCCTTTTCAGATTATTAAGAGAATTGGTCCAGTTACATATACTAATCTGCTACATGCAGGAGTAAAGATTCACCCTACAGTTCGTTTCATTGCTGAAAAAGTATTCTCAAGTGTCTTCTCAAATTTCTTATCCTCTTGTGATTGATTTAGCCAGGCCCTATTGTCCTGATCCTGAGGTAGTTTACAGAGAAAAATGTTGAAATGGGATAGTAAAGTTGTTGCACAAGTGTTAGTTAAATGGGAAGGACTACCTGCAAATGCTGCTACTTGGGTGTTTATTATTGTTTTGCAAACTAGATTTTCTTTGTTCGATCCTTGTGGTCAAGGATCTTCTATTGGGGGAGGAGTACTGATACACAATTATAGGATGGGAGTCGAGTAGTTAGTTGAGTAGCTGACAAAGTTAGTTAGAGTTAGTTGAAGTTAGTTATAATAACTGACTTCTGTTACAAAGAGAATCTGCCATTAGAATTAGGCATTCATGATACAATCCAATCCAATCCAATCGATATAAATAGCTCTATAATCAACATTTACAATCATCTATCAATATACATAATTCTCTCCTAAATCTTTTATCTTCTTCTTCTCTCTTCTCTTTATGATATTCTTAGTTTTCAGCTGATTTCTCGAGCCGGCCACTTCCTGAATCAGCTTTTCGGTTCCTCGAATTCATCTGAATTCCTGCAATCGTGTAACAATTTGCTCACAAAATTATCACTTACCATTTGTCATAATAGATTGTAAAATTGAAAACAAATGATAACCCACATTAGAAAACAAGGCTAAACTTCAATATCAAGCATTTATGTCCTTCTAAATTCTAATTTTCTTCATTGGATCCCTTCACTGGAATTAAGTTGTGCTTCAACTGAAGAACCATAAACGAATTACGAAGTAATTGATTGAATGCCTACTTGAAATTACTGGGCCTTGTGATTTGATACTAAACTTGATTATCTGGATTCTGGCCTTTGTAACTATGAGTTTATTGGATTTGTTCCTTATTATCGGTGAAGGCCTTTCATTAACAACTGATATGAGTTTGATTTTGGGTCTTCGTCAGGATGTATTGGGTTGGATCAATTAGTATTCTCAAAACTTGAGGGATCATGCAGTTAAGAATCGCTTAATATCTTTGCCTTAGTTCAAGAAATTAAAGAATATTGACATCTTTCAACTATCAAATTACATAGAAATAGCGTGGTATACCCACTTTTTTAAGTGGTATTTATTTTTTAGTCATTATTTTTAATGTTGCGCAAAAATAGCCACTACTTTATTAAAAGTGATACGAAAAGTCTTTTTTACCTTTTCTTCATGAGTGATGTGTAAATATTAAAGACATGGTGTCCTTAACTTCATGAGTGATGTGTAAAATATTAAGGACACTATGTCCTTAACATTTACATTGCACACATGAAGTTAAGGACACTATGTCCTTAACATTTACAATACACATATGAAGTTAAGGACATGATGTCCTAAAGTTTAACAACAGAAATTACAAATACAAGTTAATGATATTATGTCCTTAACATTTACATTGCACACATGAAGTTAAGGACACCATGTCCTTAACATTTACACTGCACATATGAAATTAAGGACACTAGGTCTTTAATATTTACATTGCACATATGAAGTTAAGGATATGATGTCCTAAAGTTTAACAACAGAAGTTGCAAATATAAGTTAATGATATTATATCCTTAACATTTACATTGCACACATGAAGTTGAGAACACCATCCTTAATATTTACACAACACATATGAAGCTAAGGACACTATGTCCTTATATTTACACATCACACATTAAGTTAAGGACACTATGTCCTTAATATTTACATTACGCACATGAAGTTCTTAACATTTACACTGCACATATGAAGTTAAGGACACTGTGTCCTTAATATTTACACATCACTCATGAAGTTAAAAACACTATGTATTTAGCATTTACATTGCACGCGTGAAGTTAAGGACACCATGTCCTTAATATTTACACTATACATATGAAGTTAAGGGCATCATGTCATTAATATTTACACTGCACATATGAAATTAAGGACATGATGTCCTAAAGTTTATCAGCAGAAGGTGCAAATATATGACACTTTGTCCTTAATATTTACACACCACTCATGAAGTTAAGGACACTATGTCCTTAACATTTACAATGAACACATGAAGTTAAGGACACCACGTCCTTAACATTTACACTGCACATATGAAGTTAAGGACATGATGTCCTAAAGTTTAATAACAGGATGTGCAAATACAAGTTAAGTACATTATGTCTTTAACATTTACATTGCATACATGAAGTTAAGGACACCATGTCCTTAACATTTACACTATACATATGAAGTTAAGGACATGATGTCCTAAAGTTTAACAACCGAAGTTGCAAATACAAGTTAATGATATTATGTCCTTAACATTTACATCGCACACATGAAGTTAAGGACATCATGTCCTAAACATTTACACTGCACATGTGAAGTTAAGGACATGCTGTCCTAAAGTTTAGCAGCAGAAGGTGCAAACACAAGACACTTTGTCCAAAATATTTACACAACATTCATGAAGTTAAGGACACCATGTCCTTAATATTTACACAATACATATGTCTAGGACATGGATATTTTTGTCCGGCGGGTAAAAATTTATTAAGCACTGACTAAAGTGTAAATACATTTAAAACAGTGACTAAAAAGTAAAGACATCTCTAATTAGTGACTATCTGTCTTATTGGAAGCTAGGAATGTCAAATATTACACATTAATGTAATTATACAACACCAACTAATCATTATTTAATTTTTTTAGATTATTCTTAATATAATATTGTTGTCATTGTTGTTGTTCAGTAATTTTAGTATATTTATTAAAATAATATTCATCATCTTCATAATAGTTTCCGTTAAAGACGTTCATCAATTAAAATTAATAGTAATATGAAAGCAATTTGTATTTTTATGATATCTTATAATGTGTGTTGAGCTGGCCACAAAAGTAGAGGATCAAGGTGGCAAGATCCTTGAATGATATTGGAAAAATCATTTTCCACAGCCTGGCTAATTTGTCTACTTCTACGGTTCTACCTTACAAATTCATAGGTACGACCAAATATTTATTTAATATGGGGGGATCCACATGAGCCCACAGTTACATCAAAACAACATCACTTCTATCTATTTTGAGTTGGCAAAACTCTCTTTAAAATCTCAGAGATGGTCACTGAAATGTGAACTCAAGACTGGAAAATTTTCACGATTTTGTCTCTTTAAGGTACCAAATAGAACCACTAGATACCAACGTCCCCACGTTATGCCCATGGTTACAATCTACAATGTGATAATCTAACATTAGGTTGCCAGAAAAAAGAACAAGCCCCTTCAAATGTGAAATGCAACAACGTAACATGAATTTTTTTCCTTTTTTTGTTTGTTATTACATTGGGTAATTAGAGTAGTGCAACAATGTAACATGAAACAAGCTCTTACTGGGATCTAGCGTATGGAAATCCTAAAATAAACAATCCAAAGAAAATATATGTACAAGGTAAACGATCAAACAAGAAATCCCTTCCAAGTACACATTGGTCAGTGATCTTTTGGCACCCATCAACATGCACAAGGGGTTCCTCAAAAAGTTACTCATTGCTCTAGAATTGCCTAATACAACACAACAACACACTAGTGTACCTTCCCTTCAGTATTCACAAATTTTGGTGTATTCTTCTGAATGTGGCCTGGGATATAGATACTGTGGAAAAATTGACGGTCATCTCGCTGTAAAAAGAGAATTATACTGTTAAGTGCAGGAAATATAAAGCTGAAAAAGGACAATGTGTAAGGTGAAACAACAGTATTTGAAATATGTACTTTCAAGTAATAAGCAGCAAAAATAAGTATAACAAGAGGATAGTAAAAGAATAGTTGGATGGTTTTCTCCCCCTCTATTTCAGCTAATGAATTCACAAGTAAAAACTGAAATACTTGTGTGAGTTTAAAAAATATATATATCATGAGAGGATGGAGTGACCTTTTCAAGAAAGTGATTCTTATATTCAAAATTCTAGAACTGAAATGACACTGAATTCCAAATTAAATGAAAATAATAAGCAGGACAGACATACCAACTTAATTTGTGAGTTCAGCGTTGAGGTGGAGATTCTGGCTCGGAACCAGAAATAGAAGAGAAAGACACAGTGTCTTCTTTAGCCATAGCCACAAAGTTGAGAGGGGCAGTAGAAAGCCTTCTCATTTCCTTGAAATAACCATTCTGTCTCATTGAGTTGGAACGCGGAGTTAAAAGGTCTGGAGTTGCACAAGGAATCGAGCTCCTGCGTGGTGAGGGTGTCACAGATCCATTTCCATTTGCATGGTAACCATTTGCCTTATTAAAGCTGCTGCTTCTTCTTGGACTAGGTTTGGAACCATATACAGTTCCCTTCTCTGAGAGCAGCATATCTTGGAGTTTCTTCTGATCCTGGACAACAAGATAATATGAAGGTCAAACATTTCTGCTTTCAAATACCAAAAGAGTTAGATGCACTTACTTCATCTTTGAACTTGATCAAAATACATATAAAAAGCTGTATACTAGAAGGACAAATTACATGCGACAAATTAATTCATGTGACTTCTATAGATGCATTCTCCTAACTTGCAATGTGCTACTTTTTCATACACTAATTGACATTTAGTAATAGATGAGAATATTTGACTTTACCCGAGCCCGTTTCTTTGCCTCTTCTTTCTGCTGTCTAACCATTTTGTAATCCTCCAATATCAACACCAATCTCACCTACACATAAAAACCATTTCATTTGGAAAACAGTACAAACAAAAGAGAAGATCTGGAAACTTGTAGCTGCAGGAGAACTCACCCCATCGTAAAGAAACAATTTCTGTTTCTCATCTTCCCAAGCTAGTGTCTTATTAATCAATGTGTTAACAACAACTGAAAACAAATGCGTTTGACTTCAGTTTTTCACAGACTATCCGAGATAAAATGAAAAGGAAGCCAAGAGTAAATTACCTGGAATCTTAGTCACTTTAATTCTAGCTTGTTCAGCCCGCTTTAAGTTTATGTGAGCACCTCTTCCACCACTGTAACGTCTATAATCCTGATAATAGAAAAAGAGCTACTCAAACGTTGGACAAAATAAATCTACAACTATTTTATTTGATAAGTAATGTAATACAGTCCCAGCATAAGAAAAGCTAGAGTAACTGGACGCTAGTCAGTAGTAAATGGAGATCTATGATAAGCTATGCATGTCATTAGCCCACATGAGATCATTCAATTTATACCTGGTTATAATCTTCAAGCCAATTTTCCTCCTCACAAGCAGAAAGCCACCACTCTATTCTATCCATTATATCTCTTCGACTTAAAGCTTCATCCTTTGCTTTGTTTATTTGTGCTTCAATATTTGCCAGCAGTTCACAGGGGTCCACAAGACCTTCAAATAAAGATTGGACTTATTTCTGTGCACGGACGTCTTAGAAGAATACAGCTTTATGTATCCAAGATTTGATGTCTTACCAGAGTCGATCATTGCATTAGATTTATCGGCTGAAGTACTTGGATCAGGTTCAATATGGTTTTTGTTGCATATGTCCTCCAGTTCAGCCCTCCTTTTCAGGACCAACTCTTTCATCCTACTTGCTTTCAATTTGGTTAGCCTCTCAACTTCTGTTGATACCTATTAAAATCAGTATAATGTCAGAGACAAAATTAATCTTCTCTACAGCCTGAAATATTGTTCACTACAAGTAGTCATAACGGGTTTATTGAGTAGGTATGGATAAATTTCAGTCACAGGTCTATGGTTATGAGAAATCAGTCCGATGCACTAATACATTAACCCTCTGCTTCACTAGTTTCACTGGAATCCTGCTATGAAGGTCACCAGAGGCGGATCCGGGATTTAATGCTTGTGGGGGGTTCCTGCAACGACCTCGAGTAAATTTTCAATAGTAACTGGGTTCACATTCAAATATGTATAGATATTTAGTGAATTTTTCAAACACATTTATACTGTTTGAACAAAAGCTACCCCTGATGAGGTGTACCGTCTTTATGCAACATTAACTAATGATTTACCTTATTGTTGGTCTTCAAGGGAAATAACAATGAGAAGTAGCGAGCAAGGCAAGAAATACTTTAAAAGATAGGTAAATGATCACAAACCTGATGAATAACCTCCAATGAAAGAGCACCTGGTTCTGTAACGTCTGACTCAGAAAGACGAAGAATGGAAGTGATCCTCGATAACTTACCCTTCTCTTCTCTGGTTGTATCCATCAACGCCCAGAGCTCAAACAACAATCCAGAAACATCTTTTAGCTGCATCAGCGATGAGATTAAAATTATGAGTAAAGACGAAAAAGCTAAAAGAAGACAGAAGTAAGCAATACCTTTTGATATCGAACTTTTCTTTCTGTCTTCAGTCTGAAGATGGCCTGGTCTAGACTTTCCAATGCGTTTGTGCTGATGTTAGTGGATTGTCCAAGGCTTGTTTCGTACAAGATTGGATGCACATCACTCACAGTTTTGTCAAAATCCATCCCTAGCACACCACACAAAGAGTGCACCTCATTTACACAGTCCACAACTTTTTGGATCCGCTCCGACTGCAGGCAGAAAAGATTATTTGTCAGTTAATTTGCTATAATAATCATACTCAATGGTTAAACAAAAGTACAACACTCATGATGGTTAAGCACGACATGTTGTTCTATGTCAAAATGGAAGTCAATCCATGCATACCTTCTCCTTTTGAAGAGCACGAAGATGAGATTGGTATTCAGAGAGGTTTCTCAGTGACAAGTCGTGATCTTCCAGATTTAAGGAACTCACAGCATTGACGATATTAGAATACCCAGAAAGCTCACTAGTTATCTTGTCAATTTGTGTCTTTATATCTGCAAACTGTTTAACTCTTTCATCTTTCTTAACTCTTAAATCATCCACAAGTGGTGTAATTAATGCCAGTTGCTCTTTCAATGACGCTGACTTCTTCTCTGGCTGTATCTGTTGAGTTGAGAAAGCATGTTTTTCAAGCATTAGTGTAAGAATGATGTTTGCTTGACTTTAAAAGTATCAAAATGGACTTCTCCAAAAGAAAACTTGCAAAAGGAATTGATAAGTAGTATTAGTTACATCTAACCAACTGGGAAGAGGCACAAAAAAGAGGAAAATAAACTATAACAAAATATTCTATTTCAACGATAAGTAGGTTAGCGAAAATATTTACAATTTAAACGCAAGTAATGCAACCTGGAACATATATAACGATGTCTGCAATGCCATAAGCAGGTTTAGCACTGAGGTACAGGCGTAAAACCAGTGCACTAATCAATCATAAGTAAATAGGACTGCATTTAGCATAGTAGATATTCCATAATGCAAGTAAAGCCGTTATTTCTTCATCATATATGAGCGACAAGCTTTCAACTATGAAATGGACTATAATGACATGCATTAAAAGATCATAAGATGAAACAATCAAGCTCGGTGCTCACATCCCTAAAGACACCAAAATAACTACAAGGACAAAAGAACAGTTTCTGATTCCTTATCAATATCTCGTGGTGCAGTGACATTGAACTGAATTCCATCAATCTATTCTAGTTCTTAAGAAATTTTTAATCCGGTATCTAATTCCAGCCAATAGAAGAGCCAATCAAGCTTCCGAGACAACCCCATAAAGCTAAGAGGATGACTAGCATGTGACCGAAAAGAAACTGTCTGTAAACTAACATTTTGTAGAAGTTCATATATTACCATAGAAACCTTCAACCTATTCAAGACTTTTAGCAGAATCCCTTTATCTTAAAGAGAAAGCAGTACAAGTAGATTAAGGGAACAGAAAAATGTAAACCTAAAAGGGGGTAAGATATTCTAAAATTCCTCCAACAGCAGCAGAAGTGTTCAATACCAGTGAATTAATATTGAGTTGACCAAGAGCAGCCATTAAGGTTGCAATCTCGGCTTCTTTAGCAGCAACAGAATGATGAAGGCATGATTTTGCATTGGCAGCTTCTTCAACTTTTCTTCGGTATACTTCCAAACACTCTCTCTCCAGCTCTAAAATCATACGGTCTTTATCCGCCTCAGTCTCTCCAATATCCTTCCATATTTGCTGGACATCACATATATACAGTCAAATAAAGATTGGTTCTTTGCATAGACTTCAAACTTAATAGACTAAATTCATATTGGAATACTACTAATTGCATTTCCCCTTCTAACTCCCTGCTCAATAATCAACAAATTCCATGCAAGAAATCCAAAATAAAATTTATAAATAGAGAAAACATTAGACATTAATCACATAACTAATTAATTGATGAGGAAGTCAAACTAAGAAACATACAGAAACACAAACTTGTATTTAGCAAATGAAGATTCTTACTTCTAACTACAATTAATCCACCAATCAATTAATCCTCATCTCAAATTACTTAGGAGATTCATATGAGAGAGAAAAATTAGAGAACATCCTAATCTCTCGACTAATTACTCAACATAAATCATACAATGAAAGTATTAACTTGCTCACCATCAGAACTCTTCTGATACACCATCTTACCACACACAAACGGAGTACATGATTTCGATTTAACTAAAATAGTACAAAGGGGAACTATTCCAACTCAATTGAGCTACCATGATAGTAATAACACCTATCCCAGCCGCCAAATCATAAATTGTAGTGCAAAAAGTAATTGATTATGCTCAAGTCCAAACTTTATTTCAATTTATTCACTGTCAAAAACTATTCCAAAACCCAGAAATTTGTCCAGATTTAAGCAAGAAATTTGATATATACAGAAATAAAAAATCAAGAATTGTTAATAAGACTCCAGCAAACAGAACATTCCCTCAATAAATGACCAAATTCCCCAATGAAACAAACAAAGCCCCAAAGCAGTAAAGTGAAGACAAAAAGGGGAAGTAATTAAGTACTACCTGAAGTTCTCTAACTAAAGTGTGGCAAGTAGAAGTCGTATGGACACTGCAACAAGGACTTGCAAAAGCCAGCATATCTTCTGATGATAAATGATGATATTCCTCTCTCTTTCTCATTTCCAAACCACACAAAAGCTCAAGAAAAGTTGACTCTTTCAGAAGTTGCCCCTTAAGAAAGCTAATATGAACAGCAGAATATAAAGCCAACTGCTAATAGTTATAGTAGCAAAGGAGAAAGAGAATAGAAAGTGGTACTGAGTACTTCTATCCTCAGTCTTGTCAATCAACAATGAATGGACCAATCATCTAAAACTCACTTTAGTTTAGATAAAACCATTCGTATAATTCAGTAGAGGATGTCATTATCACCTAAAAAGACATACTCATATATACTTAAAAGACAAAGAATCTACACGTAAAGGAACGTATTACAAACCAAAAATAAAACTAAAAAATTGCTTCCTCGCACCAGAAAAGCTAAAATTAGGCCATACCCACCAAGCCACCAACTATAATAAAGGACAATACGATGTTGCTTTCCTTTGGAACTTCGTTTCTTGCCGTTTTCTTTAGGAAAAGGAAAACAAGAAATGTGGAAGACTTAATAAGAAAGTGGAGTGAAATGAGAAAAGAGGAAAGAAAAGGAAGTTAGGTACAGAGAAGAGGACAACAGCAACAATAACTTAGGGACACAAAAGAATTACTGACCGAGGAATTAAGAAGAAAGAAAGCAAGCTCTTTTGAGGTCAGTATAAAATGCGTCAATACAAATGGATCCCCGCTCGTTAGCTCAGGTTTCAATGTTGGTTGGTTCAATGGTTCTCTTTCTAATTCTATCTCTGGAAATAGAATTTTAGAACAGTGAACATGCTTCAACGGCAGGAAAACCCAGCTTGGAAACTTTAGAAATGTATATATTATATTACAAATAAATAATTAAGTACTACTTCAATGATGACAAACAAATCGAAGTCGATTATATTAATTATGTGTATTTATTTTGCTACATTGAAATTCTGAGTATTCATTGTAACTAAACTAAGTTACTTAACTGATGACATACTGTAACTCCTTTATGTGGGTTTGAGCATATTGCTAACAGGTAAAACTTATGTCACAGTGCAATTGAATATATATGATATATATCTTCACAAGTATGATTATCATTAAAATATAATTAATTAATACACATTTCTACCTTGACTTATCACTTAACTCTAATAAATTAGTACGGTATAGCATAAACACTCTGGATAAGTTTCATACCTTTAACCTATACAATATTACAATAATTACATTTCAATTTGGTCGATTGTATGCTAGTTCTTTTTCATAATTATGTTACTTTGATCCAGTGTTTTAAAAAGTTTTCTTGTGATTCGTCTCGGATAGGGGTATTATCAAAACACTCCAAGGCTCACATGTAAGACTTAGTTTTGTGAGACTTACCCCAGGCGCTCGGTTGTGCACCTAAAACACGCCTAACGCTTTTCAATACTCGGGGCTCGCCTAATAGTTCCTAGCACAAATCATGCATCAAATTCCCTAATTAGCATTGTTGACACTCAAATTTCTTTAACAAATGAATGATTAAAGTTTTATTCATCCATAGAAATATAAAGATTGAGAATAACTCAAAATAATGAGTCATAGTATTGCATATTTACTAATTGAGAACATTGGCGAATGAATATCATTTGAATAGCCAAAATTTACATATTTACTTACTATATGTATTTATATTTTAGTTTTATATCTCTTAAAATTATCAAATTCTTATTATTTTGCTATTTGAAAGCAATTTCATATTTACTCATAAGGAGTAATATTTTAAATTATATTAATGATGGAGTTTATTGATTATTAAGTTTTAGAGTATTTGATAATATTTTTTAAAATATTATTATCTGTTTGAAAGATTATAAGACTTTATAGTTGATTTTTATCTTATAGAAACTCTATAATTATTGCATTGTTTATATTTATATTTAAAAAGTGCTAGATATTTTTTTTTTATGAGTTTTTAATTTTCTTAAACTTTTTAATGTACTTTGTATATTCTTTGTGCTTATTTTATTAATTTTTATATTGAAAACATTAACGATCATAAGGCTTATACTCCATGTTTCGAGACTTAACCTCACCTTGTGTTAAGCAGCAAACCTCGACTCAAGCCTTTTAAAATACTGTTTAGATCACATTTCATTCACTACTCTTCGGTAATTTGTCTTTAGAGCAAACTACTAACTTTTCAAAATAAAAATTCCTTAAATTACACATATGTCCGCATAAACAATCACTAAACCAAACTAGAAATGCTCCTCACAAACAGTAAAACTAATGTGAGCCGCCAATAGCAAACTTGCCGCCATTATTTTAACTTTGGCCTGTAGGATATTATGCTTTCGTTCTGGTCAATTATTGCTAAAATTTTCATGCACTTTTGGAAATTGTAGATTTTTGAAACAATAACGATCCATATTAGCCATCGAATTCGTGTGGTTATGGGTAATTTGTCTCATTTATGTTGACTTATTATAAGTTTTGTCTTAATAACTATTTCATCCGTCCCAATTTATGTTACGGAGCACGAATTTCAAGAGTCAAACTTTTTAATTTTGACTGTGAATTCAGATAATCTTTAAGTTTTTTTGAAACAAACTTTATATATTTGAAAATTACGTAAAAAGTACTCCATAATAATTAACAATTCAAAATATCTAAAAGGCATATGAAAAAATCGCAGTTAAAGAAAACTCATTTGATTCTCAAAATTCGAACTCCACCACATAAATTGAGACGGACGGAGTAATTATTATAAATTAAATTCTCAATTTCAATGAGTAGATATATTTAGAAAGAAATTCCTTCTTTAAATTATAAAATTGGATAATCATAATAATTACAATTAGCAAGCACGCAAGAGTATGATATATCATGCAATAAAGTTTCACTAGAACACGAGAGATCAAAGTTTATATAAATTTCAATATAAACAAAATATATTAGATAATTTTAATGGACAAAAACTTGATGTATATACTGATCAGACATTCAAAAAATGCATTGCAAATTGACCACACTAACATTGTGCAAAAATAACAAATAATTCTAATGATTAGAATACCAAGTAGAGCATATCATTAAAGAATGATTGGTTTCTTTCAAAGCTTATTCTTATTTAATATTTTCTTTCTCAAGCCAATGATATAAACCATGTGAAATATGAACAGATGCACTCCAATTTCCAACATGAAAAATTTAGGAAGGCACATCCCTCTCCTTAAATTCTGGTGCTCTACAGATATCAATAACTCAAATTAAACTGTGAGCTTCACGTGCGAACAAGCGCGTGATATCCAAGGTTCTTTCTGACAGCAGTCCAGCAGTGACGCAGCTACATTCATCATTTGCATATCATATCTTAGTCTATGTTGTTATTTATTGTTACATCATGTATCATTGTTTGGGTTGATTGGCATGATATTTGTGAGCCCGAGAGACTAGAGAGATTGATGATTGAGTTGGGGCCTGAGAGCCGAATTATGAGTGAGGTTATGGATCAGGTTGCACGCCAGAACATGCCTTTCTTGGCTTTATATATATTATTATTATGGATCGGTCTGCACGTCGCAGCAGGTCTTATAGGCTTTATCTATTATTATGGGATCGGGTTGCACACCGAAGCTGGCCATATTGGATTTATATTAGCGCTTGGGTTGGATCCACCCCTCCGGAGTCTAACATACCAGCAGTGAGCACATGTATCATACGGTGCTGAGTGGTTGAGTTTGATGAGTGAGAGTTGTGACAACCAGATAGAGTATTCTGAAAGTGTAAGTACATGAGTTATCACTATAATGAATTACATGTGACATGTAGATATAGAGATGTAACATTCATTATATCAGTCATACTTGGCATATTTTCTCAATGTAGAGATTAAACTGTTAAACTTGAAAACATGTCTACATTTCTGTACTATGTACAAACTGATTATGAGATTTCTCTAAGTTATTACTATCATTTTCCTATCATATATGTACTATTGTTATCCAAATTTGGAATGTACCTTCCTGAGCTCGTCACTGCTTTCAGCCCAAGGTTAGTCCACTTATTTTTGAGTACATTGGGTCGGTTGTACTCATACTATACTCTGCCCTTCGTGTGCAGATCCAGATACATCTGGACCTGGTGGTTGCTAGACTTGGGGCATTACCTGCTTGGAGACTTTTGAGGTAGCTGCTTTGTCGTCCGCAGACCTCGACTCTCCTTCTTTTGGTTTATTTAGCATTGTTTTATCTTTTCAGACATTTGTATTAGAAGTTTTTGATTATGTTGTCATTTAGTAGCTCATGTACTTGGTGACACCCAGAATTTGGGGATTTTGTATTTGATTCACATCTATTCCTTTCGATTATTTATGACATTTTCACTGTTAAACTCGATATATCATGCTTTAAAATTAAAATGCATTGTTATATTATGATTTTCGGCTTGCCTAGTATTGTGATAGGGGCAATCACGACATATTGAGATTTGAGTTGTGACAAGTTGGTATTAGAGCCTAGGTTACATAGGTCTCACGAGTCATGAGCAGGTTTAGTAGAGTCTTGCAGATCAGTACTGAGACGTCTGTACTTATCTTCGAGAGGATACCAAACCATTAGGAAAACTTCACTTTCTTAAATTCTTGTCGTGTGAGTTTTTCCGGAAACTAAACTTCTATTATTCTATTCTCTCACAGATGGTGAGGACACGTGCTATCGGATCGGGTGGACGGCCACCAGTACCACTAGTTAGGGTTGCGGTAGAGGCCGAGGTGCAACTCGTACAATAACTAGAGCAACACTTGTGGATCCACCAGTTGCTCCATCTCAGGAGTAGATACCAGATGTGGTTGAGCTGGTGGGACCAGCTCATGCACCAGTTGTGCCCATTGTGATTCCAAGCCTTCAGGAGGCACTGACCCAGATATTGACTGTATGCACTAGCCTTGCTCAGGCGGTTTCAGTTCCGGCTGCACCGACCACTTCTCAGGCCAGGGGAGGTGCTCAGACACCCGCTATCCGTACTCCAAATCAAGTAGTTCAGGGGATTCAAACATCAGGGGTACTACCAGCCCAGCCAGTTACAGCGCCTTAGGCCCCGGTTGGTCCACCTATGAGTGATAAGGAGCAGAAGAGGCTAGAGCTATTTGGGAGGCTTAGGCCTCCATCATTCAATGGGGTTGAGTTAGAGGATGCTTAAGATTTCATAGACCGATGCAGTGGATCTTTCATACGACGGGTATTCTAGAGACTAGTGGAGTCTAATTTACTACTTTTCAGCTGTCGGGGCAGCCTTCTGATGATGGGAGGCCTATGTGTTGAGCATGCCAGCCGGCGCTGCACCACTTACATGGGATGAATTCTCAATTCTCTTCTTAGAGAAGTTTGTTCCACAGACACGCAGGGAGGAGTTATGTAGGTAGTTTGAGCAGCTACACCATGAGGGTATGCTAGTGAGCTAGTATGAGATGATATTTTCAGAGTAAGCTCGTCACACAATTTGGTCGGTTACCACAGAGAGGGAGAGGATTAGGAGATAACATCACGTGCTAGGTTAGATGAGGTGGTTGATTTTGCTAGGCGGCTAAAGCAAGTCCGTACTCAGGAGCGTGAGGAGAGAAAGGTCAAGAGGCCTCGTGGTTCTGGTGGTTTTAGCGGTGCTTCTTCTGGAGGGCAGTGCCACTACAACATGGGTTGTCCTTATAGGCCCACTCAGATGGCTCATCCGATTCATCATGGTGCATCAGCTAGCCATGGTTCATACGGTGCTCATCCGGGTCAGTCATCTCTCAGTGCCCTCCTAGCTCAGAGTTCATCTCGTGCTCCATTAGTTTAGGGTTTATCTGTACCAGGTCCTTCTAATAGCTATTCTGGTTCTCGAGGTCCGATTCAGTCTCCACCACGATTGACGGATCATACATTCTTTGAGTGTGGGAAGTTTGGACATGTGAGGAGCTATTGTCCCCGTCTCTTGTGAGGTCCAGTTCAACAGAGGGGTTAGGTTATGACTTCCGCATCCGTTACTTCACCACCCGCTCAACCAGCTTGGGTGGGGATCAGGCAGTTAGAGGTCGCCCTAGAGGGGGAGGCCGATCAGGTGGCGGTCAGCCTCGATGCTATACTTTCCTTGCCTGGTTAAAGGTCATTGCTTCTGATGCAATGATCACATGTATTGTCTCAGTATGCTACATGGATGCTTCCATATTATTTGACCATGGTTCCACTTATTCATATGTATCATCATATTTTGTTCGTTATTTGGATATTCCATGTGAGTCCTTAGTTTAGCCTGTTTAGGTATCTATGCGGTGGATGATTCTATTGTTGTAGACCGTGTGTATCGGTCATGTGCGATGAACATCAGGGGATTGGAGACGAAAGTTGATCTCTTATTCTTAGTATGGTTGATTTTGACGTGATTCTAGCATGGATTGGTTGTCCCCATGTCATACTGTTCTGGATTGTCACTGTAAAACCATGACGTTGGCGATGCCGGGGTTACCTAGGATCGAGTGGAGAAGTTCTCTGGACTATGTTCCAAGTATGGTGATTTCATATCTGAAGGCCCAACGAATGGTTGGGAAGGGGTGTTTGTCATATTTGGCTTTTGTGAGGGATGTTGGTGCTGATACTTCTACCATTGATTCTGTTATGGTAGTGTGAAACTTTACGAATATGTTTCCTGTAGACCTGTCGAGCATGCCACCAGATAGGTACATTGATTTTGGTATTGACTTGGTACCGGGCACTCAGCCCATTTCTAGTCTTTCGTATCGCATGGCACCAGCAGAGCTAAAGGAATTGAAATAGCAGCTTTAGGAGCTTCTTGATAAGGGGTTCATTAGGCCTAGTGTGTCGCCTTAGGGTGCACCGGTTCTGTTTGTGAAGTAGAAGGATGGTACTATGCGGATGTGCATTGACTATAGGCAGTTTAACAAAGTTACCATTAAGAACAAGTATCCTTTGTGGCGCATTGATGACTTATTTGACTAGCTTCAAGGAGTTAGGGTGTTCACTAAGATTAATTTGAGATTCGGGTATTGCTAGTAGAAGATTCAGGACTCTGATATTTTGAAGACAACATTCAGGACCCGCTTTGGTCACCATGATTTTCTTCTGATGTCTTTTGGGCTGACCAATGCCCTAGAAGCATTCATGCATCTGATGAACAGTGTGTTCCAACCATATATTGATTCGTTTGTCATAGTAGTAATCTTGTGTACTCACGTAGCTAGGAGGAGCATGCACAACATCTGTGGATTGTACAACAGACGTTGAGGGAGGAGAAACTTTATGCTAAGTTCTCCAGGTGTGAGTTTTGACTCAGTTCAGTGGCATTCTTAGGGCACGTTTTGTCCAGTGAAGGGATCAAGGTGGATCTGAAGAAGATTGAGGCGGTCCAGAGTTGGCCCAAATCGTCTTCAGCTACTGAGATTTGTAGTTTTCTCGGCTTGATCGGATATTATCGCCTCTTCGTGGAGGTTTTCTCGTCCATTGCAGTGCCTTTGACCAGGTTGACCCAGAATGTTGCTCAATTCAGGTGGTCGGATGCATGTGAGGAGAACTTTCAGATGCTCAAGACTGATTTGACCACAACTTTAGTTCTAGTTTTACCTTCAGCATCAGGTCCTTATACAGCATACTATGATGCTTCTCAGATTGGTATTGGGTGTGTCTTGATGCAGAAGTGTAGAGTGATTGTTTATGCTTCATGCCAGTTGAAGCCTCATGAGAAGAACTACCCCGTTAATGATTTGGAGTTGGCAGCCATCATTCATGCATAGACGATTTGGAGGCATTATCTCTACGGCGTGTCTTGTTAGGTATTTACAGATCATCAGAGTCTTCAATGCTTGTTCAAGCAAAAGGATCTAATCTGAGGCAGCGAAGACGGTTGGAGCTGTTAAAAGACTATGATATTACCATTTTATATCATCTTAGGAAGGCCAATGTGGTGGCCGATGCCTTAAGTAGAAAAGCGGTGAGTATGGGTAGCCTTGCATATATTCTTATTGGTGAGAGACCGCTTATATTAGATGTTCAGGCCTTGGCCAATCAGTTGGTGAGGTTAGATGTTTCGAAGCCTAGTCGGGTTCTAGCTTGCGTGGTTTCTCGACCTTCTTTATATAATCGCATCAGAGAGCATCAGTATGATAACCCCCATTTGATTGTCCTTAGGGACACGGTTCAACACGGTGATGCCAATGAGGTTTCTATTGGAGATGATGGGATGTTGCGGATACATGGTCGAATTTGTGTGCCCAATGTAGATGGGTTACGGGAGTTGATTCTTGAGGAGGCCTATAGTTCGTGATATTCCATTCATCTGGGTGCTGCAAAGATGTATCAGGACTTGAGACAACACTATTGGTAGAGAAGAATGAAGATATAGTGGAGTTTGTAGCATGATGCTTGAACTGTCACCAGGTAAAGTACGAGCATCAAAGGCCGGGCAGTTTGCTTTAGAGGCTTGAGATTTTTGAGAGAAAATGGGAGCGTATCACCATGGACTTCGTAGTTGGGCTCCCACAGAATTTGAAGAAGTTTGATGTTATTTGGGTGATTGTGGACCATTTTACTAAGTCCGTGCATTTCATTCTAGTTGGGACTACCTATTCTTCTTAGCTGTTGGCTGAGATCTATATCCGCAAGATTGTTTGCCTTCACGGTGTGACAATGTCCATTATTTTAGATGGGGAAACACAGTTCACATTACAGTTTTGGAGAGTAGTGCAGTGAGAGCTAGGCACACATGTTGAGTTGAGTAAAATATTCCACCCTCAAACGGACGAACAATCTAAGCGCACCATTCAGATATTGGAGGATTTGATACGCTCTTGCATCATGGATTTCGGGGGGTTCTTGGGATCAGTTTCTGCCGCTTGCAAAGTTTGCCTACAACAACATCTACCAATCGAGTATCCATATGGCTCCGTAGGAGACCTGTGTAGGAGGTGGTGTTGGTCTTTGGTTGGTTGTGTTGAGCCGGGTGAGGCTAGGCTATTGGGTATTGACTTGGTTCAGGATGCATTGGAAAAGGTTAGGTTGATTCAGGATCGGCTTCGCACGACAAAGTCTAAACAGAAAAGTTACGTCGATCGGAAGGTTCGTGATGTTGCCTGCATGGTAGGGGAGAAGGTATTGCTTAGAGTTCCCCCATGAAGGGTGTTACGAGGTTCGGGAAGAAGGGCAAGTTGAGCTATCGGTCTATTGGCCCTTTTGAGTGTCTTGAGAGGATGGGAGATATGGCTTACAAGCTTGCATTGCCACCCACTCTATCGAGTGTTCATCCAGTATTTCATGTTTCCATGCTTCGGCAGTATTTCGGTGGTCCGCCTCATATGTTGGATTTCATCACGGTTAAGTTAGATAGGGATTTGACATATGATATGGAGCCGGTCTCCATTTTGGAACGACAAGTTTAAAAGTTGAGGTCAAAGAATATAACTTCAGTGAAGGTGCGGTGAAGAGGTCAGTCAGTCGAGGAGGCTACTTGGGAGACTGAGTGGGAGATGCGGAGCAGCTAACCACACCTATTGGAGACTCCAGGTATGATTCTAGACCCATTCTAGGACGAACGTTTGTTTAATAGGGGGGAATGTAACGACCCGATCGATTGTTTTGAATATTGTAGCCCCGTTCCCCCATTTATTGCTTATTCTATATTCATTTGATGTTATGTGACTTGTCTAGGCGGTTGGTTTGGTTTTAGAAATATTTTAGAATGAATTGGGACACTTAGTCCCAAGGTTAGAAGCCTAAGTTGAAAGAGTTGACCGAATATTGACTTATGTGTAAATGACTCCAAAATGGTGTTTTGATGGTTTCGATAGCTTAGTATGGTGATTTTGGACTTAGGAGTGTGTCTGGATATTGATTTGGAGGTCCTTAAGTGATTTTGACTTGAATTGGAGAAAATTGGAAAAGTTGAAGTTTGGAGAGTTGAGAAGTTTGACCGAGAGTTGACTTTATTGTTACCGGGCTCGGATTTTGGTTCCAGAAATTAGAATAGGGTTGTTTTGTTATTTATGACTTGTGTGCAAAATTTAAGGTCAATCAGAGTTGGTTTGGTAGGTTTCGGCATCGATTGTAGAAGTTGGAAATCTATTATCTTCATTAGGCTTGAATTGGGTTACAATTCGGGTTTTTGATATTGTTTGATGTGATTTGAGGCCTCGACTAAGTTCCTATCATATTTTAGGACTTGTTGGTATGTTTGGATTGGGTCCCTGGGGCCTCGAGTGTGATTCGGATCAAGTTCGGCTTCATTTTGGACTTTGTGGAATTGCTGATATTCATGTTTGGTTTCCTTATACGCGTTCGCAAAGTTTATTTGAGAGGCAGGTGAAGTTTGTTCTTCTTGTTCGCGAAGAAGTCCACACGTTCGCGAAGATATAGGGAAGTTGATCATCACGATCGCGAGAGGGTGCTCGTGTTCGCGTAGAAGGAGGAGGCAAGTGGGGCACCAGGCTGGTAAGCCTTCGCGTTCGCGGGAGATGGTTCACGATCTCGTAGGCATGGGTTCACTGGCCATCGCGTTCGCAAGGGATCCTTCACGCTCGCATAAGAGGATTTTTGTGAAGTTGAGATTTTGGGCTACGCGAATGCAAGGCACTTTCTGCGTTCGCGAAGAAGGGCATCTGGGTAGCAGATATAAAATTTCAAAATCGAGGGTTTGGATCCATTTTTCGTATTTTGAGCTAGAGACCTCGGTTTTGGGTGATTCATGAAGGGATTTTCAAGGAGTTGATTGGGGTAAGCTCGGATTTGGTTGTTATACATGAATCTATCAATTGTTTTTACCATTTAATTAGTTTTTTAAATTGGAAAAATTGGGGAAAATTTGTGAAACTTCATAGACTATTATTTAAGGATTTGAAGGTCGATTTGAGATCATAATTGAGTAATTTTGGTATGGTTGGACTCGTTATTGAATGTGTGTTTGTATTTTGAAAATTTTATCGGATTTCGAAATGTGGGACTAGGGTTGACTTTTTGAGTTTGGTTAAAGAACTTAGCTTTATCGTATGGAATCGATTCCTATAACATTTATTGATTATATTATGTTGTTTGTGGCTAGAATCGAGTCGTTCAGAGGCTAATTCGTGAGGCAAGGGCTTGTTGGAGTAGGTATTTGCGCGATTTGAGGTAACACTTCTAAACTCGATTTTGAGGATATGAATCCCTGAAATACGTGTTATATGGTGGTGTTGAGGTGACACATATGCTAGGTGACGGGCGTGTGGGCGTGTACCGTGGTAATTGTGACTCGGTCGATTCGGTGGTACTGTGTAGTTATCAAACTTTGTTTCTATTATGTAATCCCTACGTGTTAGACTAATTGAGTTGCAATCCATATTAGAAATCATGTTTAGGCTATATGCTTATTGTGTTGGGCCCATTGAGGTCATTTCTGTTGTTGATTTATTTTCTTAAATTACAATTATGCACTCAATTAAATTTATTTTCTTTGATTTATATATATTATTATTATGGATCGGGCTTCACGCCGCAACATGCCATATTGACCTTATAATTAGTGCTTGGACAGGATCCGCCCCTCTAGAGTGTGACATACCACCAGTGAGCGCACGTACCGTATAGTGCTGAGTGAGAGCTGTGACAGTTAGATTGAGTACTTTGAGAGTGTGAGTAAATGAGTTATCACTGTGATGCATTACATGTGACATGGACATTTGACATGTATATATAGAGACGTAACATTTCTCATATTAGTCATATTTCACATATTTTATCAGTGTTGAGCTTAAACTGTTAAACTTGAAAGCATGTTTATATTTCTGTACTGTGTACAAAATGATTATGAGATTTCTCTAAGTTATTACTGTCATTTTCCTATCATATCTATACTGTTGTTATCCGGATTTGGATTGTACCTTCCTGAGATCGTCACTACTTTCAGCCCAAGGTTAGTCCTGTTAATTTTTGAGTACATTGGGTCGGTTGTACTCATACTACACTCTGCACTTTTGTGTACAAATTCAGGTACATCTGGGATTTTCACTGTTAAACTCGATATATCATGCTTTTAAATTAAAATGCGAAGTTATATTATGATTTTCGGCTTGCCTAGTATTGTGATAGGCGCCATCACGACATGTTGAGATTTGGTTTGTGACAAAAGACCAAATTGCGACAGAAAATGTTTGACCGAAATAAGTAGTTGGAAAATTTCTGCTGTTTCGGTTGGAAATGTTAAAAAGAATATAAAAAATTTCTTAAATAATTTTGACCATTTTTTCGACTAAACAAGTAGTAACATTTGGCGCAAAAATTCGGGAATTCCGGTTCCAACCAAATCGGTCTGCAAAATAAAAGTCAATATTTTATTGCTTTGACTATTTGCGACCGAATTTGACGCAAAACAACTTTAATTATAGTCAGACCTTTTGACCAGATTTCCGATCGAAAGAGTCAAAAACTGAAATATTTTAAATTTCAATTTCCGACTGAATCAGTCGGAAATCAATTAATCTACCCCCATCGGCCCTTTTCTTTTTCCCCCTATTTCTCTTTCTTTCTCACACTCAAACCTCCCCTCTCCCTCCCCTACCCAGCCAACCGCAGTAGCTCCAGCCGTCGCCCCAGTAGCAGGAGCACCGCCAGCGACCTCCCTCTCCGGTATATCCTTCGTCGGCGGCCCTCCCTCGACTTAGGTAGGTGTTTCCCTCATCCCTCCTTTGTTTTATTTTTTCAAAAACATCAAATATTTCAATTGTTGTTTGTTTGATTTGTAAAATTGATTATTCTTAGCTAAATTAAACCTATGACTATTGGTAGTGTATTATATGTTGGTAATTTAGACGTGCCCTTTAAGAAGATTAAGGGAATAAGTAGTGGAGACCCTAAAATATAATTTGAAATAAAATTGAACAATTAAAACAATTAGTTTTACCTACTAATTTGGGGATAACCTTACCAATTTGAGGATAGTTTTACTAGATAATTTTGCTAACTAATTTGTGGAGTTCTTACATTTCTTTTAGGAACAAGATATGTGCATAGCATAATTAATGAGATATGTAGTTGTTTATTGACTTCTTCACTGTTATTAGTATAAAATATTTACTTTAAATAGAAGAAAGCTCAAAGGGAAAGAAAAAGTTAAAAAAAAAGAGAGATGAATAACTCATGTAGATGGTAAAAACTTTACTTAAAATGGAAGACATGACACAATTATGTTTAATATTGTGTTTTCCATTATTAACAAGCAATGGAACTTAAGAGCCACAATTTAGTTCATTCAACTAGTTCTTTACTTTTTCTAAATCCTTAATTGAATTATATTTGATTTTTTTTAGAATTGCTATATATGTAGATATTTTTTTTAAATAGCTTTTTTTTTTGGATAATTATATTTAGTATTCAATGCTCTTGCCAAATAGTAGTAGTATTATTTTGACTTAACTCACATACAAAGGTGAAAATTATTAGGTGGATACGCTAAAATAAAATAACATTTAACCTTTCAAAATAAGAACCTTTAAATGAAATAATATTTAACATTTTTGTGTAGAAGGAATTTGGACATTGTAGATGGATGTATAATAGGAATCATCCAAATCATACATGGTTTAGGGATGAATTTATAGAAGGGGTTGTTGGCTTTATTGCTAAAGCAAAGACACTTGATGATTTCCTTATTCAAGAAACGATTAAGTGCTCTTGTGTGAAATGCAAGTGTGTTAAGTTATTATTTTTTTAATAAAACCACTAGGCATTGTGCCTAGTGTTAATTTTCATATATGTAAAATAGAGTACTACAAAGAGGGAGACATAAACCTAACCTCTGAGAATATGGTGGATACACATTTAGTCATCCTAATTTGACAATCAAATGGATCCTGGAACCTATGTGAAGTTAGACCTATAATGATGTGCCAATTGCCTATCCATAATTAATAGACAATTGGTTATACAAAAATATGACGAAGTGAGCCTATGTCAACTATACAAAAAATGCACAAATGAACCTAAATCTACTATGTGGTTGAGTTGAAAGTGCATGGTCCATATACAATAAGACCTACATCGGCATGATGTTCTTGATAGAAGATAATTATCAAAAGAGGCCAGCGAAAGCCAAGTTGAAGATAATTATCAAAAGAGCCCCTATATATGATTGAAGTTGTTGTTTCTCCATGATGTTCTTGATAGAAGAGATTGAGCAATTGTTGGTTACTTTAGTCCAGAAGACTGGTTGAGATGATGGTAGGTTTTGGGAGCTGAAGCAGATCTTCTCACAAACTTCGCCCTTTGTGAAGAGGTGCATGGCATCTAGGTGTGTCCTGTTGGATACCTAAAGCTGAAGCTGCTGGAACTATGTTGAGGTTCCAGTTGATGATGGTTTTAATGTTGGTGTCCTGTAGCATGTATTAGTTATGCAGCATTGAATTGCAGAGGGTTGCATTGTTCTGCATGTTGGGA
This sequence comes from Nicotiana tomentosiformis, assembly GCF_000390325.3. Classification (NCBI taxonomy): domain Eukaryota; kingdom Viridiplantae; phylum Streptophyta; class Magnoliopsida; order Solanales; family Solanaceae; genus Nicotiana; species Nicotiana tomentosiformis. The sequence continues at coordinate 82,069,311 of NC_090822.1, read as the reverse complement.
TTCCTGTTGTAAATTCTGAATTAATGGAATCTAGCTCCCAGTGTTGCCCTATTTTTTTCTCCTTGTATTGAGAAGGAGCATGAAGAGGCAACATTAAACTAGGGGGAGCTGTTAATTGTATGGTGTGGGGCATTCTTTTCTAGGGAGTCAAAGTAGGACCTACTTTAAACCATTGAGATGCCCTCAGTAGGATGAGTACATATTGTACTGATACCACACACTGAGGGTATGTCAATTGATTAAGCAAGGCAAATATATAAGTACCTGCAAAAAAGAAACCAAAACTAGTGTAAAAATAACTTTTTTGCTTTTTGTTTTGTAGTAGTGATTCTCTCCTTTCAGTTCCTTTTCAGGGTTAGGAGTTGAGTGTGAGGCCATTCTCAGGTTCTTGTGGGTTCTGAGAACTGTATGTGTGCTTGATCTCAGGTTGTTGTGGGTTCTGGGATCTGTGTGCTTGCTGATTGAGTGTTGTTTGTGGGGGTAAGGATGTTTTCTTCTAAGGCTGTAGAGTAGTTGGAATGAACTGGTGAATTGGGGTTGGGTGGATGGTTGTGTCTTATTGGTGTTCAACTGGATAAATGGCTTCCAATTGTATATGAGGATTGCGGTATTCGTTTGGATTGGTTGATCATTGGTGCAGTAGATCGGAGGTTTATGTAGCTGGTGAAGTGTGTTGGAGATTGGGAGGACATCTGGGTTGGTGGTATGATTAGGTGTTTGATTTCATGACTATATAGGCCTGCTTCAGTGCTCTGATGATCCTTCAGTAGATTGAGCAACACAGTTGCTGATACTACTCTCTGAAGGATCACCAGAGGGCTTTGCACGATCCTGGTAATACCTGTAAAACAGAAACCAATGTTAGTATAGCAAACTACAATAGTGTTCTCCTCCATAAGGATTTGAGCTGTGCTTGTTCTGTTTGTGGGCATATGGGGCCATGGGTGTGAATAATTGGACAAATAGGTCGACTCCCCTTGATACTCTGATTTTACCCATACCCATGAGAAGATTACGATGGTGTAGTGATTCTGCTTGTTTTCATGTGTCTGAAGGCTGGAGTGCTGATGAAGTCTTGCAAGATTTGTCCTTTGATGTGGTTAGGTAGAGTTGATGGGAAGTGAAAATGGGTCATTGTTGGTAGCTCATGACTTAACTTGGATAATGAATCAGCTGGGTAATTAACTTTTCTATACACATATGAGGATCGGAATTCCTCACACTGTAAGCCTAGTTCTTTAAGTTTCTACTCTTTTGTCCTTAGAGTCCAGGGGGATTCATTTTTGTCCAGCCACTAGATAAGGAGAGCTGAATCTGCCCCAAGGTGGACTTTGTGAAAACCATTGTTCAAACAACATTGAACTCCTATGATGGCTGCTTCAACTTTAGCAAGATTGTTAGTACCTTTTCCAAGGGGGGTAGCAATGGAATGTATGAACTCACTGGTATGATCTCTGATGATAACCCCTGCCCCTACTCTGCCTGGATTTCTTAAAGCACTCCCAACGCTATTGACCTTTACAAACTGTGCTTCATGTCTTTGCCAGGTGACTTGAGTGACAGAGGTGTGGTGTTTAATTTGATCCACTATTGTATATAGTTCATTCTAGTTGAAGGGCCAGGATATATAAGGGAAGTAGGTCCTCAACAACGTTGAGACATCTGTGTTGATAGAAAACAAGACCCTAGCCATATATGATGTCTTTCCTTCATACTTTGCACTGCATCTGTTCTTTCAAATGTTCGAGCAGATAATTATAGGCATGGTGTCAAGGATGAACCTTTGGACTTAATTATGACTCTTCTACATCCACCAGGTCATCAAGAGCAACTTGAGAGGCTTGTTGTAAGTTTTTATTCCTGCTATGCCACCAAATTTCCTCCAAACATAGCTAGCAAAAGAACCTTTGCTGAAAATGTGATCCACAGTTTCATTGGCATGAGTGGTGCAGCAGACACATCTGGATACAATGGGGTTGCTTAATAAAAGCACAAACACATCCGGATACAATGGGGTTACTTAATAAAAGCACCCCGTCATCAATTGGCAATTTATTTCTAAGGGCACTCCACAGGAAGAAAGACCACTTAAAAGGTATTTTCTTATGCCAGGTCATTCTATTGGAGAAGTTAGATTGCTTCCTATTTCTGATAAGTTACCAAGGAGATGCACAAGTGAATTTTCCATTAACAGTTGGTGTCCAAATGGCTTCATCTAAGGTATGAGGTTGGTACTGAATATGGGTTTGATTGATATCTTGGATATTGTGATACGGGGCAGTTTCATTTAGTTTCTGAAGATCCCATTGATCATCCCTCCAGAAATAGGAAACAGGAGTATTGGCAGGCCTGCCTCCACCAATTCTACGATCAACTAAACGCCATGTTCCTAACCAATTATCCCACAAGAACAGACAGTTTCTTGAATGAAGTTTCTATTAAATTGCTTGCTCAACCTCCTTTTTGTTAATCATCATCCTTTTCCATACTTTTGACTGGCTAGAATCCCATTTTTTGGATATGGGATTGGACCTTTGACAGTATTTGGCTATAAGGAAATTTCTCCATAGAGACTGAGAGGTCCTGAGGTGCAACCATTATTTGATCTCCATTGATTTGTAGACATCCTCAATTGTTCTGAATCCCAGACCACCCTTCATCATTGTATAGGCCAGTTTCTGCCAAGAGGCCCAATGATACTTCAATTTGTCCTTTTCCAGACCTTGGAAGAAATTTGCTACCAATTTATCAATCTGCTTCATAACAGTTTTTGGAGGAGACACTGTAGACAAGAGGTGTATTGGTATTGATTGCAGTACATGTTTTATCAAGGTAGCCCTGCCACTATAGGATAGCATTTTTCCATGTCAGGCTTTGATTTTACCTATAATCTTAGGTATGAGATTATTGTAGTGAATGATCCTCTTCCTACCTATATACAAAGGATATCCTAGGTAAGTTAGAGGAGATTTCCTCTTTGAGAAACCTGTTTCTGCTCTAATCCTTCTGATAGTAGACTGAAAAGCTCCAGGTGAAGTCCGAAATAACCCTTATCCTTGTTGATTTTTTTCCCAGAACTTTTTTCATAGCTGCTTAAGATCTTCATGATTTTTTAAAGTGATACTCTGCCTCCAGAAGTAGATATGATAATGTCATCAGCAAAACTTAGGTGATTAATCTGTGGTCCTCTCCTTTGCATATAAAAGTCATTAAAGAATTGATCATGGTTCAGGTTATTGAGCATCCTGAAAAGTAATTCAGTTCCAATAATGAACAAGGAGTGAGCTGGTGGGTCTCCTTGTTTTAGGCCCATAGTAGATTGAAAGAAGCTACACCCGGTGTCATTAATGATGACTGAGTACCAATTGTTGGGCAAAGTTCTCCAGATCATGTCAATTATTCTTTCACAGAATCCCATTCTTCTCAGCATGATACATGTGAAGCTCCATGATACTCTATCATAGGCTTTGGACATGTTTAATTTAATAACAACATTGGTGCTTATGTTGGGCTTTTTGATGCCATGGATAATTTCCTGTGCAAGCATGATGTTTTCAGAAATGTTTCTCCCTCTAACAAAGCCTATCTGATTTCCTGAGATGATTCTGGGAAGAATTGGAGCCAATCTTGTACTAATGATCTTGGAGATAATCTTGTTGATGAAATTACTGAGGTTGATTGGTCTAAACTGTGTAAGGGAGTTGGGAAATTTCAATATTGGAAGTAGGACAAGACAAACACTTGTCATATATCTGGGCATGGTGCTTCCTTCAAAGAAAGTCAATACAACCTTCATCAAATCAAACTTGATAATCTCTGTACAAGCTTGGTAAAATTTACCATTCATACCATCAGGGCCTGCAACACTCGTAGGACTCATGGAGAAGGCCACTTCTTTTAGTTCATTCATTGTGGGATATGTGGAAAGGGCATTGTTTTCTTCAGGGGTGATCATGGTTAGGATGCATGAGAGTATATCTTCTCTGATAGTACCTCCTGGATCCGAAAAGAGTTCTTGAAAATAGTCACAGGCTGCTTGGCCTATAGCCTCATCACCCTGTACCCAATTTTCTTATTCATCCTTGATCTTGTGAATGTATAAAAATATTATTCTACCCCTTATTAGAATGTAAAAGTATCTGCGAAAGTATCTGTAATTTGCATCCCCATCTTTGAACGTAATTGAGTTTTCTGCTTGAAGATTGACTCTTCAAGTTTCATGTACTTGAGATATTGAGCTTTGAGTTCCTAGAGTGTAATTCTGTCATTTTCAGAATTACTCTGTGCCCATGCCTCCTCTGCGTCTTTGACTTGCTGTTCAAATAGTTTGGCTTTCTGAAAGATGTCTCCATATTTCTGTCTGGACCATATACTTAAAGCTTTGCTAAGTGATTTGAGTTTCTGATGGAAGACCCACACAAGGTTGCCTGTGACTTCTCTGTTCCATACCTCCTCCACTAGTGGCAAACATTTCTCACTCTCCACCGAGCAGTTAAGGAATTTGAAGTATCTCTTGCCCATTTCTTACTAACATTGATCTCCATTAGGAGAGGGTTATGATTAGAACATGCTGGGGCTAGATGAGAAACAATAGTGGTGGGGAAGGAAGTCAACCATTGGTCATTCACTAGACCCCTATCTAGTCTCTTTCAGACAATAGAATTTGGCCTGCCCCCCCTGCCATTTGACCATTTGTATTTGTGACCATAGTAGCCAAGATCCACCAGACCACTATCTTCAATCATGCTAAAGACATCCAAGATTTTACTCATCTGATAAGGAATACCCCTAATTCTTTCCTCAACAGATGCTATAACATTGAAATCTCCTATAACACACTAAGGGATGGTGTATATAGAAGATTTATGTCTCAGGACATCCCATAAGGGTCTCCTCATTACTGGTTTGCATTTGACATAGATTAATGTGAGGTTAAAAATATTTCCATCCTCCATATGCTTCATCTCCATAGATATCTATTGTTCATCAGAATCTAGAACCTTAGCAGTGAAGTCTTTATCCCACAATACCCAAATTTTATCATTGACATTGGAAGCTGCTTGGTGCATAGAGAGCTGAAGTCTAAAGTAGTTGATGTAAGTGTTATCCAAGAAGGGTTCAAGGATAGCAATAAGGGATAGTTGGTGAAGTTGCTTTAGGATTCTGAGTCTTTCAATAACGCCTGAGGTCATAATACCTCTTGCATTCCATATAAGTGTACTAATCATTGAGGTTTTGACGGGATTGTGGATTTTGGTGGTATATTGGTGGCTACAGTTGTTCTACTTCTGGTAACTCTTGGTGATGGTCTCATCCTAGGTGATAGGTTTTGTGTCATGATGAGTTCCTGTTTATCAGATGATCCATTTACAGCTTCAATGAGAAGTTCACAAAGCTGATCATTGTGATCATTATCTTCTTCCGACCAATCCCTAGGTTCCACAGGTTCATCTTCTGATTAGATGGGTCTGTATTCTTCTCATTGCTCTTTTTTTATTCTAGCTTGGATTATATTTTGGTTATGGTATCTTAATGGATAAGTTAGAAACAACCTTTGCTTTGCCTTTAGAAGTTGTTTAATGATAACTGACTGATCTTTATCATAACTAGGGATATCCAGATTGGTATCCTCCCCTGACTGAGTGTCTGGAGGGTGATTGGAGGTTTCAGTAATGGAATGGTCCAGCATGTGCTGGTTTAGATTATGTGCCTGAGCACTCTCATGTAGAACATGAGGAACCCAACCTCCTTTGGGATCCCTCCTCCCAGCAGAGCTAGGTTCTTCCTGACAATTTCTTTTTACTCCTTCCATTTCAGTAGTAGAAGCCAATGTAGGATGAGGACTCCACTCTTGTGTAGCTGTAGGAGCACTAACATGGGATTATTTTTGCATTGTGGCTGTTTCTTTCCTTTGCTGTTGTGTCTATCTGCTTAATTGAGCTTGTGTATCAGCTTGTGTTTCAACTTGTGAGTTTTCACTAACTTTTTGTGATCATGTAGCTTGCTTTGGTATGAAAGTTTGGTGCTACTTTTTTATTATTTTTCCCTTTGAATTAACTTTTCCTCTGTGTTTGCCATCCATCATTTTTATTGATTGTGATAGACTATTGTTGTTCCTTTCCTTGTAGGTTTTCATGAGTTTTTGTTTCCTTAATATGACTGGTGGTTGGCCCTCCTTGTTTATATGGTTTTACTAAATGGTGTTGGTGATTAGCATTGGTTCTCCTTCTGAATGACTTGATTTTGAGTTGATGGTCGGTTTTGTTGATTTTCCCAGTGGCCTTCAACTGCGTTCTGGTATTTTTTTCTTCTTATTTTCCTCATCTTTCATCCTGATAGACAAATCATGTGATTTGTGATCTAGATATTTGTAGTAGAGGCAGTACTCAGTGACATTCTAATATTGTACTTCAAGCCACCTCCCATCACCATTGTCATCTTCATCAAATCCCAACCAGACATGATGGGGTCTTGGCTTTGTTAAGTCAATTTGCATCTCAATCTTAGCCACACTTCCTCTGGTTTTTTAAAAAGAAGCCAAGTCCATGTGAAGAGCCTTTCCTACTGGAGATAGTAAAGTTGTAAATAGCTCCATATGCTAGAAGTGCCAAGATAGTTCTGACACCACCACCCATGAAGGGACAATTGGTAAATCTTTATTGGGATTGAATGTAGGAGTCCATGCTTCCAGTTTCATCATTTGTCCTTGTATGTACATGAACTGTCTAGTACATACTATGACATGATCATACTCATTGACCAAGTCTTTGTAGATTATTTTAGCATTGAAATGTGCTATCTTGACCCCTCCTTTTAGCTCCGTTTGTGCCACAAAACTTCTTCTAATGATCTCCATTCTTGGTATTGTTTTAGAAAATTTCCCAACCACTGTGAACCTACATAGGGCTGCTAGTTTTACCATGTAGTCATGTATGTAAAAAATAACTGCTGGCTAGCCTTGCTATGTGGTGAATTTGGGTGGTGTGAGTTCGATCGGTTCTAATTCACCTTCATGCATGGCTCTTAAGTTGGTAACATATGAGTATTTTACTGTGGGTAGAGGTTGTGCAGGACTGTTAGGTGGCTGTTTTGGTTTGGTATTAATATCCTTAGGTTGGTTACCAATGATGACATTATTCAAAGTTTGATTAAGTGTAGATTGTTGGTGTGTAGGTAGGTTTGTCAAAGTTGGATGAAATCTTTGATAGGGTATTTTTGTTGATGGCTGTTTGGTTATTGAATTTTGCCTGAATTAGGAGGGTAGCTTGAGTGCCTTTGTCTTTCAATTGTTGTGGACATATATGAGATTTTCCATGCTGATTGTGTCTGGTCTATGCACTTTGGTTTAAAGTTGTGGACTCAAGTTGTTGTGTGATAACATGTACTCCTACTGCAACTGAATTGTCTAAGTATGTGGCATTCTCTTGCTCTACTTCCATGACAATAGGGAGTCTTTCATTAATTTTGATCATTTGGAGTGCCACAAGAATTTTGGAGAAATTAGTGGGTTGAGTTTCCTGGTTGACTTATTTTTAAGCTTTGGCCAATTGTTCCTCTTGGTGCCTTAGTACATAGACACTTCTTGTGACAGTCTGAATTTGGTTAAAACTGTTGGTGTCATTTTGTCGAGCATTTGGAGTGCTAAGTTCAGCTGTATCCATCTGTTGCAAACTTGACACATATGGATTGAGTCCCTACCCATATGAGGTGGTGATGTTCTCCTCAACAAGACACATAGATAAACATTGAGTTTGCATGGTTGAATTTCCATATTCCTCCGACCTTAGGTCACCAGATGCGTGTTCCAATTCCATGGTGGAGTGGTCCAAAATATCTTCTGTAGCTTTTGATGTTTTTTGTGAAGATGATTTTGCAATTGGGATTACACGATTTTAACTAGAATTCGTTGTAGATGAATTTTTGTGCCCCAGGTGATTTTTTATTTCACCAACACCAATGCCATTTTTGAGTTCTATAACGATTGGGAATGGATTTTTGGAAGAAGGTAGATTGTCACGTTTTTTATAGCTTGGTCTAGTGGCTTTCCACCACCGGGTGTAGGAGCTATGGCCATTTACGACGTTATAATTTAGGGGAATTTTAGCCTAATTTGAGAGAGAAGGGGCGCTAGAGGTGTGTTAAGTTATTAAGTCCCAATTTTGTGAGTGTTCATTTGTATAGAATGGGTTTATGGTAAACTATGATGTGTGGACTGTTCATGGGGAGAGTCATGCTAGTGTAGATGATGTTGATTTTCAGAACTCTTTTGGTGGTGAAGAAGGTAGTCCCATAGCGGAAAATATTAATGTTGAGAATTCTTGATTTAATGAAATGATGAGGGATGCTTTTGAAATATTCCCTGGGGCTTAATCCGAACCAAATGGTGAGGCTAAGAGCTTCTTCAAGCAGTTAGAGGAAGCTAGATGTTCGCTTTATAAAGGCGCAACACATTCCAAGTTGTCTGTTGCAGTTAGATTACTAAGTATTAAATTGGATAATTCTATTTCTCAAGCGGGCATAAATTCTATTATTGGCCTTATGAATGAACTTAATACGACAAAAATTAGCCCAAAGGTTTTTACACGACAAAGAAATTGGTTTCCAAGTTGGGTCTTTCATCGGAGAGGATTGATTATTGTGAGAAAGGTTGCATGTTATTCTATAAGGATGATGAAGCTTTAGAAAATTGCAAATTTTGTAACCAGCCTCATTATAAAGAAGTCACAAATGCTAAACAGAAGAAGGTTCCAGTGAAGGCGATGCACTACTTACCCCTTATACCAAGGTTAAAGATGTTGTATGCATCAATGAGTCCCTCTCCACATATGAGATGGCACTATGAACATAGAAGGCTAGATGGTGTGCTATGCCATCCGTCAGATGGAGAAGCATGGAAGCATTTTGATGGGGGTGTTCCTAGACTTTGCCAATGAACCGATTAATATTAGGTTGGGATTATGTGCTGATGGATTCACTCTATTTGCAGTGTCTGCTGTACCATATTCATGTTGTCCAATGTTTGTTATGCCGTGTAATCTACCGCTTGAATTGTGTATGACAAGTCATTATTTGTTTCTAACTTGTATTGTTCCATATGATGAGTTGAAGTTATTGCGGCATCAAGGTGTGGAAACATATGATGTATCAACTAACCAAAATTTCAGACTCCGTGCTGCTTTGATGTGGACTATAAATAATTTATTTGCTTATGGAATGATGTCCGGTTGGTCAAATGCCGTAAAGTTAGCTTGCCCGACTTGTATAGAAGCCACAAAGGCATTCACTTTGAAACATGGAAGCAAGAACATATGGTTTAATTAACATCGCCGCTTCTTGCCAATGGATTATGAGTTTAGGAGAAATACTAGTGCATCTATGAAGAACAAAACTAATTAGGAGGAGCCACCACATGTCTTGTCGCCTGAAGAAATTTGGAACAGAGTTAGGAATATACCTAAGGTAACAGAGTATCAATTGCCTCATAAGATACCAGGGTATGGTGTAACACACAACTGGACAAAACAGAGTATATTTTGGAATTTACCTTATTAAAAGCATAATTTTCTTCGGCATAATCTTGATGTCATGCATATCGAGAAGAAAGTTTTTGATAACTTTCTTAATAAGGTGATGGATGTAAGAAACAAGACAAAAGATAACTTGAAGGCCATGATGAATTTGAAAGAATATTGTAGGCGAAGTGACTTGTACTTGACATACTTGAACAACAAGATTCAGAAGCCTAAAACTAGTTACATATTCACTTTGGATGAGAGAATAGAGATTTGTGATTTGGTTAATAATGTGAGGATACCTGATGGATATGAGACAAACTTATCTAGGTGTGTTGACATGAAATAAGGGAAATTGACGTCTATGAAAAACCATGATTGTCAAATTTTCATGGAACCTTTGATGCCTATTGCATTCAATGCTTTGCGTGATAGATTATGAAAGCCATTCACAGAGATATGCTTATTTTTCAAGGAGTTATGCTCTAGCACATTGATGGTGGAGAACCTAGCTTACATGGACATTAATATTCACTTAACTTTGAACATGTTGGAGATAAGTTTTCCGCTTGGTTTTTTCGATGTCAAGGAACATCTTCCAATTCAGCTTGTGCAAGAGGCACAGATAGGAGGTCCAGCTCATTGTAGATGGATGTATCCCTTCGAGAGGTAATTATCTTTAATTAATTATCCTTACGTGTTTTAGTTAAATATTATTTCATCTTAAAATCGTGCTATGCTGCATGATTGGCAAATGTAAGAGGACCGTGAAAAATAGATCAAGGATTGAGGGATCAATATGTGAGGCATATCTGGCTAGAGAAGCTTCTTATTTCTATTCATATTATTTTGAACATGATGTTCCATGTTTAAGAAATATATCTGATCAACATGATGATAGTGTCAATACCGATCCATTGGCACCACCTTTTTCCATATTCAATCAAACCTGGAAAAGGCGGTCCACAATGTAGTCAAACACGATTTTTGACCGAGATGGAGCTAAAGTCAGCTACAACACATTTTCTACTAAATTGTACTGAGGTACAACCTTATTATACGTAAGTGTACATTTATATTGTCTACTTACATTCAAGATTAATTATCAATCATTTTAACTAATAAAAGTTTCAAATTTGTCGGACAATTAGTTTGTGGGTACATATGGGCATGATCATATTTATCCTAGGTTTGCAGAATGGTTTAAATACTTTGTAAGTATTAGCGAAGTTTCTTTCAATGCAAATTATTATCGTTTGAATGTATGTTTTAAATTCTAATTACCTGTTATTGGGTTCACTCTAGGTTTATAATCCAGATAATGGCGTAAATGATCTATTTTTGCGTGATATTTCTTGGGGACTTAGCCCTAAGGTCAAAGTGATGTCTAAGTACTTCGTCAATGGGTACAAGTTTCATACAAAAGAATGATCCAAGGGCAAAAAAACTAATAATAGTGGTGTGTGTGTGAAAGGTGATAGTGATGCTGATTATTATGGTGTGCTTCAAGAGTTATTATAACTCGAGTATACTGTTGGTTGGCCAAATAAAATGTTAGTATTCTTTCAGTATAAATGGTATGATCCAACACCTACTAGAGGTACAAAGGTGCATCCTATGTATAAAATAGTTGAAATAAAGCACATGGCGAGGTATAGACTCTATGACCCATTTATCATAGCACAAAATATGATATAGGTGTATTACACACCTTATCCTTTATGCAAAAAGAAGGTTTCATGGCGGGTAGTGATAAAAACAAAGCCTGTGGGTCGAGTTGAAGTCGAGGATGCATTAGATGTAGCGTACCAGAATGACATTTCAAGTGTGAAAACAATGGTGGATGACGAACTAGCAGGTGAATTGCAGGATAATGAAGGTCTTTATGAAGAATTCGAGCCTTCAGTCCTTAGATCAAATCAAAGTGAGTATGAAGAAGGAACATCCATGGTAAACGAGGATGGACATTCAAGTAATGAATTTGAAGCAACCAAGGATGAAGAATTATATGATGAAAATGAAAAACGCTATGATGAAAATGAATATGATCAATATGAAGAAAGCAATGAGTCCTCCTCCTAATATGCAAAAGAATTACTTTAAATTATTAAATACTAATTTTTTTTAATTATATTTGTTTTACTTAAATTGCATAGATGGATTCTAAGGGTAAATAACCGAAATAATCTAAGAAGAAGAAAATACTTTGTTATCTACGAGTGATCAAATTCCTCCTCATATGCCTAGTATGAGTCCTCCTAGTTTTCCTCGTCCTTCTTAGTCGATGACTTCATTACCACTTGAGTTTTTCAGAGTTTCCCCCGGCTAGCACAATACAGTATTATTCCATGCCGACCTAGGGTGGTTCAGCCTACACTATTATTAGTTTCATGCACACGCCTTCTTTGCCACCTTTGAGGCATCGTGTCCCTGCTAGTCAGCATGGTGGTTCACTATTGATTCCATCCCAGGGCAGTCATTAAAATCAGCATGATGGTTCATCTTATGTTCCTCCATCTTCGTCCACTCCATTATCATCTACTCCTAGTATTTTTTGATTGGATATTGGAGGATCTCATACGGCTATATCCCCAACTAATAGTACTGCTTCATAGATTTTATTGTGTTATTCTAACTTTTGTTTTAATTGCAGACTAAGTGTGTATGGCAGCCTCAGCATGAAATTTATGTGAATGCTAATTTCGAGAAGAGAGCTCAAAAAATGATTAAAAATACTCATTTTGTTGCTCAGAGAGGTGGGAGCAGGCCAATATGGTTACATCAAGATGTCTGGCTTCAACTATTGGAGAAGTGGAACACTGATGAATGGATGCAGAAGAGTGAAAAAGTGAAGGAAAATAGAGCCTCCAGTAAGGGTGGCTCACTCCACACCGGGGGTTCAATTAGTTTTGCGGCCCATCGATTGAGATTGGTAATTTATTTATAAAATGTTACTTAGCTTTACTTATATGAGATTCAAGTAATAAGCTCATATTTTTAATTTTGACATGAAAAGGCACATGGGAGAAATGTGTCTCATGCTACTGTCTTTGAAAAGACATATACGAAGAAAAAGGATGGTACAAGAGAAGGATGGGTCGAACCGCGTGCATCAGAGACATATGTATGATTCTAAATTCAATACTACCTTTATTCTTGGTTAAGATTAATTCGTTTGTACAATATTTATCATCTATATTTCAAGAGGGTATCAAGGAAGAATGGAGGAATGCCAACAAACTCAGCTTGATTCTCAACCGACGCCCGAAGATATGATTTCGATATGGACACATGTAGCCGGTGGAGTAAAGATTATAATGTTTTAGTAATATTCGTTTTAATATTATTTTGTACAAGTTGTATGTTTTTTCTCTTGCTCATATAACTATATTTTTTTAAATTTCTCATAAAAATAAATAAAGGTAGTGTCTACGGATTTGGAGTATATCCGTCGTCTAGTCGGCCAACCGCATTATTTAGTGGTCCTTCTGTTTCACCCGAAAAAGTTAAAACTATGCGGACACAAATCAATGAATTATCGCAATAATGGAACAATGCTCAAGAAACAATAAGTATGATGTGGACATTCATGGAAAAGCATGAAAACCAACGTACAATGGAAGAATTTAACAATGAGGAGACTGAAACCAACGAGGATCCGTAGTAATTTGAAATGTGTAATAGAATATTTAGACTTGATTAGTTATCCCAAAACTTGTTCGTTTTAGACTTGGTTGCATGTTGGTTGAAAAACTTTACATTTTGATGTGGTTTAATAGGATTTACACTTGTTAAATATTTTTATTATGTTTAAAATAATATGATACTTGATGTTTTTGGTTCTATTGATTGAGAATTTGTGTTATTTGCTTTTGTTTATTGGTTGCTTGATTTGGCAGGGGTTGTGGCTTAAAATACATCAGAATTCTGTTATATTTTACCTAAATTTGCGACTTATTTTCGACCACTTTGGTCGAAAATTGGACCTGAAAATTTTTAGTTTTGCGACTGAAGTGGTCGAAATATTTAATTTATTATATTATTAATTTTTTAAGTTCTGACGGATTCGGTCGGAAATATTAAATAAAATAACAAATAATTATTTAAAGTACCAACGAAATCGGTCGGAACATTAATTTTTAAATTATTTATTATTATTAATTATGCGACATAATCGCTCACAAAAGTACCGATCAAAACAGTCGCAAACATCAATTTTATCCGTTCAATTGTACGATTTCCTATTGCCACCAAAATGGTCTGAAGTTTTCGACCGATTTAGTCGCAAATATTTTGCGACCATCATTTTTCCGACCACTCAAAATTTATCGAAAATTCATCGGAAATAACAAATTTTCGACAGATTTAGTGGTCGAAAATTTGATATTTTCTAGTAGCGAGCTCAACTCAACAAATATTGATATTTTGATGATGATCAGCGATACTGTTTAGATTTTCATGTAAAAGAATAATTAATTCAAATCGTAAATTTTGATAGATAAATAATTTATATTTTTTTATCTATATAATTCTTTTTACTTGTTTGAAATAATTTTACATGAAACAAGCGTAAACCAAGAAAAATTATAGTTAAGACATTTCAAAGAAGTTTGGAAATATTATTCACAAATATAAATTATTTTATTTCTAAAAAATAACCGGGTCATTATATTTGAAAGAGGGTATAATAATTATGAACAGTTTTATATTAGTAGTTTAACTCAGTTTTTAAAGCTCATCATTATTCTTTCCGAAAATTATTTGTAAGTATATCACTGCCTATAACAAGAAATAATACGTTGTGTTTGGCATGATAAAGTCAATTTTAAGCAAAATATTTTCTTAGAAGATGGTTTATTTAAAAAAGATATTTTCCTAATTTGAGGTATACTTAATAAAAAGTACTCTTGAAAATATTTTAAAAATTAATAGTATTAGCAAATCAGATATTGTTTCATAAAATTGAGTATTATAGACTAATGATAATGTCGATATCAACTGCCAAATTTCCTATCTAAGATCCGACAGAACGACGAAGATCTAAACCATATAACTCTAGCTACACATCTCAAGGAAAGTGTATCACTTAATTAATTGGGATAAAAGGAGTATCTTCTAGACAAAAATGTTACATATTTAATTATATTTACACTCCCAATTAATATAACATAAATAATGCACTAATTATACGTATATAACATATATGCCGGCAATTGTTTTGGATGGACAGCTATGCAATGTAAAATTCTCAATCGCAAAGATTTGTTTCGTACTTATGGTAATTGCAAACTTGTAACTATAGCCAGCTTTGCAAGGAACATATTCTTACTACTACTTTTTAAGTAGTTCTCCTATTTCATGTCGCTTTTTTCTTCTTTACTTCTTAAATTTATTACTCATGCATAGTTTGCATAAAGTGAATATTTGGTGATTGAATGCTGTAATTGTCTTGCTTTTCCTTTTTGTAAAGTGACAAACTTTACACAAATGCTCATGTTAAATCATCATATAGCAATAGAAAAGAAAAGAAAACTATATTATTTAAGCGAAAAGGCATATGATTCTCCATCTATCAACATTATCTTAATACTTCAGGTGGTGATTGCATTTTTATCTCATTATTCACATATTCTTTGCGTTATATTTTATATGACGGTGTTTGATTGGATATAAAGTTAGTTTTAAAAACGGACTGTTTGCAAATTATGTTTAGAACTTGTGGTATTAAATAAACCATGAAATTTCTATGATCATAAGGACATCTAAATCGGAAAGTATAAAGTTAGAAGGATTTTCAATACTTAAAAAATGTCACTCTACGCTATTACCTTGAAGTTTAAAAGTTTGAAGGGGTGGAAAGAATGTTCTTACCTTTGAAAACAAACTACATTATTACTGCAAAAAGAAAATATTGTCTCCAAAGAATTTTATAGGCTTATTTACAATGCAGCTTGGGCGAAATAGAAAACATAACAAAACTAGCAATGTGATATGAACTTTTTTTCTTTGCTAGATCTATGAACTTAAATAGGAACATATAAAAAGTTTACATTCAAAGGGGTAATGCTAACCTCCAAATTTCTTGACAAATCAAATCAACATCTCATGACGCAGCTGCTTTCTTGTGAATCATATCTGCAATTCACGACCAATCCAAATTGCTTGTTCAAGAGCTTTCTTTATAGCAATAGCATGGTGTGAAAATAATGATGTATCATTAGATTGCAAAATAACCATCAGCCCAATAAGTCACCATTCAATTTTTAAGATTTTCTCTAAATTACTCATATATTTGTGAAGCATTTTCTTAATTGTCTTATTTGGATACAAGAAAATCAAGTTTTTATTTCTAAACTGATGTTTTATACCTCAATATCATACAAGAGATGAGTTGTGTGGTTTCTAATTTTTGTGTGCACTGAATTTTAGAAGGACCTGGTTCTTCTATGCATTCCTTACACTATTGTTGCGGAATAGATAAAGCAAAAAGTAAAGAACACAACTATTTTTACGTGAAAAATACCATGCTCAAAAGGTGAAAAAACCACGACCTACTTCCGAGTAGGATTTTTTTCAAAACTTCACTACAACTCTGAGCCAAAACAACAGTGTTTACAAACCCTTGTAAACCTAAGGATTACCTCTAACCCTTGTAGCAACTAGCCACAGGCTGTTGCAACAGCTTCAAGTTAACTCTAACTTGAACAACACAAGTACCTAATATAATTTTCTTCTAAGAAAGCTGAACGGTACAACCCAAAAGACCTACTACAATTGAACTAGAATAAATGATAGACACATGGAACTGGTTCTTCTATCTAGTTCATGTAGCTTCAGGTTCGCACACTTGAAACACACTGGAATTGCTTGCAAAATGCCTAGCTATTTTTCTCTCAATTCTTACTTAAATTCAGCGTTTGTGCGTCACCTGTAAAAGAGAACACAACTGGGATATATAGAGTTAGTAGAATAAGGATTAACTATAGTTCTAATGCTTTACTCTTCCTTGGTGGAAGAGTTCTAGTTAACTTCAATCTTTAACTCTTTTCTTATCTAGGTTAGAGTTCTCTTCAAGTAAGGAGTCATGCTCCTTATCAATTATGCATTCTTTTCATTTAGGGAATATCAGATATAATTACTTATACTTATCCCTTACTCGTGCATGCCTTTTACTTAAATCTGACCGGGACTCGTGTACATTGTCCATGGACCTAGTTCATGCATGTGTTCCTTTGTTAATCATCAAAATCGAAACCACTCAGGTCAACAAATTCCTCCCTTTTGATGATGACAAATTCTGTGCTTTTCAGAAGCATAGAACCTGTTTCAACTCAGCTAAACATCAACATAATTGTTAGAACACTTTCCATTTAAAGTCACAAACCATCAAGGACTAGGCTCATTAGGTAATAAACATCGCAATTCAAAGCAAAAGCACAACCTATCTTCCCCTTTTTGGCATCATCGAAAGTTGCATAATTAAGTTAAGTAACCAGATTTTAGCAGATCTTACTCATGGCCATTGGGGCTACTTCAAATTCTACCATTTATTAAATTTTCTCTTATCAATCTAAGGATATTAGCCATATAAGAAATATCAACAAACAATTAGAGCAGAAACAATGAATTTCATTGATAAGATTCTTTCACAAGCATAAAACGAACAAAAGCACTGAACCATCACTGGTTACACACTAGGTTAGGAAAGGTTCAAGAATAAGAAGGATCATGTTCTTGATTTCTGGCTTGAAGCTGTTTCAATATGTCTTGAAGAATTCCCTCATTCTTCTCTTTCTCTTTTGCAAGCTCAGGTCTGAGAGAGTCCCTCTAAGTTTCCACTTCAGCCAGCCTCTTCTTCAACCTTTCAATCTCGGCATCCTTAGCCCACTCTCATGTTCCAATGCTCTCACTTTGCTATTCTTGGGTACCCTTTTGGATGAACCAGGTTCTTTGGGAACCGTATGGACTTTATAGTCACCGTCAGTCAAAGTGCCGACCCCAAAGTAATCTTTACTTGTGTAAACATCATATTTCGTGAGGGGAACCTTAAAGTGATCAAGAACAACAGTGAGGATAAATTCATTGGGGATGGAATGAGTTTTAGTGCCACAATTTAACTTATTAAGGAGCTGGATTATGAACCCCAGACAATTGATCTACTTCCCACTATCCAAATCATGGTTTTTGTTTTCTTTGTGATGGACCTGGAATAGGGGGTACATGTCATAGCCATGGTCCATGAAGGTAGCAATGTTCCTTCTCTCCTGCCTTGGAAGAACTACTTTGTTGACAAACTCAAAGAGCACTTTATGGGGAAGGTTTCATTTCGCTCTTATAAACATCCCTAGGCTCTTGCTCCACAACCCTATCAACAAATTTCCTGGTGATGGCCAATAAGGTAGGAAGAACTTTTAGACTAGGCCTCTTCAACTTGGTGTAGTCATTGTACCCCTCAACAGGTACACCTAGAATATCCCTTAGCTCCTTATCATCAAAGCTCACATTCACTCCTTTTACTTCACTGTTGTCCCTTCCATTTGCAATGTAACAATTAGCAAAGATTTACACAAACTCAGCCCTCATCAACCTTCCTTCTAGCTGGAGGACCATGTCCTTCCAGCCTTAGATCTCCAACTTCTCCAGCAACAAAACATATCTTCCTATTCTAAATCACTAAGGAGCCTCCCCTTCAAAATTGTTCTCTTCTGGAACTTTATCACTTTGTATTTTTCCTCATCAATCTCCTCTTCTTCACTCTCTTCCTCCACAGTTTGCACTATTCTTGATTTTCTGGCAAACCTAGTTCTTTTTGACAAGGCAGAGTCCTCTATCGCAACCGACTTTTCTTGGGACTTCTTCTTAGAAGTCTTTCTCTTTTTAGAACTGGGAGTCACAACCTCCACTTCCTCTGCCTCATCCTCATCACGAAGGACCAGGTCCATCTTTTCTATATCAATAGTTTTACTTGTCTCACCTACCTTCTTCTTTCCTTTAGCAGCTGCTTTCTTTACACTCTCAGCTAAGGCCTTTTCTAGGTCAGCCTCACTCTGCTTCCTCTGGCTCCTTGTAGTTCTTCCTCTTGTGGGACGAGTCTATACAAGGATAGAAGAGGTAACCTTTATCTTCTTTTCCGCCCATTGCCTTTCTAGGGATCTTAACTACTAAACTTTTCTTCTTTTTGGATTGTAACTATTAGATACTTTCTTCAGTAGGTCATGGAGGGGTCCTTCATAGATGGAATAGGTTCTTGGGACTTTTTTCTCAACCTAATAATAGAATCACCTGCCTCATTCTTCTCTAATACCCTCTTCTTCTTCGAGAACCTCGTCACTCCATAACATCATTGCCCCAGTTTCTTCATTTGAACCAAAAGAAGTGGGTGAAGAAACTTCAACCACTTTTTCTTCTCCCTTTCCCATTACATCTTCTTTAGCACCCTCACTCTCCTTTTCTATTCCATTTTTTATTTTTACCACATATTTTTCTCGACACTCCAATTTCTACTCTAGCAATTGTACCAACCAAAATAAAATCTTTTCTCAAGATTTTTAGCAACTTCTGAAGCAACATCAGAATATTTTAACCCAGAGGTTACCTGTTCAGTTTCAGATGAAACTGGTTCTTCCCCTCAGTCGCAGACTTGAAGGAATCATCAGATTTTTGAGATTCTTCTACTTGATTGGCTTGTAGCATCTCATTTAGTTTCTTGGCATGTTCTCTACTAGCCACTATATTTCCAGCAATCACCTTGGATGTCGCTTATTAGGGGTTTGGGTGGTTGAAAGTATGAGTGAAGATTCTTTGGGTGGTGAAGAGAGGTTTTCAGTATTCTTGGTGTTTTCTGGTTAGTTTGCCATTTGATCAGTGTAGGTAGAAGAAGAAATTTGAGTGAATTTTAGGGTTTAGAAGTTTTGCTCTTTAGAAAATGAGAGATGAAATAAGGGGATGGGGTCAGATCAATTTAAAGAAGGGGAGGTTGAGTGTAAAACGATACTTTTTGAAGTCTAGAGGTCTAATCACATTAGGAGTTTCAGTTTGAAAGGACGTTTGGTTCTTCCTTAGATTTTCGGCAATTATGGCATGTGGGACTCTTTGTGAAATTGGTTCTTTTGTAACTACTTGGTTCAATAATTAGTTTGGAACAAAGTCGGACTCTTTTTAGATCATGATCCAAATGCATTTATTTCAAATAATGCGGAATGTAAAATATTTACCTTATAAGCCTGATGAACCAGGTTCTTCACTGAAAGTTCTCTTGTGTAAGATTGAATTTTTCAAGAAAATAAGGGTAATATCATTAGATATCAGTGAGATATTTTAGCACATGGCACAAGAGTATACTAATAAAATTATGAGACTAAGCAATATCTAATCTAATTATTTATAAAATTCACAAATTATCGAACCAAATATTGAGTTAGAACTAGTTTCTTTTAAACAATCTGAATCATCCCTAATTATAACATGTTCCTTTCAAAGTGATCTCTACTTAAAGTTTTTGTGATGATGTCAATTATTTTCTTATCATTAGTACAAAATCCCATAGTGATCAAACCCTTCTCAAAGTTGTCCCTTAAAAAATAATGCCTAACATCTATGTGCTTAGTTCTTTTGTGATGAACTAGGTTCTCGGTCATACTAATTACACTAGTATTGTCACAAAATATGGGAATACAACATACATCAATTCTAAAGTCCATTAATTGCTACTTAATCCACAACAATTGAGCATAACATGATGCGGCATCCACATGCTCAGCTTCAGCAGTACACAAAGCTACATAGTTTTGCTTTTTGGTGTCCCAAGATACAAGAGATGAGCCAAGAAAGTGTGCCATACCTGAAGTACTCTTTCTATCCTTAAGAAAACCTGTATAATCAGCATATCTTACTAAATCAAAATTACCACCTTTTGGATACCATAGGCAAATATTATTTGTGCGTTTTAAGTATCTCAAGATCCTCTTGACTACCTTCAAGTGGGACTCCTCTGGATTTGCCTGAAATCTAGCACAAAGGCCTACACTGAAAACTATGTCAAGTCTACTAGCAGTGAGATATAACAAAGAGTCAATCATTCCCCTATATATTTTCTTATCAACAGATGAACCACGTTCATCCAAATCCAATTTTGTGGTTGTTGCTATCTCAGTGTCAATTTCTTTGGAATCTTCCATCTTAAACCTTTTAAGCAACGTTTCAGATACTTTTGCTGATGGATCATAGTTCCATTCGAATTTTGTTTAATTTGTAAGCCTAAAAAGAAATTAAGCTCACCCATCATACCTATTTCAAATTCACTCCCCATTAGCTTAACAAATTCTTTACTTAACCAATCAGTTTTTGCTCCAAGAATTATATCATCAACATATATCCGAACAACCAAGAGATCTTTATCTTTTTCTTTCAAGAATAAAGTATTGTCAATTTTACCTCTCTTGTAGCCATGCTCAAGCAAGAATTTAGACAATCTTTCATACCATGCTCTTGGAGCCTGCTTGAGCCTGTAAAGTGCTTTGTCAAGCTTGTACATATGATCAGGACATTACTTGCTTTCAAATCCACCAGGTTGCTTGACAAACGATTCTTCATTTAGATAGCCATTGAGTAAGGAACTCTTGACATCTATCCGAGGGAGAGTGAATTCCATTTAAGCAGCAAATGCTATAAGGAGTCTAATGGCTTCCAATCTTGCAATTGGAGCAAAAGTCTCATCATAGTCTATGCCCTTCTCTTGGTTATATCCTTGAACCACCAATCTTGCATTGTTCCTTGTAACTATTCCATATTCATCAAGCTTGTTTCTGAAGACCCATTTAGTGCCAATCACTTTTCTATCCTTGTGTTTTGGTAACAGGTTCCAAACTTAACTTCTCTAAAATTGGTTTAGTTCATCTTGCATTGCATTCACTCAATCTACATCCTGCAAAACCTCAGAAACATTGCTAGGTTCAATAAGAGATAAGAAAGCATCAAAAGCACAGAGACTCTTTAAAAAAGATCTGGTTTTGATTCAAGATGTTGGATCAGTGATTATGTTCCCAGTGGGAACTTTGATACTTGTAAGGCTTCACAGCCAACTAGTTTTCCCTAGATGTCCCTTCAATGTTTTGTTGCTGAGGAACAGGTTCGTGGACAGGTTCCCTCGAGGTTTGAGGATCGGTTCCTCTTTGGTTAGTTCCCCTTATTAGGTTGCCCTGGGTGGAAAGACTTGTTCCATCACCTGTTCCTTTTTGTGGTGCAGCTTCAGGCTAGACTGTGGTTTCATGATTTGAGTTTCTTACCAGCCCAATCTCTTCATCATCTTGTTCTTGCCTCTTAGAAAGAACGTTAGTTTTATCAAAAACAACATATATACTTACTTCTACTTACATTGTTCTTTTGTTATATATCTTATAAGCTTTACTATGTGAAGAATATCCTAAGAATATTCCCTCATCACTTTTGGGATCAAACTTACCTAGGGAGTCTTTTTCATTATTGTGCACAAAGCACTTGCATCCAAGTGATCTAAGGTGGGATGTATTTGGCTTTCTCTCTCTAAGTAACTCATATGGAGTCTTCTCAATAAGAGGTCTAGTCATGCACCTATTTATGATATAGCATGTAGTGTTCATAGCTTCTGCCCAGAAGCTATGAGGTAATTTACTAGCAAGTAACATAGTCCTAGCCATTTCTTCCAAAGTCCTATTCTTTCTTTCAACGACTCCATTTTGTTGTGGAGTTTTATGAGAAAAAAATATGATTTATGCCATGTTCATCACAAAATTAAGAAAATTTAGCATTCTCAAACTCAGTACCATGATCATACCTAATTGATGCAAGTTGATTACCTAGTTGTTTCTAAGTTTTTCTAACAAATGAAGTGACCATATCAAATGCTTCATCTTTAGATGTTAAAAAAAGTATCCATGTAAACCTAAAGTAAACATCAACAAACACCATCACATATCTCTTACCACCTCTGCTCATTGTCCTTATTAGTCCACATAGATCCATATGAACCAGTTCCATCATCTTGGTAGTACTTACCATTTATCTTCCTTGAATTTAATGTTAGTAAGTCCTATCATTAAGTCCTTGGAGTCTAGTTTATTGAGTTAACTCACACTTGCATGTCCAAGTCTCTTATACCACAGGAGGGGATCACTGTCCAACACATTTAAGCAAGTGAGTTTATTTTCTGAAAGTGTTGACAGATCTACCACATATATATTGTTCAGTTTTTTTCCCTACAAAACTATTTTATCATTGGTAAGATTAATCACAAATCATTTTATAGAGGTGAAAGCTACTATGTTACCTCTATCACACAGTTGTGATATACTTATTAGGTTATATTTCAGTCCATCTATCAAGTAGACATTATCAATAGAGTGAGAGTCAGATTTACCCACCTTTCCAACCCCAAATGTCTCACTTTCTTTCCATTTTAAAAGGAGACATTACCTCCTTTAAGGCCCTCAAGTGAAGGAACTGGTTCTTGCTTCCTGTCATGTACTTTAAGCAGCCACTATCCATGTATCATATTTGGCTACTCTCCTTCATTGGACCTGCAAAAAATATTAGGGGTTAGTCTTAGGAACCCAAACTAGTTTGGTCCCTTTATATAGGCAAAGGGATAAATCAAATTAATTTTAGCCCAACTTGGCAGCCTATTTTTCCCTAGAACAAGTTTTTTGTTCTTTTGACTTGCCTTTTATTTTGTAGTGCATTCACTCTTACAGTGACCAGTGTTACCACAGTGCGTGCAAATTTTATTCTCAGGGAGTGTGAGGTACTTGCTTTTGGAATCCCACTTAGGTGCAAAGTTCCCAAAGGCAAGTCCCTTTCTGTTGCTACTATGGTGCATTTTAGCCATGAAAGTGCATCAGAGGACCTGTTCCATTGACATGTTCTATATAGATCATGCTTAACCTTAGTAAGGTCCTCTTTCAAGGTTCTTACCAGTTCATCCTTTCCTCTTTAAAGGTTCTTACCAGTTCATCCCTTTTATATAGCTTATCTTTTACCTTTCCTAGATTATTTTCTAATGAGAGTCGTGTGTCACTAGTTATTTTTGTACATGTTCCTAACTTCAATTTCGAATTTTCAAATCTAAGTTCTAGAACAGATGTGTCAAGTGCATGAACCTAGTTCTTCAACACATCATTTTCATTTTCTGTTTCACAAGCCCTAAGTTCTAGGTTTTTGCACTTTTCTTGCAAAATGACACACTCCATTGACAATTGTTCCTTTTCATTATTCATATCTGCAGACTCATCAATTAATTCCAGTAGTAATTCAGATAATCTTTCTTAAGACAAAAACTTAATTTTATATTTTAATTGAAAGGCACTTACCTGAGGTTCTTCATCATATTCTCCAACAGCCATTAGAGCTCGTTCATCATCATCTGAGCCTTCATCTAAGCTATCTCCCCAAGAATCAACCATTGCCTTGGTTGATCCTTTGTTGTTTCCCTTTTTGGGATGAACCTGTTCCTTCTTTCGACTCCTTCATTCAGTTCTTTCCTTTTTCCACTCAATATCCCACAAAGAACAAATCTTGATTATGTGATAAGTCTTTCCACATTTATAGCATCCATCATTAGCCTGTTTCTCTGGAACTCTTGCCTTGCTGTAGCTTCCACTTCTTGAAAAGTCTTTTATTCTCCTTAGGTAGTTCTTGAATTTTTAGGTAATCATTTCCATTTCATCATTATCCAAGTCAGAACCTTCAGTAATTTTGAGTGCCAGAATCCTTTCCTTCTTAGGCACATCCATTTTCATAGTTTTCTTTCTAAGTTCATAAGACTTGAGATTTCCAATCAACTCATCCAAAGGAAGTGTAGCGATAATCTTTGATTCATGAATGACAGTGATCTTGCTTTCTCTTGTGATTGGTAAGACCATGGTTATTATCTTCTCAGCTCTCTCATCTTCAAGAATAATCCTTGCAAGAGACTTTAGTTCATTTGTTAATGTAGTGAATCTTCTGTACATTTCCTGAATGATTTCCCCATCTCTCATGGAAAGCTTTTCATATTGAGAAAATAACATGGTTTCTCTTGATTTTCACTTGAGTTGTTCCTTCATGGGAAATCTGCAGTGTGTCCCAGATTTTCTTGGCAGTAGA
This sequence comes from Nicotiana tomentosiformis, assembly GCF_000390325.3. Taxonomy (NCBI): domain Eukaryota; kingdom Viridiplantae; phylum Streptophyta; class Magnoliopsida; order Solanales; family Solanaceae; genus Nicotiana; species Nicotiana tomentosiformis. The sequence goes on along the minus strand of NC_090822.1, from coordinate 82,044,682 downwards.
GGAGCCTTGGATTTATCTATACTCATCTAGACCAAGTTCACACACAAGCCATTTATTGGCTTTGACATTCTTCTCTCACTTCTTCAAGTCCTCAGCATTGCAATCAGCTCTTGTCTTTGGCACATCTTCTCCTTCAGCATTTTTGTTCAAAGTAGGCAGTGGGCCATCAGTAATTATGTCTTATAGCTCGTAGTCTTCTGCATGCATGTTATCTCTCATCCTTGTTTTCTACCAAGAGTAGTATTGTCCATTGAAGAGTGGTGGCCTAGCAGTGGATTGCCCTTCCCAATTCCATGTGGTGCACTCATCTTAATCTTTTCATAAGGTGTTAGCCTCTTCAAGGATAACCTGCTATGATACCAATTGATGTTTTATACTTCAATACCACACAAGAGGTGTGTGATTTGTATGGTGTCCAATTTCGCGTGCACTGGATTTTAGAAGGATCTGGTTCTTCTATGCGTTCCTTACACTACTGTTATGGAATAAATAAAGTAGAAAGTAAAGAACACAAGTATTTACGTGGAAAATACCTGGCAAAGGTGAAAAAACCATGACCTACTTCCTAGTAAGATTTTTCCCAAAACTTCACTACAACTCTGAGCCAAAACAACAATGTTTACAAACTTTTGTAAACATAAGGATTACCTCTAACCCTTGTAGCAAACAGTCACAAGCTGTTGTGATAGCTTCAAGTTAACTCTAACTTGAACAATACAACACAAGTACCTAATATAATTTGGTTCTAAGAAAGCTAAAAGGTATCAATTAAACTAGAATAAAAGATAGAAACATGAAACTGGTTCTTCTATCTGGTTCAATGAACCAGTCTTAGAATGGAAGGGTGATGCAGTAGCACCTAGGGGTAGGTTTATTTCATACCTTAAAGCCTAAAAGATGATTTCTAAAGAGTATATTTATCACCTGGTTTGGGTTAGTGATGCAGATGCTCAGATTCCCACTCTCGAGTCAGTACCAATTGTAAATGAGTTCCCAGAAGAGTTTCCCGAAGATCTTCCTGGAGTTCCTCCCGATAGAGAGATTGACTTTGGAATTGATCTACTCCCCGACACTAAGCCGATATCTATTCTGCCTTATGGAATGGCTCCAACAGAGTTGAAAGATCCAAAAATCCATTGGAAAGATCTTCTAGATAAGGGATTTATAAGGCCAAGTATCTCACCTTCGGGCACACCGATCTTGTTTGTCCACAATAAGGATGGGTATTTGTGCATGTGCATTGACTATCGTCAGTTGAATAAAGTCACCATCAAGAACAAGTACCCTCTTCCTAGAATAGATGATTTATTCGATCAACTTCAGGGTGCCCAATGCTATTCCAAGATTGATCTCAAATCAGGGTACCATCAGTTGAAGGTTAAGGAAGTTGATGTTCCAAAACAACTTTCAGGACTCGTTATGGCATTTCAATTTTTTGGTAATGTCGTTTGGTTTAACAAATACACGAACAACTTTCTTGGACCTTATGAATAGGGTATTCAAGCCTTATCTTGATTTGTTCATTATTGTGTTAATTGTTGATATCTTGATTTATTATCGTAGTGAGACTGACCATGCAGAACATCTCAGAATTGTGTTGCAGACACTATAGGATCACAAGCTATATGCGAAATTTTCTAAGTGTGAATTTTGGTTGAAATCAGTAGCATTTTTGGGCCATGCCATCTCAGGTGAAGGCGTGAAGGTGGACATTCAGAAAATAGAGGCAGTGAAGAATTGGCCTAGACCCACCTTAGTATCCGATATAAGAAGTTTCTTGGGTCTAGAAGGATATTATAGGCATATAGTAGAGGGATCTTCCTCTATCTCGTCCTCTTTGACTAGATTGACTTAGAAGAAGGTCAAGTTTCAGTGGTCGGACGCTTGCGAGAAAAGGTTTGAAGAATTAAAGAAGAGGTTGACTTTAGCGCCATTTCTGACACTACCAGAAGGAACCAAAGGGTTCGTTGTTTATTGTGATGCTTCAAGGGTTGGTCTTGGGTGTGTGTTAATGTATCATGGTAAAGTTATAGCATACGCATCGACACAACTCATGTCTCACTAGAAGAATTATCTAACTTATGATCTTGAGTTAGCAGCCATGGTATTTGCACTTAAGATCTGGTGCCATTATTTGTATAGGGTGCATGTTGACATTTTCACATATCACAAAAGTCTCCAGTACATCTTCAAGCAAAGAGAATTGAATCTACGTCAGAGAAGGTGGCTCAAATTGCTCAAATATTATGATGTTGATATCCTCTATCATCTGGGGAAATAAAATGTTGTACTCGATGATCTGAGTCGGAGTTCTATGGGAAGCTTAGCTCATGTTGAAGCAGATAAGCGAACTATGATGAAGGAAGTCCACTGCCTAGAAAGTCTAGGAGTTCGACTTTTAGACTCCGAGATGGTGGCGTTGTTCTTCAGAATAAGGTCGAATCCTCCTTAGAAGCCAAAATGGAGGAAAATAAGTTCAGTGATCCCTACTTATTGCAGCTCAATAAGGGGATTCACAAACACAAGACTATGTTTTTGAACATGGGGGAGATGATGGTACTTTGAGGTACAAAGGCATATTATGCGTTCCAGACGTAGACGAGCTCAGAGAGTGGATTATATTAGAAGCCCACAATTTCAGGTATCCTATTCACTGAGGTTCCACAAAGATGTATCATGATTTTAAGAATATCTATTGGTGGAACGACATGACAAAAAAACATAGCAAAATTTGTGGCTAAGTGTCCAAATTGTTTGCAAGTGAAAGCCGAACGCCAGAGGACTGGTGGTTTGGCTCAGAGTATAGAAATTCCCATTTAGAAATAGGAGATGATAAACATGGACTTCATAACAGGTTTACCTCGCTCATTTCGGAAGCATGATTCGATTTAGACCGACTTACCAAGTCAGCTCACTTCTTGACAGTGAAGACTACAAATTCAGTAGAGGACTATGCCAAGTTGCATATCCAAGAAATTTTCCGATTGCATGTGAATCCTTTGTCCATCATTCCAGATCGTTGTGCTCAGTTCACAGCGAACTCTTGGAAATCCTTTCAGAATGGATTGGGCACAAGAGTGAACTTTAGCACAACTTTTCATCCTTAGACAGATGTCCAGGTAGAGCGTAATATTCAGACTCTTGAGGATATGTTAAGGGCGTGTGTTATCAATTTTAAAGGTAATTGGGATGATCATCTAACCCTAATTGAGTTTGCTTATAATAACAACTATCACTCTAGTATCAAGATGGAACCATATGAAGCTCTATATGGGTAAGGTGTAGATCACCAATTGGTTTGTTCAAAGTTGGCATAGCGGAATTTTTAGGACCCGAGTTTTTCTTTCAAGCTATGGAGAAAGTGAACTTGATACAAGAGTGTTTGAAGACGGCTCAGAGTTGCCAAAAGTCATATTCGGACGTGCGGAATAGATACTTAGAGTTATAAGTTGATGATTGAGTGTTTCTGAAAGTTTCTCCTATGAAAGGCGTTATGAGATTTGGGAAGAGAAATCTTAGTCCCCGCTATATTGGGCCATATAGAATCCTGCGAAGGATCGGGCAGGTGGCTTATGAGTTAGAATTGCCACAATAATTAGCCGTTGTACACCCACTGTTTCTATGTTGAAGAAATTCATGGGTGACCCATCTCTTGTGGTTCCTTCGGAGATTATAAGGGTTAAATATAGCCTGGCTTACGAAGAAATTTCAGTGGCTATTATTGATCGTCAAATCCGCAAGCTCAGAACTAATGAAATTGCTTCAGTGAAAGTGCTCTGGAGGAATCAAAAGGGTGAAGAGGCTACATGTGAAGCCGAAGACGACATAAAGTCCAGACATCCCCATCTCATTGAAGAACACGGAAAATTTAGAAGGTAATTAACCTTTACATATAAAACTTTTATTATAATCTCCATGTCTTTCAGTATTTAGTCAGTTCAGTATTCAATCAATTCAGTAGTCATTCAGTTCAGTATCTTAGCAGTTCAGTAATCATGTATTCGTTTAGTTTAGTATACATGTGTTCATGACAGTTCAATATTCGCATGTTTCCATCAGACCCGTGTAAGGTCCATAGTTAGTCGTAGTTATAACCAGGACAATCATTCGAGGACGAATGATCCCAATGGGGAGATAATGTAATACTCCATAAATTTGGCTTAGGTGTGAACGTCTTAAATGAATAGTAATATTATATTTTAGACATGTGAAGTTCTATAGGGATGAGTATGGGTGGAAATAGTTGTTTTTTAATAAAGATGGAGAGTAAGGTGTATATGATTCGATAAAATCGACTAAGTTTACAAAATATCTATCTTACAACAGGATTTCGTGAACTTTTGTAAGGAATTTGGGAAACCGCAAAACAAGAAATTTGTATCCCTTTGAACTATCTTTTCAATGATATATTTTGGATCCCAAACGGATCTTTGTGCAAAACTTTATGTGCATTTTACTTAACAATGTGCAGTATAAGCGCCCAGGTGCGCTCCTGGATGGTCCCGTGCGCGGCCGCACACTTGTGGAAATGTTACGCTCTGATGTGCATTTAGGTGCGCGGGATCACACCCGGGGGGTCATTTTAAAAGCACTACTTCATCCCCCACACCCCCAAAACACAAAAACTTGCTCTAGAAAGGGAAGCTCTCAAAAACCTAACCTCCCCAAGGTCCCTCCACCATCTAAGGTGAGTTCTAATGGTAATTCTAATTTAATTTCAATTTTTCAACACCTTATTAACATGGGTAAACCCTTCAAATTATTAGATATTCGATTGGGACATCATTGTTGAGAAAAGAAACTGTAGAACTCGAATTCAAGAGGATTGAATGTCAAAACAGTGATATCTTCACCCTCTACTTGATTATAGTATTAGATTAATGATTATAGACTCAAGTTCATGAGATATGAGTTGATGGGTTTGATAGAAAAGCATGAACAATTATAGGTTTGGGTTGTTGATTGTTGATTATTGATTAAGGGTATTGTTTATCTTATGGGTGAGGAAGAATGATGCTGATTATAACCATTTGAGATTTTAGAATTTATCTAGGAGCAAGAGAATAGGTTGTTGGGTGTAGAAACACCATTAATAAGGGGTATGAGGCTTTATACCCACCAGGTGTTTGATAAAATGCATAAGTGACCAAAACATGAGTATTATTGCTAATATGAAATCCCTTTGACTTGTATTGCTATAAATTAAAGTTGAAAAAGCTGACAAACGTTGTATTATGCTCAAGAGCAAGAAGTTAAGGTCTGTTAGGCTAAGTCTCTATGTTTGGGAATGTTTATGATTCTCCCCACGTCGCATTCTTTATGACTATTATGAATTCCCCAGAAAGTAATTATGCCTCAGTTCCATGAATGGTTGTAGAACTTCTATTCTCTAGATGGCATAGTTCATAATTCATTCAATATCTTATAAGCCTCAGTTATGACAAATCTGTTTATTATGAATACATGTCCCAGTCTAGTTCTATTCAACATTCCAGTATCATGTAACTCAATATGATTTAGTATTTCAGTATCATGTATTCCAGTATGATTCTCATTTCCTGATTTTAAATCCCTGAATGTTGAACACCTGTATTTGGGTCTGAGGCCGCAGCTTATGCTTTATGCATCTTTGGGACTCAGGCCGCAGTTTATACTTTATGCACTTTTAGGCCTGAGGCCGCAGTTTAATATTCAGATAAACAGGTGGTTCATCATTCAGAAGAGAGAGTATTCATATCCTTACTTCCTTATCAATTCTCGGTTATCAGTTATGAGTTCAGTTTCAATTTCAATATTTGCAGTTCTTTCTTTCAGTTGTTTTACATACCAGTATAATTCAAATGTACTGACGTCCCTTTTCGCCCGGGGCCTACATCTCGTGATGCAGGAACAATTTACAGGTTGAAGACTCTGCTTGCTAGGACATCTCGTATCAGCTATTTGTGATCCCCAGTCTTTTGGGGCATTATCCCTCTTTTTTGGTCTTTATAGTATTTCAGTTAATAAGGTATACCATGGATCTTATACCGATAAATAGTTAGCATTTCAGTATTATTTAGAGGGTTCGTAGACCATAGCTCAGTCAATTAGATATTAGTAGGCTTTTGTGTGTTTGCCTTGTCGGCTACTCGTTTATACTTGCAGACTTTTCAGTAATTTCCGCATTTATGATATTTTAGTTAGACTATTTAGCAAATCAGCATGTTACATGTTTATATTCAGCTTATAGTTATACCACATCTTGATCCAGCCATCCAGTAGGTTCGCTCAGTGACATGCAATTAGGCACTGAGTGTCGTGTTACCCAGGCCATGGTTCAAGGCCTGACAACGAGGTCCTTCTAGTAACTATTCTGGTTCTTGAGGTTCGATTCACTCTCCATCACAATTGACATATCAGAGTTGCTACGAGTGTGGGGAGTTTGGATATGTGAGGAGGTATTGTCCCTGTCTCTTGTGAGGTCCAGTTCAGCAAAGGGATGACTCGCACACCAGTTACTTCACCACCCGCTCAGCTAGCTCGGGGTGGGGCTCAGGAAGCTAGAGGTCGCCTTAGAGGGGGAGGCCGATAATGGGGCAGTGGGGCTCGATGCTTTGCTTTCCCACAGTGAGCACATGCATTGACACAGTATGCCACAGGGATGCTTCCATATTATTTGTCCCTGGTTCCACTTATTCATATGTATCATCATATTTTGCTCGTTATTTGGATATGCCCCATGAGTCCCTAGTTTCACTTGTTCATGTATCTATGCCTGTGGGCGATTCTATTATTGTAGAACGTGTGTATCGGTCGTGTGTGGTGACCATTGGGGGATTGGAGATGAGAGTTGATTTCTTATTCTTAGTATGGTTGATTTTGATGTGATTCTGGGCATGGATTGGTTGTTCCCATGTCATGCTATTCTAGATTGTCACGCTAAGACCGTGACATTGGTGATGCCGGGGTTACCTAGGATCGAGTGGAGAGGTTCTTTGGACTATGTTCCCGGTAGGGTGATTTTATATTTGAAGGCCCAACGGATGGTTGGGCAGGGGTGTTTGTTATATTTGGCTTTTGTGAGGGATGTTGGTGCTAATACTCCTACCATTGATACTATTCCTGTAGTGCGAGACTTTTCGGATGTGTTTCCTGTAGACCTGCCTCGCATGCCACCCGACATGGACATTGATTTTGGTATTGACTTGGTATCGGGCACTCAGCCCATTTATATTCCTCTGTTTCATATGGCACCAGCAGAGTTGAAGGAATTGAAAGTGCATCCAAGGAACTAGGGTGTTCTCTATGATTGATATGAGGTCCGGGTATCACCAGTTGAAGATCCGGGACTCTGATATTCTGAAGACGGCATTCAGGACCCGCTTTGGTCACTATGAGTTCCTTGTGATGTCTTTTGGGCTCACCAATGCCCCAGCAACATTCATGCATTTGATGAACAGTGTGTTCCAGCCATATCATGATACGTTTATCATACTATTTATTAATGATATTCTGGTGTACTCGTGTAGCCAGAATGAGCATGCACAACATCTGAGGATCGTACTATAGACGTTGAGGGAGGATAAACTTTATGCTAAGTTCTCCAAGTGTGAGTTTTGGCTCAGTTAGGTGTCATTCTTAGGGCACGTGGTGTCTATTGAGGGGATCAAGGTAGATCCGAAGAATATTGAGGCGGTTTAAAGTTGGCCCAGACCGTCTTCAGCTACTGAGATTCAGAGTTTTCTTGGCTTGGTCGGATATTATCGCCGCTTCGTGGAGGTTTTCTTGTCTATTGCAGTGCCTTTGACCAGGTTGACATAGAAGGGTGCTCAATTAACGTGGTCGGATGCGTGCGAGAAGAGCTTTTAGAAGCTCAAGACTACCTTGACCACAACTTCAGTTCTAGTTTTGCCTTCAGCATCAGGTTCTTATACAGTGTATTGTGATACTTCTCAGATTGGTATTAGGTGTGTCTTGATGCAGAAGGGTAGAGTGATTGCTTATGCTTCACGCTAGTAGAAGCCTCAAGAGAAGAACTACCCCGTTAATGATTTGGAGTTGGCAACCATCCTTCATGCATAGATGGTTGGAGCTGTTAAAAGTCTATGATATTACAATTTTGTATCATCACGGGAAGGCCAATGTGGTGGCCGATGTCTTGAGTAGAAAGGTGGTAAGTATGGGTAGCCTTGCATATATTCCTGTTGGTGAGAGACCGTTTGCATTAGATGTTCAGGCCTTGGACAATCAGTTCGTGAGGTTAGATATTTCAGAGCCTAGTCGGGTTCTAGCTTGCGTGGTTTCTCGGTCTTCTTTATATGATCACATCAGATAGCGTCAGTATGACCACCCCCATTTGATTATCTTTAAGGACACTGTTCAGCACGGTGATGCCAATGAGATTTCTATTGGAGATGATAGGGTGTTGCGGATGCATGGTCGAATTTGTGTGCCCAATGTAGATGGGTTACGGGAGTTTATTCTTGAGGAGGTTCACAATTAGCGGTATTCCATTCATCCGGGTGCCGCAAAGATGTATGAGGACTTGAGGCAAAACTATTGCTGGAGAAGAATTAACAAGGATGTAGTGCAGTGTGTAGCTTGATTCTTGAACTATAAGCAGGTGAAGTACGAGCATCAGAGGCCGGGCAGTTTGCTTCAGAGGCTTGAGATTCCTGAGTGAAAATGGGAGCATATCCCCATGGACTTTGTAGTTGGGCACCCACGAATATTGAAGAAGTTTGATTCTATTTGGATGATTGTGGACAGGTTTACTAAGTCCGTGCATTTCATTCCAGTTGGGACTACCTATTCTTCGCAACGGTTGGCTGAGATCTATATCCACGAGATTGTTTGCCTCATGGTGTGCCATCGTCTATTATTTCAGATCGGGGAACGTAGTTCACACTGCAGTTTTGGAGAGTGGTGCAGCGATAGTTAGGCACACGGGTTGAGTTGAGTATAACATTCCACCCTTAGACTGACTGATAGTCTGAGGGCACCATTAAGATATTGGAGGATATGCTATGAGCTTGCGTCATGGATTTTGGGGGTTCTTTGGATCCATTTCCGCCGCTTACAGAGTTTGCTTACAACAACACCTACCAATCGAGTATTCAGATGGCTCCGTATGAGACCTTGTATAGGAGTTGGTGTCGGTCTCCGGTTGTTTGGTTTGAGGCGGATGAGGCTAGGTTATTGGGTACTGACTGGGTTCAGGATGCATTGGAAAAGGTTAAATTGATTCAAGATCGGTGTCGCATTACACAGTGTAGACAGAAGAGTTACGTCAATCGGAAGGTTCGGGAAGAAGGGCAAGTTGAGCCCTCGGTATATTGGCCCTTTTGAGGTGCATTAGAGGATTAGAGAGGTAGCTTACAAGCTTGCATTGTCACCTAGTCTATCGAGTGTTCATCCAACGTTTCATGTTTCCATGCACCGGAAGTATTTCGGTGATCCGCCTCATGTGTTGGATTGCATCACGGTTCAATTAGATTGGGATTTGACTTGTGATGTGGAACCGATGGTCATTTTGGATCAGGAAGTTTAAAAGTTGAGGTTAAGGAATATAATTTCAGTGAAGGTGTAGTGGAGAGTTCAGCCTGTCGAGGAGGCTACTTTGGAGACCGAGGGAGGGATGCAAAGCAGCTATCCATGCCTATTTGAGACTCCATGAATGATTCTAGACCCGTTCGAGGACGAACGTTTGTTTAAGAGGGGGAGAATATAATGACCCGGCCAGTCATTTTGAATATTGTAGCCCAGTTCCTCCATTTATTGCTTATTATATGTTGGTTTGTTATTTTGTGACTTACCAGAGTGGTTGGTTTGGTTCCACGGATGTTTCGGAATGAAAGATTTGACCGGATATTGACTTATATGTAAATGACTCTGGAACGGAGTTTTGATGGTCCTGATAGTTTCGTATGGTGATTTTGGACTTAGGAGTATGTACGGATATTGATTTGGAGGGTCCTTAAGTTATTTTGGTTTGAATTGTAGAAAATTTAAAAAGTTTGACTGAGAGTTGACTTTATTGTTAACAGGATCGAATGTCGGTTTTGTAAATTGGAATAGGTATGTTATTTTATTTATGATTTGTGTGCAAAATTTGAGGTCAATCGAAGTTGGTTTGGTAGGCTTCGACATCGATTGTAGAAGTTAAAAACCCATTAGTTTCATTAGGCTTGAATTGTGGTGTGATTCGTGTTTTTGATGTTGTTTGATGTGATTTGTGGCCTCGACTAAGTTCGTATCATATTTTTAGAGTTATTTGTATGTTTGGATGGGGTCCTTGGGGCCTAGGGTGTGATTCAGATCAAGTTCGACTTTATTTTGGACTTTGTGGAATTGCTGTTGTTCAGGTCTGGTTTCCTAATACGTGTTCGCAAGAGAGGTCTCGCGTTCGCGGGAGACGGTTCGCCATTGTGTAGGCATGGGTTCACTGGCCATCGCGTTCGCAAGGGAGCCTTTTTGTTCGTGTAAGAGGATTTTTGGGAAGTTGAGTTTTTGTGCTTCGCGAATACGAGGCACTTTCCACGTTTGCGAAGAAGGGCATTTGTGCAGCAGATATAAAATTTCAAAATTGAGGGTTTGGACCCATTTTTTATATTTTGAGCTAAAGACCTCGGTTTTGATCGATTATTGAAGGGATTTTCAAGGAGTTGATTGGGGTAAGTGATTCTAACTCGGATTTGGTTGTTATACATGAATCTTTCATTGTTTTTACCATTTAATTAGTGTTTTGGGTTGGAAAAATTTGGAAAAATTTGTGAAACTTCATAGACTATTATTTAAGGATTTAAAGGTCGATTTGAGATCATAATTGAGTAATTTGGGTATGGTTGGACTCGTTATTGAATGGGTGTTCAGATTTTGTAAATTTTGTCGGATTCCGAGACATGGGCCCGGGGTTGAACTTTTGTGTTGAATTTTTGACTTTGGTTAAAGAACTTAACTTATTGTATGGATTCGATTCCTATAGCCTATATTGATTGTATTAAGTTGTTTGTGGCTAGATTCGAGTCGTTCGAAGGCGAATTCGCGAGGCATGGGATTATTAGAGTAGGGATTTGCATGGTTTGAGGTAGCACTTCTAAACTTGATTTTGAGGGTATGAATCCATGAAATACGTGTTATATGGTTGGTGTTGAGGTGACGCATATGCTAAGTGATAGGCATGTGGGCGTGCACCGTGGTAATTGTGATGCGGTCGATTCCGAGGTACTATGTAGTTATCAAACCTTGTTGCTATTCATGTAATACCGACGCGTTGGAGTAATTGAGCTGCAATCCATATTAGAAATCAAGTTTAAGCTATATGCTTATTCTGTTCAGACCCATTGATGTCATTTATGCTATTGATTTATTTGCTTAAATTGTAATTATGCACTCAGTCAGATCCATCATTTGCATATCATATCTCAGTCTCTGTTCTTATTTATTATTACATCATGTATAATTATTTGGGATGATTGGCATGAGATTTGTGAGCCCAGGATACTAGAGATATTGATGACTGAGTTGGGGCCTGATAGCCGCGTAAGGTTGTGGATCGGGCTACAAGCCGCAACATGCCTTTCTTTGATTTATATATATTATTATTATGGATCGGGTTGAACACCACAACAAGGTATATTGGCTTTATAATAAGCGCTTGGGCAGGATCCTCCCCTCTAATGTCTGACATACCAGCAGTAAGTGTAGGTACCGTATAGTGCTGAGTGGTTAAGTGTGATGAGTGAGAGTTGTGACAGTCGGATTGAGTACTCTGAGAGTGTAAGTACACGAGTTATCACTATGATGCATTACATGTGACATGCACATTTGACATGTAGATATAGAGATATAACATTTCTCATATCAGTCATACTTGGCATATTTTCTCTGAGTTATTACTGTCATTTTCCTATTATATATGTACTGTTGTTATCCAGATTTGGATTGTACCTTCCTGAGCTTGCCACTGCTTTCAGCCCAAGGTTAGCCCTGTTACTTATTGAGTACATTGGGTCGGTTGTACTCATACTACACTATGCACTTCGTGTGTAGGACTTTTGAGGTAGCTACTTTGGTGTCCGCATACCCTGACTCTCCTTCTTTTGGTTTATTTAGCAATGTTCTATCTTTTCAGACAGTTGTATTAGAAGTTTTTGATTGTGTTGTCATTTAGTAGCTCATGTATTTGGTGACACTCAGATATTTGGAATTTTGTATTTGAGTCACAGTTATTCCTTTCGGTTATTTATGAGATTTTCACTGTCAAACTCGACATATCATGCTTTTAAATTAAAATGGGTAGTTATATTATGATTTCTGGCTTGCCTAGTACTTTGATAGGCGCCATCACGATATGTTGAGAATTAGGTCGTGACAAAAGGCCAAATTGCCACTGAAAATTTCCGACCGAAATAAGTAGTCGGAAAATTTTGACTATTTCGGTCAAAAATGTTAAAAAATATATAAAAAGTTTCTTAAATAACTTCGACCACTTTTCCGACTAAACAAGTAGTAACATTTGGCGCAACAATTCGGGAATTCTCGTTCCGACCAAATCGGTCGCAAAATAAAAGTCAATATTTTATTGCTTGCGACCGAATTAGACGCAAAACAACATTAATTATAGTCATACCTTTTGATCAGATTTCCGACCGAACCAATCGAAAATTGAAATATTTTAAATTTCTATTTACAAATGATTTAGTCGGAAATCAATTAATATACCCCCATCGACCCCTTTTCTTTTTTCCCATATTTCTCTTTCTCTCTCACACTCAAACCTCCCATCTCCCTCCCCCACCTATCCCGCCGCAACATCTCCAATCGTCACCCCAGTAGCAGCAGCAGCACCAGCGACCTCCCTCTCCGGTATCTCCATCGCCGACGACCCTCCCTCCAGTCAGGTAGGTATTTCCCTCATCCCTCCTTTTTATTTTCAAATACTTTGAATTTTTCAATTGTTGTTTGTTTGATTTGTAAAACTTGATTATTCTTAGCTAAATTAAACCTATGACTATTGGTAGTGGATTAGGTGATGGTAATTTAGAAGTGCCCTTTGATAAGATTATGGGATTGAGTAGTGGAGACCCTAAAATATAATTTGAAATAAAACTCAACAATTAAAACAATTAGTTTTACCTACTAATTTGGGGATAACCTTACCAATTTGGGGATAGTTTTACTAAATAATTTTGCTAACTAATTTTTGGATTTCTTACATTTCTTTTAAGAACAAGATATGTGCATAGCATATTTAATGAGATAATGTATTTGTTTATTGACTTCTTTACTATTATTAGTACAGAAAAAATTACTTTAAATAGAAGAAAGCTCGAAGGGAAAGAAAATGTTGAAAAAAAAGAGATGAATAACTCATGTAGATACTAAAATCTTTACTTAAAATGGAATACATAACACAGTTATGTCAAAAATTGTGTTTTCCATTCTTAATAAGCAATGTAAATTAAGAGCCACAATTTATTTGAAAATATTTTAGAATTGCTATATATGTAGATAGTAGTAGTATTAGTTTGACTTAACTCACATACAAAGGTGAAAATGATTACGTGGATACACTAAACTGAAATAACATTTAACCTTTCAAAATAAGAACCTTTAAATGAAATAATATTTAACATATTTGTGTAGATAGAATTTGGTTTAATAGGAATCATCCGAATCATACAGGGTTTAGGGATGAATTTAAAGAAGTGGTGGCTGGCTTTATTGCTAAAGTAAAGACACTTGATGATTTCCTTATTGAAGGGACGGTTACGTGCTCTTGTGTGAAATGCAAGTGTGTTAAGTTATTGAGTCCTGATATTGTGACTGTTCATTTGTATAGAAGGGGTTTATGGAAAACTATTATGTGTGGACTATTCATGTGGAGAGTCATGCTAGTGTAGATGATGTTGATTTTCATAACTCATTTGGTGGTGAAGAAGGTAGTCTCATAGCGGAAAATATTAATGTTGAAAACTCTCTATTTTATGAAATGATGAGGGATGCTTTTAAAATGTTCTCTAGGGCTCAATCTGAATCAAATGGTGAGGCTAAGAGCTTCTTTAAGCATTTAGAGGAAGCTAGTTGTCCGCTTTATGAAGGCGCAACGCATTCTATCTTGTCTGTTGCAGTTAGATTAATAAGTATTAAATTGGATAATTCTATTTCTTATGCGGTCATAAATTCAATCATTGGCCTTATGAATGAACTTAATCCGACGAAAATTGAGCTGCCCAAAGATTTTTACACGGCAAAGAAATTGGTTTCCAAGTTGGGTCATTTCATCAGAGAGGATTGATTGTTGTGATAATGGTTGCATGTTATTCTATAAGAATGATGAAGCTTTAGAAAATTGCAAATTTTGTAACCAGCCTTATTATAAAGAAGTCACAAATGCTAAACAGAAGAAGGTTTCAGTGAAGGTGATACACTATTTACTCCTTATACCAATGTTAAAGAGGTTGTATGCATAAATGAGTTTCTTTCCTCATATGAGATGGTATGAACCTAGAAGGCCAGATGGTATGCTATACCATCTGTCAGATGAAGAAGTATGGAAGCATTTTGATAGGATGTTCTGAGACTTTGCCAATGAACCGATAAATATTAGGTTGGGATTATGTACTGATGGATTCACTCTATTTGCAGTATCTGTGATACCATATTCTTGTTGGCCAGTATTTGTTATGATGTGTCATCTGCTGCCTGAATTGTGTATGACAAGTCACTATTTATTTCTCACTTGTACTATTCCATATCCACGCAATCCAAGAAAATTGATTGATGTATACGTGCAACCCCTGCTTGATGAGTTGAACTTATTGTGGCATCAAGGTGTGGAAACATATGATGTATCAACTAAGCAAAACTTTAAACTCTTTGTTGCTTTGATGTGGACTATAAATAATTTTCCTGATTGTGGAATGATGCCCGGTTGGTCAACTTCCGGATGGTCATCTTGCCCGACTTGTATAGAAGATACAAAGGCATTCACTTAGAAACATGGAGGCAAAAATACATGGTTTGATTGGCATCGCCGTTTCTTGCCAATGGATCATGAGTTTAGGAGAAATACTAGTGCCTTTATGAAGAACAAAATTGATTATGAGTAGCCACCACATGTCTTGTCGCATGAACAGATTTGGAACAGAGTTAGAAATATGCCTAAGGTAACAGAGTATCCATTGTCTTATATGATACCGGAGTATGGTGTAACACACAACTGGACAAAATAGAGTATATTTTGGAATTTACCTTATTAGAGGCACAATCTTCTTCAGCATATTCTTGACGTCATGCATATCGAGAATAATATTTTTGATAACTTGTTTAATACTGTGATGGATGTAAGAAACAAGACAAAAGATAACTTGAAGGCCAGGATGGATTTGAAAGAATATTGTAGGCGAAGTGACTTGTACTTGACATAGTTGAACAACAAGATTCAATAACCTAAGGCCAGTTACATATTCACTTTGGATGAGACAAGAGAGATTTGTGATTGGGTTAATAATTTGAGGATGCCTGATGGATATGAGTCAAACTTATCTAGGTGTGTTGACAAGAAAGAAGGGAAGCTACCGTCTACGAAAAGCCACGATTGTCACATTTTAATGGAACCTTTGATGCCTATTGCATTTAATGCTTTGCCTCATAGAAGAAAGCTCGAAGGGAAAGAAATTTTTTTTAAAAAAAAGAGATGAATAAATCATGTAGATGGTAAAAACTTTACTTAAAATGGAATACATGACATAATTATGTCTAATATTATGTTTTCCATTCTTAACAAGCAATGTAACTTAAGAGCCACAATTTAGTTCATTCAACTAGTTCTTTAATGTTTCTACATCCTTAATTGAATTGTATTTGAAAATCTTTTAGAATTTCTGTATATGTAGATATTTTTTTTAAATAGCTTTTTTTTTGTTTGGATAATTATATTTGGTATTCATTGCTCTTGCTAAATATTAGTATTATTATTTTGACTTAACAACTCACATACAAAGGTGAAAATAATTACGTGGATACGCTGAAATGAAATAACATTTAACCTTTCAAAATAAGAACCTTTAAATGAAATAATATTTAACATTTTTGTGTAGATAGAATTTGGTATAATAGGAATCATCCGAATCATACAGGGTATAGGGATAAATTTATAGAAGGAGTTGCTGGCTTTATTGCTAAAGCAAAGACACTTGATGATTTCCTTATTGAAGGGACGGTTACGTTCTTTTGTGTGAAATACAAATGTGTTAAGCTATTGGGTCCCGATGTTGTGACTGTTCATTTGTATAGAAGGGGTTTATGGAAAACTATTATGTATGGACTATTCATGTGGAGAGTCATGCTAGAGTTAATGATGTTGATTTTCAGAACTCTTTTGGTGGTGAAGAAGGAAGTACCATAACGGAAAATATTAATGTTGAAAATTCTCAATTTAATGAAATGATAAGGGAAGATTTTGAAATGTTCCCTCGGGAACAATCTGAACCAAATAGTGAGGCTAAGAGCTTCTTCAAGCAGTTAGAGGAAGCTAGTTCTCCGCTTTAAGAAGGCGCAACACATTCTAAGTTGTCTGTTGCAGTTAGATTACTAAGTATTAAATTGGATAATTGTATATCTCAAGCGGTCATAAATTCTATCATTGGCCTTATGAATGAACTTAATCCGACAAAAATTGACCTGCCCAAAAATATTTACACGAAAAAGAAATTGGTTTCCAACTTGGGTTATTCATCGGAGAGGATTGATTTTTATGAGATAGGTTGCATGTTATTCTATAAGAATGATGAAGCTTTAGAAAATTTCAAATTTGTAACCAGCCTCATTATAAAGAAGTCACAAATGCTTAACAGAAGAAGGTTTCAGTGAAGGTGATACACTACTTACCCCTTATACCAAGGTTAAAGAGTTTGTATGCATCAATGAGTTCATTTCCTCATATGAGATGGCACTATGAACATAGAAGTCCAGATGGTATGCTATGCCATCTGTCATATGAAGAAGAATGAAAGCAGTTTGATAGGGTATTCCTAGACTTTGCCAATGAACCGATAAATATTAGGTTGCGATTATGTGCTGATGGATTCATTCTATTTGCAGTGTCTGTTGTACCATATTCTTGTTGGACAATGTTTGTTATGCTGTGTCATCTGCCACATGAATTGTGTATGATCAGGAAATATTTATTTCTCACTTGTATTGTTCCATGTCCATGCAATTTAAGAAAATTGATTGATGTATACGTGCAGCCCCTACTTCATTAGTTAAAGTTATTGTGACATCAAGGTGTGAAAACATATGATGTATCAACTAAGCAAAACTTCAAACTTCGTGCTGCTTTGATGTGGACTATAAATGATTTTCCTGCTTGTGGAATGATGTCTGGTTGGTCAACTGCCAGAAAGTCAGCTTGTCCGACTTGTATAGTAGACACAAAGACATTCACTTTGAAACATGGAGGCAAGGACACATGGTTTGATTGTCATCGCCGCTTCTTGCGAATGGATCATGAGTTTAGGAGAAATACTAGTGCATTTATGAATAACAAAATTGATTATGAGTAGCCACCACATGTCTTGTCTCATGAAGAGATTTGGAACAGAGTTAGGAATCTACCTAAGGTAACAGAGTATCCATTGTCTAATAAGATACCGTAGTATGATGTAACACACAACTGGACAAAATAAAGTATAGTTTGGAATTTACCTTATTAGAGGCACAATCTTCTTCAGCATAATCTTGATGGCATGCATATCGAGAATAACTTTTTTGATAACTTGTTTAATAATGTGACGGATGTAAGAAACAAGACAAAAGATAAATTGAAGGTCAGGATAGATTTGAAAGAATAATATAGGCGAAGTGACTTGTACTTGACATACTTGAACAACAAGATTCAAAAGCCTAAGGCCAGTTACATATTCACTTTGGATGAGAGAAGAGAGATTTTTGATTGGGTTAATAATTTGAGGATGCCTGATGGTTATGAGTCAAACTTATCTAAGTGTGTTGACATGAAAGAAGGGAAGTTAACGTCTACAAAAAGCCACAATTGTCATATTTTCACGGAACCTTTGATGTCTATTGAATTCAATGCTTTGCCTCATAGAATATGAAAGCCATTCACAGAGATATGCTTATTTTTCCAGGAGTAATGCTCTAGAAATTTGAGGGCGTAGAACCTAGATTTCACGGACAGTAATATTCGCTTAACTTTAAACAGGTTGGCAAAAACCCTTACGCTTGGTTTTTCGATGTCATGGAACATCTTCTAATTCAGTTTGCGCAAGAGGCACAACTAGCAGGGCCAACTCAATGTATATGGATGTATCCCTTCGAGAGGTAATTATCTTTAATCAATTATCCTTACGTGTTTTTGTTAAAAATTATTTCATCTTAAAATCATGTTATGCAGGATGATTGGCAAATCTAAGCGGACCATAAAAATTAGATCAAGGATTAAGGGATCAATATATGAGGCATATCTGGCTAGAGAAGCTTCTTATTTATGTTCATATTATTTTGAACATGATGTTCCATGTTTAAGAAATAGACCTGATCGGCATGATGATGATGGTAATACCGATCCATTGACACCACCCTTTTTCATATTTAATCAACCTAGAAAAGGCGGTCCACAACGTAGTCCAATACGATTTTTGAACGAGATGGAGCTAAAGTCAGCTACAACACATGTTTTACTAAATTTTCCTGAGGTACAACCTTATTATACGTAAGTGTACATTTATGTTGTCGACTTACATTCAAGATTAATTATCAATCATTTTAACTAATAAAAGTTTTAAATTTGTCGGACAGTTAGTTTGTGGGTACATATGGGCATGAGCATATTTATCCTAGGTTTGCATAATGGTTTAAATACTTTGTAAGTATTAGCAAAGTTTCTTTCAATGCAAATTATTATCATTTAAATGTACGTTTTATATTCTAATAAACTATTATTGGGTTCGCTCTAGGTTTATAATCCAGATAATGGCATAAATGATCCATTTTTGCGTGACATTGCTTGGGGACCTAGCCCTAAGGTCAAAATGATGTCTAAGTACTCCGTCAAGGGGTACACGTTTCATACAGAAGAATGATCCAAGGGCAAAAAAACTAATAATAGTTGTGTGTGTGTGTGTGTGTGTGATAGATGATGGTCATGTTGATTATTATGGTGTGCTTCAAGAGTTATTATAACTCGAGTACAGTGTTGGTTGGCCAAAGAAAATGTTGGTACTATTTCAGTATAAATGGTATGATCCAACATCTACTAGAGGTACAAAGGTGTATCCTATGTATAAAATAGTTAAAATAAAGCACATGAGGAGGTATAGGCTCTATGACCCATTTATCATACCACAAAATATGAATCAGGTGTATTACGCACCTTATCCTTTATGCAAGAAGAAGGATGTATGGCGGGTAGTGATAAAAACAAAGCCCGTGGGTAGAGTTGAGGTCGAGGATGCATTAGATGTAGCTTACCAGAATGACATTTAGGTCACCTCACGATACAGGATAATGTTATGACGGAGTTGAAGCAAGTATTGTCAGGAGCTTCAAATAATACAAACAGATGAGATCTGATTCCTCTCGGGTCTCCCACGAATCAAACAACGCAGAGGGTCGGCAACAATACTCCTAGAGGTGAAATTGGCTCCAATGGGGCAGGGGGAGCGAATCCGGCCTCAATAACGAGAATGATTCTTTCAAGAATGAACTTTTACGATTTATGAGGGAAGTGAACGCCTGCATGGCCAAAGACCGAAGGCAACTGTTTCATTTGTTACTGAAAAGAATAACAGTCATAAAGATGTGATAAATGATCATCGCCCGGTAGTATTTAATAGAAAATATTACATGGCGTTAAGAGCAATTACCCGTTACAGGGAATTTGACATTTATGTTCACAGTTACATCTTCATCAATGTCCCTCAAAATTGAGATTAAAGAAGGGCACGATTCTAGGACCTCCTTCCCTAGACATAGCTATAAATAGTGAGCTCAGTTATCATTGTAAGGGACTAGAATTTTATGGCAAACTTACGCTACATTCTATACAAAGCTTAATACCATTTTATCTTCTTACTTTTTGATTTCGCTGTTGTTGCGCCCAAAAACCCTGTTTCCGGAACTGTTGTTCCTGCTGTTTCATCTACATCCTAAGTCTAAGTATTACATAATTTTTTGATTATTTTATTATTTCAGGATTAAATTAATTTATTTGTCTAGAAACCACGTATAAATTCAACTGTACCGTTTTACGGATAAACATAAAGGAGAAACATTATATCCTCCGTGGCCCAATTTTTAGTTTATCCTCTCATCTGGCTCGTGAGTTTCACGGTTTTAAAAAAGGGGGCAAACGGATTGCCAAGTTTTATTTCTCTCCCATTTTCCGATCCCTCAAGCTAAACATAGATCAGAAATCAGCATTTTTTCTTTTCGCTTTGCCTTTTTTTTTTTTAGCTTTGCTTTTTTTAATTCCCTGGCCTTGAGACCATGATTGATGTGTTAGTATTATCACTGCCTATTTCAAGTTTTGGTTTATTTGACATTTTATCTGCTAAATTTTATTAGTTCCCTCTACCTCTCCCTACCTGTTTATAGTTTATACTTTATATCAATAGTGATATTAGTTTGGTGGGATTAGGTCGGATGAATACAACTAGAGCCAACCTAAAATAATTAATGATAGTTCTCACCTAGATTAGTAAACAGTAATCCTAATAATTGATGTTATGAAGGATGACAAGAAAATATTATGATTCCAGTAATAACATGCATGATGCAATAACGTATATTAACTACGCAATAATGCATGTATTAATTATAATTTAACTTAATTATATACACTAACATTTGTCACGATCCCATTTTTCCACCTTAGGATGTCGTGATAGCACCTAATCTCTAAGACTAGATAAGCCTAACATTCATAAATACTTATCGGAATTGAACAACTAAGATAACAAGATAATTCAAAAGAAAGCTTATAATAAATCCGAAACAGAACATCTAAAACAAAACTCCCAAAATCAGTGGAACTGAGTCACAAGCTCTACACAAATATACTGTAAAATTCCTAGTAGCAAAATAAGGATAGAGGGTGACTCTGAGGGCTACGAAAGCCGGGCAGGTATATCTTGAAGTCTCCGAACTATATGATCAACTCACTGATTCCTAGCCTGAGTCGAGGTACCTCGATCCACAAAAAAATATGCAGAAGAGTAGTATGAGTACACCACAACGGTATCTAGTAAGTATCAAGACTAACCTCAGTAGAGCAGTGACGAAACCAGGTCAAGACACTTACTAGGATAAGAAAAACTGAACAGTATAGTATAGTCTAATAATGAAAACAAGGAATAAATGACAATAAAGCAATACAAAAAGGTGAGCTACAACTGAATTTAAAGCAAATAAGGCAACAAGAAAGGAACACGTAATAAGGACATCAAGTAAACAATGCGGGCAAATACAAGTGAGGAAAATGATAGATAATAACAAGAATCACAACCGAGGTATTGCCTCGTAATCTCATTCCACAATCAAAATCACAATCTTTTCTTATACTGCCACGTGAGCCTTACATTAAGATAGTTTTGAAAACATTTATCCTAAAATAGCTACACGCACTTTAGCCCACCTTATATCGCCGCGTGGCTTCAAGTAATTCCCTTACTAGCAACACGCACATAAATCCCACCTTATTCCACTGCATGAACATTAACCCTTATCTTTATATCGGCCCATGCGCATCAATATCACAACACAATAATAACTCGCACCACAAGTGTCCATATGCCACAACTTGCCAAAAATTAACAATACCAAAGTTTTCATAACATATAGCCCATGGCTCAACCACAACGTGTACAAGAATCTCAGCAATAACAAACTAAAAGTGAATAGTTCAACAAAAATGATATCTCAACAATTAACAACTTTGCCTCAATGTGATAACGACTTTTAGAACTTCAACACCAATAACTAAACAAGAAGATATTCCATGAAATAACAACTTCAAGTAAGTAATTCAACAATTAAAGAAGTAACAAGAAATAAGGAAGGCAATAACTTCAACTAAAGCATATAAGAGCAAAATAACAAGTAAGAGGTGGAACAAGTGTTAACAATGTCAAATAAAGCATATGAGGGTAGATTAACACATGTAAGGGTAGATTAACACATGTAAGGGTAGATTAACAATGAAAGATATAACATGTTATGACAATTCAATTAAAAGCATTGAAAGAGTTTAAATAGCATAAACTGGTCAAATATCACATGTAGCCCGTATACTCATTCATCACCTTGCGTATACGGCTTTCACATAACATAAATAGCACAAACAACTCAAATCCTAAGAGGTTGTTCCCCACACAAAGTTAGGCAAGATACTTACCTCAAACAAGATAAATCAATCCCTTTATAAGCCTTTCCCATGAATATCCAACTCCAAATGGCTCAAATCTAGCCAAAATAACTTAATACCATAAATACAAATCATAGAAAACTATTTCGGATAATAACGTTGCAATCTTTAAAGAAAATCAAAAGGTTAACTCAAAAGGTCAACCCTGGGCCCGTACTTTTGAACCCGGCCAAACTTATAAAATCAGAACACCCATTTAATAATGAGTCCAACCATACTAAAGTTATATAATTTTGACCTCAAATCGACCTTCAAATCCTCAATTTATAGTTTAAGAAGTTTTCACAAAAATTTCCAATTTGTTTTCAACTCAAAACACTAATTAAATGATATAAATACTGATGTATTTATGAATAATAAATAAATCCGAGCTAAAATCACTTACCCAAATCCAAGACGTGAAAATCCCCTCCAAATTTATCCAAAAGTGAGTTCTACAACTCAAAATATGAAAATAATACTCTAACCTTCGATTTGGAATTTTAAACCTGCTGCCTAGTGATTACACTTTGCGATCGCAGAAAGACCCTCGCGATCGCGAAGAAAAAAAGTCTTCAGTAGCCAAAAACCTTTTACGCGAACGCGTTCACAATGCCGCGAACGCGATGACCAGTCACTCAAACCTACATGACCGCGGACAGATTCACGCCATCGCGAAGAACAAAGCGCGAAAATTCCCAGGCTTCTCCTTCCTTCTTCGCGAACGTGTTCGTTTACTCGCGTTCGCGTAGCACAAAATCTCAAAACTTCGCGATCGCATCCACAACCTCGCGAGCTCATAGAACAAATGCCTAGCTGCCAGAAATCACTCTTCGCAATCGCGTCCCTCTTATCGCGAAAGAGGAAACCAGATACCAGAAAATTAGCAATTCCACCAAGTCCAAAAATGAGTCCGACATCACACCCAAGGCTCTGAGATCCCATCCAAACATACCAACAATCCTAAAACACGATACGGACTTAGTCGAAACTTGAAATCATATCAAACAATATCGAAATCACGAATCACACCCCAATTTAAGCCTAATGAACAAATAAAATTCCAACTTCTAAAACTAATGCCAAATCATACCAAACCAACTCCGATTGACCTCAAATTTTGCACACAAGTCATAAATGACACAAAGGACCTATTCCAACTTTCAGAATCAAAATCTGACCCCGATATCAATAAAGTCAACTCTCGGTCAAACCTCTCAAGCTTCCAAACCTTCAACTTTCCAACTTTCGCCAATTCAAGCCAAAACGATCTACGGACCTCCAATTCAATATCCGGACATATGCCTAAGTCCAAAATCACCATACCAAGCTATCGGAACTATCAAAACTTCATTCCGGAGACGTGTTCACAAAAGTCAAACTCTGATCAACACTTTCAACTTTAGCTTCCAACTTTAGGATTAAGTATCCCAATTCACTCTGAAATTTCCCCGGAACCAATCCAACCACCCCGGCAAGTCACATAATCACAAATGAACATAGAGGTGGCACAAATAGGAAAACAGAGATAAAATACTCAAAATAATCGGTCGGGTCGTTACATCATTGTAGCGATTTTGAACACGATCAGTAAATTTTAACGTGTGCACTATTAGCAATGTGCACTACCATTGTCAATTACACACACTGATAGTATATAAAAACTTAAATTAATTAGGATTTAAGTTACAATTCAAATATTTTTCACACTATTATTAAATTTTGACTTGTGATAATTTTACCAAATTACTAATTAATGTTCACTACATTATATTTGCTCCTTTGAGGTATGGGCATGAGAATCTATGTTGTACTGTAATGCTGAGGAGTGCAAAACACACACGAAGTTGATGCTCGCTAGCCAAAGATAGTATGGTATGATTATCATCTCCACGGGGATTGGATTTAAACAATGTCCAAGTAATTTCTAGCTTAACGCTATTTAGGATGATTAACACTTTGGTTGGGATGATGAATAAGTAAAATTAACTAAGAACACTATAACAAGTAACAATTGATCACATAAAGACAATAGTTGAGCAAACATGTAGCCAAGACTCCTCTCTCGATTAATTATTAAAACTACGAGGTGAACTAATATAAGCACTGTGAAAATATGCAAGCATGCGTTAATGGATTAGTTTTCAGGAAAACGTTTCTCGAATATTCTCCCAACTTGATTCAATCAATAATTCAACAAGCTCTTTCGATTAATAAAAAGAATCATTGAATTAAACCAAAGAAAATAATGCAAAGATAATCACCAAATTATTCCTCTTTCGATTAAATAAACAGATGACTAAAGTCACAACAATCTAAAGCTCCATAAACGAATTCAAGCAAAGAACTAGAGTTAAAATCTACAAATATCAAGCAAAACACCATATTCGTCAAACCCTAAGGAAAACTACTTCATAATCATGGAGAAATTCATCACAAATATAATTAAAGAGTAAGAAAACATCAATCTAACATTACAATCCAAACTCCCATATTGAATTGATGGAAAGATGATGAAATCTTGTGTCTTGTAGCCTCCAATGCTCTCCAAAAGCTTCCTAGTTCAAAAGTCATCTAAAAGTCATATTTTTGGTGTATTTAAACCATATAGGAATGGCCCCGGACGAAATTATCCTTTCCAAGCTGAAACAGAAAATACTCTTAGAATTTTATACAAGCGTGCCACGCCTAGCGCTGCCCCACGCGGTGTGGTAGTGGGGAAGTTCAGAGAGCAGTTTCTGACAGGCAGCAGCAATTTACACAACTATGCCGCCCCACGTGGCGCGACAATGTTAGTTTTCCAGAGTAATTCGTTTTCTTCCCTTTTTGACATCCAAACTTGGTTCCCGACTACCGAACGCGATTCCGATTTAATTCCTTAGGTTTTTACTCAGATTTCAAAGCTCCAAATTGTTCAATTTAGCTCTCAATTATTTTTTTAACTCAGAATCATTTCCTGCAAGGTATAAAACACGTAATAAGTGTAATTCACTATCATTTGAGCTCAAACACATGAAAAATACAGTAATTAGAGTACAAACTATAACTAAAACACGGGTTTCTAGCCTACCATGCTCGATCTCATATAAGAAAATTCAACGACAATACGAAATACAATAGTGGTTTACGTTAATGTATAGTTTTATTTTGTACACAGAAGTGAAGTGCTATAATCACCCTTCTGTGTTTGTTGATAAGGATTAGAATCCTAGTGTTGTAAACTTTGAAGGTAAGGCAACTCCCCCTCCTATTTTTTAGAAGATAATACAAAACTCCAGTATTTCTGGGAAATTATATTAAGAAAATTAGAAACAATTACCGAATTGAGAGATTTGAAATTTCCAGAAAAATACGCACTTTAATATCTTAAGATCAGTTGTATAAAGTAGATCCACATGAAATCAAAAAGTTCTTGGAACATGCTATAGGTACTTCTTTCACCCTTCAATTTCACCCACAACTTTAGAATCACTACATAACCTCTTGAAAATATGATACGTATCCACTATTTTTGTTGGTTTCACATTTTTTTTTTCTTAAATGCTAAAATGTCAGATAGTACTACTACTTTATTGCCCAAGTGAATAAAACATATTATACCCAAATGGTTCACTCGACATCAGAACTAATTAAACTTAATTTTCTTGGTATAGCTATCCGGTTTTGGCAGTGTGGTGGTCTTAGTGGACCTCACAGATCATCAAAGTGTCGAACATACTTTTAATACCGACACAATTTTTTTTTAATTTATCCATGTATACTCTAGCATAGCCATCCATCTTTTAGATGATGTAAACATCATGGATTATGTTGGTATATTGATAGAATTTATCTTAGGTTCGGGTCCTGCTAATTAAAAAAAATTGATATAGAGCACTTTCGTCTTTAATAAATGTTATGTGGCGTGAATCCGAATTAATCAGGTAACGAACACAGAATGAAAATCCAAAAAATATATTTTTATATGTTGTGTACACATTACACATACCACCGGATTTTTTAAAAGATGTTCAAACACATGCTTTAGAATGTTTCTGGTAGCAGCCATACTTGACTGCAAAAATAAAATAACTATCTGAGACCAAGATTCACTTTAGATAAATTGGCATCAACAATCAAAACATTTACTATCACACTCAAAATTCAAGGACATCCAACAACTCCTATATATATCCTTTATGACTGCGGGGACTTAGTTTAAGTATCGCTGTTCGATAAATAAATTAGATTCAACTTAAGTACATTAATTTACTTGGTTAAAAGTAAAGAGTGCAAAGTACAATTTTGTGCATGTATTTGGGAAAGAGAAAGATCCAGAACTAACTTCAAGTACTAAAAATCACATTAATTCCACATTACCACTAGGTGTTATAGACATTTTATTTAAATCCAGTGAGTGAGGAACTAGAACTGACATTTCAACTGCTTATCTTCAAGAGATTATGGTTGATGGGTAATGCTTCTTCTCTCCAAATTAATTCTCAACAGGGGGTGGCAACTGTTCCAAGAAGCTTCTTACTTTGCTTCTTTGGTAACTCGAATCCACAATCCTTGCATCGAAGTTGAAGGGTGTTTACTATTTGACAACTCTCTAGTTAAAAAAGGAAAGTTGAGCTGATAAATTAATTAAGGTGATGAAATAAACGCGGAATTTTGTAAGGTCCATTCGAGAAGAGCAAGACAAATATGATAAGAAAAACGACTGAAAAGGAGAATACTCGTGTGCTTGGACTGAAAATCTTCTCCATATAATTGGTGGAGTAGGTTTAGTGATTATATTAAATGTAAGAAAAGTCAGCAAAAAATTGTCCAAATCACAGCTGTCTTTTGCCATTTCTTTCATAGCTCGCTTTACAACCTCCGTAGAACAACTTTAGTTGCGGACAGAGACGGAGCTAGAGCTTATGTAATGGGTCGACAGAACTCACTAGTTTTAATACAAAATTTATATTTGTTTTAAGAAATTTATTAAATAGATACAAATTATTATTTTAGAACTCAGTAACATAAAAAGAATAAAATCCCGAACCAATAACTTTATATATCCTGGCTCCATATCTGGTTGTTGGATGAGGCCAAGCTGGCTGGTTCCTCTATGTTTTTCATGATTCAAATATCCTGGCTCCATATGTGTTTCTTAATATTATTTTAAACAATTCTAGTCTTACAAGTTAGCTTTTGACATTAAGGGTGTGTTTGGCACGAAATGTTTTTCAATTTTTTCATGTTTGATTTGCCTAAATCTTTTGAAAAATATTTTTCTCGTGAACTCATTTTCTTCCAAAACTCCTTCTCAACCTTCCCCACCCTATTCTCCACCCCCACCAAACCCCACCCCCACCCCACTCCAACCCCACACCTACCCACCCCACCCTAAATAAAAATATTATTAATAGTATTTTCTTTTCAAGTTATAGATAGATTTTTTTTTAATTTCAACAAATGAGTATTTGTTTTCATGATATAAAAAAGTACTTTTTTCATTTAAAAAATAATAATAATTTCTTTTCATGTAGAAAAAGTATTTTTTTGTCATTTCAATAAAAAAAATATTCTCTTTTCATGATTTAAGAAAATAATTTTTTTTATTGTAATAAAATGAGTATTTTCTTTTCATGATAAAGAAAAAGTATTTTCTTTTATTTCAATAAAATGAGTACTTTATTCTCATATTGTAGAAAGAGTACTTTCTTTTTCAACCAAAAAAGAGTATTTTCTTTTTAGTTATTGAGCATAAATTTTAACGTTATTTTTGCGTAAAAAAGTAAAGCAACACATTAGTCATTTGGATTTGTGTGACTTTTTAGAGACTTGGAAAAAGGGGGGAGGGGTATGGGTGAGGAGAGTAGCATAAAATAATATTTTCCTAAAAGAAATATTTTCTATTCTCTAACCAAACACTAGAAAATATTTTTCGAAAAATATTTTTCACCCACCAACCAAACAAAAAACAATAAGTGAAAAACTACTCATTTTCCATGAAAATATTTTCTAGAAAAATATTTTCCTTCATACTAAACACACCCTAAGTTAGTTCAAGATTAATTATTTTTAACGACCTCCATGGAAGTAAGTTTAATTGTTGGAAGCTTGTCTCCTCAAAATCAATGGAGAACTTCATATAAACAGTGGCGGGGCCACATAAGTTTAAGCGTGTTTAAATTGAACGCCCTTTATATATTGCTTACCCTAAAAAAACAGATGACAATTGAATTTATATGTGATTTTAAGGATATGGGGATTAATTCAATACGAGTGATTAATAGCATTAGATTAAATAAATAAAAATATAATAGATGACCAAACCAATGATAAGAGTGATTCCGAGCTCGGTTGATGGCTCGATGAAGAACCTTCCCTCGATTCCAAGATTACACTTATGAAGAACTTAAGAACAAGAAAT
The DNA here is from genome assembly GCF_000390325.3 of Nicotiana tomentosiformis. Taxonomy (NCBI): domain Eukaryota; kingdom Viridiplantae; phylum Streptophyta; class Magnoliopsida; order Solanales; family Solanaceae; genus Nicotiana; species Nicotiana tomentosiformis. The sequence continues at coordinate 82,015,871 of NC_090822.1, read as the reverse complement.
AAGAACTTTGAACAACAAAGAGAAATAGAATAAATTACCTTGATATGCGTGTTATCATGTCCCTAATAAACTGTTAGTTTCTCTTTTATATAGTAGGGGAGTTTCACACTAAGTACAATCTTAAAAAAAGATAAAAAAATTTCTTTATGCTAATCACTGATTCACTGCTGATACGGGCCAAGATTTATGTCGTGACATCCGATTGGGCACGGATGTCACGACTCTTTGTTAGTCGTGTTCGTCCGTTTGGTAATGCTCTCCGAAGTTGATGGATTCGAACCGAATTTGGAAGATGTGGCTCTGATGCTTCCGAGGGCGGATGTTTTGCTCGATCCTCGATGCGAGAGGTTTTTCGCCCAGACTCTGATTCCTTATAATCAGGTTCCAGTCCCGTTTGTCTTACCGAAAAATCAAGATGTTCAACGGGCCCAATTTTACCCGTATACAGATAGTCCCCTCGTTTCTTAAAGAGGAGATTTACCGAAACGATGAGAAATGATAGATGCTTTTCAACTCCTTCTTTAATACGCCGCAATAGAAACGACAAAGAAGCTGAAACGTCCCGTCAGTCGCGTCGTTCTCACTTCGAACACGTGTCAGCCATCCGCATGTCACCTCTGAATGCGAAACGTCACGAAACCTCTATAAAAGCGTTCATTATTTGTTCATTTTCACCGTTTGACCAAGATTCTACCTTCGATTATTAAAGTTGTTACTCACGTTCTTCATACTTCCATATCTTTACCTCAGTTCTTCATAATTTCTTAGTAATTCGGTTTTTTACCTAGTTTTTACCCAAATCAGCACACTTGACTCTTCATTTTTCAAAATCTTTTCTTAGACCTTTCAAGCTTTTTCAGATAATAATGGCTAAAACATCTAAATCTATTCCTCAACAAGTCGTTTCTTCTTCTTCCCAATGGACCACTAAAATCGAGGTGGTCACTCCTGATATAGTCATCCTCGAGACGTTTTCTCCTGGTGCGGCTATCAATGAACAGGCTCCCGAGCCTCCCATGAAAATGTTCATCCCCGGGGATGCTCAGTCGCAAATGACTTTAAGGTTGAAAAGCCCTCATCGGTGCAGGGCCTGGGTGAAGGAGTATCAAGGTATATATGCTCCATTACCGAAGACGTCATTCCCGTGGTCTGAGGGGACTACAACTGGGAGGGTAAGGTCGTAGTAGTCCTCGGGCCTGAGGACGTCATCATTAACCATATGGAGGGGTATCTAAGTGTTTACACTTATCCCGTCACATAGGCCTGGTGGACCCGGTTATCTTGGAATTCTGCAAGAGGTACGAAGTATGCCTCGGTCAGATCCAACCGTCGTTGTGGAGGATCGTGATCCTCCTTCATTACTTCATAAACAAGACTGAATCCCGTCGGCTCTCCATCAATCACCTACTCCGCCTATACAGTCCCTGAATCTTTCGAGGGGAATTAATAAAGTTCACACGCTGGGCCAGCAAAGCCCTATTATCGAGTTTCTATAAGGACCGGGACTGGCATGGATGCTTCATTCAGGTGAAGACCGAAGACTTGATTCCCCCCGGATTCATGCCATTCCCCAAGAAGTGGAATGCATCTCGTAAGTACAGTTTCCCTTTGAACGCCAATTTTACGTTCATCTCCTTTTTTCTCACTAGTACTTGTAGTGTTGCAACCATCGCTCGAGTCCCAAACTTTATCCCTCGGCTCAAGGAGTGGATTGGGGCCATTTGTTCAAAAATGCCATATTCCGAGCACACATGGCACAAACTCTCGAGGGGCCGGTGGGAGGCTCGTTCACTCGGTAAGACCCTTCCCCGAATAGGTAATATCGGGCTCTCCCATTCGCATTGTCCTTACTCTCTTTTCTTCACTTTTCTTTTTGTAGGTTTGCCTAAGACCATAGAATTTAGGCCTTCAGGAGGGGATGAAGATGTGTCCATGTTCGTCGACCCCTCAACTTTGGGGTAACTCTGGACTGTAGTAAGGAAAAATAAGAAAAGGAAGGCTTCGGGCTCCCCGAGCTTAGAGAAGAAAAATCCAAAGAGAAGGTTGGCCCGTAAGCCGAAGGAAAGTTGCCCTCGAGCACCTGACTCAGACTCGCTTCTTCGGCTCAGGGATGAGCCTGAGGAAGATGATTTTTTCGTGGCCCACGGGCCGACTTCTCCCGAGGAGCAAGCAACTGTTGAGGAGGAGATCCATGAGGTCGGTCTCAATCAAACCTGGGAGGTTGATGAGGAGACTGGGGCTGAGACTTTCCAGGATGCCGACTACACTCCGAAGGAGGCGCCCGGTGTAATAGAGATTTCAGGGTCGCCTTCCTATACCTAGTCCATACTCCAAGATTCCTGAACAGGGAAGGAGAGGTCTAACGAAGGGGCTTGTGGCGTGGACGATCCCCTTTGTTCCTTTTTTTATGGCATGGACTCATCCGTTTTTGAATAATTTTCTGGGTTGGGCGACCTGGTAGTGCCGAGAAAGGATCCGTCTTCAGAAATCGACGGGCTGAACTCGAGCCCAAAGTTAATCAACCAGTTCTCTGCCCCGAATGTGGATCCAGGCCATAAGAGGTCGATAATCATCAATGTCCCATAGGATGTCCGAGTTCTTTCTTCTCCCTTGGGAGTAATGAGGTACCTCCAATGCGTGGTGACCGAAGAAGACCAGGCAAAAATGAATGAGGTGGACGTGTCGTGCCTATTCAACTAAGAGCAGTAGGCGCTGAATCGGGTAAGGCATCATTATTCTCTTTCGAACATTGACTTAGTTTTTGATATTTTTCATGTTTTTGTTTACCCTTTTGCAGGCTTCGGGACTTCGAGCTTGAGGTCAAGGAGCTTTCCAAGAAAAGAGATATGTACAAGCTTCTCAGCGAGCAACACGAATGGGCCATCAAAGACCTGCAGGCCGAGCTGGATGAGGCTCAGAAGGAGGCTTCGATCCTGAGGTGGGAACATGCCGATCTGGTCGAAAAGGTAAAGGTTTTTGAAATTAACAATGAAGACTTAGCCATGTTGACTAACGACCAAACCTCACAGGTTCAGCATACGATTGATCGGATCGACAAACTCCGAGCTGAAATGAATGAGGTCCAAGCCATGGACGATGGTTGGAAGAGAAAAATGGACTAGCTCGCTTCGGAGAAGGAAATCGCCCAGGCACAGCTTGCATCAGTAGAGGTTCAACTCCGGACAGCAAAAGAAAAAGCCGACAAGCGGTTCTAGTTGAATGATGGACTCCGATCACAATTGAGCTCGGCTCTGGCAGAGCGGGATGCCCTCGGTAACGAATATGAAGCTATAAAGTCTCAGCTACTCACAACTTCCGCCGATGCTAAAGAGATGGTGTCCCAATATAGGGCCGATATCAAATCAGTCGAGGCTCGCCTGAAGACTACTTTCGAGTACGTGACGCAACTATCTTGGAGGGAGACCCTCAAAGAGATCTATGCTCGAGGCTTTGACCTGTCGGCCGAGATCGAGGAGGCAAAAATACTTGAGGTTAAGGCCAAGAAGCTAGTTGAACCCAAGATGAAGAAGTCTCTGAGGGCTTCGAAGAACCCGAAGGCCTCGATGGCTCTGGTGACGAGTCGGGTTCTGGTGAAAATCAGGCGTAGATGCCTTATAATTATTTTGTTCTATTTTTTGTATCTTGTACATATATTTTGTTGAGGCCATTTTTGTTGGGACTTTGTAAAGATATTCCGAAATAAAAATTATTTCCTATTTGGCAATGTGCAAGTCTATTATCTTAGCATCTTTTTACTATTGCAAATATTTCTAATGCCTTAGCACAGTATCAAATGTAGTAATAAGTCACTTTTCGGAGGTCTGAACAAGACCTGTCCTCGATGCAATTTTTGCTAAAACTTGTGTAAACTCGGAATGAACGGAAACTCCCTAAGATGCTTCTTTAAATGTTTAGAATTTTGTTGAAGGCCTTATGTTTTGATTATAGGCTTCCAACATCTCTGAACCGTTTTTAGGGTGGTCATAGCCTTTTAGGTTTGGGCACTACCTAATAGGTGTGGTGCCTTCAGGTTTCGATAACCCGAGCTGCCCGAGCATATCTCGAACGGCAGTCCTCGAGTGGGGGTAACCCTTTAGTCTCAGATAAGAGTGGCCCTTGAGCTCGCTAGTTCCCGGGTAGGAATAGCCCTTAGGCTCGATACTTTTAAGAAGCAAAAAATGTTTGTTTGCAAGGTAGAAACTTTCTTTCATTTCTGTGTGTAACGTACAAGATTGTAAGCATGTAAAAACACGTATTATGGCTGAGGTAACCTAAGGGGGCACAGTTCATTTGACAGTTTGGCCTTTATAATAAATCCTAACCATCGAGCCTAGACTTTTTGAGCACATAGCTTCCTACCTTGCTAAAAATCATGACCCGAGGATGATGGCCCCCAGTATTCGAGGTCGATCTTCGAGTGGGCTCGGATATTGTTGAAGAGACCATTGACTCCAATTTAAAACCGGTCTTCAACTCTAAGTTAGCACGGTTTATTGTTGCCTTGTTAAAAACCTTGCCGGAAAACCCATCTGGAACAAAACCGGTTCAAGGGAAAAAGAGTGCAACGCGTGATTTCAGACCTAACGACCACATTCTCCTTTGATTGTTCCTGTAAGTGTTATTCCAATTCGTAATTTTAAAAGAAAAGTGAATGAGGTCATACCTTAGTAGTAGTATCATTTTAAATGGGTCATGTTCCAGTTGTTCAGTAGTTGTGCGCCGCTTCCTGCTTCGAGTTTGTACGAACCTTTACCGGTAATACCGATGACTCGATATGGTCTTTCCTAATTTGGTCCTAGATTCCCTTCGTTCAGGTTCCGGGTGTTCAGTGTTACTCTTCTTAACACCAAGTCCTCGATATTGTATTGTCGGAGGATGTCTCTCCGGTTATAATATCTTTCTATCCGATGCTTCTGGGCGGCCAACCGGAGTAGGACAGCCTCGCGCCTCTCATCCAGTAGTTCCAGGATCGTTCTCATGGCCTCACCGTTCGATTCTTTGGTTGCATATCGGAACCTGAGGCTCGGTTCACCCACCTCAACAGGTATTAATGCTTTGGCACCGTAGACCAACGAAAATGGAGTGGCTCTGATACTGGATTTTGAGGTCGTGTGGTATGCCCACAAGACTTCGGCCAAAATTTCCTTCCACTTTCCTTTGGTATCGGTCAACCTTTTCTTAAGGTTTTGAATGATGGTTTTGTTCGTCGACTCCGCCTGCACTAGGGTGATAAGGTGTTGACAAGATCTTTTTTATCTTATGATCCTCAAAAATTTTGCTTACCTTGCTCCAGATGAATTGTTTCCCGTTATGTGGTCCCAAATGAAGTCGATGACTTCTTTTTCCCGAACCTTCTTTAATGCTTGAGCTTCGATCCATTTATAGAAATAGTCATTCATAAATAATATAAATTGAGCCTTACGGGGTGCCCATGGTAGGGGGCGATAGGACCGAATGTAATAACTACCCTGGCTAATGGATTATTGGTGTGTGCCTCTGACAACCGTCTCACTTTCGCACAAAGTCTTTTGCATCTTTCTCCATGTCGATCCAGTAATAGCCGACTCTAATTATCTTACAAACCAACGATTCTGCTCCCGAATGGTTTCCGCAGTTGCCTTCGTGAACTTCCTTTAAAACATATTCGGTATCTCCCGGCCCCAACCATATGGTTAGTGGGCCATCAAACATTCTTCTGAACAGAGTATCTTCGGACAGGCTAAATCTGGCTGCCTTCGTGCACAGATCTCTCGATTCTTTTGGATCTGAGGGAAACTTCCCAGTCTTCAGGTAATCTATATACTTGTTTCTCCAGTCCCAGGTTGAACTCGTTGAGTTTATCTCGACATGGCCTTCTTCCACTACAAATTTCATAAGTTGTACGACCGTTCCCGAGCGGAATTCATCATCATCGACTGATGACCCCAAGTCAGCCAGAACATCGGCTTCGCTATTTGATCCCGGGGCACGTGTTGTAGGGTCCATTCCTTAAATCGATGCAGCGTTACCTGTAGTTTATCTAAGTATCTTCGCATTCGTTCCTCTTTCACTTCGAATGTCTCATTAACTTGATTTACTACAAGGAGGGAATCACATTTAACTTCGATGACTTTGCCCCCATCCTTTTAGCCAATTCGAGACCTGCAATCATGGCCTCATACTCGGCCTTATTGTTAGTCAACATCATTATTCTAATAGATTGCCTAATTACATTATACGTAGGTGGCTTCAACAAGATGCCAAGTCCAGACCCCTTTGCGTTCGAGGCACCATCCGTAAAGAGGGTCCAGACTCCCGAGGAGGTTCCCGAGGTTAACAACAATTCCTTATTGACTTCGGGTATTAAGGCCGGCATGAAGTCGGCCACGAAGTGTCACGACCCAAAATTCCACCTCAGGCGTCGTGATAAAACCTAATCTCTAAGATTAGGTAAGCCGATTTCAATTATATTTCAAGCCATTTTTTTACGTAATCAAAACTAACAGCGAAACAAATATGAAAATCTCCCAAGACTGGTAATACTGAGTCACGAATTCTAACTGAATACATGAAATGATCTCAAGGATCGAATACTCAATACTGTTTGAATAATAATTAATAGTACAATAAAATAGAAAGACTCCAAGGAACTGCGATGACCAAGCAATTTTACCTTGAATCCTTGCGATCTCACTTTAACTCTGTCCGAGTCCGATAGCTCCAATACCTTGGTCTGCACAAAAATATGCAGAAGTGTAGTACGAGTACACCACGGACGGTACCCAGTAAGTATCAAGACTAACCTCAGTGGAGTAAAGACGAGGTACAGTCAAGACACTCACTAGTCTAATAACCTGTGCAATATAGTATACAAAATAATAGAAAATAGATAACAAAAAGGGCAACACAAATCAACCATTAATATTTCTCATCAAATGATAAATACAAGTACACCCAATTAAATCAAGTCCTTCAAATATAAATCTTTCTCCTATATGCTTCTCAAATAATACTCTTCAATAAATATATTTTGAATATACTCCCTTCAAATAAATATCTTTCAAATATAATTCTTTCAAATAAATCTTTTTCGAATATAATTCCTTTAATAAATATCTTTTAAATATAATTCTTTCAAATAAATCTTTCTCAACTGTAATTCCTTCAAATAAGTATCTTTCGAATAAATGTCATATTGTGACACCTCATTTCAAAATTATAAAGTACGGGTCTCAGCCCAATTTTATATTTTCACGGTACCTCGTGCCAATTTCTTTATCACAACCGCACGGACAACTTACGTGTCAATATCATCATCATTTAACCACGGCACCTTGTGCCCACATTTCATATCACAACTGCACGGACAATTCACGTGCCAATATCATCATTTTATTTTATTCCCGGCACCTCGTACCCATATTTTATTTCATAATCCGCCTGACAATAACCATAGGCTCCCAATCTAAACATAAATCAGATTGTTATCAATTTACCAACAACAAGATAAATTGCACAAGGTATAAAAATAAACACAAGGAATATCACAACATCACATAAAAATCACCAATGCAACCACTCCACATCATCAAATTTCATCCCTGACAATAGCCATCATTATCTCTCCTATAGCCACCCTTATCACTCCTATAATAACTTCTCTTATCCCTCCGCCCTGACAATATCAATAGCTACCCTTATCGCTCTTATAGCCACCCTTATCTCTCCTATAGCCACCCTTATCACTCCGCCCAGAAAATATACCAACCCACATAATATCAATAGTGAAATGCCTCCATTATGCCCAAATAATATCAACAGTGAAATGCCAGCCTTATAACCTCAAAATAATAACTCAATTAACATAACAATTTACACGGAATATTATCACGGAAACGTAACAAAATCAATTCATATCACAATTTGCCCAATGGCCCACAACCAATTCCAAGGATATAACAAATCAATTAATTTCACAAAAAATAGCCCAAGGCTCCACACAATGTATATAAAACCTCAAAACAATCAACAAAGATAGAAATAATCAGCATAGGGCAATGCCTTCATTAATCCAAATTTTGATAATTATATTAATACTTCTTCTTAAGCTTGCTTAATTAATTATTTACATAGAAAAAATCCATAATGAAATTAAATTCCAAGAAATATCAAACCATCAAACTCACGGAATTCACATAAATATACTAGTAATAATTACATCAAATTGTCATATAAAAAAAATCTGATTTGAGGTATGACAAATAGATGATTTAATAAATGCCAACAATTATCCAATTTACTACACAATATGCTTACGACTTTAACCCAATATATTTTGCACATATAAGCCCGAGTATGTACTCGTCACCTCGCTTACACGGCTTTTCACATTTCACAAACAACACATAAGACTCGATGCCTAAGCGGTAATTCCCCTACTCGAGGTTAGGCCAAGATACTTACCTTTTTGAAGTTATGTCGATATTCCAAAATTTCCTTCTTATTTGAATTGATCTCCGGACCGCTCAAAACTATCCAAATTAATTGTATAATTTCATTAAAATACATCGAAAATAATTTCGGATAATAATACATCGACTTAAAAATTTATTATAAAAAGTCAACAAAAGTCAACACGGGGACCGCCCCCTCGAAGCCTGACATAATTTTTATGAAATCCGAACACTCATTCCGATACGAGTTCAACCATACCAATTTTATCCAATTCCGATAACAACTCGATCTCCAAATCTTAAATTTTTATTTTTGGAAGATTTTGCCAAAATTTTGATTTCTTCCATTAAAATCCGAATTAAATGATGAATATAATCATATATTCATGAAATATAAACACTTTAGGATATAGGACACTTACCCAAGTCAAAGTCGTGAAGAACTCAAAGCCCTAAACCCGAGCTCCAAAATCTCAATCGAAAATGACAAAGTGATTGATTTTTGGTCCTTATGTTGCTGCCCAGTTTCGCACCTGTGGGCAGTGTTCACGCTTCTGCGGGCACTGTTCATGCTTCTACGATCACTGTTCACGCTTATGCAATCACTGTTCATGCTTCTGTGAAAAAAAATAGCAAGATGCCTAGAAATTCCAACAGCTTTTCTTCAAGCTCGAATTGATCCGTTAACCTTCCGAAATCCACTCGAGGCCCTCGGAACCTCAATCAAATATACCAACACGTCCCAAAATACAATACGAACTTAATTTAGGCTTCAAACTATGTCAAACAACGCCGAAATTATGAATCGCGCATCGAATCGAATTATGAGTTTTTAAATCTTTCAACTTCTATATTTTACGCCGAAACGTATCAAATCAATCCGGAATGACTTCAAATTTTGCACAGAAGTCATAAATGACGAAATTGAGCTATTCAAATTTTTAGAATCGGAATCCAACCTCGTTATCAAAAATTTAACCTTCAGTCGGTCTTTTCAAAAATCTTCCATTTTCCAACTTTCGCTAAAATGCGTCGAATTGTCCTACGGACTTCCAAATCCAAATCTGAAAATACTTCTAAGTCCGAAATCACCATAAGAAACTATTGACATTATAAAAATTCCATTCCAGGGTCATTTGTTCAAAAGTTAACTCTCCGGTCAACTCTTTCTATTTAAGCTTCTAAATAGAAATTGTTCTTTCAATTTAATTCTAAATCTTCCGAAACACAAACTCTACCACACCCGTGGGTCATAATACATATTATGAAGCTGCTTGAGGCCTTAAGTCACTGAACGGGGCATAAATTTTTAAATCGACAAGTTGAGTCGTTACCCAAAGTCTGCCAAAATTTGAGATTTGATGGCGGTTCAAGATCGATATTCGATATCGTACCCGCTAATTTCCACGGCCCATTTGGCTAATCGTAACGAGAACTCGGGTTTGTGTATTATGTTCCTTAATGGGTAAGTATTTACCACATATATGGGATGGCATTGAAAATATAGCTTTACCTTCTTGGAAGCGCTTAGCAATGCGAGAGCCAATTTCTCCAGGTGATGATACCTTGTTTCGGCCTCGCCTTGAGTCCTGCTAAAATAATAGATAGGAAATTGTGTACCTTCCTCTTCCCGAACTAAGACTCCACTTACCGCTATCTCGGATACCGCTAAGTACAGGTATAACTACTCGTCCGCCTTCGGAGTATGAAGCAAAGGTGGACTCGAAAGATACCGTTTGAGTTCTTCCAAAGCTTGCTGGAACTCCGGGTTCCATGAAATGTTATTCTTATTCTTCAATAATGAGAAGAGTCGATGGCTCTTATTAGAGACCCTGATATGAACCGACCCAGGGCGGCTATGCGCCCGGTTAGCCTTTGAACGACCTTGACATTGTCCACCATGGTGATGTCTTCTATAGCTTTGATTTTATTGGGATTGATCTCGATCCCCTAGTTGGACACCATGAATCCAAGAAACTTCCCGGACCCGACCCCGAATGCGCATTTCTCCGGGTTTAGCTTCATGTTGTATTTCTTCAATATGTTGAAGGTTTTTTGCAAATATTAAAAATGGTCCTCTGCTCGCAGGGACTTAACTAACATGTCGTCAATGTAAACCTCTATTGATTTTCCTATTTTTTATTCGAACATCCAATTTACTAGGTGCTGGTAAGTGGCACTGACGTTTTTTAGTCTGAAAGGAATTACGTTATAACAATAGGTGCCGAATTTAGTGATGAAGGAAGTTTTTTTCTTGATCGCCCGGGTCCATCCGGATTTGGTTGTACCCGAAATAGGCATCGAGATTGATAAGTATCTCATGGCCGGCTATCGCATCGATCATGCGATCGATGTTAGGAAAATGAAATGAGTCTTTAGGGCATGCCTTGTTCAAGTCTTTGTAATCTACGTACAGTCTTAATTTATTTCCCTTTTTAGGCACCACCACTATGTTAGCAAACTATTCTGGTTACTTAACTTCCCGAATGGAACCTATTTTAAGGATTTTGGATACCTCATCTTTTATGAATACATGCTTGACTTTGGACTGAGGCCTCCTCTTCTGCTTATCCGGGTGGAACTTTAGATCCAAGATCAGGTTGTGAGTAGTTATTTCTTGCGATATCCCTGTCATATCAAGATGGGACCAAGCGAAACAATCTATGTTAGCTATAACGAATTCAATTAGTCATTTTCTGATCTCGGGAGTTAACCACGTGCCTAGGTATACAATCCGATCAGGCAAATGTTAGATCAATATGACTTGTTCCAGCTCCACGACCGCTGACTTGGTGGCATTGAAATCGTCAGGGGAATTGAATGACCTGGGAACTCCGTAATCATCATCCTCGCCTGCTTGTTGATTCTCCGGTTCGATTGGGACTGATATCGGTTATTGCTATTTAGTTTCTTCCTTCCTAAACGACTACGAGTTCTTTGATGTCGAGAGGGCAGATATCAGGATCACCTCATCAATCGCGAACATTTTTTTTGCGGTCGGCTATTCTCTGTAAACTATTCTGATCCCTCCCGGTGTGGGGAACTTCAATGCCTGGTGCAATGCCGAAGGTATTGCCCTCTTGTTGTACCTCATATCCCCCTCGATAACGTAGAACTTCATTTCCTAAATGGTTTCGGCGGTGTTCACTGGCAGTGTTATCTCCCCTTTAGTAATTTACATGACATGTTGAATCCGTTTAAGACCCGGACCACGGGCACTATTTAGTCTTGTAGACCCAGCTGATCTACGAACCTCGATCTGATGATATTGACCGAGCTACTTGGATCAATCAACACACGCTTAACTCGAGATTTATTTATGAGTACAGAAATTACCAGGGCATCGTTATGCGGTTGCATGATGCCTTCAGCATCTTCATCGTTGAAAGAGAGGGTCCCCTCTGGAATATAATCTCGAGTTCATTTTTCCCTTGTAATGGACACTTTAGTGCGCTTATGTATTGGCCCCCGAGGATGTTGACTCCACCGATGATTATGTTGATGATGTGCTGAGGTTCCTCTTGCTCGGTTTGCTTACCGGAGTCCCTGTTCCTGACGTGATTTTTAGCTCGATCACTCAAAAACTCCTGGAGGTGTTCGTTATTGAATAACTGCGCCACTTCTTCCCCAAGCTGTCGGAAGTCTTCGGTCCTGTGACCGTGGGTGCCATGGTACTTACACATCAGGTTGGGGTCTCTTTGGGCAGGATTAAAGTTCAATGGCCGAGGCCATTTGGTATATTTGATGTGTCTGATGGCTGATACGATGCTGGTAGTATCACGCTGAAGTTGTACTCCGATAACCTCGGTGCCTCCCTGGTCCCGATTGGCCTGTCGAAAACCTTTTTGCTCATGAGTCCCCAGTTATTATGATCTTGATTACTTCTTTTTTCATTCCCCGCTGGGTTACATCTGGAACCACTACCCCTTCGATCTCTGCTATATGGTTGGTACCGATCTCTTCTCGGTCTTGGTTCATGATCAACGACTCTTTTAGACCTGTTATTAGTTCTGATGAGATACATGGACCCAGAAAGGGCCCTGAGCTGATCATCCTCCACTCTGATTTTCGATTGGTACCTGTTATGGATGTCAGCCCAAGTTACCGCCGGGTACTCTATAAAAATATGTTTCGGCTGTTGTGAGGTCAAAGAGCTTTGGGGCTTGAGTCCTTGAGTGAATGCTTGAACAACCCAATCGTCTGCAACCAGGGGCAGATCCATTCTTTCCATTTGAAACCTCGACACGAACTACCTGAGCATTTCGTTATCTCTTTCCTTGACCTTAAAGAAGTGAATTTCAAGTCTCGACTTTGATGGCCCAGGCATGAGCTTTTATGAAGGCATTCGCAAGCATAGAAAACGAATCAATGGAATTGGGGGCAGGTTGTGAAACTGTATCATTGCCCCTTTAGACAGGTTTTCCCTGAACATTTTTAGTGGAACCGACTCGATTTCGGCATCTTCCAAGTCATTTCCCTTTATGGCACATGTGTAGTAAGTCACGTGTTCATTTGGATCCGTGGTCCCGTTATACTTTAGAATTTCAAGCATACGGAAATTCTTTGGGATCGGTTTCGAATCTGTGCTCGGAGGGAAAGGTTTTTGGACGAACTTCTAGGAATCCAGACCTTTCAATATCAGGGGTGCTCTTGGGATTTGATCAACCTTGGAGTTATAGGTCTTCACTTTTTTGTCGTTGGCTTCAACTTTCTTTTCTCCCGATTTTACCCGTTTTGTTAGTTCCTCAAGCATCTTTATTATCTCGGGGTTGGTCCCGGGTTTAGGTTCACCCGGCCTTTCTGTGGCCGGTTCATTTCTAAGAGTGTTTTTTCGGGATGGTTCGGGCTCAACTCTGCTGGGGGCGCGGCTTCGGATTTGCAACTAGGCTATTGCTGCCTATTGAGCCTATAATATTTCGAAGATCACCTGTAAGTTGATCCCATCACCTTCGCCGTCGTGTTTACTTTAGGCTATCGATCGGGCTCCCCCGCAAATGTTGTTTTCGGGGTCGGTAGGCAAGTTTGCTTCAATAGCCAAATGTGAGTTAGCATCGATCGGGTCCGCAACTAGAACTCTATTGGGGTCAACAGGGGGCACCACATTGTTGTTCTCGCCATGGTGTCCAGACTCAGCATCAACGTTCAAACAGGCAGATTGAGAGTTTGACATTTTTAATTTGACCTGAAATTAAAAGCTCAAAGAACAAGTATAAAATAGAGTGTATTATGAAAATTTGTATCAAATTGTCACTATTATCCTTAGTCTCACGGTGGGCGCCAAACTGTTTACCCTAAAAAATGGATAACAATTAAATTTATATGTGATTTTAAGGATATGTGGATTAATTTAATACAAGTGATTAATAGCGTTAGATTAAACAAATAAAAAATATAATAGATGACCAAACCAATGATAATAGTGATTATAAGCTCGGTTGATGGCTCGATGAAGAATTTGTCCTCGATTCCAAGCTTACACTTATGAAGAACTTAAGAACAAGAAATAAGAATTTTAAACAACAAAGAGAATTGAAATAAATTGTCTTGATATGCGTATTACTATGTCCCTACTGAATAGTTAGTTTTCCCTTTATATAGTAGAAAGTTTCACTCTAAATACAATTCTAAAAAAGAATAAAAATCTTTCTTTATGCTAATCACTGATTCACTGTTGATACGGACCGAGATTTACACTATGACAATCGATTGAGCATGAATTAACGAAGTAAATATCGGCTCGTATCAGCAGTGAATCTTTGTATTTCTGGTTCGATGGTCATGAATAATGGAAGGAGAGAATACTCATTACCACGAAGAATAAGAGGTTTATTGGGTGTACTTTGAAATGACTAAAGAGATATATAAAGAAGTTTGGTGAAGCAATAGGATGAAGACAAATGTGTTGACAACATTAAGATGACAATCGAGTACAAGCTGGAAAGAATGAAAGCACACCATTATCAATTCCCAAAAGGAAAAATGAATGAGAACAAATAAAGGTAGGAAACAGTGGGCTGAGGTGGCGAACCCCATCCACTGTACCAAATACTCATAAATAATCATTGTCAATCATATTGACTAACCAACAGTGGTTCAGCAGGTCCCTTTCTGATAAAGACGAATACAACAATTAATGTAGTTCGTTTGTTTGGTAACTAAACATGTATGAATACAGAAATTTTACATTATTGGAGAAAAAATATAGTATATGAGACTCAAGAGTCCACAGATTTTAGACCCCTTCTTTGCGGACCCAAGAAGGGGTCTTGAGAAAAAATATAGTCTAAGACCCCTTCTTGAGAAAAAGTATAGTCTAAGACCCCTTCTTTGCGGTCCACAGTCCAGGACTCATATGGGCAGTGGGCCTAAACGGTCCTAACCGGATAGGATCGAAATTGTGGGGTGGTGGGCCGGGTAATGGGCCGGTCTCATAGGCGAGGCCGGCGAGACCGGGACCGTTAGGGATCGGGACCGGCTGAGAAGTGGGCCGGTTCAAGCGGTCCTAAACGGTCCTATCCGGACCCAACAGATAATTTTAAAAAAAAAATTAACCGTTTGACCATTTAAAAACTAGCCGTTTAGTCTGTCAAAATAGTCGTTGGCTATTTGCAAAATAGCCATTTAACCCCCCAAAATTTGTTTTAACTCCAAACTTTTTATAATTACATTTTTTCGCTATTTTCAACTATAAATATCCCCTCATTCTTTCATTTTGCTCACAAAATCATCAATCTCTCTCTAATATTCTTCTATAATTGCTTACTTAATTGTTACAATTTGTGCAAAATTTTGAAGTTGGTGAATTGAAATCTTCAAGTTTTCAACGATAATTATTTTTCAACAAGTTATTCGTCAATTCGGTAAACTCGTTCCAACTCTTAAGTTTTAATATTATAGTTTTGTTTGTTTTATTTAATTTGCTTGATTAATTAAGATGGCATATTCCTTAAAAAAATATTTAGAAAAAATAATGAAAAATTCAAGAGTGGTGAATCTAGTGACCAATTTATTCCTCCTCCACTTCCCCCGGCTCCCCGGCCCAAACCTGTTACCCGTCCTACACTTCCTATTATTGATAGCGATAATAGTTTATTACAATTTATCGAGAGTCAATTTTGCCATAATATTGCACCCGGTGAACAATTAAACCATGAATATATGAATGCTCTTTATGGTAATCCAACTATTGATGAAAATGATGATGAAGAAATAGATATTGATGAAACGCAACCGGATGACGATACACCCACTATTCTTGCTCCTGAAGTTAACCCAACTAATAATAATCCAAATGATCCCCCGTTTGACCCTCTTGTTACTGCCCCTACTTTTTCTAGACAACCTTCTAAACGGGCAGAAATATCTCTTGTTTGGCCATTTTTTACTCAACTAAGAGAAAAAATAAGGCTAAGTGTAATACTTGTGGCAAAGAGTTAGTTTTTAAATATGTTGGAAGTCGAGGAGGGACGGGAAGTATAATGACCCAACCAGTCATTTTAACTTTTAGAACCCCGTTCCCTAAAATAAAACTTTTCGTAGATGCTTGTAATGATTTATGACTTGCGGGGATGGTTGGTTCGAGATTTGGAAGTGTTTGAGGTGAAACCGGAACACTTGGTTCCTTAAGTTGGCCTTAATGTGCTAAGGTTGACTTCGGTCAATATTTTTAGAAAACGACTCCGGAATAGAATTTTGATGATTCCATCAGCTCCGTATGGTGATTTTGGACTTAAGAGCATGATCGAAATTTTATTTGGAAGTCCGTAGTGAAATTAGGCTTGAAATGGCTAAAATAGAAATTTAAAGTTTAAAAGTTTGACCAGGGAGTTGACTTTTTGATACCGGAGTCGGAATCCAGTTCTAAAAATTTTTATAGCTCCGTTATGTAATTTATGACTTGTGTGTAAAATTTGAGGTCAATCGGAAATGATTTGATAAGTTCTGACATTGAATGTAGAAGTTGAAAACTCTTAGTTTCATTAAGCTTGAATTGGGGTATGATTCATGGTTTTAGCGTTGTTTGATGTGATTTAGAGGTTCGACTAAGTTCGTATGATGTTTAAGGTCTTGTTGGTATATTTGGTTGAGGTCCCGAGGGCCTCAGGTGAGTTTCGGATGGTTAACGGATCAAAAATTGAACTTAAAAAGCTGCTGGAATTTTCTATTCTGCTGCATATTCTGGGCTGTGATCGAGCCTCAGATCGAGCCCCAGATATCGAGCCTCAGATCGAGCCCCAGATATCGAGCCTCAGATCGAGCCCCAAATATCGAGCCCACGATCGAGGCCTGAGTCGAAGCTAGGGACGAGGCTCAGTATCGAAGCCTCGATCGAAGGCAAGGCTCGAGGGCATGATCGAAGGTAAGGCTCGAGGGCTAGGATTGAGACCCATGCTCGATGCCCTGATCGAAGGCTCAAGCTCGATGCCATGATTGAGGCTATGATCGAAGGCCCAACCTCGATGCCCTGATCGAGGCCATGACCGAGGTCCTTATAGAATTTATTTCCTATAATTTTTAGTGATTGTATCGAATTATTTTGGCTAGATTCGAGCCAGACAGAGTTGGATAATCATGGAAAAGGCCTTAGAGTGGATTAAATTGGAGCAAAACGAGGTAAGTCTCTTGTCTAATCTTGTAAGGGGAAAATTACCTCATAAGTGATTAAAATTAAATAATTGTTGATAATTGTGGGGGGGAGGGAGGGGAGGCTACGTACACACGAGGTGACGAGAGTCCGTGCGTAGCTACTATTAATACTAAAGTCCGGATAGTTTAGGACTCAAAGCATTCCTTACTTGTGTAAATTGTATTCTTTGATTTATTTATATTAATTGATATCTATATGAATATATTGTGAATTGTTAGATAAAGATATTAAAGGATGAAAATCTCATAGGCTTTATTATTTGTTTAAATCAATTAATTGTTAAAAGAAATTATTCTCCTCCCAAATTCATCTCTTAATTAATATACTCTCCTTCCGGAGGCACATAAGAAAATGTCCTCCTTTCTTGTGGAGCGGGCCGAACGCTTCGGCATGATAAATGCATCTATGGATCGCGCCGCACGTCCTTCGGCTGTGTACACGACACTCTAGATCGGGTCGTACGTCCTCGGCAGAAATCGTGCTTAATAATAATAATTACACGATACTTTAATAAATTATTTCAGCTCGTGAAGCTAATTAATAAATTGAAAAATCCTTAGAATTTAATAAATTATTATTCTTGCTTATTAAGAAATTAATTGTTACTCCTGTAAATGAGATTTAATTGATAAATTAGAAATTATTTGAGTTGAAGGAATTTAATTAATATATTGCGAATTATTACATTTGAAGGAATTTGATTATTTCCGCTGAGTAAATAAATTATTTGTAAATTCTGTAAATCATGCTGATTTAAATATCTTAGTTTTATTTCAATTATTATTGACCTATAGTGAGTGTCAAAGTCGGTCATCTCGTCTCTACCACTTTGAGATTAGGCTTGATACTTACTGGGTACACGTTGTTTACGTACTCATACTACACTTGCTGTACTTTTTGTGCAGGATCTGAGACAGGTACTAGTGGAGGACCTATCATCACATACCCACGTCATCGTGAGGCATAGTGGTGAGCTACCTTTCTGAGCCGTTCTGCAGCTACCAGTGTCTCTTCTGGTATTTCTATTCTGTCTATTTTATTTCAGACAATATTTGGAGTTCTGTATAATCTACTAGATGCTCATGCACTTGTGACACCGTGTCTTGGCACACACATTAGTAGAAATTGGTATTTCATTATCTTCTTGGAATAAAAGTTTAACCAATGTATGTTTGACTTATTAGTTGGCTTGTCTAGCTGTAGTGTTGGGCGCCATCACGACCTATAGGTGAAATTGGATCGTGACAACATGGTATCAGAGCACTAAGTTCACGTAGGTCTCACAAGTTATGAGCAGACCTAATAGAGTCTTGCGGATCGGTACGGAGACGTCTGTACTTATCTTCGAGAGGCTATATGGTGTTAGGAAACTACCTTTCTTCATATTTTATCGTGTAATTGATGTAGTACTAAATATCCTTCTCTTATTCTCTCACAGATGATGAGAACACGCTCTAATGAGATTCTAGACCAGGGAAGAGCTACTCCCCCAGTTGCTAGAGGCCAAGGCAGAGGCCGAGGGAGGGCTCCAGCTCGTGGTAGAGGGCGAGGACGTCCCAGGACTATTCTGCTTATGCCGCCAGTGGATCCAGCAGAGAATCCCATTATTGAGGAGCAGGGTGAGATGCCTGTGGCAGAGCCAGCTCCGGTGGACTTCACATCTGCACCGGGATTTCAGGATATTTTGGGTCGTATGCTGCGATTCATGGATAATATGACTCTGGCCGGTTTATTTCCGGCAGACCCAGCCACATCTCAAGAGGGCGGGGGAGCACAGACCCCCCGAGCAGGCTCATGGACAAGCAGCTGTTGTATATCATACCCATGGTGCACTACCCATGGGTGGAGTCCAGCCAGTGGCAGCAGCTACACCTGAGCCCAGGCCAGCTGTAGCCGCGGATCCTCAGAAACTATTGGACAGATGGACTAGGCTACATCCTCCTGTCTTCGGGGGTGAGCGACATGAGGATCCACAGGATTTCATTGATCGCTGCAAGGATAGACTGTACAACATGAGGATATTAGAGTCCCATGGGGTTGATTTCGCTATTTTTCAGCTAGAGGGTAGAGCCCGTATATGGTGGCAGTCTTATGCTCTTGGCAGACCAGCAGATTCTCCTCCCATGACTTGGGACAGGTTCACTCGTATCTTCTTGGACAGGTATATTCCACCCTCCCAGAGGAAAGAGTTGTGGTTTCAGTTTGAGCAACTCCATCAGGGTCAGATGTCAGTGACCGATTATGAGACGAGGTTTTTTGAATTATCTCGCCATGCACTAATGATACTCCCTACCGAGGCAGAGAGAGTGCGAAGGTTTGTAGCCGGTTTACATACTGGTATTCATGCTACTATGGCTCGAGAGGTTGAGATGGGTACTTCTTATGAGCGAGTTGTGGAGATAACCCGGAGGATTGAGGGTGTATGTTAGTGGAGCCGAGAGCATATTATGAGAGATAAGCGGTTCAGGTACTCTGTAGAGTTCAGAGGTGCTCCGTCCGGGGGCAGAGGTCAGTTCGTGAGGGGACAGTCCAGCAGACCCCCATATCCAGCACCACGACCTCCTCGAGGTGCTCCAGTGCGACCTTATCTCAATGTTATCCCAGAGAGTTCTTACTACCCACTAGCTATTCAGGGTCCTCCCAATGGGTATTCAGGTCCCCAGAGCCAGTCACTTAGTCAGCAGCCCATCGCACCAATGAGTTGTTACGAGTGCAGGCATCCCAGTCACATGCGAAGGTTTTGCCCCAAGCTTCGAGGTAGACCAGTACAGCAGGGTCAGCAGTCTATGCTTACCGGACCAGTTGCTCCACCAGTAGTCCGACCACCCAGAGGTGGAGGACAGGTGGGTAGGGGCCGTCCTAGAGGTCAAGGTCAGCCAGGCGGAGGCCAGCCAGTTGGAGCTCCAGCTCAATTTTATGCTTTTCCGGCTAGACCAGATGCGGAGGCCTCAAATGCCGTGATTACAGGTATTATTTCTGTTTGTGGCAAAGGTGCCTCAGTATTATTTGATCCAGGATCTACGTATTCATATGTGTCATCTCTATTTGCTCCATTCTTGGGCGTTTCTCATGAGTCCTTTAGTACTTCTGTTTATGTGTCCACTCTTGTGAGCGATTCTGTTGTTGTGAACCGGATCTACCGATCCTGTATTATTACATTCTGTGGTTATGAAACTAGATCAGATCTCATATTGACTGGTTGTCTCCATATCATGCTATTCTAGACTATCATGCCAAGACTGTTACCTTGACTATTCCAGCATTGCCTAAGCTGGAGTGGAAGGGTTCACCTGTTAGTTCATTTAATCGAGTTATTTCTTTTATAAAGGCTAAACACATGGTTGAGAAGGGTTGTTTGGCTTATCTAGCCTATGTTCGGGATACTACTGTAGAGACTCCGGCTATTGATTCAGTGCCTGTAGTTCGGGAGTTCCCTGATGTATTCCCGTTAGATCTTCCAGGTATGCCACATGATCGTGATATTGATTTATGTATTGACTTGACTGCAGATACCCAGCCTATATCTATCCCACCGTATCGTATGGCTCCAAAAGAATTGAAAGAATTGAAAGAACAGCTTGAAGAGTTACTAGCCAAAGGGTTTGTCAGACCGAGTGTATCGCCTTGGGGTGCATCGGTATTATTTGTAAAAAAGAAGGATGGAACAATGCGGATGTGTATTGATTATCGCCAATTGAACAAAGTCACTATTAAGAACAAGTACCCGATGCCGCGTATTGATGATCTATTTGACCAGTTGCAGGGTGCTAGAGTATTCTCTAAGATCAACTTGAGGTCGGGGTACCATCAGTTGAAGATTTGGGATTCGGATGTTCCGAAGACTGCTTTCCGTACTAGATTTGGTCATTATGAGTTTCTGGTAATGTCTTTTGGTTTAACTAATGCACGGGCAGCATTTATGGATCTGATGAACAGGGTATTTAGGCCATATATTGACTCATTTGTCATTGTCTTCATTGATGACATTTTGATCTACTCACGTAGTAAGGAGGAGCATGAGCATCATATGAGAGTAGTGCTTCAGACATTGCGGGAACAAAAGTTATATGCCAAGTTCTCTAAATGTGAGTTTTGGCTAGAGTCTATAGCATTTTTGGGACATATCGTATCGGGCGAAGGTATTAAAGTTGATCCCAAAAAGATTGAGGCAGTTCAGAATTGGCATTGTCCCACTTCGGCGACGGAGATCAGGTGTTTTCTAGGTTTGGCAAGTTATTATCGTCGGTTCGTGGAAGGTTTTTCATCTATTGCATCACCTTTGACCAAATTAACCCAGAAGGGTGCTCCATTCCGATGGTCCGATGATTGTGAGGTGAGCTTTCAGAAGCTCAAGACATCATTGACTACAGCACCAGTGTTAGTGTTACTTTCGAGTTCGGGGATGTATACAGTGTATTGCGACTCTTCGCGCGTTGGCTTGGGTTGTGTATTGATGCAGGAAGGGCAAATTATTGCATATGATTCACGTCAGCTAAAGCCCCACGAAAAGAATTATCCAGTACATGATTTGGAGTTAGCTGCGATTGTTCACGCTCTTAAGATTTGGAGGCATTATCTTTATGGGGTGTCTTGTGAAGTTTACATTGATCATCGCAGTTTGCAACATTTGTTCAAGCAGAGGGATCTAAATTTGAGGCAACGTAGATGGCTGGAGTTACTAAAAGATTATGATATTAATATCTTGTATCATCCAGGCAAAGCAAATGTGGTTGCAGATGCCTTGAGCAGAAAGGCGGAGAGTATGGGTAGTTTGGCTTTCATTTCAGCTGAGAAAAGGTCATTAGCCTAAGATATTCAATCCTTGGCTAACAGACTTGTGAGGCTGGATATTTCAGAGCCCAGCTGAGTTCTTGCATGTGTTGTGGCCCAATCTTCACTATTTGAGAAGATCAAGACTCGCCAGTATGATGACCCACACCTGGTGGTTCTTCGTGAAACGGTACTACGAGGTGATGCCAAGGAAGTTACTATTAGAGCGGATGGTGTTCTGTGACTCCAGGATCATCTATGTGTTCCTAATATGGATGGACTGAGGAAAAAGATCCTGGAGGAGGCACACAATTCTCGATATTCTATTCATCGAAGTGCTACGAAGATGTATCGTGACTTGAGGCAGCATTATTGGTGGCGACGAATGAAAACGGACATAGTTGAGTATGTAGCTCAGTGTCTAAATTGCCAGCAAGATAAATATGAGCACCAGAGGTTAGGTGGCCTACTTCAGCAGATGACCATACCAGAGTGGAAATGGGAACGAATTACTATGGATTTTGTAGTTGGGTTGCCGCGGACCTTGAGGAAATTTGATGCAGTTTGGGTGATTTTTGACAGGTTGACTAAGTCGGCACATTTTATTCCTGTTGTGACTACGTATACTTCAGAGAGGTTGGCCCAGATTTATATTCAGGAGATAGTTCGGTTGCACGGTGTGCCAATTTCCATCATATCAGATAGAGGTCCTTAGTTTACTTCGCATTTCTGGAGAGCAGTATAGAGTGAGTTGGGGACCCGTGTAGAGCTCAGTACAACCTTTCATCCGCAGACCGATGGGCAGTCAGAGATGACAATTCAGATTTTGAAGGATATGCTCAGGGCATGTGTGATTGACTTTGGAGGTCAGTGGGATCATTCCTGCCTTTGGTCGAGTTTGCTTATAATAACAGTTACCAATCCAGCATCGAGATGGCTCCGTTTGAGGCTTTATATGGTCGGCGATGTCATTCACCTATCGGATGGTTTGAGCCACGTGAGGCTAAGTTATATGGTACTGATTTGGTAAGTGATGCTTT
This sequence comes from Nicotiana tomentosiformis, assembly GCF_000390325.3. Taxonomy (NCBI): domain Eukaryota; kingdom Viridiplantae; phylum Streptophyta; class Magnoliopsida; order Solanales; family Solanaceae; genus Nicotiana; species Nicotiana tomentosiformis. Next base: position 81,992,982 of record NC_090822.1, on the reverse strand, counting down.
GGAAAAGGTAAAGGTGATTTAGGAACTTCGTACAGCTCAGTCCAGACAAAAGAGTTACGTGGATCAGAAAGCGTGTGATATATCATTTATGGTAGCTGAAAAAGTTCTCTTAAAGGTTTCGCCGATGAAGGGAATTATGAGATTCGGGAAGAAGTGCAAATTGAGCCCAAGGTTTATAGGCCCATTCGAGGTGTTGAAACGAGTTGGGGAGGTTGCTTATGAGCTTGCCTTGCCTCCCAGCCTATCGAGAGTTCATCCGTTGTTTCATGTATCTATGCTCCGAAAGTATCATGCCGACCTATCACATGTGTTAGACTACAACACAGTTCAACTAGATAATAGCTTGGGTTATGAAGAGGAACCAATTGCCATTGTTGATAAACAGGTTCGCCAGTTGAGGTCCAAGAGGATTTCTGCAGTAAAATTCCAGTCGAGGGGCCAACCAGTCGAGTAAGCAACTTGGGAGACCGAGGAAAACATGCGGAGTAGATATCCAGACTTATTCAGCACTTCAGGTATAATTCTAAACCCGTTCGAGGACAAACGTTTGTTTAAGAGGTGGAGAATGTAATGACCCAACCAGTCATTTTAACTTTTAGAACATCGTTCCCTAAAATAAAACTTTCTGTAGGTGCTTGTAATGATTTATGACTTGCGGGGATGGTTGGTTCGAGATTTGGAAGTGTTTGAGGTGAAACCGGAACACTTGGTTCCTTAAGTTGGCCTTAATGTGCTAAGTTTGACTTCGGTCAACATTTTTAGAAAATGATCCCGAAATAGAATTTTGATGATTCCAACAGCTCCGTATGGTGATTTTAGACTTAGGATCATGATCGGAATATTATTTGGAAGTCCGTAGTGAAATTAGGCTTGAAATGGCTAAAATAGAAATTTAAAGTTTGAAAGTTTGACCGGGGAGTTGACTTTTTGATACCGGAGTCGGAATCCAGTTCTGAAAGTTTTCATAGTTCTGTTATGTAATTTATGACATGTGTGTAAAATTTTAGGTCAATCGGAGTTGATTTGATAAGTTCCGACATTGAATGTAGAAGTTGAAAACTCTTAGTTTCATTAAGCTTGAATTGGGGTATGATTCATGGTTTTAGCGTTGTTTGATGTGATTTAGAGGTTCGACTAAGTTCGTATGATGTTTTAGGACTTGTTGGTATACTTGGTTGAGGTCCTGAGGGCCTCGGGTGAGTTTTGGATGGTTAACGGATCAAAAGTTGGACTTAAAAAGCTGCTGCAATTTTCTCTTCTGCTGCATATTCTGGGTTGTGATCGAGCCTTAGATCGAGCCCCATATATCGAGCCTCAGATCGAGCCCCAGATATCGAGCCTCAGATCGAGCCCCATATATTGAGCCTCAGATCGAGCCCACAATCGAGGCCTGAGTCGAAGCCAGGGACGAGGCTCAATATCGAAGCCTCGATCGAAGGCAAGGCTCGAGGGCATGATCAAAGGTAAGGCTCAAGGGCTAGGATCGAGACCCATGCTCGATGCCCTGATCGAAGGCTCAAGCTCGATGCCATGATTGAGGCTATGATCGTAGGCCCAACCTCAATGCCCTGATCGAGGCCATGACCGAGGTCCAGGCTCGAGCCTATGATCGAAGCCCCGATCGAGGCCCAGTTCCGAAGGCTGCTGGATAGTTTTATAAAAAGTGGGCATTCGTCCCATTTCCATTTTTGACGAAATTAAGCTTTAGCAGAGGCGACTTTTGGCAGATTTTCAAAGAAAAAACATTAGGGTAAGTGATTCTAACTCGGATTTGGTCTACATCTACAGGTATATCATTGTTTTCACGATTTAATTATTGTTTTGAGATTTGGAAAAGTTTAGAAATCTAATAAAAACAAAAATTTGAGATTTCGGTATCGATTTGGAGTCGGAACTGAGTGAAACTGGTATGGTTGGACTCGTAATTGAATGGGTTGTCGGATTTCATAACTTTCGCCTGATTCCGAGATGTGGGCCCCGAGGGCGGATTTTCAATTAATTTCGGGATTTTTATTAAAAATGTAGTATTTCCTTATAGAATTTATTTCCTATAATTTTTAGTGATTGTATCGAATTATTTTGGCTAGATTCGAGCCAGACAAAGTTGGATAATCGTGGAAAAGGCCTTATAGTGGATTAAATTGGAGCAAGACGAGGTAAGTCTCTTGTCTAATCTTGTGAGGGGGAAATTACCTCAGTGATTAAAATTAAATAATTTGTTGCTAATTGTGGGGGGGCTACGTACGCACGAGGTGACGAGAGTCCGTGCGTAGCTACTATTAATGCTAAAGTCCGGGTAGTTTAGGACTCAAAGCATGCCTTACTTGTGTAAATTGTATTCTTTGATTTATTTATATTAATTGATATCTATATGAATATATTGTGAATTGTTAGATAAAGATATTAAAGGATGGAAATATCATAGGCTTTATTGTCTGTTTAAATCAATTAGTTTTAAAAAAAAATTGTTCTCCTCCCAAATTCATCTCATAATTAATATACTCTCCTTCCGGAGGCACATAAGAAAATATGCTCCTTTCTTGTGGAGCGGGCCGAACACCTCGGTAGGATAGATGCATCTATGGATCATACCGCACGTTCCTTGGCAGTGTACACGACACTCTGGATCGGGCCATACGTCCTCGGCAGAAATCGTGCTTAATAATAATAATTACACGATACTTTAATAAATTATTTCAGCTCGTGAAGCTAATTAATAAATTGGAAAATCCTTGGAATTTAATAAATTATTATTCTTGCTTGTTAAGGAATTAATTGTTACTCCTGTAAATGAGATTTAATTGATAAATTAGAAATTATTTGAGTTGAAGGAATTTAATTAATATATTGAGAATTGTTACATTTGAAGAAATTTGATTATTTCCGCTGAGTAAATAAATTATTTGTAAATTCTGTAAATCATGTTGATTTAAATATCTTAGTTTTTTTCAATTATTATTGACCTATAGTGAGTGTCAAAATCGGCCTTCTCGTCTCTACCACTTTGAGATTAGGCTTGATACTTACTGAGTACACGTTGTTTACGTACTCATACTATACTTGCTGAACTTTTTGTGTAGGATCTGAGACAGGTACTAGTGGAGGACCTATCATCACATACCCACGTCATCCCGAGGCTTAGTGGTGAGCTGTCTATTTTATTTCAGACAATATTTGGAGTTTTGTATAATCTACTAGATGTTCATGCACTTGTGATACCGGGTCTTGGCACACACATTAGTAGAAATTGGTATTTTATTATCTTCTTGGAATAAAAGTTTAACCAATGTATGTTTGACTTATTAGTTGGCTTGCCTAGCTGTAGTGTTTTGCGCCATCATGACCTATAGGTGAAATTGGGTCGTGACAGGAAGTTTGACTAGACACATATTTCTACACCTTCAAGATAAAGCTAGATATTTTCGTATGAAAGCTTTGGCCGAGGGGACAAGTGCACCTAGTCAGGCTGACCTTAGTACCGGGTCAAATCAATTTCAACCGAGAATTAACACTGTTACCGGTGGTATTTTATATTATGATCCAAAAAGAGATCGGGAAGAATTGGCAAAAATGGTTACTGTTATGTGCTTACCCTATAGTTTTTCTTCTAACCCTCACTTTGTGCATTATATAAGAAAGGTTTATAATCCTACTTATAAAGGTTTTCCTCGCACAACCGTAAAGAGTGATATTTATAAATATAAACATGAATATGAACAATATTTGCGCTATTTATTTACTCATATAAATTATCGTGTTACTATTACAACTGATATTGGTAGAAGTGGTAATGACTGTGACTACCTTACTGTTACCAGTCATTGGATTGATGAGGATTGGATAATGCAAAAGCGCATTATTGCTTATAGAATAATTAATTCACGTCACACAGGACAGTTTATTTCTAGCACGATTATGGATATTTATAGATATTTTTGCATTAGTGATAAAATAATGTTAGTTTCAATGGATGATGCTACTAGTAATACAAATGTTGTAGCCTTGCTTACCACTACACTAAGTCCTGCATTTAGTAACATTTTTATGTTAGATGTATTTGTCATATTTACCATTTAATTATGGGTGATGGTATGCGAATTTTAAATGTTGAAATTGAAAAGGTTAAATTGGCTCTTAAGTGGCTTTTTTATTCAAATCGTCGAAGTAGACTTAGAGAATATTTTAAAAGATGCGATGAATTTGGCCTAAGAGAAAGAAAGGTTCCTAAACTTTGTCCAACTAGATGGAATTACATGTATGAAAGTTTAGTTGTTGCATATAAATATAGAAACCCCATAAACTCAACGTTTAATGCTCATGTAAGTGATGATGATGAGCACCTTATAAATACGGATTGGGCTAATGTTAAAATGCTTGTAGATTTTAAAAAAAAAATTCATATTGCTACAAATGAATTTTCTGGGCAATATTATCCTACTATTTCTAACTGTTTAGTTTATATTGCAGAACTTGCAAATTTGTTTGATCATTTTTCAGAGGGTGGTGAAATTTATCAACTTGCTATTGATTCCATGAGAAAAAAATTAAAAAAATATTTTTTCCCTATTCCCCTATTTATGATGTTGCTATATTGTTAAATTCTACTATGAAATTAGGAGGTCCTCAATTTTGGTATGAAACTGTTTATAATGGTTAAGCACTTGAAGATGAGAAGTTGCCTAAACTTGCGGACGCAATAGCCTCAATTAAAATAAATGTTCAAACTATTTATAATGCTTATCAAGTTGCATTAGATCATGCTAGACCAAATGTTCCAACTCCTTCTTCTTCTAGTTCTCAATCATCTAAAAGAACTGCGGGAGTAAGAGCACTTAGTGCTTGGGCAGGGTTCAGGGGTTCTCAAGGTTCTAGTACTAGTGATTTTTCACAACTAAATGAGCTTGAAGTTTATTTGTCACAGGTAATTGAGGAAGTGAATCCCGACGGCTCCTTTAATATTTTGGAATGGTGGAAGGACAAAGAAAAATACTTTCTGATTCTTTCAAGGATGGCCCGAGACATTTTAACTATTCAAGTTTAACAGTGGCATCAGAGAGCGCTTTCAGTCAAGCAAGACTTCAATTCGGTGATTATAGAGCGTCTATGAGGGAGAACTTGGAAAAATCAGTACTTTTCAGAGATTGGATCCGTTCGGAAAGAAGAAATTTTGGACTTGCTGAATCACAACCAGAGGTAGACGAAGCTTACAAAGAAATGCTAGCTGAACTTGCGGAGGATGATGCTTCGCCTGGAAGCGGTGATGACCAAGCTTCATTTCCGCCACCACCAACGAAAATTCCTCCGGACCTTGAAGGATTTATGAAATTTGTAAGAGATACCATGTAAATTAATATGTAACTTGTATTTTAGCACATCTTGATTAGTTTCTTTTTCTTCTTAATGGTGGTATTAGCATCTTGTTGTGCTCATTCCATAGGGGGGAGGGAGACTAAGAAAGATATTGCCATGATTTTTTAATGCTATAATAAAAATATAACGCATTGCTTTGAATATCTCTTTATAATATTTTTGTCTTTTTATATATCTTAAGCTATACATATAGTATAATATAGTATATACTATACTGTACTATATATATATACATCTTACTATATACATAGTATATAAGCCATATTCGATAGTATATAAATATATATCGAATATAGATTATATATATATATATATATATATATATATATATATATATATATATATATATATATATATATATATATATATATGTATAATTTACGAGGGCAATATGAATGGAATGTTATGTCTTTTGGTTTGAAGAATGTCCCTTATGAATTCCAAACAATTATGAATGATATTTTCAACCCCTATCTAGACTTTATCATTGTTTATATAGATGACATTTTGATATTTTCCAACACACTTGAAATGCATATTAAGCATTTAGATATTTTTAAAAGAATTGTTATACAAAATGGTTTGGTTATCACAAAACAAAAAATGAGTTTATTCCAAACTAACATTCGATTCTTAGGACATTATATATGTCAAGGAAACTTCTCAACTAAGCTAAAACAAAAATCACCGTTTGACCGAGAACTGGAATTGTTTCGCACCTCTGCTAACATTTATATGTCCACCGAGGTTTCCACCAGTTAAAAATACTTAAAGACTGGCGGTAATCCGCACAATCAGTAAGGATATAAGAATTGAAATATACTTGAATTTTATATATAGTTTAATGACTGTATGGAAGGTTAAAACCTTTACTCAAGCAAGGGGCCTGTCTTAATATAATACATATTTTTATTCAGCTCATGTGTCTAACAGTTCTAACCGTGAAAGAAGATGCCCTTTTTAACTCCTTTATCAGGTTGAGGTTCACGGCTGGCTAGACGAAGCCACTAAGGCAAAGCCAATAAGAGCAGTGTTATATTAGACTGTACCAACCATCTTGACACCAAGTCAAAAATCTATATATAAAGTTCATTTATATTTAGATAGATGTCGTCTCTTTCATGGTTTATATAGGAGAGAAGTTAGATATTCAACATAGATATTAAGTCTCTTAGCCGGACATCGTCACAGCCAGAGAGGAGAGACTAGAAGAAAAACTAACTAAGAAAGAAATCAGTACCTTTTGGCCGGGATGCAAGGCCTGAAGATGAAGAACTAAAAACTTTATTTACTTGTTCTTCTTGTTACAATCAACAAACAACAAACTCTTAATTACACTTTGAAGAGAGAGAGAGAGAGAGAGAGAGAATTCTAGAGAGAGAGGGTCCTGCTTCGCTTCTTCCTTTTTTTGAACGAATGAAACGTATAAATAGAAAAGAAAAGAATCTATGAACAGTAAAAAGGTAGGTCACGTGGGTCCCTGTTACAGTATTTTTACTATACAAAATAGTATTTCTACTATTGATGAACAATGTATCTACTGTTTGATGAACAGTGTATCTACTGTTTGATGAACAGTGTATCTACTGTTTGAGTGGGGTCCGACGGCTTCATTGTGCTGTGGGTCCGGCGGCTTTACTGTTGTTTGTGGGGTCCAGCTATTTTACTGTGCTGGTCTCTTGTCTGATTCTTTCATTTTGGGGAGGAATTCTTCCGCATTCTACAAATCTTCATCATATTGTATTTTCTCTGATTCAAAGGGCTGAGAATCTTCAGCGATATCATCGTTGCTGGTTTCACTCAGCATAGAAGTGTCTGATTTTTCATATTGATTAATGGAACGAAGTAAATTTCTTCTGACTTCTTCCAAGTAGTTCCTAATCATTTCTTCTTTATCTCCTTCCTGAAAGGAGATCTTTCTGGCAATATGCCGTACTGAGCTGTCATCAATCACCTCTTTTTGAGGTTTGCTGGAATATTCTTGGATTTTCGTTTTGATGGAATTCAAGAGTTCTTGACCATATAATGTCTTTGTTTTGGGATCCTTTTCATTAGTTTATCCCAAAAGTTGTTGTAAAAGGTCCTGTATAAGCACGTGACTTGTTCTTCGGTGAATCCGACTTTTGGAGTCCATTTATGAATCCAGGGAATAGAGAATTCCAGAAAGAAATAAATTTGGTCAATTTTTTCTGGGTAACTGATATGATCTGTGTGATATAAATTGTTTATAAAAGGGGAAATTTTTATCCATTCTTTGTATAACATGAGAAATGGATCAGATAAAAATTTTACTGTCAGACCGTGGTATGACCACCAGTTTAGAAACCAATTAGGAATAGCCTCTGCAAATATCTTTGCACATACTTTAATAAACCAAGTATGCTTGTGTTGATCATTATTGTAGTATAACACTTTATCAAATGCCTGGATATAATCCCAATAGGTGAAATTCATTCGAGATTTGTTAAGGCTTATCTGCCTTTCTTTCATTGTGGATATACCTAGTCTTCAACAGATATAATCTGTTTAATTATAATCTTCGAGAAGTTATAATCGTTCTCATATGTGCTATACCTAGAAAAGTGCTGAAACTCTGCATTGCCAGTACTGGTGAGTATTGTTTTATAATAAGAGCGGGTTTTGTATGACTCACCCGGATAATATAATCCATTTATCAAATACCTTTGGAATATCTTCCACGTCTCTTCTTTTCTCTGAATATCAAAATTTTCTAAAAGAAATATCATTTCTTTTTTAGACACTTTCTCATATGACTTAATATCATCATTGTCATCTTTTGTAATGGAAGCAAAAGTATCACTTTGCTTAGCAGAAGTATTTTTTTATTTTTGAGCAGTCAAATATGCCTACAAATGTGCGTATAACGGATTATCTTCTCGAATCTCTTCCAGATGGATGGATGGTCCGATCGATGATTCTTCTCTGAGAGATATCCACTCATTGGTTAAACTTTTTCTTCCCATTTGTATAACTGGGGAGTTTGATGTGGATCCGTATGACGATCTTGAAGGTGATGAACTTCCTCTGGACTATGGGGATGATCTTCCCTAACCTCTACCTCTTCCCCTACCCCAGGGGGGTTCTATCCTGTAAATATTCACGAGATAAGAAATCTGGCAGAGAATTATCAATTCCCTTTTTATATTGTATTTCAAAATCGAAAGGGGCTAATTGAGCCTGCCATCTTGCAAATATCATTTTCGAGGCATCATTTTAAAGTCTTTGTTAAACATATATTTAACAGATAGTGCGTCAGTTTTTATCAAAAACCTTTGATTGTATAAATCGTCTTGAAATTTTAAAACACATTTTACTATGGTTAACATTTCATGTGCCACAGTGGCGTATTTTCTCTGGGCTTCAGACCATTTACCAGAGTAGAATCTAATCAGATATTCATGCTTATTATTGGGATTTATCTGTTTCAAAATCCCTCCGTAACCAATATTAGACGTATTTGTCTCGATAATCTTTTGCCATGCAGGATTAGCAAGGGTCAAGCAAGGTAAAGATTTAACACGTTACTTAATATTCTTAACCAAAGCAGTATGACTATCAGTCCAAGGATTTTTATAATCCTTTTTTAGCCTATCATATAAGGGGGCTAAATCACGCGACAAATCTTTATAAAAAGGTGATATATAATTTAAACTTCCAAAAAATCTTTGTAACTAGGTTCTATCAGTAATAACATTGGGAAATGTTGAAGCAAAATCGATCGATCTTTGAATAGGAGCAATCTTTCCTTAACAAATATAATGTCCTAAGAATCGAATGTTAGTTTGGAATAAACTCATTTTTTGTTTTGAGATAACCAAACCATTTTGTATAACAATTCTTTTAGAAATATCTAAATGCTTAATATGCATTTCAAGTGTTTTGGAAAATACCAAAATGTCATCTATATAAACAATGATAAAGTCTAGATAGGGGTTGGAAATATTATTCATAATTTTTTGGAATTCAGAAGGGGCATTCTTCAAACTAAAAGGCATAACATTCCATTCATATTTCCCAAATGGAACATTAAAAGCAGTTCTATAAGTATGCTCTTTAAATATTTGAATCTGGCAATATCCAGATTTTAAATCAAATTTTAAAAATATATTGGCATCATATAATCTTGACAATAAATCTCTTTTATTGGGAATAGGATACCTAACCCACTTCAAATATTTATTCAATGGTTTATAATTAATGACCAATCTAGGAATACCACGTTCCTTTTCAGCTGCGTTATTAACATAAAAAGCTGTGCAAGACCAAGGAGATTTTGAGGGTTTTATCAAACCCTTTTGTAACAAGTTATCAATCTATTTTTTGCAGAATTTCACTAATTCCGCGTTCATCTAACAAGGTCGAGATTTAGTAGGAATATCATCCTCAGAGAAATTATCTTCATAAGGCAGAGTGAGAATATACCTTTTTCTATTCCAAAAAGCACTGGGATGTTCTGCACAAATATCAATAGCAATATTTTCGGAAATCATTTTGATCTTTTCCTGTATTTTAGTAGAATTCAAAGTATCAAATATATTCATACTAAAAAATTCTAACTGCAAAGAATCAACATGTTTCTGCTTCATATCAATTAAAGCATTAATATCTCTAGTTACTGGATCTGTAACAAAAGTATAACTTATCTCTTTATCCTTATAAGTAGCAGTAAAACCTTTCGAGTCTATGCTAGTAAAAGGATAAATGACGTTAATAAATGGTGTTCCAAGTATAATAGGAGGGTATAACTGGTTTTTAACCAAGAAAAAGAAATGAGGAATACATACTTTATTCTAACAAATACCCGTATTAGGCAATTTATACTTTATATCTAAAGCATGTCCGGATGCAGATCTAACCATATGAGTAGTTCTTTGAAAATATTTTGTAGGTATTAAACCTTCTTGAATGCAGCTAACATCTGCTCCACTATCAATCATGGCAATGTTCGTAATAGAAAAACTATTATCAATGAGAATAGTACATTTGATATACCATTTATGAGCAGTAATAATTTGCATCATTCCTAAAAGTATATCATGTCTAGGATTAAAACTAATAGGTTTTTCTTCAATATCATTTTCAGAAATACCTTTGTTTTTATCGTTAGATTTCTTAGCTGGAGAATTGATTTTCTCAATCTGAGTAATCCTATGATCACAAATCATTTGATTTTGTTTAAGAGATTTGATCTCTCGTTTCAAGTTTTCAACTTCAACTTTTAAATCATTGAAAGAAGAATCTCTTGTTGGAGTTGTATTTTTATTTAAAAGACGGTTATTAACCTCTAGTAAAGAATAAGGCGGGGAATATTCAAATTCTTTTTCAAAAGGTTTTGAAAAACTAGTATATAAGATGTATATATAGTATATAAAATGTATATAAGCTGTATATATAGTATATATATATATATATTATATATAAGCTATATTCGATAAGCTATATATATACATCTTATATATAGTATATAAGATGTATATATAGTAAAAATAATTATATATACTATCATAGTTAATACATCATACATCTTATTACATATTTTATCATATATGATTGGTTATGATACACTGATAATTGTATGGATATTATAGTATAAATATATCCATGTTAAAATATTATGCTTATATATATATATATATATATATATATATATATATATATATATATATATATATTATCTTTTTATATATCTTAAGCTATACATATAGCATAATATAGTATATACTGTCACGACCCAAATTCGCCTATAGGTCGTGATGGCGCCCAACACTACAGCTAGGCAAGCCAACTAATAAGTCAAACATACATTGGTTAAACTTTTATTCCAAGAAGATAATAAAATAACAATTTCTACTAATGTGTGTGCCAAGATCCGGTATCACAAGTGCATGAGCATCTAGTAGATTATACAAAACTCCAAATACTGTTTGAAATAAAATAGACAGAATAGAAATATCAGAAGAGACACTGGTATCTGCAGAACTGCTCAGAAAGGCAGCTCACCACTATGTCTCGGAATGACGTGGGTATGTGATGATAGGTCCTCCACTAGTACCTGTCTCAAATAAAACTAAGATATTTAAATCAGCATGATTTACAGAATTTACAAATAATTTATTTACTCAGCGGAAATAATCAAATTCCTTCAAATGTAACAATTCTCAATATATTAATTAAATTCCTTCAACTCAAATAATTTCTAATTTATCAATTAAATCTCATTTACATGAGTAACAATTAATTCCTTAACAAGCAAGAATAATAATTTATTAAATTCCAAGTATTTTTCAATTTATTAATTAGCTTCACGAGCTGAAGTAATTTATTAAAGTATCGTGTAATTATTATTATTAAGCACGATTTCTGCCGAGGACGTACGGCCCGATCCAGAGTGTCGTGTACACTACCGAGCGACGTGCGGCGCGATCCATAAATGCTTCTATCCTGCCGAGGCGTTCGGCCTGCTCCACAAGAAAGGAGGACATTTTCTTATGTGCCTCCGGAAGGAGAGTATATTAATTATGAGATGAATTTGGGAGGAGAACAATTTCTTTTAACAATTAATTGATTTAAACAGACAATAAAGCCTATGAGATTTCCATCCTTTAATATCTTTATCTAACAATTCACAATATATTCATATAGATATCAATTAATATAAATAAATCAAAGAATACAATTTACACAAGTAAGGCATGCTGTGAGTCCTAAACTACCCGGACTTTAGCATTAATAGTAGCTACGCACGGACTCTCGTCACCTCGTGCGTACGTAGCCCCCACAATTAGCAACAATTATTTAATCTTAATTACCTATGAGGTAATTTCCCCCTCACAAGATTAGACAAGAGACTTACCTCGTCTTGCTCCAATTTAATCCAAAATTTTGCCTTTTTCACGATTATCCAACTCTGCCTGGCTCGAATGTAGCCAAAATAGGAAATAAATTCTATAAGGAAATACTACATTTTTAATAAAAATTCCGAAATTAATTAAAACTCCGCCCACGGGGCCCACATCTCAGAATCCGGCGAAAGTTACGAAATTCGACAACCCATTCAATTACGAGTCCAACCATGCAAGTTTCATTCAAATCCGACTTCGAATCGATACCAAAATCTCAAAATTTTTCTTGTATGAGATTTCTAGATTTTTTCCAAATTTCAATCTCAAAACACTAATTTATGGTGAAAATAATGATATATTTGTATATGTAGACCAAATCCGAGTTAGAATCACTTACTCCAATGTTTTTCCCTTGAAAATCTGCCAAAAGTCGTCTCTGCTCAAGCTCAAGTTCGTCAAAAATTGCAAATGGGACGAATGCCCTCTTTTTATAACACTGCCCAGCAGCCTTCGGAACTGGCCCTCGAACTGGGCCTCGATCGTGGAATCGAACATGTGCCCTCGATCAGGGCATCGAGGTTGTACCTTCGATCATGGCATCGAGCTAGGGTCTCGATCCTAGCCTCTTGCCATACCTTCGATCATGCCCTCGAGATGGACCTTCGATCAGGGTATCAAGGTTAGGCCTTCGATCATAGCCTCAATCATGGCATCGAGCTTGAACCTTCGATTGTGACCCTCGATCTTGGGTCTCGATCCTGGCCCTCGAGATGCACCTTCGATCATGGCTTCGATACACTAGCTCGAGCATGTACCTCGTCAACCCTGGGCTCGATATCTGGCTCGATATCTGGGTTCGATATCTGGGCTCGATCACAGCCCAGAATGTCCAACAGAAGAGGAAAAATTGCAGCAGCTTTTTAACTCAAATTTTTGATCCGTTAACCATCCGAAACTAACCTGAGGCCCTCGTGACCTCAACCAAATATACCAACAAGTCCTAAAACATCATACGTACTTAGTCGAACATCTAAATCATATCAAACAACGCTAAACTATGAATCATACCCCAATTCAAGGTTAATGAAACTAAGAGTTTTCAACTTCTACATTTAATGTCGGAACCTATCAAATCAACTCCGATTGACCTCAAATTTTACACACAAGTCTTAAATTACATAACGGAGCTATGAAAATTTTCGGAACTGGATTCCGACTCCGGTATCAAAAAGTCAACTCCCCGGTCAAAATTTTAAACTTTAAATTCCTAATTTAGCCATTTCAAGCCTAATTTCACTACGGACTTCCAAATAAAATTCCGATCACTCTCCTAAGTCCAAAATCACCATACAGAGCTGTTGGAATCATCAAAATTCTAATCTGGGGTCATTTTCTCAAAATATTGACCGAAGTCAAACTTAGCACTTTAAGGCCAACTTATGGAACCAAGTGTTCCGGTTTCACCTCAAACACTTCCAAATCCCGAACCAACCATCCCCGCAAGTCATAAATCATTACAAGCACCTATGAAAAGTTTTATTTTTAGGGAACGAGGTTCTAAAAGTTAAAATGACTTGTTGGTTCATTACATTCTCCACCTCTTAAACAAACGTTCGTCCTCGAACGGGTTTAGAATTATACCTGAAGTGATGAATAAGTCTGGATATCTGTTCCGTATGTTTTCCTCGGTCTCCCAAGTCTCTTCCTCGACTGGTTGGCCCCTCAACTGGACTTTTACTGCAGAAATCCTCTTGGTCCTCAACTAGCGAACCTATTTATCAACAATGGCAATTGGTTCCTTTTCATAACCCAAGCTATTATCTAGCTGAACTGTGTTGTAGTCTAACACATGTGATAGGTTGGCATGATACTTTCGGAGCATATATACGTGAAATACCGGATGAACTCCCGATAGGCTGGGAGGCAAGGAAAGCTCATAAGAAACCTCCCCAACTCGTTTCAACACCTCGAATGGGCCTATAAACCTTGGGCTCAATTTGCCCTTCTTCCCGAATCTCATAATTCCCTTCATCGGTGAAACCTTCAAGAGAAATTTTTCACCTACCATAAATGATATATCACGCGCTTTCTGATCCGCGTAACTCTTTTGTCTGGACTGAGCTGTACGAAGTCGCTGCTAAATCAACTTTACCTTTTCTAAGGCATCACTTACCAAATCAGTACCATATAACTTAGCCTCACCTGGCTCAAACCATCCGATAGGTGAACGACATCGCCGACCATATAAAGCCTCAAATGGAGCCATCTCGATGCTGGATTGGTAACTGTTATTATAAGCAAACTCGGCCAAAGGCAGGAAACGATCCCACTGATCTTCAAAGTCAATCACACATGCCCTGAGCATATCCTACAAAATCTGAATTGTCCTCTCTGACTGTCCATCGGTCTGCGGATGAAAGGCTGTGCTGAGCTCTACACGGGTCCCCAACTCACTCTGTACTACTCTCTAGAAATGTGAAGTAAACTGAGGACCTCTATCTGATAAACCGAACTATCTCCTGAATATAAATCTGGGCCAACCTCTCTGAAGTATACGTAGTCACAACATGAATAAAATGTGCCGACTTAGTCAACCTATCAACAATCACCCAAACTACATCAAATTTCCTCAAGGTCCGCGGCAACCCAACTACAAAATCCATAGTAATTCGTTCCTATTTCCACTCTAGTATAGTCATCTGCTGAAGTAGGCCACCTGGCTTCTGATGCTCATATTTAACTTGCTGGCAATTTAGACAACGAGCTGCATACTCAACTATGTCCTTTTTCATTCGTCGCCACCAATAATGCTGCCTCAAGTCACGATACATCTTCGTAGCACTTGGATGAATAGAATATCGAGAACTGTGTGCCTCCTCCAGGATCTTTTTCCTCAGTTCATCCACATTAGGAACACACAGACGATCCTGGAGTCGTAGAACACCATCTGCACCAATAGTGACTTCCTTGGCACCACCTCGTAGTACCGTTTCACGAAGAACCACCAGGTGTGGGTCATCATATTGGCGAGCCTTGATCTGTTCAAATAGTGAAGACCGGGCCACAACACATGCAAGAACTCGGTTGGGCTCTGAAATATCCATTCTCACAAGACTGAATATCTGAGGCTAATGGTCTTTCCTCTGCTGAAATGAAAGCCAAACTACCCATACTCTCCGCCTTTCTACTCAAGGCATCTGCAACCACATTTGCTTTGCCCGGATGATACAAGATTATAATATCATAATCTTTTAGTAACTCCAGCCATCTGCGCTGCCTCAAATTTAGATCCCTCTGCTTGAACAAATACTGCAAACTGCGATGATCAGTGTAAACTTCACAAGAAACCCCATAAAGATAATGCCTCCAAATCTTAAGAGCATGAACAATCACAACTAACTCCAAATCATGTACCGGATAATTCTTTTCGTGGGGCTTCAACTGACGTGAAGCATATGCAATAACTTTCCCTTCCTGCATCAATATACAACCCAAGCCAAAGCGCGAAGCGTCACAATACACTGTATACATCCCCGAACCAGAAGGCAACACTAACACTGGTGCTGTAGTCAATGATGTCTTGAGCTTCTGAAAGCTCACCTCACAATCATCGGACCATCAGAATGGAGCACCCTTCTGGGTTAATTTGGTCAAAGGTGCTGCAATAGATGAAAAACCTTCCACAAACCGACGATAATAACCTGCCAAACTCAGAAAACTCCTGATCTCCGTCGCCGAAGTGGGACGATGCCAATTATGAACTGACTCAATCTTTTTGGGATCAACTTTAATACATTCACCCGATACGATATGTCCCAAAAATGCTACAGACTCTAGCCAAAACTCACATTTAGAGAACTTAGCATATAGCTTTTGTTCCCGCAATATATGAAGCACTAATCTCATATGTTTCTCATGTTCCTCCTTACTGCGCGAATAGATTAACATGTCATCAATGAAGACAATGAAAAATGAGTCAATATATGGCCCGAATACCCTGTTCATCAGATCCATTAATGTTGCCGGTGCATTAGTTAAACCAAAAGACATTACCAGAAACTCATAATGACCATATCTAGTATGGAAAGCAGTCTTCGGAACATCCGAATCCCGAATCTTCAACTGATGGTACCCCAACCTCAAGTCGATCTTAGAGAATACTCTAGCACCCTGCAACTGGTCAAATAGATCATCAATATTCGGCAACGGGTACTTGTTCTTAATAGTGACTTTGTTCAATTGGAGATAATCAATACACATCCGCATTGTTCCATCCTTATTTTTCACAAACAATACTGGTGCACCCCAAGGCGATACACTCGGTCTGACAAACCCTTTGGCTAGTAACTCTTCAAGCTGTTCTTTCAATTCTTTCAATTCTTTCGGAGCCATGCGATACGGTGGGATAGATATAGGCTGGGTATCTGAAGCCAAGTCAATACAGAAATCAATATCACAATCAGGTGGCATACCTAGAAGATCTGACGGAAATACATCGGGAAACTCCCGAACTACAGGCACTGAATCAATAGCATGAGTCTCTGCAGTAGTATCCCGAACATAGGTTAGATAAGTCAAACAACCCTTCTCAACCATGTGTTGAGCCTTTATAAAAGAAATAACTGGATTAAATGAACTAACAGGCGAACCCTTCCACTCCAACTTAGGCAATGCTGGAATAGCCAAGGTAATAGTTTTGGCATGACAATCTAGAATAACATGATATGGAGATAACCAGTCCATACCCATAATAATTTCAAAATCGGTCATCTCAAGCAATAGGAGATCTATTCTAGTTTCATAACCACAGAATGTAATAATACAGGACCGGTAGATCTGGTTCATAACAACAGTATCGCCCACAGGAGTGGACATATAAACATGAGTACTCAAGGACTCACGAGAAACGCCCAAGAATGGAGCAAATAGAGATGACACATATGAATACGTAGATCCTGGATCAAATAATACTAAGGCACCTTTTCCATAAACAGAAATAATACCTGTAATCACGGCATTTGAGGCCTCCGCATCTGGTCTAGCCGGAAAAGCATAAAACCGAGCTGGAGCGCCAACTGGCTGGCCTCCACCTGACTGACCTCCACCTCTAGGATGGCCCCTACCCACCTGTCCTCCACCTCTAGGTGGTCGGACTACTGGTGGATCAACTGGTTCGGTAAGCATAGGCTGCTGACCCTACTGTACTGGTCTACCCCGAAGCCTGGGGAAAAACCTCCGTATGTGACTGGGATCCCTGCACTCGTAACAACTCTTTGGTGCGATGGGCTGCTGACTAAGTGACTGGCCCTGGGGACCTGAATACCCACTGGGAGGACCTTGAATAGTAAGTGGGCGGTAAGAACTCTCTAGGATAGCATTGAGATAAGGTCGCACTGGAGCACCTCGAGGAGGTGGTGGTGCTGGATATGGGGGTCTGCTGGACTGTCCCCTCACGAACTGACCTCTGCCCCTCGGACGGAGCCCTTCTGAACTCTCCAGAGTACCTGAACCGCTTATCTCTCATAATCTGCTCTCGGCTCCGCTGACGTACACCCTCAATCCTCCGGGCTATCTCTACAACTCGCTCATAAGAAGTACCCATCTCAACCTCTCGAGCCATAGTAGCCTGAATACTAGTATGTAAACAGGCTACAAACCTTCGCACTCTCTCCGCCTCAGTAGGGAGTATCATTAGTGCATGGCGAGATAATTCAGAAAACCTCGCCTCATAATCAGTCACTGACATCTGACCCTGCTGGAGCTGCCCAAATTGAAACCGTAACTCTTCCCTCTGGGAGGGTGGAATATACTTGTCCAAGAAGATACAGGTGAACCTGTCCCAAGTCATGAGAGGAGAATCTGCTGGTCTGTCAAGAGCATAAGACTGCCACCATCTACGGGCTCTACCCTCTAGTTGAAAAGTAGTGAAATCAACCCCATGGGATTCCAATATCCTCATGTTGTACAGTCTATCCTTGCAACGATCAATGAAATCCTGTGGATCCTCATGTCGCTCACCCCCAAAGATATGAGGATGTAGTCTAGTCCATCTGTCCAATAGTTTCTGAGGATCGGCGGCTACAGCTGGCCTGGGCTCAGGTGTAGCTGCTGCTACTGGCTGGGTTTCACCCACGGGTAGTGCACCCTGGGTCTGATATACAGCAGCTCCATGTCCATGAGCCTGCATGGTAGGGGTCTATTCTCCCCCGCCCGCCTGAGATGTGGGTGGGTCTGCCGGAAATAAACCAGCTTGAGTCATATTATCCATGAATCGCAGTATACGACCCATGACATCCTGAAATCCCGGTGCAGATGTAAAGTCCACCGTAGCTGGCTCTGCCACATGCACCTCACCCTGCTCCTCAATAACGGAATCCTTTGCTAGATCCACTGGCAGCATAAGCAGAATAGTCTTGGGATGTCCTCGCCCTCTACCACGGGATGGAGCCCTCCCTCTGCCTCTAGCAACTGGGGGAGTAGCTCTTCCCTGGTCTGGAATCTCATTAGAGCGTGTTCTCACCATCTGTGAGAGAATAAGAGAAGGATATTTAGTACTACATCAATTGCACGATAGAATATGAAGAAAGGTAGTTTACTAACACCATATAGCCTCTCGAAGATAAGTACAGAGGTCTCCGTACCGATGCGCAAGACTCTATTAGGTCTGCTCATAACTTGCGAGACCTACATGAACCTAGTTCTCTTATACCATGTTGTCACGACCCAAATTCGCCTATAGGTCGTGATGGCACCCAACACTACAGCTAGGCAAGCCAACTAATAAGTCAAACATACATTGGTTAAACATTTATTCCAAGAAGATAATAAAATAACAATTTCTACTAATGTGTGTGCCAAGACCCGGTGTCACAAGTGCATGAGCATCTAGTAGATTATACAAAACTCCAAATACTGTCTCAAATAAAATAGACAGAATAGAAATATCAGAAGAGACACTGGTAGCTGCAGAACGGCTTAGAAAGGCAGCTCACCACTATGCCTCGGGATGACGTGGGTATGTGATGATAGGTCCTCCACTAGTACCTGTCTCAGATCCTGCACAAAAAGTGCAGCAAGTGTAGTATGAGTACGTAAACAATGTGTACCCAGTAAGTATCAAGCCTAATCTCAAAGTGGTAGAGACGAGATGGCCGACTTTGACACTCATTATAGGTCAATAATAATTAAAATAAAACTAAGATATTTAAATCAGCATGATTTACAGAATTTACAAATAATTTATTTACTCAGCGAAAATAATCAAATTCCTTCAAATGTAACAATTCTCAATATATTAATTAAATTCCTTCAACTCAAATAATTTCCAATTTATCAATTAAATCTTATTTACAAGAGTAACAATTAATTCCTTAACAAGCAAGAATAATAATTTATTAAATTTCAAGGATTTTTCAATTTATTAATTAGCTTTACGAGCTGAAATAATTTATTGAAGTATCGTGTAATTATTATTATTAAGCTCGATTTCTTCCGAGGACGTACGACCCGATCCAGAGTATCGTGTACACTGCCGAGGGACGTGCGGCGCGATCCATAGATGCATCTATCCTGCCGAGGCATTCGGCCCGCTTCACAAGAAAGGAGGACATTTTCTTATGTGCCTCCGGAAGTAGAGTATATTAATTATGAGATGAATTTGGGAGGAGAACAATTAATTGATTTAAATAGACAATAAAGCCTGTGAGATTTCCATCCTTTAATATCTTTATCTAACAATTCACAATATATTCATATAGATATCAATTAATATAAATAAATCAAAGAATACAATTTACACAAGTAAGGCATGCTTTGAGTCCTAAACTACCCGAACTTTAGCATTAATAGTAGCTACGCACGGACTCTCGTCACCTGCTGTGTACGTAGCCCCCACAATTAGCACCAATTATTTAATCTTAATCACCTATGAGGTAATTTCCCCCTCACAAGATTAGACAAGAGACTTACCTCGTCTTGCTCCAATTTAATCCAAAATTTTACTTTTTCCACGATTTTCCAACTCTGTCTGGCTCGAATCTGGCCAAAATAATTCGATACAATCACTAAAAATTATTGGAAATAAATTCTATAAGAAAATACTATATTTTTAATAAAAAACCTGAAATTAATTAAAAGTCCGCCCGCGGGGCCCACATCTCGGAATTCGATGAAAGTTATGAAATACGACAACCCATTCAATTACGAGTCCAACCATACCAGTTTCACTCAAATCCGACTCCGAAATCTCAAAATTTTGCTTCTATGAGATTTCTAGATTGTTTCCAAATTTGAATTTCAAAACACTAATTTAAGATGAAAACAATGATATACTTGTATATGTAGACCAAATCCGAGTTAGAATCACTTACCCCAATATTTTTCCCTTAAAAATCTGCCAAAAGTCATTTCTGCTCAAGCTCAAGTTCGTCAAAAATGGCAAATGGGACGAATGCCCTCTTTTTATAACACTGCCCAGCAGCCTTCGGAACTGGTCCTAGAACTGGGCCTCGATCGCGGCATCGAACATGTGCCCTCGATTAGGGCATCGAGGTTGTACCTTCGATCATGGCATCGAGCTAGGGTCTCGATTCTAGCCTCATGCCATACCTTCGATCATGCCCTCGAGATGGACCTTCGATCAGGGTATCAAGGATAGGCCTTCGATCATAGCCTCAATCATGGCATCGAGCTTGAACCTTCGATTGTGACCCTCGATCTTGGGTCTCGATCCTGACCCTCGAGATTGACCTTTGATCATGGCTTCGATACACTAGCTCGAGCCTGTACCTCGTCAACCCTGGGCTCGATACATGGGCTCGATATCTGGGCTCGATATCTGGCTTGATATCTGGGCTCGATATCTGGCTCGATATCTGGGCTCGATATCTGGCTCGATATCTGGGCTCGATATCTGGGCTCGATCACAACCCAGAATGTCCAACAGAAAAGGAAAAATTGCAGCAACTTTTTAACTCAAATTTTTGATCCGTTAACCATCCGAAACTCACCCGAGGCCCTCGGGACCTCAACCAAATATACCAACAAGTCCTAAAATATCATACGAATTTAGTCGAACCTCTAAATCACATCAAACAACGCTAAAACTATGAATCATACCCCAATTCAAGCTTAATGAAACTAAGAGTTTTCAACTTCTACATTCAATGTCGGAACCTATCAAATCAACTCCGATTGACCTCAAATTTTACACACAAGTCTTAAATTACATAACAGAGCTATGAAAATTTTCGAAACTGAATTGCGACTCCGGTATCAAAAAGTCAACTCCCCGGTCAAACTTTCAAACTTTAAATTCCTATTTTAGCCATTTCAAGCCTAATTTCACTACGGATTTTCAAAATCACCATACAGAACTGTTGGAATCATCAAAATTCTAATCCGGGGTCGTTTTCTCAAAATGTTGACCGAAGTCAAACTTAGCACTTTAAGGCCAACTTAAGGAACCAAGTGTTCCGGTTTCACCTCAAACACTTTCAAATTCCAAACCAACCATCCCCGCAAGTTATAAATCATTACAAGCACCAACGAAAAGTTTTATGTTTAGGGAACGGGGGTTCTAAAAGTTAAATTGACTGGTTGGGTTATTACATATACTATATTATTATAATAAGATATATATATAGTATATCGTAAGATGTATACTATCGAATATATATATATATCGAGAGAGAGAGAGAGAGAGAGAGATCTTAAGCCATATTCGATAGAATATAAATAAATAAATATATATATATATATATATATATATATATATGTGTGTGTGTGTGTGTGTGTGTGTATATATAATGTATAAATCGAATATTAATGTATATATAATAAATCGAATATAGCTTATATATCTTAAGATATATATATAGTATAGTATAGTATATATATATATAAGCTTATATATATATATATATATATCGAATATAGCTTATATTCTATAATATACTATACTATACTATACTATACTATACTATACTATATATACATCTTAAGATATATACATCTTAAGATATATATATATATATATTATAATGCATTGCTTTGAATATCTCTTTACAATATTTTTGTCTTTAAATTTGAATTAAAAAATTTAGGTGACAATTCTATAATATAATTTAATAGGAATTGCCTTAGATATTTTTATTACTATTTTTTTTCTCTAGCTTGTATAAAAATAATTTAAAAAATAGAAAGTATCTGTTGGGTCCACTTGGGTCCGCTTAGGACCGTTTGGGCCCGCTTAGCCCGGGACCGGCCCACTTAATACGGGACCGTTAGTTCGTGGTCCCGGTCCTGGACCGGTTCCAATAAGAAGCCCGCGAAGCCTAGGACCGCTTAGGACTAGCCCGCCTAGGACCGGCCCACTTAGGACCGGGCCCGCAAAACTCACTTAGGACCGGTCCCGACCCACATGCCACCCCTAGCTAGAAGTTGAATCCCAAAAACAAAAAACAAAAAAAACAAATAATTCATGGTTCCTTTTAGCCAAACCTCTAATTTCAACACAATAGCTTTCAAATTGCAATCAGCAAGAAAATACAAATCCGACAACTTAGAGACATATTTTAATAGTTTATCTGTTTATCTGTAATAGTTATCTGAAAAGAAAAAAATCAAGTTTATCTGTAATAGTTAAAAAATTAAAAGGGCTTTAGTGGGAATTTTATTGATCAATTAAAAGATTAAAATTATCAACCAAAAAAATAAAATAAAAGCAGCAACAAGATCTTGCGCCACGAAAGAGATCCTTTTTCCAAAAAGAGAAGAGAGGTAGTTGCTGATAGAATTGCAAAGGGAAATTATACAAGTATCCACAAAAATTAAATTAATTATCTTTACCGAATTAGTTATTTTTTTACCATCAAACTAATTACCCTTCCTATCAATTATAGCTTTTGTAGATAATTGTCTGTTTTTCTCCTTTTCTTTTTATATATTTATTTTTCAGGGTCTTTCTTTTTTCCTTCTTTTCTTTCTTTTGTCCTTTTCTCTTTATTTTTTACTTTTTTCTCTTTTTCTGGTCATTTATGTTTTGTCCAAATCGTATTATTCTTTTTTTTATCGTAATTTAATTCCACACTCACTTTTGACGGCTTTCTTTTCATTTTTTTTTCTTTATTTCTTGTTCCTTATTTAATTTCATTTAATCGATGGTCTATCGGAAACAATATCTCTTCCTTCATAAGGTCTACGTACACATTACCTCCCCAGACCCCACACGTGGGATTGCACTGGATTTTTTATTATTGTTGTTGTTTGTTTTTAATTTCATTTAACTCTTTTTTATATTTTCTTTCTTTCTCTCCATAATCTAATTTCATTAGTTTTTTTTGCTTTTTATTCTTTTTTATACAATATAAAAGATAGTTGATATAGTAAACATTCTTTCACCTTTTTTAAATATAACTTATATAATACTCGCTCTATTTCAATTTATGTGAACCTATTTGAGTGGGCGTAGAGTTTAAGAAAAAAAAAGACCTTTGAACTTGTGGTGTGAAATGAGGCACATATATTTTGTGTGGCTATAAATTATCGCATAAAAGTAGATTATTTTCAAATATGGAAAGGGTTCATTCTTTTGGCACAGACTAAAAAGAAAGTAGATTTACATAAATTGAAATGAATGGAGTATATCTTTTGTCTTTCCTTTTCTCATTTTTTCTCCAATTCAGTTATTAGAACAAGTTATACATTATAACTATTTTTTCTTCTCTTTGTTTGCTTGTTTTTTTCTATTTTATTCATTTTTAATTTTATTTATTATTATTAGACAAGAGTGGGTTGCTCTAGTGGTGAGCACCCTCCACTTCCAATCAAGACGTTGTTAGTTTGAGTCACTCCAAGAGCAACGTGTGGAGTTCTTGAAGGGAGGGAGCCGAGGGTCTATCAGAAACAACCTCTCTACCCCATGGTAGGGGTAAAGTTTGCGTACACACTATCCTCCCCAGACCCTACTAGTGGGATTATACTAGGTTGTTATTATTGTTGTTATTTCAAATTATTTTTTGTTTTTTATTTTTTCATAATCTAATTCTACACACCTTTTTGGCTCTTTTATTTTTGTTCCTTTTTATTTTCTCCCTATTTCCCTTTTACTAGATCAATAAAAGATATGAGTGTTATAATACATTTTTTATTTATTTTTATTTTTTCCTATATTAATTATCAGAAAACAAACTAGCATATACTATACCAAAAAATATATATTAGCAGCAGTTGAAGCATATTGATGCAGTATACTATGATACTCACATAGTGTATATCATATACTGATATGGTATCATAGAGGACTGGTTCATTTCTTCCAAAAAAAAAAACTCATCAGTCCTCTATGATATTCACACGGTATATATTATATACTGATAGAGTAACATAAAGGTTTGATTCATTCCTTTAAGAAATACAATCAGTCTTCTATGATCCCAAGATAGTATATATCATATATTGACAAGGTACTATAAAGATCTCATTCATTCCTTTGAGGAAAATACCTTGTCCTTTATGATAACAACCTGGTATATATCATATACTCATAGAGTATCAACAACAACAACCCAGTAGAATCCCACCAGTGGGGTCTGGGGAGGATAGAGTATACGCAAACCTTACTCCTACCCAGAGAGGTAGAGAGACTGTTTCCGGGAGACCCTCGGCTCAGAGATAACAGATCCGTAACAACAATAGAAACCAGAAAAATAATATCTTCAACGTGAGAGACAATAAATAAATGGGAAAGCAATAACACAAATACTATGCAAAAGTGTGAAACACAATATAAACCGCTAGCAGTCCTATACAAAACTCTATCAGACTAGCCGGTACAAAGTGAAAAAATATTCGACTGCCCCTTAACCTACAATCCTAATGCTCGACCTTCACACCTTCCTGTCAAGAGCCATGTCCTCAGAAATCTGGAGTCGTGCCATGTCCTCCCTAATCACCTCGCCCCAATACTTCTTAGGCCGCCCTCTACCTCTTCTCGTACCTGCCAAAGCCAACCACTCACACTTCCTAACCGGGGCATCTAGGCTTATCCTCCGCACATGCCTAAACCATCTAAGCCGCGCTTTCCGCGTCTTGTCATCCATCGGAGCACGCCCACCCTCTCCCGAATATCTTCAATCCTAATCTTGTCCAGCCTAGTATGTCTGCACATCTACCTCAGCATCCTCATTTCTTGTCACGACCCAAAATATACTAGTCGTGATGGCACCTAACCCGACCCGCTAGGTAAGCCAACTAATAACTATCCAATTTTAATAATATTTAACAAGACAATTAATCAAAAACAATTATCTAAATCTTATACATTTTCCAAGGACTGGTAGTATAAATCATGAGCTTCTAAGAATAGAGTTTACAAAGTCGAAATGAAATAAATACACAGTCTGTTTGAAAAGTACATAAACAGAGTTTTATAGATCTAAGACTACCACGAACAAGAGGCAGCTAGAATCGGGACGCAGGTACATCTTCAATCCAGCTCCCATCGAACACAGCAACATCAGCAACCAACATCTGAACGCAAGGTGCAGAAGTGTAGTATGAGTACAACCGACTCCATGTACTCAATAAGTAACAAACTTAACCTTAGGTTAAAAGTAGTGACGATCTAACAAAAAGGGGTCGGGTCCAACACCAATATTCCACAACTGTTCATAACAGCATAGTACAAGTAACAAAGGAGTATCTCAGAAATAAAAGGCTCAGTTCGTTCACAGTTCCAGAAAAACAGGCATTTCTTTTCAAGTATCTTAGTGAAAACCCAAATCATTTACCGAAAAATCCAAAATACGAGTAAGTTTGAAAACTGTAATTTTTCCAAATATACTTTTCACAATAAATAAGATGTTTTATTTTTTATCTTTCCAGATAGCAAATGTGAAATACCTCTCTATGCCCACATATCAATGTGTAAAAAGTCATGAATGACGTGATACCGTACAACATGAGAAAAAATGCATCTTTATGCCTGTATGTCATGTGTGCATGCCAATGCCATGTATCTTAGAGATGAATCATGTACTCACACTCTCAGAGTACTCAATCTCACAGTCTCACACTTTCCACTCATCATGCTCAACCACTCGATATTGTATATGGCCCATACGGCCCAGGGTAGATCCATCTCGAAATATATACATCACTAATTATCAGTCACTTAGTACCGAGGAAGGCTAATCCGGCCTCATGGCGAAGATCCATCTCCAGGTATATAAATGCTTCGGACAAGATCCATGTCCAGGGAAGATGCATCCCTCAATATAATCAACCACGCTCACTAGGGATGTATAGACTTCGGAGGGGCTCATACAGCCCAAGCGCTATAATCCACACGGACAACACACGTGCTAAAATATCAATATCTGAATCCGCACAGACAACTCACGTGCTGCACAGACAACTCACGTGCTATAGTATCAATATCCTCACAAACAGGCCCCCAGCCTCACTTAGTCATCAATCTCTCCAGTCTCACTCATGGGCTCACAATGTCATGAAACTAGCCCGACAACACTGATATGATGTATCAATAAATAACAACTTAGACTGAGATATGATATGAATGCATGAATATGACTAAGTACAAAATATCAATGAAATTAGTGAAATTACAGCAAGAAACGACCACTATAGGTCCCAATAGTATCGGCATAAAGCCTAAACATGATATCTAGCATGATTGACAACTCATTTACTTTATCACATGGTGAAAACGCGGATATTAACAAAATATGACTACTATACAGTGCCATGAAAACAATAGAGTCCCAATTCACTTGGTGCATGCCCACACGCCCATCACCTAGCATGTGCGTCACCTCAATACCAATCACACAACACGTATTTTGGGGTTTCATACCCTCAACACTAAGTTTAGAAGAGTTACTTACCTCGGACAAGCCAATAACAATGCCGAGCAAGCCAAACGATGCTCCAAAGATTCCATCACGCGCGTTTCAATATCTGAACGGCCCGAAACTAACCAAAAGAAACTCAAGTACATCAAACAATGCCAAAGGAACCAATCCCGATCGAAATAGATCAAATCTTGAATCAAAAAGGCCAAAACCGGCCAAAAGCCCAACCCGGGCCCGCACCTCTAAACCTGACAAAAACTACAAAATTCAATAACCCATTCAATTACGAGTCCAACCATACTAGTTTCACTCAAATCCGACTCCAATTCGATGTTCAAAATGCAAAAATTCACATTATGAAACTTTAGGCCAAACCCCCCAATTTCCTCTTTAAAATGCATCAACCAAACGCTAAAATCGAAAATAGATTCATGAAATATAACCAAAACTGAGTAGAGAACACTTACCCCAATCCATAAGGTGAAAATTGCTTCAAGCATCGCCTCAATCCGAGCTCCATAGCTCACAAAATGCAAAAATGGTTGAAACCCTCGAAATAGAGTACTTTATAATCACTAAGTGAATCAATGAATCGCGATCGCGGAAATACCCTCGCGATCGCGAAGAAATAAAATGCACTGCCCCTGAAAATACACTACACGATCGTGTAATAAGCTATGCGATCACGAAGCACCAACTGCTCAGTCTCGAAAAGAACCTACGTGAATGCGGCCCCAGGATCGCAAACGCGATGAAGAAGCCATGAAGACCTACCCAGCTCAGCTCTACAATGCGAACACGTTCCCACCTACACGAACGCAATGTTTGATCTGCAATAACCTATGCGAATGTGGATCCATATTCGTCAACGCGATGAAGAAACACTCAGCCTCAATTTTTCCCTTACGCGATCGCATCCCTTAGCCCGTGATCGCGAAGTACATTGGGTGCACCACACATCAGCCGAACCAGCAGTGAAGAATGAAGGAAAAATAGCCCGAAAACATCCAAAACTCACCCGAGCCTCTCGAGACCACGTTCAAACATACCAACAAGTCCCATAACATAACATGGACCTACTCAAAGCCTCAAAACACAAAAATAACAACATCGGAACGACGAATCACACCTCAATTCGAATTCAATGAACTTTGAAACTTCAAACTTCCACAACCGATGCCGAAACCTATCAAATCACGTCCGATTGACCTCAAATTTTGCACAGAAGTCACATTCAACATTACGGACCTGCTCCAACTTCCGGAATCAGAATCCGACCCCAATATCAAAAATCCCAATCCCGGTCAAACTTTCCAAAATTTCAACTTTCGCCATTTCGAGCCAAATTCAACCACGGACCCCCAAATCACAATCCGGACGCGCTCCTAAGTCCAAAATCACCCAATGGAGCTAACAGAACCATCAAAATTCCAATCTAAGGTAAAATGCTAAAAAGTCAAACTTGGTCAACTCTTTCAAATTTAAAGCTCCCTAGTTGAGAATCATTCTTCCAAATCAGTCCCAAATAACCTGAAAATCAAAACCGACGATTCAAACAAATAACAATACATCATACGGAGCTACTCACACCTGTAAACTACCGAGCAAAGTGCAAATGCTCTTGGGTCATTACATTTCTGCTACTTTCATCTTCTGGATATGTGAACTCTTAACTGGACAACACTAATCCCCATATAATATGGTCGGTCTAAACACCGCTCTATATAACATACCTTTAAGTTTTGACGGCATATTCTTATTACACAGGACTCTAGACGCTAACCTCCATTTCATCCACCCCACCCCAATACGGTGCGTAACATCCCCGTTGATCTCCCCATCTCCCTGATAATTGACCCTAGGTACTTGAAACTTTCTCTCTTGTGGATGACTTGTAATTCAAGCCTCACTTCCACATCCGCTTCCCCCGTCACGTCGCTGAACTTACAATCTAAATACTCCGTCTTAGTCCTACTCAACTTGAAACCTTTAGATTCTAGGGCCTGCCTCCATACCTCCAGTCTCCCATTAACGTCGTCTCGAGTCTCATCAATTAGAATTATGTCATTAGCGAATAACATACACCATGGTACCTCCCCTTGAATATGGTGTGTCAGCGCATCTATCATCAGAGCAAATAAAAACGGGCTGAGCGTAGATCCTTGGTGTAATCCCCTAACCACCGAAAAATGCTCCGAGTCACCTCCCACAGTCCTAACCCGAGTCATAGCTCCATCGTACATATCCTTTATCACCCTAATATACTGATAGAGTATCATAGAGGAAACATTTATTCAACCAAAAAATTACTCCTCAGTCCTCTATGATACCCATATGGTATATATCATATACTGACAGGGTATCATAGATGATTGATTTATTCCTTAAAAGAAATACTCTATAATCTTCTATGATGCTCATGTGATATATATCATATGCTGACTAGGTATCATAGAGGACTAATTTTGTTTAAACGAGAGCTCAGTCTTCTATGAGAGCTCAGTCATATGGTATATATCATATACTGACTAGGTACAATATGTTGGCATAGTATCATAGAGAACTGGTTCATTCCTTCAAAAGACACTCATTAGTCCTTTATGATACCAGCATGATATATATCATATACTGTTAGGACATCTTATAAGATTGATTTATTCCTTCAAAAAAAAATACTTAAGCCTAAATTTAATATTTTAATTAGTATACTATTTTAAGCAAATTTTACTCGTGAAAAAATACAGAAATGTAGATTTATATTTTTGATATATATTTTAGATATAATTATAAAATATCTTTTCCAAAGTTCATGTTGATTTGTTTAGCTTATTATCGAACCATACCAAATTTCAAGCACCGAACCCACAATCATATTTCAGAAAATGACTCGAACAAGAACAAATAGTGACGAGAAAATATAAAATTTGTAGGGTGATTTGAGGCAATGAAAGGTATTCAATAGATAGTGATTTCATTCAACAAGAGAAAATTAAACTACATGCACGTAGTGAGTTAATTGAATTGTTATTTGTACATATTGAACAAACTTTTTTGTTATATACACAAAATCATTACATAACTAAATAAAAAATGCTACTCCTTGCACCTATTAATTTGTCAACATTTTAATTTGTGAATATCATAGCAATATTGCTTGTCAGATTAACAATTTAACTTATGAAAATAAGATAAAAAAACAAAGAGAGGAAATTGATGAAGAGAGAAATGAAATATTTTTTACCTTGGACTGAAGGAAGGAAGATCAGTGTGGGTTAGGTATAGGTTTATTGCCCCTAAAGCCTTTAAAGATTTCCTTAATGGGTGGATGTGTAATAAATAGGTATATATAATTATTAGGGATTTTTACCTATCTATACTACACATGAAACTTATTTACCCTCCCAAATTAAGTTTTAACTTAATTATATGGTCATATATAATTTACCAATTATATACAAAATTAGTTTTAAATGAGTCTTCCTTGATTGTAGCCCATTAACTTAGTAAATCCCCCAATAACAATATTTTTTTCTCTTTCTCTCTTTAAATTCAATCCTCTTTCTACGCCGATTCGACAAGGTTTTTTCTTCCAAAGCTCATAATTTTCTCTAACAATGGTGAACAAAAGGATTATTTTTTTATCGATCTGAATTTTGTCCTGGCTAGAGTTTGGATCTTTTCTAGGCTTCTCATTTTCCTGTTGGAGTTCCGACGGCGGGCTAGCTGTCACGACCCCAATTTCCCTCTATAAGATGTCGTGATGGCATTAAACCAATAGAACTATTAAACAGAAGCCATATATTTCCATATAAAGCTAACATTACCAACATAATATAATATCCCAAAACCGGTATTACAAGTCATAAGTATTACTGAGTTCACTAGGAAGTTTCTAGGTACAACTGTTTCGGAATAGAATTTAACAGTACAAGTATAATATCAAAAAGTGATTCTGACGCCTGCGAACGCGATGACAGGTATACCTTGAGTCTCCACAGCAATGCCCGATCATATAGTTGATAATCAACAAACTCTGAAGTACCTGGATCTGGACAAAATGTGCAGAAAGCGTAGCATGATTACACCACGACGGTACCCAGTAAGTATCAAGACTAACCTCGTTGGAGTAGTGACGAGGAACAGTCAAGACGCCTACTAAACGTAATGACTTGTACGAGTATAAATGTGAAACTAACAAGGAACAATACCAATATAAAGCTAAGCATGGTAAATGACAATAATACTTGCAACAGAAAGCTAGAAGTAATATTCATAACCAAGGAACGAACTGGTAATAACACCGTAGGGTAAGCTAAATACAGTTTAAGTCCGATGAAACCAAGTACGAAAAACAAGTAACAACTCAATAAGAACAATTGTTTCCACACAAGATTTATACAAGAAGTTTCCCGAGGTGCTACACCTCATAACCAAAATTCACGAACACTAATCACTTGGCATCTTGTGTCCGCATTTCAATCACGACCGCACGAATGACTAACATGTTGCACAGACAACTCACGTGCCAATACCATTAATACCTCATATCTGCACGAATAACTCACATGCTAAGGGAGTGACAATATCTCATACGCACATGGACAAATCACATGCCAACAATAACAGTAACTCATAACCACACGGACCAACTCACGTGTCAATAGTACAACTCTCACACAGAAGGCAAGTAAACAAGAATACATTTAAATGATTAATAAACTTCTGTATTTATCTTTTTAAATTGATATGAGTGATTAATTACATGTATGCTTGTGCAAGTATTCTATCACAACTCAAATCAACAAGTAAGAGCAGAGACAACGAATGACACATAGGAGACAGCACAATGAAACGTAAAATGCATAACTCACACAAGGTAGGCACACCACTACACAAATATTGTCAATAACAATGCCCCCAAGCCATCACAAGTCATCACAAATCATCCCTGACATAGCCCCCCTTTGTCTCACCACATGCGCAATAATAAAGTAAATGCCCGCCTTGTCTCGTCGCACGCGCATAATAATATTCCCGCCTTGTCTCACCACATACGCAAACCCACATATATATAGCCCGCCTTGTCACTCCACATGTGCAAATATCAATAATAACAGCAGTACGGACAATTCATGTGCGAACAAACTCACAATCCTTTCAACAATATCACGTGTGCCAAAAACATAAAAACACAATACAACAACTCGCACCATATGTGCCCATATGCCACAACATTTCCTCAAAACAATTCAAATACCACAGCCACACATAACCCTCGGCTCAACAACACTGAGTACGTCAATAACAACAATAATAACATGAGAGTACTACAAGTAAATCAACACAAGAGTTTCAAAACACAAAGAAACGGAAGAACAAGCTCACAATGAAAGAAATAACAAGTAATAATAGTTTCAAACAAGAATAACTCAACAATGGGAGAGATAATGTGTAACAACGATATCCAACAAGAGTAACTCAACAATTGAAGGGATAACATGTAATAATGATTCCAAATAAGTATAACTCGACGATAAGAGAGACAACATGCAACAATGACTCCAAGTAGGTACAACTCAATGATAAGGGAGATAACATGTAACAATGATTCCATATAGGTATAACTCAACGATAAGAGAGATAACATGTAACAATGATTCCAATTAGGTACAAGTCAACGATAAGAGAGATAACATGTAACAATAAATCCAAATAAGGATAAGTCGACAATGGAAGGGATAATAATAACTTCAATTAAGTTTAAGCAATGACGGAAGAG
Organism: Nicotiana tomentosiformis; assembly: GCF_000390325.3. Taxonomy (NCBI): domain Eukaryota; kingdom Viridiplantae; phylum Streptophyta; class Magnoliopsida; order Solanales; family Solanaceae; genus Nicotiana; species Nicotiana tomentosiformis. The sequence continues at coordinate 81,960,097 of NC_090822.1, read as the reverse complement.
ATAACATGGAAATAAAAGAGGCAACAACTTCAATTATGGCATAAAAGAGTGTATTTGGCAACAAGGGTAGAACATGAATCAATCAACTTCAAATAAGACATGTAAGGGTAAATTTAGAAATGGAGGATTTAACATAATAAGACAACTTCATTTTTAATGAACATAATAACCTAAGAGTCTAGGCCGGTCAAATTTTCACAAATAAGCCATGTACACACTCGTCACTTCGTGTACACGTCTTTGACGTAGTTCAAATAGTACAACAAATCAATGCCTATGGGGTAGTTCCTCGACACAAAGTTAGGCAAGATACTTACCTCAAAAGCCCTCAATTGATTATCAAAAAGTAGCTTTTCCTTTACAATTCACCTCCACTCGGCACAAATCTAACAAAAATTGACTTAATAACATCAAATAATGCAAGAGAAATAAATTCCAATAATTAAAGCTATGATCTTTACACAATTGCTCAAAAGTCAACCCCCGGGATCGCCCGGTCAAAACCCTATAGATTTCGACTATCCATGACCCCACGAGTTCATATATGTAATTAGTTTCAAAAATTCGAGGCCAAATCGACTCTCAAAATTCAAATTCTTATTTTTCAAAAACTTAACAAAGTTTCACAAATTTTCACTTTGATTCCCATGATTTTGATGTTAAAATCCAAGATATAATGATGGAATATGATTAGAATATATTAGAATCACTTACCCAAAGTGTGTAGATAAAAATCCCTCTTCAAAATCGCCTCATACCGAGTCTAGGCCCGTCCATCAGCTCTTATGTCCAGTCGCAGGTGTCGCAATTGCGGCTTGCTAACCCCGCAAATGCGAACCCCGCAAATGCAAAGAAACCATCGCAAATGCGAAGAAACCATCGCAAATGCAAAGCTATTCACGTTCTTGCTAATGTCGAAAATGTGACATAACGTTGGCAATTGCGAACATGGACACTTCGCAAATGCGACCCTTATGATCGCAAATGCGAACAACATCCTGCCCTCCCCCCTCCATCGCAATTGTGAACTCTAGATTCCCAAATGCGAACCTAGCAGAATTTTCCTAGCATCGCATATGCGACATATATCTCGCAAATGCGAGACCTGCAATACCTGATCACACCAGCAATTTCCAAACTCTTCCAAACATTCCAAAACGCGTCCGAAACTCACCTGAGCCCTTGAGGCTCCAAACCAAACATCAACACAAGTCTAAAATCACAACATAAAATCGCTCGTGCGATCAAATCATCAAAATATCATCCGAAACCATGAATCGACATCAAAACACAAGGATTCAACACGAAATTCAAGAACTTCTAAAAACACAATCGCGCATCTGATTCCTATCAAATCAACTCGGAATGATGCCAAATGAAGAGGACAAGTTTCAAATAACAAAAAGGACTTATTTAAAGTCCCGAAACAGAAATCTAAACATGATAGCTACTAAGTCAACTTACGGTCAAACTTATGAAAATTCAAAGCCTTAAAATTGTCAATTTTCGGCAAAATAACACAAATCAACCTACAGACTCTCGAATTTGATTTCGGGTATACGCCCAAGTCCAAATTCACGATACGAACCTATCAGAGCCATCAAAATACCACTACAGAGTCTTTTTCACAAAAGTCAAATATTGGTCAACATTTTCAACTTAAGCTTCTAAAGTGAGAACCACTCATCCGAATTCATTCCGAACCATCCGAAAATCAAATACGACCATGCACACAAGTCATAATATACAATATGAAGATACTCAAGACCTCAAACCACTGAACGGAACCTTAAAGGTCAAAATGACCGGTTGGATCGTTACACTACCAACAGATAAATTTTAATTATTTGGCTTGATTGTTCGAATTAAAATTATCAATCAATACATTTTGAGAGTGTTTGACTTTCCACCATTGACAACCATTAAAAAAGCTTCGAAGCCTTGATTTCGAATTCGGATTTTTTTTTTAAAATTATTTGGATTGGATGTTATTGCAAACGAGGAAATATTCTATGGAGTGTATATCATGATTGTGAGGGCATTTGGTGAAGATTAGATTTGATTTGGCTGGATTTTCAGATTGAAATTCAAAGAAGAAGCAGAAGAACACACCACATACAAAATATATACAAATCATATACATAAGACATATTGTATAAAATTTGTATAAAATTATATTTAAGTTATATAATGTTGTTGTTATATTTAACTGGGTGTATGAAAGTTATAGATAAGTTGTAAATAAGTTGTATATTGTATAATTAGTTGTATAAAATTTGTCTTTAGTATGTATATTGTTGTAGATATATCTAATTATGTATTAAATTTGTATGAAATATATTTTTAATTTTTTTGTTGGTGTACCATACATTATTATTTTCTTAAAATAGGTAATTATAGCAATGAGAATGAATAATTGTGCTAATTATGGCTTAAAATAAGTAACACACAACTGGAAGGAGTATTATTTAGATGGAAGGACAATTTGGACTTCGTTCCCTTTAGTTACGCCCTTTTCCCAAGCAAAGGATCCCCTAATTTAAGGCACTAATAATGGATTGTATATAAATTGTAAGAAAAACTTATTTAAGGCGGCTAATATAATGGGACAATTTTGGTAAATAAGTTTCAAGTATTATGTAGGTAAGAAAATATCCCTAATTATTATCCAAATGTGTAAATTCGGGCAATTAGTTTACTTTTAATATGTAGTCCCCGTAAATTCGGGTGAAATTCAAAAGTAACCAGATTTATAAGTGGTAATTGAAAATAGCCACAGTTTTTAAAGTTATTATAATTTAGCCACTTTCATGTAAAGATAAATCTGAACAAAAACACTGTTCAAAATCCGAAAAAGAATTCCAGCATAATATATTGGAAATCAAATTTTTTACATGTAAACTTCCAGCATAATATACTGGAGTTCCAACATAATATACTGGTCCAGTATAATATGCTGGAAATTCATACACAGGTGCTTCAATATCCAGTATATTATGCTGGAACTTTTCGCGTTACAGCAAAATAGTGGCTATTTTTTAATTACTTTGCAAATGGTGGCTATTTTTCAATTACGAGCCCGAAAACTGGTTAGCCCGCGCTATTTTCATCGTAAATTCCTCAATTGAAAAAGTCCAACAATTGTGTGCTCGGCTCATAAGCTCAAATCTTTATATCCGCTCTAGTTTGGCACTGCATGAGAATCTAGCCCAATAAATGGCATAAAGGCCAAATTTATAACAACTGGCACCTGCAACCTACATTGATATGTTAATTTAATAAATTGGTATTTTGTAGCTAAACTAGGGCTATTCAAAACCGAACTGTAACTGTTAACCGAACCGAAAATGTCACGACCCAATTTCTCCTATAGGCCGCTGCTAGGCAAGCCAACAGTAAACTAACTGTCACGACCCAAAATCAACCGTCGTGATGGAGCCTATAGTGGAACTAGGCCAGCCTCAACTCAACACCCCAACACCAACAACAATGAGTTTGAAAACATTAACGGAAGCATTTAACATTAAAGAAAAACTATTTGAAACATAAGAAATTCCCAAAGTGATACAATCCAGCCCAAAACCAGGGTGTCACTGAGTACATGAGCATCTAGATCATAAATACAATCTACTACGGTGTCTAGAGATATAAACTGAAAGTACGACAAAGATAAAGAAGGAGAGTCAAGGCCCGCGAACATAGTGCAACTACCTTGATAGTCTCCAAAACTCTAGGATCCTTAATCAGTAACCTTCGCTACGGCCGGTATTGCCTGGATCTGTATACGAGGTGCAGGGAGTAACGTGAGTACACCAACTCAGTAAGTAACAAGCCCAAACATTGGACTGAAAGGTAGTGACGAACTCAACCTCAATAGGTATAAAAGAAATAAATATGTAGAAACGTAGGCATGCTTTCAAGTCAAATATACATCTCAAACAGTAAAGGAAATACATATCTAAACAGGGTAAGGTATACAACTCAGCTATCTCTACATGACAATGCACAGACTGTATGAAATGCACCATGTGCTCCACTCTCAAGTATTCAACCACTCGGGACTGTATATGGCCATCCGGCCTAGGGAAATCCATGCCGGAACATATACAACACTGACTATAGGTCACCGGTAGCGAGGAAAAAGGACAATCCAACCCTGTGGAGAAATCCATCTCCAAGTATCAAGTACGTCGGACAAATCCATGTCCAGGGAAATCCATCCCTTAATAATATCATCCGCGCTCACTAGGGGTGTGTTACAGACTACAGAGGGGCTCCTACAACCCAAGCACTATCATAATCATCAATATAACCACTGCGGCGTGCATCCCGATCCCATAACTGTCAGTCATAACCAGACACTTGGCCTCACTCAGTCATTAACCTCTTCAATCTCACCATGGGCTCACATTGTCATGAAAACAACCCGGAACAATGATATGATGAATAAATAAAAAACTAAGACTGAGATTTGATATAAAAATGCATGATCATGACTGAGTATGGAATAGTAAGTGAAACTAGTGAGATGACAGCAAGAAATGACCGCTAAGGGTCCAACCAATACCGGCACAAAGCCTAAACTACTTTATCACTTGATGAAAACATGGATATCAACAGGATAGAGTCACTAAACGGTGCCATGGAATCACCCAGGTCAAAATTCTCACGGTGAACGCCCGCACGCCCCTCACTTGGCATGTGCGTCACCTCAATACCAATCACATAGTAGAAAATTTGGGTCTCGAACCCTCAGAACCATGTTTGAAAATGTTACTTACCTCAAACCAAGCAAAGTCCTACTCCAGAATGCCATTGTCTCTCCATTCGGCCTCCGAACGTCCCGAATCTAGGCACAAGTAATACAATACGATCAATATAGGCTAAAAGAATCAATTCCACAAGAATAATACCAAATTATAGCCAAAATACGAAATCGACTCAAACCAGGCCCCCATGCCCACGTCTCCGATTTTAACAAAAATCACAAAACCCGAAAGCCCATTCACTCACGAGTCTAGTCATACCAAATTTACCACAATCCGACCTCAATTGCCCCTCCAAAACACCAAAGTTCACTCTCCAATTCCCAAGCCCTAAATCCCCAAATTTCCAATTTCAATCCCTAATTAAATGATGAACAAAGCCATATATTCACAGAAATTAGACCAATACGGGTTAGAATCACTTACCCCAACGTCCTTCTTGAAAACCTTCGAAAAAGCGCCTCTCTCCTGAGCTCCCTAAGTCCAAAATTAAAAATGGAAGACAAAGCCTCGAGCTGGGGTTTTCTGCCCAGTTAAAACTGCTCGTGCGGTCCTAGTTCCGCACCTGCGGAACCGTATCTGCTAACTGGCCTCCGCTTCTGCAAAAATTCATTAAAAGCCCGACTCTGCTCCTACGATCACTTGACTGCATCTACGGTCATTGCACATGCGGGACCCAAGACGCACCTGCGATCCATCTGCGCATCTGCATCCCCCAAACCGCTTCTGCGACCACCACAGATGCGGGATTTCCATCGCACCTGTGGTCTGAGCCCAGGTCTCCCTTAGTCGCGCATGCGGTTCCCACTCCGCATGTGTGGAAAACACCAGTAGCAGCTGCTTCAGCTGCACTTCCCCAACTCCAAACCTTCCGTTAACCATTTGGAATCACCCCGAGGCCCTCGGGACCACAACCAAACATACCAACATACCCCATAACCTCATAAAAACTTAGTCGAATCTTCAGATCACTCAAATCAACATTAAAATACCAAATTACGCCCGGATTCAAGCCTAACTACTTCTAAACTTCCAAATTCCACAAACGATGCCGAAACATGCCAAACCACATCCGGATGGCCTTAAATTTTGCACAGAAGTTAGAAATGACACCACGACCTACTCTAACTTCCAAAATTTCAATCCAACCCCGATATCAAAATTTCCACTGCCGGCCAAAATCGCCAAAATTCTAATTTTTGCCAATTCAAGCCTAATTCTACCATGGACCTCCAAATCATATTCCGGACGCGTTCCTAAGTCATAAATCACCTAACGGAGGTAACAAAACCATTAAAATTCAAATCCGAGATTGTTAACACATAAGTCAACATCCGGTCAACTCTTCCAACTTAAGCTCTCAACTAAGAGACTATGTGTCTCAATTCACTCTGAAACCACTCTGAACCCGAACCAACTACCCCAGTATATCATAATATAGTTGAAGAACACAACAAGAAGCAGGAAATAGGGGAACATGGCTGTAACTCTCGAAACAATCGGCCAGGTCGTTACATCCTCCACCTCTTAAACAAATATTCGTCCTCGAACGAGTCTAGAAACATACCTGGAGCCTCAAATTGGTGTGGATATTTGGTCCGCATCTCCCGCTCGGTCTCTCAAGTGGCCTCCTCCACAGGCTGACATCTCCACTGCACCTTCACTGAAGCTATATCCTTTGATCTCAACTTCCGAACCTGCCGCTCCAAAATGGCCACCAGCTCCACATCATAAGTCCTATCACTATCCAACTAAACCGTGTTATAGTCCAAAACATGGGATGGATCGCCAATATACTTTTGGAGCATAGAAACGTGAAACACTGGATGCACAATCAAAAAGCTGGGCGGCAAGGCAAGCTTATAAGCAACCTCCCCTATCCTCTGAAGCACCTCAAAAGGACCAATGAACCGGGGGCTCAACTTTCCCCTCTTCCCAAACCTCAACACCCTTCATGGGTGATACCTTCAGTAAAACCTTCTCTCTTACTATGAAAGACACATCACGGACCTTCCTATACCCATAGCTCTTCTGCCTAGTCTGCGCCATGTGAAGCCGCTCCTGAATCAATTTCACCTTGTCTAATACATCCTGGACCAAGTCTGTACCCAAGAGCCTAGACTCACCCGGCTCAAACCATCTTACTGGAGATCTACACCTCTTTCCATATAAAGCTTCATACGGAGCCATCTGAATGCTCGATTGATAACTATTGTTATATGCAAACTCCGCGAACGAAAGAAAATGGTCCCATGAACCCCCAAAATCGATGACACAAGCACATAGCATGTCCTCCAATATCTGAATAGTGTGATCGGATTGTCCGTCCATCTGAGGGTGAATGGTTGTGCTCAATTCAACCTGAGTACCCAACTCTCGCTGCATGACCCTTCAAAACTGCGATGTAAACTGAGTGACCCTATCTGAAATGATGGAAATTGGGACACCATGCAGGCGAACAATCTCTCAGATGTAAATCTCAGCCAACTGCTCTGAAGAGTAAGTAGTACCAACTAGAATGAAGTGCGTGGACTTGGTCAGCCGATCCACAATAACTCAAATAGCATCGAACTTCCTCGAAGTCCATGGGAGCCCAACTACGAAGTCCATGGTGATCCGCTACCACTTCCACTCTGGGATCTCTAACCTCTGAAGCAAACCACCTGGTCTCTGATGTTCATACCTAACCTGCTAACAGTTGAGACGCCGAGCTACAAACCCAACTATATCCTTCTTCATCTGCCTGTACCAATGGTGTTGTCTCAATTCCTGGTACATCTTCGTGGTACCTGGATGGATGGAATACCGCGAGCTGTGGGCATCCTTAAGAATCAACTCTCGAAGCCCATCCACATTGGGTACACATATCAGGCCCTGCATCCTCAATACGCCATCATCACCAATAGACACATCTCTAGCATCACCTCGTTGAACCCTGTCCTGAAGAACGACCAGGTGGGGGTCATCATACTGACGCTCCCTGATACGGTCATAAGAGAGAAGACCTGGAAACCACACAAGCCAATACCCAACTCGTCTCTGAAATATCCAATTTGACAAGCTAGCCAGCTAAGGCCTGAACATCTAATGCCAAAGGTCTCTCTCTGCTGGAAGATATGCTAAACTCCCCAAACTCTCTGCCCGATGACTTAAAGCATCGGCCACCACATTGGCCTTCCCCGGATGGTACAAAATAGTGATATCATAGTCCTTGAGAAGCTCCAACCATCTCCGATGGAGAAAATTAAGATCCTTCTGCTTGAACAGGTGCTGTAAACTCCGGTGATCAGTATAGATCTCACAATGAAACCCATACAAATAATGCCGCCAAATCTTTAAGGCATGCACAATAGCTGCTAACTCAAGGTCATGGACATGATAGTTCTTCTCATGAGTCTTCAACTGGCGCGAGGCATAGGCAATCATCCTACTCTCCTGCATCAGAACACATCCAATACCTATCCTTGAAGCATCATAATACACGGTGTAAGAACCTGAAGCTGTCAATAGAACTAGAAATGGAGCTGTGGTCAAAGCAGTCTTGAGCTTCTGGAAGCTCTCCTCACACTCATCCGACCACCTGAATAGAGCACCCTTTTGCGTCAATTTGGTCAAGGGCAATGCAATAGATGTAAATCCCTCAACAAAGTGACGGTAATAGCCCGCCAAACCAAGGAAGCTCCTAATCTCTGTGGCCGAGGACGGTTTAGGCCAACTGTGCACCGCTTCTATCTTCTTCGGATCCACCTGAATACCCTCACTGGACACCACGTGCCCCCAAGAATGCTACTGAACCGAGCCAATACTCACACTTGGGAGAACTTTGCATAAAGCTTCTCCTCCCTCAATCTCTGTAATACAAACCTCATATGTGAGCATGCTCCTCCTGGCTATGAGAGTACACCAGGATGTCATCAATGAATACAATAACTAATGAGTCCAAATAGGGGTGTAATACGCTGCTCATCAAATGCATGAACGATGTTGGGGCATTGGTCAGCCCAAAAGACATCACTAAGAACTCATAATGGTCATATCGGGTCCTGAAAGCTGTCTTAAGAATATCTGAATCCCTAATCTTCAGCTGGTGATACCCAGATCTCAAATAGATCTTGAAGAACACCCTCGCCCCCTGAAGCTGGTCAAATAGATCATCAATATGTGGCAAATGATACTTGTTATTGACCGTGACCTTGTTCAACTGCATGTAGTCAATGCACATCCTCATAGTACCATCTTTCTTCTTTACAAATAGAGCCAGTACACCACAAGGTGACATGCTAGGCCGAATAAACCCCTTATAAAGGAGTTCCTGAAGGTGTCACTTCAACTCCTTCAACTCCGCCAGTGCCATACGATACGGTGGAATAGAAATGGGTTGAGTGCCCGGCACCAAATCAATACCAAAGTCAATATCCCTATCAGGCGGCATGCCCTGCAGGTCTACAAGAAACACATCCAGAAAATCACGTACCACAAGAACATAATCAATAGCAGGGACCTCTGCACTAACATCCTGCTTCTGAGACATCGCATGTGCGAGGCCACTTCTTCTCTTGCGCCTTGTTCTACTTATATGCCCAATGCTTCGCTTATGCACTTGCGATATGCGGCCAAACTCCGCACCTGCGGTCCTTCCCCTAGCTGACCTGCTCACTTCTGCGAACCCTGGGCCGCTTCTGTGGCCCCGTACCTTCGGCCAAAACCTCACAGGTGTGGTTACACCAGATGACAACAGCTTCTACAATTTCATAAGGCCAAATTCAATCCCTTAACCATCCAGAATCCACCCTACGCCCTCGAGACCTGAACCAAATATACCAACATGTACAAAAATATAATACAAACTTAGTCGAAGCCTTAAACCATGTCAAAAAATACCAAAATCATGAATCGTGCCTCGAATCAATCTAATAATTACTAAATTTCCAAATTCTATAACTTGTACCGGAACGCATCAAATCAAGTCCGATTGAACTCAAATTTTGCACAGAAGTCATATTAGACATTACGGACCTACTCCCACTCCCGGAATCAATATCCGATTCCGATATCAACAAGTCCACTCCCGGTCGAACTTTCAAAAAATTATCCAATTTCCAACTTTCGCCAATTGACGCCGAAATGGTCACAAACCTCAAAATCAACGTCCGAACACGCTCCTAAGAGCACAATCACCATACCAAATTATTTTCAGGCTCTGAATCCCAAATGGACACCGATAACATCAAAATCCACTTCAAGCCAAACTTATGAAATGCTAAAAAAATTTAAAATGTTAACTTTCCATAATAAATGTCGAAATGCTCCTGGTGATCTAATACTCAACCCGAACATATGGCCTAGTCCGAAATCATTATACGAACCTATTGGAACCTTCAATTCTCGATTTCGAGGCCGTTTACTCAAAAGTCAAACCTTAGTCAGTTCTCTCCACTTCAAGCTTCTGAAATTAGAATTTTCTTTCCAAATCAACTCTGAACTTTCCGTAATTCAATTAAGACCACATGTACAAGTCGTAACACCTAAAGTGAAGTTGCTCAAGTCTTCAAACCGCCGAACGACGCTCCAGAGCTCAAAACGACCGATCGGATCGTTACATTCTCCCCCACTTAAATATACGTTCGTCCTCGAACGTTCTAAGAACTGCCCCAGAGTTGCCCAAAATCATTATTTAACACCTCGTGCACCTGACCGTGCTGACACAACCCAGTTTAGCACATTAGCTCGAGCCAGACTGAAGATTTTCTCTTTTTATTTTGTCAATAAGCCTTAGAACCAAATTCCAACCTCCGAATTTCTCTATAGCGCCTAATTCTAACACACTAACGTTATGCCAATCACCACACACTGTACCAAAATATTATCATGCATCTACGCGAAAATCACACCACGCACCATATAAGTCGGTTTCCCATAATAGCATCCCTTAACCACAATAGCTGGAATTTTACGAATTAGATGCCCGCAATATACCTCATAATACAAATAAGCCTGGTTTATATCCTCACAATACTTCCAGGACATAGAAGATGTGTAGAAATCCATAATCACCTGCCGAATCAATCAAATCATGTAGTCGCTTGTCATGACAAGGACCATAGCCTCATTCTGAACCAAATAACGATATTCTCTCTTTAATATGCCTTATATAAATCTGATTGCACCGATTTCAGGTCAAATCACCTCGTCTCACCCAGTACAAGTTGTTCCGGTGATAGCAATCTCAAACGCTGCCAAGATCTCATATAACAATAACAATGCACCAACAAGCTATAAACTCTAATATAACTCACAAGGAAGAACGAACTTTGACGAGGGATTACCCAGCCCGCGTAATGAATAAAACGACTGAATAGGTGCTATGAACCTACCTCAGGGATGAAAACAAGGCACACAAAATAAGTTTAAAGAACCATGCTCAACATCTCACGGTTGCGGTGTGCAACCAGATCCAATGTGACACTATTGTGGTGTGAAACCCGATCCAATATGATATTGTTGCGGCGTGCAACCTGATCCATTGTGACACTGTTACGGCGTGTAACCCGATCCGCATAATATACTCGTGGTAGCGTGCCACCCAATACAAACAATACACCCGTGGCGACATACCACCCGATACGCACATAACAATCAAGAAGAAAACACACATCAAGTCGTAACACTTATACTCACGATATGCCCGAATATCAACCACAAGTATGCCAAATGCGTAATACAAATCATGGGGAGACAGGTAGCACCATACGCTACGAAACTAAAGCACAACCAAGGTGCGATATATGATCTGCATCTCGAGAACCACCCTACTCTGATAACACCACAACACCATAACACCCTACAAAAGCAAAATAAGATAGGCAACCCTTCTCAACCATCCGCTGAGCCTTCAAGTATGAAATCACTCTACTGGGGGACATAGTCTATAGAACCGCTCCACTCAACCGTCAGAAACCCCGACATCGCCAACATCACAGTCTTAGTGTGATAATGTAGAACAACATGACATGGAGACAACAAATCCATACCTAATATCACATCAAAATAGACCATATCGAGCAGCAAAAGATCCACTCTAGTCTTCAGATCCCCAATGGTCACCACACATGACCGATATACGTGGTCCACAATAATAGTATCACCCACAGGAATAGATACATGAATAGATAAAACTAAAGACTCATGGGGCATATACAGAAAATGAGCGAAATACGAGGAAACATATGAATAAGTGGACCTAGAGTCAAATAATATAGAGTCATCTTGGTGGCAAACTGAAATAATATCTGTAATCACAGCATCTGAAGCAATGGCATCTGGTCTGGCTGGGAGGGCATAGAAATGGGCCTGGCCGCCCCCTGATCGACCTCCCCCTCTCGGACGGCCCCTAGCTAACTGAGCTCCACCCCTAGCTGGCTGGGCGGGTGGTGGAGGAACTGGTGCTGAAGTTGAAGGCTGACTCCTCTACTAAGATGAACCTCTCATCAGGCATCCTCTATCGGCCACTGGGGACTGAAGGGAACCCCGAGCACTAGAATATCTGCTAGAAGGTCCTGACACATATGAACCCTAAGCTAATGGTTCATACGACGAACTATGAGCTGATAGCGCACAGAATGATGTCTGGCCCTGCTGATAACCATGGGGCCCTTGACCGGATGATGCACCGCGGTGCACTAGGCGAGCCGTCTGAGCATGCCTGAAAGGATGACCTCTACCGTGCTGTAACTGACCCATAGAAGGAGCACCAGTAAATCCCCCTATCCATGAGTCCTTTTGGCCTCTCTCTCGACCCACTCCTAACTGCGAACCACTTCAATCTGATGAGCAATGTCGACAAGCTCATCAAAATTAGAACCAGACACTCTCTCTGGTCATAAGCAATCGCAGCTGATAAGTGAGGCCATATATAAACCTCCTGATCCTCTCCCTATCTATGGGAACCAACCAGATAGCATGACAGGCCAACTCTGAGAATTGCATCTCAAACTGCATCACAGACATATTACTCTAACGAAGCTGCTCAAACTGTCTGCACAACTCCTCTCTACGGGACTGAGGCACGAACTTCTCCAGAAAGATAACGGAGAACTGCTGCCAGGTAAGGATCATTGTGCCAACTGGCCTACACCTCTCGTAAGCCTCCCACCAACTGAATGCAGCCCCAGAGAACTGAAAGGTAGTGAACGAGACCCCACTGGTCTCCAGAATACCTATTGTACGGAGTATCCTCTGACACCTGTCCAAGAAACCTTGTGCATCCTCTCCCTCTGCACCACTGAAAGATGGAGGCTGGAGTCTCCCAAACCTCTCCAATCTACACTGCTCATCCTCAGTCATAGCAGGCACCACAAAGTCCTGAGCAGATGTAACCGGCTGGGCTGGTGGTGCCCCCGGTGTCTGGAATCCCTGTACCACCTGCTCTGGTGTGCGGGCAGCGGGAGTTTGAGCACCTCCCCCGGCCTGAGAAGTGACCGATGCGGCCGGAACAGAGAACGCCTGATCAAGACTGGTACACGCAGTCAGAATCTGAGCTAAGGCCTCCTGAAGGCTTGGAATCACAATAGGCACAGGTGGTGCCTGAGCTGGTACACCAACAACTGGAATCTAGTCCTGATCTGGGGCAACTGGTGGATCTTCAAGTACTGCCCCAGCTGTTGTGCGGGCTGCACCTCTACCTTTACCACGACCTCTACTACGCCCATGGAATCTCGCGACCCTGGCTGGTAGTATTGGTGGTTGTCCATCCTGCCCGGTAGTACGAATCCTCACCATCTGTGAGAGAATGAAACAACAAATGTTTTGTTACTAGAATCAACAGATTCGCACGACAAAAATTTAAGAAAGTGGAGTTTCGTAAGGGTTCTGCAGCCTCTCGAAGATAAGTACAGACGTCTCTGTATCGATCCGCAAGACTCTACTAAACCCGCTCATGACTCGTGAGACCTATGTAACCTAGGCTCTGATATCATTTTGTCACGACCCAAAATTCATCGTCGTGATGGCGCCTATCGTGGAACTAGTCTAGCCTCAACTCAACAACCCAACACTAACAACAATGAGTTTGAAAACGTTAATGGAGGCATTTAACATTAAAGAAAAACTGTTTGAAACATAAGAAAATCCCAAAGTGATATAATCCAGCCCAAAACCAGGTTGTCACTGAGTACATGAGCATCTAGATCAGAAATACAGTCTACTATAGTGGCTAGAGATATAAACTGAAAGTACGACAAAGATAAAGAAGGAGAGTCAACGCCCGCGAATGCAGTGCAGCTACCTTGATAGTCTCCAAAACTCTAGGATCCTCAATCAGTAACAACCGCTACAACCGGTATCGCCTGGATCTGCACACGAGGTACATGGAGTAATGTGAGTACACCAACACAGTAAGTAACAAGTTCAAACTTTGGACTGAAAGGTAGTGACGAACTCAACCTCAATAGGTATAACAGAAATAAAATGTGCAAAAACGTAGGCATGCTTTCAATTCAAATATACAACTCAAACAGTAAAGGAAATACAGATCTAAACAGGGTAAGGTATACAACTCAGCAATCTCTACATGACAATGCACAGACTGTATGAAATGCACCATGTGCTCCACTCTCAAGTATTTAACCACTCGGTACTGTATATGGCCATCCGGCCCAGGGAAATCCATCCCGGAACATATACAACACTAACTATAAATCACCAATAGTGAGGTAAAAGGGCAATCCAACCCTGTGGAGAAATCCATCTCCAGGTATCAAGTACTTCAGACAAATCCATGTCTAGGGAAATCCACCCCTCAATAATATCATTCGCGCTCACTGAGGGTGTGTTACAGACTCCGGAGGGGCTCCTACAGCCCAAGCGCTATCATAATCATCAATATAACCACTGCGGCGTGCAACCCGATCCCATAACTGTCACTCATAACAAGGCACTTGGCCTCATTCAGTCATCAACCTCTCCAGTCTCACCATGGGCTCACAATGTTATGAAAACAACCCGGAACAATGATATGATGAATCAATAAAAAACTGAGACTGTGATATGATATAAAAATGCATGATCATGACTGACTATGGAATAGTAAGTTAAACTAGTGAGATGACAGAAAGAAATGATTGCTAAGGGTCCAACCAATACTGGCACAAAGCCTAAACATGATATCTAGCACAATCTACAACTCAACTACTTTATCACCTGATGAAAACATGGATATTAACATGATAGCGTCACTAAACGGTGCCATGGAATCACCCAGGTCACAATTCTCACGGTGCACGCCCACACGCCCATCACTTGGCATGTGCGTCACCTCAATACCAATTACATAGAATATAATATGGGGTCTCGAACCCTCAGAACCATGTTTGAAAATGTTACTTACCTCAAACCAAGCAAAGTCCTACTCCGGAATGCGCTTGCCTCTCAATTCGCACTCTGAACGTCCCGAATCTAGCCATAAGTAATACAATATGATCAATATAGGCTAAAGGAATCAATTTCACAAGAAAAATACCAAATTATAGCCAAAATCTGAAATTGACTCAAACTCTGCCACCGGGCACACGTCTCGGAATCCAACAAAAATCATAAAATCCGAAAGACCATTCACCCACAAGTCTAGTCATACCAAATTTACCAAAATCTGACCTCAATTACCCCTCCAAATCCCCAAAGTTCACTCTCCAATTCCCAAGCCCTAAATCCCCAAATTTCCAATTCCAATCCCTAATTATATGATGAACAAAGCCATAGATTCACGGAAATTAGACCAATACAGATTAGAATCCCTTACCCTATGTCCTCCTTGAAAACCTTCGAAAGATCGCCTCTCTCCCGAGCTCCCCAAGTCCAAAATTGAAAATGGAAGACAAAGCCCCGACCTGGGGTTTTCTGACCAGTTAAAACTGCTCCTACTGTCCTAGTTCCGCACTTGAGGAACCACATCTGCGAACCGGGCTCCGCTTCTACGGAAATTCATTAAAAACATGACTCCGCTCTTGCGATCACTTGACCCCATCTGTGGTCATCTCAAATACAGGACCCAAACCGCACCTACGATCTATCTGCGCATCTGTGCCTTCAAAACCATTTATGCGACCACCGCAGAGGCAGGATTTCCATCATACTTGCGGTCTGAGCCCAGGTCTCCCTTATCCACACCTGCGGCCTAGTACCTACGGTTTCCACTCCGCAAGTGCGGAAAACACCAGTAGCAACAACTTCAGGTGCACTTCTCTAACTCCAAACCTTCCGTTAACCACCCGGAATCACCCCGAGGCCTTCGAGACCACAACCAAACATACCAATATATACTATAACCTCATACAAACTTAGTCGAACATTCGGATCACTCAAATCAACATCAAAACACCAAATTACGCTCGAATTCAAGCCTAAGTACTTCTAAACTTCCGAATTCCACAAACGATGTCGAAACCTACCAAATCACGTTCGGATGACCTCAAAATTTACACACAAATTAGAAATGACACCACGAACCAACTCCAATTTCCAGAAATCCAATCCAACCCCGATATCAAAATTTCCACTGCTGTCCAAAATTGCCAAAATTCTAATTTTTTCCAATTCAATCCTAATTCTACCACGGACCTCCAAATCACATTCCGAACGCGATCCTATGTCCAAAATAACCTAACAGAGCTAATGAAACCATCAAAATTCAAATTTGAGATCATTTACATATAAGTCAACTTTCGGTCAACTCTTCCAACTTAAGCTCTCAACTAAGAGACTATGTGTCTCAATTCACTCTGAAACCACTCCGAAACCACTCTGAACCCAAACCAACTACCACGGTATATCATAATATAGCTGAAGGACACAACAAGAAGCAATAAATGGGAGAACGGGGCTATAACTCTTGAAACGACCGGTCGGGTCATTAAATTTCATTTATTAAGAAATTAAGGAGTAGAAAAATTTAGTAAATAAAAAAAAGGCAAATGAGTGGCAATCATAGTGATATAAATACTCCAAAATCATAAAGTCTACTAGTATGTGTGCCAAGACCTGGTGTCACAAGTGTATGAGCAACTAGTAGAATATATACAATACTCTAACTACTGTATGAAATAAAGTAGTCAGAAAAATAGATACAATATATACACTCTAGGTGCTGCAGAACGGCTCTGGAAGCAGCTCACCACTAGGCCTCAGGGTAACAGGGATGCGTGCCGGTATGACCGCCAGATGCACCTGCCTGAGATCCTGTACGGTTAGTGAAGAAGTGTACAGTGAGTATATAAATAACATGTATCCAGTAAGTATCTAGTCTAACCTCGAAGAAGTAGTGACGAGAGGTCGACATCGAGACTTACAATGGTCTAACAATAAAAATACATTAATTCTAAATAAGCATGGTTTGTGTAAATAATAATAATATATCAATAAGAAGAAGGAAATAAGTAATTCTTTCCCTAATGGTAAATCCCAAGTCTGTTTCTATCATATATAGTTCTAGCCTCATAAGCCATAAAATAATATCTAATATAATTAAGCTCCGGGTATTATCACGCACGATTATACCGAGGTCGTATAGCCCGATCCAGAATAATGTGTACATTGCCGAGGGTCGAGCGGCATGAACCACCGATGCATCTATTCTACTGCTGAGGCGTTCGGCCCGCTCCACAAGAAGAGAGGATACTTTATAAACATTCAGTTTAAAAGCTATTACAAGGCTAATACACAAAGAAGCACAATTTATATTAATGATCAAATATCCCGCCAAAACCCAAGTAATTGGAAGTCGGTATTTTACAATTCCTCTATCAAGTTTCAATATAATTTATGCACTTTAATTAACAAATAAGGTGCAAACATGATAAGTATTTAATGATTTGGGTCCTAAACTACCCGGACATAACATAAATAGTAGCTACGCACGGACTTTCGTCACCTCGTGCGTACGTAGCCCCCACAATTAGGAGCAAATAGTAATTTAAATCACCTATGGGGTAAATTCCCTCTTACAGGGATAGGCAAGAGACTTACCTTATCTCAAAGCTCGCCTGGCCCTCCTCAAATTCACTCTAAAGTCTCAACTCGGTGTCGAACAATCCGAAACTAGTCAAATGTTGTATAAATTAATTAATACATGTTCAAAAGTTCATAAACTAACTATTAGAGTGATTACCCAACCCCAATTGGAAGATTTCTAAAATTCATCCTCGGGCCCACGGACCCGGATTCGGGAAATTTCAAAGATAATTGTTACCCATAACCTCACAAATTCAAATATATAATTTTTACCCAATTCCATAACTATTTTCGTGGTTAAATCCCATTTTTATCAAAACCTAAGTTTTTCATCTAAACCCAAAATTTTCACAATTTTACATGTTAAAATCTATCCATAATCTATGTATTTAACTTACATTGGGTAGGAATTACTTACTTAAATATCTAGTTGTAAATCTCTCTCTATGAAGCTCCAAAATCACGCCAAGAAATGAAATAAATAAACCAAAAATGGCCTAAGTCCCACAATAAATGGACCTCACTGCCCAACGACTTTCGCTTCTGCGTAGCACTGGCCGCATCTACGGACATAGCCTCGCAGATGCTGTCCATGCCCCGGTCTGCCCTTCCCGCTTCTGCGGACAAAGTCTCGCATCTGCGAGCACGCTTCTTGGTCACGAGCGTCGCATCTGCGCACCAGCCCGATTCTACGATCTCTTCCTCGTATCTGTGTCTTCGTAGATACGGCTCCTCTCCTCACTTCTGCGATTACCAGGAAGCCCACACTAGGCCATTTCTGCGGCCGTTGGCTTTCTTCTGCGGACTCGCACCTGCGTATGGTCCTCCACAGGTGCGATTGCACCAGAACTCTGCTGCTTCAGCTATTCTTCCCAAGTCAAAATGAGTTATGTGCCTCGTTCGAATTGCATACGGGGACCCCGTGGCCCCACCCAACATACAATCAAGTTCAAAATCATAAAACAGACCTGATGGACCTCATGAAACACGAAAAACAACACCAAAACTAAGAATCACACTCCAAACCAAATCGAATCAACCTATGAACTTCAAATTCTTCCAATTTACTTCAAACGTGCTGAAACATACTCAAACTACTCGGAATGATACCAATTTTTTGCGTGCAAGTCTTAAATCACCTTACGGAGCTATTCCCAGGCTCGAAATCCCAAATAGGCCTCAATAACACCAAAACCTACTCCAATACCAAATTTAAAGAACTTTTAAAACCTTCAATAAACCATCTTTCAATTCTAGGTGTTAAAACGCTCCCGGATCATCCAAAACCTGATCCGAATGTACGCCCAAGTCCAAAATCATCATACGATCCTATTGGGACCATCAAATCCCGATTCCTAGGTCCTTTAGACCAGTCAACCTTATCCCTTTAAAGCCAATATTAAGGAACTGAGTATTTCAATTTTAACCTGAACTCTCCCAAACCCGAACTAACCATCCCCGTAAGTCATAAAACAGTAAAATCATATACGGAGAGTCTTATTTAGGGAAATGGGGATCTAGAAAGCAAAACGACTGGTCGAGTCATTATAGAAAAATGGCTTATTGGCTTATTGGTATCGGGTTATCAGGGTAACGATTGGTGAGCGGATTGAGATTTTATAACTAACGACTTAACAGGTTAGGGGTGGATTACTCAATTTACTTATTGGATAAACTGCTAACCCGTTAAGAATTTTTATATTTATACTTTTACCCCTATATATATAAAGTAATTTTTGAAATCGTAGGGTACTCTTGGGAACTTCAAGGCACTTTTTCTTGAATTCCCAACTATTGTTTATTCTTTATTTTGCAATCAAAACATGTTATATTTACAGTATATTGAAAAGCATGTATTCAAAATGATGCATGTTAACAAGTTACGTCCATCTCTTCTTTCTTTATCTGTTGTTGGTATACATATTCCTTGATTGTACGATTGTCCTGAAGAGTAAGGTATAAAGGGCACTTCTTTTTAGTGCTTTTTAATATAGTGATGGTAGGCTAGAAACTCGTATTTTATCCACAGTATTGCACTCTAATTACTGTATTTTACGTGTGTCTGAGCTTAAATGATAGTAAATTACACTTATTACAAATTTTATGCCTTGCAGGAAATGATCCAGAGCTATTATGGTAATTTGGAGATAAATCGAACAAGTTGGACCTTTGAAGTCTGAGTAGAAGCCCAAGCAATTAAGCGGGGATCATGTTCGGGGGTCAAGTACCAAGTCTGTATGTCAAAAAGTGTAACGACTCAATCGGTAATTTTGAGTATTTGCACTTCACTCGGTAGTTTGAGGGCATGAATAGCTCCGTATGATGTATTATGACTTGTGTGAATCATCGGTTTAGATTTTCAGGTTATTCAAAATTGATTTGGAAGAATGAATTTCATGACTGAAGCTTTAGGTTGGAAGGGTTGACCAAGTTTAACTTTTGTAAATTTGACCTCGGATTGGGGTTTTGATGGTTTCGTTAGGTCTGGATGGTTAATTTTGACTTGGGTGTATGCCCAAATTTGTATTTGGATATTTCTAGAAGGATTCGACACTAATTGGCGAAAGTTTAAAATTTGAAGGTTTGGAAAGTTCATAAGTTTGACCGGAAGTTGACTTTGAGGATATAGGATTCAGATTGTGGTTCCGAGAATTTGAATAGCTTCGATATGTCATTTGGGACTTGTGTGCAAAATATGAGTTCATTATGGGTTGATTTGATATGTTTCGGCGCGAGTTTTGGAAGTTGAAAGTTGAAAGTTCATTCAAGTTCGAATTGAGGTGCGATTCACCATTTCGATGTTGTTATGTGTGATTTGAGGCGTCGAGTAGGTCCGGGTCTGTGCTATGTTATGGGACTTGTTGGGATATTTGGACGGGGTCCAGAGTGGCCTGAGTGAGTTTCAGGCGAGATTTAGATCATTTTCGTTTCATGTTGCATTGCTGAAGGCTTAGTCCACAAATGCGGACAATTGGTCGCAGAAGCGCAAACATGGCTAGAGATCATCATAGATGCGGAGGAAGAGACGCACATGTGTGTGCGCATAAGCGAAATTCTTGGGCGCATGGGCATTCCTATGCGTAGATGCGCGTTCAGTGGTCGCACCTGCGATTGCGCAGGTGCAGATATTTTTCGCAGGTGCGAAGAGTCATTTTTCCATCTTTTTCTGCAGGATCAGGCTTCACGTCGCAGAAGTGACGCCGCAGAAGCGGGTCATTGTTTGCAAAAGCGAAGAGGACTATGCAGAAGCTTTAAGTTCGAGGGTTTGGTAATTTTATCATATTTGGAGCTTTAGAGCTTGGATTAGAGTAATTTTCTAGGCGATTCTCACCACGTGGATTGGGGGTAAGTGTTCTCTACTCGGTTTTGGATATATCTCATGAATCTATCCTCATTTTTGGCATGTGGTTGATGATTTCAAAATAGAAATTGTAGGGTTTGTTACTAAAGTTTCATAGAGCAAATTTTTGAGTTTTGAATACCGATATGGAGTCGGATTTGAATGAAACTAGTATGGTTGGACTTGTATTTTAATGGGTTATCGGACTTTATAAGTTTTATTGGGTTTCGAGGCGGGGGCCCAGGTTTAACCTTTTGGTCAATTTTGGGCTTTTGAATAAAGGATTCTACCTTTATCATTTGGAATTGTTTCCTTAGGCATTATTTGATATATTTGACTTGCTTTTGGCTAATTTCGAGTCGTTCAGAGTTCGGTACGTGCGGGATGGCATTTTTGGAGCATCATTTGGCTTGCTCGGTATCGGATTTGGCTTGTTCGTGGCTTGTGTTGAGTATTGCGCATGAAGAATGAGAATAATAGGGAGTGAGATTGAGTACACTGAGAGTGTGAGTACATGAGTTCATCACTGAGATGCATTGCATTTGACATGCGTAGTTGAGATACATGCATAGAGATGCATTTCCCTCTATTACCCGATTTTGGTGACATTCATGATTTCACCTGCGTATTGACATGTAGGTATAAAGATGTACTTTACTCATGCTAACTAAAAAATGAAACACCTTATTTATTGTTGAAATGTTTTTGGGAAAAATCAAAGTTTTCGAACTTACTCATATGTTTTTGGTGTTTTCGGTGTAAGATTTGGGATTTACTGTTATACTTGAATAGCATGTCTATTTTTCATAATTGTGAACGAGCTTAGCATCTTATATCTAAGTTATTTTCTCGTACCGTTTTTATTATATTATTATGAACCATGGCTGGTTATTGGAGTTGGACTCTGACCCTTGTCCCAGCTCGTCACTACTTTCAACCTAGGGTTAGGTTTGTTACTTATTGAGTACATGGGGCCGGTTGTACTCATACTATACTTCTGCACCTTACGTCCAGATGTTGGATGTTGATGTTGTTATGCACTGCAGGAGCTGGATTTGAAGATGTGCCTGCGTTCCGGTCATAGCTGCCTCTTGATCTTGGTAGCTTTAGAATTTTAATCTGTTCCTGTATATTTCAAATAGATGATGTACTTTATTTCATACCAGCTTTGTAAGTTCTAAATATTAGATACTCATGATTTTTACTACCAGTCTTTGGGAAATTCTCGTATAAAAGTAGTTGTATTATTATTTCTTCTCTTAATAAATCTCATTAAATTGGATAGTTGTTAATTGGCTTATCTAGTGGGTTGGGTTAGGTGCCATCATGACTAGTTGGGTTTTTAGGGCCGTGGCAAGTTGGTATCAGAGCTCTAGGTTCATAGGTTCTACGAGTCATGAGAAAGTGTCTAGTAGTCTTGCTGATCGGTAGGATGACGTCCATACCTATCTTCGAGAGGCTACATGGTATTTAGAATAAACTTCCCATTTATCTTTCCTTATCGTGCGGTATTGATTCAGCTTGAAGCGTAACTCTATGAATTCGTTCCAGGCATTCGTATGCGCATGTGAGCGCTCAGTATTAGTTGTGCATACACAGTTTTTTATTCCATGGATGAGGTACGAGATGTGATTTCTATGTACTGATGATGGGCCAGTCTGGAGGACTTAAGGTCGGGTTTTGACTGTAACTTGAGCACGGGGATTTCGGTTGTGTGAGCACGTGCTTTTGGACTTATATGTATGGTAGTGTCCCTATGAGTGGAATTTGTGGCTCGATGAGTGGCTGGATGGCTATATGACGAGTAGAATGTGACTACGAGATGTGTTCAGATGGGTTGATTGTGACGAGAAGAGTTTGCTTGGGATGTGAAAAGGACTACTGGGTGCCTGGTTTCTGTCTTGATGTGACGTATAGTCTCGAGTAATGAGTGTGTTGAAATATTTTTCATTTTGTTTAATTATGGAATGAAGTAGATTTTTATATCTTGTTGTGAGTTCAGACTCAAAGAGATTAAGCGATGGTGTAGTAGTTGTGGCTGTGAAAGGTTATAGAGAGATGTCAGTTTAAAGTTAAGCATGTCGGTTATAACATGCGAGGTAATCTATGGATGTGTGATACTTATGATGTTCTGTGGAGGCTTTCTTTTCTACTAGTGGGTAATATTTGTGTGATCTAAGATTGGATCAGTTGTAATAGTTGACCTGACTGTCACGAGGATTAATGCGAGAATTGCAAATGATTTGAGATATTAGATGGTTTGTGTTACACGAGCTTATGAAGGATTCAGTTGAATCTCATTGCGGTATTATGGTAGTAATTAAGTATGGGTGTTACGAGTTATCGAGTGTTTAGATCTATGGGTTTGAGCCATGTGGGGGAGTTTGCTATTACCGATTTGATTGCATGGTTATGTGTTGTGCTGGTTTCAGTTTAAGGCATACCTGTGAATCGGTTATGAGTTGTAGAGTCTGGTTTTGAGGATGACTTCAGAAAGGTAACTTCTGGATGTATGATGTATTACAATTTAGGGGTATATGGAAATCGTGGAATGATTTGAGTTTGTTATTCTTGACGGATGTGTTGTGCTTGGAGTAGGGGTTCACTCGGTTGTTGAGAGGTGTAGGTTACTTCTTTGGGTATTTTTGTGCTAATGGAGCACATATCATTTGGCCCGGTGGGGAGATGCGATTTAGATTTGAGCATAGTGGGTGACTCTCAAGAAGGTTCTAATAGATTCGAGATTTATAAGTAGCAATCGAGAATTTTGCAGATTTGTATATGACTAGAATCTGAGATTTAAGTTGGATGGTGTCGAGACTTGTGGCTTTCTATATCATTATGGATTATACATTTCAACATCAGGAAGGTGAAGGAAACGACTTTAGATTCACGAAAGGTCTCTTCTGAGTGGATGTCTCGGTTGTGGTACTTAGGGGTGCTTAAGAGGGAATACATCGACATATGTGCCTTAGGGCGGAGTTGTTTTATTCTAGGATCTTGTGGGGTGAGTTTTGGCTGAGGATTAGGGTATTATGGCGAGTAGGAGTGTCAACTTGAGGGTAATTCTGAAGGAACTCGGAGGAATAGGACAATTTGGTAGTAGGTTGGATCAGTATAATAATGGGTATGATTTGTTCCTCGAGTACCTATGATGTGGTGAGTCTCTACGAATTCTTTGTGGCAATAATCTTGGGTTTGGAGACCTGCTTGGTTTAGTTAGAGATATTCAGATCTGATGGCTTGGTTAGGTGAAAATGGTTTTCGAAGAGTTCTCGATAGTTCTTACCACGAATTGAGATGGATATTTACTACCAGCGCGAGGAGCATGTTGCGTATTATGATTTTCTCCTAGATAGGATCAAATGGGAGTTTTTTGACTGATCGGGTATGTATTCTGCTGGATGGAGAGTTGATTATGAGATTCTCATACTTTTCATATGATGGCAAGATATATGCGGTGTGTTGTGTGGGGTGAGATTTGCATGTGCAAGGTCACGGTCTGGAATTGGAGGGAAGGTCATGAATTTTGGACAGCATGGATAGTTTCAGATATTTAGATGAATGTTATAACTACTTGGTAATTCCTGAGAAGGGTGCGCATTTCCAAAGGCACACTGTGTGCTGACTTACGGATGCTTTATTAGTATTGTGGTACTTGCTTGGTTGATTAACTGCAGATATTCAAATTTTTGCTACGTGGCACGGAAATTTTTTAAAAGTATTCCTCGTGGGATGATCTTGTATGATAGATATGTTAGACATTCGGGAAATGGAGTTGGGATCAGATATGGTGAGTTGTGTGTTCTATGGATTTGGAGACCGGGAATTCTCAGAAGCAGATTGTTTCGTGGTTGTGGATTGTGAAAGTGTGGATAAAGCTAGCTAGATGATAGTATGTGTTATGGTTAGGTCATTGTGGACCTTCGTAGGGTTATTTATCTATTTAGGGATGACCAGAGTTGATTTGGGGCCCATTTGGTAGACCCAATGAGGATGTGTATTCTACACCAGGTAGAATTGGTTGATTCCGTACTGCTATTGTTGAGGGATGTGTCGTTCGGTTAGAGTTGAGCTTATTCGTTTTCTGATATCATCTATGTGTTACTCCTCTATGATACGAGGTGTTGTGATTTGTTGGTTATAGGCCCACATGGTGCGGTTCTGTTTGGGTCTTGTAGCGAGATTTGAGCAACATGGTTATTGGGGTGTCGAATGGTTGATTGCGCCTTGGTTATGTTCTCTTAGGACTGTGGTATATTGTGATAGTTGCTTCTCCATGGTTATGGTCATACACTTCGTGTATTTGATGTCGAATTGTGTGTAGTTTTTGATTTTGATCATGGTGGCTTGAGGTATTTCATACGGACTAGTGTTTGGATGGGGTCACGCATTATAGCGGGGTTATGTCGGGATATGATCCTTTGTGTTAGATTCGTTTGTCTTGGTTCTACTATGTATGATGGGTTTGTAGCATTGTGGTTGTGGTGGTACTTGTTGAGCTTGCGATGCGATTCTCTCATTTGAGTCATTTTCTATGTTTGAGCCCACTTGAATTGTTGCGTATTGGTGCACGGATTGCACGGTTTATGGCTTAAGGTTGTATTGGTGTGGCATGTCAGTAGGGCGGATGTATTTGATAAGATGAGATCATTGAGCCTAGAATGGATTCTATCAGATTTGATTGCGGTATATTTGGAAGGATAATATCGGGAGTCAGCTTAGAAATTTGGGTACAGTTCTTCTCGAAGGAGAGGGAGCTCCACGACTTGTTTATCTGATAAGTAGTTACGAGTTTCTGCGTGTTTCTTTCATCATCGACAGTGTATGAAAGTTTTAGAACGAGGTTTTTTGTTTGATATGAGGTTTATTACCAGTATTTGGTTGTCTTGAGCAGCTACTGTGATAAGAAGTTATTGCTATGAGTATTGGAGTTATGTGAAATATCATGTGATTGTGTCTTGGGTTATGGTTATGGCTTGATGCGGCTTGTTCAGGCTTATACAGTGTGTAGATGTGAGATTTGGGTCTTATAGAAATTCTGGATGTTAAAAATTGGATTCTAAGGTTTATGGGCTAAGATGAATTAAGGATTTTCAGTTAGGTTGCGTCGTCAGGCTTATATGGATTAGGGTGACGTGGGATCACCCCCGGGTATATGCATGGTAGGGTTTCACAGTGATTTGATGGCCTTGGAACGACTTTCGGCACGGTTGAGGATGAACGTATGTTTAAGTGGGGGAGAATGTAACGACCTGACCGGTCGTTTTGAGCATTTGCAGTTTGCTCGGTAGTTTGAGGGCATGATTAGCTCCGTATGATGTATTATGACTTGTGTGAATCATCAGTTTCGGCTTTCAGGTTGTTCGGAATTGATTAGGAAGAATGAATTTCATGACTGAAGCTTTAGGTTGGAAGAGTTGACTAAGTTTGACTTTTGTAAATTTGACCTCTGATTGGGGGTTTTTATGGTTCTGTCAGGTCTGGATGGTTATTTTGGACTCGGACGTATGCCTGAATTTACATTTGGTTATTTCTAGAAGGATTCGGCACTAATTGGAGAAAGTTTGAAATTTGAAGGTTTGGAAAGTTCATAAGTTTGACCGAAAGTTGACTTTGAGGATATCAGATTCAGATTCTGGTTCCAGGAATTTGAATAGCTTCAATATGTCATTTGGGACTTGTATGCAAAATCTGAGTTCATTCTGGGTTGATTTGATATGTTACGGCGCGAGTTTTGAAAGTTGAAAGTTCATTCAAGTTAGAATTGAGGTGCGATTCGTCGTTTAGATGTTTTTGTGTGTTATTTGAGGCCTCGCATAAGTCTGTGTTATATTATGGGACTTGTTAGAATATTTGGATGGGGTCCCGAGTGAGTTTCGGGCGAGGTTCAAATCCTTTTCGTTTCATGTTGCATTGCTGAAGGGTGTTGGTTCTGGTGGTTACGCATATGCGGAAGAATGGACGCAGATATAAGTCTGCAGATGCGGATAATTGGTCGCAGAAGCACAAACAAGCTTGGCTGAAGATCATAACATATGTGGAGGAAGAGGTGCACCTGTGTGTGCGCAGAAGCAAAATTCTTGGTCGCAAGGGCGGTCCCATGCGCAGATGCGCGTTCAGTGGTCGCACCTGCGATTGCGCAGGTGCAGATATTTTCTACATGTGGGAAGAGTCATTTTTCCTGGGTTTTCTACAGAAGCGGGCTTAACATCATAGAAGCGACGCCGCAGAAGCGAGCCATTATTCGCAAAAGTGAAGATGACTGTGCAGAAGCTTTAAGTTCAAAGGTTTGGTCATTTTAGCATATTTGGAGCTATGGATCTCGGATTGAAGCGATCGTTTAGGCGATTTTCACCACGTGGATTGGGGTAAGTGTTCTCTACTCAGGTTTGGATATATCTCATGAATCTATCCTCGTTTTTGGCATGTGGTTGATGATTTCGAAAGAGAAATTGGATGGTTTTTTACCAAAGTTTCATAGAGCAAATGTTTGAGTTTTGGACACCGATTTGGAGTCGGATTTGAATGAAACTAGTATGGTTGGACTTGTAATTGAATTGTTTATCGAATTTTATAAGTTTCATCGGGTTTTGAGGCGCAAGTCCGAGAGATTGGAGAGATTGATGATTGAGTGAGGCTAAGGTCTTGTTGCGAGTGATATTTATGGGATCGGGCTGCATGCCGCAGCAGGCTTTATTGATTCACGCCTGGATTTGGCTTATTATAGCGCTTGGGCTGGATTTGCCCCTCCTAAGTCTTCACATCCACAGTGGGTGCAATTGCTAGCAATCATTTATATTTGGGCTGGATCTACCCTGGTTCATTTGTATTGGGCTGGGTCTGCCCTGGTTTATTTGCATTTTGGCTCATTTGTATTGGGTTGGATCTTTCCTGGTTTTTCTTTTGCATCTTGGGATGGGTATGCCTTGGTTTATTTACATTTGGGCTGGATCTCCCCTGTACAGTATTGAGTGACTGAGTGTGCTGAGTATTGCACATGAAGAGTGAGAATGCACGACATTGAGATTGGGTACACTGAGAGTGTGAGTACATGTGTTCATCACTGAGATGCATTGAATTTGACATGCGTACTTGAGATACATGCATAGAGATGCATTTCCCTCTACTACCCGGTTTTGGTGACATTCATGATTTCACCTTCATATTGGCATGTAGGCATAGAGATGTACTTTCCTCATGCTATCTGTAAAATGAAACATCTTATTTATTGTTGAAAGGTTTTTGGGAAAAATCAGAGTTTTCGAACTTACTCATATGTCTTTGGTGTTTTTGGTGGAAGATTTGGGATTTACTATTATACTTGAAAAGCATGCCTATTTTCCGTAACTGTGAACGAGTTGAGCATCTTATCTCTGAGTTATTTTCTCGTATCATTTTTATTATATTGTAATGAACTGTGGATGGTTATTGGAGTTGGACTCTGACCCTTGTCCCAACTCGTCACTACTTTCAACCTAAGGTTAGGTTTGTCACTTATTGAGTACAGGGGTTGGTTGTACTCATACTACCTTGCGTGCAGATGTTGGATGTTGATGTTGCTGTGCACAATAGGAGTTAGATTTGAAGACGTACTTGCATTCCGGTGATAGCTGCCTCTTGATCTTAGTAGCTTTAGAATTTCAATTTGTTCATGTATATTTCAAACATATGATGTACTTTATTTCATACCATATTTGTAAATTCTAAATCTTAGAAGCTCGTGATTTTTACTACTAGTCCTTGGGAAATTCTTGTGTAAAAGAAGTTGTATTATCATTTCTTCTCTTAATAAATCTCATTAAATTGGATAGTTGTTAATTGGCTTACCTACCGGGTTGGGTTAGGTGCCATCACGACTAGTTGAGTTTTTGGGGTCGTGACAAAAAGTGGATGAAACAATTTACTTTGAGAAAAAGACACTACCACGCATAGGGCGCGGCACAGTAGTGTAAATTGGGTCTGACGGGCGTTTTGCATTCTCTTTGAATATCCTCACAAGCTCGGCACGGGGCGCAGTGTACCAATACAAATTTGTCAGAGGACCTTTGACCTACGAAAGATTGGAGAACCAACCAAGGCAAGAAGACTCAAGAATTCATCAAGATTTCGACAAACGATCGGTGCAATACGGGAGTTTGTATCGAATCATTAGCATTGATGTTTTCTTTGATTTTAAACCTTATTGAGATGACTTTTTCCATTGCTATGGAGTAAATTCCATTAGGGTGTTGACATATACGGTGTTTTGATAACTTGATTTGGGATTCGATTCTTGATAATTGTTGGAATTAATTGATAGAGTTTTAATTCATATTGTGGAGTTGTTTAATATTTTTCTTAACCAAAAGAGGACCTTCATATTAAATTTCTTTACATCTTATGCTCTAGTTTAAATTCATGATTCAAATAGGTAATCGAAAGACCCTCTTGAATTGTTAATCGAACTAGAAAATAGGAAAATATTCATGAGAAGTTACCTTTTAGACCATAACCATCATTTTATTCGTTGCAATTGTTTACCATGTTTTAATTGGATTAGTTACTGAAATTAATGTTTAATCGAAAGAGGAGAATTAACTTCAAGTGTCATCTAATTATCTGTTGAATTTGTGAGAATCAATAGTATTATAGAGTGAACTAAGTCAAGAATTGGATCCCAAGTCAATTATCTTGCACCTGCCTAGTCAATTACCCTTATTTCTCTCATTGATATTTCTTCGTTGATCATATGTTGTCTTTTGTGATCAATTGTTAATTGCTTAATTTTGAGTAGTTAATCGTAGTAATAGTCATCAAATCAAGTGTTAATTTTTCTGGATAGTAATCAACTAAAGATTATTCGAACACTGTTTAAATCTAATCCTTATGGAGATAATAATCATAACTATATTATCTTTGGCTAGCGAGCATTAATTTCGTGTTATATTTGAGCTCATCAAAATTTGGCGTCGTTGTCGGGGATTGGCAATCAATAGTATTTAAAATAGTTTTTAGTACTAATTCAGGAACTAATTTTTACTCTAGTTTATTCACGTTTTCTCACTTATGTGCAGGATATAGGGTTGATTTCTCTGGTGTATGACTCGATCTTCTTCAAAGGAAGTGATACCCTACGAACCAGAGTTGGAGAAACACCTGCAACAACTGAGAAAAGAAAGAGAATTAATAGAACATTTCTTGGGTCATACTTCGACTCAAGATAACATAGCAAACAAAGAGATTGATGGAGTAGACTTAGCTGCAAGAGAGGCATCACAACAAGAAGCTACAAGGATAGTAGCTTAAAAAGTCATCAGAGCTATTGAGGACACTATCGAAGATGATGAGGGTCGAAGATTCAATCTAAACCGACCTTTAGTTAAAGACGAGTTTGAGAATGCAGCACCTAGGCCTGGAAGTTCATTGGGTGACTATGCTAGACCAGTCTACAATCAAGGACTTTCAAGTGCCAAACCTCCACCCATAGCAGCAAGCAACTTCGAGTTGAAGCAAGGCTTGCTTCAAACCATCCAAAACAATTGTATCTTTAGAGGGAAGGTGAATGGGGATCCTAACACTCACTTTATGGACTTTGAAGAAATCATGAACACCTTCCAATACAATGGAGTATCAAAGGATGTGGTCTACTTAAGGGAATTCCCCTTTACATTGAAAGATGACACGAAGCACTGGCTTTGTAGCTTACCCACAGGTTCGATCAGGACATGGGAAGATATGACCAAAAAGTTTCTTGACAAATACTTCTCAGCTGCAAAAATAGGAAAATTCAAAAGGGAAATCCACAATTTCTGCTAGGAGACAAAAATGATTTTCGAAGCTTGGGAAAGATTCAAGGAGATAGTCGTATCAGTACAACTGAATTGATTTGTGGATGAAACTCCAGGATTTTTGGGATGGACTGACACCTTCCTCGTGACGAACTCTGAATACTGCATGTGGAGGTCCACTAATGAAGAAAACATCGGAGGAGGTTGTCTTAATCCTTGATGAATTATCTTTGGATGCTAACCAGTGGCCGGTTGAGAGTAATGACAGAAGAAAATCAGTTGGGGTTCACCAGGTGGACTCTAACACATCCATGCAAGCCCAGTTAGACACCATGGCCAAGGATAAAAGAAAGCTGACATTGGCCAAGGTACATAGTGTGCCAGAAGCAGCATGTGACTTTTGTCGAATGGGACACCCTACACATGAGTGTCAAGCTTCAAATGAGTAAGTCAATGCTGTGGGGAACTATACTAGAGGAAACTACCAAAGTGGAAACAACTATAATTCTATGGGGCAAAGACATCCAACCTTTTCATGGAGTTCACCTAGTGGGAGTTTGAACTCATGGCAGCAAAATAATCCTTGACCCAGGGTCAAGGACCACTAGGTTTTCAGAACCAGTAGAAGCAGCAGTACCAGCCATAATAATCAAATCAGTCTAGTATGAAATATCTCAAGAAGGCATTCATCAGCAAATCAAATGAAAATTTGAGACTTAGGGCACAACCATCCGGGAGCAGGACACGACTATCTCGAATTTAGAAAGGCAAATGGGACAAATTGCAAATTTGTTATTTGAGAGAGCTCCTGGGCTCTGAAACTGAAAAGAACCTAAAGGAAACAATCAAAGTTGTATCTCTGAGAAGTGTCAAAATATTGGCTGACCTAATGGTGAAAGATAGACTCGAGGTTCTTGAAGGAAATCATGTCTAGCAAGAGAAAATTGGAGGAGACAATAGTGGTCAAAAAGAATTCCCACTGCAGTGCCATATTGCAAAATAAAATTTCCCAAAAGTATGGGGACCTAGGAAGCTTTACCATACCATGCTCGTTGGGGAGTGAGAAATTCGACAAGACCCTCTATGATTCTGGTGCGTCTATAAATCTAATGCCTTTGTCCGTGTTTAAGAAACTGAAGGAAAACTTGGAGTGATCAAATAAATACCAATATCCCTATAACTGGTTGACCAGACCACTATTTTACCTGAGGGAATCATTGAGGATATTGTAGTTCGGGTGAACAAGGAGGTGCCTCTAAATCTGGGGGGCATTTTTATGTACAGGTAGAGCTATCCTTGATATCTATGAGGGGTAGCTTATGCTCAAAGTGGACAATGAGAAAGTGGTATTCCAGATGAAGAGGATGATGAAATACCCCAGTGATGAGGCATCTTCCCACTCGTGCTTCAAGCTAGATGTTGTTGGGGAATTGACTAAAAAATTCAAGTTTGACAAGCTTGTGGGGGATACTCTAGAGAGGTGTATTACTCAGTCTAGCACAATGGAGGATTAAGATCCTAAAATAAAAAAAGAGGTTGAAGCTCTTGAAACTGTGGATCAAGTGGTTGATGAGGAGGAACTAAAAGATGAGGCTTCTAAGCTTATAGTGGAATTGAAAGTCCTCCCTACTCACTTGAAATATGTTTTTTGTAAAACTAACAACTTTCCTGTGATTATTTCTGCTTACTTGATATCTACACATGAGCAAAAGCTGGTAGAGCTGCTGAAAAAGTACAAGAAGGCCATTGGCTGGAGTATAGATGATATTCAAGGAACCAGTCCATCCATTTGCATGCACAAAATTCTGCTGAAAAAAAAAAAGCAAGCCGATGGTGCAGCCCCAATGCAAGTTGAACAAAAACTTGGAGGAGGTAGTGCACAAGGATATCATTAAATTATTAGATGCAGGAGTAATTTTCCCCGTCTCTGATAGCCAATGGATTAGTCCAGTGCAAGTTGTACCTAAGAAGGGGGGCATGACAGTGGTGAAGAATGAAGATATTGAGTTGATCCCAACAAGAATAGTCACTGAGTGGAGAATGTGCATTGATTATAGAATGTTGAATGATTCAACAAGGAAAGACCACTTCTCACTTCCCTTTATTGATCAGATGCTCGAGAAAGTGGCTGGACATGGATGCTACTATTTTTTGGATGGGTACTCAGGCTACAATCAGATACCCATTGCGCTAGAAGATGTTGAGAAGACCACATTCACTTGCCCGCCAGGTATTTTTGCTTATAGGAGGATGCCATTTGGGTTGTGTAATGCACCTGCCAGTTTTCGGAGGTGCATCATGTCTATATTCTCCGATCTACACAGGCGGTGTCTAGAGGTATTCGTGGATGATTTCACCCTCTTTGGTGATGCCTTTGAGGATTACTTGAAGAATTTGGAGCTTGTGCTTGAAAGTTGTGAAGCCACTCACTTGGTTTTTAACTGGGAGAAGTACCACTTCATGGTGAAAGAGGGAATTGTCTTGGACCACAAAGTGACTGCACATGGCATTGCAGTTGATAGAGCCAAGGTTGATGTAATTTCTAGGCTCCCTCCACCGACTTCTATGAAGAGCATAATGAGTTTCTTGGGACATGTTGGGTTATATAGGAGGTTCATCAAAAGCTTTTCCAGCATTACCAAGTCGTTAACTACATTGCTAGTGAAGGATGTCAAGTTCGTTTTCACTATGGAGTGTTTAAGAGCATTCGAATTGATAAAGGAAAACCTTGTGATTGCTCCTATTATGGTGACACCTGATTGGAGCCAAACATTTGAGATAATGTGTGATGATAGTGTTGTAGCTGTGGGGGTAGTTTTGGGGCAAAGAAAAGATAAGATATTTAGGCCCATCTACTATGCAAGCAGGATGTTGAGTGATGCTCATGTCAACTATGCCACTACTGAGAAAGAGTTCTTTGTTGTGGTCTTTGCTTTTGACAAGTTTAGATCATATCTGGTAGGGAGTAAAGTAATTGTACACACTGATCACTCAGCCTTGAAATACTTGTTGAGTAAGAAGGAGTCCAAGTTGCGTCTGATGCGGTGGGTGTTGTTGCTCCAAGATTTTGACTTGGAGATCAAAGATAGGAAGGGCATAGAAAATCAAGTCGTAGATCATCTATCTCGACTTGAGAGACCTCCGATTAAAATAGTTGAAATAAGAGAAGAGTTCCTTGATGAGCAGATTTTCTCCATTATTGAGGTCTCCGAAAGGCCTCCTTGGTATGATGATGTAGCCAACGTTTTGGCTAGTGGATGGTTGCCTCATGACCTCTCTCGTAATCAAAGAAGGAAGCTTCAAGGTGAGGTAAAAAGTTATTTTTGGAATGAACCTTTCTTATTTAAACTGGGTGCAGATGGTGTAATTCGAAGATGTGTGGCTGAAAGAGAGATGGCAAGCATTATGTCTCATTGCCATGATGTAGCAGCCGGAGGACACTATGGTAGAAATCGCACTGCAGGAAAGGTCATGGAAGCCGGATTCTATTGGACTACTTTGTACAAAGATGCACGGGCGTATGTTGTTGCATGTGACAAGTGTCAAAGGCCATGTAATATTAGCAAGAGGGATGAAATGCCTCACAACTCCGTTCTGGTATGTGAAATTTTTTACGTTTGGGGAATTGACTTCATGGGCCCATTCCCATTGTCGCATTCTTATGAGTATATCCTAGTAGCCATTGACTACGTCTCTAAATAGGTCAAAACAATCCCTACTAGGACCAATGATGCTCGGGTGGTGAGTGAGTTTTTACGGAAGAACATCTTTACCCGCTTTGGGATACCTCGAGTGATTATCAGTGACAATGGGTCACACTTTGTGAACAAGCAGTTTACTGCATTGCTATCCAAGTATGGGGTCACACACAAAACAGGAACCGCATATTATGCCCAAACTAGTTTGCAAGTTGAAGTGGCTAACTGTGAACTTAAACAAATTCTTAAAAAGGCAGTTAGTGCTTCTCGTAAGGATTGGTTTGTAAAGTTGGATGAAGTTCTATGGGCGTACAAAACTACGTTCAAAATGACCATAGGGACTTCACCATTCAAACTATTGTATGGAAAGTCGTGTCACATACCTGTTGAGATAGAACATAAAGCTTATTGGTCAATTAAGGTGCTTAATATTGATCTTAGCCTTGCAGGTGAACACATGTTGGCGCAGATGAACGAATTGGAGGAGTTTAGACTGGACGCGTATGAAAATGCGTGAATTTTCAAGGAAAATACAAAGAGGTGGCATGATCGTCTGATTAAGCCAAAGGACTTTCATGAAGGGGACATAGTCTTACTATACAATAGTAAACTTAGGTTGTTCCTCGAAAAATTCAAGTCAAGATGGATAGATCTGTATGTGAAACATGTCTCATCGTATGGCGCCATTGATATCCAATATGAGCAAGGGAAATAAATCTTTAAGGTGAATGGGCACAGGTTGAAACTGTACCTTGTTGGAGGATTTGACAAGCAATCCTCTAGCATCGTGATCAAATGAGCCTAAGTGACAGAGTCAAACTGACGACTATAACTCAGAATTACTTCTAACCCTTTTTCTTGCTTTTTAGAAAAGTTAGATAATTGTTTGAACATGTATGAGCATGAATTGGACACAAAATAAGTACATAATAGAATAGGGGTGCAATCCGTAGGCTAAAACGTGAAAAAAATCAGAACTCTGAGAAATAGGGCCTACCGCACTGCATCGGGCACCGTGCCAGGCCAAACTGATCCTATGACAAAAACTTAGCTCTCTGAATATCTCCATTACCGCGCCGCACCCAGCGATGCGGTAGTACAGAAATGCGGCCAGAAATAAAAAAAATTGAAAAAGTTAAAAAAAAATAAACGCATGCTCAGTTTTACTCTGACCCCCCCCCCTCCCCCGTTCCCCTATCTCCCATATCTCTCATTCTCTCTCTCAAATCTCTCCTCTCTAACTCACCCCCAAATCCCCCATTCTTCTTCTTCAAATTTCTTCCACTCACATTCTCCCACATTCATCACTCATCAAGGTAAGTTCCTCTTCTAATCCCTTCTCTTTATTTTAGTATTTAGTTAGTTTTAATTTAGTTCAACCTAACCCTAGTTAGTAGTAGTTTTAATAATTTTGAGTTACTTTGCTTATTATGGCCAAAAATTGTGCTTAACTTGTAGGGTTTTCATTTTTATTATGATTGTGGAGGATGTTTTATGTGTATTGGTGCTTATTGCATTATTTTGTGATGGAGTTTGGCGGAGGTGCATATATGGCCGAAAATTGATAATCTTTGTGTCAAATTTGTGTACTTTGTGCTATTATGGAGATGTGGGGATGTTGTGGTTGTGGTGAGTGGTGTGTTTGATGTGATTGTGCGGTGGTTCTAACCCACTTTGTATTGAAATAAGATGGTGAAATATTTGCCCACAATATGTTTGATGAAATGTCTTAGTGACATAAAATTGTGTAGTGTTGCTAATTTAGAAGCAAAGTGCTTTGTGGGATGTATTGCTAGATGATAAGTGTGGGGTGGGAGGTTATGTTATTATGTTGTGAAAGTTTAACCTGTTAGCCCCGAGTGCTAATCGATTGACTACCCCATGCTAATGTGTTGCTAGGTGCTAATTGGGGTGTCCGATTCATGCTAAGTAGTTGTGTAGTATTATATTATAACTTCTTAATTTTGTTAGTGATAAATTGGCAGAATGTCCTAAATGGCACCTATACTTGTATCACTTTGTCATGACGGTCCTCATACTTCACTCTTTTTCATCCAGATACTTTAACTTGTTCAAAATCTATATTTTAAACCCCCCCTGATCGTGTGTGTATCTCACTTGCTTGACGTGGATGACACATCATATTCCCCGTCATTTTTTATATTCTATCTACTAAAAATATTTATTATATACTATTACTTAAAGAAAAAGAAAAAGAAATTCAATGCCTCCATATCATCTCTCTTCCCTCAAATTCATAGATTTCTTCTTCCTTGTCCATCTCATATCCCTTCTCCATTCTCATCTCCCTTCTCTGTCTTACTATTCCGTCGATAAATATTCATTTAGGTATTTTTTACTCAAATGATGAAATTGGTCAGACCAAGAAAGTGGCTATGCATGCATATGATCCAAATTTTGATAAACCAGAAGAGAATTAAACTCAATCTTGAACCTGGATCTTTGTTGAAGATTGACTTGAATAATGATTGAGTTTGTTTTTTCTTTTTGAGATGTAATTATATGAGAATCTACTAATGTTATGGTCATCTATACAGAAAGAAGGAAAAAGAGGAAGCATTTGTTATCTGGATTTGGGGGTGGGGGGGGGGAGATGTTCACAACAAGAAGGGGGAGAAAGAAGAAACTGGCGAGAGGAGAAGCGTACGGAGGGGGAACGAAAAGGGAGGGGGTTGTTGGGGGGGGGGGAAGTGGGGAAGAAGAAGAAGAATAAGCGTACAGGGAGGGAACAAAAAGGAAGGGGTGTTGTTGGGGGGAGGGGGTAGTATAGAATAAGAAGAAGAAGCGTAAGGGGGGATGGGGAATGAAAAGGGGGGAACAGAAAGAGAAATTTTTGGTTTTTTCTTTTTTTTTATACTTATTTATTTTTCATTCTTATTTTACTGATTTTTTCTTCTTATTTTAATTATTTCTGGTTCAAAATGTTCATATTCACGCTCATTATCTCCGTGAATTACACCCACTTTGTCCAGCTCAACCATTATTTTTCCACATATGCTTGGTCAACGGTCAGATGGGTTTAAAATATAGATTTTGAACAAGTTAAAGTGTCTGGATGAAAAAAAGTGAAGTAGGAGGACCGGCATAATAAAGTGACACAAGTATAGGTACCATTTAGGCCATTCTGTCGTGGTAAATTAGTATAACTTCTTAATTTTCTTTTCTTAGTTACTAGTTTAACTTCTTAATTTTGTATTTTACACTAGTGTAGTCCATAGTTCTATTGTTGTAATATTATGTTGGTGGGTGGGTGTCGATTACTTGTGGCGTGCTTTCAATGGGGTAGTTTGAGTCCTTGATATACATTGTACTTGTGAACATGCCAATAATATAAGTGTGGGGTGGTTACCCTGTTTGGTCTTGCTTGTTGTTTTAAGTATTGTGGCTAATTGTGTTCGTCTTGTGCAGGTACAATGTCTCGTCATCCTATCAAACGTGCTAACACAGGTTCCTCAGGTTGCCACTAGTATCCATAGAGAAGGTAGGTGGGAACCTCCTCCCGCCCCAGTGGAGGAGGAAGTGGAGCGCATTGATCCATATGCGGATGTAGCACCAGGCTGCAAGTATGGCATCCGGGCTGTGCCGGCTCTTGCTAGGATGTGGTATCGGACCTTTATTCCGGGGGTGAGCCCCGACCAAGAAGTTAGTATTGACAATGGTAATCTAGCCAGGAAGTACTCGGGGATTTACAACAACATCAGATACCTAGGTTTTGAAAGCTTGTTCCGTCCCAGTGAGTCGGTGAACGTGAACATGGTAAAGGATTTCTATGCCAACTAGCAGCCTGAGGCCAGTTTGGATGCGGTGTATTAGGTGAAAATGAGAGGCAAGATGATCTACTTTTTCTCACAGGTGATAAATCATATTATGGGGTTCACATAGATCTCTCATAAGTTGTTCCAGAGGTTACTGCGTCGGCTTCCCTATCCTGATATTAGGTGCCAACTGTGTGGCACTAATTCTTCTTCCACGTGGACGCGGGATGCTAATGAGTTCCACAAAGACATGAAGAAGAGAAATTTCCAGCGTCCCGCCAGGATCATTGTCTGGTTGATTAATGCAAAGATCATGCCTACTCAAAACTACACTGATGTCTCCAGGTTGAAGGTGTGTCTCATTTATGCCATCGTGACTTGGATAAAGTTTGATCTGGGCAAGATTATGCTTGAGTGCATGGCTCGAGTATGACTACTTGGGGCGGGCCCGCCGCCTGTATTTCTCGAGCATGATCACTCGGCTTATGCGGATGCACCATATGGAGGAGGAGTTCCATTATGATCGGATGATTTCGGTGATGCGGCCTCTTAAGGCCTTTGATGTCACAGTTGTGACAGACCCCCCTTCTGCGGCTAATCTTGTGGATTAGAGATTACTTCGTATCGAGGAGACACTGCAACTGCTATTTGCTGATATGCGCCTTCACGTTGCGTGGGGGGAGACTAACTTGGCAGAGCTACAGGAGGACCACCTCCTCTCCGCAGTCACTCAGCAGTGGTTTGGCTGGGCCGATGGAGCACAGATTCCACCGGATGAGAACGTAAACTTTGTTCCCTTCGATGATAAGGAGTACCTGCACACCTTTGAGGGTGTTTATGAGGAGTAGGCCAAGGGCCTCAGGGAGTCACTTTTTCACTCTTGTTTTACTGTTTTGTATTGGGGACAATGCAGAATCATAAGTGTGGGAGGGGTGCTCTTATTTGTTTGTATTTGTTTGTTTTCTATTTGCTAATTGGCTTTGTTTGATTTGTGTCTTGCTTTCTTAGATAATATGCTTTGTAAATTATAACTCTGAATTCTATCGGCCTGTAATAGTTAGTAATTAATTATTTAGTTTCGACTCTTCCCGACGATGGATTTCGTCGACTAGTTTCTTGAGGGATTTGAAGCCGAACGAGAAAATACAAAAAACAAAAAAAATTGAAAATCCAAAAATATATCTTTTATTTGTGTTTGATTTTATTTTACTTTCTTAGGTAGTGTAATAATTCTCCTTGATTTTTTTTTGTGCCACAGTTCTTTTCCAAGTGTTTTACTTGAACGGGGTGTAGTTAGTTTTTTTTAGGAATATAGAATCTTGAGTCATAGCGCTAATTTGAAGCAATTTTCCTTGACTGCATATGCCTTGAGAGTGGTGAGTGCCTTAGTTGTGACACCTAGACTCAGTTCTGGACTCACGAATAAGTACCTTAAATTGTGTGATTGTAACTTTACTTAACTGCTTTGACTAGAGAGTCGGGATAGATCCGATCCTAAGTGAGTTATGTGCCAATGTGAGAGTGCAGTTTGTGTTGATATTCTGTGCATGTCAGCTGATGTCTAAAACTTTCCCCGTGTATTTGCAAAGCAAAACAGTAGTCTTGCTCAGTCTAGGAAGTGATATAGGCATTTCTTTGTTGAGCCAGATATATGCTTTTACCCACCTAATTAATGTGTATTTTAGTTAGCCTCTTTGAGCATGTAATCCTATTTCTTGGCAACCATAATACAAGCCTGACCTCGTCGTTCGAATTGATTATATGTTTGTATATCTTAGCTCTCTTAAGCACTTGAAATTGTTATGATCTTGTTGGAAGCTAAGTAGAGGTATGATTAGTTTTTTGAGCGGAACGGAAAAAAATGGAGAAAGGTGCACTGTTTGAAAATCGTAAGAGCCACTTGTAGGGAATTGAAAAAAAAAGAGTTTGTATATGTATTAAAAAGAAGAAAAAAAATAATATTAATTTCTTGCTAGTGGTAGGTTCTCATTTTGCTTATTCTTAAAGAAATTAAGAGCTTGATGTTGTGAAGGTTGGGGTTTGGTTCAACATAAGTGTGGGGTTTAAAGTTGTAAAATTATATGTATTAAAGTACTCAGGGAGGTGTAGCCACTATTATCCAAATTGTATCCTACCCATCTCGCAGCCTACATTACAACCAAAATAAAGTTGTACTTGATTCTTGACTGAATAAGCTCAATTAGTAAAGTATTACACTACGGGAAAGTCTATGGTACATTCTCTGTGGCGCATGAATTTATTTTTGAGAGTGAGTGAATTCTTTCTATCTTGAGTTACTATTTGTTCTTGAATTTTAATGTGTGTGAAACTATTATCTATTGTTTGTGTGAGGGCACATGACTTCTGAAGGTAAGGTAAAGTCTTTGACCTTTGTGTTAGAGTAAGTGAGCAGGTTGTAAAAAATGTGTAGTACTTTTAAGTCGAGTCTTGAGGCTAGGACGTTATGAAATGGTGCTTAGCTATTTTAAATATTCTTGAAATGATATATTAGGGAAGTTGTTTGATGAAAATGCCGTCCTTATGTGAAGTGTAGCTTGATTGCTCAAGGATGAGCAATAGTCTAAGTGTGGGGTGTTGATGGTAGGCTAGAAACCCGTATTTTAGCCATATTATTATACTCTAATTACTATATTTTATGTGTGTTTGAGCTTAAATGATAGTGAATTATACTTTCTTTACATCTTATGCTCTAGTTTAAATTTGTGATTCAAATAGGTAATCGAAAGAGCCTCTTGACTTGTTAATCGAATTAGAAAATAGGGAAATATTTATGAGAAGTTACCCTTTAGACCATAATCATCATTTTATTCATTTCAATTGTTTATTATGCTTCAATTGGATTAATTACTAAAATTAACGTTTAATTGAAAGAGGAGAATTAACTTCAAGTGTAATCTAATTATTTGTTGAATTAGTGAAAATCAATAGTATTATAGAGTGAACTAACTGAAAAATTAGATCCCGGGTCAATTATCTTGCACCTGTCTAGTCAATTACCCTTATTTCTCTCATTGATATTTCTTCGTTGCTCATCTGCTATTTTTTGTGATCAATTGTTAATTGCATAATTTTTAGTAGTTAATCGTAGTAATAATCATCAAATCAAATGATAATTTTCCTAGATAGTAATCAACTTAAGATTATTCGAACACTGTTTAAATTCAATCCATGTGGAGACGATAATCATAACTATACTATCTTTGGCTAGCGAGCACTAATTTCGTGTTGTCTTTGCACTCGTCATATAGCAGTAGTAATTAAATCTGACAACTTATAGGAAAATATTCTTAGGTATGCAACCAAAAGAACAAGGGATCAAATTATTTTTATTTGATTTAGCCGATAAACCGCCCGATAATCGTTAATCTGATACCAATCCCCCCATTGTCTTATTGGATGGCTAGGGGATTACTACATTTATAATCCGATAAGCGATTAGCCGAACCGTTAAGCATAATAATCCGCCCGATAAGTACCCCTAAGCTAAACTATGTTATCCGATAATATTTTTCAATGAAGTGGCTACTCTCTCTCTCTCTCTCTCTCTCTCTCTCTCTCTCTTTGAACTCCCCAATCTTTCAATATTTATCCCAAATCTCTCACATTATACTCGTCGAAACAATCTTTAGGTTGTAATCCTCATTAATTTCTAGTATTTTTCAGTGTTTTTAGTGCTGAAATTATATAAATTTTAATTGGATGTGATGTTGGATTTTCTTGAAAACATTTTAAGGAACTTGAATATCTATTTTGGAGGTGATTTAAAGATGATTTGAGGCGAATTTCAAATGATAATCATATTGAAAATCCAAGGTTGAAGAAGACTCAATCCGTATACCCCCTATATATTTATGTATATTACCTTATATATAGTATTTTTCACCTCGTATATCCGTTTATCTTTCATAAATCATGTATATTTATGTATATCAACGAAATTCTTTGTGATATGCACAGATATATAACGAGAATATTGTCACGCCCCCAAAATGGGGTGGGACGTGATTGGCACTCAACCCTTACCACTCGTTGAGTGAACCCTGTACTATTTGTATCAAACTTTAAGTTCAATAGCAAAGAATCTAACGTGCTTAATATTAATTCTAATCAAGTTGCAGTTCTTAAGCTGACTGATAAAAATAATAAATAAAGAATAAATCCCAAAATATTTTAATACTGACCCACTAACAAGTCATGACCCTCTAAAATCTGGAAAACAGAAATTAAAATACATAGCCTATGGGGGCATCCCCCGAAAATAAAATAAATGTAAAAAATATATAAATAATAGTCTGAAAAGGGTCCCCTACCGTTGGGATGAATCAACGGAGTCTGTAAACTGAATCTAGAATTTTTTTCTCTAGCAATGTGCCTCGTTACCTGCGTCCTCAATATTTGCCACATGACGTAGCAGGCCCAAACGGGCTAAGTACCACCATAGGGTACCCAGTAAGTCTCATAGGCTACCTCCTAAAAAGGTGGAGCGAGACCTTCTGGGAAATATTATATAAAGCATATAAATTTTACAACCAAGTAATAAACTGGAAACTAAAAATATAAGCTGAACTGTAAGCTGAAACTGAAACTTAACATAGAAATTGAGTCCATAACTGATATCTGAAATAGAAACTAAGTTATATATATATATATATTAAGGCATAACTTTGCTAAAAATTGTTACGCATAATGGCCCTGCGTACGTGAGCATCTGGGAACACGTATGGGGGAGTGTCGGCCTATCTCCCCAACAAATAGTTGGCACCTGCGAGCATGGGGTAGGTAACCCTGACATCATAGCACTCACACTGGGGGAGGTTGGCCACTTCTCCCTACTGAATATGATTGCATTGATGCATGAACTAATGTTGAAACTGAATACTTAACTGAATGTGAATATCACAAATAAAGGCACATACAATTGGTAATACACATAAGCATGTATTCATGTCAGATATAATGTCGTACTGAATAAGAATAAGTGAACTGAGTATTGGATCACTAGAAGACATGACTTAGTTTTATCTAACATATGGAGCACAAGGGTTCTAACTGAATTCCTTACTAAAAAAGTAAACCTCAGCTCACCTCAATTTGCCTTTCGGTCCAATCGTAAGTTCAAGATGACCAGCAATTCAATTTCGAAAGCGCCACAATTACGTTACTGATAAATAAAATAATTAGTGAGCTAAGGAAAAAATCTTTCACGAGCAAGGGACAAAAGAACCTTTGCTGGTTCAAAATATATTACATTGCCTAACAAGGAAAATCATACCAATTAAATTCTTTACTTCTCTGCCCACCATATTTATATATGTTTTTTTCTCAACAAGGTTTAGTCCTTTAGCAAATTCCTCAAAAATATTCTAAGACCACCAGTACAAAAGATCATGACCAAATACCTTAATTTTTCTAACATCTTCTTTTCTAATGTATTATGGATGTCATCTATTTCTTTGAAGAAGAGTTAATTCATCTCAATCTTATCAGTTCATTATTTTAAAATTTCTTCAAATACACACTTAAACTCTTGTCTACAACTAGAATATTTATCTCCATATATACTTGATAATTAAAGAACAAAGGAGGAAGAACTAATAAAGAATAAAACCTAGTGCATTGTGTCAACAGAGAGATGTTACCTGTGTAACTTGTT
This sequence comes from Nicotiana tomentosiformis, assembly GCF_000390325.3. NCBI lineage: Eukaryota > Viridiplantae > Streptophyta > Magnoliopsida > Solanales > Solanaceae > Nicotiana > Nicotiana tomentosiformis. Next base: position 81,916,071 of record NC_090822.1, on the reverse strand, counting down.
AGAAGTTGTACGTTGTTCTCCTTAAGCTTCTGTTTCCAATCGTTAGAAAAGAGCTTCTTTATTTTCTCCTTTTTCAATTGCCTACACTTATTAGGGTTGCTAGTCCCGTGACCCATGGGCTTGGACGAAGGATTTTATTAACATATGTCATTCTCTTTAATTTGATCCTTTAGATAGTGGCCCACATAGATATTACTTAAATCCATATCTTAGTAAAAGTGGACATAAACTACTTTAGAAAGGCAACCAACATATGATTAAATTTGTTGTCAATGGAACTTAGAGAAACGTGACTTTCATTCTTCTTTTTAGTATAATGTAAGTCTAATCATATTCATTATATTTGCTACCTATGCTCTCCATGGACATTGGTCTAAAATTTACTATTCGGTGATATACCCCTAGACAAATACCACATACTACGATCACGATAATAAACATATCTCATTCATGTTATTAGGCTAGTAATCGGCGTATTTAGAGTCTAAATATTCTCGGGGCCTTACATTCTCCCCTCTAAGAAATATTCATCCTCGAATATTGTGTGGCGTCTGTTCTTAAGTCTAACAAAAAGATCTTAGACATTGCGCTACTCACACCATCCCTTATGACCCCCAAAATTTGACTGCCTTCTACATTTTTTAAAAATTTCGGCAGAGTTTTCTTTGTAACTGGAGCTATCCAAAATATTTCAACTTGTCCAACCAATCGAACAATATACAATCCAGCTACTCAATCCAATAATATACAACATCAAGGCACACCCATATACCCGCCAATCTAAATATTTTAAAGCTTAAAATGAATTATGTATCTGAAATCTCGAACAAATAAGGATATGTTTTCTTCATGGCTTCCTCGGGATCCCACGTAGCTTCCTCAGCTGAGTGGTTGCTCCATATTACTTTCATCGAAGCAATGTCTTTGGTTCGAAGTCTACAAATCTGCTCGTCTAGTATAGCTACAGGGACCTCCTCATATGTCAGAGTATCATCAACCTCTATCTCCTGACTATCAAGTACATGACTCGGGTCGTGAAAGTACTGTTTCAACATGGACACATGAAAAACTAGATGCGCAGAAGATAACTCTGGAGGTAAAGCTAGTCGACACACCACAAGCCCAATCTTTTTAAGAATTGGATAATGCCTATATATCTTAGGCTAAGCTTCCCTTTTATACCAAACTTCATGATACCCTTCATTGGAGACACCTTTAAAAAAACATAGTTACCCTCTTTGAACTCAAGATCGTGGCGTCTTATATCTGAGTATGACTTTTGTTGGCTTTGAGCTATTTTAAGTTGTTCTTGAATAAGTTTCACCTTTTTTAAGGCATCTTTTATTATGTTTGGCCCAATAAGCTTCGTTTCATCTATCTCAAACCACCCTATAGGCGAATGACACCGCCTTCCACATAGGGCCTCGAATGGGGCCATCTGAATACTTGCTTGATATACGAACTTAATCAAAGGTAAATGATCATCCCAGTTTCCTTTAAAATCAAGAACACATGTTCATAACATATCTTCCAAGGTTTGAATTGTCTTCTCAGCCTGCCCATCCATTTGAGGGTGAAAAGTTATACTTAGATTAACTCGAGTACCGAGACCTTCTTGAAAACTCTGCCAGAACTGAGCAGTAAACTGTGCACCCCTGTCAGAAATAATAGAAATAGGAGAACCGTGAAACCGAACAATCTTCTTTATGTATAATGCTGCATACTGGGGTGTCGTGTAAGTTGTTTTGATTGGCAAAAAGTGAGCTGACTTAGTGAGTCGGTCTACTATGACCCAAATAGAGTCATGTTTCTTAAAAGTTTGCGGCAAGCCAACTACAAAATCCATATTTATTCGTTCCCATTTCTATTCTGGTATTTTCATGACTTGAGATAAGCCACCTGGCCTCTGGTATTCAGCTACTGACAGTTAAGGCACCGTGATACATAATCTGCAATATCTCACTTCATATAATTCCACCAATAAATATCCCTCAAATCATGATACATTTTAATAGAACTTGGATGTATTGAATATCTGGAGCTATGAGCTTCTACCATAATTGCCCTTCGAAGATCATCTACATTAGGCACGCATAAGCGGCCATCAAGTCTCATCAAATCATGCTCATCAAGTGCAAAATTCTTAATCTTTCCACTGAGGACACCTTCCTTGAGCTTAAGCAAACTAGCGTCATCAAATTGTTTGGCTTTAATTTGCTCTACTAAAGTAGACTTAGCACCCATACTTGCTATCAACCTTTCATCATACTTCTCATCGAGACGAACCCCTTGGCTAGCTATTTGTTGGGCTTCCTTAACTATTGGACGTTCGACCATAGACAACCTGGTCAAACTCCCCATGGATATTCTCCTCAGAGCATCAGCAACCACATATTCGCTTTGTCGGGATGGTAAAGGATATTACAATCATAATATTTAAGCAACTTCAACCGCCTGCGTTGTCTCAGATTCAACTCTTTCTGCTTGAATATATATTGCAAACTTTTGTGATCTGTATAAATGTCACATTGCTCTCCATAAAGTTAGTGACGCCATATTTTTAGAACAAAAATAACTGTTGCTAGCTCAAGATCGTGGGTAGGATAATTTCTCTCATGATTCTTTAACTGCCTAAAAGCATAAGCAATTACCTTGTCATTCTGCATAAGAACACATTCTAACCCTACTCTGGAAGCATCATAATAGATCACAAATTTACCTGTAAGGGTATGTAGAGTCAGGATTGGGGTTGTAGTCAACCTGTTCTTGAGTTCTTGAAAACTTTTCTCACAAGCTTCAGACCATTGGAACTTCACATTTTTCTGAGTTAACTTTGTCAACGGGGTAGCTACTGAAGAGGACGGTAGTAACCTGCCAATCCTAGAAAACTAAAAATCTTTGTAGGGGTCGTCGGCCTAGGCCAACTCTTAACTGCTTCTATATTATGTGGGTCTACTCTAATACCTTCTTTCGAGACCACGTGTCCCAAAAATGTAACTGTATCGAGCCAAAATTCACATTTAGAAATTTTGGCATAAAGTTAACACTCCTTGAGTATTTGAAGAACTGTTCTCAAATGATTCTCATGCTCTTTCCGGCTACGGGAATATACCAAAATATCATCGATAAATACTATGACAAAGGTATCTAAGAAAGGCTTGAAGACTCTATTCATTAAGTCCATAAAGGTTGTTGGTGCATTGGTCAACCCAAAGGACATCACTCAAAATTCATAGTGATCGTACCGAGTCCTAAATATTATTTTCGGGATGTCTGCTTATGTGATTTTTAAGTGATGGTATCCCAATCTCAGATCTATTTTTGAGAAATACCTAGCACCCTGCAATTGATTAAATAAGTCATATATCCTGGGCAGTGGATATTTAATTTTGATAGTAACCTTATTCAGTTGGCGGTAATCTATACACATCCGTAGGGAACCATATTTTTTCTTTACGAACAACACTGGAGCACCCCAGGGTGAAATACTAGGTCGAATAAAACCCTTATCTAAGAGGTCTTGTAACTGCTTATTGAGTTCATTTAGCTCGGTTGGAGCCATTCTGTAAGGAGTCATCGAGATTGGTTGAGTTCTTGGCAATGTGTCTATGCCAAACTCAATCTCCCTATCTGGTGGTATCCCTAGAAGATCATCCCAGAGCACGTCTTAAAACTCTTTCACAATCGGTACTAATTCAAGCACTAGGGAGTCGACTTTCATATCCCGCACATGTGCTAGATACGCCAAACACCCACTACTCACTAGTTTTCTAGCCTTAAGGTAAGAAATAAACTTACCCACAAGCGTACCCACTTCACCTATAATTATAAATGGATCTTCCCTTATAAATGAGAATTTAACCGTCTTTGCATGGAAATAAACTGTAGCATGACAAGAAGATAACCAAGTCCATGCCAGCTATGATATCAAAGTGTATCACATCTAACAAGTTCAAATCGGCTAATGTTTCTCGGCCCTAAACTGTGATAATGCAATTTCTGAATATATACTCAACTTTAACAGATTCCCCAATAGGTGTGGAAACCTCAAACAGAACCCCTAATTTTTCTGGTGCTTTTCCAAACTCAACATAAAAATAAGGAGACACATAGGAGAAAGTTGAACCAGGATCAACTAGGCGACCACAAACAGAGAGAATACCTATAATAACTCTGTTAGACGCCTCAGCATTCTGCCTATCTAAAACTGCATAGAATCTGGCCGGTCTGTCTCCTCTTTGAGCTTTACCTCTATTGGCACCATGCCCAGTATGAGTATGAGGTGCCCGAACTAGAGGAGGTGCAACTATAGAGTTACCCGTGGATGCTGCCTAAGTGGTTGGAGCTTTCCCCGGAGCTTGTCCAAGTTGTGGAAAGTCTCTCTTAATATAAACCGGATTGTGGCAGTGGAAACAACTTTTCTAACCCAAAAGGCATTTCCCTGGATGTCTTTTGTTGCACGAAGGACATATAGGATAGGAGAACTGAGGTTGGCCCTAACTAGTTGAACTTTGCCTCTGAGGGGCCTGACCCTTACTCTGCTGGCCATGTCTGAGTGGAGATGGATAAGGAGATGAGTGAGTTGTTGATTGAGTGTGAGCTGAATGATTCGTGTTCTTACCCCCAACTGAAAATCCACTATAACTACCTATTGTTCTAGCCTTCTTGCTATTATCTCTAGCTTCCCTAGCGATTTAATCAAAAGCCTTCTTACGCGTAGCGATATTGACAACCTGAAGATAGTCTTGTAATCCTAATGTAAAGTTATATCTTTTTCCATATGTGGATTCAAGCCTTCAATGAACCTTCTCACTTTTTCTCTCTCTGTTGGTATCAAATTAGGTGCATACTCTGCCAAATTTGTAAATTCCATCTCATATTAAGTCACTGACATAGTACCCTATTTAAGATGTTTGAACTGATTTAGGAGCTCATCCATCCGATTGCTAGGCAAAAACTTGGCCCTGAAAGCTTCTTTGAACTGTGGCCAAGTAAGTGACGGTAATGTAGAATCTCTTGCCTTCTTGTAACCTCTCCACCATTGTCTTGTTGTACCCTTCAATCGAAACCCAATCAACTATGTGTCTTATGTTTCAAGACAACCCAAAGAAACAACCATTTCCTCTATCTCTTCCAAAATTAACATTGGTCCATTTGGTTTATATGTACCATTATAAGTATGAGGTTCTAATATCATAAAGGCATGTGGATCAATTCTTCCTACCGGTAACTGCACTAGCTGCACAATATTTGCACGGACAATTGGTGGTGATACTTCGAGTGGAGCTTGAAAATCATCTCCTATAACCTCTTCATCTGAATCATGAGAGTCCTGAGGAGGAGCATGAACATGTGCAGCCCTACCACTAGCCGGAGGGGCTAGGGACTCCAGAAAGTCTGAATTTCAATCAATTCGATCATCCTACTGATGTGGTTGATTCGCCCTGAGTGGGTTGGGGGTGTGATCTCAACCTGATTATTAACAACCTGCTGAGGTGGAGCATGTGCCTATTTAGTGGCCCTACCACGAGCTTCATTACCGCTGGCATTTCCACCTCTACCCCTAACATTTTGACCTCTACCTCTGCCATGTCCTCTAACTGCAGCTGGTGCTATTGGTGTGGCTTGCACCTCTGGTGCTGCTTCTTGATGATTAGTAGCTGATATCCCAACATTGTTAGCAGCAGAGGATGAAGTAGATCTTATTCTAACCATCTTGTTCACTGAAATGAGAGATAAATGAGTGTCAGAATTCTGAAACATTGAGCTCTAAGGCACGATATGAGAATAACTTCAAGTACAATAGCAAGGGTGTGACGTGATTGGCACTCAGTCCTTACCACTCGTTAAGCGAACCCTATACTATTTGTATCAAAATTCAAGTACAATAGCAAAGAATATAACGTGTTTAAATATTAATTCTAATCAAGTTGCAGTTCTTAAGTTGACTAGTAAAAATAATAAATAAAGGATAAATCTAAAAATATTTTAATACTAACCCACTTACAAGTCATGAGCCTCTAAAATCTAGAAAACAAAATTAAAATACATAGCCTACGGGGGCATCCCCCGAAAAAAAAACATAAAGAAAAATATAAATAATAGTCTGAAAAGGGTCTGCTACCGCTGGGATGAATCAACGAAGTCTTTAAACTGAGTCTAGAATATCCCCTCTAGCCATGTGCCTCATTACCTGTGTCCTCAATACCTGTCACACGACGTAGCGGGCCCAAACGGGCTAAGTACCACCAAAAGATACCTAGTAAGTCTCATAGGCTACCTCCTAAAATGTCGGAGCGAGACCTTCGAGGAAAAATAAGAAGAAAACGGATATACAAAAAAATTATATAAATCATATAAATTTTTACGACCAAGTAATAAGCTGGAAACTGAAACTATAAGCTAAACTGTAAGCTGAAACAGAGACTTAACGTAGAAATTGAGTCCATAACTGATATCCAAAGTAGAAACTGAGTTATATATATTTTAAGACATAACTTTGCTAAAATTGTTACACATAATGGCCCTACATACGTGAGCATCTGGGAACACGTACGGAGGAGTGTCGGACCATCTCCCCAACAAACAGTTGGCACCTGCGAGCGTGGGGTAGGTAACCTGGACATCATGACACTCACGCTAGGGGAGGTTGGCCACTTCTCCCTACTGAAAGTGATGACATTGATACATGAATTAATGTGAAAACTGAACACTTAACTGAATGTGAATATCATAAATAAAGTCACATAACAATTAGTAATACATATAAGCATGTATTCATGTCACATATAATGTCGTACTGAGTAAGAATAAGTGAACTGAGTATTGGATCACCAGAAGACATGACTTAGCTTTATCTAACATATGGAGCACAAGGGTTCTAACTGAATTCCTTACTAAGAAAGTAAACCTCAACTCACCTCAATTTGCCTTTCGGTCCAATCGTAAGTTCAAGATGACCATCAAGTCAATTTCGAAATTGTCACAATCACGATACTGATAAATAGAATAATTAGTGAGCTAAGAAAAAAATCTTTCACAGGCAAGGGACAAAAGAACCTTTGCTGGTTCAAAACATCTTACATTGCCTAATAAGGAAAATCATACCAATTAAAATTCTTTACTTCTCTGCCCACCATATTTATATATGTTTTTTTTTTTCAACAAGGTTTAGTCCTTTAGGAAATTTTCAAAAATATCCTAAGACCACCAGTACAAGACATCATGACCAGATACCTTAGCTTTTCTAACAATTATTTTTCCAATGTACTGTGGATGTCATCTATTTCTGAAAGGAAATGAAGAGCAGAATGCAGAAATTTTCTCTCTCTAATTGTATTGAATCTGTCTGGATACATTTATAATAGTATTTGCAGTAAAAGAAAAACTAGTAAATGTAAAAACGACTGTACACTTGTACTCTTCTTATTGCCTACTCTATAACTGAAAAAACAAATATTATTCCTTTACTATGTATGTGCATGTGACCTACACGTGAAGGAAGCTTCCTAAATATTTTATCTTTCCAGCTCATCTACTCAAAACAATGGTAGGGATTAAAATTTGTATATGGTTGTGATTCTGCCATGTGTAGAGTCAAGAGCCAACTTAATAAGAGAGATTAGAACATAGGATTGTCTGAAAACCCTATCTCTTATGTTCCAAACGTTTCTTTTCTTTTTCATATCTGCATCTACCTTTCTTCTTCTTAGAAATTTCATCAGAGGAATGAACAATGTTCCTCACTTCTTCAACATCCCCCCTCAAGTTGGAGGGGAGAGAAAGAACCCCCAGTTTGTTCTAAATACTTTTATGAGAAACCCCATATAAGGGCTTTGTAAAGAGATTAACGAATTGGTATTCTAAAGGAATGAAAGATAGACTAATAAGACCATAAAGAAATTATTGTCACACGAAATGGCAGTCCAGCTCTACGTGCTTCATTCGTTCAAGGAAAATCGGGTTTTGAGCAATGTGGATGGCTTGGCTGTCAGAGTGAACAGGAACAGGTAAGGACGGTGGGCTTAAAGATCTGTGAGAAGACACACCATCTAAGTTATATTAGCAGTAACACATCGCATTGGCCGGTATTCTGACTTAGCTGAGGATAAAGAAATGAAAATCTGTAATGGGTGCACCACCAAGAATAATTTAAAATCCACTGACAGATCATCGAGAATCACGGCAAGATGCCCAATCGGCATCACAAAAAGCAAGCAAATCAAATGAGGGATTTGAAGATAAAAGGACCCTCTGGTGCCGGATCAGAGCGCAAATACCTCAGTACGCACAGAGCTTCTAAAAAATGAGAAACGCAAGGGCTTTGCAAATATTGGCTGAGACAGAGGACAGCAAAACAGAGAACTGGGCGAGTATTGGTGAGATAATTAAGCTTGCCGATCAAGTGATGATAAACAGTGGCATCTACTAGTAGAGGTCCACCATCCGCTTGCAATTTGGAGTATGGATCAAGTGGGGAAGAAACACTAGCACCTGGACAATCAAATTAATCCAAGAAATCTAAGGTAAATTGTCTTTGTGTAATGATAAAACCATGTGGTTCCCGCAGAATCTCCATTCCCAAAAAATAAATAATATCCCCTAGATTTTTTACTTTGAATTTTGATTAAGAAAATTCATAATCTGATGTATTTTTGTTGTATCACTGCCTGTAAGTAGGATATTATCAACGTAAACTGCTAGGATAGAAATGAGACCATATGTTAGCTTGTAAAAAAAAGAGTAATCATTGAGGGAACTTGAGTAGCCTTTGTAGTTGAGAGCCCCAGCAAACCTAGAATATCATTTCCTAGATGCTTACTTTAAACCATACAAAGATATTCTTAAAAGACAAACTTGATTAGTTTTGGGAGGTGTGATGCCTTTAGGAAACTTCATATACACTTCTTCTTGCAAATCCCCATGTAGAAACGTATTGTTAACGTCAAGTTGGGAAACATTTCATCCTTTCTTGACTGTCACAGCTAAAAGTCACCTGATGGTGGTCATCTTGACCACAAGTGAAAAGGTCTCAGAGTATTGTGCTTCACCTTGTAAACTCATTTACAAGGCAAGGCCTTCTTTTCCAGTGGTAACTCTACCACATCCCATGTATGGTTCAGCTCAAGAGTTGTAATTTCTGCTTATATAGCTTATTTCTAGCTTGGATGACGAGCAGCTTCAGAATAATTAGTAGGTTCTGAAATAGAGGACATAGTTTGAAGAACATGCTGGTTCGGTAGTGAGAGTGACCCAAAGGAGAACACATTAGGTTTGAGGGGTTGAGAAAAGCAAGATTAGGTAAGATCAGAGAGAACTATACTCCCACAAATGTAATCATTTAGGTAGGCTAGTTTCCGAGAGATTCTATCAGACTTTCTGATATGAGGGGGTGGAATGGGAATAGGTGTGCCGGCATGGATGTGAGTGGAATTGGTGTCCTGTGAAAATGAGGGGAGTGCATAACTGAATTTCTCATGAGATGTGCATTAGTGTTGTGAGTGTTGTCCAGAATGGGGGACTTAAAATAAATAGGACTAGGACTAGAGGACTGATTAGGTGTGTGAGTATGTTTGGGAGAAGATGGGTGAATATATGAAGGAGAAGGGGAAATAGGTACTTGGACAAAAGGAGGATTAGGTACTTGGATATCAGGTGTAGGCATTTCTATATCAATTGTATCTAGTAGACTTGAAAGGACCCCAAGTATCAATATGAATTAGATCAAAATTCTCTCCTGACTTAATTTGACTGGTTGGAAAGGGAAGTCTAGTTTGCCTAGCTTGGTGAAACATGATCAAAATTCGATGGAAAATGAATGAAACTGAAAGTTTTTGTTACTGAAAAGGGCAAATGCCCTAGCCTGATATGTCATTGTCTTACATTGGAAACATAATTAACAAAAACTGGAATTTGAAAAGAAACATCACTAGAAACAAGTTTGAAATTGCTTCCTTGTTGAATTGAAAATATATTTTGTTTTGACAAAGTTCTAGACTCTAAACTAGTATGATGGAATAGGTACAATCCATCTCTTATCACCAAAAGCTTGTCCCCTCCTCATTAAAGGGACCTGCAACACACACCCACTAGAGGTTATATTGAGAGAGCAACTAAATTGTACGCATAATTTATGAACAGATAGTAGGTTATATTTGAAAGAAGGGACATGAAGTACCCTCTTTAAAATCATATCAGGCTGAAGATATACACTACCTACATGTGTGACATACAACTGGAATGAGTAGGGAAGATTGATATGCAAGGGAACTGGGAGTGGGGTTAACTCTAGGAAAGAACTTGAATCAAAATACATATGTTCAGTGGCTCCTGAATTAATAATCCAAGTGTTAGTGTTAAAAACAACAAGACAAGTCCCAGTGTATTTAAGAACTGTACCAGCTACAAGATTTGCATTAATTTCATTTCCTGCATTTCCTGTGTTTCCAATCTGGACCTGTTTGATGATATTCATTAATTCTGAGACTTGTTCTTTGGTGAAATATTGATTGCCATTGTTCATATCTCCATCATTAGGAGAGTGAGTGGTAGCTTCAACTTCATGTCCTATAACACCTGCATTGGCCTTTACTTGTCCCCTGATAGTTGTTTGATCTAGTGAATTGAAAATCATCTTGAAAACCTATCAATCTGTAGCAATCTGCTCTGACATGTCCAGTCTTCATACAATGTGTGCAACTGACATTTGGATTGAATTTGGTATTCTTTCCTTTGAACTTATTTTGTGTGTTTCCAAACTTTTGTGGTGCATTCCATGTGTTTTGCCCCTGATTGTTAAATTTCTGCATGTTTTTCCCTTGAGTTCCCACCATAAATGATATACCATCAATAGAGAACTCAGGACTCGTGTATGTCTCTTTCTGGCTCTCATCTTGCAACAGAAGAGAGTAAGCAACATCTATACTAGGCAGAGGATTCATCATGAGTATGTTTCCTCTTGCATGTGCATAGGCATCATTCAAACCCATGAGAAATTGAGTGATTCTTTGATCTTGAAGGAACTTAGCTAGTTTCTTATTTCCTTCACACACACAGGTGCAAGTACAACCTAAGTGTGAATTCAGGGAGTCTAGTTCATCCCATAATTTCTTAAGTGAAGTGAAATATGCAGCAATATTGTTATTTCCTTGGACTGACCTTGCTATTTCTTTTTGTAGATGATAGAACTTGGCCCCATTTGACTGGCCAAATCTATACTCAAGGCTGGTCCAAAGCTCCTTTGTAGTTTTTGAGTAGATAACATTGTCCCCTATGTCTTTGGATAATGAATTGAGCAGCCAAGAGGTCACCATATCGTTTCATCTGCTCCATTGTGAATATTCTTTAGAGTCTAGACTTGGTGCAACAAGATTTCCATTGATGAAGCCAATCTTGTTCTTGGCTGAAATAGCTATGAGGATTGACCTTCTCCGTCATGAAAAGCCTCTCCCATCAAATGGTGAGTTCACCAGTGTTTAACCCAGGAGTATCTGAAGAGTGCAAGAAGTAGGGGTGATTGGAGTCATGACTGACTATAGTAGTGGTTGATTCGGATACTGAAATAGTGGGGGAAGCTTCTATTCCTACCATGATTCAGTGTGATTGAAGAAAAGATTGAGAGATGATTTAATTATTGAGCTACTGCTCTGATACCATGAAAGGAAATGAAGAGCAGAATGTAGAAATGTTCTCTCTCTAATTGTATTGAATCTGTCTGAATACATTCATACAAGTATTTGCAGTAAAAGAAAAACTAGAAAATGTAAAAGAGATTGTACACTTGTACTTTTCTTATTGTCTACTCTATAACTAAAAAAACAAATAATATTCCTTTACTATGTATATGCATGTGACCTACACGTGAAGGAAGCTTCCTAAATATTTTATCTTTTCAGCTCATCTACTCAAAATAACGGTAGGGATTAAAATCTGTATGTAGTTGTGATTCCTCCATGTGTAGAGTCAAGATCCAACTTAATAAGAGAGATTAGAACATAGGATTGTCCAAAAACCCTATCTCTTATGTTTCAAATATTTCTTTTCTTTTTCATCTCTGCGTCTGCCTTTCTTCTTCTTAGCAATTTCATCAGAGGGATGAACAATGTTTTTCTCTTCTTCAACAATTTCTTTGTAGAAGATTTAATTCATCTCAATCTTATCAGTTCATTATTTCAAAATTTCCCCAAATATACACTTAAACCTTAACTCTTATCTACAACTAGAATATTTATCTCCATATATACTTGGTAATTAAAGAACAAAGGAGGAAGAACTAATAAAGAATAAAATATATTGTACTATGTCAACGGGGAGATGTTACATGTGTAACTCGACAGAGATTGTACGCCGTTCTCCTTAAGCTTATGTTTCCAATCCTTATAAAAGGGTTTCTTTCTTTTCTCCTTTTTCCAATTGCCTACACTTATTGGGGTTGTTGGTCACGTGACCTATGAGCTTGGACCAAGGAGTTTATTAACATATGACATGCTCTTTAATTTGATCCTTTAGCTAGTGGCCCACGTAGATATTACTTAAATCCACATGCATCTTAGTAAAAGTGGCCAAAAACTTCTTTAGAAAGTCAACCAACGGATGATTAAATTTGCTGCCAATGAAACTTAGAGAAACGTGACTTTCATTCTTCTTTTTAATATAATTAGTATTAGTAGCCACGCGATGCGCGGACACAAATCTTGTCAAATGGTTATGCAGATTGTTTGAATCATATGCGAATAACCTTAAAATATAAACCTCTCAGATAAAAATTATATAACATTAATAGATATTAACTATAACGTAGGATATGAAATTATTTTTCAAATCTCGTAATGGACAACCTATTTTTTATATATATATTTGTTGTAATCTAACCCTTTGATTTTAGTACTTGCATTTCGTTTCATTGTCAATATTAAAGAATACTAAACATGTCATGTTGTGATCTATCTTGTTTGAGCATAATAGATCATATTATTTTAACCAAATTCTTACTATCACTTTGTTTTTATCTGAAAGTCAAATATGTCTTACTTATCACATCATTTATCTGAACAATAAATATTTATTTTGTTTTAAAAATATTGCTTGAAAATTTAAAATTATTTAAATTTTAATATTATTTTTAAGTATTGTGTATTTACTTTATATAATTTTCTAAACTTATGATTTATAAATATCCTCGCATTATCTCTAATTTATTTTTATTATTCAATATTTTTAGTTTTTAATTTTATCTATTGGACTTGAGTTACGTGGACTTATCCATATTATGACTTTTCTTATCACAGTATAAAAAATTTCTCATCTCAATTTAAATAAGTTTTACCCCTTTTCTCTATGATAAAGAAAATCTGAAGTTTTATGTTTTCTCTATCTATTCTTTATTTTTGATATTATATTATTCAATACCTAATATTATTATATTGTCATGTGAATTTTTATTAGCTTGTTTGAATTTAATATCTATTTCTACCACATTCATTCAAATATAATATAGATAAATAATAAATAAATTTCTAATCAAATTCAAATAATTTTTATCATTCTATTTTCTAAATTGGACCACATTTTCAAAATATTATGTTATGCTTTCAAACTTAAACTAACTGCACTCAATTCAAATATTAATCGTACAAAAATATTATATTAATCGTTTGAACACATTATATCTAAATATTGTAGTAATATTTAGGTATAAAATATTTTTTCCCCAATTTATCAATATTAATATGACTTTATTATTTTTGTTATTAAAATATTTTTTACTAATTATTTAATTTTTTTTCTTACCTTATAAATAATTTGTATATTTTATGTAAGATCTTATTTTACTGTTTGAATTTATTTAACTTTTAAACTCAATAAATCTTTAATATCTTAAATAAATTTTAGTTTTATTTTATATTTTAACTTACTCCAAAGTATAAATAATCATAGGTTATCTCAATTTATGTATTTCTATATTTTTTTATTTTTTTCTATTATAGATTTTCAATTAATATTTTACCTCCATATTTCTAGATAATATAGAAGAAAATCTATGAGTGGATCAATATATAGATATAGATACAATATACATATAAATATAGATATATAGATTAGATTTGTCTAAGATCTTTTTAGATTATATATAAGATTCATTATAATTAAACTACTTCCATTAATTATGTTTTTATTTATAATTCCTAATTATTAATATTATCCTAAAATTACCAAGTGGCTTCATTTTAGCTTGCCACTTGGCTTAATCACAATGCATACTACCCTCCTTTTAATATAACTAGTATTAGTACCCGCGCGATGCGCGGATACATATCATATTAAAATTACTTGAGTTATTTGAATTATGTGCAAATAACCTTAAAATATAAATATTCTAGATAAAAAGTTAGTATATATAATCATTAGATATTAATTAAGAAGCAAGATATGATATTATTTCTCAATTATCGTAGTGGACAACATATTGTTTTTCTATATTTATAACATTTTAACCTCTTGATTTTAGTACTTATATTTCGTTTCGCTGTCAATATTAAATGATACTAAATATACCGTGTTGTGATATGTCTTGCTTGAGCACATTAGATCATTATATTTTAATAAAATTACTACCCTATTTTTCATTTCAAAGTCAAACAAGTCTTATTCATCACATTTTTACACAAATTCTTCTTTTTCTTCTGTTCTTTACTTATATTTATTGTATTATTTATTATTTAATATTGATATACCATCATATAATCTTTTATTAGCTTACTAATTGACTTAATGTCTTTCTTATTACCCTTTTAATAGTCATCAATAAATATAAAAAAAATTATTCTTAATATTTAATATACTTTTATACTTTTATCCTCTTACTCGGAACGTTTTTATCATTTAAATATATTAGTAATATTTTTAAGTATTATTTAATTATTTATTTTATTTATTTTTATATTAAATTAATGTATAAGTAATCTCACATTATCTTTATTTTCTTCATTATACATTCTCTTTCCTACAATAAAATTTTAATTAGTTTTTTACATTAATATTTTGCCTATAACCAAAATAATATCACATTTTATTTTAAATTGTAACTTTGAATCAATCTAAATATTAAAACATAAGTTCTTCGATTATTATGTTCCAAATCTATTGAGTTTTCTATAATTAATTTTTGTATTACATGTAATTAAATTTTCTTTCTATTTTAATTTTAAGATACAAATTTAATTTTTAATTTTTGTTAGTAAAATTACCTACTTTAGACATTTATTTTCTATTTTTAAAACTTAACTTGTTATCAACTTTTTAAATTTTTTTAAGAGGACTTTAATTTCGTGGTCTTATCGATAGTTTGAGCGTTCTCATCATAATTTTAAGAACTTTCTAATTTCAAATAGTCCTTCCCTTTCATTTCTAATAGTAAATTATTAATTATTTTCCTCAATTTGGTTATTATGTTATCTAATATATAGTATTATCATGTTTTATGTGGCTTTACACTAAGTTATCACTTTATTTAATATTATTATCCACTAATATATTTTAATATAATATAGATAGATATATAAATTTTTTAATCCCGAAATAAGCATTTATTTTATTATAAAATATTGCTTAAAATTTTTAAATAATTTAAACTTATTAATACTAATTTAAGTATTGTTTATTTACTTTATTTTATTTTCTAAACTAATTATTTATAAATATCCTCACATTATCTTTAATTTATTTTTATTAATCTTTATTTTTTATTTTTTAATTTATCTATCAGACTTGTCATATGGCTTTTTATTGTCTTGTTTGAATTTAATATCTATTTCTATAACATTAATTCTAATATTATATAGATAAAAATTAAAAATTATTTCAATAGTAACTTTGACTCTATTTCTCATATTCCAAAATATGATTTTTCTTACCATATTCAAATTTGTTTTAATCTCAAATTCAAATAAATCTTATCCTTCTATTTTTTAAATTGGACCGCATCTTAAAAATAATTATGTTATGCTTTGAAACTTAAACTAACTGCACTCAATTGGGATATTAAATCATAGAAATATATTTTCTTAATTTTTTGAATGCATTATATCTAATTGTTGTAGCAATATTTCCGCTATCATTGTTTTCTCTATATAACATTTTAAAAATATAAAAATTATGAAATAAGGAAAACCGGTGATGTTGATAGTGAATAACTATTAAATAAGAACTCTTACTTTTGGAAAGCTTTAAAAATCTATTTAATATAAAATTATGAGTCAATCTTAATTGACTTTCCACTATAATTTAAATTTAATCAAATCCAATATGTCTTAATCCTTATTAGATTTGTCTAACTCTATTTGGGTTATACTTTAAAAGTTTCAAGTGACATTTTCTCAATATGCCACTGGCTTCTTCACTACCCTCTTTTTAATATATTATAGATAATAAACCTTCATGGTTTTAAAAGAACGTTAATTTTATTATATTTAAAAAATATCTATTTATATTCTTAAGAAAAGCTATTTATCTTTTAATTGAAAATATAATTCTTTTCTATTTCAATCCAAATTAATTAAAATTATCTTTTAGTTTAAATTTATTTTTATTACATAGTTTATTTTTAAATTGTCAGGTGGCTTTTTCGTAAACTTGCCACTTCACTTATTTACATTGCAAATGATATATATATATATATATATATATATATATACACTATTTTTTACACTCTTTTCTCTAATTAATTATTGCTTACTTTATTTTCTCAAACCATTAATATTGATTTCCTTATACTCGTTTCTCTAATTAATGCTTACTTGATTTTCTCACTTTAAAGGAAACCATGACTGTTGCTTATCATATAAAACTACTCCAAATATAGTAATATAAGTCACGGACAACTCTAATTTGCATTTCCCAACAGATTTGTTTTCCTTCCAATTATTGATTTGATACAAAAGAATATCAATTAATAAATTATTTCAATGTTATACAAATAGAATCCAACAAATAGATTCCATAACAACGCCAAGTGGCTTGTTCTCGTTACGCCATCTGGCTTAACCACAAGCTTCACTACCCTTCTTTTAATATAATAAGTATTAGTACCGGCGCGATGCGCGGACACAAATCATGTCAAATGGTGATGTAGGTTGTTTGAATCACGTGCGAATAACCTTAAAATATAAACCTCTCAGATAAAAATTATATAATATTAGATATTAACTATAAAGAATCATATGAAATTATTGTTCATCTCATAGTAGACAACCTATTTTTTATATATATTTATAGTAACCTAACCCCTTGATTTTAGTGCTTGCATTTTGTTTTACTGTCAATATTATAGAATACTAAACATGTTATGTTGTGATCTGTCTTGTTTGAGCACATTAGATCATATTATTTTAATAAAATTCTTACTATCACTTTGTTTTTATCTGAAAGTCAAATATGTCTTACTCACCACATCATTTTTACACAAATTCTTTTTTTCTTTTGTTCTTTTCTTATAGTTATTGTATTATTTATTATTTAATATTACTATACTATTATATAATTTGTATTAGCTCAATAATTAAATTACTATAATGACCCAATCGGTCATTTTAATTTTTTACAACCCCGTTCCCTAAAATAAAATTTCTCGTATGTGCTTTTAATAATTTATGACTTGTGGGGATGGTTGGTTTGGGATTTGGAAGTGTTTGGGTTGAAATCGGAACACTTGGTTCCTTAAGTTGGCTTTAAAAGGCCAAGTTTGACTTCGATCAACATTTAGAGAAAACGACCCCAGAATAGAATTTTGACGATTGTAACAGCTCTGTATGGTGATTTTGGACTTAGGAGCGTGTAATGACCCGACTTGTCATTTTAAGAATTAACGCCTCGTTCAATGACTTAAGGTCTCGAGCAACTTCATAATGTGTATTATGACCCGCGTATATGGTCGAGTTTGATTTACGGATGATTCGGAGTGATTTGGGACACTTTGTCCCTAAGACAGAAGCTTAAGTCTTAGGATTTTAACTGAAGACGACTCCATAATGGAGTTTCGACGGTTCCGTTAGCTCCGTTGGGTGATTTTAGACTGAGGAGCGTATCCGGACTGTGAATCTGAGGTCTGTAGCCAATTTAGGCTTGAAATGGCGAAAGTCAAATTTTTGGAGAATTGGACCGGAAGTGGACTTTTTTATATCGGGGTCGGAATACGATTCCGAGAGTTGGAACAGCTCCGTTATGTTATTTGGGACTTGCCTGCAAAATTTGACGTCATTCTAGGTTGGTTTGATAGGTTTCGGCACGAGTTTTAGAAGTTGGAAGTTTTTAAAGTTCATAAGTTCGATTTGTGGTGTGATTTGTATTTTTGGCGTATTTTGATGTGATTAGAAACCTCGAGCGAAGTCTGTGATATGTTATGGGACTGGTTGGTATGACTGGATGGGGTCCCGAGGGGCTCGGGTGTGTTTTGGGGTGGTTTCGGACCAAATTGGAGTTGTTTGGACTGATGTGGCTGTAGTCTGGTTTCCTTCTTCGCGAACGTGAAGGAAGTCCCGCATTCAAGAGGAGGAATTTGAGGGGCTAATGATTCGTCCTTCGCGAACGCGAAGCTGTGAATGCGAACGCAAAGAAGAAGCAGGGCAAGCCTTCGTGAACGCGGCCCAGGCAACGCGAACGCGAAGAAGAAAGGAAGATAGGGGTCTGGGGTCGTTTGGCCTTCGCGAACGCGAAGTGTGGAACGCGAACGCGAAGGTAGTTGGTCAGCTGGTCAACGCGAACGCGACGAGAGGTTCGCGAACGCGAAGAGGAAATGATGGGGAAGAAATAATTGGCCTTCGCGAACGCGATGAAGGATTTGTGGCAGTTAGATTTTGGCCTTCGCGAACGCGAGCCAATGGTTGTGAATACGAAGAAAGCCTATCTGGGCAGAATTAAAAGTCCCAAAAATGGGGGTTTGAGTTCATAACTCAAAAAATCAAAGTTGGAGCTCAGTAGAAGGTGATGTTTGGAGAGATTCTTGCGTGGGTGTTTGGGGTAAGTGATTCTTATCCAGTTTTGATTAATTTCCATGATTATGTCTTTTAATCCATCGTTTAATTCGGAGTTAATGGAGGAAAAATCAAGATGTTTATAAAATCTTCCAAAAACGAAAATTTAAGAATTGGAAGTCGAGTTGTTATTGGAATTCGATAAAATTGGTATGGTTGAACTCGTATCGAAATGGGTATTCGAATTTCATGAAAATTATGTCGGGTTTCGAGAGGCGAGTCCTGCGTTGACTTTTATTGACTTTTTGGAATAAATTTTTAAGTCGACATATTATTATCCGGAATTGTATCCGATGAATTTTAATGAAGTTATACAATTAATTTGGATAGATTTGAGCTATCAAGAGGTCAATTCAAGCAAGAAGGCAATTTTGGAACATCGGCATAACTTCAAAGAGGTAAGTGTCATGCTTAACCTCGAGTGGGGGAAATTTTCCTTAGGCATTGAGTCTTATGTGCAACTTGGGTAATTAAAAATTATGTACGTGAGGTGAGGAGTACGTACTTGGTTTATATGTGCAAATTTTATTGAGTTAAAAGTCTTGAGCATATTGTGTAGTAAATTGGATCATTGTTGGCATGTATTTAATCATCTACTTGTCGTGCCTAAACCCTTGTTGTTGACTCTATTGTTATATGACAATGTGATGTGATTGTTATTTGATTATTTATGAAATTTTGTGAATTTGCTAGTTTGATAATTATTGGAATTTAATTTCATTTTGGATTTTTTCTTCTGCAAATAATTAATTAAATGAGCTTAAAAAGAGGTGTTTATATAATTATTGAAAATTTAATCTTTTATGAAGAGTTTGCTTTATGTTGAGTAATTTCTATCTCTATTGATTATTTATGGGTATTGTACACATTGTGTGGAGCATTTGGCTATTTGCTGTGAAATTAATTGACTTGGTTGTAGCTTTGAAATTTGGTTGTGGCCATTGGGCAAATTATGATATGAATTGATTTTTGTTATGTTGTTGTGATAATTTCCCATGTAAAATATTGTGTTGTGTGAGTTGTTATTTTGGGGAGATTATGGTGGCATTTTACCGTTGATATTATGTAGTTATAAGGGTGGCATTTCACTGTTGTGTTTGTTGGCTATTGATATTGTCTGGGCGGAGCGATAAGGGTGACTAAAGGAGCGGTAAGGGTGGCAATAGGAGCGATAAGGGTGGCTACTGATATTGTCTGGGCGGAGCGATAAGGGTGGCTATAGGAGCGATAAGGGTGAATAGGAGCGATAAGGGTGGCTATTGTCAGGTACGATATGTGATGATGTGGGGTTGTGGTGTTGACAATTTTCATGTGATGTTGTGATTTTTCTTGTGTTTATTTTTTTTATACCTTGTGTAACTTGTCTTGTTGTTAGTAAATTGATAATAATCTGATTTATGTATAAATTGGGAGCCTGTGGCTATTGCCACACAGTTTATAAAATAAAATATGGGTATGAGGTGCCATGAATTGTGATATGAAATGGGGATATTGGCATGTGAATTGTCCGTGCAGTTGTGATATAAAATATGGGCACGAGGTGCTGTGATGAAATGATAATGATATTAGGCACGTGAATTGTCCGCGCAATTGTGATATGAAATGAGGGCACGAGGTGCCGGGCAAATATGATAATTTAATTATGGGCACAAGGTGCCGTGGAAATATAAAAATGGGCTGAGACCCGTATTTACGAAAAATATGAAAAATGGGTTAAGATCCGTATTTTGATGATTTTGAAATGAGGTATCACATGGTGACTTTTTAATTGAAAGAATTATATTCAAAATATTTATTTGGAAGAATTTTTACTTAGAAAGTATTATATAAAAGAATTGTATTTTGAAAGTTATTTATTTGAGGAAATTGTATTTGAAAAGATTTATTGAAAGAATTATATTTGAAAAATAATTATTTGAGAAAATTATATTTGAAAGAAAGTTATCTGGAAGAACTATGTGAAAGACATTTATTTGAAGGGCTTGATTTAATTGGGTGTAATTGTGTTTATTAATTATTGAGTGATATTAATAGTATTCTTGTTGTCTGTTGTGCATATCACTAGCTGTTTTATCTTGTCTTTATTATTATTTGTTTCCTATTAGTTTGTATATCATATTGCATAGGTTATTAGACTAGTGAGTGTCTTGACTGTACCTCGTCTCTACTTCATTGAGGTTAGTCTTGATACTTACTGGGCACCGTTGTGATGTGCTCACTCTACACTTCTGCACATTTTTATGCAGAGCCAGGTATTGAAGATATCGGACTTGAGCATAGTTAAAGCGCAATCATAAGGATTCAAGGTAGAGTTGCTTGGCCGTCGCAGTCCCTTGGAGTCTTTTCATTTCATTGTACTGTTAATTTGTAATCAAACAGTATTGTATATTCGGTCCTCGTGATCATTCCATGTATTCAGTTAGAGTTCGTGACTCAGTACTACCAGTCTTGGGAGGTTGTGTATTGTAATTATTTTCGCTATTAAATTTTAATTCAAAAAAAAAAGCTTCAAAATATAATAGAAATCGGCTTACCTAGTCTTAGAGACTAGGTGCCATCACGACGCCTGTGGTGGGATTTCGGGTCGTGACAAGTTGGTATCAGAGCTCTAGGTTCATAGGTTCTACGAATCACGAACGAGTCTAGTAGAGTCTTGCGGATAGGTACGGAGACGTCTGTACTTATCTTCGAGAGGCTACAGAACTGTTAGGAAATTTCCATTTCTTTCATTCGTGTCATGCAGAATTTTTTGAATTTTGAATTTGAACCTTTGTATCTCCATTCTCTCACATATAGTGAGGACACGTGCTACTGGGCTAGCTGAGCAGGCATCCGCACATACTTCTAGGGCTGCAAGAGGTCGGGGCCGAGGTAGAGGTCGAGGAAGGGCACGTGCTGCGACTAACGCACCTGTCAGAACAACAGTTGAGGAGCCACTAGTAGCTCCAGTTGGGGGACAGGTACCAGAAGCACATGTTGTTACCCCCGGACTTCAGGAGACTTTGGCACAGTTCCTGAGTATGTTTGGTACATTAACTCAGGCGAGATTGATCTCTGTTGCACCAAACATTATGTATATTGGGGGAGTAGCTCAAACTCCTACCACAACTCCAGAGCAGCAGGTTCACGTTGGACAGGTTTCGGGTGTAGTACCGGTACAACCTGTTATTCCGGTTTGGCCTGAGGTCAGGCCCGAGGCATCAGAAGAAGAATAAAAGAGAGTTGAAAGGTTTAAGAAATATGATCCACCAACTTTCAGTGGCACAGCCACAGAGGATGCCCAAGGATTTCTAGAAAATTGTGACTGTATTCTCCGCACCATGGGTATTGTGGAAGTTAGCGGAGTTTCCTTTACTATATTTCAACTGTCAGGCATAGCGTATCAGTGGTGGCAAATCTATGAAGAAGGTAGACCAGCCGATGCCACACCACTAACTTGGGCTCAATTTTCAGAAATGTTCTTGAAAGAGTTTGTTCCCCAGACTCTCAGAGATGCGTGGCGCACAGAGTTTGAACGGTTGCGTTAGGGCACTATGACAGTGTCATAATATGCTATCAGGTTCAGTGAGTTAGCCCGTCATGCACCTATCTTAGTTCTTACAATCAGAGAACGGGTTCGTAGATTCATTGAGGGGCTCGATTATGATATTAAAATATGCATGGCTCGAGAGTTGCAAACTGATGCTCCATTGCAACAAGTAGTGGAGATTGCAAGGAAGATTGAGGGTGTTTTAGGCGAGGAAAGGGAGTGTAAGGAGACCAAAAGGTCTCGAAGGTCTGGAGGATTCAGTGGGTTTTACTCTTCAGCTAGAACCCATTATAGTGGAGGCTCGAGCAGTCGGTCAGCTCAGTCCGCACATCAGATTAATCGGAGTACTCCAGTTGACAGTGCACCACCGACACGAGATTCTTATAGTGGTTATTCTAGTTATCCGGCACAGACTCAGTATGAGCAGGCACGACCTCAGAGGGGTTGTTATGAGTGTGGTGATACTAGGCATATCATGAAAGATTGTCCCAGACTTGGGGGGTGGATTTTATCTGAGCACTCTAGCCACAAGCTTTATTCCAGTTGATACTCCACGTGCACAGTCAACTAGAGGTGGAGGACAGGCGGGTAGTAGGCGCCTAAGAGGTGGAGGATCGACCGATTGATCTAATCACTATGATATGGCTAAGGCCAATACACCAGATGGTGTCGTTACAGGTACGATCTTGATTTTTATTATAAAAGGATATTTTCCTTAATTTGATTCGGTTCTGAATATTGAGGTGAATCCTCCTATTATGCTCCACTCATGGGTGAGCTTCATAAATTTGCGACCTACTTATATGTGTATCCCTGTTCGGAGATTTAAAGATGTGAGCCCGTGTCTGTTATTTTATTTCTATACACCATTGAGGGCTATAAGTCCAAAAGTAATTTTTATTATTCATTACAGTGGGTTTAATGTGTTTCGGAATAATTGATTCTAATTTTTATGAATTATACGCCCTACCGGTATGAGGGTTCATTATATGTTGTAAAAATTGTTTATGAAATGTATTGAAAAGAAGAAATAAAGGAAATTGAAATTTTCAGTTGGCACAATGTGCAACATAATTGTGACTCGGATTTGAGGACGAGATCCTCGCATTTTTATATGATGTGAAATATTTAAACTGGGCTGAAAGCTGCGATAGAAGTTATATAAGGACGAGGTCCTTGTGGTGAAATATTTATTAGTTTAAAATTCTCCCTTGTGAAATGTAATTTGCGCAATAACATTAATAGGGAGTCATGCCTGTTAGGCTTATTTGATAATGCTTGTATATTTTCTGTTCATATTCAGCCATTTTCGTGCTGTAAATATTGAGTTTTAGCCTATGAGGTGAGTGCCCAGGTGGCGTTAAATGTGACTCATTAATCCAAGTAAGTAATCATGAGGTCTTCAAGCCTCACGTTCTATTTTCAGTATTGTGAAAATTTGAAACGAGGTGATGGTTAATATGAGATTAATTGATGATGCTGGAATTAATTATGAACAGCTTTTAAGACCAGAGATGTGGTGATTAGCATACATATGATGTGCTTCATGTCCTGATATCATTATGATAAGGCAATGTTGAGATTAATGTTATTAATATATATCTTGTGGTATTTTGTTGGGTTGTGGATATGTTGTTAGGAGTTGTTTGGGTGTTACTCTGGCAGGTGAATAGACCCAATTACAGGGGAGACTCTGCCGAAATTTCTGAAAAATATTTGTGAGTTAGTAAAATTTGGGGGATCGAGATTTTCAAAGGAAGAGATGAACTATGTTATGTGTTTGAGGGCGAATGATCCTAAGCGGGGAATAATGTAGCACCCCAGAGAAAGTTTTGAATTACTTCAATACTATTGAGAAAATTTATATGTGAATAGGCACGAGTTTCTATAACTAGTTGAGACTAATACTGTGCGTTGTTGTGAGAAATCAGGAATTTTGGAAATGATTGGAGAGTTAGGGACTTTGCTTTAAAGCTTATAAGAATGGAGAAAAGAAATAATCTCAATTGAGATGGTGTCGTCAGACCCGTGTTAAATTTTGGGTACGTAGAATCACCCACAAGTATGTGTGTAAGAATACACTCAAGTAATTTAAAGTCCTCAGAAAGCTTCTTGGCACGTTCGAGGACGAATGTATGTTTAAGAGGTGGAGAATATAATGACCCTACTTTTCGTTTTAAGAATTAACGTCCCGTTCAATGACTTAAGGTCTCGGAAAACTTCATAATATGTATTATTACCCGCGTGTGTGGTCGAGTTTGATTTACGGATGATTCAGAGTGATTTGGGATACTTAGTCCCTAAGACGGAAGCTTAAGTCTTAGGATTTTGACAGTAGTCAGAACTGTATAAAGATGACTCCGGAATGGATTTCTGACGGTTCTGTTAGCTCCGTTGGGTGATTTTGGACTTAGGAGCGTGTCCGGACTATGAATCTGAGGACTGTAGCCAATTTAGGCTTGAAATGGCAAAAGTCGAATTTTTGGAGAATTGGATCGGAAGTGGACTTTTTGATATCGGGGTCGGAATGTGATTCCGAGAGTTGGAACAGCTCTGTTATGTTATTTGGGACTTGTCTGCAAAATTTGACGTCACTCCGAGTTGGTTTGATAGGTTTTGGCACGAGTTTTAGAAGTTGGAAGTTTTTGAAGTTCATAAGTTCGATTTGTGGTGCGATTTGTATTTTCAGCATAATTTGATGTGATTTGAAACCTCGAACGAGTCTGTGATATGTTATGGGACTGGTTTGTATGACTAGATGGGGTCCCGAGGGGCTTGGGTGTATTTCAGGGTGGTTTCGGACCAAATTGGAGTTGTTTGGACTGTTGTTGCTGTAGTCTGGTTTTCTTCTTCGCGAATGCGAAGGGAGTCCCGCGTTCGCGAAGAGGAATTTGAGGGGCTAATGATTTGTCCTTCACAAACACGAAGAAGGAGCAGGGCAAGCCTTCACGAACGTGGCCCAGGCAACGCGAACACGAAGAAGAAAGGAAGATAGGGGCCTGGGGTCGATTGGCCTTCGCGAACACGAAGAGGAAATGATGGGGAAGAAATAATTGGCCTTCGCGAATGCGACGAAGAGGTCGCGAACGCGATGAAGAATTTGAGGAAGTTGGGTTTTGGCCTTCGCGAACGTGAGGCAATGGTCGCGAACGCGAAGGCTTATCTGGGCAGAATTTAAAGTCCCAAAAATGGGGGTTTGAGGTCATAACTCAAAAAATCAAAGTTGGAGCTCGGTAGAAGGCGATTTTTGGAGAGATTCTTGCGTGGGTGTTTGGGGTAAGTGATTCTTATCCAGTTTTGATTAATTTCCATGATTATATCTTTGAATCCATCATTTAATTCGGATTTAATCGAGAAAAAATCAAGATTTTTGTAAAATCTTCCAAAAATGAGAATTTAAGATTTGGAAGTCGAGTTGTTATTGGAATTCGATAAAATTGGTATGGTTGAACTCGTATCGGAATGGGTGTTCGAATTTCATGAAAATTATGTCGGGTTCCGAGAGGCGAGTCCCGCGTTGACTTTTGTTGACTTTTTAGAATAAATTTTTAAGTCGACGTATTATTATCCGAACTTGTTTCCAATGAATTTTAATGAAGTTATACAATTAATTTAGATAGATTTGAGCTGTTAGGAGGTCAATTCAAGCAAGAAGGCGATTTTGGAACATCGGCATAACTTCAAAGAGGTAAGTGTCTTGCTTAACCTCGAGTGAGAGAAATTCCTCTTAGGCATTAAGTCTTATGTGGAACTTGGGTAATTGAAAACCATGTACGCGAGGTGATGAGTACGTACTTGGTTTATATGTGCAAATTTTATTGAGTTAAAAGTCTTGACCATATTGTGAAGTAAATTGGATAATTTTTGGCATGTATTTAATCATCTACTTGTCGTGCCTAAACCCTTGTTGTTGACTCTTGTTATATGACAATGTGATGTGATTGTTATTTGATTATTTATGAAATTTCGTGAATTTTCTAGTTTGATAATTATTGGAATTTAATTTCATTTTGGAGTTTTCCTTCTGTAAATAATTAATTAAATGAGCTTAAAAAGAGGTTTTTATATAATTATTGAAAATTTGATCTTTTATGAAGAGTTTGCTTTATGTTGAGTAATTTCTATCTCTATTGATTATTTATGGGTATTGTACACATTGTGTGGAGCATTTGGCTATTTGCTGTGAAATTAATTGACTTGGTTGTAGCTTTAAAATTTGGTTGTGGCCATTGGGTAAATTATGATATGAATTGATTTTTGTTATGTTGTTGTGATAATTTCCCATGTAAAATATTGTGTTGTGTGAGTTGTTATTTTGGGGAGATTATGGTGGCATTTTACCGTTGATATTATGTGGTTATAAGGGTGGCATTTCACTGTTGTGTTTGTTGGCTATTGATATTGTCTGGGCGGAGCGATAAGGGTGACTAAAGGAGCAGTAAGGGTGGCAATAGGAGCGATAAGGGTGGCTACTGATATTGTCTGGGCGGAGCGATAAGGGTGGCTATAGGAGCGATAAGGGTGGCAATAGGAGCGATAAGGGTGGCTATTGCCAGGTACGATATGTGATGATGTGGGGTTGTGGTGTTGACAATTTTCATGTGATGTTGTGATTTTTCTTGTGTTAATTTTTTTTTATACCTTGTGTAACTTGTCTTGTTGTTAGTAAATTGATAATAATCTGATTTATGTATAAATTGGGAGCCTGTGGCTATTGCCACGCAGTTTATAAAATAAAATATGGGTATGAGGTGCCGTGAATTGTGATATAAAATGGGGATATTGGCATGTGAATTGTCCGTGCAGTTGTGATATAAAATATGGGCACGAGGTGCTGTGATGAAATGATAATGATATTAGGCACGTGAATTGTCCGTGCAGTTGTGATATGAAATGAGGGCACGAGGTGCCGGGCAAATATGATAATTTAATTATGGGCACGAGGTGCCGTGGAAATATAAAAATGGGCTGAGACCCGTATTTACGAAAAATATGAAAAATGGGCTGCGATCCGTATTTTGATGATTTTGAAATGAGGTATCACATGGTGACTTTTTAATTGAAAGAATTATATTCAAAATATTTATTTGGAAGAATTTTTACTTAGAAAGTATTATATAAAAGAATTGTATTTTGAAAGTTATTTATTTGAGGAAATTGTATTTGAAAAGATTTATTGAAAGAATTATATTTGAAAAATAATTATTTGAGAAAATTATATTTGAAAGAAAGTTATCTGGAAGAACTATGTGAAAGACATTTATTTGAAGGGCTTGATTTAATTAGGTGTAATTGTGTTTATTTATTGTTGAGTGATATTAATGGTATTCTTGTTGTCTGTTGTGCATATCACTAGTTGTTTTATCCTGCCTTTATTATTATTTGTTTCCTATTATTTTGTATATCATATTGCACAGGTTATTAGACTAGTGAGTGTCTTGACTGTACCTCGTCTCTACTCCATTGAGGTTAGTCTTGATACTTACTGGGCACCATTGTGGTGTGCTCACTCTACACTTCTGCACATTTTTATGCAAAGCCATGTATAGAAGATATCAGACTTGAGCAGAGTTAAAGCGCGATCATAAGGATTCAAGGTAGAGTTGCTTGGTCGTCGCAGTCCCTTGGAGTCTTTTCATTTCATTGTACTGTTAATTTATAATTAAACAATATTGTATATTCGGTCCTCGTGATCATTCCATGTATTCAGTTAGAGTTCGTGACTCAGTACTACCAGTCTTGGGAGGTTGTGTATTGTAATTATTTCCGCTGTTAAATTTTAATTCAAAAAAACAATAGCTTCAAAATATAATAGAAATCGGCTTACCTAGTCTTAGAGACTAGGTGTCATCATGACGCCTATGGTGGGATTTTAGGTCGTGACAGAGCATGTTCGGAATTTTATTTGGAAGTCCGTAGTTAAATTAAGCTTGAAATGACTAAAATAAGAATTTAAGTTTGGAAGTTTGACCGCGGAGTTTACTTTTTGATATCAGGGTCGAAATCCAGTTCCGGAAATTTTTATAGCTCCGTTATGTCATTTATGACTTGTGTGAAAAATTTGAGGTCAATCGGACTTGAGTTGATAAGTTTCGACATCGAATGTAAAAGTTGGAAATTTTAAGTTTCATTAAGCTTGAATTGGAGCATAATTCGTGGTTTTAGCATCGTGTTATGTGATTTGAGGTTTCAAATAAGTCTGTATGATGTTTTAGGACTTATTGGTATATTTGGTTGAGGTTTTGAGGGCCTCGGGTGAGTTTCAGATGGTTAACGGATCAAAACTTGGACTTAAAATAGCTGCTGCAATTTTTCCTTTCTGCTGGAAATTCTTGGTCAAGATCGAGACCAAGATCGAGGACATGATAGAAGTCACGATCGAGGCCATGATCGAAGCCACGATCGAGGCCGAGGATCGAGGCCATGATCGAACCACGATCAAGGCTGAGGATCGAGGTCATGATCGAGGGCTGCCTAGGCAGAATTATAAAAGACGACATTCGTCCCATTCACCATTTTTAACAAACTGGAGCTTGAGCAGAGTCGACTTTTGATAGATTTTCAAGGAAAAGATATTGGGATAAGTGATTCTAACTCGTATTTGGTCAATATACACGAATATATCATTTTTTAACCATTTAATTAGTGTTTTGAAATTGAAATTTGGGAAATTTTTAGAAATCTCATAGAAATAAATTTTTGAGATTTCGATATCGATTCGGAGCCGTATTTGAGTGAAACTGGTATGGTTGGACTCGTAATTGAATGAGTTGTCGGATTTCGTATCTTTCACCGGATTCCGCGATGTGAGTCCCACGGACAAATTTTTAATTAATTTTGGATATTTATTGAAAAATATAGTATTTTCTTATGGAATTGATTCCTATAATTTTTAATAATTGTATCGAATTATTTTGGCAAGATTCAAGTCATTCAGAGTTCGATAATCGAGGAAAAATCCTTCTAGTGGATTAAATTGGAGCAAATTGAGGTAAGTCTCTTGTCTAATCTTGTGAGGGGAAAATTACCCCATAGGTAATTAAAGCATTAATTGTTGCTAATTGTGGGGGCTACGTACGCACGAGGTGACGAGTGTCCATGCGTAGCTACTATAAATGCTAAAGTCCGGGTAGTTTAGGACGTAAAACATGAATTATTTGTTTTAATTATATTCTTTGTTTAATATATATATATATATATATATATATATATATATATATATATATATATATATATTGTGAATTGTTAGATAAAAATATTAAAGGATGGAAATCTCGTATGTTTAATTTTCTATGTAAATTAATTATTTGTTAAAAAGAATTTGTTCATCCTCCTGAATTTATCTTATAATGAATATACTCTCTTTCCGGAGGTACATAGGAAAAATATCCTCTTTTCTTGTGGAGCGGTCCGAACGTCTCAGTAGGATAGATGCATCTATGGATCGTGTCGCACGCCCCTCGGCAGTGTACAAGACACCCTGGATTGGGTCGTACGACCTCGGCAGAAATCGTGCTTAATAATAATAATTACACGATACTTTGATAGTTTATTGCAGCTTGTGAAGCTAATTGATAAATTGAAAATCTTTGGAATTTAAAGAATTATTATCCCTGCTTGTTAAGGAATTATTGTTATTTCTGTAAATGAGACTAATTGACAAATTGAAAATTTATTGGAATTGAAGGAATTTAATTATTTCTGCTGGCTAAATAAGTTATTGTTATATTCTATGAATCATGCTGATTTAGATATTCTAGTTTTATTTCAATTATTATTATTGACCCATAGTGAGTGTCAAAGTTGGCCATCTCGTCTCTACCACTTCGAGATTATGTTTGATACTTACTGGGTACACGTTGTTTACATACTCATACTACACTTGCTGCACTTTTTGTGCAGGACCTGAGGCAAGTACTAGTGGGGGACCTATCGCCTTACACCCACATTATCCAGAGGCATAGTGGTGAACTGCCTTTTTGAGTCGGTCTGCAGCTACCAGTGTCTCTTCTTATATTTACATTCTGTCTATTTTTATTTCAGACAGTATTTGAGGTTTTGTATAATCTACTAGAATGCTCATACACTTATGACACCAGGTCTAGGCACACACATTGGTTGAATTAAGAGTTGCTTATTTTCTTGGTTATTTTAAATTACCGGTTGGCTTGCCTAGCTGTAGTGTTGGGCGCCATCACGACCTATAGGTGAAATTGGGTCATGACAATTAATATCTTGCTTATTATCCTTTTAATAGTTTTTGTTAAATATAAATGTTTTATTCTTGAAATTTGGTATATTTTTATGCTTGTATCCTCTTATTCAGATTTTTTAATCATTTAAATCTATTAGTAATATTTATAAATATAATATAATTATTTTAAAATTAATTTAAAGTATAAGTATCCTCACATTACCTCTATTTCTTCATACATTCTCCCCCCTACTATAAATTTTAATTAGTTTTTTTTTTCCTATAACCAAAATAATATCATACTTTATTTTAAATTGTAACTTCCAAATAGTCTAAAATATTAATGCATAAGTTATTTGATTATTATGTTCCAAATGTATTGAGTTCTCTTATAATCATTTTTGTATTAGATGCAGTTAATGTTTTTTCTTTTTTTAACTTTAAGACACAAATTTAATTTTTATTTTTCATTAGTAAAATTAACTATATTAGAAATTGTAATTTTATTTTAATCATAGAAAAATATTTTCTTAATTATTTGAACATATTATATCTAAATATTGTAGTAATATTTTCACTGTTATTTTATTTCTTTACATAAATTTTCTTTCTTTTTTAGTTTTAAGATACAAATTTAATTTTTAATTTTTATTAGTAAAATTACCAATATTAGAAATATATTTTGTACTTTTAAATTTTTATTTTTATTATTTTTTATTTTTAATAAATAAGACTTCAATTTCGTAGTATTATCCATAGTTTGAGCATTCTCATCATAGTTTTAAGAATTTTCTAATCTCAAATTCAAATAGTCATCCTTTAATTTCTAATAGTAAATTTTTAATAATTTAACGTAATTTTGATATTTTTTTAATATAATATATAGTCTTATTACTTTTTATGTGACTTTTCATTAACTTGTAACTTTATTTAATATTATTATCAATTACTATTATTTAATATAATATAGATAAAATATAATTTTCTTAATCATAAAATAAATATCTATTTTGTTTTAAAAATATTGTTTCAAAATTTTAAATTATTTAAATTTAATAATACTTTTAAGTAATGTATATTTACTTTATTTTATTTTATAAACATATGATTTATAAATATCCTCACATTATCTCTAATTTATTTTTAATATTTAATATTTTTAGTTTTTGATTTTATCTATTAGACTTGAGTTACGTGGACTTATCCATATTATGACTTTTCTTATCACAATATAAACAACTTTCTCATCTCAAATTTAAATAAGTTTTACCCCTTTTCTCTATGATAAAGAAAATCTGAATTTTTATGTTTTCTCTATTTATTCTTTATTTTTTATATTATATTCAATACCTGATATTTTTACATTGTCATGTGGATTTTTATTAGCTTATTTGAATTTAATAACTATTTCTACCACAATCATTTTAATATAATATAGATAAAAATTAAATAACTTTATCATCTCAAATTCAAATAATTTTTATCATTCTATTTTCTAAATTGGACCGCATTTTCAAAATTTATGTTATTCTTTCAAACTTAAACTAACTTCACTCAATTCAAATATTAATCACAAAAATATTTTCTTAATTATTTTAACACATTATATCTAAATGTTGTAGTAATATTTACGTATAAAATATTCGTTTACCCGATTTATCGATATTAATATGACTTTATTATTCTTGTTATTAAAATAATTTTTACTGATTATTTAATTTTTCTTCCCTCATAAATAATTTTTTTTACTTTATGTAAGATCTTATTTTGCTGCTTGAATTTATTTAATTTTTAAACTCAATAAATCTTTAATATCTTAAGTAAATTTTAGTTTTATTTTAACTTACTCCAAAGTATAAATAGTTATAGGTTATCTCAATTTACGTATTTCTATATTTTCTATTTTGTTTTCTATAATAGTTTTTTAATTAATTATTTACCTCCATATTTCTAGCTAATATAGAATAAAATCTATGAGTGGATCAATATATAGATATAAATATAGATATAGATACAAATACATATAAATATAGATATATATATTAGATTTGTCTATGATCTATGATCTATTTAGATTATGTATAAGATTCATTAAACTACTTTCTAATTATATTAGTTTCTAATCGCGCATCCACGGTCAAACTACAATTTATTGAAGATTTGAGAGATGTAGAGAGAGAGGCTCTGGCGAAAGTTGAGCAAGGCAGCTAACCTATGCCATCCATGATGACTCACCGGAATAATCACCTTCCACTCCCTACACAATCACCACTCCCAGTAGATAATAAGAATTGAATGATTACTCCTGAAACTGGTATTCCCCAGAAATTGGCCCCAATGCAACTGTTACATTGGATTCCAGGTACGGGGAATGCCCCTACTGTCATGCAAGCCCCACCGGAGACGGAGAAGGAGGAATCGCAAGTAATGGAACCAGGATTGCTAATAGCGGGGAGAAAACTAACCTACTCAGCTGGGTCTCAGAGTACAAAGTAGACCATGGCAGAGGTAGCTAAAGGTAACAGAGCACAAACACAGGGAATGCAACTGAAGTTCTATCCTCCGGTGATCAAAGATGGAGTGAAAGTGGCCAAGCTGAACCCAAAAGAGATAGAAGAATAGTGTGAGCGACGAAAAACAACTTTAATTGGATATGTTCTAGGGGGAACCCTTCATTCAAGGAAATGCTCAAATTCGTCTATGGGGTGTGGAACTCAGTGACGACACCAACGATATTTCTTCATGACGAGGGTTATTTCATTTTTCGCTTTGGAGGATAAAATTGCAATTGTACAAAACAGACCTTATACCTTCAATAATAGACCCATGGTCTTGAAGGATTGTGATCCTGATTTTTAGATTCAGAACGAATCTATGAGAATTGTTCCTATATGGGTTAACCTTCCTGGGCTGCCTGTCCAGTGTTGGGCTGAGGAAAACCTAGGTAGGATTGCTAGTCTACTACGCAAACCTATTTGCACTGATAAGCTTACAGCCCAGTGTGAAAGAATTTTATATGCTAGGATCCTTATTGAAATAGATATCACCCAACCACTACAAGATGAAGTAAACATTGAGAAACCAGATGGAAGTAGCTAGGTGCAGAGAGTGGACTTTGAATGGAAACCAAAAATGTGTTTGAATTGTAACAAGTTTGGACATAGTACTGGTGATTACCAGCAAGACATACAACAATAGGAGGACCCAAAACAGCATAAAAGAAAAAGGAAGAAGAGGACAAGAATGGAATGGAAGCCTAATGCTGGCTCCTGTTGTGCAGGTTCCTCCTGAGGCAGAACATTTGTCCTTTTCCAGCTATATAACTTTTATATATGGATTGCACATTATTCATGATAGAACCTCACTTTGGAGAAGCTTGAGGAACATACAGACTAATGGACCTTGGCTTATAATAGGTGATTTCAATAGTATGCTGCATGTGGAAGATAAACTGAATGGAATACCAGTTCATCAAACAGAGATAACTGACTTTCAAAAGTATATTGATGACATTGGTGTGGGGAAAATCACTAAGAGAGGCTGCAAGTTCTCATAGAGTAACAAGAGGGATGAAAATATCAGAATTTATAGCCACATAGATTGGGCTTTTGGGAATGCTGATTGGTTTCAACAATATAATGGTGTGGAAGCTATCTACATGTTACCAGGTTGTTCATACCATTCACCTATAATGATAACCACAGATGTTACCAGGATGAGAGTGAAAATACCATTTAGACTCTTGTCTACAGTGATGCAGCTACAAGAATACAAAGAGGTGGTGCAAGGAGTCAGCAGATTCAAGGATACACAATGTACTCAATATAGAGGAAGTTAAAGTTAGTGGAGATGCAGACTAGAGGCCTTCAACAGGAACACTCTTCAGTTGATAAGAAACCAACTCAACTGAGAGAAACACTGAATACAAGGCAAGCTTAATGAACACTACTTTAATAACTCACTGATTGAGGAGGAAAGAAGGACATTGGGACTTATAGAGAAATGGGAAGCAGTACAGGAAACAATATTGAGACTGAAATCCAGGGCCACCTGGATCAAATTAGGGGACTGCAATTCCAAGTACTTCCATACTTACATGAGAGCCAGACAAGCAAGGAACAAGGTAACCTGTATCTAGAATGAATAACAGATCAAAATTACTGAGCCTAAACAGATACAGTATGAGTTCACTCAGTTTTGTCAGCACTTACTGGGTGAAGCAGCCAATGAACTACCATGCATTGATATCAATATAGTTAGAAATGACCTATGTCTAACCATGAATCAGCAGCAACAACTCTTAAAGCATGTAACATCTGAGGAAATAGCCCATGTTGTGTAAAACCTCCCTAGTGACAAGGCACATGGTATAGATGGATACCCTGCTGAATTCTTCAGAGAATTCTGGCCAATTATTGGTGAGGAGGTCACAGAAGCAGTTCTAAAATTCTTTGAGACTGGCAAGTTGTTGAAAGAAATTAACTGCACGACAATCACTTTGATACCCAAAGTTCAGAATCCTACTTATGTCAAGGAATTTAGGCATATTGCATGTTTCTCTACACTGTATACGATCATTTCTAAGGTACTAACAACTAAGCTCAAACTAGTTGTTGATCTATTAGTAAGGCCTTCACAATCTGCCTTTATTGAAGGTAGGAACATACTTGACAATGTTATAATGGCACATGAGCTGATCAAGGGCTATACTCAGAAAGCAGTCTCCCCTAGATGTATGATCAAGGTTGATATCAGGAAAGCATATGACTCAATAGAATGAAACTTTTGGAGAACAATATTACTAGAGTTTGGGATCCCCTACAAACTGGTAACCTTGATCATGGAATGTGTAACAACTGTTAGTTACACATTATAACTAAATGGTGGTTTAACTAACAGATTTGAAGAAAAAAAAGGGTAAGGCAGGGAGACCCAATGTCTCCATATTTATTTGTGAAGGTAATGGAATACCTGAACAGATCCCTAAAGATACTCATCCAGAATCCCGACTTTAACTTCCACCCTAAGTGTGCAAGGCTACAAGTTCTGCGCATCTGCTTTGCTGATGAACTACTGATGTGTTGTAGGGCAGATAAAACATCTATGAAGCTAATGATGGGAGAATTTTAACACTTTTATGATGTATCTTGTCTTAAAGCAAACCTAAAAAATAGTTCATTATATATAGCAGGGGTGCCTGTGGCCTTCAAAGAAAAAATGATATCTGAGATGCACCTAACTCTAGGTACTCTTCCATTCAAGTACCTTGGAGTTCCTATGTCCACAAGGAAGCTCATAATCTACCAGTGCATGCCATTAATTGAGAAGATTGTATATAGGATAAGAAGCTTGACTTCAGAATTTCTATCCTATGCTGGAAGACTACAACTCATTAAGAGTGTTTTATTTGAAATGCAGACCTATTAGGCGCATGTATTTTTAATTCCAAAGAAGGTCATCAAGATTGTTAATAGCATTTGTAGGAATTACCTATGGACTGGAGTACATGACAACTCTAATAGAGCTCATGTTGCTTGGGAAACTCTATGCAAACCAAAAACTGTTGGGGTCTAAACATCATCAACTATGAATTATAGAATAATGTTGCTCTGACAAAACTCCTATGAGCTATAATGGCAAAGAAGGATAAATTATGGATTAGGCGGATCCACAGTCACTACATAAAACATAATGATGTTATTACCATGACTGCTCCGAAGCAGGCCAACTGGTTAGTAAAGAAAATATTCTCTGCTAGAGAATGGTAGGCATCTGATCTAACAGTGATAAACTCTTTTGTGTCTGATGAAAGATTCAGCATCAAGAAAGCCTATATATATATATATATTCTATGCCAAGTTATCCCAAAGTCCAATGAAAATCACTAGTTATGTTGACAAGAATTCTACCAAAATACCAGTTCATACTATGGATGGCAATACAACAAAGGCTAGCTACCGTAGACAAGCTAGCAAAATGGAAAATTCAGGTTCCCCAATCATGTGTGCTATGTGAAAGAGACATTGAAGAAATACATGACCACCTATTCTTTGAATGCCAATACTCAAAAAGCTTGTGGAAAGGAATGCTAATATGGCTAAGATACCAAAGAAACGTCACAAACTGGAATCTGAAGTGAATTGGTTATCAACCAATGACAATAGTAGGAACCAAAGGAAAACAATCCTAGGGATTGTTTTTGCAGCAGTGGTGTATCATATCTGGATGGAAAGGAATAACAGAAGATTTCAAAGCCAGAAAAGGGAGGCTAAGGACATAGCTAAAGACATTACAATCCAAGTGCATATAACAGGTCAACAAAAATGCAAATGGAAGCCTATATTGAATACACTGAATAGTTATTCTAATTTGTAGTTCATAGCAAATAGGATAGAGGAAGATCCATGTTGTTTCAAGTGGTCTTGGATAGGCAACAATATGCTTGTATAGCTTCTTATTTTTGGTTTAGTCTTGAGATGTTACTTGAGTCAAAAAGTGCAGGTGGTGTATGTTGAAAACTGGTTGAAATAAAATTTTACTTTCGACAATTTTTTTTTTAAATTATTAATGTTGTCCTAAAATTGCCAAGTGGCTTCAGTTTAGCTTGCCACTTGGCTTAACCACAATGCATACTACCCTCCTTTTAATATAATATAGATATCGATATAGTTGTAAGTCTGATCATATTCATTAAATTTGCCACCTATGCTCTCCATGGACATTGGTCTAAAATTTACTATTCGGTGATATACCCTGGACAAACACCACATACTACGATCACGATAATAAACATATCTCATTCATGTCATTAGGCTAGTAATCGGTGTATTTAGAGTCTAAATATTCCCGGGCCTTACAAATATATACATATCGCATTGCCATGGAATCTTCTAGTCGTGATATGAAAATCTTCTGGAATCAATTTTGTTTGGATGTAAAAAAAATTAATTTTTCTAGTGGAAACTTCTATAACTATTGTTTTCGGAATCTGTACTAGTACTTGAATTACATAGTTTTTGTAAGTTTTCAATGGCTGAATCTAATTAACCATTTTTTAATTTTTCTTGAAATAGAATTCTGCATTTTTGTGTGCATTTAGACAAGAGGAAACATTACTATTTTGAAAGGAATATATCTTTTAAGCGTGAAATCAGGAAGAAGAGATATTCTCCTATTATCTCGTATGTTTTGGTGAATATATGGCTATAAAATTGTAAAACTTTTTAGGTTTCAATTATTAAGCTTATTAATCTTTGACTGAAAATATACCAATAGTTATTGGGTGTTGTATATAGGGGTCAATATTACATTAATTTAGTAGTAAACAACATATACTTCTTCTACACGTACCAAATCCACAATTAAAATGGTCTTTTTGGACAAACGAAGCCCATAATTTTGATGGGCCAGCCCTTGTCATTAGCAGATATTGTTTCACTTATATAATGGTAAACTTTTGTAATTATTATCCATCAAGAAGTGAAAAACAATATATCTTTTTAATTAAAAAATGAATGCATATTACACGGTTTGTTTAATTATATATACTATTATACCTTAACAAAAACGATCCCAACATAAAATTTGCAGAAGTTTTATACTGTTTGGTTAGCCACATAAAAGAAATAATACAATATGTTGTTTGTCTCATTAGCTCCACATTACTAATATAGGGGTGGATCCACCGCTTTAGAGTAGGGTGGCATATCGCATGCTAAGATGATAGAATTATCATGGGAAAATGTCCAAATATATTCTTCTATTTTCAAATATTGTTTATATTTAACCTTTATTATACTATCCGGTCAAAATTATCCTTACCGCTAGTAACTTTTAAAAATCACCCCAACCCCAACCCTAATAGTAACCCACCAACTTAGTCAAATTACCCCTTCTGACTTTGTTAACAAAGCAACCCAGCTCCACATCTCTGCTACCAAAATTGTAAAATTGATTTGCCATTTCCTAGCTTCTTGAGAATGACAAAGGGCAATACTTTTAATGAAGTGCAAGTATTTATCAATTAACGTTAAAGGCTTTATGTAGGGCTAATATTTGTTTGAGAAATCCTTCTTGCTTAATTTGACAATATAATTAAATTTTTATATTATAAGTGGTTGAGAGTTTATTAAGCCTTACAAAAATTTTGGAATCCCAAAGAAGACATGATGCATGTTTGCAGTCTTAAACAGTGTTAGTTGTATAGTATGAAGTATACATATGCATAAATGTTATGGTGTTGAAACTTTGTGATAATTGTATTAGGAAAACAATATTGCATTAACTGACAAGTAATGTATCTTCCTTTTTCACCACGTGATTGAGCTTCCATGTGGATAGCAATCTGATTATGAAGGATTCCATACGGAGGTTTCGTTCTCTCAGCTTGAAAACCTCTATTTTTTTTGGTATACTTATGTTTACCCGAAAAATCAGATAATGTTAAATTTATGCATGGTTCTAAGGATACGTGATACCCTTTGATACAAAGATAGCAATACGAGTATTCTTGACTATGAGAATGAGAATAATGAACAGAAAGAATAAGTAAGATGAAGTAAAACAAGCACAAGGAGATATCTTTGTATATGAGAAAAGATCTTTTGTTCTAGTGTATTCAGTATATCCATAGCTTACAAGGATCCCTTATTTTATAATAGAGGGTCATTACTTTATTTATAATAAAAAATAATAAAATAAAGCATATAGTGGAGGACCCATGATGATTTGTCTCTTCCTCGACTCCTCGAGCAGCTTCGGACTCGAGGCTCGTTTGTACTGTCTTCGGAGCTTACTCCCAAAATTTCACTCCGGTTTTTTCCACTAGAACTCGATCGAACGTAGAAATACCGAAATTTATTTTGACCATATACAGATAGTCCCCTCGTTTCTCACGAAAGATGCAGTGAGAATCGATATGATTTTCGACGGTTCAATCGGGTTATAAGCTGACATTTTAACAGGGATCGATTATGACGTATGTGATAGATGTCCCATAGATTTAGTCTTTCAAGGTATCTAATGCTTGTCAGATGGCGGTCGTCCACCTCTGATATTGAACCGTCATGATGCGAGCCTATAAATAACCCTTCCATCTAACATTTACCACTTTTACGCCTTCACTCTTCCAAATTTTCTTATCCTTTCTCTCTATTTCGTTGCTTGTAGAGCCATCTACACCAGAGTTTTGGTGTCGTCAATTTTTCACTTTCCTTTGCCTTTCTTCCTCTCATATCAATGGCCAAAACTTCAAAAACTATACCTCAGAAGGAGAAAGCTTCTTCTTCACGACCGTCCGGCGATAAGGCACCGGTGGATCCGTCCACCTATGACTATGTTCCCTGCTCGTGTACTCTGAAGATTGATTTTAAGGTTGAGAATCCTTCATCTATTCTGAGTCAATGCGAGCACGTGTCGATGTACATGTGCTCTATAACGGAGGGTCATCTCGAGGCCGTTAGGAAAGACTGCAACTGGGGTTCTAAGGTTGTGTTGCAAATTCCATCCCCCGAAGAGAGCATCATCACCCATGTGGAGGGGTTTTTAAGTGTTTACACTTATCCCTTCACGTTGGGTCCCGTCGACCCGGTGATCATTGATTTTTGCAAAAGATATCAGGCCACCCTCGGTTAAATTCATCCCTCTCTATGGCGTATAGTAATCCTACTTCGCTTCTTCTCCATCAAAGACGTGGGGCTGGATTTTCCCCTCAATCAACTCATATGATTATATCGGCCTCAAATCTTTTAAGAACTAATCAGACTTCATCGTCGGGCATAGAAGGCTTTGATGTCGAGCATCGACGAAGACAAGGATCAGGGTTGGATGGGCCGTTATATTCGGGTGAGGACCCGTGACCTTATTCCAGAAGAGAAGATGTCGTTCCCCGAGGAATGAAATTTCGACCGTAAGTGGTTCTCTTAAGATGTTGCTTTTTGTATCTTTTCCCGATTTTTTCTGATGTCTTTCTCCGATATACAGCTGCCCTTTGGATGCCACAAGCGGTACCTGACCTCGAGGATTAGGTTCTGAAGTTAGCCTCGACTTCCTTTTATGCCGAACGCGCTTGGCGTGATTTGAAAAAAGGTAGATGTGAGGCCAAGAATCATGGTAAGGTTTTACTTCTCGTTTCCTTCGAAGTATTCTTTGTTCTCCATTCATTACCGATTTCCTTTCATGCAAGTGTAACCAAGGATGCCGCTTTGAGGCCTTCGAGCGGTAAAGAAGGAACCAATTCCCCGGTCCAAAAACCGGGAAAAGATAAGAAGCGAAAATCTGCCTCTCGGTCAGAGGACCCCAAGCCCAAAACTCGAAGGGTGAGGAGGAAGGCAATTGCTCTTCCGATTGACTCGGTCCAACGACTGAGAGAAGAAGAAGAAGAAGACGATGCCTCGGCTTTGGTAATCCGATTTGCGAAAGCTATCGAGGTCACCAAAGCTCCTGAGCCGATGGCGGTTGTACCGATCGGGGTCGGTCCTGGAATCCCGATTCTTGATCGGAGTGCCCCGAGTGATTTGCTTGGGGCTATGACAGTGGGTCATTCGCCTTCCCTTCCAACCTTTTCTGAGGAGGCGTTAAAGGAAGCTCGAGAATTGAAGACCCCCGATATGGGCGGAGGCTCTAATGTAGGGGACCCTTTTCGAGATTACTTTACTGGAGTCAATGTTGCTTCCGATATTGGTGATGCTTCTCTTCTACTAGAAGAGGCCCAACGTTTCATTACTCGGGTAATGATTTTACTATACTTGGTTTCTTTGTTCTTTTCCAAACTTGACTTGTGTTCTTTCCCTACTGTGCAGGCCATTAGTAGGTTTTGAGTCGACCTTAGCCAGTGTGAGGTCGAGCTTCAGAAGGTCTCGGGGGAGAGAGACGCCCTGCGACTTCTTTGCAGCCAAAAGGACGAGGCTATAAAGGACCTCCAAGCATACTTGGCTAAGGTTCGTGAAGAAGAGATAGAACTCGATAAGCAGGTGAGCCTCGTTCTGTTAAAGTATGGGTTTGACTCAACTATGGAAGTTAACCCTTCGTTGTCTCAGCTGCAGCAAAATGTTGAAAAGATCGGGTTACTTCGGGAAGAAGTTGATCAAATCAAAGCTGAATGTAATCGGTGGAAGGAGACTATCAACCGCCTGGCTGCGGAAAAAGAAACCATTTTGACCAAATTATTATCGGCCGATGTTGAGCTTCGAAGCGTCAAGCAAAAGG
Organism: Nicotiana tomentosiformis; assembly: GCF_000390325.3. Taxonomy (NCBI): domain Eukaryota; kingdom Viridiplantae; phylum Streptophyta; class Magnoliopsida; order Solanales; family Solanaceae; genus Nicotiana; species Nicotiana tomentosiformis. The sequence goes on along the minus strand of NC_090822.1, from coordinate 81,874,118 downwards.
GTTCGGCTCAAGCTAAATGGATCGAGGAGCTTGAAGCACGGCTTGCTGAGGCCAAGGCGGAGGTTGAGTCATTGAAAGTCATAGCGGATAAGTCCATTGCCGTGTATCAGGTTGATGCCGAGGCTGCTCATATGGAGGCACAAGAGGCGGCGGATACTACTGACACTCGAGCACATTGGGTTGCCGAACTTGCTAAATGTAGGTCTCGGAGGGAGACCCTCGGGGAGATACACGCTCGTGGTTTCGACCTTACTGAAGAGATAAAAAGGGCTAAAGAGCTCGAAGCTAAAGCCTTGGCTTCTGATGGCAATAATGATGATGATGATGGTAGTAAGAGCGGATCCGAGGACGAGGAAGAGCCTGACAGAGAAGCGAACGCCCCTGAGGATGACCAGGAAGCTTAGTTCTTAATTTTTTACGTTTGTAATCAATCATGTAGACAACTTGGCCGACTTGATTCTGTTTCGTGAAGACTTTATACGTGCCTTACAAATGTTTTCACAAGGATCTTAACAATTTTAATCAAATTTGGACTTCATAGTCTCTATGATTGATTGTTTTTTCAGACTCGAAGTGACGTAGCCCTTAGGCTTACTAGTTGAGTCAATGATTCGAACTCAAAGAAATATAGCCCATAGGCATAATGGTCGAGTGAGTGCTCGCTCGAACTCAAAATAAAAGTAGCCCGTATGCTTAGCTGTCGAGTGAATGATTCGAATTCGAAGAAATGTAGCCCGTAGGCGTAATGGTCGAGTGAGTGCCTGCTCGAACTCGAAATGAAGGTAGCCCGTAGGCTTAGTTGTCGAGTGATTGATTCGAACTCGAAGTAATATAGCCCGTAGGCGTAATGGTCGAGTGAATGCTCGCTCGAACTCAAAATGCAAGTAGCCTGTAGGCTTATTAATCGTTGAGTGAATGATTCGAACTCGAAGTAATATAGCCCGTAGGTGTAATGGTCGAGTGAATGCTTGCTTGAACTCGAAATAAAAGTAGCACGTAGGCTTAGTCATCGAGTGAATGATTCGAACTTGAAGTAATGGAGCCCGTAGGTGTAATGGTCGAGTGAGTGCTTGCTCGAACTCATAATAAAAGTTGCCCATAGGCTTAGTCGTCGAGTGAATGATTCGAACTCGAAGTAATGTAGCCCATAGGCGTAATGGTTGAGTGAGTGCTTGCTCGAACTCGTAATAACAGTAGCCCATAGGCTTAGTCGTCGAGTGAATGATTCGAACTCGAAGTAATATAGCTCGTAGGCGTAATGGTCGAGTGAGTGCTTGCTCGAACTCGAAATAAAAGTAGCTTGTAGGCTTAGTCATCGAGTGAATGATTCAAACTCGAAGTAATGTAGCCCGTAGGCATAATGGTCGAGTGAGTACTTGCTCGAACTCGTAATAAAAGTAGCCCATAGGCTTAGTCGTCAAGTGGATGATTCGAACTCGAAGTAATGTAGCCCGTAGGCATAATGGTCGAGTGAGTGCTTGCTCGAACTCGTAATAAAAGTAGCCCGTAGTCTTAGTGGTCGAGTTTATCTTAATTCCGATTGCATAATAAATCTCCAAATAGAGGATTGTTTCTTGGATATAAGATATCGGTAGAGAGGAGGACTTTCTTTGCAAGTCATTATACATTTGTTCATGTTTCACGTCTGGGTTCGGGCCAACTACATGAGCATGGATTGTTTTGACCATTTTGGCTCTTACAAAGTTTCCTACTGGAACCCTGTTGTTACGAAATAACTTTCTGGCATCAAAACTTGATATATTTGAGGGCTATAGCCCCCCAAGTATTCGAGGTCGATTGTACAGAGGCCTCGGATACTATTGTAAGTGCAGCACGATCATTGGTTGCCTCATTAAAAACCTTGCCGAAAAACCCATTTGGGATATAACCGGTCTAAGGGATAAAGAGTGCAACGCGTGCTTTCAAGCAAAGGATCCATCTTAGCTCTTGTTCGGACTTCTGCAGGGGTCAGTTTTGAAATGTAAATGAATATGGAAGGGTCTTACTTTAGTAGTAGTATCGTTTTAGATGTGACATATTCCAACTGCTTGATAGTTGTTTGCCGTTTATAATGCCGAGCCTGTACGATCCCTTTCCGACGTTCTCGAGAACCTGATATAGTCCTTCCTAATTTGGTCCCAGTTTTCCTTCGTTTGGATTTCGGGTATTGATGGTGACTTTTCTTAACACTAAGTCCCCGGGCTTGAAATGGCAGATCTTGGTTCTTCGATTATAATATCTTTCGATTCGCTGCTTTTGGGCGGCCAATTGGTCGAGAGCAGCTTCTCGTCTTTCGTCCGATAATTCGAGGCTGGTATTCATAGCCTCGTTATTTGATTCTTCCATCGTGAATCGAAATCTGGTACTGGGTTCACCGACTTCGACTGGTATCAATGCTTCCGACCCATATACTAAGGAGAATGGGGTCACCCCCGTACTGGATTTTGACGTTGTCCGATATGCCCAAAGGACTTCGAGCATGATTTCTCTCCATTTTCCTTTGGCGTCGTTCAACCTCTTATTTAGGTTTTGAATGATTAGTTTTGTTCGTTGATTCGGCATGTCCGTTCCCACTTGGGTGGTATGGTGTTGATAGTATCCTTCTTATTTTGTGATCTTCGAAGAATTTTGTTACTTTGCTACCAACGAATTGTTTCCCATTGTCACATACTATTTTGGCGGGTATCCCGAATCGGCATACGATATGATCCCAAATAAAGTCTAGAACTTCTTTTTCTCTTATTTTCTCTAACGCCTGTGCTTCAACCCATTTAGAAAAATAGTCAGTCATAAATAAAATGAATTTGGCTTTACCTGGGGTCAATGGCAGAGGGCCGACGATATCCATTCCCCATTTCATGAACGACCATGGGGATAGAACTGAGTGAAGTTGCTCTCCGGGTTGATGGATCATTGGCACAAACCTTTGACATTTGTCACATTTACGAACAAATTCCTTCTCATCTTTGCCCATATCGATCCAATAATACCCTGCTCTGATTATTTTTCAAACTAATGTATCGGCACTGGAGTGATTCCCACAAGTGCCCTCGTGCACTTCCCGTAGGATGTAATCGGTACCTCCCGGACCCAAGCATACTGCCAACGGCCCATCGAATGTCCTTCGATATAGCGTTCCATCCGAAGCCAACGTAAATCGAGCAGCTTTAGTCCGTAGGGCCCTAGAATATTTAGGGTCCGATGGGAGCTTTTCGCTCTTTAAGTATTCAATATACTTATTTCTCCAATCCCAGGTTAAGCTTATAGAATTTATCTCGGCGTGACCTCCTTCGATTACCGATCTCGAGAGTTGAACGACAGTCCCCTAGCTCAAGTCATCTTCCTCGACCGATGATCCCAAATTCGCAAGTGCATCGGCCTCATTGTTTTGTTCTCGTGGAACATGCCGTAAAGTCCATTGTTTGAAATGGTGCAAACTGACAAGTAGTTTGTCTAAATACCTTTGCGTTCTACCTTCTCGAACTTCGAAGGTTTTGTTTACTTGACTCACCACCAGCAAAGAGTCACATTTGGCTTCAATGACTTCTGCTCCCAAGTTTTTAGCTAGCTCGAGACCTGCAATCATGGCTTCATACTCGGCCTCATTGTTAGTCAACCTGGTAGTTTTAATATATTGCCTAATAGTGTTACCCGTAGGTGGTTTCAAAACTAGGCCTAGCCCGTACCCCTTCATGTTCGAAGCCCCATCCGTAAAAAGGATCCATACCCCCGATGATGTACTCGATTTCAACAGGAGTTCTTTTTCGACTTCGGGTACGAGGGTTGGCGTGAAATCGGCCATGAAGTCTGCTAAAATTTGAGACTTGATGGTCGTATGGGGTTGATATTCGATATCGTACCCACTAAGTTCGACGGCCCATTTGGCCAATCGGCCTGATAGTTCGGGATTGTGCAAAATATTACGAAGTGGCTAAGTGGTTAATACACATATGGGGTGACATTGAAAGTACAGTCTTAACTTTCTAGAGGCGCTTATCAGTGCAAGTGCCAATTTTTCTAGGTACGGATATCTAGTTTCCGCTTCTCCTAAGGTCTGACTTATATAACAAACGGGAAATTGTGTACTTTGCTCTTCTCAAACTAGGACATCGCTTACAGCGATTTCTGATACTGCCAAGTACAAGCAAAGTTTTTCGTCTATTTTTGGAGTGTGAAGTAGTGGTGGGCTCGATAGATATCATTTTAGTTCCTCTAATGCTTGTTGGCATTCGGGGGTCCAAGCGAAATCGTTCTTCTTTTTGAGTAGAGAGAAAAATTTGTGAGTTCGATCTGATGATCTCGAAATGAATCGGCCTAAGGCTGCAATCCGTCCCGTTAGCCTTTGTACATCTTTCACGCTGTCCACGATGGTGATGTCTTCGATGGCCTTGATTTTATCATGGTTAATCCCGGTTCCCCTATTTGACACCATGAAGCCGAGGAACTTGCCCGAACCAACTCCGAAAGCACATTTTTCGGGGTTGAGCTTCATGTTGTATTTCCTCAAAATCTCGAACGTTTCCTGCAAATGGGTCAAATGGTCCTCTGCGCGCAGGGACTTAACTAGCATGTCATCAATATAAACTTTCATTGATTTACCTATTTGTTCTTCAAACATTTTATTTACTAGGCGTTGGTAAGTAGCCGCTGCATTTTTTAGCCCGGAGGGCATCACATTATAATAATATGTTCCATATTTGGTGACAAATGGAGTCTTTTCCTAATCCTCCGGGTTCATCTGGATTTGATTATACCCGGAATAGGCATCAAGAAAAGTGAGGATCTCATGGCCGACCGTGGCATCGATCATGCGATCGATGTTGGGCAGCGGAAAGGAATCTTTGGGGCATGCTTTGTTCAAATCCTTATAGTCCACACACATTCTAAGTTTGTTCCCTTTTTTAGGTACTACAACTACATTGGCTAACCATTCAGGATATTTTACCTCCCGAATGGACCCTATCTTGAGAAGTTTGGTTACCTCATCCTTTATAAATGCATGCTTTTCCTCGGACTGGGATCTTCTCTTTTGCTTCACCGGTCTGAACCTAGGGTCTAAGCTTAGCCGATGTGTCGTTATGTCCGGTGGGATCCCTGTTATATCTAAATGGGACCAGGAAAAACAATCAATATTATCGACAAGAAATTGAACAAGTTTCTTCCTGCGTTCGGGGCTCAACCCCGTTCCCAAGTATACCTTTCGCTCGGGCCAGTGCTCGATTAGTGTGACTTGCTCTAGTCCCTCAATTGTTGATTTGGTGGCGTCGGAGTCATCGGGAATCATGAAAGATCGAGGGACCCTTTGATCATCATCTTCTTCGATCTTCTGGTTATCTGGCTGGGTCGAAGCCGACATCTGTGTTTGCTATTTGGTATCCCATTCTCCTTCTGAGCCCGATCCCTTTATCGGCGAAGGTGAGGATATTGATTTCGCTTCCTCGATGGCGAACATTTATTTTGCGGCCGGTTGTTCTCCGTACACTATTTTGACACCTCTCGATATTGGGAATTTGAGGACCTGGTGTAGGGTCAAAGGTACAACTCTCATGTTGTGGATCCATGGCCTTCCGAAAAAGGCGTTGTATCTCATATCGCCTTCGATCACGTGAAACTTTATTTCCTGGATGGTTCCGACCACGTTTATTGGTAGGATTATCTCGCCTTTGGTGGTTTCACATGCGGGTATGATCTGGTCCTGCAGGCCGAGCTGTTCTACGACCTTCAATCTGATGATGTTGGCTGAGCTACCTAGATTGATTAACACACGCTTAATTTTAGTTGTATTCATGACTACGGATATTACCATTGCATCGTTATGAGGTTGAATGACTCCTTCTGCATCTTTATCATCGAAGGACAAAGTCCCTATGGGTGCGTAATCTTGAGTCCGAGATCGCTTTTCCCTCACAATCGATGTTTTAGTGCGGCGCCGCCGATGATCATGTGAATGACGTGTTGCGGTTCTTCTTGCTCGTTTTGCTTGACGAAATCCCTGTTTTTAAAATGGTTCTTCGCCCTATTACTCAGAAATTCCCGAAGGTGCCCTTTGTTAAATAAGCGGGCTACTCCCTCTCTTAGTTGCCTGCAATCTTCCATTCTATGGCCATGGGTGCCATGATATTCGCATATTTGATTGGTATTCCTTTGGGCAGGATCGGTCTACATGGGTCAAGGCCATTTAGCGTCTTTGATGCGTCCGATAGTCGACACAGTGGCGGATGCACCAACGTTGATGTTATACTCTGATAGTCGAGGTGCTTCTATAGGATCGAGATATTTATCAAAGCCGCTCTTGCTCATAAGTCCCCGAGAATTTTTCCCTCGATCAATCCTTTGATTTTTCTGAACTGTATTGCGTGTTGAACCGTTGTTCATCCGATCTGCGACGTACGGTTGATATCGGTCTCTGTTCGACCTTTGTTCCCTATCGATCTCCCTTTGGTTTTTAGTAGCTTTCCTGTTCTGATACACGGGTCCATACGGAGCTCCCAACTGGTCATCTTCGACCCTAATTTTCTATTGATATTGGTTATGTATATCTTCCCAAGTTATTACTGGATACTCACTCAAATTTTGCTTCAGCCGACGTGATGCTGTCGAACTTAGCTCGTTTAACCCTTGGGTGAAAGCTTGTACGACCCAATCGTCTGTAATCGGTGGCAATTCCATGCGTTCTATTTGAAATAGGGATACGAATTCCCTCAGCATTTCATTACCCCTTTGCTTTACTTTGAAGAGGTCTGATTTCCTTGTTGCAATTGGCACCAGCATGTGCCTTTACAAACAAATCTGCTAACATGGCAAAAGAATCGATGGAATTTGGCGGTAAATTGTAATACTAGATCATTGCTCCCTTCGAGAGGGTCTCCCCGAACTTTTTCAACAAAACAGATTCGATCTCATCGTCCTCCAAATTGTTACCTTTGATGGCACATGTGTAAGAGGTGACGTGTTCGTTAGGATCGGTCGTACCGTTATATTTGGTAATTTAGGTCATATGAAATTTTTTGGGGATTGGTTTTGGGGCCGCACTCGAGGGAAAAGGCTTTTGTATGAATTTTTTTGAATCAAGCCCTTTTATCATTGGTGGAGCCCCCGGGGTTTGATCGACCCTGGCATTGTATGTTTCCACTCTTTTGTCGTTGGCTTCGACTCGTTTTGTGAGTGCCTCGAGCAATTTAGTAATTTCGGGAGTGGTCCCCAATTCTTGCTCGTTTCATTTCACTATGGCGGGCTCCGTTCTGGGGTGATTTCTCGAAGCGGATTGGGATCCGACCTGCTTTGTATATGAGTTTGGCTCTGTAACTGGGCTATCACTACTTGTTGGGCTTGTAGCATCTCGAAGATCATACGTAAGCTGGCTCCGATTTCCCTTGCGTTATGGGTATCTCGGGCTACGGATCGAGTACCGTCCTGAATGCTTTTTTCCGGTTCGGAACGCTGATTTGCCTCCAGAGCTATTTGTGAATTGACATCCAATGGTACTTCGGCTCGAATTTATGGTACTTCGATTCGAGCCTCAGTGCCATCGTCAAGTGGCCTTCCGCCCCCGGGTGCCAAGTTATTGGTTTCATCTTGAAGGCTGGCTTCGTGGTCGATAGGTAAAGCCATTGCTGATTTGAAGTTATAAACTGGTGTGTACTGCAGATTTATATCAAACAATCACTTTTATCCTTAGCCCCACGGTGGGCGCCAACTGTTTACCCAAAAAATTAGATAACGTTAAATTTATGTATGGTTCTTAGGATATGTGATACCCTTTGATACAAAGATAGCAATACCAGTATCCTTGACTATGAGAATAGGAATAATGAACAAAAAGAATGAGTAAGATGAAGTAAAACAAGCAGAAGGAGATATCCTTGTATATGAGAAAAGATCTTTTATTCTAGTGTATTCAGTATATCCATAGCTTACAAGGATCCCCTCTTTTATAATAGAGGGTCATTACTTTATTTATAACAAAAAATAATAAAATAAAGCATATAGTGGAGGACCCATGATGATTTGTCTCTTCCTCGATTCCCGCCAAGATTTTCTCTCTTGATGCGGTTGTAACGGCTCTTGTCTGTGAGCTCGATACTGGCTCAAACTCTTTACTGGGTCGAGCCCTTCGGTCTTGGCTTGAGTTCGAACTTCGGGATGGGTGTGGCGCATTTCCGACCTCGAAGCAATGCCTTGCGGATCGATTTAGTCACGGGCTCGATAAGATTATCGAGCCGACTCCTCGAGCAGCCTTCAGACTCGAGACTCGTTTGTACTGTCTTCGGAGCTCACTCCCAAAATCTCACTCCGGTTTATTACCACTCGAACTCGATCGAACGTAGGAAGGCCGAAATCTATTTCGACCATATACAGCCTCCAAGTTTCAATGTTTAATATACCCTGTTGTCAACAGGGTTTGTGGATGCGTTTAATCCCTCTTCCCATTAGGGTTACTGTTAGGGTTTGATGATTTTTAAAGTTTACTAACGGCAGGGGCAAATTTGGCCTGATAGTATAACTACAAGGATAAATTTGGCTGAACGGAGGTTAAATTTAGACAATATTCGAAAGTTGAGGGATACATTTGGCCCTTTTCCCAATTATCATATACTTACGTTGAAATTTTCTTAAACTTAAATATTTGATCTTGCCACCCGCGATCGTAAACTAGACAAAGGTGCCATGGCTAGTAGACCTTTATGAAAGCTTTTCTCGTGTGTAAAATTCAAGTTGGAATTTATTTTGAACCTTTTCCATCTTTCTCTTTTCTTTTTCCTTGTTGTCTAGTCATTTTCCGTTTCGGCTACCTCCCAATTTTTTACTTGTCATTTTATTATTTTTTATATTTTTCTTTCCTCTATCCCATTATTTTATATGTGGTCTCTAGCAAGAACACTAAAAAAAAAGATTCCAAAATTTTAAAATTTCATTAAATACGCATTCCTCTTAATCTCAAATCTATGAGTTTTCTCTTTCAAATCCAAAAGGTCTCAATGGTAATTTTGGATTGAGATAAAATTCAATTTTTATCTTTTTGATTATATCATAAAATATTATTTTATTCTATGGTTATTAAATATAATTTAAATTTCTTTACTATTAAATTATGATAAAAATTTTGTAAGCATTGCTTAAAAAAGATATGAAATTTTTTACTTTGATTTTTAAGAACTTGTAGTTTATTTAGTTCTGTACTTATGGGGTATATTTTATTTATTAAAGATAATTTTTAAACTTTCTTATTCCGGTGTAATTTCCTTATTGATGATGTTATCTGTAACGACCCGACCGGTTGTTTTGAGATCTAGAGCATCGTTCGACGGTTTGAAACCTTGAATAACTTCACTTTAGGTATTACGACTTGTACGTGTGGTCGGAATTGAATTTCGGGAAGTTCAGAGTTGATTTGGAAAGAAAATTCTAATTTCGGAAGCTTCAAATTGGGAGAATTAATTAAGGTTTGATTTTTGAGTAAACAACCTCGGAATCGAGATTTGAAGGTTCCAATAGGTTCGTATAATGATTTCGGACTTGGGCGTATGTTCGGGTTGAGTATCAGATCACTTGGGAGTATTTCGGCGTTTATTATGGAAAGTTAACATTTTGAAAGTTTAAGAATTTCATAAGTTTGGCTTGAAGTGGATTTTGATGTTATCGATGTCCGTTTGGGATTCCGAAGCTCGGAATAGTTTTGTATGGTGATTGTGGACTTAGGAGCATGTACGGACGTTGATTTGGAGGTCTGTAGGTCATTTCGGCGTCAATTGGCGAAAGTTGGAAATTGGATAATTTTTGGAAAGTTTGACCGGGAGTGAATTTTTTGATATCGGGGTCGGATTCCTATTCTTGAAGTGGGAGTAAGTCTGTAATGTCAATTATGACTTATGTGCAAAATTTGAGGTCAATCGAACTTGATTGATGCGTTCCGGTACAAGTTATAGAATTTTGAAATTTGGAAATTATAAGTTTGATTCGAGGCGCGATTCATGATTTTGATATTTTTTGACGTGGTTTAAGGCTTAGACTAAGTTCGTATTATATTTTGGGACATGTTGGTATATTTGATTAAGTTCCCGAGGGCCTCGGGTGGATTCCGGATGGTTAACAGATTGAATTTGGCTTTATGAAAATGCTGAAGCTGTTGTATCTGGTGTAACTGCACCTGCGAGGTTTTGGCCGCAGGTGCAGGGTCGTAGAAGCGGCCCAGGGGTCACAGAAGCGGAGCAGGTCAGCCAGGGGAAGGACCGCAAATGCGGAGTTTTGGCCGTATCTGCGCAAGCGCAGAAGCGAAGCGTTGGGCGTAGAAGCGGGAGAAGGCGCATGAGTGGAAGAGGGCTCGCACCTACGATGTCGCAGAAGTGGGGAATGTTTCCGCGGGTGTGAGGCATCGTGTTTGGGTGATTTTTCGCAAAAGCGGTGGCGTGGTCGCAGAAGCGACGCCGCGGGTGCGGTTAGTGTCCTGTAGGTGCGAAAATATCGCTGGGCATAATCGTTTTAAGAGCGGGATTTGGCTCTTTTTCTCTCATTTTTCACTTGGTTGGGGCGATTTTGGAGAGTTTGAAGGAGCGATTTTCATCAAGCAACACGAGGTAAGCGATTCCCATCTATTACAAGTTAAATACATGGATTCTATAAGGATTTAAACATGAAAATTAGTAGGAATTTGAGATTTTTGGTAGAAAACCTAGAAATTGGTATTTTTGGATTTTGACCACGAAATTGGAATTGGAATTGGAATTGGGAATAAAATCATATATTTGAGTTCGTAGTGTTATGGGTAAAAATTATCTTTCGAAATTTTTTGAAATCTGGGCATGTGGGCCCGAGGGTGACTTTATCGACCTTTTGAGCGGAATTGAAAATTGTTATAAATTAATTTATAATGAGTATTAGAGTATATATTTATGGATTTGCACATTGATTGACTAGTTTTGGAGCGACGGGCAACAGTTTGGGGGTGTTAGAGTGGCGTTGGAGCCGGTTATGGAACTTCGGAGTGAGGTAAGTCTCCTGTCTAACTTTGTGAGGGGGAAACTACCCCTAGGTGATAATTATTGTTATGTGCCACTAGTTATGGGTGCTACGTATACACGAGGTGACGAGAGTCCGTACCTAGCTAAGCATATTATGTCCGGGTAGACTTAGGATCTTATCTTGTGATATTTAAATTATTTGAACTCATTCTGCTGGCTTAACTAATTAAAATTATAATTGAATTTGAATTAGAAATAAACGTATATATAATAGGACATGCCTTGACACTTTGAATTTTGGGCAAGTTAATTGAGAAATGGTAACGATTATATTCATTTTATGCTCCTGTGTTGTATTGTAAATATGTGTCTCGTAATTCGCTGAACTTCTTTCCTTTTCTTGTGGAGCGGGCTGAACGTATCGGCAGTATATAGGTGCATCTATAGTTCGTGTCACTCGACCCTCGACAGTGTACACATTATTCTGGATCGGGCCGAACGACCTCAGCATAATCGTGCGTTATATCGCTGGTAGTCCGAACATTCACGAGATTTTCTTTCTGCTGATACCCGACATAATATACGGTGTTCCTTATTTATTTGATAATGGCACTTGATAATTTCTGAGCTATTAAGGCAGGATACAAAATTGAGAAACTTATACTATAAAAGAAATAATTTGGAGGTTATGCACGTTACAGATTTATCTTGTTATTGTCGTACACTGTATATATATGTTTAATTTTTATTATATTGCTTTATTGGACCTCTAGTAAGAGTCGATGTCGACCCCTCGTCACTACTTCTCTGAGGTTAGGCTAGATACTTACTAGGTACGCATTGATTTACGTACTCATGCTACACTTCTGCACTAAATGTGCAGGCACTAACATGTCCACTTGGTGATCATCCTGACGCGTAGGCGAACCCGTTGAGAAGACTTTATGTGAGCTGCATTCCAGGCCACGCATCGCAGTTCACCGAGTCTCCCTTGTACTATATATTGTATTTTGTCTTATTATATTCGGGACATACGTTGTATTAATATTGTATTCTTTAGAAATTGCTCATGCACTTGTGACACTGAATTTTGGGGGTTTCTGCTGGTTGATTGTTATTGTAGATCACATACCTATAATCATTTTTTCCTTGCAAATTCTATTTTATACTGTTTAAGTAATGGAGATTATGATCTCGAGAGTAATAAATTGATGAATTAACGTTGGCTTGCTTGAATGCGGTGTTAGGCGCTATCACGACCTATAGTGGATTTTGGGTCGTGACATTATCTTACTTATGTAAATTTATTTTTCATATAGCGAAAAAGATATAATGTCCTAGTAAAAATATTAAGTTTACTTATGTTGTTATAATAAAGGTGTGATTCCTTATTTAAAATATTAATTACGTTTTTTTCTTGATATCTAAGATTTAATTTTCATATTTGCAAATAAAAAATTCAAGGTATATATTTTAAACTAAAAAAAATTGAATAAACGTTCCTAACAAACTATGTATTAGTCATTACAAGGTATATATTAAAGGAAATTATGGCACCCGCCACCTTTAAATCATAGAGTTGTCATCAGCTAATACACATACAATCAAACCTCTCTATAACAATATCATTTGTTCCAAATATTTTTAGATGTTATAGCGAAGTGCTGTTATAGAGAACATATATTATAACATAACATAAAAATTGGTTCCGAAAAAAGCTTGGCTTTTATAGAGAAATGTTGTTATATATGAATGGTGTTATAAAGAGGTGTGACTGTATAATATATGCAAAAATATGTGCATTATTTTATGTCGGATAGAATATTGTATATATAAAAGTACATATATTAACAATACATGAATAAAAGTAAAATAAAGATAAAAAATATTCGGAACAAACGATGTTGTATCGTTTTATGGATACAACATTTGAATAGATTGTATCGTTTGCTGTTATTAAATACTATTTTTGTTGTTTGGTTTGACTGTATCGTACTATACTGTAACTGATAAGTTCACTAAAATACCTGCAATTATTTTAAATAAAATTTATCAAGAATTACACATAAAAATAATTTAAGAAAATTACTTTCTACTAATTTATCATTAATTACGTAGCTTGGAAACAAGAGCAAAAATTTGGAAAAAGGTTAAATAATACTAGCAAAAAAAAATTTAAAATGATGGAAATAGACAAAGAATCGAACGGAGACTTGGATAAAGAGAAAGGGGCGAACCAACTCTAGAAAAGATGGAAGAAGACAAAGTAGGCCAATAGGTTGGAGATTTGGAGTTAAAATAAAATAAAAAATTAAATGATAAAATAGAATTATGGAGTAATAAGTAAGGGCATAATTGAAAAAGAAAATAGGAAACGATCTCACCACACCAAGTCGGTTGTTTCATAAAATGGGACTTTTGGTTGTTTTGGAACAATAAATTTAACAATACAATAAATAATCAAAACAAATATTATTTTGGATTAACAATACAATAGTACAACGAGTAACAACCATCCAAACAAGCTGCAAAGTAAGCGATCTTGTATAACAATCACTACATCGTTATCATCGCACAATATTTCCTGCATTATAATTCTTGCATGAACCAAAGTACCCTCTTATTTTCTAGAACTAGCATTTTGTTAGTTAGCAATAATACTTGTTTATGTAACAAATCCACATTAGGATTATCTCAATACTAGAGAAACTAAGCCCATAATTCCAATGGGCCAGTCCTTTGAGGATTCCACATTGTATTTCACTGTTTGTGATGTCTTCAAATTAAAGCATCCACTTTGAGGGAACATTGAGGATACACGCCCCATGTCTCTTATACATCATCAAGGACTTCACAAGTTTAAATTATTTGGCTTATACAAATTAAACATATTTAAACAAATGAATTAATGGTATAGAAATAAATACGTATACATATATATATGTTATAAAGAGATAGAGAAAGAAATGAGTATCTTTTCAATAATCTTATGTGATTGTTTCTAATGCTGTGAATGAATTATCGTCAAAACTATACAAAAAATTGTATTTCAGTTGTAATGATTTGGTATATCGTCTTGAGTAGCGTATGATAGATGACTATCATTTGACATAATTAACCTTAAATAAACGAGGGATGGAGTTTAAAAAAGAAAAATTCTAAATTCGAGTGTTTCAATTATTTTCTGGATTGTTGCAAATTCTCATGCTTATAGTCTTGAGTTATCAGACTTTTTGATTTTAATATTTCATGAACCAACAGCCAAGGCCACATATAAATATTAAAACTAAAAAAATAAGGGTGGTGTATAATTTTCTTGAATAAAGAAATTGTAACGTGTGTCTGTGTGTACATCCAAAGTAATCAAATATTATTAATGAATGCATGAATTTCTCCACTCTGATTGGTCCATTCTGTCCAATCAAAATAGCTTGAAAGATAGTGCTAATCATTTGCAAATCCTTCAATTTCTTTACCCAAAAACTTTAATAAAAACAAAAGCATGTGGGACATTTTTTATGGAGAGTTGCACGGAAGACCCAGTCTGGAAGCATCAGCTATGGACAGTAAAATTATAAAGAAAAAAAGTAATATAGAAATCTTTGAATGGAGAAAACTTTTATTTTTTCTGGATGGAGAAAGCATTGATTTGGACATATATTGGTCACTGATAATAACACGGTGGAATAAAATATTCCAAGTTACAATATACTGATTACCTTGCGCTTTCAGTTAGAATATTCTAAGAAAAGTTCTGAAATTTTGTTATGTCCTTAAAAAATTGGGTTACATGCAGTAAAAAGTAATTCCTGGAGAAAAATAAAATAATATATATATATATATATATATATATATATATATATATATATATATATAATAATAAGCGTTTAGCTCTCTTATTCGAGAGTATTTTTGTTTTTCAACTTCATTAGAATTCTATAAATTGCCGCTATCGATAAATTGATTTTATTCCTCTCTATATATACCGTATAAAAAGTGCCAAAGCTAAAGGTAAAAAGAAGGTTCAATTAGCTCCTTCATCGATTAATTATACTATATATGTAAATAACGTAAAAGCAATTACGTATTTTATATATATATATAATGTGATTTATTGACCCCTTGTCACATATAATGTGATTTATTGACCCCTTGTCATAATGAAAGTTTTTGGTGCAGTGAGGAAGGTGATCGAAAAATTGTTTCAGATCCCAAGTGTAGCATTTTTGCATTTTTTGAATCTTTTTGTTAGAATTTATGACTTCGCCATTATATAACTATGTAAGTTATGCGTATTGAGATTAAACAGATATCATAAACAAGTTGATAAGCTAATGCAATTAGCACTGCACAGTACTCATTAGCTTAAAAGGCTCTTTTCTTCATGATCTCAGATTTATATTACAAAAGTCAAGATCACACAATACTATATTTTTGGGGGAGGGGAAGGTGTTATTCTATATATCTTTAAGTTGCAGGCTTAATCTGGCATTACATGGGAAGTCATCTTTTGGTGAGTGCATCTCTAAGCGGCTTGTGATCTGCTCAAATCTTTCTGATAAAAAGAAACTTTGTAATCTCTTCAACTTTCTTGATACTCTTACTTGTGTGCTGAAAATTGCCTTCACTGGTCTGTGATCCGATAATCTTGATTCACCTCTTCCATACAATTGTTGCTTTAACCCTTCTCCATACCAAATTATCCTATCACACCTGATAATATAGTTCGACAAAATAGAAATTAAATCAGCCTTTATCATCTTTTTTTTGTTGCTATTTTAAATTAAGGGGGAAAATAACTCATAATACAATAAATAGTAGATTTGAACCCATAACTTTAAAAATATAATAAGTTCAACGCTCAAAACATTAAATGTTGAACTCATACAGTTTAAATCTTGAATCCGCTTCTGCATATGTTCAAGTATTAAGCAAAGGGATGTGTAAAAATAGAACTTATTTATTGTGTAAAGAATTTTTACATTATCATGTTAAATTGACTTACATCAACGTGACAACCTAGAAAATAGAGTAAAAATATGCTATAACTAGTTAAAGTTAAACTACACAAATAGTGTAGAATTATTTATATTATACTCCCTCCTTTTATAAAAGATTGTTCTAGTTTGACCTGACACAAACTTTAATAAACAAGGAAAGATTTTTGAGTTATGTGGTCTTAAATAAGTCATAGCATTTGTATGACTTTAGAACTTTTGAAACTTGTGGTTTTAAACCTGTCATAGCATTTTTGTGGCTATAAATACTTCATATTAAGGAAATATTGAAAGATACCAATCTTTTAAAACGGACTAATAAGGAAATAATGTCAATCTCTTTGAAACAGATGGAGTAATCTTTAACTTAAATTCTTAATGATACTGTCATCTATGTTTTATGCCATCTCTCATGAACAAGATATGCAGATGACACTTATATCCAGATACAAACACATACAAGAACTGCATTTTATTTGTGTTACTTGAATTACAAGTAAATAACAAACTTACCATGCAGGAGCACGTTTCTTTTCGCCTCTTTTCACCTCTGGTCTACCATAGTAATCACTCGAATTTGGATAATATTTGTAAGTAGGGGCAAATTTAATCTTTCCTTCTTGCCAACCTTCAAATACTTGTCCATCCATTAGCTCCATCTGCAACTATTTTATCATGACACATTTTAAAATTTTAGTTCTAGTGGTTTATTATTTGCTAATTACTGTATTTAGTTTACAAGAGAAACAGTAATCTTTAATTTTGATATTTAATCCATATGCTACCTGATCATTTTCCAAGAGTGCGTTCCAATCTCCTTTTTCCACTAATAATCTTGTCGTTGATTCTGGTAGAGAAATCCTGTAGTTCAAATCTCCAAGCAATATCACTCGGCTACAACCAACCAATTCATAAAATTAGGTTTAAAGTGATGTCATGAAGATATTAATTTTTTAAAATGATAATTGTGTTCTTTATGTAAAATTGATTGTGATGTCATGCAGATATATACTTTTCAAAATAATATTTGTGTTCTTAATGTGAAAATAATTAACTTTTCCTACCATTCGTACAAAAATAGTTATACTTTTGCAACTTGTTGAAAGTCAACCAGATTAAGAAAGAGATCTCTTCATATTTGCAAATTGCCCAAGTTGGAAATTGTCTTTTCCTTTTTGTATTCTTTTCAGTTGTTTAGCTACCGATTAAAGACTACTAATCTGACAAGATTATAATATGTTTATAAGGTAATTAAATAATCATGAAACGTTAATTGTGATTCGATTGGCGGCTTCAACTAACAAGACAATGTTTAACTCTTCAACAACCAATAATTAATTGGTTGTTAAGTTTAATTAACTGGACATACTCATGTCTTATTACCCTCAATATCTGCCATTGATTAGAGTTAACTAAAAAGGCGATTAATCAAAGTAATAGTAACAAATCTTTTTTGGACGGTTTTATAAAATTAAGATAAATTAATGGACCTTAATTAAAATATTTGACATACTCATGATCTAGAATCTTTCTTGGTAATTCAAGGGAGGAGCCTTTCGGAAAGGCTGTTCTTGAAAATATTTCAGCAACATTTGCATTGCGAATCTTCTCATCTCCTTCTCTACCCCCAGAAGCTAGATGACTACACACAAAACATAGGCTTGTTTGATGCAACTGAAATCTAACTGATACTGCACCCTGCAACAGAAAATATTAGTCATAATTATACATAATAAAAGAAATTTTCAATACTGTCAATAAAATATTCTTGCAAAAACCCAAAAAAAAATTAAAAACTTAAAGAATAAACTTCCTTTTAGCATAAATTAAAACACGGAAATACTAAAAAATTATGTGAGTTTATATAAATTAGTTGTGCTAAATAGCTAATCAACTTTCATAGTAAGACAGGTGAAAATTTATCCTATCCAAAAATAACATCAATTTGAAAAGTCAGGTTACTATTTATGCGTTAAACGTAAGACAGGTGAAAAATTCATAGTAAAGTTACTATTTAAACTTAAAAGAACCCAACTTCGCTAGCAACGGACAAATGAGCATTATAGTTCTTGAAAAAGAAAGAGAATTTTCTTTCTTGGGAAGTTGGATTTATGAAGAAAATAATACTATTAATAACTATATCAATTACCTTGTTGCCTAAGCAACCCATGATGCCACAGCCAACACAAGAGACACTAGGGTTTCGAATGAAGGAACGAAAATCATTTCGAACCCATACTGATATCAATATTCCCACCATTTGCTTACTGATAATACAACTGAATTCTTGTGGAAATTGTCCATTTTCATCATTTTCATTTCCATTCTTTTGTACCAATTGAGAATTCGTATTTTCCTTTCCTTTCTGTTTAGTGTCTTCATTTCCAACTCCTTTGGCTGTTTTCTTGTTCAGAGCTTCTCTTATTAAGGAATTCCACTTTGATGAAATCCTTCCACTCTCTGATCCAAGAACATTTGCTGCTCTTAGTGGCACTACTTCTTGAAACCTTCATACATTTTACCAGAAAAAAAATGTTTCATGGATAAATTAAAATTTCATTTTTGAAATTAAATTGAATTAAAAGAAACATTTTTGGCAATAAGAAAATACCCAAAAACATAGATGTCACATGAAGTGTGGTTTGTTCCAAGCAGATCATCCACATTGAAGTCGTCACTTGGTACAACTCCTCCAACGTTCCATGTATTAACAAAAACCCTGTAGAAAAATAAAACATATTTATGATATAATAAGCCATGAAAAATTAAACGCTTTCTTAAAATATAGGAATCTCCCAGCATCATTCCTTTTTTTTTTTTTGAGAATTTAAAAACAATATAGTACTAATAAAAATAGAATACATGTTTCAAGAATTTCATTGGTTGAGCTTTAACCAATAATATCTAATTAGTGGTTGAAATTAATGGCTAGTATGTTGAGCGCTCCTCTAATTACCTGTAGTTTTGAGTGTCTTGGTGATCATTGAAAATAATGTCATTAGAACTGAAGGATTTTTTATCAAAATGGGGAATCTCTAATAAATATTCAGAATCACTTGGAAAATCTGCCACAAAGTTGGTGCTGCCCAATCTCTTTAGGACCTTACTAGCTACCAATCTTGGCCACATAACCTTGAAAAAATGAAGAAAGAGAATTACTAATAATTAATACATAAAGAATAACAAAGAATTCAATCAGCCATGCAAATTACCATTGAGAAAATCTAATTAATTCCAAAGTATAATTATTGAAAACTTCCTAGCCCTCCCAACTTAATGAGATTCTTGGATACATCCTGAGAAAGGAAAAATATATACTAAGAGTACATATTATGACTGAACTGAAAAAAGAGAATTAATGCAGATACACAAAACGCGCAGCTAGACGCGAAGAGAGGATAAGAAAGCCAAAAATAATGGAAGTTGGTGGAAAATGAAGTGATAATTTTCCTCCGGTATTGAGTTTACATATCCCCAGCCAAAGAAAAAGAAACAAGAAAACAAAAGGCAATAAGAAAAGAAAAGAGTTAAAACTTTGTGGGCAGATGGTCAGCTCATCATATACAATCAGATTTCGTTCAAATATCGGAAAATAGAAGCATGAAAAGCAACAGAGAGAGAGAGAGAGAGAGAGAGAGAGAGAGAAGCATACTTCTCCTTTCTTTCTTGGCATGGTGAAAGGTGAAGAGTGGAGAGAAAGGGTACGTATAGTAATATTGAAGATGGTGTGAAGGGAGGAAGAAGGCGTGGAAATAAAATGGACAAAATATTTGATGCTGCGGAAGGAGCAGAGGATTAGAACCATGAATATGTTACTATATATAATTTGAGAGGACAAGAAATTTAAGAAATAAAAAAAACAATTGATGCATAAATTAATTATATGCTATGTATTAGAATTGCCTTTATTAATTATCAACAATTAAATGAGAGATAGTAATAGTTCAACATGTCTTTTCATCTTTCTCTTTAATAAGAAAATTAGTTAATTCGTATTAAGTACGTCGTAATAAATCACGGATGTCAGTAAAAATATAGTGAGGTGCTAAGATTACATATTACTTTCTCCATAGAAAATTTATGTGATACGGGAATGGATTTAAGAAGAAAATAAAACCATATTAAAAAGATAATTTTGCCATATAAATCGGAACAAAAAAAAACTTTAAATACACAAATATTTATTATTTTAAAAAAAAAATAGACTATAAAGAAAATAGTGTCAACAAAGGAAGTAAAATAAAATAAAAAGAAAAGAGTAATACGCCTTTAATAGATTTTGCACGAATATAGTATAATGTTGTACGTCATTTAGGTATTTGCATTTTCTTATTTATCAAGATTTTTTCTTTAAAAAAAAATTGTCTTTGTTTATTTGGGAGGTCACCACAGCCTTAAACTGTTTTGTGTCATTTTCTAGTTTATTAATCCATGATAGGCTCCACAACCTTAAACTGTTGTGTTTGTTGGCTGATTTGAAAGTTTTTTTATGTTTTTCAATTTTTGATGATTGTTACACAAATAGCCGACCAGATTCAATGTTTACTTTCCCTAGTCGATATACATAAATTATACATATGTTATACACGAATTATATATATAGTATACCGTTGGCTATTTAGTTTAAAAGATGGGGTGGGCGGCTATTTGAGTTAATTTTTTTTTTTTTTGATTACTTAGTAAAGCAAGTGGGATGGGGGCCATTTTGGCAATTTTGCAGAAAACTCCAGGAACCGTTATGCCCCAATAATAGGAAACAAAGTTACGCTGACGTTTTGAGACATTATCGCTCATTTTGTTGGAAAACACCCAGAACCGTTATGCCCACAACAAATAAAAATATCGTAAGCTTTATGTCTGTTTGCTTCATTCTTCCCGTTTCATTGTGTGTGGTACTATTTTTATCAGTACGTTTTAAAACAAAATATTATTTATATTTTTTTAATTTTAAGTTTTTTATTTTACCTCAATATTATATTTTTTTATAGTGTTTACCCTTAAAATTAGATAACAATTAAACTTATAATGTGGTTCTAAGGACACATGATTTCACTTAATACCAACTGATAAATATGAAGATTAATAACATAAATGAACTATAAAGTAAATCAAACCAATGTTAGAATGGAACTCAGCCCTCGAGTTTGGATACCCTCGAACTTGTTGATGCAAGAACAATTAAAATATAACAAGCCGATGAACAATATCATAAACGAGAAAGAGAATTATATTGCTTTGATATCTGTGAACAAATGATTAGAACCTCCGTTTATATAGTAGAGAAATTCTACTTATTGTATAATTCTAATTACAGAAGGAAATCCCATGATTAGCTAATCAACCGTTTCTGATTTGATCCGTTCCGAGATTTACGCCATGATCCTCGACCAGTCACGGATATCTCGCCTTTCTGTTATTGTGCTATCTCCGATCTTGCTCGATGTCTGTCTCATTTGGTTTCGATCGCTACTAGCCTCGATGTCGACAGGTACCTCCATTCTGAACTCAGTACCTTATCCTCGTTATTTAGTCTGTTCCGTTACGAGGTCGTCCTTTGATGCAACCTCCCGGTTTCGGTCAAATAGTAATATCGGGTGGGTCCGATTTTAACCGTATACAGATAGTCCCCTCATTTTTTGGAGTGTAATGACAAGCAACGAATTGAGCCTTCGATTTTGTACCTCGACCTATCATGGCATCATCCTCGTGAGATAAGCGGTGGAAGTGACCGAAACGTCCCGTCGGTACAGTTCCCCAAGTCATTAATAAGTGTCAGTTGGTGGTCGGCCACTAGTGCCTTTGAACCGCCGCCGTGAATCCAATCAATAGACCCCTTTCTCATTGATTCAAACTTTACTTTCACTTCTTTTTAATCTCCAAAGCTTTTACATCTCTTAAGTTCTTCCCTTCTACAAATCTTCAAGTTTTGCTGTTAATCTTTTCTCAAACGTCAAGTCTTATTATCTTCTTCCACTTCTTCGAACTCACACAAAAATGGCAAAAACATCGAAAACGGTACCATAAAAAGAAGCTGCTTCATCTTCTCAACCGGTCGACGGGAAAATGCCGGTGGAACCCTGTCTTGAGGAATGTAATCCTGGGGGGTGCACGCTAAACTCCGATTTCAAGACCGATAAAGCCTCGTCGATTCCTGGTCAATGCGAACCAATGTTGAGGTATATATGCTCGATAACTGAGGGATACCTTAAGCAGGTAAAGAAAGACTGCAGCTGGGAGGGAAAAGAGGTGGTGATCCCGACCCCCAAAGAAAATATCACCACTTATGTGGAAGGGTTTCTAAGTGTTTACACTTACCCTTTCACGCTGGGCCCCCTCGACCCCGTCATCGTTGATTTTTGCCGTCAATATCAAATAACCATAGGCCAAATCCATCCTTCCTTTTGGAGAATTGTTATTCTGCTCTGATTCTTCGTGAGCAAAGTCGAGGGGCTCCCATTCACCCTCGACCACCTTATTAGATTGTATAGCCCCGGCCTCAATCGAGGCAGGTTAATAAAAATCTAACATTGGGTTACCAAAGTGCTGTTCTAGAGCATAGACGATGACAAGGATCGAGGCTGGATGTGCCGGTTCATTCGAGTGAGGACTTCTGACCTAATCCCAGCCGAGAAGATGCCATTTCCTGAGAAATGGAACATGAATCATAAGTACCGTCTCACTGTTAGCTTCCATGAATTATTTGTTCCTTTGTCTTTTCCCATTGATGTCTTTTTCTATGATGTAGCAATCGCTTGGATGCCCCGTGCGATTCCCAACCTCGAGAGCTGGGTTCGAAACCTGGCCTCGACCTCTGCATACACCGAGCGCTCATGGCACGATTTATCAAAGGCCGATGGGAGGCCAAGAATCATGGTAAGCCCACTTTTTGTGTATTTGATGATTTGATTAAGATGCTCTTCTTCTACTTATTCAATTTTCTCATGTACATGCCTGGGTAAGGATGCGGTCATGAGGCCCCCGTCTGGTGAGGAGGAGACTTTGACCCCGGTTCCGAAGCTAGCAAAGGATATGAAGAGGAAAACGACCTCAACCTCCGAGGATCCAAAGCCTAAGAAGAATCCGGTTCATAAGCCGAAGAAATACATCATTGCCCTACTTGCGGATGTGATTCAACGGCTAAGAGAGGAAGAAGAAGAATATGAAGACGATGGCTCGGAACTGGTGGCCCGAGTGAAAAAAACCATCGAGGACCCAAAGTCCTCTGAGTCGGTGGTGGTTGAGGAGATTCCGCCTCGAGCCGAGGGGGTCTTGCAAAAGGACTCGGGCAAAGTCCCCGAGTCATCGAAGATCGAAGATGCCTCCCGCTGAGATGAGCAAAAGACGTGTATGTCTGAATGGGCCGACTCCGAGGCCTTTCGCAGCGAGGAGAATGCCCCAAGTGGCTCACTTAGGGAAATAGATATTAGAGACTTGGCGATTCTTCCTGCGTTTTCCGAGGAGGCAATTCGGGAGGCCCAAGCTACGAGAACCCCCAAAGTAAACGGGTCCCATGGAGGGGAGGACCCCTTCCATGGTTATTTTATCGGGGTCGAGGATGCTACTGACCTAAGTGAAGCATAGAATATCTTCGATGAGGCTCAACAAGCCTTGAATCGGGTGAGTCTAAACTCCCTTTGTCGATATCATACTTAGTTTATATCTTCTTTTCCTGTCTAATTTCCTTTCTATTTTCTGCATAGGCTTTGGCACTCCATTAGGAGGCATTTTCAAAGTCCCGAGCAGAGCTGAGCCGATGTGAGACCGACCTCCGAGGGCTCAGGGAGGAAAGAAATGCCCTTAAACTTCTCAGTGGGTTAAAAGAAGAGGAGATCAAGGACCTCCGAGCCAAGTTGGCAAAGGCTCACCAAGATCAGACCGACCTGATCGAGCAGGTAATGAGAATTTTAAAAGCTTATGGGCTCGATTCGGGAACTGTGGCTAACATTTCAATCTCACAGTTACAGCAGAAGCTCGAGAGGATCGAGCAGTTCCACGAGGAGGTCAACATGATGAAGGTGGAGACCTTGGGGTGGAAAGAAAGTATGAACCGCTTTGCTGCTGAAAAAGAGGCTGCTCGAGCCCAATTGTCATCAGTCGAAAGTCAGCTTCGAGGCATAAAGGAGAAGAGCTCAGCTCAGGAAAAGAAAATAGAGGAGCTCGAGGCTCGGTTGACTTCCGAACTTGCAAAGGCCAAATCTGAAGCCGAAAAGGCAAAGGCCGAGGCGATCGTGGTCGTCTACCAGGCCGATGCTAAAGCCGCTCAAGTCTAATCTAGAGAGGCAGCCGAGACCACTCAAACTCGAGCACATTGGATTGCTGAACTCACCAAATATCAATCTCGGAGGGAAACCCTCGAGGAGATCCATGCTCGAGGTTTCAATCTTACTGACGAGATAATAAAGGCTAAAGAGCATGAAGCTGATGCTGGAGCGCTGGCCTCTTCCGATGATGAGGATGATAAAGGCAGCAAGAGAGGGTCTGAGAATGGGGAGGACCTCGATGGAGAAGAAGCTGCCCCTGAGGAAAATTAGGAATCTTAGGCTTTTTCTTTTTTGATTTTTTGTGCGGGACCCTGATCGGTCCTTGTAAATATCTTCGTATATATAAAAGATCTTTTTTCTCTTTGACTTGTCTTTATTCTATTTCCTGCCTCATGAAAATTCTATTTCATTCATGCCTTCATGGAGATTTTGCTCACAAGTTTGGGACTTTAGGCAACTAGACCGAAGTCGGACTAGTGTAGTCTTTAAAATCGAGTGAGTACTTGCTCGAACTCGAAGTAGAGTGACCCTTAGATTTTAGTTGAGTAAGGACGATTTTTTGAACTCCAAAAATAAAATGGCCCTTAGGCTCTTGAATTAGGCCGATATGGCCTCAAAAGAATGGCTTTTCCCCTTTTTCGTCTTGAAATATTAATCATAAAAATTTTTTATGCCTTAGCACGAGATAAATTTGTACCCATTAGGTTTTTCTAGGATTGGTGTTATCGAAATCCTTTGCTTTGTTATTCCTTAGCAAAACATTGTCCGAGAGTTCGAACAATTCGATACCCCTTATGGTTTTTCGAGGGTCGATATTATTGAGACCCTTAGTAATTCAGCCGAGGGTTGCCTTTTTAAACCGGTTTATGAGAATATTTGAAGGCCTGTATTATAACAAAATTCGGACGTCTCCGAACCGTGTCAATTTGGCCGTAGACTCTAGTTTGGGATTTGCCCTTTAGGCTTGTTTCCCTGCTATACTTTGAACTCGTTCGAAGTGTCAGTCCCCGAGTGGGGTGGTCGTGGCCTATAAAATCGAGGATTGCCTTTTTAAGGTCTTACGATTTCGAGGTTTAGTAATTCGATCATGTCGATTTTTTAGATGGCAGTCCCCGAGTATAAGGTAAATTGTTTGAACTTCAGTTGTGATCGACCCTTAAGCCAGTTTCCACAATAGATCATAAGTATGAAATTGTAAAGTATAAATTTCTCTAAGGCATGGAACATCTGGTAAGGAAAAATACTTCTTTCAATAGATTATACATGAGTAGATGTTTTTCCATTAGTTCTCGAGTAATCTTCATGGACACAGTTCCTTTGATCGTTTGGTCATTTACAAAATTTACCTATCGAGACCCTGTCGACACAAAGTATTTTCCTTGTAACTATCCGAGGGTGATGGCCCCCAGTATTCGAGGTTCATTGTAAAGGAGCCTCGGATACTGTTGAATTACTTTAAGTTAGCACGAACAATGGTTGCCTCATTAAAAACCTCACCGGAAAAACCCATTTAGGACAAAATTTGGTCTAAAGGAAAAAGAGTGCAATGCGTGCTTTCAGACCTAAGGACTTTGTGTTTGAAGAATCTTTTGGTGTCTTCGATTAAACACGTACAAATGGTTAGTATAAAATATAAACAAAATGGAGAAGGTCGTACCTTACCAGTAATATCGTTTGAAGAGTGATATGTTCCAATTGTTTGGTAATTGTTCACCGTTCATCGTGCCAAGTTTGTAGGATCCCTTTCCAATGATATCGAGGACCTGATATGGTCCCTCCCAGATCAGGCTAAGTTTTCCTTCATTTAGGTTTCAAGTATTGAGGGTGACCTTCCTTAGAACCAAGTCTACGATTTTAAAGTATCGAAGATTGTCTCTTCAATTGTAGTACCTTTCGATCCGCTGTTTCTGTGTGGCCATTCTAACGAGGGCGGCTTCCCGTTTTTCATCTAGCACTTTGAGGCTTGTATTCATAGCCTCGTGATTTGACTCTTCCGTTGCATATCGAAACCTGACGCTAGGTTCCCTAACTTCAACCGAGATCAGAGCTTCGGTGCCATATACTAAAGAGAATAGTCTTGCCTCCGTACTGGATTTTGACATTGTTCGATACGCCCAAAGGACTTAGGGCAATATTTCTCGCCATTTTCCCTTAGCATCATTCAATCTTTTTCTTTAGATTTTGAATGATGGTCATGTTTGTAGATTCGGCATGTCCGTTCCCACTAGGATGATATGGCGTCGACATGATCCTTTTTATTTTGTGATCTTTGAGAAACTTTGTCACTTTGCTGCCGACGAATTGCTTTCCATTGTCGCATACGATCTTGGCAGGCATCCCGAATCGGCATATAATGTGGTCCCAGATGAAGTCTATGACTTCTTTCTCTCTAATTTTCTCGAAAGTCTGTGTTTCAACCCACTTAGAGAAATAGTCAGTCATAAACAAAATAAATTTAGCTTTACCTGGGGTCGATGGTAAAGGGCCGACGATATCCATTCCCTATTTAATGAATGGCCATGGGGATAAGACTGAGTGGAGTTGCTCTCCGGGTTGGTGAATCATCGGCGCATACCTTTGACATTTGTCGCACTTTCGAACAAACTCTTTTGTACCTTTTCCATATCGGCCCAATAGTATCCTACTCTGATGACTTTGTGAACCAATGATTCAGCACCAAAATAATTTTCGCAGGTGCCCTCGTAGATTTCTCATAGGACATAGTCGGTATCTCCTGGTCCCAAACATATTGCCAATGGTCCATCGAACATCCTTCTATATAGTGTTCCATCTTTGGCCAATGTGAATCGTGCAACCTTCGTACATAGAGTCCTTGATTCCTTAGGATCCAATGAAAGCTTCCTGTTCTTTTGGTACTCGATATATTTGTTCCTCCAATCCCAGGTCAGACTTGTGGAGTTGATTTCGGCGTGGCCTTCTTCGATTACTGACCTTCAAAGTTGTACGACAGTCCCCGAGCTAATCTCGTTGTCTTCGACTGATGACCCTAAATTTGTAAGGGCATCAACCTCGCTGTTTTTTCTCGAGGCACATGATGTAGGGTCCATTGTTTAAACCGATGTAGAGTCACCTGTAGTTTGTCCAAGTACCTTTGCATTCGATCTTCTCGAACCTCGAAGGTTCTGTTGACTTGGTTTACCATAAGTAGGGAGTCACATTTGGCCTCGATGACCTTTGCTCCCAAACCTTTAGCTAGCTCGAGACCTGCAATCATGGCCTTATACTCAGCCTCATTGTTAGTTAACTTAGAAGTTTTGATAGCTTGTCTAATTGTATTACCCGTGGGCGGCTTCAAAACGATGCCTAGCCCAGACCCCTTCACGTTCGAAGAGCCGTCTATGAAGAGGGTCCACACCCCTGATGATGTATCCGACTTTAATAATAGTTCCTTTTCGACCTGGGGTATGAGGGCTGGCATAAAGTTGGCCACAAAGTCAGCTAAGATTTGAGATTTGATGGCCGTTCGGGGTCGATACTCGATATCGTACCCACTGATCTCGACGGCCCATTTGGCCAATCGGCCCGAAATTTCGCGCTTATGCAAAATATTGCAAAGGAGATAAGTAGTCACCACACAGATCGGGTGACAATTAAAATATGGTTTTAATTTCCCAGAGACGCTTATTAGGGCAAACGCGAATTTTTCTAAGTGTGGGTAACGGGACTCGGCCTCTCCTAAAGTTCGACTAACATATGAAACAGGAAATTGCGTACCTTGCTCTTTTTGAACTAGGACCCCACTTATCGCGATTTTCAAGACTGTTAAGTACAAGTAGAGTTTCTCGTCTGCTTTCTGAGTATGAAGCAGTGGCGGGCTCGAGAGGTACCGCTTTAATTCTTTCAATGCTTGTTGGAATTCCGGGGTCCATGCAAAATTGTTCTTATTTTTGAGCAGTGAGAAGAGCATGTGACTTCTATCTGAAGACCTTAAGATGAGTCGGCCTAGGGTGGCTATGCGCCCTGTTAATCTTTGTATGGCCTTAACATTGTCCATGACTATGATGTCTTCGATTGCCTTGATCTTATCGGGGTTGATTTCGATCCCCCGATTTGATACCATAAAGCCAAGGAACTTACCCGAGCCAACCCCGAATGCACATTTCTCCGGGTTGAGTTTCATGTTATATTTCCTTAGTATATCGAAGGTCTCCTGCAAATGTGCCAAATGGTCCTCTGCTCGAAGGGACTTAACTAACATATCGTCAATATAAACCTCCATTGATTTACCTATTTGTTCTTCGAACATTCAATTTACTAAGCGTTGATAAGTGGCACCTGCATTTTTTAGTCCAAACGGTATTACACTATAACAATAAGTGTTGTACTTAGTGATGAACGACGTCTTTTCTTGATCCTCCAGGTTCATTTATATTTGATTGTACCCAAAGTGAGCATCGAGAAAATAAGGATCTCGTGGCCAGCCGTGGCATCGATCATGCGATCGATATTCGGTAGAGGAAAAGAGTCTTTAGGACATGCTTTATTTAAATCTTTATAGTCTATGCACATTCTAAGTTTATTTCCCTTTTTAGGGACTACGACTATGTTTGCTAACCATTCGGGATATTTTACCTCCCGAATGGATCCTATTTTGAGACATTTGGCTACCTCATCCTTGATGAATGCATGTCTTACCTCGGACTGGGGCCTTCTCTTTTGTTTTACTGGGCGGAAGTTCGGGTCCTAGCTCAGTCGATGTGTAGTGATCTCCGGCGGGATCCCTGTCATATCTAGGTGGGACCAAGAAAAACAACCCATATTATTAATAAGAAATTTAATGTGTTTTTCCCTAAGCTCGAGGGTTAACCCCGTACCTAGGTATACCTTTCGATCGGGTAGATGCTCGATCAGTATGACTTGCTCCAGCTCTTCGACTGTCGATATGGTGGCGTTAGAATCCTCGGGGATTATGAAGGATCGAAGGATCCAGTAGTCATCGTCCATTCCCTACTTCTCTGACTGAGTTGAGGCTGGTGGTTGTCGTTGCTATTTAGCTTCCTATTTTCCTTTGGACTCCGATCCCTTTGTTGGCGAAAGCGCCGATACCGGCATTACTTCGTCGACCGCGAACATCTCTTTGGCAGCATGTTGTTCCCCATACACCATTTTTACTCCATCCGGTGTTGGGAACTTCTGCATTTGGTGAGGTGTTGAGGGGAACGCCCTCATGTTGTGAATCCAGGGTCTTCCGAGTAGTGCGTTGTATCTCATATCGCCCTCGATCACATGAAATT
Source organism: Nicotiana tomentosiformis (assembly GCF_000390325.3). Classification (NCBI taxonomy): domain Eukaryota; kingdom Viridiplantae; phylum Streptophyta; class Magnoliopsida; order Solanales; family Solanaceae; genus Nicotiana; species Nicotiana tomentosiformis. Next base: position 81,844,647 of record NC_090822.1, on the reverse strand, counting down.
TTGTTTCTCGAATAGTTCCGGCTATATTTACTGGTAGGATAATTTCACCTTTAGTTCTTTCACTCTCCATGTTGAAGCCATTGAGAATCCAAGTTGTGGGTACGATCTGATCTTGTAGGTCGAGCTACTCCACGACCCTCGATCGAATAATATTGGCCGAGTTTCCTGGATCAATTAAAACACATTTAACCTGAATTTTATTCATAAGGATAGAGATTACCAAAGAATCATTGTGGGGTTGTGAGATCCCTTCTGCTTCCTCATTATTGAATGATAAAGTGCCTTCTGGCACATAGTCTCGAGTTCGTTTTTCCCTGGTGATTGATACTTTAGTGCGTTTGAACACGGGCCTTTATGGAATATTGACCCCTCTAATGATCATGTGAATCACGTGCTATGGTTTTTCTTGCTCGTTTTTCCTATCTGCATCCCTATCTCTAAAATGATTTTTAGCTCGGTCGCTCAAAAATTCTCGAAGATGACCCTCGTTGAATAGACGGGCCATCTCATCCCTTAGTTATCTGCAGTCTTCGATTCTATGACTATGTGTACCATGGTATTTGCATATTTGATTGGGGTTTCTTTGGGGTGGATCGGTTTGTAGGGGTCTGGGCCATCTAGTATCTTTGATTCTCCCAATGGCTGACATAATACCTGATGCGTCAATGCTGAAGTTGTATTCTAATAATCGTGGTGCTTCTGTGGGATCGACATTTTTATCGAAGCCATTTTTGCTCATGAGCCCTCGAGAGCTCTGTCCTCGATCGCTCCTTCGATCATTTCGGATGGGATTGTGTCCTAGGCCATTGTTTCCACGATCTGCGTTGTATGGTTGATACCAATCTCTATTCAACCGGGGTTCTGTGTTGATATCCCTTTGAGTTCTTCCGACGGGCCTGTTTGGATAAACGGAACCGGAAGGGGTCCCCAATTGATCATCCTCGACCCTGATCTTTGACTGGCACTGATTATGTACATCAACCCACGTTACCGCTGGATATTCAATTAAATTCTGCTTTGGCTGTCGTGATGCCACCGAACTTCGTTCATTCATACCTTGAGTCAAGGCTTGAACAACCCAATCGTCTGTGACCGGTGGTAGTTCCATGCGTTCCATCTGGAACCGAGATACGAATTCCCTCAACATTTTGTTGTCTTTTTGTTTCACCTTGAAGAGGTCCGACTTCCTAGTCGCACCCTTTATTGCTCTGGCATGTTCCTTTATGAAGGAGTCTGCAAGCATGGTGAAGGAGTCGATGGAATTAGGTGGCAAATTGTGGTACCATATCATTTCTCCTTTTGACAAGGTTTCTCCAAATTTCTTCAGTAGAACAGATTCAATCTCATCGTCTTCCAAGTCATTCCTTTTTATTGCGCATGTATAAGAAGTGACATGCTCATTAGGATCGGTGGTCCCATTGTACTTAGGAATTTTTGGCATTTGGAATTTCTTCGGAATGGGTTTTGGAGCCGCACTTGGAGGGAAAGGTTTCTGTATGAATTTCTTTGAATCCATACCCTTTAAAATCGGCGGTGCCCCCAGTATTTGGTCAACACAGGAGTTATATGTCTCTACTTTCTTGCTATTTGCCTCGATTTTCTTTTCTCCCGATTCAATATGTTTAGTGAGCTCCTCGAGCATTTTCATAATGGCGGGGTTCTACTCGGTGTTCGATATTGATTTTGTAGTTGTGCTATAGCGGCTTGTTGAGCCTGTAACATTTTGAATACCAATTGGGGGCTAACTCCACCATCTTCTCAGCCCTGCGTACCTCGATCACCTGATTGAACTTCCCTACGTAGGCTACCTTTGGGTTCAACGCCCAAATTCGCATTTAGGGTGACATGTGAACTGACATCGACGGGATTTGCAATTGGTGCTCCCTCGAGGTCAGCCTGAGGTACCTCGATCCCTGGGGCGGCTATATTGTCATTTACCCCATGAAATCCGAGGTTGTTGTCACCATGTGTAGGCGTTGTTTGTGAGTTTGACATGTTTATCCTGAAAACAAAGATTCTTACGAGAGCAAGTGTAAAGCAGTATGTGTTATCTAAATCAGTATTAAGCAATCACTATTATCCTTAGCCCCATGGTGGGCGCCAAACTGTTTACTCTTAAAATTAGATAATAATTAAACTTATAATGTGGTTCTAAGGACACGTGATTTCACTTAATACCAAATGATAAATATGAAGATTAATAACAGAAATGAACTATAAAGTAAAATAAACTAGTGTTAGAATGGAACTCAGCCCTTGAATTTGGATACCCTCGAACTAGTTGATGCAAGAACAATTAAAATATAACAAGCTGATGAATAATAGAATAAACGAGAAAAAGAATTATATTGCTTTGATATCTGTGAACAAATGATTAGAACCCACTTTATATAGTAGAGGAATTCTACTTATGGTATAATTCTAATTACAGAAGGAAACCCCATGATTAGCTAATCAACCGTTTCTGATTTGATCCATTCCGAGATTTACGCCATGATCCTCGACCAGTCACGGATATCTCGCCTTTCTGTTATTGTGATATCTTCGATCTTGCTCGATGTCTGTCTCATTTGGCTTCGATCGCTACTAGCCTCGATCTCGACAGGTACCTCAATTCTAAACTCGGGCCGTCCTTAGATGCAACCTCCCGGTCTCGGTCAAATAGTAAAATTGGGTGGGCCCAATTTTAACCATATACATATAGTTATAAAAATCTCATGATATGTTTAAGGCTATAGTAAAAAGGGAGTGTTTGGCATATCTTTCTTTTGTTTGGGAAACCAATGTTGAGACCCCAACACTTGATATGATTCTAGTTGTAAAGGAGCTCCCGAATTTATTTTCGAAAGATCTACGGGGTGCCCACATGATCGTGATATATAATTTCATATTGATACATTACTTGGTCTAGGGCCTACTATTCTGCCTTATAGGATGGCTCATCACAGTTAAAGGAGCCAAAGGAGCATTGCAGTACTTGTTGAGCAAACGTTTCAGTAGACCGAATGTTTCACCTTGAGGTACTCTAGTCTTATTTATGATGAATGAAGTATGGATCTATGCGTATGTGGATTGACTACATGCAGTTGAAAAAAGTTATTGTAAAGAAAGTTTCATTTCGGTTACAGGGTGTAAAGTTCTTTTCTAAGATTGACTTGAGGTCAGGGTACCATCAATTAAAGATATGGAGTCTAGCATTTGAAAGACAACTTTTTGTACTCATTACACATAGTGAGAGTTTCTTGTCATGTCATTTGGGTTGACTAATGTCCTAGAAATATTTATGGATTTGATGAATTGTATGTTCAAGATATATTTTGGTTCCTTTGTTATTGTGTTTATTAATAATATTTGGTGCATTCTCATAGTAAAGCGGATCATAAACAACACTTGAGGTAGTCGTGCAAACACTGAGAGAACATCAGTGTCACGACCCAAAACCCTAACCTGTCGTGATGGCGCCTATCGATGGTACTAGGCAAGCCGATTTTTCAAAATACTTCAAATGTTTCACAAAATAAACCAAAAGCTTGATATGACAGAGTTTTCATAAAAACAAAACAAGAGTTAAACTCAAAATACAACGTAGAAAAATATCCCCAAACATCAGGGTGTCACCAAGTCATAAGCATCTAAACAACCAGTCTAAGAAACAATGTCTACAAGAGTATGTGTCTAAATGCCAATACAGAAAAGAAATATAACAAGAAAGGAGAGACAAGGACTGCGAACACCGGCGGCTACCTCGTGAATCTCCAATACTCAACCACGCACGAGATCAATGTCCTCCATGACCGGATACACCTGGATCTGCACATGAAGTGTAGGGTGTAGCGTGAGTATAAACAACTCAGTAAGTAACAAAAATAAATAAGAAACTGAGAAGTAGCGACAAGCTATATAACAATCGTTCACTTCAGTAATTTCAGCAATGAAAGTAGACATGATTCAATTCCGGCAATATAAGTTAAGTCAGTTGTACATTTACTAAGTTTAGATAAATAGAATACAAAATTTTCCAGAAGTTCAGAACAATGACATAATTCAGCTAAGTGCATCAACAAAGGAAACAAATGCAACCTCTCCGGGTAACAATCACTCAAGCTCTCAAAAGCTCAAACACTCGGCTCTTAGCCCTCAATAATCACACTCAATATGTACATGCGCTCACTTGGGGTGTACAGACTCCGGAGGGTCTCCTTCAGCCCAAGCGCTATATCACTGCGACGTGCAGCCCAATCCAATCATATAAGTTGTGGCGTGCAACCCGATCCACAATCAATAAATAACCATAAGGCTCGTTGCGGCGTACAACCCGATCCATTACATTCAGTCCTCAGGTTTGTTGTGGCATGAAACCCGATCCATATACACTAAAATAGCTCATAGCTCGGCACTCAGGCCATATCTTAGTCACTAACCTCTCCAGCCTCTCGGGCTCTCAGAAATCATACCAATTAGCCCAAAAGAGATGATAACAAGTATCAACAAGAAAAAAGGAGGAAACAGAGATATCACACGCAAGTAAAACTGTGACTGAGTACAAGACAACAAATATCAGCTAATTCAACAAGTACCCTACCGCTACAGGTCCCAACAATGATATCATATGGCATAAGCATGGTTTCTAACAAGAATGGTAGTCAAATTTCTAGAAGATAGAGAGAACATGTAATTAATAATAAGCTATTTGACTTTACAATCTCACGGGACGGACCAAGTAACAATCCCCCACGGTGCACGCCCACACACCCGTCACCTAGCATGTGCATCTCCTCCAAATTAATCACATCATACCAAAAATCCAGAGTTTCATACAATCAAGAACGGATTTAAGACTGTTACATACCTCAATCCGAGCAAAATTCTACTCCAAAATGCCCTTGCCTCGCGAATTGGCCTCCAAATTTCCCGAATCTAGCCACAAGAAATACAATACAGTCAATATGGGCTAAAGGAATCAATTCCATAAGAAAATTACGAATTATAAGCCAAAAATCCGAAATAGGCTCAACCTGCCCCCGGGCCCACATCTCGAAATACGATGAAAGACACAAAACCTGAAAGCCCATTCACTCACGAGTCTAACCATACCAAATTTATCAAATTCCGACACTATTTGGTCATCCAAATCCCTAAAATTCACTCTCCAATTTCCCTAACCCTAAACCTCCAAATTTCACCTTAAAAACTCACCAACTAGGTGTAAAATCAGTGGGGAAATACCATTATTGAAGATAAATGGACACAAGGAGCTTACCTCAGTAATCACTTCAAAATCCCTCTAGAAATCCTCCAAAATCCGAGTTCAAAATAATGAAAATGGTGTAAAAGCTCGAAACCTCGCTTATATAGGTTCTGCTCAGGCCTTCCGCACCTGCGGTCGTTTGCCCGCATCTACGGCTTCGTGGGTGCAAAAAATTCACCCACTTCTGCGAAGAATTCTTCTCCTGCAGACCAAAATCCCGCTCCTATGAGGAAATATCCGCTTCTGCGATGCCCAACCCACAGTCCACTTTCGCTTCTGCGGTCCTACTACCACACATGTGGTCACACAGGTGCGGGAAAAGCATCGCACCTGTGACCATATGCTGCCTCGCCTCAAGCTCCGCACCAGCGCTGCCCTCTCCGCCTATGTGAGCTCTCCCCTGCGGTTACCCACTCGCAGGTGTGATTACACCAGCAGGAACAACACTTCAGCTATCTTTCAACATCAAACTTTGATCCGTTAACCACCCGAAATGAACCCGAGGTTCCCGGGACCTCAACCAATCATACCAACAAGTCTTATAACCCACTACAAACTTAGTCGAATCCTCAAATCACCTCAAACAACCTCAAAACATGAATTACACCCGGATTCAAGCCTAATGAACTTCGAAAATTTCAAATTCTACAAAGGACGCTGAAACTTATCAAATCATGTCCGATTGACCTCAAATTTTGCACAAAAGTCACAAATGACCCCACAAACCTACTGCAACTTCCACAATCGGAATTCGACCCCAATATCAAAAAGTCCACTCCCCGCCAAACTTTCCAAAATTCCAACTTTTGCCATTTCAAGCCAAATTCTACTACAGGCCTCCAAATCACAATCTGGACGTGCTCCTAAGTCCAGAATTACCCAACGGAGCTAACAGAGCCATCAAAATTCAAATCCGAGGTTGTTTACACATAAGTTGACATCCGGTCGACTTTTTCACTCTCAACTCACTCTGAATTCTCTCCGGACCCGAACCAACTAACCTGATAGGTCATAAAGCAACAGTGAAGTACAAAAATGAGCAGAAAAAGGCGGAACGAGGTTACAACTCTCGAAACGACCGGCCGGGTCGTTGTATCCTCCCTCTCTTAAACAAACGTTCATCCTCGAACGGGTCTAGAAATATACATGGAGTCTAAAATAGGTGTGGATATCTGCTCCGCATCTCTCGCTCGGTCTCCCAAGTAGCCTCCTCAACCGGCTGACCTCCCCACTGCACCTTTACTGAAGCTTTATCCTTTGACTTCAACTTCCAAACCTGCCGACCCAGAATAGCCACATGCTCCACATCATACGTCAAATCACCATCCGACTTAACCTTGCTGAAATCCAAAATATGAGACGGGTCGCCAACATACTTTTAGAGCATAGAAACATGAAATACTGAATGCACACTCGACAAGTTAGGTGGCAAGGCAAGCTTGTAAGCCACCTCATCAATCCTCTGAAGTACCTCAAATGGCCCAATGAACCGAGAGCTCAACTTGCCCTTCTTCCCGAACCGCAATAACACCCCTCATGGGTGAAACCTTCAGCAGAACCTTCTCCCCAACCATGTAAGACACATCACAGACCTTCCTGTCGGCATAACTCTTCTGCCTAGACTGTGCCGTGAGAAGTCGCTCCTAAATCAATTTAACCTTGTCCAATGCATCCTGAACCAAATCAGTACCCAATAGCCTAGCCTCACCCAGCTCAAACCAACCCACCGGAGATCTACACCGTCTCCCATCTAAAGCCTCATACGGAGCCAACTGAATGCTCGATTGGTAGCTGTTATTGTAAGCAAACTCCGCGAGTGGAAAAAATTGATCCCGAGAACCTCCCAAAATCAATGACACAAGCACGCAACATATCCTCCAATATCTAAATAGTGTGCTCGGACTGTCCGTTCGTCTGAGGCTGAAATGTTGTACTCAACTGAACCTGTGTACCTAATTCTCATTGCACTGCTCTCCAAAACTATGACTGCGTGCCAAGAGTTGTTCCTAACCCTTCAAATCACTATTCCACCTTACCATGCACATATCCAGGGGAGATCCCACGTCCCCTATTCCATATAGGCATGACAATACAACACAATTGATGATCATTACTTTAACCTGTCCGTAAAACTTATAACCCAATTTCCACTATCAAGAATTTCTTACAAGACCCGAGTCTCACATCTACACATTGTATGAGTTTGAACAAGCTATATCAAGCCATAACCATAATCCAAGATATAATCGCATAACATACTACACAACTCGCATACTCGCAACACCATTCTCGATCACCGTAACTACTCAAACCAACCAAGTACTAGTAGAAAACCCCACATTCAACAGAACCTCATTCCAAAACCTTCGTACACCACCAATAATGAAAGAAACATACAGGAACTCACAACCACTAACCAAATCAATAGGTCATGGAGATTCATTCGTTCAACAAGTACCATAGCCAATTATTTAAGCCAAATTCTAAATTATTCTCCCAAACACGCCGCAGTCAAACTTGATAGTACCCATTCTAGGTCCAATGACCTTATATTATCGAACAAAACTATTCCACAGACATGCCACACCAATATAATTCAAGCCACAAACTCCGCAATCCATGTACCCAAAAATGGAAAATGTCTCAAAGAAGAGAGCCGTTTTGCAGGTTCAACAAGAACCACCACAACCGCAATGTTATGAGCTCATCTCCTATAGTAGAACCAAGATACACGAATCTAATAACGATAGCCAGATCTCCCATAGCTCACATTAACATCACCCGCACATACAACTCATGTGTTATAGTATTAATATCTGGACCCGCACGGACAACTTACGTGACAATAATATAATCCACTTGGCATGGTCACAGGCCTTCGGTCCAAGCATATCATACAAGAGCAATCAAATAAGTACACATGTACATGATAAATGAAATAAGATTCACATGCTTCTGTACTGGTATAAATAACATGCCATAGAGTAGACATGTGCAAAGTGTGCTATCACAACTCAAATCAGCAGGCTAACGCAAAAATAGTAACTACCCAATTTATTCAGGGAATCAACCTCTTTGTAACCTCAAGTATAGCCTAGATAGTTCTCAACAAAGGTACGAATACGAGAAATGTTATAACTTTACGCTTAACTGTCAACTCTAGGCAGATCATAGCCTAAGCATTCTTCCGAGTCTTGCTGTGATGCCCGCACATGGGCTCAAACCCCACATATATGTGCACTCATAGTGCGTAGCTATCACAAATAATTAGCGCAACTAGTGCCTTCACTAAGTTTAAATAAAACACTCACCTCAAGCAAGCCGCAACCCTGAAACAATATGCTTCGGAGAACTCCTAGTCTCCAAATTTATAGAACACATGAACCACCATAAATAATCCCAACTCCAACACTTAGCCACATAGCAATAATTTGAATGTCAGCAGTCTATTAACCAGGTGAGTATCGCAATACCAATGAACATTCGTAAGTCAAAATACAATGATTACCAAGAAGCTATAACATTCGTCTAAACATCTTAAATTGACCATTTTGTCCATAATTCGTGATCTTCCTTTTAAGGCCGAACTGCCACCATGTACATGTAAATCTTAATCCTGCACAACACACCACATCTATCATGCCATCATGTGACGAGCACAAGAATCTCATTATCAACTCTATGTAACTAGCAAATTACATACCTGGTCATTTAGAAACCTTCCTCTTGCTTCCTTCCGGGAGGAAATCATAATACACAATACGTTCCCCATACTGGTAGAAAATATCCAGCTCAAACCATAGTAGAAACCATCAAGAACACTTTTAAAATCCATTTTCACCTAATCAAGCTATCAGAACTAAATTCCTCTGACTCGACCAAACCACGCAAGTCACCAAACCCAAGAATATTGCCACCAAAACATTCGTAGAGCCTCACCACATTATAATTACCCTCAAGTTGACACTTCTCCTTGTCAGGACACAATGATCCTTACCCAAAGCTCACTAAAAGATATCCTAACATAAAATGACACTGCCCTAAGGCTCATAAGACATTGTATTTTTCTTAAGCACCACAAAGTACCACAACCAAGATACCCACTTTGCTCAATTCCAAATTGCACCTCCCAAACGGGTTGAAAGACACATGCCCCCTTAGCACAACAACACCCAAAGAAGTAACCCTGCCTTAACATCACCAATAAAATTTATACTTCGTGCGCACTACATTCTTCAAAATAACAACTTATTCATTCTATGATTTTCATTTTTTTCTTCATAAAGTGCAATGTAGCCTGTATTTAGGAATTTCCTTACTCGAGCCATCCTCAATCTCAACCTCTGCAAGTCATAACTAATCCACAAGTATGCCCCGGGCAAAAACCAATACAACACATAATTGTGCAATCAAATCGTAGATAGCAGACTCCCTCATTTGGCTCAAAGCCATATAATAAAACATATGATAACTCACCATACCCATACTCTACTATTGTCATAATTCCGCAGTCTATTCAACGAAAATGCTTCACAAGCTCAGGTAACACAAACCATAAAGTACCTCAATCATCCGCTAAGCTCGCATTTATTCTCTTGACAGTCAAGTCAACTTTCTCACCCAGATTCAAGTTCAAATCTCAACACATACACTCCACTGGTAGAATAAAAACTCTCCCGCTCAACATTATAAGGAACACACCTACATAGATTACTCTGCAAGAGATAACCCCCTGTTTGGCCTCAAATTGGCATCTTGTTATACCCTTTCGCAGCCACAATTACTACGCAAGAACTTAATCTTCCTGAGTCCAAACTCATTAACAAGACATACGAATTTAATTTGTTCCACAATTAAACAACGTTAAAGATCCTTCAATACACTCATAACTCGAGACCATACGTCAAATCAAGACAGAAATCAAATACCCCAAAGCAAAGTCTTGAGTAATAAGTAAACTTTATTTGTCACACTCAAACCATCTGAACACATCCTGGAGTCACATCATACTCATCATATAGCCATTTGACCACTCATCGAGCCACAATTTTCCACTCATAGGGACACTACCGATCGCATGAGTCCAAACTCACAAGTTCTCATAACCGAAACTACCGAGCTTCAGCTGCAGTCTAACCCTGGCCTCATGTCCTCCAGACTGGCCCATCACCAAAATACAAAATACTCATCTCGAACCTCGTTCATGAAATCACAAGCCGATGGTGCACAACTGATACTGAGCGCTTATATGCACACACGAATGCGTGAAAGGAATTTAAGGAGTTATGTTTCAAGCTGAAACAATTCCGCACGATAGAATACAGAAAAGTGAAATCTTCCTAAGGGTTCGGCAGCCTCTCGAAGATAAGTACAGACGTCTCCGTACTGATCCGCAAGACTATACTAAACCTGCTCATGACTCGTGAGACCTATGTAACCTATGCTTTGATACCAACTTGTCACGACCCAAAACCCCAACTTATCGTGATGGAGCTTATCAATGGTACTAGGCAAGCCGATTTTTCAAAATAATTTAAATGTTTCACAAAATAAACCATAAGCTTGATATGACAGAGTTTTCATAAAAGAACAGGAGTTAAACTTAAAATTCAACATGAAAAATAGCCCCAAACATCGGGGTGTCACCAAGTCATGAGCATCTAAACAACTAGTCTAAGAAACAGTGTCTACAATAGTCTGTGTCTAAATGCCAATACAGAAAAGAAAGATAACAAGAAATGAGAGACAAGGATCGCGAACGCCGATGGCTACCTCGTGAATCTCCGATACTCAACCACGCACGAGATCAACGTCCTCCGTGACCAGACTCACCCGGATCTGTACATTAAGTGCAGGGTGTAGCGTGAGTACAACCAACTTAGTAAGTAACAAAAATAAATAAGGAACTAAGAAGTAGTGTCGAGCTATACAATTACCGTTCACTTCAGTAATTTCAGCAATGAAAGTAGACATGATTCAATTCCGGCAATATAAGTTAAGTCAGCTGTATATTTACTAAGTTCAGATAAACCGGATACAATATTTTCCAGAAGTTCAAAACAATGACATAATTCAGCTTAGTGCAACAACAAAGGAAACAAATGCAACCTCTCTGGGTAACAATCACTCAAGCTCTCAATAGCTCAAATACTCGGCTTTCAGCCCTCAATAGGTACCTGTGCTTACTGGGGGTGTATGGACTCCGGAGGGGCTCCTTCAGCCCAAGCTCTATATCGCTGCGGCGTGCAACCCGATCCATAATCCATAAATATCCATAAGTCTCGTTGCGACGTGCAACCTGATTCATATACATTCAGCCCCTGGGCTCGTTGCAGCGTGCAACCCGATCCATATACACTCACATAGCTCATAACTTGGCACTCAGGCCCTATCTCAGTCACTAACCTCTCTAGTCTCTCAGACTCTCAGAAATCATACAAATCAGCCCAAAAGAGATGATAACAAGTATCAACAAGAAAACAAGAGTAAACGGAGATATGATACGCAAGTAAAACTGTGATTGAGTACGAAATAGCAAATAACAACTAATTCAACAAGTACCCGACCACTACGGGTCCCAACAGTGATATCATATGGCCTAAGCATGGTTTCTAGCATGAATAACAATCAAATTTCTAGAAGACAGAGAGAACATGTAATTAATAATAAGCTATTCGACTTTACAATCTCACGGGACAGACCAAGTAACAATTCCCCACGGTGCACGCCCACACGACCATCACCTAGCATGTGCGTCACCTCCAAAATAATCACATCATACCCTCAGGACCAGATTTAAGACTGTTACTTACCTCAATCCAAGCAAAATGCTACTCCAAAATGCCCTTCCCTCGCGAATCGGCCTCCAAAAGTCCTGAATCTAGCCACATGCAATACAATACAATCAATACGAGCTAAGGGAATCAATTTCATAAGAAAATATGGATTATAAGCCATAAATCCGAAATAGGCTCAACCCGGCTCCCCGGGCCCACGTCTCAAAATCTGACGAAAGACACAAAACCCGAAAGTCCATTCACTTACGAGTCTAACCATATCAAATTTATTAAAATCTGACACCATTAGGTCATCCAAATCCCTAAAATTCACTCTCCAATTTCCCTAGCCCTAAATCCCCCAAATTTCACCTAAAAAACTCACCAACTAGGTGACAAATCAGTGGAAAAATACCATTATTGAAGATAAATGGATACAAGGAGCTTACCTCAGTAATCACTTCAAAATTCCTCTAAGAATCCTCCAAATTTCGAGTTCAAAAAAGTGAAAATGGTGAAAATCTCGAAACCTCGCTTATATAGGTTCTGCCCAGGCCTTCCGCACTTGCGGTCGTTTACCTGCATCTGTGGCTTCGCGGGTGCGAACAAATCACCCATTTCTGCGAAGAATTCCGCTCCTGCGGACCAAAATCTTGCTCCTGGGGGCTCGCTCCTGTGAGGAAATATCCGCTTCTACGAAGCCCAACCCACAATTCACTTCCGCTTCTGCAGTGCTATCACCGCATATGCGGTCACGCAGGTGCGGGAAAAGCATCGCACCTGCGACCATCTTCTGCCTCGCCTCAAGCTCCGTACCAGCGCTGCCCTCTCCGCCTATGCGAGCTCGCACCTGTGGTTCCCCACTCGCAGGTGCGATCACACCAGCAGGAACAACACTTCAGCTATCCTTCAACATCAAACTTTGATCCGTTAACCGCCCGAAATCAACCCGAGGCCCCCGGGATCTCAACCAAACATACCAACAAGTCTTATAACCCAATACGAATCACCTCAAACAACCTCAAATCATGAATTACATCCGGATTCAAGCCTAATGAACTTCGAAATTTCTAAATTCTACAAACGACACCGAAACCTATCAAATCACGTCCGGTTGACCTCAAATTTTGCACACAAGTCACAAATGACCCCACGAACCTGCTGAAACTTTCGGAATTAGAATGCGACTCCAATATCAAAAAGTCCACTCCCGGCCAAACTTTCCAAAATTTCAACTTTCGCCATTTCAAGCCAAATTCTACTACGGACCTCCAAATCACAATCCGGACGCATTCCTAAGTCCAGAATTACCCAAAGGAGCTAACATAAATATTAAAATTCAAATCCGAGGTCGTTTAAACATAAGTCAACATCCGATCGACTTTTTCACTCAAGCTTTCAATTAAGAGACTAAGTGTCTCAACTCAATCTGAATTTTCTCCGGACCCGAACCAACTAACCCGATAGGTAATAAAGTAACAGTGAAGTACAAAAATGAGCAGAAGAGGGAACGAGGCTAAAACTCTCGAAACGACCGGCCGGGTCGTTACAATCAGCTTTATGCCATGTTTTTAAAATATGAGCTTTGGCTTGATACAATTGCGGATATGTGATATCTAGTGAGGATATAAAGGTAAAATTCAAGAAGATTGATGCTATCTAGAGTTAACCAAGGTCTACTAAATCTACTGAGATATAGAGTTTCTTAGGCTTCAGAGTTACTAAAGGCGCTTTATGGAGGTGTTCTTTTTTCTATTGCAACCTTATTGGCCTGCTTGACACATAAAAAGAGTTTGGTTTAGATTGTCAGATAAGTGCAAGAAGAACTTTCATATACTCAAGTCTGCTTTGACTATAACCCTAATTTTGACATTTCTTATAGGTTCTGAAGGGTACATGGTATACTGTTAGTCCTCGTCGGTCGAACTTGGTTGTGTATTGATGAAAAATTGTAAGGTAATCACATATATTTTGAAGAAGTTGACAGACCATGAGAAGAGTTATCTCGCTCATAATTTGTAACTTGCAATGATTGTATTTGCACTCATGATTTGGAAGCATTATTTGTATGATAAATCATGTGGGATCTATACCGACCATCGTAGACTAGAGTATATATTTAAGCATAAGGAGTTGAATTGGAGACAATACAAATGGCTTGAGTTGCTCGAAGTATCATGACATCAATATTTGTTATCATCTGAGAGAGGCTAACATGGTAGCAAAATCGTGAGCCGGAAGTCATCGATAGTTTGGCCATTATTGCAGCTCGGATGCGTCCCTAAGACTAAAAGATGCAATTATTTGCTAGTAAATAATTAATCTCTATTCTCTCTCTCTTTCTTCCTCTCCTTTCTTCTTTGATACTCCCCACCCCCTTGTCGCTGCCCCATCAGATCTGTACAGAGACCACAACGGCATCGCGTTTTCTCTCTTCTCCTTCCCCTTTATGTCTTTTCTTTTCTTTTGATTTCTCCATGTATCATTTATAGTCGGAGATCAGAGGAGGCACCACTACAACATAGCATGTATAACTACAAAGTATATCGTAGAAAAATATAAAAAATTTCGTGGTTAACACTTTAGCTACAATCATTTTTGTCATATCATTCGTAGCAAAATATAGCGTAACTAAAAGTTAGCTACAAACTTTAATATTTTATGGCTAAGGTATAGTACATATTGCTACAAGAAGTTTTATGATGTGGCTATATTGATAAAACTTTTGGCACTACAAATTTATATTTATAGCTAATGAGTTTATTCTTTTGCTACAACAAACCAACTTTGTAGCTACCTTTTGTACTTTTGCACAAAGGGATATATTGTGGCAAAAATTAATTTATTTTACCACAAAAAAAATTAGCATGTAGCTGTGCTCACACATTAGCCACGTACTATAGTATTTATGTTTAGCTTCGAATCAAAATTTTGTAGCTACAAATCGTCACCAATATCCATGATTAATGTTTTTAATTATATTAGTGACAATAAATGCTTCAATCGCAAATGCATTGCTATAGTTTTGTTTATCTCACTAAATATTTTTAAAATTTTAAATATTCCATATCCATGCATATTTTATTTATAAAACTAGAAATACAACAAGCTCCGGATATCACTTACTTCATACAAACTGATACATGAATAATTTGAAAAGTTAATTCTAAAATATATAATTATATATCTAAAGTTCATGCATCCTCAATATACATACAACTCTTCTACAAGAGACATAATAAAGTTTGTAGAATAAAAACTTGCTATTGGGAGGCTAAACAATAAGATGAAATCAAATTAAAATTCTTGTCAAGCTAAAATATTAGTAAAAACTAGGTATATTTGGTTAGATATTTTATCTTTAATCTATACAATTCTAAGGGGGTACACATCAAAAGATAATTCTAAGTATTTGATTTTGGGATTGAAAATGTTGCCACCAGATTGCATTCAAGGAAGAAATAGCTTCAGTCTTTGCATTCAAGGATTTAAATACGCCCTGTAAATTCAAAAGAAACAATAATTAGCACAAAAGAATGAGCAAACCCAAGAGAAACTACAATACAAAGATGCAAGTTTAATTTGTAAAAATGTTAATAGAATTTCAAGAAGAAAAAATTATGTCTTGATAACTTTTTTATAAGAATTTCTAACAAATAACAAAATGGAAATATTCAAAGCAACAACACAAGTACATAAACTTGTACACCTTTTAGAAACTTCTTAAGGGATCTTCATCCCAACATTACAACATTGTAATTTTCAAGTTCCCACACAATAGTTATAAAAAATAAGACATAATATTTATCAAATTATTGGGATAACTCGTAAAATTTAACCCAAAAAATGTAAGTCAAATAAATATAAGGAGATTCAGAAACCTTAAAATATAAAGATTTGAATATAACCGAGAAGAGGGAAGGTACCGATTTAACGATGTTGAAGAAGAAAATCGGGAAGCGTGAGGAGGGGGTGGCGTATGAGAGAGAGAGGATGTGATGTTGAAGTTAGGTTTTCCTTTGGCTTTGTCGTTTCTTATATAATATTTTTGCTTTCTTTTGGAGTACTTGTTACTTAAATCAAAGATATTATTTTTTGGTGTTGTAATACAAAGGTATAAATGCAAATAAATTAAATAACAAATATATATAAGAAAATTAACTATCCTCACAAAAAAATATATAAATTACATTAAGTAAAATAGGAAAAAATCAACTATTTGCATACAATAAAAATATTTCTGCACAATTTGTTTTGTCATATGTGATATTATTTTTAGATTTGTTATATCCTTATATTTCAATTATAATAGCTTCTTAATTTTTAGTGTTTAATTATGTTTATGATAATTATTAAGTTGTCAAAATAGTATTAGACCATTACATTAATAACTGTTAAACTTATTTAAACTGAATATAATTAGTGATCAATGTGGATACATAAAAATATAAGCATATAGTTGTGTAAATATACTATACTCAAATATTCAGATTTAATTAAATATTATTGCATACTTATTTAATTATATTTGAAGTTTACAAGTAATACTTTATTTAATCTGAATTATGATATACTAGTTAGTTTTATTTTGCACTCTTATATCAACCATATTGAATTCTTAACATTTTTGAAATTAAATTAATAGTATCAAAATTATTTAAGTGTTATAAAAATATAAAATACTAGTCACAAGAGAGATGATCCCCTTAAAAAGTCACGTTAAATTCTCAATTCTTAGATTTAATGTATAATTTAGTTTATGATAATTTATTAAGATAGTAAAACACCATATCATTATATAACATATTTTATTATCTAGATTTTATATATATGTGTGTGTGTGTGTATAATTTGCTATGCAATATAAGTGGTACAAGACTATAGCTGTTTAAATTCTACTACACAATAAGTTATTCACATATTAATTAGATATGATTCCATTATTTTTAATTATATTTGAAACCTAAATATTTTATTTGTTTCTAATTATGATATACTAGTTAGTTTTGTTATACACTCTTATATCGACCATATTAAATTCTTAAAAACTTGAAATAGAATTAATAATATTAAAATTATGTAAGTATTATTAAATAATTGTCAGAAAAGAGATCTCCCCTTCTAAGTTATATTAAATTCTCAATTTTTAGATTTATTCTATAATTTGATTTATTATAATTAACAAGTTATTGACATAGTAATGTACCATGTCATTATAACATATTATTGTATAGATTAATATGCATAATTTGCTATAGAATGTAAGTCATATAAGATTATAGTCGTTTAAATTCTAATATTTAAATGATTATATCACGACCCGAAATTTTTCACTGACGGGACCGTGATGACGCCTAACATTTCACTTGCCAGGAAAGCCAATATTAGAAAATTATTAAACTAATTCTTTATTTTCATTAAGTAAATAACAATAATTAACTAAAATAAAATATAATAAGTGCGGAATATCATAAAACTGTATTAATTACTACCACTCGGATCTGGAGTCACAATTCACGAGCATTCTAGAATTTACTACAAGTAATAGTCTGAAAGAAATACAACTGTCTGAATGAAAGAAAACAGTAGGACATAAAAAGATAGATGGGGACTTCAAGGTCTGTGAACGCCGACAGATCTACCTTGAGTCTCCGGACAGCGGACCAATAGCAAATCTCGATCAAGTTGAGCCGGTATTAAAATCTGCATAGAGAGTGCAGAGTACAGCATCAGTACAACCGACCCCATGTACTGGTAAGTGTCGAGCCTAACCTCGACGAAGTAGTGACGAGGCTAAGGCAAGGCACCTACAATCAACCTGTACAATTTAACAGTGTATACGCAAATAACAGGAATGAAGAACTAAACAGAAAATGTCGGGAGGGGAGACATACTGAGGGAAATACAAGATAAAGAACTACAACAGAATGATCACCAGAGCAGTCAATATACCATGAATAAACAGAAATAGTGAATACAGTAAAGAAAAATGCACGGCATCACCCTTCGTGCTTTTACTCTCAATCTCACCATAAAATTAATAGAAACGGCACGGCATCACCCTTCGTGCTTTTACTCTCATATCATGGCACGACATCACCCTTCGTGCATTAACACTCACAATATGGTACGGCATCACCCTTCGTGCATTAACACTCACAATATGGCACGACATCACCCTTCGTGCATTAATACTCACAATATGGCACGGCATCACCCTTCATGCATTAATATTCTCCCTTACTATAATGCAATACATAAATAACAACAGGGAGATAGAATAACAAGTACAAACCTTACTTCAACATTTGGTTCCATAATATCAATCTCAACTTGAAATAAAAACTTAATTATCACCAGAAAATTCCATAAACATGATAAGAACGATAGTTTGAACACTAGTATAACACGTACCAAAAATCCTTTTACCCATTAATTGTTGGTAAGTGATTCTAAACCATCGTTTTTCAAGAGTCATTCCTTCCCCAAATTGTTGGTAAGTGATTCTAATGAGGCTGAGACTTCTTCTTCGCGTTCGCGTTGAGCCAGTCACGTTCGCGAAGGGTAAATCCCCCATCACTTCGCGTTCGTGACCAGGCCTTCGCATTCGCGAAGAAGAAGTCTCAGCCTCATCAGATTACTCTTCGCGTTCGCGAGAGGACCTTCGCGAACGCGAAGAAGGATATGACAAACACCAGAATCTGCAGAAACTAGATTTTTCCCAAGTCCAAAACATCCCGTGGCCTATTCGAAACTCACCCGAACCCTCGGGGCTCCAAACCAAACATGCACACAAGTCCAAAAACATCATACGAACTTGCTCGCGTGATCAAATCGCCAAAATAACACCTAGAACTCTAAATTTAGCACCAAATCAAATAAAATTCTCAAAAACACTTTAAAACTTCTAATTTCTCAACTGGACGTCCGAAAATCACGTCAATCAACTCCATTTCTCACCAAATTTCATAGACATGTCTTAAATATCATAATGAAACTGTACCGGTTTCCGGAACCAAAATACGGACCCGATACTAACAATGCCAAATATCAATCAATTCTTAACAATAAATAATTTCCAAACTTTTAATTTTCATCAAAAATTCATAACTCAAGCTAGGGACCTCCAAATTCGATTTCGGGCATATGTCCAGGTCCCATAATTCGATACGGACCTACTGGGACCGTCAAAGTACGGATCCGGGCCAGTTTACCAAAAATATTGACCGAAGTCAACTAAAATCAACTAAAATTAACTTTTAAGGCAAAAATTCTTATTTTCATTAGTTTTCAACATAAAAGCTTTCCGAAAACCTACCCGGACTGTGCACGTAAATCGAGGAGGATAAAAATGAGATTTTTAAGGCTTAAGAACGCAGATTCGAGTTCTAAAATATAAGATGACCTTTTGGGTCATCACAAATTATCAACTCATTTATTAGATATAATTCTATTATTTTTAGTTATAAATATAACTTATAACTAACAACAACATAACAATAAATCCAGTGTAATCCAACAAGTGGGAGCTGGGGAGGATAATGTATACACAGAAATTACTGTTATCTTGTGAAGATAGAGAGGTTGTTTAAGATAGACCCTCGACTCAAGAAACAACAAAAAGGAAGCAATAAACCATAGCAGGGACTTATAACTAACACTTATCTTATAAGAAATATAACAAATTAGTTTTTCAACGAACGTAGATGTTAACCATATTAAATTCGATATTCTCAATGTATCTAGATATATGAAAATTATATAAAATTAATATGAATAATAATATTTGTCACGATCCAAATTCACTTGTAGGTCGTGATGGCGCCCAACATCCTAGCTAGGGAAGCCAACGAATGATTTAAACATATATTCATTTCTTTAAAAATTATCCGAGTAATAAAACTCGTTGTACTTGCAAAAATTAAGACAATGTGAGAAATAAGATAAATGAAAACCCAAGTAAAATATTTAAATCCAAAAATTCTACTAGTGTGTGCCAAGACATGGTGTCACAAGTGTATGAGCATCTAGTAGATTATACAAAATTCTAAAAATTGTCTGAAATAGAATAGACTGAATAAAATACAAGAAGAGGCATTAGTTGCTGCAAAATGGTTCAGAAAGGAAGCTCACCACTAAGTCTCGGGATTACATGGGTACGCGCCAGTAGGTTCAACTATAGAACCTGTCTCAAGTCCTGCACAAGAAGTGCACCAAGTGTAGTATGAGTACGTAAACAACGTGTACCCAGTAAGTATCAAGCCTAATCTCGAAGAGGTAGTGACGAGAGGTCGACTTTGACACTCACTAAGGGTCAATAATAATAAATAAAATAAAAATAGAAATATTTAAATCAACATGATTTATAGGATTAACAATAACTCTCTTTAACCAGCAGAAATAATTAAATTCCTTTAAATGCGACAATTTCCAATTTATTAATTAACTTCACACGCTGCAATAAATAGCAAGTATTGTTTAATTATTATTGTGAGGCACGATGTCTGCCTAGGTCGTACGACCCAATCTAAAGTATCGTGTACACTGCCGAGGGACATGCAGCGTGATCCATAGATGCATCTATACTGCCGAGGCATTCGCCCCGCTCCACAAGAAAAGAGGACATTTTCTTATGTACCTCCGGAATGAGAGTATATATATATATATATATATATATATATATATATATTAAGATTAATACGTGAGGATGTACGATTTCAATTTAGCAGTGAAAGATTTTTCACAAAAATTCAAGTACGTGAAATTTCTGTCTTTTACTATTCTCTCTAACAATTAGAATATAGTTCTAATACTTTAGTTAATTAAATGCTACAATTATTACACGTAATTCATGATTTGAGTCCTAAACAACCCGAACTTTAGCATAAATAGAAGCTATGCACGGACTCTCGTCACCTCGTGCGTACGTAGCCCCCCGCAATTAGCAACAATTAATAATTTAATCACCTATGGGATAAATTACCCCTCACAAGATTAGACATGAGACTTACTTTGTCTTAAGGTTCAACTTTCCGTTCAAAATGTTGCGTAAACCCTCAGTTCGGTGTCGAAGAATCTAAAACTATCCAAAAGTTATATGAAATAATTAATACATGTTCAAAAATTCGAAATTCACCTATTGAATAAATTACCCTATCAAAAATGGTAAAATTTCTAAAATTTACCCCGGGCCCACGTGCCCGGATTCCAGAAATTTTTGGAGGAAATCGTTACCCATAACCTCAAGAACTCAAATATACAATTTCCATCCAATCCCATAGCCATTTTCGTGGTTAAAATCCAAAAATACCAATTTCTAGATTTTTCTTCAAAATATCACATTTCTACAAATTTTCATGTCTAAATCCATATATAATCCAAGTATTTAACTTGCAATAGGTGAGAATCACTTACCTTGACATAGATGATGAAGATGGATCTCCAAGATCGGCTCCCATGGAGGAAATGAAATGAAAATGGCCAAAAAGCCCGTTTAAAACAACTCACTGCCCAACACTGCCCTTCTTCGCGTTCGCGACCAACGCCTTGCGTTCGCGAAGGCCAAACGACTCTGCCCCAAAATTCCTCTTCGCGTTCGCGACCGATACCTCGCGTGTTCGCGAAGCCTCTGACCCCTTCCCCTTCGCGTTCACATTCAAACTCTCGCGTTCGCGGTAGCCAGCTCCCCTTCATTCTTTGCGTTCGCGTTCTAAGCTTCGCGTTTGCGAAGGCTTAATGGCTTAGGGTCCCCAACTCCCCTTCCTTATTCGCGTTCGCGACCCCTATGTTGCGTTCGCGATGAGTAATTTCCTCCAACCCACAAATCCTTATTCGCGAACGCGATCTCCTCCCCGCATTCGCGATGAAGGACACCAGAACAAGCATCAGCAGCAGAAAAATATGGGAAAAATGACCCGAAACCAACATGAAACACACCCGAGGCCCCCGGTACCCCATCCAATCATACGAACCTGTCCCAAAACACGACAAAAACTTGCTCGAGGCCTCAAATCGCATTAAACAATATCGAAACCACGAATTGCATATCGATTCAAGCCTAATAAACTATTGAACTTCTATCTTCCACACCCGATGCCGAATCCTATCAAATCAAGTCCGATTGACCTCAAATTGTGCACACAAGTCATAATTGACATTACAAACCTACTCCAACTTTCGAAATCGGAATCCGACCCCGATATAAAAAGTCCACTCTCGGTCAAACTTCTCAAAATTATCTAAATTTCCAACTTTCGCCAAATGATCCCAAAATGACATACAAACCTCAAATCCATTTCCGGATACGCCCCCAATACCAAAATCACCATACGGAGCTATTCCCAGAATCGGAATCCCAAACGGACATCGATAACATTAAAATACACCTTAACCCAAATTTATGAAATTCTTCAAAATGCCAACTTCAACAATAGGCTCTGAAACGCTCTCGGGTCATCCAAAACTCGATACGGACATACGCCCAAGTCCAAAATCATCATACGAACCTGTTGAAACCTTCAAATCCCGATTCCGAGGTCGTTTACTCAAAAGTCAAAGTTTGGTCAACTCTTCCAACTTAAAGCTTCCAAATTTAGAATGTTCTTTGCAAATCTACTACGAACTTCTTGAAATTTAATTCCGACCACATGTACAAGTCATAACACCTGAAATGAAGCTACTCAAGGCCTTGAACAGCTGAATGATGTGCTAGGGCTCAAAATGAGCGGTTGGGTCGTTACATTCTCTCCCACTTAAACATACGTTCGTCCTCGAACGTGCTAAGAACTATTCTGTAGTTGTACAAAATTACTGTTTAACACCTGGTACACCTACCCGTGGCATCACCATCCCAGTTTGGCACCTCAGCTCAAGCCGGATGGAAGGTCCTCCCTTTTTATTTAATCAATAAGCCTTAGAATTAATTCCAACCTCCGAATTTCTTTATAATACCTTATTCTAACATACGAACACCGTATCAATCACTACACACTGTGCTAAAACACGATTGTGCATCTATGCAAAAATTAAACCACACACCGTGTAACTCATTTGCCCAAGGAAACATCCTCCAACCACAATAACTGGAATTTCACGAACCTGATGCTCGCTATACACCTCATCATACAAATAAGCCCGATTTCAATCCTCACAATACTGCCATGACAGAGAATATGTGTAGAAATTCATAACCACTTGCTGAATTAATCAAATCATGGAGTCGCCCCTCCTGACAAGGACCATTACCTCCTTCTGAACTGAATAGCGATATTTGTTCCTTATTATACCTTATATAAATCTGATTGCACTGATTTCAGGTCAAGTAGCCTTGTCTCACCTAGTATAAGCTACACAAGCAATAAGCCACCTCAGATACTGCAAAAAATCTCTTATGATGCCACAATGTGCCCAACAACTACAAACTCGAATGTGATACATAAATAATACGAACTCTGGAAAGAGCTACGCAACCCGCGTAACTAATTTTAACAACTAAAAATATGTCATGAATCTTTCTCAGAAAATGCGAACAAAACACACAGGAATAGATATAGGGAAATATGCCCAATATCACGCTATTTTGGCGTGCAACCCAATTCACATATAATACCCGTGGTGGCGTGCCACCCGATCTAACCATGTTACCCGTGGAGGCGTGCCACCCGATCCACATGAAATAATCTAAGGAAAACAGACCTCGAACTACAACGCTTATACTCACGAATGCCTGAATATCATCCATAAGCACGCCAAGTGCATAATGTAAATCCTGGGGAGACGGGTAGCGTCATACGCCATGAAACTCAAGCACAACTAATGTGCGATATATGATCTGTATCTCGAGAGCCATCCTGCTCACACAACATCACTGCTGTGCGGGACCTCAACACATTGTACAAATAATCAAGCCGTCTCACAGTCCACATGGCACAATAAAGTATCACATGAAATAGCTGGCGGCGAAATTAGCATCCCACGCTCGGATATTCTTCCATAAGGAATGCTATGCTGAATGAACACACCCAGTCTGGTGTAGAGTACACTTCCACATTTGGACCCATCAATGGACCTCAAACCGATTTTGATCATACCATGCTTGGGTAAATAATCTCTCAAGGATCCACAATGACCCTTTTTCAATGACACGCAAGAACAACCGTCGAATTCGAAACAAACTTTCACAATTATCAACCAACGGAATAGACCGCCCTTCAGGCATAAATTCTCACATTAGTGATAGTACCAAAATCTCCATATTTGGTTGTTAAATATTTAATCAATCAAGTGACTACTTGTCAAACTTATACATTCTTCCCGTGGAATACGCTCCCATGACCTTTCGCAACAGATAACAAGTTTGCACATCCATACCACCGGCGATACTAATGTTGTAAGGAGAATCAAGGATCCGCAAATCAATACACAAAGACTCTTGCACATAACACCGATCTCAAGTGATGTTGAAGACAATACCAGCTTGCTCTAAACATCTTAATCCTTCCCTACTCGTCTGAGCTCGTGACATCCCTGTCAACACCGAACTGCAACCTTGATCCTCAACTTTTAAATTTCGTGTCGTTCACTGCACCTATCATGATGCTACGCGATAATACTCTTATTCACTATAACACTTGAACTACTAGTGGAATAAGACACCCCATTGGCTAAAAACCTTTTACTTAGCTTATTTCTGAAGAACTAATGCAATACGCAACCAAATTCCCAGACCACAGAGATATACCAACCCAAGACGCGATCTAAACTTCCATGACTTCTCTGGAATCCATTTACATAACAAGACCGTTTGAATTAAATATATCCCGAATCAATCAAGTTATGGTGGATGTCAAACCCACGAGTACAACCGCAAACCATATGTATAACTTCACGCTAAAGAAACTGATCACTGGCACAACCATGCTGATTCAACCATTACTAACTGACCCCGCTTCTTCCAATTTATTCTCTACTTGCCTTAGAAATAGTAACAATAGCTCCATTCCAACATAACGAACCAAATCCGCACTCGTCCTGAGTGACCCCATTTCACGAGGCCACATTGTCCTAAAACCCACAAACCATCTCATACCCTCCTTGTACGCACATTCACATCTTCAACTGATACGCCAAATTCCGGTATTTCCTTTATGAATCCGAAGTCATTTTCTCCCATTCCTCCAATGCTACACCGCAGACCGAAGATAACATAGAACACCCCAAACCCTTTTCAAAATCTGCTGCAAAAGCTCGATACTTATCCATACTACAGGCTCGAAATTCTTAGGCGCCGCACTTTAACATTTTGAATCCACTAGGACCATTGTTGAGAGTCATTCATTCCGACCTGGTCCCAAATATAATCAACTCCAAGGCTCTGCTAGTAGTTAAAAACTCTCTCAAAGAAGCACTCGACTGAATCACCTTCCTTGTACATCACATCAACACGAAGCATAGACTATGAGTCTTCCCAAAACCTGAATATGAATCGATAAGGCCAAATATGGCACACATTCCCCAAATCCTTTGCTCAAATTACCATTGATGTTTTCTTTCCTTAGTTGAAATGACCCACCAATACACCGATAACCAGAAACCTCATAAATAGACAACCATGCAATCCAATTGTAGACGGTGGGGCTCTCCCACTTAGCTTGAAGCTAAAATTACATAACTCTGGAACCCACCAAGACTCCTTATCCCCCATTGACACAATCTCGCATAATCGACCCACCAAATTCCTCGGAATCCTTATGTTAAACATTTCATGAACATTTTGAATCACTAGCCACATCCACATACTTGACCTCTTACTGGATAGTCAGTAAAATTCTTCGTGGAAGGTCCATCAACACCACGTAACCGCTAACCTGCTCATAGGAGGTATCCCACATGTGGAAATTCCATGCTGACATCCCCCCACAACGCTGCACCGAATACTATTACCACAAAACCAATAAACCATCCTGAGCCCGTGCTCATTCACCAGCTGTACAAGTCCATTCACTTCCTGTTGACATCAACTAAAGGTGCAACGACACATCCCAACCCGAAGTCATGTTGCATTCCTCTTCATATCTGGCAAACTCATTTATGTCGCATCCAATCTTCCCCCAGTATTACATCCAGCATTCCAAATTAAGTCTGTAGACCTAGTCACTATCCACCATAAATCCCAAATCACTACAAACTTCCCTCAAGACGTGTAGTTATCCTAACTCGTAACCCATATGCTACCTTGCCACTCTCCCACTTTGGTCAAACCCTTTCCTTTAAGCAACTACTCGACTTCTGTTTCTCACACTTGGCCTTCTAGGAACTTAACCACCACAAGACACCTCCCACATGTCCTTCCTCATCCTTCGCGGCCCAGTTGTTGCCTTAACTCAAAATCCGTCTCTGTAGCACTTGAACTAATAGGTCGTTACCAGCTTTAAACCTCTCTGAAGATCATCCTTCTCGAGCCATCAACACTAGGAACACTGATTCGATCCTGAACCACTGCACACCACGATTTCTGATAACTGCTTCCTCGATACCAATTCCTAACACCCCACCGTGAAGGCGAGTTAAAGAAAACCATAACACCGGCGAACCTTAACGCATTTACAAGGCAATGACACCACATCACAATTGAAAAATCTACCACGCTCGAAAATATCAAGCCTCATTACTCCATCAACCCCAAACCTGAACATTCATAGTACGATTCCCTTTCCTTTGATGGAATTAAACGTCGAACCTCTACATTATGTACTGAGAATAACCTTCTTTCAAGTCGTTCACTGCGTCGGCACATAAACGAGTACCCCGCCATTACATCAATTCTGTGAGATAATAACTCATGAACATTGTAGCAACCTGTGCATAGCCTCAAAACCATCCGAAATATAGCTACTGAGATGAAATGACAGAACATAGTTCTGCAAGGCGACGACAATAGCCCAATTAATTACGCAGGGAGAAACATCATGCACCACATCTGTAGTACCATTACAATTCCTCAATTCTCAATCTATAACAAGCGTTCCAGGTCGCACAAGATTGAATAGGAAAGAAACAAAGGCATAAGCCTCAAAGGAATTAAATCGTCTGATGAGGAATCAAGAAGGGAAGTGCTCCTAATAGCCCTGTAACCTCTCGAAGATAAGTACATACATCTCCGTACCAATCCGCAAGAATCTACTAGACTTGCTCATGACTCGTGATACCCAAGTGAACCTAGTGCTTTGATACCATATTGTCACGATCCAAAATTCATTAAAGGTCGTGATGGCTTCCAACACCACTGTCAGGTAAGCCAACCATAATTGATTAACTTAATTACTCATATTTAGAAATTTTTAGATCGTAATTTCCTTCAATTTAAATAGTAAAAGATAAAACTCACAAAGTAAGTGATAAATATTTTCTCAACTAAAATACCAAACAGCCCATAACCACTCCCAAAATCCGGTGTCACAAGTGCATGAGCATTTGCTAGGGAGTTAAAATGAAATACAACATCTGTTCGGAATACAAATTACACAGGAAAAATATAAATAACTCTGAAGGAGACTCTGTTAGTTACGGATCGTAATATAGAATACAGCTCACCTAAGTCCCCGCATTTTTAACCACACCTCTGCGCCCATAAGGCCGCTAGACATATCTGTACATGCACAATAAAATGTGCAGCAAGTGTAACATGAGTACGTAAACAATGTGTACCCAGTAAGTATCAAGCCTAATCTCGAAGAGGTAGAGACGAGATGGTGGACTTTGACACTCACTAAGGGTCAATAATAATAAATAACATAAAAATAGAAATATTTAAATCAACATGATTCACAGAGTTAACAATGATTTTATTTAACTAACAAAAATAATTAAATTCCTTCAAATCCAACAATTCCCAATCTATTAATTAAATTCACGAACTGCAATTAAAATAATAAAGTATCGAGTAATTATTATTATTATTAGGCACGATTTCTGCCGAGGTCGTGCGGCCCGATCCAGAGTGCCGTGTACACTGTCGAGGAACGTGCGGCGCAATCCATAGATGCATCTATACTGCCGAGGCGTTCAGTCCGCTCTACAAGAAAGGAGGACATTTTCTTATGTACCTCCAGAATAAGAGTTTATTTATTATAAAATTAATTTAAGAGGATGAACAATATTTTTTAACAATTAATTAATTTAAACAGAAAATTAAGTATATGAGATTTTCATCTTTCAATATCTTTCCCTAACAATTCACAATATATTTCTAATAATTTAATTAAATAAGGAACACAATTTACACACGTAATTCATGATTTGAGTCCTAAACTACTCGGACTTTAGCATAAATAGTAGCTACACACGGACTCTCGTCACTCGTGCGTATGTACCCCCCCGCATTTAGCAACAATTATTAATTTAATCACCTATGGGATAAATTCCTCCTCACAAGATTAGACAAGAGACTTACCTTGTCTCAAGGTTCAACTTTCCGATCAAAATGTCGCATAAAACCTCAATTCGGTGCCGAACAATTCGAAACTATCCAAAGGTTGTATGAAATAATTAATACATGTTCAAAAATTCAAAATTTACCTATTAAATTAATTACCCTATCCAAAATGGTAAAATTCCAAAAATTCACCCCGGGCCCACGTGCCCGGATTCAGGAAAATTTCGGAGGAAATCGTTACCCATAACCTCAAGAACTCAAATATACCATTTCCATCCAATCCCATAGCCATTTTCGTGGTTAAAATCCAAAAATACCAATTTCTAGATTTTTTTTCAAAATCCCATTTTTCTACAAATATTCATGTCTAAATCCATATATAATGCAAGTATTTAACTTGCAATAGGTAGGAATCACTTACCTTGACATAGATGATGAAGATGGAGCTCCAAAATCGCTCCAAGATCGTCTCCCATGGCGGAAATGAAGTGAAAATGACCAAAAATCCCGTTTAAAACAATTCACTGCCCAGCACTGCCCTTCTTCGCGTTCGCGACCAACGCCTCGCGTTCGCGAAGGTCAAATGACTCTACCCCAAAATTCTTCTTCGCGTTCACGACCGATACCTCGCGTTCATGTTCAAACTCTCGCGTTCGCGGTAGCCAGCTGCCTCCTTCATTCTTCGCGTTCGCGTTCTAAGCTTCGCGTTCACGAAGGCTTAATGGATCAGGGTCCCCAACTGCCTTTCCTTATTCACGTTCGCGACCCCTGTGTCACGTTCGCGACGAGTAATTTTCTCCAGCCCATAAATCCTTATTCGCGAACGCGATCTCCTCCCCGCGTTCTTGAAGAAAGACACCAGAACCAGCATCAGCATCAGCAGCAGAAATACATGTGAAAAATGACCTGAAACACATCCGAGGCCCCCGGGAACCCATCCAATCATACCAACCTGTCTCAAAATACGACACGGACATACTCGAGGCCTCAAATCGCATTAAACAATATTGAAACAATGAATTGCGCATCGATTCAAGTCTAATAAACTATTGAACTTGTAACTTCCACATCTGATGTCGAAACCTATAAAATTAAGTTCGATTGATCTCAAATTTTGCACACAAGTCATAATTGACATTGCAAACCTATTCCAACTTTCGAAATCGGAATCCGACCCCGATATCATAAAGTCCACTCCCGGTCAAACTTCTCAAAATTATCCAAATTTCCAACTTTCGCCAAATGACCCCAAAATGACATACGGACCTCAAATCCACTTCCGGACACGCTCCCAATACCAGAATCACCATACGTATCTATTCCCAGACTCGAAATCCCAAACGGACATCGATAACATTGAAATACACCTTAACCCAAATTTATGAAATTCTTCCAAAATGTTAACTTCCACAATAGGCGCCGAAACGCTCCAGGGACATCCAAAACTCGATACGGACATACGCCCAAGTCCAAAATCATCATACGAACCTGTTGGAACTTTCAAATCCCGATTCCGAGTTCGTTTCAAAAGTCAAAGTTTGATCAACTCTTCCAACATAAAGCTTCCAAATTTAGAATTTTCTTTCCAAATTAACTCCGAACTTCCTGAAATTTAGTTCTGACCACATGTACAAGTCATAACACCTCAAATGAAGCTACTCAAGGCCTCGAACCGCTGAATGATGTGCTAGGGCTCAAAATGACCGGTCGGGTCGTTACAAATCCACTCTCAAAAAGCTTCAAAATGGCCCAAAACATGAAGAAAATGGGCTAAAAATACGCATCTCCGGACTTAAAGGAAGGTTCTGCCTTCTGCGATTTTCGCACCTTCGGAGGTGCAACTGCACCTAAGGTTTCGTACCTGCGGAGAATTCATCGCATGTATAAGATTCCCTCACTTGGCCTGGCTCCGCACCTGTGGACAAAGAGTCGCTTCTCCGCATCCGTAGGTGCGCCCAATCGTCCGCATCTGCGCCTTTCCCCGCTTCTGCGGTCCTCACCTTCGCACCTGCGTCTTCGCAGGTGCGGTACCTGGCTTGCTTCTGCGGTGCCCAACGAGCCATCCTCTTCTTCGCACCTGCGACTCATGGCTCACACCTGCGGCTAGCCAAGTGCAGGCAAAACTTGGTCCGAGCCTCGTTCGATTAACTCCCGAGGCCCCCGGGGTCCCGCCCGAACATACCAACAAGTTTGAAATCATAAAACGGACTCTCTCGAACCCTTGAAACGTGTAAAACAACATCAAAACTAAGAATCATACCTCAAACCAAATTGATTCAACAATTTTCAAAATTTTCAAACTTACTCCGAACGTGCCGAAACATACTTAAACTACTCGGAATGACACCAAATTTTGCGTGCAAGTCTTAAATCACCATATGGAGCTATTCTGAGGCTTGGAATTTCAATCGGACTTCAATTACTCCAAAACATGCCCCAAACCAAATTTAAAGAACATTAAACCTTCAAATAGTTAATTTTCACTATTAAGCTCCGAAACGCTCCCGGGTTGTCCAAAACCCGATTCGAACATACGCGCAAGTTCAAAATTATTATACAATCTTATTGTAACCGTCAAATCCTGATTCTGGGGCCGTTTACTAAAAAAGTTGACCGAAGTCAAAATTAGCATTTTAAGGCCAACTTAAGGAACCAAGTGTTCCTATTTCAACCCGAAAACTTCTAAATCCCGAACCAACCATCCCCGCAAGTCATAAATTAATAAAAACTCATACAGAGAATTTTATTTAGGGGAACAGGGTTTATAAAGTTAAAATGACCGGTTGGGTCATTACAATATTAGTGATAGATAATTAGATATTATATTCTGTCTATTTAATTGTTAAGCTAACTATTTTTTAAATAATTTAAAGCAAAAATATTCATTTAGCTACATGATTTTATTTTAAATATTTTTATGTGGCTAAAAGATTACCATTGGTGTAGCAAGTTTTAACTTGTGGAAAAAAAAATAATGATTAGCGAAATTTTACCTCAAAAATAAATTCATGGCTCTATCATCTTGTCATGAAAAATATTGCTAGCTATTAAACCAATTGTTGTCATGGTATTTTAGTACTTGAAGGAAAATATATTTATTTAGCTACAATATTTGTTTTAAATATTTTGTTGTGGCTAAAAAGTTACTATTGCTACAGTAAGTTTTAACTCGTAGAAAACAATAATATTAGCTACGAAATTTTATTGTATCAATAATTTCGTGGCTATATCATTTAACTATTGCCACAATAGTTTTATAACTTGGAGCAAAAATATTTATTTAGCTACAACGTTTTGCTTCAAATAATCTATTGTAGCTAAAAGATTACTATTATTACAATAACTTTTATCACATGGCAAAATATTATGTTTAGCAACGAAATTTTGGTGTAGCAATAAATTAGTAGCTATTTAGGTAATTATTGCCACAATTGTTAGCGATTATAGAAAAAAATGAGAAATTAGCTTTGTCAATTTACTTTTTGTGGCTATGAAATTTTATAAATGTCACGACCCAAACTCCCTCCGTATAACGTCCTGACGACACCAAGTCTCTACGACTAGGTAAGCCTAACAAATTGTAGAAATATAACACAACAAAAGTAAAACTTGGCAACTAACAGCAGTAGATAACTGAATAACTAGTAACAATGTCGTTCGGTATGTACAATAACCAATACTCTATAAATACATAGTCTTCCCAAAATCCGAAACATTGTAAGTCACAAGTTACAGAAGAAAACTAGTATCTCTATACACCAGAGTCTAACAAGAGAAGTACGGAAGGTAAATGACATAGGAGAGAATAGAGGGGGACTCCGAGGTCTGCGGACGTGACATATGTACCTTCAAGTCTCCGTACAGCAGCAAGCACTATCAGCTAATAGCGGGGCTAATAAGTAATACCTGGATTTGCACAAAAAACTGTAACGACCCGGCCAGCCATTTCGAGAGTTATAGCCTCGTTTCCCCCATTTCTGCTTCTTTTTGTATTCTTCAGCTATATTGTGATATACCGTGCTAGTTGGTTCGGGTCCGGAGTGGTTTCGGAGTGAATTGAGACACTTAGTCTCTTTATTAGAAGCTTAAGTTGGAAAAGTCAATCGAATATTGACTTATGTGTTAACGATCTCGGATTTGAATTTTTATGGTTCCGTTAGACCCGTTAGGTGGTTGTGGACTCTGAAGCACGTCCGGAATGTGATTTGGAGGTCCATATGAGAATTAGCCTTGAATTGGCGAAAGTTGGAAATTTGGCGATTTTGGTCGGCAGTGGAAAAAAGTTGATATCAGGGTCGGAATGGATTTTCGGAAGTTGGAGTAGGTTTGTGGTGTCATTTGTGATGTGTGTGTAAAATTTCAGGTCATTCGGACGCGGTTTGATAGGTTTCGGCGTTGTTTGCGGAATTTGGATCCGAAAGTAATTTGGTGTTTCGATGTTGTTTTGAGTGATTTGAAGGATCGACTAAGTATGATGTTATGGGACATGTTGGTGTGTTTTGTTGAGGTCCTGAGGGCCTCGGGGTGGTTCCGGGGGATTTATGGAAGGTTTGGAACTTGGAAAATGCAGCTGAACTGCCGCTGCTGGTGTTTTCGCACCTGCGGAGAAGGAGTCGCAGGTGCGAGACCGCAGAAGTTCTTGGGAGGTCACAGATGCGAGCAGTGTTGAGTTGGACTGGAACCGCAGGTGCGAGACCTGGGACGCAGATGCGGAAAGGAGGAGATTGGCTGGCTCCGCAGAAGCGGAGGGAGAGGTAAAGGTGCGCTATCGCAGGTGCGATATTTGGCCGCAGATGCGGAACCTGTGATTTTAAGTGAGTTTTGCATTTGCGATGGGTATTTCCACAGATGCGACATTGCAGAAGCGACAAAGGGCCTGCAGATATGGTTTCACTTGCAGAATGTATAAATAGAGAACTTCGAGAGTTTTCCTCATTTCCACCATTTTTAACTCGGACTTTGGAGCTTTTGAGGTGATTTTTGAAGGGGATTCAAGGAAATTCACTGAGGTAAGTCCCTTGAGCTATGTACCATTAGATATGGTATTTTCCCATTGATTTCTTATCTAATTAGTGGGGTTTTGATGTGCAAATTAGGAGTTAGGGCTTGGGATTTTGGAGAGTGTAATTTGGGGATTTGAGGGACCAAACGATATCGGATTTTGATAAATTTTGTATGGTTAGACTCGTGAGTAAATGACTTTCGAGGTTTGTGACTTTTGTCGGATTACGAGACGTGGGCCCGAGAGCCAGATTTGAGCCGATTTTGGATTTTGGCTATAATTTGGTATTTGTCTTGTGGAATTGATTCCTTTAGCCTATATTGATCGTATTGTATTACTTGTGGCTAGATTCGGGACGTTTGGAAGCCGATTTAAGAGGCAAGGGCATTTCGGACTAGGAATTTACTTGGTTCGAGGTAAGTAACGCTTTCAAACTTGGTTTTGAGGGTTCGAAACCCCAAATTTTGTGTTATATGAAGGGTATTAAGGTGACTCACATGCCAAGTGACGGGCATGCGGGCGTGCACCGTAAGAATTGTGACCTGGGTGGTTCCATAGCACCGTTTAGTGACTCTATCCTGTTGATATCTATGCTTTCTTCATGTGATAAAGTAATGGCCAAATACCTAGACGACCACTTAAACTTGGCTCCAATTTCCATTTTGGCACTTCAACTCACACTAGTACCAATTGAACACTCCAACTTCAATAATGTATACCTAATAAACACCTTATGTAAAATGCCTAAGTAAATTCAGCCGGGTGAACTGCACGCACAACAACGTGGCAAAATGGACGAACCAAAAAATGCCATATGGATTTTGAAGATAAAAAAAAAAGTGCTTTGAGAAAACCCAAAAAAAGAAGGAAACAAAACAAAAGAAAAACAAGATAGCAAAATAACTTCTTCTGTAACTCCATTGCAGCCGCTATCATGTCCCCAATCTTTCAATCTCTACCACCATCACAATTTTAAGGTTCCTCAGAACATCCCTTTTAAGACCATGTTTCCTTCCATGGCTCCCAGCCCCCACGATTTTCAAACTTTTTTCTATCGGCCTTCGCTGCACCACCTCCCCCTACCACAACCATGTCTTCCTATTGCCAGACCCACCTTTATCTTTCTCCCCCCCACCTCACACGACTGTTAGATCCTTCTATCAGTATAATCGACAACTATTTTTTAATCTAACCAAAAAGAATAAATAGAAAAATAAAGAATGAATTGAAAATTGGTAAGTAAATAAGCTCTAAACCCAGATCTTGAGGAGAAGGCCATAAGAATTTTGAAAAAGAAGATGAGAAAAGTGAAATGCAAAAGGAAAGAGGATGATCTTGGCCATGATAGTTAAACTTTAGAACATACCGGAATTCTCATTGCCGGCGAACACTAGTTAGGGCGCCGACATTATTCTGTTCATGTAATGGCAGGAGCAATGTTTTTTCTATTTTATTTGATGCTCTTTGTGTTAGATTAGAAAATTGTTGCTATTATTATAATTTATTAGTGAATTATTTAAGGTGTATCAGTGGAGCAGTGATTGTAAGAAGAGAGAAAGGAGAAAGGAAAGGCTGATTTTGTGGTAGGAGAGATGAGGAATATAAAGAAAAAAAAGATGTGCCTTTTTGGAAAAGAAAAGGAAAAAAATCTAATTTGAGACTCATTTACGCGCGATGAAGAATACTGGTTTTGCCACATCAGTGTTTGTATGTAATGTGTATATTTTTTATTGAAGTTGGAGTGTGCAATTAGTACTAGTGTGAGTTGAAGTGCCAAAATGGAAATTGGAGCCAAGTTTATGTGGTTATCTAGGTATTTGGCATAAAGTAAATGAGCTGTAAAATATGCTATATATCATGTTTAGGCTTTATGCTAGTATTGTTGGGACCCTTAGCGGTCGATTCTTACTGTCAACTAATTATTTTTATTAATATTCAGTACTCAGTCCTGTTCATGCATTTTTATATCATATCTCAGTCTCAGTTAGTTATTGATACATCATATCATTGTCCGGGTTGTTTTCATGACATTGTGAGCCCGTGGGTGAGACTGGAGAGATTGATGACTGAGTGAGGCCGAGAGCCTGGTTATGAGTGATAGTTATGGGATCGGGCTGCACGCCGCAATGGTTATTCTGATGATTATGATAGCGCTTGGGCTGTAGCAGCCCCTTCGGAGTCTGTAACACACCCCAGTGAGCGCGGATGATATTATTGAGGGATGGATTTCCCTGGACATGGATTTGTCCGAAGTACTTGATATCTGGAGATGGATTTCTCCATAGGGTTGTATTTCCCTTTTCCCTCAGTACTGGTGACTTATAGTCAGTGTTGTATATGTTCCGGGATGGATTTCCCTGGGCCAGATGGCCATATACAGTACCTAATGGTTGAATAATTGAGAGTGGGGCACATGATGCATTTCACAAAGTCTGTGCATTGACATGTAGAGATAGCTGAGTGGTATACCTTACTCTGTTCATATCTGTATTTCCTTTACTCTTTTGAGCGGTATATTTGACTTGAAAGCATGCCTACGTTTCTCCACATTTATTTATGTTATAACTGTTGAGATTGAGTTCGTCACTACCTTTCAGTCTAAAGTTTGGACTTGTTACTTACTGAGTTGGTGTACTCACGTTACTCCCTGCACCTTGTGTGCACATCCAGGCATTTCTTGTCACGGCAGCGGCTGCTGATTTTTCTGCATTTGGAGTCATGGATTATTGAGGTAGCTGCACGACGTTCGCGGACTTTGATTTTTCTCTTCCTTAGTTTATTTTTACTTTTGAGTTTATTTCTATAGACATTTTTGTGGACTATGTTACGGTTATTAGACGCTCATGTACTCAGTGACGCCCTGATTATTGGGACAATTATATTGTATTTTGGGTAGATTATGGGTTCAAATGAGCTTTTATTAATGTTAAACCCTTTCGCTATTAATTTCAAAAGATGTTTTTACTGTAATGGAAAAATGTTGGATTTAGGCTTGCCTAGTTTCACGATAGGCGATCATGACATGTTAGGTTTTTTGGTCGTGACAAGTTGGTATCAGTGCCTAGGTTACATTGGTCTCACGAGTCATTAGCGGGTTTAGTAGAGTCTTGCAAATCAGTACGGAGATGTCTGTACTTATCTTCGAGAGGCTGCAGAACCTTTAGGAAAATTTCCACATTCTTGAATTCTTGTCGTGCGAATCTGTTGATTTTGGTAACTAATCTTCTGTTGTTCATTCTCTCACAGATGGTGAGGACTCGCACTACGGGGCAGGAGGGCTAGCCACCAGTACCACCGGCCAGGACCGCGAGAGGCCGAGGCCGTGGCAGAGGTCGTGGGAGAGGCAGATGTGCAACCCACACAACAGCTGGGGCAGCACCTGCAGATCCATTAGTTGCCCCAGTTCAGGATCAGGTCCCAGTTGTGGATGCACCAGCGGGACCAGCTGTGCCCTTTGTGATTGTAGGTCTTCAGGAGACCTTAGCTCAGATTCTGACCGTGTGCAACAGTCTTGCTCATTCGGTCTTTATTTCGACGGCATCATCCACTTCTCAGGCAGGGGGAGGCACTCAGACTCCCATCGCTCGCACACCCGAGCCCATTGTTCAGGGACTCTAGACACCGGGGGCGCCAGCGGCCCAGCCGGTTGTAGCTGCTCAGGACTATGTGGTACCTGCTATTCCTGAGAATGAGCAGCGTAGGTTGGAGAGGTTTGGCAGACTCCAGCCTCCATCTTTTAGTGGTGCAGAGGGTGAGGATGCACATGGTTTCTTGGATAAGTGTCAGAGGATAGTCCGTACAACAGGTATCCTGGAGACCAGTGGGGTCTCATTCACTACTTTACAGTTCTCTGGTGCCGCATTCAGTTGGTGGAAGGCTTACGAGAGGCGTAGGTCAGTCGTTGCAGCACCCCTTACTTAGCAGCAGTTCTCTGTTATCTTTCTGGAGAAGTTCGTGCCTCAGTCCCACAAAGATGAGTTACGTAGAAAGTTTGAGCAGCTTCGTCAGGGTGATATGTCTATGACGCAGTATGATATGTGATTATCGGAGTTGGCCCGTCATGCTATTTGGTTGGTTCCCACAGACAAAGAGAGGATCATGAGGTTTATAGATGGCCTCACTTATCAGCTGTGATTGCTTATGACCAGAGAGAGTGTGTATACTGCTACTTTTGATGAGGTTGTCGACATTGCTCGGCAGATTGAGATGGTTCGCAATCAGGAGCGGGTCGAGAGGGAGGCCAAAAAGCCTCGTGGACAGGGGGATTTAGTGGTGCTCCTTTTGGGGGTCAGTTATAGCGCGGTAGAGGTCATCCTTTCAGGCATGCTCAGATGGCTCACCCAGTGCACCAGGGTGCATCATATGGCCATGGGCCCCATGGTTATTAGCAGGGCCAGATATCATTCGGTGCGCTACCAGCTCAGAGTTTGTCTCATGCACCATCAGCTCAGGGTTCATCTATGTCAGGACCTTCTAGCAGTTTTTCCAGTGCTCGGGGTTTCCTTCATACCCCAGTGGCCGGTAGAGGTTTCTTTGAGTGTGGGGATTCGGGTCATTTCAAGAGGTATTGTCCCCGCATGATGGGATGTTCATCTCAGCAGAGGAGTCAGCCTTCAACTTCAGCACCAGCTTCTCCACCACCCGCCCAGCCAGCTAGGGGTGGAGCTCAGTCAGCTAGGTTACAATCCGAGAGGGGGAGGTCGATCAGGGGTGGACAAGCCCGTTTCTATGCCCTCCCCGCCAGACCAGATGCCATTGCTTCAAATGTTGTTATTACAGGTATCGTGTTGGTTTGCCAACCGAGATGCCTCGGTATTATTTGACCCTGGGTCTACTTATTCATATGTTTCCTTGTATTTCGCTAATTTTCTGGATATACCCCATGAGTCTTTAGTCTCATTTGTTCATGTATCTACTCCTGTGGGCGATACTATTATTGTGGACCACGTATATCGGTCATGTGTGGTGACTATTGGGGGTCTGGAGACCCGAGTGGACATTTTACTGTTCAGTATGGTTGATTTTGATGTGATATTGGGTATAGATTGGCTGTCTCCAAGTCATGCTACTTTAGATTGTCATGCTAAGACCGTGACGTTGACGATGCTGGGGTTGCCAAGGGTTGAGTGGAGCAGTTCTATAGACTATATACCTAGTAGGGTGATTTCATATTTGAAGGCTCAACGTATGGTGGAGAAGGGTTGTCTATCCTATTTGGCTTTTGTGAGGGATGTTAGTGCAGATACCCCTACCATTGATTTTGTTCCGGTGGTACATGATTTTTCGGATGTGTTTCCTACAGACCTCCCGAGCATTCTGCATGGTAGGGATATTGACTTTGGTATTGATTTGATGCCAGGCACTCAACCCATTCTATCCCACCGTATCGTATGGAACTGGCTGAGTTGAAGGACATCTTCAGGAGCTCCTTGATAAGGGGTTTATTCGGCCTATTGTGTCACCTTGGGATGCACCGGTTCTATTTGTGAAGAAGAAGGATGGTTCCATGAGGATGTGCATTGATTACAGACAGTTAAACAAGGTCACAGTCAAGAACAAGTATCCTTTTCCTCGTATTGATGATTGATTTGACCAGCTTCAGGGAGCGAGGGTGTTCTCCAAGATTGATTTGAGATCTAGGTATCACCAATTGAAGATTCGGGATTCGAATATTCTTAAGACAGCTTTTAGGATAGAGGCACTCAGTTTACATCACAGTTTTGGAGGGCCGTGCAGCGAGAGTTGGGTACTCAGGTTGAGTTGAGCACAACCTTTCACCCTCAGATGGACGGACAGTTCGAGCGCACTATTCAGATATTGGAAGACATGTTACGCGCTTGTGTCATCGATTTTGGGGGTTCATGGGACCAGTTTCTTCCGCTCGCGGAATTTGCATATAACAACAGTTACTAGTCAAGCATTCAGATGGCTCTGTATGAGACTTTATATAGGAGGAGGTGTAGATCTCCAGTAGTATAGTTTGAGCCGGGTGAGGCTAGACTCTTGGGTACAGACTTGGTCCAGGATGCATTAGACAAGGTGAAATTGATTCACGAGCGGCTTCGCATGGTGCAGTCTAGACAGAAGAGCTATGCGGATAGGAAGGTCCGTGATGTGTTCATAGTCGGAGAGAAGGTTTTGCTGAAGGTATCACCCATGAAGGGTGTTATGAGGTTTGGGAAGAGGGGCAAGTTGAGCTCCCGGTTCATTGGGCCTTTTGAGGTGCTTCAGAGGATAGGGGAGGTGGCTTATAAGCTTGCCTTGCCACCCAGCTTGTCGAGTGTGCATCCAGTGTTTCACGTTTCTATGCTCTTGAAGTATATTGGCAATCCATCCCATGTTTTGGACTATGACTCGGTTCAGTTAGATAGTGAAATGACTTATGATGTGGAGCCGGTGACAATTTTGGAGCGGAGGGTTCGACAGTTGAGGTCAAAGGATATAGCTTCAGTGAAGGTGCAGTGGAGAGGTCAGCCTGTGGAGGAGGCCACTTGGGAGACCGAGCGGGAGATGCGGAGCAGATATCCACACCTATTTGAGGCTCCAGGTATGTTTCTAGTCTCGTTCGAGGATGAACATTTGTTTAAGAAGGGGAGGATATAACGACCCAACCGGTCGTTTCGAGAGTTATAGCCCAGTTTCCCCTCTTTCTGCTTCTTTTTGTGTTCTTCATCTATATTGTGATATACCGGGTTAGTTGGTTCGGGTCCGGAGTAATTTCGGAGTGAATTGAGACACTTAGTCTCTTTATTAGAAGCTTAAGTTGAAAAAGTCAACTGGATGTTGACTTATGTATAAACGATATCGAATTTCAATTTTTATGGTTCCGTTATCTCCGTTAGGTGATTGCGGACTTAGGAGCGCGTCCAGAATATGATTTGGAGTTCCGTAGGAGAATTAGGCTTGAATTGGCGAAAGTTGGAAATTTGGCAATTTTTGTCGGCAGTGGAAAAATTTGATATCGGGGTCGGAATGGATTTCCGGAAGTTGGAGTAGGTTCGTGGTGTCATTTTTGGCGTGTGTGTAAAATTTCAGGTCATTCAGACGTGGTTTGATATGTTTCGATGTTGTTTGCAGAATTTAGAAGTTTAGATGTTCTTAGGCTTGAATCTGAAGGTAATTTGGTGTTTCAATGTTGTTTTGAGTGATTCAAAGGCTCGACTAAGTTCGTATGATG
This sequence comes from Nicotiana tomentosiformis, assembly GCF_000390325.3. Classification (NCBI taxonomy): domain Eukaryota; kingdom Viridiplantae; phylum Streptophyta; class Magnoliopsida; order Solanales; family Solanaceae; genus Nicotiana; species Nicotiana tomentosiformis. The sequence continues at coordinate 81,804,012 of NC_090822.1, read as the reverse complement.
TTATGGGACGTGTTGGTATATTTGGTTAAGGTCCCGAGGGCTTGGGGTGGTTCCGGGGGGTTAACGGAAGGTTTGGAACTTGGAAAATGTAGGTGAACTGCTGCTGCTGGTGTTTTCGCACTTGCGGAGAGGGAGTCGCAGGTGCGAGACCGCAGAAGCACATGGGAGGTCGCAGACGCGGGCAGTGTTGAGTTGGACTGGAATCGCAGGTGCAAGAATGTGGTCGCATCTGCGAGCCCGCAGGTGCGAGACTTGGGGTGCAGATGCGGAAAGAAGGAGATTGGCTGGCTCCGCAGAAGCGGAGGGAGAGGCGCAAGTGCGCTATGAGAAACTTGGGATTTTAAGTGAGTTTTGCACTTGCGATGAGAATTTCTGCAGGTGCGGCATCGCAAAAGTGACAAAGGGACCACAAATGCGGTTTCACTGGGCAGAATGTATAAATAGAGGACTTCGAGATTTTTCCTCATTTCCACCATTTTTAATTCGGACTTTGGTGCTTCTGAGGTGATATTTGAAGGGGATTCAAGGAAATTCACTGAGCTAAGTCCCTTGAGCCTAAGTACCCTTAGCTATGGTGTTTTCCCGTTGATTTCTCATCTAATTAGTGGGGGTTTTGAACTGAATATTGGGGGTTAGGGCTTGGGATTTTGGAGAGTGTAATTTGGGGATTTGAGGGACCAAACGATGTCGGATTTTGATAAATTTTGTATGGTTAGACTCGTGAGTGAATGGGCTTTCGGATTTTGTAACTTTTTTCGAATTTTGAGAAGTGGGCTCGGGGGCCGAATTTGAGCCAATTTCGGATTTGAGAAGTGGCTATAATTTTGTATTTTGCTTGTGGAATCGATTCCTTTAGACTATATTGATCGTATTGTATTACTTGTGGCTAGATTCAGGACATTTGGAGGCCGATTTGAGAGGCAAGGGCATTTCGTACTAGGATTTTGCTCCGTTTGAGGTAAGTAACTCTTTCAAACTTGGTTCTGAGGGTTTGTAACCCCAAATTTTGTGTTATGTGAAGGGTATTGAGGTGACGCACATGCTAAGTGACGGGCATGCGGGCGTGCACCGTGAGAATTGTGACCTGGGTGATTCCATGACACCGTTTAGTGACTCTATCCTGTTGATATCCATGCTTTCTTCATGTGATAAAGTAATTGAACTGTAAATTATGCTATATATCATGTTTAGGTTTATGCTGGTATTGTTGGGACTTTAGTGGTCGATTCTTGCTGTCATCTCATTATTTTTATTAATATTCCGTACTCAGACCTGTTCATGTATTTTTATATCATATCTGAGTCTCAGTTAGTTATTGATTCATCATATCATTGTCAGGGTTGTTTTCATGACATTGTGAGCCTGTGGGTGAGACCGGAGAGATTGATGACTGAGTGAGGCCGAGAGCCTGGTTATGAGTGACAGTTATGGGATCGGGGTGCATGCCGCAATGGTTATTCTGATGATTATGATAGCGCTTGGGCTGTAGGAGCCCCTCCAGAGTCTGTAACACACTCCCAGTGAGCGCAAATGATATTATTGAGGGATGGATTTCCCTGGACATGGATTTTTCCCAAGTACTTGATACCTAGAGATGGATTTCTCCACAAGGTTGGATTGCCCTTTTTCCTTGGTACTAGTGACTTATAGTCAGTGTTGTATATGTTCCGGGATGGATTTCTCTGGGCCGGATGGCCATATACAGTACCGAGTGGTTGAATACTTGAGACTGGGGCACATGGTGCATATTATACAGTATGTGCTTTGGCATGTAGAGATAGCTGAGTGGTTTACCTTACTATGTTCAGATCTATATTTCCTTTACTGTTTTGAGCTGTATATTTGACTTGAAAGCATGCCTACATTTCTGTACATTTATTTCTGTTATACCTGTTGAGGTAGAGTTTGTCACTACCTTTCAGTCCAAAGTTTGGACTTGTTACTTACTGAGTTGGTGTACTCATGTTACTCCCTGCACCTTGTGTGCTGATTCATGCATTTCTGGTCACGGCAGCGGCTGCTGATTTGTCTGCATTTGGAGTCAGGGATTATTGAGGTAGCTGCACGACGTTCGCGGACCTTGATTTTTCTCTTCTTTAGTTTATTTGTACTTTTTAGTTTATTTCTATTGACATTTTTGTGGACTATGTTCCGGTTATTAGACGCTCATGTACTCAGCGACGCCCCGAATATTGGGACAGTTGTATTGTATTTTGGGTAGATTTTGTGTTCAAATGGGCTTTTATTAATGTTAAACCCTTTCGCTGTTAATTTCAAAAGATGTTTTTACTATAATGGAAAAATGTTGGATTTAGGCTTGCCTAGTTTCACGAAAGGCGCCATCACGCAAGTTAGGTTTTTGGGTCATGAAAACAATATGTGCAGAAGTGTAACATGAGTACACCACAATGGTACCCAGTAAGTGCCAAGCCTAACCTCGGTAGAGTAGTGACGAGGTCAGGTCAGGCCCACTGGTATATAATAAATAAAGCAGGAGAATATAATAATATAATAAGAGGCAGGAGAATATAATAATACAACACACAGGGATAAACAGTAGGGGATCTCCCGAGATACCGTCTCGTTGTCCCAAAATAAATATACAGGGAGAACTCCCGAGGTACCCTTGAGGTAAGTCCCTTGAGCCTAAGTACCCTTAGCTATGGTGTTTTCCCGTTGATTTCTCATCTAATTAGTGGGATTTTGAAGTGAAAATTGGGGGTTAGGGGAGGGGGGTTAGGGCTTGGGAAAACAGACTAATACTCATTTAAACGGTATAACTCAAATTAAAGAAAAAACAGGTTACTACTTAGTAAAATAAATCGGGTTTTACAACAAATAGCCCGTGTACGTACTCGTCACCTCACGTACACGGCGCTCATATATCACAACAGTACCAAATCCTAAGGGGATTTCCCCCACACAAGATTAGGCAAGCCACTTATCTCGAACCAAGCTCAATCAATCGGTAACAATGCCTTTTCCATGAATATCCAAGTGCGAATGGCCCAAATCTAGCCAAAAATAATTACATATCATAAATACAACTATAATAGGCTCATCTAATTAATGAAATCAATAATTTAACAAAAATTCTGAAATTCACCCAAAAAAGTCAACCCGGGCCCACGTCTCGGAATCAGATAAAAGTAATAAAATATGAACACCCATTCACTCACGAGTTCACTCGTACCAAAATTATCCAAATCCGATATCAAAATCTCAATCAAAACTCAAAAACTTAGTTGAAGAACTTCTCCTATTTTCCCAAAATTTTCAACCCAAATCCGAAATTAAAGGATGGAATTAATGATAGATTAGTGGGATATAACCAAAAACAAGCGAAGAATCTTTACCCAATCCATGTCTCTGAAAATCCCTCAAAATCTCGTCCAAATCCGAGCTCCCCATCTCAAGTTTGGATAAAAATGGCCAACCCTCGTTTTTGGAAACTTTAATACTGCCCAGACATTTCTTTCTTCGCGAACGCGACAACTCACTCGCGTTCGCGAAGAAAAAATTTACTTTGACCCAAATTCCTCCATCGAGAATGCGATGCCCTTGTCGTGAACACGAAGACCACTCAGCTCGACCCTACGTTAACGCGAGACCAACGTCGCGAACGCGTAGACCAAGTACCTCAGTGCTTCATGAAGACGGGACCTCCATCAAGGATTCGAAGCACAAAATCTCGCATGCCTCCAGTTCCTCTTCGCGAACGCGAGACTCCTCTCGCGAACCCAAGAAGGAAACCCGAGGCCCCTGGTACCTCAACCCGAGGCCCCCGGTACCTCAACCACATATACCTATAAGTCCTAAAACACCATACAAACTTAGTCTAACCTTCAAATCACATCAAATAATGTTAAAAACACCAACCGACCTCCAATTCAAACTTAAAGAACTTGACACTTCAAATTTTCACAACCGATGCCGAAACCTATCAAACCACGTCCGATTGACCCCAAATGTTTCACAAAAGTCATATTCAACATTATGGACCTACTCCAACTTCCAGAATCGGAATCCAACCCCGATATCAAAAATTCCACAACCGGTCCGAATCTCCAAAAATTTGACTTTCGCCATTTCAAGCCTAAATAAGCTACAGACATCCAAAACACAATCCGGACATGCCCCTAAGCCCAAAATCACCCAATGGAGCTAAAGGAATCGACGAAACTCCATTCCGGAGTCGTCTTCATACGGTTCCGACTACGGTCAAAATACTAAAGCTTAAGCTTCCGTTTAGGGACTAAGTGTCCCAAAATACTCTGAAACCAAAAGTAAAAGCTCCCGGCAAGTCACATAAGCAGAAAAAGATATAGGGGAAGCAGTTAATAGGGGATCAGGGCTATTACTCTAAAAACGATCGGCCGGATCGTTACAATAAATTTGTAAATAGCTATGGAATTCAAAATTTTGTGGCTATTTTTAGGTACTAGCCACGATTTGTAAATCTGTAGCTAGGATTTCGTAGCTATATATGAACAGGGGGATATCTATGGCTTGGTATATGGGTTCACGTGAACCCATACTCGTCTTCCTAAATCATGTATAATAATGTTATACTTCTTCAAAATTACTTTAATATATGTATGCGCACCCATACTTAAATACTCCTATGGCGTAATAATTATTGGGTATACCTCTACGAGTAAAATTGGCGGTTCAAATGTCACTTCAGACAGTCTTGTTTTCGGCACAGAGCATAGATATATACGTAAAAATCACTAAAACTTTAAAAAAGATATAATTTTGAACATATAATCCTAAAGTGTAGTGAGTTCATGGTAAGAGACTAAAGTTAAACATGTCAAATATAAATTCTAGATTCACCTCATCATAATAGTGCACTCATCCTCTTAAAATCCTGGATCCGCATCTGTATATGCATAATGTTGTAGTGCACGTGAGGCACAAACGCCGGAGTAGAACTATTTCGACTGGCAGTGTGGCGGCATGTGAATTGCTAGAATAGACTCCGTATGTCTCTGGTGGTTGCGATTTCAGTACAACCTGACCCATGCAGCAATGTCCAGGTTCTATCTCTCATGCCTTGATATTTATACTTTTTGCTCGGTACTATTAGAAATCAGGTAAAAACCGACCAACCAATACCGAGCAACGTTGGTCGGTCAACATAAGCGACCAAAAAATCGTCCAACATGGATGAACACTACAAAAACAATATTTTACATTATTTTTAAATTACATACCGACCAAAGTTGGTCGGTAATATGGACCCACATTTTTAAATTTAAATAATTATATTATTATTTAAAAGATTTTATAAAATTTATAGAATTTATATTTAAGTTTACCGACCAAAGTTGGTCGGTTATTTCAGGGGAAGATATTACCGACCAACTTTGGTCGGTATATGTGATTTCCTAAAAAATAACCGACCAAATTTGGTCGGTTATTAGGTCAAACATGGTTAAACTTTTGAATCACATTAATACTTACTATCTAAATAATATAAATGTAATTCGTTAACACTTTATTTTGTAATACAAATAATGAATACACCAACATATACTATAACAATCTATATATAGTTAAAGTAGTACAACGAAGTATGTATATATATATATATATATATATATATATATATATATATATATATATGTCACGACCCAAAATCTCACCCGTCGTGATGGCGCCTATCTCGATACTAGACAAGTTGTTAATGTCACTTAACCACATTTCCTTTTAAGTTTGAAAATATAATATTTAAATACAATACAAAATCTCCCAAATACTAATACGAACACTCCCCAAAACCTGGTGTCACTGAGTACATGAGCATCTAATATGAGTACAAGTCCGAAAAATATAGTCTATAATAGTATGAGACCAAATATAGTAAACAAGGAGATGTTGAAGGAGAGACAAGGTCTGCGGAACACGGCAGCTACCTCAAAATCTCCTGAAAATCAACTGCGCGAAATGATCAACACCCGCTATGTTCAGGAATAATTGGATCTGCACACGAAGTGTAGGGTGTAGTATGAGTACAATCAACTCAGCAAGTAACAATAATAACTAAGGAACTGAAGATAATGACTAGCTACACAGTCATAGTTCACTTTCAGTAGTTCCAGCAAAGAATAGACATGCTTTCAAATCTGGTAGTTTAAGTCAAATCAATTTTATACAGTTCAATTTCAAGTAATCCAGATATAAATTCTTTTAGATATTTCACAACAATGAAAAATAGCAACCAAGTGCAACAACAAATGCCAAGCAAGTCTCTCAGGCAACAACTCCACCACTCGGCTCTCAGCCCTCAACACTCACACTCAATGGGTACCCGCGCTCACTGGGGGTGTGTATAGACTCCGGAGGGGCTCCTATAGCCCAAGCGCCATAATCTGCACGGAAAACTCACGTGCTGCACGGATAACTCACGTGCTATAATATCCTGCACTGACAACTCACGTGCCATAATATCCTTACCTCACCAACAGGCCCTCGGCCTTACTCAGTCCTCAACCTCTCAAGTCTCTCGAGCTCTCAGAAATCACAAAGATCATCCCAAACAAAGATAACATAGTATATCAACAAATATCCAGAAAGACTAAGGTATAATACGCAAGAAAAATCATGACTGAGTACAAGACATTAATTAGCAAATAATTCAACAAGTACGCGACCTCTACGGGTCTCAACAGTACTACAACATAGCCTAAGCATGATTTCTAACATGACTTATAGTCAAATTTCATCAACACATAGAGATCATATAGCTAACAATAAATTATTCAACTTTACAGTTCCCCGGGACGGACCAAGTCACAATCCCCTCGGTGCACGCTCACACGCCTGTCACCTAGCATGTGCGCCACCTCCAAAATAATCACATGATACCAAAATCCGGGGTTTCATACCCTCAGGACCACATTTATAATTGTTACTTACCTCAACCCGTGTAATTATTTATTTCGCTATGCCCTTGCCACGAGAATTGGTCTCCGAAAGCCTCGTATCTAGCCACAATTAATTCGAATCAGTCAATAAAAATTATTGTAATTAATTCCATAAGGAAATACTATTTTTTCCAATAAAATCCGAAATTAACTCAAAAATTGCCTGTAGGGCCCACGTATCAAAACCCGACAAAAGTTACAGAATATGAACGCCCATCCAACCACGAGTCCAACCATATAAATTTCACCAAAATCCGACACCAACTCGACCCTCAAATCTACAATTAAAGTCTATGAAGATTTCTACCATTTTCAACCCAATCCTTACCCATTTGAACTTTAAAATCTTTCCACAACCTTATTGGTATGTATATATGATACTCTACACCCAATAATCATACTATTAATCTCCCATCTTTACTCCAAATCTGATATGAAGAATTAGGGACAGAAATTCTTACCTCTTTGAAGCCTTAGCAAGATCCTTGTGAAATCTTCAAACCTTGAACAAGAATTGATGGATAAATCACTAAGTCTTCACTTTCTCTCTCTAAAATGCTCTTACCTCTCTAAAATATCAGATTTTTGGCTCAAAAATGAGCTTCAAGGGCTATAAATCGAAGTTGGGTCGGGTCAAAAATTCGAAAGAATGGAAGCTCCGACGCAGTTATGCGATTGTATAACAGGTATGCGGTCCGCATAACCGCCGCATAAATTGGCCTCCAAAGATGGGCGTTACTGACCTGTTCTGTGGTCATTATGCAGCCCGCATACTTGTTCTGCAGCCGCATAATGCACCACAAAATAGGTCTGCGGTCGCATAGTGCACCACAGATTTTCCTCAATCTTTTCCCTCTCCTGATCCACTTTGCGACCATTATGCGGTCCGCAGAGTGATTCTGCGACCGCATAGTGGTCGCAGAAATGACCATTTTCCGATAAAATTTTCCTTTACATATCGGTGCATTGTTCAACCCAAAAACTTTCCGAGAAATTTCTATAATCTTTGTACTAATTGATCTACCTCGGCACCACCAAACCTTAATTTCCTTAGAAATATTTCTCCGCGGTCGTTACACATAAGTTAACATCCGATCAACCTTTTCAACTTAAATTATAAACCTTGGAACTAAGCGCTCCAAATCATTTCAAAACCTTACCGAACCCAAACTAATTACCCCCGGCAAGCCAAATAACAACTGTAATTCACAATTTGAGCAGTAAATGGGGGAACGAGATTGCAATAGTCAAAACGATCGGCCCGGTCATTATAATATATATATATATATATATATATATATATATATATATATATATATATTGGGATAGCCGCATATATATAAGAACACGAAGCGCTAATGCCACATGGTCAGGTTCTTTTGGGGATAGACTTGTGAAGAAACAATAATCTAATTAGTATATATAATTGATCATCATCAAATATATCTATTTGTAAATTGATTCATCGACTTATAACTTACTTAGATGCATCGATGAATATTAGAAACAACACGTTTCGACTTATATTGTTGAATATTAAAAACAAAACGTCAAAACCTATATCGATTAATCTATGTCATGCATTATTAGTGATGAATGAATGAAATATAGAAGAATTAATACTAAACATCTTTGACATGTATATATGGATCACAAATTAAAGAAACGAAAGAAGTTATTAGCATTAAGTAAACGAGTTAATAGGTAAAATATGGTCAAACTTTCTAATTACATTAATATTTACTATCTAAATAATATAAATGTAATCCGTTAACACTTTATTTTGTAATACAAATAATGAATATACTAACATATACTATAACATGCTATATATAGTTAAAGTAGTACAACGAAGTGTTTGTGTGTGTGTGTGTGTATATATATATATATATATATATATATATATATATATATGAATACTAATATATACTATAACATGCTATATATAGTTAAATTAATACAACAAAGTGTGTGTATATATATAGGTATGGCCGCATATATATAAGAACACGAAGCGCTAGGGCCACATGGCCGGGTTCTTTTGGGGATAGACTTGTGAAGAGGCAATAATATAATTAGTATATATAATTGATCATCATAAAATATATCTATTTGTAAATTGATTCATCGACTTATAACTTACTTAGATACATCGATGAATATTAAAAACAAAACGTTTCGACCTATATCGATGAATATTAAAAACAAAACGTCTCGACCTATATCGATTAATCTATGTCACGCGTTATTAGTGATGAATGAAGTAAATATAGAAGAATTAATACTAAATATCTTTGTCATGTATATATGGATCGCAAATTAAAGAAACGAAAGAAGTTATTAGCATTAAGTAAACGAGTTAATAGGTCAAACGACTAAACATATTTAAAATAGAATAATATTGGTTTATCAATTGATAAATATTTCGTATGTAGTAATGTATATGATTGATCATCAATTATAATATAGTGTATATGTGTGTGTGTGTGTGTATTTTTGTGCGTGTAAAATTACTCATATACTTAATTATCACTTAGAAAATTAACTTAGATAGATGCTATTATAATTTATTAAAAGTAATTAGTTAATATAACTATTTATAAAGATTATTATTATAGTTTATAATTATTTATAATAAATTTATATGTGAATAAAATAAATGCTTATAGTTTATAATATTTTTTTTATAGTTTATAATATTTAAAGAAATAAAAACACAAAAAACAATTTAATTTTTTTTTAAAAATAACCGACCAACGTTGGTTGGTTAATAGTCAAAATATAGTCAACGCCATTCACTTAGTGTAATGACCAAAATTACCGACCAACGTTGGATGGTAATTCTAGTTTCAGATCTGAAAACGGGATTTACCCCTCATTTCTCTTACTCTTTCTCATAATTTTCTTACTCCTCACTCTCTTCTCCCTCACACACACACAACACTCTTCCCCCTCTCATTCCCTACTTCTCTCCCACAAATCCCATTCCCCACCCCTGATCTCATGCAAGTCACACCTCAGTTTGGGGTTGTGAAGCAGTCGATTACAATAATAATACCCAACAAAGAGTCGGGATCGAATCCATAGGGAACGTAGATGGGATTAGGTATATATTTGGAATAAGCACGTGAAGTATCTTGACTGCACTTTCACAAATTGTGTTTTGATTCTACTTCTAAATTATGCTACGGTTTGCAAATGTAAAGCTAGAGAATAATATTTGTTTGTGTTGTTTTTCAAGTATGTAAAGGATCTAGGGTTGTGACTTCCACCTAGGTGTTTGCCTAACGGGTTGTGGGCTTTAGAGCGGGTTTTGCTGGTTGGGGTGTGTTATAGCAATCAACAAACAATTAATCACTCAATACCTCTCGGTAATAGAGCGGTTTTGCCCAATTTGGCTTTCTCAAGTCCAAATGGGTAATGCACAAAACAGTTGATAGATGCTCAAGTCGGGTTTTACTATCTCTAGATTCAACTCTTTAATTAGGACTACCAATTTCTTGAGTTCATCCTAATTTCTTGTTAGCCAAGTTTTCCTAGACTAAATCTCTCTTTCTCAAGTAGAGACTAAGTCAAATAGGCTTGAATCAATGTTTGCAACCATTAATTCTACAATTATAGCAAGAACTAGGCTAAATATTACACACCTAATCATAAACAAGCCCTAAATCAAATACCAATTAAGTACCCACACTAGGGTTGGGTTACAACCCTAGCTAGAAATTTAACTACTCATAGTGGGTGATGAAGATAATAAAGAAGAAAAGATGATAAAACTCATATTGCAAGATTAAAAGATGAAAATCCAATGTTAAATCACCAATATAAGCTAAAGTTGCCTAAATAGGTAAGGAAAAACGGTTACAGTACTTTCAATATTCAAAAACTTGACCTAATTTCGTGAAAGTAGTCTATTTATACAAAGCTGGAAATTTCGGACAAAATTGCCCTTTCAGAGGTTCTGCGGAGGCACAATTATATGTGCAGTCCGCACTTTGCTTCAGCTCTTGACAGGAGTTGGATCTGCGGCTGCACAATTCTGTACTACAGCCGCACTTCTTGAGTTCTACGTACAGCACAATTCTGGGTGCGGCCACACATTTGATTTATGCGGCCGCACAATTATAGTGCAGTCCGCAGATCTTGATTTTCATGAATTTCCAACTCTCTGAACCTTGACTTCTTCGGCCGCACAATTATTGTTCGGTCCGCACTTTGCATTGCAGCACTGCCAAAATTTCTTCTTGTTCTGCGGCCGCAACTAAAATTCTACGGTCCGCACTTTAGCCTTTTTGCTTGATTTGTGTCCTTGTTCAAAATCACTCCTTCTTGAGTTGAATTTTATCACCTTGGCTCATTTTCCAATACTCCTATAAGTAAGCATATTTCATCAGTTTTTGGGAATACCTTTAAGCATTTTTGAACTAAAACAAAAGTCAAAAGGCGCAAATAAGTAGTCAACACCCCCACTTATCAACTCCCTTAAACTTAAGCTTTTGCTTGTCCTCAAGCAAATAAGGTAATTCCCACCTCCACAAGAAAATAGTTGTTCCAGCTACGCTAAAGTGAAACAAACACACATTAATTGGGACCAACAATTACGCATACACTCATGAATCATCAACAATGCAATGTTTTGAAGGTTAAAGCATAAATAGCTCTAATATGACACTTGAGCGTCAAGAGTTGACTTTACTCATCAAGGAAGTTCGCACTTTCATGTAGGTCACTGTGGATCCCAAACTCCTCCTCCTATACTCTCCGTTAGCTCATCTCACTTAATAATGTAGCACTCAATTCAATGATTTGTGAAAAGTTCGCTCATCACTCTCAAAAGAATGTCACAAGTACGGCTCTAAGTACCATATGCTTGCCCCTCTTGTAAATCACCACTAATACAAGTTCACTCGGCTTGAAATCACATAGGGCTTTTTCGGAATGTAATGAAGGCTTTTGGACTAAGGTAGGAAATGTTGGAATAGAACAGGTTCATCTTTCCTTAAGCACTCCATTTTCTCTTTTTGGCTCATGCTTTACCGACTTTTTGAAGTATTTTCTTTTTCCTTAGGGGAACTAGAGAGACTTGACATCACTCTTTCTTGGTCATGATATTCATTCTCTCCTTCTTTGTTTTCTCTATGCTTTTCATTTTTGCTTTTTTCTTAATCCCTTCAACTCTTCAATTTATTCACTTCCTCTTTGCATTTTTCTTTTGTTCCTTCTTTCTTTTTCTTTGACTTTCCTTTTCTTCATTTCTTTTCTCTTTTTGTACCTTGATACCACTTTCAAACTCCTCGTCTCTCCCCCAAACTTATGTTTTAGCCAATTGTTTCTCATGAGTGTCAAGGAAAGCTCGGGTGCCAAGAGAGAGTCACTACAAAATGGGTAAAAGCTTGTAACATGGTTATCAAATGAGAAAGGTTTTAGGCATCAAAAGATTTGAGTAGGGATAACATCATTGGTGGGCCATGGAAAATTTCAAAACGGGTCAAGGAGAGCCTACAATCACTTCTCAAACCAAGCAAAACTTAAAAGTTTTCCTAGAAACACATCCGGGGCAAGTTCTAGACCATTCGCACGGGTACTTGGACTTGTAACAAAACATCTCACCTCTCACACAGCTGGATTGTTAAAAAGGATAGGGGCGAGGGACCACAACAACCGTATTCAAGTTTGAAAATTGCTAATGGTTCAACTAAACCACTTGATGATTGCCTAAGTCAACATAAGAGTCAGAAGGTTACTAACTAGAGCCATTTCATTCCAAGAACTTATTTTCAACCATAAGCGTGTAGTTAAGTGTGTTGGTACCAAGTAAAGCATGTTGACCCTTTTATTTATTATTACTACTCTTTTTACCTAATCATCAAAAATGGACTCAATCCCTTATGAAGGTTGTCAAGCAATCCATCGTTGGGAAGAGTCTCCCGGTTCATACAAAAATCACCTTTGGAAAGAACCGTGGTATTAAGAGAACCAAAGGCTTATTGATCACTTAAACATAAAAAGAAGCTACCAAATCAACAAGAAGCTATTAAAGTAAATAAGACGCTAAACTACTAAGAAACAAAATAAAGAAGCTATGAAGTAACTACTGAAAGCAAAAATGAATATACAAGCCGAGAATGGGAAAGAGAATATATACATCAATAGAGAGGGAGGAATATATACATAATGAAAAAGTAAATAAAGATAAAAGGAGAGTATTATAGTTATTACAGGCTAATGTCAAGTGTCATATCAATTCAAAAATAGACCACCCACCAGAATAAGAATAAGCATTGTCCTCAATGCTTAACAAAAATCAAAATAAGGAGGGGAAATAGTAGAGAGGACTCCCTATGTGGTCTTAGTGTCCATAGCAGCATCACCTATCGCAGGCTCCTCCAACTGGATTTCATCATCCTCTGCTCGGGGAGGAGCTGGGTTGGCAAATATCTGTAGCACCGCCTCAACAGTGTGGGCAGTGAGATATGGATCCTCAGACTGGCCAGCTGGTGCCACTGGTGCCGCTGGGTTTGTTGGTACTGATGGATCTATCTCCATCAGTAAGTCAAATGGAAGATCTCCAGCAACTGCTATCTTGGTCACCTCTCGTCTCAACCTGTCTACTGATTTCCTTGAATCCTAGGATTTCCTCATCTTTTTCACCTGCTTCCCAAGTTCCTCAATTGCTCCCCCATGTGCCACCAAAGTGCTCATGATGGTCTATTGATTCTCCAAAATATTCTTCAAAGTTTCCTCCACCGTCGGAGGAATCTGGGGTGCTTGGGTAGAAGTCTGTGTTGCAACAACACTGGATAGGTCAGACAACTTTGAAGTAGTTGTCTGCATCCAGTTGAGGAGAAAGGCACTGATACTGATGTTGATGGCCCTGAAGATGGTGGTGGTGGCATGGAATCTGTCTCGGTGGAAGGCCCGACTGCTGTGGAAGGCGTGGAAGTTGTAGAAGGCATAGCAGCAGAATCTGCAACTACCACCTATGGCTCATCAAACTGGCCTACGGTAGTAGTCGACTTACCCTTGTTTTTCGGGTTCCTTGGGTCCTTCAGATAGTACTAGGAGAAGGGCTGCTTAGCCCTTACCTTCGTATCAAAGCTCTTGGGCTCCACCCCCGCATCCGTGAGATAGTCCATGATAGTGTTGGGATACAGATAGGAGCTTTCACCCTGCCTGACAACCAGAGACATGTTAGCCGACATGATGGCACCCACATTAATTGGGTACTCGGCCATGATAGATGCAACTAAGACTTCCCGAGGGATTGGAAGATTGTTTTCATTTGGATTTGGGTCTATTCAACTGCATACAAATGTTTTCCACCCTTTTGCTTCAAAGTTGAGGGTGTTCCACAGAATAGGAACCCCTGTTGTGATCCATGGTGGTGGTGGTCCTGGAGCTGCTAGTATCTCAGCTAGCTAAGGGCGAGCTGCATCACCTAGTGCGAACTTCTCTAAATACTGCACCGACTCCATATTCTCGAGCCCCAAATAAGTGTTCAGGGTGGTCTGATCAAATCGTACTTTTAAGTTCCGTACCTTAGTCACCTTAGTCCCTTTTTTGATGTACGCCACATTGGCGTAGCACTCTCGGACTAAGTGCTCCTTGGAATCCAATACGCTTTTCGTGAACCATTTCCACCTTTTTCTTTCCCGAAGATGTCTTAACACATTCAGGTTATATATATCCAGATCTTTCAACACAAATTGCGGCTCAAGAGTGAGAGATCTCCGCGGATACCACTCTCGGAACCTGTTGAATGCAGTCAGGCTCACAAACCTACCTTTCCAAACTTCCTTCTTATTTGACCTCTCCAGGCCTACAACTCTAGTATCACCCCCTGACCGTCATCCAGAATACCATCATCATCATCAACTGTGACTGGTGCAGCGAGGGAATGAGTAGATTAGGGCTCTGTAGCCTGACTCTTCCCTTCCGGTCCCTCAGAAGTACTCTCAAAAGAGGTAGGCTCATCTCTCAGTTGGAATCTGTCCTGGGGAAGCTGTGGCTGTGATGGCACAGCAGGCTGCCTTTGCACTGAGTCGCCCTCCGATGCTTCCTTAGACGGGGCATATAAACTTGATTCGGAGGGCTCCGGCTATCTACCTCAGCCTACTGTTGCCTTCTTACTAATCACTTTTTGCACGGAGAGTGGTAGGGTACCCCTACCTCGGCCTCAGGAGGGTTCACCCCTCCCTTTGGAAGTATCACCACGTCCCCTTGATCTAACCATTTTCTGCAATACATAGCAACATGAGTCAGTTAAAGTTCAAACACAGACTATAAAACAGTTACAGATAAAACAGTGGGTAGGATGGGAAAGTGCGGTCCGCATAATTCTGAGTGCGGCCTCAGAATGGCTTGTGCAGACCGCACAATTTTGAAGTGCGGCCGCACAATTGAAGTGTGGACCGCACAATTGTAAGTACGGCTGCACAATTCCAGGTCTAGTAATACCAGTTCTCTGAAGTTTGGATCTGCGGTTGCACAAATTTTACTGCGGCCGTAGATCATTTTCTGCGGACTGCACAATTTTGAGTGCGGTACGCACATTGAATGCACAGACTTGCCCTAAAACTAAGGATCTGCGGACCGCACAATTTTATGTGCGGCTGCAGAATTCAAGATTAGACGGCACTGAACTTAGGTTTTTCAATTTTTTTATTTTGCACAATTTAGACATGGTATTGGCAAATTAGACATGATACATGATTTACCCAACCCCTAATGAGTACATATGAAATTACCCACACAAGTTTAAGCACACATGATGAATCATCTGACATTTAGGCCTAAAAATAACTATACTAATTAAGGACAAAAACTAAGAAAATTTGGAAAAATCTAAACACGAATTGAACATTCCAGTGATGAAGGATGTAGGAAAGAATCTAAAATGATGAAATGAGTGTGATGTTTGAAACAATTTTTGTGCACTATGCTTTCTTTGGTGTTAAGAGTTCAAAGTGCGTATAGTTTGGAACAGTGAGAGGAAGGCCTATTTATATGTTGACCAACTTAGGTCATTTTGTGGAGTAGAATGTAGCCTCATTTTGTGGAGTAGAATGTAGCCGCAAATATTTTGTGTGCAGTCCGCACTTATTACTTGATACCAGTGAAGATCTGCGGTCCGCACAAAATTGGGTGCGGCCGCAAATATTTTTGCGGACCGCACAATTCCAAGTGTGGCCGCAGACTGGCAATTTCTATGCAATTGCAAACTTCAGAGAGTTTGAATTTTTGGGTCTCTAGTTTTTGCGGCCGCACACACAATAGTGCGGCCGTAGACTCCTTTTTGTTGTGGCATGCAATATTGTGCAATCCGCACAATAAATGTGCGATCCACATTTTTTCAACACTTATCCATTTTTTCGAGCACAATTCCAGCAAAGCACACTCATTCCTGCAATTCACTTCAAAGCCAGTTAGCACAAAACAAAACCTATCTAAAAAGAAGAAAAAGAATAATAAAAAGAAACATGGGTTGCCTCCTAAAAAGCACCTGATTTAACGTCACGACACGATGCAGATTACCATTAATCACTTGAAATGGATTAATACCACGACGTGGCCATCATCAACTTTTCCAAGATAATGCTTCACTCGGTGACCATTGACTCTAAACACTTCATCATTTTTATTCTTTAAGTCTAATGCACCAAAGGGTGTCACACTCAAAACTTCAAACGGGCCATTCCATTTAGACTTCAACTTTCCCGAAAATATCTGTAACCGAGAATTGAACAATAACACAAGATCACCTTCTTTGAACTCCTTGTTCTGAATATACTTGTCATGGAGGTACTTCATCTTCTCCGTGTATAAGGAAGAACTTGTATAAGCATGGTACCGGAATTCATCAAGTTCAATCAATTATGTCACCCTTAAGTTGGAGACAACATCCCACTCAAGATTTAGCTTCTTCAATGCCCACATAGCCTTGTGCTCAAGTTCCACTGGAAGGTGACAAGCTTTTCTGAACAACAACCGGTGTGGAGACATCCCAATCGGTGGTTTATAAGCCGTCCTATAGGCCCATAGAGCATCATCAAGTTTCTTCGACCAATCTGTCCGGTTGGCATTCACTATCTTTGACAAAATACTCTTGATCTTCCGGTTGGTGACTTCTACTTGTCCGCTTGCTTGATGGTTATAGGGGATCGTGACTTTGTGAGTGACACCATACTTGGTGAGTAAGGTATCGAAAGCTTTGTTGCAAAAGTGCGACCCCTCATCGCTTATAATGGCCCTTGGAGTACCAAACCTTGTGAATATGTTTTTTTTCAAAAATGCCACCACACTTCTAGCTTCATTGTTGGGTAGAGAAACGGCCTCAACCCATTTTGACACATAATCCACTACTACCAAAATGTAGGTGTTCCCACAAGAGCTTACGAACGGTCCGATGAAATCAATGCCCCACACATCAAAAATGTCATTTTTCAAGATGGTGGTGAGGGGCATCTCAATTTTCTTAGAAATCCCACCGGCCCTTTGACACTCATCACAACGCTTGACTAGATCACTAGCGTCCTTGTAGAGAGTAGGCCAATAGAATCCACAACTCAATACTTTTGCCATCGTTCTCACCTCCCCATGGTGATCACCATATGGTGAAGAGTGGCAAGCACCAAGAATTTCCACTTGTTCCTCCTCCGGCAAACATCTTCGAATCACACCATCGGTACAAATTTGGAAGAGGTACGGTTCATCCCAATAGTAGTCAAGGCAATCCCATTTGAGTTTCTTCCTTTGATTTGACAAATTTGGAAGAGGTACGGTTCATCCTCGACAATGAAGTGACATTTCTCCAAATTCAATACTAAGTTTGTATCCTCACATCTTGCCAAGACCTTATCCAAAATTTTCAATCAATCATCAAAGGAATTCCCGACCACAGTAAAGTCATCCATGAAAAACTCAAGAAAATCCTCCACCATGTCGGTAAAGATATCCATCATACACCGTTGAAATGTTGCCGGTGTATTACATAACCCAAATGGGATCCGCGAGAATGCAAAAATACCATAGGGACATGTGAAAGTAGTCTTCTCTTGATCCTCCGGAGCAATATCAATTTGATTGTATATGGAATACCCATAAAGGAAACAATAGAAAGCATGGTCGGCCAACCTATCAAGCATTTGATCAAGGAAGGGAAGTGGAAAATGATCCTTCCTTGTGACTTGGTTGAGCTTGCGATAATCTATACACACTCTCCACCCGGTCACCATTCTTGTAGGAATCAACTCGTTCTTGTCATTGGTGACCACCGTCATGCCCCCTTTCTTTGGGACACATTGTACCGGAGAGGTCCACGAACTATCGGAAATGGGGTAAACAACCCCGACATCTAACTACTTTATGATATCCTTTTTGACCACCTATTGCATTGATTCATTTAGTCTTCTTTGCTGTTCAACGAAAGGTTTGGCATCCTCCTCCAAAATAATTTTGTGCATGCAAAAGGCGGGGCTTATACCCAGAATATCTGCCAATGTCCATCCGATAGCTTTCTTCCTCTTTTGTAGCATCGCCAATATGGAGTCTACCTGCACGTTAGTCAAATAAGAGGAAAGAATAACCGGTAAAGTAGAACAAGGGCCAAGGAATTCATACTTGAGATGTGGAGGAAATGGCTTTAATTCCAAAGTGGGAGGTTCCTCGATTGAGGGCTTTGTTTGAGGAGTCTTCCAATTTTCAAGATCCAAAGATGTTCATAAGTGTAAGACCCCATTCTTTGAAATGCATTCACACATTCCACATATCCATCCTTCTCATCATCATCAAGGGTGAGCAAAACGTTCTCCAAAGTATCATCCACATTCATCATGGCACTAGTATCATCAATAATAAACATCGGCCACCAAGTCAACAAACAAACAAACTTCATTGCTATTCGGTTGCCTCATAGATTTGCACACATGGAAAACCACCTTTTCATCACCCACCTAGAAAGTGAGCTCACCGACTTCCACATCAACAAGAGCCTTCCCCATATCAAGGAAAGGTCTCCCTAGAATAATAGGCACCTCATAGTCTACTTCATAGCCAAGAATCACAAAGTCTGCCAGGAGGATGAATTTATCAACACGAACCAACATATCATCAATAATACCCAATGATTTCTTCATAGTACGATCCACCATTTGTAACCTCATAGATGTGGGTCTTGGTTGCCCAATTCCCAAAGTCTTGAAAACCGAGCAGGGCATCAAATTAATACTTGCCCCAAGATCACGAAGAGCTTTTGCAAAGTCGGCGCTTCCAATAGTACAAGGGATTGTGAAAGCGCCAGGATCTTCTAATTTAGGAGCCATTGAGTGCACAATTGCACTCACTTGATGTGCCATATTTGTAGTCTCACAATCTATAGACCTCTTTTTTGTCACCAAATCCTTCATGAACTTTGCATAACCGGGCATTTGCTCTAAAGCCTCAACTAATGGCATGTTAATAGATAGAATTTTCATCATGTCAATGAACTTTTTGAATTGGTTCTTGCAATTTTTCTTGGCAAGCCTTTGAGGGTATGGAGGAGGAGGCATTGGTACCTTAGCCTTCGGCACTACCGGTTTCGGTATGTCTACAATGTGCTCCCAAGACGGGTTCACTTCCTATTGAGTCTCCTCCATACTGTCTTCAATATAAATTCTTACTTCATCATTGGCTTGCACCAAGTTGTTTGGAATATCATCTTCTTGATCACTATTTCATCATCCACAATTTTTCTTTGACTTGAGGTGGTTGCATCCCCATTTTTTCCACTCCTTGTAGTCATGCCCATGGCATGTACCGTGTTGTTCCCTCCCTTTAGGTTTACCACCGTGTCATTTGGTAGTGCCCCCTTTAGGACGAGTGTTCAAATATTGCGAGATTTTCCCCAATTGGACTTCCAAATTACGGATTGAAGTGTTGTGAGAGGCTAGTTGAGCATCAGAGTCGGCATTCTTCTCCATCATTTGTTTAAACATGTTCTCAATTCGACCCATCTCATTGTTGGAAGAGCTAGGACCATGGGAAGGATAAGGAGGCGGGTTGTTTGGTTGTTGAAACATCGGGGGCCTTTGAAAGCCCGACCCCCGATTCCCTTGACTATTGTTCCACCCCCCTTGGTTGTTTCCTCTCAAATATCCTTGACTTTTGCCACCCCAATTTATTTGGTTGTTTTGACCATTCCAATTTCCTTGATTGTTTTGATTGTTCCAATTACCTTGGTTGTTTTGATTTCTCCAATTACCTTTGTTGTTTTGATTGCTCCAATTCCCTTGATTACCTTGAGATCACCATTGTTGTTGATTCAGGCCTTGAGAGTTGTTTCTTTGCCCGTGGTAGTTGTTCACATATTGTACTTCCTCCTCTTGTTCATTGTAAGATTCATCTTGGTCAAACCCACTATCTTCTTGCACATATTGTTCCGCACGGTTTTGCACTTGTTGACCCTTTTGCCTTCTCTTGTTTACCATCATATTGACACCCTCCATTGCATTTACTTGCTTAGGACCTTGAACTTGTTGAAGTTGAGCTTTGGCCAATTGATTGCAGTGGTCAACTCGGCAATTGCTTGCCCATGATCATGCAATTCTTTATGTAGGTGAAACACATTTGGATCACCTTGAGGAACATTTGCTCTAATTTCCCATGCCGATGAAGTATCCGCTAATTCATCTAAGATTTACCTAGCTTCGGCATATGGTGTTGTCATGAAATTTCCACCGGCAATTTAGTTGACCACGCATTGATTGGTAGTATTGATCCTCCTATAAAATTTTTGTTGAATCATAGTCTCCGTCATGTGATTGTTCGGGCACTCTTTCACCATAGTTAGGCACCTCTCCCATATATTAGGCAAAGTCTCATTGAGTTCTTGTTTGAATGCTAGAATCTCGTCTCTAAGAGTAGCCATATGCCCGGAAGAAAAGAACTTGGCAATGAATTTCTCCGCCAATTCATCCCATGTATGGATGGAATGGTTTGGCAATATTTCTAACCAATCCAAGGCTTTCCCCCGTAGTGAGAAAGGAAATAGCCTCAACCTTAAAGTATCCTCGGAGACGTTTGTATGTTTACTCCCCCAACAAGTGTCCACAAATCCTTTCAAGTGTTTTTATGCATTTTGATTCGGAGCCCCGGTAAAGAATCCCCGTTTCTCTAGCAATGTGAGCATAACATTTGTGATTTGAAAATTGCCCGCCCTAATGCGGGGCGGGACTATAGCACTTGCATACCCTTTATTCGGCAACACCCGCTGTGGAGACGCTCTTGATGGATTTGGGGGTGGAACGGGAACGTTGTCTTGAGGCGGTCGGCCTCGTCTATTTGCTTGAGGTTCGAGAGGAACCTCTTAAACTTGGTCATCCTCCATGTCCACATCCCCCAAAGTCATGTTTCCGAGAGGATCATTGTTATTAAGAGCCATTGTTTCACCTACAATTATTTCACCAAAAAGATTAGTAACACGGAAGTAAAAGAAGACAATTCACACACAAAACCAAATATATAACTAAATCCATTTTTAGCTCCCCGGCAACGGCGCCAAAAATTGATCTCAAGCAAGTCACACCTCAGTTTAGGGCTGTGAAGTGGTCGATTGCAATAATAATACCCAACAAGGAGTCGGGATCGAATCCACAGGGAGCGTAGATGGGATTAGGTATATATTTGGAATAAGCACGTGAAGTATCTTTATTGCACTTCCACAAATTGTGTTTTGATTCTACTTCTAAATTATGCTACGGTTTGCAAATGTAAAGCTAGAGAATAATACTTTTTTGTGTTGTTTTTCAAGTATGTAAAAGATCTAGGGTTGTGACTTCTACCTAGGTGTTTGCCTAATGGGTTGTGGGATTTAGAGCGGGTTTTGCTGGTCGGGGTGTGTTATAGCAATCAACACACAATTACCCACTCAATACCTCTCGGTAATAGAGTGGTTTTGCCCAATTTGGCTTTCTCAAGTACAAATGGGTAATGCACAAAATAATTGATAGATGCTCAAGTCGGGTATTACTATCTCTAGATTCAACCCTTTAATTGGGACTATCAATTTCTTGAGTTCATCCCAATTTCTTGTTAGCCATGTTTTCCTAGACTAAATCTCTCTTTCTCAAGTAGAGACTAAGTCAAATAGGCTCGAATCAATGTTTGCAACCATTAATTCTACAATTATAGTAAGAACTAGGCTAAATATTACACACCCAACCATAACAACAACAACAACAACAACAACAACATCAACCCAATATAATCCCACTAGTGGTGTCTAGAGATGGTAGTGTACACACCCAACCATAAACAAACCCTAAATCAAACACCCATTAGGTACCCACACTAGGATTGGGTCACAACCCTAGCTCGAAATTTAGCTACTCATAGTGAGTGATGAAGAAAATAAAGAAGAAAAGATGATAAACTCATATTGCAAGATTAAAAGATGAAAATCCATTGTTAAATCACCAATATAAGCTAAAATTGCCTAATGAGGTTAGGAAAAATGGCAACAGTACATTCAATATTCAAAAACTTGACCTAATTTCGTGAAAGTAGTATATTTATACAAAGTTGGAATTTTCGGACAAAATTGCCCTTTCGGAGGTTCTGCGGCCGCACAATTATATGTGCGGTCTGCACTTTGCTTTAGCTCTGGATAGGAGTTGGATCTGCGGCCGCACAATTCTGCACTACGGCCACGCTTCTTGAGTTCTCCGGACCGCACAATTCTGGGTGCGGCCGCACATTTGATTTCTGTGACCACACAATTATAGTGCGGTCCACAGATCTTGATTGTCTTGAATTGCCAACTCTTTGAACCTTGACTTCTACGGCCGCGCAATTATTGTGCAGTCCGTACTTTGCATTGCAGCACTGTCAAATTTTCTTCTTGTTCTGTGGCCGCAGACAAAATTCTGCAGTCCGCACTTTAGCCTTTTTGCTTGATTTTTGTCCTTGTTCAAAATCACTCCTTCTTGAGTTTAATTTCATAACCTTCGCTCATTTTCCGATACTCCTACAAGTAAGCATATTTCATCAGTTTTCAAGAATACCTTTAAACATTTTTGAACTAAAACGAAAGTCAAAAGCCGCAACTAAGTAGTCAAAACCCCCACATATCAACCCCCCGCCATCGCCGCTCCCCCGCCGTTGTCGCTTCCGCTGCTACTGCCTTACTGCCACTGTCACGACCCAAATTCCATTAGAGGTTGTAATGGCGCCTTATACCGCTGTCAGGCCAGCCAACAATAATTGCTTAAGTATATTATTCATTTCAGGATTTTTGAAATCATAATTTCCTTCAATTTAATAGTAGGAGATGGACTTTACAGAGTAAATAAAAATATTTTTCAAAATTTCAATACCAAACAACCCATAATCACCCCAAAACCCGGTGTCACAAGTGCATGAGCATCAACTAGGAAGTAAAATAAAATACATCATCTGTCCGGAATACAAATTGGACAGGAAAAAAAATATAAATACTCTAAAGGAGACTCTGCTGGCTGCGGATAGTAGTATAGAATGCAGCTCACCTAAGTCCCCGCAATAACCATGCCTCTGCGCCCACAAGGACAGTAGACATATATGTACCTGCACAAAAATGTGCAGCAAGTATAGTATGATACGTAAATCAACGCGTACCCAGTAAATATCTCGTCTAACCTTGAAGAAGTAGTGATGAGGGGTCGACTCCGAGAATTACTATAGGCTAACAATAAATACCGATATTATACTTAATCATGGATTGTATGAAATAGCTATAAACTCAATAACAAGAAGTGAATGAACAATTTTTTTATTAATGGGATTTTTTTTTCCAAACTTATTATCGTCATTTAACAATTTATATCTCAGGCCAAAGAAGTAGTATCAATTATAAAATGGGTTCCAAAGATTTATCATGCGCATATTATGTCGAGGTCGTACGGCCCGATCCAACATAATATTTAAATTGTGCACTGCCGAGGGTCGAACGGCACAGACCATAGATGCATCTATCTGCTTCCGAGGCGTTCAACCCACTCCACAAAAGAGAAAACACATTAAACAACCAATTCAAGATTTATTAAGGGGAAAATATTCCAAGAATTACAAATTCTCATTTAACGGTAAAGTAAATGAAGTTTAACCTTTTTATAATTCCTTTATCGAGTTTCTAAAGGTTTTAAACAATTAAATTAACAAGTAGACAACAAACATCGCAAGTACAACATGATATGGGTCCTAGACTACCAGGACATAAGCATAATAGTAGCTACGCACGGACTCTCGTCACCTCGTGCGTACGTAGCCCCCATAAATAGAAGCACATAATAATTTGATTCACCTATGTGGTTAATTCCGTCTTACAAGGTTAGAAAGGAGACTTACCTCGCTACGAAATTCCATAACCGGCTCCAAAACCTTTCCAACAACTTAAACTGATGCCCATCACTCCAAAACTAGTCAATAAATGTGTAAATCCATAAATATATACTCTAATACTCATTATAATTCAATTTACAACAATTTTCAGCCCCGCTCGAAAAGTCGATAAAAATCACCCTCGAGCCCACGTGCCCGGATTCCGAAATTTTTTAAAGATAAACATTACTCATAGCCTCACGAACTCAAATATATAGATTATTCTCAATTCCATGTCCAAATTCGTGGTCAAAATCCAAAAATATAAGTTTTTAGGTTTTCCTTCAAAATCCCATGTATTTATCTTCCAATGGATGGGTATAACTTACCTTGGCATAGATGATGAAAACCCCCCACTTGAAGCTCTCCAAATATCGCCCAACCAAGAGAGAATGGAAGAAAATGGGCCAAAACTCCGTTCTTAAAGAATCCTCACTGCCCAGCCACAATTTTAGCTTCTACGGTCCAATAGCCGCTCTTGCGGCTCCGCACCTAAGTAAATTCCATCGCAGGTGCGGTTCAAGCTAGGCCCAACAGTCCCCGCATCTACGCTTTTGCTTGCTCGATCCTCATGCACATCTGCGCTCGTGCACCTGTGCGTTTGTGCCCGCTCCTGCGGCCCCAGGACTTTTGGCCAACCTCTGCTTCTGTGCTTTCCCTGCTGCTTTTGCGGAGTCGCACCTACGACCCTTTTTCCGCAGGTGCGATTCCACCAGCAACTAGAAAATCCCAGCATTCCCTTAGTTCAAAATTCGATTCGTCAAGCATATGAAACTCACACGAGACCCCTGGGACCCCAACCAAACATACCAACAAGTCCTAAAATGTCATACGAACTTATTCGGGCCTTTAAATCACATCAAACAACGCTAAAAACACGAATCACCCTCCAATTCAAACTTAATTAACTTTGAAACTTCAACTTTTACAATCGTTGCCAAAACCTAACGAATCGAGTCTGATTGACCTCAAATTTTGCACACAAGTCGCATTTGACATTGCGGACCTACTCCAACTTCCGGAATCAAAATTCGACCCCGATATCAAAAGGTCCACCCCGGTCAAACTTCTCAAAAACCTCCAAATTTCTAACTTTCACCAAATGACCCCAAAATGACCTACGGACCTCCAAATCCACATCCGGACGCGCTCCAAATACCAAAATCACCATACGGAGCTATTCTCAGACTCGAAATCCCAAACGGACATCGATAACATTGAAATTTACTTTAACCCAAATTTATGAAATCATTCCAAAATGCCAACTTCCACAACAGGCGCTGAAACATTCCCGGGTTATCCAAAACTCGATCCGAACATACGCCCAAGTCCAAAATCATCATACGAACCTGTTGGAACCTTCAAATCCCGATTCCGAGGTCGTTTACTCAAAAATCACACCTTAGTAAATTCTTCCAATACATGATTGTATACTCTCACTGTATTCACACCATGCACCACATTATTCACATGACCATAATAACATCCTCTGAGAATAATAGCCAAAATCTCACGAATCTGATGCTCACAACACACCTCGTGACACATATAAGTCGTGTTCCAACTCTTGAAATGCTTCCACGACGGAAGAGATGTGTAGAAATTCATACCAACGACCGAGTCAACAAAACATTGAGTCTCTCCTCCTGATAAGAACCATTACCTCATTATGAACCAAATAATGATATTGTTCTTTAATATGTCTTCTATAAATCCGTTTGCACTGATCCCAGGTCCAAAATCTCGTCTCACCTAGTACAAGTCGTTCCTACAATAAGCCACCACAAACATTACCAAAGGTCTCATATGATGCCACCATGTGTCAACAAGCCACAAATTTGAATGTTATACATAATGAAACGAACTATGGAAGGAACTACTCAACCCACGTAACTAATTGAACAACCGAAAGGATATTATGAACCTTCCTCAGAAAGAGAGAAACAAAATACACAAGAATAGATATGGGGAACTGTACTCACATCACACTGCTGCGGCGTGCAACCCAATCCAAACAACTACCCGCGGCGGTGTGCCACCCGATCCAACCATATACCCGTGGAGGCGTGCTACCCGATCCACAGTGACAATAAATAGGGAAGTACCCATCAAGCCAAAACGCTTATACCTACGAAACACCCGAATGTCAACCACAAGCACGCCATGTGCATAATACCATCCCTGGGGAGACAGATAGCGTTATACGCTACAAAACTCAAGCACGACTAAAGTGCAATAAATGACCTGTATCTTGAGAGCCATCCTGCTCTCACAACACCACAAATTATAGGGGATCTCAACACGAGTGTGAATAATCAAAACGCCTCACAACCCACATGGCACAAAAGAGATTACACGAAATGGCTGACGACAAAAATAACATCCAAGGCCCGAAGACCCCTCCGTAAGCAATGCTATGCTGAAATGAACACATCCGGACTAATATAGAGCCCACATTCATATTTAGATCCATCCACGGACCTCAAGCCAATTCTCGTCATACCATGCTTGGGCAAATAGCCTCTCAAGGATCCACAATGACCCTTTTTCCATGACATGCAAGAACAACCGTCGAATCCGAAACAAAATTCCACAATTCACAACCAACTGAATATAGCGCCTTTTCAGGCCTAAACCCTCACATTAGTGATAGTACCCAAATCTCCATACTTGGTTTAAATCTTTAATCAATCAATTGACTACATGTCACACTTATACAATCTTCCTGTGAGATATGCTCCCATGACCTTCCACACCAGGTAACAAGTCTGCACATCCATACTACCGACCACACTAATGATGTAAAGCAATTCAAGAATCTGCAAATCAGTACACAAGAATTTTACCCACGACACCGATCTCAGGTGAAGCTGAAGACAATTCCAGCTTACTCTAAACATTTGAATCCTTTCTTGCTCATCCACGCTCGTGATATTTTTGTCAACACCGAACCGCAACCTTGATCCTCGGCTTCCAATTTCCCATGCCGCTCACTGCACCTAACGTGCCAATACGTGAGAGTACAACAATTCCATAATAACCCCCGATCCACTAATAGAATAAACACTTCATCATATAGCAACCTTTCACTTAACTCATTTCAGGAGAACCATTGCAACACGAGACCAAATTCTCATAACCGCAGAAAATACAATCCCAAGTAGTGGTCTAAACCACCATAACTCTTCCGGGATCCATCCACTCATAACAGGACATAATAATCGAATACTTCCCAATAAATAAAATTACGATGAATGTCAAGCCTCATATGTACCGCCATAATCTTACGAACAACTTACACGCTAAAGGAACTGATCGTTGCCACCATCATGCCAATCTAACCATTACTAACCGATCCGACTGCTTCTAATTTACTCGGGAATTGCCCTAGAAATAATAATGGCTCCATTCGAAACATAACAAAACCCAATAACACTTATCCCGAGTGACCCAATCCATGAGACCATATCGCCTCAATACCCATGAACCATATCATATTATCCTTACGCGCACAATAGCATCACTAACTTGTACACCTGGTCTGCAAGACCTTCCGTGAATCCGAATGTCACGACCCAAACTCCCTCCGTATAACGTCGTGACAGCACCTAGTCTCTACGACTAGGTAAGCCTAACAAATTGCGGAAATATAACACAACAAAAGTAAAACTTGGATCCTAACAACAGTGGATAACTAAATAACTAGTAACAATATTGCTCGACATATACAATAACCAATACTCTATAAATACATAGTCTTCCCAAAACCTGGAACATTGTAAGTCACAAGCTACAGAAGGAAACTAGTATCTCTATACACCAGAGTGTAATAAAAGAAGTACGAAAGGTAAATGACATAGGAGTGAATAGAGGGGGACTTCGAGGTCTGCGAACGCGGCAGACGTACCTTGAAGTCTCCGTACAGCAGCAAGCACTCTCAGCTAATAGTGGGGCTAATAAGTAGTACATGGATCTGCACACAAAACATGTGCAGAAGAGTAGCATGTGTACACCACAACGGTACCCAGTAAGTGCCAAGCCTAACCTCGGTAGAGTAGTGACGAGGTCAGGTCAGGCCCAGTGGTATATAATAAATAACGCAGGAGAATAAAACAGTATAATAAGAGATAGGAGAATATAACAATACAACACACAAGGATAAACAACAGGGGATCTCCCGAGATACCGTCTCGTAGTCCCAAAATAAATATGCAGGGAGAACTCCCGAGGTACCGCCTTGCAGTCTCAAAAGTAAATGTGCAAGGAGAACTCCCGAGGAATTGCCTCGTACTCTCAAAAGTAAATGTGCAGGGAGAACTCTCGAGGAACCACCTGGTAGTCTCAAAAGTAAATGTGTAGGGAGAACTTTCGAGGAACCACCTCGTAGTCTCAAAAGTAAATGTGTAGGGAGAACTCCGGAGGAACCGCCTCATAGTCTCAAAAGTAAATGTGCAGGGAGAACTCCTGAGGAACCGCCTCGTAGTCTCAAAAGTAAATATACAGGGAGAACTCCCGAGGAACCGCCTCGTAGTCTCAAAAGTAAATATGCAGGGAGAACTCCTGAGGAACTGCGTCGTAGTCTCAAAAGTAAATACCTAGTATGAACTGACAAAAAACAATAACTAACAGCAAGATTTCTTTAGTTATACGGATAAAGAACAAAGAAAGCAGGAAATCATTCAAAGCATGCTTCACAGATTTCAAATAAGCAGTTAAAGCACGTAGACATGCGATACTAGATTAAATAGGATAACTACGGCCATTGGAATAGCTCAGTTAAAAATGAAAATAAACTAATACTCATTTAAACGGTATAACTCAAATTAAAGGAAAACAGGTTACTACTCAGTGAAATAAATCGGGTTTTACAACAAATAACCTGTGTATGTACTCATCACCTCACGTACACGACGCTAACATATCACAACAGTACCTAATCCTAAGGGGATTTCCCCCGCACAAGGTTAGGCAAGCCACTTAGCTCGAACTAAGCTCAATCCGACTCTGAATGGCCCAAATCTAGCGAAAATCAATTGCATACCATAAATATGACAATAAGAATTTAATCTAATTAATGAAATCAAAGCTAAAGCAAGAAATTAGAAAATCGCCCCAAAAATTCGACCCGGGACAACGTCTCGGAGTCGGGTAAAAGTCACAAAATATGAAAACCCATTCACTCACGAGTTTACTCGTACCAAATATTATCCAAATCCGATATCAAAATCTCAATCAAAACCAAAATCTTAGTTGAAGAACTTCTTCCCATTTTTCCCAAATTTTTCACCCAAATCTGAAATTAAAAGATGAAATTAGTGATAGATTAGTGAGATATAACAAATACAAGTGAAGAATCATTACCCAATCAATGTCTCTGAAAATCCCTCAAAATTTCGTCCAAATCCAAGCTCCCAACTCAAGTTTTTGATAAAATGGCAAAACCCCTTATTTTCGAATGTTATATTCTGCCTAGGTGAATCCTTCTTTGCGAACGCGGCCACATCCTCCCGTTCGCATATAACAAAATCCCACTGACCAAAATTCCTCCTTGGCAAACCTGAGGGACCTGTCGCAAACGTGTACCTTTCACTTCCTGATGCTTCGCGAATGCAACACACGTTACGCGAATGCGTAGAACAAATCCTTGGGGTCCCCAACTGCTCCACTTCCTCTATGCGAACCCGATGTCCTTCTAGCGTTCGCGATGCACTGATCCTCAAACCTTCACGAACGTGCCCCCATCTTCGCGAATGCGAAGAACAACTCCAGCTGGCCTCTCAAATGCTTTACGTGATCGTGAGACCTCTCCCGCGAACGCGATGAAGAAAAGGGTGCTACAAAAATTCCAGAAAATCTGCTATCTTTCACAAGTCCAAAATGATCCGTTAAGCATCCGAAACTCACCCAAGACCCCCGGTACCTCAAACAAACGTACCTACCAGTCTTAAAACACCATACGAACTTAGCCGAGCCCTTAAAACACCTCAACTAACAACAAAACCATGAATCACCCTCCAATTCAAACTTAAATTTCAGAGTTTGCCTACAACAACAGTTATCAATCGAGCATTCAGATGGCACCGTATGAGGCTCTGTATGGTAGGCGGTGTCGGTATCTAATAGGTTGGTTCGAGCCGGGCGAGGCTAGATTACTGGATATAGACTTGGTTCAGGATCGACTTCGCACAACCCAGTCCAGACAGAAGAGTTATGCAGATCGGAAAGTTCACGATGTTGCATTCATGGTTGAAGAGCGGGTCTTACTCTGGGTTTCACCTATGAAGGGTGTTATGAGGTTTGGAAAGAAGAGCAAGCTGAGCCCAAGGTTCATTGGTCCATTTGAGGTGTTGTGACGTGTTGGGGAGGTTGCTTATGAGCTTACCTTGCCTCCCAATCTTGCAGGGGTCCATGCAGTATTCCATGTTTCTATGCTCCGAAAGTATCACGGCGACCCAGCTCATGTGTTGGATTTCAGCTCAGTTGGACAAGGATGTATCTTATGCCAAGGAGCCAGTGGCTATTTTGAACAGGCAGATTCGAAAGCTGAGGTCAAATAACATTGCTTCAGTGAAGATTTGGTGGAGGGGTCAACCGGGCGAGGAGGCAACTTGGCAGACCGAGCAGGATATGCGCAACCGTTATCCTCATCTTTTCACCACATCAGGTATGTCTCTATACTCATTCGAGGACAAACGATTGTTTTAAAAAGAGGAGGATGTAACGACCCGACCGGTCGTTTTGAGAGTTATAGCCCTGAACCCCTAATTATTGCTTCCCCCGCATCTATTTCTACTATTGTGACTTGTCGAGAGGTTTCATTTTGGTTTTTGAAGTGTTTTGGAACACTTAGTCCCTAAATGGAGGCTTAAGTCTTAGGATTTGGATTTTAGTCAGAACTATGTGAAGACGGTTCCGGAATGGAGTTTCGTCGATTCCATTAGATCTGTTGGGTGATTTTGGGCTTAGAGGCGTGTCCAGATTGAGGTTTGGAAGTCTGTAGTTTATTTAGGCTTGAAATGGCGAAAGTCAACTTTTTGGAGATTTGGACCGGTAGTGGAATTTTTGATATCGGGGTCGGATTCTGATTCCGGAAGTTGGAGTAGGTCCATAATCTTGAATATGACTTGTGTGCAAAATTTGGGGTCAATCTGATGTGGTTGATAGGCTTCGGCATCGGCTGTGGATATTTGAAGTTTCAAGTTCCCAAGCACCCCCAAAATCTATCACACAAGCGCGGAGCATATCTTCAAGTATCTAAATAGTGCGCTCGAACTGTCCGTCCATCTGAGGGTGAAATGTTGTGCTCAGCTCAACCCGAATACCCAACTCCTGCTGTACAACCCTCCAGAACCATGATGTGAATTACGTACCCCGGTCAAAGATGATAGATACCGGTATGCCATGAAGCCTAATAATCTCGTCGATATAAATTCGAGCCAACTTCTCGGAAGAATAGGTAGTCACCACAGGAATGAAATGAGCTGACTTGGTCAGCCTATCCACAATCACCTAGACTGCATTAAACCTCTGCTGAGTCCTTGGGAGTCCAACAACAAAATCCATAGTGATCCGCTCCCATTTCCACTCCGGAATCTCTATCTTCTGAAGCAACCAACCTGGCCGTTGATGCTCATACTTCACCTGCTAGCAATTTAGACACCGAGCTACATGTTCCACTATATCCTTCTTCATTATTTCTCACCAGTAATGCTGCCTCAAGTCCTGGTACATATTTGCGACACCCGAATGAATGGAGGACCGCGAACTGTGAGCCTCCTGAAGAATCAAATCTCGCAAACCATCTACATTCGGCACACATAACCTGCCCTGCATCCTCAATGCACCATCATCCCCAATAGTGACCTCCTTAGCATCATCGTGCTGGACCGTGTCCTTAAGGACAAGCAGATGGGGTCATCATATTGACGCTCCCTGATACGATCATAAAGAGATGATTGAGAGACCAAACAAGCCAATACTAGACTCGGCTCAGAAATATCCAATCTAACAAACTAGCTAGCTAAGGCCTGAACATCCAATGCCAATGGCCTCTCTACTGCTGGTAGATAAGCTAAGCTCCCCAAACTCTCCACCGAGTGACTCAAAGCATCGTCCACCACATTGGCCTTCCCGGGATGGTACAAAATGGTGATATCATAGTCCCTCAGTAGCTGCAACAACCTCCGCTGACACAAGTTAAGATCCTTTTTCTTAAATAAATGCTGCAAACTCCGATGGTCAATGTAGTTCTCACAAGAAACATCATGCAAATAGTGCCGCCAAATCTTCAAGGCATGAAAAATAGCTGATAACTCAAGGACATGGACAGGATAGTTATTTTCATGCACCTTCAGCTGTCTGGACACGTAGGCAATCACCCTAACATCCTGCATCAACACCGCACCGAGACTGATCCGCGATGCATCATAATATACAGTATAAGACCCCAAAACTGTAGGCAATACCAATACTGGGGTTGTAGTCAAAGCTGTCTTGAGCTTCTGAAAGCTCTCTTCACATTCCTCTATGCACTTGAATGGAGCACCCTTCTGGGTCAGCCTGGTCATAGGTGCTGCAATAGATGAGAAACCCTCTACAAATCGACGATAATACCCCACCAAACCAAGAAAACTCTGAATCTCCGTAACTGATGACGGTCTAGGCCAACTCTGCACTTCTTTCACCTTCTTCGGATCCATCTGGATCCCATCACTCAATACTACATGACCCAAGAATGCCACTAAGTCTAGCCAAAATTCACACTATGAAAATTTTGCATATAACTTCTTTTCTCCCTAGGTCTGAAGCACAGTCCTCAGGTGCTACTCATGATCCTCCCGAGTTCGGGAGTACACCAGAATGTCGTCAAAAAACACAGTGACAAATAAGTCAAGATAAGGCCGGAACACACTGTACATCAAGTGCATAAAAGTTGCTGGGGCATTGGTTAGTCCAAATGACATCACAAGAAAATCGCAGTGACCATACCGAGTCCAGAAAGTAGTCTTCGGGATATCTAGCTCCCGAATTTTCAACTGATGATAGCCTGAACGTAACTCAATATTGGAAAACACTCTAGCACCCTGTAAGTGATCAATTAAGTCATCAATACGAGGCAAGGGATACCTGTTCTTCAATGTAACTTTGTTCAACTGGCGGTTATCAATACACATCCACATAGAACCATCCTTCTCCTTCACGAATAAGACATGAGCACCCCAAGGTGACACACTGGGCTGAATGAAGCCCTTATCAAGCAACTACTGTAACTACTCCGAAAATTCCTTCAATTTAGGATGACCCATACGATATGGAGGAATAGAGATGGGCTGAGTGCCCGAAAACAAATCAATGCCAAAATCAATATCTCTGTCGCGCGGCATGCCCAGAAGATCAGCTGGAAACACATCTGGAAAGTCCCTCACTACTAGAACTGACTCAACTATAGGGGTATCAATACTGACATCTCTCATATAAGCTAGATACGCATCACACCCCTTCTCAACAATTCACTGAGCTTTAAGAAATGAAATAACTCTGCTGGGAGTATACTCTAAGGTACCTCTCCACTCTAATCACGGTAAACCTGGCATAGCCGCATCACGGTCTTAGCGTGACAATCAAAAATAGCATAATGGGGCGACAACCAGTCTATGCCCAAGATAACATCAAAGTCTACCATACTGAGCAATAATAAATCAACTCTGGTCTCAAAACCACTAAGAGCAACCAAACACGACCGATACACATGGTCCACAATAAGAGAATCTCCCACAGGAGTAGACACATAAATAGGGGAACTCAAGGAATCCCGAGATACGCCCAAATACGGGGCAAAATAAGAGGACACATAGGAATATGTAGAGCCTGGGTCAAATAATACCGATGCATCTCTATGACAGACTGGAACAACACACGTAATGATAGAGCCGGAAGCAACTATCTCAGTACGAGCTGGGAGAGCATAATACCTGGCTTGGCCTCCCCCTCTAGGGTGACCTCGACCTCCCCGACCTCCACCTCGAGCTGGCTGAGTAGGTGGGGCGGTAGCTGGTGCTAGAATCATAGCCTGAGGGCCCGATGGAGCACGTGGTGGCTTAGAAGTCTGCGGAGGTGCACCCCTCCTAAGTCTGGGGCAATCCCTCACCATATGGCGGGTGTCACCACACTCAAAACAACCCCTCGGAGGGTGTGGCTATTTTTACTGACTTGGGCCAAGTCTACTGGAAAAGCACCCCGACCAGGAGGCACACTAGATACTAGCGGTGAATAATAAGGCTCCTGGGGTCTTGAAGGGACCGAAATACCACTGGCGGCTGGAAGAGCTGAATGAACGGGGTGACTCACATAACCCCTACCATGTCGAACTGTAGCTGGGGCACGAGTACCACAGTAAGTCCCAGACTCTCAAGACCTCTTGGCCTCCCTCTCCTCTCTATCCTGGGAAAGCATGCCCTCTAATCTCCTGGCAATACTCACAACCTGCTGATAAGAAATATCCGAATACTGGGGTGGAGTCCCTCAATAAACCGTCGAACCTTCTCTCGAACTGTGGCAACCAAGGCTGGTGCATGTCGAGCCAAATCACTGAAGCAGACTACATACTCTGACACTATCATAGCACCCTGGTGCAACTTCTCAAACTTCGCGAGCCACGAGTCCCTGAGACTCTGAGGGACATACTTTCTCAAAAACATGTCCGAGAACTGAGTCCATGAAAGTGAAGCTGCCTTATCCGTACTACTAAACTCATAAGCACGCCACCACTGATAGGCTGCTCCTCTAAGCTGGAGGGTGGTAAAACAAAACCCCACTCATCTCCGCTACGCCCATAGTACGGAGAATACGATGACACTCCTCCAGAAAACCCTGAGCATCATCCGTACCCAATCCGCTGAAGGTAGGTGGGTGGTACTTCTTGTACTTCTCAAGTCTGAGCTAGTCCGCCTGAGAAGTGGCTGTCCTAGTCTTGTGTTGAACTGGAGCTACCGGCTGTATCGGTATAATCTATGGAACCCGATCGGCCTGAACTCGCTGCTCTGGAGTATCGGCGAAAGGAGTCTATGCTCCTCCCCCGACCTAAGATGTGGCAGGAGCAAGTGGAATCAATCCAGCCTGAGCTAAGGTGTTGAACATGCTCAGAAACTGGGCTAGGGTCTCCTGGGGAGCTGGTGCAGCCACAGGTGTCTCAGGTGTCAGCCCTCTAGTTGGAGCTACTGGGGGCTCCTCTGTAGCAGCTCGTGCGGGTGCTCTGGCTGCACCGCGTGGACGTCCTCAGATTCTCCTGTACGTGTCCTCACCATCTATGAGAGAATCGAATACAGAAGTTTAGAATTTTGATGTCAACAAATTTCCCACGACAAGGAATCAAAGAAGTATAATTTTTCCTAACAGTTCCATAGCCTCCCAAAGATAAGTACAGACATCTCCGTAACGATCTGCGAGACTCTAATAAACTGGCTTGTGACTCACGACACCTGTGAACCTAGAGCTCTGATACCAACTTGTCACGACCCAAACTCCCTCCGTATAACGTCGTGACAGCACCTAGTCTCTACGACTAGGTAAGCCTAACAAATTGCGGAAATATAACACAACAAAAGTAAAACTTGGATCCTAACAACAGTGGTTAACTAAATAACTAGTAACAATACTGCTCGACATATACAATAACCAATACTCTATAAATACATAGTCTTCCCAAAACCTGGAACATTGTAAGTCACAAGCTACAGAAGGAAACTAGTATCTCTATACACCAGAGTCTAATAAAAGAAGTACGAAAGGTAAATGACATAGGAGTGAATAGAGGGGGACTTCGAGGTCTGCGAACGCGGCAGACGTACCTTGAAGTCTCTGTACAGCAGCAAGCACTCTCAGCTAATAGTGGGGCTAATAAGTAGTACATGGATCTGCACAAAAAACATGTGCAGAAGAGTAGCATAAGTACACCACAATGGTACCTAGTAAGTGCCAAGCCTAGCCTCGGTAGAGTAGTGACGAGGTTAGGTCAGACCCACTGGTATATAATAAATAAAGCAGGAGAATATAAAAGTATAATAAGAGACAGGAGAATATAACAATACAACACACAGGGATAAACAGCAGGGGATCTCCCGAGATACCGTCTCGTAGTCCCAAAATAAATATGCAGGGAGAACTCCCGAGGTACCGCCTCGTAGTCTCAAAAGTAAATGTGCAAGGAGAACTTCCGAGGAACTGCCTCGTATTCTCAAAAGTAAATGTGGAGGGAGAACTCCCGAGGAACCATCTCGTAGTCTCAAAAGTAAATGTGCAGGGAGAACTCCCAAGGAACCGCCTCGTAGTCTTAAAAGTAAATATGCAGGGAGAACTCCCTAGGAACCGCCTCGTAGTCTCAAAAGTAAACACCCATTTCGAACTGATAAATACAATATTTAACAACAAGATTTCTACACTTATACTGATAAAGAACAAGGGAAGTAGGAAATCAACTAGGCATGCTTCACAGAGTTCAAATAAGCAGCTAAAGCATGTAGACATGCGATATTATATTGAATAGGATAACTACGCACATTGGAATAGCTCAGTTAAGAATGAAAACTGACTAATACTCATTTAAACGGTATAACTCAAATTAAAGGAAAAACAGGTTACTACTCAGTAAAATAAATCGGGTTTTACAACAAATAGCCCCTGTACGTACTCGTCACCTCACGTACACGGCGCTCACATATCACAACAGTACCAAATCCAAAGGGGATTTCCCCCACACAAGGTTAGGAAAGCCACTTACCTCGAACCAAGCTCAATCAATCGGTAACAATGCCTTTTCCATGAATATTTGACTCTGAATGGCTCAGATCTAGCCAAAATCAATTGCATACCATAAATACGACTAATGAATTTAATCTAATTAATGAAATCAAAGCTAAAGCAAGAAAGTAGAAAATCGCCCCAAAAAGTCGACCTGGGCCCACATCTCTGAATCGGGTAAAAGTCACAAAATATGAACACCCATTCACTCACGAGTTCACTCGTACCAAAAATTATCCAAATCCGATATCAAAATCTCCATCAAAACCAAAAATCTTAGTTGAAGAACTTCTTCCCATTTTTCCCAAAATTTTCACCCAAATGCGAAATTAAAAGATGAAATTAGTGATAGATTAGTGAGATATAACAAAAAAAACAAGTGAAGAATCATTACCCAATCGACGTCTCTGAAAATCCCTCAAAATCTCATCCAAATCTGAGCTCCCAACTCAAGTTTTTGATATAATTGCAAAACCCACATTTTTGGAATGTTATATTCTGCCCAGGTGAATCCTTCTTCGCGAACGCGGCCACATCCTCGCGTTCGCGTATAAATAAATCCCACTAACCAAAATTCCTCCTTCGCAAACGTGAAGGACCTGTCGCGAATGCGTACCTTTTACTTCCTGATGCTTCGCGAACGCGACACACGTTACGTGAATGCGTAGAACAAATCCTTAGGGTTCCCAGCTGCTCCACTTCCTCTATGTGAACCCGATGTCCTTCTCTCATTCGCGATGCACTGATCCTCAAACCTTCGCGAACGCACCCCCATTTTCGCGAACGCGAAGAACAACTCCAGCTGGCCTCTCAAATGCGTTACGCGATCGCGAGAA
This sequence comes from Nicotiana tomentosiformis, assembly GCF_000390325.3. NCBI lineage: Eukaryota > Viridiplantae > Streptophyta > Magnoliopsida > Solanales > Solanaceae > Nicotiana > Nicotiana tomentosiformis. Next base: position 81,766,055 of record NC_090822.1, on the reverse strand, counting down.
CTCTCTTGCCAACGCGATGAAGAAAAGTATGCAACAAAAGTTCCAGAAAATCTGCTATCTTTCACAAGTCCAAAATGATCCGTTAAGCATCCAAAACTCACTCGAGGCCCCCGGGACCTCAACCAAACATACCTACCAGTCTTAAAACACCATACGAACTTAGTCGAGCCCTTAAAACACCTCAAACAACAACAAAAACACGAATCACCCTCCAATTCAAACTTAAAGAACTTGAAACTTCAAATTTCCACAACAGATATCGAAACCTATCAAACCACGTCTGATTGACTCCAAATTTTGCACACAAGTCATATTCAACATTATGGACCTACTCCAACTTCCTGAATCGGAATCCGATCCTGATATAAAAAATTCAACTACCGGTCCAAATCTCCAAAAATTCGACTTTCCCCATTTCAAGCCTAAATAAGCTACGGACCTCCAAAACACAATCTGGACACGCCCCTAAGCCCAAAATCACCCAACGGAGGTAACGAAATTGACAGAACTCCACTCTGGAGTCGTCTTCACATAGTTCTAACTACAATCTAAATCCTAAGACTTAAACCTCCGTTTAGGGACTAAGTGTCCCAAAACACTCCAAAAACCAAAATGAAACCTCCAGGCAAGTCACAATAGTAGAAATAGATACAGGGGAAGCAATAAATAGGGGTTCAGGGCTATAACTCTCAAAATAACCTGTCGGGTCATTACATCGAAGCTACTTATTCCCCTTTTCCAATACTGCACCACATACCCAATGATAACATAAAACATTCCAAGCCCCTTTTCATAGTCCACTGTAAAAGCTCAATACTTAACCATACTACTGGCTCAAAATCCTTAGGCACCACACTTTGAAATTTTGAACCCACTAGAACCATTGTTGAGAGTCACGCACTCTGACTTGTTCCCAACTATGATCAAACTCCAAGGCCCTGCTAGCACATAAACACCTTCTCAAAGAAGCACTCGGCCAACTCACTTTCCTTGTACATCACATCCACACGAAGCATAAACTCTGAGTCTTCCCAAAGCCTGCACATGAATCGATAAGGCCAATTGTAGCACACATTCCTCAAAGTTTTTTCTCAAATCACCACTGATGTTCTCTTTCGTTAGTCGTAACAACCCACCAACATGCAGATAACTAGAAACCTCACAATTTGACAACCATGCAATCCAATCGTAGGCGGTGGGGCTCTCCCACTTAGCATGAAGCTACCATTACATGACCCTGGAACCTACCAAGATTCCTTATTCCTCACTGACATGACCTCGCACAATTAACCTGCCAAATTCCTCGAAATCTTCCTGTTAACTATTTCATGAACACTCTGAATCACTAGCCACATTTATATATTTGACCTCTTACCGGATAGCCAGTAAAATTCTTCGTAGAAGCTTCATCAACACCACGCAACCGCTAACCCGCTCACAGGAGATATCCCACATGTGGAAATTCCATGCCGACCTCTTTCAACGATGCTGCACCGAGTACAATTACTACGAAACCAATTAACCCTCCTAAGCCCGTGCTCATTCACCAGCTGTACAAGTCCGTTCACTCCCTATTGACATCAATTAAAGGTGCGACGATACATTCCAATCCAAGTCATGTTGCCTCTCTCTTTATATTAAGCAACTCCCTCTTGTCGTATCCAACCTTCCTCAGTAGTAGCTAATATTCCAAATTAGTTCGTAGTCCTAGTCACTGTCCACCATGAATCCCAAATAACTCTAAACTTTCCCCAAGGCGTGTAGCTATCCTACCAAAGAACCCATATGCTACTCTTCCACTCTCCCACTTTGGTCAAACCATCTTCTTTAAGCAACTACTCGACTTATGTTTCTCACACTTGGCCTTCTAGAATTCTAACTACCGCAAGACACCTCCAATATGTCCTTCCTCATCCTTCGCTGCCCAATTGTTTCCTTAAATCAAAATCTATCTCTGTAGCACTTGAACCAATCGATCGCTACAAACTTTAAACCTTTCCGAAGATCATCTTTCTAGAGCCATCAACACTAGAAACACCGATTCGATTCTGAAATTCCTACACCCTATTATTTCTGACAACTGCTTCTCTGGCACTATTTCACAATACTCCGCCCCGAAGGCGAATTGAAGAAGACCCCAACACCGGCGAACTTAGCGCATCCAATTGAGAACGACGACACCATATCACAGATGAAAATTCCACCGCGCTCGAAAATACCAAGTCTCGTTACTCCATCAACCCAAACCTGAACGTTCGTAGTCCGATTGCCTCTCCTCCGCCGGAACTAAATGATGAACCTCTAAGCCATGAAATTAGAAGTCCCTCTATCAAGTCATTTACTGTCGCTATCCATAGATAAGCACCCTACCATTATACGAACACTATGCGATAACAGCGCACGAATCATTATAACAATCAGTGCCAAATCTCAAGCCATAGGCAATACTGATACTGAACTGAAATGACAGAACGACCTTCCGCAAGGCGATGACAATAGCCCAATCAAATACGCAGGGAGAAACATCCCACACCACATCTGCAGTACCATTAAAATTTCCCCGATCCCCAATTTATAACAAGCGCTTCATGTCACATAAGATTGAATAAAAAGGAAATTAAGGCATACGCCTCAAAGGAATCAAATCGCACGACGAGGAATCAAGAAGGGAAGTGCTCCTAACAGCCCTGTAGCCTCTCGAAGATAAGTACTGACGTCTCCGTACCGACCCGCAAGACTCTATTGGACTTTCTCATGACTCGTGATACCTAAGTGAACCTAGTGCTCTAATACCAAGTTGTCACGACCCAAATTCCATTAGAGGCCGTGATGGCCCCTAACACCGTTGCCAGGCCAGCCAACAATAATTACTTAAGTATATTACTCATTTCAGTATTTTTGAAATCATAATTTCCTTTAATTAAATAGTAAGACATGGACATTACAGAGTAAATAAAGATATTTTTCACAATTTCAATACTAAATAACCCATAATCACCCCAAAACCCGATGTCACAAGTGCATGAGTATCAACAAGGAAGTAAAATAAAATAAAACATCTGTCCGGAATACAAATTGGATAGGAAAAAAAATATAAATACTCTGAAGGAGACTCTGTTGGCTGATAATCGTAGTATAGAATACAGCTCACCTAGGTCCCCGCAATAACCACGCCTCTGCGCCCACAAGGAGACATATATGTACCTGCACAAAAATGTACAGCAAGTGTAGTATGATACGTAAATCAACGCGTACCCAGTAAGTATCTCGTCTAACCTTGAAGAAGTAGTGACGAGGGGTCGACTTCGACACTTACTATGGGCTAACAATAAATACCAATATTATACTTAATCATGGATTATATGAAATAACTATAAACTCAATAACAGGAAGTGAATGAATAATTCTTTTATTAATGGGAAATGTTTTTCCAAACTTATTATCGTCATTTAACAATTTATATCTCAAGCCAAAGAAGTAGTATCAATTATAAAATGGGTTCCAAAGATTTATCATGCGCAAATTATGTCAAGGTCGTATAGCCCGATCCAAGATAATATTTAAATTGTGCACTGCCGAGGGTCGAACGACACAAATCATAGATGCATCTATCTGCTATCGAGGCGTTCGACCTGCTCCACAAAAATATAAAATACATTAAACAACCAATTCAAGATTTATTAAGGGGCAAATATTCCAAGAATTACAAATTCTCATTTAACGGTTAAGTAAATGAAGTTTAACCTTTTTACAATTCCTTTATCGAGTTTCTAAAGTTTTTAAACAATTAAATTAACAAGTAGGGCGCAAACATCGCAAGTACAACATGATATGGGTCCTAGACTACCAGGACATAAGCATAATAGTAGCTACGCACGGACTCTCGTCACCTCGTGCGTACGTAGCCCCCATAAATAGAAGCACATAATAATTTGATTCACCTATGCGGTTAATTCCCTCTTACAAGGTTAGAAAGGAGACTTAACTCGCTCCTAAATTCCATAACCGGCTCCAAAGCCTTTCCAACAACTCAAACCGAAGACCATCACTCCAAAACTAGTCAATAAATGTGCAAATCCATAAATATATACTCTAATACTTATTATAATTAAATTTACAATAATTTTCAACTCCGCTCGAAAAGTCGATAAAACTCACCCTTGGGCCCACGTGCCCGGATTTCAAAAATTTTCGAAGATAAACATTACCCATAGCCTCACGAACTCAAATATATAGATTATTCTCAATTTCATGCCCAAATTCGTGATCAAAATCCAAAAATATAAGTTTCTAGGTTTTCCTTCAAAATCACAAATTTCTACAAATATTCATGCTTGAATCCATATAAAAATCATGTATGTATCTTGCAATTAATGTGAATAACTTACCTTGGCATAGATGATGAAAAACCCATACTTGAAGCTATCCAAATATCCCCCAACCAAGAGAGAATGGAAGACAATGGGAGAAAACCCCGTTCTTAAAGAACCTTCACTGCCCAGCCACGATTTCCGCTTTTGCGGTCCAATCGCTGCTCCTGCGACTCCGCACTTGCGTAAATTCCATCGCATATGCGATTCAAGCTCGAACCAACAATCCCCGCATCTGCGCCCCATGCAGCACATCTGTGCTTCCGCTTCCACGATCCTCATGCGCATCTGCGCTCGCGCACCTGCGCGTTTGTTCCCGCTTCTGCGACCCCAGGCCTTTTGGACAATCTCTGCTTCTTTACTTGCCCTGCCGCTTTTGCGGCGTCGCACCTGCGGACCTTTTTCCGCAGGTGCGATTCCACAAGCAACCAAAAAACCCCAGCATTCCCTTAGTTCAAAAATCAATCCGTTAAGCATCCGAAACTCACCTGAGGCCCCTAGGACCCCAACCAAACATACCAATAAGTCCTAAAACGTCATACGAAGTTAGTCGAGCCTTTAAGTCACATCAAACAACGCTAAAAATATGAATCACCATCTAATTCAAACTTAATGACCTTTGAAACTTCAACTTCTACAATCGATGTCGAAACCTATCGAATCACGTCCGATTCACCTCACATTTTGCACACGAGTCGCATTTGACATTGCGTACCTATTCCAACTTTGGAAATCAGAATCCAACCCCGATATCAAAAGGTCCACCTCGATCAAACTTCTCAAAAACCACCAAATTTCTAACTTTCGCCAAATGACCCCAAAATGACCTACGAACCTCCAAATCCATATCTGAACGTGCTCCCAAAATCATAATCACCATACGGAGCTATTCCCAGACTCAAAATCCCAAATGGACATTGATAACATTGAAATGTACTTCAACCCAAATTTATGAAATCATTCCAAAATGACAACTTCCACAATAGGTGATGAAACATTCCCGGGTCATCCAAAACTCGATCCGTACATACGCCCAAGTCCAAAATAATCATACGAACCTGTTTGAACCTTCAAATCCCGATTCCGAGGTCGCTTACTCAAAAATAACATCTTAGTAAATTCTTCCAACTTAAAGCTTCCAAAATGAGAATTTTCTTTCCAAATCAACTCCGAACTTTCCAAAATTCAATTTCGACCACGCGTACAAGTTGTAATACCTGAAGTGAAGCTACTCATGGCCTCAAACTTCCAAACGACATGCTAGGGCTCAAAAAGACAGATCGGGTCATTACAGCCGCCCCTCCTTCTCCACCTCCTAAAAATTTAGGTTTGAATTTGTAACGACTCGGCCGGTCATTTTGAGAATTTATGTCTCGTCAGCGGAATAAGGCCCTTAGCAACTTCATATTATGTGCCTTGACTTACGTGTGTGGTTGAATTCAATTATCGAGTGATTCGAAGTGATTTGGGACACTTAATCCCTAAATGAGAGCTTAAGTCTTATAATTTGGACCGTAGTCGGAACTATGTGAAGACGGATCCGGAATGGAATTTTGCCGACTTTGTTAGCTTTGTTGAGTGATTTTGAGCTTAGGAGCGCATCCGGAATATGTTTTGGAGGTCTGTAGTAGATTTAGGCTTGAATTGGCGAAAGTTAGATTTTTGGTGATTTCGACCGATAGTGGAAATTTTGATATCGAGCTCGGAATGGATTTCCGAAAGTGGTTGTGGGTTCGTAGTGTCATTTGTGACATGTGTGCAAAATTTGAGGTCATTCGGATGTGGTTTGATAGGTTTCGACATTGGTTGTAGGAATTTAAAGTTTAAAGTTTTTTAAGTTTGAATTGGAATGTGATTCGTGATTTTAGCATTAGTTGATGTGATTTGAGGGCTCGACTAAGTTCATATGGTGTTTTAAGATTGGTTGGTGTGTTTGGTTGAGGTCCCGTGGGGGCTCGGGTGAGTTTCGAGTGCTTAACGGATTAAAAGTTGGATTTGTGTTGCTGCTGAAGTCTTCAGGCATCTGTCATTTTCGCACCTGTGGTGGAGAGACCGTAGGTGTGTGATCGCACATGCGGGGAGGCAAGCACAGAAGCGGAAAAATGGAAGAGTGCCAGGGGTCTCAGGTGCGAGGTGAATTTCACGCAAGCGCGGAGGAGATCGCAGAAGCGGACAATAGTCCGCAGGCGCGCACTCGCAGGTGCGACCCTTTTTCCACAGAAGCGGACCCATCCCTCTTAAGTCGTTTCCGCACCTGTGAAGGAAATTCCGCAGGTGCAGCATCGCAGGTGCGACCCAAGGTCCGCAGATGCGAAATAACTGAGCAAAAAAGGGGCAGATTCGAGGGTTTGAAGTTCACTTCACAAATTTGATTGAGAGCTCGGTAGAAGGCGGAATTTGGAGAGATTTTCGGAGGAAGTTTTTGTATAATGATTCTTAACTCCCTTATGGTTATATTCCACTAATCTATGCTAGAATGCATCGTTTAAATTCGGATTTGGGGTGAAAATTTGAGAAACGTTCTTAGGCCGAATTTTGGGGTTTTGATGTCAGATTTTAGTAAATTCGATATGGTTAGACTCGTGAATGAATAAGATTTTGTATTTTATGACTTTTACCCGATTCCGAGACGTGGGTCCGTGTTGACTTTTTAGGGCGAATTTTGGAATTTTTGTTAAAGTATTAATTTAATTAATTAGATTAGTCTATTATGATTGTAAATACGATATGTAATTGCTTTTGGCTAGATTTGGGCCATTCAGAGCCGGATATTCGTGGAAAGGGCATTCTTACAGATTGATTGAACTTGACTCGAGGTAAGTATCTTGCCTAACCTTGTGTGGGGGAACTACCCCTTATGATTTGAGCATCTATGTTGATTGTAGTGTGTGTACGCGAGGTGACGAGTGCGTGCTTGGACTTATTTGTGGAAAGTTGGCCTTTTAGGATTCTTATGTCCTTATATTCACTGTGTATGATGTTGTTTTTGATACGTTTGAATTCCTATTTGCTAGTTTCACCTCTACATGCTTTGATTAGAGATAATTGCTTTAGGATTAACTCTTACTGTCTATTTGACCCTTATTCGACTTAACCAAAGATTTTACCTCTTCTATCGTCGTGCTATATTTTTCATAACTGCTTATCTTTAATTGAAATCATTATTTTCTCATCCTATAATTTTTTAGTCTTAATTGAAGTTATGATTATCTTTCGCTGCTTATCCTTAGTTGACTTGCCATTATTTGGAACTATTTGACTCGTGTTGTCTTCTTATTGTTGACTTGAATATTGTGGAATTGTTGCTACATTTTTGTTTTGTTTTCCCTTGTTAAGCTGTTCTCCTTGTGCCTATCATTCTTTATTGTGGTTATTCCTTGTGAATGAGTTCTACCGTTCTTGTGATTTAAATTCTTGAATTGATTTGCTCGTCATACCTTGCATTTCTGTCATTGTTGCTTTTGTACTCGTTATGGTGATGTACGAGGTTTCTGTCATGTTATAGTTGTTATCTCTGTTGTTTGCGTTGCATATTTAAATTGGGACTACAGACGTATTCTGGAAGATTCCCCAGCACTGCATATTTAAATTGGGACTACGGACGTATTCCGGGAGATCCCCCTGTCTTGCATAATTAATTCGGGACTACGGGACGGTATCCCGGTAGATTTCCCCCGTGGTTTATCTGTATTCGGAGCTGCTAATCTTCCATGCTTAGGTGTCACATGGTGACTTATACTCGAAGGATATTACTTGAAGAGTTTATATTTGAAAAGTATTTATCTTGAAGGAACTATGTTTGAAGATATTTATTTGAAAGGGTTATACTTGAAAAAACTATGTTTCAAGGCTAATTATTTGAAAAGTTTACATTTGAAAGGTTTTATCTTGTAAGAACTATGTTTGAAAGATATTTATTTGAAGGAAGTATATTTCAAAAATAATTTCTTATTGGAAAGGATTATATTCTAAAGACCTCAACTTAAAAACTTACGGGTGAAAGTTTACACTTGAAGGATTTGACTAATTTATTGGGGTTGTTGGCTGAGACCTGATGTGAAAACTATTGCAGCTGCTGAGTTACTACTTGCCTTTACTGTATTGTGATTTATGGATTTGGGTTGTGTTTTCGTTCATTCTTCTGTGTCTTATTCTGGTGTTCCGCTGTTACTTTCTATTTTTCCTTCGTTATTGCAGTTGCTATGTCGTTAGCCATATCGCGGGGTCCTTAGATAGATGTCATATTCTGCCATCCCTATACTTATGCTTGTTCAGTTTATTAGACCAGTGGGTGTCTTGACTAGTCCTCGTCACTACTTCACCGAGGTTAGTCTTGATACTTACTGGGCACCGCTGTGGTGTGCTCATGCTACTATTCTGCATATTGTTTTGTGCAGATCCAGGTAATTGTTCGTTAGCTAGCTGTGTGGACTGTTGTAGCGGAGACTCAAGGTAAACCTGCCGCTGCGTTTGCAGGCTTCGGAGTCACCTTCAACTTTTTGTTTTGCACTGTTTATTCTTATTTCTGGACAGTTGTATTTAGAAGTTTTCTAGCAAACACTCTATAGAGTTTATGACTTGTACTACCGGTTTTATGAACTATAAGAGATTCTATTTAAATAATGTCGTTGTTTTAATTATTGTTAGGCTTACCTAGTCCTTAAGTTTAAGGGAAATTGGGTCGTGACAGAATTACAACTTATATCTTTTTTGTATAAATTTAATGTTTTGTTAAATTGTTATGAATTAGTTAATTAGTGTTTAAATTGATTGTTTAACTTTGCATTGTATTGAAATCTAGGGTTTAGGTCTTGTTTTAATTGAATTGAATTGAATTGGATTGAATTGATTACATATAGTGTAAATTGAATGTTTAAGTTTTTATTGTCTTGACTAGTTTAGTTAGAATTGAATTATTAACTTTGAATTGAATTGAGTTTTAGGATTTGTTCTTGTGAATTGAACTTTTAGGGTATGGGTTGAACTTTTAGGATATGAATTGAACTTTTTGGATATGAATTGAACTTTTTGGATATGTTTAAACTTTTAGGATATAAATTGAACTTTTAGCTTATGTTTAAACATTTAGGATATGAATTGAACTTTTAGCTTATGTTTAAACATTTAGGATATGAATTGAACTTATAGTTTATGTTTAAATTGAATGAATTATATTTACTATAATTTAATTTTGGTGTAATTAGTAAAAAATAATTATCTTAATAAACTAAAAATATTTAATTATTTGTATAGATGGAACATCGTACTTGGATGTACAATACGAATGTTCTTTTCAGCAGTTTAATTATTTATATTTATGATGTTTCGATCTAATATTTAACTTCTGAAATGCAGAGCAAGGGTGTATGGGAAGACCGCTATAGCGCGGAAGTGGCTGCAAATTTTCATCATAAATCTCGCAAGAGATTGGCGGATCATTTCTCGGATGGTAGAAAGAAGAACAAGAGGCCTGGTGTCTTGAGCATTTACGGAATGATTTGTTAGGCAATGGCAGACCGCGATTTTTTTATAGAGGAGTGAAAAAGGAAAGAAAGCTCTCTCATCTGAGATGGGAGGCTCCTTGCACACTAGGGGTGCTATCAACTTGGGGACAATAAAAAGAAGATTGATAATTGCTTAAATTATTTTACTTTTCTAAGTATATCAATTCTATTTATTAACTAAATTAATTTGTTTTCAGAAAAAGAAGTATGGGCGTCCAATGAGCCATGATGAGCTAATCAAGGAGGCACATATTGTAAAGAAGAAGAAGAAAGAGGGGGATGGAGTTAGGTGGGTCGAGCACCAGGCAGAGACTGCATATATAAGCTTTCAATTTTCTTTAATTGTTATAATTTACTTTTATAAGAATTTTTAAATACTAATTTACTTTAAAATAATGTAGGATCGCTACAAAAGTAACGTGGACGAATTCATTCGTAGTCAGCCAGCTGGTGAATCGGGCGAGCCAACCCAACCTTCGGACGAAGATGCTGAAAGAATATGGTTGGAGGCTGTTGGCGGTCCAAAATGGGGAAAGGTATACGGGATTCCTACGAAAACACTCCATCGCTATAGGTGTGGAATGCAAGGAATAAGGACTTCCTCATAGGGCGGGGAACTTAATAGGGAGAGCCGCTCGGCTATGCGGGAGACAGTGTCAAAACTTACATCCGCGCTAGAAATGGCCAAGGAAAGAGAAAGGCTTAGAGATGCTCAATTCCTTGGTATGCAAGCTCAGATCAGAACTCTCCTTTCTAGTGGAGCTTTTCCGTTGCCTCGGTCTTGTGAGTCATCGCCAGAGGCTCGACCTCCACTTGATCGTTCCTCTCGTCCTCCTCGTGATCGTTCCTCCCGTCCTCCCCGTGATCGTTCTTCCCGTCCTCCACAAGACCGTTCTCTATACCGTCTTGTAGATGAAAGGTCATCAGATGGTGATGATGTTGTAGAAAACAACACTTGACTAATACTTTGATATACTTTAAACTACACTAATAAAACTAGTTTTGAAATAGATTGAACAATTTTCAACTTGTTGTAATTAGTTTTTGCTTAGTTTTGGATTGTGATGTTCAATTGAACTTTAATTTGTTAGTTTTAAAGTATTAATTGGATATTTGGTTGTTGTTGTTGTTAGATATTTTGTTGGATTTGTGGTGAATTAGGGGTTGTATATGGTGAATTGGTGATTATTAGATGTGAATTAGCGGTATTGGTATGCTATTTTTATTTGGCAGGTGGTGCAGCTACCAAAACAAGCATTTTCTGCCAAAATTAAACCCAGAACACCGACCAACTTTGGTCGGTAAATAATAATAATAAAAAATTAAATTGCACCGACCAATGTTGGTCGGTTAATGAACAATGAATTCCCAGAATTAAACATTACCGACCAACTTTGGTCGGTTTTCTGCCTGCACGGTCCAGTTTACCGACCAAAGTTGGTCGGTATTTTTAAATTTTAATTCTTTAAAAAAAAATATTTTTCAATTACCGACTAAAGTTGGTCGGTTTTTTTAAATTTTAATAATTTAGAAAAAGAATATAATTTCAAATACCGACCACAGTTGGTCGGTAGGAAAAATTAAAAAATTTAATATACCGACCAAGCTTGGTCGGTAAAATTAAATTATTAAAATAATATTCCGACCAATGTTGGTCGGTAAGTCAATTACATTGTTAGATGGTCGTGTAGAGCATACTGAACAATATTGGTTGATATTCCCTTCCGACCTTCAAAATACCGTCCACACGTAAATGGTCGCGTTTTGGACGGTTATTGGTGTAACACCACGAAAAATTTCGAAGTACTTAAGCGCTATTAAGAAAGTTGATGTGCACTAATTATTTTATTTTGGGCGCAGACAAGGACTATTAAATGAATGATATCAATTGATCATGATAATATATGTATGAGGTGAATTAAGAATGGTTTATGATCTAAGGAGAGCCCTAAGTCCAAGTCAAGTTGGAAATTTCATAATAGACTAAAGTTTCAAGTGAGTTCGCACAAGACCTAACTCCAAATGAGCATAACTCTCATGATACGAAGTTTTATATGGTGTATTACATATCAAATGAAACATATTTGAATCTAGTTTCTAACGCTTCAAAATGTTCGTCATTCGGACACTCCTACAAGAAGTTATTACCAAATTAATAAAGATTGGAAAAATGCAATTCTGCGACCAATTTTGCGATCGCAGAATCGTTATATGATCGCGAAACTACTTCTGCGACTGCAAAACTGGTCGCAAAATGGTCCATAACATCCCTGTTTTGGGCACCGATTTTGTGATCAATTGTGTGGTCCGCATACCCATTCTGCGGTCCATTATGTGACCGCAAACCTGATTTTGGAGGGTTACTTTTTCTATTTTCATAACTCGACCTCATTTTGATAAATAGGCTTTGGGGCTTATTTTGGGATAATTATCTGAGGTTTTATAGAGAGAATTGAGAGTGTTCTAGACATAGGAAGTAGATTAAGTATTTTGTTCCTCAAGATCTTGTCCAAGCTTTGAAATCCAACAAGGAAATCTCACAAGATCTTCATCTAAGAGGTAAGATTCAAACCCCTAGTCTTCAATTTCAAGTTTGGGGTAAAAGGTGGGTAATTGGGAGTATGATTATTGGGTGTAAGCATATTATGCATATATTCTTGTACCAATAAGGTTTGTGGGAATATTGTTGAGCTCAAATAAGTAAGGATTGGGTTCTAGAATGAAGAAAATCTTGTAAAAGAACCTTGTAACCAAATTTGCACACCTAGTGTTTGATAAAATGCTCAAATGAGCTGAAACCATGAAAATATTCCTAATTATGGTTCACTTTTATTATGTTTCTAAATATACTGAAGTTTCTAGGATTTTCGGAACCTAGTAGTAATGCAAGGAATGCTCAAGAAAGATTGGAGCCGTCCGGAGGTCAATTCATGTGAGAAATCTATTTTGGAATATCAAACTAACTTCAAAAAGGTAAGTATGTTGCCTAGCCTTGAGTGGGAGAATTACTACTTAGGCATTGAGTCTTATATGAAAATTATGTAATTGAAAATCATGTACGCGAGGTGACGAGTACGTACTTGGTTTAGATGTGCAAATTATATCAGTTGAAATTCATAGACGCCCTTATGTTTTAAATTAGAAAATCATTGGAACTTAGTAAATACTTGATTTGTCATGCCTCATTCCTCGTTTGTCAAATTTGTATTTTATATGATAATTTGGTGTTATTGTATCTCAGATTTTTATGTGAATTTCGTGTGTTATTGATTTGATATTTCTTGGAAATAATGACATTATGGATTTTTCATCAGCAAATAATTAATTAAATATGTTTAAATTGAGGTGTTTATATATTTATCAAAAAGTTAGATTAAAGAAGGCGTTGTCGTGTGATGATTTATTTTCTCATCCTTATGGTTGTTTTTTGAGTTTTTATATATGTTGTGTGGAGCCTTGGGCTATTTGTTGAGAAATTTATTGATTCTGCTACATATTTGGAATTTGGATGTGGTCAGTGGAAAATTATGGTATGAATTGTTGTATTGTGTTGTGGTTTAAACACTCTCGTTGATGTTATTTATGCTTTCTACCTTGCTTGTTAACAATATACATGTGCTTGGTAAGGAAGAGTGTAAAGCACGAAGGGTGATGCCGTGCCATTTGAGAATGTAAAGCACGAAGGGTGATGTCGTGCCATTTGAATTATATTATCATGTCAGGGAGAGTGTAAAGCACGAAGGGTGATGCCACGCCATTTGAGAGTGTAAATCACAAAGGGTGATGTCGTTCCATTAAGAGTGTAAAGCACGAAGGGTGATGCCATGCCATTTCAATTATATTAACACATGAGGATGAGAGTAAAAGCATGAAGGGTGATGTCGTGTCATTATTTTCATATTATCATATGTTCATGGCACGAAGGGTGTTTCCGTGCAGGCGAGGATAAGAGACATACTTATATTGTGATATCTTTTTTGTTTGGTATTCATTCACGACTTTATCTTGAGATGTTATTATACACCTATATTTTCTATATTACTTGTAGTCGTTGTTGCTTCATGTGTGCCTCCCGCTTTATTTCTTTTATTGTTACTGGCATTTCTCCTACCTAGTTGGTATTGTTATATGTATGCACGGTGAGAAAGAGACAAATGCTCGAAGGGTGTTGTCGTGCCAATTGATTTGATCTATATATATACATTGGGTGAGAATGAGACAAATGCATGAAGGTATTGCCGTGCCATTTGATGTGATATATTGAATATATTTCTCACACCAGGAAAGTTAAATGAGGTGTCACATGGTGACTTTTATTTGAAAGAATTATATTTGAAGATATTTATTTGAAGGAATTATATTTGAAAGAGTTTTATTTGAAAGAATTATATTTGAAGATATTTATTTGAAAGAATTATATTTGAAAGAGATTTATTTGAAAGAATTATATTTGAAGATATTTCTTTGAAGTAATTATATTTGAAAGAGATTTATTTGAAAGAATTATATTTGAAGATATTTATTTGAAGGAATTATATTTGAAATAGATTTATTTGAAAGAATTATTTTTTTGAAGGGAGTATATTCGAAATATATTTATTGGAAAGTATTATTTGAAAAGCATATAGACGAAATCTTTATATTTGAAGGACTTGATTAATTGGTTGTACTTGTATTCATTATTTGTTGAGCAATATTAATGGTGTTCTTGTTGTCATGCTGTGTATATCACTGGTTGATTAGTGATGCCATCACTGTTATTTGTTTTCTATTATATTTTGTATACTATATTGCACAGGTTATTAGACTAGTGAGTGTCTTGATTGTACCTCGTCACTATTCCACTGAGGTTAGTCTTGATACCTATTGGGTACCGACTTTGGTGTACTCATACTACACTTCTGCACATTTGTTTTTTGTGCAGAGCCAGGTATTGGAGATATCGGACTCGGATAGAGTTAAAGTGTGATCGCAAGTATTCAAGGTAGAGCTGCTTGGTCGTCGCAGTCCCTTAGAGTCTTTCCATTTTTATTGTACTGTTAATTTCTTATTCGAACAGTATTGTACATTCGATTCTCGAGATCATTCCATGTATTCAGTTAGAGTTTGTGACTCAGTATTACCAGTATTGGGAGGTTGTTTGAATATTTTCGTTTTTAGTTTCGACATGTGTGTTCGATTATCTATTTACAAAACAAAACAAAATGGCTTGAATTGTTATTATAATCGGCTTACCTAGTCTTAAGAGACTAAGTGCCATCACGACACCTGTGGTGGGATTTTAGGTCGTGACAAGTCGGTATCAGAGCTCTAGATTCATAGGTTCTACGAGTCACAAACAAGTTTAGTAGAGTCTTGCATATTGGTACAGAGACATTTGTACTTATCTTCAAGAGGCTACAGAGCTAGTAGGAAAGTTTCCACTTCTTTCATTCCTTATCGTGCGGCATTTATTTAGCTTGAAGCATATATCTTATGTTCTTTTGCATCCACTCGTGTATGAAATTGCGCACTCTGTATCAACTATGCACCAACGGTTCGTGATACTACAGAGGGGTTATAAGGGAGCCAGGGTTGCTCAACCATTGTTACCATGTGTCGTCCAGATTGAGGATGCTGAAGTATTGAGAGATCATTCAGTTGTGCACATGGGGGTGCAACAAGTTTTGACATCTGGTTGATAAGTATGATCTTAAGAAGGTTTAATTAGTTGCCTAATCATCACATTCATGGTAGGGTCACGAGGTGGATATAGAATTGAAGATAGTTGGTGGTATTAGAGACTATGTGGTTCGTATGAGACTTCTATTTAGAGAAGGGTACATACTAGCAACCAAGACACTGGAGGAAGCGAGTTTAACTGTCACGAGGATGATATGTGCCAAATAAATGGTTTGAGGTGTCTTATGACCGGAGTCGTACGAGCGATGAAGGTTAGTATTGTGGATTATCATAATGTGTCCTATGGCTTCGCGCCAAATGAGGGGAGTCTACTATCAATGATTAGATTACGGGGTCACTTGTTATATCAATTTTGGCCTGAGATGTATTTATGTGGTATTAAAAGGTTCTCCGAAACTTGTATATGATTAAGAGCTGAGATTTGTATGGGATGATGCTGGGACTTGCGGTATTCCCGCGTCCTTAATAATTCTACATTTTAGTATCAGCGGGGTCATGGAAACAATTTCTAAATACTTGGGGTGTTCCAGTAATTCCTTTTAAGGCACCACTGGCACGGAGTTCCTATAATGGTTATTCCAGTTATCCCGCACAGATTCAGTATGAGCAACCGAACACGTAGAGGGGTTGTTATAAGTGTGGTGATACTAGGTACATCATGAGAGATTGTCCCAGACTTGGGAGAGGCATATTTCATCAAAATACTCAGGCTACAGGCTTTATTCTAGTTAATACTCCACGTTCACAACAAGCTAGGGGTGGAGGACAGGTGAGTAAAGGGCGCCCAAGAGGGGGAGGCCCGTCCTATTGATATAACTGCTATGATTTGGTTAAGGCCGATACACCAGATGGTGTCTTTACAAGTATGATTTAATTTATAATAGAGGAGCACTATTCTTACTTTGATTCAACTCCGATTATCAAGATGAAAGCTCCTTTCATGCTCCTTATATGGCGAGTTTGTGAATTTGTACTCCACTAAAGTGTTTATTCATGTTGGGAGATTTGATGGTGTTAGCCCATGTCTATCATGTTGGTTTGCACACTATTGGGGGCTATGAGTCCAAAAGTGACTTTTTGTGTAACGACCCGACCAGTCGTTTTGGGCTCTAGTGCGTCGTTCAGCAGTTTGAGGCCATGAGCAACTTCACTTCATGTATTATGACGTGTACGCGTAGTCAGAATTGAGATTCAGGGAATTCAGAGTTGATTTGGAAAGAATATTCTCATTTTGGAAGCTTTAATTTGGAAAAATTAACTAAGGTTGGATTTTTGAGTAAACGATCTCAGAATCAGAGTTTGAAGGTCCCAACAGGTTTGTATGATGATTTCGGACTAGGGCGTATGTCCCGATCTGGTTTTAGATGACCCGGGAGCGTTTCAGCGCCTATTGTGGAAGTTAGCATTTTTGGAAGAATTTCATAAATATGGGTTGAAGTGCATTTCAATGTTATCGATGTCTGTTTGGAATTTCGATTATGAGAATAGCTCCGTATGGTGATTCCGGTACTGGGAGCGCGTCCAAAAGTGGCTTTGCAAGTCCGTAGGTCATTTTGGAGTCGTTTGGCGAAAGTTAAAAAATTTGAAAGTTTTTTAGAAGTTTGACCGGAAGCGGACTTTTTGATATCGGTCTCAGATTCCGACTCTGGAAGATGGAGTAGGTCTGTAATATCAAATGTGACTTGTGTGGAAAATTTGAGGTCAATCGTACGTGAATTGATAAGTTTCGGCATCGATTGTAGAAGTTGAAGTTTCAAAGTTCATTAAGCTTCGAATGGTGTGCGATTCATGAATTCGACGTTGTTTGATGTGATTTTAAGGCTCGACTAAGTTCGTAATGTGTTTTGGGACGTGTTGGTATAATTGGTTGAGGTTCCGAGGGCCTTGGGTGGATTCCAGATAGTTAACAGATCGAGTTTGGACTTGGAAGAAAAGATGAGGCAGCTGATATCTAGTGTGAACGCACCTGCGCAATAAGGGTCGCAGGTGCGAGCCAGTGATCGCAGGTACGGTTTGGGCGAAGCTGGGAAATGATCGCAGGTGCGAAAGGTTGTCCGCACCTGCAAGGTCGCAGATGCGAAGGTGCGTCGCAGGTGCAAGAGTGAGAGAAGAGTCTGGGAGTGCAGGTGCGAGGGTATGTTCGCACCTGCGAAGGCGTAGATGCGGAAGGAAAGGCGTAGGTGCGGAGTCATGCTAGGCAAAGGGAATGGGCAGGTGCAAAGTTATGGCCGCACCTTCGAAGCCGCAGGTGAGGCTACTGTTCCGCAGGTGCGGAAATATCGCTGGGCAGAAGGGTTTTTATAAATGGGACTTGGCCCATTTTTCTCCCATTTTCATTTGGTTTGGACGATTTTGGAGAGCTTCAAGTGGAGATTTTTATCAAGCAATTCTAGGTAAGTGGTTTCTTCCTATTGTGAGTTAAATACATGAATTATACATGGATTGGAACATGGAAATTAGTATAAATAGTAGGGTTTTGGTAGAAGACCTAAAATTTGGTATTTTTTTATTTTGACCACGAAATTGGGCATGGAATTGTGAATAAACTATATATTTGAGTTTGTCAGATTATGGGTAAAGTTATCTTGGAAATATTTTTGGAATCTAGGCACGTGGGCCCGAGGGTGATTTTTAGCGACTTTTCGATTGGGGTTAGAAATTGTAATAAATTGATTAATTATGAGTATTAGAGTATATTTTGATTGGGTTGCAACTTATTTGACTAGTTTTGGAGAGACGGGCATCAGTTTGAGGTGTTAGGGGGGCTTTGGAGCCGGTTATGGAATTTCTGATGGAGTTAAGTCTCCTTTCTAACCTTATAAGAGGGAATTAATCCCGTAGGTGAAATAAATTTATATATGCTTCTAATTGTGTGTGTGTGTGGGTTTTGGGGGGGGCTATGTACGCACGAGGTGACGAGAGTCCGTATGTAGCTACTAGTTATACCTATGTCCAGGTAGTCTAGGTTTACACCATGCCTTGTTAACGTTGCTATCGATTTATGTTATTGTTTTCCTTGAGAAGAAGCAAGATTGAGGTTGAGTAATGATTGTCTTGAAAGAATGGAAATTTGAAGAAATTAAGATTTAAAAGGTTTCAATTGAACTTCGTAATTTCGAAAAGAATTGAGGAATATTATAATAGCTTATGAAATCTATGTGTAACTGCATCGCATGCATGATTCGCGAGCGGCGTAATTTCCTTAAAAAGCTTCAAGTTGAATTTCCCTTATTTTGAAAAGAATCAAGAAAGAAATATGATTTAAATGTTAAACTTATATTTGGCCGCGTCGCAGGTATGATTCGCGAGCAGGGTATTTCCTTAAATTTATATTTGACCACGTCGCATGTATGATTCGCGAGTGGGGAAATTTATAAATGCATCTATGGTTCCCGTCATTCGACCCTTTCACAGTGCACACTATAAATATTATGTTGGATCGGGCTGTACGACCTTGGCATGATTTGCGCATGACTTAATTGATTATTTTGAATTATTGATAATTGGCATGGCCTCATTGGACGGAGATATAAATTGTTAATAGATGAAGATAAATTTGGAAATCCCCTATTAACAAGAGAATTATTTACCTGTCTCATGTTATTGTGTTTACCGTTGCCTCATAAAAAAATCCATAATTTATCATATCATTTGTATATTTATTATAGCCCATAGTAAGTGTCTGAGTCGATACCTCGTCACTACTTCTTCGAGGATAGGCGAGATACTTACTGGGTACGCGTTGATTTACGTACTCATCCTACACTTACTGCATATGTTTGTACAGGTATACATATGTTTAGCGGCCTTGCGGGCGTAGAGGCGCGATTATGGCAGAGACTTAGGTGAGCTTCGTTCATACGATGATTCGCAGCCAACAGAGTCTCCCTCAGAGTATTGTATTTTCTTTTCCTGTCCAAATTGTATTCCGGACAGCTGTTGTATTTTATTTTACATTCCTAGTTAATGCTCATGCACTTGTGACACCGGATTTTGGAAAGATTATGGGTTGTGTTGTATTGAAAATTTTAAATATATTATTATTTATTTTTACGATTTAAATTGAAGGAAAAACATGATTTCAAAAGTAACAAAATGAGAACCTAATTAAGTATTTATTATTGGCTTGCCTGACAGTGGAGTCTGGCGCCATCACGACCTTTATGGATTTTGGGTCGTGACATTCTGTTACTCACTACAGTGGTTTTTGATGTAACTTCGGGATAATTGATTACAACTTTAGGAAATATATGCCCTACCGGTATGGGGTTCATTACGTGTTGTGAAATTGTTTCACGAAATTTAAAAAATAAAATTGGAAAATTTTAGTTGGCATAGTGTGCAAAGTACTCGTGAGTCAGAGTTGAGGATGGGATCCCCGCGGTTTAATGTGATGTGAAATATTTAAACTGGGCTACAAGCCGCGATTGAAGTTATATAGAGACGGGGTCCTTGTGGTGAAAAGTTTATGAGTTTAAATTGTCCCTTTGTGTAATTAAATTTGTATTGTAGTATTAATAGGGAGTCATGCCTGTTAGGCTTATTTTATAATTTTGTATGTATTTTCTGTGCATACTTAGCCATATTCGTACTGTAAATATTGAGTTTTAACCTACGAGATGAGTGCCAGGTTGCGTTAAATGTGACTCGTTAATTCGGGTAAATAATTATGAGGTCTTCATGCCTCACGTGTTGTTGTCAGTGTTGTAAAAATTTTGATATGATGAACAGTTATTATGACCAGAGATGTGATTATGGGCATATGCATAATGTGTGTGTAGGCACGAAATTGCTACCGCCGGTTGATACTAACACAATGTGTTAATATGGAAAATTAGGCCTTACGTAATGTGAAGGAAATGGGTCAAACTATGAACATGAAGTTTCCCCGATCATGGTCCTCCATGGACCTGGTGTTTTATGTGTCTATGTCTAAGAAGGTAGTTGAAAATCCTTTATCTATTGTTCTGGTGGAAGCTAGTGGAGATGAAGTTAATGGATAGTTAGCTTATGAGAGGTACCTAATTGTCATCCTTATTAGATAAGTCCAGAAGTTGGTATTGCCTAAGTTAATGTGTTATGGCAAAAGTTTGTAAGTCGAGAAGGTCACATTGAAGGCCGAAAGTGTTGTGGAAAGAAAATATCTCCGCTTGATTGTATAGAAATTGGTTTTGATTTGAAAGGTACTTTCTAGGTGTTATGATTTAAAAATGTGCAGTTAATGTCCAGATATCACTCTTGATAATATAATGCTGGTAATGTTGAGATTAGTATTATTGATATGCATTGTGATACTTTGTCGAGTTGTGGATGTATTGATAGGGTGATTTTGGTGATTCTCTGGCAGGTGGATAGGCCTAGTTATAGGGGAAACTCTGCCGAAATATTTAAGAAATTGTAAAGATAGCCAAATTTTAAGGGGCATAAATAAGTTGAGATTTTGGAAAGGAAGTATAAGACCCAGGTAGTCATAAGTGACTATGCATAATTATTGGAGGTAAAAGGATGGTAACTATATTATTAGAAGTGACTTGTAAACATTCGAGGACGAATGTTCTTAAGTGGGGGAGAATGTAACACCCCGAAAAAATTCGAAGTACTTAAGCGCTATTAAGAAAGTTGATGTGCGTTAATTATATTATTTTGTGCGCATACAAGGACTATTATATGAATGATAACAATTGATCATGATAATATATGTATGAGGTGCATTAATAATGGTTTATGGTCTAAGGAGAGCCCTAAGTCCAAGTCCAGTTGGAAATTTAATAATAGACTAAAGTTTCAAGTGAGTTCGCACAAGACCTAACTTCAAATGTGCATAACTCTCATGATACGAAGTGTTATATGGTTTTTACCTATAAAATGAAACATCTTTGAGTCTAGTTTCTAACACTTCAAACCGTTCATCATTTGGACACACCTACAAGAAAGTATGACCAAATTACCAAAAGCTGGAAAATGTGATTCTGCGACCAATTCTGCGATCGCAAAATCGTTATACGATCGTGAAACTGCTTCTGCGACCGCAAAACTAGTCGTAGAATGGACCAGAACAGCCCAGTTCTGGGCACCAATTTTGTGATCAATTGTGCAGCCAGCATACCCATTCTGCGGTCCATTATGTGACCGCAGACCTGATTTAGGAGGGTTAATTTTTCTATTTTCATAACCGGACCTCATTTTGATAAATAGGCTTTGGGGCTTATTTTGGGATAATTATCTGAGGTTTTATAGAGAGAAGTGAGAGTGTTCTAGATAGAGGAAGTAGATGAAGTGTTTTCTTCATCAAGATCTTGTCCAAGCTTTGAAATCCAACAAGAAAATCTCACAAGATCTTTATCTAAGAAGTAAGATTCAAACCCCTAGTCTTCAATTTTGAGTTTGGGGTAAAAGATGGGTAATTGGGAGTATGATTATTGGGTGTAAGCGTATTATGCATATATTCTTGTACCAATAAGGTTTCTGGGAATATTGTTGAGCTCAAATAAGTAAGGATTGGGTTTTGGAATGAAGGAAATCTTGTAGAAGAACCTTGTAACCAAATTTGCACACCTAGTGTTTGATAAAATGCTCAAATGAGCTGAAACCATAAAAATATTCCTAATTATGGTTCGCTTTTATTATGTTTGTAAATATACTGATGTTTCTAGGATTTCCGAAACCTCGTAGTAATGCAAGGAATGCTCAAGAAAGATTGGAGTCGTCCGAAGGTCAATTCACGTGAGAAATCTATTTTGGAATATCGGCCTAACTTCAAAAAGGTAAGTATGTTGCCTAACCTTGAGTGAGAGAATTACCCCTTAGGCATTGAGTCTTATGTGAAAATTATGTAATTAAAAACCATGTACGCGAGGTGACGAGTACGTACTTGGTTTAGATGTGCAAATCATATCGGTTGAAATTCGTAGAAGCCCTTATGTATTAAATTGGAAAATCGTTGGAACTTAGTAAATCCTTGATTTTTCATGACTCATTCCTCATTTGTCGAATTTATATTTTATATGATAATTTTGTGTTTTTTCCCTTGGATTATTATGTGAATTCCGTGTGTTGTTGATTTGATATTTCTTGAAAATAATCACACTATGGATTTTTTATCAGCAAATAATTAATTAAATATGTTTAAATTGAGGCCTTTATATATTTATCAAAAAGTTGGATTAAAGAAGGTATTATCCTGTGATGAGTTATTTTCTCATCCTTGTGGTTGGTTTTGAGTTTTTATATACGTTGTGTGGAGCCTTGGGCTATTTGTTGAGAAATTTATTGATTCTGCTACATATTTGGAATTTGGATATGGTCAGTGTCAAATTGTGATATGAATTGTTGTATTGTGTTTTGGTTTAAACACTCTACTTGATGTTATTTATGCGTCCTACCTTGCTTGTTAACGATATACATGTGCTTGGTAAGGAAGAGTGTAAAGCATGAAGGGTGATGCCGTGCCATTTGAGAATGTAAAGCACGAAGGGTGATGCTGTGCCGTATGAATTATATTATTATGTGAGGGAGAGTGTAAAGCACGAAAGGTGATGTCGTGCCATTTGAGAGTGTAAAGCACGAAGGGTGATGTCGTGCCATTGAGAGTGTAAAGCACGAAGGGTGATGCCGTGCCATTTTAATTATATTATCACGTGAGTATGAGAGTAAATGCACGAAAAGTGATGCCGTGCCATTATTTTTATATTATCATATGTTCATGGCACGATGGATGTTTCCGTGCAGGCGAGGATAAGAGACATACATTATTTTGTGATATCTTTTTTGTTGTATAGTCATTCAGGCCTTTATCTTGAGATGTTATTGTGCACCTATGTTTTCTATGTGACTTGTAGTCATTGTTGCTTGTCACGACCCAAAATCTCACCACATGCGTCGTGATGGAACTTAGTCTCTTAGACTAGGTAAGCCGATTACAATTACAATTCAAGCCATTGTTTTTATAATCGAATCCAACTATGGAAATAATTATATCACCTTCCCAAGACTGGTAATACTGAGTCACGAACTCTAACTGAATACAGGCAATGATCTCAAAGATCGAATAAACAATATTGTTCGAATAAGAGTTGACAGTACAATAAAATGAAAAGACTCCAAGGGACTGCGACGACCAAGCAGCTCTACCTTGAATCCTTGCGATCAACACACTAACTCTGCCAGAGTCCGATATCTCCAATATCTGGCTCTGCACAAAAATATGCAGAAGTGTAGTATGAGTACACCATAGTCGGTACCCAGTAAGTATCAAGATTAACCTCGGTAGAGTAGTAACGAGGTACAGTCAAGACACTCACTAGTCAAATAACCTGTGTAATATAACAATATAAAATGGTATAGGCAAATAACTAGCAATGATACCAATAAAATCAACCAGTGATATAACAACAATGCAACAAGAACATCATAATTATTGCTCAGACGAATAAGGAACACAAGTACAACCAATTAATCAAGTCCTTCAAATATAAATTCTTTCGCCTATATGTTTTTCAAATAATAATCTTCAAGATATAATACTTTCCAATAAATATATTTTCAAGTAAAAGTCACCATGTGACACCTCATTTCACAATCATAAAAATTACGGGTCTCAGCCTACTTTCATATTTTTCACGACACCTCGTGCCCATATTTCTATCACAACCACACGGACAACTCACGTGTCAATAATAAAATCATCATATTTTTCCCGGAACCTCATGCCCATATTATTTTTCGTAACCGCACAGACAACTCACGTACCAAAATATCAATGTATATAGGATCCGTAGGATCAATTTATTTTCAATAAAGTAAGTTTATAATTTTTAAACCAAGTAAGAAATCATCAAAGAAATGAGTTTATTTTTTTAACTCGTTTGGGTGAAGAAACTGACATTCCAATTAAAATGAAGCATCTGATGACTACTAATTTGGATGTAAAATTTATTAAATTAAAATATAATAGCAATTTTTTTTATTCGAAACAACTCAAATCTTAAAAAAATAAAAGTAAAAACCATAAACACAAATCCTCAAAGTCTTGTACAAAGAGCCAAAGCCAACACAATACAACAAGGAATACAAAACACATAATAAAAATAAATAATACATCACAGAAGAACATAAGAATTTACATATCACGGAAAAAACAACATAACCAAAGGCAAGTGCAACTATAGAAAAATATCAACAAAGGGCACTCCCGAGGTACCACCTCGTAGTCCCAAATCATAAATAAATTTCAACAACAACAATGCCCCCAGGCCATCATAAGTCATCACAAATCAATCCCCGATATAGCCCACTTTGTCTCGCCATGTGCGCAATAATAAAGTAAATGCCTACCTTGTTTGGCCGCACGCGCATAATAATATTCCCACCTTGTCTCGCCACATGCGCAAACCCACATATATAGCTTGCCTTGTCACGCCGCATGTGCATATATCAATAATAACAATAGCACGAAAGAAACCTCGTGTAAACACCCGAACAATCCTCCCAACAAATATCAAGTGCCAATATTATAACATCTCAAAAATTGCACCTCACATGCTCAAATAATATAGCGCATCACAAATTACGCATCGAGTGCTCACATATCAAAACATATCGCAAATTGCACCTCAAGTGCTCAAATATTTCGACTTGCCACAGAAATCAACAATACATCATTTTTTACAATAAGGAGCCCATGGCTCGACCATAATGTGCACAAAATTTTTAACAAAAATATCCGAGAGCGAACAACTCAACAAAATAATATTTCACAATTTAACACTTTGCCTCAAATATCATTTACGGCCTTTATAACTCAATACTGATTGCAACAACATGAACTGAAAAGTAATTCATCAAGGAACAATGCCTTCTTAAATCCAATTTTTTGGCAAATAGATTAATGCCTCCTTTTAAACTTACATAATGAATTATTTGCAAATGAATAATTCATAATGAAATTATCTCCAGTAAATATCAACTCAACAAAAACACGGGATTTACATAAAAATCAAAGTGGCAATCACACCAAATTATCATATAAAATTAAATTCAACAAACAAGGATTTATGCATGACAAATAAAGGATTTACTATATTCCAACAATTTTTTACTTTAATACATAAGGGCGTGTACGAATTTCAACCAATATAATTTACACATATAAACCAAGTACGTACTCGTCACCTCGCATACATGGTTTCAATTATATAATTTTCACATAAGACTCAATGCCTAAGGGATAATTCCCCCACTTAAGGGTAGGCAAGATACTTACCTTTTTGAAGTCATGCCGATATTCCAAAATAGCCGTCTTGCTTGAATAAATCCTCTCGACAGCTCAAATCTATTCAAATTAATTCAATTCAGTCAATACTAATTATAGGAATTAATTCCACATGAAAATACTAATTTTCCAACAAAATCTGAAATTTAACTCAAAAATCGCCGGTGGGGCCCACGTCTCGGAATTTGACGAAACTCACAAAATCCGACAACTCATTCAATTATGAGTCCACCGATACCAATTTTATCAAATTTCGATAACAACTCGACCTCCAAATCTAAAATTTTTGTTCTTGAAAAGTTTTGCAAAAATCATGATTTCTTCCATTTAAATCCGAAATAAATAATGAATATAACCATAGAATCATGAAGTATAATCACTTTCAGATAAAAAACACTTACCCAATCCATATGGTGAAAACCGCCTCAAAAATCGCTTCAATCCGAGCTCCATAGCTCAATAGCTCCAAGTATGTTACAAATGGTTGAAACCTCAAAATATAGCTACTGCCCAGGTATTTGCTCTTCGCGATTGCGGAAAATGCTTTGCGATCGCGAAGCACAAAATTTTTCAGCCCCAAAATTGCTCTTTGCTATCGAAGAAAACCAATCGCGATCAGAAGAACAAACTCCCTAACTCTTCCCGACAACCTCTACTATAATAGTCATAACGTTTTTTACAAACATCCAAATTGCAAATGGTTTAACTTTCTGAAAACTAGACACCAAGAGCTATAACTTTTATTTGTTGCTCATCTCCCAATTCCTCATAGATTTCTAGATATAAGCTTTGAAACTCAACATGTGCAACAGAGATTTCCAAACTCTTCCCAGACAGTCTATAATATATCCACCATAACCTTTTGAACACAACTCCAAATGACAAATGGTTTACCTTAATGAAGACTAGACATCAAGAGCTACAACTTTCGTTTTTGGATCATCTCCAAATTCCTTATAGATTGCGAGATATAAGCTTTCAAAATCGGGTCAGTGCAGTACAGATTTTGTTCTACGCGATCGTGAAAGAGCTTCCGCGATCGTGATTCACAAGGCCCCAAACTGCTGTTTGCTCTTCGCAAACGTGACCAAATGTTCGCGATCGCGATGCACACCTCTGTAGGCAGAAATCAACAATTAAAATGGCCTAGAAATGGTCCGAAACCATCCCGAAACTCACCCGAGCCCCTCGGGACCTCAACCAAATATACCAACAAGTCCTAAAACATCATACGAACATAGTCGAAGCCTCGAATCACATCAAGCAAATCTAAAATCACGAATCGCACCTCAATTCAAGCCTAATGAATATTCAACTTTCAAATTATATATCTTGGGCCGAAATACATCAAATCAATCCGGAATGACTTCAAAGTTTGCACACAAGTCATAAATGACATAACGAAGCTATTTCATTTTCCAGAATCAGATTCCGACCTCGATATCAAAAAGTCAACCCCCTGTCAAACTTCCCAAAAATTCAACTTTTGGCATTTCAAGCCCAATTCCACTACGGACCTCCAAATAATTTTTCGGACACGCTCCTAAGTCCAAAATCACCATACGGAGCTATTGGAATCATTAGAATTACATTATGAGGTCGTTTACACATAAGTCAATATCCGGTCAACTTTTCCAACTTAAATTTTTAATTAAGAGACTAAGTATCTCATTTCACTCCGAAATCCTTCCGGACCAGAACCAACTAACCCGATAAGGCATAAATCAATTGTAAGGCATAAATTGAGCAGTAAATTGGAGAACAGGGTTATAATACTCAAAACGACCGGCTGGGTCGGTACATTGCTTCATGTGTGCCTCCCACTTTATTTCTTTTATTGTTATTAGCATTTCTCCCACCTAGTTGGTACTGTTATATGTATGCATGGTGAGAAAGAGACAAATGCACGAAGGGTGTTGCCGTGACCATTGATTTGATCAACATATATACATTGGGTGAGAATGAGACAAGTGCATGAAGGTATTGATGTGCCATTTGATGTGATATATTGAATATATTTCTCACACCAGGAAAGTTAAATAAGGTGTCACATGATGACTTTTATTTGAAAGAATTATATTTGAAGATATTTATTTGAAGGAATTATATTTGAAAGAGTTTTATTTGAAAGAATTATATTTGAAGATATTTATTTGAAGGAATTATATTTGAAAGAGATTTACTTGAAAGAATTATATTTGAAGATATTTATTTGAAGGAATTATATTTGAAAGAGATTTATTTGAAAGAATTATATTTGAAGATATTTATTTGAACGAATTATATTTGAAAGAGATTTATTTGAAAGAAGTATATTTGAAGATATTTATTTGAACGAATTATATTTGAAAGAGATTTATTTGAAAGAATTATATTTGAAAGATATTTATTTGAAGGGAGTATATTCGAAATATATTTATTGGAAAGTATTATTTGAAAAACATATAGGCGAAAACTTTATATTTGAAGGACTTGATTAATTGGTTGTACTTGTATTCATTATTTGTTGAGAAATATTAATGGTGTTCTTGTTGTTATGTTGTGTATATCACTGGTTGATTAGTGATACCATCATTATTATTTGTTTCCTATTATATTTTGTATACTATATTGCACAAGTTATTAGACTAGTGAGTATCTTGAATGTACCTTATCACTACTCCACTGAGGTTAGTCTTGATACTTACTGGGTACCGACTGTGGTGTACTCATACTACACTTCTGCACATTAGAGTTAAAGTGTAATCGCAAGTATTCAAGGTAGAGTTGCTTGGTCGTCGCAGTACCTTGGAGTCTTTCCATTTTTATTGTACTATTAATTTCTTATTCGAACAATATTGTACATTCGGTCATCGAGATCATTCCATGTATTCAGTTAGAGCTTGTGCCTCAGTATTACCAGTTTTGGGAGGTTGTTTGAATATTTCCGTTGTTGGTTTCGACATGTGTGTTCGATTATCTATTTAAAAAAACAAAAAAAAATGGCTTGAATTGTTATTATAATCGTCTTACCTAGTCTTAAGAGATTAAGTGCCATCACGACGCCTGTGGTGGGATTTTGGGTCGTGACCATTGTCCTTTACCGACCAACTTTGGTCGGTTTTGCCCGAATTTCTAGTAGTGTCTATCTCTATCTCTAGGTATATTAATGGCTCTAATTAAAATCTGCTTTTGCTTTCATGCCTGCACTTTCCATAGTTAAATTTTAGACTATATTCCGTATTTTAGTTCTTTGCTTGTCACGACCCGAAATTCCAACTACGGGGCTATGATGGCTCCTAGCATCCGCTTGTTAGGCAATCCAATATTAGCTAAAGTATTAACCAATTTAACAATTTCAAAGAAAGATATTAATAATTAAAGACTGAAATACTCAGATTTTATATAATAAATCCATAAGCAACGCTGTCTATACTAATCCAAGAAATCTATAGTCATAAATACATGAGCGACTAGAATGCTACAAGTATAGTCTGAAATGAAATACAATTGTTCGGAACAAGATAAACAGTAAAACAAGATATGAAGAGGACTTCAGGGACTGCGAACCTGTGCAGCTCTACCTCAAGTCTGCTGGACAAATTTGATCCGAGCAATCTCCTCTATGCACCACTAGAACCAACATTGAGATCTACACAAGAACTGCAGAAGTGTAGTATGAGTACAACCGACCCATGTACTCTGTAAGTGCCGACTCTAACTTTGACGAAGTAGTGACAAGACTATGACAAGACACTCACTATAAACCTGTGCGAATAATAAATAGAAGACAACAGAAATATAGAGAAAATCGAGAAACTCATAAGAACGGGACCCGAAGGTCAATTGATATAGGGCCCCGGAATAACATCATCTTATAAACTCAAATCACAGTACAAAAATAAAACAGAATAGCAACAAACAGTTACAATACATCATACCCCATTACAACATACAACCCGATCCAAAATCCAAACCAACATCTATTGTGACGAGCAACCCGATCCTAGTATCATTTCAATATCTATTGTAGTGTATACCATTACTATTTCAATATCTGTTGCAGCATGAAACCCGTTCCCAATATTAATTCACTATTATTAACAACTCAACACAACCAAATTTCGAAATCCAAACACAAAAGGTAATAAAACGTATAAAAAACAAGGAACTATGAGTACAAACAGAGAAATCCAACAACTTATATTCATAAAGTATCCTCTCATTGTAAGCCAACACATACCTCGACAAGTCATTAATGCAAGAATAGCCAAAGGCTCACACAATCGGGTATAACATAAATAAGTGCTACAAGTAAGGTAAGGGTAATAAAGGAAAGTAAATGCATGAAATAGTAAAGACATTCATTTAATACAGGTAAGAGCGTATAACAGGTAACAATCAAGGAATGGATAAATGGAAACATGTAACAAATAAATGACAGATAACAAATAAAGACATGAATAACAAGTAATGACATGTAGCAATTAGAGCATGTAATAATATATATCATGGAATAAATGATGACATAATGATAAATAACCCATCCCGCATGCTTGATCCCATGACAACTCATATACACTCATCACCTTGCACATATGCTGTTTACACACAATTCACGTAGCAAATAGACCAAATAAGTCCTAGTTCCCTCAAGTCAAAGTTAACCACGATACTTACCTCTTAACGGGATCAACTCAACAACCAACCACGACTTTCCCACGAGTAAAAAAGATTCAATCTTCAACTAAATTAAAAAGTCAACAAAAGTCATCCCCCGGACGTGCTTGATCGATATCCGAGATTCGAACCAAATTCCGATTATTCATTCACCCCCGAGTCCGAATACGTGATTTATTTAAAAATCCAACCTCAATTCGAGGTCTAAATCTCAATTTTATAAAATTCCTAAATTCTACTCAAAATCCCTAATTTTTACCTTGAAATTAATAGATTTGATGTTAAAATTCATGAAAAAGTAATTGAAACTAGTTACAGTTGCCAAACCAATGAATTTGGGAAGACATTTTTCTTCAAAAATCACCTCTAGAGAGTTTAGGGTTGAAAATGGGGTAAAGTGAGCTAAGCCTTGAAATTCCACACTTTTACCCAGCTGCGATCCCTGCCCAGCTTGCAAAAGCGACGTTAACTTCGCAAAAGCAAAGTTCCAACCCCCTAGTCCCCTTCGCAAATGCGAGAAATCACTCGCAAAAGCGAGGCTCGCATTAGTGAGCAGTACCTCGCATTTGCAAGATCTGCAGGCATTTGACACTAGCTATTCCAACAGCTGTCCTAAACAATTTACAATCTATCCACAACTCACCTGAGCCCCTCGAGATTCAATCCGAACACGCACACAAGTTTAATAAAATCATATGAACGCACTCGCTCGCTAACTCAAATAATCAAAATAAAATCAATTATCAACAATCGGTCATTGAAACTCAAAATTTCAACTTTAAAACCAAAATTTTCCAATCTTTTAGACAATGCGCCGAAATTCCATTGGGTCACTTGGGACTCCAACCAAACATGCTTACAAGTCTAAGAACATCATACGAACCTACCAGAATAGTAAAATACAGATCCGATATTATTTACCAAAAACGTTGACCGTTGTCAACTCAAAACTTATTTTAAGTCAAAAATCATATTTTCTTTTAATCTTCACATATAACCGATCTGGAAATCTACACGAACTATGCACGCAAGTAATAAATCATCAAATTAAGCTATGAGAGGTCTTAGTAAAAGAAAAAGGCTATTACTCAAAATGACCTATCGGGTCGTCATATTCTCTACCTCTTAAAGAAATGTTCATCCACGAATGGACATAGAAATGTATCTAGACTGGTAAAAAGGTGAGGGTATCTACTCTTCATATCAGACTCAGGCTCCCACGTAGCCTCCTTGATCGGCTAATCTCTCCATCGCACTTTCACAGAAGGAAAACTCTTAGACCTCAACTTTCAAACCTGTCGGTCTAGAATAGCCACCGGCTCTTCCTCATAGGTCAAATTCTCATCAAACTGTATCGTGCTGAAGTCTAAAACATGTGACCTATCCTCATGGTACTTCTGAAGCGTAAAAATTTGAAATACCAGATGTATCCCTGCTAGGCTAGGAGGCAATAAACCTCGGGCTCAACTTGTGCTTCTACTCAAACTGCATCACGCCCTCCATAGGCGAAACTGGGAAACGAACCTTCTCACCCAGCACGTAAGACACATCTCAAGCATTCCGGTCCGCATACATCTTTTTCCAGGACTGAGTTGTACTAAATCGCTCCTGAATCACCTTAACCTTTGCCAAAGCATCACAGACCAAATCAGTGCCCAACAATATAGCCTCATCGGGCTAAAACTAACTGACCGGCGAATGACATTGCCTTCCATATAAGGCCTCATACGACGCCATCTGAATGCTCTCCTGATAGATATTGTTTTAGGCAAACTCCACTATAGGTTAAAATTGGTCCCACCGACCCCCGAAATCCATAGAGTATACACGCAACATGTCCTCCAAAATCTAAATAGTGCGCTCAGACTGTCTATCTGTCTGAGGATGAAGCGTGGTACTCCAGCTCGACCCGCGTGCCCAACTCACGTTGCACGGCTATCCAAAAATGCAATGTAATTTGCGTTCTTCGGTCATAAATGATGGAATGGGCATGCCGTGCATGTGGATAAACTCCCAGATGTAAATTTGAGCCAACCACTCTGAAGAATATAATGTCATCACCGGAATGAAGTGTGTGGACTTAGTCAACCGGTCCACAATAACCCAAATTGTGTCATATTTCCATAAGGTCCGTGGTAAACCTACTACAAAAATCTTAGTGATGTGCTCTGATCGCGTCAAATTGCACACCTCAAAAGAGGTATGAAACAGTCATTTGTAATAATAAAACCCAACTAAGAGTCAGGGTCGAATCCACAGGGAGCTAAGATGGGTGTTAGGGAAAATATCTTAATGCGCGTGATTGAATTATCGAGATTTCACTTCCACAAAAGATTGAGTTTCTATTTCTAATTTTTACTCTATTGATTGCAAATTAAAGAAAGAAAACTAGAGATAACTATTTTTGGGGTTTTTCCAAATTGATAAAAGCCTAGAGCTGTGACCATTACCTAGGTGTTTGCCTAATGGGATAAAGACATTAATGCTTGTTTTGTTGATCGGGGTGTGTTATAGCTATCAACTCTCAATTACCCACTCGATACCTCTTGCTCAGAGAGTGATTTTACCTAACTTGGCTTTCTCAAGACCAAATGGTATGACACAAAACAGTTGATAAAAGATCAAGTCGGGTTATTACTATCTCTAGGTTGAACCCTCTAATTGGGTTAATCAATCTCTCGATTGACCCAATTCCTTATTAGCCAAATTTTCCTAGACTAAATCTCTTTCTCAAGGAGAGACTAAGTCAAGTAGGCATGAACTAATATTTGCAACCATTAATTTCATAAATTAAAGCATGAACTAGACTAAATAACAAAAACTCAATCATAAACAATCACTAATTTAATTACCCATAAGGTTAACACATTAGGGTTGGGTCACAACCTTAGCAAAAATCTAGCTACTCATGTTTAGGTTTGAAGAAGAAGAAGAAAAAGAAATACTAATTAAACGCATAATTTAAGCTTGAAATAGTAAAATCTATTATAAAATACACCGAAATATAGTAAGCTTCCAAAAGAGGCAAGGAAAAATGGCTACAGTTATTGCTGATGTCAAAACTTGAACTAATTTTGTGAAACTCTTCTATTTATACAAGTATGAAAATCTCGGACAAAAATGCCCCTCGGGAGGTTGTAGAAAAACACAATTCCATGTGTTGTCCACAGATTTCTTCATCTGGCAGGATCTGGGATTCTGCGGCTGCAAAATTTTGAACTGCGGCTGTGAGGCAACATTTCTACGGTCTGCAGCTTATGTCTGTGATCGCAAATCAGTCTTATGCGGTCTGCACATTTATGTCTGCAACCGCAAGGCACTTCTTCTACGGTCACACAATTCTTGTGCGATCCGCAATTCATAGGGACTCGGGACTTGGAAATTTGCACACTTTCTGAACTTGAGTCCTAGCCCATCTCTTGCGGCCGCACAATTCATGTGCGGTCCACAATTTACACAAACATCTACTGAATTTTGCTTCTTTGTCTGCGGTCGCAGGTGTAATTCTGTGATCCGCAATTGCTTCTGCGGACCACACATTGTATGGTTCTGAGCCCTTTTGTTGCCTTGTGCTTGGACTACTCCTCTTTAAGTTGGATTTCATCTCAAGAGTCCAACTTCCAGCATTCATGTAATTTTGCACATTTCATTAGTTTCGGGAATGCAATTCAATGATTTTAGAATAAACAAAAGCTAAAAGGCACTAATAAGTGGTCAAAATCCCCACTTATCAGCTCCCCCAAACTTAAGTCTTTGCTTGTCCTCAAGCAGATAATTTAGTTCCCACCTCCACAATTTAAGGGTCATTTCAGCAAGTCAAAGTTGAGCCATTCACACATCATTTGGGACCTACAATTACCCACACTACTTATGTATTATTAACAAGGCGACAAGTTAAACATTTATGCACATATAGTTCTAATGTGACACTTGAGCATCAAGAGTTGACTTTACTCATCAAGGAAGCTCGCTCTGTCATGTAGGTCATTGTGGATCCCAAACTCTTCCTCCTCTATTTTTTGTTTGCCTAGCTCACTTAAGAATTTTAGCACTCAATCCAAAGATTTATGAAAGGTTCACTAATCTCTCTCAAGAGAATGTCGCAAGTATGGCTTCAAGTACCATAGGCTTGCCCCTCATGTAGATCGCCACTAATGTAAGCTCACTCGGCTTGAAATTATGTAGGACTTCTTTCGGGATGTAATGAAGGCTTTTGGATTAGGGTTGGATACAATATGGTTGAGTGGTTACACCTTTCCTTAAGAGCTCCATATTTTTATTCTCGGCTCACACCTTTCCAATTCGTTGAGGCATTTTCTTTTCCTTGGGGGACTAGAGAGACTTAACATCACTCTTTCTTGATCATTAAATTCATATTTCTCCATGTTTAGGATCATTTCCTTTCTTTGAATTCCTTCATTTTTCCTACTTATTCATTTTGTTGCATTTTTCTTATTGTTCTTTTATTTTCTTTGCCTTTTCTTCTCACCATTTCATTTTCTCTTTTTGTGACTTGATCCCTTATTTAATTTCCTCGTCTCTCCCCCAAACTTACGTTTTTAGCCATTTGTTGCACATGAGTGGTAAGAAAAGCTCTGGTGCCAAGAGAGGGTCACAATAGAACGGGTTAAGGCTTGTAACATGGTTTTCAAATGAGATAGGCTAAAGGCTAGAAGAGGTTGACTAGGGATGACATCATTGGTAGGAAATAGAAAACTCAAACGGGTTAAGGAAAGACTAGAATCACTTCTCAAGCAAAACTTAGGATTTCGCCTTGAAACACATTTGGGGCAAGTTCTATACATTTCATACGGGTAGTTGGACTAGCAACAAAGCATCTCACCCCTCACACAACTGGATTGTTAAAGAGAATAGAGTCGAGGGTCCACAACGACCACATTCAATATTGAAAATCACTATGGTTCAATTAAACCACGCGATAGTTGCCTAAGTCAACACAAGAGTCACAAAGTCACTAACTAGAGCCATTTCTTTCAAGAACCTTGTTTCTAACCATAAGCACGTTGTTAAATGTGTTGGTACCAAGTGAAGCACGATTGACAAGTCACTACTACTATTATTACCTAAATACAAAACTGACTCATTACCTTAAGAAGGTTGTCAAGTCATCCATCGTTGGGACGAGTCACCCAGTTCACACAATAACTACCTTTGGAAAGAACCATGGCATTAAGAAAACCAAAGGATTATTATCTACTAAAACATAAAAAGAAGTTACTAAATCAAAAAGAAGCTACTAATTCAAAAAGAAGCTACTAAATTAAACACTAGCTAATAAGAAAACAAATATAAAGAAGCTGCAAAGCAAAAACTATCAAAAGCATAATGAATATACATAATGAGGGAGAAAGAGAATATATATACATAATAAGAGAAGAAGAAGAAAATAATAGCAAGTTATTACAAGTCAAATGTCTTAGAATCATCAAATAAGATAAAATAAACTCCACCCCTGAATAAAAATAAGCATTGTACCCAATGCTTACCAAAATAAGAGTAAAGGAAGGGAAAGAGAGAAGAAGACTCCCTATGGCTCCTTGGACATCTCTGTGTCCCCAGCAATGTCACCACCCTCAGTATCTTCCAACTGGATCTCATCATCCTCAAATTTGGGAGTGACTGGGTTGGTGAACATCTAACGCATTGCCTCGGCAGTGTCGGCAACAGAGTTTCGCTCCTCAGACTGGCCAGCTAATGCTACCGGTGCTGATGGTGCGACAGGACCTGGGCCTGAAGGGTGTGGACCAATAAACATGTCGAATGGGATATCTCCCGCTGCAACAAGATTTGTAACCTATCTCCGGAGCTTGTCCACTTATTTCTTGCTGGCCCGGGACTTTCTCATTTTCTTGACTTCTTTGCCCAGCTCTTCAATGACTGACCCATGTTGTACCAAGGTAGCCATAATGGTGTTCTGGTTCTCTAGGAGCTTCTTCAATGTTTCTTCCATAGTAGTGGGAACTTGAGGTGCCTGAATAGAAGACTGTGCTACAACAGTACTGGATAAATCAGACAGACTTGCTATGGCTGTCTGCATCTAAGTGTTGAGGCTCGCCAATGTCTGGGAGACTCGCAGCGCAGAAAGTGGAGCAGTAGGCATGGGCACCGGCTTCAAAGATGAGGTGGAACCTATGACAGGAAGTGAAGTAGGAACTGAAGATGGTGGTAGAGGCATAACTGCGGCACTAGAAGAAGGATCGGCCGAAGTGGATGGAACATCAACTGCCTCTGCAACTACCACCGATGGCCCATCAGACTGGCTTGTGGTGATAGACGACTGACCCTTTTTTAGGTTTGTGTGCATCCATTAGTGAGTACCATAAGAAAGGCTTCTTCGGCCGCACCTTTGTATCAAAGTCCGTTGGCTCTACCCTCGCATCCGTGAGATACTCTATAATGGTTTTGGGATACGGGTAGGACATGTCAGTTTGCGGAGCAATCACAAAGATGTTGGCCAACATCATGACACCCACATTGATAGGGTACCCGGCCATGATAGAACCAACTAGAACTACCCGAGGAATCGGAATATAAGTCTCATTCAGGCATGGGTCTAGTCTACTACAGACAAAGGTTTGCCACCCTTTTTCCTTAAAGCTCTGAGTGTTCCTATGGATATAACCCCTACTGTGATCCATGGTGGAGGTGGTCCAGGAGCTGCTAGAATATTTGCTAACCACGGACAAGCTGCATCCCCAAGTACACACTTCTCTAAATACTTTATGGGCTCGACATCATCAAATTCCAAGTATGTGTTCAATGTGTGTTGATCGAATCGCATCTTGAGGTTTCTCACTTTTGTGACCTTTCTCCTTTCTTGATATGCACCACATTGGCATAGAATTCCCGGACAAGATACTCATTAGCATCCACCATGCTTTGGGTAAACCACATCCACCCTTTGCATTCTCTAAACTGTCTCAACACTATCGGGTTATACCTATCATGATCTTTCAACTGAAACTGTCGTTCAAGAGTGAGTGACTTCACTGGCCACCATTCACGGAAGCTGGTGAAGGCGGCCAAACTGACAAAATGGTCCTCCCATACCTCTTTCTTCTTCGACCTTTCGAGGGAGGTAACAGTAGCATCTACCCCTATACTATCATCGGGGATGTCCTGAACTGATGTCTCTGGTGCCTTAGGGGCAGGTGTAGTGGATGGCTCAGAAGCTTGACTAGCACTTTCCAAGCCCTCGTAAGTGCTATGAGATGTGGACGACTCGTCCCTGAGCTAATACCTCCCTGGTGGCCTTGACTAGACAGCCACCGACTGCTCATGTACAGATGCTGAGTTGCCCTCTGATGCTTCCCTAGATGGGGCATAAGAACTGGTCTCGAAAAGGTCTGCACCTCTCCCTCTGCCGGCTGCTATTTTCTATCTGATTTCATGTTGTTGGGCACTAGGTAAGGGTCTCTTTCCTCGTCCCCTAGAAGGGTCTTCCCTTCCTTTCGAAGTGCCGCCTATGCCTCTAGCTCGAACCATTTTCTGTACAAAGCAAAGGAGATTATTAGTTACAATTCAAGTTCAAACATACAATGAATGTAAGGACACACTAGAAGATACATTGAGGAACACAGTTGAAACATGCTTGCAGAAAGGGACTTGCGGACCGCACAATTATCTCTTACGGCCGCTGATTTGGATTGCGGTCCGCAAATTTTGTCTTGCGGCCACAACTCAGATTCCACAAATATACCAACTCTCTAATAACCAAAAATTGGTTGTTTTGCGGCTGCAACCTACTTTTTGCGGTACACACAATTTGTCTTGCGGCCGCACATGTGAGTCACCAATTTGTCAACTCTCTGATAACAAGAAAAAGGTTGTTCTACCGCCGCAATGGGATTTCTATGGTTCGCCTAATTTTCTTGCGGCTGCAGAACCCTTACTTACTAAAGTACCCTAGATTCAACTTCTGCAGACTGCATAATTTCTCGTGCGGTCGTAGGTTTCAACAATTATGAACAGGTCGATAATTTTTATCTAGGAATTGCAATTTTTGCACAAGTTTTGACATGATAACAACATCAAAACCATGAAAATACATTTACCTAGTCCCCAATTAGCAAGTACTAGTTGACCCACTACAGATTTACCCCCACAAGTATGTACAATTAAACCCAACAAACGAATGGCCTAAATATTGACTAAAAATCTAAAACTTAAAAGAAAAAGATTAATAATATTGTGAAACATACCAAATGAATGAGTGTGAGGAAATGAGTGATCAACAGTTGCTAGACATGTGGGTAGATGATTTAACAAGAGATTTCAAATTAGTATCAGTTGTGTGCTCAGAGAGGGAAAAGGGGAACAATGGCCCTAGCCTCTATTTATACTTATCGATTGCCCAAGGGGAGGAGAAGTGAGTGCGGCCGCAGAATTCCAATTGTGGTCTGCACTCTGTTACATGGGGGCTTAGGTGCCCTTTTGTTCTGTGGTCCGCAGAATTTTATGTGCGGCCGTAGATTCCTTATTGCGGACCGCAGATTTGTTGTTGCGGCAGAAAATCGACCCTTTTTTCTGACGGACCAACTTCAGAGAGTTGGAATTTTTGACATTCCACTTCTGCGGTCCGCAAGATAATTGTGCAGCCGCAAAGCACTTTTTCTGCAGCAACTGGAAATGTGTGGTCCGCACAATTCAGCTGCGGCCCGCATAATTTTGCACACTTAATCGGATTTTTGTCCACCACTCCTGTAAGGCACACTCATTCCTACAGCACACTTCAAATCAAGTTAGCATAAAAATGACTCCTAACTACAAAATAAACAAAGGAAAGGAAAAAAAACACATGGGTTGCCTCCCAAGAAGCACCTGAATTAACGTCGCGACACGAAGTAGAATACCGTCAGTTGAAATGAATCACCGCCATGACGTGGCCATCTTTAAC
This sequence comes from Nicotiana tomentosiformis, assembly GCF_000390325.3. Classification (NCBI taxonomy): domain Eukaryota; kingdom Viridiplantae; phylum Streptophyta; class Magnoliopsida; order Solanales; family Solanaceae; genus Nicotiana; species Nicotiana tomentosiformis. The sequence goes on along the minus strand of NC_090822.1, from coordinate 81,726,653 downwards.
TTTTCCCAAATAGTGCTTCACCCAGTGACCATTGACTCGGAATACCTCATTATTTTTGTTCTTGAAGTCCAATGCACCAAAGGGTGTCACACCCACAATTTCAAAGGGACCACTCCATTTAGACTTTAGCATTCCAGGAAACATCCTCAACCGTGGGTTGAACAACAATAAAAGATCGCCCACCTTGAAATCTTTGTTCCAAATGTATTTGTCATGCAGATATTTCATCTTTTATTTTACAAGGACGAACTTGCATAGGCATGGTACCAGAACTCATCCAGTTCATTCAAATGTGCAACCCTCAAGTTAGAGGCTACATCCTAATCAAGATTCAACTTCTTTAGAGCCCACATGGCTTTGTGCTCAAGTTCCACCGGAAGATGACAAGCTTTGATGAACACCAACCGGTATGGAAATATTTCGATAGGTGTTTTGTAAGCCGTCCGATAAGCCCATACTGCATCATCAAGCTTCTTGGACCAATCCGTCCGATTAGCATTCACTGTTTTGGAAAAAATACTCTTTATCTCCCGGTTGGAGACTTCCACTTGACCGCTTACTTGTGGAAGATAAAGAGTCATGACTTTATGAGTAACACCATACTTGCTAAGTAAAGTGTCAAAAGCCTTGTTGCAAAAATACGACCCTTATTATTTATGATAGCCCTTGGAGTACCAAACCTTGTGAAAATATTCTTCTTCAAGAATGCCACCACACTTCTCCCCTCATTGGTTGGTAGAGCAATGACCTCAACCCATTTAGACACATAATCAACTATGACCAAGATCTAGGTGTTTCCACAAGAACTCAAAAAAGGGCCCATGAAGTCAATACCCCACACATCAAAGATATCAATCTCCAAAATGGTAGTGAGAGGCATTTCATTTTTCTTCGAGATTCCACCGGCTCGTTGACATTCATCACATCTTTTCACTACATCACTTGCATCCTTGTAAAGAGTAGGCCAATAGAAACCACAACTTAGCACTTTGGCCTCCATTCTTGCTCCACCATGGTAACTACCATATGGCGAAGAATGGCAAGCCCCAAGAATTTTTCCTTGTTCTTCTTCCGGTACACATCTTCTAATCACCCCATTCGTGCAAATCCAGAAAAGGTATGGTTTATCCCAATAATAATCTTGACAATCCTATTTGAGCTTCTTCTTTTGGTTTCAAGAGAACTCATCCAAGATGAATCCACACACATGGAAATTTTCTAGATCCACTAACCATGGCACCTCCTTTATTGAAATAGTCAAGAGTTGTTAATCGGGGAAGGAGTCATTGATTTCAAGGCCATCATGCGGCCTCCCCTCCTCCTCCAAACGAGACAAGTGGTCTGCCACTTGATTTTCACTCCCTTTTCTATCTTGGATTTCAATATATAACTCTTGCAAAAAAAGTGCTCATCTTATCAACCGAGCTTTGGAGTCTTTCTTCCTCATAATATTACCAAGTGTTGCATGATCTGTGTGGACAATAACTTTTGCACCCATCAAGTACGGGTAGAACTTCTCAATTGCAAACACAATGGCAAGGAGCTCTTTCTCAGTAATAGTATAGTTGACTTGGCCACCATTCATGGTCTTACTATCATAGTAGACCAGATGAAACATCTTTTTGATGCGTTGCCCAAAAACAGCCCCAACCGCTACGTCACTAGCATCACACATGAGTTCAAAAGGGACACTCCAATTAGGATCAGTGATGATGGAAATGGTTGTCAACTTTAATTTTAACAATTCAAAGGCTCTCATGTAATCATCATTGAAGTTAAACTTAGTATCTTTCTCAAGAATCTTACACAACGGGTTCACCACCTTAGAGAAATCTTTGATGAAACGCCGGTAGAAACCCCGCGTGGCCTAAGACACTCCGCACGCTTTTCACCAAAGTTGGAGGTGGAAGTTTAGAAATCACCTCAATCTTTGCCTTGTAAACTTCAATTCCATTCTTTGAGATCTTATGGCCAAGGACAATGCCTTCCTCGACCATGAAATGACACTTCTCCCAATTTAGCACCAAATTCGTTTCTTCACACCTTACCAACACTTTATCCAAATTTGCAAGACAATCATCAAAAGAATCCCCAACCACCAAGAAGTCATCCATGAAAACTTCAAGGTAGTCCTCCACCATGTCCGTGAAGATAGCCATCATACACCTTTGAAAAGTCGCCAGTGCATTACACAAACCAAATGGCATCCGCTTGAAGGCGAAAGTACCATAGGGACATTTAAAAGTTGTTTTCTCTTGATCCTCCAGGGCAATAAAGATTTGGTTGTAGTCCAAATATCCATCAAGAAAGAAATAGAAAGCACGGCCGGCCAACCTATCAAGCATTTGGTCAAGGAAGGGAAGTGGAAAAAGATCCGTCCTTGTGACTTTGTTGAGCTTGCGATAGTCCATACACACTCTCCAATCGATCACCGTTCTCGTAGGAATCAACTCATTCTTGTCATTGGTGACCACCTTTATGCCCCTCTTCTTTGGGAAACATTGATCCGGAGAAGTCCACGAACTATCAGAATTGGGGTAGACAACCCCGGCATCTAACCACTTGATAATCTCCTTTTTGACAACTTCTTTCATAGCCTCATTTAGTCTTCTTTGATGTTCAATAGATGGTTTGGCATCCTCCTCCAAGTTGATCTTATGCATACAAAATGCGGGGCTTATCCCTCGAATATCTGCCAATGTCCACCCAATAGCCTTCTTCCACTTATGTAGCACCACCAATGTAGAATCTAGCTGCATGTTAGTCAAACAAGAGGAAAGAATAACTGGTAAAGTAGAGCAAGGGCCAAGAAAGTGATACCGAAGATGTGGAGGCAATGGCTTTAACTCCAAGGTTTGAGGCTCTTATCCAAGGATAGGTTACGAGGTGCATAATTGTACGACCCCATTCCTTGCAAAGAGTTCACACATTCCATAAAGCCATCCATCTCGTCATCATAAAAGTTGAGCAAACGGCCTCCAACATATCACCAACATTGATTGTGGCACTTGTATCATCAACAATAACATCGGTCACCAAGTCCACAAAAGAACACACCTCATTGCTATTTGGTTGCCGCATAGACTTGCACACATGGAATGCCACTTTTTCATCACCCACCCAAAAAGTGAGTTCTCCGACATCCAGATCACAAAGAGCCTTCCCCGTAGCAAGGAAAGGTCTTCCAAGAATAATCGGCACCTCATAATCCAGTTCACAATCAAGAATGGCAAAATCCACCAGAAGAATGAATTAATCAACACGAACCAATACATCTTCAATCACTCCCAAATGTCTCTTCATTGTATGATCGGCCATTTGCAATCTCATAGATGCGGGTCTTGGTTGCCCAATTCCCAAGGTCTGGAAAACCGAATTGGGCATCAAATTGATACTTGCCCCAAGATTACAAAGAGCTTTAGAAAACTCGGCACTCCAAATTATACAAGTAATTGTGAAAGCACCGGGATCTTCCGACTTAGGAGCCATTGAATTCACAATGGCACTCACTTAATGAGTGACTTTGATAGTTTCAAAATTCATTGATCTCTTCTTTGTCACGAGATCCTTCATAAACTTTGCATAACCGGGTATTTGTTCCAAAGCTTCAACTAATGGCACATTGATTGAGAGACTCTTCATCAATTGAATGAAATTTTAAATTGGTTTTCACCATTTTTCTTGGCAAGTCTTTGAGGATATGGAGGTGGAGGTGGAGGCTTAGGCAATGGTGCCTTAGCCTTTTGCACTATCGGTTACGGTATGTCAATAACGTGATCCCTAGATGGGTTCACCTCCTCTTGAGTCTCTTCCACACTATCATCAATATCAATCTGAACTTCATCATTTTTTGCACCACATCGTTCGGTACCTCTTCTTCTTGTACCACTTTCTCATCATCCATAAGTTGCCTTTGACTTGAGGTGGGTGCATTCCCACCTTTTCCACTTTTTGTAGTAACAGCCATGGTATGCCCAGTGTTGTCCCACCATTTAGGTTCACCACTGTGTCATTTGGTAGTGCCCCCTTAGGATGAGAATTGAGAGCTTGAGAGATTTTCCCCATTTGCACTTCTAGGTTACAGATCAATGTGTTGTGTGAGGAAAGTTGAGCATCCGAATCATTGTTCTTTTCCATCATTTGCTTGACCATGTTCTCAATATGCCACATCTCATTTGTTGAAGAACTAGGACCATGTGAAGGATAAGTAGGTGAGTTGCTCGGTTGTTGATGCATCGGGGGCCTTTGAAAGCCCGACCCCCAATTGCCTTGATTATTGTTCCATCCGCCTTGATTGTTACCTCCCCAATTTCCTTGATTATTGCCATTCTAATTTCATTGATTGTTGTTATGCCAATTCCTTTGATTGTTTCCACCACTTCAATTACCTTGGTTGTTAGAATTACAATTGCCTATATTGTTTTGAGGTCGCCATTGTTGTTGATTTGGGCCTTGGAAATTATTTTGTTGTCCTTGAAAGTTGTTCACATCTTGCACCTCCTCCTCTTGTTCATTGTAAGAATCATCTTGATCAAACCCACTATTATCTTGCACAAAATTGTCCACTCGATGTTACACTTGGGACCCTTGGTTCTCCTTTTGTTCACCTTCATGTTCACTCCCTCCATTGCATTGACTTGCTTAGAATTTTTCATTTGTTGAAGTTGATCCTTTGCTAGTTGATTCATGGTGGTAGTCAATTCGTCTATGGCTTGCCCATGGTCATGCAGCTATTTTTGAAGGCGGATCATGTTGGGATCACCTTGTGGATTAGTAGCCCGGGATTGCCACGCCAATGATGTTTTCGCCATTTCATCTAAAATCCCACACGCCTCCGCATAAGGCATAGTCATAAAATTTACACCGACAAGTTAATTCACCACACATTGGTTGGTCGTAATAATCCCACGATAGAAGGTTTTTAGAATCATGTTTTCCTCCATATCGTTGTTGGGACATTCCTTGCCCATTGTTCTATACCGCTCCCATATCTAGTGTAGTGGTTCATTGGGCTCTTGCTTGAATGCTAGAATCTCATCCCGAAGTGTAGCCATATGCCCAGGAGAGAAGAATTTAGAAATAAACCTTTCCTCCAATTCATCCCAAGTGTGAATGGAATGGTTCGGCAGACGTTCTAATCAATCTAAAGCTTTCCATCATAAAGAGAAGGGAAAACACCTTAGCCTCAAAGCATCGTCGGAGACATTTGTTTTCTTTCTCCCCCAACACATGTCCACAAACCCCTTCAAATGTTTGGATGGATTTTGGCTTGGAGCACCGGTGAAGAAACCTCGTTGCCCTAGCAAAGTGAGCATCACGTTGGTAATTTGAAAGTTGCCCGCCCTAATACGGGGAGGGACTATTGCACTTGCATATCCTTCATTGGGTAACACCCGGTGTGGAGCCACTCGTGGTAGAGGTGGGGGTGGGACAGGCACATTGTCATGAGGAACTCGGCCTCTTCTATTGGCTTGAGGTTCAAGAGGAACCTCATCCACTTGGTCGACTTCAATGTCCACATCCCCCGAAACAATATTTCAGAGCTTATTGTTTGCCATGATTGCACCTATAATTTCTCAAGCAAGTTAGTAACACAGAAGGAAAAGAAGATATTCACAAAACACACCCAAATATATAGCTAACACCATTTTTAAACTCCCCGGCAACGGGGCCAAAAAATGATCGCGTCGAATTGCACACCTCAAAAGATGTATAAAATGATCGTTTGCAATAATAAAACCCAACTAAGAGTCGGGGTCGAATCCACAAGGAGCTAATATGGGAGTTAGGGGTATATATCTTAATGCGTGTTATTGAATTATCGAAATTTCACTTCCACAAAAGATTGATTTTCTATTTCAAATTTTTACTTTATTGATTTCAAATAAAAAAAAACTAGAGTTAACTATTTTTCCAAATTGATAAAATGCCTATAGGTGTGACCATTACCTAGGTGTTTGCCTAATGGGATAAAGACCTTAATTCTTGTTTTGTTGATCGGGGTGTGTTATAGATATCAACTCTCAATTACCCACTCGATACCAGTCGGTCAGAGAGTGGTTTTGCCCAATTTGGCTTTCTCTAGATCAAATGGGTATCACACAAAATAATTGATAAAAGCTCAAGTCGGGTTATTACTATCTCTAGGTTGAATCCTTTAATTGGGTTAATCAATCTCTTGATTGACCCAATCCCTTGTTAGCCAAGTTTTCCTTGACTAAGTCTCTCTTTCTCAAGTAGAGACTAAGTCAAGTAGGCATGAACTAATATTTGCAACCATTAATTCCATAAGTTAAAGCATGAACTAGGCTAAATAACAAATACACAATCATAAAGAAGCACTAATTTAATTACCCATAAGGTTAACACACTAGGGTTGGGTGTCACAACCCTAATAAAAATCTAGCTACTCATGCTTGGGTTTGAATAAGAAGAAGAAACACTAATTAAACTCATAATGTAAGCTTAAAATAATAAAATGTATTGTAAAATACACCAAAATGTAGTAAACTTCCAAAATAGGCAAAACAAAATGGCTACAGTAATTGCTGATTTTAATACTTGACCTAATTTTGTGAAACTCTTCTATTTATACAAGTCTGAAAATATCGGACAAAACTGCCCCTCGGGAGGTTCTGCAACCGCACAATTTTGAACTGCGGCCACGAGGCAACATTTCTGCGGTCCGCAGATTATGTCTGCGGTCGCAAACTAGTCTTATGCGGTCCACACATTTATGTTTGAGGCCGCAAGGCACTTCTTCTGCGGCCGCACAATTCTTGTGCGGTCCGCAATTCACAGGGACTCCGGACTTGGAAATTTGCACACTCTCTAAACTTGAGTCCTAGCCCAGCTCTTGCGGCCTCACAATTCATGTGCGGTCTGCAATTTGTACAAATATCTGCTGAATTTTGCTTCTTTGTTTGCGGCCGCAGGTGTAATTCTGCGGTCCACAATTGCTTCTGCGGACCGCACATTGTATGCTTCCTTGCGCATTTGTTGCCATGTACTTGGACTACTCCTCTTTGAGCCGGATTTCATCTCGGGAGTCCAACTTCCTTCATTCCTATAATTTTGAAATTTCATTAGTTTCGGGAACGCAATTCAATGCTTTTAGACTAAAATAAAAGCTAAAAGGCGCTAATAAGTAGTCAAAATCTCCACTTATCAACTCCCCCAAACTTATGTCTTTGCTTGTCCTCAAGCAAACAATTTAGTTCCCACCTCCACAAGTTAAGGGTCATTTCAGCAAGTCAAAGTTGAGCCAATCACACATCAGTTGTGACCAACAATTATCCAAACTACTTATGTATTATCAACAAGGCGACAAATTAAACATTTATTCATATATAGTTCTAATGTGAAACTTGGGCATCAAGAGTTGACTTTACTCATCAAGGAAGCTCGCTCTATCATGTAGGTCATTGTGGATCCCAAGCTCTTCCTCTTGTACTTTCCATTTGCCTAGCTCACTTAAGAATTTTAGCACTTAATCCAAAGATTTATGAAAGGTTCACTTATCTCTCTCAAGAGAATGTCGCAAGTACGGCTTCAAGTACCATAGGCTTGCCCCTCATGTAGATCACCACTAATGTAAGCTCACTCGGCTTGAAATCAGGTAGGAATTCTTTAGGGATGTAATGAAGGCTTTTGGATTAGGGTTGGATACAATATGGTTGAGTGGTTACACCTTTCCTTAAGCGCTCGATTTTTTTATTCTCGGCTCACACCTTGCCAATTCTTTGAGGCATTTTCTTTTCATTGGGAGACTAGAGAGACTTAACATCACTCTTTCTTGATCATTACATTCATATTTCTCCATGTTTGGGATCCTTGCTTTTCTTTGAATCCCTTCAACTCTTCTACTTATTCATTTTGTTGCATTATTTTTTGGTTCTTTTCTTTTCTTTGCCTTTTCTTCTCAGCATTTCTTTTTCTCTTTTTCTTCCTTGATACCTTCTTCAATTTCCTCGTCTCTCCACTAAACTTACATTTTTAGCCATTTGTTTCACATGAGTGTTAAAGAAAGCTCGGGTTCCAAGAGAGGGTCATAATAGAATAGGTAAAGGCTTGTAACATGATTTTCAAATGAGAAAGGCTAAAGGCTCGAAGAGGTTGACTAGGTATGACATAATTGGTAGGCAATAGAAAACTCAAACGGTCCAAGGAAAGCCTACAATCACTTCTCAAGCCAAGCAAAACATAGGATTTCGCCTTGAAACACATTCGGGGAAAGTTCTAGACCATTCGCACGGGTACTTGGACTAGCAACAAAGCATCTCACCCCTCACGCAACTGGATTGTTAAAGAGGATAGAGTCGAGGGCCCACAACAACCACATTTAAGATTGAAATCACTATGGTTCGATTAAAACTACTCGATGGATGCCTAAGTCAATACAAGAGTCACAAATCCACTAACTATAGCTATTTCTCTCAAAACTTTATTTCTAACCATAAGCAAGTAGTTGAGTCTGTTGGTACCAAATGAAGCACGATTGAATCGTCGATCATGACTCAATTAGGTCTTTTTATTCATTACTACTACTATTATTACCTAAACACAAAACAGACTCATTCCCTTAAGAAGGTTGTCACGCCATCCATCATTGGGACGAGTCACTCGGTTCACACAATAACTACCTCTGGAAAGAACCGTGGCATTAAGAAAACTAAAGACTTATTATCTACTAAAACATAAAAAGAAGCTACTAAACAAAAAAAGAAGCTACTAAACTATACACTAGCTAATAAGAAAACAAACATAAAGAAGTTGCAAAGCAAAAACTATCAAAAGCATAACGAATATACATAATGAGGGAGAAAGAGAAGATATATACATAATGAGAGAAGAAGAAGAAAATAGTATCAAGTTATTACAAGTCAAATGTCTCAGAAACATCAAATAAACTCCACCCCCGGCAACGACGCCAAAAAATTAATCGCGTCCAATTGCACACCTCAAAAGAGGTATGAAACGGTTGTTTGCAATAATAAAATCCAACTAAGAGTCGGGGTCGAATCCACAAAGAGCTAAGATGGGAGTTAGGGGTATATATCTTAATGCGCGTGATTGAATTATCAAGATTTCACTTCCACAAAAGATTGATTTTCTATTTCTAATTATTACACCATTGATTGCAAATTAAGGAAAGAAAACTAGAGATAACTGTTTTTGGGTTTTTTCCAAATTGATAAAATGCCTAGAGGTGTGACCATTACCTAGGCGTTTGCCTAATGGGATAAAGACCTTAATGCTTGTTTTGTTGATCGGGGTGTGTTATAGATATCAACTCTCAATTACCCACTCGATACCAGTCGGTTAGAGAGTGGTTTTGCCCAATTTGGCTTTATCTAGATCAAATGGGTATCACACAAAACAATTGATAAAAGCTCAAGTCGGGTTATTACTATCTCTAGGTTGAATCCTTTAATTGGGTTAATCAATCTCTTGATTGACCCAATCCCTTGTTAGCCAAGTTTTTCTTGACTAATTCTCTCTTTCTCAAGGAGAGACTAAGTCAAGTAGGCATGAACTAATATTTTCAACTATTAATTCTACAAATTAAAGCATGAACTAGACTAAATAACAAACACCCAATCATAAACAAGCACTAATTTAATTACCCATAAGGTTAACACACTGGGGTTGGGTCACAACCCTAGTAAACATCTAGCTACTCATGCTTGGGTTTGAAGAAGAAGAAGAAGAAAGACTAATTAAACTCATAATGTAAGCTTAAAATAATAAAGTCTATTGTAAAATACACCAAAATATAGTAAACTTCCAAAACAGGCAAAGTAAAACGGCTACAGTAATTGCTGATGTCAAAACTTGTCCTAATTTCGTGAAACTCTTCTATTTATACAAGTCTAAAAATCTCGGACAAAAATGCTCCACGGGAGGATCTACGGCCGCACAATTGTGAACTATGGTCATGAGGCAACATTTATGCGGTCCACAGATTATGTCTGCGGTCGCAAACCAGTCGTCTGCAGTCTGCACATTTATGTCGGCGGTGGCAAGGCACTTCTTCTGCGGCCGCACAATTCTTGTGCGGCCCGCAATTCACAAGGACTCGGGATTTGGAAAGTTGCACACTCTCTGAACTTGAGTCCTAGCCCAGCTCTTGCGTCCGCACAATTCATGTGCGGTCCGTAATTTGCACAAATATCTGCTGAATTTTGCTTCTTTGTTTGCGGCCGCAGGTGGAATTCTGCGGTCTGCAATTGCTTCTGCGGACCGCACATTGTATGCTTCTGTGCCCTTTTGTTACCTTGTGCTTGGACTACCCGTCTTTGAGCCGGATTTCATCTCGGGAGTCCAACTTTCAGCATTCCTGCAATTTTGCACATTTCGTTAGTTTCAAGAACGCATTTCAATGCTCTTAGACTAAAACAAAAGCTAAAAGGCGCTAATAAGTAGTCAAAATCCCCACTTATCACGCTCCCACTTCTTCTCTGGTATCTCCAATCTCTCAGACAACCCACCCGGGGTCTGATTCTTGTACTTCACCTATTGACAATTCAAACACCGAGAAACATAATCAGCAATATCTTTCTTCATTCTCCACCACCAATTGTGTTGTTTAAAGTTAGGTAAATCTTCGTGATACATAGGTGAATGGAATAGCGCGAATTGTGAGCCTCTTTGAGGATCAACTCTCACAACCCATCAGCATTAGGAACACAAATCTGGCCCTTAAGTCGCATAACACCATAATTTCCAATCATAACCTCCTTGGCACCACCCCACTGCACCGTGTCTTTCAACACCAACAAGTGAGGATCATCAAATTGGCGAGCCTTGATACGCTCCAACAACAATGACTATGCCATAACACAAGAAAGAACCGGGCAAGGATCCGAAACATCCAACCTGCTGAACCGATTTGCCAAAGCCTGAACATCCATGACTAGTGGCCTCTCTATTGCTGGTAAATATGCCAATCAGCCCATGCTCTCAGCCTTCCTATTCACTGCATCGGCCACTAAATTGGCCTTCCAAAGATGGTATAATATTGTGATTGAATAGTCTTTAAAAAATTCTAACCATCTCCACTGCCACAAATTAAGGTTATTCTGCTTGAACAGGTGCTAAAGACTCTGATGGTCAATATAGACCTCATATAGAACACCGTATAAATAGTGCCTACAATTCTTTAGCGCGTGAACAATGGCTGCCAACTCCAAATCATGCACAGGGTAATTCTTCTCATGAACCTTCAACTGACGAGACACGTAGGTAATCACTCTACCATCCTGCATCAATACTGCACCAAGTCCAATACACAGTCTAAGATAACCGGTAGGCAACACCAATACTAGAGTTGTAGTCAACGCAATCATGAGTTTCTGAAAGCTCACCTCACACTCATCGGACCATCTAAAAAGATCACCCTTCGAGTTCAACTTGGTCAATAGGACTGAGATAGATAAAAATCCCTCCATGAGCTGGTGATAATAACCTCGTAAACTCAAGAATCTCCAAATCTCTACAGCTGAAGTAGTTATAGGCCAGTTCTAACTGCCTCAATCTTCTTTGGATCCACTTTGATACACTCGAAAGATACAACATGGCCAAAAAAGGCAACCGAGTCTGACAAGAACTCACACTTTCAAAACTTGGCATATAACTAACGATCCTTCAGAGTCTTAATTATGACCCGTAGGTGCTTCTCATGCTCCTCTCAGCCGCTAGAGTAAACCAAAATATCATCAATGAAAACGATCACGAAGGAATTCAAATAAGGATTGAACACCCGGTTCATCAAATTCTCAAAGGCTGCTGGGGCATTAGTCAAACCAAATAACATCACCAAAACTCGTAATGTTCATACAACAACAACAACAACAACATACCAAGTATTATCCCACACCATGGGGTCTAGGGAGGGTAGTGTGTACGCAGACCTTACCCTACTTTGTGAACATAACTAGTCCAAAAAGTTGTCTTAGGGATATACGATGCCCTAATCTTCACCTAATGGTAGCCCAACCTCAAATAAATCTTGGAAAATACCTTGGCAACCTGAAGCTAGTCGAATAAGTCATTAATCCTCGACAACAAATACTGGTTCTTGATAGTGACCTTGTTCAACTGCCAATAATATATGCACATCCTCATCGATCTGGCCTTCTTCTTCACAAACCACGCCGGTGCACCCCAAGGCGAGACAGTAGGTCTAATGAATCACTTGTCAAGCAAATCCTGCAACTTCTCCCTCAATTCTTTCAACTTAATTGGGTCCATACGGTATTGTAGAATAGAAATAGACTAAGTTTTTGGAATCAAGTAAATGCAAAAGTTGATATGTCTAATGGGTGGCATACCCAACAAGTCTGTAGGAAACACCTATGAGAACTCTCTTTCCACTGGAACTAAATCCATGGAAGTAACGTCCGCATAGAATAATTGATACAAGCCAAATACGTCAATCACCCCTTCTCGACCATGCACCGAGCCTTCACATATGAAACCACCTTGTTCGACCCCGGCATGGCTAACGTCAGAGTCTTGGCATAACAATCTAAGATAGCGTGATACAGTGACAACCTATTCATGCCCAAAATCACATCAAAATCCACCATATTAAGTAACATGAGGTCAACCCTAGTCTCATTGCTCCAGATAGTGAGCAAACAAGAAAGACAGACCCCGTCCACCACAATAGAATTCCCAATGGGCATCGACACATAAACAAGAGTACTCAAAGAATCATGACACATATCTAAATATGAAGCAAAATAGGATGACATATATGAATAGTAGAACCTGGATCAAATAAAATTGATGCATCTCTATGACAGACCGGAATAATACCTATGATGATTGCATCGGAAGAATCCGTCTTAGGTCTAGCTGGAAATACATAACAATGGGGCTAAGACCTACTAATATGACCTCCAACTCTCATATGACCTTCCACTCACTGGCCTCCACCTCTAGCTGCATGACCTCAATCTAGGGTTGTCTGACCTCTACCTCTAGCTGGCTGAGTGGTGGTGGAGCAACCGATGCTGGAATCATTGCACGAGTACCTTGTTATGGCCTGATGATCCTCAATCTAAGAAGGTACCTCCTGATATGACCTGCATCTTCACACTCAAAGCAACCCCTCAGATGGCGTAATTGTTGAGTATGAGACTATCCCCGATGACCCGAATGACTACCGTAGTAACTCTATAGTGGTGGTGCGCTAATAGGAGCTGAAGGTGCACTGAATATTGGATGCTCAGAATTAGAAAGATACGCACCATGACCACCTTAAGGACAATAAGACACCTACAGTATTGACTGCTGGTCTTATAGGATGACCTCTACCAAATGAACCTCTTCCTCCAGACGAGGCACCACTAAAACCACCAAAATGAAGATGCCTCTTCTCAGGTGTTACCTCTCTACCCTAGCCACAAATACTCTCGATCCGCCTAGCAATATCCATAACTCGAGTGAAAGAAATATCATCCTCGGTCTCTTTGGCCATCTATAGCCTGATGTCATAAGTAAGGCCATTTATAAGCCTCCGCACCTTATCCCTCTCAGTAGGAATCAAGATAGCTATATGTCCGGATAAATTTAGAAACCTAGTCTCATACTGAGTAACGGTCATGCTACCCTGCTGGAGGCGCTCAAACTGACTATGGAAGTTCTCTCTTTGAGTGAAGGGGATGAGCGACTCCAAGAATAACTAGGAGAATTGAGCCTAAGTGAGAGGAGGCGAACTGCTGGCCTACCCCCGAAAATACTCCTGCCACCACCTCTTGGCAAAACCAGCCATCTAAAACACCGTGAAATCAACTCCATTGGTCTTCACTATACCCATGTTGCGCAATATCTCATGGCAACGATCTAAGAAATCCTGGAGGTCCTTAGAAGGTGAACCACTAAACCGAGGGGAAAACAATTGGAAAACTAATCCAACATATGCAACCCCTCAGCTAACATCGCGAGCCTCTCCCCGGGCTGTGTAGTAATAATAGGATGATCTGCCCTAATAAGTAGAACTGCTTGGGTCTGACACTTGTGAGCCATCTACTCTAGAGTGTGGTTGGAGGTAGTCTGGGGTCCTCCCCGGGCTGAGAAACGGGTGGTGCCATAGGGAACACACCGACCTGGGCCACACTCTCAATAAGTCCCACTAGGCAAACTAGGGCGTCCTGAAGCACTTGGGCAGCAATGAACCCCTCTGGGACCTGAGCTGGTCCAACTGGCGGGGTCGGAACATGGATCTCCTTATCCCGTTCGATCCGAGGCTCGACAAAAGGTTCTGTTGTGCGTGCTCTGGACAGAGCTCTACCCTTGTCTTTGGCTCTACCTCGACCCCGACCCCAATCCATGGTAGTGGCTTCAACCTGGGACTCCGACTCCTGATCAGTTGTTGATTCCGTACGTGTCCTTACCATCTTCCAAAGATTAAGAGGAGAATGATTCAAATCAGCGATAGAATAAACTCGCACGATAGAGAAAGAAAGAAAGTGAAATCCCCAAAGCCTTATAACCTCTAGAAGATAAGTCCAAACCTCTCTGTACCGATCCCCAAGACTCTAGTAAGCTTTCTCATGACTCGTGAGATCAAAGCAACCTATTTCTTTGATACCAAATTTTCACTACATGAAATCCCAACAACGAGGTCGTGATTGCACCTAACAATTACTTGTTAAGCAAGATAACATTAGCTAAAGAATTATCCAGCTTAACTATTTAAAAGCAAGATATTAAGAATTAATGACTGAAATACTCAAAATTCACATAATAAATCCATAAGCAACGCTATTTATAATAATCCCAAAAATCCCAAGTCACAAGTACATGAGTAACTAGAATGCTACAAATATAGTCTGAAATGAAATACTACAGTTCGAAACTAGATAAACAGTAAAACAAGATAGGAAGGGGACTTCAAGGACGACGAACTTTTGCAGCTCTACCTCAAGTATCCTGGACAGATCTGGTCCGATCAATCTCCTGTCACGACCCAAAATCCAACTAGTCGTGATGGCAACTAACCCAACTCGCTAGGTAAGCCAATTAACAACTATCCAATTCCAATGATATTTAATAAGACAATTAAGTAAAGAAATTATATGAGCTTCTAAGAATAGAATTTACAAAGCTGAAATGAAGTAAATAAATCATCTGTTTGAAAAATACATTAACAGAGTTTTATAGATCTAAGGCTACCATGAACAAGAGGCAGCTAAAACCGGGACGCATGTACATCTTCAAATCCAGCTCCCATCGAACACAACAACATCAATAGCCAACATCTACACACAAGTTGCAGAAGTGTAGTATGAGTACAACCGACTTCATGTACTCAATAAGTAACAAACCTAACCTTAGGTTAAAAGTAGTGACGACCTAACAAAAAGGTCGGGTCCAACACCAATATTCCACAATAGTTCATAACAGCATAGTACAAGTAACAAAAGAGGTATCTCAGAAATAAAATGTTCAGTTCGTTCACAGTTCCAAAAAAATAGGCAATACTTTTCAAGTATCTCAGTGAAAACCCAAATCTTTTACCGAAAATACAAAAATACGAGTAAGTTTGAAAACAGTAATTTGTCCCAAAATCCTTTAAATAAAACTTAAGATGTCTCATTTTCTTTCCAAATATCCAGTATAAAACAAATGCATCACTATGCCCATATGTTAACATGTGTGAGAAGTCATAAATGCCGTGATAGCGTACAACATGATAAAATACATCTTTATACCTGTATGTCATATGTGCATGTTAATGCAATGTATTTCAGAGATGAACTCATGTACTCACACTCTTAGAGTACTCAATCTCACTTTCTCACACATTCCACTCATCATGCTCAATCACTCGGTACTGTATATGGCCAATCCGGCCTAGGGAAGATCTATTCCGGAATATACACATCAACTGATCATCAGTCACTCAGTACCGAGTAAGGCCAATCCAGCCCATGGAGAAGATCCATCTCCAGGTATGTAATGCTTCGGACAAGATCCATGTCCAGGGAAGATTCATCCCTCAATAATATCAACCGCGCTCAATGGGGGTATATGCAAACTCCGGAGGGGCTCCTTCAGCCCAAGGGGTATCATAAACTAGTATAACCATTGTGGCGTGCAGTCCGATCGCATAAATGTCACTCATAATCAGGCACTCGGCCTCACTGAGTCATCAATCTCTCCAGTCTCTCTCTTATGGGCTCACAGTGTCATGATACTAGCCAGGAAACAATGATATGATGCATCAATAAATAACAACAGAGATTGAGATATGATATGCATATGAATGCGTATGACTGAGTATTTAATGCAATGAAAGCAGATAACTCAACAACAGAAATGATCTCGGTGTGTCCCTACAGGATAAGAATGTAGCCTAAACATAGTTTATAGCATGAATCACATTTTGATAACTCTAGCATGTACAGATTTCATGATTTCAGAAAAGTTTAGGTAACTACACAATACCACAAAAATAACGGAGTCACAGCTCACACGGTGCACGCCCACACGCCCGTCACCTAGCATATGCGTCACCTCAACACCAAATACATAACCCGAATATTCAGGGTTCATACCCTCAACTCCAGGATTAGAAAAGTTACTTACCTCGAACAAGCTAATACCAAAGTCGAGCAAGCCAAGCGATGCTCCAAAAATACCATCTCGCACGCTCCGACCTCCGAACGGCTCAAAACTAACCAAAAACAACTCAAGTACATCAAACAATGCTAAAGGAACCAATCCCGATCGAAAAGATCAAATCTTGAATTAAAAGCCCAAAATTGGCCAAAATCCCAACCCGGGACCGCACCTCGGAACTCAACAAAATTCACAAAATTTGACAACCCATTCAATTACGATTCCAACCATATTAGTTTCACTCAAATCTGACTCTAATTCGATGTTCAAAACTCAAAAATTCATATTAATATAAAATTCACAATCCAATTACAGAAAACGAACATAGATTCATGATATAAAATCAAAAATGAGTAAATAACACTTACCCCAGTCCACAAGATGAAAACTGCTCCAAAAGTCGCCTCAATCCGAGCTTGGAAATGATAAAATGAAGCCAAAATCACGAACCTTTGTATTTATCATTCTGCCCAGCACTTTCGCACCTGCGGCACATTAGCCGTTTCTACGGCATTGCTTTTGTGAACAAAAACATCCTTCTGCGGAGAATTACTGGAGGTCTGCCTTCACACCAGCAGTAGAAACTCTGTTATTGCACACACGCATGTGCAAAGCCAAATTTTGCTCCTGCGCTGATGTTCACTCCTGCGCCCTCTCACACCGCATCTCCGCCTTCGCAGATGCAAAAAAATCCTCCGCTTCTGCAGAATCCTGCTCCTAGCAACACCCATGCTCCTACGACTCCATTATTGCTTCTGTGGCCATCGCACCTGTGCAAATCCAGCCGCGATCATACCAGAACGAGCAGCCTTCAGCAATGCACTATGCAACGAAAGTGATCTGAACCCCGTCTGAAACACACATGAGCCCCTCGGGACCCCATACGAACATGCAAACAAGTTCCATAACACAATACGGACCTACTCGAGGCCTCAAAACACATATAACAACATCAAAACGATGAATCACACCTCAAATCAAAATCTATGAACTTTGAACTTTCAAATTCAATAACTCGTGTCGAAACATAGCAAATCAATCCAGAATGACTTCAAATTTTGCACACAAGTCATAAATGATATAACAGAGCTATTCCAATTTCTAGAATCGGATTCCGACCCTGATATCAAAAAGTCAACCCCCTGGTCAAACTTCTCAAAAATCTAATTTTTGCCATTTCAATCCAAATTCAACTACGGACTTCCGAATCACAATCAGGACGCGCTCCTAAGTCCAAAATCACCCAACGGAGCTAACGGGACCATCAAAACTCCGTTCCGGGTTCAAATTCACAAAAAGTTAAACTTGGTCAACTCTCCCAATTTAAAGCTTCAACCATGAAATCCATTCTTTAATTTGATTCCGAATAACCTGAAAAACCAAAATCGACGATTCACATAAGTCATAATAAATCATACGAAGCTACTCATGCCCGTAAACTACCGAGCATAATGCAAATGCTCAAAACGATCGGTTGGGTCGTTACATTCTCCCCCACTTATACATACGTTCATCCTCGAACGTGCCAAGAGTTGTTCCCAAAGCCATCAAACCGCCGTATAACCTTACCATGCATATAACCGGGAGGTGATCCCATGTCACCCTTTCCGATACAGGTCCGATAACACAACATAACTGAAATTTCTCAATTCAACCTAGCCCATAAGCCTTAGAATCAAATTTCCAACATCCCGAATTTCTTATAAGATCTGAATCTCGCAACCTACACACTGTATAAGTCTGAACAAGCTGTACCAAAAGACGTAACCATAACTCAAATACTCAAAACTCAAATACCACATAGCTCAAACGCTTGAAGCAATGATTTCTAATCACAGTAGCTGCTCAAATCAACCTAATACTGGTAACAACCTCATATCAAACAAAGACTTGTTCTAAACCTTTGTACACTGATCCATTCATCAAATCAACAAGTCATGATACTCCATCTCCCTCGACAAGACTATAGTCAATTTCTAAGTCGATCAGTAACAATATCCTTCCAAATATATCACAATCAAATCTGATAACACACATCCTAGATCCGACGACCTCATCTTATCAAATACCAGCTAGTCTACTGACATGCCACACCAATACTACCCTGAGCCACAAACCGTGTAATCCGTGCACCAATACGCAATAAGTCAGATGTATTCAAACATAGAAAATGACCCAAACGAGAGAACTACTGCAAGCTATACAAGTACCGCCATAACGAAATGCTAAAAATCCATCACACACTATAGAACCATAACACACGAACCTAACACAAGATTTGTACCTTAACATAACTCCGCTGCAATGCGTGACCCCATCCAAACACTGATCCATATGAAATACCTCAACCATCATGCTCGAAATTAATAACCACGCACAATCCGACATCAAGTACCCAAAGTGCATTACCATAACCATGGAGAAGCAGATGACACAATGTCATACAAAACCCGAAAGAACATAACCCATACACCATCAACCACGCGATACCCAATTACTCATCTCGCTCAAATTCCGCTATAAAGCCCAAATAGAACCACACCAGGTGTGCTCATAACCAACGAATCACAACTCCTCGTAGCACAGAAAAGTAACTCACAGATTATTCCAGAACACGAATACACTCAACAACAACCAAATGGCATATCACTCAACAATAGCGGTATGGAGCCAACCAAATCTGGCTCGGTGTAGAATACACATCCTAATTGGACCTACCAATGGACCCCAAATCAACTCTGGTCACCGACAAATAGATAAATAACCCTTCAAAAGTCCACAATGATTGAGTCGTAACTCATTCTATCATCTAGCTAGCTTCGGCCATGACTTCACAGTCCACAACCATGAAACAATCTACTCTTGAGAACTCCCAGTCTCCAAATACATAGAATGTCTAGCACATCTCCCATACACGATCATTCCGTGAGGAATATTTGTAAAATTCTTCCGTGCCACATACCAAAATTTGAATATCAGCAGTCGATCAACCAGGAGAGTGTTGCAGTACCAGTGAAGTATCCATAAATCAAAACACATTGCCCCTTCTGAAATATATACTCTCATCAAGCCATACTGATTAGTACTATTATTTACCTAGTCATCTGAAATCGTCCATGCTGCCTACGAATTTATGCACTTCCCTTCCAAACTAACCCCGTGACCTTGCACATGCAAATCTCAATCCCACACAACACACCGCATTTGCCATGCCATCATATGAAAAAATATGAGCACCTCGTAATCATTCTGAGTCACAAGTAGAATACATATTCGATCAGCTAGAAGCCTTTCATTTGATCTCATCCCGGAGAAAATCCCAATACACAACATATTCCTCACGCCGGTAGGAAATATACTCCTCGAACCGTGGTAAAAACCATTGAGAACTCTTCAAAACCCATTTACACATAACCAAGCTATCAGAACCGAATCTCTCGTACTCAACCCAGCCACGCAGGTCTCCAAAACCCAATAGCATTGCCACGAAATACTTGCGGAGACTAGCCACATCATAAGTCCCTAAAGAACCGATTATAGCCATTACTGTGCTGATCCAACCTACTACCACGCTGTCCTATTTCTCCAAGTCCCTTCCAAATTGCCTTCCAATTGATACTTCTCCTTGCTAGATCACCACGACCCTTAACCAAAATTCACCACACAAGAGACCCTAGTATAAAACCACAACGCCCTAAGGCCCGTAAGCCGCTGACTTCCCTCTTAAGCACCCCAAAGCACCACAACCGCGACACCCACTCTAAAGAGACCTTATCTGAACCTAAAATTATTTCTTTCAGCTTCTTGATACTAAAATGCATAATCTGCAATGATATAAAATTCCACAAGTCTCGACACCATCCAACGCAAATCTCAGTTTCTATCCATATACAAATCCTGAAAATTCCAAATCGCAACATATAAATCTTGAATCTATTAGAACTATTCTCGAGAGTCATCCACTCTACTCCAATTAAACTGACCAAACGGACCAAATGACCTGTGCCCCATTAGTACACCAAAACCCAAGGGAGTAACCCACACTCCTAAGCAACCCAACAAATTCCTACTCCATGTATACCACCTCCTTCGCGAATAACCACTCAATTATTTTATGATTCCCATATACCCAAATAGTATAATACAAACTGTATCCAGAAATTCCTTTACCCGAGTCATCCTCGATCTCGAACTCTGTAAGTCATAACTGATTCACTAGTATACCCCGAACTGAAACCAATACAACACATTACTGTGCAATCGACTCATCGATAGCAGACTCTCCCACTTGGCTCAAAGCCATGGAATATAACATCTGATTACTTACAATAACCATACCCCATTACTACCATAATACCACAGTGAGATTCCACCAAATTGTTCATCCGCTCATGCAGCACAAACTATCTAGTACCTCAAATCGTCTGCAAATCTCGCGTTCATCCTCGTGATGGTTAAGCTAACTTCCACAAGCGATCCAAACTCAAATTGCAACATACATCATTCACTGGTAAAAAAGAGATCTCTACAAAACATCATAGGGATCAGATAACCTCAGGACACCTCGCAGGAGATAACCCACATGCTTTGCCTCAAACTGATATCTCTCTATACCTTCCACAGTCACAACTACTAAGTGATCACTTAATATTCTCAATTCTGAACTCATCAACAAGACATGAGAATCTACTTCACTCCACAACCAAACAACATGAGAGATCCCTCAAAACACCCATAACTCTAGACCATACGCCAGATCAAGACAGAAATCAGACACCCCACAGTCCTTGCTACACCTCAAGTAAACTCTTCTCGTCACATTCGAACAATCTGAACACATCTCGCAGTCTCATTATACTTACCACATAGTCATCCAATCACAAATTCCACTTATAGAGACACCAACGTACTTATAAGTCCCAAAGCATGTCCTCACACAATCAACATCTTCATGCTCAAGCTACGGTCAAAACCTGGCCTCAAGTCCTCCAGACAGGCCCATCATCAACACACCAAAATCACATCTCGCACCTCAACCATGGAATCACAAGCTGCCGGCGCACAACCGATATCGAGCGCTCACATGCGCATACAAATGCATGGAAGGAATTCAAAGAGTTACGCTTCAAGATGAATCAATGCCACACGATAAGGAAATAAAGGTGGAAAGTATATCCTAAATGTCCTATAGCCTCTCGAAGATAGATATGGATGTCATCATACCAATCCGAAAGACTCTACTAGACACTTGCTCATAACTTGTAGAACCTATGAACCTAGAGCTCTGATACAAACTTGTCATGACCCAAAATCCAACTAGTCGTGATGGCACCTAAGTAAAGAAATTATCTGAATCTTAAACATTTCCAAAGGACTGGTAGTACAAATCATGAGTTTCTAAGAATATAATTTACAAAGCTGAAATGAAGTAAATACATCATCTGTTTGAAAAATACATTAACATTGTTTTATAGATCTAAGGCTACCATGAATAAGAGGCAGCTACAACCGGTACGCAGGTACATCTTCAAATCCAGTTCCCATCGAACATAACAACATCAGCAGCCAACATCTGCACGCAAGGTGCAGAAGTATAGTATGAGTACAACCGACCCCATGTACTCAATATGTAACAAACCTAACCTTAGGTTGAAAGTAATGACGAGCTAACAAAAAGGTCGGGTCCAACACCAACATTCCACAACAGTTCATAATAGCATTGTACAAGTAACAAAAGAGCTATGTCAGAAATAAATGCTCAGTTTGTTCATAATTCCAGAAAAATAGGCATTACTTTTCAAGTATCTTAGTGAAAACCCAAATCTTTTACCGAGAATGCCAAAATACGAGTAAGTTTGAAAACAGTAATTTTTACCAAAATCCTTTCAATGATACTTAAGATGTCTTATTTACTTTCCAAATATCTAGTGTAAAACAAATGGATCACTATGCCCATATGTCAATATGCGTGAGAAGTCATGAATGTCGTGATACCATACAACATGATGAAAATACACCTCTATGCATGTATGTCATGTGTGCATGTCAATGCAATGTATTTCAGAGATGAACTCGTGTACTCACACTCTCAGATTAAATCTCACTTTCTCACACATTCCACTCATCATGCTAAATCACTCGGTACTGTATATGGCCAATCCGGCCCAGGGAAGATCCATCCCGGAATATACATATCAACTGATCATCATTCACTCAGTACCGAGTAGGTCCAATCCAGCCCATAGAGAAGATCCATCTCCAGGTATATAATGCTTCGGACAAGATCCATGTCCAGGGAAGATCCATCCCTCAATAATATCAACCGCGCTCACTAAGGGTGTGTGCAGGCTATGGAGGGGCTCCTTCAGCCCAAGCGCTATCATAATTTAGTATAACCACTACGGCGCGTAGCCCGATCCCATAAATGCCACTCATAATCAGGCACTCGACCTCACTCAGTCATCAATCTCTCCAGTCTCTCTCCCACGGGCTCACAATGTCATGATACTAGCCCGGAAACAATGATATGATGCATCAATAAATAACAACAGAGACTGAGATATGATATGCATATGAATGCGTATGACTGAGTATGTAATGCAATAAAAGCAGATAACTCAACAGCAAAAATGACCTCGGTTGGTCCCAATAGGATAAGCATGTAGCCTAAACATAGTTTATAGCATGTATCACATTTTGATAACTTTAGCACGTAGAGATTTCATGATTTCAGACAAGTTCAGGTAACTACACAATATCACAGAAATAACGGAGTCACAGCTCACTCGGTGTACGCCCACACTCCTGTCGCCTAACATGTGTGTCACCTCAACAACAAACACATAACACGTATATTCAGGGTTCATACCCTCAGCTCCAAGATTAAAAGAGTTACTTACCTCGAACAAGCCAATACCAATACCGAACAAGCCAAGCGATGCTCCAAAGATGCCATCCCGCAGGTTCCGACCTCTAAACGGCTCGAAACTAACCAAAAACAACTCAAGTACATCAAACAATGCTAATGGAACCAATCCCGATCGAAAAGATCAAATCTTGAATCAAAAGCCCAAAATCGGCCAAAATCCCAACCCAGGCCTGCACCTTGGAACTCGACAAAATTCACAAAATCTGACAACCCTTTCAATTACGAGTCCAAGCATACTAATTTCACTCAAATCCGCCTCCAATTCGATGTTCAAAACTCAAAACTTCATATTATGAAACTTTAGGCCAAAACACCTAACTTCCTCTATAAAGTTCACAATCCAATTACCAAAAACGAAAGTAGATTCGTGATATAAAATCAAAAATGAATAAAGAACACTTACCCCAGTCCACAAGATGAAAATTGCTCGAAATATCGCCTCAATCCGAGCTTGGAAATGTTAAAATGAAGCCAGAATTGCGAACCCTTGTATTTATCATTCCGCCCAACACTTTCGCACCTACGGCACATTAGCCTCTTCTGTGGCGTTGCTTTTGCGACAAAAAACACGTTCTGCGGAGAAGCACTGGAGGTCTGCCTTCGCACCTGCGGTAGAAACTCCGTTGCTGGGCACAAGGAGGTGCGAGTCCAAATCGCGCTCATGCGCTGACGTTCACTCCTGTGCCCTCTCGCACCGCATCTGCGCCATCGCAGATGCGAATAAATCCTCCGCTTCAGCGGACTCCTTCTCCAAGCAACACCCTCGCTCCTGCGACTCCATTATCACTTCTACAGCCATCGCATCTGCGCAAAACCATCTGCATGTGCGATCACACCAGAACCAACAGCCTTCAGCAATGCAATATGCAACGATAGTGATCCAAACCCCGTCCTAAACTCACCAGAGCCCGTCGGGACCTCTTCCGAACATGCCAAAAAGTTCCATAACACAATACGGACCTACTCAAGGCCTCAAAACACACATAACAACATCAAAATGACGAATCACACCTCAAATCGAAATCTATGAACTTTGAACTTTCAAATTCAATAACTCGTGCCGAAACATAGCAAATCAATCCGGAATGACTTCAAATTTTTCACACACGTCATAAATGACATAACGGATCTATTCCAATTTCCAGAATAAGATTCTGACCACGATATCAAAAAGTCAACCCCTGGCGAAAGTTCCTAAAAATCTATTTTTTTGCCATTTCAAGCCAAATTCAACTACGGACCTCCGAATCACAATCCGGACGCGCTCCTAAGTCCAAAATACCCAATGAAGCTAACGGTACCATCAAAACTACGTTATGGATTCAAATTCACAAAAAGTCAAACTTGGTCAACTCTCCCAATTTAAAGCTTCAACCATGAAATCCATTCTTCCAATTCAATTCCGAATAACCTGAAAAAACAAAACCGTCGATTCACATAAGTCATTATACATTATACGAAGCTACTCATACCCGTAAACTACCGAGCGAAGTGCAAATGCTCAAAACGGTCGGTTGGGTCATTACATCTCCTTTATGCACTACTAGGACCAACACCGAGATTTGCAAAAGAAGTTCAAAAGTATAGTATGAGTACAACTGGCCGCATGCACTCTGTATGTGTCGAGCCTAACCTCGACTAAGCAGTGATAAGGCTATGACAATACACTCACTATAAACTTATGTGAAAAATAAATTGAAGACAACAGAATGGGATGCAAAGTTCAGCTAACAGAGGGACCCAGAATAAAATTATCTCATAACCTCACATCACAGTACTAAAATCGAACACCATAGCTACAAACAGTTATAACAAATCATACCCCGTTTCAGCGTGCAACCTGATCCAAAATCTGAATCAACATCTGTTATGCCGAGCAAGCCAATCCCAGTATCATTTAAATATCTGTTGAGGCGTGCAACCCATTTCCATTATCATTTCAATATTTGTTGCGGCATGCAACCCATTCCCAATATCATTTCACTATCATTAACAATTCAATACAACCAAAGTTTTAAATCCCAACACAAAACGTACTAAAGCGTATAAAATACCAAGGAACTACAAGTATAAATAGAGAACATCCAACAACTCATATTCATAAATTATCCTCACATGTTAAGCCAACACAAACTTCGACAAGTCACTAAAGCAAGAATAGCCAAAAGCTCACACAATCGGGTATAACATAAATAAGTGCTATAAGTAAGGTACGGGCAACAAAGACAAGAAAAAGCATGAAATAGTAAAGATATTCATTTAATACGGGTGGGAGCATATAGCAGGTAAAGCAGGTAACAATAAAGGAATGGATAAATGGAAACATGTAACAAATAAATGACAAGTAACAAGTAAAGGCATGAATAACAAGAAATGATATGTATCAATCGAAACATATAACAAGATATAGCATGGAATAAATTATGACATAAAGATAAATACCCCATCCCGTATGCTTGAACCCATGAAAATACATATACACTTGTCACCTTGCATATACGTCGTCTCCACACATAATTCACGTAGCAAATAGACCAAACAGTCGTAGTTCCCTCAAGTGAAAGTTAACCACGACACTTACCTCTTTCCGGAACCAACTCAATAATCAACCATTACTTTACCTTTAGAACAAGCCTCCAAAACAATTGAATCTAGCCAAATATAGTTCAAACAATTCGGAACAAGCTTTAGAAACTACCCACGAGTGAAAAAGGTTCAATCTTTAACTAAATTTAAAAAGTCAACAAAATTCAACCCCAGTCCCACTTGGTCGAAATTCAAGATTCGGACCAAATCTCTATTACCCATTCAACCCCGATCTCGGATATGTAATTTGTTTTAAAATCCAACCTCAATTCGAGGTCTAAATCTCAATTTTACAAAATTCCTAAATTCTACCCAAAACCCCTAATTATTACCTTGAAATTCATATATTTGATGTTAAAATTCATGAAAAAGTAATTAAAATTGATTGAAAACTAGTTAAAGTTGCTTACCAAAGAATATGGGAAGAACATTCTCTTCAACAAGCACATCTAGAGAGTTTAGGGTTGAAAAATGGTGTAAAATAAGCTAAATCCCGAAATTTTCCACTTTTTCCCAGCTGCAGATATCGCAATTGCGAACTCATCGCAAAAGTGATTCACTCTTTGCAAATGCGAACAGTGTCCGAGCATTACAATTGTCGCAAATGCGACAAAATCTTTGCATTTGCGAAGACCCTCCAACTCGCAATAATAAGCCCCTAAGAACCTACCAATGTCGCAAATGCGACACAGTGGTCGCAAATGCGATCCCTGCCCATCTCGCAAAAGCGATGTTGACTTTGCAAAAGTGAAGTTCCAACCCCTCAGTCCCCTTCACAAATGCAAGAAATCACTCGCAAAAACGAGGCTCGCATTTGCGAGCAGTACCTCGCATTTGCGAGATCTACAGGCATTTGACACCAGCTATTCCAATAGTAGTCCCAAACAGTTTGCAACCTATCTGAAACTCACCCTAGTCCCTCGGGCTCTAATTCGAATATTCACACAAGTGTAATAACATTATATTGTCACGACCCATAACTAACCCCTGTCGTGATGGCGCCTATCGTGGAACTACGCAAGCCAACTCATTTCCAAAACAGACCGATATTTTCATTTTAAAGAAAATTTCAAGATTATTTAACATAAACCTTTACTTAAAGAGTTCAAATCAAAGAAAAATAGAAGTGCGGGAAAAGAAAAGCCCGACATCGGGGTGTCACTAGTCATGAGCATATACTACAATCTGTCTAACATTATCAAGTCTAACTCAACCCGAAAAATAGCTAAATACAACTAGAGGAAGATAAAAGGGAGAAGAGCAGGGGCTGCGATTGCCAAACAGCTACCTTGCTATCTCCAAGAAAATCTGCAACCAGAACACTCAATAACCGCTACCGTGTCCAGCTACACCTGGCTCTGCACAGAAGGTGCAGGGAGTAACGTGAGTACGCCAACTCAGTAAGTAACAACAATAAATATAGACTAAGAAGTAGTGACGAGCAATAAAGCATATAACATTCATATCAGGAAATCTCAGTAAAATACCACATGCTCTTGAAAATCAAGATTTGAATCAAACATCTCGTTTAAACCCAGTTCCAGTAAAAATCATTTTAAAGACATTTTTCCAACAGTTTTTCCAACAAAGGCTCAATGCAAAGGTGAGCAAAAATGATGAAGTCATAAACAGACCCTCGGGCAAAACATCTCTCATATACAGCCCCTCGGGCAAACCTCACAGTCACACGTGCCACTCGGGCATACCTCACAATCACTCTTGCCACTCGGGCATACCTCACAATCACTCTTGCCACTCGGGCATACCTCACAATAACTCATGCCTCCCAGTCACTCAGCACTGGGCACTCGGAGGGGCTCCTTCAGCCCAAGAGCTATAATCTGCACGGACAACTCACGTGCAATAATAATAAAGTATGTTGTAGGCGGGCAGCCCCGATCCACACTCATCCTCACAAATCAGGCCCTCGGCCTCACTCAGTCATAAAGTATGCTTCAGGCAGGCAGCCCCGATACACACTCATCCTCACAAATCAGGCCACTTGGGCATTTCAGTAAAATAGGGTATTCGGCCCAAAACATTTATATGCATCAAAATAGAGTCATAAAAACTGAGTTATACGGTAAACAAGTATAAACATGACTGAGTATAGATTTCCAATCGAAAACAATGAGAGGATGGTAAGAAACAGCCCCTAAGGGTCCAAACAGCATTGGTGCAAGGCCCAAACATGGCATTCAACCCAATTTACAGAAAATCTTTCTAAAACATGTAAGTATCAAGGGTTTCAACAAAGTATGCAACTTTACAGTTACTACGGGATGGACCAAGTCGCAAATCTCCAACAGTGCACGCTCACACGCCCGTCACCTAGCATGTGCGTCACTTCAAAATAGTAGAATGATACGAAATTTGGGGTTGCATACCCTCAGGACCAGATTAACAATCGTTACTTACCTCAAATCGGTCAAATCTCTACCCCGCAATGCTCTTGCCTTTGGACTCGGCCTCCAAATGCTCCAAATCTATTCACAATCAGTAGAATACCATCAATATACGCTAATGGAATGAATTCAACAAGAAAAGCTTCAAAATTAGACCAAAACCCAAAATTGGCTCAAAAATTGCCTGTGGGGCCCACATCTTGGAACCCGACAAAAGTTACAAAATATGAAAGCCCATTCAACCACAAGTCTACCCATATCAATTTTACCAAAATCCAACCTCAACTAGACCCTCAAATCTACAAATCTTATTTCCAAATTTCTAAGTTCCAATCTCCGATTTACACCTCAACTTCCCCCATCGCATCATTAACCGGTGTAGGATTCAAGATCAGGTCCAGGATTCGAGTCAAATGGACCTTCCCTCTCATCTCACGGTGAGGCAAGGAATTGTTTCAAATGTTCGTTGTTCAATATCTCGGCTGCTCAAGAAGTTTGACTAGTTGCTCCTCCGACCCGGAGTGGATTCTAGGGGAAGGGCAGAGCCTCACCTTGCAGTAGGAAGGTGTTCGTTGTTGGGACGGGTTCAAACTGGACTGATAGGGAGAGGAAGAAGAACTTGCATATAGTGTTCATTGACCTAGAAAAGGTGTTACTCCCAAACGTACACGCAAGTTTACATGGTCGTACAAGTAATAAAATGATAAGTCGAGTGTCGAACCCACAGAGACTTGTATTAACTACCCACTAAATTTACCAAGATTGTTATTCTGTCGAGCCAATCCGAGTTCAAAAGTGTGATTTTTCTAAACAATAATTCTAACTAGTAACTAAATTATCAAGCAGCAAAATGATTATTATGTATTCAGTAGAGACAAATATTCCAGGGTTGTGATCGATTCACCAATCCTATTGTGTTCTAGTTAACTCTCCCCTTCATACGATTCACTCATGGTTGCTAATTAATCAAACAATTGCTCTTGTAGCCTTCTCCTAAAGTACTACTCGCCTATTCAAAATAGATTAACGCCTATATTCCTATGAAATCAATCTATTAAGAACGCATTAAGATTACGATATTTAATTAAGCACGGTGACTAGGTATATTCCTATCCTAACCATAAATCCGCCCCCCTCATATTTAAGATCGTGCTCTTTTCAATTCTTCTCTAATCTAAACATGGCTTTCCCAAGCATAGCATAGATAGTAAATAGAACCTAAGTGATGGCTAGAGAATTAAGCAATTAATCACAGAATTGAAGAAATAACCATATATTAGTGAATTGAAATCAAGATTAAGTTAATGTTAAACAACAATATTCATGGCTAAATCACAACCCCAGAACTATGAGTTTTAGACACTCATGATAGTATCAAACAATTACATAAGTGTTGGTTAATTGAAAATACTAAGAAAGGATGAAGAAAATTAAGATCTCTTCGCTCCCGAATGTTTCTCGTGTGTATTTTCTCTTCAAAGTGGCGTTCCCCCTCTAAAAATAAGTTTAGTCTTGCTTTTATACGTGTTGAATAGGTCTAGAGCCAAAATAATCTTGTCCCGTGCAAAATTGGACAAACTTCTGTCGCCAGCGTCTAGCCTGGCGCCCCACGCTGGCCCTGGCATTGGGCTTTTTGATCATTCTGCCTCTGGCTCCATAGGTGGTGCTCCACGCTGCCTGTGGCACTGAAAATCTGGGGTTTCCTTTTTTCGTCTGTTTTGGCTCTAATCTCGTACCTTTCGCCCCCAGTTGATTTCGGATGATTCCTACACATAAAAACACCCCAAATTAATATAAATCAACACATTTTACATCCGAAATCCATGAAACATGAGTAAAATATGAGGTGATATATATATATAAATATATATACTTTAAGCTAAATATCAACACCCCACAGTTAGGCTCTTGCTCGTCCTCGAGCGATAGGACTATCAAACATGCCCCCAGCTACGTACAAATCTCAACTATAGAGGAGCACTTTAATTTCTAACCATATACTCTACCCTTGACTATGATTAATATTGGCCATCAAGCTTTCACTTTCAAAATTTACATTCTTCCCGTTTTAAGCACGCCAAAGTATAACAATTCAATTCGATCAATTCAAAACCTATGCGTAACCACCCAACCTCAAGAGTCAACTCGTTACCACTAAGCACCCTCAACTCGCGTACTCACCCAAAAAAAGAAGTTTACAACATTACCAATCATTCATGAGATCATGTGCCCTTACCAACAACCGAAAGAGTGAGCAAAGAATACTCCACACATTCAAATATACTTTTGAATGTAATTTAAGGACATCACACAATTGAACAAAATTCGCTCACTCTCACAAAGAATTCATATGCATCCCGTGTTCGTACCATAAGCTTGCCTGTAGTATACATCTCTACTAATCTAAGCTATCCAAATCTAGGATCAATTAGGACTTTAATACACTACACTCTCAAATCGAGCACATATTCTTCTCAACCAATTCACTTGCCCCAAACCATATACAACATAGCCCCTTTTTTTCATTAAGCACTTCTATACTTCCACTAACAAAAATTATTAAAATTAGGAGGTGTGTGTGTTTTTCTACATTATTCAACTATCATTTTTTTTCTTGAAATTTTTCTTTTTCTTTCTCTTTTTTTTCTTTTCTCTTCTACACACACTCCACACATTAAAGTTCACCGGCTAGTGACTTTTGATCAACTTTAGTGTACCAAAGGGCCCTTCCATGGTTTCACTCAAAAGCGACTCCCCAATATCTCACCTTACTTCTTTTAGCGACCAAGTGCCTTAGGAGGTAAAGGTTCAACAATCTCAAATTAAGAACAAAATAGGGGTATGGTTTGTAATGTGGTTGCCAAAATAAAGGTCTATAGGCTCAAAGGGGCTAGCAACGGAAAATTTTATTTTTTTATATGACAAGCACATCTAAGATCAAGCAAGAAACACCTACGTAATCTCCTATATTAGCACAACTTAACAATTTCACTTCGATTAACACATGGCGTAAGTTCTAGACTACACAGGATAGCACAAAAGATCACACATCCTTACACACATATTGCACATGACTCAATCAAGACAGTTCTGTTCAACTCTCATGTCAAGCAAGCACCTATCACCAAGTAGGCTATTTACTTTACTTAGACGTCGCAATTCAAACCAAATGCACGGGAAGATAGAATGTATGTCATATCCTAATGTGCCAGCTTAAAACACGTCAACGAGTGTCTCAGATCAACTTAGTTTCTTATTAACCTACTCCTAAAAAAAATAAAGTACCCCGGTTCGAGCTACACCCTTGGAAAGAACCGGTGCCCAAAGAAAAACCAAGGGATACTACCTAACTATCCTAAAAAAACTCTTTTTGGTGTTTTTAATCGGACTTTATCCCTCAAGAAAATTGTCCAAAAAAATCCATCGTCGGGAAAAGTCTGAGCTTTTTCTGATTTTTATTTTAAACAAACTAGACTAAAAACTAGACTAAGTAAAACTAATAAAAGAACAAATTTATACAAGTTATACAAATTATATCACAGGTAGTATTTATCCCATCTCACACTTAGCTTATGCATAGTCCTCGATGCATATAAAAATGTAAAACATAGTAGGGTCACAAGAAAACTCCCTGTCAGTCGAAGTCCTCCTCCTCAGCATGCCCTCCATTTACAGTTTCGGGCACATCATCATCAGGTCCTAAAGGCACCAAAGCCAGGGGCCCCGTAACATCATCACCCATATCGTCCTCCGTGTCAGAGCCTTTTACAGTGTTTGCGTCCTCCGACGAGTGAACGGGGCTTCCAGGCGCAATCCCCAACATCTATTTGGACGAACTAGACAAGTCATTGCGTACATGCATATGCTCTTCGTCTGAGATACCAACCCTCCTCATGATTAAATTCAAGGAGTTATAAAGAAATCTGTTGAATTTCTCGTCTCGTTCGTTCCGTGCAGCCTAACTAAGCTTAGATAAAGGCTCCAACAAGGATGTTATGTCCAATAGCCCTTTATGTGCCTTCACCACCTCATCATACTCTGAGTACTCTGGCACCTCTCGGGAGATCATATATTGCGTGAGCAAGTTTCCGAAGAAGAACCTTCTAATATGTCGCCCAAATCGCATGCGAGCCATCTCACTGAGCATGATCTCACCCACATTAATGGGTCTGTCAGTCATCAAAAAGAATATGATACACACTGGAGCTCGAGTGTAGTCGTTGTTGTGCTCCACGGGCATGAGTCTGGATTGCACAAAATTCTGCCACACTTTGGCGGTCTTGTTAAAATCAGAGCGAACCATATGAAGGTGAATATCGCCTTGCTTTATTGTCCACTTGGCATTTGAATCTTCGTCACAAAGAGTGACGTATCGCCATGTAGCTCGGGA
Organism: Nicotiana tomentosiformis; assembly: GCF_000390325.3. Taxonomy (NCBI): domain Eukaryota; kingdom Viridiplantae; phylum Streptophyta; class Magnoliopsida; order Solanales; family Solanaceae; genus Nicotiana; species Nicotiana tomentosiformis. The sequence goes on along the minus strand of NC_090822.1, from coordinate 81,693,712 downwards.
TTTTAACAAATTTAGTTAGCCTCCTTGGGTCAGCATTCTCACCCCCCCTAAAATGCACATAAAGACTGCCTATCCAGTGGCACATATATTCCACGGACACACGACCGGAACAAGTTTGCATTCCAGTTGGCGTACAATTCCCACACCATGAACAAATTTCCATGTCCGGAGCATTCTAGGAGTTTGTCCATGTTCAGTGCACGCAATCGGCCAAGTACCTGTAGGAAGTTTCTTTCTATAGTTTTGACATTAATCCCCATTTCCAAAATGTACCGCCCCGAGGGCACGAAATCCCAATGAAATGCCATAGCCTCATTAACACTTAAATTCAAGCAAGGCCTCGATCGTAATAGTGCGTGTTGTGATCCCTCGGCAACTTGTTTTCCTTTAGATTGCCTCGAGGTCCCTTCTACTTGCTTGCGCTTTTTGGGCATGGGAGCGGTGGTGGAAGACTTTCCTGTGCCCTTGCCTTTTCTTGCCGTAGCAACCTGCAACATAGATAAGCATGAATATGAGAACGAATCAACAAATTCACCTAAGGTTGTCGCGGGCGTCAAAAATGACCCCATACTTAAAACCGAAGGCTCACAGTACAATATTTCACAATTTTGATCTAAAATGCACAAGTGTTGCAGTTCAAGGTCATGGGTACTTAAGACTTCCCCATGCCACACAATAGGTAAAAGGCACTAATGATGCCAACAAAAACAAGTGATTGATCATGGCTAAGTAATGCGGAAAGTAAAGAACACAAGTATTTTATGTGAAAAACACCTGGCTCAAAAGGTGAAAAAATTATGACCTACTTCTCAGTAGGATTTTCCCAAACTCTCCACTAAATCATTGAGCCAAAAACTGCATTTACAAAACACTTTTGTAAACCTAGGATTAACTCTAACCCCGTTGTGGCAACCAACCTCTAACTGCTGCGACAACTTCAAGTGAACTCTAACTTCAATACTCTGAGTACCTATTACAATTACCTCTAGATAAAGCTGAAAGGTACAATATGAAAACATCTACTACAATTGAACTAGAATAAAAGACAGACACTTGGAACTGGTTCTTCTAACTAGTTCATGTAGCTTCAGGTTTGCACACTTGAATCACACACGAATTGCTTGCAAAATGCCTTGCTATTTTGCTCTTAATTCACGTTTAACTTCTGATTTTATGCATACTTGTAGAATGAGAACATCCTACAATATATAGAGTTAGTAGATGAAGAAATAACTAGAGTTCTAATGCTACTCTTCCTTGGTGGAAGAGTTTTAGTTGATCTCAACTTCTAACTCCTCCCTTATCTTGGATAGTGTTATCTTTGAGTAAGGAGTCCTTCTCCTTCTCAATTATGCAACCTTTTCGATCAGGAGATATCAATTATACCAAGTTAAGCTTATCTCCTTCGCGTGCATCCCACATACTCGATTCTACCCGTGTCTATGCACACAAGGGATGGACCGGGTTCATGCCTGAGCTTCCTTTGTCAATCTTCAAAACAAACCTTTGCTTGGGCCAACAAATCCCCCCTTTTTGATGATGACAAACTCTGTGCTTTTTCATAAGCTTAGGCCTTGTTTCAACTTAGCTCAACATCAACACAATGTTAGAAAGATTTTCACACTTTCCATTTTTATCACTTATCATCAAGGACCAAGTTCATCAGGTTATAAACATCACTGTTCAAAGTGTAAAGCACAACCACCTTTTTCCCCCTTTTGGCATCATCGAAAAGTTTCATAAATATGTAAGATAACCAGATTTTAAACTTACTCATGGCCACTGGGCTACTTCAAATGTAATCATGGATTAATCATCTAGATCAAGCTACGGATATTAACCATCAAAGAAATATAGACAAACAGTTAGAGCAAAAGATAGTGAATTTCATTGATGATTGATAAGCTTCTACCACAAAGCATAAGAAGAAATAAAAACACTGGAAACATGAGAAAAAGAAACAAAAAGTCCTGAACTAGGTCACTGGTTGATCTATACTAGGCTAAGAAGCTTAAGGCTGGGAAGAACTAGGTGCTTGGTTTTTGGCTTGGAGGAGTTTCAGCATATCCTGAAGAATGCCATCATTCTTCTCATTTTCTCTTGCCAGCTCAGTTCTAAGAGCATGTCTCTCAGTCTCCACCTCTGCCAACCTCTTTTTCAGCCTTTCAATCTCAATATCCTTAGCCCCACATTCTTGCACCAAGGCTCGCACCTTGCTATTCACTGGTACATTCTTGGATGAACCAGGTTATTTAGGAGTGGAATGGATTTCATAGTCACAAGCAAGCAGCGTATTTGCCCCAAAATGATCCTTGCTTGTACCAACCTCCCACTTCTTCATAGGTACTCTAAAATATGCAAGCATAACTATAAGAATGAAGCCATAGGGAATGTCATGATTCTTGGCGCTATTTAGAACCCTATCAAGAAGTTGGATTATAAATCCAGTCCAATTAATCTGCGTCCCACTGTCTGAACACTCCATAAGGACCAAGTCCATGAAGTTTGCATTGTGCCTCCTTTCTTGCCTTGGCAGAACACATTTTTTGACAAATTCAAATAGCACTTTGTGGGATGGCTTCATCTCACTCTTGTACACAACCTTGGGCTCAACTTCCTCCTCATTGTCACTAAATTTTCCGGTAATGGCAAGGGTAGTAGAAATATTTTCTAGGCTTGGACACTTAAGCTTTGTATAGTCATTGTACCCTTCAGTAGGTACACCCAGAATTTCTCCCAACTCCTTCAAATCGAAGGAGACTTGCACTCGTTTCACTATACTGGTAACCCTTCCATCTTTCACCTCACCATTTTTCATAAACTCAAAAATTTCATTCCTGGCCAACTTGCCATCCATCTGAAGAACCATGTCCTTCCAGCCTTGCAATTCCAACTTCTCCGAAAGCAACACCATTCCTTGCTCATCCAAGTCCCGGAGGACTCTTCCCTTCAAAATTGTTCTCTTACCAAACTTGGCCATCTTATCTTTCTCAGTGTCAAAAACATCTTCTTCCTCTCCACTCCATTCTTCTTCCTCAGTAATTTTCACTTATTTTGACTTCACAACAGACATTGTCTTTTTGCCAAGGTGGATGGTTCAACAAACTTTGACTTTAAAACTGACTTCTTAGTGGAAGTCTTGTCTTTCTTGGCTTTAGGAGTCAGAACCTCCACTTCTTCAGTCTCTTCTTCATTTCGAGGGGCCAGGTTCATCTCATCAATATCAACAGCCTCAACATGCATATCCATCTTCTTCTTTCCCTTAGCAACTGCTTTTCTTTTACTTTCTTCTAAGACTTTCTGTAGTTCTACCTCATTCTACTTTAGCTGGCTTCTAGTGGCTCTTCCTCTTATGGGAGGAATTTCAACATTAACAGAAGGGGCAGCCTTCCTTTTCTTGTTTGCCATAGCAGTGCCAGGTGTTTTAGCCTTTGAACTTCTTTTCTTCTTTGGATTATAACTCTCAGTAACACTTTTCAGTAGGTCTGTGAGTGTTTCCTGTTCATATGAAACAGGTTCATCTCTATTTTTCTCAAGTTACACTAGCCCTTCAGCAGCTTCGCCAGACCCACTTCCCCCTATTTTCTTTACACTCTCCTCTACTCCAGCAGATTTTTCTCCCCAAATAACCATTGCACCTGTGTCTTTGGTTAAACTGACAAGAGTAGGTGAAGAATCAACCACTCTTTTACCCTTTCCCCTCACAGCACTCCTAACTCTCATGCTCTTTTTTTCTTGTCCCTTTTTCAGTTTTACCACCAACTACTCCAGACTTTGTAGTTTCAACGCCTGCTGTAGACCCTACTAGTAAAAACCTATTCTCCAAATCTGTAGCAACTTCAAAAATTATTTCAGGAGTAACTATAGGGCCAGAAGATACCTGTTCAGTTTTAGAAGAAACAGTTTCTTCCCCCTCAGTAGCAGATTTGAATGATTCATCAGATTTCTGGGTTTCTTCTTTCCTAACCGCTTTCAATTTTACCTTTATTTTCTTGATTTGTTCTCTCCCCGCAACAACCTTGCGAGCAAGCATCTTTACTCTTTTCTTAGAGGTTGTGGTGATGGAAGGGGTGATAGTGGGTGTGGAAGTGGTTTCTTGTGGTGGTGATGAAGGATTCTCGGGAGTGTTTGCCATTTCTGTGCTTGGGTATGGAAGAAAAGAGAGTTGGATTATATTTGGAAGATGAGCAAAGATGGAGAGTATTTTGATGGCTTGAAAGAGATGAAGTGAAGAAGACACTGAGCCTGATCAATTTAAAGAGTGGGGTAATGACAGCTTTTCAGAAGTCTAATCAAACTGAATTTCAGGTTTAAACATACATTGGAGTCTATCCCTAGAATCTAGGCAATTCAATTCGGTTAGGAGTCTTTTGAACGGAATTGGTTCACTTGTAATGGATAAGTCCAAAAGGAGTTTGGAATTAGGTAGGACTCTTCTCATGAACCAAATATTATTATTTCAAATTATGCAGAGTGTAGAAAACATACCGAGTAATCTTGATGAACCAAGTTCTTCACTGAGAATTCTCTTGTGTAAGTCTAAATTTGCCAAAATAGAGAAAATATCATTAGAGATTAATGAGTCATTTTAGCACATGGTACAAGAGTATACTATTTAAAGTATGAGACTGAGCAAAATTTAATCTAATCATATACATAATTTACATATTTTCTAACCAAAAAAAAATCAATTTTTTTTTCATTGTGAATTTTTAACTTATCCTTTTAGGTGATCTTAATCATCCCTAATTATAAATTGTTCCTCTCAAAGTGATCTCTACTTAGGGCTTTTGTGAAGATGTCAGCTATTTGCTTGTCAGTAGCACAAAATTCCACAGTTATCAAACCTTTTTCATAGTTATCCCTCAAAAAGTGATGCCTAACATCTATGTGCTTAGTTCTCTTATGATGAACCAGGTTCTTGGTCACACTAATTACACTAGTGTTATCACAAAAACTGGGGATACAACCAACATCAATTCCAAAGTCCATTAATTACTGTTTGATCCACAACAATTGAGCACAACATGAAGCAGCAGCAACATACTCAGCTTCAGCAGTAGATAAGGTCACTGAATTTTGCTTTTTGGTAGCCCAAGACACAAGACATGAGCCAAGAAAGTATGCCATACCTGAGGTGCTCTTTCTATCCACAAGAAAACCTGCATAATCAGCATCAGCATATCCCACTAGATTGAAATTACTACCTTTTGGATACCATAGACAAATATCAATGGTGCCTTTTAGATATCTCAAAATTCTCTTGACATCAGTCAAGTAAGACTCCTTTGGATTTGCCTAAAATCTTGCACAAAGGCGTACACTGAAAACAATGTAAGGTCTACTAGCGGTGAGATACAACAATAAGCCAATCATTCCCCTATACACCTTTTGATCAACAGATGAACCAAGTTCATCTATATCCAACTTTGTAGCTGTTGCAATAGGAGTGTCAATTTATTTGGAATCTTCCATTTTAAACCTTTAAAGCAACTCTTTTACATACTTCTGCTGATGGATCATAGTTCCATTTGAATTTTGTTTAATTTGTAAGCCTAAAAAGAAACTAAGCTCACCCATCATGCTCATTTCAAATTCACTCCCCATTAATTTAGCAAATTCTTTACTTAACTTATTAGTAGTTTCTCCAAAGATTATATCATCAACATATATCTGAACTACCAAGAGATCTTTACCTTTTTCTTGTAAGAACAAAGTATTGTCAATTTTACCTCTCTTGTAGTCATGCTCAAGCAAAAACTTTGCTAATCTTTCATACCATGCTCTTGGAGCCTGCTTGAGCCCATAAAGTGTTTTGTCAAGTTTGTACATATGATCAAGACTCTCCTTGCTTCCAAACCCCGGAGGTTGCTTGACAAACACTTCTTCCTTTAGATAGCCATTGAGGAAGGCACTCTTGACATCCATCTGGTAAAGGGTGAATTCCATGTAAGCAGCAAAGGCTATGAGGAGTCTTATTGCTTCCAACCTTGCAACTGGAGCAAAGGTTTCATCATAGTCTATGCCCTCCTCTTGGCTATATCCTTGAACCACCAATCTTGCCTTGTTCCTTGTATTTGTTCCATCTTCATCAAGTTTGTTTCTGAAGACCCATTTTGTGCCAATTATTGATTTGTCCTTGGGTCTTGGTACCATATTCCAAACTTGACTCCTTTTAAATTGGTTGAGTTCATCTTGCATTGCATTTACCCAGTCTGCATCCTGCAAAGCCTCACCAAAAATTTTAGGTTCAATAAGAGATAAGAAGACATCAAAAGCACAAAGAATTTTTAATGAAGATCTGGTTTTGATTCCAGAGGTTGGATCAGTGATTATGTTCTCAATGGGATGAGAACTTTGATACTTGTAAGATTTTACAACCAACTGGTTTCCCCTTGATGTTCCTTCAATGTTTTGTTGTTGTGGAACAGGTTCATGGACAAGTTCCCTTGAGGTTTGAGAATCATTTCCTCTTTGTTATATTCCCCATGTCATGTTTCCCTATGTGGAAGAACATGTTCCATCACCTGTTCCTTTCTCTAGTGCAGCTTCAGTCTGGGCTGTGGTTTCATTTGAGTTTCTTACCAGCCCAATTACTTCATCATCATGTTCCTGCCTCTCAGAAAGAATGTTAGTTTCATCAAAAACTACATGAACACTTTCTTCTACACACGTAGTTCTTTTGTTATAGACCTTATAAGCTTTGCTATATGAAGAATATCCCAAGAATACTCCCTCATCACTTCTGGGATCAAACTTACCTAGGGAGTCTTTACCGTTGTTGTGCACAAAGCACTTGCATCCAAATGCCCTAAGATAGGATATGTTTGGTTTTCTCCCTTTAATTAACTCATAGGGAGTCTTCTCTATAAGAGGTCTAGTCATGTACCTATTTATGATGTAGCATGCAGTATTTAGCGCCTTTGCCCAGAAGCTATGGGCAGTTTACTAGAAAGAAGCATAGTCCTAGCCATATCTTTAAGTGCCCAATTCTTTCTTTCAACTACTCTATTTTGTTGTGGAGTCCTAGGAGCAGAAAAATTATGATCTATTCCATGCTCATCACAAAATTTAGCAAATTTAGTATTTTCAAATTCAGTGCCATGATCAGACCTAATTGATGCAAGTTCATTACCTAGTTGTTTCTGAGTTTTTCTAACAAAAGAGGTGAACATGTCAAATGCTTCATCTTTAGATGTTAAAAACAATGTCCAAGTAAACCTAGAGTAATCATCAACAAGCACCATCATATATCTTTTACCACCTCTTCTTAATGTTCTCATTGGACACAGAGATCCAAATGGACCAGTTCTATCGTCCTGGTTGTGCTTACCACTTTCTTGCATTTAAAAGAGGATCTTACCTGCTTCCCCCTTGCACAAGCCTCACAAACTTTGTCTTCCTTGAACTTGATGTTAGGAAACCCTATCACCAGGTCCTTGGAGACTAATTTGTTGAGTAGACTCAGACTTGCATGTCCAAGTCTCTTGTTCCAAAGGATGGGATCATTGTCCAACACACTTAAGCAAGTGAGTTCATTTTCTGACAGTGTGGACAAATCTACAATATATATATTGTTTACTCTTTTTCCCTGCAAAACAATCCTGTCAGTGGTAAGATTAATCACAAAACATTTGGTAGAGGTGAATGCTACCAAGTTACCTCTATCACACAGTTGTGATACACTGATTAGACTGTATTTTAGCCCATCTATCAAGTAGACATTCTCAATAGAGTGAGAATCAGTCTTACCTACCTTTACAACTCCAATGATCTCACCTTGCTTCCCATTTCCAAATGAGACATTACCTCCTTTGAGGTCCTCAAGTGAAAGGAACTGATTCTTGCTTCGTGTTATGTGCTTTGAGCAGCCACTATCCATGTACCATATTTGGCTGCTCCCCTTTACTTGGACCTGCAAAAGGAAATCAGGGGTTAGTCTTAGAAACCCAAACTAGTTTGGGTCCCTTTCTATAGGCAAAACGATGAATCATATTCTCTTTAGACCAACTTGGTAGCCAATTCTTCCCTTGAACAAATTCTTTGTTCTTTTGGCTTGCCTTTTCTTTTACATTGCATTCATTTTTATAGTGACATGTTTTACCACAGTGAGTACAAATCTTGTTCTCAAGAAGTGTAAGGTACTTGCTTTTGGGATACCATTTAGGTGGCAGATTCCCAAAGTCAAGTCCTCTTCTATTGCTACTATGATGTTCCTGTAGCCATGAAAGTGCATCGGAGGACCTGTTCCATTTACAAGTTTTTTCTAGCTCATGCTTGACCTTGCCTAGATCCTCCTTCAAAATTCTAACATGCTTGTCCTTCTTATAAAACTCATCTTTTAGTTTGCCTACATTTTCTTCTAGAGTGAGTTGTGTGCAATCAGTTGTCTTCTTACTTGTTCCTAATTTCAGTTTTAGGTTTTCAGATCTAAGTTCTAGGGCATTTGATTCAAATGCATGAACCTGGTTCTTTTAATGTAGTATTTTCACTTATAGTCTCACTAACCCTAAGTTCTAGGTTCTTACACTTTGCTTTCAAAATCACACATTCCTTAGGCAGTTGTTCCTTTTCATTGTTTACATCCTCAAATCCATCAATGAAATCTAAAAGTAATTCAAATAGCCTTTCTTTAGATAAAAATTTAATCTTGTCTTTGAGATGAATTACACATACCTCAGATTCCTTATCAGATTCTCCAATGGCCATAAGTTCTTGTTCATCTCCATCTTCATCATCCGAGCTTTCTCCCAAGCAGCAACCATAGCCTTTGTTGATCATTTGTTCTTCTTGGGTTGAACCTGTTCCTTCTTCCTGTTTCTTCATTTAGCTCTTTCCTTCTTCCATTCAATTTCACATTGAGGGCAGTTCTTGATGTGGTGATCAGTCTTACCACACTTGTAGCATCCCTCATTAGTTTTCCTTCCAGGAACCTTTGGTTTGATGTATCTTCCACTTCTTGAAGGACCTTTTCCTCTCTTTAGGTACTTCTTGAAGTCCTTTTGTGATCATATCCATTTCATCATCTTTTAGATCAGAACCTTCAGTGATTTAAGTGCCAGGCTCCTTTCCTTCTTGGGTACATCCATCTTCATGGTTTTCCTTCTAAGTTCATAAGCAGTGAAATTTCCAGTTAGCTCATCCAACTTAAGAGTGGCAATGTTCTTTGATTCCTGAATGGCAGTGATTTTGCTCTCCCAAGTAACTGGAAGAACCCTTGTCAAAATCTTCTCAACTCTGGCTTCTTCAGGAATAATCCTTCCAAGAGACTTAAGTTCATTTGTCAGTGTGGTGAACCTTGTATACATCTCTTGGATGTTTTCCCCTTCCTTCATGGTGCAGTTCTCATATTGAGAATATAGTAGGGTTCCTCTGGACCTCTTCACTTGAGGTGTTCCTTCATGGGCCACTTGCAAAGTGTCCCAAATTTCCTTAGCAGTGGTACAACTTTGAATTCTGTTGTACTCGTCTGGACCGAGTCCACAAACAAGCCATTTCTTGGCTTTAGCATTCGTCTCCCATTTCCTAAAGTCGTCAGTAGTGCAGTCAGCTCTTGTCTTTGGCACCTCTTCTCCTTCGGCATTTATCTTCATGGTAGCCAATCGACCATCTGTGACAATGTCCCATAGCTCATAGTCTTCTCCTATGATGTGATCCTTCATCCTGTTTTTCCACCAAGAGTAATACTGGTCGTTGAAGAGTGGTGGCCTAGTACTGGATTGCCCTTCCCAGTTTTCAGGTGGTGCACTCATCTTGATCTTCTCCTAAGGTGTTAGCCTCTTCAAGGATAACCCGCTCCGATACCAATTTATGTTTTAACTTTAATACCATACAAGATGGGGTGATTTGTGTGGTACCCAATTTTTTTCTTAAACTGATTATAGAAGGACCGGGTTCTTCTATGTGTTCCTTAACCTACTATTGTTGAAAAAGTAAAAACCACGACCAACTTCTCAGTAGGATTTGCCCAAACTCTCCACTAAATCACTGAGCAGAAGAAGAAGAAGAAGAAGAAGAAGAAGAAGAAGAAGAAGAAGAAGAAGAAGAAGAAGAAATGATAATTAAACTCATATTGATAATTAAAATGATGAAATAAATATTCAAAAAGCTCAAAATAGCAAAAACTACTAAAACGAGTAAAAGAAACCGTCTACTATAGCAGCAGATGTCAAAACTTAACCTAAAAAGTGAAACTCTTCTATTTATACAGTGCTAGAATTTTCGTACAAAAATGCCCTTTCTGAGGTTTTGCGACGCATAATTCCATGTGCAGTCCGCACTTTGCTTCAGCCTGATAGGATTGGAAACCTGTGGCCGCAAAATTCTGAACTGCGGCCGCACTTCTTTCTTTTTGCGGATAGCACAAATATGTCTGCGGCCGCATCATGCTCTTCTGCGGTCCACACAAATGTGGTTGCAGTCGCATCATGCTCTTCTGCAGCTGCACAATAATTGTGCGGTCCACACTCTTGTTGAACTTGAGATGCAGGTTCTCTGAACCTTGGCTTTTACCCAGTTTCTATGGCCGCACAATTTCATGTGCGGTTCGCATCTTGCAACCTTCTCTGATGGAATTGGTTCATGACCTGCAGCCACAGATGGAATTTTGCGGACCGCACTTTGAGCTTTTGTGTTGTTTTTGTCCTTAAGTTCAGATTACTTTTTTTTTTAGTGGATTTCATCTTTTTCTTGCCTTTCCTTCTCTTTATTTCTTTTCTCTTTTACCTTGATACCTTTTTTCAAACTCCTCGTCTCTCCCCCAAACTTACGTTTTTAGCCAATTGTTTCACAAGAGTGTTAAGAAAAGCTCGGGTGCCAAGAGAGAGTCACAACGAAACGGGTAAAGGCTTGTAATGTGGTGATCAAATGAGAAGGGTTTTAGGCTCAACTAGGTTGACTAGGGATACCACTTTGGTGGGCCATGAAAATTTTCAAATGGGACAAGGAGAGCCTATAATCACTTCTCAAGCCAAGCAAAACTTAATATTTTTCCTAGAAACACATTCAGAGCAAGTTCTAGACCATTTGCACGGGTACTTAGACTTGCACCAACAACATCTCACCTATCACACAGATGGATTTTAAAAGCGGATAGAGTTGAGGGCCCACAACGACCATATTCAAGATTGAAAATCACTCTGGTTCGACTGAACCACTCGATGATTGCTTAAGTTAACACAAGAGTCACAAGGTCACTAACTAGAGCTATTTCTTTCCAAAAACCTTATTTTTAACCATAAGCACGTAGTTAATTGTATTCGAGTCAGACTCAATTAGGTCTTCTTATTCATTATTACTACTATTCTTACCTAAATACCAAAAATGAATTCAATCCCTTAAGAAGGTTGTCACGCCATCCATCGTTGGGAAGAGTCACCCGGTTCACACAAAAATTACCTTTGGAAAGAACTGTGGCATTAAGAAAACCAAAGGCTTATTGTTTACAAAAACATAAAAAGAAGCTACAAAATTAAAAATAAGCTATTATATTAAACATAGACTAATAAGAAAACATAATAAAGAAGCTAAAAAGCAAACTACTGAAAGCATAATGAACATACATAATGAGACAGGAAAAGAGATAATATATACATCAAGAGAGAACGGAGAGAATATATATACGGAATAAAGAAAAAGAAGAGAATATTATCAGTTATTACAAACCAAATGTCTAAAATTCATCCAAATAGCAAATAACTCCACCACCACCCAACTCCAACCCCCCGAATAAAAATAAGCATTGTCCCCAATGCTTAATTAAAACAAGAATAAAGAAGGGTAAGAGTGAAAAAGACTCCATATGTGTCCTTGGACATCTCCGTGTCCATAGCAGCGTCACCGCCCTCAGTCTTCTCTAATTGGATCTCATCATCATCGGCTTTGGGAATAACTTGGTTAGTGAACATCTAGAGCACTGCCTCGGCAGTGTCGGCAGCCAGGTCTGGCTCCTTAGACTAGCCAGCTGGTGCCACTGGATCTATTGGTTCCTCAAATTTACCGATATCACGGCACCCACATTGATTGGGTACCCGGCCATGATAAAAGCGACTAGCACTGTCTAGTGAATTGGATTATTTGTTTCATTTTGGCACAGGTCTAGTCTGCTACACATTAATGTTTGCCATCCCTTTGCCTCAAAATTTAGGGTGTTCCGCTAAATGGGAACCCCTGCTGTGATCCATGCTAGAGGTGGCCCCGGAGCTGCAAGAATCTCAGCTAGCCATGGTCGAACTACATCTCCCATTGCTAACTTTTCCAAATATTGCACAGGCTCCATATCCTCAAACCTTAAATACATGTTCAGGGTGCTATGATAGAATCTCACCTTTAGATTTCTCACTTTTGTTACCTTGGTCCCTTTCTTTATATGCACCACATTGGCATAAAATTCCTTGACCAGGTATTCCTTGGCATCTACCACACTTTTGGTGAACCACATCCACCCCTTCCGCTCCCGGAACTGTCTCAACACTGTCGGGTTGTATTAGTCAAGGTCTTTTATCATGAACTAATGCTCAAGAGTGAGCAATATCACGGGACACCACTCTCGGAAGCTTGTGAAAGCAGCTAGACTAACAAAACTATCTTCCCAAGTCTCTTTCTTCTTCGACCTCTCAAGGCGGCAACTCTGGTATCACCCCCTCGGCCATCATCTGGAATAGCATCAACATCCATTATAGTAGCAGGTGCATCAGGGGCATGTGTGGATGCGGGCTCTAAAACCTGACTGTCACCTTCCGAACCCTCGGAAGAGCTCTCAGAGGAGGAAGGCTCATCTCTAAGTTGGTATCTACCATGTGGCTATGATTGAAAAGTGGGATGCTCTTGCATTGAGTCACCCTCATACGCTTCCCGAGATGGGGCATATGAACTAGACTCGGAAGGCTCGGGTTGTCTTCCTCGGCCTACTATGGCTTTCTTAGTGATTACTCTTTGGAGGGCGAGGGGTAAATTGATTTTGCCTCTGCCTCTGGAAGGTTCACCCCTCCCCTTTGATGTATCACCATGACCTCGGGATCTAACCATTTTCTGTAACAAACAGCAACAAGAGTTAGTTCCAGTTCAAGTGCAGATAAACAGAGATTCATAGAACAAAACATGTTTGTAGGGTGGGGAAGTGCGATCGCAGCCTGGGTTGTACGGACTGCACAATTTGGGCTTGCGGCCGCAGAGATGAAACTGCGGTCCGCACAATTTTGAGTGCGACTGCACATCTGAAGTGCGGTCCGCACAATTGTCAGTGCAGTCGCACTATGAGTACCTCAAAATAGCAACTCTCTGAAGATAGAGATTGGCCTGATCTGCGACCGCACACAGTTTTCTACGGCCGCGATAGGATTCCTGCGGTCCGCACAATTTTAAATGTGGTTCACACAATTTTGCCTCACCAACTGCCATAGTCAACATTTCTGCGGACCGCACAATTTCTTGTGTGGCCGCAGATTTCAAAATTAGATCGGGCAGATTCCTTAACGGTTTTGATTTATGCACAAATTGGACATGGTAATAGCAATTAAATATGATAATCGAGATACCCATTCCCCAAATAGCATTTAGGAGTTGACCCAACACAATTTAAACCCCACATGGATAGAAAATTGACTTCTAATGACAAATTATCTAAAATAACTAACAAATTATAAATTAAACTAAGAAACTTAAAGAATCCTAGAAGTGATTTAAACATACTAGTGATGAAGCAGTGCTAAGGAATGATTACAGATGTGTCTATAGGTGGTAGCTGGTTGAACAGATGTGTGCACAATTTTAGCCCTTGAGTGCTCAGAGAATGAAAAGTTTGTATAGTAGCCTTAGCATTACTATTTATATAAAACAGATCTGGCTAAGGAATAACAAGACGAGTGCGGCCGCAGAATTCCTTCTGATGTCCGCACTCTGTTACCTGGAGGTTCACTTTCCTTTGATGATTTGCGGTTCACAGATTTAGCTGTGCGGCCGCAGATTTTGGTGCGGACCACATAATTTGTTATGCGGTCGTACTTTGGCTGTTTATCTGACAAACAAACTTCAGAGAGTTTGCATTTTTCCATCTTAATTTGTGCGTTCCGCACAAGAATTGTGCAGCCGTAATTGCCTTCTTTTATAGAATTCAAAATTGTGCGGTCCGTACTTTTTCCATACTTAGCCACTTTTCCTAAGCACAATTCCTATAAAGCACAATCATTCCTGCAACACACTCCAAATCCAGTTAGCGCAAAATAAGATCTATCTAAAGAAGAAAAAAAGGAAAAGAAAAAGAAACAGGGGTTGCCTCCCAAGAAGTACCTGATTTAACGTCGTGGCATGACACAAATTACCTTCATTTCAAATGAATCACTACCACTATGTGGCCATCATCAGCTTGTCCCAAATAATGCTTCACCCGATGACCATTGACTTGGAATACCTTATCATTTTTGTTCTTCAGGTCCAATGCACCAAAAGGTGTCACACCCACAATTTCAAAGGGACCATTCCATTTGGATTTAATGAAACGGGAAACATCTTCAATCGTGAGTTGAACAACAAAACAATATCACCCACCTTCAACTCCTTGTTTCGGATGTGTTTGTCATGAATGCACTTCATTCTCTCTTTGTACAAGGATGAACTTGCATATGCATGGTACCAGAACTCATCTAATTCATTTAATTGTGCAACCCGCAAGTTAGCGACTTCATCCCAATTAAGATTTAACTTCTTTAAAGCCCATATGGCTTTGTGCTCGAGTTCCACCAGAAGATGACAAGCTTTTCCAAACACCAACCGGTATGGAGACATCCCGATAGGAGTTTTAAAAGGAGTCTGATAAGCCCATAGTGCATCATCAAGCTTCTTTGACCAATCCGTCCGATTAGCATTCATTGGTTTGGACAAAATACTCTTTATCTCCCGGTTAGAGACTTCTACTTGACTGCTTGCTTGTGGATGATAGGGAGTTGTGACTTTATAAGTGACACCATACTTGGTGAGTAAGGTGTCAAAAGCCTTGTTGCCAAAAAGCGACCCCACATCGCTTATGATAGCCCGCGGAGTACCAAATTTTGTGAAAATATTCTTCTTCAAAAATGCCACCATACTTCTAGCTTCATTGTTGGGTAGAGCAAAGGTCTCAACCCATTTAGACACATAGTCAACCGCGACCAAGATGTAGGTGTTTCCACAAGAACTCACGAAGGGACCCATGAAGTCAACACCCCACACATCAAATATATCAATCTCCAAAATGGTAGTGAGAGGCATTTCATTCTTCTTCGAGATTCCACCGGCCCGTTGGCATTCATAACATCTTTTCACCATATCACTTGTATCTTTGTAGAGAGTGGGCTAATAGAAACTACAACTTAGCACTTTAGCCGCCGTTCTTGCTCCGCCATGGTGACCACCATAAGGCGAAGAGTGACAAGCCTCGTGAATAACATTTTTCTCTTCATCCGGTACACATCTTCTAAATACCCCATCCATGCAAATCTGGAAAAGGTACAGTTCATCCCAATAATAGTCTTGACAATTCCGTTTGAGCTTCTTCCTTTGGTTTGAAGAGAACTCATATGGGATGAAACCACTTACAAGAAAATTTACTAGATCTGTGAACCATGGCACCTCTTTCATTGAAATAACCAATAGTTGCTCATCGGGGGAAAAGTCATTGATTTCAAAGGCCATCATGCAGCCTCCCCTCCTCCTCTAAATGAGACAAGTGGTCCGCCACTTGATTTTCACTCCCTTTCCGATCTTGAATGTCAATATCAAACTCTTACAACAATAGCCCCCATCTCATCAACCTATCTTTTGAATCTTTCTTGCTTATAAGATACTGAAGTGCCGCATGATGCGTATCAACAATAACCTTTGCACCCATCAAGTATGGGAGGAACTTTTCAATAGCAAACACAATGGCAATGAGCTCTTTTTCGGTAATGGTGTAATTGACTTGGGAATTATTCATGGTCTTACTAGCATAGTAGACCGGATGATAAATCTTGTTGATACATTGTCCCAAAACTGCTCCAACCGCTACATCACTAGAATCACACATGAGCTCAAAAGAAATGCTCCAATTAGGAGCGGTGATAATGAGAGTAGTTGTCAACTTGAGCTTGAGAAATTCAAATTCTCTCATGCAATCATAATTGAATTGAAATTTAGCATCTTTCTCCAAAAGCTTGCACAAGGGGTTCTCCACTTTGGAAAAATCCTTTATGAAGTGCTGGTAGAACCCCGCGTGACCCAAGAAACTTTTCACGCCTTCACGGATGTTGGAGGTAGAAGTTTAGAAATCACCTCTATTTTTGCCTTGTCGACCTCTATTCCCTTCTTTGAAATCTTGTGGCCAAGGACAATACCCTCCTCGACCATGAAATGGCATTTCTCCCAATTCGACACCAAGTTCATTACTTCATACCTTGCCAATACCTTATCCAAATTTGCCAAGAAATAATCAAAGGAATCACCGACTACCGAAAAGTCATCCATGAAGACTTCAAGGTAGTCCTTTACCATATCCGTAAAGATCACCATCGTACACCGTTGAAAAATTTCTGGTGCATTGCATAAGCCAGATGGCATCCGCGTGAAAGTGAAAATGCCATAGGGACAAGTGAAAGTTGTTTTCTCTTGATCTTTCGAGGCAATAAGGATTTAATTGTAGCCCGAATATCCATCTAGAAAGCAATAGAACGCCCGGCCGGCCAACCTATCAAACATTTGGTCAAGAATGGGTAGTGGGAAATGGTCTTTCCTTGTGACTTTGTTTAGCTTCCGATAGTCCATACACACTCTCCACCCGGTCATCGTTCTTGTTGGAATCAACTCGTTCTTATCATTGGTGACCACGGGTATGCCCCCTTCTTCGGAACACATTGCACCAGGGAAGTCCATGAACTCTTTATGATCTCTTTTTTGACCACGTCTTGCATAACTTCATTGAGTCTCCTTTGATGTTCAATGGAGGGTTTGGCATCTTCCTCCAAGTTAATCTTGCGCATGCAAAATGCGGGGCTTATTCCCCGAATACCCGCCAAAGTCCACCTAATAGCTTTCTTTCTCTTGCGGAGCACCGCCAATGTAGAGTCAACCTGCACGTTAGTCAAACAAGAAGAAAGAATAACCGGTAAATTACATCAAGGGCTAAGGAATTCATACCTTAGATGTGGAGGTAATGGCTTCAACACCAAGATAGGAGGCTCTTCAATTGAAGGCTTTGTAGGAGGAGTTTTCCTATTCTCAAGATCCAAGGCTCTTTATGATTAGATATGAGTCTTGGTTGCCCAATTCCCAATGTCTTGAAAACCGAATAGGGCATCAATTTGATACTCACCCCAATATCATAAAGAGTTTTTCCCTTTAAAGCTTTTCACATATTGGACCTCTTCTTCTTGATCATTTTAAGAATCACCTTGATCAAATCCACTATCTTCTTGCACAAAATTGTCCACTCATTATTGCACTTGTGGACTTCTTGTTATTCTCTTGTTTACCATCATATTGACTCCCTCCATAGCATTGACTTGCCTCGGGTTTTGCACTTGTTGAATTTGAGCCTTTGCCAATTGGTTCATGGTGGTTGTCAACTCGGCTAGGGGTTGCCCATGGTCATGTAACTCTTTATGAAGAAGAATAACATTTGGATCACCTTGTGGAATATTGACTCTATATTTCCATGCCGATGAAGTATCCGCCATCTCGTCCAAAATATCACACACCTCCGCATAAAGCGTAGCCATGAAGTTCCCACCGGTAAGTTGATTCACTACACATTGGTTGGTGGTATTGATCCCCTGATAGAAAGTTTGTTGAATCATGTTCTCCATCATATCATTGTTGGGGAACTCTTTCACCATTGTCCTATACCTTTCCCATATCTCGTGTAGTGGTTCATTGGGCTCTTGCTTGAGTGCTAGAATTTCATCCCGAAGAATGGCCATGTGCCCGGGAGAGAAGTACTTAGAAATACATTTCTCCGTTAGTTCATCCCAAGTACGAATGGAATGATTTGGCAGCCATTCCAACCAATCTAAAGCTTTCCCCGTAGAGAGAAGGGAAAAAGCCTTAGCCTCAAAGCATCCTATGAGACATTTGTTTGTTTTCTCCCCCAACACATATCAACGAACCCCTTCAAGTGTTTATATGCATTTTGATCTGGTGCACCAGTGAAGAACCCTTATTGCTCGAGCAAAGTGAGCATCACGTTGGTTATTTGAATGTTTCCCTCCCTAATACGGGGTGGGACTATAGCACTTGCATACTCTTCATTCGGCAACCCCGGTGTGGAGCTGCTCGTGGTGGAGGTGGGGGTAGAACGGAAACATTGTCTTGAGGTGGTCAGCCTCATCTATTGGTTTGAGGTTCAAGAGGGACCTCATCCATTGCATCATCATCAATTTCCACATCCCCCACGGCTATGTTTCTAAGCTCATTGTTTGCCATGATTGCACCTACAATACTCACACGTTAGTAACAAGGAAGGAAAAGAAGATATTCCTAAAATACACCTAAATATATAGCTAACACTGTTTTTAAGCTCCCCGGCAACGTCACCAAAAATTGATCTCGTCCAATTTCACTCCTCTATTTGAGGATATAAAAATGGTCAATGCAATAGTAATACCCAACAAGAGTCGGGGTCAAATTCCGCAGGGAGCTATGTGAATGGGTGTCAGTAGTATATATCCTAGCGCGTGAGTTTGTATATCTAAATTTGAACTTCCGCAATATTTGGTTATGTTTGAAAATATAAATTGAACTACGATTGCGATTTAAGGAATAAAACTAGGAAATTGTTTTTGGTTGTTTTTCAAATGATATAAAAGTCCTAGGGTTATGACCTTCACCCAGGTGTTCGCCTAATGGGTTGTAAACTTTAAAGCTTATTTTATTGATCGGGGTGTATTGTAGTTATCAACACCCAAGTACCCACTCACTACCTCTCGGTCATAGAGTGAGTTTTCCCAATTTGGCTTTCTCAAGTCCAAATGGGTATTGAACAAAATAGTTGATAATAAGCTCAAGTCGGGTTTTACTATCTCTATGTTCAACCCTTTAATTGGGCTTATCAATCTCTCGATTGACCTAATTTATGGCTAGCCAAGTTTTCCTAGACTAAGTCTCTCTTTCTCAAGTAGAGACCAAGTCAAATAGGCATGAAACAATGTTTGCAACCATTAATTATTCACATAAAAGAAAGAACTAGGATAGATAATCAATACCCAACCATAAACAAGCAATAAATCAAACACCCATTAAGTTTACACACTAGGGTTGGGTCACAACCCTAGTGAAAATCTAGCTACTCATGCTTAAATTTGAAGAAAAAGAAGAAGTGATAATGAAACCCATATTGATAATTAAAACGATGAAATCAATATTCAAAAAGCTCAAAATAGCAAAAACTACTAAAAAGAGTAAAAGAAACTGTCTACTATAGCACCTGATGTCAAAACTTAACCTAAAAAGATGAAACTCTTCTATTTCTACAATGCTAGAATTTTCGAACAAAAATGCCCTTTCAGAGATTCTGCGGCCGTACAATTCCATGTGCGATCCGAACTTTGCTTCAGCCTGACAGGATTGGAAATCTGTGGCCGCACAAATATGAACTATGGCCGCACTTCTTTTTTTCTGCGGACAGCACAAATATGTCAGCGGTCGTATCATGCTCTTCTGCGGTCCACACAAATGTTGAACTTGAGATGCAGGTTCTCTAAACTTTGGCTTTTACCTAGTTTCTGCGGCCGCACAATTTCATGTGCGGTCCGCATCTTGCAACCTTCTCTGATGGAATTGATTCATGATCTGCGGCCACAGATGGTATTCGTGTACCGCACTTTGAGCTTTTGTGTTGTTTTTGTCCTTAAGTTCAAATTACTCTTTCTTGCAGTGAATTTCATCTTTGGAGCTCATCTTCCAATATTCCTACAATTAAGCATATTTTATCAGTTTTCGGGAACATAATTAAGCGCTTCTGGACTAAAACGAAAGCATAAAGGTGCTAATAAGTAGTCAAAATCCCCACTTATCATCCTCACACTCATCGGACCACCTGAATGGAGCACCCTTCTGCATCAATCTGGTCAAAGGTACAACAATGGAGAAACCCCTTACAAAACGACGATAATATCCGGCCGAACCAAGAAAACTCCAGATCTCAGTAGTTGAAGACGGTCTCGGCCAACTCTGAACTGCTTCAATCTTCTTCGGATCTACTTAGTCCCATCACTCGACACCACATGACCCAAAAATGCCACTGAATCAAGCCTGAATTCACACTTTGAAATTTTCGCATATAACTTCTTCTCCCTCAATGTTTGGAGCACGATCCTCAAATGTCGCTCATGATCCTCTAGGCAACAAGAGTACACCATGATGTTGTCAATGAATAAGATTACTAGAAACTCGTAGTGGCCATACTGAGTCCTGAAAGAAGTCTTCGGGATATCCGACTCACGAATCTTCAGTTAATGATACCATAATCTTAAATCAATATTTGAGAATACCTGGCACCCTGTAGCTAGTAATATAAGTCATCAATGTGCGCAATGGGTACTTGTTCTTAACTATAACTTTATTCAGCTACCTATAATCAATGCACCTCCACATAGAGCCATCCTTCTTCTACACGAATAAAACTGGAGCACCGCAAGGTGAGACACTCGACCGGATGAAAGCCTTATCAAGCAACTCCTGAAGCTGCTCTTTCAATTCCTTTAACTCCACGTGTGCCATGCAAAATGGTGGAATGGAAATGGATTGAGTGTCCGGCACCAGGTCAATACCAAAATCGATATCCCTATCGGCCGGCATGTCCGGTAGGTCTGCTGGAAAAACATACGGGAAATCCCTCACTAACGAAATCGAGTCAACGGTAGGAGTATCAGCACTGACATCTCTCACAAAGTCTAGATATGCTTCACACCCCTTCTCAACCATCCGATGCGCCTTAAGAAAGGACACAACCTTGATAGGAATACAATCCAATATACCCCTTCATTCCAACCGCGGCAACCATGGCGTAGCCAAGGTCACGATCTTGGCGTGACAGTCCAAAATAGCATGATAGGGCAATAACCAGTTCATGCCCAAGATCACATCAAAGTCTACCATATTGAGTAACAATAGATCAACTATAGTCTCAAAACCACCAATAACAACTAAACATAACCCATACACACGATCCACAACAATAGGATCTCCCACGGGCATGAACACATATACATGAGAACTCAAAGAATCACGTGGTATATCCAAATATGGAGCAAAGTAATATGGCACATATGAGTAAGTGGAGCCCAAATCAAATAAAACTAAGGCATCTCTGCGACAGACTGGGACAATACATATGATGACAGCATCTGAAGTGACAGCCTTCGTCCTACCAGGACAAGCATAGAAACATGTTTGGCCTCCCCCGACCTCTACCTTCCTAACCCCCACCCCTAGCTGGCGGTGGTGGTGGGGTGGCAACTGGAGCTGTAACCATGGCCTATAACCCTTGTGGGCCCTGGGGAATCTGTTGATCCTGTGTAGTCTATGGGGGTGCACCCCTCCTAAGTCTAGGACAGTCCCTCACCATGTGTCTGGTATCGCCACACTCAAAACAAGCTCTCGGTAGGTATGGCTACTGAAACTGACTCTGGCCTAGTCGAATGGACTGACCGATGAAAGCACCCCATGCAGGAGTTACACTGGACAATGGTAATGAATAATGGGAAACATGAGACTTAGAAGTAGCCAGAACACTGCTAGTAGCTGGAAGTGCTAAATGAACTGGCTAACTCACATATCCCCTTCAATGACGGGCTGTAGCTGCAGCGTATCCACCACTAAATCCTCCAGCACCTCCAGGCCTCTTGGCCTCCCTGTCCTCTCTCTCTCTCAGCTTCACATACCCTCCAACGTCCAGGTGATCTCCACCACTTGCTGAAATGGAGCATCCGTCTCCAACTCTCGAGCCATGTTGAATCAAATACCATAGTTGAGCCCCTCGATGAATCTGTGGAATCGTTCTCTGACTGTATCAACCAAAGCAGGTGCATGCTGGGATAACTCACTGCATTTGATAGCATACTCTGACACTGACATGGCACCCTAGCACATCTGCTCAAACTCTATGCACCATACATCCCGAAGGGTCAGGGGAACAAACTCTCTCAGGAACATCTCTAAAAACTAAGCCCAAGTGAGTGAAGTTGCATCGGCTAGGCTACCCTCCTTGTAAGACTGTCACCACCTGTAGGCTGCTCCAGACATCTGAAATGTAGTTAAAGTAACTTCGCTCGTCTCCATAATACCCATGGTGCGGAGAATACGGTGGCACTTCTTTAGAAAACCCTGCGCATCCTCAGTAGCTAGGCCACTATAAGTGGGAGGATGATACTTCTTGAACCTATCAAGCCTGAGCTTCACCTCCTCAAATTCCACTGCTCTAACCTCGGGATGAACAGGAACAACAGGTTGTGCTGGCATAACCTCCGGGACATGATCAACATGGACCTGCTACTCTAGAGTACGGGCGTCTTCCCCCAGCCTGAGATATAGTTGGTGCAAGGGGAATCAATCTCGCCTGAGCTAGAGTGTCGAACATGCTCAAAACATGTGTTAAGGTCTCCTGAAGTGTGGGGGTGACAACAGGCACCTCGGGTGTTTGTCCCCCAACTGGAGCTATTGTTGGCTCCTCAATCGCTACTCGGGTAGGTGCTCTGGCTGCACAACATGCTCCTCTTCGGCCTCTACCTTATCCCCGGCCTCTTACAGCTCTAGCAAGGGGCACTTGTGTCTGATCATCGGATCCGACAGTGCGTGTCCTCGCCATGTGTGAGAGAATAAAAAGACAAAAGTTCAGATTTCGAAATCAACAACTTCGCACAATAAGGAATCAAAGAAGTGGAATTTTCCTAACAGTTCCATAGACTCTCGAAGATAAGTACAGACGTCTCTGTACAGATCCGCAAGACTCTACTAACCCTTCTTATGACTCATAACACCTATGAACCTAGAGCTCTAATACCAACTTATCACAACCCTAAAATCCCACTTAAGTTAATCGTGATGGCACCTAGTCTCTAAAACTAGGTAAGCCTAATATTCATGAATAACTTAACAGAATTAAACAACTTAGATAATAAGATAATTCAATAAAACTAATAATAACTCCAAACAAAACTGTTGTAACAAAATTCCCAAAATCGGTGGAATTGAGTCATAAACTCTACAGGAATATACTGAAAAATCCCTAGTACAACACTATCTAGATAAGAGTAAACGGTAGCAAGAATATGGGCAGAAGGTGACTCTGAGGCCTGCAAGTGCCGAGCAGGTATAACTTGAAGTCTCTGAACTGTATGGTCAACTCACTAATGCCTAACCTGAGTTGAAGTACCTGGATCTGCACAAAACATATGCAGAAGTGGAGTATGAGTACACCATAATAGTACCCATCAAGCCTAACCTCGGTAAAGCAGTGACGAGACCAGGTCAGGATACCTACTATGATAAGAAAAACTGAACAAGTATAGTATAGTCTAATAATGGAATGAGGCAATAGTGACAATAAAACAATACATTAAGGTAAGCTAACAATGGAATTTAAAGCAATAAAGGCAACAAGGAGGGAACACATGATAAGAACATCAATAAAACAATATGAACAAATACAAGTGAGGTAAATAAAGAGAAAACAAGAAATATCACAACCGAGGTACCGCCTCGTAACCTCATTCCACGATCACAATTATAATATTTCCTTAGACCGTCGCGTGAGCCTTACATTTAGATAGTTTTGAAAATATTTTTCCTGAAATAGCTACACGCACTTTATCCCACCTTATGTTGTCATGTGGCAACAAGTAATCCCCTCACTAGCAACACGCACATAAAACCAATCTTATACCGCTGCATGCATAATAACCCCTATTCTTATACCGCCGCATGTACATCAATATCAAAACAGAACAGCAACTCAAACCACAAGTTCCCATATGCCACAACTTGCAAAAAATCAACAATACCAAAGTTTCCACAACATATATCCCTCAGATCAACCACAACATGGACAAGAATCGCAATAATAACAAAAAAATGAATGAGGATTACTCAACAAGGAAAGATATCTCAATAATCAACAACTTCCACCACAATGTGGTATTAGCTTTCATAACTTCAACTTCACTAACTCAAAACGAAGGTATTTCCACGGAATGATAATTTCCAATGTAAATGTACAACATAAGCTTAACAATGAAAGAGATGGTATGAAATAGTATTTACATCTAAATGCATGGTAATAACTCAACACGTAGGACATCATCAAACACAATTCCCAAATAAGAATAACTCGACAATAAAAGAGGTAACATGATAATAATAGAGATAACAAAGGCAATTAAAATATATTATAGCATGTTTGACAATAAGGGGTAGATCATGTGATAAGAACATCAAGTAA
The DNA here is from genome assembly GCF_000390325.3 of Nicotiana tomentosiformis. NCBI lineage: Eukaryota > Viridiplantae > Streptophyta > Magnoliopsida > Solanales > Solanaceae > Nicotiana > Nicotiana tomentosiformis. The sequence goes on along the minus strand of NC_090822.1, from coordinate 81,669,270 downwards.
AGAATGTAAGAGTAATTTAACAATGGAAGATATAACTTGACATTACAATTTCTAGTTTAATGCATGAAAGAGTGTAAGAGTATAGTCCAGTCAAAACACCACACATAAGCCCGCGTACAGACTCGAAACCTCGTGTACACGTCTTTCAAATAACTAAAATACAACAAATCCACCCAAGTCCTAAGGGGTAGTTCCCCCACACAAAGTTAGGCAAAATAGTTACTTCAAACAAGCTAAATCAACCCACTAGTAAGCCAGTTCCATAAAAATCAAACTCCGGACAGCTCGAATCTAGCCAAAATAACTTAATACCATAAATACAAACCATAGAAAGCAATTCCGAATAATAAAGTTTCAATCTTTAGAGAAAATTAAGAAGTCAACTCAAAACGTCAACCCCAGACCCGCACCTCAGAACCCGACCAAACTTACAAAGTCTGAACATCCATTCTGATATGAGCCTAACCATACTAAAACTTTCCAATTCCAACCTTCAAATTCTCAATTTATGGTTTAGGACAGTATTTACACAAATCCCTAACTTCTCCAACTCAAATCACTAATTAAATGATAAAAATAATATTGGAATCATTAGTAATAATACATACCCCGATCCAATCCTTGAAAATTCCCTCAAATATCGCCTAAAACCGAGCTCTCTAACCCAAAATGTAGAAAATGAGATAAAACCCTCGATATTTTCTATTTCTTCCCAGTTATTTCGCACCTGTGGTAATTTAGTCGCAACTGGGGAAAACATATCATAGATGCAGCCTCAACTAAGGCTCAAAGAATTTCGCTTCTGTGGAAAAAAGGTGCACCTACTCTTCCGATTTTGCGGATCCCTGAGCGCTTCTGCACATCTGCTTCTACAGACCATGACCGCACTTGCGGTCTATCAGTACTCACCAAAAATCTGCTTATGCAGACAATAGCCACATTTGTGTGCATCTACCCGCACTTGCGGACCCAGTCCACCAAGCCCACTCTCGTGTCTATGGCTTAGAGGTCGCTTCTGCAGTGCCGCACCTGCGGCCATGTCATCGCAGGTGTGATTGCACCAGACTCCAACACTCTTCAGCAATTCCTTCTAAGTGCTAAAAAAGGTATGAACGCAACCTGAATCATACTCGGCACCCCGAAACCCCATCCGAATATACCATCAAGTTCGAAATACAATACGAACCCACTTGAGGCCTTAAATCACATCAAACAACATCAAATCTATGAATCGCACCCCAATCCAAGCCTAATGAACCAATGAGCATTCAACTTCTAAAACTAACACTGAATCATATCAAATCAACTCTTAATGAGTTCAAATTTTGTATGCAAGTCTTAAATGGCACAATGGACCTATACCAACTCTCTGAATCACAATCCGAGCCCGATATCAATAATTCAAAATCGACAAACATAAAGTGGTGGATTTCTTATGGGAGAACATAACTTGCAGATTTGGAATACCAAAAGAGATAGCCTGCGATAACGGGCCACAATTTATCGGCGCAAAGATCACAAAGTTCCTTGAAGACTTGAAAATCAAAAGGCTCATATCTTCGCCCTATCATTCAAGCACAAAGGGTCAAGCGGAATCAACGGACAAAGTGATTATAAAAAATCTCAAGAAGATGTTGGAAGCGGCTAAAGGTAAGTGGCCTGAGGAAATGCCTGGAGTGCTATGGGCGTACCAAAAAACGGTCATATCGAGCACAAGAGAAACTCTTTTTTCCCTTGTGTACGTAGCAGAAGCCTTAATCCCGGTAAAATTAGGAGAGACTACCTTGAGATATTTCCAGGCAAGTGAATAGACGAACAACAAAGTGATGTTAGTCAACTTGGAGCTACTCGATAAGCGCAAGGACTTGGCACATATAAGAATGGCAGCCCAGAAGGAGAGAATGGAAAGATATTATAATCGAAGGGCTAACCTCCGTTATTTCAAAGTGGGAGACTTAGTTCTAATAAAAGTAACTCAGAACACCCGAGAACTCAATGCAGGGAAGCTAGGTCCCACCTGGGAAGGCCCCTACCAGGTTTCAGCTGTCACCGGGAAAAGTTCATACAAGTTGGAGAATCAGGATGGAGAAAAATTGCCAAGCGACTGGAATGTAGCACACCTCAAGAGATACTATTGCTGATAAACACCACATGTACTGAAAGTATGTGCTGCACTCTTTTTCTGTTCGTCTAGTTATCGACCGCTACGGGTCCCAACAGTGATAACATATGGCCTAAGCATGGTTTCTAACATGAATGGCAGTCAAATTTCTAGAAGACAGAGGGAACATGTAATTAACAATAAGTTATTTGACTTTACAGTCTCACGGGATGGACCAAGTCACAATTCCCCACGGTTCACGCCCACACGCATGTCACCTAGCATGTGCCTCACCTCCAAAACAATCACATCATACCAAAATTAGGGGTTTCATACCCTCGGGACCAGATTTAAAACTGTTACTTACCTCAAACCGAGCAAAATCCTACTCCAAAATGCCTTTTCCCCTCGAATCAGTCTCCCAATCCTCCGAATCTAGCCACAAACAGTACGATATAATTAATATAGGCTAAAAGAATCAATTCCACAAGAAAAACACGAAATTATAAGCCAAAATCCGAAATAGACTCAAACCGGCCCCCGGGCCCACCCCTCGAAATCCGACAAAACTCACAAAACCCAAAAGCCTATTCATTCATGAGTCTAACCATACCAAATTTATCAAAATCCGACACCATTTGGTCATCCAAATCCCCGAAATACACTCTCTAATTCGCAAGCCTTAAACCCCCAAATTTCACTTCAAAATCTCACTAATTATGTGGAGAAATCAATGGGGAAACAAGTTTCATGATCCAAAACGAGTACAAGAAGCTTACCTCAATAATCACCTCCAAACTCTTCTGCTAAATCACCCAAGTCTGAGTCCAAAATGTTGAAATAATACTAAAATTGCAAACCCCTACTTTTAAACCTTCTGCCTAGAATTTTCGCATCTGTGAACCTATTGTCGCACCTGCGATACCGCATCTGCAGTGAAAATGCCACTTCTGTGGAAGTCACTTGCACCTCCAGGGCCCGCACTTGCGCTCCAACTTCTGCACTTGCGAATGCGCATCTGCGTCCCTGGCCTCGCTTCTGCGGAGTCACTCCCTCCTAGCTGCCCCCGCACGTGCATCCACTTGTTTGCATCTGCGCTACATCAGGTGTGGTAAATTATTCACACGTGCGACCCCTGTCCTTCATGGATTTTCCCGCATCTGTGATTCATTCCATGATTCTACGTACTCACACCTACGGTGCCCACTCCGCAGGTGCGGTTACACCAGTAGCAGCAGCACTTCAGTTGCTTCATCAACCCAAAATCAAGTTCGTTAACCACCCAAAATCAACCCGAGGCACCTGGGACCTCAACCAAACATACCAAAAAGTCCTAAAACACCATACGAACTTAGTCGAGCCCTCAAAACACGTCAAAACAATGCTAAAAACACGGATCACCCTCCAATCCAAACTTAATGAACTTGAAACTTCAAATTTCTACAATTGATGCTGAATCATACCAAATCACGTCCGATTGACCTCAAATTTTGTAAACAATTCATATTCAATATTACGGACCTACTCCAACTTCCGGAATCGAAATCTGACCCCGATATCAAAAAGTCCACTTTCGGTAAAAATCTCCAAAATTTTAATTTTTGGTATTTCAAGCCTAATTCTACTATGGACCTCCAAATCACAATCCGAGCGCGCTCCTAAATCCAAAATCACCTAACAGAGCTAACGGAACCGTCAAAATTCAAATCCGAGGTCGTTTACACATAAATCAATATCCGATCAACTTTTCTAACTTAAGCTTTCAAATAAGAGACTACGTGTCTCAATTCATTCTGAAATCACTCCAGACCTAAACCAACTAACCTGATAAATCATAATACAGTTGTAGAACACAAAAGAAGCAGAAAATGGGGGAAACAGCGCTACAACTCTCGAAATGACCGGTCAGGTCATTACACTTGGGTTGTAATTATAATCGGCTTACTTAGTCTTAGAGACTAAGTGCCATCACGACACCTGCGGTGGGATTTTGGGTCGTGACACTCCTACCAAAATGTGAAACCACCACATCATACACACATATTAGTCACATTTTTCTTTAGTTGTCATGGTCCCACGTGGACAAAACAATTCTTACAATTATCCACTTATAATTAATTCTATATTTTCCAATTCTAACATTTAACCAATTATTCACACACTAATTTCTAGGTCTAGTTTCACTTAAATACTAATATACTTCATATACCTTACTATCATGCTCATGTGGTATAGCACCAGTCCATAAATACGAGGTATTATAGCTTGGACCGTTTTTTTCATCACAAAATGACAAACTTCGACGAAACTCATTTTCCTTAATCGATTTACCCTCTGAGCCTTCAAGACACATACGCATCACTTGTAATAAATATCACAAATACTTATAAGCTCATAAATAATTTTGTCATTGAACTTATATCAATTATCTTACGACAAATCCTACTTACAAAAGTACGGGATGTAACATCCTTCCCCCATTTAGAAACATTCGTCCTCGAATGTTAACTCTTAGAGACTTACAAAAAATTTGCAGAGTCTCCTCTGTAAACTAAACTAAAACCCAACCTTTATCTGAAGTCTGTACTGATTTTGTCTGTGATGCTTTGGAATAGGTTAAGGTGATTCAGGAGCGACTTCGTATAGCTCAGTCCAGACAAAAGAGCTATGTAGACCGAAAAATTTGAGATGTGGCTTATATGGAAAGTTAGAAGGTTCTTATACTAGTGTCGCCTATGAAGGATGTGATGTAATTTGGAAAGAATGGCAAGTTGATCCCGGGGTTAATTGGCCCGTTTGAGATTTCAGAGAGAGTTGGGGAGGTTTCTTATAGACTTGCATTGCCTCCTAGCCTATCAAGGGTACATCCGATATTTTATATTTCCATGCTTCGGAAATACCATGAGGATAGGTCACATGTTTTGGACTTCAGCACGGTGCAGCTTGATGAGAATTTGACCTATGAGGAAGAGTTGATGGCTATTCTAGACCGGTAGGTTCGGTAGCTCATTTCTAAGAGTTTTCTTTCTGTGAAAGTGCAATGGAGAGGTCAGCTGATTGAGGAGGCTACGTGGGAGTCAGATCCCTATATAAAGGGTAGATACCCACGTATTTGGACCAGTCCAGGTGCACTTCTATGTTCGTACGAGGACGAGCGTTTCTTTTAGAGGTGAAGAATGTGACGATCTGATAGGTCATTTTGATTACTAGCTCCTTTTAATGTGACGATTTGATAGGTCATTTTGATTACTAGCTCTTTTTTTCATATTCTGAGACCTCCCGTAGCATAATTTAGTGATTTATGACTTGCGTTCGAAGTGCGTGCCAATTTTCAGATAGATTATGTGTGAAAATTCAAAGAAAATATGATTTTTTAACTTAAAATGAGGTTTAAGTTGACCACTGTCAAAGTTTTTGGTAAACTACCTCGGATTGGTGTTTTGACAATTCTTGTAGGTTCATATGATGTATTAGGATTTCTACGCCTATTTGGTTGGGGTTCTGAGTGACTCGAGGGCATTTTGGAGAACTATGTGAAAGATTGGAAATTTTGGTCTAAACCTGAAATCCTTGAGTTTTAACGATCGATTCTTGATATTTGATGTTGTTCTGATGATTTGAGTCAGTGAGCGAGCGAGTCTATATGATGTTATTACAATTATGTGAGAGTTCAGATTGGAGACCGAAGAGCTCGGGTGAGTTTCAAATGAGTTTTGGTTTATTTTGGAACTACTGGTGCAAGTCTGTTGATGGTCTTAAGTTGCAGGTCTCACATTTGCGAGGGCCTGAGCGCAATTGAGAGCCTCGCATTTGCGGTGTCATGCTCAAAATATTAAGAGGGAACTAGAGGTTGGGTTTTGTTTTATGAAGAATCCTTCGCATTTGCGGACTTGTGTGATCCGCACTTTTGACCATCTTGTCTCTTTAGCGAAGGCTGGGATTTTTGGACAGCTTCGCAAATGCGAAGAATGCATCGCATTTGCGATGGATGTAGGCTTCGCAAATGCAAATGCGAGGTTTATTTTGCATTTGCAACTTCTGAGAGACTGGTATTGATCACATTTGAGATTAGTAGTTCGCATTTGCAGACATCACAATTGCGAAAAAGAGTTCATAATTGTGATGTCTATAGCTGGCTAAAAGTGGAAAGTTTTGGGACTTAGCTCATTTTACACCATTTTTAAACCCTAAACTCCATAGAGGCAATTTTTGAAGAGGTTTTTCTTCCCAAATTCATTGGTAAACAGCTTTAACTAGTTTTCAATCAATTTCAATTACTATTCCATGAATTTTAACACCAAATCTATGAATTTCAAAGTAGAAATTGGGTTTTGGGTAGAATTTTGTAAAATTGAGATTTATACCTCAAATTCAGATCGGATTTCAAAACAAATCACATATCCGGGCTTAGGGTGAATGGGTAATTCAGGATATTGTCCAAATCTCGAATTTTGACCACGTGGGCTTGGGGGTTGACTTTTTTAATTTAGTTAAAAATTGAACCTTTGTAATTTGTGGGTAGTTTCTAAAGCTTGTTTTGGATTGTTTCAATGATATTTGGCTTGATTCGGTTGGTGTGGAGGCTTGTTCTAAAGGAAATGTTGTGGTTGATTGTTGATTTTATTCCGAAAAGAGGTAAGTGTCATGGTTAACCTTGACTTGAGGGAATTAAGACTTGATTGGTATATTTGCTACTTGATTTATGTGTGGAGATGACATATATACAAGGTGACGAGTGTATGTGCGTTGTCATAGGTTAAGCATGTGGGGCGGGCTACTTTATTTCAGTTTTCCATTTATACTATATTTTCTTTAATTCGGTCTTATTATTCGTTTTGTACTTTAATTTCTACTTGCCTTTACTTGTCAAATTCATGATTTTCCTTCAATTTGCTATATGTTTCCATGTATCCATGTGTAACGATCCGGCCGGTCATTTTGATTATTTCATCCATGTTCCCCTATTTATTGCCTCCTCTATGTTATATTGTGGTTATGTGACTTGCCGGGGTGTTAGATTTTGGTTTCGGGTAAGTTTCAGAGTGAAATAGGACACTTACTCCTAAAGTGGGAAGCTTAAGTTGAAAGAGTTGATCGGAGTTTGACTTTTGTGTAGACGGCTCCGGAATAGAGTTTTGAAAGTTTTGATAGCTTCGTATGTTGATTTGATGCATTTTGGCAAAAGTTGAAAAGTTGAAGGTTTGGAAGATTGAGAGGTTTGACTGGGAGTTGACTTTGTTGATATCAGGTTCATATTGCAACTCCGGGAGTTGGAATAGCTCTATTGTATCATTTGGGACTTGCCTGCAAAATTTGAGGTCATTCGGAGTTGATTTGAGATGGTTCGACATGAGTTTTAGAAGTTAGAAGTTCATTAGTTTATTAGGCTTGAATTAATGTGCGATTTATAGTTTTGGTATTGTTTGATGTTATTCGAGGCTTTGAGTAAGTTCGTATTGTGTTTTAGGACTTGTTGATATGTTTGGATGGGGTCCCGGGGACCTCGGGTGTGTTTCGGGTGAGTTTTTAGCAAGTTTGGGCATTTCGGCACTTTGATGATGTTCTGGAGCAGTTGAAGTATGGAGGGCACTTTATGGAGTGCTGGGGGCACTTTTGGAGTGATGAGGCAAAGCGTCATGTGTGGCCACAAACCCTCAAGTGTGGAGGCACTGGTCAAAGTGCGGACCGCACTGAGGGCCGCAACAGGGAATATGCAAGTTCGTTGGTATGATTTCAGGAGCATATATCTCTCAATATATGAAGAATTTGGGGATGATCGAAAAAACAAAAGTTGTAACTCTTTGAGTCTAGTTTCCAGAAAATTAAACCATTCATTATTTGGATAAACTTACGGAACGTTACGGTCAATTACTAAAGACTGGTAGTGTAGTTACTGCGGGAGTACGACCGCACAATTTGGATTGCAGCACAGAACTTGGAAGGGCAGACCACACAAAATAAAGTGCGGTCAACACTGTGGAAGATCAGATCTTGTAATATATAAATGGGATTTTTGGACTTTTATTTCATTCTTCACCACATTAGAGACCTGGGAGCTCGAGTTTGAAGGATTTCAACCTAGACCTTCATCTACAAGCTTGGGGTAAGTGATTCTAATATATATCTATGAGATTAGCATGGATCCAACACTAGATTTAACATCGAACATGGGATTTAAAAAAAGAAATTGAGCGTTTTTTCTAAACTTTTTCTAAAGTGAATAATTGAGTTTTGAACATCGATTTAGAGTCGGAATTGGATAATTTTGGTATTGTTGAACTCGTATCGGAATCGGTGTTCCGATTTTATGAGTTTTGTCGTGTTCTGACGTGAGGGGAGGGGGTGGACTTTTTAGTTTTAATTAAATATAAAAGCATTATTATCCAGAATTATTTTCTATGGTTTTATTTATGATATTAAGTTATTTTGACTAGATTTGAGCCGTCCAGAGATTGTTTCACACAAGAAAGTCATTATAGAGTATTGATTTGGCTTCTTTGAGGTAAGTGTCTTCCTAACTTTGGGGGTGGGGGGGGATTACCCCTTAGTATTGGTTTTTTGTTTTGCGTTAATTGTGGTATGTGAAGATCGTGTACGTAAGGTGACGAGTGAGTACACGAGCTAAATGTGGTAATTGTCCAGTTAGAGTTACGTAAATTCTTTTTATGCCTTTAATTGAATTGTCATAACATGTTATCTTCATCATCGTTAATCTATTCTTACGTGATTTACTTGACATTGTAAATACTTGTCTCATCTCTTACTTGTTATTTGCCTTTACATGCTTAATTGAAGTTATTGTTCTCTCATTTCCTTGTTAACTATTTAACTGTTGAGTTACCTTACTTGAAGTTGTTATTTCTTGTAATATCTTATTGTTGAATTATGGTGTTGAAGTTATAACGTCCGTGATTCACTTTGAGGCAAGGTTGTAAATTATTAAAATACCATTCTTGTTGAGATATTCACTTTTGATTGCTATTGTTGGGACTCTTGTATATATTGTGGTTGAACCATAGGCTATTTATTGTGGAAACATTATTAATGTTGACTTCTTTGGCAAGTTGTGGTTTGGGCTCTTGAGGTATGATTTTGTGATATGTTGTGATATTGATACTCATGCGGTGGTATAAGGATAAGGGTTGATACGCATACGGTGAGATAAGGTGGCTTGATATGCGTGTTTCTAGTAGGGGATCTACTTGAAGCCACACTGTGTGATAAGGTGGGATAAACACGGGTAGCTATTTCGGGAAAATAATTTTCAGAAATAAATAAGACTCCCGCAGTGATATAAGGAAAGATTGTGTTTTGATTTGTGAAATGAGACTACGAGGAGGTACCTCGGTAGTGATTCTTGTTGATACCTTTCATTTCCATCACTTGAGTTTTGTTTGCATCGTTTCCTTGGCATTCTTGTTATGTGTTCTCTTCTGTGATATCTTAATTGCCTTAATTTCAGTGTAGCTATTCTTGTTATATTTATTCATTGTATCATTTCCATTGTTTCCATTATTATATAGTACTTTACCTATTCAGTTTCTTTATTTATTCCAGTAGGTGTCTTGACCTGAACTCGCCACTAATCTACCGAGGTTAGGCTTGATACTTACTGGCTACCGTTGTGGTGTACTCATACTATACTTCTGCACATCTTTTTGTGCAGATCCAGGTACTTCATACCAGTCTATGCATCAGTGAGTCGAGCTTGGATCAGAGATTTCAAGGTGTACCTGCCGACGTTCACAGGCCTCAGAGTCACCCTCTCTCTAGTTTCTATTTCATTCTCCTTTTATAGATTCTGTTGTATAGGGATGTTTCAGTATACTCGTGTAGAGCTTGTGACTCGGTATCACCAAATTTTGGGTATTATGTTTAGTTATATTGCGGAGTCCTTTTATGATAGCTATTGGTTTAAATTGGAAGTTTTATTACTGTTTCTTGTTAAATTCTTCATGTATGTTAGGCTTACCTAGTCTTAGAGACTAGGTGCCATCACGACATCCTACGGAGGGAGATTGGGATCGTGAGAAGTTGGTATCAGAGCTCTAGGTTCATAAGTGTTATGAGTCATAAGCAGGTTTAGTAGAGTCTCGCAGATCGATACGGAGACGTCTGTACTTATACTTCTAGAGGCTATGGAACAGTTAGGAAACTTCAGTTCTTTGATTCCCTATCGTACGAATTTGTTGACTTCGAAATTATGAATCTTTGTTTTTATATTCTCTCACATATGGTGAGGACACGCACTGTTGGAGCCGACGATCAGACACTCGCGCCCCTGTTAGGGTCGTGAGAGGCCAGGGCAGAGTTCGAGGAGGGGCACGTGGTGCTGCCAGAGCACCTACCCGAGCTACGATAGAGGAGCCAGCAGTAACTCCAGTTGGGGGGCAAGCACCTGAGACGCCTGTTCCTACCCCTACACTTCAGGAGGCCCTCACCTAGTTCTTGAGCATGTTTGGTATTCTAGCTCTGGCGGGGTTAATTCCACTTGAACCATCCACATCTTAGGCTGGGGGAGGAGCACAGACTCTTGCGGCCCGTACCCAAAGCAGTGGGTCCATGTTGACCAGGTCCCAGAGGTTATACCGGTGCAGCAGATTGATCCAGCTCCCCTAGGTTAGGCAGTAGCATCTGAGGAGGAGGATCTCATACTCGAGAGGTACAAGAAGTACCACCCTCCTACTTCCAGCGGCCTCACTATAGAGGATGATGCACAAGGTTCTCTAAAGAAGTGTCATCGTATTATCCATACCATGGGTATTGTGGATACGAGAAGGGTTGATTTTAGTACTTTCCAACTATCGAGACCAGCGTACCAGTGGTGGTGGGCTTATGAGGAGAGTAGACCAGCCGAGGCCGGGAGAGGGAGGATAGGGAGGCCAAGAGTCCTCGACATTCTGGCAGATATAGTGGTATATGTGCCCCAGTTACAACCCGTCATGGTAGAGGCTATGTGAGTCATCCAGTTCATTAAGAATTTCCAGCTTCTAGTGGTACTCTGGCTACTCCCAGGCCTCACATTTCCCATTATGCACCGCCACTGTCTAGTGTACCTCCTACATGAGGTGCTTTTAGCGGTCAGTCCAGCCGACCAAGCCCAAGATAGTTTCACAACCATGTCCTCTGAGAGCTTGTTTTTAGTGTGGTTATGCTCGTCATATGGTGAGGGACTACCCCAGACTCAATAGGGGTGCACCTCTACCGACTACTCAGGCTCCATGTATTCCACAGGGTCCCTAGACTTCTCAGGCCATGGTTACTACTCTAGTTGCCGCGGTAAGACGGAGGCGGTTGCATCACACAGTCATAGAGATGCATCAGTCTTATTTAATCCAGGCTCCACTTATGCATATGTATCATCTTACTTTGCTCCGTATTTGGGTATATCTCATGATTCTTTGAATTTTCGTGTTTTTGTGTCCACACCTATGGGAGATTCTATTATTGTTGATCGTGTGTATCGGTCATATTTAGATGATATTGGTGGTTTTGAGACCAGAGTTGATCTATTGTTGCTCAGTATGGTAGACTTTGATGTTATTTTGGGCATGGACTGGTTGTCGCCCTATCATGCTATTCTTGATAGCCACGCCAAGACGGTGATATTGGCTATGCTAGGTATACTGCGGTTAGAGTGGAGGAGTACTTTGGATTTTTTTTCCTAGCAGGGTTATGTCTTTCCTTAAGGCACATCGGATGGTTGGGAAGGGTTGTGATGCATTTCTAGCCTTTGTGAGAAATGTAAGTGTTGATACTCCTACCGTTGAGTCAGTTCCGATAGTGAGAAACTATCCGGATGTGTTTCCAGTAGATCTTCTGGGCAAGTCTCCCAATAGGGATATTGATTTTGGTATTGACTTATTGCAGGTCACTCAGCCCATTTCTATTCCACCATATCGTATGGCCCCAACAGAGTTGAAGGAGTTAAAGGAGTAGTTGCAATAGTTGCTTGATAAGGGTTTCATTCGGCCTAGTGTGTTACCTTGGGGTGCTCCGATTCTGTTTATGAAGAAAAATTATGGTTCTATGCGCATGTGCATCGATTATTGGTAGTTGAACAAGGTTATAGAAGAACATATATACATTGCCACGCATTGATGAGTTATTTGATCAACTACAGGGTGCCAAAGCATTCCCAAAGATTGATTTGCGATCGGGGTATCATCAACTGAAGATTAGGATCCGGACATTCTGAAGACTGCTTTCAGGACTCGGTATGGTCACTACGAGTTCCTTGTGATGTCATTTGGGCTGATCAATGACCTAGTAGTGTTCATGCACCTGATGAACAGTGTATTCCATCCTTATCTTGATTCATTCGTCAGTATGTTTATTGACAACATCTTGGTGTACTCCCATAATTAGGAGGATCATGAACAGTATTTGAGGATTGTGCTCCAAACCTTGAGAGAAAAGAAGTTGTATGCAAAATTTTCTAAGTGTGAATTCTGGCTTGATTCAGTGGCATTTTTGAGTCATGTGGTGTCGAGTGAGGGGATCAAGGTAGATCCAAAGAAGATTGAAGTAGTGCAGAGTTGGCCCACATCATCTTCAACTACTGAGATCCGAAGTTTTCTTAGTTTGGCCGGGTATTAGCGTCGTTTCGTATAGGGTTTCTCATTTATTGTTGCACCTATGACCAGATTGACCCGGAAGGGTACTCCGTTCAGATGGACCGAGGAGTGTGAGGAGAGCTTTCAAAAGCTCAAGACTGCTTTGACGACAGCCCTAGTGTTGGTGTTGCCTACGGTTTTGGGGTCTTACATTGTGTACTGGGATGTGTCAAGTGTTGGCCTCGGTCCGGTGTTGATGCAAGATGGTAGGGAGATTTCCCACGCGTCTAGACAACTGAAGGTTCATGAGAAGAATTATCATATCCATGACCTGGAATTAGAAGCTATTTTTCATGCATTGAAGTTGGCGGCACTATTTGTACAGTGTCCCTTATAAGGTCTATACAGACCACTGGAGCCTACAACATCTGTTCAAATAGAAGGATATTAACTTGCGGCGGTGGAGATGGTTAGAGTTTCTTAAGGACTATGATATCACTATTCTATAACATCCTGGGAAGGCCAATGTGGTTGTCGATGCCTTAAGTCGAAAGGCGAAGAACTTGGGTAGTTTAGCATTGGAGGTTCAGGCCTTGGCCAACCAATTTGTTAGATTGGATATTTCGGAGCCGAGTCTAGTTTTGGCTTGCATGGCTTCTCGGTCTGCTCTATATGAGCGTATCATAGAGCATCAGTATGATGAACCCTATTTGCTTGTCCTTAAGGACACGGTTCATAATAGCGATGCCAAGGAGGTTACTATTGGGGATGACGGTGTGTTGTAGATGTAGGGTCGGTTATGTGTGCCCAATGTGGATGGGTTACGTGAGTTGATTCCTCAGGAGGCCTACAATTTGCGGTACTTCATTCATTCGGGTGCCGCTAATAGGTATCAGGATTTGAGGCAGCATTATTGGTAGAGGTGAATGAAGAAAGATATAGTGGAGTATGTGGCTTGGTGCCTAAATTGTCAGCATGTGAAGTATGAGCACCAGAGGCCAGGTGGTTTGCTTCAGAGACTTGAGATTTCGAGTGAAAATGGGAGCAAGTTACCATGGATTTCATTGTTGGGCTCCCACAGACTTAGAGGAAATTTGATGCAGTATGGATGATTGTGAATAGGTTGACCAACTCGGCTCATTTCATTCCGGTAGTGACTATTTATTCTTCAGAGCAGCTGGCTCAGGTCTATATTCGCGAGATTGTCCGACTTCAGGGCGTGCTGATATCCATCATCTCTGATTAGGGCATATAATTTATATCGCGCTTCTGGAGGGCCATACATCGTGATCTAGGCACACGGGTTGAGTTGAGTACAGTATTCCTATCCCCATACGGATGGTCAGTCCGAGCACACCATTCAGCTATTGGAGGACATGCTTCATTCATATGTTATGGAGTTCGGGGGTTCTTGGGATCAGTTCTTGCAGCTTGCGAAGTTTGCCTACAACAACAGCTACGAATCGAGTGTTCAGATGGCTCTTTATGAGGCCCTATATGGGAGACGATGTCGTTTTCTGGCTAGTTGGTTTGAGCCGGGAGAGGCTAAGTTATTAGCCATGGATCTGGTTCAAGATGCCTTGGAGAAGGTCAAGTGATCCAGGATCAGCTTCGTACAGCCCAATCTAGATAGAAGAATTATGTGGATCGGAAGGTTTGCATGTTGCATTCATGGTTGGAGAGCGGGTCTTGCTCCGGGTTTCGCCTATGAATGGTTTTATGAGGTTCGGGAAGAAGGGCAAGTTGAGCCTTAGGTATATCGGACCTTTTGAGATTCTTGAGAGGATTGGTGAAGTGGCATACAAGGTTGCATTGCCACCTATTCTAGCTGTAGTTCATCCGATATTCCATGTTTCTATGCTCCGTAAGTATCACGGTGATCCGTCCCATGTGTTAGATTTCAGCTTAGTCCAATTGGACAAGGAGTTGTCTTATGTTGAGGAGTTGGTGGCCATCTTGAACAGGCAGGTCCGAAAGTTGAGATCAAAGATCATTTCTTCTATAAAGGTTCAGCGGAGAGGTCAACCAGTCGATTAGGCAACTTGGGAGACCGAGCATGATATGCGTAGCCGTTATCCGCATCTTTACACCACCTTAAATATGTCTCTATACTCGTTTGAGGACGAACATTTGTTTTAAAAGGGGGAGGATGTAACGACCCGGCCGGTCATTTTGATTATTTCAACCTCGTTCACCTATTTATTGCCTCCTCTATGTTATATTTTATTTATGTGACTTGTCGGGGTGTTTGGTCTTGGTTTATGGTGAGTTTTGGAGTGAAATGGGACGCTTAGTCCCAAAGTGGGAAGCTTAAGTTGAAAGAGTTGACCGGAGTTTCACTTTTGTGTAGACGACTCCGGAATAGAATTTTGACGGTTCCAATAGCTCTGTATGGTGATTTTGGATTTAAATCTGTATTTGGATTTGGAAGTCCGTAGGTTGATTTGATATATTTTGGTGAAAGTTGGGAAGTTAAAGGTTTAGAAGATTGAGAGGTTTGACCGGGAGTTGACATTGTTGATATTGGATTCGAATTGCAATTTCGGGAGTTGGAATAGCTCTGTTGTGTCATTTGGGACTTGTATGCAAAATTTGAGGTCATTCGGAGTTGATTTGAGATGGTTAGACATGAGTTTTAGAAGCTGGAAGTTCGTTAGTTTATTAGGCTTGAATTAATGTGTGATTCATAGTTTTGGTTTTGTTTGATGTTATTTGAGGCTTCTAGTAAGTTCGTATTGTATTTTAGGACTTGTTGGTATGTTTGGATGGGGTCTCGGGGACCTCGGGTGTGTTTTGGGTGAGTTTTGAGCAAGTTTGGGCATTTTGGCACTTTGATGATATTGTGGAGTAGTTGAAGTGTGGAGGGCACTTTTTGGAGTAATTAGGGCAGTTTTGGAATGTTGAGGCAAAACCTCATGTGCGGCCACAAACCCCCAAGTGCGGACCGCACTTAGGGCCGCAATAGGGAATAGGCAGGTTCGTAGGTCTGACTTTGGGAGTGCAGCCGCACAATTTGGATTGTGGCCACAGAACTTGGAAGTGCGGACCTGTCACGGCCCGAAATTTTCCACCGACGGGACCGTGATGGTGTCTAACATTTCACTTGCTAGGCAAGCCAACATTAGAAAATCATTAAACCAATTCTTTATTTTCATTCAGTGAATAACAATAATTAACTAAGATGAAATATAATAAGTACGGACTATTATAAAACTGTATTAATTACTACCACCCGGATCTGGAGTCACAATTCACGAGCATTCTAGAATTTACTACAAGTAATAGTCTGAATGAAAGAAAACAGTAGGACATAAAAGATAGACGGGGACTTCAAGGTCTGTGAACACCGACAGATCTACCTTGAGTCTCCGGACAGCGGACCGATAGCAAATCTCGATCAACCTAAGCCGGTATCAAAATCTGCACAGAAAGTACAGAGTGCAGCATCAGTACAACCGACCCCATGTACTGGTAAGTGTCAAGCCTAACTTCGGCAAAGTAGTGATGGGGCTAGGACAAGACACCCACAAATAACCTGAACAGTATAATCATATTAGTGGCAACAACAGTTAATAAAGCAATAACGCAGAAATAATGGGAAGGGGGCATACAGTGGAGGAATACAACATAAAGAGTGAGAATAATGAAAAGACATAATTAAACAGAAAATCCTTAAACGAATTGAGCAATTAAAACAGCAAAGGAAAACTGCACGGCATCACCTTCGTGCTTTTACTCACAACCTCACCAAATAATAAACAAGACTGCACGGCATCACCCTTCGTGCTTTACACTCTTCCTCACAATATAAATAAATCACGCACGGCATCACCCTTCGTGCTTTACACTCTTCCTCACAATATAGATAAATCATGCACGGCATCACCGTTTGTGCTTTACACTCTTCCTCACAATATAAATAAATAATGCACGGCATCACCCTTCGTGCTTTACACTCTTCCTCACAATTCACAGAATCAATAACAACGGATAGAGAGAAGTTTCACAAAGAAATCAATATTTCATCAATGATTACTTTCACAATTTACATCTCAACCTGAATCAATATTCACAATTTTATCAACCTTGGTGGAACCGGATACAAGTCTCCCAACATTTCAACAACAATAATAAGCATGGCTAACAAGATTTAAGACTACAAATTTGCAAGAATGGAATTTCACTCGCATGCTATGACTCGACTACAACGCATAGATGCTTGTCACCTCAACTATACATTGTATTCAACAACAAAACACGTAGCAAATACTCACACAGTACCTATTCCCTCAAGCCAAAGTTAGACACAACACTTACCTTGCTCCGAAGGCCACTTAATTCTAAATCACAGCTTTTCCTTTGGAATTCACCTCCAAACCATTCGTATATATTCAAAAATAACTCAATAATATCAAATATTTCTAAAGGAATCAATTATATTTCATAAATTAAATTTTCCAAATTTTCCTCCCAAAAGTCGAAAAATTGACCCCGGGTCCGCTTGGTCAAAACCCAAGGTTCGGACCAAAATCCTTTTACCCATTCACCCCCGAGCCCGAATATATAATTAGTTTTGAAATCCGGCCTCAAATTGGGGTCCAAATCCTCAAATTTCCAAAATTCCTAGTTTCTACCCTAACCCCTAATTCTACCATGAAAACTCTAGATTTTAGGTTGATAATTCATAAAATGTAATGGATAATTGAATGAAAATGGTTTAGAACCACTTATCAACAATTTTGGGAAGAAAATAACTCTTGAAAATCGCATTTACTCGTTTGGTTCTTGAAAAATGTTGAAGAAATGGATTAAACCCGTGTTTGGAGTCTGTTTTAAGTCACTCGACAGGCCTTCATCGAGTTCGCGAGATGCCTGTCGCGATAACGATGCACAGCGGCCTAAGGCCTTCGCGTTCGCGAGTCTTTCTACGCGTTCGAGTAAGGCAGATCCCCCCAAGCCTTCGTGTTCGCGACCCAGTGGACGTGTTCGCGTAGAAGAACATGACCCCCCCCCCACCCCAGGTCCCTTAAACTATCGCGTTCGCATGAGACAGATTGCGTTCGCGAAGGGTACCACCCCCAACGCTTCGCGTTCGCGAGGAATAAAATTCCCCTGCCGCCATTTTACCTTTCACGTTCGCGACAATACCTACGCGAACGCGAAGAAGGGCACACCAGAACAGCTGCTGCAGCAAAAATCTCAGATTTTCTAAGTGCAAATCACCCTGTAGCCTATCCGAAACTCACCCGAGCCCTCGGGGCTCCAAACCAAACATGCACATAAGTCTAAAAACATCATACGGCCCTGCTCGCGCAATCAAATCGCCAAAATAACACCTAGAACTATGAATTTAGCACCAAATCAAATAAAATTCTCAAGAACACTTTAAAAATTCTATTTTCTCAACTGGACGTCTGAATCACGCCAAATAAACTCTGTTTCTCACCAAATTTCACCGACAAGTCTTAAATATCATAATGAACCTGTATCGGGCTCCGGAACCAGAATACGGACCTGGCACTAACAATGCCAAACATCAATCAATTATTAAAAACAATTAATTTTTAGACTTTTAATTTTCATCAAAAATTCATAACTTGAACTAGGGACCTCCGAATTCGATTTCGGGCATACACCTAGGTCCCATAATTCAATACGGATCCACTGGGACCGTCAAAACATGGATCCTAGCCCGTTTACCAAAAATGTTGACCGAAGTCAACTAAAATTAATTTTTAAGGCATAAATTCTTATTTTCATCAATTTTCAACATAAAAGCTTTCCGAAAACATTCTCGGACTGTGCACGCAAATCGAGGAGGGTAAAAATGAGATTTTTAAGGCTTAAGAGCGCAAGTTTGAGTTTTAAAGCATAAGATGAACTTTTGGGTCATCACATTCTCCACCTCTAATACAACCGTTCATCCTCGAACGGACATAGAAAAGTACCCGGGCTGGTGAAAAGGTGGGGATATCTACTCCGCATATCAGACACGGACTCCCAAGTAGCTGCCTCAATAGGCTGACCTCTCCACTGCACTCGAACTGAAGGGTAACTCTTTGATCTTAACTGGCGAACTTGTCGGGCTAGAATTGCCACCGGCTCCTCCTTGTAAGTCAAATCCTTGTCCAACTGGACAGAGCTGAAATCTAACACATGGGACGGATCGTCGTAATACTTTCGAAGCATGGACACATGGAATACCGGATGAACAGCTACTAAACTAGGTGGCAACGCAAGCCTGTAAGCCATATCTCCCACTCTTTCCAGAATCTCAAAAGGTCCGATATACCTAGGGCTCAACTTGCCCTTCTTCCGGAACCTCATTACACCCTTCATGGGTGATACCCAAAGTAACATTCTCTCTCCGACCATGAATGCAACATCACGAACTCTACGGTCGGCATAACTCTTCTGCCTGGACTGAGCTGTGTGAAGTCGATCCTGAATAATCTTGACCTTATCCAAGGCATCCTGTACTAAGTCTGTGCCTAACAATCGAGCCTCTCCCAACTCGAACCACCCAACTGGCGACCGACACCGCCTATCATATAACGCCTCATATGGAGCCATCTGAATGCTCGACTGGTAGCTGTTGTTGTAGGCGAACTCTGCAAGGGGCAAGAACTGATCCCATGATCCTCCAAAGTCTATAACATAAGCGCGGAGCATATCCTCCAAGATCTAAATAGTATGATCGAACTGTCCGTCTGTCTGAGGATGAAATACTATGCTCAACTCAACCCGCATACCCAACTCACGCTGAACTGCCCTCTAAAAGTGTGAGGTAAACTGCGTACCTCAATCAGAAATGATACACACGGGCACACCGTGAAGACGGATGATCTCACGAATATAAATCTCTACTAACCGCTCCGAGGAATAGGTAACTACCACAGGAATGAAGTGCGTTGACTTAGTCAGCCTATCCACAATAACCCAAACTGCATCGAACTTCCTCTGAGTCTGTGGGAGTACAACAACAAAATCCATAGTGATACGCTCCCACTTCCACTCAGGAATATCTAACCTCTGAAGTAAACCACCAGGTCTCTGATGCTCACACTTTACCTGCTGGCAATTTAGGCACCGAGCTACATAGGAAACTATGTCCTTCTTCATTCGCCTCCACCAATAACCTCGGTGAAGTAGTGACGAGGCTAGGACAAGACACCCACATATAACCTGAACAATATAATCATGTTAGTGGCAACAACAGTAAATAAAGCAATAATGCAGAAATAATAGGAAGGGGACATACAGTGGGGGAATACAACATAAAGAGTGAGAATAATGAAAAGACATAATTAAACACAAAATCCTTAAACGAATTGAGCAATTAAAACAGAAAAGGAAAATTGCACGGCATCACCTTCGTGCTTTTACTCTCAACCTCACCAAATAATAAATAAGAGTGCACGACATCACCCTTCATGCTTTTACTCTCTTCCTCACAATATAAATAATTGATGCACGGCATCACCCTTCATGCTTTACCCTCTTGCTCACCATATACATAAATCACGCACGGCATCACCCTTCCTTCTTTACACTCTTCCTCACAATATAAATAAATCATGCACGGCATCAACCTTCGTGCTTTACACTCTTCCTCACAATTCACAGAATCAATAACAACGAATAGAGAGAAGTTTCACAAAGAAATCAATATTTCATCAATGATTACTTTCACAATTTAACATCTCAACCTCGAATCAATATTCACAATTTTATCAACCTTGGTGGAACCGAATACAAGTCTCCCAACATTTCAACAACAACAATAAGCATGGCTAACAAGATTTAAGACTACAAATTTGCAAGAATGGAATTTCACTCACATGCTATGACTCGACTACAACGCATAGATGCTCGTCACCTCAACTATACATCGTATTCAACAACAAAACACGTAGCAAATACTCACACAGTACCTATTCCCTCAAGCCAAAGTTAGACACAACACTTACCTTGCTCTGAAGGCCACTTAATTCTCAATCACAACGTTTTCTTTGGAATTCACCTCCAAACCACTCGTATCAATTCAAATATGACTCAATAATATCAAATATTGCTAAAAGAATCAATTATATTTCATAAATTAAATTTTCCAAATTTTCCTCCAAAAAGTTGAAAAATCAACCCCGGGCCCGCTTAGTCAAAATCCGAGGTTCGGACCAAAATCCTTTTACCCATTCACCCCCGAGCCCGAATATGTAAATAGTTTTGAAATCTGACCTCAAATTGGGGTCTAAATCCCCAAATTTCTGAAATCCCTAGTTTCTACCCTAACCCCTAATTCTACCATGAAAACTCTAGATTTTAGGTTAATAATTCATAAAATATAATGGGTAATTGAAAGAAAATAGTTTAGAAATACTTAACAACACTTTGGGGAAGAAAATGACTCTTGAAAATCGCCTCTACCCATTTGGTTCTTGAAAATTGTTGAAGAAATGGCTTAAACCCGTGTTTGGAGTCTGTTTTAAGTCACTGGATAGGCCTTCATCGCATTCGCGAGAGGCCTGTCGCGATCGCGATGCACAGCGGCCTAAGTCCTTCGCATTCGCGAGTCTTTCTACGTGATTGTGTAAGGCAGCTCACCCCCAAGCCTTCGCGTTCGCGACCCAGTGGACGCGTTCGCGTAGAAGTACATGACCCCCTCCCCCATGTCCCTTAAACTATCGCGTTCGCTTGAGATAGATCGCGTTCGCGAAGGGTACCACCCCCAACGCTTCGCGTTCGCGACCATCCTTCATGTTCGCGTAGAAGAAAATTTTCCTGCCCCCATTTTACCTTTCACGTTCGCGACACTACCTACGCGAATGCGAAGAAGGGCACACCAGAACAGCTGCTGCAGCAAAAATCTCAGATTTTCTAAGTGCAAATCACCCCGTGGCCTATCCGAAACTCACCCGAGCCCACGGGGCTCCAAACCAAACATGCACATAAGTCTAAAAACATCATACGGACCTGCTCGCGCAATCAAATCGCCAAAATAACACCTAGAACTATGAATTTAGCACCAAATCAAATAAAATTCTCAAGAACACTTTAAAATTTCTATTTTCTCAACTGGACGTCCGAATCACGCCAAATCAACTCGATTTCTCACCAAATTACACCGACAAGTCTTAAATATCATAATGAACCTGTACCGGGCTCCGGAACCAGAATACGGACCCGACACTAACAATGCCAAACATAAATCAATTATTAAAAATAATTAATTTTCTGACTTTTAATTTTCATCAAAAAATCATAACTTGAGCTAGGGAGCTCCGAATTCGATTCCGGGCATACGCACAGGTCCCAGAATACGGACAAGGAGTTGTCTTATGTTGAGGAGCTGGTGGCAATCTTGGACAGGCAGGTCCGAAAGTTGAGATCAAAGAGCATTTCTTCTATAAAGGTTCAGCGGAGAGGTCAACCAGTCGATTAGGCGACTTGGGAGACCGAGCTTGATATGCGTAGCCGTTATCCTCATCTTTACACCACCTTAAATATGTCTCTATACTCGTTTAAGGACGAACATTTGTTTTAAAAGGGGGAGGATGTAATGACCCAGCCGGTCATTTTGATTATTTCAACCTCATTCACCTATTTATTGCCTCCTCTATGTTATATTTTGTTTATGTGACTTGTCGGGGTGTTTGGTCTTGGTTTATGGTGAGTTTTGGAGTGAAATGGGACACTTAGTCCCAAAGTGGGAAGCTTAAGTTGAAAGAGTTGACCGGAGTTTCACTTTTGTGTAGACGACTCCGGAATAGAATTTTGACGGTTCCAATAGCTCTGTATGGTGATTTTGGATTTAAATCTGTATTTGGATTTGGAAGTTCGTAGGTTGATTTGATATATTTTGGCGAAAGTTGGAAAGTTAAAGGTTTAGAAGATTGAGAGGTTTGACCGGGAGTTGACATTGTTGATATTGGATTCGAATTGCAACTTCAGGAGTTGGAATAGCTCTGTTGTGTCATTTGGGACTTGTATGCAAAATTTGAGGTCATTCGGAGTTGATTTGAGATGGTTAGACATGAGTTTTAGAAGTTGGAAGTTCATTAGTTTATTAGGCTTGAATTAATGTGTGATTCATAGTTTTGGTTTTGTTTGATGTTATTTGAGGCTTCTAGTAAGTTCGTATTGTATTTTAGGACTTGTTGGTATGTTTGGATGGGGTCTCGGGGACCTCGGGTGTGTTTTGGGTGAGTTTTGAGCAAGTTTGGGCATTTTGGCACTTTGATGATATTGTGGAGTAGTTGAAGTGTGGAGGGCACTTTTTGGAGTAATTAGGGCAGTTTTGGAATGTTGAGGCAAAACCTCATGTGCGGCCACAAACCCCCAAGTGCGGACCGCACTTAGGGCCGCAATAGGGAATAGGCAGGTTCGTAGGTCTGACTTCGGGAGTGCAGCCGCACAATTTGGATTGTGGCCACAGAACTTGGAAGTGCGGACCTGTCACGGCCCGAAATTTTCCACCGACGGGACCGTGATGGCGTCTAACATTTCACTTGCTAGGCAAGCCAACATTAGAAAATCATTAAACCAATTCTTTATTTTCATTCAGTGAATAACAATAATTAACTAAGATGAAATATAATAAGTACGGACTATTATAAAACTGTAATAATTACTACCACCCGGATCTGGAGTCACAATTCACGAGCATTCTAGAATTTACTACAAGTAATAGTCTGAAAGAAATACAACTGTCTGAATGAAAGAAAACAGTAGGACATAAAAGATAGACGGGGACTTCAAGGTCTGTGAACACCGACAGATCTACCTTGAGTCTCCGGACAGAGGACCAATAGCAAATCTCGATCAACCTGAGCCGGTATCAAAATCTGCACAGAAAGTGCAGAGTGCAGCATCAGTACAACCGACCAAATGTACTGGTAAGTGTCAAGCCTAACTTCGGCGAAGTAGTGATGAGGCTAGGACAAGACACCCACATATAACCTGAACAGTATAATCATATTAGTGGCAACAACAGTAAATAAAGCAATAACGCAGAAATAATGGGAAGGGGGCATAAAGTGGAGGAATACAACATAAAGAGTGAGAATAATGAAAAGACATAATTAAACAGAAAATCCTTAAACGAATTGAGCAATTAAAACAGCAAAGGAAAACTGCAAGGCATCACCTTTGTGCTTTTACTCTCAACCTCACCAAATAATAAATAAGACTGCACGGCATCACCCTTCGTGCTTTACACTCTTCCTCACAATATAAATAAATCACGCACGGCATCACCCTTCGTGCTTTACACTCTTCCTTACAATATAGATAAATCATGCACGACATCACCGTTTGTGCTTTACACTCTTCCTCACAATATAAATAAATAATGCACGGCATCACCCTTCGTGCTTTACACTCTTCCTCATAATTCACAGAATCAATAACAACGGATAGAGAGAAGTTTCACAAAGAAATCAATATTTCATCAATGATTACTTTCACAATTTACTTCTCCACCTGAATCAATATTCACAATTTTATCAACCTTGGTGGAACCGGATACAAGTCTCCCAACATTTCAACAACAACAATAAGCATGGCTAACAAGATTTAAGACTACAAATTTGCAAGAATGGAATTTCACTCGCATGCTATGACTCGACTACAACGCATAGATGCTTGTCACCTCAACTATACATCGTATTCAACAACAAAACACGTAGCAAATACTCACACAGTACCTATTCCCTCAATCCAAAGTTAGACACAACACTTTCCTTGCTCCGAAGGCCACTTAATTCTAAATCACAGCTTTTCCTTTGGAATTCACCTCCAAACCATTCGTATATATTCAAAAATAACTCAATAATATCAAATATTGCTAAAGGAATCAATTATATTTCATAAATTAAATTTTCCAAATTTTCCTCCCAAAAGTCAAAACATTTACCCCGGGCCCGCTTGGTCAAAACCCAAGGTTCGGACCAAAATCCTTTTACCCATTCACCCCCGAGCCCGAATATGTAATTAGTTTTGAAATCCGGCCTTAAATTGGAGTCTAAATCCTCAAATTTCCGAAATTCCTAGTTTCTACCCTAACCCCTAATTCTATTATGAAAACTCTAGATTTTAGGTTGATAATTCATAAAATGTAATGGGTAATTGAATGAAAATGGTTTAGAACCAATTATTAACAATTTTGGGAAGAAAATAACTCTTGAAAATCGCCTTTACCCGTTTGGTTCTTGAAAAATGTTGAAGAAATGGCTTAAACCCGTGTTTGGAGTCTGTTTTAAGTCACTCGACAGGCCTTCATCGAGTTCGCGAGATGCCTGTCGCGATCACGATGCACAGCGGCCTAAGTCCTTCGCGTTCGCGAGTCTTTCTACGCGTTTGAGTAAGGCAGATCCCCCCAAGCCTTCGTGTTCGCGACCCAGTGGACGTGCTCGCGTAGAAGAACATGACCCCCCCCCTCAGGTCCCTTAAACTATCGCGTTCGCATGAGACAGATTGCGTTCGCAAAGGGTGCCATTTTACCTTTCACGTTCGCGACAATACCTACGCGAACGCGAAGAAGGGCACACCAGAACAGCTGCTGCAGCAAAAATCTCAGATTTTCTAAGTGCAAATCACTCTGTAGCCTATCCGAAACTCACCCGAGCCCTCGGGGCTCCAAACCAAACATGCACATAAGTCTAAAAACATCATACGGACCTGCTCGCGCAATCAAATCGCCAAAATAACACCTAGAACTATGAATTTAGCACCAAATCAAATAAAATTCTCAAGAACACTTTAAAAATTCTATTTTCTCAACTGGAAGTCTGAATCACGCCAAATAAACTCTGTTTCTCACCAAATTTCACCGACAAGTCTTAAATATCATAATGAACCTGTACCGGGCTCCGAAACCAGAATACGGACCCGGCACTAACAATGCCAAACATCAATCAATTATTAAAAACAATTAATTTTCAGACTTTTAATTTTCATCAAAAATTCATAACTTGAGCTAGGGACCTCCGAATTCGATTCCGGGCATACACCTAGGTCCCATAATTCAATACGGATCCACTGGGACCGTCAAAACTTGGATCCTAGCCCGTTTACCAAAAATGTTGACCGAAGTCAACTAAAATTAATTTTTAAGGCATAAATTCTTATTTTCATCAATTTTCAACATAAAAGCTTTCCGAAAACATGCTCGGACTGTGCACGCAAATCGAGGAGGGTAAAAATGAGATTTTTAAGGCTTAAGAGCGCAGGTTCGAGTTTTAAAGCATAAGATGAACTTTTGGGTCATCACATTCTCCACCTCTAATACAACCGTTCATCCTCGAACGGACATAGAAAAGTACCCGGGCTGGTGAAAAGGTGGGGATATCTACTCCGCATATCAGACACGGACTCCCAAGTAGCTGCCTCAATAGGCTGACCTCTCCACTGCACTCGAACTAAAGGGTAACTCTTTGATCTTAACTGGCGAACTTGCCGGGCTAGAATTGCCACCGGCTCCTCCTTGTAAGTCAAATCCTTGTCCAACTGGACAGAGCTGAAATCTAACACATGGGACGGATCGTCGTAATACTTTCGAAGCATGGACACATGGAATACCGGATGAACAGCTACTAAACTAGGTGGCAACGCAAGCTTGTAAGCCACATCTCCCACTCTTTCCAGAATCTCAAAAGGTCCGATATACCTAGGGCTCAACTTGCACTTCTTCCGGAACCTCATTACACCCTTCATGGGTGATACCCAAAGTAACATTCTCTCTCCGACCATGAATGCAACATCACGAACTCTATGGTCGGCATAACTCTTCAGCCTGGACTGAGCTGTGTGAAGTCGATCCTGAATAATCTTGACCTTATCCAAGGCATCCTGTACTAAGTCTGTGCCTAACAATCGAGCCTCTCCCAACTCTAACCACCCAACTGGCGACCGACACCGCCTACCATATAACGCCTCATATGGAGCCATCTGAATGCTCGACTGGTAGCTGTTGTTGTAGGCGAACTCTGCAAGGGGCAAGAACTGATCCCATGATCCTCCAAAGTCTATAACATAAGCACGGAGCATATCCTCCAAGATCTAAATAGTACGATCGAACTGTCCGTCTGTCTGAGGATGAAATACTACGCTCAACTCAACCCGCGTACCCAACTCACGCTGAACTGCACTCTAAAAGTGTGAGGTAAACTGCGTACCTCAATCAGAAATGATAGACACGGGAACACCGTGAAGACGGATGATCTCACGAATATAAATCTCTACTAACCGCTCCGAGGAATAGGTAACTACCACAAGAATGAAGTGCGTTGACTTAGTCAGCCTATCCACAATAACCCAAACTGCATCGAACTTCCTCTGAGTCTGTGGGAGTACAACAACAAAATCCATAGTGATACGCTCCCACTTCCACTCAGGAATATCTAACCTCTGAAGTAAACCACCAGGTCTCTGATGCTCACACTTTACCTGCTGGCAATTTAGGCACCAAGCTACATAGGAAACTATGTCCTTCTTCATTCGCCTCCACCAATAATGTTGCCTCAAGTCCTGATACATCTTGGCGGTGCCCGGATGAATAGAATACCGGGAAATGTGGGACTTCTCAAGGATCAACTCACGAAGTCCATCCACATTAGGCACACAAATACGACCTTGCATCCTCAAAACTCTATCATATCCAACAGTAACCTGCTTGGCACCACCGTGTCGCACTGTGTCTCTAAGGACAAGTAAATGCGGATCGTCATCCTGCCGATCTGTGATGTGCTCAAACAAAGAAGACTGAGCGATTGTACAAGCTAGAACACGGCTGAGCTCATAAACATCTAACCTCACAAACTGGTTGGCCAAGGCCTGAACATCCAATGCAAGCGGTCTCTCACCAACTGGAATATATGCAAGGCTACCCATACTGATTGATTTTCTACTCAAAGCGTCGGCCACCATGTTGGCCTTCTCGGGATGATACAATATGGTGATATCATAGTCTTTCAATAGCTCCAGCCACCTCCTCTACCTCAAATTGAGTTCCTTCTGCTTGAACAAATACTGCAAGATCTGATGATCGGTGAATACCTCACATGGAACGCCGTAAAGATAGTGCCTCCAAATCTTCAGCGCGTGAACAATGGTTGCCAGCTCTAGATCATGAACAGGGTAATTCTTCTCATGAACCTTCAGTTACCGTGAAGCATATGCAATACCCTTGCCACCCTGCATCAATACCGCACCCAGACCAATACGAGATACGTCACAATATATTGTATAAGATCCTGAACTTGTGGGTAACACCAATACCGGTGCCGTAGTCAAAGTTGTCTTGAGCTTCTGAAAGCTCGCTTCACACTCGTTTGACCACCTGAACGGGGCACCCTTCTGGGTCAATCTGGTCAACGGGGCTACTATGGATGAAAACCCCTCCATAAATCGACGGTAATAGCCAACCAAACCCAGGAAACTACGAATCTCTATAGCTGATGTGGGTCTAGGCCAATTCTGTACTGCCTTAATCTTCTTAGAATCCACCTGAATACCCTCTGCTGATACAACGTGACCCAAAAAAGCAACTAAACTCAACCAAAACTCGCATTTTGAGAACTTAGCATATAACTGGTTGTCTTTCAGAGTTTGAAGAATGATCTGAAGGTGTTGCTCATGCTCCTCTCGACTGTGGTAGTAGATCAAGAAATCATCAATAAACACAACCACAAATAAATCCAAGTAGGTTTTGAACACCCGGTTCATCAAATCCATGAATGATGCTGGGGCATTTGTCAGCCCAAATGACATCACTAGAAACTCATAATACCCATACCGAGTCTGAAAAGTTGTCAAAGGAACATCGGATGCCCTAATCCTCAACTGATGCTAGCCAGATCTCAAATCAATCTTTGAAAACACATTGGCACCCTGAAGCTGATCAAATAAATCATCAATCCTCGGCAATGGATACTTGTTCTTGACGGTGACTTTGTTCAACTGCCGATAATCTATACACATCCTTATCGATCCATCTTTCTTCTACACAAACAACACCGGTGCACCCCAGGATGAGACACTTGGTCTAATGAATCCATTATCAAGCAAATCTTGCAACTGCTCCTTCAATTCTTTCAACTCTGGCGGGGCCATGCGATATGGCGGAATGGAAATAGGTTGAGTGCTCGGAGCCAAATCAATGCAGAAATCAATATCCCTATCGGGTGGCATCCACGGCAGGTCAATAGGAAACACCTTTGGAAACTCACGAACAATCGGCATCGAATATATGGAAGGAAC
The DNA here is from genome assembly GCF_000390325.3 of Nicotiana tomentosiformis. Classification (NCBI taxonomy): domain Eukaryota; kingdom Viridiplantae; phylum Streptophyta; class Magnoliopsida; order Solanales; family Solanaceae; genus Nicotiana; species Nicotiana tomentosiformis. Next base: position 81,640,356 of record NC_090822.1, on the reverse strand, counting down.
CTCCGCACTAGAATCACGGACATAAACCAAATAAGCTAGACACCCCTTCTCGACCATATGCCGAGCCTTCACATAAGAGATAACCTTGCTGGAAGAATGGCCAAGATTTCCTCTCCACTCTAATCGAGGCAACCCCCGCAAGGCTAATTATCACTGAATGATAAGGTGACAGCCAATCCATACCCAGTATGACATCAAAATCAACCATGTCAAGAAGTAGAAGATATACACGAGTCTCAAGACTCCCAAGGGTGACCACACACGAACGATAAACACGATCTACGACAATAGCATCTCCCACTGGTGTGGACACATACATAAGAGAACTCAAAGAATCACGGGGCACAACCAAATAGGAAGCAAAATAGGATGACACATAGGAGTAAGTAGATCCCGAATCAAATAGAACTGAAGCATCTCTACTGCAAACTGAAACAGTACCTATGATAACAGCGTCAGATGACTCAGACTCAAGCCTGGCTGGGAAAGCATAACACAGGGGCTGGGCCCCACCACCCTAAACTACATCCCTGGGATGGCCTCTAACTAGCTGGTCTCCACCTCTAATGGCCTAACCTCCACCTCTAACAGTCTGGCCTCTACCTCTTGCTGCCTGACCCCTGCCTCTAGCTGGCTGAACAGGTGGTGCAGCAACTAGTGCTGGAACCATGGCACGAGAACTCTGATGCTATGAGCTGACCGTTGCCTGAGGGCAAAATCTAGCAATGTGTCTCGGATCACCACAAGTATAACATAACTTCGGCTATTATGACTGCTGACCCTGAAACTGACCCTGTCGACCTGAATAACCACCCTGATAACTCTGGAGTGGAGGTTCACTAATAGGAGCTGGTGGTGCACTATAGGCTAGTTGGTCGGAATAATGCATCTGAGGGCCACGACCACCTGAGGCACCGTGGGATGCCTGGAGCGCTGAATGAAACGGCCTGGGAGGATGGCCTCTACCAAAAGTACTCCTGCCTCTAGGTGAGGCACCGCTGAACTCACCGAAATGACGAGGTCTCTTGTCAAACCCCTGACCTCCCTGAGTAAGAACCAGTTCGACTCGTCTGGCGACATTAGCAGCCGCCTGAAAAGAAATCTCACTCCCAGTCTCCTAAGCCATTTGCAATCTGATAGGCTGAGCAAGTCCATCAATAAACCTCCCCACCCTCTCTCTCTCTCTCTCGGTGGGAAGCAGAAGAATAGCATGATGGGCCAAATCCACAAAATAGGTCTCATACTGAGTAACAGTCATACTTCCCTGCTGGAGATGCTCAAATTGACGGCGACCCTCCTCTCTCAATGTGATAGGCAGAAACTTCTCTATGAAGAGCTGAGAGAACTGGCCCTAAGTAAGAGCAGGCGACCCAGCTGGTCTGGTCAACAAGTAATCTCTCCACCATTTCTTGGCGGAACCTGTCATCTGAAATGCAGCAAAATCGACCCCATTGGTCTCCACTATACCCATGTTTCGTAGAACCTCGTGACAGCTGTCAAGATACTCCTGGGGATCTTCTGAAGGAGCACCACTGAAGTGAACATGAAAGAGCTTGATAAACCTGTCCAACCTCCATAAAGCCTCGGAAGGCATAGCTGGCCCATCTCCGACATGTGCCGCAATAACCGACTGAACTAATCTGACTGGCTGAGCTACTGGAGCCTGATACTGGGGAGCTATCTACTCCAGAGCGGGAGTGGTGGGAGTCTGGGCTCCTCTTCCTGCCTGAGAGACTGCTGGTTCCATGGGAAATGCGCCAGTCTGGGCCACACTCTCCATAAGGCCCACCAAACGGACCAAAGCATGCTGAAGTACTGGGGTAGCAATGAACCCCTCCGGAACCTGAACTGGTCCGGCAGGAATAGTCTGGGATGGAACCTCCTCGTTAAGCTCTATCTGAGGCTCCACTGCTGGGGCTGCTGCTCGGGCTCTAGGCTGAGCCCTGCCCCTGCCTCGGCCTCGTGTAGGAGTAGCCACTGAAGGCTCTGGCTGCTGCTCAGCTGAGGAAGCGGTACATGTTCTCGCCATCTGCGAGAGAATAAGAGTAGAAGAGTTCAATCAGTATTGAGAAAGAAATATCGCACGACAAAGAAGAATAGAAGTGAAACTTGTTCCTAAACTTCATAGCCTATGGAAGATAAGCACAGACGTCTCTGTGCGGATCCTCCAGACTCTACAAAGCTTGCTCGTAATCAAGAGACCTAAGCAACCTAGGGCTCTTATACCAACTGTCACGACCCGAAATTTCCCACCGACGGGACCGTGATGGCGCCTAACATTTCACTTGCTAGGCAAGCCAACGTTAGAAAATCGTTAAACCAATTCCTTATTTATATTTAGTAAATAACAATAATTAACTAAGATAAAATATATAATAAGTACGGAATATTATAAAACTGTATTAATTACTACCACCCGGATCTGGAGTAACAATTTACGAGCATTCTAGAATTTACTACAAGTAATAGCCTGAAAGAAATACAACTGTCTGAGTGAAAGCAAACAGTAGGACATAAAGGATAGATGGGGACTTCAAGGTCTGTGAACGTCGACAGATCTACCTTGAGTCTCCGGACAGCGGACCAATAGCAAATCTCGATCAACCTGAGCCGGTATCAAAATCTGCACAGAAAGTGCAGAGTGCAGCATCAGTACAAACGACCCCATGTACTGGTAAGTGTCGAACCTAACCTCGGCGAAGTAGTGACGAGGCTAGGACAAGACACCCACATATAACATGAACAATATAATCATGTTAGTGGCAACAACAGTAAATAAAGCAATAACGCAGAAATAATGGGAAGGGGACATACAGTGGGGGAATACAACATAAAGAGTGAGAATAATGAAAAGACATAATTAAACACAAAATCCTTAAACGAATTGAGCAATTAAAACAGAAAAGGAAAATTGCACGGCATCACCTTCGTGCTTTTACTCTCAACCTCACCAAATAATAAATAAGAGTGCACGGCATCACCCTTCGTGCTTTTACTCTCTTCCTCACAATATAAATAATTGATGCACGGCATCACCCTTCATGCTTTACCCTCTTCCTCACCATATAAATAAATCACGCACGGCATCACCCTTCGTTCTTTACACTCTTCCTCACAATATAAATAAATCATGCACGGCATCAACCTTCGTGCTTTACACTCTTCCTCACAATTCACAGAATCAATAACAACGGATAGAGAGAAGTTTCTCAAAGAATCAATATTTCATCAATGATTACTTTCACAATTTAACATCTCAACCTCGAATCAATATTCACAATTTTATCAACCTTGGTGGAACCGGATACAAGTCTCCCAACATTTCAACAACAACAATAAGCATGGCTAACAAGATTTAAGACTACAAATTTGCAAGAATGGAATTTCACTCACATGCTATGACTCGACTACAACGCATAGATGCTCGTCACCTCAACTATACATCGTATTCAACAACAAAACACGTAGCAAATACTCACACAGTACCTATTCCCTGAAGCCAAAGTTAGACACAACACTTACCTTGCTCTGAAGGCCACTTAATTCTCAATCACAACTTTTTCTTTGGAATTCACCTCCAAACCACTCGTATCAATTCAAATATGACTCAATAATATCAAATATTCCTAAAAGAATCAATTATATTTCATAAATTAAATTTTCCAAATTTTCCTCCAAAGAGTCGAAAAATCAACCCCGGGCCCGCTTGCTCAAAATCCGAGGTTCGGACCAAAATCCTTTTACCCATTCACCCCCGAGCCCGAATATGTAAATAGTTTTTAAATCCGACCTCAAATTGGGGTCTAAATCCCCAAATTTTTGAAATCCCTAGTTTCTACCCTAACCCCTAATTCTACCATGAAAACTCTAGATTTTAGGTTAATAATTCATAAAATATAATGAGTAATTGAAAGAAAATAGTTTAGAATCACTTACCAACACTTTGGGGAAGAAAATAACTCTTGAAAATCTCCTCTACCCGTTTGGTTCTTGAAAAATGTTGAAGAAATGGCTTAAACCCGTGTTTGGAGTCTGTTTTAAGTCACTGGAAAGGCCTTCATCGCATTCGCGAGAGGCATGTCGCGATCGCGATGCACAGCGGCCTAAGGCCTTCGCATTCGCGAGTCTTTCTACGTGATTGTGTAAGGCAGCTCACCCCCAAGCCTTCGCGTTCGCGACCCAGTGGACGCGTTCGCGTAGAAGTACATGACCCCCTCCCCCGTGTCCCTTAAACTATCGCGTTCGCTTGAGATAGATCGCGTTCGCGAAGGGTACCACCCCCAACGCTTCGCGTTCGCGACCATTCCTTCACGTTCGCGTAGAAGAAAATTTTCCTGCCCCCATTTTACCTTTCACGTTCGCGACACTACCTACGCGAATGCGAAGAAGGGCACACCAGAACAGCTGCTGCAGCAAAAATCTCAGATTTTCTAAGTGCAAATCACCCCGTGGCCTATCCGAAACTCACCCGAGCCCACGGGGCTCCAAACCAAACATGCACATAAGTCTAAAAACATCATACGGACCTGCTCGCGCAATCAAATCGCCAAAATAACACCTAGAACTATGAATTTAGCACCAAATCAAATAAAATTCTCAAGAACACTTTAAAATTTCTATTTTCTCAACTGGACGTCCGAATCACGCTAAATCAACTCGATTTCTCACCAAATTACACCGACAAGTCTTAAATATCATAATGAACCTGTACCGGGCTCCGGAACCAGAATACGAACCCGGCACTAACAATGCCAAACATAAATCAATTATTAAAAATAATTAATTTTCTGACTTTTAATTTTCATCAAAAAATCATAACTTGAGCTAGGGAGCTCCGAATTCGATTCCGGGCATACGCACAGGTCCCAGAATACGATACGGACCCACCGGGACCATCAAAATATGGATCCGGGCCCGTTTATCAAAAATATTAGCCGAAGTCAACTAAAATTAACTTTTAAGGCATAAATTCTTATTTTCAGCAATTTTCAACATAAAAGCTTTTCGAAAACCTGGCTGGACTGCGCACGTAAATTGAGGAGAGTAAAAATAAGATTTTTAAGGCTTAAGAGCGCAGATTCGAGTTCTAAAGCATAAGATGACCTTTTGGGTAATCACAGGACCATATAAAAAAGTGTGCTCAGCACTATGGGAGATCAGATCTTGTAATATATAAACAGGATTTTAGGACTTTTATTTCATTCTCCACCACTTTAGAGACTTGGGAGCTCGAGTTTGAAGGGTTTGAATCTAGACCTTCATCTACAAGCTTGAGGTAAGTGATTCTAACATATATCTATGAGATTTACATGGATCCATCACTAGATTTAACATAAAACATGGGAATAAAAAAGGGAAATTGGGAGGTTTTATCTAAACTTTTTTTAAAGTGAATAATTGAGTTTTGAACATCGATTTGGAGTCGGAATTGGGTGATTTTTGTATGGTTGGAATCGTATCGGAATGGGTGTTCGGATTTTATAATTTTGTCGGGTTCCGAGGTGCGGGGCCGATGTTGACTTTTGGGGTTAACTTTTTAGTTTTCATTAAAGATCGAAGCTTTATTATCCGAAATTATTTTCTATGGTTTTTATTTGTGATATTAAGTTATTTTGGCTAGATTTGAGTCGTCCGGAGATTGTTTCACACGATAAGGTCATTTTAGAGTATTGATTTAGATTTTTTGAGGTAAGTGTCTTGCCTAACATTTTGTGGATGAATTACCCCTTAGGATTGGTGTTGTTTTTCCATTAATTGTGATATGTTAAGGTTGTGTGCGCAAGGTGACGAGTGGGTATACGGACTAAATGAGGTAATTGACTGGTTAGAGTTATGTAAATTCTTTTCATGTCTTTAATTGAATTGTCATAACATGTTATATTCATCGTCGTTAATCTATTCTTACGTGATTTACTTGAAATTATAAATACTTGGTTCATCTCTTACTTGTTATTTGTCTTTACATGCTTTACTTAAGTAATTGTTCTCCTTCCTTGTTAACTATTTATCTATTGAGTTACCTTACTTGAAGTTGTTATTTCTTATAATATTTTATTGTTGAATTATGGTCTTGAATTTATAAAGGTCGTGATTCACAATGAGTCAAGGTTGTAAATTGTTAAAATATCATTCTTGTTAAGATATTCACTTCGGTTGCTATTGTTGAGACTCTTGTACATATTGTAGTTGAACCATGGGCCATTTATTGTGGAAACATTATTGTTGTTGACTTCTTTGGCAAGTTGTGGTTTAGGCACTTGAGGTGCGATTTGTGATATGTTATGATATGGATATGCATGCGATGGTATAAGGATAGGGGTTGATACGCATGCTGTGAGATAAGATGGCTTGATACGCATGTTGCTAGTAGGGGAACTACTTGAAGCCACGCGGTGTGATAAGGTGGGATAAAACATAGGTAGCTATTTCGAAAAAATGATTTTCAAAACTAAATAAGGATCTCGCTGTGATATAAGAAAAGATTGTGATTTGATTTGTGAAATGAGACTACGAGGCGGTACTTCGGTAGTGATTCTTATTGATACCTTTCATTTCTATCACTTGTGTTTTGTTTGCATCGTTTCCTTGGCATTCTTATGAAGTATTTTCTTTCGTGATGTCTTAATTGCCTTAATTTTAGTGTAGCTATTCTTGTTATATTTTTTCATTGTATCATTTCCATTGTTTCCATTATTATACTATACTTTACTTGTTCAGTTTTTTTATTTATTTCAGTAGGTGTCTTGACCTGACCTCATCACTACTTTACCGAGGTTAGGCTTGATACTTACTGGGTACCATTGTGGTGTACTCATACTACGCTTCTGTATATCTTTTTGTGCAGATCCATGTACTTCATACTAGTCTAGGCATCAGCGAGTCGAGCTTGGATCGGAGACACCAAGGTATACCTGCCGGCGTTCACAGGCCTCGGAGTCACCCACTCTCTAGTTTCTATTTCATTCTCCTTTTATAGATTATGTTGTATAGGATGTTTCAGTATATTCGTGTAGAGCTTGTGACTCGGTACCACCATATTTTGGGTATTATGTTTAGTTGTATTGCGGAGTCCTTTATGATAGCTATTGGTTTATATTAGAAGTTATACTACTGTTTCCGTTAAATTCTTCATGTATTTTAGGCTTACCTAATCTTAGATACTAGGTGACCATCACGACATCTTACGGAGGAAGATTGAGATCATGACACCATGCCTTCATTTATTGTCCACCTTTACTTGCTTATTGCTCTTATCTGTTGTTAGTTAGTTACTTTTACTTGTCGTATGTGTTTACTTGTTTCTATTTCACTGTGAATTATTGTATTGGATTGTCTTAGAACATTTATATGTTTTGGTTCTCTTTTACGTACATTGTGAGATACGTTATAGTTGTTTGTAGTTTACTATGATATTTGTAATCAGGGTGCATGCTGCAACGGATATTGATATGATATTTGGGATCGGGTTGCAAGCCGCAATGGTATTGTTATTGTATATGGGATCGGGTTGCACACCGCAACGGTAGTGTCTATATATATATATATATATATATATATATATATATATATATATATATATATATATATATATATATAAGTGTGTGTGTGGATCGGGTTACGCGCCGCAACAAAAAAGCTATATTATGACTATTCTTAGTTGTTGGTTCTGTTTCAGTGTTGTGTTGTGAAATTGAGCATAGATGATATTTTAGGGTCCTCTGTTGTGTATTTCTTATTCCGGTTTCATGTTAATTGCTATTCCTCTACTGCATTATTATTTTCTATTTAGACTCGTGCAGGTTTACAGTGAGTGCCATGCCATAGCCTCGTTATACTTCATCGAGGTTAGGCTCGGCGCTTACACAGTACATGGGGTAGGTTGTACTCATACTACACTTCTGCACTTCTTGTGCAGATCCCGGCGTTGGTCCCGCGGAGCATAGAGGAGGTAGCTCAGACCCGGCATATCAGGAGACTTTAGGTAGAGTTGCACAGCATTCCCAGACCCTTAAGTCCCCTTTTTATCTACTTTACTGTTTACTTTGTTTCAAACAGTTGTATTTATTTCGGATCTTGTATGTAATATTTTTAGCAGCTCATGCGCTTGTGACACCAGTTTCTGGAGTTAGATTAGACGGCATGTATGGATCTTATTATATTTTTCAAAGTTTCATAGATTTATCTTCTAATTAATTTACTTTTAAAATTGTTAAAGTGATTAATCGTTTAGAAAATGTTGGTGTGACTAGCAAGTGCTTGTTAGACGCGATCACGGCCCATAATTGGAATTTTGAGTCGTGACATTATTAAACGTGTTATAATATTCACGAGATATTATACCCGAAGTACAAAAGCAGGTTTAGCTGAATTATTAGTTTGCTTGGAGGTGCATGCCGAGTCCTCTAATTAACGATATCGACACCTAAATGTTAGTTATTTAACTAATATATTCTTTTGAATGAACTTTCCACTTTGACTCAACAGAAAAAAAAAATTGGGGCTAAGTTGCTGGGAAAGTGTTGGTCGAAGATTTAGCTCAAAATTGAAAGGATTAAAATGATTCAAAGGATATAGAGATAATTGTTGAGCTAAGCTAAAATTAATTTTGACGAGTAACAATTAGTCATTGATGAATCAGGTCACTTGACAATATTCGTTGTACTTATAAAATGACCTGATGACTTGCCGAGCAGATGTCGTAAAACTAAGTCCCTCTATATATTGTTGATCAGGAGCTGCAACCCATGTCGAATGCAAGTATAATTCTTCAGCAACTCCATTTGTGAAAGGTTTGATTTCGTAGGCTAGAAGTATTGTCACGATCCAAAATCTCAACCGCGGGGTCGTAATGGCGCCTAACGTTCACTTGGTAGGCAAATCAATATTAGCTACACATCATTCATATAGAAATTTTAAAAGCAGGCAAATAAGAAATAAAAAAATTGTAGAACTTCAAAATAGATATAATAAATCCTAATACGTCTTCTAGTCAACTCCCGGAATCTGGTGTCACAAGTACATGAGCTACTAAAACATAATACTACAACCAAGGTTGAAATAAAATATATCTGTTTGAATAAAATAACAGCGCAAGAAATAAGAAGGGGACTTTAGAGTCTGTGAACGTTGTGCAGCTTTACCTCAAGTCTCCATATATGAAATTTCGAGCGAGCTTCCACTAACCGCTGCTAGGATCAACACCCGAATCTGCACAAGAAGTGCAAAAGTGTAGTATGAGTACAACTCAACCCCATGTACTCCGTAAGTGCCGAGCCTAACATCGACAAAGTATTGACGAGGCTATAACAAGGCACTCACTATAAACATGTGCGAGCATAAATGAAATAATAGCATAAATAGTGAAAAACAAGAATTTACATAAAAACCATAACAGTAAATACATAACAGAGGGTCCCAGAATAACAGCTATGGTCAACTTCTCAAAACAACACAAATACGGAACCAACAATTAAAAACATGCAACATGTCTTATCTGTTGCGGCGCGCAACCTGATCCACAAATATATACAAATATCGTTGCGATGTGCAATCCAATCCCAAACAGTAATACAAATATACGTTGTGGCGTGAAACCCAGTTCCACATAATAATACCAATATCTGTTGCAGCGTGCAATCTGATCCCACACAATAATACCAATATCCATTGCAGCGCACAACCCGATCCCAAATACTATAAAAAAAATATACAAACTACAACCAACTACGGCATACCTCACAATAAAACTCAATAAGGTAATTACATAATTAAAGACAAAAGGCAAAAAAAAGTAGCTATCTAACTACACACAAAGTCATAAAGTAAGTAAAGACAGTCAATAAATAACGGTACGGATACATATAAACAATTAGCAAATTAAGCATGTAACAAAATAAAGGCATGAATTTCAAAATTTAGGGCAAGTAACAATTAAACAAGTTAACAAGTAATAACATGGATTAAATGAAGGCATTAAATAATTGAAGGCAACAAATAAATATCTCAACCTGCATGCTTAACCCATGACTACGTATGTACACTTGTCACCTTACATATATGTCGTCCCGACGCATAAATCAAGTAGCAAATAGACTAATCAGTCCTAATTCCCACAAGTCAAGGTTAACCACGACACTTACCTCTTCCTGCAACCAAATCAATGATCAATCATGGCTTTCCCTTTAGAACAAACCTCCAAACCAATAAAATCTAGCCAAATATAGTTTAAATAATTCAAAATAAACTTTAGAAACTACCCACGAGTGAAAATGATTTAACTCTTAATGAAACTGAAAATATCAACAAAGTCAAACCCGGGCCCACTTGGTCAAAATCTCATATTCGGACCAAAATCTGATTACATGTTCACCTTCGATCCCGGTTATGTGATTTGTTTCGAAATACGACCTCAATTTGAGGTCTAAATCTCAATTTTATAAAATCCCTAAATTTTACCCAAAATTCCTAATTTCTACCATGAAATTTATAGATTTAAGGTTAATAATCAATGGGTGTTTATGGAAATACATCAACACTAGTTTAAAAAGTACTAACCAATGAAGTTGGGATGAAACTCTTCCCAAAAATATCTCTAGTCCGAGATCTAGCTTTCAAAAATGGTGAAGAATGATAAAATCTCGACTTAAACTTTCATTTAACTGGGTGTCACTTGTTTGATATTTGGCTTAAATTATGTATATTTATATGCATATTACCTCGCATTTTACTTATGTTTCATGGATTTTGTATGTGTAATATAATAATTTATTCTAATTCGTGATATTTTATGTGTAAGAGTCACCCGGAGGTAATGTGGGACGAAAGTGCACGATTTGAAGCAAAAATAGAACAAAATGATCTGGAGCACAAATTACAGACTTGAAATATTTGGCCAACAGGCCAGCGCCAGGGGTAGCGCGACGCGCTACCCCGGACGTTGGGTGACGAGATGTTTTTCCACTTCACTTAGGACAAGGTTTTTCAGTTCTACACACTCCCCAACTCGTATATAAAAAAGTCTGAACATATTTTTGGGAGGAGATCATGTCACTTTGGAGGGGAGAACGAAAATCACGCTTGGGAGGAGGCTTCTAACTAGTTTTTCTTCTCTTCTCTTCTGTTAACTTTATAGTTCATTAGTTCTAGCGTTGTGAGTTCGACATGAACGTTATAGTTTGAAACTTGAATTGTTCTTATTATTTTATCATATTAGTTTATTTATTCAATATTTCGCTTAATTATTTGATTGTTTGATCATCAATTGAATACTATCTACGAATCTAGAATTGAACTCGGGAGAAGGAATTCTAGATTGCATATAAGAATGAGTAGAACAAGATCTTGAACCTGAATCACCGAAATTGGATTTGCGGTTAGGATAGGGATATACCTAATTATCTTGCTTGGTTAGTATACGTTAATTATTAATATTTTCTTATTAATCCTAATTACATAGGAATATAGGCGTTAGGTTAGCTTGAATAGGCGAGTAGTACCTCGAGAGAATACTATGAGTAATATTAACCTTGTCAATCAATAAACCGGATAAATTAATTAGATAATTTAAGTGAAAAACTCAACGGGATTGTTAGCTAACCCATAGCTCTAGAATATTTTCTCCCATTGAATTCGCCTCTAAGCTTGCCAACTTATTTTCTGTAATCGCTTAGTTTGCTACTCTTGATTAGCTTTAGTTAAATATTTATACTTTAAAAAATCGCTTGAATAAATTAATTGTCTTAGTTTAATTTAGTAAATAGTTAATAACAAGTCCCTGTGGGTACGATATCTAGACTTACAATCCTATATTACTTGTACGACCATGTATACTTGTGTGTGTATTTGGGAGCAACAAGTTTTTGGCACAATTGCCAGAGACTTAGAAATTAACTATTTTACTAGATTAAATTTTTACTTTTTATCTATTCAAGTTTTTAATTTTAGTTTAGAGTAACTAGTATTACATTTTTTACATAGCATCTTTGAACGAAAAGTGATGGAATGGTAAGTATTCTTATTTTTATGATCCTTGTCTATATTGTAAAGAACCCCACTTGTGGTAACAATGTAAAAATAATCCCAGGACCGAGTCTTGTGCACCATCTCAATCATGTACTATTTATGGTAGCAATTGGAATAATTTTCCTAAGTGGTGTTATCCTACTCCAATCCCTTCTTATGATGATTCTAATAATTGTTGTGAGTTTGACAAGAGTAATAAATTGAATGATGTGGAACATGATGTTCGTATTCTTGATATGCATAGGAAATTATTAGAGGAATATGGATGTCTCTGTGAGAAAATTATGAATGAAATGCGACACTTTATAGAAGGAAGAGCTGAATTGAGACAAGAGATCGACCGATTTGGCAGTTCTATTCACGACTTGGAGGCTCAATTGCGTGCAAAGGTTGTTGCATCTAACACCCAACAAAATAGTTCTGAGTTGTGTGAAGCTGAAAAGGAGCTTATACGCAAAATTGAGGAGCTAAAAATGGAAAGTCAATCTTTCAACCATATTTTTGTTGATGATGTCAATTTTGAGAAAAGTACACTACAGTCATATGAGGAAGTAGATAATATTGCACTTGAATACTCTAACGTGTGTACATTTGAGGATGTCACAAATAATGCAGTTTTAGAGTTTGGGCATGTTGGTCCTCATTCTAAATATTTTTCTACATTATGTTTGGATGGAGACATGGAGATCGAGCCTTTAAAAGTTATATAGATGGAGAAAAAGGCCCTTACATTCTAAAATTTATCACATCAAGAAGACAAAATAACATACCTCACTTAAGGGACAAGAAGTGCAAGATGCGATATCTATTGTTTGGTTCCTTTTATTTTTACACCACCGCCCTAGGAACGTGACAGAAAACTTGATGCAAAACTGGGGACACAGTTCATATCCTCAAAGTGGAAGGAAAAGTGGTGAAAGTGATAGCAGAATTGTACCGCGATGTTAAATCAGGCACTTGTTGGGAGGCAACCCAGGCTGTATTTTATTTTTTATTTCTTTTATTTTTATAGTCACATTTTGTTTTGTTTTTATTTTGCAGATTAGGGAAAGTCTGAGTACCCGAAGTTGGAGGTGAGGAGCATGTTTTATTTTAAGTGTGGGGTCGTCTCGGTCCTTAATATTGAGGATCATGTTGCTATCTAGGCCTTAGAGGGTCTCGGGGAGTATTTCTCATCCTTGTTTTAATATTTTCATTTGTGATCCATGCATGTGTGAGGTGGGGGAATTACTTTCTGAGTGTATAAGTCTTTTCTCATTATTATTTTTCTTTATAACCCATAGTTAGAAGTAGTCTAGTTTAGAGTAGTGGACTTAAACACGAAAATATAGAGAAACAAAATCAAAAAAATCTCAAACTTTTCCCGACAATGAATCTCTAGGACAGCTTTCTTGAGGGATTAAGGTCTGATTAAAATAACAAAAAGATTTTCTTATGATTTTATTAGGATAGTTAGGTAGTAATTCCCTTAGTTTTTCTTTGGGCACTGGTTCTTTTCCAAGAGTGTAGCTTGAACCGGGTATTTTAGTTTTATTTTTATAGGAGTAGGATAGGAAGAGAAGTAAGTTTTTCTAGATACCTGTTGACATGTTTGGTGCTGGCACATTAGGATATGGCATGTACTTTGTCTTCATGTTATATTTAATTTGAAACGTAATGCCTAAGTGAAATAAATAGCCTATGTTGTGACGCATGTTCTCCGTTGCTTGACTTGTATGTCACGTAGTGCATTATTTCTCAAAATTCTCAAATATATGTGCTTGCCTAACTTGAGAATTGAACAGAACCATCTTGATTGAGTCATGTGCAATGTGTGTGTAAGGATTCGTGATATTCTATGCTATCTTGTGTAGTATAAAACTTTTCATGTGTGTTAGTCAAAGCGAAATCTTTAAGTTGTGCTAGTCTAGGAGATGATGTAGGCAGTTCTTTGCTTGATCATAGATGTGTTTGTCACTTACAAATAAAATTTGTCTGTTATTAACCCATTTGAGCATGTAGACCTTTTCGTTGGCACCCACATTACAAGTTGTATCCTTAATTCTGCTCTTAACTTGAGCTTGTTGAACCTTTACCTCCGAAGGCACTTAATTGCTAAAAGAAGTAAGGTGAGATCTTGGGAAGTAGCTTTTGAGTGAAACCATGGAAGGGCCCAAAGGTGCAGTAAAATTATCAAAGACCACTAGCCGAGAACATTAATGTAAAGAGTGTGCCCAGACGAAAAATAAAAAGGAAAGAAAAAAAGACAATTAAAAAGAGAGAATTGAGAAAATTGTTGATATGCCAAAAAGGGACACCCAAAATCAAACAAAATGATAACTTATTTTTTAACTCAAGAATATAAAACAAGGATAAAACTAAAAACTTTGATAGCAAAAAATTAAACAAAAAATTACTTATTTAAGACCAATAATCTGAAATTGAAAATAATTAAAAAATTTGAGTATAAAATAAAGACTATACAAAGATACCCAGTAATATTGCAAAAAATAAAATCACTTCTATCGGCCCCAAAAAGAATTCGATAAGAAGCTAGACAAATTGAAACTTTAAGTATAAGAAGGAACATCATTCAAAGATACCAAAAATCAAATAGAAAAGATTACTCTTTTTCAACCCAAGAATCTGAAATTAGTAAAAAAATAATCAAAACTTTGATACCTAGAAATTAAACAAAACAAAATTACTTCTTTTCAGCCCAAGAAACTAAAATTAGAAAAAAGTTAAAAACATTGAGTATAAAATGAAGACTATACCAACAAACTCATGTATATACATAATAGAAGATTACTTTTTCATCAGAAATCGGAAAAAAAAAAGGGAAAATCTTTGAATAAAAGAAATACTAACCAATAGAGAAAGGATGGAGATTTGCTAGAGTGAGATTAATTTGGAAGAAGCAGCAACCAAAAGCTAGCAGCGGCGGAAAAGAAGCAACAAAGTTAGGGTGAAGTAACGAGTGAGTATTTTGGGGGGGGGGGATATTTTTATTAACTATATATTTGGGGGGAAATTTTGAGAGAAATTTTTTATAACAAATTTTTAGGTTACGCTTATAAAGTGTTACATTTAGTATTAAAATATAACAACTCTTCAAAAATATTGCATTATAATTAATAAGCGTTGCCAAATAATTTGTAAATTGAAAACACTTAAGAAGTGTTGTCTTTATATTATAAGAGCACGCTTTTTAAGTGTGGCCTTAAAAAACGTGGCCAAAGACTCTAGTCAAAGACCATGCTTTATAAGCGCATCTATAACTACTTTTGGCAACACTTTTCGCGTGTTGTCTATAATTAGTGTGGCTATAGGCCAAAAATATTGTAGTACCTCCTAATCTTACTAATTCGTTCTAGTGGGATGTAGAAGTGCTTAATTAAAAAAAGGGGGCTACGTTGTGTATGGTTTGTGGCAAGTGAATTGGGTTAGAAGAATACGTGCTCCATTTTTTGGTGTAGTGTATTAAAGCGCTTAAGAGGATTAGTCTTTATTCCTAAATGTATCATCCCGTCTCTTAGACTACATTACAACCTAGAAAGACCTAGTTGATCTTAGATTTGGCTAGCTTAAACTAGTAGCGATGTACACTACAAGCAAGTCTATGGTACGATCACGGGATGCACATGAGTTTCTTTGTGAGAGTGAGTCACTTTTGTTCAATTGTGTGATGTCCTTAAATTATGTTCAAAGGTATACTTGAATGTGTGGATTATTGTTATATTCACTCTCTTATTTGTTGGTGAGGGCACATGATCTCATGATGGATTGGTAATGTTGTTAACTTCTCTTGCTAGAGGAGTGCATGAATTGCGGGTGCTTAGTGGTAACAAGTCGGCTCTTGAGGTATGGTGGTTATGGGTAGGTTGTTGGAATTGGTTGAATTATATTGCTTATACTTGGGCATGTTTGAAATGGGAAGAATGTGAATTTCGTATGCTCATGCTTGATTGCCGGTATCGACCACAGTCAAAGGTAGAGTGTATGATTGAAAAATATTGAATTGCTCCTCCATAGTTGATATGTACATTGTTGGGGTGTAGTTGATAGTTCCATTGCTCGAGGGAGAGCAAGATTTTAAGTGTGGGGTGTTGATATTTGGCTTAAAGTACGTATATTTATATGCATATTGCCTCGCATTTTACTCATGTTTCGTAGATTTCGTATGTGTAATGTAAGTAATTTATTCTAATTCATAGTATTTTTATACGTAGGAGTCATCCTAAGGTAATGTGGAACGAAACGCGCGATTTGAAGTAAAAAAGAGAACAAAACAAAAAATATGGCCAATGTAGCGCCCAGGCTAACGCATCGCGCTGCCTGGGGCACAAATTACATATTTAAATTTTTTGGCCAACAGGTCAGCGTCAGGGATAGCGCTAAAGCGCTAGCCTGGACGCTGGGTGACAAAATATTTTTTCACTTCGCTCGGAACAAGGTGTTTCGGCCTTACACACCTCCAACTCGTATAAAAAGAAGTTTGAACATATTTTTGGGAGAAGAACACGCCACTTTGGAGGGGAGAACGAAAACCACGCTTGGGAAGAGGCTTCTAACAAGTTTTTCTTCTCTTCTCTTCCTTTAAGTTATAGTTTATTAGTTCTAGAGTTTTGGGTGTTACATCAACGTTGTAGTTTGAATCTTGAATTGTTCTTATTATTTTATCATATTAGTTTATTTCAATCTTGCGCTTAATTGTTTTGATTGCTTGACCACCAATTGAATACTATCCACGAATCAAGGATTGAACTCGGGAAAGGAAATTCTAGATTGCATATAGGATTGAGTAGAGCAAGATCTTGAACCTGAATTACCGAAAATAAATTTTCGGTTAGGATAGGGATATACCTAATCGCCTTGCTTGGTTACTATACGGAAATTATTAATGTATTCTTTTTAATCCTAATTTTATAGGAATATAGGCGTTAGGTTAGATTGAATAGGCGAGTAGTACTTCGGGAGAATACTACAAGTAATATTAACCCTGTCAATCAATAAACCGGATATATTTTAGACAATTTAAGTAAAAAACTAAACGGTATTGTTAGCTAACCCATAGCTCTGAAATATTTTCTTCCATTGAATTCGTCTCTAAGCTTGCCGATTTATTTTCTATAATCGCTTAGTTTGCTACTCTAGATTAGTTTTAGTTAAATATTCATACTTTAGAAAATTGCTTGAATAAATTAATTGTCTTAGCTAAATTTAGTAAATAGTTAATCACAAGTCCATGTCGGTACGATATCTAGACTTACAATCCTATATTACTTGTACGACTACTTATACTTGCGTGTGCGTTTGGGAGCAATAGTGTTCTTCGCATTCGTGAAGCACCTGCTGCATTCGCGAAGCACACAGGCCCATTGGCATTCGCGTTCGCGAAGTCTCCACCACGATCGTGAAGGCTATTCCCCAGCCAAGCCTCCGCATTCGCGTCCCAGGGGTCGCGTTCGCGATGAAGACCACCTTCCATCCCCCAGACATCCCCAAGCATATGCGTTCGCATGAGGTCTTTCGCTTATGCAAAGGGCAATCCCACCCAGGCCCTCGCGTTCGCGATCCACCTCCCGCTTTCGCCTAGTGTACCAGTCCCAGCCCAATTTTTTTCCCTTCGTAATCGCGGGAGTGGCTTCACGATCGCAAAGCACTGAGCACTAGAAGAAAAAACAGTAGTTCTCACAAGTCTAAAATGGTCCAAAACAAATATGAAACTCACCCAAACCCCTCGGGCTCCAAACCGAACATGCACACAAGTGTAATAATATCATACAAACTTGTTCGCTACCTCAAATCATCAAAATAACATCAATAACAATAATCGAATGTTAAAACTCAATGATTTCAACTTGAAAACTTATTTTTCACATTCTTTCACAAAATGTGCTGAAACGCGCTCGAGTCACCCCGGACTCCAACCAAACGTGCGTACAAGTCCAAAAATATCATACGAACCTACTAGAATCGTCAAAACACCGATCTGAAGTCGTTTACTAAGAACGTTGACCGTGGTCAACTCAAGATATTTTTAAAGCCAAAATTTCTATTTTCTCTATAATTTCATGTAAAAACTTTTCGAAAAATAACACGGACCAAGCACGCAAGTCATATAACATCAAATGAAGCTATGAGAGGTATAGAAATACGGAAATAAAAGCTAGTATTCAAAACGACCTATCGCATTGTTACAAGTATTTTATCAGTTAGAAGAATTCATATTGAATATGGATCCAATTTATGAAATCACTTGCAAAAAAAGACATGTGTATGATGTAGGATTTAATTTAACCAAGTCCTATATTAAGATTATTTTTCTTAATTGGGGTGATAAAGGGCATGTACAACGGTGCTAAGACTCGGGAGAGGACTGCGAAAGGAGACTCGGAACATTTCCCTGTGGAGATGGGGTTGTACCAGGGATCGGCCCTTAGCCCATTTTTGTTTGCTATAGCGTTGGATGTGCTGACACGACACATACAAGGGGGTGCCATGGTGTATGTTATTTGCCGATGATATAGTATTGATTGACGAGCCGCGAAGGGGTGTTAACGCTAGGTTGGAAGTTTGGAGACAGACGCTGGAGTCCAAAGGCTTCAAGTTGAGTTGGTCGAAAACTTAATACTTGGAGTGCAAGTTCAGTGATGAGAGGCATGAAGAAGAAGTGGAAGTGAAGATTGATACTCAAGTCATTCCCAAAAGAGATAGTTTCAAGTATCTTGGGTCTATAATCCAAGGCAATGGGGAGATTGATGATATGTTACTCATCGCATTAGAGCAGGGTGGATGAGATGGAGTCTAGCTTTGATATTTTATGCGATAAGAATGTGCCGTCTACACTTAAGGAAAAATTCTACAGGGTGCGGTTAGACCGGCTATGTTGTATGGAGATGAGTGTTGGCATGTCAAGAAGTCCCGTGTCTAGAAGATGAAAGTAGCTGAAATGGGGATGTTGACATGGAAGTGCAAACATAGCAGGAAAGACAAGATTAGGAATGAAGTTATTTGGGACATGGTGGGAGTGGCATCTATGGAAGACAAGTTGTCAGAATCGAGGTTGCGATGGTTTGGGCATGTGAAGAGGAGAGACATAGATGCCCCGATCAGGAGGTGTGAAAGGTTGACCATTGCGGGCTTGAGAAAGGGCAGGGGTAGGCCAAAGAAGTATTGGGGAGAGGTGATTAGGCAGGACATGCCATTGCTTACCTAACCGAAGACCTGACTCGCAATAGGAAGGTGTGGAGGTCGAGGATTAAGGTGGTAGGTTAACAAGTAGTTGTGAGTTTCTCCTAGGTTTACCAGTCGTACTAGTACTATTCTTGTATTCTTTTATTCTTAGTTCTTTATTACTTGTTATGTCACTCGCTTCTATTACGTTAATATATTACTGTTGTTATTACTTATTGCTTTATTTCTACCGCTCCTTAAGCTGAGGGTCTATTGAAAATAGCCTCTCTGCCTTTATAGGGCAGGGGTAAGGTTGTGTACATACTACCCTCTCAGACCCCACGTATGGGATTAAATTGGGTATGTTGTTGTTGTTGTTGTTTTCTATATTTTGGAGCGAAAATTGGAGAAGTATTTTCGGTGCAACCTCACGCCTATATAAAGCATTACATTGTTGTTATTGCCTCTTACTCTATTTTGCATAAATACCACAAATCGTTCACGGAAAATAGCAATTATAGGAAGAAGATGCTTTTGAGAAGTCAAACAACACAGCTAAAAATCTGTTTGGAAGAAAAAGCTGTTAAGTTCTTTAGTTGTTGAGTCTTTTTTATATGGTTCTTAAATTATAACCTATTTTGCTTTTGAGAAGTATTTTTGGTAGGTAAACAATTCTATAGATTTTGAGTTGCTTTCTAGGCTAGAGTTTATAGTCTTGGAAATTTAGCTATAATTGAATTGATTGCAGGGATTAATATACTAGAGTTAGTCTATTTGGTTATAGAGTTGTAAATAGCTTTTGTTATTTA
Organism: Nicotiana tomentosiformis; assembly: GCF_000390325.3. Classification (NCBI taxonomy): domain Eukaryota; kingdom Viridiplantae; phylum Streptophyta; class Magnoliopsida; order Solanales; family Solanaceae; genus Nicotiana; species Nicotiana tomentosiformis. The sequence continues at coordinate 81,620,368 of NC_090822.1, read as the reverse complement.
GTGAAGTTTTGAGGAAGTCCCTATACAGGTAAGGTCATGGTAATTTTTACTTACTCTCTTACACAATGAGGTTTTCTACGAAAATTTGGTTGTGTTTTTTAATTATGCACTTTACTTTCTGTTTAGTTTCGAAATATTTAAATTGAAGAACATAGGGAAAAATGGAACAAGACACAATTCATCCTTCTCTTGTGTCTAAGTGTACTCTAAAATAAAAATAATTGTTATTGGAATTTGTATACGGTCAAAACCGAGCTTGCCCTTCGTATGACTAATAGATACTAGAACATGATAGATCAATATTCAAACTCATATAATATCAAGCTATGATGCGAAGATAGAGCTCGTGACCCAAAGACCGATCAAGATCAAGATCGGCCAAGATCGAGATCGAGCAAAATAGAGACTGGTCGAGATCGATCTTGGTCGAGACCGAGCATAATAGAGACCGGTCGAGATCGGCCAAGATTGAGACCGAGAAAAATAGAGACCGATCAAGATCATGATCGGCCAAGATCGAGATCGAGCCAAAAAACAAAAAGGCAGTATATCCGCAATTAGAGCGAGAATCTCAGCTGAAATCCCGGTAGATATCAAAGAGATGCTAATTAATTAATCTATCATGGGATTCCTTCTGTATTTAGAATTATATTCAACAGGACTTCCCTACTATAAAAAGGAGATTTGATCATTTGTAGAGGACACATTTGCATGCAATAAAAACAACACATTACCTTCCTTAATGCTTCATTATTTTGTTACTCTGTTCATACATTAGCAGAATCCTTACTTGTTTTGAGGGTGACCGAACTTGAGGGCCAAGGCTAATTGATTCATTTGGTTTGCATTTATCTCTTTTATAGTTAATTTCAGTACTGATATATATATTTTCTTGGTTTGTGCCAAGTTATATCACGTATCCTTAGAGCCGCGTATAAATTCAATTGTTATCTATTTTTTGGGTAAACAGTTTGACGTCCACCATGCGGCTAAGGATAATAGTGGTTATTCGATACAAATCTCTATAAAATACACTATTTTACACTTGCTGTTGGAAGTATCTTTGATTTCAGGCTAAAAACGACGAACTCTCAATTAATGCCCTTACATATCGACAACGAATCTGGCAATCAAGATGATAATAACAACGTCACGCACGGGGATGAAAGGCCACCCGCTGACCCAGTTAGGACTCGAGCCGTAGATCCGGTTGACGTTAATTCACATGTGGCCAGCGAAGCGAACCAACATTCTGGTTCCGAACACAGCATCCATGGTGGAACCCGATCTACAGTTAGAAATACCCAAAATATTGGAGACGATGGGATCAGCCTGCGTATGATTTTTGAAATATTTGAAGCTCAACAGGTGACGATAGCTCAGTTGCAGAGCCAAACCCAGGCACCGAGCAGGGCTGAGCCCGGTCCACCCCAAGAAGTCACCCACAGAACCGGGCCAGTTATGGTAAGGTCAAATGAACAAGAATCGGGGACTAATCCCGAAATTATAAAAATGCTCGAGGAACTGACAAAGCGGATAGAGTCAGGGAAAAAGAGGATCGAAGAAAATGACAAGAAATTGGAAACTTATAACTCCAGGGTTGATCAGATCCCGGGGGCACCACCAATATTGAAGGGTTTGGATTCTAAAATGTTTGTACAAAAGCCATTCCCCCCGAGCGCGGCTCCCAAACTGGTCCCCAAGAAGTTTCGCATACCTGATATTCCTAAGTATAATGAAACGACCGACCCTAATGAGCATGTCACCTCTTACACGTATTCCATTAAAGGGAATGATCTAAAGGACGACGAGATCGAATCTATGTTACTAAAGAAATTCGGAGAAACCATGTTAAAGGGAGCAATGATATGGTATCATAATTTACCACCTAACTCTATCAATTCTTTTTCCATGCTTGCAGATTCTTTTGTTAAAGCACACGCCGGAGCCATAAAGGTCAAGACTAGGAAGTCGGAACTTTTCAAGGTAAAGTAGAAAGATAACGAGATGCTCAGAGAGTTTGTATCTCGTTTCCAAATGGAACGAATGGATCTACCACCGGTCACTAACGATTGGGTCGTTCAAGCTTTCACCCAAGGAATAAATGAACAAAGTTTAGTGGCTTCACAATAGTTGAAGCAGAACTTGATTGAGTACCCGGCTGTTACCTGGGCCGATATACGTAATCGATATCAATCAAAGATTAGAGTCAAAGACTACCAGTTGGGGGCTCCTTCTATATCTGTTACCAACAGGGACGTCGATCGAGAACCAAGGTTGAACAGGGATCGATACCAGCCGTATAATAAAGATCGTAGGGGCAAGAGACCTGGGAACAATTCTGTACAATGTGAAAGGATAAATGATCGAGGCTAAGGCTCTCGAGGGATGATGAGCAAGAATGGTTTCGACGGGCATATCGGACCTAAGGAAGCACCACAATTGTCAGAGTATAACTTCAATATTGATGCATCTGCCATCGTATCAGCTATCGGATGCATCAAATATACTAAATGGCCTCGACCTCTGCAGACCAATCCAGCCCAGAGAAATCCCAATCAAGTATGCAAGTATCATGGCGCCCATGGCCACAAAATGGAAGATTACAGGCAGTTGAGAGAAGAAGTAACCCGGTTATTCAATGAAGGGCACCTTCAGGAGTTTTTAAGTGATCGGGACAAGAATCACTTCAAAAATAGAGAGTTCAATAGACAAAACGAGCAGGAAGAACCGCAACACATTATTCACATGATTATCGGAGGGATCGGTGTTCCCCAAGGGCCAGTATTAAAATGCACTAAGGTGTCAATCATAAGGGAGAAGTGATCCCGTGCTCAGGATTACATACCGAAAGGCACCTTATCCTTCAACGACGAAGACACATAAGGTATCATGCAGCCCCATAACGATACACTGGTAATATATGTACTCATGAATAACACTCAAGTTAAGCGTCTGTTAATTGATCTAGGTAGTTCGGCCAACATCATTCGATCAAGGGTCATAGAGCAACTCGGTCTACAGGACCAGGTTGTGCCCGCGGCCCTAGTGCTAAACGGATTCAACATGGCATGTGATACTACTAAGGGCAAAATAACTTTTCCAGTAAACGTGGTCGGGACCATCCAAGAGACGAAGTTCCATGTGATCAAGGGCGGCATGAGGTATAACGCCCTATTCGAGAGACCATGGATCCACAACATGAGAGCACTACCCTCGACCCTTCACCAAGTTCTAAGATTCCCAACACCAAAGGGAATCAAAACAATCTACGGGGAGCAACCCGTCGCGAAGGAAATGTTTGCTGATGACGAAGTGATTCCGATGTCATCACTCTCATCGAGAAAGGGGTCAAATTCGAAGGGAAAATGAGAGACAAAATATCAATCACAAACACCAGCCTCGACCCAACTAGAGAAGAAGGGGACTGACAAAGATGATGATTATGGGGACCATTGATCCTTCATAGTCCCCGATGATTCCGACGCTACCAAATCAACGGTCGAAGAGCTAGAGAAAATCATACTAATCGAACATTTGCCTGAACGAAAGGTATAACCGGGGACGAGGTTAAATCCCGAGCTTAGGAAAAAGCTTATTCAATTTCTCATAGCTAACATGGATTGTTTCGCTTGGTCCCATCCTGACATGACAGGGATCCCACCGGAAATCACCACCCATAAACTAAGCTTGGACCCGAAGTTCCATCCGGTGAAGCAAAAAAGGAGATCCAGTTTGAGATTGAACATGCTTTCGTCAAAGACGAGGTAACCAAGCTTCTTAAAATAGGGTCCATCCGTGAAGTAAAATACCCCGAATGGTTAGCAAATGTAGTAGTAGTCCCTAAAAAAGGAAACAAACTTAGAATGTGTGTAGATTACAAGGATCTAAATAAAGCATGCCCCAAGGATTCTTTTCCTTTGCCTAATATCGATCGCATGATCGATGCCACGGCCGGCCACGAGATCCTCAGTTTTCTCTATGTATATTCCGGGTACAACCAAATATAGATGAACCCGAATGATCAGGAAAAGACCTCGTTCATCACTAAATATGGTACTTACTACTACAATGTAATGCCATTTGGATTTAAAAATGCTGGTGCCACTTATCAACGCCTAGTAAATCGGATGTTCGAAGAACAAATAGGGAAATCTATGGAAGTTTACATTGATGACATACTAGTTAAGTCCCTGCGAGCAGAGGACCATTTAAAGCAATTGCAGGAAACTCTCAGTATATTAAATAAATACAACATGAATCTGAACCCGAAAAAATGCGCATTCGGGGTTGGATCAGGCAAATTTCTCGGGTTCATGGTATCCAATCGAGGAATCGAGATTAATCCCGACAAGATTGAAGCTATAGATGGCATCATGGTGGTAGACAGTGTAAAGTCCGTGCAGAGGTTAACTGGGCGTATGGCCGCCCTAGGGCGATTCATCTCGAGGTCCTCCGATAAAGACCACCGATTTTTCTCATTGCTAAAGAAGAAAAATAATTTCACATGGAACTCAGAATGCCAGCAGGACTTGGAAGAGCTTTAACGGTACTTATCGAGCCTGTCGCTGCTTCACACGCTAAGGGTAGACGAATAGCTTTACTTATATTTGGTAGTATTTGAGGTAGCGGTAAGTGGAGTCCTATTCCGAGAAGAACGAGGTACATAATTTCCCATTTATTATGTCAGTCGGACCTTCGGTGAGGCCAAAACTAGATATCCCCACCTAGAAATTGGGACAGTTGGCCAAATGGGCCATAGAAATCAGCGAGTATGATATCGAATATCGACCCCGAACAGTAATTAAGTCTTAAATTTTGGCAGACTTTGTAATTGACTTCACGTCGGCCCTAGTATCCAAGGTAGAAAGAGAACTACTGATAAATTTGGGTATGTCCTCAAGAATCTGGACCCTCTTCACGGATGGTGCTTCGAACGCGAAAGGGTCCGGGCTCGGCATCGTACTAAAACCACCCACAGGCAACGTGGTTAGACAATCTATTAGAACTGTGAAATTAACTAATAATGAGGCTGAATACGAAGCCATGATTACATGTCTCGAATTAGCCAAAGGCTTGGGAGCGGAGGTGATCGAAGCCAAATGTGACTCCCTTCTCGTGGTGAATCAGGTTAACGGAACCTTCGAAGTTAGGGAAGAACAAATGCAAAGACACCTAGATAAGTTACAAGCAACTTTGCACTGATTTAAGGAGTGGACTTTGCAGCATGTGCCTCGAGATCAGAATAGTGAGGTCGATGCCCTCGCAAACTTAGGGTCATCGATCGAGGACAACGAGCTCGATTCGGGGGTCGTTGTGCAACTCATGAGGTCAGTAGTCGAAGAAGTCCACGCCGATGGTTGCAGTATACGGTCAAAACCGAGCTTGCCCTTCCTATGATTAATCGAGACTGGAACATGATAGATCAAGGTTCCACCTCGTATAATATCAAGCTATGATGTGAAGTTAGAGCTCGTGACCCAGAGACCGACCAAGATCAAGGTCGGCCAAGATCGAGATCGAGCGAAATAGAGATTGGTCGAGATCTATCTTGGTCGAGACCGAGCATAATAGAGACCGGTCGAGATCGGCCAAGATCGAGATCGAGAAAAATAGAGACCGATCAAGATCATGATCAGCCAAGATCGAAATCGAGCCAAGAAACAAAAAAGCCAGTATATCCGCAATTAAAGCGAGAATCTCGGCGGAAATCCCGGCGCATATCAAGGAGAGGCCAATTAATTAATCTATCATGGGATTTCTTCTATATTTAGTATTATATTCAACGTAGGACTTCCCTACTATATAAAAGGGATTTGATCATTTATAGAGGACACATTCAGATGCAATAAAAACAACACATTACCTTCTTTAAAGCTTCATTATTTTGTTACTATGTTCAAACATTAGCAGAATCCTTACTTGTTTTGAGGGTGACCGAACTTGAGGGTCAAGGCTAATTTATTCATTTGGTTTGCATTTATCTCTTTTATAGTTAATTTCAGTACCGATATATATATATATATATATATATATATATATATATATATATATATATATATATATATATATTCTCGGTTTGTACCAAGTTATATCACGTATCCTTAAAGCCGCGTATAAATTCAATTATTATACGTTTTTCGGGTAAAAAAAATTCTACTAGTTTGAATATCACAACTCAGACACCATCTACAAGATCAAAAATTTCTTCACAAAATCAGTACAAGCACACGAATTTTACTGGTCAATGTTTGTGTGCGAGGACACAGAATTCGCTCTGAATGTAGACGAATGTGGCCTTAGAAAAAGTAAATAAGAAAATACACAACTATTGATCATATCTCTTTTAAATAAGGGGTGAAAATCATTTTTCCCTTTCAACTTTACATTAAAATTTAAATACCCTTCAATTTAGAACAATAGACACTATTTTCCCTTTATCTCAATTAAAATTTATAAATACATATTTTGTCTTTTAAATTCGTAATTGTTTTCTCTGTTCACCTTTTTAATATTATGATATTTTTTCTTTTTTTAATCTATATTATGGACTTAACTATATAGTAACGACCCAACCGGTCGTTTTGAGCTCTAGCACGTCGTTCGGCGTTTTGAGGCCATGAGTAGCTTCACTTACGGTATTATGACGTGTGCGCATGGTCGGAATTGAATTTCGGGAAGTTAGGGGTTGATTTGGAAAGAAACCTTTCATTTCAAAAGCTTTCAGTTGGAGGAATTTACTAAAGTGTGATTTTTGAGTAAACGACCTCAGAATCGGGATTTGAAAGTTCCAACAGGTTTGTATGATGATTTTGGACTTGGGCGTATGTTCGGATTGGATTTTGGATGACCCGGGAGCGTTTCGGCGCCTATTATGGAAGTTGGAATTTTGGAAGAATTTCATAAATTTGAGTTGAAGTGCATTTCAATGTTATCAATGTCCGTTTGGGATTCCGAGCCTGGGAATAGCTCCGTATGGTGATTCTGGTATTCGAAGCGCGTCCGGATGTGGATTTGGCGATAGTTGGAATTTGAAGGTTTTTAAGAAGTTTGACCGGGAGTGGACTTTTTGATATCGGGGTCGGATTTCGATTTCGGAAGTTAGAGTAGGTCTGTAATATCGAATGTGACATGTGTGCACGAACCATAGATACATCTATCTGCTATCGAGTCATTCGGCCCGCTCCACAAAAGAGAAAAATACATTTTAAACAACGAATTCAAGATTTATTAAAGAGCAATTATTCAAAGAAATGTCAATTCTCATTAACGATCAAGTAAATAAATTTTAAACAATTAAATTAACAAGTAGTTTGCAAACATCGCAAGTATAACATGATTTGGGTCCTAGACTACCCGGACATTAAGCATTATAGTAGCTACATACAGACTCTCGTTACCTCGTACGTACGTAGCCCCCACAAATAGAAGCACCTTTTAATTCAATTCACCTATGGGGTTAATTCCCTCTTACAAGGTTAGAAAAGAGACTTACCACTCCCCAAAGCCTACTTTCCGGTCCAAGATTATGCTCAACCCTCAATTTGGTGTCGAACAATCCAAAACTAATCAAATAGTATATAAACTAATCAATACATGTTCAAAGGTTCATATTCCAACTATTGAAGTGATTACCCAACCCTAAATGTAAGATTCCTAAAATTCACCCTCGGGCCCACATACCCGGATTCCGAAAATATTTGAAGAAAGTTGTTACCCATAACCTCACGAACTCAAATATATAATTTTTACTACATTTCATAACCAATTTCGTGGTCAAATCCCAAAAATACCAATTTCTAGATTTTTCTTCAGAATCCCAAATTTTTACAACTTTTCATGTCTAAATCCATATAGAAACCTTGTATTTAACTCACAACTAGTAGAAATCACTTACCTCTTGATGATGATGGAATCCCTCTCAAAATGCTCTCAAAAATCACCTAAGTCCAAGTTGGAAATGAGGGAAATGAGCTAAGTCGTGCAAATGTGATGGTCGCATTTGCGACAAACGCATTGCAAATGCAAAGCAAATCCATCCCTGCCAAGGTTTCATCCGCAACCAAGTTCTTCGCAAATGCGAAGGGGACAGTATCGCAAAAGCGACCAATTGTTCGCAAATGCGAACCACTCAGAAAATCCCCACCCTCACAAATGCGAACCCTTTCCTCGCAAATGCGAGTTTGCAAATGCGACCCAAAACATCGCACACAAACAATGGAGCATTCCTAGCGGGTCGAACACCGCGGTAGCAGATAGATGCCTCTATGGTTCGTGTCGTTCGACCCTCGGCAGTGTACAGTTTAAATATTTATGTTGGATCGGATCGTACAACCTCAGCATGATTTGCGCATGATTGAATTGGTTGCTTTGGAATTTATAATAATTGATATTGCTTCATTGGCCTGAGATACAAAATGATAAATGATGAAAAAATAAATTTGGAAATTTCTTATTAACAAAAGAATTATTTACTTATTTCATGATATTGAGCTTACAGTTGTTCTATGTAATCCATGCTTAATTATATCATCGGTATTTTATTTATTGCCCATAGTAAGTGTCGGAGTCGACCCCTCGTCACTGCTTCTTTGAGGTTAGACTGGATACTTACTGTGTACGCGTTGATTTACGTACTCATACTACATTTTGTGCAGGCACATATATGTTTAGTGGCCTTGTGGGCGCAGAGGCGTGGTTAATGCGGGGAATTAGGTGAGTTGCATTCTATGTTACGATCCGCAGCGAGCAGAGTCTCCTTCAGAGTTACTTATATCTTTTCTATCTAATTTGTATTCCAGACAGATGTTGTATTTTATTTTATTTTCCTAGTTGATGCTCATGTACTTGTGACACCGGGTTCTGGGGGTACTTATGAGTGTTCATTAGTGTATTTGGGGAAACTATTATCATTTACTCTGTAATTTTATTTCTTATTATTTAATTGAAGGAAAAATTTTGATTTTAAAATACTAAAATAAGTAATCAAGTTAATCAATTATTGTTGGCTTGCCCGACAACGGTGTTAGGCGCCATCACGACCTTTAATAGATTTTGCATCATGATAACATGGTATCAGAGTACTAGGTTCACTTAGGTCTCACGATTCATGAGCAAGTCTAGTAGAGTCTTGTCTTCGAGAGGCTACAGGGCTGTTAGGAGCACTTCCTTTTCTTGAATCCTCATATTGCAAATTGATTCCTTTGAGGCTTACGCCTTTTTTTTCCTATTCAAGCTTACGCGACGTGAAGCGCTTGTTATAAATTGGGAATCGAGGAATTTAAATGGCATTACAGATGTAGTGCGGGATGTTTCTTCCTGCATATTTGATTGGGCTAATGTCGTCGCCTTGCGGAAGGATGTTCTTTTGTTTCGGCTCAGTATCGGTATTTTTTATGGTTTCGAGACTGTACACGGGTTTCTACGATGTCTATGAGTTGTTATAGCACAGTATTGATGTAATGGTAGGATACTAGTCTACGTGCCGGTGCAGTGAATGATTCGAAATGAGGTTTTTCTCAATGCATGATTCAGAAGTTCAGTGTTTTATTTCCAGCGGGAGGAAAGGCAATCGGACTAAGAATGGTTAGGTTTGGGTTGATGGAGTAACGAGACTTGGTATTTTCGTGCGTGGTGTAATCTTCATCCTTGATGTGGTGTCATCGTCCTTGATTGAATGTGTTAAGCTTGCTGGTGTTATGGCCTTCTTCAAAATCGCCTTTGGGGAAGAGTATTGTGAATGGTGTCGGGGAAGCGGCTGTTAGAGGTCGCAGTGTGTTGTGGTTCAGAATCGAATCGGAGATCCTAATGTTGATGGCTCAAGGAAGTTGATCTTCAAGGAGGTTTAGAGTTGGCGGCGATCTGTTGGTTCAGGTGCTACGTAGATGAATTTTTATTTAAGACAACAACTGGGAAGCGAAGGATGAGGAAGGACATGTGGGAGGTGTCTTACAGTGGTTAAACTTCTAGAAATCCAAGTGTAAGAAAATAGAAGTCGAGTAGTTGCTTAAAGGAGAGGGTCTGGCCCAAAGTGGGAGAGTAGCAGAGTAGCATATGGGTTCTATGGTAGGATAGTTGCACTCCTTGAGGAAAGTTTTGAGTGATTTGGGATTTACGGTGGTCAGTGACTAGGTCTACGGGCTTAATTTGGAATATTGGCTGCTATACGGAGGAAGGTTGGATACGACGGAAAGGAGTTTGTTTGATATGAAGAGGAATGCAACATGACTTCGGGTTGAAATGTATTGTCACCCTTTTAATGATGTCAATGGGGAGTGAACGGACTTGTACAGCTGGTGAATGAGAACGGGCTCAGTATGGTTTACTGATTTCGTAGTAATTTTACCCACTGCAGCGTCGTTGGGTGATGTCGGTATGGAATTTCCACAGGTGGGTTATCTCATGTGAGAAGGTTAGCAGTCGCGTGGTGTTGACGAAGCTTCTATGAAGAATTCTACTGGCTATCCGGTAAGAGGTCGAATATGTAAAGGTGGCTAGTGATTCAGAGTGTTCATGAAATGTTAACAAAAGGATTTCGAGGAATTTGGCGGGTTGATTGTGCAAGATCATGTCAATGGGGGATAAGGAATATTGGTGGGTACTAGAGTTATGGAATGGTAGCTTCAAGCTAAGTGGGCGAGCCCCACCATCTACGAATTGATTGTGTGGTTGTCTACTTCTGAGGTTCCTAGTTATCGGTGTATTGGTGGGGTATTACAACTAAGGAAAGAAAACATCAGTGGTAATTTGAGCAAAGGATTTGAGGAATGTGTGCTATAATTGGCCTTATCGATTCATGTTCAGGCTTTGGGAAGACTCGGAGTTTATGCTTTGTGTAGATGTGAAGTACAAGAAAAATTATCTAGCCGGGTGCTTCTTTGAGAGAGTGTTCATGTGCTAGCAAGGCCTTGGAGTTGGTTATATTCGGGACCAAGCCAGAGTGGGTGACTCTCAACAACAGTCCTAGTGGATATAAAAGTTAAAGTACGGTGCCTCAGGATTTCGAGTCCGTAGTATGGTTAAGTATCGAGCTTTTGCAGTGGATTATAAAAGGGGCTGGGAGTGTTCTACGTTATCTTCGGTCTGCAGTGTAGCATTGAAGGAATGGGGGAAAGTACCTTCGGATTCATAGAGGAATTATAAGAATGGGTGTACCAGTTGAAGATGCGAATACGTGTACAAAGAGGGTATGAGATGGTTCGTGGGTTTTGAGACAACGTGGTCTCGTGAAATAAGGTCACTCAGGATGAGTGCGGATTTGGGTTCGTTATGTTTTGAATGGAGCTATTATTATTCCTAAGGCAAGTCCAGGGTAAATCAGAAGAAGCCGGATCAGTTAGCAACGGTTGAATTGGCATGATGGTGGCAATGATCAGTTCCTTCAGCATGTTAAGTTATACATGTGATTTGTGGCGGTACGTGCGAGGCTTGAAGGCCACCGTAATTGATTTTATTTGGAGGCATTTGAGTATTATGGCATGTTATGTGTAGATAGATCCCGAAAGAGTTATGGTGGTTTAGACCACTACTTGAGGTTTGTATTTTCTACGGTTATGGGAATTCAGTCATGTGTTGCAATAGTTCTCCAGAAATGAGTTAAGTGAGAGGTTCCTATATGATGAAGTGTGTATTCTATTAGTGGTTCAGGAATTATGATGAAATTCTTATACTCTTGTACATTAGCATGATTAGGTGCAGTGAGTAGCATGGGAATTGGAAGTTGAGGATCAAGGTTGCGGTTCGGTGTTGACAAGAATGTCACAAGCTCGGATGAGCAAGAAAAGGGATTCAGATGGTTAGAGTAAGTTGGTATTGACTTTAGCGTCACTTGAGATTGGTGTCCTATGTAAGAGGCTTTGCATACTGATTGCGGATTCTTGATTTGCTTTACAACATTAGTATGGTCGTGGTATGGATGTGTAGACTTGTTATCTAGTGCGGAAGGTCATGGTAGCGTGTCCCACAGAAAGATTATATAAGTGTGACATGCAGTCACTTGCTTGATTGAAGATTGAAACCAAGTATGGAGATTGTGGTACTATCGCTAATTTGAGAATTTATGCATGAAGGGCACTAGGTTCATTTGGTTGTGGACTGTGGAAGTTTGTTTCGGATTTGACGATTGTTCTTGTGTGTCATGGGAAAAGGGGGTTATTGTGGATCCTCTAAAGTTTATTAGCCTAGTGCGGTACGATCAGAATCGGCTTGAGGTCCGTGGATGGATCTAAATGTGAATGTGGGCTCTATATCAGGTCGGATGTGTTCATTTCAGTATAGCGTTGTTTACGGAGGAGTCTTCGGGCCTTGGATGTTATTTCTGTCGTCATCCATTCCGTGTAATCTCTATTATGCCATGTGGGTTGTGAGACGGCTTGATCATTCGCACAGGTGTTGTGGTCCCGTGTAGCTTGTGATGTTATATGAGCAGGATGGCTCTCGAGATGCAGGTCATTTATTGCACCTTAGTCGTGCTTGAGTTTCGTAGCGTATGGCGCTATTTGTCTCCCCAGGGATAGTATTATGCACTTGGTGTGCTCGTGGTTGACATTCGGGTATTTCGCCAGAATAAGCATTCTAGCTCGGTAAGTATCTCCTTATAGATTTTATGTATGGATCGGGTGGCACGCCGTAACGGGTATGTTGTTCGGATCGGGTGGCACGCCGCTACAGATATCATGATTTGGATCTGGTTGCACGCTGCAACAGTATTGTGTGTGGATCGGGTTGCATGCCGCAACAGTGTGATGTTGAGTACAGTTCCCCATATCTATCCTTGTGTGTTTTGTTTCTCATTTTCTGGGGAAGGTTTATAACACCTTTTCGGTCATTTAATTAGTTACGTGGGTTGAGTAGTTCGTTCCAGGGTTCGTTTTTCTTATATATCGCATTCGAGTTTGTAGCTTGTTAGCACATTGTGGCATCATATGAGGCTTTTGCAGTGTCTGAGGTGGCTTATTGCCTGAGAAGGTTGTGCTGGGGTGAGACGAGATTATTGGACCTGGGATCAGTACGATCAGACTATAAAGCATATTAAAGAGTAAATATTATTATTTAGTCCAGAATGAGGTAATGGTTCTTGTCGGGGGGAGAGACTCCATGAATTATGATTCGGCAGGTGGTTATGAGTTTCTACACATCCTTTTTGTTGTGGCAGTCTTGCGAGAGTTGAAACGAGACTTATATGCTTTGTGAGGTATGTTGTTGGCATCAGATTTATGGAATTTTGGCTATCGTTGTCAGAGGATGTTATTATGGTCATGTGAGTTACACGGTGCATGGTATGAATTCAGTAAGGGTATACAATCATGTTTTGGTACAGTGTGTAGTGACTAATACAGTGTTCGTATGTTGGGACAGGCTTGGTAGAGAATTTTAGATGTTGGAATTTGGTTTTAAGACTTTTGACAAAATAAAAGGGGAGAATCTTCAGATTGGATCGAGCTAATGTGCTCGACCAGGTTGTGGTAGCACAGGTAGGTGCCCAAGGGTTTAAACAGTGAGCAGTTCTTAGCACGTTCGAGGACGAACGTATGTTTAAGTGGGAGAGAATGTAATGACCCGACCCGACGTTTTGATCTCTAGCACGTCGTTCGGCGGTTTGAGGCCATGAGTAGCTTCACTTCAGGTATTATGACTTATGCGCTTGGTCGGAATTGAATTTCGGGAAGTTCGGGGTTGATTTGGAAAGAAAACTCTCGTTTTGAAAACTTTAAGTTGGAGGAATTTACTAAGGTGTATTTTTTAGTAAATGACCTCAGAATTGGGATTTGAAGGTTCCAACAGGTTCGTATGATGATTTTGGACTTGGGCGTATGTACGGATTGAGTTTTGGATAATCCGGGAGCGTTTCGGTGCCTATTATGGAAGTTGGCTTGGAAGAACTTCATAAATTTAAATTGAAGTGCATTTCAATTTTATCAATGTCTGTTTGGGATTCCAAGCTTAGGAATAGCTCCATATGGTGATTCTGGTATTGGGAGCGCGTCCGAATATGGATTTGGAGGTCCGTAGGTCATTTTGAGGTCATTTGGCGATAGTTGGAATTTGAAGGTTTTTGACAAGTTTAACCGGGAGTGAACCTTTTGATATCGGGGCCGGATTCTGATTTCGGAAGTTGGAGTAGGTCCATAATGTTAAATGTGACTTGTGTGCAAAATTTGAGGTCAATCGGACGTGATTTGATAGGTTTTGGCATCGAATATAGAAGTTTAAAGTTCTAAAGTTTAGTAAGCTTGAATTGGGGTGCGATTCATGAATTCGACGCTGTTTGATGTTATTTGAGACCTCGAACAAGTTTGTGTTATGTTATGGGACTGGTTTGTGTGTTTGGACGGGGTCTCGGGGGCCTCGGGTGTGTTTTGGGATGGTTTCGGATCAATTTTTGGATGAAAAGTTGTGCTGGTTCTGCTGGTTTTTGGGTATGGGATGCAGGTCTCGCAAATGCGAGGTTTTGGATCGCATTTGCGAACTCGCATTTGTGAGGAAAGGGTTCGCATTTGCGAGGGTGGGGATATTCTGAGTGGTTCGCATTTGCGAACAATTGGTCATTTTAGCGATACTGTCCCATTCGCATTTGCGAAGAACTTGGTCGCAAATGCGACCTTGGCAGGGATGGCTTTACTTCGCATTTGCGATGCGTTTGTCGCAAATGCGACCATCGCATTTGCGAGCCAGATGTCGCAAATGCGACGTCTGCGTCTGGAGCAAGGGCTTTTTATTCCGAGACTTAGCTCATTTCCCACTTGGACTTAGGCGATTTTTGAGAGAATTTTGAGAGGGGTTCCATCATCATCAAGAGGTAAGTGATTTCTACTAGTTGTGAGTTAAATACAAGGTTTATATATGGATTTAGACATAAAAATTTGTAGAAATTTGGAATTTTGAAGAAAAATCTAGAAATTGATATTTTTAGGATTTGACCACGAAATTGATTATGGAATATAGTAAAAATTATATATTTGAGTTCGTGAGGTTATGAGTAACAACTTTCTTCAAAAAAAATTCGGAATCCGTGCACGTGGGCCCGGGGGTGAATTTTAAGAATCTTACATTTAGGGTTGGGTAATCACTTCAATAGTTGGAATATGAACCTTTGAACATGTATTGATTGGTTTATATACTATTTGATTAGTTTTGGACTGTTCTGCACCAAATTGAGGGTTGAGCATAATCTTGGACCGGAAAGTAGGCTTTGAGGCGAGGTAAGTCTCTTTTCTAACCTTGTACGAGGGAATTAACCCCATAGGTGAATTTAATTAAAAGGTGTTTCTATTTGCGGGGGTTACATACGCACGAAGTGACGAGAGTCCGTGCGTAGCTACTATAATGCTTAATGTCCGGGTAGTCTAGGACCCAAATCATGTTATACTTACGATGTTTGCAACCTACTTGTTAATTTAATTATTTAAAACATATTGAAACATGGTAAAGGAATTGAAAAGGGTTAAACTTTATTTACTTGATCGTTAATGAGAATTGGAATTTCTTTGAATAATTGCTCCTTAATAAATCTTGAATTGGTTGTTTAAAATATATTTTTCTCTTTTGTGGAGCGGGTCGAATGCCTCGGTAGTAAATAGATGCATTTATGGTTCGTGTCGTTCGACCATCGGCAGTGCACAGTTTAAATATTTATATTGGATCGGGTCGTACGACCTCAGCATGATTTGCGCATGATTGAATTGGTTGCTTTAAAATTTATAATAATTGATATTGCTTCATTGGCCTGAGATACAAAATGATAAATGATGAAAAAATAACTTTGGAAATTTCTTATTAACAAAAGAATTGTTTACTTATTTCACGATATTGAGCTTACAGCCGTTCTATGTAATCCATGCTTAATTATATCATCGGTATTTTATTTATAGCCCATAGTAAGTGTCGGAGTCGACCCCTCGTCACTACTTCTTCGAGGTTAGACTGGATACTTACTGGGTACGCGTTGATTTACGTATTCATACTACACTTGCTGCACATTTTGTGCAGGCACATATATGTTTAATGGCCTTATGGGCGCAGAGGCATGGTTAATGCGGGGACTTAGGTGAGCTGCATTCTATGTTACAATCCGCAGCGAGCAGAGTCTCCTTCAGAGTTACTTATATTTTTCCTGTCTAATTTGTATTCCGGACAAATACTGTATTTTATTTTATTTTCCTAGTTGATACTCATGCACTTGTGACACCGGGTTCTAGGGGTACTTATGAGTGTTCATTAGTGTATTTGGAGAAAATATTATCATTTACTCTGTAATTTTATTTCTTATTAATTAATTGAAGGAAAATTTTTGATTTCAAAATACTAAAATGAGTAATCAAGTTAATCAATTATTGTTGGCTTGCCCGATAGTGGTTTTAGGCACCATCACGATCTTTAATGGATTTTGGGTCGTGACATATATAACAATTAATAAAACAAAAGAAAATCAACACTTTTCTTTAAAAAGTTCCATCTAATTATTCTTGCAAGATATCTGTTAGGAAACGTATGAACAATCTGACTTACAACCTGTTTGGCCAAGCTTTTCCAAAGGTCAAAACTATTTTTTTCCCAAAAGCACTTTTTCTTAACTTAAGGTGTTTGGCCAAGCTTTTTTAGGGAAAAAAAGTATTTTTGGGAAGAAGCAGAAGCAGTTTCTCAGAAGCAGAAAAATGTAGTTTTTTTCCCAAAAGCAGAAGCAGTTTTAACTTTTCTTCTTACCAAAAATACCCTTAACAAAATATAGTATATATCCAAAATAACCGGTAAATCTAATACTTAGGATATTAATGTATAAGTATTTCTTCTTATTTTTAGGATAGTTTTATAATATATAGTGACTTTAGGGGTGAATACTTTTATATTTGTTGAATAATTTTTAATATATTTGAATAATATTAAAAGATTTAAAGTACTTTTTAATTTTATTTTCATATTTTACTTAAATAAAATAAAAAGATTTAATTATTGCTTGTAATAATAAATTTTTGAGATTATTTATTTACTTATAATATTAATTATTAAGTAAATCTAATCATGTCCTTATTCGTAATTTGATACTTAAAAGCACTTTTTGAAAAGTTTGGTCAAATACAAATTATTGCTCAAAAGTATTTTTCAGAGTGATTAACCAAACACAAATTATTTCTCTCCAAAATTACTTTTTTCAAAAGCACATTAGAAAGCTTGGCCATACAGGCTATAGTCTAATGGGAATCTCTCCTATACGAAAAAGAAAAAAGAAAAAAAGTGAAAAAAAGTATGAACAAACAAAATAATCTTTGAAATAGGTAGGATTTTAAACTGTGAATCTTATGGTCCTTCAGAAGACATTATTAAATTATGAGAAGTTACAATTAATTACGCATTACTTATTAGCTAAGGTAAGTCAAGCTAAAAAAAAAAGAGTTGAGCTCCAATAGGCGTGGGATGCATGGTTAGGTTAAGTGTTAACCAGCTAAATCCAAGAGTTAAAAAAAAAAATGGAACTCTATATATACCAAATATATATGTATAACTGCCTCCCATCTCTTCCCATTTTTCTTATTGGTTATGATTTTACCATTTATTACCCTCATAACAAGCTTTCTTTTTATCGTTCATTCGTTTGTATCTGGAAAAGACCCGTTAAGTATGACTATTACATTAGTAGTTTACTTGATTGACAAACTTTCTTTCTAATACATTTTTGTGCGACACATTTTTTCCTTTTTGAAATATATATTATTAAATTATGTTAAAATTAATATCAATATCAATTAATTTAAACGTAATTGTATATTACCTCAAAAAATTTATCCTAATTGATGATTATTATTATACTAGAAAAGTATAAGTCAGTACATAAATGGAAAAAGGAATAGCAGCTGTCCTCATTTTAATTACCCAAATCGTACAACGATTTCAACTCAATTTTGCTTTGGTTTTATAACATATTGCCTAGAAATTTAATTAAAGGAATAAAGACATAAATGGGGAGGTGCTCTTGAAGGATTTTACCTATTTTTTATCTAACAAATATTAATATTTCTTGGATCCAAAATTTAGAAATAATCTAACTTTGTCAAAATATTAGGGAATAAATGTTTACATGCCTTAACTCTTGTATGCCGGGAACATAATATGACATATATATAGCCTAAAACTTTAATTTCTAAATATGAAGAAAGATTAAATAAATAAAAAGAGGGGGAAGCTGTCCAAAATCTTTGGTGTTAAATTTGTATCATAGAGGATATATATAATTGGAATAAGTGTGTCCATGACTTTGGAATAGTATCTAACCAAACGTCAAGGATTATAAAATTCACAAAATGGCTATTTTTTTATGTAAAATCTACGTGTAGATTACTATAGTGTAAGGTAGATTTAGACTAGTGTACATGGAAGTATATATCTTTTTCAATTATTTGTATTTATTAATAAATCGTTTCATGTATATTAACATTATATTTTCCATAACACATGCACCCTCCATTATTATCTGCATAATTTTGCAACTTGCTTTGGATTTGACGGCAAGCAGGAATATCAACCACATGAACCAGATCGCTAATCTAATTTTTTTTTTATTGATAATGACCCCAAATATATAATTGTGTTTTTTTTTTTTTTTGGGGGGGTGGGGGGGTGGGGGTTTCCAAGTCGCAAAGTTCAAGTTTTGTTTGTTTTTGAGATAATTATTCCCCCTTTCTGCCAAAGAGAAGGGTGAGGATTTCTTTGAGTAAATTAAATCTGTTACATATTCTTAATTGCATTCATATCTTTGTTATTTTGTGTGAAACACTGGTTAAATCGAGACAATATAGTAGATAAACAAATTACATCAGAAAGTCCCCTTAGAAAGGGTTAGTTTCTCATCTTATAATGCCTATTCTCTTCTAGTATAGAAACAAGAAAAAAACAGCTGAATTGTTACTTGACAATTAGCCAGTTACGAGTGATCGCCAATTTTACAATGTGCAACACAAGATGTAGTTATATTGTTGCTTACTTCACCTTTATTTATCTAAATTTTTATTTATAAACTTTAATTTTTTTTAAAAAAAATAGTATGTGAGTCGCTGCGCTATAGTCTATCTCAAGCCCAAATAATGAAAAGGAATTGTGCTAACATCCTGCGTAAAAATAATAGTTACTATTTTAACATGATTTTTATTACTCTATATATTTGAAATATTCCTGTGTATGGTCAACTTTAGTACTTTTTTTGTTCTTATTTCCTAATTAATATCTTTTTTGTATTTCTTGATTAGGTTGTCTTCCTAATAACAGAATGAAAGTGATATGTGGATGTAAAATAATAAAATAATTACAACTTGGAAAGGTTTTGACAATTGCTATTGGTTCTCCGTGCATAATTACTTTTCGAATAATTGGTTTGGCGAGACAGAAGGTCACATCCATAATTAATAATTATCACTATATGAATCAAAATAAATTAGTATTATCCTGACGCTTTATATTTTCATTATGTAATATTTGCGTATGTATTTGAATGTTATATTTGCAATTTTAAGAATCATTTAAATGATGATTATGTTGTTGAAGTAAGTTGAACTGAAAGTTGGAAGAATGAGTATGATTCAAATTCAAAAGCGTATAACACTCAATCAATGATGATTTTTTTGTCATGTCTTGGGGAGGAAAATTATAATCCTTTAAACTAGGTTTCCAACAATATAATTCAAATAATTCATCATTTGATCTTTTCTTGTGGAGCTATAGAGAACAGCACGTTATAGATGACTTTTGTGAAATAATAGTAAGTCATTTTATAGTAAGTCATTTTATAGTACATGATTAACAGCCGGCCAATAGACCTTTCTAAAGGAAAAGTCATTTTAATTTAATTTTATATGCAAAATCCATGACAGTGGTCTAACACATAAAATCCCCAGATGATTGGATGGACGGAATTGCCTTTTAAAGTAAGCCAAGATGTCCATGTCTAAATCAGAGTATCTCTATGAATCTGTAAATGAAGTTATACCAAACAATATGTACAATCAGATTCATTCCTCTAATGGAACACAAAAGATGGACTGATTAGTTCTCCAATGAGGTAAATGCAGAAGCAGTTCCTTCTGTAACTTAAAAACATAACATTCCCATTCAGGAACTGCAGCTGAAAAAGTAAGCCACTCAAATTCATAATCCATTTCTGTTTTTCCAAAGAAACCTTCCGCCAGTTGAAGATCCTTCACAAACACAGATTTAAGATGACCTATTTCTGTTTTTTGATTCGGGGAAATTGGAATTACATTTGGAGTTGGAGTTGGAGTTGGAGTTGGAGTTGGACTTGTTCCTTCGACTTTTGTCTTTAAACTGGACAACTTCCAATGATAGAACTGCACCAACTATCGCACAAAGAAGTTGAATATAAAATAGACCCACCAATTAATCAAATACTACTAGTATATACGCTTTTTGATAAGGAATACTAAGTCTATATGCTTCAAAGATTGACGACTCATTTTCTTCTGTTATAGTATGTGAATCAGTTAGATTAAAGGGAGGTACCTGAAGTGCATGCATTATATTAAGAAATTGGGTCTCCAACAACTCGCTTTCTCGTACTAAAAGTAGTGGCCCTGACAGTAACTCCAGTAAGTTGCAAGATGAATCTGATGCTGATAAATGCCTAGTCTCTTGAAATGGATGGATATCAAATCCAAGAATATGCAATCTGCCGCAGCGAATATCAAATCCGGACAAGAAACTCGAAGCTTCGTCAGGTGGAAACCAGTACATATTGATGGATCCTGGCACGGGCAAATATGAAAGCAACTTTCTATCCACAACACCCAATAAAGCTTGTGAGAGAGATGAGAGGAGTTTAGAATCTTCATCATGAGATGCATCACGGCTGAACCACAGAGTAAGTGTAATTCGCTCCCCTTCAGTAATCTGTATGGAAGAATCAGTGAATTAGAGAAAAGAGCTAATAAGAATAAAACAGGGAAACCTAATCCTACTAACATTTTAGGCTGAAGATAAACATCTCGTATGTTTTTTAGATATCGACAAGAGAGCTAATACGGGACAGGGCATAAGAGGACGGATGTTCTTAAAATTAATGAAAGATTCATTCAGACGATTCAATCTGAGAGAACGTTGATCTAGTTACAATAAATATGGAAAATGAAATGTCCAATTTATCTAAAGAAATGATCAGTGCACACTCTGGAGTTGTTTCCCGACCCAGCTAACTTATTGACCATGTATGACATGATCTCAGATTCTGCAGAGCAAGAGCATCATCTATCTTGGCTCAGTGACATCACAGACTAACCAGGATTTCTTTAAGTTAAATAATTTGTCTATGTAATTTGTTACACACTCCTACAAATACCATGCAGCCACAAGTTAAACCAGTTGCTTCTCTTCTCTGAAGTTGGTTGATACATTGATCCATGTGGAAGTGGTTAAAGAATAAGAATATATCTTTTTCCAGTGCCAAGCTATAAATTTCCCAAGGTAGTAAGGCTTTTCATTAAAAGAAGATGACAAGATACTGCTTGTATCTGGATCTAACTTGCATGTGTAGCATGCCAGTTAAACGTACCATGTATCTTTACAAAATCAGGAAACAATGTATCTTTATCCAGGAAGAGAAAATAACAAACAAATGGACACAGTGAAAGGAAGTGCAAATGCCCATTGAATCTCCTTTCTTGTTTCTAACCCTTGCTTCTTACAAGTCAGTTACAAAATCAGTTAATGCTCAGGACTTCTATAACATTAGAGATTTAAGTTTGTGTTCCTTACAGAGGAAATTGTGGCCTGTGTCAACTATATAACAGACTAGTCTTCCAAATGAATGGAATTTCCGTACTGACTTTAAGCTCCTCCTTCAAAAACAATATTAACTAAATGCCTAAATGGGATGATTGTGACCTCAAACTGGTCAGACAAGGCAAAAGATTAGGCGGCTCATCTACATTGAGATCAAGAGTATGCTAAACTGATGCAGCACATAGCTGGCAGAGTATTCGACTCTTTAGTTTGTGATCAGCCATAATGGCAGGGCAGTAACAAATTGATACAAAGTAATGCTAACTTAAGGTAACAAGACCACGATCCACCCCAGCAAAATAAGGCAGGTGCAACCATTTAGTTAAAGTGGAAGACAGATTTAAGCAGGCCATCCAGATTTGGAGGGTTAAGCAACAGAGCATACAAGATAACAAGCTGAAATCAAGTCCCTGACAAAAATAAAAGGGATTGGAGTAAAGTGAAAGACACACAAAGAGGTTCTTTTTCCATAAAAGAAGAGAGAAGATACCTCATCAACAGAATGTATATTTTGATCATCAGCCGTGTACATGATAACATCCTAATGAGATAGAATTATCATCAGTAAGGAAGAGCAGCCAAAAGGGGAAAAACTAAAATGGACATTACACAATAGAACAGAATCCAGATAATATATAATTCAAATTTGACATATTAATCTTCACTAAAGAGCAAACGCTAGAGGCAGTTAGCAAACTATAACTTGCATGAGAAGCTGACAGAGCAAAAAAAAAAACTTCCTCTTTGAAGATTTACATTAGATTGATACAAAAAACGGATTGACATTGCGAGCAACCACACAAAATTTCGGAAAATATTATTTACGTAACTTAAGTCGTCAAATGCACCACCAAATCCATAGATCACTTACCCCAGCCATAGGCACAATGTCTGCAGGTTCTCCATCCTTGAAGTGAAAGATACCACCCTTGAAATCCACATCATAACTATTTAAATAACACACTGCCTTCAACAAAATAATTAAGAATTGTCAACTGGAGTAAACAAATAAGGACCTCAGGATTTATGACTTAGCCAAGATATAACAGTGTGATGCAACATTGCACTATCATTACTTTAATGTTTTCCAAAGATCAAATATCCAAACACTCACTCATATACCAATATCCACGACAAACTCATTTGATTAATAGTCTCTGTTACCACAATTTGACCTTATCTATGAACCACAAAGAACAAATTATTTTCATCCAGCGCACTAGACCATAAGAAGCTACTATATGGTGCATATTAATTCAATAACTATTGCCATATGTAACTTGATATCATGCACAAATGCATGTCTGATTTCCTGGGTGTTGGATAGGATATGAAAAGGTCAACCTTTTTAACAGGAATTTATGCCGCCACAGGAGCCTATATAAATTCATTTAGAGTATTCTTTTATAATCCCACTCCAAAACTAAGCCACTCCTGATGTCTACAATTTACCTTTTGTAGTTCCGCCACCTCACCTCCTATGTTTCTAGCTCAGTTTTAACATTGAAAATAAGATACATCCATCCAAATTGCACTAATTTTTCAAAGACAAAAGAACTCATGCAAATAGCCATTAAGTTCAGTATTATGAACGTTTGGCAAAAGCAAATACTCAGAGAAAACAATTTCAATTGTCATGGTATATTAAGGAGAATAAAAGATCGAAAGTATATTTTAGTTTATGTAACAAGAAGACACCCATTTCATTTGTCTGAATTGGTAAAGAGTGTTTTCACTTAAAGATTGACAATAGAGAGGTTAAGAGCCCATTTGTCAAGCTGCCAAATCTACTTATTTTGGAAAGTGCTTTTGTTCAAAAGTGCTTTTCAAAAGAGTACTTCTGGAGAGTAGCAGTTTGCGTTTGACCAATTCATTTGAGAAGTGCTTTTTGCAATTTTTGATAAGCAAATTGTGTTTAGCCAGTCTTTTCAAAAGTGTTTTTAAGTGTCAACTTATGAAAAAAGACAATCAAAGTTCAGTTTATACTTAGTATTAATTTAAAGAGAGAAATAAAATTAAATGTTTTTAAAAAAGAATTCAATTAATATTTTTATTTTTATTTAATTATATATATAATATATATTAAAAAATTTAATCAATATAAAATGTTATTATCCAAAAGAATAATATCGGATATCTGGTATTCCTTATTGTTTACATGATAATTTAAATATAACAAAATTAAATCATTCAATATAAATTAAAAAGCTAATCCTTAAATATATAAAAGAAGAGATCAATTTATAGTAGAGAGACTTCAACAACAACAACATACCCAGTATAATCCCACAGGTAGGGTATGGGAAGGGTAGTGTGTACGCAGACCTTACCCATACCTGAAGAGGTAGAGAGGTTGTTTCCAATAGACCCTCGGCTCAAGAAAAGGTGGAAAGGAAGAAAAGGGAAAGGAAGAAGAAGAAAGAGGGAGAAAAAGTAGCATCAAATAGTAACATCAGGGAGCAACAATTTCCCGTAGCAATTTTCAAAAACAGTGGACGTGGTTGCTAAGTACCGGATATAATAGCAAACTAGAAGAAAGTATCTTTCAACCAACAACAAGAATATTACTAGTACTACTGGTAAACCTAGGAGAAACTCACAACTATCTGTCAACCCACCACCTTAATCCTCGACCTCCACACCTTCCTTTCGCAAGTCATGTCCTCGGTTCCGTGAAGCACCGACATGTCCTGCCTAATCACCTCTCCCCAATACTTCTTTGGCCTACCCCTGCCCTTCCTCAAGCCCGCCATGGTCAACCTCTCACACCCCCTAACTGGGGCCTACTCACATTCCAAAATCATTGCGGCCTCGATTCCCGCAACTTGTCTTCCACGGATGCTACTCGCACCTTGTCTCTAATAACTTCATTCCTAGTCTTTTCTTTCCTGGTATTTTCACACATCCATCTCAACATCCTCATTTCAGCTACGCTCATCTTCTGGACGTGGGACTTCTTGACGGGCCAACACCCAACTCCATACAACATAGCCAGTTTAACCACGACCCTGTAGAATTTGCCCTTAAGTCTAGGCGGCACATTCTTATTGCATAAAACCCCAGAAGCTAGCTTCCATCCAACCCGCTCCAATGCGGTGGGTAACATCCTCGTCAATCTCCCCGTTGCCTTGGATTATAGACCCAAAATACTTGAAACTATCCCTTTTGGGGATGACTTGAGTATCAATCTTTACTTCCACTACTTCGCCATGCCTCTCATCACTGAACTTGCACTCCAAGTATTCAGTTTTCGACCTACTCAACTTGAAACCTTTGGACTCCAGCGTCTGTCTCCAAACTTCCAACCTAGCGTTAACACCCCCCTCGCGTCTCGTCAATCAGTACTATGTCATCAGCAAATAACATACACTATGGCACCCTCCCTTGTATGTGTCATGTCAGCACATCAAACGCTAGAGCAAACAAAAATGGGCTAAGGGTTGATCCCTGATGCAACCCCATCTCCACAGGGAAATGTTCTGAGTCTCCTCCCGCAGTCCTCACCTGAGTCTTATCACCTTCGTACATGTCCTTAATCACCCTAATGTACGCTACTGGGATTCCGCTAACCTCCAAACATCTCCATACTCCATAGCACCTCCCTCGGGACTTTGTCATAAGCCTTCTCAAGGTCAATGAACACCATGTGCAAGTCCTTTTTCCTCTCCCTATACTTCTCCACCAATCGTTTCACAAGGTGAATGGCTTCTATAGTTGACCGTCTCAGCATAAATCCGAACTGGTTCTCAGAGGTAGATACACTTGTCCTTACTCTCTTCTCCACCACCCTCTCCCAAACCTTCATAGTGTGACTCGGCAGCTTGATATCCTTGTAGTTGTTGTAGTTCTGGATATCACATTTGTTTTTATATATCTCCCATTTTCTTTTTTTCTTTCCCTCAGGATTTCTTTCGTATTTAAAAAAAATGTATTTATAATGAACCTTTATTTTAAAGGGCAACCCGGTGCACTAAGCTCTCGCTATGCGCGGGGTCCGTGGAAGGGCCCTTTATTTTAAAAAATGAAAATAAAGGTTCATTATAATACATATATATATATATATATAATCCATAAATATAACGGTTCATTATAAATACATATATATATAATCCATAAATATATAAAAGAAAAGATAATGGACAATAAATAAAAAGACCATCCTTCATTAGAGATATATAAATACATTTTTATAAGCCAAAGAATATAAATAATAATTGTACCAATACGGTGCTAGAAAAGCTTTACAACATACATAAATTACATTAGCATCCAAAAAAAGTCTATCCAACTATCTTCACACAGATATTTAACTTATTTTTATGCCATGAATACAACAACATACCCAGTAATATCCCACCCGTGGGGTCTGGGGAGGGTAGTGTTGTAACCACCCGACCGATCGTTTTGAGCATTTGCACTTCGCTCGGTAGTTTACGGGCATGAGTAGCTCTGTATGATGCATTATGACTTATGTGAATCATCGGTTTTGATTTTTCAGGTTATTCGGAATCGAATTGGAAGAATGGATTTCATTGTCGAAGCTTTAAATTGGGAGAGTTGACCAAGTTTGACTTTTTGTGAATTTGAACCCGGAACGGAGTTTTGATGGTTCTGTTAGCTCCGTTGGGTGATTTTGGACTTAGGAGCGAGTCCGGATTGTGATTCAGAGGTCCGTAGTGGAATTTGGCTTGAAATGACGAAAGTTGAAATTTTGGAAAATTTGACCGGGAGTGGACTTTTTGATATCGGGGTCGGAATCCAATTCTGGAAATTGGAATAGGTCCGTAATGTGAAATGTGACGTGTGTGCAAAATTTGAACTCAATTGGACGTAATTCGATAGGTTTCGGCATCGGTTGTGGAAGTTGACGTTTCAAAGTTCATAGATTTCGATTTGAGGTGCGATTCGTCGTTTCGATGTGGTTATGCGTGATTTGAGGCCTCGAGTAGGTCCGTGTTATGTTCTTGGACTTGTTAGTATATTCGGACGGGGTCCCGAGTGGCCCGGATGAGTTTTGGACGAAGTTCGGATCATTTATGAACACTCTAGACTACCTACTCTACTACCCTAATCCTCGACCTCCATACCTTCCTATCAAGGGTCATGAGTGCCATGAGTGCAATAGAAATAAACTGAAATTCGTTACTTCCAAGATGATTGTTTAATGCCTTGACATGCTCGTCTATTTCTTCTCTCCAAATCAGCCCCAAAAGGGCAAAGTAGAAGACAACCTTCCTTAGCCTCTGCCTCCTCTACCTTGCCCAAGTATCAATCACTATTTATTTTACTAACCATACACTGTCAAACAAGGGGAAAATGAAAGCTCACAAGTCTAATGAAAAGTTGCAACAAAGAAGTAAGTGACACATCCAAACAATTGTTTTACCCATAACATAAACTTACAACAATTCATTATCTACTCAGTGAGATTATTGCTGTTAGGATAGCATTCTAGGCTGCACGTCAAGTAAAGAAAGTTAATATATTTCGTGCACACATTTTCAAATGGGCTTCCATGAGTGCTTCGTATCACATCCATTGAAAAGAATGAATGAGAAACACTTCATGTTTGACCTTTTCCAAAGCATCCAATCCTCCCTAGTAACAAAGTAAGAGCAGATGGAAATTGTATGGAAATACTTTATCAGTTCATCCCATTGCTAATCTTGAAGATGCTTTCTAAAACATATATTCTAGGAAATCTTGGAATTGTTCATCATAAATAGATAAGCCACCATGGCATTTCAGTGATTGCAGACATCAGGCGTTACACATCTCTAACTGCTGAATTCTCATAACAGACATCAAAACATATTCAAATAATGGTTATTCCCGACAAGCCAACTAAAGTTGGGAATTCTCTTTCCTTTCAGAATCCCCTTCCACAAGCTCATACTAGTGGGTCTATCACTTTCTTCAAGAACCATCTGCAATCAAGGATCCACTTTGCAACTATAACTTATTTACATCAAGCATCATCCGTGAAGCACTTTTGAGAGCTGAACCTCCACAGAGGAACCACCTTTTTCCGCTCAACAAAATGATATTTTTTTGTCTCCATTTGTTCAATCCCATCGAAATCCCACTATTTGCTCTCACTTATAGACAATTGATGACGGGATGCAAAACAAGGAAGATAGTCCATGGATATACTTGAAAAGGCAGACTGGCTGACCATATTCCCTCCAAGTGAGTATTTGTTTATTTCTACCTGTCAATCTCTTTCAAATTTCAAGATCACAGCTTCCATAATTCAATCTCTCCAAAATTTCCTCAAAGGCATCCTGAAATATTTATTAGGTATTGAACCTACCATGCACCTGAGCTTCTGAACCAAACTACAAACATCATGAACTAGCCCAACTAGAACGAACTCCGACTTTTTCATGTCGATATGCAGTCCATATACTGCTTCAAACCACTCAAACTCTGAGGAGGAAGTGAAACTGTCTGAAACGTAGTACAAGAAAATGAGCGTACATCAGCAATTTTATGAATACGACATCGACACACGGTTTGCGAACCTACAAAAGGTTTCCCGACCTGTTAGCCAACCTATCGACGCAGCTACTCTTTTCTTTTCACTAGTTTACTGAAAGATTCCCATGATGAAATGAGACAGTAACGTGGAGATGATCCTAATCCCCTGCCCAAAAAGGCAGCTGGTGTTCCATTAATCATGAAAATAGAGGTAAACCTAAGTAGAGAATTAACTATATAATTATAACTCTTGTGTATACTGCAGGGCCATTTGATCTCTAGGAAGATACGACACATCTTGACAATGTTACTGTGTTATTATGTCATACCGGATGAACATGGGAAGCAAGCCATACTATGTTATCAACACATTCAACTTTGAGAAACATGAGAAAATTAATAAATGCATGCTGCAAGAAGAAGCAATACATTGTTCATGAAATAAAACTAAAAATATGCAGCAAATAACAACGTGGGAGGATACAACAGCAAGTCAAGAACGCACCGCGAAATCCCGTTGTTTAAGGTAAGGTCTATTATCATCACTGTGCCAACCAATGCTTGCTCCTCTACACCAGCTGTAATTCATATAGAACATTAGCAAATTGCTAGACATATTGCTCCATAGAAGTGAAATATTTCTTGCAGGATGAAAAGAATCACATGAAACAGCAAAGTGCACATGACCATATCATTGTAATCCATAATTTGTGCATAGAGTGTAGATGTGATTGATAAAAAGGCAAAAAAAAGACGCCCTACACTGAATTACACTGACACTGAATACGTAGTGTACTTGAACGCATATCAACAAAAATATAAAGAATAAAATTCAACAGAACAGCTATTTTCAGAAGTATTTGAAATAGATGCAGCTTTAACTAATAAATAGCTCCAAGTCAAGCCAAGGTATGCCCTAAGCGGTCACCCAAGAGTCTAGCCTACTAGTCAATGAAGTGGGTCGAGAACCATGACGTCTCAGGTTCAAACCCCAGCGGGAAAAAAAAACTAGGTTATTTCTTCCCATATGTCCAAGCCTTGGTGGACAGAGTTACCTGCTACCTGTTGCTGGTGGGAGGTGGCAGGTATCCCGTGGAATTAGTCGAGGTGCGTGCAAGCTGGCCCGGATACCACGATTAAAAAAAAAAACCTAAGCAATCTTTAAGTTATAATAGCTCTAATTCACCAAATCTTTGTTGTATTTCACCAAATCTAAAAATCAGTCTCTCCCCTTAACAAAATCCAGTTACTTAATGCCATGTCAACTTGTGAAATACGTCATGTTCACGCATCATTTGTTTTGGCAACATCCGGTTCTAAAAGCCGAAACATTTGAACTATTTGTTTGTGACAATGAAGGCTAAAAACAGTAAGAAGAAAAATTAATAATAGAGTGAGATTGAACTTGCTAAAACCACAAGCTTCTGATCAATTTTATCCAACTTGCATTTGGAAAAATCTATCATCTACTGCTACAAGAGATGTCCTAAGTTCCAGGAAACTTCACTCCATATGTAACTGAAAGCAAAGTCTTGTCCTAGTTGGATGGACTTTAATGGTTTCTATCAACTATTATTAATTCTAGAACTTGAAAAGCATATACAACAATAACAATCCTCTGTATTCATCCCACTCTATCAAAATAGTTGCACTAGACTGTATATGAATCCTCTGTATTCATTCCACTCTATCCAAGTCCATTCACTATTTAGAGGTTGACTATTTTTACAACCTACACTTAGTGGCGGAGCCAAGAATTTATCTAAGGGGATTCAAGAATGTCACACTTGGGATTTGAATTTATGACCTAAAGCAGTTTTTTAACCGCTTCTACTACTTTACTAATATTTCCCCTTATGGCGAGGGGATTCAATAGCTAATATAATAACCAAAAAATAGTTTTTGCCCGATTTCCAGTGTAAATTTTCAGCAAAAGGGATTCAATTGAACCCCTCTCCCACCCTCCACCCCCTCAAGCTAGCTCCGACCCTGCCTACCTAACTATCCTGTTTTATCAAGGCTTGAGGCTGACGTGCTTTGCGAAGCTCAAATAGGCAGAGTTAAATTTTAAAAAGGATGTGATCATAAATAAGTTTATATAGAAGGGAAAGAAGTGGGAGTTTGAACCTGATTAGACCAGTGAATTCAACAAACAACTCATACTGGCACCCAAAATACTCCTCCGCTTTCTCCCTTAGCCTCTCTATAAAAGCAAAATAAAGAATTAAATAAAACTGACAAAAACTAAAACATTAGAAATCACAAGAATAAAAAATTACGTAAGATCAAAAATGAAACCTCGAATGGGAATGATGGGCAAGATGAAATGGGCAGAGTTAGTGGCAATAAGATGAGATAGTGTTGTAGACAACACATTGGGCCTGTACCCTACCGTACAACAGCTCTTGTGTATAAACTCTAACTCCTGCAATTATTTTATTTTTTTTAAAAAGGAAACAAAAATCTTCACGTGAACAATGTAAATCTATCAAAAGAATGATTGTTATAAGTTTGTAAATGTGGAAATGGACCTTGCAAAGATCTAAAGGAAGAAAATTATGGAGAATGAGACGGGGGTGCTCGCTGTCTGCCATTTTTGGAAACTGTAGCTCTATGTTAGCTCCTTGGTATTATTTTGTTAGAATATGTACTTCTATAAGATGAACCGGGCGGCTTCATGTTTGGGCTGGTCGATTTATGTTCGGGCGGTCCTCTGCCCAAACAACTTATCGGCCCTAGTGTTATTTGCACCAGGTGGCCAGTTAAATTACCAGTTATGTCCGGCCATAAATAAGTTATTACAAAAACTAGTTAATTCATAAAATATTATCAATATTAGCCAAATACTACCAATATTAGCCAATTAGCTATTTGTATCCAAGAAGTATCAAACTTTTGCTTTTTTTTAAGTGGGTGTTGTTGGAATAAATTGGCTACATTTTAAGGAGTTTAAATCTCAATTTTGGATTTGATTTAGGGTCTGTTTGGAAAGTCACTCGGTAATTGTAATTGGTGTAATTAATAGGGTAGTAATTACACATGCTAGTAATTACGACGACATGTTTATTTGTCATAACATAATTATAGTGTAATTACAAGCGTACTGTTTGGTTGCACAAGTGTAATTACACAATTAGATTAAATTTTAAATAAAGTAATTATCGAAACTTAAAAGTAAATATAATAAATATATGCAATATAAATTATTTTTATAAGTATAAATGATATTAGATTTAGTATTTAAGATGTATGTTTTTTCTTGAATATACACTAATTAGTAATCATATATTTATAACTAATATTGTAAAAATAATTGATATATATTTTCCAAATTAATAATATTTAGTTTAATTAATTATAAAAACTAAAAACATACGTTTTGTAAGAATATAATGGAATACATGTTTGATAAAATAAATTAATATTTATAAATATAATGACATAACATTATGCAAGTATTTGACAAAACTAATCTATCCGTTCTAACTAAAAAATGAACAACATGCAATATGAAATAACAAGCTAATACTACTAAAACAAGTAAATTGGAAGCATAAATATAACACAATTTCAAAATCCCAAAAAAAAACTTTAACATATGTCAAACTCCAACATTATAAAATTAAGTTTCAATACAGCTTAAGATTAGGAAACATAATAAGTTTATAACTTCACAAAGAAATTCTACTTTAATGACATCAATCATTATATGCCAAGTTTATTAATGACTCATTATTTCTAATATTATGAGGTATAGTTTGAAAAACTAGAATAATAATGCAGTTTGCGTTAAATGAAGAAAATAAAATAAATAAGAAATAAAATATACGAGCAATTACATGGAATCACAAGAAGTAAAGGTAGAGAGATAAAAAAAAATAATGTACAAAGAAAATATATCTTAAAATTTAAAAAAAAATAAACATAAAAATAAAAATAACAAAATAAATTAAAATAATGGAAATAAAAAGTTATAAAGAAAATAAACTAAAATAAAAAGGAAAGAAATTAAGAAGTAACTTTGTAATTACACAGTGTAATCACTAATTACCACAAATTCTCACCTCCCCCTTGAGAATTGGAGGGTGTAATTTCACCTCTCCAATTACACTCAATTCCACGTTGACCAAGCAATTACTTGGCCATACAAACATGCCAAACTGTACCTATCTAATTACACCCAATTTCATGTTGACCAAGCAATTACTTTACCAAATAAATATGACAAACTGTGTAATTACACCTAAATTCAATTCCTAAGTGGCTTTCCAAACATGCTCTTAGTAAAATTTTGAGGTGGTTTGAGTTGAAAAATTGGAGTAGAAGATGAATATAAAAAAAAAGATATGTATATTACATATATATCATATGTGTATCAAATGTGCATACCATGTATGTCCATGTATACCTGTGTGTGAGATATACCACTTCTTTCCCTTCTATACCACTGGTATCAAATGTGCGTACCATGTGTATCAAAATTCGATTTTAACAATAAATTTTGATACCAAACTAGTCCAAGTCACCTCCAATCTTGCTTAAATTTTGTATATCGCCTCATCTATATGTTTTCAACGAATTCCAACCATACCCATTGAAACAAATTCTTTTTGCCTGGTTTTTTTTAATATTGTATATTATTGATAGTGAATTATGACTCCAAACTAGTCTAATCTACCTTCAAACTTCATCAAATTTTGTATATTGTTCATATATATAATTTCAACGAATCGCAACAATGCCCACTGAAAAAAACTTTTTTTGCCTATGTTATTTGAATGTTGTATATCATTGGTACTTTCTTTTGGCTATTTTGGTAGCATGGCTAAAATGACTAGTTATTGGTAAATAATGTCTTTTTTGGTTGTCACGACCCGAAATTTCCACATCAGGGTCGTGATAGCGCCTAATATTTCATTTGCTAGATAAGCCAACGTTAGAGGATCTTTAAGCCATTTTTTAATCAGCTTAATTAAGTAAAACCAATTAAGCCGAAAAGAAACTAAAACGGAATACAAATGACATAAAACCAATAATATCTAAGTACAACCCGGATCTAGAGTCACAAGTTCACGAGTTTCTAGAATCTCTACAAAATGGTGTTTGAAATAAATATAATTGTCTCGAATGAAAAGAACAGTAAATATGGAAAATGGAAGGGGACTTCAAGGTCTGCGGACGCCATCAGATCTACTTCGAATTTCCAAATGCCAATCTGAACTGGTACGCCTCACGGACAACTGGGACCAGTACCAAAATCTGCACAAGAAGTGCAGAGTATAGTATAAGTACAACCGACCCAATTTACTCCGTAAGTGTCGAGCCTAACCTCGACGAGGTAGTGGCGAGGATACGATAGAACACCCACGTAATTAAACATGTACACACAGAAATATATGTACAACATAACAACAAATAAAGAATTAACAAGTACTATTGGGAGGGGACATGCAAAAGGGGTACAAGATACGATAACTACAACATGGAATGATAATAAAAAACAGTCAATAAACCTTCAACCAACAAAATGAACAAACATAATGAGTAAAACTGCACGACATTACCATTCGTGCTTTTACTCTCAGCCTCACCATGAAATAGTAATAATGGCGTGGCATCACCCTTTGTACTTTTACTCTAAATCTCACCATAAAATGATAAATACGGCATGACATCACCCTTCGTACTTTTACTCTCAATTTCATCATGAACAATAGATACGGCACGACATCACCCTTCGTGCATTAACACTCAAATACGGCACGATATCACCCTTCGTGTATTAACACTCTCCCGTACCGTGTAACAATGAACATATAACAACAAGGAGATAGAATAAGCAAGATTAAGTCTTATGTCAACAATGGTTCCACTATACCAATCTCTACTTCAGAAACAATGCTCAATTATCACAGAAAGTCCATAAGTGCGGAAAGAACAATCAATTTAGTAAGTAACTAGTCTAAGCATGGATATTAAGATCAAAGAAAGAAAGAAATTACAAGGAACAAGTACCACTCGCATACTTTAACCCAACAACAACGCATAAGTACTTGTCACCTCACATATACGTTGTACCCCAACATTTGAACAAGTAGCACATAACAAATAAGTCATAATCCCTCAAGTCAAGGTTAACCACGACACTTCCCTCGCTCCCAAAGATCAACTCAAAGCTCAACCACGACTTTGCCTTTCAAAAAAGCCTCCGAACTAACCAAATCTAGCAAATTAACAACCAAACGATTTAAAATAAGCCTTAGGAACTACCCACGAATGAAAAAAGTTCAATTTAGGTCATTATTAAAAAAGGTAAACAAAAGTCAACTCTCGGTCCAAACCCGAAATTCGAACCAAAACCCGATTACTCATTCACCCCCGAGCCCGATTATATAATTTGTGTCGAAATCCCACCTCAATTTGAGGTATAAATTCCAATTTTAAAAAAATCCCCAATTCTTTCCAAACCCCCTATTTTCACCATGAAAATCCTAAATTTTAGGTTGAAATATCATGAAATGAAATGAAAAATTGAAAGAAAGTATGTTAAGATCACTTACCAATGAATTGGGAAAGAAGAATGTGATGACCCAAAATATCATCTTTAAATTTAATAATTAATTTTGTATTCTAAGACTTCGAAAAGCACTATTTATCATTCCTCGACTTGCGTGCACAGTCCGTAAAATTTTAAGAAAAGTTTTCAGGTGAAAAATGGATTAAAATGTGAATTAGAGCTTTAAAACTTAACTAAGTTGACTTTGGTCAATATTTTGAGCAAACGGACTCGGATCAGTGTTTTGACAGTTCCGATAGGTCCGTATAGTGATTTGGGACTTAAGCGTATGCCTGGAATCAAATTTCGAGGTCCCTAGCCCGAGATATGAAATTTTGATGAAAAATTAAAAGTTTAAGTTCAAATAGTGACCGGATGTCAAATTATGTGCAAACGACCCCGGAATAGAATTTTGATAATTCCAACAGCTCTGTATGGTGATTATGGACTTAGGAACGTGATCGAAATTTTATTTAGAAGTCCGTAATAGAATTAAGCTTGAAATGCCAAAAGTTAAATTTTTGGGAAGTTTGACCGGGGGGTTGACTTTTTGATATCGAGGTCGGAATCCGATTCTGGAAATTGGAATAGGTCTGTTATGTCATTTATGACTTGTGTGCAAAATTTGAAATCATTCCGAATTATTTTGATGTGTTTCACCACAAGATATAGAATATGAAAGTTCAAAATTCATAGATTTTGATTTGAGGTGTGATTCGTCGTTTTGATATTGTTTGATGTGGGTTGAAGCCTCGAATAAGTTTGTATTATATTTTGGAATATGTTGGTATAATTGGTTAAGGTCCCGAGGGTCTTGGGTGGATTTCGGAAGGTAAACGGAATGGATTTCGGACAAAGAAGCTGATGGAAATTTCTGTTGCAGAAATTTCTGGTGCGTAGAGCCAAATGTGGAAGCTTATATCTCGCAATCTATAAGAAATCGAAATATTTTCAAAACATAAAAGTTGTAGCCATTTGATTCTGGTTTCCAGAAAGTTAAACCATTAATTATTTGGACATTTGTACAAAAAGTTATGATGGACTGAATGAAGGCTGGTAGAGCAGTTTCGTCAGAAATTGGCAAAATTTCTGATGTGTGGAGCCAACTTTGGAAGCTTATATCTTGAAATCCATAAGGAATCAGAAAATTTTTGAAACATGAAAGTTGTAGCCCTTTGATTTTAGTTTTCAGAAAGTTAAACCATTCATTATTTGGGCATTTGTACATAAAGTTATGATCGATTGAAAGAAAGCTGATAAAGCAGTTTCTGGTGGACTTTTAGTGACGAAAAATGGACTTTTAGTGACGGAAAATGGACTTTTAGTGACGGATTGACAGAAACTTAAGGACAAAAAATGGTCATTTCATTCATTTCGTTTTGGATTTTTGGAGCACGGTTCTTGGGCGATTTTCACGAGAAAACATTAGGGTAAGTGTTCCTTATCCTATATTGATTATATTTCATGATTCCATATTCATTTATATCATGAATTCGTGAATTTATGGAAGAAAAATCAAGATTTTTGCAAAATCTTCCAAAAACGAAAATTTAAGATTTGGAGGTCGAGTTATTATCGGATTTTGATAAAATTGGTATGGGTGGACTCATAATTGAATGGGTTGTCGGATTTTGTAAGTTTCGCCGGATTCCGAGATATGGGCCCCACAGGCAAATTTTGAGCTAATTTCGGATTTTATTGAAAATATAATATTTTCTTATGAAATTGATTACTATAATTTTTGTTGACTGTATCGAATTAATTATGACTAGATACGAGTCGATCGGAGTCGGAAAATCGAGGAAAAAGCATAATACTTGGTTAAATTGGAGCAAGTTGAGGTAAGTAGTGTCTAACCTTATGTGGGGAAAATTTTTCCTAGGATTGATAATTGTAATGTGTGAAAAGTCGTGTACACGAGGTGACGAGTGTGTACACGGGCTAAATTTGAAAGATTATGTTTTAAATTGTGTAGATCATTGTTGCGCATTAATTAAATTATTTTATTTTATTATATTATTCATTATTGATTTAATGTTTATATTTTAAATTTACTTGACCTTTTCCTGCTAACTGTTTTATTTGTTTAGTTGGAACTTGGTTTCTTTTATTCTGTGCATTATTTGAAGGTTGATTTTTTTTAAATTAAATATTATTAATATGAAATATTTGACATTTTAAACTTGATATTGAAGCAACGTATTAAAAAATTTAAAATATTATTTTCATGAATTATTTACTCCTAAATATTTTTATAAGATTTTCGTACTCATTGTGATGGAGCAGTGAGTTCTTTATTATGGAAAAATATTATTGTTGAATTATTTTGACATGAGCCGTGAGCTCTTTATTGTGAAAAAATATTATTTTGACATGAGCCGTGAGCTCTTTATTGTGAAAAAATATTATTGTTAAATTATTTTGACATGAGCCGTGAGCCTTTATTGAGAAAATATTATTGTTCAATTATTTTGACATGAGTCGTGAGCTCTTTATTGTAAAAAATATTATTGTTCAATTATTTTTACATGAGGCGTGAGCTCTTTATTGTGAAAAAATATTGTTGTTGAATTATTTTGGCAAGTTAAATTATTTGAGCACCTGAGGTACAAATTGTGATATTGATACGCATGCGGTGGTATAAGGTCTTGGTATTGAAACGCATGCGGTGAGATAAGGGTGGCTTGATATGCGTGACTAGTAGGGGAACTACTAGAAGTCATGTGATGTGATAAGGATGGCTAAAACGCGGGGTGCTATTTCGAAAAAAATATTTTCTTTCAAATAAATTGTGAAGGCTCCCGCGGTGAGATAAGCA
Organism: Nicotiana tomentosiformis; assembly: GCF_000390325.3. Classification (NCBI taxonomy): domain Eukaryota; kingdom Viridiplantae; phylum Streptophyta; class Magnoliopsida; order Solanales; family Solanaceae; genus Nicotiana; species Nicotiana tomentosiformis. Next base: position 81,582,737 of record NC_090822.1, on the reverse strand, counting down.
AATGTGATATTGTGAATTTAATTATAATTTGGGACTACGAGACGGTACCTCGGTAGTGCCCTTGTTGATATTGATTTATGGTCGTAGTTGCCTTTGATTTTTAGTGTGATTTTTCTTAAAGTTGAAAATAAATTCTGTTTTGTTTTTCACGACGTATTTATTTGCTATTATTTGGTGTAATTAAATGTGACATACTACCTGATTTATTTCCATTATCATTTTATCTTATTAAATTATTTAAACATTTTTTTCCATGTCATTATCTATTCTCCAGTAGGGCCTAACCTGACATCGTCACTACTCTACCGAGGTTAGGCTTGGCACTTACTGGGTACCGTTGTGGTGTACTCATACTACGCTTCTGCACATCTTTTTGTGCAGATCCAGGTACATCTTACCAGTCTAGACATCAGTGAGTTACCTGCGCACAAAGACTTCGAGGTATATCTGCCAGCGTCCGCAGACTCCGGAGTCCCCTTCTATCTTACTATGTTGTCTTCCTTATTTGCTTTAGACTCTAATGTATAGAGACATAAAGAATAAATTCTTAGAAGCTTGTGACTTATTTCTACCGGGTTTTGGGAGTTGAAATTGTTTGAATTGTAGTTTATTTATTTCAGATATTTATTATTATTCCGCATTGATAGGCTTACCTAGTCTTAGAGACTAGGTGCCATCACGACATCCTACGGAGGAAATTTGGGATCGTGACAAAGAACTATTGGGAAATCGCCTCTAGGGTTTCTAAGTTTGAAATTTTGAAGAATGGGAGAAAATCACGTCTAACTTACACTTTGATCAGGCCCAAATGTTGCAATTGTGACCCGGGGTTCGCAATTGCGAACCCTGCAAATGCGAGTAAACTATCGCAATTGCGAATAATATGTCTGCAAATGCGAATCTAAGGGGATCGCAAATGCGACCCCTTATCTCGCAAATGCGAAAGTCCACCCCCCAGCCCCTGCTCACACATGCGAAGTCTTCTTCGCAAATGCGAGATCTGCAGACAACACCAGAAAATACTCATGCACCAGCTATGATTCTAAGTCCAAATTTACTTCGTAGCCTATCCAAAACTCACATGAGCCCTCGGGGCTCCCAACCAAATATGCATACAAGTCCAAAAATATTATACGAACTTGCTCGCGCGATCAAATCGCCAAAATAACACCTAGAACTACGAATCAAACACCAAATCAAATGAAATTTTCAAGAAAATCTCAGAACTTCTATTTTAACCGTCGGACGACCGAATCACGTCAAACCAACTCCGTTTCTCACCAAATTTGATAGACAAGTCATAAATATAGTAATGAACCTATATCGGGTTCCGAAACCAAAATACAGACTTGGTATCAATAACGTCAAACATTGGTCAATTTTTTAAAAGTCATTAAGCCTTTAAATTTTAAATTTTTGACAAAAAGCGATAACTCGAGTTAGGGACCTTCGAATTCGATTCCGGGCATATGCCTAGGTTCCAAATCACGATATGGACCTACCAGGGTCGTCAAAATACGGATTCGGGTCCGTTTGCTCAAAATGTTGACCGAAATCAACTCAAATAGATTTTAAGGTAAAATTTCATATTTTATCAATTTTTAACATAAAAGCCTTCCGAAAAAATACCTGGATCGCGCACACCAATCGAGGAAGGCTTGAGGAAGCTATTGGAGGCTTCGAAACACAGAATTAAGGTTTAAAACTCTAGATGACCTATCAGGTCATCACATTGGTATATTTATGTAAGATTCCCTTTAAAGTTCACCATTTTTCTCAAACGAGATTACCACTTTGGATACTTTCTCTATCCCAATTTATGATATGGTGTTTGACTAAATACAATTTTTTAAAAATATATATTAGTAATTTATGATCTTAAATAAGTCATAAATATTTATGCGTCTATAAATTATCTCACTAAGGATAAAATAAAATTTTAAAGTTAAAATAAATATAAAAATATATTATTCTTCTTAAAGCAGAATAAAAAAATGGTATCACATAAATTGAGAAGGAGGAAGTAGTAGTTTTAAATTTTAATCTTCTAATCAAATTATTTTTTTCGAACTCCCTACAACTAGCATAGTTTTATAAAATGGCCAACTTCTAGATGTAAGACTATAAAAAAAAGATTATTTGCATCATCCAACTTCTATCTGTTTGGTTCGAAGTGATTCTGATTTTAAGTTTAGGAAAAAAAATGTGAAAAATACCCTTTTACTCTATGGAGTATCTTAATTTTTCTGTTTTCTATATGTTGGTTATATCTTCGTCGCAAATCATTTTATATCTCTCTTTGACTCTAATAGAACTCTAACCTAGTGTATAATAAATCGTAATTTTTAACCATAACCTAAAGTAGAAGAAAAACTTGTATAATCTTTTTCTGGAATTAAGTTGAAACACCCAAATAACCATAACTAAAAACCTGATTCGTACGGATCTTCCTTTTTGTTGAGCGCACCACTGAGAAGAAACAGAATCAGCAGTCGGAAAATCGGAGCAGCGCTTCACATTCAATATCAGGTTTATTTTCGATTGTAATTTCAATTTCTGTTTTTTTTTTCTTTCTTCCGAACAAAAAATCATTTGCTTTGTTATTCCCGTCTTCTAGAACTACTTGGTGAAAAGATGAGATTTTTATCATCTGGGTGTGATCAATTTAGCTGAAATTGAATTGGGATTTCTGTAAAAGTTTATGGGGTTAGAGTTATTTTTGAATTTATGGGCGATTTGGTGGTTTATGTTTGGTTGATCAGAAATTCTAGGAAAACTTTTTCCAAGAAAAACAATTTTCCTACTGTAATGGTATCATCGCCTAGATGAGTTTATATGAAGTAACATGGTCAGTGAGGATTCTATATAGCTGGCCCCAACTTGTTTGGGAAGGAGGCTCAGTTGTAGTAGTAATGGTATTATCCCTACTTTTGACTCTCATGGCGGTGCTAGCTATAGCCATGGAGCAAATTTTGATGTTATATGAGCAACGTAATATATATAATATTTACCTTTGCACCGAAAAGAAAAAAAGAAGAACAACAATTTTATAGGAAACTATTTAAAAATTGTATAATCTCGTGAAATATTTATTGTTTATCTTCTTTACAACAATGCCAATTGGTGATGAGGCCTACACCGTAGCGCTTTGGTGACTGCACTGAAGCACCAAAGAAGTGCAAAAATATGGCACCATAAAGGGTGGTCTTGAATTTTTGTCCTCTCTCTCCCCCCCCCCCCGGTTGCCCCAAGGGCAAACCGTTTATCCACGCTTGCACCATTGGCAAATCTTTAAGGTCAAAATTCAAACCTTTTAAACTTGAAGGTTTTCCCATGTGGCAAGCAGGGTCAAAAGTTCAAGACCACCCACTTCCAAGGCCATTCTTGTAAATCACCACTGAAGCACCGCCTAAGTGAGCCCAAGCATTCAGCCTATTTTGCAGCTAGTTTCAGAGCTTTAGTGCACCTTGGACGAGCCTTTAACAACACCGTTCCTAACTTTGATCTTTAGAATGCGTTTGATTCATGAGTCGTCGCTTTCGGGGGACCCAAAAGTGTAAGTATGGATTCCTTATTGCATTCCTCCAACTTTTTAGTGCAATCTACCCATTTTCTAGACACATCAAGTTACTACTTTTACAGGATCCTTGAAGCTCAAGACCTGACCAAAGTATCTTCACATCGTGTTTTAAGGAAAATTAAGAAACACAACTTGTAAGTGTTAAATGCAAATGGTCCATACTTCATCAACTGCAGTCAACGAGCATGTGAATACATTATATGACCAACTGGGAACTTGTTTTTCATCTATATAAGTATACTAAAATATTTATGTGACAGGCCAAACAATGTCAACGAAGTCCTTTAGGGACAGGCCTAGGGGAGGAAGCCCTAAATTCATATAGTCCTAATGCATACATATCGTAGAGGATTAGTTGTAGCTTCTTCTTATTGGAGATCAAAGTCATAAAGGTTGTTTACATGGATTGGTTGTCGCGCAAATAGCAAGAACCAGCAATTTTTAGCATGTTAGCCGCAGTAAAAATGGGTATTTTTTATTTTGGCATATTATTGGCATACATATTTTTGGAAATGTGTAACATCTTAATACCTTCTGATGGTCACCAGCCATAACTATCTGGAGATATCTTTTAACAGGTAAAATTACTATCGACATGATATGTAGTTCATCATGGTTGAACTGTTCCTTTTGATAGATATACTTAGCCACAAGGCAAGAAAACAGCCTCCATGACATTGAGAAATAGAGTTCCCATAATGCGACTCTCTAGTGTTATTGAAGAAAAAGGAAAAATAAAAAATAAAAAAAATACAACAAACATGAAAACAGCAAAGGCCATTCCTGAATCAAGATGGATAATTTGCCACTAATCCAAACACGAAGAATAGAAAAGGGGTGAAAAACTATCACTTGCTAGGTATATGTACAATAATGAACATAAAAGCTACAAGTACGAACAACTAAAGAAAAATGCTCCTTTGTTGTCCAAGTTCAAGTGCTGTTATTTTGATATGCTGAAGGTTAGATATTTCAATTAGCGATCTATTTGTTCACTGGATGACAGGGTGGGAACCCTCTGTTGCCATATTTGTGTGACGTTCTCTGCAGTAAATATGAATTGTCATCACAGTGAGTAAGTTTACAGTTTAATGTTTCATGGTACAGTTTAGACTATCAACGTTTCATGGTAAATCTCCACAAGCGTCAAAGTTCTGATTATTCTTGGTTGGAGTCACTGGAAACTTTCTGGAAAACAAAAGTATGTCCAAAGGAAGTTCTTTCTATTTACGAGAATTTTTGGAACTCGCATTTTAACTGAATATCTCACTTTACTGACATGTATTTCTTGACAAGGTGGGTTGCTCTGATGGTAAGCACCCTCCACTTCCAACCAAGAGGTTGTGAGTTCTTGGAGGGAAGGATGTCGAGGGTCTATTGGAAACAACCTCTCTACCCCAGGGTAGGGGTAAGGTCTGCGTACACACTACCCTCCTCAGACCCCACTAGTGGGATTATACTGGGTTGTTGTTGTTGTTGTTGTTGTTGTTGTATTTCTTGATTCCTCCGAATCTTTGTTTCTAAGCTGGTTTCTCATATGGAAAGACCTTCTACCTTAATTTGCCGTAAATTGGTTATGTTCCTGATGCCTCTCAGTTGGAGCCACCAATACCTGAATTTTCTCAATAGCTGCCAGGACTAAAAGATAGTCCTGGCTTTCTGCTCTGCTTCAATTGTATTTAATTAGTTAAGTTTTCTAAATCTTATGGGACTACCCGGTGCTCGGTTTCCTCTTGTGGCAATAGTTGTATCTGGAGAACATCTATCAAAATGCATGTTTTGGGGGGTGTACATATCAGGTCATTCGGTCACTGTGTTCCCTTGAATCCTTAATAGGCTTTACATGTGTCGTGGAAACAGCCTCTTGCAGAAATGCAGGGTAAGGCTGCATACAATAGACCCTTGCGGTCCGGCCCTTCCCCGGACCCGACACATAGCGGGAGCTTAGTGCACCGGGCTGTCCTTTTTTTTTTTTTATGTGTCGTGGAATTTTTTTCCTTGCTATCCCACATAACATGTATGCTGTATTACACTCTCGCTGAGAGTCTGATGACCGCATTGATGGCTTTGTCGTCTACGCTTTTGAGCTTGTTTGCTTTAGATTGTTCATTAAAAGTTTATTTGATTGACTTCTTAACATTTTAGTTGTTGGGCTGTTGATCAATAGTTTCCTAGTTTATTATATGTGGTAAAGACTTTTTTCTCTTCTAGTACTCACGTCAAAGCAAAGCAATGCTGCAGATCTAATGAAACAAATCGTGAAGATTTTGACGTTATTGCTTGGAGTAGCTGTCGTTTGGATAGGCTTGTTGCAGACATCAACAATTCCAGAGAGTTACACTTGGCTGGTGAGCTCTTATTGACCATCTTTTTTGTGACCTTTGGCAATGGCAGTTGGTTAAAGTTTCCTATTTTTCAGTGATTCTTAGTTTGTTGCTATTGTTGTCGCAGTTGCCTCTATACCTCATTATGTCGCTTGGTTGCTATGGTCTGTTCATGGTTGGCATTGGTCTAATGAAATTTCCCACATGTCCTCAAGAGGCTCTTTTCTTACAGCAGGTACAGTTGCACTTTTTTTTGTTTAAGAAATATTGCTTACTATTTGGTAGCCAAGATAGTGCTGGGAAAACAAGGGCTTCTGGGTGTTTCATCTTTGTGAATAAAAGAATCAAATAATTGGAAAAGGGTTAGGATGATGGGCTCTTCATGAAACATAACGAAAAGTATATCTCGTCATGTTCATTTGCTGTTTTTATTTTGTAGGATATTCTTGAAGCCAAGGAATTCCTGAAGAAAAAAGGGGTAGACGTTGGTTCTGATTGAATCTTGTTTAAGTCGCAATCACAGTTGTTTACTTGTTTAACATATGGAAAAACACATGCCAGTGCATGAATAGTTGACTTTGGATAGTTGCTGGATTTCAGTAGCAAGATTTCTCAGCCACTAAGGGGTTTTTTGATTTTTTTTTGGCTTCAAAGCTAGTAGTTGAAGTTGGAACCAAGAGAACAAAGAGGCATGGATTTTTCTCGGCTCCGTTTTGGTTGTTTTACCAGTCTTTAATCTTCAATTCTAAGTTGTTCTATGTTATTATTTGGTTAGCCCAGTGTATGCTTCCTTTTTTGAGTGAGAGCCCAGAACTGTGGGAATTCCCAATTTAGTGGAATTAATTAGAAATAACACAATCTCTAACTGTCTTAAATTTCCCAAAGCTTCCCTCTAAATAGACCTTGCTTGTTTTGACTAAGAAGTGTTTCACAAGGTAGTGAAACCATGAAGGTTAATGATGCATTTGATATCAATATCTCCTGAAACAAAAACCAAGTTAATATCATTTTTTGATCAATAAAGTACAAGAGTGGGTTGCTCTAGTGGTGAGTATCCTCCACTTCCAACCAAGAGGTTGTGAGTTCGAGTCACCCCAAGAGCAAGGTGGAGAGTTCTTAGAGGGAGGGAGCCGAGGGTCTATCGGAAACAGCCTCTCTACCGCAGGGTAGGGGTAAGGTTTGCGTACACACTACCCTCCCCAGATCCCACTAATGGGATTATACTGGGTTGTTGTTGATCAATAAAGTACAAGCAAATTAAGCTCCCTCAATGCCATATTTGATGCATGATGCCATGGTTCCATGATTAATTGATGGGCTGGTGTCATTTTAAATTGTAGCAACCCCCCCCCAACAACAGCAACAGATAACAGCTTTTGCTGCCAATCTACAGGTTAATTGCACAAAATGTCCATCTAACTTATAGCATTTATTTTCAGTAAAATCACATAAATGGTTTGATTCTCGTTACATGCAGGAATATTTGAATTTGATGCAATAATGCAATGAATGAAACACCATCTGTTGTGGACGTAGAAGTCTTTTATTTTATGTAAAATTTTGTATTTTGATGGCCCTTTTAGTTACGGCAAAGGGCCATATATACCCTTGTACTTTCGAAAATGGTCTAAGAATACCCTCGTTATACTATTGGGCTCTATATACCCTTCCCGTCATACTTTGGATGGAGTGCCTCGTTATCCAAAATAAGGGTATATTTGTTCCAAAGTATGACGGGAAGGGTATATATAACCCAATAGTATAACTAGGGGTATTCTTAGACCATTTTCGAAAGTATAGGGGTATATTTGGCTCTTTGACAATTAAGATACGTTTCTTGCGCATGTCGAAACCCTTTTTGTCTAAACTAATGTAACAGAATTCTGTGATGTTTGGGTTCATCTTCAAAGAAAGTTGGCTAAGGCATGCCGGTGGAATCTGCATTTAACAGTTTTCTTGAATAATACAAAAGGTAGCAATATTGTCAAAGACTGTTTGTCTAAAGATGAACAAGGAAGGAGGGAAGAAGGTAAATAATTCAATTCTGCAGTTACAAAGGGAAGCAATGTTATTGTTATAGTTTGCACTCTGCGTACAAATGGCTATATAGTACTCCATTTGGTACTGGCTAAACGACAAAAAGAAAGGATTATAGCATTAGGGTAAACAATTACAAGTTTGAGAATTTACTATGAACTAACTTTTGAATATTTAAGAATAAAAAAAATTAATTATGGCTCAAACTTGAAAAAGTTATTAGGATTTACGCCTCAAATGAATGTCTAGAAAGTTGGGACTTAGGCTTAAACGAACACCCTAAAAATTGGAACTTACACTCCTCAAGTACGCCTCAGTGCGTCTTTAATGTAACTCGCCCCTCACCTCTCTCAAAAATACCTTTTAAGACATTAAAAGAATATGTGTATTATCAATCAAAATACATTTTAATACACTGAAGAAAAATGCATTATTAATGCGGGGACTAAACAATTTAAAGACAAAAATAAATAAGTAATTTAGGTATATATAACAATGTTGTGCATTAGTATTGCTCCTCCAGCATCAATATATAGGGATGCTTGTCATCATAGTCCATATCGTAGGCCATAATAGGTACTCAATCAAATACTAATGCGGTTCTAATGATATCAGACATAATAATTCCTTCATTATTAAAACAAAGTGTGCCGTTTAGGTTTTGATCAGATATGATTTAGTTAGACTTCTCTTTAGCCCTTAAGTTGCCAGTTACTCTGTGGGTAGCTGGTTGAATTTATTCACAAAATAATACAATATAAAGTAATGGGTAAGAATCATCCAAACCAGCTGCTATTAAAACAAACTAGGAATGTCTATGTTTGTGAGGCGTTTACCTCTAGGTATTTGACAGATATGATAGGCTACACTTTGGAGGTATTCTTATGGATATCGTGTTTGCTCAAACACCAAAAGACGAAATTTCATTGCTGAAAACAAGTCGGTAAAGAGTGAGGGAAGAAAGAATTGGTGTCAAATAGCTTATATCCTCGATAGTTTTGAAAAATATAGGTGAAAATTGTTTTGGTTTTCCTACTTTGGACCAAACACTAGTACTACAAAATTTCATGGAGTATAACTATATTATAGCCAAATGTGACGGCATCTTATTTCTTTGTTTCTCTATGAGCCATTCCCTGAAAACTACTTGCAAGAAATCATAATCTAAATTTTACCCACTTGTATTGTTCTCACATAAAAACATTGGAGTTCACTCGACAAAACAAATGGCTAAACTTCTTTTTCCCCTCATATTTTTTAATCTCTAAAAGCTGGAGTGTGGAGTTAGGGGATGGATGATAGGAAGGAAAAGCTAACCTTTCAAAGTTCAAATCCTAATATTCTGTTCCTTTAATAAAATTCTGGTCTTTAGATCTTCAGCAGTCACAATCAGACACCCTGGATTCTTGTAGCCAACCATTTGACAAATGGTCCTCGGAACATGACAAGAGGCATAAACTACAAGACATTATTATAAATAGAAACAAACATGCTTAAATAACACACAAATGTTTTAAATAATCTCTGTACCATGCATTTATTAAAAGTGTCACGGAAGTACACAAAATCATCACCAAGTTGAATTTTATAAATAAAGGCCCAAACAACAAAAACATCAACTAGAACATGGCTGGGACCCTAAAGGTATGATATATATATACATACCCCAACAATATTGATCATGACCCATATATAGAAATTCCTTTTATCTCCCTTCTCCTTTTGTATCCTCTATTCACAGGTGAAAATAACAAAACCTCAAATCAAACTGGAGACAACAGTGATCATCATGTGACAGTGTAGAGAATCTTGTGGCTTTCCTTTTACAGAAAGGATATATCACCCTCAGCTCTTGATCTGCTCCGGCGGTGTTGTTTCCCGTGATGGTGGCGGGATCCGCCAAATGTAACCGGGTCGAAGGCTCGGAGTCGTTCAGCTTCCTTAGGATCGATCACACATTCCGGTGGAGGGACCTTGTACCGAGTCTTGTCATAGCAGTATGAATACTGCATTTGCTTCTTTCTAAACTTCTCCATTTTTCTTCTTTGATCAGGGGTAATACCGGTAGGGATTGATGCAGTTTTTGGTGCAGTGTCACATTTGGATGATAGTTCAATCGGATCAACTGCGCATCCGTGGAGGACGAAATCAGAGAACTTGGCAATATACGGGGCGTATTTGTAATTGACTTTGTATTTTCCACCATTGGTAGCCCAACCAGAACCATCCCATATTGTAGCATACAAAGACATTGGCTTAGATGGGAAGTCCCCACCCATAGCTTCTGTCCTCTTGATCTCTCTTATGGGGACATTATCTACATAAAAGCTGCAACAAGATGCACAAACACACAAAAACAAACTTAACAGAATCAGGGCCTGGTTTACCAAACACCACAAGCACATGACAGTATACAAATCCTAATTGTTTACAGTAATATAAAAAACAAGCAAGCCTGCCCTACTCTCCCATGAAACCCACAGCCATGCCAACAAAAGGGTATGTTGAGAATGTTCCTATCATTCTTGTACATTCACATAAATATATCAATTGGTATAAACTTTCCAGTCACTCACTAGTGCAGATGCTAATGTTCTTCTCAAATAGTAGTTCTTAAGCTCAAATATGAAACATAAATAAATCAAAAAGGTCTGTTGTGATAGTTGCATTCATTGGATAATTAGTTCAGAAACAGAAGCATGCGTATCGCAAGTCCAAACATCAACAGAACAGATTTAGCAAGAACCCTCCATCAAAAATTATTAACACCTGCGCACGCCAAATTCTTCTCTTACAGCACTTTAATAGTTCATCACATGAAATTACTTTTGTTTCCTATGGTTAGTTTTGAGGAGTACAAGTAGGTCACTGTAATCATATATATCAATGTTTAGAACCAAGATAAGAGCAAACTATAAGGTAATTGCACAACATTAGTATCATCAAAATAGAAAAAAACAAAAATTGTTACCAAATATAAAGAGAAAGCAAGCACATATAAATGGACCTTTCTGATAAAGGAAACCATGTATCCATCATATCAAACAGAGATCAAAACATAAACACCAAAAGCAGTAAAAACAGCTCAGAGGACAAAAGACTGTTCAGTATTGCTAGCTGGACTTGAAAGTAACTCATGGTATACGAAGCAAAAAGCTATTTCATAGAGATGTTGCTTGCTTACATGATGAAATTCTCAGTCCAAAGGATACTGTAGTGATGGAAATCTTCAGAAGGGTCAAACCAGAGTCCATATCTTTCTTCTCTGCCAACACTAGTGCTACCATTCCCATAAATATTGGTCTGAATTCTCCAGTCTTTACCTCTAATATTTCCCAAGAACTCAAAGTCAATTTCATCATGGTTCTTCTCAAACATGTCCACATTAGACATCTGTGTCATCAACCCAATTAGCAAAAAAAATATTAAAAGGATGGAATTTCAAGGGTTAAAAAAATCCAATTTTTATTTGGAGAAATCCCAGAAAATAATTTAACACAATTCCAGAATTACAAATTTCCATTGGGTGGTGAAAAACCCATTCTTTAAAGGTAAAAAAAGATTTTAAAAATAACTGAGGAGTGAGGACAAAGGGAGAAATTTACAGAATTAATTAACATATAAAAAAATCATCAACAGTCCATATGGGTGCGAAAAAAATTCAGAACTTTCACCCACAAGAAGCAAAAACTGCTAGTACTAATTTAGAAAATGAAAAATACACAAAAATAAATAAATTAAAAATCCAGATGAAAAAACATCAGGATTTAATGTTTATTAAAATAAAGAATAAAATTAATAATAACTTACATAAAATGCAACAACCACACCAGCAGTGTAATCAGCAGGCAGCTTAATAGAAGCACTGAAGAATCCATGAAGATATAGGTCTTGAGACACAAATCCAGCCCCTGTAACTTATCCAAAAAATAAATTCTCGTTAATAATAATAAAATCCATAAAAAATAGTACTATAAATAAGGGGAAAAAGGAACCTGTTCTTTCATCTAGAGAAATATGAGCAGATTTTCCATCTTTAAGGATCATAAGGTTATCATCACCAAAGAGATGGGAGTACCCTTCATCAAACGCTAAAATTGGCAAATTTCTTGAAGACCCATAAACCAATTCAATAACAGAGAAAAATATGAAAGTAACAATATGATAGTTCACCATTTTTGCCCCTTTATTGAGGGGTTTAGTATTCTTTGATCAGTTAGGAACACTCAAAAGAGTTGTGTTTGTGGAGTATTTGTATGGAGTGGTAATGCATAAGCAAATGAGACAACTGAGAAATGTAAGAAAGGTCTCAGTCTCCACAGCAAAGAGAGACAGGCAGAGAAGGGGTTATGAGAAGGAAGACAAAAGGGGAAGGCTATTTTTATGGGGTGGTGAGACTTTAGGTATGAGCTGTTCTCAACATTTTACACAAAATATCAGTTGGAAGTTTTAAAAATAAATAGAAAATAGTCCCTTTTATTGGATTTTGCCCGTATGAAAAATTATTTTTATGTTATAAAATAAAGACTATAAAAGAAATAAACTGAAGACTAAGTATAGAGTGAGATTGTTATTTTATTCAACTTTCAAAGTTATGTTTATAATGAACTGAAAACTCCTCTGTTTATAGAAGAAAGGAAGCAGCTGCGAGGCTGAAGCAGTTGCAAGGCTTTTCTTTAGCTGCTTGTAAGCTATCTGCATGAGCTGCTTGCAACCTGCCTGTTTAATAAGAAAATGCTGCAAATTATTTCATTGAATTGCTTGCAACCTGCCTGCATGAGCTGCTTGTAAGCTGTATGCATAAGCTGCTTGTAGATAAATTTCAATAGAGTACTAAATGGATAATCTTCTTCAAGAAGATTATCTATAGCGGAGTAATGAATGGACATCCACAATATAATATTTTTATAACATTTCCCCTTGGATGTTCATTAAAAGATAATGTACCTCGTTAAAACCTTACTAAGAAAAATCCAGTGGGAAAAAATCTAGTGAAGGAAAAAGAGTACACATATTTAGTAATACGCATTTCTAGCTGCCTCATTAAAAACCTTACAAGAAAAACCCCATGGGAAAAAATTTTAGTAAGAAAAAAAAGCGTAAAGTGCGTATTTCACTCCCCCTGATGAAAACCTTATTTCAAATATTTGAGTCTCCGCATTCCAATCTTGTATACCATCTTCTCAAAAGTTGAAGTTGGCAAAGACTTAGTGAACAAATCTACCGGATTGTCACTTGAACGGATTTGTTGCACATTAATATCACTATTTCTCTGAAGATCATATGTGTAGAATAATTTTGGTGAAATGTGCTTCGCTCTATCTCCTTTTGTAAATCCTCTCTTTCATTGGGTTATGCATGCAACATTGTCTTCGTATAAAATTGTGGATCTTTTATCACATTCCAAACCACATTTTTCTCGAATGAAATGAATCACTGATCTCAACCATACGCATTCCCTACTTTCTTCATGAATAGCTATTATCTCAGCATGATTTGAAGAAGTAGCAATAATAGATTGCTTTGTGGAGCGTCATGATATGACAGTACATCCACATGTAAACACATACCCGGTTTGAGATCGAGCTTTATGAGGATCAGATAAATAACCTGTATCTGCATAACCAACAAGATCTGCACTATCTTTGTTAGCATAAAACAAACAAATATAAAGAGTTTCCTTTAAATATTGCAATATATGCTTAATCGCATTCCAATGTCTCCGTGTAGGAGAAGAGCTATATCTTGCTAGTAAATTAACAGAAAATACTATGGCAGGCCTTGTAGTATTAGCAAGATACTTAAGTACATCAATTGCACTGAGATATGGTGTTTTAGGACCAAGGAGTTCCTCATCCTCTTCTGGAGGTTGGAACGGGTCCTTATTCACTTCAAGTGATCGAACAATCATTGGTGTACTCAATGGGTGCGCTTTGTCCATGTAAAAGCATTTTAAGACCCGTTATGTATAGGCAGATTGATGGATAAAGATCCCGTCTGCTAGATGTTGAATTTGTAGACCAAGACAAAGTTTTGTCTTTCCGAGATCTTTCATCTCAAATTCTTTCTTAAGATATTCAATTGCCTTTTAGAGCTCTTCTGGAGTTCCAACAAGATTTATGTCATCAACATAAACAACAAGTATAACAAATTCTGATGCAATTTTCTTTATAAAAACATATGGACAAATAACATCATTTATGTAACCTTCTTTCAACAAATATTCACTAAGGTGATTATACCACATGCGCCCAGATTGCTTTAAACCGTACAAAGATCTTTGTAATCTGATTGAATACATTTCCCGAGATTTTAAATTTGCTTCAGACATTTTAAATTCTTCAGGGTTCTTCATATAGAATTAATCAAATGAGTCATATAGGTTATGACTTACATTTAAATGGCATGACATTTTCAGGTGTCTGGACTACAAGTCCGATCCTCATAATCTTTTACAATATTGTGCACTATATTGTATCAAATATATCGTCGACGATCATTTCGTATCAGTTCACAAGTGACATAACTTGTTGAGATCTCATCACTTTTTAATTTTATTTTTAGGTACCTGAACTTCTTCTGGAGTTTCATGAAATGTTATGTCGTGGGCTCTTCCAGAGCTTATTTCCTCCTTATTATGATCATTTTGATCATTTGCTCCTATTCTTTTCAAGGATTGTTACCTTTGGAACCGATTGGTCTACCGCGCTTCATGTGTACAGTAAACTCTATCCTTCAGGGACTTTAATTTTAATAAGAACATTTGCAGCTGAAAAATGATATTTAATTTTGGATCAGCAAATGCTTCTGGCATTTGACTTGAATTATCTTCTAAGCGAGGATCATATTAATGATAATTCGATTCATATAGCATATTTTCCAGCCGTTTTATTCCATCCCCCAAATGTTAGAAAAACTAACTCATATCCCCAATCTTCTTTGGGAAACATATCTTTGTGCATTGTAGTAGAGAAATTAATCATATACCACACATCAAAAGTTATTAGATAGTAAAAATATTTGATTTTTTATCCTAAACCAATTGTGAGGGGAGGACTTATCATATTTTATTGGTTTGATGCATACAAGTGCCGCTGTATGCAATTTAGAAAATCTTACACCAACACATGAGGCTTTGTTCTCATAAAAAATAGTTTAGCCATTAATAGGAGGTATTCAATGCTAAACTACCTTGGATATAAACCAACATCATCAACATGAACTATCTTGATTTCATAATCTGAAAATTATGCTCTTAATTGAGAAAGACAATTTCAAATGCCAAACTGCAGGTTGACAATAAACATACATGTAACCATCTTATATATGCATTTATAAGTGGTTCACATGATAGGTGAATTGGCCCATATTCACCTTTTATATATTTCAGAATTCGGAGATTTTAGTCCCAACTTTAGCTGGTATAATCAAGTTACTATGAGAACAAGCAACACAAGAGAATTCTTGATAAATCTTCTAGTTCTTCAGTATATACTTATCTGAATTCTCAAATAGTTCATTTAAAAATGGCAAATAAAAACTTCAAGTTTATCATGACATGTGCTATCTCTAAGTAAACTTCTGGTTTACTATGGCATAAACTTTTGCATCAGTAAACTTCTGATTTAGTGTGGCTACTTTTGTATTAGTAAATTTTTGATTTACTGTGACTACTTTTGCATTAGTAAACTTTTGGTATATTGTGATACATGATGTAGTGCAAATTTGAAGAATAAGGCAGGTATCTTCTCACATACATATTTACCCCATATGATTGTGGAAACATAAAGATTTTCAATCTTTCAATCATTTCTAGTCTCAGTATGATAGTCATATGTATTAATAAACTTCGGTTTATCATAACATATGTTTTGACCACAATAATGACAAATAATCTCTTCGGGAGCCTTCAATTTATTATCCACAATCAAATATTATTCAGACACTACTTGTGTCATGTGTCTTCTAGACAAACAATTAGCTCTTCAGGAGCTTTTGTTGTACTACCAAATATTGCTCAGACACTTCTAGTGTCACGAGAGAAAATCATAATCAAATGAACAATATAAAGCTAATTCTAAATTTATAAATGACGAAAATTAAGAATTTTAATATTTCTACCACTAACTTTGTGATAAATATCTCCTTCAAGGAGAAATATCATTAACATCTGAATATTTTATATCAATACGGCAACCACATAGTCATTGCATCTTTTAAGGAAAGATACATGAGTTGTTATTTCTTTCGGGGGACTCAATAACTAACCATAATATATTAATGTGGTTGTAGTAGAAAGCATTCTACAAGAATACTTTTGCCTTAGAATGATACTTAATAAAATTATCCAAGATGTTTTACGTACAACAAGTACGTGTGGCAATAATTTTTATGCTACAAAAATAATATTTATATCTTCTATTATTCTACCTCTTCAGGATGTGAGTTGTGATATTTCTTCATTCACTCCAGGGAATGAAAATGTGCTTCAAAAATAACTTTGAATAGATCATTATTTTGTTTAAGCACATAAAGATTCAAAATATTTTCCTACTTCAGGAGGAAATTTCAATTGTGTTACTTCTTGAGGAGCAAATTTAAAATACGAAATATTGAGTATATATTCTCTCAATCATATTAACTCTTCTGGAGGTGAATTGTAATATATTTACAACAAGAGCGCGTTCATATTTACGAATTTATTAATATTATCACATTCACTTCAGGGAATAGATTAATATTTATCAAAAATTCTCATCCTTCAGGAAATCGAACATAATTATCTGAACGCGCATTAATCACATCAAATTGTGATGCTTCAACCTCTTTTAAATTTTTTACTACTTCAGGAGCAAATCGAGGCGTGCATGTAATATAAAGAATATTTCTCTAGCTTATCTTTAATTGTAATCATAGAAAGCCTAAATTATCACTTCTAATGGTCATAGGTATATACCACTTCTGGTGGTTAACAAAATTTAGTTACAATGAGATATATGAAATATAACCACTTCTGGTGGTTGTATATTTCTTGCAAACTCTGCTGCAGTTTAAGTGGATCTAACAATGTTATCCACTTTGTAATCCTTTATTAAGATAATAAGGATGAAAACAAATACCAAAATAGGTACTGTATACGTAACATATAACCAAGCAAGCGATGATAACGATATTAAAATATAAGCTAAAGGCTCAAATTAAATTACGCAAATTTGGCCACTCCATTTGTAAGTGATATCTACATCACTACTGCCAAGAAGAAAAACTCACCACCTCAAGGATATAATCTGCCTTATGATGCTTGGAATGAACAAGATCTGACCACGGATATAAGATTATCGCCTTACATCGGAGATGGACACTGTAATAGAAATTAAATTCAATGTAAGTGCTCAAAATGGCAGAGTCTCGTGCTGATAACGTGTTATAAAATAAAGACTATAAAAGAAATAAACTGAAAACAAGTATAGAGGGAGATTGATATTTTATTTAACTTTCAAAGTTATGTTCATAATGAACTGAAAACTCCTCTATTTATAGAAGAAAGGAAGCAGCTGTGAGGCTTTTCAGGAAGCAGTTGCAAGGCTTTTCTTTAGCTGCTTGTAAGCTATCTGCATGAGTTGCTTGCAACCTGCCTGTTTAATAGGAAACTGCTGCAAATCATTTCATTGAATTGCTTGCAACCTGCCTACATGAGCTGCTTGTAAGTTGTATGCATGAACTGCTTGTAGATAAACTTCAACAGAGTACTAAATAGATAATCTTTTTCAGAAAAATTATCTATAGCGAAGTAATAAATAGACATCCACAATATATATTTTCATAACAGTTTATTATTTGTTTTTGTTAGCCATGCGCTTATTTGTGAAAATGAAAGAAGTTGGGATTTGGGAAACGAAAAAGGCAAAGAGAGTGGAAAAAGGAAAATCAATTCATGCTTTTTTGGCGTTTACAACTAAGATAACAACTAACAAGTGCATGAAATTAATTTCGTGAATTGTTTTTTGATAAAAAGTTGTGTGTTTATCTATGCAAAAAATACTGGGGGTAACATTTTTGATAAAATATTGTTTGTTTTTATTCATTCCATAACATTGGCAATGATTTTTTCCTAACAAATAAGCGTATTAAATAAGAAGGAAAATTTTAGTCGTAAAATTAAAAGCTGCGTTAAAAATGATGAAAACAAAAACATGAGAACATAGCACATAAATTTAGTTTGGAAGACGTAAAATTAGTAAAATGAAATGTATGTGTATTTTCCTTTTACTCTTGCATTTAACATCTACCTCAACCCCTCCCACCAGAAAAAAGAAAAAGAAAACTGAAAAATAAAGTTTGGGGAAATAAGGGGAAAAGAAAAGAAAAGAAAAGAAACAAAAAAAGGTAAACTTGGATTCTGCAAATTAATTATTAGACTAGCTTAACTTGGGATATATAATTAAATATAGAAATAATATTTAATTAGAATCACATGTTGTTTGCTGACACATAAGATGTTCGTACCTCTACTAAAAGTGATGTTAGGAGAATGTCTTGTAGCCTAATAAAGAGAGGAGAGTGGCATTTGACTAACCACTTGCAACAATTAAAGCTTTTTCATACTTTGAAGAAGAAACCAAACAACTAACTTAGATTAGTCATAAACCTCATTAACTCGTAACTCGTAACTCGTAACTTTTCTGGTGCCCAATCAATTTGTGCCTAGTTCATTTGGTGGCTTATCTCTCTTAATCATCACATTCAACAGATAATAAAGAAGTGGCTCCAATTAAGCATATAAATACTTTTGCTTAGCAACAAAGTTAGCACCTAAGCTCATAGATAGGGGACATCCTTTGATAATAAAGTTGGCATTTTGTTTTAGAGTTTGAAAATTCATTTTTTTAGATTTTCGAAAAACAAAAAGGTATTTGTTTGAAGTTTGAACTGTTTTTGCAACAACAAAAGAATGTAGCTTTTCTAAAACATTTTCAAACATCATGTTTTAAATCTCTTAAAAACGGCTGGAAGCAGGAGAATTGGAAAACTAAAGCTGGGGCTTCATGCCCAATTTTAGAACAATTTTGTTTTTTTCTTCTTCTATTTTTTGAGCTGTAAATCTTTTTAGTTGGTAATAAAATCTTTTAATTACAAAAAAAAAAAGTAGCCCTAGTTAAACAAGGAAATAGTTTGGTTTGGCAAATAATAAGGACCGGAGGGAGTATCTCCTAAGCTGGAGAATTTAAATTCTCTCTCCTGTTGGTTTGAATTATTTTACAAGTTTCAATTATAATTACAAATTACAATTCAGAAATTCATAAGTACTATTAAAAAATTATTCAAATATTCCAAACTTATAATATGTGAAAGATAGAAGGAAATATTTAGCGAAGTGAAATTATGTATTCACGAGTTCATGGACAGAGATAATTTTGTTTAATGATTGTTCTATTTACATTGACACCGTAATTTTCAATAGTAATATTTCTCGAAAAGGTAACAAGAGCCCGTTTGGCTCAAAAATTGCTTATTTTTAAAAGTACAAAGTAGATATTTGTATTGCCAATTCATTGAAAAGTACTTTTTGCAAGCAAATTGTGATTGACCAATCATTCCAAAAAATAGTTTTGAGCATCAAATTATAAAAAAGGATAGTAAATGTTTAGTTTGCAATTATTATTATTTAAAAGAGATAAATGAATTTAAATATTTATTATAATAAAAATATAATTTAAAGATTTTAATTAATATAAATTATAGTTATTCCAAAGCGATAATATTGGGGCATCTAGTATTATTTATTATTTACATGATTTAAATATATCAAAATATATCACTCAATATAAATTAAAAATCTACTCTTATAAATCACTATATAAAAGAAGAGATCTATATATAGTAGAGAGAATATTCGAGAAAGAAATAGGAGAAAGAGAATAAAAATATGATAGGATTAAAAAAAAAATGAAATGTATGGTAAAAAGAGAAAAAGAAAATAAAAATATCAAATTAATGAGGGATAATTTGAAAAATACAAATTTAATGTAAAGATATTTTTGTCTTGAATAAATTAATTTCTACTTCTGCTTATTGGAAGAAGCTAGAATTTATACCTTCTCCCCAAAAATAAAAAAACTTTTTCTACTGTTGTTCAAAAATGCTTTTTTATTTTGGCTAAACAACTCTTTTTTTTTTTTTCAAAATTCCTAGAAGCTTGGCCAAAGATACTCTAAAACTTTCTTACATACGTCATATCACACTAGTAGAAACAAAAACAATTAATGCTTCTATCTCTCAACTACAAATGGTTGAAAATTTACAAAATTGAGTTAAAGCAAAACTTAAATTTCAGGCACTTTATCATTCTGATTACTGATTAATTGCATAAGAAGGTAATCCCAACATCATGCTACTTGCTCCTAACAAAATTTACAGGAACTGTAACCACTTTTTGAACTTCTTTTATTGTAAATTGTAATTATATCAATTTCCAGAAAGTATTCCAAACATGATAATACTATCGCATTTATGGCTATTTCTGTACACAAACATGCATTATGGCACTAATGGGCCACTTGATTCATAGACAAGTTTAGGAAGATTGTAAATGCAAGGAAAAACTCCGATTTTTGCCACCTTTGTTTCGATAAATTAAATTCCATTTTTGATACCTCTTGACGTTTGTACATCAAATTTAACATACTTTTAAGTTTTAACTTAAAATAAGGAAATAAAGCATCAGAATTACTTTTCTTTGCATAAAAGTACGGGTATTCTCGTTGTTTAACATTTGAAAGTTCTCAATATTCCAAAATTTGTTGGTGAGGCACTGAAAATGCAAAACTCCATTAGTTGTAAGTTAAATATGCTTTAAAGTTTAAAATATACATTTTGCTAGTGACCGAAAGTTTTATTATCCTATCTTGTAATATAATTAAATGAAATGGAGTAATGAGATAACAATTAATAGAGTAATAAGATCACGTGTTAGAGTTATGCGAACCCAGAATCTCTCGATATAAAACGTTTACTCCCTTATATTGATCCCTCTCTCAAAATACAAATCAAAGGTTGGACCGATCTTCTAATTTCCATGATTACACGAGATATCCTAGCATTAGAATATAGATCAGGAGGCTCCTTAGCCAAAATAGAAGTGTTAAAAGTCAAAGTGATTAACCTTAATTAGCATCCATTAGCAAGTATAAAATAAAGATCACAATGTTACCTTTTGTCTATTAACAAGAAAAATGTTGGAGGTGATTCAATAATTGAGCCCTTTCTTTTTTTCCTTTTTGACCTTTACTCTCAAAAACATTTAAATTTCTCCACTTTGTCCCACGAAGAAGTCTTTGTCTTAAATGAATGACAAAGTGCTAAAATTACCACAAACGCAAAGGTACCCTTTTAAAAATGCTCACGCAAAGGATAAGACTTAAGAGGTGGGTCCAGCATAAGATTAATTTTTTAATTTAATATGCCTGAATCATCATTGCCTTTAAAAACAATGATAGACAGTGTTTTTTGGACTAGAAAGTGGTTCTCCTTTCTTTTCCTCAACTTATAATTTTTTATCAAATGTGGTTATTGTCTTTTCCAAACTTACAATTCAACAATATTATTATTGTTATTGGAAATCTTTAATAGTAGATGCAAAATCACAAAGAAGTTTTCTGATTAGCTTTTACTGATTTAATTTAATTCTACCATGTATTTATCTACTTTAATATAAACCCTCTGCTATCCTTATTTTACTTTAATATATAGGAGTATAAAATAATGAAGAAAGTGAATGAGAAAAGTGGACAGCTTTGTCTGCAGTGCTCACCAGGTAACCGCCCCACGCGCCGACCTTTTCGGTTTATTTGAAGACTTTCCATAAGTATCCTCAAAATGTAGTAAACTTCGAATTTACCCCTAGATACAATTTGTGGCATGAGATGCTGAGAATACCAAAAGTCTCAGATTATTTTAGTAGACAACAAAATTATAAAAATACGTTGGGTATGTTATATGAATTTTACTTATGAGATGAGGTATTTCTGTGTCTGATAATTACATCGATCCTACATGTGTGAGTTCACGCACTTAGCCACTTTGTGATAAATGTCAAATGTACCATATGGAAATATACAAACTCAAATATATCAAAAGACTCATATTATGATTTTTTTAGATTTGCTCCACTAAATAATAATACTTCATCCGTTTTAATTTCTTTGAACTTGTTTGACTGAGCACAGAATTTAAAAAAAAATAAAAACCTTTGGAATTTGTAGTCCTAAACAAGTCAAAAGGGGGCCTGGGTATTTGTGTGGTTATAAAAGCTTCTCATTAAGAGTAGAATTGTAAGTTTAAGCAAAATTGTTTTCAAATTTAGAAAGGGGTCATTCTTTTTTGAACGAACTAAAAATAAAATAGGTTAACATAAACAGGAACGGATGAAGTATATATTTATCGAAATATTTCTTCTATTCTAAATAAGTATCCGTATAAACGAATACCTTATATCTGGTCAAACACGAAATGATACACAAGATAAATAGATGTAGTATCTAATAACGTTCAGCTGAATTCATAATTTCGAGTCAAACTATAAATATATGTATAAAAATTATAAATATAAACTTATAATTTTAAAATTTTAATAAATTAAATACTAAAATCTTATAAGTTTGAACCCATAAAATTTAAATTTCGTCACAAAATTCAATGGAACAACCAAAGGGCATTTAATGGAATATAAGGAAAGAATGGGACCTTTCACGCGTGGGGTGGCGCTAGTTTAGCATTACCCCTCACTCCTCAGTAGAGCAATTGGCCGGCGGGGCTATTGACATATGGCGTACAACTTTATCGGTATTAGATTTGACGTTAGCTTATGAATGTCCACGTCAGCACCACTAGCCGTTGCAACTTGGCCCCACTCAAAATCTGTGCCCAGGAGCTAAAATCATGGGACCTTTAGACCGAAGTTAACGGCGTCAATTTTGGGGTCAATTCGGTTAAAGGTGTAAGCTTTAACACGACCCGTTTGTCAATAAATTTTACTAAAATAAACTTGAGTTTTATTTGTCAAATACATATTTGACCTAAGATTTTATCTATATTTTGGCCAAATTCCAAAACCAGTTCAATGAGCTGGTTTTGGGCTAAAATATCACTATTATATTTTTTAAAAATTGTCCTAATCTTTTGTATTTTATAAACGAGCCCACAATTTATTATTTTATAACGATGTTGTTTCGTCTTCTCGGCCATCTGATAGTGTATTATGTAGTTTATTATAAAAATGATAATTTTGTATCAAATTTATTTATGTTCAGGACTATGGTTTGCGATAATATAATGAATGTTATTAATAATGGTACTGTTGGATATTTGTGATAGTTTTAAAACTTGTGAGTATAAGTCATGTTTCATATTTTTCCAAACCAAACTTCACCCAAAACAGATGTCCAAACATATTTTTATCTTAAAATCAAACTTTATCCAAATTAAATTTTTCAGAATAAATTTAGGAATTTATAGCCAAATGCTAGCTAAACTGGACTTACTAATCAATCGTAACTCCCGTCGACGACCGTGTCACGCTTCGCCCCTTTATCACCTTTGCTAAACCCGAAAGTTTAGCCTTCACAAAATGCACACTAACTTATGCAACCACTATTCCTAATTAGAAATAATATAAAATTTACTACTAATAATTTTATAACCGAAAGTATCTAGAATACTTTTAAAAAGTATCGGACTGGAAAATTAATTAATCTTTAATACTAATAGTATCATCTAACATGAGACATGAGACATGAGACATGAGACATGAGACATAATTGTTGCTCCCTACATTCCACTTTATTTTGATAATATTTTTTATTAGTTCGTTCAAAAAATAAATAATATATTTTAATATATTTTTAATATTTTTTTTACATTTACATAAATATTGTGACAATGTTTAAGATCACAAGTAAATGAAACTGAAAGTACTTAATTACAAATTCTTATTTAATGTACTAGCAGAAAAGAAAAGGAATAAAGTGTCTATAGTACATGCAACAACAACAACCCAGTAGAATTTCGCTAATGGAGTATGGGGAGGGTAGTGTGTATGCAGACCTTACCCCTACCCCAAAGGAGTAGAGAGGCTGTTTTCAAAAGACCCTCGGCTCAAGAAAATAAAAAGACAAAACGACAAGAGGAGACAACATTAGTATCACCACAACAATCATAGAAAAAATAGGAACACCATGAAATACAGAAGAAAGATACAGAGCAAAAACGATAACTAGTAAATAGGACATGCACTAAAAACGAAGTAGTAAAACACAACATTGTCACTAGCTACCCTAGACAAAAATCTTACGTGGCCAGTCCCACAATGGTACGAAGTAAGTCAAGACTCAACTACATCCTAACCTACAACTCTAATACTCGACCTCCACATCTTCCTATCAAGTATCATGTCCTCGAAAATCTAGAGCCTCGCCATATCCTGTCTGATCACCTCTCCCCAATACTTCTTAGGCCGTCATCTACCTCTTCTCGTGCCCTCCACAACCAGCTGCTCACACCTCCGTACCGGAGCATCTGGGCTTCTCCTTTGAACATGTCCGAACCATCTAAGCCTCGCTTCCCACATCTTGTCGTCAATGGGAGCCACGTGCACCTTCTCCCGAATAACATCATTCCTAATCTTATCTATCTTAGTGTGCCCGCACATCCACCTCAACATCCTCATTTCTGCTACTTTCATCTTATGGATATGTGAGTTCTTAACAGGCCAACACTCAGCCCCATACAACATGGCTGGTCTAACCACCACTTTATAGAACTTACCTTTGAGTATTTGTGGCACTCTCT
Organism: Nicotiana tomentosiformis; assembly: GCF_000390325.3. Classification (NCBI taxonomy): domain Eukaryota; kingdom Viridiplantae; phylum Streptophyta; class Magnoliopsida; order Solanales; family Solanaceae; genus Nicotiana; species Nicotiana tomentosiformis. The sequence continues at coordinate 81,557,951 of NC_090822.1, read as the reverse complement.
TGTCACATAGGACTCCAAATGCTAACCTCCACTTCATCCATCCTACCCCAATACGGTGTGTGACATCCTCGTCGATCTCCCCTCCCCCCTGGATAACCGAACCAAGGTACTTGAAGTTGCCTCTACTCGGGATGACCTGTGATTCAAGCCTCACATCCACGCCCGCTTCCCTTGGCTCAGCGCTGAATTTACACTCCAGGAATTCCGTCTTCGTCCTGCTCAACTTGAAACCCTTAGACTTACGAGCCTGTCTCCAAACCTCTAGCCTCTCGTTAATACCGGCTCGCGACTCATCAATCAGAACTATGTCATCGACAAATAGCATGTACCATGGCACCTCCCCTTGAATATGGTATGTTAACGCGTCGATCACGAGGGCGAATAAGAACGGACTGAGCACAGAACCTTGGTGTAACCCCATTATAACCGGAAACTGCTCAGAGTCGCCTCCTACTATCCTAATCTGAGTCTTAGCCCCATCATACATGTCCTTAATCGCCATAATGTAGGGAACCGATACACCTTTTGCTTCCAGGCATCTCTAGAGAACTTCTCTAGGAATCTTGTCATACGCTTTCTATAGGTCAATAAAGACCATGTGCAGATCCTTCTTCCTCTCTCTCTGTACCGTTCTACCAACCTCCTAACAAGGTGTATAGCTTCTGTAGTCGAACGACCCGGCATGAACCCGAACTGGTTGTCGGATACAGACACTGTCATCCTTACTCTCACTTCAACCACCCTCTCCCACACTTTTATGGTATGACTCAGTAATTTGATACCCTTATAATTATTACAACTCTAGATATCACCTTTGTTCTTATACAATGGGACCACCGTACTCCATCTCCACTCATCCGGCATTCTCTTCGCCTTAAAAATAACATTAAACAACCTAGTCAACTACTCCAAACCTGCTCTCCCCACACACTTCTAAAATTCCATCGGAATCTCGTCTGGCCCGGTCGCTCTGCCCCTACTCATCTTACGCATATCTCCCACGACTTCATCAACCTCGATACGCCTGCAGCACCCAAAGTCACGGTGACTCTCGGAATGCTCCAATTCGCCTAGCACAATATCCTGATCCCTTTCTTCATTCAGAAGTTTATGAAAGTATGTCTGCCATCTCCTCTTAATCTGGGCATCTTCCATTAATACTCTACCATCTTCGTCCTTGATGCATCTCACTTGGTCCAAATCCCGAGCCTTCCTCTCTCTCAACTTGGCCAGCCGGAATAACTTCTTCCTCCCGCCTTTTTTCCCCAGTTCCTCGTACATACGACCATATGTAGCAGTCTTAGCCTCATTCCTAGCTATCTTATACCTCTCCATGCATGCTCGCCTCTCCTCCTCATCTATGATCTCCACTAACTTCAGGTACGCCACCTTCTTAGCTTTCACTTTACCTTGAACCACTTCATTCCACCACCAGTCTCCTTTGTGCTCACCAGAGACGCCCGTCGAGACTCCTAACAACTCTCTCGTAACCTTCCTAATACAGTCTGCTGTCGCTGACCACATAGTGCTCGCGTCACTGCTGCTCCTCCAAGCTCCTATAGCCGATAACCGCCATCCCAACTCTTGGGCTTTATCCTTAGTTAAGGCTCCCTACCTGATTCTTGGACTTCCTCGAGTAGACCTTTTCCTCCTCTTTAATATAATACCAACGTCCATCACCAAGAGCCTATGTTGCGTCGCGAGTATCTCACCTGGAATCACCTTGCAATCCTTGCACATTCCTCTGTCACCTCTCCTGAGGAGAAGATAGTCAATCTGAGTCTTCGCCACCGCATTTTGAAAAGTAACCAAATGCCTCTCCCTCTTTGGAAAGTTAGAGTTCACAATCACCAACCCAAAAGCCTTAGTGAAGTTCAACAACGATGTACCTCCTCCGTTCCTCTCCCTAAAACCGAAGCCTCCATGCACCTCGCCATAACCACCTGCAGTGTCTATAGTACATGGTTGTATCAAAACTAGGGGTGTTCCTCGGTCGCTACGGTACGATATTTGGACATTTCGGTTCAGTATTCGGTTTCTTACAATGCTATACCAATACCGTACCTAACTAAATTCGGTATGGTTCGGTTTTTCTCTTTTCGGTTTCGATTTATTCGGTTCGATAACTTCGGTTTATTCGGTTTGAATACTAACAAGTGCATAGAGTCATAGACTATAATATTCTTAATTAATGTACTCAAAAGTACAAAACAGAAAACGTTTATTGACAAAAGTTTTGTCCAAAATTAAGAAATATCAACCTAGAGAGAGAAAACTGCACATACATGAATAAATTTGATCATTATAAATGTCTTCTTACTTGCTTAGAGTTAATTGATGAATTTAGAGAATAAAGGAAAGTAAAATTTCGATTTTTTATATTTACGTTATAATTAATAATATGTGTTTTGTGTAATATAATATATATTTCGGTACAGTATCGGTATTTCATTTAAAAATACCAAATACCATAGCTAATACCATATTTAAAAAAAACTTAAATCAAATACCATACCGAATACCAAAATATCGAATATCAAATACCAAATTTTTTGATTTCGGTACGGTAATTCGGTATTTACCAAATTATGCACGGCCCTAATCAAAACACGTATTGTAAGTTGATGATAGCTTTTGAATTTGATCTTACAATATTTTTGCATGTTCAAGTTTTGAAAGCAAAATGCCTGAGGCTATTTTTCAAATTTAGAACTTGATCTTAAAATATTCAACTAAAAAATTCTCAACTTACATAAACTTTAAACTATCTAGATATAATTTCTGTTAAAGAAACAAAGACTAAAATTTCAAAACAAGATTTGGTGACATGTTGTTGGCTTCTATTTCTTGTATTCTTTCGTAATTGTTCAAGAATTGGAGAATAGTTGCATGGGAAAGGACTCAAAAAGTTTTAGGGTACACTTAAATCGCAGCCAAAGGGAACAAGAGGATCTATATTGAGATCCCAAATGAATTGTGAATGCTGCTCATGTTTACTTAATTCTCGTTTTGATACTGTACACGTGAGAGCTTATATGCCCAATGTCAGAAAATGCTTTTAACATTCTTTTATTTTTGGATAAATTAAAACTCAACTGATTAAAATAAGAAGAATCCCTAGAAGTAGAAAGTCTAGCTAATGTTAGTCTTTGATGTATTGGGATATCCCCAGGTTAGGATATAACCCCAATACAATGCTAATTTTACCCTCTTTTTTCTAAAATAATCTTAGGAGTCGTTTGGTTGTGGTATTTAGAAAAATTAATCCCAAGCATACAATCCAACATAAGATAATACATTGCTTGATATTTGATGCATAAGAATTAAGATAATTGTCGAATAGCTAATGCAATAATTGGTTGTGGTATTTAAAGATAAAAATTACCCTTTTAAAATATGTATTTCATGTATAACAATCACTTCATTCATTATTAAGAGGAACGTGATTGGAATCAGACTAATACGTCTTATAGTGGTTCCGAAATCTATGAATGGAATCTTGATGGATTGACTGATAGGCAATTAACTATTCTTGTGCATAGAATGCTTATGTATGCAACTATCTGTAAAAGTGTTAAAAATACAGATAGAAATATTTGCAGAATGATTGTTGCAGGTTTTACTGGCCAACTTCGTGGCTGGTGGGACAATTATCTAACTATCGATGAAAGGGCAATGGTTATTAACGCCAAAGCCATTGACGAAGGAATTGATAACTTAGGCATGGCCCTTGTGGCAGATAGAGAAGATGTCGTTTATACCCTTATTCTTACTATATTACTATATTACCATTTAACAGGATCAAGTGTCGGGCGGTAATCCGCCATGACTCCTCAATTAAATTAAAACAGAAATCACCGTATGACCGGGAACTGGCTTCGTTTCACACCTCATCGACACTACAACGGTCGTAAGGTATCAACCAGTTAAAGATTTCTATTTTAACTTATTTGAGAATTCTTAATCAAGCTAATTCAGTACCCTTATATTTAAAGACTGGCGGTAATCCGCACAATCAGTAAGGATAAGAATAGAAATATACTTAAATTTTATATATAGTTTAATGACTGTATGGAAGGTTAATAAAAACCTTTACTCAAGCAAGGGGCCTGTCATGATATAATACATACTTTTATTGAGCCCATGTGTCTAGCGGTTCTAACCGTGAAAGAAGATGCCCTTTTAACTCATTTATCGGGCTGAGGTTCACGGCTGGCTAGACGAAGCCACTAAGGCAAAGCCAATAAGAGTAGTGTTATATCAGACTGTACCGACCATCTTGACACCAAGTCAAAACTCTATATATAAAACTTATTTATATTTTTATAGATACCGTCGCTTTCATGGTGTATATAAGAGAGAAGTTAGATATTCTACATAGATATGAAGTCTCTTAGCCGGACATAGTCACGGCCAGAGAGGAGAGACTAATATAAAAACTAAAATTAAAAAGACAGAAGTATGTACCTTGTGGCCAAGAAGCAAGGCCCTGAAGATGAAGAACTGAAAACTTTTATTTACTTGTTCTTCTATTACAATCTACAAACTTCAATCTAAATTCTTAACTTTACACTTAGAGAGAGAGAGAGAGAGAGTTCTAGAGAGAGGGAGTCTTCACGTCCTTCTCTGAAGAATGAAATGAATTCTATTTATAGAAAAAGAAAAGGAATCTATGAACAGTAAAAGTGGGTCCCCGTGGGTCCCTGTAACAGTGTTTCTACTGTTGATACAGTGTTTCTACTGTTAAAACAGTGTATTTACTGTTGATGAACAGTGTATCTACTGTTTGAGTGGGTCCGGCGGCTTCACTGTGCTGTGGGTCCGGCGGCTTCACTGTTGAGAGGGGTCCAGCTGTTTCACTGTGCTGGCTTCTTTTCCGCTTTTTTCAATTTGCGGATGAATTCTTCTGTATTTTGTAAATCTTCTTCAGATAGTATCCTTTCTGCTTCAATGGGCTGAGAATCTTCAGCAATATCATCGTTGCTTGTTTCACTTTGCATTGACGTATCTGACTTTTCATATTGATTAATGGAAGACAGTAAATTCCTTTTAACCTCTTCCAAGTAACTGTTAATCATCTCTGTTTTATCTCCTTCTTGAAAGGAGATCCTTCTGGCAATATGCCTCATCGAACTGTCATCAATTACCTCTTTTTGAGGTTTACTGGAATATTCTTGGATCTTCATCTCGATTGTGTCCAAGAGCTCTTGACCATATAAGGCTTTTGTTTTGGGATCCTTCTTCATTAGTTTGTCCCAAAAATTGTTGTAAAAAGTCCTATATAGGCAGGGGACTTGTTCTTCAGTGAATCCGACTTCCGGATTCCATTTGTGTATCCATGGGATAGAAAATTCCAGAAAGAAATATATTTGATTAATTTTTTCTGGGTAGCAGATATGATCTGCGTGATATAGATCATTAATAAAAGGAGAAATCTTTACCCATTCTTTGTATAACATAAGAAATGGATCTGGTAAAATCTTTATCGTTGGACCGTGGTATGACCACCAGTTTAGAAACCAATTAGGAATAGTTGTTGCAAATATCTTTGCACATATTTTTACAAACCAAGTATGTTTATGTTTGTCATTGTTGTAATATAATGCCTTATCAAAAGCTTGGATATAATCCCAATAAGTAAAATTCATTTTTACCTTGTTAAGGCTTATCTGCCTTTCTTTCATTGTGGATATACCCCATTCTTCAACAGATATAATCTGTTTAATTATGATTTTTGAGAAATTATAAACGTTCTCGTCTGTACTATATCCAGAAAAGTGCTGAAAATCTGCACTTCCCGTACTAGTTAGTATCGTTTCATAGTAAGAACGGGTTTTGTATGACTCACCCGGGTAATATAACCCATTTATCAAATATCTTTGGAATATCTTCCATGGTTCTTCTTTTCTCTGAATGTCAGAGTTTTCTAAGAGAAATATTATTTCTCTTTTTGGCACCTTTTCGTATGACTTGATATCATCATTGTCATCTCTAGCAATAGAAGCAAAGGTATCACTTTGCTTAACAGAAGTTTCTTTCTGTTTTTGAGCAGTTAAATATGCCTGCAAATGTGCGTATAACGGACTATCTTCTGGAATATCTTCCAGGTGGACGGATGGTCCAATAGATGATTTTTCTCTGAGAGATATCCTCTCATTGACTAAACTTCTTCTTCCCATTTGTATAACTGGGGAGTTTGATGAGGATCCGTATGACGATCCTGAAGGTGATGACCTTCCTTTGGACTGTGGGGATGATCTTCCCCAGCCTCTACCTCTTCCCCTACCCCAGGGGGATTCCATCCTGTATATATTCACGAGATAAGAAATCTGGCAGAGAATTATCAATTCCCTTTTTATATTGTATTTCAAAATCAAAAGGGGCTAATTGAGCCTGCCATCTTGCAAATATTATTTTTGAGGCATCATGTTTAAAATCTTTGTTAAACATATATTTAACAGACTGTGCATCAGTTTTAATCAAGAATTTTTGATTGTATAAATCGTCTTGAAATTTTAAAACACATTTTACTATGGTTAACATTTCGTGTGCCACAGTAGCGTATTTTCTCTGGGCTTCAGACCATTTGCCAGAGTAAAATCTAATCAGATATTCATGTTTGTCATTGGGATTTATTTGTTTTAAAATCCCTCCGTATCCAATATTGGATGCATCAGTTTCTATAATCTTTTGCCATGCAGGATTGGCTAAGGTTAAGCAAGGTAAAGATTTAACACGTTGCTTAATAGTTTTTACTAATGCAGTGTGACTATCAGTCCAAGGATTTTTATAATTCTTTTTTAGCCTTTCATATAAGGGGGCTAAATCACGTGAAAGATCTTTGTAAAAAGGTGAAATATAATTTAAGCTTCCCAGAAATCTCTGTAATTGAGTTCTATCAGTAATAACATCGGGAAACTTAGAAGCGAAATCAATTGATCGTTGAATAGGAGTGATTTTTCCTTGACTAATATAATGTCCTAGGAATCGAATATTAGTTTGAAATAAACTCATTTTTTGTTTTGAGATTACCAAACCATTTTGTATAACAATTCTTTTAAAAATATCTAAATGCTTAATATGCATTTCGAGTGTTTTAGAAAATATTAAAATGTCATCGATATATACAATGACGAAGTCTAGATAAGGGTTGAAAATATCATTCATAATTTTTTGAAATTCTGAAGGGGCATTTTTTAAACCGAAAGGCATAACATTCCATTCATATTGCCCAAATGGAACATTAAAGGCAGTTCTATAAGTGTGCTCTTTAAATATTTGAATCTGCCAATAACCAGATTTTAAATCAAATTTTGAAAATATATTGGCATCATATAATCTGGACAATAAATCTCTTTTGTTGGGAATAGGATACCTAACCCATTTCAAATATTTATTCAAAGGTTTATAATTTATGACTAATCTAGGAACACCACGTTCCTTTTCAGCTGCTTTATTAACATAGAAAGCTGTACATGACCAAGGAGATTTTGAGGGTTTTATCAAACCCTTTGATAGCAAACTATCAATCTCTTTTTTGCAAAATTCTACTAATTCTGCATTCATCTGACAAGGTCGAGATTTAGTAGGAATATCATCCTCAGTGAAATTATCTTCGTATGGAAGAGTGACAATGTGCTTTTTTCGATTCCAAAAAGCACTAGGATGTTCAGCACAAATATCAATAGCAATCTGCTCGGAAATCAATTTGATTTTTTCTTGTACTTTAGTAGAATTTAAAGTATCGAATATATTCATACTAAATAATTCTAATTGCAAAGAATCAACATGTTTTTGCTTCATATTAATTAAAGCATTAATATCTCTAGTTACTGGATCTGTAACAAAAGTATAACTAATTTCTTTATCCTTATAAGTAGCAGTAAAACCTTTCGAGTCTATGCTAGTAAAAGGATAAACAGCGTTGATAAACGGTGTTCCAAGTATGATTGGAGGGTATAACTGGTTTTTTACTAAGAAAAAGAAGTGAGGAATACAGACTTTATTCTGACAAATACCCGTATTTGGAAGTTTATACTTTATATCTAAAGCATGTCCGGATGCAGATCTAACCATATGAGTAGTTTTTTGAAAATATTTCGTAGGTACTAAACCTTCTTGAATGCAGCTAACATCTGCTCCACTATCAATCATGGCAATGTTTGTTATAGAGAAATCATTATCAATGAGAATAGTACATTTAATATACCATTTATGAGCAGTAATAATTTGCATCATTCCTAAAAACATATCATGTTTAGGATTAAAACTAATAGGTTTTTCTTCAATATCATTTTCAAGAATACCTTTGTCTCTATCATTAGATTTCTCATTTGGAGAATTGTTTTTCTCAATCTGAGTAATCCTGTGATCACAAATCATTTGATTTTGTTTAAGAGATTTAATCTCTCGTTTCAAGTTTTCAACTTCAATTTTTAAATCATCGAAAGAAGAATCTCTTGCTGGAGTTGAATTTTTGTTCAAAAGACGGTTATTAACTTCTAGTAAAGAATAAGGTGGAGAATATTCAAACTCTTTTTCAAAAGGTTTTTCAATACCTGATTTTGAATTAGAACTTGAACTAGCAGCCAAATTAATAATTTTTTCGCGAAGTTTATCATCAGTAACTTCTTTTAAAAGTTCTATCACATTATCAGATGTAATAGTTTTCATGTTTATATTTTCAAATTGTGATTGTAATTTATAAAATTCATCATCACAAGTACATGTATCACTTTTACAAGCTGTACAAGTATTATCAATGTTTTTATCACTATCAGATAAATCAAGCAAGTCAATTTCAGCTTCGGAATCTGATTCAGAATAATAATCGGATTCTGATCCAGAAGTGTATAACAAACCATAAACCTTATCACGAAGTTCCTCGTCTAGTCCTAAGGTTTTCAGCTTTTGAAGCTTACAATTCGGGGCTATATGGCCAAATTTACCACACTTATAGCACTTAATGTCAGCAAGGTCACGCTTAGATCTATTTTTGGTAAATCTAGTAGACTTGCGATGTGCTCTCTTGGCTTCTCGTTCTTCTTTGGATCTATATCTAGATTTATTTCTCCTATAAGGACTGTCTTGGTTGGGGTATCTATGATACTTATGTTTCTTCTTCCTATGAGTAGAAGTCTCTGGTAAACCGAACTGGGTGCAAAAGTCCCCTAACTGGTTTCTTTCTTTGAGCTTATCCATCTTAAGCTGTCTAGACAATCTTAATTCATTGCACAGGTTTAATCCTTCCTGTGTGCAAATTCCTATTAACTTACCATAGGTATAATTTACGTATGGGATTTCACCATAATTGCCTCTTAAAATCTTTCTAACTCTTTCGGCAAATAAAGAGGGAAGGCCATCTATGAACTTAGCTTTCCAATGTTCAAGCTTATTTTCTGGTAGTTCCATCACTCTACTCATAAAGGTGTCTTTATACCACCTAAATTCACTTAAAGTCTTACATCTAAGGCTATTAAGAAGAGTACGAACAGTCTCATTCTGGTTGGTAAATCTACCATTGAAGTGTTCTAATATAGTAAGAATAAGGGTATAAACGGCATCTTCTCTATCTGCCACAAGGGCCATGCCTAAGTTATCAATTCCTTCGTCAATGGCTTTGGCGTTAATAACCATTGCCCTTTCATCGATAGTTAGATAATTGTCCCACCAGCCACGAAGTTGGCCAGTAAAACCTGCAACAATCATTCTGCAAATATTTCTATCTGTATTTTTAACACTTTTACAGATAGTTGCATACATAAGCATTCTATGCACAAGAATAGTTAATTGCCTATCAGTCAATCCATCAAGATTCCATTCATAGATTTCGGAACCACTATAAGACGTATTAGTCTGATTCCAATCACGTTCCTCTATTAAAACATCTTGAGGAGTAGGACGATTGTAATAATAAGTCTGCATTCTAGGTTTATCAGCATATTTGCTATTTGCAAACTTACTATTCTTTTTGGGGTAACTACGAAGTTTATTAAACTCAGACAAAACATCCTTTTTATAGTCAAAAGTAGAATCTAATTTATCAGCAAAATCATTTGATAAATCAATGGGTTTGATATTCAAACCGGATAACTTTTTATCAAGAAGTTCTTCTAAGTCACCAAAAGATTTAAAGTTAAAATCCTGGATATGAGGGGGTCTTTGAATATGAGTAACCACAATTTGAGGTTCTGATTTGCTTCCTGAAGAAGAGGCAATATCAGTTAAAGTCCTTTTAGTACTCATATCTCTTATTAAGACAGTTAAATCTTCAAGTTTTTTGTTAAGAAAAGTAATATTTTCACCCAAAACTTTAACATATAAACTTAAATAATTATTTTGAGAAATTAATTTATTAATTTCTGCGATGCTGACTGCAGCAACATCATCATCAATAAATTTTTGAAATGCATTAAAAGTAATACTTGTATTGTTATTTAAAACAAAAGGCGCTTGAGGAGGGTAAATGGCTTTAGTAATATTGCCATTCCCATCTTTATAAGATCTTTCTAAAACTTTTATAAAAAGTGGTAAATATGTGGTTATAAACCAAGGAACAAAATACATAATTTGATTATGTAAAGCACAAGTTTCATAAAACTCTTGAGAAATATTGTTTAAATCTTCTTTACTATAAGTATCAAAAAACCAAGTTTTAAACTGGTTCCATTTTTCAGTGAAAAATTCTTTTTGAATATAACATCTAGCTTGTGACCCTGGACTAAAATCAATTTGGTGTGGAATCATTAAGTATCATTGGGGTCAAAGTCCATTTCGGACGCAGAAGGAATATCCTTATCAGAAATATTATCACTATCCTGAACAATATTTGTTTTGGGGTTAATTTTAACCCTTTCAACAGGTTTATCACCTACTTTGGTAGAAATTGTGTGTAAGGAAGCCGCACGATTTCTAGCCGGTCCATAGACTGGTTCAACAGGAGAAATATGTTGAATATCAGGCAACAGTCTACGATTGGTAAAAGAATGTCTATTATAATCCGAACTAATAGTAGATAACAGTCTATTATTTGAAAATGACTGCCTACTATAAGTAGAACTATTAGTGGAACTTTTATCATCAAACTGAATACAAATCCTACCATCTGGATTTTGAGTAATATGAGAATACTCAGTATTACTGACAGCTGACTTGGGGATATAACTGAATCCAAAGTCCATGTAGTTGGAAAATTAATTTCCTCCCACTTAATAGGTCTCCTCGTGGTGACCTTAGACTTTGCAAAATTCGTTTCTACTAGAATAGTCTGATCAGATGTATCATATAATTTACATCTAGGGTTTAACGTAGAAAGTAATTTAAAATAAATCCTATATGATAAACATATAAGTTCAGAACCAGGCGCATAATTATAACCATGCGTTTTTACATTTAATGTTAAAGCATCTAGTATATTAACATCAGACAGAGATAATTGCAGATTGGGTTGGGTATTAAAATATACTGGGCCATAGGCGACAGTAGATTCAATAGAACCCATGAGAGACTGTCTAAAATTTAAATTTCTGGCATCTCTGAGAGCAGCCAAAAATGTCTCTGGTAACCCTTTAAGGGTTAAAGGCTTAAAAGCAATTTGAACCATACCAATATGTAAATAATTATACTGGTGTTTATAAATATCTACATCATGCTTGTTTAACAAACGAATAGTCTGTTCAGACGAATTCAAAGCTAAAGATTGCTCAGTTGTTTTAACAAGTTGTTTAGAAGAGAGTTTATCAAACCATCCATAATCATAGATTGTTCTAATAGGGACTTTAGGAATAGTCCATTTGTTTAACAAATCAAGGTTTTGAGGTATATCTACCTCTTCCAATCTAGTATTTTTCATACTAGTTTCTCCTAAATCCATATTTCAGAAACATATCTATGTCGAATATTTCATATCTATCTTATATATACCATGAAAGTACCTAGGCTCTGATACCATTTAACAGGATCAAGTGTCGGGCGGTAATCCACCATGACTCCTCAATTAAATTAAAACAAAAATCACCGTATGACCGGGAACTGGCTTCGTTTCACACCTCATCGACACTACAACGGTCGTAAGGTATCAACCAGTTAAAGATTTCTATTTTAACTTATTTGAGAATTCTTAATCAAGCTAATTCAGTACCCTTATATTTAAAGACTGGCGGTAATCCGCACAATCAGTAAGGATAAGAATAGAAATATACTTAAATTTTATATATAGTTTAATGACTGTATGGAAGGTTAATAAAAACCTTTACTCAAGCAAGGGGCCTGTCATGATATAATACATACTTTTATTGAGCCCATGTGTCTAGCGGTTCTAACCGTGAAAGAAGATGCCCTTTTAACTCATTTATCGGGCTGAGGTTCACGGCTGGCTAGACGAAGCCACTAAGGCAAAGCCAATAAGAGTAGTGTTATATCAGACTGTACCGACCATCTTGACACCAAGTCAAAACTCTATATATAAAACTTATTTATATTTTTATAGATACCGTCGCTTTCATGGTGTATATAAGAGAGAAGTTAGATATTCTACATAGATATGAAGTCTCTTAGCCGGACATAGTCACGGCCAGAGAGGAGAGACTAATATAAAAACTAAAATTAAAAAGACAGAAGTATGTACCTTGTGGCCAAGAAGCAAGGCCCTGAAGATGAAGAACTGAAAACTTTTATTTACTTGTTCTTCTATTACAATCTACAAACTTCAATCTAAATTCTTAACTTTACACTTAGAGAGAGAGAGAGAGAGAGTTCTAGAGAGAGGGAGTCTTCACGTCCTTCTCTGAAGAATGAAATGAATTCTATTTATAGAAAAAGAAAAGGAATCTATGAACAGTAAAAGTGGGTCCCCGTGGGTCCCTGTAACAGTGTTTCTACTGTTGATACAGTGTTTCTACTGTTAAAACAGTGTATTTACTGTTGATGAACAGTGTATCTACTGTTTGAGTGGGTCCGGCGGCTTCACTGTGCTGTGGGTCCGGCGGCTTCACTGTTGAGAGGGGTCCAGCTGTTTCACTGTGCTGGCTTCTTTTCCGCTTTTTTCAATTTGCGGATGAATTCTTCTGTATTTTGTAAATCTTCTTCAGATAGTATCCTTTCTGCTTCAATGGGCTGAGAATCTTCAGCAATATCATCGTTGCTTGTTTCACTTTGCATTGACGTATCTGACTTTTCATATTGATTAATGGAAGACAGTAAATTCCTTTTAACCTCTTCCAAGTAACTGTTAATCATCTCTGTTTTATCTCCTTCTTGAAAGGAGATCCTTCTGGCAATATGCCTCATCGAACTGTCATCAATTACCTCTTTTTGAGGTTTACTGGAATATTCTTGGATCTTCATCTCGATTGTGTCCAAGAGCTCTTGACCATATAAGGCTTTTGTTTTGGGATCCTTCTTCATTAGTTTGTCCCAAAAATTGTTGTAAAAAGTCCTATATAGGCAGGGGACTTGTTCTTCAGTGAATCCGACTTCCGGATTCCATTTGTGTATCCATGGGATAGAAAATTCCAGAAAGAAATATATTTGATTAATTTTTTCTGGGTAGCAGATATGATCTGCGTGATATAGATCATTAATAAAAGGAGAAATCTTTACCCATTCTTTGTATAACATAAGAAATGGATCTGGTAAAATCTTTATCGTTGGACCGTGGTATGACCACCAGTTTAGAAACCAATTAGGAATAGTTGTTGCAAATATCTTTGCACATATTTTTACAAACCAAGTATGTTTATGTTTGTCATTGTTGTAATATAATGCCTTATCAAAAGCTTGGATATAATCCCAATAAGTAAAATTCATTTTTACCTTGTTAAGGCTTATCTGCCTTTCTTTCATTGTGGATATACCCCATTCTTCAACAGATATAATCTGTTTAATTATGATTTTTGAGAAATTATAAACGTTCTCGTCTGTACTATATCCAGAAAAGTGCTGAAAATCTGCACTTCCCGTACTAGTTAGTATCGTTTCATAGTAAGAACGGGTTTTGTATGACTCACCCGGGTAATATAACCCATTTATCAAATATCTTTGGAATATCTTCCATGGTTCTTCTTTTCTCTGAATGTCAGAGTTTTCTAAGAGAAATATTATTTCTCTTTTTGGCACCTTTTCGTATGACTTGATATCATCATTGTCATCTCTAGCAATAGAAGCAAAGGTATCACTTTGCTTAACAGAAGTTTCTTTCTGTTTTTGAGCAGTTAAATATGCCTGCAAATGTGCGTATAACGGACTATCTTCTGGAATATCTTCCAGGTGGACGGATGGTCCAATAGATGATTTTTCTCTGAGAGATATCCTCTCATTGACTAAACTTCTTCTTCCCATTTGTATAACTGGGGAGTTTGATGAGGATCCGTATGACGATCCTGAAGGTGATGACCTTCCTTTGGACTGTGGGGATGATCTTCCCCAGCCTCTACCTCTTCCCCTACCCCAGGGGGATTCCATCCTGTATATATTCACGAGATAAGAAATCTGGCAGAGAATTATCAATTCCCTTTTTATATTGTATTTCAAAATCAAAAGGGGCTAATTGAGCCTGCCATCTTGCAAATATTATTTTTGAGGCATCATGTTTAAAATCTTTGTTAAACATATATTTAACAGACTGTGCATCAGTTTTAATCAAGAATTTTTGATTGTATAAATCGTCTTGAAATTTTAAAACACATTTTACTATGGTTAACATTTCGTGTGCCACAGTAGCGTATTTTCTCTGGGCTTCAGACCATTTGCCAGAGTAAAATCTAATCAGATATTCATGTTTGTCATTGGGATTTATTTGTTTTAAAATCCCTCCGTATCCAATATTGGATGCATCAGTTTCTATAATCTTTTGCCATGCAGGATTGGCTAAGGTTAAGCAAGGTAAAGATTTAACACGTTGCTTAATAGTTTTTACTAATGCAGTGTGACTATCAGTCCAAGGATTTTTATAATTCTTTTTTAGCCTTTCATATAAGGGGGCTAAATCACGTGAAAGATCTTTGTAAAAAGGTGAAATATAATTTAAGCTTCCCAGAAATCTCTGTAATTGAGTTCTATCAGTAATAACATCGGGAAACTTAGAAGCGAAATCAATTGATCGTTGAATAGGAGTGATTTTTCCTTGACTAATATAATGTCCTAGGAATCGAATATTAGTTTGAAATAAACTCATTTTTTGTTTTGAGATTACCAAACCATTTTGTATAACAATTCTTTTAAAAATATCTAAATGCTTAATATGCATTTCGAGTGTTTTAGAAAATATTAAAATGTCATCGATATATACAATGACGAAGTCTAGATAAGGGTTGAAAATATCATTCATAATTTTTTGAAATTCTGAAGGGGCATTTTTTAAACCGAAAGGCATAACATTCCATTCATATTGCCCAAATGGAACATTAAAGGCAGTTCTATAAGTGTGCTCTTTAAATATTTGAATCTGCCAATAACCAGATTTTAAATCAAATTTTGAAAATATATTGGCATCATATAATCTGGACAATAAATCTCTTTTGTTGGGAATAGGATACCTAACCCATTTCAAATATTTATTCAAAGGTTTATAATTTATGACTAATCTAGGAACACCACGTTCCTTTTCAGCTGCTTTATTAACATAGAAAGCTGTACATGACCAAGGAGATTTTGAGGGTTTTATCAAACCCTTTGATAGCAAACTATCAATCTCTTTTTTGCAAAATTCTACTAATTCTGCATTCATCTGACAAGGTCGAGATTTAGTAGGAATATCATCCTCAGTGAAATTATCTTCGTATGGAAGAGTGACAATGTGCTTTTTTCGATTCCAAAAAGCACTAGGATGTTCAGCACAAATATCAATAGCAATCTGCTCGGAAATCAATTTGATTTTTTCTTGTACTTTAGTAGAATTTAAAGTATCGAATATATTCATACTAAATAATTCTAATTGCAAAGAATCAACATGTTTTTGCTTCATATTAATTAAAGCATTAATATCTCTAGTTACTGGATCTGTAACAAAAGTATAACTAATTTCTTTATCCTTATAAGTAGCAGTAAAACCTTTCGAGTCTATGCTAGTAAAAGGATAAACAGCGTTGATAAACGGTGTTCCAAGTATGATTGGAGGGTATAACTGGTTTTTTACTAAGAAAAAGAAGTGAGGAATACAGACTTTATTCTGACAAATACCCGTATTTGGAAGTTTATACTTTATATCTAAAGCATGTCCGGATGCAGATCTAACCATATGAGTAGTTTTTTGAAAATATTTCGTAGGTACTAAACCTTCTTGAATGCAGCTAACATCTGCTCCACTATCAATCATGGCAATGTTTGTTATAGAGAAATCATTATCAATGAGAATAGTACATTTAATATACCATTTATGAGCAGTAATAATTTGCATCATTCCTAAAAACATATCATGTTTAGGATTAAAACTAATAGGTTTTTCTTCAATATCATTTTCAAGAATACCTTTGTCTCTATCATTAGATTTCTCATTTGGAGAATTGTTTTTCTCAATCTGAGTAATCCTGTGATCACAAATCATTTGATTTTGTTTAAGAGATTTAATCTCTCGTTTCAAGTTTTCAACTTCAATTTTTAAATCATCGAAAGAAGAATCTCTTGCTGGAGTTGAATTTTTGTTCAAAAGACGGTTATTAACTTCTAGTAAAGAATAAGGTGGAGAATATTCAAACTCTTTTTCAAAAGGTTTTTCAATACCTGATTTTGAATTAGAACTTGAACTAGCAGCCAAATTAATAATTTTTTCGCGAAGTTTATCATCAGTAACTTCTTTTAAAAGTTCTATCACATTATCAGATGTAATAGTTTTCATGTTTATATTTTCAAATTGTGATTGTAATTTATAAAATTCATCATCACAAGTACATGTATCACTTTTACAAGCTGTACAAGTATTATCAATGTTTTTATCACTATCAGATAAATCAAGCAAGTCAATTTCAGCTTCGGAATCTGATTCAGAATAATAATCGGATTCTGATCCAGAAGTGTATAACAAACCATAAACCTTATCACGAAGTTCCTCGTCTAGTCCTAAGGTTTTCAGCTTTTGAAGCTTACAATTCGGGGCTATATGGCCAAATTTACCACACTTATAGCACTTAATGTCAGCAAGGTCACGCTTAGATCTATTTTTGGTAAATCTAGTAGACTTGCGATGTGCTCTCTTGGCTTCTCGTTCTTCTTTGGATCTATATCTAGATTTATTTCTCCTATAAGGACTGTCTTGGTTGGGGTATCTATGATACTTATGTTTCTTCTTCCTATGAGTAGAAGTCTCTGGTAAACCGAACTGGGTGCAAAAGTCCCCTAACTGGTTTCTTTCTTTGAGCTTATCCATCTTAAGCTGTCTAGACAATCTTAATTCATTGCACAGGTTTAATCCTTCCTGTGTGCAAATTCCTATTAACTTACCATAGGTATAATTTACGTATGGGATTTCACCATAATTGCCTCTTAAAATCTTTCTAACTCTTTCGGCAAATAAAGAGGGAAGGCCATCTATGAACTTAGCTTTCCAATGTTCAAGCTTATTTTCTGGTAGTTCCATCACTCTACTCATAAAGGTGTCTTTATACCACCTAAATTCACTTAAAGTCTTACATCTAAGGCTATTAAGAAGAGTACGAACAGTCTCATTCTGGTTGGTAAATCTACCATTGAAGTGTTCTAATATAGTAAGAATAAGGGTATAAACGGCATCTTCTCTATCTGCCACAAGGGCCATGCCTAAGTTATCAATTCCTTCGTCAATGGCTTTGGCGTTAATAACCATTGCCCTTTCATCGATAGTTAGATAATTGTCCCACCAGCCACGAAGTTGGCCAGTAAAACCTGCAACAATCATTCTGCAAATATTTCTATCTGTATTTTTAACACTTTTACAGATAGTTGCATACATAAGCATTCTATGCACAAGAATAGTTAATTGCCTATCAGTCAATCCATCAAGATTCCATTCATAGATTTCGGAACCACTATAAGACGTATTAGTCTGATTCCAATCACGTTCCTCTATTAAAACATCTTGAGGAGTAGGACGATTGTAATAATAAGTCTGCATTCTAGGTTTATCAGCATATTTGCTATTTGCAAACTTACTATTCTTTTTGGGGTAACTTCTGAGTTTATTAAACTCTGACAAAACATCCTTTTTATAGTCAAAAGTAGAATCTAATTTATCAGCAAAATCATTTGATAAATCAATGGGTTTGATATTCAAACCGGATAACTTTTTATCAAGAAGTTCTTCTAAGTCACCAAAAGATTTAAATTTAAAATCCTGAATATCAGGGGGTCTTTGAATATGAGTAACCACAATTTGAGGTTCTGATTTGCTTCCTGAAGAAGAGGCAATATCAGTTAAAGTCCTTTTAGTACTCATATCTCTTATTAAGACAGTTAAATCTTCAAGTTTTTTGTTAAGAAAAGTAAATGCAATAATTGGTTGTGGTATTTAAAGATAAAAATTACCCTTTTAAAATATGTATTTCATGTATAACAATCACTTCATTCATTATTAATTACTATATAATAAATAATCATTAGATAACTAATCAGTAAACCATACCACCCCTTATTTATTAGATGAGTAAACTACACGTCCAATGTACTGTCTTCAGTCTCCCAAATTCGAAGTAAGGTTAATTGGCTAGTAGCCTAGTACCAATCTTATGCAAATTCATGCCATCTCACTAGTTTTGCCACCCTTTATTTCATTATCTTTCTTATATGTCTTCTATCTCAAACAAGAAAATTATGTTGTTACTGTGGAACCAAATTCGACTGACTCAATAAAGTGGGTCAGCCTCAGACCAGGGGTCATTTTTTTTATTTTCGTGTCATATATTAAGCTTTGATCCTAGTAAAATAAATTTCGTGAAAATATATTTTGGGTTACAATTTAGAGCTTGCATATCATAACTTGGCTGCAACTTCTGGCAAATCGTCAAAAATTCTGATGGATAGTAAAGATTTATCTTGCCTAAGTCTTAACAAATCGTCTTTAGTACTAATTTTGACGTAACTTTGAAATAAATTATTCACAAGCCTTGATGAATCATCAGGCTCTAATGGATGTGCCTTGCCATCGTCAAAACTCTAGTACAAATTGGTTCAAATCAATTTCACATTTAATATACAACCTTCTAATACCAATTCCACCAATTTATACGTAATTTCTGGTCATAGAATAAGTTTGACATGACAAACCTCAATAAAAATGTTAGGTTGAAGAGAACAATCAAACATATCATGTGTCCTCTTATGGTTTTGCAAATTGAACGTAGACCGTAGTTAAGTTGAGAGAGACAGAGAAGCACTATCCCTGACTTCTTTGGAAAATGTTTGCTTCATTATGCTATATATCGTATGAGAATTGATGATTAGTTTTCTTAATTCGTCACAAGGTCCTAATAATTTGATTTAATAATCCAAAACCTAGACCTATTCACTCTAGATTTGCATCTCTTTGGGGCAAAGCAAAATGAAATTATTTCTACCATTCTGTCTATATTCTTAGTTCTCGAGGAACAAAGTTGGGAGTTCTATAACGGAGAATTATTTTATCTGTGTAAAAAATTATAAAACATACGGCGCCTTTCGATGTACATTTTCATACCGTTAAAAAGATTTTCTTGAGCCGACAACAAAATCTCCAAAGTCATGATTAATCGTACCAAAAAAACAACTCAGTCCTTATGTTTTATCTCTTAAATTTATCAATTGACCAACCAGCAGCATGTTTTTCTTATTCTTTTTGTGTGCGGGTAAAATCGAGGATAAAGTTACCTCTGATTTTTCAGTAGAGAAATAAGAGGACAGTGCGACCTGATATGGCCTTGGGTAATGCCGAGGACTTCCACAGACCGGAATCCGGGGAGGACGAATGGTGCGCTCGGAACCGGACACGGCCAAGCATTGAGCTCGAGCAAAGTGAAGAACCAGAGCTAAGGGAAAGACGGTTAGACAGAATAAACGAGGGGTCAAAATATCTGCTCGCCACCAGATATTACTGCACAAATCTCGCTCGGTATCAACTGTGTAATGACGTTTAATAGAAGAAAAAGATCTTTAACTTACTTAGACTTGTACTAGGATTTAAACTCCCATACTATATAAAGGGAGAACTTTTACATTTTAAGGACCACTATTGACATGCATAGCAAAGCAATAAAGTTAACTTTTGTGCTCTAGCTATTGTTCAAAGTATCATTCCGCTGCTTGTTTATTTAGTTGCAACCAAGCCTCTTCTTAGGGTTGGATTGGAACTGATTTTCAAACGTCCATTGCAAAGCTAGATTTAATCATTCATTGCATTTGGTTTGATCGCCTTATTTTCCTTTAATTCAATTATTTATTGTTCTTAGTTCATTCGTGTTAAATTAAATCACATATCCTTTAAACCGCGTATAAATTCAATTGTTACTCATTTAAGGGTAAACAATTTGGCACCCATCATGGTGCTAAGGATAATAGTGGCGATTTAATACGAATCTCTATAACGCACCCTATTTTATACTTGCTCTTTGAAGTTTGATTTCAGATTTATTTAAAATGTCAAATTCTCAGTCTGCTCACTTGAACGTTGACGCTGAGTTAGGCCACCACGGTGAAAAAAATAACATCGTACCAAACAATGACATATCCCCTGTTGATCATAATGGTGTTCCGATCGTTGATCCGGTCGACGCTAACTCACAAGTTGACATCAACATCAATCTACTAACTAATCCCGAAAATAGCATTCGCGGGGCACCCCGGCCATCGGCTCGAGAAGCACCCGACGGGGAAGGTGATGGAGTTAGTTTACGATTGATTTTTGACATGCTACAAGCTCAGCAAGTGGCAATAGCACAACTTCAGACTTAAAATCATGTCCAGAACAGGACTGAACTTGAGCGAGTTAGAGGAGACGCTCTAAGTGCTGAACAGATTGTCGTAGAATCGCATGAGTTCGGGCCCAGAGAAATTTTCGAGGTGATGAAAATGCTTGAAGAGCTAACAAAGCGGGTGGAGTCTGGTGAGAAAAAGACATAGGCAAATGACAAGAAGGTGAAAACTTACAATTCGAGGGTCGATCAGATCCCGGGAGTGCCTCAAATATTGAAAGGATCGGATTCCAAAAAATTCATTCAGAAATATTTCCCCCAAGTGCGGCATCGAATCCAATTCCGAAGAGATTTCGAATGCCCGATATTCCCAAATATAACAGGACCACATATCCAAATGAGCATGTAACCTCCTATACGTTCACAATAAAAAGGAAAAGACCTAGAAGATGACGAGATCGAGTCGGTGTTGTTGACGAAATTTGGGGAAACCTTATCCAAAGGGGCAATGATATGGTACCATCAAGGTCGAGACGAGGAAATCAGACCTCTTCAAAGTCAAGCAAGGAGACAACAAGATGCTCAGAGAATTCGTGTCGAGGTTCCAGATGGAACAAATGGACCTGCCTACGGTCACATATGATTAGGCCATTCAGGCGTTCACTCAAGGGCTCAACCCCCAAAGTTCCATTGATTCTCAACAATTAAAGCAAAACTTGGTGGAGTACCCGGCGGTTACTTGGGCTGATGTTCATGACAGGTATCATTCAAAGATCAGAGTCGAGGACGACTAGTTGGGGGCCCTCTCGGGATCTGTTTACCCCAATAGAGGAAACTACAGATCTAAAAGAATTATGGACTAGGAACCAAGGCCGGTCCGAGATCAGTATCAGCCATACAACTCGATAGAAAGGAGAACAGACCCGGTTGTCACCCAGCCAGGAATGACATGAGAAGCGATTAAGGACCTAACAACCGGGGTCTGATGAGTAAGAGCGATTTCGACACATCACTTGGGGGCAGGGAAGCCCCGAGGCTATCAGATATAACTTCAACGTGGATGTTGCGAGTATAATGTCAGCCATTGGTCGTATCAAGGAGACCAAGTGGCCTAGGCCACTTCAGTCCGATCCTGTATAGAGGGATCACAACTTGGTATGTAAATATCATGGTACTCATAGTCACAGGACCAAATACTGTCGACAACTAAGAGAAGAAATGGCCCGTCTATTCAACAACGGGCATCTTCGAGAATTCCTAAGTGAGCGGGCCAAAAATCATTTTAAAAACAGGGACGCCAACAAACAAATTGAGTAGGATGAGCCTCAGCATGTGATCAACATGATCATTGGGGGAATAGATTGTAAGGCCCCGTAAAATTTTACCTAAAACCTGGGGTTTTGTGGTGCCGAGGTAAGCTAATGTATTTGAGGATTGTAGAAAATCTTCACGGCGAGGTTGCTCGTCGCGGTACGGACTTTTTGGGTTGAATAGAGCGTCGGGGAGTTGAAAAGAAAAATTATTGCAGAACAGGGCATTTCTGCGATCCATTATGCGACAGCAGAACTGATCTGCGAACCGCATATCCACCGCAGAGTGAAGCAAAGAAATGAGCCAATTTTGGAGGTTATTTTGCGGTTAACTATGCGACCACATAATCGTTTCGTGGGCCACACATCTATCGCAGAACTAGCCTGAAGATTTTCGGAGGGAGATTCTGCGGTCCATTCTGCGGCTGCACAATTGATATGTGGGCCACAAACCTGTGGTCCATTTTGCGGGCAAGACTTACCCTAGTTTTTGGGACCATTTCTGTGGTCCATTTTGCGGGCCGCAGACCTGATCTGCGATGCACTCTGCAACTGCAGAGCTGAATTCAGAGGGTCCATTTTTTTATTTTTATAAACCTACCCCATTTCATTTAATATAGCCATATTGGTCATTTTTGAGGGATTATCTGATATTTTAGAGAGAGAAGAGAGCATTCTAGAGATATAAAGGGGAGGATTCAAGGATTTCACTACTCAACTCTAATCAAGCCTTGGAATTTCATCAAGAGGAACTTTCTAGGATTTCTAAAAGGTAAGAATTTCTTCCCCCAATTTTCCAATTTTGAATTTGGGTTGGTTATGGGTGATGAGAGTAGACTTATCACATGCATGATCTAATAGGTATTGTGGGGAAGTTGTTGGAGAATCTTGGGTGGTTTTGTTGTTGAATTGGTTGAAGAAAGGTTGGGTTGTCATTGCAGCAGCTCTTGCCATACGAATTCCTTTAATCATGCTTATAAGTCTCCCCTCTTCTATAGATTGTCATCGTTAGGAGTGTCGGGACGTTATTGTTACACCACTGATAGCTCTTTCAATGTATGAAGGCTAAACTCTTCTTCTCGTATCGTAATCCTCGTATTCTTACAAAACTCCATCGTGTGTAGTTCGAACTTGAAACACTATTGAGGTGGGATATTCAAGCTAGTAAATTGATTCCTAAATTGCGTAACGTGTCAGAAACCTCATGTGTTAATGATTCTCTATTTTGACTTAATTATGTTATACCCCTTTTGGGAGGAACGTTTTGTATGAAATCAATGTGATTCAATTTCTTATATTTCATGTAATGAAATCTTATGAACGTATATTTGTAAAGGCCAAAGGTGCCAAAGGATTTGATTTGAAAGGAAATCTTTTGTACAACTATTATCGTTTTGAGAATCCAATTCGTGGCACTGTGATTACACATCCACCCACACACATTGGGGTGAGGCGGCGGGGCCACTTTGTGTAGAGATTGTGGCATTGTAATTACACCTCCACCCGCACACATTAGGGTGACTCGGCAGGGCCGCTTTATGTAGAGATTGTGGTATTATGGTAGAGGTTATTATATAGGATCCACAAGTTGAAATTTATAAATGTTATTGAAAGCTTTAAATGAATTTGCTGTGGTTTTAATGGCTATTTAAACTTTGTTATTGCTTCTATGATTCGTGACATTCATGTTGTACTTCCAATCCTTGAAGGGGGGTGTTTGGTTTTCATACTAGTACTATTCGTCATGTACTAACGTCACTTTTGCCGGGGGCACTGCATCTTTAATGGATGCATGTGGTTCCATAGCAGGCAACTTTGATCAGTGATAGCAGTGCACCCTTTTCCCAACTGACTTGGTGAGCCCCACTTCATCTCGGGGTCGTATATCTTTTGTTCCTCGTGTATTATGTTTTGAGGTATAGCCGGGGCCTTGTTGCTGGGACTATCATAGTACTCTTTTGTATCTATTAGAGGCTCCGTAGACATAGTGTGAGTTGTATTTTGGTGTCGGGAAAGTCAAACTAGTAATGTTGTATTTGTATCATATGTTTCCACTTCTAAATTATGAATGTGCAATGTAATATTTTGGAAAATCTTTAATGAAGTTCTAACGGTAATGAAATTTGTATTGTTTATGTAACCTTCTCATTTCCTAAGTAACAAAATATATCCTCTCTTTATTCACGAGTGAGTTTGGGTAGAAGACATTGTACAGACTTGCTTGACCGGGTTATCTTGGTTGAGCGCCGGTCGCGCTCCTCGAGGTCGGGGGAGGGGGGACATAGATGCCCTGCAATGTCCAATCATAAAGCGTACCAAAGTTTTTATCACAAAGGAAAAACACACTCAGGACTACGTCCCGGAGGGGTCCATCTCGTTCAGTGACGAGGACGACGAGAGCATTATTCAACCTTACAACGATGCACTAGTAATATCCATACTTATTAATAAATCTCGAGTTAAGCGTGTGTTAATTGATCAAGGTAGCTCGTCCAACATCATTCGATGGAGGGTCATAGAACAATTGGGATTATTAGACAGAATCGTACCGGCAATACGAGTATTGAACGAGTTCAACATGGCGTGCGAGACGATGAAGGGTGAAATAATCCTACTAATAAACACTGCCGGGACCACCTAGGAAATGAAATTTTATATAATCGAGGGGGATATGAGATACAATGCCTTGTTCGGGAGGCCATGGTCCGCAACATGAAAGCGGTGC
The DNA here is from genome assembly GCF_000390325.3 of Nicotiana tomentosiformis. NCBI lineage: Eukaryota > Viridiplantae > Streptophyta > Magnoliopsida > Solanales > Solanaceae > Nicotiana > Nicotiana tomentosiformis. Next base: position 81,533,067 of record NC_090822.1, on the reverse strand, counting down.
CTTCAACCCTACATCAGGCGTTGAAATTTCCCACACCGGGCGGAATCAAAATGGTCTACAAGGAATAACTGGCCACAAAGGAGATGTTCAATGTCGAGGAAGTGATCCCAGTGCCCACAGTCACAATATCAAAAGGTAGGGGACTGGCCGAAGAGAAAAAACCAAATAGCAATCAGCGGCCCCGACCCTGACCGGGCCTGAGAAACAAGGGGGACACACAACAAATGAGGGGGATGATTTCAGTGTCCCGAGATCCTTTATAGCTCCCGAGGATACGGACGCCACCAAATCGATAATCGAGGAATTTGTGCAAGTCATACTGATCGAGTTCCTACCGGACAAAAAGGTATACCTGGGCACGGGGTTAACTCCTGAGCTCAATTTTGTTTTTATTATTTTCCTTAAAGCTAATGCTGATTGTTTTTCCTGGTCCCACTTAGACATGACAGAGATCCCATCGGAGGTTATAACTCAAAAAATGACGGTATCCAACCGGGGGATAGAGATCAACCAGGACAAGATAAAAATCATAGAAGATATCACCATAGTTGACAACGTCAAGGCAGTACAAAGATTGACCGGGCGGATAGCCGCATTAGGCTGGTTTATTTCGAGGTCATCCGACAAAAACCACAGATATTTCTCATTGCTGAAGAAGAAGAACGACTTCTCTTGGACCCCGGAATGTCAGTAGGCTTTAGAAGAACTCAAACATTACCTATCAAGCCCTCTTTTGTTGAACACCCAGAAGGCGAACGAGCAACTATACCTCTACTTGGCAGTCTCCGAGGTAGCGGTAAGTGGTGTCCTGGTCTGGGAAGAAGAAGGTACAAAGTTTTCTACTTATTACATTAGTAGAACCCTAGGCGATGCCGAAACAAGGTATCCACACTTCGAAAAATTAGCATTCGCCTTACTGAGCACATCTAGAAAATTAAAATCATATTTTCAGTGTCACCCCATATGTGTCGTGACCTCATACCTACTAAGGAATGTTATGCATAAACCCGAGCTCTCAGACCGACTGGCCAAATGGGCCTTAGAGGTTAGCAGGTACGATATTGAGTACAAACCCCGAACTTCTATAGAATCCCAGATTTTGGAAGACTTCGTGTCCAACTTACGCCGACCTTGATCCCCGAGGTCGAGAAAGAATTACTGCTCACCCCGGGGACTAGCTCAGGGGTTTGGTCCCTATTCACGGATGGTGCTTCTAACGCGAAAGGGTGTGGACTGGGAATAGTATTAAAACCGCCTAAGGGTAACGTAATAAGACAATCTATTAAAATTGTGAAATAGACTAACAACGAAGCCAAATATGAGGCTATGATTGCACGTCTAGAACTGGCTAAGATCCTGAGGATGAGGTGATCGAAGCCAAGTGTGACTCCCTCCTTGTCGTTAACCAAGTTAATAGGACATTTGAAGTAAAAGAGGACTGGATACGGAGATACTTGGATAAGTTACAAGTTACGTTACACCAATTCAAATAATGGACACTACAACATGTACCCCGAGATCAAAATAACGAGGCCGATGCGTTGGCTAATCTAGGGTCGTAAGTCGATTCTGATGATTCAATTCTGGGGAAGTGGCACAATTGATGAACTCAATGATAGAGGAAGGCCACGCCAAGTTAAAATCTACAAACTTAACTTAGGACTGGAGAAACAAATACATAGACTACCTTCAGAAAGGGAAACTACCATCAGATCCCAAAGAATCGAGGGTCCTACGTACTAAGGCCGCCAAGTTTAGCTTGGTTGGTGCAAAAATATACCGAATATCATTTTCCGGACCGTTAGCAAGGTGCTTGGGTCCGGGGGAGATCGACTACGCGATGCGGAAAGTGCACGAGGGTACCTGTGGGAACCATTCGGAGTAGAGTCCTTGGTGCTGAAATTGATCATAGCCGGTTATAAACTGGAATGAGATGGAAAAAGATGCGAAATACTTCGTTAAAAAATGTAACGAATGTTAGAGGAACGCCCCTATGATCTACTAATCGGGGGAAATGCTTCACCCGGTCCTTTCCCTCCTGCCGTTCATGAAATGGGGAATGAACATCGTCGGTCCATTGCGGCGGGAACCCGACAAAGCACAATACATCTTACTTATGGCTGATTATTTCTCCAAGCGGGTTGAAGCACAGGCGTTCGAGAAAGTTAGGGAAAATGATGTCATTGACTTCATATGGGATCATGTAATATGTCGGCTCGGGATACCGACCGAGATCACGTGTGACAATGAGAGGCAGTTCATCAACGACAAAATTAATAAGTTTTTTTGAGGATCACGAGATCAAAAAGATTTTATCGATGCCCTACCACCCAAGTTGGAACGGTCAAGCGGAATCAATAAACAAAACTATACTCCAGAACCTGAAAAAGAGATTGACCGACTCAAAAAGGGAAATGGAAAGAAATTTTGCCCGAGGTCTTATGGGCATATCGAATGACTTCGAAGTCTAGAATCGGTGTAACACCGTTCTCTCTAGTCTACAGTGTGGGAGACCTAATTCCGATAGAGGTAGGAGGACCGAGCCTAAGATTCCAATACTCTACGAAAACGTCGAACGACGAGGCCATGACCTCGAGCTTAAATTTAGCAGACGAAAAGCGATAGGTCGCCTAGTCTGGTTAGCGGCCCAAAAGCAATAAATAAGGAGATACTACAACCGAAGGGCAAAACTTTGACACTTCCAAGTCGAGGACTTGGTATTGAGGAAAGTTACATTGCATACCAAGAACCTGAATGGCGGGAAACTAGGCCCGAACTGGAAAGGACCATATAGAGTCACCGGCATAATTGGGAAAGGCTCATACCATCTCGAGTCCTCGAATGGTGTACAATTACCCAACAATTAGAATGTGACACACTTAAAGCAATACTACTACTAAGGTAGGGACACAATCTTTTTTGTAATTTATTACAATTTGAACTAACCCGTACAGGTACTCAATTAGAGTCAAATCCGAGGATTCGGCTTGAATGTACGTGTTGCACTCTTTTTTCCTTAGACCGATTTTTTGCCGAAGTGGGTTTTACGACAAGGTTTTTAACGAGGCAACAATAAGCGTGCTACTCTGGTTTTGAAGGCCGGTCTCAAACCGGGGACTACAGACTGTCCGTATCAGATCAATAGTATTCGAGTCCTCAAAATTTAGTCATGAATACTAGGATGACATCGCGCCCTAAGTCAAGAACCGAAGTTCTAAGTTCGAAAATATAAAAGCCATTCTTATTCGATATTGGAAGCCAAGGCTTGAATATTAGGATTAATTGTAAGGGTCAAACGGCCAAATGAACCATGCCCGCATAGCTCGTTCTTGCCATGGCATATAGCTTTTATACTGTCGATTATTTGCACGACATTCAAAGTAATAAAAGAAATTTTCCTTCTATGTTTCATCAATTCACATTTGCACAAACAATATTATCGTTAAGTTACTTAAGATGAATATTGGGTTCAAAATCCTTAAGCCTACGGGTCACCACAAACCGGGGACTGCTACCCGACAATAAGATCAAGAAATTTGGGCTATTAAATCCCGAAGGCATCGAGCCTACTAGGCAGGGCCAAAATATGAAAGGCTACGACCAACTTAAATGGCTCGGAGATGTCTGAGTCTGTACATAAAAAGTAAGGCCCTTACATAATTTTAATCCATAAATAGATTACTTCAGACCCCATTAAGTTACTCACTCTTGAACTACGGCCATAGAAAGAGCCACCTTCGGCAAAGAATAATTGTGTCCGGTTAAAACATTCAAATATTTTACTATAGATTTCATTTTTTATCGGGTCCTCTGAAGTCAAAGCAACGCAGAGTTATTACTTGATCCAGGCCTCATCCGGGCTTTGGGAGAACGAACAATTTAAGCGGTGTCAAATTCTATGTTAAGGCATCGATGGCATATTATGAAGTCCAAAATACAAGTTATAAGCCTTAAATAAAAGCAAACACAGAAAGTAAAGGACATAATGTATAGTGATGGTAGGCTATAATCTCATGTTTTAGTCGATTATTACACTCTAATTTACTGCACTTTAATTGAGTTGGAGCTTTAATCGCTAGTGTTTTGCACTAATTGTGTATTTTATGCCTTGTAGGAGTGATTTCGATCTATGTAGATGTTATGAAATGAATTCAAGCTATTCAGGAGCTTTGAAGTCTGAGTAAAAGCCCAAGGATTAAGTCGGGATCGTGTTCGGGGATCAACGAATGATAGTGCATTTTAAGAATGAAACGAAGAATCGAGCAGGCATCTTGTGCATTGTCCATTAAAATGTACATAACTTTTCGCTCAGAACTCTGTTTGGGCTCCATAATATATCGTTGGAAATATGTTTAAAAGGCATACAACTTTCATGTTTTAAAATTTTCCATATTCTCAACAGAACGCCATCCACGTGCACATCCGCGCACTGGAGGCAGAACAGGGTGAAAAATGCGTGGCCAAGCGTGTGAGCACACTTCCAGGTGCGCGGCCGCGCACGTCTTGTCCAGAAAAAGTGTCCTATTTCACGTAGGAGAAGGTGTATTTGTTTGGGCCCAAACCTACTTGGTATATATACATGGAAAAAGGGTATTTTGAGGACTTTTGACATAATTTAGGCCTAAGTAAGCTAAGAAGAAGAGGGAGAAGCAAGAGCACAAGGATTTCACCATTCATCCTCACTCAAGACAAGGGTTTGGATGTTTTATGTTTTCCTTTGACTTAAACTTAATTATGATGAATTTCTCCATATCCATGGAGTAATTCATCCTTAGGGATTAATGGATATGGTGTTTTGAGAATTATTTGTGGATATTAACTCTAGTTGTATGTATTGAAGTTTTTTGGGTATTTTTATTGTTGCATATATATTCACTTGCTTATGTAATCGAAAAAGGCATAATTTGTGATGTTTTGCATTATATTATTGGTTGAATTCATTGATTCTTGTTAGTAATTGAAAGAGACTAGTTGAATTAATGTTTAGACCTAGTTAGGAGGATAATCGAAAGAGGTTCTCCTAAGAATCAATCTACTACGAATTCTTGCATATCTTCACCAATTTTAACTTAGTTCATATCGTAAGGTTGAGACTCAAGAGAGAAGTTTCTACTAAATATTTGAACATAATAGAGTGAATTCGAGAGACTCACTTGAACCATAGAAGTGAAGCAACTAGAGTTAATTCCCAAACAAATATCTTACACCTATCCAATCAACCCCTATTTTCTCCCTTTGATATCTTCTTGCTTATTCTTGTTACAATTGTCATTAGCCAATAGTTTAGACTTTTAGTAAATTTTAGTTTTAAATCACACAACTCTAAATTATTGATTATCTTGGATAGCAATTAAAACTAGAAACTACGAAAACACTGTATAAATTCAATCCCTGTGGATACGATATTTTCTATACTATATTTGACTAGCAAGCATAATTTTGTGTTGTGTTTTTAGCTCGTCAAATTTGGCGCCGTTGCCGGGGATTGACAATCAATAGTGTTGGAAATAGTTTGTAGTGTTAATTCACGATTTTTTCTTTTTATTTTGTTTTTCTCTTTTTACGTTTGGTGTTCCTTGACTGTGCACATGCTGCAGGTTAGATTGGTGCATGAACCGATCTTATGGGAAGGAATTGCTACCATACGAGCCAGAAATCGAAAAGCAACTGCGACAGTTGAGGAAAGAAATAAATCTCCCCGTGAATACAGAGAAGGTTGGGCAATCCTAAACCAAAGAAGTTGTGGCGGGAGATGAGGATAATGTTGATTTGGATGCAAGAGAGGTAGCCCAGCAAAGAGAAAAAACTGCATGAGATGTAGAGGAGACAACTCTTCAAAATGCAAAAATTGTCTATGAGGAGGAGAGGGCTCAAAGAATTGCACAGAATCAACATGTGGGTGCAGACCAATTCGGAAATATAGCTCCCGGTGCCGGAAGACCACTTGGTGATTATGCTAGATCGTTCTACAACCAAGGCTTATCGAGTGTGAGACCACCTCCTGTTACAACTAATAATTTTTAGTTAAAGCAGGGGTTACTTCAAACCCTCCAAAACAATTGTGTCTTTAGAGGAAAGATGAACGAAGATCCAAACAATCATCTGATGGACTTTGAAGAGATTATGAACACCTTCCAATATAATGGTGTGCCACAAGATGCAGTCTACTTAAGGGCATTCCTCTTCACTCTCAAAGACGATGCAAAGCACTGGCTTCGAAGCTTGCCTAATAGTTAGACTAGAACATGGGATGAGATGACCAGAAAATTTCTTGACAAATATTTCTCCTCAGCTAAGACAGGCAAGTTTAGAAGGGAAATCCACAACTTCTATCAGAATGAGAATGAAACGGTGTTTGAAGCTTGGGAGAGGTTCAAAGAAATAGTGCGTAAGTATCAGCATAGTGGAATAGAACTTTGGATACAACTCCAGGATTTTTGGGATGAATTGACACCAACTTCACGTAGAACATTGAGCAACGCAGCTGGAGGTCCGTTGATGAAAAAGACTCAAGAGGAGATAGTCACTATTCTATATGAGTTGTCTGAGGATGCAAATAAGTGGCCTTCTGAAGTTGTTGAAAGAAGAAGAACGACTGGTGTGCACTAAGTTGACGCTAACACATATGTACAAGTACAACTTGATGCCATGGAAAAAGAAATAATGAAGCTAACTTTAGCTTCAATACACAGTGAGCCTCCTGCAGCATGTGACATATGTGGAAGAGGATACCCTACTCATGAGTGTCAAGCCTCAATCGAGGAAGTTAATGCTGTTGGTAATTACAACTTCAATGCAATGGGTCTGAAGCACCCCGATTTTTCATGGAGTTCACCTGGGGGTACAACAAATGCATGGCAACAAAATAACTCCAGATTTCAAGGAGCTTTTGGTTTTGTGAATTAGTAAAGGCCACAGTTTCAGCCTTAACATCCAATTCAGTCTGGGTTAGAAGATTTGATGAAGTCATTCATTTTCAAGATAGATGAGAGATTAGATGCTCATGGTGCAGCTATTAAAGAACTTGGGACATGTTTGCGAAGTTTGGAGAGGCAAGTGGGACAAATTGTAACTATATTATCTGAGAGAATCCTAGGTACTCTGCCAGCTGATACGGAAAAGAATCCCAAAGAAACGGTAAATGCTATGACCTTGAGAAGCGGACAAGTGTTGAAAGATCCCACTCTAATTCAAAAAGAAGCTGCGCTTGAAAAAGAAAGTGGGAAGAAGCTGAAAATTGAAGATGATAATAAAAAGATTGAGAAGAAGAAAGGCAAGAAGGGAGCTGAGAAAAAGAAAAAGGAGGAAACTTCAAGAAGGGAGGAATCCAATGAAGAGATCAAACACATGCCTGCTTTACCTTTTCCCCAAAAGCTCTATAGAGAAAAGCTGGATAAGCAATTTGAGAGATTTCTAGATATACTGAGATAGGTTAATGTAAATTTGCTATTCACGGAAGTTCTCTCACAAATGCCAGCTTATGCAAAGTTCTTGAAGGAGATCCTTACAAAGAAGAGGAAGATAGAAGAGACCTCAGTGGTCAAACTTACAAATCATTGCAGTGCAATATTGCAAAACAAACGCCCACAAAAGTGTGGAGATCCAGGGAGTTTTACGATACCTTACTCTTTAGGCACTCTTAACTTTGATAAATCTTTATGTGACTTTGGTGACTCAATTAATCTAATGCCATTGCCTATTTACAGGAAACTAGAGAAGGATATTGGAGAGATAAGGTCAGTGCCAATATCTTTGCAGCTGGTAGACTAAACGACTATAACACCCGAGGGGATAGTGAAAGATGTTTTGGTGCGGGTGAATAAGTTTGTATTTCCTATAGATTTAATAGTGGTGAATATGGAGGAGAACAAGGAGGCCCCACTCTTCCTAGGAAGACCGTTTTTAGCAACGGGTAGAGCTATACTGGATATACATGATAGAAAAGTCATGCTTAGATTGGGTGAGGAAACAGTGACTTTTGAGAATGGAGAAGCCAGGTGCAAATGTTGAGTGGAAGCTGGAGAGTTCAAAAGAGAAGGCTCCAGTGATTGAGAAAGACAAGTGTGGGGTATACCCCAAGAAGGCTGAGAAGAAGTTATCTGCGTGGATGTGTGCACTAGTTCGGGCGCATGGAATGGAGCCCGACTTTGACTTAGACCCCGACTTAAAATTCAGGGAAGTTTCCTTTACCTTATTCTTTTTAATTGTGTGTCATGGGGACATACCACAACTTAAAGTGTGGGGTAAGGGGATATTTTTATGTTGTATGCATATGTATTTTAGTTTTTGTTAATTTTAGTAGTTAGAGATAGAAAAAATTGAAAAAAAAACATAATCTTTTTTTTTCGACGATGGATATCACTCGACGGGTTTCTTGAGGGAATTAAGTCAAAATAAAAAGACAAAAAAAAAAAAAAATTAATTTATAGTTAGTGTATTAATTACCTCTTGGTTTTTCTTTGTGCCGCGGTTCTTTACCAAGGGTTTTATTTGAACCTGGTGTAGTTAGATTTTTGTTTTTAGAAGTAGGAAAACTTTGTGCTATGATTTGAAATGGAAGCAATATCTCTTGACTTGATCATGCCTTAAGAATAGTGAGTGCTTTGGTTGTGATACTTAGGCTCAATTTTTAGCTCTTGTATGAGTGCCTTAAATTGTATGATCTTAACTTTGCTTAAATGCTTTGACTAGGGTGTCTTGATGATCCAATCTTGATTGAGTTATGTACCATGTGTGTGTGAGGTTTGGTGTATTCTGTGCATTACATTTGATGTCTAGAACTTATCCCGTGTGTTTGCAAAGTGAAATTATTATTTTTTTCAGTCTTGGAAGTGATATAGGCGTTTCTTTGTTGAGCCAGCTATATAGTTTACCCACCAACTTGTTATGTATCGTAGTTAACCCCGTTGAGCCTGTAATCCTATTTTTTGGCAACCACATTATAAGCCTTAACTATTTGTTTGACTTGACCATTTATTTGAACCATTTACCTCTCTCGAGCACTTGAAATTGTATGAACTTTGTAAAAGTTGAAGTGTGGGGTGATTGGGTTGGCTTTGAGTGAATGAAATAAGGAGAAGGCGTACTGAAAGGAAAAATAAGAGCCACTTGAATTGAAAAATAAAAATAAAAATTTATGTAGTTGTATGATTGTGAAAAATGATCTTTGATAAGTGGCAACTCTTGATGTATTTGTGCTTAAAGAAGTTGGGAGTTAATGTATATTGATGTAAAGGTAGAATATTGGTTTGACATAAGTGTGGGGTTTTAAATGAAATGTATGTATTAAAGTGCTTAGGGAGGTGCTGTCACTCTTATATCTAAATGTATCATACCCATCCTGCAGCATACATGACAACCAATTAAAGTCCTACTTGATCCTTGACTGAATGAGCTCAATTAGTAGAGTAGTACACTATGAGCAAGCTTATGGTTCATCTTTTGTGGCATGCGAATGTTGTTTCTAAGAGAGCGAATTCTTTCTATCTTGAGTTCCTAATTGTTCTTAATTTTTATTGTGTGTGGAACTACTCTCTTTTGTTATGTGAGGGCACTTGATTCATGAAGGAAAGGTAATATAGTTGACCTCTATGTTAGAGTAAGTGAGTAAGTTGTGAATAATGTGTGGTGCTTGTGAGTCAATTCTTAAGGTGAAGATGTTACACTATTGTGCTTAGTCTATTTTAAATATTTTTGGTATGATGAGTTATGAGAGTTGTTTAAAAATGTCGTGTCATTATGAAGTGTAGTTTGATTGCTCGAGGACGAGCAATGATTTAAGTGTGGGGTATTGATGGTAGGCTATAATCTCATGTTTTAGTCGATTATTACACTCTAATTTACTGCAATTTAATTGAGTTGGAGCTTTAATCGCTAGTGTTTTGCACTAATTGTGTATTTTATGCCTTGTAGGAGTGATTCCGATCTATGTAGATGTTATGGAATAAATTCAAGCTATTCAGGAGCTTTGAATTCTGAGTAAAAGCCCAAGGATTAAGTCGAGATCGTGTTCGTGGATCAACGGATGATAGTGCATTTTAAGAACGAAACGTAGAATCGAGTAGACATCTTGCGCATTGTCCAGTAAAATGCACATAACCTTTTGCTCAAAACTCCGTTTGGGCTCCAAAATATAGCATTGGAAAGAAAATTAAAAGGGCTACAATTATCATGTTTTACATTTTCCCAATTTCTCAACATAACTCCATCTACATGCACGGCCGCGCACTGGAGGCAGAACATGGTGAAAAATGCGCGCAGGTGCGTGGCCGTGCACGTCCTGTCCGGAAAAAGTGTCATATTTCGTGTAAGAGAGGGTGTATTTGTTTGGGACCGGCCCAAATTGGTATATATACATGAAAAAATGGTATTTTAAGGACTTTTGACATAATTTAGACCTAAGTAAGCTAAGGAGAAGAGGGAGAAGCAAGAGCACAAGGATTTCACCATTCATCCTCACTCAAGACATGGGTTTGGATGTTTTATGTTTTTCTTTGACTAAAACTTAATTGTGATGAATTTTTCCATATCCATGGAGTAATCCTTCCTTAGGGATTGATGGATTTGGTATTTTGCGAATTGTCTGTAGATATTAACTCTAGTTTTATGTATTGAAGCATTTTTGGTATTTTTATTGTTGCAAATATATTCACTTGTTTATGTAATCGAAAGAGTCATAATTTGTGATGTTTTGCATTATCTTATTGGTTGAATTCAATAATTCTTATTAGTAATCGAAAGAGGCTAGTTAAATTAATGTTTAGACCTAGTTAGGAGGATAATCGAAAGAGGTTCTCCTAAGGATAAATCCACTACGAATTCTTGCATATATTCACCAAGCTTAACTTAGTTCATATCGTAAGGTTGAGACTCGAGAGAGGAGTTTCTACTAAAGTTTTGAACATAATAGAGTGGATTCTAGAGACTCACTTGAACCATAGAAGTGAAGTAACTAGAGTTAATTCCCAAGCAAGTATCTTACACCTATCCAATCAACCCCTATTTTCTCCCTTTGATATCTTCTTGCTTACTCTTGTTGCGATTGTCATTAGCCAATAGTTTAGACTTCTAGTAAATTTTAGTTTTAAATCACACAACTCTAAATTGTTGATCATCTTGGATAGCAATTAAAACTAGAAACTATGAAAATACTGTTTAAATCCAATCCCTGTGGATACGATATTTTCTATACTATATACGACTAACGAGCATAATTTTGTGTTGTGTTTTTAGCTCATAATATAGCTGAAGAGATATATATATATATATATATATATATATATATATATATATATATATATATATATACAGAGGCACTATGAAACTGCCCCGAAATACAAAAATGTAGCTACAAGAAAAAACAGAAATAAACTAAGGCATTTCCTGTCTAGTCCTCGTCGGAGCCCAACTTGCTTCCCGAACCATCAGGCTGGTATCTCTCTTTGGCCTCGGCCTCTTCGCCTCTTTGGCTCTTCGATCTCAGCTGCAAAGTCAACCCCCAGGCATGAATCTCCTCAAGGGTCTCCCTCCGAGACAACCACTTCACATACTCGGCCTTTGTTATTACACGGGCCTCGGCTACCTGCACATCGTTCTTATACTGGGCCAGTATGTCTTGTACGTTGAAGTCCTCGTTCGAAGCTGCCTCCAACTTGGACTTCAGCTCAGTGTATTCCTAGCCGAGAGTGTCCCATTCAGTAACGACCGAGTTGAGTTATTCCCAGAGCTCCTCATTTAGCCGAGACCATTTGTCAACTTTTTTCCTAATCACCTAGAGATGATATTTGGTCAATGCCAAATCCTCCTTGGTGGCATCCCGCTCCGAGGCCAGGAGATCCATTTTTCTCCTCAGCTCCTTGGCTGAGGTTTTGACCTCGTTCATTTTGGCCCTAACTTGGCCGATCATGTCTATATTCTCTTGGACTTGCAAGGTTGTGGCGTTAGAATTTGCGCTTAGCCTCTCGTTATTAATCTCAAACACTCTTACCTTTTCAACTAGAAGGGCATGTTCTCGTTTCACCTTCGATGCCTCATTTTGAGATCTTTCCAGCTCGGCTTGGAGGATGGAGTAGTCCCTGAGAACCTCACATTTTTTATCTGAAAGAGATTTGTACATGTCCTTTTACAGTACCTGCTCCTTAAGCTTGAACTCAAGGTGGCTCACCTCCTTCAGAGACCGGTGGAAGCTCTCATGATGAAGCACCGAAGCCTATGGCATAAAAGAATGTCGAAATCATTAAAATACGCTAAGGCAAAATGGACTCTTTAAAGATATGAGGGAAGGAAAACATACCTTGTTCAGCACCTATTGTGCCTTGTTGAAGAGGCTCGGCATGTCCACTTCATTCATCTTTGCTTGGTCCTCTTTGATTACCAAGAAACGAAGGTAGCTGTCCACACCGACCGGCCCGGATAACATTTTGGTATCCGCCGATACCGTAAACATGACCGCCTTCTTACGATTGGGATACGCACTTGAGAGGGGGGGATTGCTTCATGAGATTTGGGCTCAGACTCGGCCTGCCTGACCTCGGCAACACATCCCTTTTCTGTATCTTCAGGTGGACGAGCCCGGAGTAGTCTTCTAGCACATCAACGTCTATACCTTAAAAAAATAGGTTGCCCGTGATGCCTTGGGCAGGTTTTCTTTAACGGCCTGAGCCTCATCAGAAAGAGGCTCCATGAGGTATGGCGACTCTGGCACATCAATAACGTCGGCAGCCTCTTTCTGGATTGTAGTATCCTCTCAAGGGGCAGCAACCACAGACTTCTCCTCGAGCTCCCGAGCTGAGGAGGGTTCAGCCTCTTGATCGCCCCCCTCCAGTGTTGCCAGCTCATGTGTAGTGTCGGTCGGCTCATGGACGACGAACTCCATGTAATCATCCTCAGGGTATTCCCTGAGCCGGTACAGAGAATCGGGATCCAGGACCCTGGTGTAAGTACTTTTATTGGTACTATTTCTAACCCTGACCGAGACCCTCTTCTTTTTGATTTTTGCGGGAGAATCCGAGTAGCTACAGGACCTCATCTTTCTTCTGTTTTACTCCTCCTTCTTCACAACAGCCTTGGCGGCAAGTTGTCCCGAAGTGGAGGATTTTCCAGATGGGAACGAGGCTTTGTCCTCAAAAATTGACTGAAGCTCTGTGGTCTTGGGTAAACCTATGAGAATAAAAAGAGACTTAATCGAAAAGATGATATAATAAGAGGTGAATTCTATTAGGGGAAGAAGGATACTCACCATGGGAACGAGCCTCCCATTTGACTTTAGAAATTTTGCGTTACTTACGCTCAGAGTATGTCAACTATTTTCAGATACCCTCGACCCACTCCTTGAAACGGGAGACTGCATTGGGGACTCGAGCGGTCGCTGCACATCAAGAAAGTATGTGATGAAAAAGAAAAGTGAACCCAAAGAGTTATTTTGATTACTTAAGAGGAAATGAACTTACGTGTCGAGTTCCACTTCTCTGGGAGTGGTAGGAAATTGGAGGGAATGAGATCTTCGGTCTTGACCTGAACAAATCTCCCCTGCCAGCCTCGATCCCTGTCCTCATCGATGCTCGATAATGGAGCCTTCTTTGCCCGTTGGGCGAGCTTGATTAACCCCTCCCCCCGAAAGATTTGGGGGCTGTAGACATAGAACATATGGTCAATAGAGAACTGGAGCTCCTCTGTATTGTTGACAAAGTGACGGAGGAGAATCACAATTCTCCAAAAGGACAGATGGATCTACCCCGAGGCAGACTTCACACCTCTTACAGAAATCGAGGACCACCGTGTCCATCGGGCCAAGTGTGAAGGGGTACGTATAAACGCTTAAGTACACCTCCACGTGCATTGTGATGTCTGCATCAGGATCGGGGATGACTACTTCCTTGCCTTCCCACTTGCAATCCTCCCAGACCGTCGGGAGTGTATCTTCGGTGATGGAGCAGATATACCTCGACACATCCTCACCACGATCCCCTTATTTGGAGGTCTTATCGACCTTAAAATCATTATATATGGAACAACCTCTGGGAATAAAATCCTTAAGGGGAGGTTCTGGGATTACTGCCGGCAGGGTCGCTTCGATATCAGTGACCGGGGTAGAAATTGAAGGAGCGGTATTCTAAGGCACGTGCTTCGAGCTTTTTGCCATCGGTATCTGGAACTATGAAGGTTTGAAAGCGGATATGAAGGTTTGAAGATGGGTATGAAGATTTGAAGGTCTTACTTGAAGATTCAAAGATGAAATATGAAGATTTGAAGATTGGAGATGAAGAAATGAAGATGTGAAAAATAATATATGAAGATTTGAAGGAATTATGAACAAGTAAAAAGTTCGAGGGTAACTTAAGAAGATTCAAAATCCGAAAGTGAAAAAGTGAAAAAAGAGAACTAGTGCTTTTATAGGAGAAAGATAATTAATGCGTGATGTTTTGCATTCGATGCCCAGCGAGGATGATCAACCGGCGGTTGACACGTGTCCGAAGTCAGAACGACGTGACTGATGGGACGTTTCACTGACTCGTCAACCCGATTGTAGCATACGGAGGAAGAAACCGCGGTCAGTTAATCACTTCTCGTCGTTTCTATAAATCTGCTCTCCGAAAAGTAAGGGGACTATCTGTGTGCGGGTAAAATTGGGGATAAAGTTACTCCCGATTTTCCGGTAAAGAAACGAGACGACAATGCGACCCGATATGTCCTCGGGTAATGCTGAGGGCTTCCACAGACCAGAACCCAGGGAGGACGAATGGCGTGCCCCGAACCGGACATGGCCAAGCATTGAGCTCGAGCAAAGTGAATAACCGGGGCTAAGGGAAAGACACCTAGACAGAACAAACGAGGGGCCGAAATATCCGTCTACCAGCGAATATTATGACACAAATTTCGCCCGCTATCAACTGCGTAACGGCATTTACTGGAAGAAAAAGATATTGATTGAAACTCCTCTACTATATAAAGGGGAGAACTTCTATATTTTAAGGACCACTGTTGGCACGCATATAAAAACAATAAATTTAATTTTTGTTCTCTAACTATTGTTCAAAGTATCCTTCAGCTGCTTGTTTATTGAGTTGCAATCGAGCCCGTTTCGAGGGTTTGATTGGAATTGATTTCCAAACAGCCATTGCAAAGCTAGATTTAATCATCCATTGCATTTGGTTTGATCGCCTTATTTTCCTTAAATTCAATTATTTATTGTTCTTAATTTATTCGTGTTAAATTAAATTACATATCCTTTAAACCGCGTATAAATTCAATTGTTACTCATTTTAAGGGTAAACACTTTTAAATCAAACTATTAGATTTATGTAACATGGTTTTATGAAATTGAATGCTACAAATTTGATAAATAAAGTAAATTATAACTGAAAATCTAATTGGTTATTCTAATACTCAATATTCTTATCAATTCACAAACGTATTTCAACTTTAAATAATTGTAATTGCAACATGCCAAATGATATAATATAGAGAGAAGAATCTATTAAAATGAAGAGATCCACCGAAAAGTGCCAAGAACAAATGCTTTGGTTATGGTCCCTGCTTTCATTTCACCTACTACATCCTCTCATTGTTTGTCACAAATAAAATCTTATTTGTCATTTTCTGGGTCCCTTTAAGTTCTATATTCCCGACAAATATCAAGTGACAAGAAAGTTATAAATAATTCCCCTTCGAGTGGAATTGGTGAGTTGGCATAGTATAAGCCAGCTCGTATTTCATTTTATGAAAATGATATAAGAAAGATGCTTAGATTTCCATATCTAGTTGTGGACAGTTTAGTTATTGTTGGACCTTACTAGGGTTCTGGATAAGAGGAAACTTCCAGAAATATGCACCACGCTAGTTGCCATTTGGAGAATTGGAGCCCCTTTCAAAAGGAGTTGGGAATATTTTGACATCTTTAGGGGTCCTCGGATAAATTATTCAAGGAAATATAGCAGTTTTAGTCCCTGGATTATTTCCATTTTCCGATTTTGTTCATGTGTTATTAGACTTAACAAAACTTATACTCAGAATTTTTCGTTATCGCCAAAAGTTTCTTCAACGACAACCCTCTCTAATTTCTGATATCAAAATAATATCAACAATCTCAAGAATTTGAATAAAGTAATTTGAGAGAGAGCACTGAAGTAAAAAAAGTTAGATTCCGAGAAAAGAACACATAAGAAGGAGTAAATAGAGAGAAGAACAATTGTATTTGTATTGATTACCCAAAATTGAGTATAACACATTGTATTTATAGGCTAAGCAAAGCAATGCATATAAATGTAATTGCCCACAACTAATGTGCACCCGATTAATCATGCCCAAACACCTTAATTGCTACTCTGTAAATAATTGAACTAACTAAAATTCAAACCCTTTTTTTGGTATGAGTTCCGCAGAATTATAATTTCTCCATTCTTCCTCGTGTGCAATCTTATTTCGTTAAAGTGTTAGACCATTATACTCTGTTGCTACAATGACACTTAAGCCATATTTTTTTATTGGTATGTTTCTATACTAGTATCTATACAAGGTTTAAATATTTATTTATATAAAGGAATAACAATATTTAACTAATGAGAGAAATTTTATGTATAACAATACAACAATTATCTAAATGCCGATAAAAAATATACATTAGTATAATATGTGAATTCAAAATGAAAGAATATCATTAGAACTTACACAAATGATTAATTTAATCAAGTTAGTTCGATAATTATGTATTATAGTTTAAAAGTATTTAATGTGATATTATCTTACCGAACACTTTTTTGTAGACGATGTTTTTTTTGTGTGTGTATGTTTTCTTCTAATGTATTGGTTGCTCTGCCATAACCAGAACTCTTGTTGTTGATAAGAACATCTCTCTTGAAAGTGCAACATATGCAAGAAAATATATTCTGATAAATATAGTCCAATATTTAGGATGTTTGTCCTTGTACTTTATTTATTATAATTGCAAAACATAAACATATTGAAAATTATTTTCACACAAATTTAAAAGGATATTTTTTTATTTCGAAAGACGAAAGTTGAATTCAAGGATAAATACATACTTAGAAGCACATTGACCAGTATCATAATGTCACGTCCCAAAATCCTAACCTATCGTGATGGCGCCTATCTCAATACTAGGCAAGCCGACAACCTCAATAAACCACAATTTCTTTTATGTTTGAAAACATAATATTTTAATTCCATAGAAAATCCCACAAACTACTGGCATAAAATACATTCTCAAAATCCGGTATCACTGAGTACATGAGCATCTAAATGATAACAAAGTCTGACTGTTAAAAATACTGTCTGAAAATATAGTACAGTACAATAACTGAAAGGAAGAGAGTCAAACTCAGCGGACGCCAAGAAGCTACCTTGAAAGTCTCCAACTGATAACACTCTGAGATCTAACAGTCGCCGTATCTGGAAGCACCTGGATCTGCACACGAGGTGCAGGGTGTAGTATGAGTATAACCAACTCAGCAAGTAACAATACTAAATAAGGAACTGAAAGTAGTGACGAACTTCACAGCTAAGTCCAATTACAGTAATTCCCAACATAAGAAAGTAGGCATGCTTTCAAGTTCGACAATTAAGGCCAACAGATTAATTTCATGTCAAGTTCAACTGAAACAGAAGATAATATCTTTGAGAAATTTCCAAAACAATGATATATGACAACTGTAGTACAACAATAATGAAATCAATGCATCCTCTCATAGCAATAGTTACTCAGTCCTCCTACTAGATCAACACTCGGCACTCGTCCTCAGTAGGTACCTGCGCTCACTGGGGGTGTGTACAGACTCTGGAGGGGCTCCTTCAGCCCAAGCGTTATAATCCACACGCACAACTCACGTGCTATAGTATCAATATCTAAATTCGCACAGACAACTCACGTGCTATAGTATAATATCTGGACCGGCACAGACAACTCACGTGCTGCACGAAAAACTCACGTGCTGCACGAAAAACTCACGTGCTATAGTATAATATCTGGATCCGCACGGACAACTCATATGCTGCACGGAAAACTCACGTGCTATAGTATAATATCTGGATCTGCACAGACAACTCTCATGATGCATGGACAACTCTCATGCTATAGTATTAATGTTACACCCTATATTTTCGTACGTAAAAATGCGTCGTAAGCAAACTAATGTAGGACCAAAAAAATGAGATAATATTTAAAAGTATATAAAGTAAGTTAATAATGTTACCTCTGAGGTTACAATATTGAAGATCATGAACAACAAGTACAAAGAGGGTTGGACAGTGCAGAAGCTAAAGCAATTGAATAAAACAATGTTTCGTCGAAAGTCGACAAGTTGGGAATGTTATAACATGTACCTTTGGGGTGAGACTAGGGTGATTAACATGCTAAGGAGATTATGTTATGATTTATATTAGTCGTATGACATCCGTTTGTTATGTTTTGAAGTCAAGAGAGTTGTGGAACAAAAGTCGATGAAAGTCATCACAAGTTACATTCATAAGTTTTACTGAAACTTTGGGTCAAATGTAACTGCGATTTCCTCCCAATATACTTAGGGTTACGGGGTGTTCCACCCATCAAATTAAATATCTATGAGTCTATTTTCCAACGCATTTAACCGTTTGTCAATACGACATCAGAGTAGAGAGATATGGGCATTTTTGCAACACTGCGCAAGCTGCTAGGTGACAAGTAGGTGTGTCACCTACTTGCTTAAATGAAAGCCCAAAAATGGGCCATTTAGGGTCGTCCAAAGAGGCCTTTTAAGGGCCTATTTTCTTCATATATTAGACTTAAAATAGAGCATAATAACCATACATAATCTCTGCAAAGAATCCTCCCAAAAAAGTTCCCACAAACCCTAATTGATTTTCTCTCCCTTTCAAGTTCCAATTGGAGGTAAAACTTAGAGTTTGAAGAACCAAGATAGGAGCTGAGTCATCCAACAAATAAGGTGAGTTTACTGCTCTCTTTCATCCATTTTTCTGCTGTAAATTCATGGTAAGTCGTTCTATACTTGTAAGAACTCACGGGACGGTGATCGGAAGCCGTGAGTTCGAGTTATTCATTTGTAGCAGACTGTTTTGTGGACTGTTTTGTGTTGCTGTTGGACTGCGTGTTTTATTACTATTTTGTGGAGTTTTGGAGGAGGAAGGGGGTTTATAAACACCATATAAATGTAGGGTGGTTGGCTGGTCGTTCGTCATATCATTTTCGGGTCGTTTGACACTACTACGGTGGTCGTTTTGTGTACGAAGAGATTGGGGTGTGTTGGGCTGTTTTGTAGTATTTGATGGTGTATATAGGGCTGGAAAATGATGTATATATGTTGGTATTGTTCTGTTCTTGTATTGTTGGTGTTATCTTGAATTTGGAGGAAGGGCATATTATAGGGGAGATGCTGCCCGTTTTAATACAAAATAGGTTTGTCGTTCGTTGTGCGATAGTTGTGCCTTTCGTAACTTAACGATAGTATTATTATCATTCTTGTAGATTAAGGTGTGAAGAGGTGAGTTCAACTTGGTGATTGGAAAGATTGTGATAAGGTATGTTAAGGCTAAGCCTTCCTTCATTTTGGCATGATCTCGTAGCTACATGTGTTAGTAATGAGACAAAAAGAGAAGTTCATATTCATGAATTTATTCACACTATTCTAGTCTCATAAGTTACAATATTATTCCTTATCGAGACTCTATATTCAATTTTAGTATTGTCTTCTTCCAGTCAAGAGAGCAGCAAGCCTATATATACAGTATTACAGTATTTTCATTACCATCGAGCTATAATCGATGGGCAGGCCCCTATTGGGCAACCTCTGATCATATGGAAAGTTATATACCGAGCCTACTGTGGCCGAGCGCCTATGAGCGAGCCCAGCATGGTCGAGATACATAGCCTAGTATGGCCGAGCGCCTATGAGCGAGCCTACTATGGCAGAGCAGTTATATATACCGAGCCTTATAAGGCCGTACAATTATTTTACTTACTATATTGAAGGAGTTGAGTCAGTATCAGCAGGTAAGTATATCTCCAGATCATCTTTGACTCCCAGTTAATTTCAGTTATCATATTATCAGTTCAGTTTCAGATTTCAGTTATTTTATTGCCTTACATACTCGGTACATTATTTCGTACTGACGTCCCTTTTTTGGGGGCGCTGCATTTCATGCGTGCAGGTTCAGACAGACAGACGGGTAGACCTCCTCAGTAGGTGTTTCCCGAGTTCCGCCTGATCGGTAAGCTCCACGTCTTTCGGAGTTGCCAGGTCTAGAGTTTTGTGTACATCTTATGTATATCTGTATATATGTTATGGGTAGGTCGGGGCCCTGTTCCGATCACAGTACATCTATCAGTAGAGGCTTGTAGGCATATCCTGTTGGTTAGTGCAGTATGTTGGGTTTGTATAAATTGGTGGTTTGTCAGCTGTAGTAGCTATGACGGCCTTGTCGGCCTAGCTTTATATTGATATTTAGTTAGCGCTAGTTTCCATTCAGTTTTATATTTTGCTTCGCAAATTGTCTTGCAAGGTGGCCCCATGGCCAAAGTATGACATTATGTGTTCAGAGTCCCTTAGTCGCAATTTGGTACGCCAGGTTAAGTGAGGCACCGGGTGCTTGTCTCGCTCCTAGGTTCGGGGCGTGACAAACTTGGTATCAGAGCAGTTCTGTCCTAGGGAGTCTACAAGCCGTGTCTAGTAGGGTCTTGTTTATAGATGTGTTGTGCACCACATTATATAAGCAAGGAACTACAGGGCATTTAGGAGTTGGTTACACTTCTTTGAAATCTAAATCGTGCTATAGAACTGAGTTATAGGAAATTTGAATTAAACTTATGTGTTGGTGTTTGCATGCACAGATGACGGTGACTAGGAAGACTACGGCTAGCCAGAGGAGAGATACAGTAGTAGGTGAGGGGACCAGCAGGGTACCCCCTGTAGATGGGGCCCAGTCTGAGGCTCAAGGGAGACCCCTACTCAGCCATTACCGGCTCCTCCACCAACTACGGAGATTCCTAGGGAAACCGCACATCCAGTTCCCCCTCCACTTCCATCAGATCAGGACTTAAGGAGTGCGGTGCATTTGTTGACACAGTTGGTAGCTACCCAGCAACATGCTAGGGCATCAGCTAGTGCAGGAACTTCTGAGGGGTCTGGGAGTTCAAGGGTCCGAGAGTTTATTGCTTTGAGTCCCCCAGAGTTCACGGGGACAGATCAGAGGGAGGACCCGCAGGATTTCATAGATCAGCTTCACAGGATCTTTCGTGTTATGCATGCCACGGAGAAAGAGGCAGTTGAGCTAGCAGCTTTTCGACTCCGAGATATAGCCATCCTTTGGTATGAGGGATGGGAGAGGTCCAGGGACGTGATACACCTCCAGCTATTTGGGAGAATTTTTCAGATGCCTTCCTTGACCAGTACTTACCACGGGAGATCCGACAGGCTCGAGTCGATCAGTTTCTAGCCCTCAAGCAGGGTAATATGAGTGTTCGAGAGTATAGTCTCCATTTTGACTCATTGGCCAGATATGCACCATCCATAGTTGCTACTATGCGGGACAGGATTCACAGGTTTATAGCAGGGTTAGCCCCAGAGTTAACCGAGGCATGTGCCACCGCTGCATTGCAGGATAGTATGGATATCTCCCGGATTCAGGCATTCGCCCAGAATATAGAAAGGGGTAGGCGTCGGCAGCAGGGTACAGAGAGGGCTGAGCAAGGGCAACGTAAGAGGATGAGATTTCCTAGGTCTCAGGAGCAATCTCAGGGTAGTTATAGGACCCAGTACTTCGGACGGCCACCTAGGCCTCCGCCACCTCGGTTACAGGGTTACAGGTATGACCGCTATACTCAGTCAGGACCAGGTGAGAGCTCACGGGTATCGGGTTTGCAGCGACAGCGAGGATCTGCACAGACATGGTCATTTCCTCCACGGTGTGACATCTGTGGTAGAGGACACTTGGGCCAATGCCGAGCAGGTTCTGATGCTTGTTATATATGTGGGCGTCCGGGGCATATGATGCGAGATTGCCCAAATAGAGATTCGGGGGGAATGGCACAACCAGCGAGTTCAGCAACAGGATCATCTATGTCCGTGCATCCTTCAAGGCGCGAGTCTCAGTCTTCAGCTGGTAGAGGTCGAGGCAGAGGTAGAGGTTCCAGTTCAAGTGGTAATCAGAACCGTATCTATGCTTTAGCGGGTCGACAGGACCAGGAGTCTTCACCAGACATTGTGACAGGTATATTAACCATTTGCTCTCACGATGCTTATGCTTTGATAGACCCAGGATCTACTTTATCGTATATTACCCCATTTGTCGCGAGGAAGTTTGGTATAGTGCCTGAAATACTAAGTGATCCTTTTGCGGTATCTACACCGGTTGGAGAATCGATTATTGCTAGACGGGTTTACCGAGGTTGTACGGTGACAATTTGTAGTCGTCAGACCTCAGCTGACCTAGTTGAGCTAGAGATGATGGATTTTGATGCTATCATGGGCATGGACTGGTTGGCAGCTTGCTATGCCACAGTTGATTGTCGAGCAAAGGCAGCCAAATTTCATTTTCCGGGTGAGCCAGTCCTTGAATGGGTAGGTAATACACCAACACCCAGAGGTAGGTTTATTTCCTATCTGAAGGCAAGGAAAATGATCGCAAAAGGGTGCATTTATCATATTGTGCGAGTTAGAGATGCAGATGCTGAGATACCTACACTTCAGTCTATTCCCATAGTCAAAGAGTATGCAGATGTGTTTCCAGATGAGCTTCCAGGTATTCCTCCAGAGCGAGAGATTGATTTTAGCATCGATTTGCTTCCAGGAACTCAACCAATATCCGTCCCTCCGTATAGAATGGCACCTGCCGAATTGAAGGAGTTGAAGGAGTAGTTAAAAGATTTGCTGGAGAAAGGTTACATTAGGCCCAGTACCTCACCTTGGGGTGCACCAGTACTATTTGTGCGGAAGAAAGATGGCTCGCTGAGGATGTGTATCGATTATAGGCAGCTGAACAAGGTAACTATTAAGAATAAGTATCCACTTCCAAGGATCGATGACTTGTTTGATCAGTTGCAGGGGGCTAGATGCTTTTCAAAGATAGATTTGAGGTCGGGGTACCACCAAGTCAGAGTTCGGGAAAAAGATATTCCGAAGACAGCCTTCAGGACCCGATATGGCCACTTCGAGTTCCTTGTCATGTCCTTCGGGTTGACTAATGCACCCGCTGTATTTATGGACTTGATGAATAGCCTATTCCGACCATTTTTAGATCTGTTCGTGATAGTATTTATTGATGATATTCTGGTTTATTCCCGTTCAGAGGATGAGCATGCGGACCACCTGCGAGCGGTACTCCAAACCCTCCGTGATCGTAAGTTGTATGCTAAGTTTTCTAAATGTGAGTTCTGGTTGAAGTCTGTAGCATTCTTGGGGCATATTGTATCAGATGAAGGGATAAAGGTGGACACTCAGAAGATTGAGGCCGTGAAATCTTGGCCTAGACCTACCACTCCGACAGAGGTTCGTAGCTTTCTAGGCTTAGCAGGATACTATCGGAGGTTCGTAGAGGGTTTTTCTTCCCTTTCGGCACCATTGACGAAGTTGACACAGAAAGAAACTAAGTTTCAATGGACAGAGGCTTGTGAGCGGAGTTTCCAAGAGCTTAAGAACAGGTTGACCTCAGCTCCAGTTCTAACACTTCCAGAGGGTCTAGAGGGTTATGCCGTGTATTGTGATACATCAGGTGTCGGGTTAGGATGTGTCCTGATGCAACATGGGAAGGTAATTGTGTATGCTTCAAGGCAGTTGAGGAAGCACGAGAGGAATTATCCGACCCACGACCTCGAGTTAGCTGCGGTTGTCCATGCACTTAAGATATGGCGGCATTATTTATATGGTGTTCATGTTGATGTATTTACTGATCATAAAAGCCTACAATATATTTTCAAGCAGAAAGAGTTGAATTTGCGACAGAGGCGATGGCTTGAGTTATTGAAAGATTACGATGTTAACATTCTCTACCATCCAGGGAAAGCTAATGTTGTAGCAGATGCCTTAAGTCGCCGATCTATGGGGTAGCTTAGCACATGTAGAGCCCGAGAAAAGACAATTAGCTAGAGAGATTCATCAATTGTCTTCGTTGGGGGTTCGGTTAGTAGATTCTGAGGATGGTGGAGTTGTAATCCAAAACACTGCAAAATCATCCCTCATAGCTGAAGTCAAGGAAAGGCAGTACGAGGACCCAGAGTTGGTCGAGTTGAGAGAGCGAGTTCCGCAACAGAAGAAGCCATTGTTAGAGCTCAAGGGAGATGGGGTTCTCAGATACAGGGGTCGTTTGTGTGTTCCAGATGTAGCAGGGCTACGAGACAAGATTATGTCAGAGGCACATTATTCATGGTATTCCATCCATCCTGGATCGACGAAGATGTATCATGACATTAAGGATGTGTACTGGTGGAATGATATGAAGAAGAACATTGCTGAGTTTGTCGCCCAATGTACTAGTTGCCAGCAAGTGAAGATAGAGCACCAGAAGCCTGGAGGGCTAATGCAGACTATAGAGATCCCGACATGGAAATGGGAGGCGATAAACATGGACTTTATCACGGGTTTACCTCGTTCTAATCGTAAGTTCGATTCCATATGGGTGATAGTCGATAGGCTCACGAAATCAGCTCACTTCCTACCGGTCAGATCTACATATACAGCAGAAGATTATGCAAAGTTATATATTAAGGAGATAGTGCGGCTACACGGAGTACCAGTTTCTATTATATCTGACCGTGGGGCTCAGTTTACAGCACATTTTTGGAGGTCATTTCAGAGAGGTCTAGGGACTCAGGTGAATCTCAGCACAACTTTTCATCCACAGACTGATGGACAAGCCGAGCGCACAATTCAGACGCTCGAGGATATGTTACGAGTATGTGTGTTGGATTTTAAAAGAAGTTGGGATGAACATCTACCTCTTATCGAGTTTGCATATAATAACAGTTACCACTCCAGTATCCAGATGGCTCCGTACGAGGCTTTGTATGGGCGTAAGTGCAGATCTCCTATAGGGTGGTTTGATGTTGGAGAATCTGGGTTACATGGGCCAGACCTAGTTCAGCAGGCCATAGAGAAAGTAAAGGTTATCCGGGAGCGACTGTTGACAGCTCAGAGTCGTCAGAAGTCATATTCTGACGTGCGGCGACGAGACTTAGAGTTCAGGATTAATGACTGGGTATTCTTAAAGGTATCACCTATGAAGGGCGTGATGAGGTTTGGCAAGAAAGGAAAACTTAGCCCACGGTATATTGGGCCTTATAGGATCATTCGGAGAGTGGGCCAAGTAGCTTATGAGTTAGAGTTGCCCTCAGAATTGGAGTCTGTCCATCCGATTTTTCACGTATCTATGCTACGGAAGTGCATTGGCGATCCTACCCGAGTGGTGCCCACGGATGATGTACAGATTACAGAGGACTTGTCATACGAGGAAATTCCAGTTGCCATCCTAGACCGACAAATCCGCAATCTACGAAATAAGGAGGTAGCTTCCGTAAAGGTTTTATGGAGGAGCAAGAATGTAGAAGAGATGACGTGGGAATCGGAGGAAGAAATGAAGTCTAAATACCCCCACCTATTTCAAACTGAAGATATGGTTCGAGATGGGACGCTACAACATAGCTCTATGTAGGCTAGCAGGTCATCAGGTAAGCTTTTATTTTTCACTTTCAATATTTATGATTTACGGTCGGTGAGGCAAATTGCTGCTATTTATAAAGATTGGCCATGTGTGGCATGCATAGTATGTTTCTGGCTACGTGCAGGTTGGTTTTAACCTAGTGTACGAAGGATACTCTGGAAAAAGTTTCCAAAGTCTCCAAGAGTAAACATTCGAGGACGAATGTTCCCAAGGGGGGAGTGATGTTACACCCTATATTTTCGTACGTAAAAATGCGTCGTAAGCAAACTAATGTAGGACCAAAAAATGAGATAATATTTAAAAGTATATAAAGTAAGTTAATAATGTTACCTCTGAGGTTACAAATATTGAAGATCATGAACAACAAGTACAAAGAGGGTTGGACAGTGCAGAAGCTAAAGCAATTGAATAAAACAATGTTTCGTCGAAAGTCGACAAGTTGGGAATGTTATAACATGTACCTTTGGGGTGAGACTAGGGTGATTAACATGCTAAGGAGATTATGTTATGATTTATATTAGTCGTATGACATCCGTTTGTTATGTTTTGAAGTCAAGAGAGTTGTGGAACAAAAGTCGATGAAAGTCATCACAAGTTACATTCATAAGTTTTACTGAAACTTTGGGTCAAATGTAACTGCGATTTCCTCCCAATATACTTAGGGTTACGGGGTGTTCCACCCATCAAATTAAATATCTATGAGTCTATTTTCCAACGCATTTAACCGTTTGTCAATACGACAT
This sequence comes from Nicotiana tomentosiformis, assembly GCF_000390325.3. NCBI lineage: Eukaryota > Viridiplantae > Streptophyta > Magnoliopsida > Solanales > Solanaceae > Nicotiana > Nicotiana tomentosiformis. The sequence continues at coordinate 81,506,665 of NC_090822.1, read as the reverse complement.
CAGAGTAGAGAGATATGGGCATTTTTGCAACACTGCGCAAGCTGCTAGGTGACAAGTAGGTGTGTCACCTACTTGCTTAAATGAAAGCCCAAAAATGGGCCATTTAGGGTCGTCCAAAGAGGCATTTTAAGGGCCTATTTTCTTCATATATTAGACTTAAAATAGAGCATAATAACCATACATAATCTCTGCAAAGAATCCTCCCAAAAAAGTTCCCACAAACCCTAATTGATTTTCTCTCCCTTTTAAGTTCCAATTGGAGGTAAAACTTAGAGTTTGAAGAACCAAGATAGGAGCTGAGTCATCCAACAAATAAGGTGAGTTTACTGCTCTCTTTCATCCATTTTTTCTGCTGTAAATTCATGGTAAGTCGTTCTATACTTGTAAGAACTCACGGGACGGTGATCGGAAGCCGTGAGTTCGAGTTATTCATTTGTAGCGGACTGTTTTGTGGACTGTTTTGTGTTGCTGTTGGGCTGCGTGTTTTATTACTATTTTGTGGAGTTTTGGAGGATGAAGGGGGTTTATAAACACCATATAAATGTAGGGTGGTTGGCTGGTCGTTCGTCATATCATTTTCGGGTCGTTTGACACTACTACGGTGGTCGTTTTGTGTACGAAGAGATTGGGGTGTGTTGGGCTGTTTTGTAGTATTTGATGGTGTATATAGGGCTGGAAAATGATGTATATATGTTGGTATTGTTCTGTTCTTGTATTGTTGGTGTTATCTTGAATTTGGAGGAAGGGCATATTATAGGGGAGATGCTGCCCGTTTTAATACAAAATAGGTTTGTCGTTCGTTGTGCGATAGTTGTGCCTTTCGTAACTTAACGATAGTATTATTATCATTCTTGTAGATTAAGGTGTGAAGAGGTGAGTTCAACTTGGTGATTGGAAAGATTGTGATAAGGTATGTTAAGGCTAAGCCTTCCTTCATTTTGGCATGATCTCGTAGCTACATGTGTTAGTAATGAGACAAAAAGAGAAGTTCATATTCATGAATTTATTCACACTATTCTAGTCTCATAAGTTACAATATTATTCCTTATCGAGACTCTATATTCAATTTTAGTATTGTCTTCTTCCAGTCAAGAGAGCAGCAAGCCTATATATACAGTATTACAGTATTTTCATTACCATCGAGCTATAATCGATGGGCAGGCCCCTATTGGGCAACCTCTGATCATATGGAAAGTTATATACCGAGCCTACTGTGGCCGAGCGCCTATGAGCGAGCCCAGCATGGTCGAGATACATAGCCTAGTATGGCCGAGCGCCTATGAGCGAGCCTACTATGGCAGAGCAGTTATATATACCGAGCCTTATAAGGCCGTACAATTATTTTACTTACTATATTGAAGGAGTTGAGTCAGTATCAGCAGGTAAGTATATCTCCAGATCATATTTGACTCCCAGTTAATTTCAGTTATCATATTATCAGTTCAGTTTCAGATTTCAGTTATTTTATTGCCTTACATACTCGGTACATTATTTCGTACTGACGTCCCTTTTTTGGGGGCACTGCATTTCATGCGTGCAGGTTCAGACAGACAGACGGGTAGACCTCCTCAGTAGGTGTTTCCCGAGTTCCGCCTGATCGGTAAGCTCCACGTCTTTCGGAGTTGCCAGGTCTAGAGTTTTGTGTACATCTTATGTATATCTGTATATATGTTATGGGTAGGTCGGGGCCCTGTTCCGATCACAGTACATCTATCAGTAGAGGCTTGTAGGCATATCCTGTTGGTTAGTGCAGTATGTTGGGTTTGTATAAATTGGTGGTTTGTCAGCTGTAGTAGCTATGACGGCCTTGTCGGCCTAGCTTTATATTGATATTTAGTTAGCGCTAGTTTCCATTCAGTTTTATATTTTGCTTCGCAAATTGTCTTGCAAGGTGGCCCCATGGCCAAAGTATGACATTATGTGTTCAGAGTCCCTTAGTCGCAATTTGGTACGCCAGATTAAGTGAGGCACCGGGTGCTTGTCTCGCTCCTAGGTTCGGGGCGTGACAATTAATATCTCATAATTAGGCACTCGGCCCCACTCAGTCATAAATCTCTCCAGTCTCTCGAGCTCTCAGAAATCATTAAAATCAGCCCCAACAGAAAAAGATATAATGTATCAACAAGGAACAATAGAGAGTGAGATAAAATAAATAAGTAAACTGTAACTGAGTACAAAACAATAATTTAGCAGATAATTCAACATGTACACGACCTATGTGGGTCCCTACAGTGCCAACACATAATCTAAACATGATTTGTAGTTCAATTTCTCTACTACGTGGAGAATGTACAGATAACAACAGATTATTCAACTACACAGTTCCATGGAATTTGACCAAGTCATAATTCCCATGGTGCACGCCCACACGCCCGTCACCTAGCATGTGCGTCACCTCAAAACCGATGACATAACACATAATCCGTGGTTTCATACCCTCAGAACAAAATTTAGAACTGTTACTTACCTCAAACCGTGTAATTCTTTACTTCGCTATGCCTTTGTCTTGGGAATTGGCCTCCGAAAGCGTCGTATCTAGTCACAATTAATTCGCTTCATTCAATACAATTATTAGAATTAATTCCATGTGAAAATACTAATTTTCCAACAAAATCTGAAATTTAACTCAAAAATCGTCTGTGGGGACCACGTCTCGGAAACCAACAAAAGTTACAAAATATGAAAACCCATTCAACCACGAGTCCAACCATATCAAATTTCCCAAATTCCGACATCAACTCGACCTCCAAATCACAAATCTTATAATACATGATTTACCCATCGACCTTGCAGCGAAATCCTTGTTACACACCTCACGTTCACGGAAAACCTTTTACACACTCAACCTCTAAATGTGTGTCTAAGACATACCACTTTTGTACTTGACAGATTTTTCAGATAACGTGAAATTCACGCCCTAATAGGATCGTGACACGTGTCATTGACTTTAAGAAGGAAAAATAATATTAGAAATTACAGTTTCATCTTTCATCTTCCCATTTTCTATCTTAAGCACCATTGTTGCTTCTACCATAGTTGTTTGTGAGAAAGTTTTCAATAACACCAAAATTCAACCACACTATCTAAACAATTAGTCGAAAATAATTGAGCAACAAATTGAATTCAACAACCCAATAATCAACAAGACCCTATTGAAGTTTCAAGCTTTTTTCGATCCCCAATAATGGTGGATTCTAGATTTTTTTACCAAACCTTCAATACTTCTGTTAAATCATTTAAATCTATCACAAATAAACGGTTTTCACAAAATTTGGACAATAAACCAACAAAAACCGCTCAATTTTAGATCTAAATTTTTTATGTTCTTTCAAAAATTCTATTTTGGGAAGAAGATGGGATGGGGGGGGGGTGGTCTAAGGAAGAAGACCATAAAGAGGGGGAGGGGTTCCTATGGGGAGAGTGTAACGACTCGGTCGATCTTTTTGAGTATTATAACCCCGTTCTCCCATTTACTGCTCAATGTATGCTTTATAGTTGTTTTATGACTTACCGGGATAGTTGGTTCGGGTCCGGAAGGAATTCAGAGTGAAATGAGACACTTAGTCTCATAATTGAAAATTTTAAGTTAGAAAAATGGACCAGATATGGACCCATATGTAAACGACCTCAGTATGGTGATTTTGGACTTAAGTGAAATGAGACACTTAGTCTCATAATTCCAATAGCTCCGTATGGTGATTTTGGACTTAGGAGCCTGTCCGAAAAATTATTTGGAGGTCCGTAGTGGAATTAGGCTTGAAATGTTGAAAGTTAAATTTTTGGAAAGTTTGACGGGGGGATTGACTTTTTAATATCGGGGTCACAATCTGATTCTGAAAATTTTAATATCTTCGTTATGTCATTTATGACTTGTGTGCAAAATTTGAAGTCAATCGGACGTGATTTGACAGGTTCCAGAGTCATTTGTAAAAATTAGAAATTTCAAAGTTCAATAGGCTTGAATTGGAGTGTAATTCATGGTTTTAGCGTTGTTTGAGGTGATTTTAGGATTCGACTAAGTTTGTATGATATTTTAGGACTTGTTGGTATATTTGTTTGAAGTCCCGAGGGTCTCGGGTGAGTTTCAGATGGTTAACGGATAAAAAATTGAACTACAACACCTGCTGCAATTTCCTTATGCTGGAAATTTCTTCTGCCAGATTCAAGCTCAAAATCGAGCCACGATCGAGCCCAGGGTCGAGGGCCATGATCGAAGGCAGGGTCGAGGATCAGGATCGAAGCCAAGATCGAGCACATGGGCGAGGGCCACTATAAAAGACCAGGGTCGAAGACATTGTCGAAGGCCAGCGTCGATGACCAGGGTCGAAGACATGATCGAAGGCCAGCGTTGAGAGCCATAATCGAGGGCCAGGATCGAGGTCCATGATCAATACCTAGGATCGAGGACCTCGATCGAAGGCCAAGATCGAGGCAGAACCGAGGCTGTCTGGGCAGTATTATAAAACAGGGACTTCGTCCCATTCGCCATTTTTGACAAATTGGAGCTTGAGGAGAGGCGATTTTGATAGATTTTCAAGGAAAACTTAAGGTAAGTCCCTTGTGATAATTTCTATTCCATAATATTGAATTATCATCGAATAATCCGACTAGATTACATGATTTTGAGGTGTAAATCGAAGATTGAAACTTATAAATTTGGAAATAAGATTTGTAGATTTGAGGGTCGAGTTGAGATTGGATTTTGGTAAAATTGGTATGGGTAGACTCGTGGTTGAATAGGCTTTTGAATTTTGTAAATTTTATCGGGTTATGAGACGTGGGCCCCACGAGCGATTTTTGAGTTAAAATTCGGAGTTTTATGGAAAATTAGCATTTTCTTATGGAATTAATTTCAATGAATTTTAGTGACTGAAACGAATTATTTATGGCTAGATTCGAGACGTTGGGAGGCCAATTCACGAGGAATGGACATTGCAGAATAAGAATTTCACGGCTTGAAGTAAGTAACAATTTTAAATCATGTCCTGAGGGTATGAAACCTCGAATTTTGTGTTATGTGATTTTTTTAGAGGTGACACACATGCTAGGTGCCGGCGTGTGAGCGTGCACCGAGGGGATTGTGACTTGGTCCGTCCCGTGAAGCTGTAAAGTTGAATAACTTGTTGTTAGCTATATGCTCTCTATGTGTTGAAGAAATTTGACTGTAAATCATGTTAGAAATCATGCTTAGGCTATGTTATAGTACTGTTGGGACCCGCAGAGGTCGCGTACTTGTTCAATTATTTGATAATTATTGTCTTGTACTCAGTCATGATTTTTCTTGCGTATTATACCTTAGACTTTCTTGATATTTGTTGATATACTATGTTATCTTAGTTTGGGATGATCTTTGTGATTTTTGAGAGCTTCAGAGACTAGAGAGGTTGAGGACTAAGTAAGGCTGAGGGCCTGTCGGTAAGGTAAGGATATTATGGCATGTGAGTTGTCCGCGCATGATATTATAACACGTGAGTTGTCCGTGCAACACATGAGTTATCCGTGTATATTATGACGCTTGGGCTGTAGGAGCCCCTCCGGAGTTTGTATACTCCCAGTGAGCGCGGGTACCTATTGAGTGTGAGTGCTGAGGGTTGAGAGCCGAGTGGTTGAGTTGATGTGATGAGTGGAGTGACTGTTGCCCTGAGAGGCTGTACTTGCTTTTCATTTGTTGTTGCACTTAGTTACTATTTGTCATTGTTGTGAAAATCTCTAAAAGATTTTATATCTGGATTACATGAACTTGAACTGTATAAAATTAATTTGACTTAAACTGCTAGATTTGAAAGCATGTCTATTCTTTGCTGGAATTACTGAAAGTGAACTATAACTGTGTAGCTCGTCATTATATTCAGTTCCTTAGTTATTATTGTTACTTGCTGAGTTGGTTGTACTCATACTACACCCTGCACTTCATGTGTAGATCCAGGTGTTCTTGGACATAGCGGGTGTTGATCATTTTGCGCAGTTGATTTTCAGGAGATTTTGAGGTAGCTGCCGTATTCCGCAGACCTTGTCACTCCTTCTCTATCTCCTTGTTTATTGTATTTAGTCTCAGACTATTATAGACCGTAATTTCCAGACTTGTATTAATATTAGATTCTCATGTACTCAGTGACACCATGTTTTGGGGAGTGTTCGTGTCAGTATTTGTCGAATTTTGTATTGTATTAAATTATTATATTTTCAAACTTAAGAGAAATTGTGGTTTATCGAGATTATTGGCTTGCCTAGTATCGAGATAGGCACCATCACGACAGGTTGGGATTTTGGGTCGTGATAAGTTGGTATCAGAGCCTAGGTTACATAGGTCTCATAAGTCATGAGCAGGTTTAGTCGAGTCTTGCGGATCGGTACGGAGACGTCTGTACTTATCTTCGAGAGGCTGCAGAACCCTTAGTAAAATTTCACTTTCTTGTATTCTGTCGTGCGAATTTGTTGATTCTGGAAACTAAATTTTTGCTATTATATTCTCTCACAGATGGTGAGGACACGTACTACCAGATCGGATGGTAAGCCACCAGTGCCACCAATTAGGGCCGCGAGAGGCCGGGGCCGTGGTAGATGACAGGGCTAAGGTAGAGGTCGAGGTGTAGCTCGTACCACAGTTGGACAAGCACATGTAGTACCACAAGTTGCTCTAGCTCAGGAGCAGATTCCAGATATAGTTGAGCCGACATGATCATATCAGGCACCAGCTGTGCCCATTTGGCCCAGATATTGGCAGCTTGCACTGGTCTTGCTCAGGTGGTTTCAGCTCAGGTCGCATCTGCCACTTCTCAGGCCGGGGGAGGTACTCATACCCCTGTAGCCCGTACTCTAGACCAGGTAGTATAGGGACTTCAGATATCGGGGGCACTACCAGCCCAGCTGGTTGCAGCCGCTCAGGCCTCGGTAGTTCATGTTATGGCAGATGATGAGTAGAGGAGACTTGAGAGATTTGAAAGGCTTCGGCCTCTACCTTTTAGCGGTGCTGAGTTAGAGGATGCCCATGGTTTTCTGGATAAGTGTCAGCAAATGCTTCGGACATCGGGTATTCTAGAGACAAGTGGGGTCTCATTCGCTATTTTTCAGTTTTCTGGGGCTGCCTTTAGATGGTGGGAGTCTTACAAGAGATGTAGGCCGATCGGTGTAGTACCCCTTACTTGGAAGTAGTTCTCCGGTCTATTCCTGGAGAAGTTCGTGCCTCAGTCCAGTAGAGAGGAGCTGCGTAGGCAGTTCAAGCAGCTTCGTTAGGGCAATATGTCTGTGACACAGTATGAGATAAGATTTTCAGAATTGGCCCGTCATGCTATCTAGTTGATTCCCACAGACAGGGAAAGGATCTAGAGATTCATAGATGGCATCACTTTTCAGCTGCGATTATTCATGATGAGAGAGAGAGTGTCTGGTATTACTTTCGATGAGGTTGTTGACATTGCTCGTTAGATTGAAATGGTTCGCAGCCAGGAGCGGGTTGAGAGGGAGGCTAAGAGTCCTCGTGGTTCCGGTGATTTCAGCGGTGTTCCTTCAAGGGTCAGTTTTACCGCGGTAGGGGTCGTTCTTATAGACACGCTCAGGCGGGGTCGTCCAGCTCATCGTGGTACATTAGCTAGCCATATTTATTATAGTGCTCACTCAGTCTAGTCTTCATTCAGTGTACTACCAGCGCACAGTTCTCACCATGCCTCGTCTGCTCAGGCTTCTATAGGTAATTCTTCGAGTTGTGAGGAGCAGCAGCTCCGTCAAAGGAGGGGTTGTTTTGAGTGTGGAGAATTGGGTCATTTCAATAGAGATTATCCTAGGCTGTTGAGTGGGGCTCCACAACAGAGTTCTCGACCGACGGCACCAGCACCAGCAGTTACACCACCCACCAACTAGCTCGAGGTATGGGTCAATCAGCTAGGGGTCGCCCAAGAGGGGGGGGGGTCAATCAGGTGGCAGGCAGACTCGATTATATGCTTTTCCTGCCAGGCCATATATTGTTGCCTCATACGCAGTGATTACATGTATTGTTTCAGTGTGCTACAGGGAGGCTTCTATATTATTTGACCCTGGTTCCACTTATTCATATGTATCATCATATTTTTCTCATTATATGTATATGACATGTGAGTCCTTAGTTTTACCTGTTTGTGTATCTACACCGGTGGGCAATATTATTACTGTGGATCGTGTGTATCGGTCGTGTGTGGTAACTATTGGGGAACTGGAGACTTGAGTTGATCTCTTATTACTCGGTATAGTTGATTTCGATGTAATCCTGGGTATGGATTGGTTGTCTCCATGTCATGCTATTCTGGACTGCCACGCAAAAATCGTGATGTTGACGATGCTGGGGTTGCCAAAGGTTGAATGGAGAGGTTCTCTAGATTTTGTTCCTAGTAGGGTAATTTCTAATTTGAAGGCCCAACGTATGGTTGGAAAGGGATGTCTGTCATATTTGGCCTTGTGAGAGATGTTGATGCACATACTCCTATTATTGATTCAGTACCGGTCGTGCGAGACTTTCCGGATATATTTCTTGCAGACCTATCGGGTATGCCACCCGATAGGGATATTGATTTTGGTATTGACTTGGTGCAGGGCCCTCAACCTATTTCTATTCCTCCGTATCGTATGTCACCCACAGAGTTAAAAGAATTGAAAGAGCAACTTCACGAACTCCTTAAAAAAGGGTTTATTAGGCTTAGTGTGTTACCTTGGGGTGCACCGGTTCTGTTTGTGAAAAAGAAAGATGGTACTATGCGGATGTGCATTGATTATAGGTAGTTGAACAAAGTTACAATCAAGAATAAATATCCATTGCCACGTGTTGATGACTTATTTGACCAGCTTTAGGGAGCGAGGGTGTTCTCCAACATTAATTTGAGATCTGGGTATCACCAGTTGAAAATTTGGGATTCGGATATTCTGAAGATGGCATTCAGAACTCGTTATGTCCACTATAAATTTCTTATGATGTCTTTTGGGCTAACCAATGCCCCAGTAGCATTTATGCATTTGATGAATAGTGTATTTCAGCCATATCTTGATTTATTTATCGTAGTATTTATTGATGATATTATGGTGTACTCACATAGCCAGGAGGAGTATGCACAACACTTAGGTATTGTATTGCAGATGCTGAGGGAGGAGAAACTTTATGCCAAATTCTCTAAGTGTGAGTTCTGGCTTTGTTCGATGGCATTCTTGGGACATATAGTGACAAGTGAAGGAATTAAGGTGGATCCGAAAAAAATAAAGGCAGTTCAGAATTAGCCCAGACCATCTTCAATTACTGTGATTCAGAGTTTTCTCGACTTGGCCGGTTATTATCGTCGCTTCATGGAGGGTTTCTCATCTATTGCATCGCCTATGACTAAGTTGACCCAGAAAGGTGCTCCGTTCAGGTGGTCGGATGAATGTGAGGAAAGCTTTCAGAAGCTCAAGATAGCTTTGACTACAGCTCCAGTATTGGTATTGCCTACAGGTTCAGAGTCTTATACTGTGTATTGTGACGCGTCGCGTATTGGTCTCGGCGCAGTGCTGATGCAAGACAGTAGGGTGATTGCCTATGCATCCAAACAGTTAAAGGTACATGAGAAGAATTATCCAGTCCATGATCTTGAGTTAGCAGCTATTGTTCATGCCTTGAAAATTTGGCGGCATTACTTGTACGGTGTCTAGTGTGAGGTATATACCGATCATCGGAGTTTATAACATTTATTTAAACAAAAGGATCTTAACTTGCGGCACCGAAGGTGGTTGGAGTTGCTTAAGGATTATGATATCACCATTCTCTATCATCTTGGAAAGGCTAATGTGGTGGCCGATGCCTTGAGTCGTAAGGTAGAGAGTTTGGGCAGCTTAGCATACTTACCGATAGCAGAGAGGCCTTTAACCTTGGATGTTCAGGACTTGGCTAATCAGTTTGTTAGATTGGATGTTTCTGAGCCGAATCGAGTTTTGGCATGTGTGGTTTCTCGGTCTTCTTTATATGATCGCATCAGAGAGAGCTAGTATGATGATCCACACTTGCTTGTCCTTAAGGATATGGTTCAACACGGTGATGCCAAGGAAGTCACTATTGGAGATGACAGTGTATTACGGATACATGGCATGCTATGTGTGCCTGATGTAGATGGTTTGCGTTAGCTGATTCTCCAGGAAGTTCACAGTTCACGGTACTCTATTCATCCAAGCACCGCGAAGTTGTATCAGGATTTGAGGCAACACTATTGGTAGAGGCGGATGGGGAAAGATATAGTTGGGTTAGTATCTCGATGTTTAAATTGTTAACAGGTAAAGTACGAGCATCAGAGACCAGGCGGATTGCTTCAGAGACTTGAAATTTCGGAGTGGAAGTGGGAGCGTATTACCATGGACTTTGTAGTTGGGATCCCACGGACCTTGAGAAAGTTTGATGTTGTCTGGGTGATGGTAGATCGGCTAACCAAGTCCACACATTTTATTCAAGTTGGTACTAATTATTATTCGGAGCGGTTAGCTGGGATTTATATTCGCGAGATTGTTCGCCTACACAGTGTGCCGATGGCTATTATTTCAGATCGAGGTACGCAGTTTACCTCACAGGTTTGGAGGGCAGTGTAGCGAGAATTGGGCACACAGGTTTAGTTGAGTACAACATCTCACCCTCAGATGGACGGACAGTCCGAGCACACTATTTAGATATTGGAGGATATGCTACGCGCTTGTGTAATTGATTTTGGGGGTTCTTGGGATCAATTTCTGCCACTAGCGGAGTTTGCTTACAATAATAGCTACCAGTCAAGTATTCAAATGGCTCCGTATGAATATTTATATGGGAGACGGTGTCGGTCTCCGGTGGGTTGGTTTGAACCAAGTGAGGTTAGACTATTGGGTACTGACTTGGTTCAGGATGCTTTAGAGAAGGTCAAAGTAATTCAGGAATGGCTTTGCATGGCACAGTCTAGACAAAAGAGTTATGCCGACAGGAAGGTTCGTGATGTTGTTCACATGGTTGGGGAGAAGGTTCTGCTCAAGATTTCACCCATGAAGGGTGTGTTGAGGTTCGGGAAGAAGGGCAAGTTGAGCCCTTGGTATATTGGGCCTTTTGAGATACTTAAGAAAATTAGGGAGATGGCTTATGAACTTGCTTTGCCACCTAGTCTATCAAGTATTCATCCAGTGTTCCATGTATCCATGCTCCGAAAGTATGTCGGGGATCCGTCTCATATTCTGGATTTCAGTACAGTACAACTGGCAGTAATTTGACTTATGATGTGGAGCCGATGACTATTTTACACCGATAGGTTAGAATACTGAGTTCAAAGAACATAGCATCAGTGAAGGTGCAGTGGAGAGGCCAGCCAGCCGGAGAAGCTACTTGGGAGATTGAGCAGGAGATGAGGAGAAAATATCCACACTTATTTGAGACTCCAGGTATGTTCTAAACCCGTTCGAAGACGAACATTTATTTAAGAGGGGGAGATTGTAACGACCTAGATGGTCTTTTTGAGTATTATAACCCCGTTCCCCCATTTACTGCTCAATTTATGCTTTAAAGTTATTTTATGACTTACCGGGGTAGTTGGTTCGGGTCCGGAAGGAATTCGGAGTGAAATGAGATACTTAGTCTCTTAATTAAAAACTTAAGTTGGAAAAGTTGACTGGATATTGAATTATTTATAAACGACCTCGAAATTGAATTATGATAATTCCAATAGCCCCGTATGGTGATTTTGGACTTAGTAGCGTGCCCGAAAAATTATTTGGAGGTTCGTAGTGGAATTAGGCTTGAAATGGCGAAAGTCGAATTATTAGGAAGTTTGCCTGGGAGGTTGACTTTTTGATATCGGGGTCGGATTCTGATTCTGAAATTTTGAATACCTCCGTTATGTCATTTATGACTTGTGTGCAAAATTTGAGGTCAATAGGATGTTATTTGACAGGTTCCGGAGTCATTTGTAGAAATTAGAAATTTCAAAGATCAATAGGCTTGAATTGGGGTGTAATTCATGGTTTTAGCGTTGTTTGAGCTGATTTAAGGATTCTACTAAGTTTGTATGATGTTTTAGGACTTGTTGGTATATTTGGTTGAGGTCACGAGAGTCTCGGGTGAGTTTCAGATGGTTAACGGATCTAATACTGAACTACAACAACTACTGCAATTTCCTTATGCTGGAAATTTCTTTTGCAGATTCGAGCCCTAAATCGAGCCACAATCGAGCCCAGGGTCGAGGGCCACGATCGAAGGCAGGGTCGAGGATCAGGATTGAAGCCACGATAGAGCACATGGTCGAGGGCCACGATCGAAGACCAGGGTCGAAGATATGATCGAAGACTAGGGTCGAGAGCAATAATCGAGGCCCATGATCGAGACCCAGGATCGAGGACCTCGATCGAAGGCCAAGATTAAGGCAGAACCGAGGCTGTCTTGGCAGTATTATAAAACAGGGACTTCGTCCCATTCACCATTTTTGACAAATTGGAGCTTCAGGAGAGACGATTTTGATAGATTTTGAAGGAAATATTGAAGTAAGTCCCTTGTGATCATTTCTACTCCATAATATTGAATTATCATCGAATAATCCGACTAGATTACATGATTTTGAGGTGTAAATCGGAGATTGGATCTTAGAAATTTGGAAATAAGATTTGTAGATTTGAGGGTCGAGTTGAGATCGGATTTTGGTAAAATTGGTATGGGTAGACTCGTAGTTGAATGGGCTTTAGGATTTTATAATTTTTATCGAGTTCCGAGACGTGGGCCCCACGGGCGATTGTTGAGCTAAAATTCGGATTTTTGTGGAAAATTAGCATTGTCATATGGAATTAATTTCAATGAATTTTATTGACTGAAACGAATTATTTATGGCTAGATTCGAGGCGTTGGGAGGCCAATTCACGAGGAAAAGACATTGTAGAATAAGAATTTCACGGCTTGAAGTAAGTAATAGTTTTCAATCTGGTCCTGAGGGTATGAAACCCCGTATTTTGTGTCATGTGATTATTTTGGAGGTGACGCACATGCTAGGTGACAGACGTGCACCGAGGGGATTGTGACTTGGTCCGTCCCGTTAAATTGTAAAGTTGAATAACTTGTTGTTATCTATATGCTCTCTATGAGTTGAAGAAATTTGACTGTAAATCATGTTAGAAATCATGCTTAGGCTATGTTATAGTACTGTTGGGACCCGCAGAGGTCACGTACTTGTTGAATTATTTTCTAATTGCTGTCTTGTACTCAGTCATGATTTTCTTGCGTATTATACCTCAGTGTTTCTTGATATTTGTTGATATACTATGTTATATTTGTTTGGGCTGATCTTTGTGATTTCTGAGAGCCTGAGAGACCAGAGAGGTTGAGGACTGAGTAAGGCCGAGGGCCTGTTGGTGAGGTAAGGATATTATGGCACGTGAGTTGTCCGTGCATGATATTATAGCACGTGAGTTGTCCGTGCAGCACGTGAGTTGTCAGTGCAAATTATGGCGCTTGGGCTGTAGGATTCCCTCCGGAGTCTGTACACCCCAGTGAGCGCATGTATCTATTGAGTGTGAGTGTTGAGGGCTGAGATCCGAGTGGTTGAGTTGATGTGATGAGTGGAGTGACTGTTGCCCTGAGAGGCTATACTTGCTTTTCATTTGTTGTTGTACTTAGTTGCTATTTGTCATTGTTGTGAAAATCTCTGTCACGACCCGAAATTCCCACCTTCGGACCGTGATGGCGCCTAAAATTTCACTTGCTAGGCAAGTCAAAGATAGAATAATATTATCCATTTTTAAAAATATTTTTGAATTTGTTAATAACAAATAACAAATGCGGAAGTAAAGTCTAAAATATAGTGAATAATCCATAAAAATAACGGTGTCTAAATACCATCCTAAAATTGGTGTCACAAGTGCACGAGCTTCTAGAATAAATACAAATAATAATCTGAATTAAATAAAGCTGTCTAGAAACAAACACACAGCTAAAGTAATGTAGACGGTGGCTTCAGAATTGCGAACGCCGTGCAATTATACCTCAAGTCTCCTCTGAGTAGCTGAAATCCGGGCAAGTCTATGGTACGCCGCTGGGACCAACTCTACAATCTGCACAAGAAGTGCAGAGTGTAGTATCAGTACAACCGACCCCATGTACTGGTAAGTGCTGAGCCTAACCTCAACGAAGTAGTGACGATTCTAAGGCGGGTCACTTATATTACATGTATGCAATATTAGTAACAACAACAACAAAAGAAATAAATTAGGTAACTCGTTTATAATAATTGAAGCCAACTCAGCAGTCATAACCAATTATCATTTCCATCAATTTTGTTACAGCGTGCAACCCGCTCTCACAATATATTCATATTCAATTCTGTTGCAACGTGCAAACCACTCTCACAATATATTCATATTCAATTCTGTTGCGGCGTGCAACTCCCTCCTCCAATATATTCATTTTAATCTAGTCTGTTGCGGCGTGCAACCCGATCCCTCAATATATATATATATATATGTTTGTCGACTTTTGAATAAGTCTGTTGCGGCGTGCAACCCGATCCTCCAATATGGACTTTTAATAAGTCTACTGCGACGTGCAACCCGATCCTCCAATTTGGACTTTTTAATAAGTCTGTTGCGGCATGCAACCCGATCCTCCAATATTTTTATTATAATTAATTCTGTTGTGGCGTGCAATCCGATCCTCCAACATATTCATTATAATCAATTCTGTTGTGGCGTGCAATCCGATCCTCCAACATATTCATTTACCAATTCTTATAAAAGAAATTTCTCCAATAAATTCAACAATTAATATAAAATTATAAGACAACAAGCATACAATAATTATGATTTAATTATGAAACAAACAAGGAAAATAGCAAATTATTATGGAAATTAGAGAGAAAATATGCAGTTTAATATTTAATATGCTAAATATCAATAACAATTAAGGCACATAATTCAAATAGCATGTAAAAATTAATGCAGGAATTCAAGAATTAATATTTGACAAAGAATAGGAGAGAAACAATTATTATAATAATTAATTTATGATTTAAAATAATTTATGATTTTTCAAGTAATGAGGCAAACAACTAATTTGATGACGTATAGACACTCGTCACCTCGCCTATATGTCGTTCACATGCAATTCACATAGCAATTAATTTAAGGGTTATATTCCCTCAAGTCAAGGTTAACCACGACACTTACCTCGCTTTGCAAATTTCAATCAATTTCTCAACCACAACTTTTCCTTTTAAATTTGTCTCCGAAAACTTCAAATCTATTCACAAACAATTCAATATACTCAATACGAATTATAGGAATTAATTCCATATGAATTTATTAATTTTTCGGATAAAATCTGAAATTAATTAACATATTCGGCAGTGGGACCCACGTTTCAAATCTCGAAAAAACTTACGAAATCCAAACACCCATTCCGAGACGAGTCCAACCTTACAAAAATTATCCAATTCCGATATCAAATGGACCTTCAAATCTTAAATTTTCATTTTTGGAAGAATTTATAAAAATCTAATTTTTCTTCCATAAATTCACGGATTCATGATACAAATGAGTATGAAATTGTGAAATATAATCAATATAGGATAATGAACACTTACCCCAATGTTTTTTTCGTGAAAATCGCCCAAATATTGCCTTACCCGAGCTCAAAAATGAAAAAGAGTTGAAAATAGGTCGAAACCCCATTTCTAGAACTTAAGTTCTGTTTCTATGATTTTTACCCTTCGCGAACGCGGTCAGTGCCTCGTGTTCGCGAAGCACATATTCCTACTACCCAATTTTACTCATTTCTAATGTTAGGGATACTTCGCGAACGCGAAGCTTGCCTAGCTTGGCCTTCGCGAACGCGATATGCCATTCGCGAACGCGAATGCAATTGTTTTGGCCAGCCCTTTCCCTTCGCGAACGCGAAGCTTCGCACCTCAAGCCTTCGCGAACGCGTTCTCTCTGTCACGAATGCGAAGCACAAAATGTACCAGCCCCAATTTACTCTTCGTGAACGCGAGACTCCCCTCGTGAACGCGAAGAAGGAAACCAGAAGCAGGTTTCTGCAGTTTCCTCAAGTCCAAAAATGATCTGTTAACCACCCGAAACCAACTCGAGCCCTCGGGGCTCCAAACCAAACATGCACCCAAGTACTAAAACATCATACGAACTTGCTCGTGCGATCAAATCGCCAAAATAACACCAAGAACTACGAATCATACACCAATTCAAAGGAATTTATCAAGAAAACTTTAAAACTTATATTTTTACAACCGGATGTCCAAATCACATCAAATCAACTCCGATCCTCACCAAATTCGGAAGACAAGTCATAAATATTATAGTGGACCTATACCTGGCTCTGGAACTAAAATACGGACCCGAGGGCAATAAATCCAACATGAGTAATTTCTTAGAAATCATTAAGCTTTCAAACTTTTAAGTTTTCATCAAAATTCAATATCTCGGGCTAGGGACCTCAGAATTCGATTTCGGGCATACGCTCAAGTCCCAAATCACGATACGGACCTACCGGAGTTGTCAAAACAATGATCTGGGTCAGTTTGCTCAAAATGTTGACCAAAGTCAAATTAGTTGAGTTTTAAAGATCTATTTCACATTTTAATCCATTTTCACATAAAACTTTCTAGAAAATTGAACGGACTGCACACGCAAGTCGAAGAATTATAAATGGTGCTTTTTGAGGTCTTAGAATATAGAATTAATTATTAAATTTAAAGATGACATTTTGGGTCATCACTTTCTCCATCTCTAAAACAGATGTTCGTCCTCGAACGAAGTTAGGAAAAAAGTACTTGAGCTGGTGAATAAGTGTGGATATTTACTCCGCATGTCCGACTCGGACTCCCAGGTAGATGCCTCTACCAGCTGGCCTCTCCATTGCACCAGAACTGAAGAATAACTCTTAGACCTCAAATGTCGGACCTGCTGGGCTAGAATAGCCACCGGATCCTCCTCGTAAGTCAAATCTTTGTCCAATTTGACTGAGCTGAAATCTAACACATGGGACAGATCACCATGATATTTTCGGAGCATAGACACATGGAACACCAGATGAACCGCTGATAAACTAGGTGGTAATGCAAGCCTTTACGCTACTTCACCTAGGGCTCAACTTGCCCTTCTTTCCAAACCTCATTACACCTTTCATAGGTGAAACCCGGAGCAATATGCTTTCTCCAACCATGAATGCAATATCACGAACTTTACGGTTGGTATAACTCTTTTGCCTAGACTAAGTTGTACGAAGTCGATCCTGTATAATCTTGACCTTGTCCAAGGCCTCCTGAACTAAATCTGTACCCAATTACCGAGCCTCCCTCGGCTCAAACCACCCAACTGGCAACCTACACCGTCTACCATATAATGCCTCATAGGGAGCCATCTGAATGCTCGACTGGGAGCTGTTATTGTAGGAAGACTTCACTAATGGCAAGAACTGATCCCAAGAACCTCCAAAGTCAATAACACAGGCGCAGAGCATATCCTCCAAGATCTGAATAGTACGCTCGGACTTCCCGTCCATCTGAGGATGAAATGCTATGCTCAACTCAACCCGCGTACTTAACTCACGTTGTACAGCCCTCCAAAAGTACGAGGTAAATTGCGTACTTCGATCAGAAATGATAGACACGGGCATACCTTGAAGGCGGACAATCTCATGAATGTAAATTTCAGCTAACCTCACTGAAGAATAGGTAACTGCCACTGGAATGAAATGTGCTCACTTGGTCAACCTGTCCACAATGACCCAATCTGCGTCAAATTTTCTCTGAGTCCGTAGGAGCCCAACAACAAAATCCATAGTGATACACTCCCACTTCCACTCAGGAATTTCTAACTTTTGAAGCAAACCAACCAGGTCTCTGATGCTCGTACTTAACTTGCTGACAATTTAGACACCGAGCTACATATGCAGCTATATTCATTTTCATTCTCTTCCACCAATAATGTTGCCGAAAATCTTGATACATTTTGGTGGTACCTGGATGAATAGAATACCTGGAATTGTGTGCTTCTTCAAGAATTAATTGACGAAGCCCATCCACATTAGGAACACAAATATGACCCTGCATTCGCAGAACCCCATCTTCCCCCACAGCAACTTGTTTGGCATCACCGTGCAGCACCGTGTCCTTAAGGACAAGTAAATGAGGATCATCATACTGCCTCTCTTCGATGCGCTCATATAAAGAAGACCGAGCGACTGTGCAAGATAGAACCCGACTAGGTTCTAAAACATATAACCTCACGAACTGATTAGCCAAAGTCTGAACATCTGCAGCTAATGGCCTCTCACCAACCGGAATATACGCAAGACTGCCCATGCTCACAACCTTTCTGCTCAAAGCATCGGCCACCACATTGGCCTTTCCGGGGTAATACAAAATGGTGATATCATAGTCTTTCAACAACTCCAACCATCTTCTCTGTCTCAAATTAAGATCCTTTTGTTTGAATAGATACTGAAGGCTACGATGATCAGTAAATACCTCACACGAGACACCGTAGAGGTAATGCCTCCAAATCCTCAGCGCATGAACAATGGCTGCCAATTCTAAGTCATGAACAAAATAATTCTTCTCGTGAACTTTCAATTGCCGTGACGAATATGCAATTAGCTTGCCATCTTGAATTAATACTTTACCAAGTCCAATGTGAGATGCGTCACAACGCACCGTATACGATCCTGAACCTGTGGGTAATACTAACACTAGCGTTGTAGTCAAAACAGTCTTGAGCTTTTGAAAGCTCAACTCACACTTGTCTGACCATATAAATGGGGCACCCTTCTAGGTTAATCTGGTCTTAATAGTTGTTCATAATCAATTACAGAATCATCAATTTACTTTATGTTAACAAAAATCTCGTTTCACACCTTCACAATACTGATAACGAGATGCGAGGCATGAAGACCTCATAATTATTTACCCGAATTAACGAGTTACCTTTAACGCCACCTGGGCGGGCTCCTACCTCGTAGGTTAAAACTCAATAATTACAACACGAGTTTAGCAAGTATGCACTGAGAATTTCATACAAGAATTTTCACATAAGCCTAAAGGCATGACTATCTTATTATTACTATAGTACAAATTTAATTTCACAAGGGAGAGCTTAAACACAAGAATTTTCATCACAAGGATCTCGTCCTTATATAACTTCCACCGCAGCTCATAGCCCGATTCAAACATATCAATTTATTTTAAAAAGGGAGGATCTCGTCCTCAGTTCTGAATCACAAGTAATATGCATATCGTGCCAATCGAAAACTCCCATTTTCTCCTTTTAAATAATTTCTGTTACACAAAATCACAACGCATAATGAACCTCACACCGATAGGGTATATAATTCATAATTTGTAATTAATTATCCGTAAATTACATCAAAACTTACCGAAATGAGTAACATAAAGCCACATTTAGCCTCACAACTCTTATTAGTGACCAACATGGAATGATAGGCGTAGTTATCTCCATAGAATCTCCCAACAGGAGTAAACATATAAGTAGATTATAAAATTACGAAGCTTTCTCATAAGTGGAGCACAATAGGAGGACTCGTCTCGATACTCAAAACCGAATCAAGTTAGGGAAACTATCCCTTTATATTAAATCGAAGTCATACCTGTAACGACACCAACTGATATAGCGACCTCAGCCATACCATAAAACAAATATAACAAAGGCTGGGTCTCCACCTTTAAGATGCTTTCTACCCACCTGTCCTCCACCCCGAACTGATCGTGTGGGTGGTGTGGTAACTGCAATGGGACATGTAGCCTAAGTGCTTTGATGAAATATATCTCTCACAAATCTGGGACAATTTTCTCATGATGTGCCTAGTATCACCGTATTCATAACTATCCCTTTGCGGGTTTGGATGCTCATAATGAGTCTGTGCCAGATAACTGGAATAACCATTGTAGGAAACTCATGTTGTTGGTTCTTAAAAAAAAAACTTATCGGACCACCTCGATTAATCCAATGTGCGAACTGGGCTGGCCGACTGGCCGAGCCCCCACCATAATGATTTATACTCGCAGAGTAGAATCCACTGAATCCCCCAGAACCTCAAGACGTCTTGGCCTCCTTAGTTTCCTTTTTCCACACCCTGAACACGTTCTAATATCTTGGCAATTTATACCACTAGTGAAAATGAAGTATCAGTCTGTAGCTCCCGAGTCATATAAAATTTTACCATCATAATTGAGTCCTTTAATGAGTTTGTGGACTCGCTCTCTGGCTATAGGAAGCAAAGTAGGAATATGACGGGCTACCTTATTGAACCCGATGGCATATTATGACACCATCATGGTGACTTGACACAACCATTCAAACCCTATGCGCCACGCATTACAGAGAGTTCGGGAAACAAACTCTTTCAAAAGCGTTCTGGGAACTGAGTCAAGTGGGCGGTGTTGCATTGGCTGGTCTGCCCTCTTCATAGGCTTGCCACGGACACCTGTGGAGAATTATCTCTCCCAAGGCCAATTTCTTCTTTTGTTATGCTGACTCAACACTGTTGAGCTGACCCATTTCTTAACATACTCTTTGAATCTTCTTTGGGGTAACCCTTACCCCTATTTATACACAATGATCACAAAAGTAGAGCTCCATACAGGCAAATCTTGGCACGAATCATATAGTCCAGAATCTCGTCAACACTGTACTTCCTCCGAAGCACTCCAAAATCTGCAACCATAACGTCCACGCTGAGTAGACATTCTATAGATTTAAAGTTGTTTCTCTAACTCCTTTGGTACTGAAGTATAAGATTTTTAAGTAGGCGGACATACCGCAAGTCCCAACCTTATCCTCTACAAAATATCAGGCCTTAAACATGTGTAAATTTTTGGGGAACCTTTCAGTACCACATATATACATTTTAGGCCAAAACTGATATAACACATGACCCCGCAATCCATCCATTGATAGTGGACTTCCCCCCCACTCGACGCAAAGTCATAGTTCACCACGTCCGATGATCCACAATAATAACTTTCACAGCTCGTATAAATCAACCAGATACCAAGGTCCGTTGCACCCCTTACATGATTCACTGGTTGATCTCTCAATACGTCCGCATCTTCAGTCAGAACCACACATTGAGGCAATGTTGAGCATCTATGGCTCTCTCGTAATCCATCTGCAGCATCACGAATCGTCAACACACAACTGATACCGAGTGCACAATATCATACACGAGTGGATACAAACGAATATGAGATATATGTTTCAATATAAATCAATGCCGCACGATAAGGAATGAAAGAAGTGAAATTGTTCCTAAACTCCATAGCCTCTGAGAGATAAGTACAGACGTCTCTGTACCGATCCTTCAGACTCTACTAAGCTTGCTCGTGACTCATGAGACCTATGTAACCTAGTGCTCTGATACCAACTGTCACAACCCGAAATTCCCACCTTCGGACCGTGATGGCACCTAACATTTCACTTGCAAGTCAAGCCAACGTTAGAATAATATTATCCATTTTTAAAATAATTTTTGAATTTGTTAATAACAAAGAACAAATGCGGATGTAAAGTCTAAAATATAGTGAATAATCCATAAAAACAACGGTGTCTAAATACCATCTCAAAATTGATGTCACAAGTGCACGAGCTTCTAGAATAAATATAAATAAAGGTTTGAATGAAATAAAGTTGTCTCAAAACAAACACACAGCTAAAGTAAAGTAGACGGGGACTTCAGAACTGCGAACGCCGTGCAGTTATACCTCAAGTCTCCTCTGAGTAGCTGAAATCCGAGCAAGTCTATGGTACGCCGCTGGGACCAACTCCAAAATCTGCACAAGAAGTGCAGAGTGTAGTATCAGTACAACCGACCCCATGTATTGGTAAGTGCTGAGCCTAACCTCGACGAAGTAGTGACGAGGCTAAGGTGGGTCACTTACATTACATGTACGCAATATTAGTAACAACAACAATAATAGAAATAAATCAGGTAACTCGTTTATAATAATTGAAGCCAACTCAGCAGTCATAACCAATTATCCTTTTCATCAATTCTGTTGCAACGTGCAACCCGCTCTCACAATATATTCATATTCAATTCTGTTGCAGCGTGCAACCCACTCTCACAATATATTCATATTCAATTTGTTGCGGCGTGCAACCCCCTCCTCCAATATATTCATTTTAATCAAGTCTGTTGCGGCGTGCAACCCGATCCCTCAATATATATATATATATATATAAGTCGAATTTTAAATAAGTCTGTTGCGGCGTGCAACCCGATCCTCCAATATGGACTTTTAATAAGTCTGTTGCGGCGTGCAACCCGATCCTCCAATTTGGACTTTTTAATAAGTCTGTTGCGGCATGCAACCCGATCCTCCAATATTTTTATTATAATTAATTATGTTGTGGCGTGCAATCCGATCCTCCAACATATTCATTTACCAATTTTTATAAAAGAAATTTTCCCAATAAATTCAACAATTAATATAAAATTATAAGACAACAAGCATACAATAATTATGATTTAATTATGAAACAAACAAGGAAAATAGCAAATTATTATGGAAATCAGAGAGAAAATATGCAGTTTAATATTTAATATGCTAAATGTCAAATAACAATTAAGGCACATAATTCAAATAACATATAACAATTAATGCAGGAATTCAAGAATTAATATTTGACAAAGCATATGAGAGAAATAATTATTATAATAATTAATTCATGCTTTAAATTTTTTTATAATTTTTCAAGTAATTAGGCAAACAATTAATTTGATGATGTATAGACACTCGTCACCTCGCCTATACATCGTTCACATGCAATTCACATAACAATTAATTTAAGGGTTATATTCCCTCAAATCAAGGTTAACCACGACACTTACCTCGCTTTGCAAATTCCAATCAATTACTAAACCACAACTTTTCCTTTTAATTTTGTCTCTAAAAGCTTTAAATCTATTCACAAAAAATTCAATATACTCAATACGAATCATAGGAATTAATTCCATATGAATTTATTAATTTTTCGGATAAAATTCAAAATTCATTAAAATAATCGATAGCGGGACCGATATCTCAAATCTCGGAAAAGCTTATGAAATCCAAACACCCATTCCGAGACAAGTCCAACCATACAAAAATTATCCAATTCCGATATCAAATGGACTTTCAAATCTTAAATTTTCGTTTTTGGAAGAATTTATAAAAAACTGATTTTTCTTTCATAAATTCATAGATTCATGATATAAATGAGTATGAAATCATGAAATATAATCAATATCATAAGGAACACTTACCCCAATGTTTTTCCGTGAAAATCGCCCAAAAATCGCCTTACCCGAGCTCAAAAATGAAAAAGAGTTAAAAATGGGTGGAAACCCCATTTCTAGAACTTAAGTTCTGTTTATTGGATTTTTAACCTTCGTGAACGCGGTCAGTGCCTCACGTTCGCGACGCACAAATTCCTACTGCCCAATTTTACTCTTCGCGAATACGAAGCACAAATTCCTACTGCCCAATTTTATTCTTCGTGAACGCGAGGGATACTTCGCGAACGCGAAGCTTGCTTGGCTTGGCCTTCGCGAACGCGAGATGCCCTTCGCGAACGCGAAGGCAATTGTCCTGGACAGCCCTTTATCTTCGCACCTCAAGTCTTTGTGAACGTGAAGCACAAAATGTGCTTGCCCCAATTTGCTCTTCGCGAACGCGAGACTCCCCTCGCGAACGCGAAGAAGGAAACCAGAAGTAGGTTTCTGCAGTTTTCTCAAGTCCAAAAATGATCCGTTAACCACCCGAAAACAACCCGAACCTTCGGGGCTCCAAACCAAACATGCACCCAAGTCCTAAAATATCATACAAACTTGCTCGCCTGATCAAATCGCTAAGATAACATCAAGAACTACGAATCAGACACCAATTCAAAGGAAATTTTCAAGAAAACTTTAAAACTTATATTTTTACAACCGGATCACGTCAAATCAACTCAGATTCTCACCAAATTTGGCAGACAAGTCATAAATATTATAGTGGACCTATACCGGATTCCGAAACCAAAATACAGACCCGAGGTCAATAAATTCAACTACAGTAATATCTTAGAAATTATTAAGCTTTCAAGCTTTTAATATTTCATCAAAATTCTATATCTCGGGCTAGGGACCTCAGAATTCAATTTCGGGTATACGCCCAAGTCCCAAATCACGATACAGACCTACCAGAATTGTCAAAACACCGATCCGGGTCCGTTTGCTTAAAATATAGACCAAAGTCAACTTAGTTGAGTTTTAAATCTCTATTTCATATTTTAATCTATTTTCCACATAAAAACTTTTCGAAAAATTGTACGGACTGTGCACGCAAGTCGAGGAATGATAAATGGTTCTTTTCAAGGTCTTAGAGCACAAAATTACTTATTAAATTTAAAGATGACATTTTGGGTCATCACAATCTCCGAAAGATTTTATATCCGAATTACATGAACTTGAATTGTATAAAATTGATTTGACTTAACTTGTCGGATTTGAAAGCATGTCTATTCTTTGTTGGAATTTCCAAAGTTAACTATAGTTGTGTAGCTCGTCATTATCTCCAGTTCCTTAGTTATTATTGTTACTTGCTGAGTTGGTTGTACTCATACTACACCCTGCACTTCGTGTGCAGATCCAGGTGTTCCCGGACATAGAGAGTGTTGATCATTTCGCGCAGTTGATTTTCAGGAGATTTTGAGGTAGTTGCCGTATTCCGTAAACCTTGTCTCTCCTTCTCTATCTCGTGTTTACTGTATTTGGTCTCAAACTATTATAGACCGTATTTTCCAGACTTGTATTCATATTAGATGCTCATGTACTCACTAACACCAGGTTTTGGGGAGTGTTCGTGTTAGTATTTGTGGAATTTTGTATTGGATTAAATTATTGTATTTTCAAATTTAAGAGAAATTGTGGTTTATCGAGATTATCGGCTTTCCTAGTATCGAGATAGGTGCCATCACGACAGGTTGAGATTTTGGGTCGTGACAGAGAGAAGACAAAAAATGGGATTTTTATGGGCTTCACATGCTTTTTTTTTGTGTGTAAACACGCCAGTCCTATCTGATCAAAGGTAGTGTGTATTAGACACGCTTTTTAAAAGTTGAGTGTGTAAAAGGTTTCCCATGAAAGAGAGTTGTGTAATATGGATTTTTCTCTGCAAGGTTGATGGGTAAACTATGTATTTTGTCTATTTTCAAATCGATAGGCCCCAAGTCCTCGAATTTCACCTCAAAAACATGTAATCTAGTTGAAATACTCAATGATAGTTCAATATTATTGACTAACAATGATCACAAGGGACTTACCTCAAGTTGTTTCATGAATTCTCGCTCAAACATCGCCTCAACCCGTGTTCTTTCGCCCAAAAATGTTGAAATGAGCTAAAAAAAAAACCAAAACTGCTCAATAAAAACACTAATCTGGTTGCTAAAAGTCCATTTTCCGTCACTAAAAATCCATTTCCCGTCACTAAAGGTTCGCACCAGAACCTACTTGCACCAACAATTTATTTATTCACTAAAAAGACTCTAACTTAATTATATGAACTTGGAATTCGACTATTCTTAATTCCTGAGTCACAAATAATAATACAAACCTTGTCGTTCAATCGAAACTCAAGTCGAAGCTCATTTGCTCAATGCGATACCAATTTCGCTCTTTATACAATTAACTCATGTTTCACGCTAAAAACCCTATCGCGACTTGATGAAATTACACCAAACATTCCATATCATTACTATAATTCATTATCAAACTCCTCAAAGTCCCGAAATCGAATTTCGATCTCTAGAACCAAAAATGGACCTTTGGATCATTACATGCTTATGCTCAAAATACCAAACTCTTCCAAAAACTCTTCCCCTGACAACATGTAGTGTATCAACCATAACTTTTTGTACCCAACTCCAACTACCCTATAGTTTAAATTTCTTAAAACTAGATACAAAGGTATACAACTTTTATTTTTGTATCATCGCCAAATTCCTTATAGATTACGAGATATAAGCTTCGAAAGTCAGTCCTGTGCAACAATAATTTCTGCGATGCACACTGCCAAGCAAAATAACTGCAGTATCATGCCTCAGTTAATCGACCATAACTTTCTATACAAATGTCCAAATGATGAATGATTTACATTTCTGGAAACTAGACTCAAAGGGATACAATTGGTATTTTTGGATTATCTCCAAATTCCTTACAGATTACGAGATATAAGCTTCCAGAGTTAGCTCTGTGCAGCAAAAATTTCTGCGATGCACACTGCTGTAGCAACAAAAAAAACCAGCAGTTAAAAATGGCCTAGAAATGGTCCGAAACCACTTCGAAACTCACCCAATCCCCTCGGGACCCCGTCCGAACATACCAACAAGTCTCAAAACATATTACGGACTTAGTCGAGGCCTCAAATCACATGAAACAACACTAAAACCACGAATCGCACCCCAATTCAAGCCTAATGAAAGTAAGAAATTCCAACTTCTACATTTGATGCCGAAATCTATCAAATCAAGTCCGATTGACCTCAAATTTTGCACACAAGTCATAAATGATATAATGGACCTACGAAAATTTCCAGAATTGTATTCCGACCCCAATATAAAAAAGTCAACTCTCTGGTCAAACTTCCAAACTTAAATTTCCTACTTTCGCCATTTCAAGCCTAATTTAATTACGGACTTCCAAATAATTTTTCGGACACGCTCCTAAGTCCAAAATCCCCATACAGAACTATTGAAATCATCAAAATTCTATTCCGCGGTCATTTACATATAAGTAAATATCCGGTCAACCTTTTCAACTTAAGTCTTATCTTGGAGACTAATTGTCTCAATTCATTTCAAAACCTCACCGGACCCGAACCAATTACCCCGACAAGTCGTATAACAATTTTAAAGCGTAAATTGAGTAGTAAATGGGGGAACATGACTGTAATACATAAAATAACAGGCCGGGTCATTACACATAATTTCTGCATGCATGACGTTATTATCAAATTTTTTACATATTATCCATGTGCTATTACATATGTTGTTCAACGGATCTAAGTTTTTCAGTAGCATGACAAGCATATGTTTCTTCAAAATCAACCTATATACAATGAAAAATCAATTTTTAACTTAGTCTATTAAATATACTGTGACACTGACATGCATAAGAAATAATGAACTTGATAATAAACCTGTATGATAAAAGACCATTTGGTATTAAAGTATTTTAAGTATTTTTCTAGGTAGTAATTGTTGGTATCATCTTCGGCTGAGTCAAAAATTGAAAAATACTTTTTTCACCATAAAACTTAGTAATCAATCTTTCATTTAGTTGATCAACATATTTATTTCTGCTAGCTAAGATAGCCCTTTAATTTCTATCATATAATTTGTACAAATTACATTTTAATCTAATGATGGAAATATTTCCCTTATTAAATACACTACTATTATCATTGGTGTTGATAACCAAGTGTTCTGTAAGAACCAAATCATCTTTTATTGGATGCTCTACTACGTTTCAGAGACAAAGCAAGAAGTTACTGAATACTGGATCCGTTCTTACTTTTATATTTCTTGTGAGATGAATCTTTTTCATTTGAGGCCATAAGTTTAATTTTGGCAAGCTAGCTTTTACTGTCTCTGCTTTCGTCAAATTAGGAACTATTGGTAGTACTTGAAAGAAATCACCTCCAAAAATGGTTCATTGGTATCCAATATATCTCTAAAACTCAGAGCAATTATTTCGATCATTTGACACTTAGCCATAAGCGCTTCATCCCATATTTGTGATGGTTATTTTAATTGTTTGAAGAGGTATATCAAATCTAAAGTGAGTTTTACGACCTCATAATAAAATCGTTGTTGGTATACCACTTCGTATTATTGCTAAACTATCATGCCTCTTGATCTGACATTTGCATGTAATGTATGATATAGGAATATTATTTCGACTTTGCCGGAGGCATCTACAAATGATAATCCTGCTATACCAGAGTCGACTCTTTATAATATAGTCTTGAAATATTGTTCTTGTTCAGGATTTAGCTTTGATTATGCTTTCTCAGACACTTATACGACCTTTTGATTATTAATACTACACTAACTTGTTTTTTTACTTTGTGTTCTAATTTTTTAATCTCTAACGCTCTTTTATGAAATAAATTTATGTACCCTAAGATTTTGTTTTAAGAAAAATAATTTTACTCATATGATGAATTTAAAAAATAATTGAATCGGATTCTCTTGCTAATGAATTAATTGAAAGATTTAATTATTTGATCTTAAAATAAAAATACTTTTTATGTTGATTTAGATTTTTAATATTAGTTCATCTCTTGTTTTGATTATTTAATCGTAATTATAATTTTATTCACCATAAATTTTATTTTCAAGAGTAAAAAGATCGATATGATATTCAACTTTACTTTTAGATCTTTATGTTTGCAGAATTATCAATGGTATTAATTCTTCCCAACTATTTTTCTTTCTCTTTCTCTTTATCACATAGTTATATTCTTAAATATTTTCTTAGTTGTTCTTTATTAGCTGGGTATAAATTTTATTATTGCATGAAAAATTGATAATAAAAAAAATATTATTTGAGTATGAAAGCAGTTCCAGTTAGGGGTGTCAATGGTTCGTTTGAGACGGTTATTTTTTAAAATTTGTACCATACCATTGTCGGTTATTCTATCATGTATAACCAAAATTAGACTTTTGAAACTGTCCTAATCATATCGATTTCTCTTCGGTATCGGTACGGTTCAGTTAAATTTTGGTATTTCTTTTTTAAAATTTTATGTAAAAATCATTAGTATAAGTATAATGCAATAACATACGTACTTTTATAGGACTTAACAAACTCTCTCGATATTTTTACTATTTAAAGGGTGATGAATTAAAAAAATACGAAAGACTACTAGAGTATAGATCCATCAACTATTCTACAACTGCGTAAAAGAAACTAAACAAAGACAATAAAAATATAAATCACACGAGTAAAAAGATATTAACCAAGCTGGAACTCGAGAATAAAGTTTATAGAAGATTAAATATTCAAAAAGACAAATCTAAATCATACGAAAGGAAACATATTCAATACATTGTAGTTTGCTACTAATCACTAGAATACCTTGTGTCTTGCTGGTAGGGGTGTTCAAAACCGAACCGAAACCGAAAACCGAACCGAAACCGAAGCTTAATGGCTTATTGGTATCGGGTTAACGGTTTAACAGATGGGGTACAGATTGGATTTTTTTTATTAACGGCTTATCGGTTTGGGGGTGAATTATTCAATTTTCTTAACGGATAATCCGTTAACCTGTTAAGAATATATATATATATATATATATATTAAATATCAAAAAACCTACCACTTCTTCCAACTATTAGCTTAGCTTATTCTCCCACCCTACAACAAGATTGTTTAAGCTGCTATCTATGGTTCATCTCTACTTTTATTTTTTTAAACTAATGGATGTTGTCTATGTTTAATAAAAGGACAGTAGTGTTGTGCCACAACTTTTATCCCACAATATTGACGATAGTACTGTCTTGAATTATGTTCCGGGGAAAGAGCGCATTTGCATTTCCTGTAAATTGTTTACTGCTTTTAGTCCATCCCTATTTCTATACATAACTTCCTTTTGCTCGGTGTTGTTTGTATGGTTAATGATATAGCGTGAAATGCCTGGTTGGGAGTTTAAGTTAGAAATTTGAAGCTGCAGAAATTTAAGCACTGCTAGGCGTTAGCTGCAGGCCAAACATTTCTGTGTAGACTGCTCACTTATGGATTAATTATTTTGAAATATGTATTCTGGACTCACTTTGAATATAGACTGGAATTTCCTATTCTATATTAATATGCTAGGCGTTAACAGACATATGTATGTCTGGACTCATGTAATGTAGTCTGCTTTGGGATGTAATGTAGCCTACAATGTGTTCTGCTTTTTTTCACTCTACAACACATGACACACTACATCATTCTTATGTAGGAGTTAACAGACATGTATGTCTGGACTCATTGTGTAATTTCCTATTCTGAATTTGTATACTAGGCGGTCAGCAACAATTAATGCA
Source organism: Nicotiana tomentosiformis (assembly GCF_000390325.3). NCBI lineage: Eukaryota > Viridiplantae > Streptophyta > Magnoliopsida > Solanales > Solanaceae > Nicotiana > Nicotiana tomentosiformis. The sequence goes on along the minus strand of NC_090822.1, from coordinate 81,476,605 downwards.
TGCAATATAGATTGCATTAGGACGATAAACCGCCCGATAAGAGCTAAACCGATACCAATCCGCCCGATATCTTATCGGGTGGCTAGCGTATTAATACATTTAAAAGCTGATAACCATTAAGAGTAATTAACCGCCCAATCCGCCCGATAAGCAGCCCTACTTGCTGGTGAATATGCTGGAAATAATTTAGTTTCAATAGGAGTAGCATTATAGGTTTGGGAATTAGGATTTTGAGTTTAATTACTTGTTGGCTTGTAATCGTTTTCACAATTCTAAGGCCCAAGAAAATTTTAATACATTATTATTTTTAAACTTAATATATAAATATATTTTTCACATGTAAATTCATTCGGTATGGTTCGGTATTTTTTTCGGTTTATTTATATAAAATAAAAAACTTACCCTAATTATCGGTACAGTTATAGATTTATATAAAACCCAATGATTTTATTAAAAGAAACCTAAAAATCGGTTCGGTACAATTTAGTCGATTTTGTCTTTTGAGTTGATTTTGGGATTTTGAATAAAGATTCGATCTTTATCGATTGGGTTTGTTAATTTTGGTATTATTTGATGTATTTGAGTTGCTTTTGGCTAGTTTCAAGCCTTTCGGAGGTCGGTACGCGCGAGATGGCCTTTTTGGAGCATCATTTGGCTTGCGCGGTATTGGATTTGGCTTGTTTGAGGTAAGTAAGCCTTCTAAACTTGGTGTTGAGGTTGGGAGACCCCGAATTACATGTTATGTGATTGACGTTGAGGTGACGCACATGCTAGGTGACGGTCGTGTGGGCGTGCACCATAGTAATTTAGTCGATTCCATGGAATTGTGTAACTATCTTAACTGAACATTCTTGTTGTACTCTAAGTGTTAGAGCACTCGAGTTGTGATTTATGCTAGAAATCATGTTTAGGCCATATGCTGGTACTATTGGGACCCACTATGGTCGTTCTTTACTGTTGAGTTATTTGCTTAATTGCAGTTATGTACTCAGTCAAATTCATCTTTACATATCATATCTCAGTTTGTTATCGTATGTTGTCACATCTTGTATCACTGATTAGGTATTCTTAGCATGAGTGTTGCGAGTCAGAGAGACTGGAGAGATTGACGACTGAGTGGGGCCGAGGGCATGTTTTGAGAGATATTTATGGTATCGGGCTGCACGCCGCAACAAACTTTATTGATTCATGCCAAGATTTGGCTTATTATAGTTCTTGAGCTCGATCGGCCCCTCCGGAGTCTGCACATCCGTAGTGGGCACAATTGCTAGCATTCATTTGCATTGGGCTGGATCTGCCCTGGTTCATTTGCATTGGGCTGGATCTGCCATGGTTTATTTGCATTTTGGTTCATTTGCATTGGGATGGATCTTCCCTGGTTTTTCTTTTGCATCTTGGGCTGGATGTGCCATGTACAATACTGAGTGACTTAGCGTGCTGAGTATTGAACATGAAGAGTGAGATTATGAGATAGTGAGACTGAGTCCTTTGAGAGACTAAGTACATGAGTTCATCACTAAGATGCATTACATTTGATATGTGTACTTGAGATATATGCATAAAGATGCATTTCCTTCTAATACCCGATTTTGGTGACATTCATGACTTCACCTGCGTATTGACATGTAGGCGTAAATATGTACTTTCCTCATGCTATCTTAAAAATGAATCATCTTATTTATTGTTGAAAGGATTTTGTGAAATTTTTGAACTTACTCATATGTTTTTGGTTTTTTCGGTGGAAGATTTGGGATTTACTATTATACTTGAAAATCATGCCTATTTTCCGTAACTGCGAACGAGTTGAGCATCTTATCTCTGAGTTATTTTATCGTATCATTTTATTATATTGTTATGAAATGTGGTTGGTTATTGGAATTTGACTTTGACCTTTGTCCCAGCTCGTCACTACTTTCAACCTAAGGCTAGGTTTGTTACTTATTGAGTACACGGGGTCGGTTGTACTCATACTACACTTCTGCACCTTGCAAGCAGATGTTAGATGCTGATGTTGTTGTGCACGGCGGGAGCTGGATTTGAAGATGTACCTGCGTTCCGGTCATAACTGCCTCTTGGTCTTGGTAGCTTTAGAATTTTAATCTGTTCATGTATATTTCAAACATATGATGTCTTTATTTCATACCAGCTTTGTAAATTATAATCTTAGAAGCTCATGATTTGTACTACCAGTCCTTGGGAAATTCTTGTATAAAAGCAGTTGTATTATCATTTATTCTCTTAATAAATCTTATTAAATTGGATAGTTGTTAATTGGCTTACCTAGAGGGTTGGGTTAGGTGCCATTACGACTACTTAGGTTTTTGGGACGTGACAAGTTGGTATCAGAACTCTAGGTTCATAGGTTCTACAAGTCATGAGCAAGTGTCTAGTAGAGTCTTGCGGATCGGTATGATGACATCCATACCTACATTCGAGAGGCTACATGGAATTTAGGATATATTTCCCATCTTTCTTTCCTTATCATGCGACTTTGATTCAACTTGAGGCATAACTCTTTGTGTTCCTTCCACGCATTCGTATGTGCATGTGAGTGCTTGGTATCCGGTGTGCATCGACGACTTGTGATTCCATGGATGAGGAGCGAGATGTGATTTGTGTGCTGATGATGGGTCAGTCTGGAGGACTTGAGGCCGGGTTGTGACGGTATCTTGAGCACGAGGATTTCATTTGTGTGAGTATATGCTTTTGGACTTATATGTCCGGCAGTGTCCCTATGAGTGGAATTTATGTCCCGGTTAGTGGTTGGATGGCTATATGATGAAATATGATGTTACTGCAGGATGTGTTCAAATGGTTTGAATATGATAAGCATAGTTTGCTTTATATGTAAAAAGACTATTGGGTGCTTAATTCCTGTCTTTATATGATGTATAGTCTCGAGTTATGAGTGTGTGAATGGATCTTTCATGTTGTTTAATTGAGGAACGAAGTAGATTTTCATGTCTTGTTGATGAGTTCAGACTCAGGGAGATTAAGCGATTGTGTAGTAGCTGTGGCTGTGAAAGGGGTTAGAGAGATGTCAATTGAGGCTAAGCAGGTGGGTTATCACCTGCGCGATAATCTACAGATATGTGATCCTTATGATATTGTGTGGAGGCTTTTTTTCTACTAGTGGGTATAGGTGTTGCGATGTGAGTTCGTATAGGTTGAGAAAGGTGACCTGACCGTCATGAGTTTGAATGCGAGATTTGCAGATGATTTAAAGTATTAAATGGTTTGTGTTACATGAGCTTATGAAGGATTGAGTTGAACTTCAGTGCCGAATTATGGCAGTAATAGAGTATGGGTATTATTAGTTATCAAGTGTTTTGTTCTATGGCTTTTAGCCAAGTGGGGGAGTTTGCTATCGATGATTTGGTCGCGTGGTTATGTGTTGTACTAGTTTCAGTTTGAGGCATACTTGTGAATCGGATATGACTTGCAGAGATTAAGATTGATGATGACTCGAGTAAAGGAATTTTTGGATACAGGTTATGTTACACTTTATGGGTATATGGGAATCATGGAATGAATGAGTTTTTAGTGCGGAAGATGTGGTGCGCATGGTGTATGAATTTGCTGTCACGCCCCAAAATCGAGGAGCGCGACTGGCGCTCAACCGAGTGAACCCGACCGAGCAAGCCTGCTAGATACTTTCTACCCCAAACTCACTCATGGAAAAATAGGTGATATATAATCATTAATTAGACAATAGAGAGATCATGAATACAATACCAAAACCTTTCTATTAGTTTCTTCATCTTTAATATCTAAAAATACACACCTTTTTATAGGCTAAAGTGGAACAAGTGATTCATTAAAACATAAACATGAACTGTTTGACTTTCCCCAACACTGGCATACAACCCACACAATGTCTACGGAGCCTCTAAAAGATACAAAGGAGTATAATGATAGTGCCGACAACAAGGCTCCGGCTATACCTCCAAACACAAAATGTACAAAAGACACATGACCACAGAATGAGGTGGGGCTCACCGAGTCTGCTATGATGAATGTGTACTGCTATCGCTGGTCAATGCTACTTGTTGTGGAACCACCTGCATCCATTAAAGATGCAGTGCCCCCGGCAAAAAGGGATGTTAGTACTGTCGAATAGTACTAGTATGTATAACCAAACACCATTTCAATAGAATGAACAATATTACACGGAAGAAAATCATGATATCGATAGAAGCCTCAAACAATATCAAAACATCAAGTTAAGCACCACATAAGTTTGCAAGTCACTTTGAATGTTTTTAGGTGGGAAGCTCTTTAATTCCAGTATACCATCATTCACAATACCACCGTACTTTTACATGGAGTCCGATCACGGCCCAATCGGCTAGGCCACCTCATTTGAGATATTAACCACAATCACAATTTCTAGCACAATCACCACCATGAGTGTGGCATGGCATTCGATCACGGCCCGATCGGCTAGGTCATCTCACCCAAGACATTACCTTTTCTATCAATCATCTCACGTCATACTTACTTCATATCTATTCAATTCATCGGCACTTATGGCCACAATCATCTCACTTCATACTTACTTCATATTTCATGCTCCCCTTTTCATTTTCACATACCATTACCACTATCGACAACAAGACTCTTCAATTCAAGGCTTTTAGGTACCCATGAGAGAAATTAAGAGTCTTAGACATATAAAGATTTTGTTCACATAATTTGGCATGATAACATTCACTCAAGCATAACTTGAAATCGTAACAATTAAAACACAAAGCCACACTTTGAATATACTCAAAAGATAACATAGTATGAATAAATACATTTGAAACACATATTGAACATGTATCTCTCAACACAAGATTACTTGGGATAACCAATTTCATAATGATCAACTAGGATCTTACATAACTTACATGAACACCGTGGAATTCGATTCTAAGAGAGGGGTTTAGCCAACATACCTCAATTGATCTTCCTTAAACTTTTAAAACATTTCAGAATTCTAAGCAACTTCAATCTATTTTAGAAATATAACAAGTTGAACAAAAATTAGGAGGATGATCATGATTCTAGCTCATTTGAGCATATTATCAAGCACTAGGTGTGCATTAAGGTTGTTAAGGCCCTTTTACCAAATATTCCATCATCCCTCAACCCATTCTCTACCATTTGTATCTCACAACCTTCCTACATTATTTGATAACATATGCATGCAAGATAACAACTCCCACACCCAAAATTTGTCTTGTTATTACTCCCTTTTTAGTAGATTTTTGAAATTAAGAGCTAGGGCATTGACTCTTACCTTTAGGATGAAGACTTTCCTTGTTAATCGTCAATGATTGAGCAAGAATTGATAGATAATAGGTTTAAGGTTACTCCCCCACTCTAAGCACTCTTTCTCACTCTAAAAGTATCATAAGTTTTGCTCAAAATGGACTATGTCATATGTTTTAACGAAGTAGGGTCGGGTTAACAAAACCCAAAAATGAAGCCCCGAGACAGGATCTACTGTCTCATTTATGACCGCATAATGATTATACGGTCCGCAAAATGGCCGCAAAAAATGGCCTCCGGAACTGGGCTAGCCTGCTTCACTTTGCGGCCCGCAGACCTGTTCTGTGGTCACATAATGTGCCGCAGAACCTCCCTCCGCAAAATTCCAAGGCTAATTATGCGATCAAAGTATGGCCCGCGAAATGGTTGTGCGGTTACATAACTGGCCGCGAAATTGACATAAAAATGGCCCAAATAGCTGCTTCACTCGACGGCCATTCTGTGGCCCGCAAAGTGATTATGCGACCGCATAATGGGCCGCATAAATGCCCAACCCTGCAAAATAGTTTCCTTCAACTTCCTAGCACACTGTTCAATCGAAAACGTTCGAACCGAATTTCTACTATTATTAACCTCTACGCCTACCCAGGCATCACTGAACCCATTTTTTTGGAAAAATTTCACGGGGCCTTACATTTTCTCAGCTGCGTTAAGGTAGGATTACTTCTTTGGGATGTTGTTGTGATAATTGAGAACATGTCATTCATCCTATTTGGGCTGTGCAATTGGGATTCAAGCAGAGTGGATGACTCTCGAGAAGGATCTAATGGGTTCAAGATTTATATGCAGCAATTGAGAATTCTCCAGACCAGTATATGGCTAGCATATGAGATTTTACATTGGATGGTGTCGAGACTCGCGATATTTTTATATCATTATGGATTATACATTTTAGTATCAGGAAGGTTAAGTTAACGACTTTAGGTTCACAGAAGGTCTCTTCACAGTGGGTGTCTCATTTGTGGTTTCATGTTAGGGTCTTTTGTGGTGAGTTTTGGGTAAGGATCCTGGTATTCTGGCAAGGATAAGTATCAAATCGAAGGCAATTCGAAAGGAACTCGGAGAAATAGGGTAGCTTGGTAGTGGGTTTGATCAATATGGCAATGGTATGCTCGGTTCTTTTGGTTCTTATGACATGGTGAGTCTCTACAGGTGTTTCATGGCAATGCTCTTGGGTTTTGGCGACCTGCGTAGATTGGTTATGTGCAAATGGACTCCAAAGAGTTCTTAATGGTTTCTTCCATGGTTTGAGGTGTATATATCCTACTGGCGTGAAGAACATGTTGCGTATTATGATTTTCTCCTAGATGAGATCAAATGGAAGGTTTCTAACTAATCGGGTATGTATTCTGCTTGTGACTTAGAGTTGGTTATGAGATTCTTGTACTTTTCATATGATGGTATGATAGATGCGGTGTGTGGTGTGGGATTAAGATTTGCGTGTGTAAAGTCACAGTTTATGTTTTGAAGGGAAGGGCATGAATTCTTAGACAACAAAGGCGGTTTCGGATGACTAGATAGATGATATTACTAATTGGTACTTCCTGAGGAGAGTGTACATTTCTGAAGGTGCACTGAGTGTTGACTTACGGATGCTTCATTGGTATTATGGTACTTGTTTGTTTGGTCGACTACTGATATTCAGATTCTTTCTATGTGGCACGGAAGAATTTGAGAACTATTCCTTGTAGGATGATCATTTATGAGAGATGTGTTAGACATTCGGGTGGTGGAGTTGGGATCAAATATGGTGATTCGTGTGTTCTATGGATTTGGAGACCAAGAATTCCCAGAAGCAGTATGTTTCATGGTTGTGGACTGTGAAGATATGGCCAAAGTTAGCTATATGGTAGCACGTACTATGGTTATTCATGATGGACTTTTCGAAAGCTATTTATCCAATTGGGGATGACCGAAGTTGTTTTGGGGGATCATTAGTAGGCCTAATGAGGGCGTGTATTCTACACCGGGTCAGATTGGTTGACTCTGTACTGCTATTGTTGAGGGATGTACCGTTCGATTAGATTTGAGCTTATTCGTGTTCTGGTATGATCTATGTGTTACCCATCTATGCTACGAGGGGTTGTGATTTGTGGGTTATATTTACACATGGTACAGTTTTATTTGGGCCTTGTAGAGAAATTTGAACGAGATGGTTATTGGAGTGTTGAATGGATGATTGCGCCTTGGTTATGGCCGTTCCGGGCTTTGGTATATTGTGTTGTTTTCTTCTCCATGGTTATGGTCATGTACTTGTGTACTTGTAGTCAAATTACGCGTGGCTGTTAATTTCGAGCATTGTGGTTTGGGGTGATTCATGTGGACTAGTGTTAGGATGGAGTCACGCATTATAGCAGAGTTATGTTGAGATATGATTCTTTGTGATTGATTCATGTGTCTTGGTTCTAATATGTATGATGGGCTCATAGCATTGCGGTTGTGGTGGTACTTGTTGAGCTTGCAGGATGATTTTTTCATTTGAGTCATTTTCCATTTTTGGGTACATTTGAATTCCTGCTTATTGGTGCACAGATTGCACAGGTTGTGATTCTGAGTAGTATTGGTGTGGCGTGTTAATGGAATAGTTGTTCTTGATGAGGTAAGGTCATTGGACCTAGGATAGATTTTATCGGATTTGATTACGGTATGTTTGGAAGAATAATATCGGAAGTCGGCTAAAGGTTTGTATTTGGTTCTAATCAGATGAGAGAAGGCTCAATGACTTGTTAATCTGATAAGTGATTATGAGTTTTCGTGTGCTTCTTTCATCATCGGTAGTGTACGGATGTTTTAGAATGAGGTTTTTGTTTGATACGAGGTTTATTACTAGTGTCGGGTTTGTCTTGAGCAGTTATTGTGGTAAGAAATTATTGCTACAAGTACACGAGTTATGCGATATATCATGTGATTACATCTTAGGTTATGGTTATGGTTGGATACAACTTGTTCAGACTTATACATTGTGTAGATGTGAGATTCGGGTCTTATAGGAAATTTCGAATTTTAAAAATTCGATTCGGTGGTTTATGGGCTAAGGTTGAGGTAATGATCTTCAGTTATGTTGTGTTGTCTTGTTTATATGGAAAAGGGTGACATGGTATCACCCCCAAATATGTACACGGTAAGGTTACACAACGGTTTGATGGCTTTGGAATGACTCTTGGCACGTTCGAGGACGAATGTATGTTTAAGTGAGGGACAATGTAATGACCCGACTGGTCGTTTTGAGTATTTTCATTCCGTTAAGCTATATGAAGTGTTGGGTAGTTCCATATGATGTATTATGACTTGTGCGAATTGTCTGTTTTGGTTTTTAGGTTATTCAGAATCGATTTGGAAGAATGAATTTCATGATTGAAGCTTTAAGTTGGAAGAGTTGACCAAATTTGACTTTTGTGAATTTGACCATGGAACAGAGTTTTGATGGTTCCGTTAGGTCCGAATGAAGATTTTGGACTCGGGCGTATGCACGAATTTGCAATTGGATGTTTCTAGAAGGATTCAACACTAATTGGCAAAAGTTGAAAATTTGAAAGTTTAGAAAGTTCATAAGTTTGATCGGAAGTTGACTTTGAGAATATAGAATTTAGATTGTGGTTACGGTAATTGGAATAGCTTCGATATGTCATTTGGGACTTGTGTGCAAAATTTTAGTTCATTTCGGGTTGATTTCATATGTTTCGGCGCGGGTTTTAGAAGTTAAAAGTTGAAAGTTCATTCAAGTTTGAATTGAGGTGCGATTCGTCATTTCTACATTTTTGTGGGTGATTTGAGGTATCGAGTAGGTCCGTGTTATGTTATGGGACTTGTTGGCATATTTGGACAGGGTCTCGAGTGGCCCGAGTGAGTTTCGAACGAGGTTCAGATCATTTTCGTTTCATGTTGCATTGCTGAAGGTATACTAATTCTGGTGCTTCTCCATCTGCGGAAGAATGGACGCAGATGCGGACAATTGGTCACAGAAACGCAAACAGGCTTGGCAGGAGATCATCGCAGATGAAGAGGCGCACATGCGTGTGCGCAGAAGCGAAATCCTTAGGCGCAGGGGCGGTCCTATACACAGATGCACGTCCAGTGGTCGCACATGTGATTGCGCAAGAGAGGATGTTTTTTGTAGGTGCGAAGAGTAATTTTTCATGCTTTTTGTTGGCAGAAGAGGGTCATTATTCACAAAAGCAAAGAGGACTGGGCAGAAGCTTTAGGATCGAGGGTTTGGCCATTCTAGCCTATTTGGAGCTATGGAGCTCGAATTGAAGTGATTTGTGAGGCAATTTTCACTACGTGGATTAGGGTAAATGTTCTCTACTCGGTTTTGGTTATATCTCATGAATCTATCCTCATTTTTGGCATGCAGTTGATGATTTCAAAGAGAAATTTGGGGGGGGGGGGGCGGAGGTTGACTAAAGTTTCATAGAGCGAATTTTTGAATTTTGAACACTGATTTGGAGTTGGATTTGAATGAAACTAGTATGGTTGGACTCCTGATTAAATAGGTTGTCGAATTTTGCAAGTTTTATCTGGTTTCGAGGTGCAGGCCCGGATTTGACTTTTGAGTTGATTTTGAACTTTTGAATAAATATTCGACCTTTATCGATTTGGTTTGTTACCTTTGGCATTATTTGATGTATTTGAGTTGCATTTGGCTAGTTTCGAGCCGTTTAGAGGTTGGTACGTGCGGGATGGACTTTTTGGAGCATAGTTTGGCTTGCTCGGTATTCCGTGTATGAGACCCCAAATTACGTGTTATGTGATTGATGTTGAGATGGCGTGCATGCTAGGTGACGGGCGTGTGAGTGTGCACTGTAGTAATTATGATTTAGTCGATTCCATGGAACTGCGTAGCTATCTTATTTGAACATTTTTGCTGTACTCTATGTGTTAGAGCACTTGAGCTGTGATTTATGCTAGAAATCATGTTTAGGCTATATGCTGGTACTATTGGGACCAACCGTGGTTGTTATTTGCCGTTGAATTATTTGCTTAATTGTAGTTATGTACACAGTCACATTCATCTTTACGTATCATATCTCAGTATTTGTTATCGTATATTGTCACATCTTGTATCACTAATTAGGGATGCTTAGCATGAGTGTTGCGAGTCAGAGAAACTGGAGAGATTGATAATTGAGTGAGGTCAAGGGCTTGTTGTGAGAGATATTTATGGGATCTGGCTGCACGACATAGTAGGATTTATTGATTCATGCTAGGATTTGGCTTATTATAGCGCTTGGGCTGTATTGGCCCTTCCGGAGTATGCACATCCACAGTGGGCGCAATTGTTAGCAATCATTTGCATTGGGTTGGATCTGCCCTGGTTCATTTGCATTAGGCTGGATCTGCCCTGGTTTATTTGCATTTTGGTTCATTTGCATTACGCTGGATCTGCCATGTACAATACTGAGTGTGCTGAGTATTGAGCATGAAAAGTGAGAATACGAGACAGTGAGATTGTGAAATCTGAGAGTGTGAGTACATGAGTTCACCACTTAGATGCATTACATTTGACATGCGTACTTGAGATACATACATAAAGATGCATGTCCTTCTATTACCTGGTTTATGTGACATTGATGATTTCACCTGCGTATTGGCATGTAGGCATAGAGATCGAGTTTCCGCATGCTATCTGAAAGTTGAAACATCATACTTATTGTTTAAATGTTTTTGGGAAAAATCACAGTTTTCAAACTTATATGATTTTGGTGTTTTTCGGTGGGAGATTTGGGATTTACTTTTATACTTGAAAAGCATGCCTATTTTCCGTAATTGCGAACGAGTTGAGCATCTTATCTATGAGTTATTTTATCGTACCGTTTTATTATATTTTTTTGAATTGTGGCTGGTTATTGGAATTAGACTCTAACCCTTGTCCTAACTCGTCACTACTTTCATCATAAGGTCAGATTTGTTACTTATTGAGTACATGAGGGCGGTTGTACTAATACTACACTTCTGCACCTTGTGTGTAGATGTTGGATGCTGATGTTGCTGTGCACGGCGGGAGCTGGATTTGAAGATGTACCTGCATTTCGGTCATAGCTTCCTCTTGACCTTGGTAGCTTTAGAATTTTGATCTTATAACGACCGACCAGTCATTTCGAGCATTTTCTCTTCGCTCGGTAGTTTGAGGGCATGGATCGCTCGGTATGATGTATTATAAATTATGCGAATCAACGGTTTTGGTTTTTAGGTTTTTCGGAATCGATTTGGAAGAATGAATTTCATTGTTGAAACTTTAAGTTGGAAGAGTTGACCAAGTTTGACTTTTGTGAATTTAACCCAGAACAGAGTTTTGATGGTTTCGTTAGGTCCGAATGGCGATTTTGGACTAGGGCGTATGCCTGGATTTGCATTTGGATATTTCTAGAAGGATTCGACACTAAATGGCGAAAGTCAAAAATTTGAAGGTTTGAAAAGTTCATAAGATTCACCAGAAGTTGACTTTGAGGATATAAAATTCAGATTCTGGTTTCGGGAATTTGAATTGATCCGTTATGTGATTTGGGACTTGTGTGCAAAATTTGGGTTCATTCCGGGTTGATTTGATATGTTTCTATGCGAGTTTTGGAAGTTGAAAGTTGAAAGTTCAAAGTTCATTCTAGTTCGAATTGAGGTGCGATTTATTGTTTCGATGATGTTATGTGTGATTTGAGGACCCAAGTAGGTCCGTGTTATGTTATGTGACTCATTGGTATATTCGGACGAGGTCCCGAGTGGCTCGGGTGAGTTCCGGATGGGGTTCGGATCGATTGAAGCCTTATTGAAGTTGCTGGAAAATTTGTGTTGCTGGTGGAACCGCTTATCCAGAAACTTGGTCTCAAAAGCAACTCCACAGAAGCGGAAAGTGTTACGTTTGGAAGCATCACAGATGTGAATATTTTGGCCGTATCTGCGTTATCATAGAAGTGATGGATGGGGCACATGAGCGGACGTCTGCGGAGATGCGCATTTCTTATCGCACCTGCGGTTGCCCAGGAGCGGATGGAGATCCACAGGTATGAGGGGTCAGCTGGCTAGTGGAGTCCGCAGAAGCGGAGCTTGTGTCGTAGAAGCGACGCCGCAAGAATGGCTCATGTGTCCGCAACAACGAAAATGGCTGGGCAGAAGCCTTTAAATCGAGAGTTTGGTCGTTTTGTTTATATTTTGAGATGTGGGACTCGGATTGAGGTGATATTTGGATGCAAATTTCATCACAAGGATTGGGGTAAGTGTTCTACACTCGATTTTGATTATATTCTGTGATTGTTTCTTCATTTTTGGTAATTGGATTATGGGTTTTAAAAAGAAAATTGGAAATTTTAGCCTAAAGCTTCATAGAGTGAGGTTTTGAGTTTTGAATATCGATTCCAAGTCGGATTTGAGTGAAACTAGTATGGTTGGGCTCGTAATTGAATGGGTTGTTAGATTTTGTAAGTTTTGTCGAGTTCCGAGGTGTGGGCCCGGGTTGGACTTTTTGGTTGATTTTGGGCTTTTGATTAAAGATTCAATCTTTGTCGATTGGGTTTGGTGTTGAGGTGACGCACATGCTAGGTGACGGTCATGTGGCCGTGCATAGTGTGAATTGTGACTCCGTTATTTCAGTGGTACTGTGTAGTTATATGATCTTATCTGTAACAATAAAATCTGTACGTACTAGAGCTGTTGAGCTGTGATCCATGTTTGAAACCATGTCTAGGCTACATGAGTTTTCTGTTGGGACCCACTGAGGTCATTTTTTCTATTGAGTTGTTTTCTTACATTGCAATTTCATACTCAATCATGTTCATTTATTGCATATCATATCTCAGTCTCTGTTTCTATATATTGACATATCATATCATCATTTTTTGGATAGTTTCATGGCATTGTGAGCCCGAGAGACTTGGGAGATTGATGACTTAGTGAGGCCGAGGGCCTGATTGTGAATGATATTATGGGATCGGGCTGCACGCTGCATCATGTTATATTGATTTATGCCTGGATCTTGTTTATTATGGCGCTTGGGCTGAAGGAGCCCCTCTGTAGTCTGTACACTCCCCCAGCAAGCGCAGTTGATTATATTGAGGGATGAATCTTCCCTAGGCATGGATCTTGCCCGAAGCATTTATATTTGGGGATGGACCTTCCCCGGGCTGGATTGACCCTATACATTACTGAGTGACTGAATGTCAGTTGATATATATATATATATATATATATATATATATATATATATATATATATATATATATATATATATATATATTTGGGATGGATCTTCCCTGGGCTGAATTGGCCATATACAGTATTGAGTGACTGAGCGTGTCGAGTGATTGAGCATGATGAGTGGAAAGTGTGAGACAGTGAGATTGAGTACTCTGAGGGTGTGAGTACATGAGCTCATCATTGAGATACATTTCATTTGGCATGCATACTTGAGATACACGCATAAAGATGCATTTCCTTCTGCCATTCCGTTTTTGGTATCATTCATGATTTCACTTGCATATTAACATGTAGGCATAGAGATGTGTTTTTCCTCATGCCATTTGATAATGAATGATCTTATCTATTGTTGAAAAGGTTTTGGGAAAAATCACGGTTTTCAAACTTACTCATATATTTGGTGATTTCGGTAAAGGATTTGGATTTTCACTGATCTACGTGAAAAGCAGGCCTATTTTTCTGGAACTGTGAACGAGCTGAGCATGTTATCTCTAAGTTACTTCTTTTATTACTTCCATTATGTTGTTATGAACTTTTGTTGGCTATTGTCATGACCCAAAATCCGTTAAAGGCCGTGATGGCGCGGGTCTTCACTGTCAGGCAAGCCAACACTAAATAGTTAATTAAAACCTCATTTTAATATTTTTGAAATCGTAAATTTACTTCAATTTAACTAGAAAAAGATGAATTTTTACAGAATAATTAGCAATGTTTTCCAAATTTCAATGCTGAACACCCCATACTCATCCCAGAACCCGGTGTCACAAGTGCATGAGCATTTTATAGGTACTAAACTACCCCCATAGCATGATACGGGTCCTAAACTACCTGGACAATAGCATAATAGTAGCTACATACAGACTCTCGTCACCTCGTACGTATGTAGCCCCCACAATTAGATACAAACCTTTGTTAATTCACCTATAGGGTTAATTCTCTCTTACAAGGTTAGAAATGAGACTTACCTCGCTCCGAAGTTCATAACCGGCTCCCAAGCCATTCAATCAACTCAAATCGATGCCCAATGCTCCAAACCTAGTTCATAAATGAGGAAATCAATAAATATATACTCTAATACTAATTATAATCCAATTTATAACAATTCCCAACTTCGTTTGAAAAGTCGATAAAAACCACCCTCGGGCCCACGTGCCCGGATTCCGAAAATTTTCGAAGATGGACTTTACCCATAACCCCACGATCTCAAATATAAAATTTAATCTCCATTAAATGCCCAATTTCGTGATCAAAATCGAAGAATACTAATTTTTAGGTTTCCTACCAAACCCCCACAATTTCTACTAATTTCCATGTTTAATTTCTTATAAACCATATATTTAACTTATACTAAGTGGGGATCACTTACCTTGAGTTGCTTACTGAGAATATTCCATTGAAGCTCTTCAAAATCGCCCAAACCAAATGAAAATGAGAGAAAAAATGGGCCAAGTCCCGTTTTTAAAGAACACACTGCCCAACCCCGACGTTCGCACCTGCGGTGCCTTGGCCGCATCTACGACCCCGCACCTATGGAAATCCTATTGCATGTGCGGCTCCACATCGGCCCAACATTCTCGCACTTGCGCTACTCTCTTTGTATCTGCGCTTTCGTAGGTGCGGACACACCCTCACACCTGCGCTTCCAGATTCTTCTCTCACTCTCGCACCTGCGACACACCTCCGACCTCACAGGTGCGGACAACCCTTCGCACCTGCGGTCATACTTTGCTTCTCCCAAACCGCACCTGCGACCATGGGCTCACACCTGCAACCTCGCACCTGCGGCCCTTTTTGCGCAGGTGCATCACACCAGATATTAGATGCCTCATCTTTCCTTCCAAGTCCAAACTCGATCCCTTAACCATTCGGAATCCGCCCGAGGCCCTCGGAACCTCAACCAATTATACCAACACATCCCAAAACACATTACGAACTTTGTTGAGCCTTTAAATCACATCCAACAACATCGAAACTACAAATCACCCTCCAATTCAAACTCAATGAATTTTAGAACTTCAAACTTTTATATTCGATGCCGAAACCCATCAGATCACATCCGATTGACCTCAAATTTTGCGCACAAGTCACATTCGACATTACGAACCTACTCCAACTTACGGAATTGGAATCCGACCCTGATATCAAAAAGTCCACTCCCGGTCAAACTCTCCAAAAACCTTTAAATTTCTAACCTTCATCAAATGACCCCGAAATGACCTACGGACCACCAAATCCATTTCCGGACGTGCTCCTAATAGCGGAATCACCATACAGAGATATTCCCAGACTTGGAATCCCAAACGGGCATTGATAACATTGAAATGCACTTCAACTCCAATTAATGAAATTCTTCCAAAATGCCAACTTCCATAATAGGCGCCCAAACGCTCCTGGGCATCCAAAACCTGATCCGAAATCATCATATGAACCTGCTGGAACCTTCAAATCCCGATTTCGAGGTCGTTTTCTCAAAATTCACACCTTAGTCAATTCTTCCAACTTAAAGCTTCCGAAATGAGAATTTTATTTTCAAATCAACTCTGAACTTTCATAATTTAATTCCGACCATACGCACAAGTCATAATACCTGAAGTGAAGCTGCTCATGGCCTCAAACTGCCGAACGACGCGCTAGAGCTCAAAACGACCTGTCGGTTGGTTACATTCTCTCCCACTTAAATATACGTTCGTCCTCGAACGTGCTAAGAACTGCTCTGGAGTTGTCTGAAATCATTGTTTAATACCTCGTGCACCTACCCGTGCTACCATAACTCAGTTGAGCTCATTAGCTCGATCAAATATGAAGATATTCTCTTTTATTTAGGAAAATAAGTCTTAGAGCCAAGTTCCAACATCCGAAATTCTCTACCATGCCGACTTCCCACATATGAACACCGTATCAATCACCACACGATGTATCAGAGCATGACTACATACCTTTGTTGAATTCACACCATGCACCGCAACATTCATATGACCATAATAACATTCTCTGATCATAATAGCCGAAATCTCACGAATCTGATTCTCACAATACACCTCATGACATATATAAGTCTTGTTTCAACTGTGGCAATACCGCCACGACAGAAGATATCTGTAGAAATTCATAATCAACTGCCAAGTCAACAAACCATTGAACCTCTCCTCTTGACTAGAATCATCACCTCATTATGAACCAAATAATGATATTTTCTCTTTAATATAGTTCATATAATCCGATCGCACTGATCCCAGATCCGAAAAACTCGTCTCACACAGTATAAGTTGCTCAGGCAACAAGCCACCTCAGACACGATCAAAAGTGTAATGTGATGCCACAATGGTCCAATAGGCTACCCACTCGATCGTGATACATAAGAAAAATGAACTCTGGAAGGGATTACTCAACGCACACAACTAATTAGACAACCGAAAAGGTGTTATGAACCTTCCCCAGAAAATGGAAAACCAAACGCACGAAAATAGATATAGGGGACTGTAATCGCCATCCAACTGTTGTGGCGCGCAACCCAATCCAAACAACATACTCGTGGCGGCGTGCCACCCGATCCGTACAAAAAGAATCTTTAGGGAAATACTTACCGAGCTAGAATGCTCATTATTACAAAATATTCGAATATCGGACACAAGCACGCTAAGTGCATCATACCATCCCTCGAAGGACCGACATCGACATACGCTATAAAACTCAAGCACAACTAAGGTGCGATATATGATTTGAATCTCGAGAGCCATCCTGCTCACATAACACCATCGCTAAGCGGAACTTCACAACTCACACGACATAATGTAGTATTATATGAAATAGCCGACGACAAAACGACATCCAACGTCCGAATACTCCTCCATTAGGAGCGCTATGCTGAAATGAACACATCCGACCCAATATAGAGCCCATATTCATATCTAGATCCATCCACGTACTAGTCTAGATCCTCAACTTCCGAATCCCATGCCGATCACTGTACTTAATCATGTCAATGCGCAAAAGTGCAAGAATTTCATCTTAACTTCCGAATTATTAATAAGGTAAACACTTCATCATATAGAAACCTTTTACTTAACTCATTCTAAGGGAACCATCGCAACACGCGATTGAATCCTCATATTCGCAGAAAATACCAACCTCAGGTAGTGGTCTAAACCACCATAACCCCTCCGGGATCCATCTGCACATAACAAGCCATAATACTCGAAAGTTTCCAAATAAGATCGGTTACGACGACCATCAAAGCTCGCACGTACCGTCACAAATCACATGAATAACCTAACACACTGAAGGAGTTGATCATTGCCATTATTATGCTAATTCAACCATTGTTAGTCGACCCGTTCTTTCCCAATTTATTCTTAACTTGCCTTAGAAATAATAATAGCTCCAATAATTACATCACGAACCTACTTCCGCCCTCATCCCGAGTGACCTTATTTCACGAGACCACGTTGTCTCAAATCCCACGAACCATCTTATACCCTCCTCGTGAGCATGTTCGCATCTTCAAGTGGTACACCTATTTTGGAAAATCCCCATATGAATACAATGTTATTTCCTTCCATTCCTCCAATGCTACACCGCAACCCGAAGATAACGTAGAACACTCCAAGCTCTTTTATCATAATCCACTGCAGAAGCTCGATATTCAACCATACTACAAGCTCAAAATCCTTAGGCACCCCACCTTAACTTTTGAATCCACTAGGATCGTTATTGAGAGTCACCCGTTCTGACTTGGTCCTGAATATAATCAACTCCAAGGCTCCGCTAGCACATGAGTACCCTCTCAAGGAAGCACCTGGCCGATTCATCTTCCTTGTAACTCGCCTTTACACGAAGCATAAATCCTGAATCTTCCCAAAGCCTGAGCATGAATCGATAAGGCCAACTATAACACACATTCCTCAAATCGCTTGCTCATATTGCCACTGATGTTCTTTTTCCTTAGTCGTAATAATACATCAATATGCCGATAACCAGAAATCTTACAAATATACGACCATGAAATCTAACTGTAGGCGGTGGGACTCTACCACTTAGCTTGAAGCTAACATTGCATAACTCTAGATCATGCCAAGATTATTTCTTCATCGTTGAACTAATATTGCACAACTAACTCACCAAATTCCTCAAAATCCTTCAATTTGACCTTTCATGAACACTCTGAATCACTAACCACATTCACATATTCGACCTTTGCCGGATAACCAGTAGAATTCTTTCGTGACATACCCATTAACACCACGCAACCGCTAACCTGCTCACATGAGATAACCCACATGTGGAAATTCCATGGCGACATCATCCAATGCCGCTGTACTGGGTACAATAATTACAAAATCAGTAACCCATCCTGAGCCCATGATCATTCGCCAGCTGTACCGGTCCGTTCACTCTTCATGGACATCAACTAAAGGTGCAACAAGACATTCCAATCCAAAGTCATATTGTATCCTTCTTCATATCAAGCAACTCCCTCCTGTCACACCCAATCTTCCTCAACATAGCAACCACTATACCAAATTATGTCCGTAGACCTAGTCACGGTCCACCATGAATCCCAAATCACTCTAAACATTCTCAAGGCGTATAGTCATCCTACCACAGAACCCACATGCTACTCTGCCACTCTGTCACTTTGGTCAAACCCTCTCCTTTAAGCAACTACTCGACTTCTGTTTCTCACACTTGTCCTTCTAGGAACTTAAACACCACAAGACACCTCCCACATGTCCTTCCTCATCCTTCGCTGCCCAGTTGTTGCCTTAAATCAAAATCTACCTCTGTAGCACTTGAACCAATAGACTGCTACCAACTTTAAATCCTTCCAGAAATCATCTTTCTCGAGCCATCAATATCAGGAATGCCGATTCGATGCCGAACCATTGCACACTGTGACCTCTGACATCCGCTTTCTCGGTACCATTTATAATACTCTGCCCCAAGGAGAATTGAAGGAAACCATAACACCGGCGAACTTAACACATCATAACCAATCGAGGACGATGACACCACATCACAGGCGAAGATTCCACCACGCTCGAATATATCGAGTCCCGCTACTCGATCAACCCAAGTCTGAGCATTCTTAGTTCGATTGCCTTTCCTTCGCCGGAAATAAAATACTGGATCTCTGAATCATGCACTGAGTAAACCTCCTTTCAAGTCATTCACTACTTCGACGCATAGACAAGAATCCTTCCATTACATAAACACGATGCGATAGCAACGCACGAATCGTCACACCAATTGGCGCATATCCCCAAAACCATCAGAAATACAGCTACTGAGCTGAGATGACAGAACATCCTTGCACAAGGCGATGGCGTTAGCACCCAATCGAATACGCAAGGAGAAACATCCTGCTTTACATCATTAGTGCCATTAAAATTCCCCGAATCCAATTTATAATAAGCGCTTCGCATCGCATAAGATTCAAAGGAATCGAATCACACGATGAGGAATCAAGAAGGGAAGTGCTCCTAACAACCCTGTAGCCTCTCGAAGATAAGTACAGACGTCTCCGTACCGATTCGCAAGACTCTACTAGACTCGCTCATAACTCGTGAGACCTAAGTGAACCTAGTGCTCTAATACCATGTTGTCACGACCAAAAATTTATTAAAGGTCGTGATGGCGCCAGACTCCACTGTCAGGCAAGCCAACACTAAATAGTTAATTAAATCCTCATTTTAATATTTTTGAAATCATAAATTTACTTTAATTTAACTATTAAAAGATAAATGTTTACAGAATAATAAACAATGTTTTCCAAATTTCAATGCTGAACACCCCATACTTATCCCAGAACCCGGTGTCATAAGTGCATGAGCATTTTCTAGGAATTTAAAATAAAATACAATAACTGTTAGGAATACAACTTTGGACAAGAAGACAATACAATACTCTGAAGGATACTCTGCTGGCTGCGGGTCGTATATAAGCTGCAGCTCAACGCGTACCAAATAAGTATCACGCCTAACCTCGAAGAAGTAGTGATGAGGGGTCGACACAGACAGTTACTATGAGCTATAATCAATATACCAATAATATGATAAATTATAGATTTTTATGAAGCAGCGGTAAACACAATAACATGAGACAAGTAAATAGTTCTCTTGTTAATAGGGGATTTCCAAATTTATTTTCATCTTTTAACAATTTATATCTCCGGTCAATGAGGCCATATAAATTTATCTTCGACTAGGGAGGCAACATCGTTATGTATAAATTTCAAGTCAAGCAATACAAGCATGCGCAAATCATGCCAAGGTCGTACGGCCCGATCCAACAAATATTTAAACTGTGCACTGCGAGATGGTCGAATGGCGTGAACCATAGATGCATCTATTTACTACCGAGGCGCTCGGCCCGATCCACAAATAATAATTATTTTCAAGAAAACACAAGTTTCTCATTTACAGTCAAGTATCTTATACAAACCTTCAAGTAAGTGAATTTAACTTTATACAATTCTTTTATCAATTTCAATCATGAGGGATTATATTAGCAAGTAAGGGCACAAACATACTAAGTATAACATGATACGGGTCCTAAACTACCCGTACAATAGCATAATAGTAGTTACGTATGGACTCTCATCATCTCGTACGTACGTAGCCCCCACAATTAGATAAAAACCTTTGTTTAATTCACCTATGGGGTTAATTCCCTCTCACAAGGTTAGAAAGGAGACTTACCTCGCTCCGAAGTTCATAATCGGCTCCCAAGCCATTCAATCAACTCAAATCGATGCCCAACTCTCCAAAACTAGTAAATAAATGAGCAAATCCATAAATATATACTCTAATACTCATTATAATCCAATTTATAACAATTCCCAACTTCGTTCGAAAAGTTGATAAAAACCACCCTCGGGCCCACGTGCCCGAATTCCAAAAATTTTCGAAGACGAACTTTACCCAGAACCCCACGAACTCAAATATATAATTTATTCTCCATTTCATGCCCAATTTCATGATCAAAATCCAAGAATACCAATTTCTAGGTTTCGTACCAAAACCCCACAATTTCTACTAATTTTCATGTTTAAATTATTATACCAACCATGTATTTAACTTATATTAAGTGGGGATCATTTACCTTGAGTTGCTTACTGCTAATATCCCCTCTTCAAAATCGCCCAAACCAAATGAAAATGAGAGAAAATGGGCCAAGTCTCGATTTTAAAGAACACACTGCCCAACCCCGAGGTTCGCACCTGCAGTGCCTTGGCCGTATCTGCGGCCCCGCACCTGCGGAAATCCCATCGCAGGTGCGGCTCCACCTCGTCCCAACATTCTCACACCTGCGCTACTCTCTTCGCATCTACGCCTTCGTAGGTGCGGACATACCCTTGTACCTGCGCTCCCAGACTCTTCTCTCACTCTCGCACCTGCGACACACCTCTGCATATGCGACCTTGTAGGTGCGGACAAACCTTCGCACCTGTGGTAATGCCTAGCTTTTCCCAAACCGCACCTGCAAACATGGGCTCACATTTGCGGCCCTTTTTGCGCATGTGCGATCACACCAGATATCAGCTGCCTCATCTTTCCTTCCAAGTCCAATCTCAATCCGTTAACCATCCGGAATCCGCCCTCGGCCCTCGGAATCTCAATCAATTATACCAACATGTCCCAAAACACATTACGAACTTTGTCGAGCCTTTAAATCACATCCAACAACATCGAAACTATGAATCACCCTCTAATTCAAACTCAATGAACTTTAGAACTTCAAACTTTTACATTCGATGCCGAAACCCATCAAATCACATCCGATTGACCTCAAATTTTGCGCACAAGTCACATTCGACATTACGGACATACTCCAACTTCCGGAATCAGAATCTGACCCCGATATCAAAAGTCCACTCTCAGTCAAACTCTCCAAAAACCTTCGAATTTCTAACCTTCACCAAATGACCCCGAAATGACCTACAGACCACTAAATCTATTTTCGGACGCGCTCCCAATACCGAAATTACCATACGTAGCTATTCCCAGACTCAGAATCCCAAACAGACGTTGATAACATTGAAATGCACTTCAACTCCATTAATGAAATTCTTCAAAAATGCAATTTCCATAATAGGCGCCGAAACGCTCCCGGGGTATCCCAAACCCGATCCGAATATACACCCAAATCCGAAATCATCATACGAACCTGCTGGAACCTTCAAATTCCGATTTTGAGGTCGTTTACTCAAAATTCACACCTTAGTCAATTTTTCCAACTTAAAACTTCCGAAATGAGAATTTTATTTTCAAATTAACTCTGAACTTTCGTAATTCAATTCCGACCATACACACAAGTCATAATACCTGAAGTGAAGATGCCCCTAGCCTCAAACTGCCAAACGACGCGTTAGAGCTCAAGTACCAGTTACACAAGGACACAAATTGAACGACTAACGTGTAAACTCTAAAATAATCCTCATACAATTTGTTTTTAAGGTATATTGAAGAAGTGATGGCAGCCAACTATATTATACTTAAATGGAGTTACTTTTTGATCAGCATAAACTTTTAGCCCGTTTGGACATAAGAAAGTTTTTTCTTTTTTTCAAAAAAGTTTTACTTTTTTCGAAATTAGCGTTTGTTCATAAAAAAATTAATTTTCACTTCAAGATGCATTTTGAAAATTTTTGGAAATTTGAAAAACTCCAAAAAGCTGTTTTTCAAAATTTTCACTCATAAAACTTCAAAAACAACCCAAAATTATATTCATGTCCAAACACAACTCTAAATTACAAATACCATTTTTACTTGAAAATGTTTCCCCCATATTTTGAAATTTTACAATTCTTATGTCCAAACGCTCACTTAATCTATCTATATTATTATTATTATAAAAGTATGAATACAATGTTAATTTACAAAAATAACCTTATAATATTAAGCATAATAACTAACAATAAAAAGACATAATCAAAATTCTAGACATTAGCCTTGTAATCATATTAGCTTTAGGACATAATACCACACATTAGGAATCCTACATTACCTTTAGAAATCCTATTAATATAATTATTCACCGGCATAGACATATAATATTACATGTTAGCATGTAAACCTAATACCTTTAGGAACACATTACATTTCCTATTAGTATAATTACTTTCAGGATAGAGGCATAGTTTTAACCATGTAATACTATTATTTTTTGGATACTTCTTGAAAATTCCTATTACTAATTTTATTTGAAAACATACTATATTTTCCTATTACTAATTTAATTTGAGAATTATATTGTCCAAATTTATTTAGAAAAAGGAGAGCATATATTATTATAAAAGCACGAATAGAATATTGATAGACCAAAATAGCCCCATAATATTAAACAAAAGAACTCATAGGGAAACGAATAACTATAATAACCTTTGTTTTTACTACAATACCTTAATTTTTAAATATTTAAGATTTTAAAATTAATAAAATTTTGTCTACTAAATTGTTATTAAAAATATGTAAGAAGGTTTAATAAATCAAATTCATAGCCTCTGTATTGGCAATACATTACCCCTCCATAATGTCCAATACCAAGAAAAAATAAAAGAAAGGTTAAACGAATTGCATAAACCGTTGAAATTGAGAAAAAATAATACATCACTACGATAATATTGTTACAACCCAAAAACCCAACTAGTTGTGATGACGCCTAACCCAACCCACTAGGTAAGCCAATTAACAACTATCCAATTTAATGAGATTTACTAAGAGAAGAAATGATAATACAACTGCCAAAATCCAAGAATTTCTCAAGGACTGGTAGTACAAATCATGAGCTTCTAAGATTAGAATTTATAAAGCTAGTATGAAATTAAGTACATCATCTGTTTGAAATATACAAGAACAGATCTGTCGCGAGCCAAAATCCAACTAGTCGTGATGGCACCTAATCCAACCCGCTAAGTAAACCAATTAACAACTATCAAATTCCAATGAAATTTAATAAGACAATTAAGTGAAAGATTGTTTTTGAATCTTATACATTCCCCAAGGACTGGTAGTACAAATCATGAGCTTCTAAGATTAGAATTTATAAAGGTGGTATGAAATAAATATATCATCTGTTCAAAATGTAGATAAACAGATTTTTATAAATCTAAGGCTACCATGAACAAGAGGCAGCTACAACCGGAATGCAGGTGCGTCTTCAAATTCCGCTCCCGTCAATCACAGCAACATAAGTATCCAATATGTGCACGCAAGGTGCATAAGTGTAGTATGAGTACAACCGACCCCATGTACTCAATAAGTAACAAATCTAACGTTAGGTTGAAAGTAGTGACGAGTTGGAACACAGGTCGGGGTCCAACACCCATAGTTGTAACGACTCGACCCGTCGTTATTCATTTGATTTGAGAATTGTTTTATTCCTATACAATATTTGAAACTTATTTACCAAAATTGTCCTAATTTTATATATTACCCACACTAAACAAGGATTACTTACAAATTATATATAATCCATTATTAATGCCTTAAATTAGGGGATTTAGTTACATACTTTTCCTTTTTTCTTTCCCCTCCTCTTTCCTCATTGTCGCCCCCTTATCAATTTTTCTTTCTTTCTTCATCACTCTCTCTCTCAATAAGGTATGCCTAAAAGTTATCTCTGTCAATCAACCTATTGAAGTAAAGTTTGTCACTGGTTTGCCCCTTTTTATTTTTTTATATTGCTACCCACTAAGTATGAAACTTTAGTAGTGCAAGAATGTTATTGAATTCAAACTTGTGACACTTCAGTTTGTATTGTGGTCTCTTGAAAATCGGATTATCCTGCAGTTTGATAGTCTTTTTCCAGAGATGAATTCAACACCTAGTAAGAAGGTCGTAGGAATTGAAGATTCGAACACTAATCTATCATAAAGCTTTGAATTCGAATTTGAGTTTTCAAAAACCATTATTTGTTTGGATTGGATGTTGTTGCAAACAATTGAGAATATTGTTTGGAGTTTGTATCTTAATTTTGAGGGTGTTTGGTGAATATTAGACTTGGTTTTGGCTGAATTTCAGATTGAAACTCGAAGAAAAAAAAAAGAATAGCACATGACATGCCATATACTTACGAAATTATAGTAAATTTGTATTATAATTATATGTAAATTGTATTCTGTTGTAGTTATATATGCATATTTTTATTTGAATGTTGTATGAAAGTTGAAAAATAGTTGTATAATGTATGAATCGTTGTATAAAATTTGTATTTAAGTTATCATTACTATCTTTTTAAATAAAGTTGTTGATATGTATCAATATTGGTGCTAAGGGTTCTACGAGGTTAATAACTATCATACTGGCCAGTAAAGTTTTCTGCTTCACTTGATTGGTTAACTTACCCAATACACTAATCTCTCACAAATTAAAGAAACCTATTTAAATCAGCACTAAAATGGATACATCGTACTTAAAATTAATATTATACAATTTTATGATACAACAACGTACAAATTTAAAAATAAATTTCATACATATTTAATACAAATTGTTACATCCACAACAACATATATACTAAAAATAAATTTCATACAACTAATTATATAATATACACTTATTTACAACTTATCTACGACTTTCATACATTATTTTTACCCAGTTAAAATACATCTACAATATCATACAATTTAAGTATAATTTTCATACAAATTTTATACAATATGTATTTTTTTATATTTTTTATATTTTGTATCTGATTTATGAATATTTTGTATGTGGTGTGTGCTTCTTCCTCTCTAAAATTCTAATCAAAACTCTCTCTTAATACAATTTTGATACATATCAATAACTTTATGTAAAAAGATAGTATTGATAACTTAAATACAAATTTTATACAACAATTCATACATTATGCAACTATTTTTCAACTTTCATACAACATTCAAATAAAAAAATATATATAACTACAACACAATACAATTTACATACAATTATAATACAACTTTACTACAATTTCGTAATTATATTGTATGCCATGTCTTCTTCTTCTTCTTCTTCTTCTTCAAACAATATTACAATTATTTACAACAACCCTCAATCCAAACAAATAATAGTTTTTGAAAACTCAAATTAGAATTCAAAGCTTCAAACAATATTCAAACAATTCAAAGCTTCTTTTTCTTCTTCATTGGAGTAGGTTTTTTATTTTATAAAAATAAACCAAAGAAATACCGAACCGTACCGAATAAATTTTACATGTGAAAAATATATTTATATAGTGAGTTTAAAAATAATAATGCATTAGATTTTTCTTTGGGCCTTGAAATTATGAAAATTGTTTCAAGCCAACAAGTAGTTAAACTCAAAATACTAATTCCTAAAACCTATTATGCTACTTCTACTTAAACTAACTTATTTCAAGTATCTTCATTAGCAAGATACAAAGTATTCTAGCGATTATGAGTAGCAAACTATAATGTATTGAATATGTTTTCTTTCATATAATTTAGATTTATCTTTTCGAATATTTAATCTTCTATATACTTTATTCTTGAGTCCTAGTTTGTTTAATATCTTTCCACTCTTGTGATTTATATTTTCTTTTCCTTTGCTTGGTTTCTTTTAAGTTGTTGTAGAATAGTTGATGGATCTATACTCTAGCCATATTTTATTTTTTTTAATTCATCACCCTTTAAACAGTAAAAATATCTAGAGAGTTTTGCTAAATCCTATAAAAGAAAACGCATGTTATTGCATTCTACTTCTACTGGTGAATTTTACATGATATTTAAAAAAATACCAAAAATTAATCGAACCATACCGATACTGAAGAAAAACCGACATGATTGGGACGATTTCGAAAAGTCTAATTTTGGTTATACATAATAGAATAACCGAAAAATTGGTATGGTACACCTTTTATAAAATAACCGGCCGAACCGAATCATTGACACCCCTAAAGGTAACAATCCCTTTGATTTAGGCATGTCCATCAACCAAAACCTAAGAAAAAGGGACAAGTGCACAAATAGTCATTTTCAGGAATGCTATTTTAAAAAAAGTCAATATTTATTTGTGCTAAAATTTTAAATTAAACTTCTTAGCTTCACGACAACTCAAGACGTTTTTGTCCTGAAAAATTGAACTTAAGATTCAGGATGCACTGACTAATTCCTAAATAGCCGACTTTTAAAGTGGCTACTTGGTGTCATTTCTACCGAGAAAAATTAGACATTAGTATGTCCATTTCATTTGGACGGGACCTTCAGTCCAGTCCACTTAGAACTTTCATTTCTAGCCCAATAGGGGGTAGCTAATGTAATTGTATAGCCGCCCTCAAAATAATAACAAAAACATATATATTTTTGTATATATATACACACACACACACATTTTGTATGTTATTTATAAAAATTATACAAATTTTATACATTTTCTTGACTATCGAATGTAAATAGTTTCTGGCGCGCGCTAAAAGTGATAATCACAAAATTTGCACTAGTTGTTGCATTGGTTATCCTTATAAGAGATTAGTCTTTAAATATTGTTCCTATTTTTAACTTTGTTAAGAAAAATAAGTTTAATTTTTTCTAGAAACATCATAGTTCTTCAATATTAAAAACTTAAAATTCTTGTTTTAGGGTGGAAACCGGAAGTTAATAATTAATTATTATTAAATTGTATGGATATTAATAATTTATGCTTAACTTTTTAGTTCAAACATTACTTTAAGATTTGCTTTAAAAGTCTCAAAAACTCCATAGTTGATCGGAAAAGAATCATATTTATCCATCTACTATTAAAAAAAAAAGAAAAAAGAAGCTACAGTTAACCCCATTTCAGTTTCTTAATATGTCCAACACTACGGTTATACTTTCATATTTAAATAATCCATACCCGTTTAATCCTTCATCCCAGCTTAAGTAATACACGCAACTAGCATTCTAATAAAAAGTACCCCTATTTCTAATTAAAACTCACCGGACCCATCTTAATAACCCACCCCATCCGATAAGCCAATAAGCAAGTATTCTTTAATCCCTTGAAATGATATATAGAGGCTCAGTCATCTCTAACTTCCTCTTGAATAAATCGCCCTCACTATTATATATAAATGCATCTGCTTAAATCTTCCTTTTCTCATTAAAAATTAACACGACTTAGTACCTTCAGAAGTTTGCTTTTTCATTTTCCAATAATCTTGATTCTAACCTAGAAAGAAGCAAGCAAAAAACTTTTAACAAGTTCTTCTAGCTTTCCTAATTGTAGTTGGTGTCTTTTTAACAAATCCAAAGTATTAGCATGTTCATCTATGTGTTCAATTTCATGATTATACAACTTGTCTTCTTCAATTACAACTGATGCAGAGCATGATTTAGTTTCAGCAAAAGCACTATAAAACCCCATGATGAAACATCAAATAACCAAAGTAACAAAAAGAACAAGAAAATCTTGCTTTTATGCGAGATTGTCATTGCTGAAAGTGGTTGCAGGTTTGGAATAACTGTATCAAAGCTCCTTTGGGTCATTAGCTAAGTGAAAAAATTACAGATCTTGACTCTTATTTGATAGGATTTTTAAATATTTAAGGTTCAAGATTTGGAGGATCAAATGAAAAAGTAAATTTGTTTTTTTTTTTTGGATGAATATTCTCTCACTTGTTTATGCGTTTTTCTTCACTGAGTGCCAGCCACATAGTATGTAACGACTCGGTCGGTCGTTTTGAGAATTAACGTGCCGTTCGGTGACTTAAGGTCTCGAGTAACGTCGTATCATATATTATGACTTGCGTGTGTGATCAAGTTCGATTTTCGGATGATTCGAGATTGATTTGGAAGGATGATTCTTGTTTTAGAAGCTTAAGTGAAAATTGACCGGATTTTAACCTTTTATATAGAAGACTCTGGAATATTATTTTGATGATTCCTTTAGCTTTGTATTATTATCATGGACTTAGGCGCGTGTCCGGATTTGGATTTGGAGGTCCGTAGGTTGATTTGATGCATTTTGGAGAAATTGGAAAGTTGAAAGTTCGGAAGGTTGAGAGGTTTGATCGGAAGTTGACTTTATGGATATCGGGCTCGGATTGCAATTATGAGAGTTGGAATAGCTCCGTTATGTCATTTAGGACTTGTATGCAAAATTTGAGGTTATTCCGGGTTGATTTGATATGATTCTGCGCGAGTTGTAGAAGTTAAAAGTTCATAAGTTCATTAAGTTCTATTTGAGGTGTGATTCGTAGTTTTGACGTTATTTGATATGATTTGAGGCCTCGAAGGAGTTTCGAATCATTTCTATGTTTTTGGGCAGGTCTGGTCTTGGTGTTTCGCATTTCCTATTCCGGAGCGGAGGTGCGGACACGCTTCTGCGTTATTTTTGTCGCTTCTCTGAGTTGGTGCATGTCCAGTTGTTTCGCTTCTGCGGATTGGGGACCGCAGGTGCATGTGCGCATATGCAGAGATGGATCACAACTGCCCCTTTGAGGCTCCAATTGGTTTACGCTTCTGCGGGCGTTTCTCACGGTTCTGCGGGATCGTAGATGCGATAGCTCGCTCGTAGGTGTGGTTCCTGGGCTGTTAAGTGAAGGCTGCAGATATGGTAATTATGCTCTCAGGTGCGCTTCTTTGGTCCACAAATGCAGAAGTTCTAGGCAGAATATATTATATATCGATGGTTTGATATTTTTATCATATCTTGAGTTGTAGACCTCGGTTTTGGGCGATTTTGGAGAGGTTCTTCACGATTTGGATTGTGGTTAGTGTTCTTTATCCGCACTTGATTATATTTCATGATTCAATTATTGTTTTTATCATTAAATTAGTGATTTGAGTTGGAAAAAATAAGATTTTTTGTGAAAACTTCCAAAAATGTAAAATGATAATTTGAAAGCCGATTTGATGTCGGAATTGGATAATTTTGGTATGGTTAGATTTGTATCAGAATGGGTGTTCGAATTTTATAAATTTTGTCGGGTTTCGAGGTGAGAGCCCGGGGTTAACGTTTTTATTTTCATTAAAGATCGAAGCTTTATTGTCCAAAATTATTTTCTATGGTTTTTATTTATGATATTAATTTATTTTGGCTAGATTTTAGTCGTCCGGAGGTTGTTTCACGCAAGAAGGTCATTTTAGAATATTCGTTTAGCTTTATTGAGGTAAGTATCTTGCCTATCTTTGTGTGGGCGAACTATCCCCTAAGATTTGAATCGTTTGTGCTATTCGTGTCATGTGAAAACCGTGTATGGGAAGTAACGAGTACGTACTCGGGATTATATATAAAAATTGACCGGTTTAGACTTTTAAGCTTCTTTCATGTATTTATTTGAGAATTGTTAGCACATGTTATATCTTTTATTCGTCATGTCTACTATCACATGATTTATTTGAAGTTGTCGTTACATGTCACATTCTTTACTTGTCGAGTTTGCTCTTATATGCTTTATTTGAATTTGTTATAACTTTTATCATTATGTGATTTCTTTTATTGTTGAGTTAATCTTAGTTAAAATTATCGTTACATGATATCCTTTTATTTCCGGGTTATTCTCATGCATTTAGACGTACTACTACTTCGTGCTATCTCTTTCATTGTTAGTCTAATTCATATACTAGAATCCAAAGTTTGCCATTTCATGGAAATACTTTCACTAATCGAGTTTATCCTTAAACAATTAATTGAAATTGAGACTATCGAAAGTCATTAATCTATTTTAATTGAAGTTGTGTTTAAAGGGGGTGTTGTTCCTTGTTGAGTTACTTTCCCATTCATTTTGTTGTTATTGAGATTCTATACACATTGTGTTTGAGCCGTGCACTATTCGTTGTAGAAATATTAATATTGTTGGATCTTTGGAAAGGTTGTAGCCTATGGGCACTTATGGTACGAGTTGACATGTCATGTTGTTGTGATGTTAGCATATGAGAATTGTTATGTGGTTTGATTGTTGTTATGCAGAGTAAGAGTGGCATTTCATCGTTGTTATTATGTAGGGCATATGGGTGGCATCTCACTGTTGTTGAATGTACGGAGTGATAATGGTGGCTATTATGTTATTATCTGGGCGGAGTGATAAGGGTGGCTATTATACATAGTGATACATGTGGCTAATGATATTGTCAGGGCGGAGTAATACGGGTGGCTATCGGAGAGATAAGGGTGGCATTGGCAGGGATGATGTGTGATGGCTTGGGGACATTGTGTTGGTGATTTTCGTTTGATGGTGTACTTTTCCTTGTGTATGTCATACACCTTACGTGACTTGTTGTGTTGCTTCGATGAGATACTCGATGTCTTTTATTTTACTTGTTGACTTGGGCTGCAGTAGTACACTCGCACAAGCATACACCGTAGCATGCCACTTATACTAGCTCAGGAGTATGAAACTTGACATTTATTAATCATGCCCATGTGTTCTTGTATTATCGTTTTCCATGTTGCTATTAAGCCTGCGATCATGCCGGGTGGATTGTGATTGTGAGCCTGTGATCATGCCGGGCGGATTATGATTGTGAGCTTGTGACCATGCCGGGCGAATTGTGAATCTGAGCCTTTTACCACGCCGGGTAGAGTTAGCTTATTGGTCACGAGGATTCAAGGTAGAGCATCTTGGTCGTCGCATTCCCTTTGAGTTCTTTCTTTTCATTGTACTGTCAGCTTGTTATTTGAACAATATTGTATTTTGGTCTTTGAGATCCTTCCATGTACTTAGCTAGAGTTCGTGACTCTGTATTACCAGTCTTGGAAGGTTGTGATAATTATTGCCGCGTAGGCTCATTTCACTCTAGTTTTGGTATTCGTATTAGACTCTGTTTCAAACTATCGTTGTTAAAACTCGCTTAATCGTTGTTAGTAGTCGGCTCACCTAGTCTTAGAGACTAGGTGCCATCACGACGCCTGCGATGGGTTTTTGGGCCGTAACAAGTTGGTGTCAGAGATCTAGGTTTATAGGTTTTACGAGTCACGAGCGAGTTTAGTAGGTCTTGCAGATCGGTATGGAGACGTTTGTACTTATATTCGAGAGACTACAAAACTATTAGAAAAATTCCACTTCTTTCATTCCTGTCGTGCGGATTTGTTGATTTTGATGTTTGACCCTTTATATCTCTATTCTCTCACAAACAGTGAGGACACGGGCTACCGGGTCAGCTGAGCAGACACCCGCGCCCCCTCTTAGAGCCACAAAAGGCCGGGGCTGAGGTAGAGGTTGAGGAGAGGCACGTGCCGCAACTATAGCACCTTACAGAGCATCAGTTGAGGAGCCGCCAATAGCTCCAGTTGGGGAACATGTATTAGAGGCTTGTTGTTACCCCACACTTCAGGAGACTTTAGTGCAGTTCCTGAGCATGTTTGGTACATTGGCTTAGGCAGGACTGATCTCTGTCGCACTATCTACTTTGCATATTGTGGGAGAAGCTCATACTCCCACCGCCCGTACTCCAGAGCTGCGGACTCACATTGGTCAGGTTTCGGGTGTGGTGCCGGTACAGCCTGAGGTCAGGCCAGGGGCATCAGAGGAGGAATTGAAAAGGCTTGAGAGGTTCAAGAGGAATAGTTCACCTACTTTCGGTGGCACAACTACCGAGGATGCACATGAATTTCTAGAGAAATGTCACCGCACCATGGGTATTGAGCGGAGATTCTTTCACTACATTTAAGCTGTAGGGAGTAGCGTATCAGTGGTGGCAGGTTTATGAGGAGGGTAGACCAGCCGATGCAGCATCACCCACTTGGGCTCAATTTTCAGATATGTTTTTGAGGGAGTTTGTTCCCCAGACCCTCCGGGATGCGTGGCGCACAGAGTTTGAGGAGCTGCATCAAGGCACCATGATGATTTAGTGAGTTATCCCATCATGCACCTACTTTGGTTCCTATAGTCAGAGAGCGAGTTTGCATATTTACTAAGGGGATCAATTATGATCTTAGATTTTGCATGGCTCGAGAGTTGGAGACTGATACTACATTTCAGCAGGTGGTGGAGATTGCCAGAATATTAGAGTGTATTTGGGGTAAGGAGAGGGAGGATAAGGAGACCAAGATATCTCGAGGTTCTAGAGGGTTCAGTGAATTATACTCTTTAGCTATGACCTATCATGGCAGAGGCTCGGGCAGTCGGCCAGTCCAGTCTGCACTTCAGACTACTCGTGGTGCTCCAGCTAGTTAGGGTACTCATGTGGGGCAGTCATTCTTTAGTGCACCACCGACACAAGGTTCCTACAATGGTTATTCCAGTTTTCCAGCACGGACTCAATACGAGCTTCCACGCTCGCAGAGGGGTTGTTATAATTGTGGTGATACTAGGCACATCATGAGAGATTATCCCAGACTTGGGAGGGGAAGATTTCATTAGAGCACTCAGGCTATGGGTTCCATTATAGCTGCTACTCCACCTACACAACCAGATAGGGGTGGAGGACAGACAGGTAGAGGCCACCCTAGAGGGGAGGCCCGACCCGTTGATATGCTTTTTATTGTAGGCTGAGGCCGCTATGCCAGATGGTATCATTACAGGTATGGTTTCGATTTGTCATGGAGGAGCATCATTCTTATTTTGATTTGCTTATGCTTATGGGGGTGAGTCCTCCTATCTTGCTTCATCTATGGGTGAGTTTCGTGATTCTTGTACTCTGATTATGTGTTTACCTCTGTTAGGAGATTCTATAGTGGTAGCCCATGTCTATCGTCTTGGTCTTTTCACTATTTAGAGTTATAAGACTAGAATGAATTTTATGCTACTAATTATGGTAGGTTTTGCTGTGATTTCTCGGTGGTTTGGTTACGATTTATGATTTAGGTGCTCTATAGGTATGGGAATCCCATTACGTGTTGTGATTTTGGTTTCGCGGAATTGACTTAGTGTAAAGTTTTGATTGATATGATGTGTATTCTATTTGTGATTCAGAACTGGGGATGGAATCTTCACGTTTTCTTGTGGTTTGATATGTCCGAACCGGGCTACGTGCCGCGGTGGGGTTATATTAGGATTAGATCCTTGTGATTAGTTCATATGGTACTGATTGGGGGTTGATTCGTAGTATGGTACTGATAGGGAGTTGTGCTTGTTAGGCTTGTTTTATAGTTCTCTCATGTGTTTCTCTTTGCATATTCGTGTTGTGCTTATTGGGTTTTAGCTTGCGAGGTGTGTGCCTAGGTGGAGTTAGATGTGACTTGTTGATTTGAAAGAATGGTCATGGGATATTCATGTTTCTTACATCGTTGACAGTGTTGTGAAGGTTTGGAATAAGGTTCTAGCTGATATGTGGTTAATTGCCGGTGCTGGATTTGATTATGGGTAGTTATGGTGTTCACAGCTTAATCCCATCATGGATCAAATATGCCAAGAATGACTGATATGAGGAATGTTACATCTCTATATCTACATGTCAATGTGCATGGCACATGTAATACATCACAATGATAACCTCATGTACTCTCACTCTTAGAGTACTCAATCTGACTACCTCAACTCTCACTCATCACACTCAATCACTTAGCACTGTATGGTACCTGCGCTCAATGCTGGTATGTCAAACTCAAAAGGGGCGGATCCTGCCCTAGCGCTAATAAAAACCTACTGTGGTATGCAGCCTGATCCTATCATGGGTCAATAATACTTGCTGCGGCTTGCAGTCCGATCCCATCATGAATTAATAATACCTGCTGCGTCATGCAACTTGATCCTATCATGAATTAATAATACTCGCTACAGTGCGCAGACCAATCCCATTAATATCACTCACAAATAGGTCCTCGGCCTCACTCATTTATCAATTTCCTTAGTATCTCGGGTTCACCACACTCATGCCAATCATCCCAAAACAATAATACATGATGTAAAAGTAAATGGCAACAAAGATTAAGATATGATATGAAATGATGAATGTGATTGAGTACATAACTCCAATTTAAGCAAATAACTCAACAACAAAAGAACGACCGATGTGCGTCCCAACAACACCAACATACAGTTTAAGCATGATTTCTAACATAAATCAAATCAGATTATCTAACACATAGATTAAACATGAATAATAACAAGATTAAGTCTCTACACAGTTTTACAAAATTGACCGAGTCACAATTACTATGGTGCATGCCCACACACCCGTCACCTCAACACCAATAATATAACACGTATTTCATACCCTCAGAACCAAGTTTAGAAGTGTTACTTACCTCAAACCATGCAAATCTCTACTCCAACAAGCCCTTGCCTTGTGAATCGGGCTCTGAACGACTCGAATCTAGCCACAAACAACTCGATACAATCAACACAAGCTATATGAATCAATTTCATATGATAAAGCTAAGTTCTTTAACAAAAGTCAAAAAGTTAACTCAAAAGTCAACCTCGTGCTCATATCCTGGAATCCAACAAAAGTTACAAAATCCAAACACCAATTCAATAACGAGTCCAACCATACCAAAATTACCCAAATCCGACACCAAATAGCAACTCAAATCCCCAAATCTTACTCTCCAATCCCTAGTCCAAAATGTCCTAAATTCTACCTTAAAAACACATAATCTAGGTGGGAAATTTAATGGGTATTCAACATTAATGAAAAACAATGATTAAAAGTGGCTTACCTCTTGAAATCTAGTGAAATCCCCTTCAAATATTGCCTCAATCCGAGCTCCCAAGGTCCAAAAATGAATAAAATCTCGGTACCCTTCGAATATATACATTGCCCAAGCATTTCGCACCTGCGATCCTGCTTTTGCGAAGAAAATGTCGCTTCTGTGAAGTCCACTAAAGCCCCGACCTAGCGCACATGCAGTCCGCTCTTCGCACCTGTGGGACTGCATTTCGCAACTACTCGTGGTGCTCCAGCTAGTTAGGGTACTCATGTGGGGCAGTCATTCTTTAGTGCACCACCGACACGAGGTTCCAACAATGGTTATTCCTATTTTCCAGCACGGACTCATATGAGCTTCCACGCTCGTAGAGGGGTTGTTATGATTGTGGTGATACTAGGCACATCATGAGAGATTATCCCAGACTCGGGAGGGGTAGATTTCATCAGATCACTCGGGCTATGGGTTCCATTATAGCTGCTACTCCACCTGCACAACTAGCTAGGGGTGGAGGACAGACAGGTAGAGGCTACCCTAGAGGGGAGGCTCGACCTGTTGATATGCTTTTTATTGTAGGCTGAGGCCGGTACGCCAGATGGTATCGTTACCGGTATGGTTTCGATTTGTCATGGAGGAGAATCATTCTTATTTTGGTTTGCTTATGCTTATGGGGGTGAGTCCTCCTATCTTGCTTCATCTATGGGTGAGTTTCGTGATTCTTGTACTGTGATTATGTGTTTACCTCTATTAGGAGATTCTATAGTGGTAGCCCATGTCTATCGTCTTGGTTTTTTCACTATTTAGAGTTATAAGACTAGAATGAATTTTCTTCTACTGATTACGGTAGGTTTTGCTGTGATTTCTCGGTGGTTTGGTTATGATTTATGATTTAGGTGCTCTACAGGTATGGGAATCCCATTACGTGTTGTGATTTTGGTTTCGCAGAATTGACTTAGTGTAAAATTTTGATTGGTATGATGTGTATTTTATTTGTGATTCAGAACCGGGGATGGAATCTTCACGTTTTCTTGTG
Organism: Nicotiana tomentosiformis; assembly: GCF_000390325.3. NCBI lineage: Eukaryota > Viridiplantae > Streptophyta > Magnoliopsida > Solanales > Solanaceae > Nicotiana > Nicotiana tomentosiformis. The sequence goes on along the minus strand of NC_090822.1, from coordinate 81,439,558 downwards.
GTTTGATATGTCCGAACCGGGCTACGTGCCGCAATGGGGTTATATTAGGATTAGAACCTTGTGATTAGTTCATATGGTACTGAATGGGGGTTGATTCGTAGTATGGTACTGATAGGGAGTTGTGCTTATTAGGCTTGTTTGATAGTTCTCTCATGTATTTCTCTTTGCATATTCGTGTTGTGCTTATTGGGTTTTAGCTTGCGAGGTGTGTGCCTAGGTGGAGTTAGATGTGACTTGTTGATTTGAGAGAATGGTCATGGGATATTCATGTTTCTTGCATCGTTGTCAGTGTTGTGATGGTTTGGAATAGGGTTCTAGCTGATATATGGGTAATTGCCGGTGCTGGATTTAATTATGGGTAGTTATGGTGTTCATAGATGTTGTTATGGGCATATGTGTGTTGTGTTACATCGTCTGATTGTACCTTGTGGGTGTAGGCATGGGTTGTTGCAGCTGATACCATGTGTTGATATGGGAATCAGGTCTTTGGGAAATGATCGGATGGTGAAAAATTTGGTTATAAGGTTTATTAGTGTGGGTGGATGGAATAATTTTCATTTGAGATGGTGTCGTCGGGCCTATATGGATTGGGGGGACGTGAGATCACCCTCATGTATATGTATGGTAATCTTATTCAGTGATTTAATGACTTCAGAACGGTTCTTGGAATGTTCGAGGACAAACATTTGTTTAAGAGAGGGAGAATGTAACGACTCGACTGGTCGTTTTGAAAATTAGCGTGTCGTTCGGTGGCTTAAGGTCTCGAGCAACTTTGTATCATGTATTATGACTTGTGTATGTGGACGAGTTTGATTTTCGGATGATTCATGATTGATTTGGAAAGATGATTCTTATTTTAGAAACGTAAGTGAAAAGAGTTGACTGTAGTGTGACTTTTGTATAGACGAATCCAGAATGATGTTTTAATGATTCCAATAGCTTTGTATGGTGATCATGGACTTAGGCGCATTTCCAAATTTGGATTTGGAGGTCTGCAGGTTGAATTGATGCATTTTGGCGAAATTGAAAAGTTGAAAGTTTGGAACATTGAGAGGTTTGACCGGGAGTTGACTTTTTGGATATCAGGCTAGTATTGCGATTCTGAGAGTTGGAATAGCTCTGTTATGTCTTTAAGACTTGCATGCAAAATTTGATGTTATTCCGGATTGATATGATATGATTCGGCGTGAGTTGTAGAAGTTGAAACTTCTTAAGTTCATTATGTTAGATTTGAGGTGCGATTCGTAGTTTTGACATTGTTTGATGTGATTTGAGGCCTCGAGTAGGTCCACGTTATGTTAAGGAACTTGTTTGTATGTTCGGACGGGGTCCCGGGGGCCCAAGGTGTGTTTCAGACGAGTTTCAGATCATTTTTATGTTTTTGGGCAGGTCTGGTTCTGGTGTTTTGCATCTGTGCATTCTGAAGCACAGGTGCAGATACGCTTATGCGTGATTTTTGTCGCTTCTGCTAGTTGGTGCATGTCCAGTTGTTTCGCTTCTGTGGTTTGGAGACCACAAGTGTGGGTACGCATCTGCGGAGATAGATTGCAGCTGCGACTTTGAGGCTCTAGTTGGTTTACGCTTCTGCGGGATCGCAGATGTCATAGCTGGCTTGCAGGTGCGATTCTTGAGTTGTTAAGTGAAGGTCGCAGATGCGGGAATTGTGCTCGCTGGTGAGCTTCTTTGGTCCGCAAATGCGGAAGTTCTGGGCAGTACATATTATATATCGAGGGTTTGATATTTTTATCATATCTGGAGTTGTAGACCTCGATTTTGGGCAATTTTTGAGGGGTTCTTCACGATTTGGATTGGGGTAAGTGTTCTTTATCCGAATTTGATTATATTTCATGATTCCATAATTGGTTTTTCATTAAATTAGTGATTTGAGTTGGAGAAAATGGGAATTTTTGTGAAAACTTTCAAAAATGTAAAATGATGATTTGAAGGCCGATTTGATGTCGGAATTGGATAATTTTGGTATAATTGGACTCGTATCAGAATGGGTGTTCGGATTTGAATTTTGTCGGGTTCTGAGATTCGGGCCCGAAGTTGACCTTTTAGTTTTCATTAAAGATCGAACCTTTATTATCCGAAATTATTTCCTATGGATTTTGTTTATGATATTAAGCTGTTTGGCAAGATTTGAGCCGTCCGGAGGTTGTTTCACGTGAGAAGGTCCGTTTAGAGTATATATTTAGCTTCTTTGAGGTAAGTATCTTTCCTATCTTTGTGTGGACGAACTACCCCTTAGGATTTGAGTCGTTTGTGCTATTCGTGTGATGTGAAAGCCATGTACGCGAGGTGACGAGTACGTACTTGGGCTTATATGTGGAAATTGACCATTTTAGACTCTTAAGATTCTTTCATGTATTTATTTAGGAATTGTTGGCACATGGCATATGTTTATTCGTCATGTGTACTATCACATGCCTTTTTTAAAGTTGTCATTACATGTCATATTCTTTACTTGTCAAGTTTGCTCTTATATGCTTTATTTGAAGTTGTTAGCACTTTTATCATTATGTGATTTCTTTTATTGTTGAGTTACTCTTCGTTGAAATTCTTGTTACATGATATCCTTTTGTTGCTGGATTATTCTCATGCATTTAAACGTAGTACTAGTTCGTGCCATCTCTTTCATTGTTAGCCTAATTCATATACTAGAATCTGAAGTTTTTCATTTCATGAAAATACTTTCACTATCGAGTTTATCCTTAAATAATTAATTAGAATTGAGACTATCAAAAGTCATTAATCTATTTTAATTGAAGTTGTGTTTAAATGGGGTATTGTTCCTTATTGAGTTACTTTCCATTTATTTTGTTGTTACTGAGATTCTGTACATATTGTGTTTGAGCCGTGAGCTATTCGTTGTGGAAATATTGATATTGTTGGATCTTTGGAAAGGTTGTAGCCTATGGCACTTGTGGTACGAGTATATATGTCGTGTTGTTGTGATATTAGCACATGCGAATTGTTGTGTGGTTTGGTTATTGACTTATTGTTATGCATAGTATAATGGTGGCATTTTATCGTTGTTATTATGCGGGGTGGGTGACATCTCACTGTTGTTGAGTGTACGGAGTGATACGGATGGGTATTGTGTTATCATCTGGGCGGAGCGATAATGGTGACTATTATACGGAGTGATACAGGTGGTTATCTGAGTGATACAGGTGGCTAATGATATTGTCAGGGCTGTATGATATGGGTGGCTATCAGAGAGATAAGGGTGGCAATGTCAAGGATGATGTGTGATGGCTTAGAGACATTGTGTTGGTGATTTTTGTGTGATGATGTGATTTTTCTTATGTATGTCATACACCTTACGTGACTTGTTGTGTTTCTTCGATGAGATACTCGATGTCTTTGATATTACTTGTTGACTTGGGCTGCAATAGTACACTCGCACAAGCATACACTGTAGCATGCCACTAATACTAAATCAAGAGTATGAAACTTGACATTTATTAATTATGCCCATGTGTTCTTGTATTATTGGTTTCCATGTTGCTTTTGAGCATGTGATCATGCCGGGCGGATTCTGATTGTGCGCCTGTGATCATGCCAGGCGAATTGTGATTGTGAGCTTGTGACCATGTCAGACGGATTGTGATTGTGATCCTGTGACCACGCTGGGCAGAGTTAGCTTATTGGTCGAGATGATTCAAGGTAGAGCTGTTTGATCGTCACAGTCCCTTCGAGTTCTTTCCTTTCTTTGTACTATTAGCTTGTTATTTGAACAGTATTGTATTTCGATCTTTGAGATCTTTCCATTTACTTAGCTAGAGTTTGTGACTCTGTATTACCAGTCTTGGGAGGTTTTTATCCTTATTTCTGCGTCGGCTCATTTCACTCTTGTTTCGGTATTCATATTAGACTTTGTTTCAAATTATCATTGTTAAAACTGGCTTAATCGTTGTTAGTACTCGACTTACCTAGGCTTAGAGACTAGGTTCCATCACGATGCTTGAGGTGTGGTTTTGGGCCGTGAGAATATATTATTTAAGTGGGGATGAAATATTTAACAAGAGTGGGATAATTTATACACCAAAATATAACGACATTTTAGCTATATTAAGAAACTGAAATAAGAGGTAGAGATATTTTATTTTCGACAGTAAAGGGATAAATATGTCCCTTTTTGTTTTCGATCCTAAGAAACTCTTGAAGAATACAAAATGGATCTGTCACGACCCAAGATCTCGCATGTCGTGATGGCGCCTATGGAAATACTAGACAAGTCGACAATCACAAATAACCACGCATCTTTGAGTTTAAAACAAAATGAAATAAGCTTAATAGTGAAAATCTCACAATAACTGATAAAAAGCACCACAACTCAATACAAAATCCCCCAAAATCCGGGTGTCACTGAGTACATGAGCATCTCAAAGAAAACATAGTCTGACTCCTAAACACCGTCTAGAAAGATATAACAATACAAATAAACTAAAAAAAGAAGGAGAATCAAGGTCTGCGGACGCCAAGGCAACTACCTCAATAGTCTCCAAACAGATATAGCTCCAAAGCAAGCAACCTTCGTGCCCGGAAGTTCCTGGATCTGCACATGCAGTACAAAGTGTAGTATGAGTACAACCGATCCATTATACTCAATAAGTAACAAGACTAACCTTGGGCTGAAAGCTGCGACGAGCTTAGATAATTAAAATCCAAATCCTGTTGTATAACAGTAATAATTCAAAAAGAAATCCAATAATCAGTTTGTAGACAATTCAGAAAATGTAGATATTCTTTCAAGTAATTAACAGTTTAATCCCATCATTGATAAAATATGCCAAGAATGACTGATATGAGGAATGTTACATCTCTATATCTACATGTCAATGTGCATGTCACTTGTAATGCATCGCAATGATAACATCACGTACTCTCACTCTTAGAGTACTCAATCTGACTACCTCAACTCTCACTCATCACACTCAATCACTTAGTACTGTATGGTACCTGCGCTCACTGCTGGTATGTCAGACTCTAAAGGGGCGGATCCTGCCCCAGCTCTAATAAAAACCTATTGTGGTATGCAGCCTGATCCTATCATGAGTCAATAATACCTGTTGCGGCTCGCAACCCGATCCCATCATGAATCAATAATACCTGATGTGGCATGCAGCTTGATCCTATCATGAATTAATAATACTCGCTATGGTGCGCAGACCAATCCCATTAATATCACTCACAAATAGGTCCCTGACCTCACTCATTTATCAATTTCCCTAGTATCTCGAGTTCACCACACTCAAGCCAATCATCCTAAAACAATAATACATGATGTAAAAGTAAATGGAAACAAAGACTAAGATATGATATGCAAATGATGAATGCGATTGAGTACATAACTATAATTTAAGCAAATAACTCAACAACAAAAGAACGACCGATGTGCGTCCCAACAACACCAACATACAGTTTAAGCATGATTTCTAACATAAATCAAATCAGATTATCTAACACATAGATTAAACATGAATAATAACAAGATTAAGTCTCTACACAGTTTTACAAAATCAACCGAGTCACAATTACTATGGTGCATGCCCACACGCCCGTCACCTCAACACCAACAATATAACACGTATTTCATACCCTCAGAACCAAGTTTAGAAGTGTTACTTACCCCAAACCATGCAAATCTCTACTACAACAAGCCCTTGCCTTATGAATCGGGCTCTGAACGACTCGAATCTAGCCACAAACAACTCGATACAATCAACACAAGCTATAGGAATCAATTTCACATGATAAAGCTAAGTTCTTTAACAAAAGTCCAAAAGTTAACTCAAAAGTCAACCTCGGGCTCATATCCCGGAATCCAACAAAAGTTACAAAATCCAAACACCAATTCAATAACGAGTCCAACCATACCAAAATTACCCAAATCCGACACCAAATAGCCACTCAAATCCCCTAATCTTACTCTCCAATCCCTAGTCCAAAATGTCCTAAATTCTACCTTAAAAACACATAATCTAGGTGGGAAATTTAATGGGTATTCAACATTGATGAAAAACAATGATCAAAAGTGGCTTACCTCTTGAAATCTAGTGAAATCCCCTTCAAATATTGCCTAAATCCGAGCTCCCAAGGTCCAAAAATGAATAAAATCTCGGAACCCTTCGAATATATACATTGCCCAAGCATTTCGCACCTGCGATCCTGCTTTTGCGAAGAAAATGTCACTTCTGTGAAGTCCACTAAAGCCCCGACCTAGCGCACATGCAGTCCACTCTACGCACCTGCGGGACCGCATCTGCGGATAATCTCATCGCTTTTGCGATCACTGTCCCTACTGCCCAACTCCGCTTCTGCGAAATACCTTGCGCACGTGCGCTTTCGCTTCTGCAGATTTATCCTACGTACCTGCACTTCCCAGATCCCTTCTCACTTCTCAAACCTGCGCTCAAATAGCCGCACCTACGACCAATCACCTCGTGGTTGCGATCACACCAGAAAGTCCACAACTTCAGCAATGCTTCAAGTCCCATTTTCTTTATCTGTTAACCATTCGAAATCTACCCGAGGCCCCCCAAACCTCAACCAAACATACCAACAAGTCTTAAAATACGATACAAACTTAGTGAAGGCGTCAAATCATATCAAACAATATCAAAACACAAATCGCATCCCAATTCAAGCCTATTGAAATGAATGAATTTCAAACTTCTACTATTGATGCCAAAACTTATCAAATCAACTCTGATTGACCTCAAATTTTGCACACAAGTCATTAATAACACAATAGACCTATTCCAACTTTCATAACCAAAATCCGAGCGCAATAACCACAAAATCAAATCTCGGTCAAACTCCTCAACTCTCCAAACTTCAACTTTTCCAACTTTCACCAACTCAAGCCAAAATCATCTCGGTCAATACCTCTCGGCGAGAGAGTGATTTTGTCCAATTTGGCTTTCCCAAGTCCAAATGGATATCAACCAAAACATTTGATATGAGCTCAAGTCGGTTTCTTACTATCCCTAGTTTGAACCCTTTAATTAGGCTAATAAATTTCTCAATTAACCCAATTCCTTGTTAGCCATGTTTTCCTAGAATAGGTATCTCTTTCTCAAGTAGAGACTAAGTCAAATAGGCATGAATCAATGTTTGCAACCATTAATTCTAAAATTAAAGCATGAACTAAGCTAAATAATCAACACTCAATCATAAACAAGCACTAGATTAGTTACCCATAAGGTTTACACACTAGGGTGGGTCACAACCCTAGTGAAAATCTAGCTACTCATAATGGAATTTGCAAAAAATAAAGAAGAAAGGCTAATTAAACTCATAATAGAAGATTAAAATAACGAAATCTAATGTTAAAATACTCAAATAAGCTAAAACTTACTAAAATAGATAAAAGAAACGGCTACAACAGCTTTGTAAGTTCAAACTTGACCTAATTTTGTGAAACTCATCTATTTATACTGGGCCAAAAATCACGGACAAAAATACCCCTCGGGAGGTTCTGCGGCAGCACAATTCCATGTGCGGTCCGCAAATTTCTTCAGTTGGCAGGAAGGAGGTTTCTGCGGACGCACATTTCTGGACTGCGGCCGCGAGGCAAACTTCTGCGGCCGCACTTCACAAAGGCTTCAGGACTTGGTCTTCTTATATATTATCTGAACTTTACATCTTTGTCAGTAAATGCCTGGTTCTGCGACCTCACATTACGAATAATTTTGTTACATTTTGATTCTTGGTTTGCGGCCGCAGATGGAATTTTGTGGTTCGCAATTTCTTCTACGACTGCAGAATTCCTTCTGTGGACCGCACATTTGTGCTTCTGCGCCCTTTATTTACTTGTGCTTCGGAGCACTCCTTTTTGAGTTGGATTTCATCTTGATAGACCAAACTTCTAGCATTCCCGCCATTTGCACAAATTCATTAGTTTCGGGAATACAATTCAATACTTTCGAACTAAAATAAAAGCTAAAGGGTGCTAATAAGTAGTCATAATGCCCATTTACCAAACCTCCAGTTCCATATCTGGACACACTCCTAAATCCATATTCACTATACGGAGCTATCGGAACCATCAAAACTCCGTTCCAGAGTCATTTACACATAAGTCAACATCCGATCATCTCTTTCAACTTAGGCTTCCAACCTTGAGACTAAGTGTCCCAACTCATTCCGAAATATCCCCGGAACCAAACTGATCACCCCGGTAAATCACATAATAATAAATGAGCACAGAATAAGCAAGAAATGGGGGAACGAGGTTATGATACTCAAAACGACTGGCCAGGTCGTTATATTCTCCCCCCTTAAACAAACGTTATTCCTCGAACATGTCTATAATCATACCTGGAGTCTCAAATAGGCATGGATATCTGCTACGCATCTCCCACTCGGTCTCTCAAGTAGCCTCCTCGACTGGCTGACCTCTCCACTGCACCTGCACTGAAGCTATGTTCTTTGACCTCAACTTTCAAACCTGCCGATCCAAAATAGACACCGGATCAACATCATAAGTCAAATTTCTATCTAATTGAACCGTGCTGAAGTCCAAAACATGAGATGGATTGTCAAAATACTTCCGGAGCATGGAAACATGAAACACTCGATAGACTAGGCAGCAATGCAAGCTTGTAAGCCATCTCCCCAATCCTCTCAAGCACCTCAAATGGGCCAATATACCGAGGGCTCAACTTGCCCTTCTTCCCGAACCTCATAGTACACTTCATGGGTGAACTTTTAGCAATACCTTCTACTCCACCGTGTAAGCAATATCACGTACCTTCCGATCATTGTAACTCTTCTGTCTAGACTGTGCCGTGCAAAGCCAGTCCTAAATCAACTTAACCTTGTCCAGAGCATCCTGAACCAAGTAAGTACCCAACAGCCTAGTCTCACCCGGTGTTACATCCTGTGTGACCCAAGGTAACGTATAATGAATATGAGACTTGTTAATAATGATTTAAATGAGTATAACGTCATAATATGACTATATATGATGTTTGAATATAAAATATAAAGTTTGGGAAAATCGGATTTAAGTTGCGGAAAAACCGATTAAGGATTTGTCTTGTAACAAAGCGTTTTGAGCAATACATTTCGTGTGATATCTTAGGAGACCACGACCAAATAAGACCTATAAACTTACCCTTAAGCTCTCTACAAGGGTTTCAAAAAGGATTAACATCTAGGGTACGAAATCTAGAAGCGATGACATTAGAACGATTCCAACGACGTAAGTATCATTTACCGCCTCTCTTTTTCTTTGTAGTTTGAGTTTTGGAAGGTACTTCATAATTAAGGAAACACCTACTTGCTGTATTTAAGCTTTTAAATCTCAAAGAAGGTTGATAAATTCGTTTCCTAATAGTTAGGACTCATAGGACTACGATTGAAAGCCGTGAGTTCAATTTATTTTACTTGTAGCAGACTGTTTTATAGTCCACTTGTGCTGATGATTTATGGAGTTTGAAAGGATAAAGGGCGTGGAGAAATGCCACATGTGGTAGGATAGTGGACTGGTCGCTCGTCATTGCAATTTCAGGCTAATTGATAACTTGTTGATTCAGTGTGTTAGGGTATATTTGGGCTTTTTATTGTATTAAAGGTCCCAAATTGTATTTATGTTATTTTTGAGTTGCTGATTGTATTGTGTTGTTATCTTGCCTATAGTAGGCTTGAGGAAGCAATAAAATTAGGGGAAATGATGCCCGTTTTGTTATAGATTAAGTTACTTTTGTTATATAAATGAGAGAGTCATTCGTAGCTTGACAATAGCTTCACTGTGGTTGTTGTAGATTAATGTGCAGTGAGCTAAGTTTAGCATTGTTATTGGACAGATTTATATAAGGTATGTTAAGGCTATCCCTTCTTACCTGTTGGCATGATCCATATGATACAACGAAACGAGCAGACACACAACTTTCACAAATGACTATATTCTTAGAAGTACTAGGGTTTCCTATGTTCTTGATTCCCCATATGTCCTATTATTATATAGTCTGTTCATGGGTATCAGAAAATACGTAAGTTGATAAAGTTTATTTCATGATATTAACCAAAGGCATATTTATCTTATGACGTCCCGAGAGATCTTATTGACCTATTTCTTATGCATTTCATTCATTTATACATGTACATTGACCCATGACCATATGACATTATATACACGTATATTATATGCATATGGCATATGGGGAAAGGTTATGGCGTGATATATGCACCACCACCTGATCAGTTGGTATACGGTGATGATTTCGCCCACTGAGGCCTAGATGATATGATGGGATGCCCTCAGAGGCTTGATGATATTATGTACACATATACCTATGCATGATATGACATTTATACACATATTCATGGCATTATAAATGTTCCATGATTCACAAAGCTATTCAGACTTATTGATTGAGTCATTTACTCTATGTTTCTTTCATGTCTTTTATATTCTAATTTCTATGCCTAATATACTCGGTACATTATTCGTATTGATGCCCCTGTTGCTTGGGGGACCCATGTTTCATGCCCGCAGGTGTAGGTAGACAGGATGACAGTCCCCCTTCTTATGATCCTTGCTCAGCAAGAGTTGGTGTGCTCCATTTGATCCAGAGCTGCTATTGGGTTTTGGTATGATATTTTTGTATACATATATGGGTATGATGGGGCCCAGCCCCGTCTTTTATATAGTTGTACACTCTATCAAAGGTCTATAGACACTCATGTATAGTTGGATAGTGTGTGGCCTTGTCGACTTCTATTTTGGTGTATAGTTGTCCATAACAGTCTTGTTGGCTCGCCCTACCATATTCCCTCCCCCATATATATATATATATATATATATATATATCACAAGATTTAGTAGTTTATTGACAAATTTTATGCATTACCTACCCCTATTTCATGTTTATATCTTAGACTTATGCTTAGGGGTGTTTAACATCTAGGACTCGGGCACTCGTCACGGCCCGTCGGTTTTGGTCGTGATAAAAGTGGTATCAGAGTAGTTTTGTCATAGGATGATCTACAAACCATGTCTAGTAGAGTTTTGTTTATGAGTGTATTGTGCACGACACTTATAAACATGAGGTTGCAGGACATATAGGATATTGTCCTTCTTTCTTATCTTAGATCCTGCGATATAAGGATTCATTTCCCTAATGATATGTTATGTTTTCAGCAATACCTAAGAAGGCTACAGCTGCCCAGAAAGGCATGTCTGTGGCTGATGAGACTATCAGTCGAGCGCCACGAGTTACCAGGGCTCGGGGAGAGTCTCAGAGCGAGACTCCATCTCGGAATTCACATGCCCCACCCTCTCCATAGGAGATCAAAGGGGAACCAGCTCCAGCATTGACTCCAAGACCCCCAGCTCTTCAGCCAGATTCACCGAGTTAGGGGATTAGAGATGTTATTCAACTATTGACTCGATTAGTGGCCGCACTGGCTCGATGACAGGATGTAGGTATTGGTCATGTAGATAGGGCCATCATTGTGAGGGTTTGTGATTTCATTAATTTGGACCCTCCGATATTCACTGGTGCAGATCCAAACGAGGACCCTCATGTATTTATCAGTAGAATGCAAGGACTTTTGGGGTAATGAAGGCCACTGTGACTGAGTCAGTTGAGCTAGCTTCCTATAGAATTCGGGATGTTGCAGTTAATTGGTATGAGTCGTGGGAGTTGTCCAAAGGTGAGGATGCCCCTCCAGCAATATGGCAGGTGTTTACGGAGGCTTTTCTTAGTCATTATTTGCCACCATAGCTTAGACGGGCCAGAGTTGATAGGTTATTGACCCTTCGGGGTGGGTAATATGAGCGTTCAGGAGTACAACCTTCAATTTGATTCTTTGTCTAGGTATGCTCCCACTATTGTTGCTAAGATGGAGGATCGGGTTCACCGGTTTATGATGGGGTTGGAGCCTCACCTGCTTAATGACTGTATGTCGGTCTCACTTCAACCAGGCATGGATATTTCTCATATTCAGGCGTACGCTTAGGGTGTAGAGGGGCGTAAGTAGAAGTAGAGGGAAGATCATGAGCATGATAGGGGCCAAAGTAAGAGAGCGAGATCATCGGGACCTTCTAGTGAGTTTTGAGGTGGCCAGAGACAGTAATACCCGAGGTATCCAACCCAGCCATCGGCTAGTGCACCCCCACCGTTTGCCGGTAAATGATTTGATCGCTCTATATATTTAGGGCCCAGTCAGAGTTTCAGGGCCTCTAGTTCTCAGTATAGGGGTGAGTCAAGTTAGATGAGGCCGCCCTTGCCACGATGTGCTCAGTGTGGTTAGCAGCATGCCATGCAGTGCCTTATGGGGTTGAGTGTTTATTATACTTGTGGTTAACCAAGACACTTTATAAGAGATTGTCAGATGAGAGGTGGTGCAGGTATAGTTCAACCAGCGTGATCTGTAGCTGGTTCGTCATCATCAATATTCCCTCTGGTCAAGGTTCACAAGCACCAGCCGGTTGTGGTAGAGGCAGAAGTGGAGCATCTAGATCGAGCGTTCCTTAAAACCGCATTTATGCTTTAGCGGGTCGACATGATCAGGAGTCGTCACTTGATGTTGTTACAGGTATATTATCAGTCTCCTCATATGATGTATATGCATTGATCGATCCAGGATCCATCTTATTGTATGTCAGTCCATTGGTTGCTGGTAAGTTTGGGATAGAACCTGAGTTAATTAAACCTTTTGAGGTGTCTACACATGTTGGGGATCTAGTGATAGCTAGACGGGTATATAGAGATTATATAGTAGTAGTTCATAGGCGTTCTACAATAGCAGATCTGATTCAATTATATATGGTAGAATTTGATGTTATAATGGGTATGGATTGGTTGGCTTCTTGTTATGCTAACGTTGATTATAGATCAAAGATGGTTCGATTCCAATTTCCAGGGGAGCCAGTTCTGGAGTGGAAAGGTAATATCGCTTCACCGAGAGGTAGGTTTATTTCCTATCTCAAGGCAAGGAAGATGATCAGAAAGGGCTATATTTATCACTTATTTCGGGTACAGGATATGAAAGAAGATTCACCGACCCTTTAGTCTATCCCGGTGGTTAATGAGTTTCTCGATGTTTTTCCCGATGTTCCAGGCCTTCCTCCAGAGCGGGATATTGAGTTTGCTATTGACATATTACCAGATACTCAGCCGATATCTATTCCTCCTTATAGAATGGCACCTGCAGAGTTGAGAGAGTTGAAAGAAGAATTGAGGAATTTTGTTGAAAAAGGCTTTATCAGACCCAGTACATCACTGCGGGGAGCACCTGTGTTATTTGTGAGAAAGAAAGATGGTTCCTTGAGGATGTGTATTGATTACAGGCAGTTGAATAAGGCGACAATCAAGAATAAGTATCCTCTCCCGAGGATTGATGATTTCTTTGATCAGTTGTAGGGTGCCAAATGTTTCTCGAAGATAGACTTGAGGTTTGGGTACCATGAGGTAAGGGTTAAAGAGGAAGATATTCCAAAGACAACATTCAGGACCAGATACGGGCACTTTGAGTTTCGTCTTATGTCATTCAGTTTGACCAATGCCCCAACAATATTCATAGACTTGATGAACTGTGTGTTCAAACCTTTTCTAGATCTTTTCGTGATTGTATTTATAGATGATATTTTGGTTTACTCCTGTTTAGAGGCTGAGCATGCATATCATTTGCGTACTGTGCTCAGAGTCCTACAAGAAAGGAAGTTGTACCCAAAATTCTCTAAATGTGAATTCTAGTTGAATTCTGTAGCTTTCCTTGGGCATATTATTTTATATGAGGGTATCCGGGTTGATACACAGATAATTGAGGCAGTGACGACTTGGCTTTGACCCACGACACCGATGGAGGTTTGTAGTTTCCTGAGTTTGACATGTTATTATAGGAGATTTGTAGAGGGCATTTCTTCTCTTTCAGAACCATTGAGTAAGTTGACCCAGAAGGAAACTAAGTTTCAGTGGTCTGATGCATATGAGCGGAGTTTCCAAGCATTGAAGGACAGATTGACTTCAACACCGGTTCTAACACTCCCGGAGGGGACCGATGGTTATGCTATCTATTGTGACGCTTCGGGCATTGGATTGGGTTGTGTATTGATTCAGCATGGTAAGATTATCTCTTATGCTTATAGACAACTAAGAAAATACGAAAAGAATTACCCGACCCATGATTTAGCGTTAGCCGCGGTGATTCATGTACTAAAGATATGGAGGCCCTATTCGTATGGAATTCACGTTGATATTTATACGGATTATGAGATCCATCAGTATATCTTCAAACAAAAGGATTTTAATTTATGTCAGAGGCGATGGTTGGAGCTTCTGAAAGACTATGATGTTGATATTTTGTACCATCTAGGGAAGGCGAATGTAGTAGCTGACACACTCAGTCGTAGATCTATGGGTAGCCTATCATATTTACAACCAGAGAAAAGTGAAATAACCTATGAGATTCATCAACTAGCTAGTCTTGGAGTTCGATTACTAGATTCAGGTGATACCATAGTTACTATTCAGGACACAATAACATCCTCTTTAGTAACTGAAGTGAAGGAATGCCAGTATAAGAATCCTATTCTAGCTCATTACAGAGATATAACCCCTCAAAAGGAGAAGACACCATTTTAGATTACAGGAGATGGAGTCCTCAGATATCGAGGTCGATTATGTGCTCCTAATGTTGTAGGGCTTCACCGACAGGTGGGAGAAACTCACTATTCTCATTATTCTGTTCATCTAGGAGCGACGAAGATGTATCATAATATCAGGAAAGTATACTGGTGGGAAGAAATAAAGAAGGTTATAGCAGAGTTGGTTACTCAGTGCCCTAATTGTCAGCGAGTTAAGATTGAGCATCAGAAACCAGGTAGATTATTGCAGGATATTGAGATTTTGACTTGGAAATGAGAAGTAATTAATATGTATTTCATCATCGGATTACCTCGTACCCAACATAAGTTCGATTCTATATGGGTGATTGTTGATAGACTTACAAAATCAGCCCATTTTCTGCCTATCAGGACTACGTATTCAGTAGAGGATTATGTAAGGCTTTACATTAAGGAGATAGTACGAATTCACGGTGTCCCCATATCTATTATCTCATATAGAGGTGTTGAGTTTACAACTAATTTCTTGAGGTATTTCCATAAAGGGTTGGGGACTCAGGTAAGTCTTAGTACAACATATCATCCCCAGACAAATGATCAGGGTGAGCGTACTATTCAAACACTTGAGGATATGCTATGGGCTTGTTTGATAGACTTCAGGTGTAGCTAGGATGATCATATTTCACTTATTGAGTTCTCATATAATAATAGCTATCATTCTAGCATTTAGATGGATCCATACGAAGCTCTTTACGGACAGAAGTGTAGGTCTATCGGATGGTTCGATTTTGGGGAAACTACGTTGGTAGGACCAGAGTTGGTACAACAGGAAGTTGAGAAGATTAAGCTTATAAGAGAAAGGCTATTAACATCTTAGAGTCGTCAGAAGTCCTATGCAGATAATCAAGGATGAGATTTAGAGTTTTAGGTAGATGATTGGGTATTCCTAAAGGTATTACCGATGAAAGGCGCTATAATATTCGGTAAGAAAGGAAAGCTTAGACTTCAGTACATTGGACCGTATAAGATTATACGTAGAGTAGGCCATGTAGCATATGAGTTATACTTGCCTTCCAACTTGAAGTCTGTACATCCAGTCTTTCGTGTGTTTATGCTCCGTAACTGTATCAAAGATCTGTCTAGAGTTGTTCCAGTTGATAATATTCAGGTCACAGAGAATCTATCTTATGAGGAAGCTCCCATTGCGATACTAGATAGACAAGTTTTGAGAATGAGAACTAAGGATGTAGCTTGGGTTAGAGTACTTTGGAGAAACTAGAATGTGAGGAGATGACTTGGGAAGCTGAAGAAGACATGAAGTCTAGGTATCCTCACTTGTTTTTGCCTCTAGAGGAGGAGCCGACTTAGACATCACAGCTTTTAGGTGCGTATACGATACTGGATTCTTATGTTAGTTACTGTCATTGGTCGTATGAGTCCATTGGTGTTATTGATGATTATGGACCCGTATGGCTTTGTATTGTTAGGTTTGCTTCATGAAAGGTTGGTAGTAGTACCGTTACAGAGGAGACTCTGCCAAAATTTCTATAGATCTTTAGGAGTTAACATTCGAGGTTGAATGTTTCTAAGGGGGAAGATTGTTACATCCTGTGCGTCCCAAGGTGACGTATACTGAATATGAGACTTGTTAATAATGATTTAAATGATTATAAAGTCATAATATGACTATATATGATGTTTGGATATAAAATATAAAGTTTGGGAAAATCAGATTTAAGTTGCGGAAAAGCCGACTAAGGATTTGCCTTGTAACGAAGCTTTTTGAGTAATACATTTCGTGTGCTATATGAGGTTTTCTTGGGACATATTATATACCAAATTTAAAGTCTTGTAATTTAGTTTCCAATACTATTAACGTTTTGTTCCTACGACATCCGTATTAAAAGATATAAAGCCTCTGAAGCAATCCGCCTTGCCTCTGATGCTCATACTTCGCCTGCTGACAATTTATGATCGAGCTACAAACCCCACTATATCTTTCTTCATCCTCATCCACCAATAGTGCTGCCTTAAGTCCGGATACATCTTTGCGGCACCCAGATGAATGGAATACCGTGAACTGTGGGCCTTCTCAAGAATCAACCCACGTAGCCCATCTACATTGGGCATACAAATCTGACCCTGCATCCGCAACACCCCATCATCCCCAATAGATACATCATTGGCATGACTGTGTTGAACCGTGTCCTTAAGGACATGCAAATGGGGGTCATCATACTGACGATCTCTGATGTGATCATATTAGGAAAACCGAGAAACTACACAAGCTAGAACCAGACTAGGCTCCAAAACATCTAACCTCACAAACTGATTGGCCAAGGCCTGAACATCCTATGCAGGCGATCTGTCACCAACCGGAATGAAGGCGAGGCTACCCATACTCACTGCCTTCATACTCAAAGCATCGACTACCACATTGGCCTTCCCGAGATAATACAAAATGGTGATATCATAGTCCTTTAGCAGCTCCAACCATCTTTGCTACCTCAAGTTTAGATCATTTTGCTTGAACAAGTGCTAGAGACTTCGATGTTTGTAAATACCCCGCAAGACACACCGTAGAGATAATGCCTCCAAATCTTCAATGCATGAACGATGGATGCCAAATCCAAATCATGAATATGGTAGCTCTTCTCATGGGGCTTCAATTGGCATGAATCATAAGAAATCACCCTACCCTCATGCATCAAGACACACCCAATACCAATCCAAGAAGCATCACAATACACTATATAAGAACCAGATCCTAAAGGCAAACCGAGAACTTGAGCTGTGATCAAGGCAATCTTGAGATTCTGAAAGCTCTCCTCACACTCATTCGACCACCTGAATGGAGCACCCTTCAGGGTCAACCTGGTCAAAGGCATTACAATGGACGAGAAACCCTCCCCAAAGCGACGATATTATCCAGCCAAGCCGAGAAAACTCCGAATCTCAGTAGCTAAAGACGATCTGGGTCAACTCTGAACCGCCTATATATTCTTTGGATACACCTTAATCCCCTCAGTGGAAACTACGTTTCCCAAGAACGCCATCGAACTAAGCCAAAACGCACACTTGGAGAACTTGGAGTAAAGCTTCTCCTCCATTAACCTCTGTAGTACAATCCTCAAATGTTGTGCATGATCCTCTTGGCTACGTGAGTACACCAGGATATCATCAATAAATACTATGACAAACGAATCAAGATATGGTTGGAATACATTGTTCATCAGATGCATGAAAGTTGTTGGGGCGTTGGTCAGCCCAATAGACATCACAAGGAACTCATTGTGACCGTAGCGAGTCCTAAATGCCGTCTTGAGAATATTCGTGTCTCCAATCTTCAACTGGTGATTTCCAGACCTCAAATCAATCATGGAGAACACCCTCGCTCCTTGAAGCTGGTCAAATAAGCCAACGATATGCGGAAAATGATAGTTCTTCTTAATTGTAACTTTGTTCAACTGCCTATAGTCGATGCACATCTGCGTAGTACCATCCTTCGTCTTCACAAACAGAATTGGTGCACCACAAGGCGACATATTAGGACTAATGAACCCTTTATCAAGAAGCACCTGAAATTGCTTTTTCAATTCCTTCAACTCTGCTAGTGCCATATGATACGGAGGAATATAAATGGGCTGAGTTCCCGACAATCAATACCAAAATCAATATCCCTATCGGGTGGCATACCAGGCAAGACTACAGGAAACACATCCAGAAAGTCTTGCACTATTGGAACAGAATCAATAGTAGGAGTATCAGCACCAACATCCCTCACAAAAGCCAATTATGACAAACACTCCTTCCCAACCATCCGTTGGGCCTTCAGATAGGAAATCACCCTACTGAGAACATAGTCTAGAGAACCTCTCCACTCCACCTTAGGTAAACTCGGCATTGCCAACGTCGCGGTCTTAGCGTGATAATCCAGAATAGAATGACATGGAGACAGTTAATCCATACCTAGAATCACGTCGAAATCAACCATACTAAGAAATAAGAGATCAACCCTAGTCTCCAATCCTCTAATAGTCACTACACACGACCGATACATATAGTCCACAATGATAGAATCACCTACCAACGTAGATACATGAACATGCTAAACTAAGGACTCACGAGGCATATCCAAATAATCAGCAAATTATGATGATACATACGAATAAGTATAACTAAGGTCAAATAATATAGAAGCATCCCCGTGGCATACTGAAACTATATATGCGATCACTGCATCTGAATCAACGGCCTTTGGCCTGGAACAGAAAGCATAGCATCGAGCTTGATTGCTACCTAATCAGACTCCCCCTCTAGGGCGACCTCTAGCTGCCTAAGCCCCACTCCGAGCTGGCTGAGCGGGTGGTGAAGTAACTGGTGTGGAAGTTGCAGCCTGAATCCTCTGCTGAACTGGACCTCCTAAAAAGACAGGGGCAATACCTTTTCACATGACCAAACTCTCCACACTCAAAGCAACCCCCCTCAGACAATCGCGAAGAGCACTGTAGTAGACCTCGAGAATTAGAATAACTACTAGAGGGACCTGGTACAGATGAACCCTGAAATGATGGAGCACGAGATGAACTCTAAGATGGGAGGGCACTGAGAGATGACTGACTCGGATGAGTGTTGTGTGAACCATGGCTAGATGATGCACCTCGATGAACCAGATGAGCCATCTGAGCTGGTCTATAAGGACAACCCATGCTGTGGTGGGATTGCCTTCCGGAAGAAACACCGCTAAAACCACCCAAACCATGAGGCCTCTTGGCCTCCTTTTCCTCTCGCTCCTGACTATGGACCTGCTCTAGTCACTGAGCAATATCAACCACCTCGTCAAAGATAGCACCTGATGCAATCTATCGAGTCAAAACAAAGCGCAGTCCATGGTTGAGGACATAACTGAACCTCATAATCCTCTCCCTTCTTTTTGGGAACCAACCAGATCGCGTGACGAGCCAACTCTAAAAATCTTATCGCGTACTGGGTCACGAACAAACCCTCCTAGCGTTGCTGCTCAAACTACCTACGTAACCCCTCCCTGCGGGTTGGTGGAAAAAATTTCTCCGAGAAGAGAACGAAGAACTCGTGCCATGTAAGTGGTATAACACCGGCTGGACTGCTTTGATCTTATGCCTCCCAACATCTGAAGTCTGCCCCTAATAGCTGAAAGTAGTAAATGATACCCCACTAGTCTCCAGAATACCCGTTTTATGAAGAATCCGCTGGCACCTAACCAAGAAGTCCTAAGCATCCTCTTACTCAGCCCCACTGAATGATGGAAGCTTGAGCATGCCAAACCTCTCTAGTCTCTTCTGCTCTTCATCACTCATAGTGGGACCCACCTGGGCTTAAGAAACTGCGACTGGCTGGGCTGGTAGTACCCCTGGTGTATGAAGCTCCTGCACCACCTGCTCTAAAGTGCGGGCGGTGGGAGTCTGAGAACCTGCCATAGCCTAAGTAGTGGATGGTGCGACCTAATGTGAGACCTCCTGAGAGAGGCTAGTGCAAACAGTCAATATCTAGGCCAGAGCCTCCTAATGGCCTGGAATCACAATGGGCACAACTGGTGCCTGAGCTGGTCCTACCGGCTCAAGCACATCTAGGATCTGCTCCTGAGCTGGAGCAATTGGTATATTTACAAGTGCTGCTCTAGTTGGGGTACGAGCTGTACCTCGGCCTCTACCGCGGCCCTGACCTCTCGTGGCCCTAGCTGGTGGTACTGGTGGCTATCTGCCCAATTTGATAGCATGTGTCCTCAACATCTGTGTGAGAATAGAATAACAGAAGTTTAGTTCTCAGAATCAACAAATTCACACGACAAGAATACAATAAAGTGAAGTTTTCTAATGGTTCGGAAGTCTCTCGAAGATAAGTACAGATGTCTCAGTACTGATCCGCAAGACTCTACTAAACATGCTCATTACTCGTGAGACCTATGTAACCTAGGCTTTGATACCAACTTGTCACTTCCAAAAATCTCACATGTCGTGATGGAGCCTATCGCAATACTAGGCAAGCCAACAATCACAAATAACCACGCATCTTTGAGTTTAAAACAAAATAAAATAATCTTCATAGTGAAAATCTCACAATAACTAACAAAAAGCACCACAACTCAATACAAAATCCCCCAAAATCTGGGTGCCACTGAGTACATGAGCATCTAAAAGACAACATAGTCTGATTGCTAAACACTATCTAGAAATATAGAATAGTACAAATTAACTGAAAAAGAAGGAGAATCAAGGTTTGCGGACGCCAAGGCAACTACCTCAATAGTCTCTGAACAGATAAAGCTCCAAAGCTATAAGCCGCCTTGCCCAGAAGTACCTGTATCTGCACACGAAGTGCACAGTGTAGTATGATTACAACCGACCTAATGTACTCAATAAGTAACAAGACTAACGTTGGGCTGAAAGCAGTGACGAGCTCAGATAATTACAGTCCAAATCTAGATGTATAACAATAGTAATTTAGAAAGAAATCCAATAATCAATTTGTTGACAGTTCAAAAAATGTAGACATGGTTTTAAGTAATTAATAGTATAAGCCCATCACAGATAAAATATGCCAAGACTGACTGAAATGAGGAATGTTACATCTCTATATGTACATGTCAATGTGCATGTCATATGTAATGAATCACAATGATAACCTCACGTACTCACACTCTCAGAGTACTCAATCTGACTTCCTCAACTCTCACTCATCACACTCAATCACTTAGCACTGTATGGTGCATGCGCTAATTGTTGGTATCTCAGACTTTACAGGGGTGGATCCTGCCCAAGCGTTAAAAAACTCTACTGCGGCGTGCAACCCAATCCCATCACGAGTCAATAATACCTGTTGCAGCGTGTAGCCCGATGCCATCATGAATCAATAATACTCGATGTGGAACGCAACCCGATCCCAACAATATCACTCATAAATAGGCCCTCGAGTCACCACACTAATGCCAATCACCCTAAAACAATGATACATAATGTAATAATAAATGGTATCAGATACTCAGATATGATATCAAATGATGAATGCCATTTGGTACATAACTACAATTTAAGAAAATAACTTAACAGCAAAAGAACGATCGTTGTGGGTCCTAATAGTACTAACATATATCCTAAACATGATTTCTAAAATAAATCACAACTCAAATTATATAACACATGGAGTAAGCAATAATAATAGCAAGATTAAGTGTCTACACAGTTTCAAGGAATCGCCCGAGTCACAATTACTATGGTGCACGCCCACACGCATGTCACTTAGCATGTGTGTCACCTCAATACCAACCACATAACATGTATTTCAGGGATGCATATCCTCAGAACCAATTTTAGAAGTGTTACTTACCTCAAACCGTACAAATCTCTACTCTAATAAGCCCTTACCTCGCGAATCGGCCTCCGAACTACTTGAATCTAGCAAAACACAACTCGATACAATCAACACAAGCTATATGAATCAATTCCATATAATAAAGCTAAGTTCTTAAACGAAAATCAACTCAAAAGTCAACCCTAGGCCCACATCCCAGAATACAGCAAAAGTTACAAAATCTGAACGCCCATTCAATAACGAGTCCAACCATACCAAAACTACCCAAATCCTACACCAAATAGCCTTAGTCCAAAATTCCCTAAATTCCACCTTAAAAACACATGATCTAGGTGAGAAATTCAATGCGTATTCAATATTGATAAATAAAAATAATCAAAGGTGGCTTACCTCTTGAAATCTAGTGAAATCCCTTTCACAAATAGCCTCAATCCGAGCTCCCAAGGTCCAATAATGAATAATATCTCAGAACCCTTTGAATATATACACTACCCAGGCATTTCGCACCTGCGAAGCCAGGGGTCACACTTGCGATCCTACTTTTGCGTAGAAAACGTTGCTTCTGCGAAGTACACTAGAGCCCCAGCCTAGCGCACTTGTGGTCCCCTCATCGCACTTGCGGGACAGCATCTGCTGATAATCTCATAGCTTATGCGATCACCATCCCTACTGCCCACTCTGCTTCTGCAGAATACCTTGCGCAGGTGCATTTTCGCTTCTGTGAATTTCTCCTTCGCACCTGCGCTTCCCAGCTCCCTTCTCACTTCTCACACCTGCACTCACCCAGCTGGACCTGCGGTGTCACACCTGCGACCAATCCCCTCGCAGGTGCGATCACACCAAAAAGTCCACAACTTTAGCAATGCGACAAGTCCCATTTTTTGGATCCGCTAACCATCCGAAATCCACCTGAGGCTCCCGGGACCTCAACCAAACCTACCGACAAGTCCTAAAACGTGATACGAACTTAGTCGAGGCCTCAAATCACATCAAACAACATCAAAAATACTAATCGCACCCCAATTCAAGCTTATTGAAACTAATGAATTTACAACTTCTACTAACGATGCCGAAACCTATCAAATCAACTCCGATTGTTCCCAAATTTTGCACACAAGTCATTAATGACACAATAGACCTATTACAACTTTCAGAACCAAAATCCAATCCGGGCAACCACAAAGTCAACTCTCGGTCAAACTCTTCAACTCAAGCAAAAATCATCTACAGAACTCCAATTCAATATACGGACACACTCCTAAGTCCCAAATACTATACGGAGCTATCAAACCCATTAAAATTCCGTTCCGAAGTCATTTACATATAAGTCAACATCTAGTCAACTCTTTCAACTTAAGCTTCCAACCTTGGGACTAAGTGTCCCAACTCATTCCGAAGCATCCCCGGAACTAAACCGACCACCTCGGCAAGTCACATAACAACACAGGAGCACAAAATAAGCAAGAAATGGGGGGAACAAGGTTATAATACTCAAAACGACCGGCCGGGTCGTTACATGATCTTTTTGATTTAGCATTATTTAACTAAATTAGTGGTTGCAGAGCGTTTGGATTGGTATTTGGAGACTTTACTTCAAAATTGAGATTATTTAGACCAGATTTGCATGATTTTGATTGAATTTGGAATTGAAAATTTAAGGAACACTTTATTGAATAAAAAAGACAATTTTTTTCAATCAGATAGATTTTGATGAATAATTTAACAGATAGATCGTTTGCAGATAACACAAAGTCATGTCATTCTAATAGAGTTTGATGAACAAATGAACAAGAACAACATCACGCCAACATGGTAGTGTTACAAACAATATATAGGTCGAATGCAGATAACACAAAGTCATGTCAATATAATAGAATTTGGTGAACAATTGAACAATCACAAAGTCATCTCAACCATGTAGAATTTCTGAACAATTAACAACATAGGTAAAATATATATATAGCATAAAACCAGCTAATTCGTTAGACAAATTCCTCACAAGCAATAAATGTGTGTGGGCCCGGAACTCATTTTCTCAAAATATTAAAAAATATATATATTTAAAGACCAATCTTTTGTAGGACCATTCCAGTCAATCTACTTCTTTTCCATTGAAAATTAATTATCACACCTCGTATTCTACCTTTCAATTATTCACTTGTAGTATCTATTTCAAAAAATTATTTAACTTCCTTGTAAGGATGAATTCTAATAATTTAGGGGTTAATTCTCCTCTATTTCTTTATTTCTCTTCCCCTCAAACCATTTACTCTCTCTCTCTCTCTCTCTCTCTCTCTCTCTCTCTCTCTCTCCCCCTCTCTCTCTCTTCCATTCGCCCTCCTCGAACTAATATTTCTTCATTAATCTTCGTCATATGATAACTATTAACCTTCAAGTTGCCGAATCTCCTCCATTAATAATACCTTTTATCACTTCTTTAGTCAGTATCTCAGTGCTGTTATTGTTGGCTTCCCCGGATATGGTATTAATCATAATTGGATAAAACAGAGTATATTTTGGGAGTTGTCTTATTGGAAGTATAATCTTCTCCGACACAACCTTGATGTCATGCATATTGAGAAGAATTATTTTGATAATTTTTTCAACACAGTGATGAATATTAAAGGTAAGACAAAATATAACCCGAAGGCTAGAATGGACTTACAAGAATATTGCAGGCAACCTGAATTATACTTGCAGACAGCAAATAATGGTAAGGTGTTCAAGCCCAAAGCAAGTTACACATTCAGTTTGGAGGAAAGACGACAAATTTGTGATTTGCTTACGAAATTGAAGATGCCTGAGGGTTATGCGTCGAATCTGGGAAAACTAAAGTAGATATGGAGGTAGGGAAGTTTAGCCATTAGAAAAGTCATGACTGTCATGTTTTCGTGGAGACCTTAGTGCCTATTGAATTTTGCAGTTTGCTTGAAAGAATCTAGAAACCCATCACAGAGATTAGTTTATTTTTCAAAGACTTGTGTTCTACCACCTTAAGGGACGTAAACCTACTTCGGATGGATCAGAACATTCATGTAAATTCTAGTAATATGGACAAAATATATCCATGTGGTTTCTTTGGTGTGATGGAACACCTTCCAATCTATCTTGTACACGAGGCACGACTTGGAGGGCCTGTTCAATGCAGATGGATGTATCCCTTTGAGAGGTAATATTATAAGTTTAATTTAATATTCTACTTTATTTGAATGTTCTTGGCTAACATGACATTATGTAGGACAATTGGAAAATACAAATAATTTGTTAAGTAGATGAATAGGATTGAAGGATCTATATGAGAAGCCTATCTTGCAAAGAAAACTACACATTTTTGTTCTTATTATTTTGAGAGTAACGTGTCATGTTCTAGGAATAGGCCCAGTAGGCACACTGTCGAATGTGTGAATGATCCATTATATCCACCAATGTCCATCTTCAATCAACTAGGCCGATGTCCTAAGGATGTTAGAAAGAGAAGTTTGAGTGATATAGAGTACAAGTCAGCTACAATGCATGTGTTGCTAAATTGTCCTAAAGTTCAACCATTTCATAAGTAAGTATTGATTTATTAGTAATCCAAATATAAAATTTATAGTGATTACATATTGATGAAAATTTACAGTGATTATATCTTAGGGACATGGGCTTCACATCACAACAATGTTTAAGTACGTAGTGAATGGTTATAAGTTTCATACATAGGATTGCTGTAAGAATAAAAATAGCAACAACAGCGGGGTGTGGGTTCAAGGTGGTGATGGCAACCAAGTTGGAGATATTGATTATCATGGTGTGGAAAAATAAATATTATAACTAGAATATACAGGTTGGCCATATAAGAAATTGATACTCTTTTGATGCAAGTGGTTTGGCCCAAATCCAACAAGAGGTATAAAAGTACACCACCAATACAACATAATTGAGGTTAATCATACGAGGGAGTATGACCTATATGATCCTTTCATAATTGTACATAACGTTAGGCAAGTATATTATACTCCTTATCCATTGCGGCAGAATAAGTCAAATTGGTGGGTTGTAATCAAAACTAAGCATATAGGTAGGGTAGAAGTCGAGAATATGTTAGATGTTGCATATCAAAACGATATCTCCAGTATTCACCAAATAGTGGACGATCAGTTTGAAAATGATTTGGAACATCCTGAACGCATATTGGAAGAACTTGATATAAATGAAGTAAAAATTATAGAAAATGAGGACGAAGAATCAACTGATGAAATTGAAACGAGTCAGGACGAGGAATTCTCGAACGAGGAACAATACGTCGACGAGGATTAAAAAGTTGGGTTTTTAAAGCACTCTCGTGTTATAACTAGTTTCTTATAAGTTTAAATCTAGTAGGCACTCTCGACCCTACTAGTTCTCGGGGTCGAGAAAAGTCTAGGAAGGGAAAGAGGAGGGTAGAATCTGGGGATAATACTACTCCCTCATTTCCACCCACTTTAGAGATGCCTATGTCTTATCCTCCACCACACGGCTATGCTGAGCTGCCATAGCATCACAAGGCCTATACCTTCATCCAGACACCAGGTCTTCCATCACAGGGATATAGGACTATACATCCGACATACAGTCCAGCTGTCTCACAGCCACGTGGATCGCAGCCATATGCATCATAGCTACGTGGATCACATCCCTACATATCACAGCCACATAGATCGCAGCCATACATATCACAGCCATATGGGTCACAACCATCTGTATCACAACTATATGGATCGCAAACAGCTATGTCGCAGTCACAAGGATCGCAACCATCTTCATCATCGACTCCATCCATTTAAGGACTTCGCCTGCGAGACCGTAGATCTGAGCCCCCATCTACACCGTCTACACATGCTGAGGATGATGATACAGAGGTACTGCATTATGATCACTGCGTCAGGATCAACATAGTCCCTCAGGGTAACAGGTAAGAGTTATTTCTTATTTTTGATTTTATTATTTTATAATGTTTTTACTAATATTTTCATGTATTTTTATTGTTAAATTGCAGGTTCAGGCTGGGTAAGCAGACTACGAAGATAATCACCAATGCGATCAAAAAACTTTATGATGGCCCCTATGTGACTTGGAGTGATTTTCCATACTTGCTGAAGGAGCAAATTTTCAATCAGTTTAGGTTATAAATGTTCTTTTAAGCAGTTTAATAATTTATATTTATGATATTTCCATCTAATATTTAACTTTTGAAATGCATGGTAAGTATGTATGGGAAGATCGCTATAGCGAGGAAGTGGCTGCAAATTTTCATCTTAAAGCCCGCAAGAGATTGGAAGATCATTTCTCGGATGACAGAAAGAAGAACAAGAGGCATGAATGGTGTCTGCAACATTTATGGGATAATTTGTTAAGGCAATGGCAGACTGAGCAATTCTTGTAGAAGAGGGAACTAGGGAAGAAATATCGCCTTTCCAAGAAGGTAGGCTTCTTGCACACTGCGGGTGCTATCAGCATCGGGACAATAAGAAGAAGATTGCTAATTTCTTAAATTATTACATCTTTAATTTTCTAAGTATATCAATTTTATTTATTAACCAAATTAATTTGTTTTCAGGAAATGAAATATGGGCGTCCCATGCACCTTGATGAGCTATTCAAGGAGACGCATATTTTAAAGAAGAAGAAAGAGGGGGATGCAGATAAGTGATTCGAGGACCGGGTAAAGACTACATATGTAAGCTTTCAATCTTCCTTAAGTGTTATACTTTAATTTTATAAGATTTTTTATAAATTAATTTAATTTAAAATAACGTAGGGCCACTACCAAAGTAAAATGGAGGACTTCATTCGTAGTCTACCAGCTGGTGAATTAGGCAAGCCAACCCAACCTTCAGACGAGGATGCTGAAAGAATATGGTTGGAGGTTGTTGGCGGTCCAAAAAAGGGGAAGGTATATGGGCTTCCTGAGAAACAATTCCATCACTACAGGTGTGGAATGCAAGGAATAGGGAATTTCTCACAAGGCGAGGCACTTAATAGGGAAAGCCTATCGGCTATGCAGGAGACAATGACAAAGCTTTCATTCGAGCTAGAAGCGGCCAACGAATGAGAAAGGCTTAGAGATTCTCAATTCCTTGGTATGGAAGCTCAAATCAGAACTCTCCTTTCTACTGGAACTTTTCCGTTGCCCTGGTCTCGTGAGTCATCGCCAGAGGCTTCACCTCCATGTGAGTGTTCCTCCCACCCTCCCTGTGATCATTCTGGCCGTCCTCCATGTGATCGTTCTTCTCGTCCTTCACAAGACCGTTCTTACTGTCTTGTAGATGAAAGTTCTTCATATAGTGGTGATGCTGTAGAAAACACCCCTTAACCAATACTTTGATATACTTGAACTAGACTAATAGGAATTGTTTTGAATTAGAATAAATATTTTTGAACTTGTTGTAATTACTTAGTTTTTGATTGGTTTTGAATTGTGATGTTTAATTGAACTTGTTAGTTTTAAAGTATTAATTGGATATTTGGTTGGATTTGTGGTGAATTAGGGGTTGTTTGTGATGAGTTGGGGGAATTGGTATGCTATTTTTCTTTGGCAGGTGGTGTAGCTACCAAAACAGGCATTTTCTGCCAAAATTATTCCTTGAATATCGATCGACCTTGGTCAGTAAAAAAATAAATTAAATTGAAAAATACCGACCAATGAATGCACATTGAGTTCCTAGAAATTCAACATTAACGACCAACTTTGGTCGGTAAGTTGGCTGCCATGTCCAGATTTGTAACGACCCGACCGGTCATTTTGAGCATTTGCACTTCGCTCAATAGTTTACGGGCATGAGTAGCTCTGTATGATGCATTATGACTCATGTGAATCGTCGGTTATGATTTTCAGGTTATTCGGAATCGGATTGGAAGAATGGATTTCATTGTCGAAGCTTTAAATTGGGAGAGTTGACAAAGTTTGACCTTTTGTGAATTTGAACCTGGAACAGAGTTTTGATGGTTTTGTTAGCCCCGTTGGGTGATTTTGGACTTAGGAGAGCATCCGGATTGTGATTCGGAGGTCCGTACTGGAATTTGGCTTGAAATGGCAAAAGTTAGAATTTTGGAAAGTTTGACCGGGAGTGGACTTTTTGATATCGGGGTCGGAATCCAATTCTGGAAATTGGAATAGGTTCATAATATGAAATGTGACGTATGTGCAAAATTTGAGGTTAATGAGACGTAATTCAATAGGTTTTGGCATCAGTTGTGGAAGTTGAAGTTTCAAAGTTCATAGATTTCGATTTGAGGTGCGATTCGTCATTTCGATGTTGTTATGCATGATTTGAGGACTCGAGTAGGTCCGTGTTATGTTATTGGACTTGTTAGTATATTCGTACGGGGTCCCGAGTGGCCCGAATGAGTTTTGGACAAGGTTCAGATCTTTTTTCACTTTATGTGCAAAGCTGGAGGCTGCTGGTTCTAGTATGATCGCACTTGCGTTTGGTTTGCGCAGGTGCGATGGCCATTGAAGAGACAAAGGTGTCGCAGATGCGAGAATAGTGCTGGGTGAGGAAGACCGCATAAGCGGAGATTTGGGTGCATATGTGATGCCGCATTTGCGGCAGCTCGAGCACATGTGCGTAGTTGGAGGGTGTCAGCAGAGGTCACAGGTGGGATGCGATTTCCGTACCTGCGATGGCGCAGATGCGAGCAGCGTAGATGCAAGGTGTTTCCGCAAAAGCGGTGGTCGCAGGAGCGACGAAGTTTCCGCAAATGCGGATGTGCTGGGCAGAATGTTATATACAAGGGTTCGCGATCTTGGCTTTATTTTTTTTACATTTTCAAGCTTGGATTGAGGCGATATTTGGAGCAAATTTCACCATATAAATTGGGGTAAGTGTTCTCTACTAGGTTTTGGTTAGTTTTGAGCCGTTTGGAGGTCGGAACGTGCGGGATGGCATCTTTGGAGCACCACTTGGCTTGTTCGCCAGTGGTGTTGGCTTGTTCGTGGTAAGTAACTTTATAGTGCTGAGGGTATGAAACCCCGAAATACATGTTATGTGATTGGTATTGAGGTGACGCACATGCTAGGTGACGGGCGTGTGGGCGTGCACCATGTGAATTGGAACTCTATTATTTCCATGGCACTGTATAGTGGTCCTACTTTGTTGATATCCGTATTTTTATCATGTGATAAAGTAGTTAAGTCGTCAATCATGCTAGATATCATGTTTAGGCATTTTGCCGATATTGTTTGGACCCATAGTGGTCGTTTCTTACTGTCATCTCACTGACTTCATTGAAATTTCGTACTCAGTCATATTCATGCATTCATATAATATCTCAGTCTTAGTTATTTATCGATACATCATATCATTGTTGTCGGGTTAGTTTCATGACATTGTGAGCCCGTGAGTGAGACTGGAGAGATTGATGACTGAGTGAGGTCGGGGGCCTGTTTGTGAGGGTGTTGTCACTATAGCACGTGAGTTGTCCACGCAGTGACTTGTCCGTGCGATTCCAGATGTCGATATTATAGCACGTGAGTTGTACGTGCAGCACGTGAGTTGTCCGTGCGATTCCAGATATTGATATTATGGAACGTGAGTTGTCCATGCAGCACGTTAGTTGTCCGTGTGGATTATAGCATTTGGGCTGAAAGGAGCCCTTCTGGATTTTACACACCCCTAGTGAGCACAGTCGACTATAAATAGGGATCAGGTTGCACGCCGCAGCGAGTATGGTACAACACTGAGCGTTTGAGTGTGCTGAGCTTAGTGAGAGAGAATGCGAGACAATGAGATTGAGTACTCTGAGAGTGTGAGTACATAAGCTCATCATCGAGATGCATTGCATTTGACATGCGTACTTGAGATACATGCATAGAGGTGTATTTCCTTCTGCTACCTAATTTTGGGGACATTTATGATTTTACTTGTATCTTGGCATGTAGGCATAGAGAAGTACCTTCCTCATGCTATATAAAAATGAAATATCTTACTATTGTTGAAAGAAGTTTTGGGAAGAATCACAGTTTTCAAACTTACTCGTATATTGGCTTTTCGGTAAAAGATTTGGATTTTCCCTAAGATAGTTGAAATTAAATGCCTATTTTTCTGGAACTGTGAATGAATTGAGCCTTTTATTTCTGAGATTGTTCTATTGTTATTGTACTATGTTGTTATGAAATGTTGGGGAATATTGATGTTGGACCCGAACTTTCTGTTAGCTTGTCACTACTTTCAACCTAAGGTTTGTTACTTACTTATTGAGTACGTGGGGTTGTTTGTACTCATACTACACTTTTGCACCTTGCTTGTAGATGTTGGTTGTTGTGTTCGATGGGAGCTGGATTGAAGATGTACCTACGTTCTGGTTGTAGCTGCCCTTGTTAGTGGTAGATTTAGGTCTATGAAACTCTGTTTATGTACTTTTCAAACAAGATTATGTATTTAATTCCTTTCAGTTTTGTAAACTCTATTCTTAGAAGCTCATGATTTGTACTAGCAGTTCTTGGGGAATGTATTAGATTCAGATTTAAATCTTTATTTATTTAATTTCTTTATTAATTGTTATTGGAATTGGTTAGTGGTTAATTGGCTTACCTAGTGGGTTGGGTTAGGTGCCATCACGACTAGTCGAATTTTGGGTCGTGACAAGGTGGTATCGGAGCTGTAGGTTCATAGGTTCTACAAGTCATGAGCAAGTGTCTAGTAGAGTCTTGCGGATTGGTATGATGATGTCCATACCTATCTTCGAGAGGCAATAGGATATTTAGGATATACTTACCATCTTTCTTTCCTTATCGTACGACATTAATTCAGCTTGAAGCATAACTCTTTGAATTCCTTCCACGCATTCGTATGCACATGCAAGCGCTCGGTATTAGCTATACATCGTCGTCTTGTGATTCTATGAATGGGGTGCGAGATGTTATTTCTGTGTGCTGATGATGAGCCAGTCTGAAGGACTGGAGGCCAGGTTTTTACTGTAGCTTGAGCACAAAGATTTTGATTATGTGAGCAAGTGCTTTTGGGACTTATACGTCAGGTAGTGTTCCTATGAGTTGAATTTATGTGAGCGGTAGAATATCTATGTGGTGAGTATAATGTGACTGCGAGATGTGTTCAGATTGTTCAAATGTGACGAGAAGAGTTTACTTGAGATGTGGCAAGGTTTATGGTGTGTCTGAATTCTGTCTTAATTCGGCGTATGGTCTCAAGTTATGGGTGTGTTAAGGGATATGTCATGTTGTTTAGTTGTGGAGTGAAGTAGATTATCATGTCTTGTAGATGAGTTCAGAATCAAGAAGATTAAGTGATTGCGTAGTAGTCGTGACTGTGGAAGGGTATAAAAAGATGTTAGTTTGAGGCAGAGCAGGCGGGTTATCTCCTGCGAAGTGTCCTGAGGTTGTGTGGTCCTTATGATGTTTTGTAGAGAGTTCTCTTTTACCAGTGAATGATATATGTTGAAATTTGAGTTTGGATCGCTTGTGGGAGTTGGCTTGACTATTACAAGGGTGAATGCGAGATTTGAAGACTATTTGAGGTATTATATGGTTTGCGTTAAATGGGCTTGCGAAGGATTTAGTTGAATTTCAGAGTGGAATTTTGGCAGCAATAGAGTATGGATATCGTGATGTTATCGACTATTTTGTTCTATGACTTCGAGTTAAGTGGGGGAGTTTGCTATCGACGAGTGGATTGCACGGTTATGTGTTGTATTGGTTTTAGTTTGAGGTATACTGATGAATCAGTTATGACTTGCAGAAGTTGAGATTGAGGATGACTCGAGTAAGGAAATTTTTGGCTACGGTTGTATTACACTCTATGGGTATATGTGAATCATAAAATAATTGAGTGTTTATTCGCGAAGGATATAGTATTCATGGAGTAGGAATTTCCTTGGTAGCTTAGGAGTGTGGGTTACTCTTTATTCCCTTGGGTGTTGGTGTACTAATGGGGCACATGTTGTTCGGTCCGTTTGGTCGGTTCAATTGATATTTGAGTAGAGTGGATGACTATCGAGAATGGTTCTAATGGATTCAAGATTTATATGTAGCGATTTGGAATTTTCAAGATATAAATGGCTAGAAACTGGAAGTTGCATTGGATGGTGTCGAGACTTATAGCATTTCATATCATTGTGAATTGTGCATTTCAGTATCAAGAAAGAGAAGGAAATAGTTTTAGGTTCACATAAGGTCTTTTTAGAGTGGGTGCCTCAGTTGTGGTGCCTTGGGGTGCTTAAGAGGAGAGTCAGCGGCTTATGGGCCTTAGGGCGTTATGGTTTTATACTAGGGTCTCTTGTGTGGTGAATTTTGGTTAGGGATCGTGGTGTTCTAGCAAGGAGAAGTACCAATTTGAAGGCAATTTGGAAAGGACTTGGAAAATAGGACAGCGTGGTAGTAGGTTGGGTTAGCACAGTAGGGTATGATCGGTTCTCTGGGGTACTTATGATGTGGCTAGTCTCAATAGGTATTTCGTGGCAATGCTCTAGGGTCTCGGCAACCTGCGTGGCTGGGTTGAGTTAGAGAGATTCGGTTCTAATAACTTGGTTGTGTGCAAATGGGTTTCGAAGAGTTCTCAATGGTTTTTACCACGATTTGAGGAGTATATTTCCTACCGGCATGAGGAATATTTTGCGTATTAGGATTTTCTCCGGGATGAGATCAAATGGAAGGTCCATGGCTAATTGAGTATGTAGTTGCTTGTGACTAGGAGCGGACTATGAAGTTCTCATATTTTTCATATGATGGCATGGTATATGCGGTATGTTGTGTGGGATTGAGATTTACGTGAGCATGATCACCGTTCTGTTTGGAAGCATGGACGGTTTCAAATGACTAGGTAAATGATATTGCTATTTGGTATGGATTAATGAGAGTATACATTTCAGAAGGGGCAATATGTTTTAATTTATGGATACTTCACTGGTATTGCGACACTCTTCTGGTTGATCGACTACTGATTATCAAATTTTGCTATGTGGTACGAAAGAATTTTAGAAGTATTCCTCGAGGGATGATCGTGTATGAAAGATGAGTTAGATATTCTGGCGGTGGATTTGGGATCAGATATGGGATTCGTGTGTTCTATGGATTTAAAGACTGGGAGTTCTCAAGAGCAGGTTGTTTTCATGGCTGTGGACTGTGAAGTCATGGCCGAAGCTAGGTAGATGATAGTAAGCATTATAATTCGGTTATTGTGGGCTTTCAGAGGGTTATTTATCCATGTGTGGGTGCCCGGAGTTAAGTTGGGGGTCCATTGGTAGGCCCAATTAGGATATGTATTCTACACCGAGCCGAATTGGTTAGCTCCATACTGCTATTGTTGAGGGATGTATTATTCGGTTGTAGATGGGCTTATTCGTGTTCTGTTATGTTCGGTGAGTTACTCTTCTATGCTACGAGGGGTCATAATTTGTTGGTTGTATGCACCCATGGTGCAGTTCTATTTGGGCCTTATAGCAGAATTCGCGCGAGATGTGTATTTGGGTGATGCACGAATGGTTGCACATCGGTTATGTTCGTTCGGGTTTGTGTGGCATTGTGTCATTTGCTTCTCCATGGTTATGGTAATGCATTGTGAGGTATTTCATATGGATCAGTGTTTGGATGGGATCACGCATTGCCGCAGAGTTATGTTGAGATATTATCCTTTGTGTTAGATTCGTGTGTCATGGTTCTACGGTGTGTGATAGGTTCTTATCATTGCGTTGGAGTGGTACCCGTCGAGCTTGCGGGACGGTTCTCTTGTTTGATCCATTTTCTTAATTGAGTACATTTGGAATAATGCTTATTGGTGCACGGATTGCACGGGTTACGGCTTTGGATAATATTGGTGTGACATGTCAGTAGAGTAGCTGGTATTTGATACGATGAAGTCGTCGGATCTAGGATGGGTGCTATCAGATTTGATTGTGGTATATTAGGAAGGATAATATCGAAAGTCGGCTTAGAAATTTTCTATGGTTCTTGTCGAAGGAGAGGGAGCTCCGCAACTGGTGGATCTGATGAATGGTTACGAGTTTCTGCGTGTTTCTTTCATCATCGGAAGTGTACTAAGGTTTTAGAATGGAGTCTTGTTTGATATGAGGTTTATTACCGGCATTTGGTTGTTTTGAGCAGCTACTGTGATTAAAAATCATTGCTTCGAGCATTTGAACTATGTGGTATTTGAGTTTTGAATATTTGAGTTATGGTTATGGCTTTTGGTACAACTTGTTTAGACTTATACAATGTGTAGGTTGCGGGATTCAGATCTTATAAGAAATTTTGGATGTTGGAAATTGGATTCGAAGGCTTGTGGGCTAGGTTGCATTGAGAAATTTCGGTTATGTTCTGTTATCAGACCTGTATGGGATAGGGTGATGTGGGATCACCCCCGGGTATTTTCATGGTAAGGTTATACGGCGGTTTGATGGTTTTGAGAACAACTTGGACACGTTCGAGGACGAACGTATGTTTAAGTGGGGGAAGATATAACTACCCGACCGATCGTTTTGAGTATTTGCACTTCACTCGGTAGTTTACAGGCATGAGGAGCTCCGTATGATGCATTATGACTTATGTGAATCATCGGTTTTGATTTTCAGGTTATTCGGAATCGAATTGGAAGAATGAATTTCATTGTCGAAGCTTTAATTTGGGAGAGTTGATCAAGTTAGACTTTTTGTGAATTTGAACTCGGAACGGAGTTTTGATGGTTCTGTTAGCTCTGTTGGCTGATTTTTGACTTAGGAGCGCGTCCGTATTGTGATTCGTAGGTCCGTAGTAGATTTTGGCTTGAAATGGAAAAAGTTGAAATTATGGAAAGTTTGATTGGGAGTGGACTTTTTGATATCAGGTCGGAATCTGATTTTGGAAATTGGAATAGGTCCGTAATGTGAAATGTGACGTATGTGCAAAGTTTTAGGTTAATCGGACATAATTCGATAGGTTTAGACATCAGTTATGGAAGTTGAAGTTTCAAAGTTCATAGATTTCGATTTGAGGTGTGATTCATCGTTTCGATGTGGTTATGCGTGATTTGAGGCCTCGAGTAGGTCTGTGTTATGTTATTGGACTTGTTGGTCCGGATGAGTTTTGGACGAGGTTCAGATCTTTTTTCACTTCATGTGCAAAACTGGAGGCTACTGGTTCTGGTATGATAACAATGCGGTTAATTTGCGTAGGAGCGATGGTCGCAGAAACGACAAAGGCATCGTAAATG
The DNA here is from genome assembly GCF_000390325.3 of Nicotiana tomentosiformis. Taxonomy (NCBI): domain Eukaryota; kingdom Viridiplantae; phylum Streptophyta; class Magnoliopsida; order Solanales; family Solanaceae; genus Nicotiana; species Nicotiana tomentosiformis. Next base: position 81,403,462 of record NC_090822.1, on the reverse strand, counting down.
TTAAAATAGTGTTGGGTGAGGAAGACCACAAAAGCGGAGATTTGGGCGCATATGCGATACCGCAGGTGCGGTATCTCGAGCGCAGGTGCAGAGTTAGAGGGTGTCAGCAGAGGTCGCAGGTGCGATGTAATGTCCACACCTGCGATGGCGCAGATGCGGGCAGCGAGTCGTAGAAGCAGAAATGGTGAGGAAGCCGGGCAGCGTAGGTACGAGGTGTTTCCGCAAACGCGGTGGTCGCAGGTGCGACGAATTTTCCGCAAATGCGGATGTGCTGGGCAGTATGTTATATACAAGGTTTCGCGATTTTGGCTTCATTTTTTTACATTTTCACACTTGGATTGAGGCGATATTTGGAGCAATTTTCACCATATGAATTGGGGTAAGTGTTCTCTACTAGGTTTTGGTTATATTCCATGAATCTATCTTGGATTTTAGCTTTTGGTTGATGAATTTTGCAAGGAAATTGGGGGGTTTGGCCTAAAATTTCATAATATGAATTTTCGAGTTTTGAACATCGAATTAGAGTCGAAATTGAGTGAAACTAGTATGGTTGGACATGTAATTGAATGGGTTGTTGAATTTTGTAAATTTTATCGGGTTCCGAGGTGCGGGCCCAGGTTGGTCTTTTGGCCGATTTCGGGCTTTTGATTCAAGATGTGATCTTTTTCGATCGGGATTATTTCCTTTAGCATTATTTGATGTACTTGAATTGTTTTTGGTTAGTTTCGAGCCGTTCGAGGTCGGAACGTGCGGGATGGCATCTTTGGAGCACCGCTTGTCTTGTTCGACAGTTGTATTGGCTTGTTCGAGGTAAGTAACTCTTATAATCTTAGGGCTGAGGGTATTGGTGTTGGACCCGACCTTTCTTCTAGCTCGTCACTACTTTCAACCTAAGGTTAGGTTTGTTACTTATTGAGTACATGGGGTCGGTTGTACGCATACTACACTTCTGCACCTTGTGTGCAGATGTTGGTTGCTGATGTTGTTGTGTTCGATGGGAGCTGGATTGAAGATGTACCTGCATTCCGGTTGTAGCTGCCCTTGTTCGTGGTAGCTTTAGGTCTATGAAACTCTGTTTATATACTTTTCAAACAAGACTATGTATTTAATTCATTCAGCTTTGTAAACTCTATTCTTAGAAACTCATGATTTGTACTACCAGTTCTTGGAAAATGTATTAGATTCAGATTTTTCTTCATTTAATTGCTTTATTAATTGTTATTGGAATTGGTTAGTGGTTAATTGGCTTATCTAGCAGATTGGGTTAGGTGCCATTACGACTAGTCGGATTTTGGGTCGTGACAAGTTTACCGACCGACGTCTGTCGGTATTATTAAATTTTAATTATTTATAAAAAATATATATATTCTAATAAAATTAAATTATTAAAATAATATTTCAAGCAATATTGATCAGTAATTCAATTAAATTGTCAGATGGTCGTGTAGAGCATACTGACCGAAGTTGGTCGGTATGTTCTGATCGACTGTGGTTGGTATACTCTACCGACCTTCAAAATATCGACTGCACATAAATGGTCGCTTTTTGGACGGTTATTGGCCATTACCGACCGATTTTGGTCGGTTTTTTCTGACGGTTTTACGCGGATTTTTAGTAGTGAAACAATGGAGAAGAAGTATATATCTTTCGTATCATTTATCTATCCAAAATAGTTACCAATCTATGAGTAGAAGTAGGGCTGTCTCTACATTAATGTATTTGGATTTGAGGAGAATATATGGAAATTAGCACTACATGAATATCTAGCCTAATAAATGGCATACATAACTCCAATTTATGATTATTGGTACATTGGAGCTCATACTCATACTTTAATTTTTATAAATTAATATTTTCTAGGTAAATTAGATTATCTCATAGTAAAAAAAAGAAAGAACTCTCTCTATCTATCTATCCATCTATCTCTCTTCGAATAATATTTTAAATTTCCTCCCAAATATTTTAATCTTTCTTCCTAAATATGTCTCTCATTATACTCATCCAATAAACACTTTAGGTTGAGATTTTTATTATTTTCTGGTGGTTTTCTAGAGTTTTGTGCTGAAATCATATAACTTTTGATTTTTTAATATTGAAGTTTTTTGGAAATTTTTTAAGGAGTTTGAATATCGATTTTCTCGTTGTTTGGAGATGATTTGAAGCAAATTTGAGATAATTTTAATATTAAAATCTCGAGGTTGAGGAATACTCTATTCATATATCCCGCTCTCTATATACGTATATATCACCTTATATATCAGTGTATATAACTTTGTATATCCGTTTATCTCCTTCATATCATGCATATTAATATACGTTATTGATATACATGTCTTTGTGTATCAATAATAATCTTGTGTGATATATATTGAATACACAAGTTTATGTATATCAATGAAAATCTTATGTGATATATACTGATATATGATGTGATGTACAAATTGATATACATCATCAAAAACTTGTAGTGAATATTTGGTGATTGACTGTGATTCTTTATTTTTTTTAATGAATCTCAATTTTAAAAAGGAACAAGTGTGAAATTAGGAGTTGAATATTCAGAATCTCCTATTTCTTTAGTTCATTTGGTAGGATTTGGATATCCAGTGCTAACTTTTAAAAGCTTTAGTTGCTATGCCTAATTTGAATATATATATAACCAAAGATTAGGCATAGCAACTAAAGCTTTAAAAAGTTAGCACTGGATATCCAAATCCTACCAAATGAACTGAAGAAATAGGAGATTCTATATATATATATATATACGCATTATATCATCATCATCATCATACAATATTATAAGTGTGAGTTTCAAAGTTAAAAGCTGAAAGACCAAAATATCCTTTAAAAGTTAAATGACTATTTTGTCCTTCAAGTAAGTATTATTTCAAGAATATTTTTTTGCAAAAATATAAATATACATTTAATAAAGATAATAGAAAAGGAACAAGTAAAATAAAAGTAAATCGAAAGAAATAAAAACCTGGCCGTTCACATGGCCATAAACTGAAACTGTTTTGAACTTTTTTCTTGTTCTATTAATTAAATGTAATGAGTGGATAGTTGTAAAACCCAGTCTCAACGAACTGTAAAAAGAATTGTAGTAGTACAATTATACAATATAATTATATTTATACAATACCAATATGATACATGATTGTGCTAAATTTCATAATACAATTATATTTATACAATACTAATGTGGTTTTAGGTCCAATTCACAGATAAAAGTGTATGACCCAAAATTAGATCTAGGTTTATACAATCAGATTTTATAATAAAGTAAGGTTAACCTTAGCCAATACTAATATCCAAGAGATTGATTAACTGTTTTTGCAATAGGGTCTCACGTGTGCTATTTGAGCAGCGATAAATATCAACAATAACGCTATAATCAATGATCCGAGAATATGGAGGATGGCAATAAATAATAATAAATACGAATAAATGATATTTAAGTAAATAAATGGATGTGGGTCATCCAAAGAGGGCGGAATTCCTTAATATTCCTTCTAACAAAGAGGAATGATGATGAGCCTTTGAATATTTAGATCTTCCTTGGATCGGGGAAGAAAAGATAGATCAAGACACAAAAAGGTAAAGTTTATAAATATGTGATAAAGGAAGAATCTTCAAAGAATGCCAATGTATTATTTTTTACAATTCTACAATTACATATCTTTCTATTTATAAGGGTACATGGGACATAAAAGCCCTAAATAGTACAACTGGGAGGATCCTTGGAATATTCTCTGGGAGGCCTTATTTCTAAAACTTAGCCGTTACTACTTTACTGAAGGGAGTACTCCTCCTCGTCTTCATCTTCTGTTGAGTCACCTCGACCTCGCTTTCGTTCTCTGTTGAGTCACCTCGACCTTGCCTTCATCCTTTGTTTAAACCAAATCGATGACACATGGCAGCCTTCGAAGGCTTTCTTAATGTCAACTAGGCCCACATATAATTATGATAAAATTTAGCCATACAATTAGTCCCTCTGCTTGTTGAGGTCGTTCTCGTGGGCGAGTTCAATGAGCGGATAACAACGGTCGTGGTCGTTGTGACAAACAGGCGATGTGGCTTTTCATGGACCGCATATTTCAGACCGTTTAATATTCTCGGGTGATTTACTGGAACCGTATTGTCTAGCAAAAGAAGTTACATCATTTGTTACGATGAAGCATGTTCCCGAAGCGTCGCATCGATTTACACATGGCTTCTAATTGGCTCTGTCGTTTGGATTCTTGTGTTAATTATGATGAACCGTTTCGGGTTCGGTGCCTTCATCTGTATAAATATGAATTGTTCCACCATTATTCAAATTTTACTTTCTTTGGAATCATCTTTGTTCTACAAAAGTTCTTCTGGCTTTATCACATCCGAATTTTCTTTGCCTTCTGATTTTTAACTTCCATTCGTACTCTTATCTTCCATATTTTGGCTTCTACAAATTTTATAGCTACTTCAAATCTTCCTACTAATGTTAATTAGGAGAACCACGCCATTCCCTTGGCTGTTATATTTCTCGTTCACAGGGGAAAATCCGTCTCCGCCACTGAGGAGGAGGCCCTCCCTTTAGTGGAGGAGATAATTCCCCGTAATCCTAACTCTAAATCTGATTTTCAACAGCTGTCAGAGGTGATGGATAGAAAATTTCAATCGTCGATGATATCTATGCGCTTGGCTGAGTTCAAAGCCAAGTATGGTCTCCGCGAACATGTAGAGTCAATCCCCGCTGGTGAGGATGAAGTGCACGTTCACTATCTTGGGTATTATGCTCTTTACGCTTACCCATTCTCTATCGGGTACTCGTTCCCCCTCCTTCCATTGGTGGAGGAGTTTTGCCGCTATTACAATATTTACCCTACTCATCTCGCCCCCATATATTTACAAAGTGATCAAAATATTATCAAAGTTTGCCGAGCTAGCCGGGGTCGAGGTCACGATGCAACACTTGATGGATCTCTTCGCACCCAGCTACTACTGAGGAATGATGTTGAACCTTCGACATTGTTGGGGAAAATGTTTGTTGGTAAAGATGTATGATAAAGGCAGTCGGCAGTTCTGGCTCGACTATTTCTTCATCAAAACCGAGGCTGCCATGGCTGATATTGCTGGTTTCCCTGAGGCCTGGAACCACACACGTAAGTATTTGTGTTTCTGCCTTTACCCTTTCATATATTTTGTTCATTCCGAGTTGGTTAAGTAATTCTTCATTTTCAGCAGCCACTAGTCGACCTCTTCAGTTGGTGACACATCTCGCCAACTGAGTTAAGCAGGTTCTCCCATGTACCTTGGGGATTCGTGACTAGCCAAATTTCTCTTAGAAGTTTAAACCGTCCCTCCCCTTGACAGGTAATCTCCTTTTTTCTGGTCATTGTCATACTCGTATTGGCTTGTATCTTTGCACTCATATTTTATGTTATTTTCTAGGTTCAGTCAGGGGGGCTACATGAAGAAACATGACGCCCGTTCCCTCGTTAAGGAGGAGAAGGGTCTCTATTCCTTCCGCCTCCACCCCCGTCTTAGCTGTTGTGCCCGTTCTTCCCTTGTTTTCACTCATCGATGAAGATGATGAGGTTTATCCACGTGACGGGGACCTAAGACCCCGCAAAAGAAAGAACGTGGACGTAGGAGGAGGAGTTTCCTTGGCCTTCTATGCATTAAAGGATGAGTTCATGATATGGGAGATGGTGACGATACATATCGGGGATTATGTTGGGGCGACCTCTGAGGACCCTTAGCTAGAAGAGACCGATGCGGGTGTGCTTTTGCGACCCGGGGAGGAGAAGGTTGTGGAGAGGGCACTTGGTGATGGCTCCATGCCTGTAGGGCAAGATGGGACCTCTTCTTCTAAGCTAGTAGCGGATACTTCTCCTGTCGATGGGGATAAAGGCAAGGTTGTCATCGACGAGGGCGAAGAGTCGGGTTCTGACGTGGATTCTGATGGTATTAGGATGATTGACGAGGGGCTCACTTAAATCAAGGTGAGGATGAAGGGGTATCAAGGACCATCACGATCCCAATGGATTATGATTTGCTGAGAAATACCGAGGAGGTAGTTCCCGATATCGGTCCTCTTTGCTCTGAAGTCGAGCGTGTGACCCTCAAGCATTTGACTGATAGCACTTTTTCGAAGAACATTTCCGGTCTCGCCCTTTGGGTAAGTGTGGTTGTTCTTTGCTCTTTTTCCTTTACTTTAACTTGCTTCTAAGTTTTAACTTTTTGCTTTTCTTTGATTTGCAGACTGTCATTCTGTAAATCGAGAGTGCTCGGAGGGAGAGGAGATGGAAAGAATCTTATGTGAAACTGAAGGGGAAGTACCTAGAGTTCGGTGGAAAGTACCGATACATTTGTAGGCGGCTTCGCGATGAGGGAAACTTTGCCGACCTTGAGAGAAGAGCTGAAGAAGAAAGACGAGAAGCTGACGATGTTCGTGGAGAGGCTCAACGTTCTTGAGGGGGCGTTTAAGAGAAAAGAGGAGCAGGTCGGTGTGAGCAAGGGCATGGAGTTCCAATGTAGCGACCTCCAAAATTAGGTGGATCAATTGCAAAGTCAGTTGGACGGGTGCAATTTCAAATGGACGCTCTCAGGGGGGAGGTTGCCGAGAAGCAACAGATGTTCGAGCAGGCGGAGTCCTCTCGACTGGATGCTCGGAGGAAGTTTGATATTTTCGAGTTAGTGAACAGGACTCTCCGTTCTGAATGAGACAACATTCAATCATCGACGGAAGCTAAGGAAGCCATTCTCGAGGAGAGGATATGGGGGTTGGGTAAGGAGAATTCTAAGCTGCTCGAGCGAGTTGCTGTTCTTGAGGCCGAAAATGCCCGATTTCTCGAGCAGCGCTCTATGTCTCATGCCTCTGAGTTTCCTAACATCCACCGAGAAAAATATGAGAACTGGATCCACGTTGAAGCCCGACTAGACGTGATCTGCGAATTGAACAAGGCGGGCTATATTTCTGCGATGGACCTCGAGGAGGCTCGAGTTAAAGCTCGTGAGATTCGACTTACCTGTGACTACAATACCGCCACGCCTTGGCCCAATTCCAAGGAGGAGGATGAAGAGGGTGTGGACCGATTTGCGGATAGTGTCACACCTTTTTTTCCCGAGAGATAGAGAAGTTTTTTATTTAAAGTGACATTATTCGAAATGAGATTATATATTTAACTTTTTAGAGTCGCCACTTGGAATAATTATTATGGTGTCCCAAGTCACCGATTTATTTTAAAATTCCAAATCGAGGAAATTGACGCTATTTTTTGTCTGCGAACACAGAAGAGCGGGTAAGGATTTCTGTTAACCTGGGAGAAGGTGTGAGATACTACCGAGTTCCGTAGTTTTAACATGGTCGCTCAACTATTAACAATTGGCCTAATTATCTGATTTATTACATGTTTAAAAACCAATTGTACATTTTACTTTCTAGCCTCTTTTAAATTATTTATTTAACCGCTTTTAGTATTTATGGAATTTATTTAAACAAGCCGCGAAGTCGTGCACTCGTTTGATTTTGTACATATTGCGAATCGCGTCACGTGAAACACACCCACGATTTACAACATGTTTATTTATTACTATTTGAAGTTATGGTCAAGTCGCGTGAAACGCACACTCGAGTTGGGATTTACGTATCGTGACCATGCCACGGGAACCGTACCCATAGTCACGATGATTTATTAATCGCGCCTAAAGCAACTAACGAGTGTTCTTGAGTATTTTCTTAAACTAATTTGAAATTGTGTGTGAGGTCATGAGTTGTGGAAATTATTATAGAAGAATGTGGGCATAATGTCTAAAGCAATGCTTGGAATCCCAAATTTATGATTATTGTCGAAAGAAACTTGTTGGTTCATGAGAATTCTAAAGTTGATAATTTCAGCTAAAAGAGTGAGCTTCAATACAATTGACATTTGATTCATACTAATAAAATTATTTTCTTATAACACCAAACCAATAAGTCAACTAAACATTGGAATTTCAAATTTAACATTACATAATGAATCAATAACATTTAAGCATGAGGAGTCTATCACTTTAAACTCAGACTAGTAAATTGGTGATTCTAAGGTATAAAATACCACAGGGTGGACATGTCTACCCTTTTCCTAACTGACTTGTTCTATCATGGATTAAAATACATCCCAGTTCAAAGTTCTAGGCCGAGGACTTGGGCTTCTAAATTGGACCCGGCGATATTAACGAGTGAAGAATAACATATCCAAAAATCGATTAACAGTCCAAATTGACATAATGGCAAAATCAAATTTACATCATACATTTGACTAGTCATAACATAAACTACACTACTCCATTAGCACAAATCTAACTCTATGCTTTCCCTTTTTGTTTGAATCTTTAGGACAGAAACGACCTCTAATGATATGATACTTGTTTCTCAAAGACTATGTTTGATTTGCAAGGGGATAGCCACTGGGCTATCCTTGCAAATTAACTTGGCTGTACCCACAGACAAACAACAACACCATATTAATTAAACAACATATTAAAGCATGGATGTCATCTTAAAGCAAGTAAACCATGGTTCAAAATAAGCAAACTTAAACAATATTAGAAATATTATCACCAGCAATCTATTATGGAGAAACAGTTTCAAACAAATTTAACAACTAAAAAACTATATGTATGAAATCAAACGCTAAGAGAGCATGAATCAAACTCAGATTTATGCTAGGAGAGCATGAATCAAACTCAGATTTCATTCTTAAACTCAAAATAAGGCAGAGCAAATGTGAATCTACATACCTAATAGCAAAAATTACTGAACAAAAGCTGAATAAAGTATGGTAGTGCAAGACGCAGCTCAAAAACACAGGAACAACAGACTATTTGCACGTAAATCCAATAAATTAGACAAATAAAGGCTAAGAAATGAAGGATGAAACCCACCAATCTAGAATCAGCAGATAAAGAACAACTTCTTAACCCAAACAACTTTAAATAAAACTTCAGAAATTTCAGCAACTAAAAAAAATCAGAGACAACTTTTAATCTTTTTTTTATGTGAGAAAACAATAAAGATGAAGGGATGTGCCTAAAAAATACAGAAAAATGAGTGTATGTTCTCCCTTGTGTGTGAATATCAGGTCCCTTATATAGAGTGTAGGGGTGTGCTCTATGAGAGGAAAAACCAGAGAGAATATAGAGAATCTGTCAGTTAAAAATTAGGGGAGGAAGCATCTGTTTTTAACAGCTTTTGGACACTTGTCCTATTTTTAGCATCTTTTTCTAACAGCTGTCCCTTTTTCTATTTTCATTATCCTTTTTTTCTTCTAGAAACATCTCAAAGACTCTCCTAGGTTTTCTTATTTTCAATTAACTCCATCAAGTTTCTAATATTTACAAAACAGGGTCATCAAGCAAATACAGAGATCAAACGAGGTAAACATTGATGCGATTTATCCTAGCAAACAATTTTAACTAATAACATGTTCCAACATCTAATTAAACTCAAAAGTTTATTAAACTAATAATTTGTGCAGTTAAAACTAGTTAACATGCAATTAAATTGCTAATCATGCGACCAACTACGAAATAAAAACATACAAATGTATTAAACTAGATGTTAATCTACGGGTTAATTAACTAACTTATGTGCTAAACCTAATCTAATTAGGCTAATTTTAACACTCAACAAGCAATTTTAATTAAACCTAATAGACTGTTCCTCTCTTTTTTTTCTTTTTTTTATATATATTTTTCCTTAAGACAAATAAGACCAAAATGAGATAGAATAAGGTAAGGATGTACCTATGGAAAGGAATACGAACTGATATAGTTGATTTTTAGAGAGGCTCGGCTGGTCAGCGGCTAGTTGAACAAAGTCCGCCGGCTTCGGAATGAACCAAAACCAATGTCAATCACAAGAACAATCGATTGACATAGGTTCTAGGTCAAAGCGAGTTAAAATTACCGCAAAAATCGAACCAGGGACAAATTGGTTCTTAGAAAAATCTTAGATCTACTATAGGTAGAATTAGAGATATATTTAGCAAAAACGGATAAGGGATTTGGAACGAGGGGGGATGGGGATTGTATGGTGTTAAATTGGGGTCATTTGGTGTGGCGCCGGTGGCGGGTGTTCTTGAGTGATATGAGGCGGCTAGGGTAAGAGAGTTAGAGAGATGAGAGAATGAGGGGTTTGTTTAGGGTTTAGGGGGTGGTTTCAGACAGATATAAGGGAATTGGGTGATGAGTTCGTGGTTGGATTAAGGGAGATGAAGGGCTAGGATTATCTGGGGTAGAACGACGTCGTTTTAATTTAAGAGGGACTTGGACCGGGTTTTAGGATGGACTGGGGCGGATTTAAGGCAATTGGGCCAGTTGGCCCAGTCCGATTTTAAACCCAAAACAACCCCCTTCTCCCTTCTTTCTTCAAACAATTATTCAAGTTCAAATTATAGCCACTTTATTCAATATTCCAAATTAATCCTATTTTGCAAAATTGGCCTACTTACTATTTTCTAACATTTAAATAATTAATTAACTTAAAACTAATGAAATGGAATTATTAATTTAAAACTAAAAGCTAAAAATATAAAAATGGCTATTGTATTTTTTTGTGATTTTCATTAGATAATGCACTTAATTAACGTAATTAAATCCTAAATGCAATTAAGATCTAAAATGCTATGATATGAAGAATGAGACATTTTAAAAAAGATTTTCTATGATTTTAAAACACTTCTAAACATGAATGAACAATACAAACAAATGCCAAACAAATTGGATAAAAATGAAGAAAAAATTCTATAATGCTATGAAGTAATTAAAGAAAACTATTTTGGAATATTTTTTAGGAGTGATTTGTATTAGGGAAAATATTAGGTGCTCACAGCTGCCCCTCTTTGCTCGCGAATACGAAGAGTTTTAGGGTAAAGATAAAATAAATAATCTACAAGTAATTTTTGTCAGTTTGACACTTCATGGGAAGCATTTTGAAAACGTTTGACCGAACCTTTCTTCAGAGGCTGCCTACATATCCTTGGCTATAAAGGAATCAGGTCAGTGTAGTTCTAGAAGTTTTGGTAGCTGGGACTACCGGGAAGCTATGATTTCACTGTTGTTGCTGATGTTCCTGCTTGTTGAACTCCTTATTACACCAAAATCAAGATGGAAAAGAAACTAAACAAGCCTATCAGCTATGAGTTACAAGATTCCTAACTATGAGTCTTCTGAAATTTGATCTTGATTCTTGACTAATTCTTCATGTAGACTCTGATCTGAATCTTGATGCTCGCTAGCTTCCGGTGCTAGTTCATACTTGTACGACCTTTTCGATCAAAACGGGACGTGCAATGCTCGCAATTTCGTTCGTGTCTCGAGCTATCCACATCTTTTCATCTGCTTCTGCATTTTGGATTCACTTCTTTTTCTTTTCTTTTCTTTAAACTGGATCGAGAATCCTTCTTTATGGAATTTATTTAAACAAGTCGCGAAGTATGGACGTCATCATACCGATCCTCAAGACTCTACTAGACACTTGCTCATGACTTGTAGAACCTATGAACCAAGAGCTCTGATACCACCTTGTCATGACCCAAAATCCAACTAGTCGTGATGGCACCTAACCCAACCCGCTAGGTTAGCTAGTTATCAACTATCAAATTCCAATGAAATTAAGTAAAAGAAATATCTAAATCTTATACATTCCCCAAGGACTGGTAGTACAAATCATGAGTTTCTAAGATTAAAATTTACAAAGCTGGTATGAAATAAATACATCATCTCTTCGAAATATACATAAACGGATTTTTATGAATCTAAGGCTACCATGAACAAGAGGCAGGTACCACCGGAACGCATGTACATCTTCAATTCCATCTCACGTCGATCACAACAACATCAGCAATCAACATCTGCACCCAAGGTGCAGAAGTGTAGTATGAGTGGATCTGACCTCATGTACTCAATAAGTAACAAACTTAACCTTAGGTTAAAAGTAGTGACAAGCTGGAACAAAGGTCGGGTCCAACACTAATAGCCAACAACAGTCCATAATAACGTAAAGCAAGAAATAAAAGAAGTAACTGAGAGATAGAATGCTCAACTTAATCATGATTTCTGAAAAAGCCTTTCAAGTATATCAATGAAAACCCAAGTCATTTACCGAAATTGCCAAAAATATGAGTAAGTTTGAAAACAGTAATTTTTCCCAAAAAAATCCTTTCAACCATAGATAAGATGTTTCATTTTTCTTTCCAGATAGCAAGTGTAAAATACATCTCTATGCCCATATGTCAACACGTGTGAGAAGTCATGAATAACGTGATGTCGTACCGCTTGAGGAAAATACATCTCTATGCCCGTATGTCATGTGTACATGTCAATGCATATATATCTCAGAGATGAACTCATGTACGCACACTCTCAGAGTAATCAATCTCACTGCCTCACACTTTTCACTCATCATACTCAATCACTCGGTACTGTATATGGCCAATCCGGCCTAGGTAAGATCCATCCCGGAATATATATATCAACTGACCATCAGTCACTGAGTACTGAGTAGGGCCAATCCAGCCCGTGGGGAAGATCCATCCCCAGGTATAAATTCTTTGAACAAGATCCATGTCCAGAGAAGATCCATCCCACAATATAAATCAACCGCGCTCACTGGGTGTGTGTGCAGACTCCGGAGGAGATCCTTCAGCCCAAGCACTAAAATCCGCATGGACTACTCACGTGCTATAGTATCAATATCTCAAAATCAGGTCCTCGGCCTCACAGTCATCAACCTCTCCAGTCTCCCAGGCTCACAATGACATGACTAGCCCAAAATGATGATATTATGTATTAACAAATAGTAATTGAGACTAAGATATGATATGCAATGAATGAATATGACAATGCAATGTAATCAAATTACTCAATAGAAATAATGACCTCAGTGGGTCCCAACAGAATAAGCATGTAGCCTAGAAATAGTTTCTAACATGAATCACAGCTCGATAACTCTAGTACGTAGAGATTTCATGATCACAGATAAGTCTAGGTAACTACACAATACTACTGAATTAACGGAGTTACAGTTCATACGGTGCACGCCCACAAGCCCGTCACCTAGCATGTTCATCACCTCAACACCAAACACATAACATGTATAGTCAGGGTTCATGCCCTCATATCCAAGATTAGAAGAGTTACTTACTTCGAACAAGCCGAATCCAATGTCGAGCAAGCTAAACAATGCTATAGAAATTCCATTCTGCGTGTATCGACTTCTGAAGAGTTCGAATCTAGTAACGAGTAATTCTGTTCAGTCCACACAAATTATTGGAATTAATTCCATATCAAAATACTAATGTTTCCCACAAAAAAATGAAATTACACTCAAAATTGCTAGTGGGGACCACGTTTTAGAATTTGACGAAACTCACAAAATCCGACAACCCATCCATTTACGAGTTCAATCATACTAATTTCACGATTTTATCCTGAATATTTGATAATCATAAACCAAAAATAAACACTAATTCATGAAATATAATCACAAAGGAGTCAAGAACACTTACCCCAAGTTGTGTGGAAAAGTTCCGTTTCAAAGTCTCCCAAACCGAGCTCCAAAATCTGAAAATGGATAAAAATGTTGAACCCTCGAATATAAGGCATTTTGCCCAGTGTTTCCGCATTTGCGGACACTAGATCGCATCTGCCACCATCACTTCTGCGTAACAGGCTCGCATATGCGAGACATCCTTGTCCAACAGTGATCGCTTCTGCGATGTCCAGGACCGCTTCTGCGGTAACGCTTCTGTGCAGGTTCCTTCGCATCTGCTGTTCCTTCCGCTTCTGCGATCAGTGTCACCGCTTCTGCGCGCAAAATTCCACATATGTGGCTCCTGTCCAGCAGTGCCCAGTCCGTTTCTGCGAAGGGCTACTCGCTTCTACGGGCCGCACCTGCGGTTCCTCATGCGTAGGTGTGAAGACACCAGCAACAGAAAAATTCCAGCATTTCCTTAAGTGGGAATTTGATCCGTTAATCATCTGAAACTCACCCGAGGCCCCTAGGACCTCAACCAAGTATACCAACAAGTCCTAAAATATTATACGAACTTAGTTGAGGCCTCAAATCACATCAAACAACGCTAAAACCACGAATCATACCCCAATTCAAGGTTAATGAAACTAAGAATTTTCAACTTCTACATTCGATGCCGAAACCTATCAAAACAAGTCCGATTGACCTCAAATTTTGCACACAAGTCATAAACGACATAACAGACCTATTCAAATTTCCAAAATCATATTCCGACCCCGATATCAAAAGGTCAACTCCCTGGTCAAACTTCCTAACTTAAATTTTTATTTTAGCCATTTCAAGCCTAATTTAACTACGGACTTCCAAATAATTTTTCGGACACGCTCCTAAGTCCAAAACCACCATACGGAGCTATTAGAATCATCAAAACTCTATTCCGGGGTCATACACATAAGTCAATATCCGGTCAATCTTTTCAACTTAAGTTTCATCTTAGAGACTAAGTGTTTTAATTCATGTCAAAACTTCACCGGACCCGAACCAATTACCTCGACAAGTCATACAACAACTATAAAGCATAAATTAAGTAGTAAATGCTGGAACAAGGATGTAATACTCAAAACGACCGGCCGTGTCGTTACATTCTCCCCCACTTAAACATATGTTCATCCTCGAACGTGCCAAGGGTTATTTCCAAGCCATTAAATCACTATTCCATTTTACCACTCACGTACCCGAGGGTGATCCCACGCCACCCTATTCCATATAGGCCTGACAATACAACATAATTGAAGATTATTACTTTAACTTTAGTCCGTAAAACTTAGAACTCAAATTTCCAACATCCAGAAATCCTTTGAAGACACGAATCTCTTATCTACACATTGTATGAGTGTGAACAAGCTGTATCAAGCCATAACCATAACCCAGATATATTCACATAACATAGTACACATCTCACATGCTCGCAGCAGCATTCTCGATCATAATAACTACTCCAACTAGCCCGGTACTAGTATTAAACCCCATATCACGCCAAACCTCGTTCCAAAACATTCACACTGCGAATCATAAAAGAAACACGCGGAATCTCATAACCCTTTATCATATCAATAAGTCATGGAGCTCTCTCGCCCCAACCAGAACCATAATCACTTTCTAAGCTGACTTTCAATGTCATCCTCCCAAATATACTGTAATCAAACCTGATAATACCCATTCTAGGTCCAATGACCATATATTATTAAACATAACTATCCCACAGACATGCCACACCAATATAACTCAAGCCACCACTACGCAATCCGGGTACCCAAAATAAATTGTAAAATGTCTCAAAGAACAGAACCGTATTGCAAGTTCAACAAGCCCCACCACAACTGCAATGCTATGATCTCACATTATATATAGTATATCCAAGACACACGAATATAACAACAGTAACCAACTCTTCTAGATCTCACATTAACATCAACCGCGCGGCATTGTCATACAAGAGCAATTAAACAAGTACACATGTATATGATAATGAAATAAGATTCTCATGCTCCGGGAATGGTATAAATAACACGCCATAGTGTAGGCATGTGCAAATTCTACTATCACAACTCAAATCGGCAAGTTAACGCAGAAATAGTAACTACCAAGTCTTCCGAGTATGGATACTTGCCCCGATACCCGTACATGGGCTCACACCTCCCCTATATGCATACTCATAGCGCGTAGCTATCACAAATAATTAACGCAACTAGTGCCTCCACTGAGTTTAAATAAAATATTCACCTCAAACAGGTTGCAACCCTGAAATAATATGCTTCTGAGAACTCCTAGCTTCCAAATTTATAGGACACATGAATCATCATAAAGGATCTCATTTCTAGCATTCGAATGACTAACACATCTTTCATGCACGATCATCCCACGAGGAATACTTCCATAATTCTTCCGTGCCACATAGCATTTATTTGAATATCAGCGGTTTATCAACCATGTGAGTACTACAATACCGATGAACATCCGTAAGTCAAAACACAATGCCCCTTCTGAAATGTGCACCCTTCTCTGGACTTACCGAGCAATTATAACATTCATCTAAATAACTAAAAAAGACAATTCTGTCCAAACTTCGCGACCTTCCCTTCAAGACTAAACTACCATCTTGTACATGTAAATCTTAACCCCGCATAACACATCACATCTAATTACCCACAAGACCCGAGCATACCATTACAATACTAGTCTAGCCTACTACCTAGTTGTCCTATTTTCTCCGAGTTTCTTCTGAATTACCCTGAAGTTGACACTTCTCCTTCTCAGAACACTACGATCTTCACCCAAAGCTCACTATAAGACATACTAAATAAAATCGTATCGCTCTAAGGCCCGTAAGTTACTGTATTCTTATTAAGTACCCCCATAAGTACCACAACCAAAACGCTCACTCTGAAAATACCTTATGTGAATTTAAAATTATTTCTCTTCCCTTTCTTATACCGAAATGTAAAATCCATAGTCATACAGAATCACCGCAAGTCCCGGCACCATCCAATGTAAATAATCAATTTTAGCAATATACGAATCCAAAAAATTTTCAAGTGTCACTTATACATTTTTGAATCCATTAGCACCTTCTCAAGAGTCACCCACTTTGCTCAATTCTAAATTGCACCGCCCAAACGGGCTGAAAGTCAAGTGCCCCATTAGCACAGCAACACTCAAAGAGGTAACCTTGCCTTAACACCACTGATCAAATTCATACTCTGTGCGCACTACATCATTCACAAATAACAACTCACGTATCCCATGATTTTCATATACTCAGAAAGCGCAATATAACCCGTATTTAGGAATTTTAGTACTCGAGTCATCCTCAATCTCAACTTCTGCAAGTCATAACTAATCAACAAGTATGCCTCAGAACAAAACTAAAATTTAATATATAACCGTGAAATTAAGTCGTCCGTAGCAGGCTCCCCCACTTGGCTCAAAGCCATAGAACAAAATATTCCATAACCCACAATACCCATACTCTATTACTGCCATAATACCGCAGTCAGTTCAACAAAAGCTATTCTTAAGCCCATTCAACACCAACCATAAGATACCTCAATCATCCGCTAAACTCGCATTTATTCTCTTGACAGTCAAGTCAACTTTCTCAATCGGATTTAAATTTGAATCTCAACACATACCCCGCTGGTAGATAAGAAACTCTCCACTCACATTATAAGGAACACACCTACGTAGATTACTCCGCAGGGGATAACCCACCTACTTACCCTCAAATTGGTATCTTGTAATACCCTTTCGCAGTCCCAATTACTATGCAATCACTTTGTCTATCTGAGTCCAAACTCATTAATAAGACATGAGAATATAATTTGTCCCAAAATTTAACAACGTGATAGATCCTTTAAAATATTCACACTCGAGAATGTACGTCACATCAAAACAAAAATCAAGCAACCAATGGACCCTTCTTTACATTTTAAGGAAACACTTCTCTTCATATTCAAATCGTCTTAACACATCTTGCGGTCACTTCATACCCAACACAAAGCCATTCCACCGCTCATCAAGCTAATAATCCCTCTCGTAGGGACATTACCAGACTTATAAGTCCAAGAGCACATGGTCACACAACCGAAATCCCCATGCTCAAGACACAGTCATAACTCGGCCTCAAGTCCTCCAGACTGGCCCATCATCGACACACAGAAATTACATCTCACACTTCATTCATAGAATCACAAGCCGCCAACGCACAGTTGATACCGAGCGCTCATGTGCGCATACGATTGCATGGAAGGAATTCAAACAGTTATATTTCAAGCTGAATCAATTTCGCACAACACAGAAAGAATAATTGGAATTTATCCTAAATGCCCTATAGCCTCTCAAAGATAAGTATGGACGTCATCATACCGATCCTCAAGACTCTACTAGACACTTGCTCATGACTTGTAGAACCTATGAACCAAGAGCTCTGATACCACCTTGTCATGACCCAAAATCTAACTAGTCGTGATGGCACCTAACCCAACCCGCTAGGTTAGCTAGTTATCAACTATCAAATTCCAATGAAATTAAGTAAAAGAAATATCTAAATCTTATTCATTCCCCAAGGACCGGTAGTACAAATTATGAGCTTCTAAGATTAGAATTTATAAAGGTGGTATGAAATAAATACATCATCTGTTCAAAATGTACATAAACATATTTTTATGAATCTAAGGCTACCGTGAACAAGAGGCAGCTACCACCGGAACGCATGTACGTCTTCAATTCCATCTCCCATCGATCATACCAATATGAACAACCAATATCTGCACGCGAGGTGCAGAAGTGTAGTATGAGTATAACCGACCCCATGTACTCAATAAGTAACAAACCAAACCTAAAGTTGAAAGTAGTGATGAGCTGGAACAAAGGTAGGTCCAACACCAATAGCCAATAACATTCCATACCAACGTAAAGCAAGGAATAAAAGAAGAAACTCAGAGATAGAATGCTCAACTTAATCATGATTTTTGAAATATAGTTCTGCCTTTCAAGTATATCAATGAAAACCCAAGTCATTTTCCGAAGTTGCCAAAAATATGAGTAAGTTTGAAAACAGTAATTTTCCCCAAAACATCCTTTCAACCATAGATAAGATGTTCCATTTTTATTTCCAAATAGAAAGTGTAAAATACATCTCTATGCCCATATGTCAACACGTGTGAGAAGTCATGAATGATGTGATATCGTACCACATAAGGAAAATACATCTCTATGCATGTATGTCATGTTTACATGTCAATGCAATGTATCTCAGAGATGAACTCATGTACTCACATTCTCAAAGTACTCAATCTCACTGTCTCACACTTTCCACTCATCATGCTCAATCACTCAGTACTGTATATGGCCAATCCAGCCCAAGGAAGATCCATCCCGAAATATATACATCAGCTGACCACCAGTCACTCAGTACCGAGTAGGGCCAATCCAGCCCGATGGGAAGATCCATCCCCATGTATAAATGCTTCAGACAAGATCCATATCCAGGGAAGATCTATCCATCAATATAAATCAACCGCGCTTACTAGGGGTGTGTGCAGACTCCGGAGGTGCTCCTTCAGCCCAACGCTAAAATCCGCACGGACAACTCAAGTGATATAGTATCAATATCTCAAAATCAGGCCCTCGGGCTCACTCAGTCATCAACCTCTCCAGTCTCTCGGGCTCACAATGACATGACTAGCCCAAAATGATGATATGATGTATCAATAAATAGTAACAGAGACTGAGATATGATATGCAATGAAAGAATATGACTGAGTATGACATTGCAATATAATAAAATAACTCAATAGCAGTAATGACCTCAGTGGCTCCCAATAGAATAAGCATGTAGCCTAGACATGGTTTCTAACATGAATCACAACTTGATAAATTTAGTACGTAGAGATTTCATGATCACAGATAAGTCTAGGTACCTACACAGTACTATAGAAATAACAGAGTCACAGTTTGCACGGTGTACGCCCACACGCCCGTCACCTAGCATGTGTGTCACCTCGACACCAAACACATAACACGTATAGTCAGGGTTCATACCCTCAGCTCCAAGATAAGAAGAGTTACTTACCTCGAGCAAGCCGAATCCAATGTCGAGCAAGCTAAACAATGCTCTAGAAATTCCATTCTTCGCGTATCCACTTCTGAACAGCTCGAATCTAGTCACAATTAAATTTGTTCAGTCCACACAAATTATAGAAATTAATTCCTTATCAAAATACTAATTTTCCCACACAAATTTGAAATTACACTCAAAATCGCCAGTGGGTCTCACATTTTTGGAATCCGACGAAACTCACAAAATCCGACAATCTATCCAATTACAAGTTCAACAACACTAATTTCACTCAAATCCGACTCTGAATCGGTATTCAAAATTCGAAAATTTGATTTATGATATTATAGAAATTTCCTTCTATTTTCTATTGAAGATTCGATAATTATACACCAAAAATGAAGATTAATTCATGAAATATTCTCTTCAAAGTCGCCCAAACCGAGCTCCAAAATTCGAAAATAGATAAAAATGTTGAACCCTCGAATATAAGGCATTCTACCTAGCGTTTTCTAATTTGCGGACACTAGGTCGCATCTGTGACCATCGCTTCTGCGTAACAGGCTCGCATCTACGAGACAGCCTTGACCAGTAGTGATCTGTTCTGCGATGTCCAGGACCGCTTCTGCGGTCACGCTTCTGCGCAGGTTCCTTCACATATGCGGTTCCTTCCGCTTCTATGTCTCTTGTCCAGCAGTGCCCAGTCCGCTTCTGCGAAGGGCTACTCGCTTCTGTGGACCGCACTTGTGGTTCCTCATGCGCAGGTGTGAAGAAACCAGGAACAGAAAAATTCTAGCATTTCCTTAAGTCCGAATTTGATCTGTTAATCATATGAAACTCACCCGAACCTCAACCAAATATACCAAAAAGTCCTAAAATATTATATCAACTTAGTCGAGGCCTCAAATCACATCAAACAACGCTAAAACAACGAATCATATCCCAATTCAAGCTTAATGAAATTAAGAATTTTGCACACAAGTCATAAACGACATAACAGACCTATTCAAATTTTCACAATCAGATTCCGACCCCGATATCAAAAGGTCAACTCCCCGGTCAAACTTTCAAGCTTAAATTTCTATTTTAGCCATTTCAAGCCTAATTTAACTACGGACTTCCAAATAATTTTTCGGACGCACTCCTAAGTCCAAAATTACCATACGGAGCTATTAGAATCATCAAAATTCTATTCCGAGGTCGTTTACACATATGTGAACATCCGGTCAATCTTTTTAACTTAAGTTTCATCTTAGAGACTAAGTGTCTCAATTCATTACAAAACTTCACCGGACCCGAACCAATTACCCCGGCAAGTCATACAACAACTATAAAGCATAAATTGAGCAGTAAATGGGGGAACGAGAATGTAATACTCAAAACGACCAGCCATGTCATTACATTCTCCCGCACTTAAACATAAGTTCGTCCTCGAACGTGCCAAGGGTTGTTTCCAAGCCATCAAATCACTATTCCATCTTACCATGCACGTACCCGGGGGTGATCACATGCCACCCTATTCCATATAGGCCTGACAATATAATATAATTGAAGATCATTACTTTAACTTTAGTCCGTAAAACTTAGAACCCAAATTTCCAACATTCATAATTCCTTTCATAACACAAATCGCACATCTACACACTGTATGAGTCTGAACAAGCTATATCAAGCCATCACTATAACCATAGATATATTCACATAACATACTACACATCTCAGATGCTCGCAGCACCATTGCCGATCACAGTAACTACTCTAACTAACCCGGTACTCGTATAAAACCCCATATCAAGCCAAACCTCGTTCCAAAATCTTCACACTGATGATAATAAAAGAAACATGCGGAATCTCATAACCCCTTATTATATCAACAAGTCATGGAGCTCTCTCTCCCAACCAGAACCATAATCACTTTCTAAGCTGAATTTCAATGTCATCCTCCCAAATATACTGTAATCAAAACTGATAGTACCCATTCTAGGTCCAATAACCATATATTATTAAACATAACTATCCCGCAGAACGCCACACCAATATAATTCAAGCTACCACTGTGCAATCCGGGTACCTAAAACAAATTGGAAAATATCTCAAAGAAAAGAACCGTATTGCAAGTTCAACAAGCACCACCACAACTGCAATGCTATAATATCATCATATATATAGTAGATCCAAGACAAACGAATTTAACAAATGGTAACCAGCTCTTCTAGAGCTCACATTAACATCAACCACATGGCATGGTCACAGGCCTCCAGTCCCAGCATATCATACAAGAGCAATTAAACAAGTACACATGTATATGATAATGAAATACGATTCTCATGCTCTAGTAATGGTATAAATAACATGCAATAGTGTAGGCATGCGCAAAGTCTGCTATCACAACTCAAATCGACAAGTTAACACAGAAATAGTAACTACCAAGTTTTCTCAGGGAATTAGCCTCTTTATAACCTCAAGTATATCCCAGATAGTTCTCCAACGAGAACCGTTATAACTTTATGCTTAACAGTCAACTCTAGGCATATCATAGCCTAATAATTCTTCCGAGTATGGATACTTTCCCCGATGCCCGCACATGGGCTCACACATCACCTATATGCACACTCATAGCGTGTAGCTATCACAAATAATTAACGCAACTAGTACCTCCACTGAGTTTAAATAAAATACTCACCTCAGACAGGTCGCAACCCAGAAACAATATGCTTCTGAGAACTCCCAGCTTCCAAATTTATCGGACACATGAATCATCTTAACTAATCCCAATTCTAGCATTTGAATGACTAACACATCTTTCATGCACAATCATCCCACAAGGAATTCTTCCATAATTCTTTCGTGCCACATTGCATTTATTTGAATATCAGCAGTCTATCAACCATGTGAGTACTGCAATATCTATGAACATACGTAAGTCAAAACATAATTCCCCTTCTGAAATGCGCACCCTTCTCTGGAATTACCGAGCAATTATATCATTCGTCTAAATAACTGAAACTGACCATTCTGTCTAAACTTCGCGATCTTCCCTTCAAGACTGAACTTCCATCTTGTACATGTAAATATTAACCCTGCATAACATATCACATCTAATTACCCACAAGAACCAAGCATACCATTACCATACTAGTCTAGCCTACTACTCACTTATCCTATTTTCTCCGAGTTTCTTCTGAATTACCCTCAAGTTGACACTTCTCCTTGTCAGAACACTACAATCCTTACCCAAAGCTCACTACAAGACATACTAACATAAAATTGCATTGCCCTAAGGCCCGTAAGTTACTGTATTCTTCTTAAGCACCCCCATAAGTACCACAACCGAAACGCCCACTCTGAAAATACCTTATGTGAATTTAAAATTATTCATCTTCCCTTTCTTATACTGAAATATATAATCCATAGTCATACAGAATCACCGCAAGTCCCGACACCATCCAATGTAAATAACCGATTCTAGCGATATACGAATCCAAAACAATTTCAATTGCCACTTATACATTTTTGAATCCATTAGCATCTTCTCAAGAGTCACCTACTTTGCTCAATTCTAAATTGCACCGCCCAAACGAGCTGAAAGACACGTGCCCCATTAGCACAACAACACTAAAATAGGTAACCTTGCCTTAACACCACTGATCAAATTCATACTCTGTTCAAATTACATCATTCACAAATAACAACTCACTTATCCCATGATTTTCATATACTCATAAAGCTCAATATAACCCGTATTTAGGAATTTCTGTACTCGAGTCATCCCCGATCTAAACTTCTGCAAGTCATAACTAATCCAGAAGTATGCCTCAGACCAAAACTAAAATTTAATATATAACCATGAAATTAAACCGTCTGCAGCAGGCTCCCCCACTTGGCTCAAAGCCATAGAATAAAATGTTCTTTAACACACAATACCCATACTCTATTACTACCATAATATCACAGTTTGTTCAACAAAAATTATTTTTAAGCTCATGCAGCACCAACCATAAGATACCTCAATCATCCGCTAAACTTGCATTTATTCTCTTGACAGTCAAGTCAACTTTCTCAACTGGATTTAAATTCAAATCTCAACACATATCCTGTTGGTAGATAAGAAACTCTCCACTCACATCATACGGAACACACCTACGTAGATTACTCCACAGGGGATAACCTACTTACTTAGCCTCAAATTGGTATATTGCAATACACTTTCGTAGTCCCAGTTATTATGCAATCACTTAGTCTATCTGAGTCCAAACTCATTAACAAGACATGAGAATTTAATTTGTCCCAAAATTTAACAACGTGATAGATCCTTCAAAACATTCATACTCGAGAATGTACGTCACATCAAAACGAAAATCAAGCACCCAATAGACCATTCTTTATATTTCAAGGAAACACTTCTCGTCACATTCAAATCGTCCAAACACATCTCGCGGTCACATCATACCCATCACAAAGCCATTCCACCGCTCATCGAGCCACAAATTCCATTCGTGAGGACATTACTGGAGTTATAAGTCCAAAAGCACGTGGTCACACAACAAAAATCCCCGTGCTCAAGCCACAGTCATAACCCGGCCTCAAGTCCTCCAGACTGGCCCATCATTAGCACACAGAAATCACATCTCACACTTTATCCATGGAATCACAAGCCGTCGACGCACAGTTGATACCGAGCGCTCATGTGCGCATATGAATGCGTGGAAGGAATTCAAAGAGTTATGTTTCAAGATGAATCAATTTTGCAAGGCACAGAAAGAAAGATGGGAAATTATCCTAAATGCCTTGTAGCCTCTCGAAGATAAGTATGGACATTATCATACTGATCCGCAAGACTCTACTGGAAACTTGTGCATGACTTGTAGAACCTATCAACCTAGAGCTCTGATACTACCTTGTCATGACCCAAAATTCAACTAGTCGTGATGACATTAACCCAACCCGCCAGGTAAGCCAGTTATCAACTATCCAATTCCAATGAAATTTAACAAGACAATTAAGTAAAAGAAATATCTAAATCTTATACATTCCCCAAGGGCTGGTAGTACAAATCATGAGTTTCTAAGATTAGAATTTACAAAGCTGGTATGAAATAAATACATCATCTCTTTGAAATATACGTAAACAGATTTTTATTAATCTGAAGCTACCATGAACAAGAGGCAGCTACCACCGGAACGCATGTATGTCTTCAATTCCATCTCTCGTCGATCACTGCAGCATCAACAACCAACATCTGCACGCAAGGTGTAGAAGTGTAGTATGAGTATAACCGATCCCATGTACTCAATAAGTAACAAACCTAACCTTAGGTTGAAAGTAGTGAAGAGCTGGAACAAAGATCGGTCCAACACCAATAGCCAACAACAGTGTATACCAACTTAATCATGATTTTGAACAATAATTCTGCCTTTCAAGTATATCAATGAAAACCCAAGTCATTTACCGAAGTTGGAAAAAATATGATTAAGTTTGTAAACAGTAATTTTTCCCAAAATAATCCTTTCAAACCATAGATAAGATGTTCCATTTTTCTTTCTAGATAGCACTGTAAAATACATCTTTATGTCTGTATGTCATGTGTACATATCAATGTAATGTATCTCAGAGATGAACTCATGTACTCACACTCTCAGAGTACTCAATCTCACTATCTCACACTTTCCACTTATCATGCTCATTCACTCGATACTGTATATGGCCAATCCGGCCCATGGAAGATCCATCCCGGAATATATACATCAACTGTCTAGCAGTCACTCAGTACCGAGTAGGGCCAATCCATCCCGTGGGGAAGATCCATCCCCATGTATAAATGCTTCGGACAAGATCCACATCCAGGGAAGATCTATCCATCAATATAAATCAACCGTGCTCACTAGGGGTGTGTGTAGACTCTGGAGGGGATCCTTCAGCCCAAGCGCTAAAATCCGCACGGACAACTCAAGTGATATAGTATCAATATCTCAAAATCAGGCCCTCGGGCTCACTCAGTCATCAACCTCTCCAGTCTCTCGGGCTCACAATGACATGAATAGCCCAAAATGATGATATCATATATCAATAAATAGTAACAGAGACTGAGATATGATATGCAATGAATGAATATGACATTGCAATGTAATCAAATAACTCAACATAAGTAATGACCTCAGTGGGTCCCAACAGAATAAGCATGTAGCCTAGACATGGTTTCTAACTTTAATCACAGCTCGATAACTCTAGTACATAGAGATTTCATGATCACAGATAAGTCCATGTAACTGCACAGTACTACAGAAATAACGGAGTCACAGTTCACACGGTGCACGCCCACACGCCCGTCACCTAGCCTGTGCGTCACCTCAATACCAAACACATAACACGTATAGTCAGGGTTCATACCCTCATCTCCAAGATTAGAAAAGTTACTTACCTCGAACAAGCCAAATCCAATGTCGAGCAAGCTAAACAGTGCTTTAGAAATTCCATTCTTCGCGTATCAACTTCTGAACAGCTCTAATCTAGTCACAATTAATTTTGTTCAGTCCACACAAATTATAGGAATTAATTCCATATCAAAATACTAATTTTCCCCATAAAAATTTTAAATTACACTCAAAATTTCCAGTGGGTCCCATATTTCAGAATCCAACGAAACTTACAAAATCCGACAACCCATCCAATTACGAGTTCAACCATACTAATTTTACTCAAATCTGACTCTGAATCGGTATTCAATATTCTAAAATTCATTTTATGATATTATAGAAATTTCCTTCGATTTTCTCTTGAAGATTCGATAATCATATACCAAAAATGAAGATTAATTCATGAAATATAATAATAAGGGAGTCAAGAACACTTACCCTAAGTTGTGTGGTAATATTCCTCTTCAAAATCGCCCAAACCGAGCTCTAAAATATGAAAATGGATAAAAATGTTGAACTCTCGAATATAAGGCATTTTGCCCAGTGTTTCCGCATTTGCAGACATTATGTTGCATATGCAACCAGCGCTTGTGCGCAACAGGATCACATCTATGAGACAGCCTTGGACAGCAGTGATCGCTTCTGCGATGTCCAGGACCGCTTCTGCGGTCGCGTTTCTGCGCAGGTTCCTTCTCATCTGCGATTCCTTCCGCTTCTGCGATCAGTGTCTCCGCTTCTACTCAAAATTCCACATCTGCGGCTCCTTTCCAGCAGTGCCCCTTCCGTTTCTACGAAGGGTTGCTTGCTTCTACGGGTCGCACCTATGGTTCCTCATGCGCAGGTGTGAAGACACAAGCAACAGAAAAATTCCAGCATTTCCTTAAGTCCGAATTTGATCCATTAATCATTTGAAACTCAACCGAGGCCCCCCGGACCTCAATCAAATATACCAATAAGTCCTAAAATATTATCTGAACTTAGTCGAGGATTCAAATCACATCAAACAACGCTAAAACCACAAATCATACCCCAATTCAAGCTTAATGAAACTAAGAATTTTTAACTTCTACATTCAATGCCGAAACCTATCAAATCAAGTCCGATTGACCTCAAATTTTGCACACAAGTCATAAACGATATAACGGACCTATTCAAATTTTCAGAATTAGATTATGACCCCGATATCATAAGGTCAACTCCCGTGTAAAACTTCCAAGCTTAAATTTTTATTTTAGCCATTTCAATCCTAATTTAACTACATACTTCCAAATAATTTTCCGGACACGCTCCTAAGTCCAAAATCACCATACAGATCTATTAGAATCATTAAAACTCTATTCCGGTATCGTTTACACATAAGTCAACTTCCGGTCAATCTTTTTAACTTAAGTTTCATCTTAGAGACTAAGTGTCTCAATTCATTTCAAAACTTCACCGGACCCAAACCAACTACCCTGGCAAGTCATACAACAACTGTAAAGCATAAATTGAGCAGTAAATGGGGGAACGGGGATGTAATACTCAAAATGACCAGCCGGATCGTTACACCCTATGTTTAAAATAAAATCAACTAGGGAGTAGAGACCCTATGTTGGAAAAGCGACTAGGGAGTGGAGACCCTAAGTCTGAAATAGAATCAACTAGGGTGTGGAGACCCTATGTTGGAAAAGCGACTACGGAGTGGAGACCCTATGTTAGAAATGTGACTAGGGTGTGGAGACCCTATGTCTAAAATATCATCAACTAGGGAGTGGAGACCCTATGTTGGAAAAACAACTAGGGAATGGAAACCCTATGTCTAAAATATCATCAACTAGGGAGTGGAGACACTATGTTGGAAAATCAATTATGGAGTGGAGACCCTATGTTGGAAAAGCGACTAGGGAGTGGAGACAATATGTCTAAAATAAAATCAACTAGGGAGTGGAGACCCTATGTTGGAAAAGCGACTAGGGAGTGGAAACCCTGTGTCTAAAATATCATCAACTAGGTAGTGAAGACCCTATGTTGGAAAAACGACTAGGGGGTGGAGACCCTATGTCTAAAATATTATTAACTAGGGAGTGGAGACACTATGTTGGAAAAGCGATTAGGGAGTGGAGACCCTATGTTTAAAATAAAATCAACTAGGGAGTGGAGACCTTATGTTGGAGAAATGACAAGGGATGGAGACCCTATGTCTAAAATAAAATCAAGTAGGGAGTGGACACCCTATGTTGGAAAGGCGACCAGGGAGTGGAGACCCTATGTCTAAAATAAAATCAACTAGGGAGTAGAGACCCTATATTGGAAAATGTAACTAGAGAGTGGAGACCCAATGTCTAAAATAAAATCAACTAGGGAGTGAAGACCATATGTTGGAAAAGTGACTAGGGAGTGGAGACCCTATGTCTAAAATAAAATAAACTAGGGAGTAAAGACCCTATGTTGGAAACGCAACTAGGGAATGGTGTACCCTATACTACCATGACTTTGAACTTCATTTCTTTTTCATCATTTTAATGTTTTTAAAAAAAAATTATTTGTTAGAGAATGTATAAATGCGGGAAAGAATTTGAGAAAGACTTCCCTTTTAGTGTTGTTGTTGTTGCAGAGATGTTTGTAGCTCTCGCGCGGTCTCTTTTGTTTGTTTTTATTGCACCTGCTTCTTGCAAGGTTTCTTTTGATTGTACATGTTTCCTGTTTTTCAAACAAAGAACAATTGTTAGTTTGATACGGTGGTTGGTTTTGCGGCCTTGATTGTTTCAGTCACTTGATCTTCGCCCATCTTCTTTTGATGATGACTTCATCCTGCCACTAGTTGTTTCTTGAATACCACTTGCTTTTCTGGCCCCGGAGAACCTTTGGCCTTTCCAAACTTTGTAATGACGGTCGGTCACGTGGGACTTAGCCTTTTCCAACTTTATTTTGCCTTTGTAGGCCTTTGACTTCCTTCTTCCAATTTTAACTTCAGAACGTTGGGGAACCTTTGGCTTTTCAAACTTTGCCAAGACGGTTAGCCACTTGGGACTTAACCTTTTCAACTTCAATTTACCCTTGTAGGCCTTTGACTTCTTTCTTCCAATTTTAACTTCAGAGCATTGGGAACCTTTGGCTTTTCAAACTTTGCCAAGATGGTTAGTCACTTGGGACTTAACCTTTTCAAATTCATTTTTCCCTTGTAGGTGCTTTCAATTTGATTTCCTCCTTTCAAGAGTTTTTGATTTCAAAACATCAGCCACATGGCCATTTGGGGTTGACTTGATGCCCCTGCCGAGGTTGGGTGCCTCTTGCATATATTAGCTTGTATCAAATGAAAGACCTGTAAATCGGTCTTGCCATCCCTTCTTTTCCTTAGTTTTGGAACAGAGTTAGATCTAAAGGAATTCAAAGAAAAACAAATAATAGAATTGACAAATGAATTTAGACAAGAGGTATCCCTTTCGGGGAAAGGAAAGAAGGACTTATCTGGAGTACATGCGGACTTCAATGAACAAGACATGCCTTTTGGACTGGATGCCTGATCTATGTAAATCGTATGACTCTAAACAATTCATCAAAACATTTGCCTCGAAACCAAGAAACCTTGCCCATGACTGTGTCGGTTCCAATGGCTGCGTAATCCGCGTTTTCAATCAGTGGCGCCCTTTGCGGTTTTTCACTAAATGACCTCTCTCATTTCTCTTCTCACCATCTCCTTATAGTTCTCTTTGTGAGTTTTCACTAACAAGACTCTCTCATTTTCATTTTCTCTGCTCTCCATCGCCCTATGGTGCCCGTGAGGGTTTTCACCAATAAGACTCTCTCATTTTATTTCTCTCATTTTGGTGGCATCAGATTCAAGTGATTGTATCCTCTAATTCTTGAACATTCTCGTTGATTGATCGGAAGGACTTGAAAAGAATTTGGGTAAAAAGTATTTGGATTGAATTACAACTTTGGAACCTTTCACGCGAAACCATCGCCTAGCCATTGTAACATATGTCCCACTTTCAACTTTTGGGGGTATGTGGATTTTTATTTTGGTATGAGTGAACCCTAGAGAGAGGCTACCTACGTATTCTTTCGGGATCAAGTCAAACGTAGTTTAAGAAACTTTGTTTTTTTAAAATTTATTTTATTTCATTTTTTTATCGTTTTCTTTTTTCTTTCTTTTTCCTTTCCTTTCTCCTCTTTTTTCATTTTTCATTTCATTTCTTTTTTGTTTTTTATTCTTTTTTCTTTTTTTTTTCAATAACATTTTCAAGTTCCAAAGAGGGTAATCAAACAAAAGGAACCGACTCAAAGGATTTGCAAAGGATTGGTAGTGTTTGGATAGTGAGAAAGAAAGCCTTCGTCATCCCAATCGAAGCATGTTAAAGCTGTGAAAGTAATCAAATGTAATACCTTTTGGCCGCATCTGCATTGACCACTCTCTCGGGGTCATTTCCTTCGATGTCTCCCAAATACATCGCTCCCTTTGGCAACACTTTTCTTATAATGTAAGGACCTTTCTAATTTGGAGAAAATTTTCCTTTGGCTTCTTAATGATGCGGGAGAATACGTCTCAGAACGAGTTTCCCCACTTTAAATTTTTTGCGCTGCACTTTCTTCATGTAGGCACGGGCCATTCTTTGTTGATATACTTTCCCGTGGCAAACTGCGGCCATCCGTTTTTCATCAATAATGGTCAACTGTTCCAAACAGGTTTTGACCCATTCCTCGTCCTCGATCTCGTCTTCAACAATGATCCGAAGAGAGGGTATCTCAACTTCTGCAGGTATTACAGCTTCAGTGCCATAAACCAATAATAAAGTTTGGCCCCAACTGATGTGCGCACGATTGTACGATATCCCAATAGTGCAAATGGAAATTTTTCATGCCATTGTCTGGAACCCTGAATCATTTTCCTGGGGATCTTCTTAATATTCTTGTTTGCAGCTTCAACAACACCATTAGCTTTGGGCCGATAAGGAGTAGAGTTGTGATGCGTTATTTTTAATTGTTCGATACCTCCCTCATCAAGTAGCTGTTCAAATTTGCAGCATTATCTGTAATGATAGTTTTACAAATACCAGAACGACAAATGATGCTGGAATGCACGAAGTCCACCATTGCTTTCTTGGTGACGGCTTTGAAAGTGACTGCTTCGACCCATTTTATGAAATAATCAATGGCAACCAAGATGACCCTGTGCTCATTTGAAGCTTTTGACTTGATTGGCCCAATGACATCCATGCCCCATGCAACGAACGGCCAAGGTGCTGACATAGGATGTAACTCTGAAGGCGGTGCATGAATCAGGTCACCGTGTATCTGGAATTGATGGCACTTCCGGACGAAACTGAAGCAATCCTTTTCCATGGTCATCTAGTAGTAACCTGCTTGAAGGATTTTCTTTGCAAGGCCATAACCATTCATGTGGGGCCCACATGTTCCCGAATGCACTTCATTCATGATCTTATCAGCTTCTCGTGCATCTATGAACCTCAAAAGATTCAGAAATGGAGTTCTTGTGTATAAGACCTCTTCGCTCAAAAAGAAACCGCTAGCAAGCCTTCTGATAGTTCTCTTTTGATCTCCACTGGCATGCTCGGGATATTCCTTTATTTTCAAAAACCTTTTGAGATCATGATACCATGGTTGAACATCTGGTTCTATTTCAATTGCATTACAATAACCATTCCTTTCTCGAATTTGGATTTCCAGCGGGTCAATATGAATATTACTCGGGTACGGCAGCATAGAGGCCAAAGTAGCTAGTGCATCTGCTAGCTCATTATGGAATCGAGGAATGTACCTGAACTTGACGGACTTGAACCGTTTGCTAAGATCTTCCACATGTTTCATTTATGGGATGAGTTTGATTTCTCGAGTTACTCATTCTCCTTGGGCTTGCCGAATGATCAAATCAGAATCCCCCATGATTAACAATTCCTCTACATCCAGATCAACTTCCATATTCATGCCCCATGATGAAGGCTTCATATTCTGCGGTGTTGTTTGTACAAAAGAACCAAAGTCGGGCTGTGGCCAGATAGTGCTGACCTATAGGAGAAATCAGAATTGCTCCGGCCCTAACACCTTTTGCATTTACAGCTCTATCAAAGAACATTTTCCAAGCATTGGTGTTCTCCGGAATTACTTCGATTGAGTTCACTTCTTCGTGTGGAAAGTAAGTGCTCAAGGGTTGATATTCATCATCGACCGGGTTATCCGCTAGATGATCCGCCAATGCTTGGGCTTTCATTGCCGTGTGAGTGACATAGACAATGTCGAACTTAGTGAGCAGGATTTGCCATTTTGCTAACCTTCCCGTGGGCATCGATTTTTGGAATATGTACTTCAGAGGATCCATTTTGGTTACGAGATATGTTTTGTAGGCCAACAGGTAATGTCTGAATTTTTGGGCGACCCAAGTTAGGGCACAACAAGTTCTTTCCAACAATGTGTACTTGGCCTAATAATTGGTGAACTTCTTGCTCAGATAATATATGGCTTTCTCTCTCTTCCCGATCACATCGTGTTGCCCCAGGACACAGCCGAAAGAATTTTCAAAGATTGTAAGGTACAAGAACAAAGGTCTTCCAGGCTCAGGCAGAACCAACACTGGCAGATTTGACAGATATTCTTTGATTTTATCAAAAGTCTCTTGATACTCATCTGTCCATTTGATCGACGTGTCTTTCTTCAGCAACTTAAATATGGGCTCACACGTGGTAGTAAGCTGAACAATGAATCTGCTGATGTAATTCAACCTCCCTAATAGACTCATGACCTTTTTCTTGGTTTTCGGAGGTGGTAAATCCTGAATAGACTTTATCTTTGTTGGATCTAATTCAATACCCCTCCGACTGACTATAAACCCCATAAGTTTCCCAGATGGAACTCCGAATGCACATTTAGCTAGGTTTAATTTCAAATTATACATGCGCAGACGCTCAAAGAACTTCCTCAAATCTCGCACATGGTCTTCTTGCATTCTGGATTTAATGATCACATCATCCACATGCACCTCAATTTCCTGGTGCATCATGTCATGGAAGATGGTAGTCATAGCTCTCATTTAGGTTGCCCCAGCATTTTTTAGACCGAATGGCATGGCCCTGTAATAGCAAGTTCCCCAAGGTGTGGTGAAAGATGTCTTTTTTGCATCTTCTTCATCCATCAGAACCTGGTGATACCCAATATAACAATCCACGAAAGACTGTATCTCATGTTTGTCACAGTTGTCAACAAGAATGTGGATGTTTGGAAAGGGAAAATTGTCCTTGGAGCTCGCTTTTTTCAGATCCCGGTAATCAACACACACTCGGGTTTTCCCATCTCTCTTCGGCACTGGAACCACATTAGCCAACCATGTGGTGTATCGGACCACTCGGATCACACCAGCTTTCAGTTGTTTAGTGACTTCTTCCTTGATCTTGTCACTAATGTCTATTTTGAACTTTCTCTGTTTCTGTTGGACGGGTGGATAACCAGGATAAGTTGGCAATTTATGTACCACCAAATCAACGCTCAGTCATGTCATATCATCATAGGACCATGCAAACACATCTTTGAATTCAATCAAAAGTTCGATCAATGCATCTCTAGTCCTTTCATCAGCGTGAATGCTTATCATGGTTTCTCTGATCTCTTCTGAACTTCCCAGATTAACTAGCTCGGTTTCATTGAAGTTTGGCTTAGGCTTATTCTCAAATTGTTCCAATTCTCGATTTATTTCCCTAAAAGCCTCATCTTCATCATATTTGAGTTCTTGATTCATTATTTCACAGATAGACAGCGTTTTAGGATCTGGGCATGAAGTCCGCAAGCATGTCATGTTATTTAAGTTCGCATTATTATAACTGAAAAGGAAAAGATAAGAAAAATAGCAAAATTAGAATAAAAGAAAAGAGACATCTATAGATGATGAAATTTTGATTTCATTTTATTGAATTGAAGATGTGAGCGTTTACATCAAAATCAAAAGACAATAAAGTAAAAAGATTTGTGTTACACCATGGAATAACTCGTAATGTAGAAGAGATGGCAAGACTGGACTACCGGGACTCTCGTCTGATAGGGAATGGGGTAGCTTTGCAATTCTGAAGCTTGTTATCTGGTCCCATATACTGCACCTCAGCATTGCTCGTGCCTTCCCATGGATGGACCATGCGAGACTCATATAGCATTTGTTTCATCGCTTTATAAATATCATCAATTTTTTCGGCTGCGAAAAACTCTTCTTCTTATTCCACATACTTGGGTTTGACAAATGATCGGGCGAGATGTGGAATGGGCTGGGGAAGGACCCACCCTTTTTATTTGCGCTCCTCCGCCCATTTTCTGTCGGCTTTTGTAGCTCAGAAACCCACACCGAAAAACTTCTCATTGGCAATCGAAGTGATAGGATCTGTGATGCCTTGTAGAGATAACTCTGAGCCCCTTTCTGGGCTTGTAACCATGTCTAATCATTTTAGTAGCGACCATGACCGAGGCATTAGACAAGCAAGGTTGAGGTAATGGGTCCCCTTCTTCACATTGGTCACCAACCATAATCTCGAAGGCCTGGCATACAATATGCTCGTTGCCTTCTCTAGCTTCAAGGAACGGGACTGAAGGGTCCCTGTAGATGGATTGCTCGTCCTCCCCATGGACAACAATTTCTTGATTTTCGTATTCAAATTTGACCATTTGGTGGAGAGTGGAGGGAGCAACTCCAGCAGCGTGAATCCATGACCTACCCAAGAGGAAATTGTATGAGGTGCCCATGTCCAGAACCTGGAAAGTCACTTCGAAGTCCACGGGGCCAATGGTCAAAATCATATTGATTTCCCCTATTGTATCTCTCTTGACACCATCCAAAGCCTTTACACAGATGTCGTTAGGTCGGATTCTTTCCGTTCCAATCTCTATTCTCTGGAGTGTTAAAAGAGGAAAAATATCGACCTCGAAACCACCATTTAGCATGACTCTCTTCACATAATAGCCCTCACATTTGACAGTCAGGTGAAGGGCTTTGTTGTGGGCGGATCCCTCTACAGGCTAATCGTCGTGACTGAAAGAAATCTTGTTGACCTCAAAGAATCATTCAGCCATTCTCTCCAATGAAAACTGAACCGCACCGAAAATACTTTGGTTCAGCTTTGGTTATTAAAATCGCAAATCGAATACCGAAAAAACCAAACCGAACCGACCGACGCCCACCCCTAATGGATTGTCAAATTATCTCTCCGGTGGGAACCTCAAGCGCGAGTCCCAATCTGAACCCGCATGCATTGGATGTGTTGTCAGTGTGTAGGATCCAAAGGTCCTGTGTTTGAAAGAAGCTTGAGTCGTTTCTTTTTCTGCCTCGAATATTACTTTTGCACTAAAGTCTGCGACAAAGTCGACGAGCACTCGCTACTTTATCGTTGTGCGAGTCAAGAAGATAAGAATCCACATATATAGGGGAATAAGTGATGTTGTGTTCACTTAATTCGAGGGCTCAGTTGGCCAGCCTCCTTGAAAGCTCGGGTTTGTGTAATATGCTTCTGAAAGGGAAAGTGCTGAAAATCGAGATCGGGTGGCACTGAAAATAGGGTCTAAGCTTTTGTGAAGCTATGACCAGGGCGAAATCTAATTTCTCGAGGTGAGGGTACCTTGTCTCGGTGTCAACAAGTGTTTTACTGATATAATAAATTTAGGATTGTGTACCTTTGTCTTCTCGAACTAAGACCTCACTTACCGCTACTTTTGAGACGGCGAGGTAAACAAGGAGGCGCTCACCGGGCTCGTGCTTTGAGAGAAATGGTGGTGATGACAAGTATGCCTTTAATTATTGAAATTCTTATACATACTCGGGTATCTCGTTGTTTTAGTATCCCATGATAGCCTTAATTTTATCTGAGTTGACCTCAATCCCTTGCTGTGATACCAAGAAACCCAAACATTTTCCCGAGGCTACCCTAACGCATTTCTCGGGGTTTAGTTTTATTCCCTACTTTCTTAGTATGTTAAAGGCTTCATTCAATTGGTCGATATGATCTTCTACATTTACGGACTTGACCAACATGTCGTCGATATACACCTTCATGGTTTTGCCAAGTTGATCTTTGAACATCTTCGGGACCAACCTTTGGTAGGTAGCCCCCGCGTTCTTTAACCCTAATGGCATGACTTTATAACAATATGTTCCCCTATGTGTGATGAACATATTTTTATCTTGGTCTTCTTATTCTATGAGTATTTGGTTTTAACCTGAGTAGGCGTCTAGAAAACTTAAATGCTCGTGTCCTTCCATTGTGTCGATGAGTTAGCCGATGTGTGGCAGCGGGAATGAATATTTTGGGCATACTTTGTTTAGGTCTGTGAAGTCCATGCACATCCTCCATTTATCATTTTTCTTTTTAACTATCACTACATTGTCAATCCATTTGGAGTACTTCTCATCCCTGAAAGAGCCATTTGCCATTTGCCAATAACTTTTCTACTTCTTCGTGGACGGCCTCATTGATGGTGGAGCTGAACTTTCATCGGACCTGCCTTACTAGGGTTAAAAGGGATTGACATTTAGCTTATGCGTGGCGATTTATTTGGGGATGCCTGGCATATCTGCGTGACTAATGGCAAATAAATATGCGTTAAATATGCGATGCAACATGTTTGCTACTTCCAGTCTTAGGGCGATGTAATCTTCTGTTTTGTGTCCACGTTCTTGGTGGAACTCGCAAAGGATGTCAGATTTCCTTTTGTTTGGGTCCGACCTCATCTTTGGTAGCCATTTGACCTTTGTTCCAAGCTTCTTGAGAGCGTAGACCACTTTTGCAAGCGACACAGAAAAATCGTGAGCAGATAATAAGGGGCATACCTCGATCGTTCCTGTGAGTGCCTCATCTCGGCCTAGACAAGCCATCTTTATAATGAAATGAGGGAACGGGTGTCATAACATAGGGTTGGTGTCATTGCCTGCCTGCCAGTGATACTGGATGGTCTCTTCTCGTATTATCCCTGTGTTCTTTTGCTGGGCTCGGATTGCACCAAGGTGAGTCAAAGAGTTTGTCCATTGTGTTCGTCGTCGTCTACTCTGAACTCGGCACAGTACGCATTGTGGATTTCATCCCAAGTGGCCGGTGGAAACTTCGTTAACCGACATATAAACTTTCTGGTCACCCTCAAACCCTCTCTGCTCAATCCATTCTGAAAGGCTACCACGGCCATCCCTTAAAAACTATTTGGTAAGCTCATCCTACCCTGTTGAGTCGGGTGAGGAAGTCCCTCAATCCCTCTCCTAGGGATTGCTTAATGACAAAGATGTCGTTTTCCCTTGTTTCATCTTTCGTTGCCCCGGCATGCGCCGCCACGAACTTGTCGGCCATCTCTTTGAATGTTTCTATGGAACAAGCTGGTAATTGTGAATACCATGTCAACGCCCCTCCAGTGAGGGTTTTGCCAAATTGTTTCAGCAAGATGGAGGACATCTGCTCTTTGGTGAGGTCGTTGCCTTTCACAGCGGTAACATAGTGAGTCATATGATCTTCAAGGTCGGTCGTCCCGTCGTAGATTCTGAGATATGGGGGCATCTTGAAGGTCTTTGGTATGGCATGTGGAGTTGCTTCCTTGTTGTACTGCTATTCCACAAACCTACTCACCTTGGATGTCATAGCCTTCGTTGATGGCATTGGTGAGGTTGGGGGGAACATTATCTGTTGCCTTCATTTCGTTTCCTTGGTTACCTGTCATGGAGATTTTACTATGCATCGAGAAAAAAGATAAACTTTGTGGTTTGTTAGATTAACAACTCACGTTAGTTATAGATCCAATAGAAACTAAAAAATTGGCTGAGAAAATTGCCACAGATGGCGCCAAACTGTATGACCCAAAATTTAGATTTAGGTTTATACAATCAGATATTATAATAAAATAGGATTAATCTTAGCCAATATTAATATTCAAGAGATAGATTAACTGCTTTTGTAGGAGGGTCTCACGTGTGCTATTTGAACAGCAATAAATAACAACAATAACGCTATAATCAATGATTTGATAATATGGAGGATGGCAATAAATAGTAATAAATAATAATAAATGGGATTTAAGTAAATAAATAGATGTGGATCACCCGAAAAGGGTGAAATTCCTTAATATTTCTTCTTACAAAGAGGGATGATGATGGGCCTTTTACTATTCGAAACTTCCTTATCGGGGGAAGAAAAGATAGATCAAGACACAGAAAGGTAAAGTTTATATATATGTGATAAAGGAAGAATTTTCAGATAATGTCAATGTATTATTTTTTACAATGAGTATCCAATCCCTTCTACAATTACATATATTTCTATTTATAAGGGTACATGGGCCATAAAAGCCCTAAATAGTACAAATGGGAGGATCCCTGGAATATTCTCTGGGGGGGGCTTATTTCTAAAACTTAGCCGTTACTACTTTACTGAAGGGAGTACTCGTCCTCATCTTCGTCCTCTGTTGAGTCACCTCGACCTCACCTTCGTCCTCTGTGGAGTCACCTCGCCTTCGTCCTCTGTGCAAACCAAATCGATGACACGTGGAAGCCTTCGAAGGCTTTCTTAATGTCGACTAGGCCACATATAATTATGATAACTTTTAGCCCATAAAAAAGGACTCATAATTTTGAATCAAACACAAAGATAAATGTTACATGAAACGTATAATTATGATTTATATACAACAATAAATTATTTCACAATTATTACCTCTATCACAAATAAAGTACTACTTATGTATAAATATATGCCATGAAATTGACAATGAGCTACTAGCCATCCTAAGGAAGGTGCATTGATTGAATTTATGTATATATAGCTTCTACGAAACATTACTCTCATTCGATAATAATTTCTTGAAGAAGGCAAAAGCTTTATTGACATATTTAAAAAAGAAATTACTATCCAGTAAATTATTTGATATATTATAAGAATTGCATAATTAAAGTTGTCGAATATTACTATTGAAATTCATTTGATAGCAATTTTTCAGTATGATAAATTGTGCAGTAATATTGATAAATATCGAATGAAGAAGCTAATTGTTCATCAATTTGAGATTGCATTTTCTTCTCGTCAGTTTTTGTACAAGTCATCGCACATTTAGTATAATTTTTAAAATATTTACCAATTAGCATTGGAATACATGTGTCAAAGACCTAGTATATAGATTTATATGGTGTACATAAATATGAATTGTGTATAAGATGGTAATGTAATATATGTTGTATATATGGTGTATACAAATAATATAATTTATATGAAATGTATATACAATTTATATATTACATATAATATGTATATGTATATTATAAAGTATATGACTTGTATACGTACATAACACAATATACACAATTAACTATACATGTAGTAGGCTCCGGACAAGAGATAGAATAGCTCAGTGGTGCAGAGT
Organism: Nicotiana tomentosiformis; assembly: GCF_000390325.3. NCBI lineage: Eukaryota > Viridiplantae > Streptophyta > Magnoliopsida > Solanales > Solanaceae > Nicotiana > Nicotiana tomentosiformis. Next base: position 81,364,077 of record NC_090822.1, on the reverse strand, counting down.
GGATGATCTTACATGTCCCTTGTGTTCTGAAGCATCTGAAACAATCAATCATCTATTGTTCACATGTCCAATAGCAGCTGGGATATGGAAGAAGATCCTACAGTGGCAAGTTCTGAATAGAGAACCCTATATAGGGAATGAGAAAATTACCTAGGCAACTGAAAGTGCAAGAGGGAACTCTGCCAGAGTACATATATATAGAATTAGCTTGGCTGCCAGTGTATTTTATCTGGATGGAAAGGAATATGAGAGTATTTCAACAAAAAGAAAGGCATGTGGAAACTATGATAAGAATGATTGACCAAGAAGTATACTACAGAGGAAAAATGAAGCAGTTGGAGGAGAAGTATGTTACATTTAGAAATTTTCATAGTTACATAAGGATTAGTAAAATATTCCATAATCTACGACTTGGTTTTAAATTACAAATTGTACAACATATATATAAAAGATATACTCTAAAAATATGATAAATTTCCTATTTAAGGGGAATGAAAATCAGAAATGTATAGTTATTCCCTAAAAATTCTCCAATTTGTTAATTATTGATTATCACTATGAATATATTGGGTTATCACTACAACACCGCCTCATGACCAACACTCCATATTCCCTAAAAATAGGTACTACATAGCGGTAGTTCGTATGAAAAGTATCGGTTCTTCCATTGTGTCTCTTTCTGATTCTCCATCTAGGTATACTTAAAGTAGGATATTGTACTCTAAGAAATAATGGTGAATATACCAACTCTGATAATACAATGGAGTATGGCAAGGTGATCGCAGATATGTTAAATTTGATGCCGAAGAGATTTTGATCAATTCTGATGATGGATCATTCTTGTATTTATTTGTAGCTATTTATGCATCGATCAAAGGGCGGGAGCATTGCAACCCAATCATCGGTGTTGATGGTAATTTTCTAAAATCTACATATACAGGAACAATAATCACCGTTTCCGGTAGGAGAAATGTTATTCAAATGAAATTATCCCAAAAAAAGAACAAGATATATATCATAATTAACATATAGCATGTAATATTTAATATAAAAAATTCAACACGAACTAAAGTAATATTTTACTATAAAGGTGATGTATAGTATATTATATACCAATTTCATAAAAGTGTATATTGTATAATATGTTGTATAGTATATTTATTAGTAGTATATATTCAGATAAACTAAAGTAATATTATACAATGAAGGTATATTGTATTTTATACTATACCAATATCATATAAGTTTATAATATATAATATCTTGTATACGATATTTATTAGTGGTATACATCAGATTTTCTTTTTCTCATTGTATATATTAGAATTTTTTTCTCAATCTATACATATAACTAAAAGTGATATTATAAAACAAAGGTATGTCATATTGTATACTTATTATTTTGTACTATATAATATATTGTATATTATATTTATTATTAGTATACATCAGATACATATTAATAATAGGAGAAGAGGCTTGGGATATAAGAATCTTTTTAATGGAGAAATTGGGAAAGAATTAGTAGGGAGAGATACATTTTAGGAAGAGAGATATAAGGATATTTTTATGTGAGAAAATTTCAAAAGAGAGATATAAGAATACTTTTAAGTGAGAGAATCTTAAAAGAGATATAGTAGGGATATTAAAAGTTGTATAATTTAAAATAAGTTGTACAAATTGTAACAAACAACAACAATAACTCAGTATAATCTTACTAGTGGGGTCTGGAAGGGCAGTGTGTACACAGACTTTACCCCTACTCTGTGATAGAGAGACGGTTTTCGATAGACCCTCGGCTCCCTCCCTCCAAGAACTCTCATCTTGCTCTTAGGATGACTCGAATTCATAATTTGTTTGTTAGAAGTGGAGGGTGCTTACCACTAGACCACTTCAATGCCGTCTAATTAATTGTAATATTCTACGTAAATTCCTCTTTACATGATGTCCAAAAACTTTCAGATGTAGATACACCCGTGCTCTCGAAATATTCTCTTCTCTCTCAAGGGTTTGAAAAAGAAGTAGAAGGAGGAAAGCTTTGTGGAGGATTCAAAAAATAATCACGCTTTTCTTGTTAACAGTAGTTTACTGCTTTGATTGTCTGAAATTTTATGGGATTTGAGAGATTTTTTGGGATAGAGTGTGAATTATTAATTAGAATTCGTACTTTAGTCGAATTGCGGAGTTAGTAATATATGATTACACTTTGCTCACGCTTAAAATGATTTACTTTCGATAGCAAATTTATATAATTTTTGTATATAACATACTATATATATATATATATAAAATATTTTTGACTATTATTTTAAAAACGACTATACAATGTCATTTTTTCATTTTCTGTTACAATGTGTAAATTGCATATCTGGATCTACTATAACATATTCTTCCTACTAGTAAATTAGTAAAAATCTCCCAAATATAAAAGGAGGAACAAGCGATAATCAACAGAAAAATAAAAAGATAAAAAGATTTAAATTCATAGACATTGAAGTCTTCTGATAATAATTATTCAAAAATTCTACAGTCAATAAAAATAAAAATTATGAATAGTAAGGCTAATTCAAGTTTTCTCTCTTATTTTTTTTTTTTTGTCAACCGAACTAAAGTTTATCTTCCAATTTATTGAAGAACACTAAGGGTGTGGTTGGTATGACGTATTTTCCGATTTTTCGCTATTTGGTTGCACAAAATAGTTTGGAAAATATTTTTCTAAATATCACATTTTTCTGAAATTGAAAGAAAATGACTTCCTTAGAAAAAGTTAGGAAAATATTTTTTTAAAACTCCACCTACCTTCACATCTAATCCCAACCCCCTCCAACTTTAATTTTCTATTTTTTTTCGTTTTTCTGCGTTACCCACCCACCCTAACCCCGTCACCCCCTGTCACAAACTTAATTTTCCTCCGTAGGATGCCGTGGCGGCACCTAGTCTCTAAGACTAGGTAAGAATTTCATAAGTTTGGCTTGAAGTAGATTTTGATGTTATCGATGTCCGTTTGGGATTCCGAGCTTGGGAATAGTTCTGCATGGTGATTGTGGTCTTAGGAGCGTGTTCGGACGTTGATTTGGAGGTCTGTATGTCATTTCAACGTCAATTAGCGAAAGTTAGAAATTGGATAATTTTTGGGAAGTTCGACAGCCGGAGTGGACTTTTTAATATCGGGGTCAGATTCTGATTCCGAAAGTGGGAGTAGGTCTGTAATGTTAATTATGACTTGTGTGCAAAATTGAGGTCAATCGGACTTGATTTGATGCATTCCGGTATAAGTTATAGAATTTGAAAAATTGAAAATTATAAGTTTGATTCGAGACACGATTCATGATTTTAGTGTTGTTTGACGTGGTTTAAGGGTTCGACTAAGTTCGTATTGTATTTTGGGACATGTTGGTATATTTGGTTAAGGACTCGAGGGCCTCGTATTGTATTTTGGGACATGCTGCTATCATCTGGTGTAACCGCACTTGCGAGGTTTTGGCCGCAGAAGCGGCCCAGGGGTTGCAGAAGCGGCCCAGGGGTCGCAGAAGCAGAGCAGGTCAACCAGGGGAAGAACCGCAGGTACAGAGTTTTGGCTGCATCTGCGCAAGCGTAGAAACAAAGCGTTGGGCGCAGAAGCGGGAGAAGGCGTAAGAACGGAAGGGGGCTCGCACATGCGATGTCATAGAAGCGGGGAATGTTTCCGCAGGTGCGAGGCATCGTGATTCGGTGTCTTTCCGCAAAAGCGGTGGCGTAGTCACAGAAGTGACGCCGCATGTGTGGCTATTGTCCCGCAAGTGCGAATATATTGCTAGGCAGAATCGTTTTAAGAGCGGGATTTGGCTCTTCTTCTCTCATTTTTCACTTGGTTGGGGCTATTTTGGAGAGCTTTAAGGAGGGATTTTCATCAAGCAACACGAGGTAAGTTATTTCCATATATTACAAGTTAAATACATGGATTCTATAAGGATTTAAACATGAAAATAAGTAGGAATTTGAGAGTTTTGGTAGAAAACCTAGAAATTGGTATTTTTGGATTTTGACCACGAAATTGGACATGAAATTGGGAATAAAATCATATATTTGAGTTCGTAGTGTTATGGGTAAAGATTATCTTCGAAAAGTTTCGGAATCCGGGCATGTGGGCCTAGGGTGACTTTATCGACCTTTTTAGCGAAGTTAGAAATTGTTATAAATTCATTTATAATGAGTATAAGAGTATATATTTGTGGATTTGCACATTGATTGACTAGTTTTGGAGCGAAGGGCATCAATTTGCAGCCGGTTATGAAACTTCAGAGCGAGGTAAGTCTCTTGTCGAACTCTGTGAGGAGGAAACTACCCCTAGGTGATGATTATTGTTATATGCCACTAGTTATGGGTACTACGTACGCACGAGGTGACGAGGGTACGTACATAGCTAAGCATGTTATGTCCGGGTAGACTTAGGATCTTATCCTATGATATTTAAATTATTTGAACTCATTCTGCTGGCTTAACTAATTAAAATTATAATTGAATTTGAATTAGATATAAACGTATGTATAATAGGCCAAGACTTGACACTTTGAATTTTGGGCAAGTTAATTGAGAAATGGTAACGATTATATTCAATTTATGCTCATGTGTTGTATTGTAAACACGTGTCTCGTAATTCGGTGACCTTCTTTCCTTTTCTAGTGGAGCGGGTAGAACACCTCGGTAGTATATACGTGTATCTATGGTTCGTGTCGCTCAACCCTCGGAAGTGTACACATTATTCTGGATCGGGCAGAACGACCTCGGCATAATCGTGTGTTATATCGCTGGTAGTCCGAACAGTCACGAGATTTTCTTTCTATTGATGCCCGACATAATATATGGTGTTCCTATTTATTTGATAAAAGCACTTGATAATTTCTAATCTATTAAGGCAGGATACAAGATTGAGAAACTTATACTATAAAAGAAATAATTGGGAGGTTATGCACCTTACAGATTATCTTGTTATTGCCGTACACTGTATATCTATTTAAGTTTTATTATATTGCTTTATTGGACCTCTAGTAAGAGTCGATGTCGACCCCTCGTCACTACTTCTCTGGGGTTAGGCTAGATACTTACTAGGTACGCGTTGATTTAAGTACTCATGTTGCACTCTTGCAGTAAATGTGCAGGCACTGGCAGGTGCACTTGATGATCATCCTGGCGCGTAGGCGCACCCGTTTAGGAGACTTTATGTGAGTTGCATTCCAGGCCACGCATCGCAGTCCACCGAGTCTCCCTTGCACTATTTATTTTATTTTGTCTTATTATATTCGGGACAGACGTTTTATTAATATTGTACTCCTTAGAAATTGCTCATGCACTTGTGACACCGGATTTTGGGGGTTTCTCCTAGTTGATCGTTATTGTAAATCATGTAGTTATAATTATTTTCCCCCTGCAAATTCTATTTTATAATGGAGATTATGATCTCGAGAGTAATAAACGAGTAAATAAATTGATGAATTAACGTTGGCTTGCCTGACGGCGACGCTAGGAGGCATCACAACTTATAGTGGATTTTGGGTCGTGACAGCTTGGTACTAGAGCGTTAGGTTCACTTAGGCCTCACGAGTCATGAGCAAGGCTAGTAAAGTATTGCGGATCATTACGAAGATGCATGTACTTATCTTCGAGAGGCTACATGGATGTTAAGAGCACTTCCCTTCTTGATTCCTCATTATGCGATTTGATTCCATTGAGGCTTGTGCCTTTATTTCTTTCCTACACAATCTAATGTGACGCGAGGCACTGTTATCAATTGGCCATCGAGGATTTGTAGTGGTGTTGCAGATGTAGTACAAGATGTTTTTCCCTACGTGTTTGGGCAGGCTATCATCGTCTCCTTGCGAAAGGATATTGTTTTGTTCCAGCTCAGTATCTGTATTTCCTATAGTTTCGAGACTGTGCACAGATTGCTACGATGTCTATGTGTTTTTATCTCAAAATGTTGGTGTAATGGTAAGGTACTTATGTATGTATCAATGTAGGGAATTACTTGAAAGGAGGATTTCTCAACACATAATTTAGAGGTGCAACGTTTAATTCCAGCAAGGGAAAGGCAATCGGACTAAAAACGTCGAGGTTTGGGTTGATGGAGTAACGAGACTTGGTATTTTCGAGCGTGGTGAAATTTTCATCTGTGTTGTGGTGTCGTTGTCCTTGTTTGAATGTATTAAGGTTCGCCTGTGTTATGGTCTTCTTGAATTTGCCTTGGTGGCAAGGTGTTGTGAAATGATACCTAAGAAGCGGTTGTCATAGATAGCGATGTGTAGTGGCTTCGGGGCCGAATCAGTGTTTTTAATGTTGATGGCTCGAGAAGGATGACCTTCCAAGAGGTTTAGAGTTGGAAGCAATTTATTAGTTCAGGTGCTACAGGAATTGATTTTGATTTGATACAATAATTGGGTAGCGAAGTATGAAGAAGGACATGGCGGGAGGTGTCTCGCTGTGGTTGAATTACTAGTAGGTGGTCTAACCGAGTAAGAGTGGCTGATTAACATATGGATTTTGTGGCAGGATAGGCGTGTGCCTTGAGAGGAGTTTAGAGCAATTTGGGAATCATGGTGGATAGTAACTAGGCCTACGGATTGTATGGGATGGTGGCTACTGTACTGAGGAACATTTAATATGGCAGGAAGGAATTTACTTAAAATGAAGAGGGTGTGAAGGCTTGATTATTGATTTGGATGCAATGTGATTTCAGGTTGAAATGTACTGTCGGACGTTCAGTTTATGTCAATGGGGAAGCAACAAACTTATACAGTTGGTGGGCAAGCTTGGGCTCAGGAGAATTAACTGATTACGTAGAAGATATACCCAGTACAGCGTTGTTAGAAGATGTTGGTAAGGAATTCCATAGGTGGCTTATCTCCTGTGAGCAAGTTAGCGGTTATGTGATGTTGATGAAGCTTCTACGAAGAATACTACTTGCTACCCGGTAAGAGGTCTAATACGTGATTGTGACTGATGATTCAGAATGTTCATGAAGAGCTTAACAAAAGACTTCAAGAAATTTGGTGGGTTAACGGTACAAGCTCATGGTAATTGAGAAGGAGGCGTCATTATGGGCTCTACATTATGTGAGGGTACCCTAAAATAAGTAAGGGAGCCCCACCGTCTATGATTGGATCATGTGGTTGTCTGCTTGTGCAATTTGTGGTTATCAATGTGTTGGTGGGTTGTTTATGACTAAAAAAGAAATTATCAGGAGTAATTCAAGAAAGGAACTTGATGAATGTATGCTATACTTCGCCTTATCGAATGAGGTTTAGGTTTTGGGAAGGATCAAAGTTTATGCTTCTTGTGGATGTAATATACATGGAAAATAATTTAGACGGTTGCTTCTTTCATAGTGTATTCATGTGCTAGCAGAGCGTTGAAGTTTGGTGATATTCAATATTGGGTCAGAGTGGGTGACTCTCAACAACGGTTCTAGTGGGTTCAAGAATTAAAGTGTGGTGCCTAAGGATTTCAGGTCCGTTGTGTGGTTAAGGATCGAGTCTTCACAGTGGATTGCGAACGAGACTTGAAATGCTCTATGTTATCATCAGGTATGTGGTGCAGTATTGGAGGAAAGAAAGAAATAGCCTTGGATTCGCGGAAGATCTTGCAGAATGGGTGTACCAGTTGGAGGTGCTATTGAGCACATAAGGAGGGTATGAGATGGTTCATGAGTATGGAGACGATGTGGTCTCGCAATTCGGGTCACTCAGGGCGAGTGCAAATCTAGTTCGTTATGTTGTGAATAGAGATATTATATTTCTAAGTCTGGGCAAGAGTAAATTGAAAGAAGTTAGACCAGTTAGTAATGGTTGAATCAGCATGATTGTGGCAATGACAGGTCCCTTCGGTGTGTGAAGTTATACATGTGGTTTGTGGACATACGTGCGGGCTTGACATCCACCATACCTTGATTGATTTGGGAGGTATTTGTTTCGAATGGCCTTGTTGTGTAAATGGATGTTGGAGGAGTCATGATGATTTAGATCACGACTTGAGGTTTGTACGTTATGTGGTTTGAGAATTTGGCTTCATGTTGCATTGGTTCTTCTGAAATGAGTTAAGTGAAAGGTTTCTAGCCAATGAAGTGTTTATTCCACTAGTAGTTCAAAGGTTCTGGTGAATACATGTATCATCGCGTAGCGGCATGATAGGTGCAGTGAGCGGCATGGGAACTAGAGGTTGAAGGTCAAGGTTGCGGTTCAGTGTTGATAGAATGTCACGAGCTCGGATGAGCAGGGGTGAATGCAGATTGTCAGAGTAAGATGGTATTTTCTTTAGAGTCACCTGAGAATGATGTTCTGTGGAAGAGGCGTTGTGTATTGACTTGCGGATTTTGATTCACTTTACAGAATTTGAACTATTGGTGGTATGGATATGCAGACTTTGCTACCTGAGCCGAAGGTTGTGGGAGCATACCCCACGATGAGATTGTATAAGTGTGACATGTTAGTCACTCGATTGTTAAGCATTGAAACCAGGTATGGAGGTGATGGTAATATCGCAAATGCGAGAGTTTATGCCTGAGAGGCATTCTATTCCTTGGGTTGTGGACTGTGTGAGTTTGTTTCGGATTTGACGGATGTTCTTATGTGTCATGGGAAGATATTATTGTGGATCCTTGAAAGGTTATCAGCCCATTATACTATGATCAGAATCGGCTTGAGGTCCGTTGATGGGTCTAAATGTGGATGTGTGCTCTACATCAGGTTGGGTGTGTTCATTCAGCATAGCATTTCTCATGGAGGAGTCTTCGGACATTGGATGTTATTTTCGTCATCGCCTATTTCATGTAATACTCCATTGTACCATGTGGGTTGTGAGATGACTTGATTATTCACATATGTGTTGAGGTGCCGTGTAGTTGTGGTGTTATGAGAGTAGGGTGGTTCTCGAGATGCAGATCATATATCGCACCTTGGTTGTGCTTTAGTTTCGTAGCGTATGGTGCTACCTGTCTCCCCATGATTTGTATTACGCATTTGGTATACTTGTGGTTGATATTCGGGCATATCGTGAGTATAAGTGTTACGACTTGATGTGTGTTTTCTTCTTGATTGTTATGTGCGTATCGGGTGGTATGTCACCACGGGTGTATTGTTTGTATTGGGTGGCACGCTACCACGAGTATGTTATGCGGATCGGGTTACACGCCGTAACAGTGTCACAATGGATCAGGTTGCACGCCGCAACAATATCACATTGGATCGGGTTTCACACCACAATAGTGTCACATTGGATCTGGTTGCACACCGCAACCATGAGATGTTGAGCATGGTTCTTTACACTTATTTTGTGTGCCTTGTTTTCATCCCTGAGGTAGGTTCATAGCACCTATTCAGTCGTTTTATTCATTACGCGGGCTGGGTAATCCCTCGTCAAAGTTCGTTCTTCCTTGTGAGTTATATTAGAGTTTATAGCTTGTTGGTGCATTGTTATTGTTATATGAGATCTTGGCAGCGTTTGAGATTGCTATCACCGGAACAACTTGTACTGGGTGAGACGAGGTGATTTGACCTGAAATCGGTGCAATCAGATTTATATAAGGCATATTAAAGAGAGAATATCGTTATTTGGTTCAGAATGAGGCTATGGTCCTTGTCATGAGAAGCGACTACATGATTTGATTGATTCGGCAGGTGATTATGGATTTCTACACATCTTCTATGTCCTGGAAGTATTGTGAGGATATAAACCAGGCTTATTTGTATTATGAGGTATATTGCGGGCATCTGATTCGTAAAATTTCAGCTATTATGGTTAAGGGATGCTATTATGGGAAACCGACTTATATGGTGCGTGGTGTGATTTCCGCGTAGATGCATGATAATATTTTGGTACAGTGTGTGGTGATTGGCATGACGTTAGTGTGTTAGAATAAGGCGCTGTAGAGAAATTCGGAGGTTGGAATTTGGTTCTAAGGCTTATTGACAAAATAAAAAGAGAAAATCTTCAGTCTGGCTCGAGCTAATGTGTTAAACTGGGTTGTGTCAGCACGGTCAGGTGCACGAGGTGTTAAACAATGATTTTGGGCAACTCTGGGGCAGTTCTTGGAACGTTCGAGGACGAACGTATATTTAAGTGGGGGAGAATGTAACGATCCGACCGGTCGTTTTGAGCTCTAGAGCGTCGTTCGGCGGTTTGAAGACTTGAGCAACTTCACTTTAGGTGTTACGACTTGTACATGTGGTCTTAATTGAATTACGGAAAGTTCAGAGTTGATTTGGAAAGAAAATTCTAATTTCAGAAGCTTTAAGTGGAGAGAATTGACTAAGGTTTGACTTTTGAGTAAACGGCCTCGAAATCGAGAATTGAAGGTTCCAATAGGTTCGTATAATGATTTTGGACTTGGCCGTATGTTCGGGTTGAGTATTAGATCATCAGGATCATTTCGACATTTATTATGGAAAGTTAACATTTTAAATTTTTTTAGCATTTCATAAGTTTGGCTTGAAGTGGATTTTGATGTTATCGGTGTCCATTTGGGATTCAGAGCCTGAAAATAATTTGGTATGGTGATTGTGCTCTTAGGAGCGTGTTCGGACGTTGATTTTGAGGTTTGTGACCATTTCGGCTTCAATTGGCGAAAGCTGGAAATTGGATAATTTTTGGAAAGTTCGACCGGGAGTGGACTTTTTGATATCAGAATCGGATATTGATTCCGGGAGTGGGAGTAGGTCCGTAATGTCAAATATGACTTCTGTGCAAAATTTGAGTTCAATCGGACTTGGTTTGATGCGTTCCAGTACAAGTTATAGAATTTGGAAATTTAGTAATTATTAGATTGATTCGAGGCACGATTCATGATTTTGGTATTTTTTGGCGTGGTTTAAGGCTTCGACTAAGTTCGTATTATATTTTTGTACATGTTGGTATATTTGGTTCAGGTCTCGAGAGCGTAGGGTGGATTCTGGATGGTTAAGGGATTGAATTTGGCCTTATGAAATTGCAGAAGCTGTTGTCATCTGGTGTAACCACACCTGTGAGGTTTTGGCCGAAGGTATGGGGCCACAGAAGAGGCCCAGGGTTCGCAGAAGTGAGCAGGTCAGCTAGGGGAAGGACCGCGGGTGCGGAGTTTGGCCGCATATCGCAAGTGCATAAGCGAAGCATTGGGCACATAAGCAGAACAAGGCGCAAGAGAAGAAGGGGCCTCGCACATGCGATGTCTCAGAAGCGGGTAATGTTTCTGCAGGTGCGAGGCATCGTGTTTGGGCAATTTTCCGCAGAAGCAGTGGCGTGGTCGCAGAAGCGACGCCGCATGTGCGACTACTGTCCCGCATGTGCAAAAATATCGCTGGGCAGAATCATTTTAAGAGCGGGATTTGGCTCTTCTTCTCTCATTTTTCACTTGGTTGGGGCGATTTTGGAGAGCTTCAAGGAGGGATTTTCGTCAAGCAACACGAGGTAAGTGATTCCCATCTATTACAAGTTAAATACATGGATTCTATAAGGATTTAAACATGAAAATTAGTTGGAATTTGAGATTTTTCGTAGAAAACCTAGAAATTGGTATTTTTGGATTTTGACCACAAAATTGGACATGGAATTGGGAATAAAATCATACATTTTAGTTCGTAGTGTTATGGGTAAAAATTATCTTCGAAAATCTTCAAAATCTAGGCATGTGGGCCCGAGGGTGACTTTGTCGACCTTTTGAACGAAGATGGAAATTGTTATAAATTGATTTATAATGACTATTAGAGTATATATTTATGGATTTGCAAATTGATTGACTAGTTTTGGAGCGACGGGCATGGATTTTGGGTGTTAGAGTGGCGTTGGAGTCGGTTATGGAACTTCGGAGCGAGGTAAGTCTCCTGTGTAACTCTGTGAGGGGGAAACTAAACCTAGGTGATAATTATTGTTATGCGCCACTAGTTATGGGTGCTATGAACGTACGAGGTGACGAGAGTCTGTACGTAGCTAAGCATGTTATGTCCGGGTAGACTTAGGATCTTATCCTGTGATATTTAAATTATTTCAACTCATCCTGCTGGTTTAACTAATTAAAATTATAATTGAATTTAAATTAGAAATAAACGTATGTATAATAGGCCAAGCCTTGACACTTTGAATTTTGGTCAAGTTAATTGAGAAATTGTAACGATTATATTCATTTTATGCTCATGTGTTGTATTGTAAACATGTGTCTCGTAATTCACTGAACTTCTTTCTTTTTCTTGTGGAGCGGGCTGAATGCCTTATCAGTATATACGTGCATCTATGGTTTGTGCCGTTCGACCCTCGGTAGTGTATACATTATTCTGGATCGGACCGAACAACCTTGGCATAACCGTACGTTATATCGCTGGTAGTCCAAACAGTCACGAGATTTTCTTTCTGTTGATGCCCAATATAATATACGGTGTTCCTTATTTATTTGATAATGTCACTTGATAATTTCTTAGCTATTAAGGCAAGATACAAGATTGAGAAACTTATACTATAAAAGAAATAATTTGGAGGTTATGGACCTTACAGATTTATCTTGTTATTGTCGTGCAATGTATATTTGTTTCAGTTTTTTTATATTTCTTTATTGGACCTCTAGTATGAGTATATGTCGACCCATCGTCACTACTTCTCTGGGGTTAGGCTAGATACTTACTGGGTAAGCGTTGATTTGCGTACTCATGCTGCACTTCTGCACTAAATGTGCGCGCACCCGTTGAGGAGACTTTATGTGAAATGCATTCCAGGGCACGCATCGCAGTCCACTGAGTCTCCCTTGTACTATTTATTTTATTATGTCTTACTATATTCAGGACACACGTTGTATTAATATTGTACTCCTTAGAAATTACTCATGCGCTTGTGACACAGGGTTTTGGAGGTTTCTGTTGGTTGATCGTTATTGTAGATCACGTAGTTATAATTATTTTCCGCTGCAAATTCTATTTTAAACTGTGTAAGTAATGGAGATTATGATCTAGAGAATAATAAACGAGTAAATAAATTGATGAATTAATGCTGGCTTGCCTGACGGCGGCGTTGGGCTCCATCACGACCTATAGTAGATTTTGGGTCGTGACAGCAACAACAACAATAACACGAGAATACGACAAGTAAATCAACACAAGAACTTCAGAACACAAAGAAACAGAAGAACAAAATCACAAAGAAAGACACAACATGGAAATAATAGTCTCAACAAGAATCATTCAACAAGGGAGAGGTAATGTGTAACAATGATTCCACGAAAGTGCAATTCGACAACAAGAGAGATAGCATGAATCAATGACCCCAAATAAAGAATACGTCAACAATGAAAGGGGTAACAAACTTCCATTAAGCTAAGCAATTACGTAAGAGATAATAATGATTTCAATTAAGGTTAAGAAATTACGGAAAGATATCAAGACGATAAAAGAGGACACATAAGGGTTAATTTAGTAAATGGGGGATTTAACATGACAAACAACTTCATATCTAATGAACATAAGAACCTAAGAGTCCTAAATGGTAAGATTTCCACAAATAAGCCCGAGCACGTACTCGTCACCTCGCGTACATGTCCTTCACACGACACAATTAGCACAAATGACATCCTAAGAGGAAGTTCCCCCACACAAAGTTATGCAAGATACTTACCTCAAATAAGCTAGACCGATACTCTAAAATGACCTTCTCGAGAGAAACAACCTCCGGACGGCTCAAATCTAGCCAAAATAACTTCAAATCATAAATAAAACTCATAGAAAATAATTCCGGATAATAAAGTTTCAATATTTAACAAGAACTAAAAGTCAACCCCCCGGGCTCGCATCTCGGAAACTAACCAGAATTATAAAATCTGAACACCATTCGATAACGATTCCAACCATACAAGAATTACAAAATTCAGATATCAATTCATCCTTCAAATCTTCATTTTACATTTTGAAAGATTTCTTCAAATATTTCCATTTTTCTCAACTCAAAACACCAATTTAATGATAACAATAAAGATGAAATCATGAAGTATAATCAAATCTGGATATGGAACACTTACCCCAAACCAACACGTAAACATTCCATCCAAAATCGCCCAAAACCGAGTTCTCTAACTCAAGAAGTGATAAAATATCAAAAACCCTTGAAATTGAGTACTTTATGTTCTGCCCAACGATTCCTCTTACGCGATCGCGGAACAATCCTTGAGATCGCGAAGAACAAATTGTTTCCCAGTGAAAATAAAGCTTCGCATTCGCGGCACAAACCTCACGAAGGCGATGAACAATTACTAGAGTCTTCGCAAACTCGTGTAGACAAACGCGAACGCGGTGAGTAAAATCCTACCAGCTCCCAGCTCCACAATGTGAACGCGAGCAGACACGTGCGAACGCGGACAATGGATAGCTAAAGCATAGCAAACGCATGCCCAAAATCGTATCCGCGATGAACAAATTTCTTAAGCTCCCCAGAAATATTTCGTGATCGCAACATCATCTTCGTGGTCGCGAAGAACAACAGGCACACTAGCAAACTAGCAGTCAAAAACATAGAGAAATAGCCCGTAGCCCATCCAAAACACACCCGAGACCTCCCGGGACCCCGTCGAAATATACCAACAAGTTCCATAACATAACGCGGACCTGCTCGAGGCCTCAAATCATATCAAACAACATGAAAACTATGAATCGCACCTCAAATCGAACTTAATGAACTTTCAACTTCTAAAACTCGCGCTCAAATATATTAAATCAACCAGAACAACGTCAAATTTTGCATGCAAGTTCCAAATGATACGACGGGGCTATACCAACTCCCGAAATCGAATTCTGGACACGATACCAATAAAGTCAACTCCCGGTCAAACCTCTCAACTTTAAAAACCTTCACCTTTCTAATTTTCGCCAAATTTTTTTGATACCTTCTAGAAATATACAAATATAAATTCGGGCATACGCCCATGTCCAAAATCATCATCCGGACCTAACAGAACCATAAAAATTATAATCCGGGGTCAAACACACAAAAATCAAACTTGATCAACTCTTTTAACTTAACCTTCAACAATGAAATTCAATCTTCAAAACTAATTCCGAATCACCCAAAAACCGAAACCGACGATACACACAAGTTGTAATACACTAGCTGAAGCTACTCATGACCTCAAACTGCCGAACCAGACACAATTGCTCAAAACGACCAGTCTGATCGTTAACGCAAAAATCAAATTATTTTGTTACTTCTTTTTTTGTATATTCAATTTTCTGTTATAATATATTTCTTTTTTCAGTTCCAAACTTATGAATTCAGAGGTTTATGTATTTGGAAGTTTGCGGGTTTAGAAATTATAGAGTTGTCGGGTTGAAAGTTTGCGGGTTCGAAAGTTTAGCGGTGTAGAAGTTTATGAAATTTGTGGGTTCAGAAGGTTGTTGTTTCGAAAGTGTATGGCTTCATGTTTATTGTATCTAAATTTTTTATGAATACTCTTGAAAAGTTATTTTCCTTAATTTGCGTACCAAACACCAAAAAATGAGTAAGATTACTACTTGTTTTTCAAGAAAATATTTTCTTGGAAAATAGTTTCCACGGAAAATATTTTCCGTTATACCAAACACACCCTAAGTTACTTTGATGGTGTCTTGGGCTAAAAAAATCAAAAGATTTAAAAGATATAATCAATCTTATTCATTATCAATCCATTTTGAAAGTTAGATAATTCAATACCATAAAATTAACTAGAGATAATACATACAAGACCCCCTCGAACTTTAATTATTTTTTAATTACACATCTTTAATTTATGGGGTCCTATGATCCCCTAAATTTGATCAAATGGAATCATTAGCACCCCGAGAGATCAACATCAAATTTAAAACCACAAAACGAAACTGCCCATATTTTTTCATGTCATTTTTCTTGTAATGGCACGGAGTGTCCTATTTGGTCGCTCTCATTTAACTTGTACTACTTTGTCACGATCCGAAATTCCTACATTTGGACCGTGATAGCACCTAATATTTCACTTGCTAGGCAAGCCAACGTTAGAATAATATTAGCCATTTTAAAATAATATTTAAATTTATTAATAACAAAGGAACAAAAGCGGAAGTAAGGTATGAAATGTAGTGAATAATCTATAAAAATAACGGTATCTAAATACCATCCCAGAATTGGTGTCACAATTGCACGAGCTTCTAGAATAATACAAATAAAGGGTCTGAATAAAATAAAGTTGTCTAAAAACAAACATACAGCTAAAGTAAACTAAATGGGAACTTCATAACAGCGGACGCCGTGCAATTATACCTCAAGTCTCCTCTGGTAACTGAAACCCGAGCAAGTCTATGGTACGTCGCTGGGACCAACTCCGAAATCTGCACAAGAAATGCAGAGTGTAGTATCAATACAACCGACCCCATGTACTGGTAAGTGTTGAGCCTAACCTCGACGAAGTAGTGACGAGGCTAAGGCAGGTAACTTACATTAACTTGTACGCAATATTAGTAAAAACGACAATAATAAAAATAAATCAGGTAACTCATTTTTAATAGTTGAGGCCAACTCAACAGTTATAATCAATTATTACTTCAACCAATTTTCATTGCATCGTGCAACCCATTTCCACAATATTTTCATTTCAACCTTCCCATATATCTATTTTAATCAAGTATATATATATATATATATATATATATATATATATATATATATATATATATATATATATATATATAGACTAGACTTTTTAAATAAGCCTGTTGCGGCGTGCATTCCGATCCCCCAATATACATATATTTACTTTTATTTCCGTTGCGGCGTGTAACTCGTTCCCCCAATATAACTTTAAACAACTCATAAATGTAATAAATATTACTCCAATAAATACCACGTCCAATGAGAAACTATTAAACATCAAGGCACACAATAATTATAATTTATTTATGAACAAACAATGGCAAATAGCAATTAATTGTGAAAATCGTAGAGAAAACAGGCAGTTTAATATTTAATATGCTAAATGTCAAGAAGCAATTAATGCACATAAATCAAATAAGCATGTAGCAATTATTGTAGGAATTCAAGAACTAATATTTGACAAAGAATAGGGGAGAAACAATTTTTATAACAATTAATTCATGTATTAAAATAATTTAGGATTTTCAAATAATTATGCAAACAATTAATTTGACGATGTATAGACAGTCGTCACCTCACCTATATGTCGTTCACATGCATTTCACATAATAAATAATTTAAGGATTCTATTCCCTCAAGTCAAGGTTAACCATGACACTTACCTCGCTTTGTAATTTCAATCAATTACTCGACCACAACTTTTCCTTATAAATTTGACTCTAAAAGCTTCAAATTCATTCACAAACAATTCGATATACTCAATACAAATCGTAGGAATTAATTTTATAACTTTGAAAATTGATAGTGGGGCCCACATCTCAAGTCTTGGAAAAACTTAAGAAATCCGAAAACTCATTCCGAGACGAGTCCAACCAAATAAAATTTATCAAATTCCGATGTCAAATCGACCTTCAAATCTTAAATTTTCGTTTTTGAAAGATTTTATATAAATATGATTTTCTCCCAAAGTTTCACGGATTCATGATATAAATGAGTATGGAATCATGAAATATAACCAATATAGGATAAGGAATACTTACCCCAATATTTTTCCGTGAAAATCGCCCAAGAATCACCTTACCCGAGATCAAAAATGGAAAAGGGTTGAAAATAGGACGAATTCCATTTTCTAGAACTTAAGTTCTGTTTCTGAAATTTTTACCCTTCGCGAACGCGGTCAGTGCCTCGCGTTTGCGAAGCACAAATTTGGGCTGTCCAATTTTACCCTTTGCGAACGCGAGGGCTATCTTGCGAACGTGAAGCTTGCCTGGCTTGGCCTTCGCAAATGCGAGATGCCCTTCGCGAACGCAAAGGCAAATTACATGGTCAGCCTCTTTCCCATCGCGAACGCGAGGCTTCGATCGCGAACGCGAAGCTTTGCATCTCAACCCTTCGTGAACGCATTCTCTCTATCGCGAACGCGAAGAACAAAATGTGCCAGTCCAATTTACTCTTCGCGTTCGCGAGAGTACCTTCGCGAACGCGAAGAAGAACACACCAGAAGCGTGAAGTCTGTAGAAAACCAGATTTTCTAAGTCCGAAATCATCCCGTAGCCTATCCGAAACTCACCTGAGCCCTCAGGGCTCTATACCAAACATGTACCCAAGTCCTAAAACATCATACAAACTTGCTCGCACGATCTAATCGCCAAAATAACACCTAGAACTACGAATCGGATACCAAATCAAAGGAAATTTTCAAGAAAACTTTAAAACTTATATTTTTACAACCAGACATCCGAATTATGTCAAATCAACTCCGTTTCTCACCAAATTCGGCAGACAAGTTAAAAATATTATAGTGGATATATACCGAGCTTCAAAACTAAAGTACAGACCCGGTGTCAATAAATCCAACATCAGTAAATTCTTAAAAATCAATACGCTTTCAAACTTTTAATTTTTCATCAAAATTCCATATTTCGGGCTAGGGACCTCGGAATTTGATTCCGGGCATACGCCCAAGTCCCAAATCACGATACGGACCTACTGGAACTGTCAAAATACTGACTTGTAGCTCATTGGCTTCCTCTTCCACCGTCTTCAAAAAATTTTCAAACTTTATCATTTTCTCTTTGACCTATTTTACCTTGTAGAGGTCGTAGGTATAGCTGCCTTTTGCTTTGCATTTCTCATTGGAGATTTCCTAATGACAACCTCTTGTGTTGCTTTGCCGTCCCAACTATGTTGCATGTCTGGTGCCTTCTTCTTGAATTTGTTGGATCCGCTTCGCACATGTCTTGGTGAAAGATCTCCCTCCCTAGCTATAATGTTGAAAGTGGCATCCAGTAGTGCATCCTCTTCTCCTTCTTCATAAAAATCTTGACCATTATGCATCCCAAAATCGTCAATATGTCTGTACTCATTCGACAGTGCTATTTGATCTTTCCTCTGATTATCAAGACCTCTCAATGTTTTCATGTCATGTGAAACAAGAGCGTGGATGATATTTGTTGGTGTTAAATTATATGTTACAGTTATTGAAGTGCTAATTCCAGTAGTTGCTGCCATGTTCGAGGATGAAATTTGGATCTTATTTGAATCTGCTGAATTATTTATCTTTTGTTGTTGTCCTGAAGGTACAAATACAACAGCGTTTGGACTCAAACCTCTCCTCTTTGGAGCAGTTGATGTTGAGTTAGAAACCTGCTCTTTTTGTACCTTTTCTGATGCTTCCTTTGATCGTGGGGTGGCAGGTAACAATGTTGTTGCATATTCGTTAGTACCTAAATACATTTCTGCAGAATCGTGTTCCTCCTCCTCAACTTGGCCAGCCCAAATCTTTTTATTAGTTGTCAGTACACTCATCTCTCCTTGTTGCTCCTTATAGCCTGTTATATCATTTGTTGATGCTTGAGAGAGTGAGATCATACCTTCATTTGACTGTTGGTTGTTGCCCGTTGAGATTAGTTGCAGTCCTGAATCATTAGCATGTTCACCAAAAGACTCCATCAATTGGGATGGTATCTCAAAGACTGAAGTATTCAGCGTGACCAGAGGTGCATTAATCTTTGTAGTTGTGTTCATTATCGTAGCTGCATGTGAATCCATTACCATTTTAGCTAGCTCCTGTTTGGAAATTTGCATGGTAGGAGTAACTGCAGCATGTTCTTGACTTGCCTCACAAGTGCGATCGTTAACAGATACGATCTCAAGTCGTGAACCTATGCCTTTTGCAATTTTCTGCTTATTTTCACTCGCTGTAGTGCCTTCTGTATCCATGATTTGTTTTATCTCATCATCAATCTGTTGCTCCTCATTGTCTGACCCATTTATAGCATGCTCGTCGTCATTTGTTAAAGTGTCGAAAAATTTCGAAATCCCAATTGCTGTTGACGGTACAATCTTATTTTGAATGACTGGAGATTGCTTCTTGCTAGGTGATCTAGTCACCCATGTGCAGTTGTTACCCTTTGTATCTGATTTGCTTGGAGCATTAGTTGAATGCAATGTATTATCAAGAACCTTCCCTGCACTTGTACCCAATGAATGAGCTTGCGTAGGAGTATGTTGATTCACACTTTGTTTCTCAGAAACAGTATGTTTAATTTCCCCATTTGCTGCCTGCACAATTCCAGCTGAACCTTGAAGTTGTTTAGTCTCTGCATTCCCCAACTTAGTGCCTGTTGAAGATGCATACCCCGATGCCTCAACACTCAAATTTACAGTAGGATTCACAATCCCAGTGGTTGCATGCGCACCTGTTGTTTTCTAAGAGAAAGTAGTCTCCAGCTTTGAAAGCAAAGCCTCAGTAATTACTTCCTTAGGACCTGTAGAAACTGCATACTCCCATTCCATAACATCTATATGAACAACAGTTCTTTCATCTCTCAGAAGAGCAGTTGATTTTTGCATTGTTTGGAAATTAGGCTTTTGAGTATCTCCTGTGTCCAGTGTAACTGACTTGGTATCAAAACAATGTCCAGTTGTGTCTGGTGAGATAAACTGTCCAGCTTGCACAGAAGTAGATACCAGTGTTGCTTGCTTTTCAACTAGATCAAACAATGCAGTATTATCTTTAGCAGCTATAGCAGTCTATTTTCCCCCCTATAACACCTACGAAACCTTATTCATAGCTACTGCAATCTCAGTATTACATGAAAATCCTCGCTCATTAGCAGTCTCCTTCTTCCCCTAAGAAATTTTAGTTTTTTTGCTGGATCTGTACCAACTTTGCCTGAAGAATGAGGTACCTGCCCAACTCTATTCTCCTTCCCATCAGTTATCAGCATGACATTAGTTTTCCCCTGTTCATTACCTGTTTGCTGCCCATATTCATCATGTTTTTGTGTTGTACCTGGTCCCTTTCTAACCCCGGGTAAATCACTAGAAAACACAGTATTTGAATCAGCCTTCAACTCCTTAGAAACTCTAGCAAGTGTGGCAGTCACTGGAACTGTTGCAACACCAGAAACAGTTGGTACATGTTGGGCCTTAATAGCATCTTATCTTTGACCAACTCCATTAGTATTTGTAGCAGCAACTCGTTCAGTTGTGGCATTCTGAGAAACCAAAAGTTGCACTCGATTATTAACATCTCTGTCATCAACATATCGATTAGCTGTAGCTCGATCCTCCTGCATTTGCATAACATCAGCTGATTTCCCATGCAAGTCAGTTGAACTCACATCACCATTAGCACATAATGCCCCAGCAATAGCATATGTTAGTGCACCAGATGTAGCAGTGACATCCTTCAACCTCCTCTCCTCTCCAATAGTTGAATGATTCCCAGATTTATTATGAACTTGTACACTATCAATACCTGTTGCCTCAATCAAACCTGGCAGTCTCCTTTTTTCATTAAGCAGTTGCCTCAAATCCCCTTGAAACTTCTCAACTAACTTACCTTCATTATCCAGTATCTCTTCTTCACTTTGCACGACATCATCTTCTTCACCTGTCCTGCTCCCCACAGCCTTTTCATTCAAACGTCGATATGTATTTTCATCATGACCTTGGTGTTTACAGTGGTTGCAATATAATGGCAAGTTATCATATACAAAATATTGAAAAACTTCAACCATTCTGCCTGTTCGTTTGTCCAGAAATTGTAGCTTCAATTTATCTGGTAATTTATCCATTAAATCAAGGATAACCTCCACCCTTGCAGTACTAGGACATGACTTAGTCTGAGTAGCTTTGTCAATGGCTATAGGCTTGACAACAGCTGAAGCTATAGACAACAACGCCTTTATTGCAAACAACTCCTTTGGCAGATTAGGCAAGGAAATCCAAACCACTGCCTTTGTCGTTTCCTCCTTTACATTAAAACCAACAGACTATGGAAATACCCTGATTTGGTGGTCCTTACCATTGTATTTAAAGTAGTTAATTGACCTCGCAAGTGAGTTAATGAAATCTTCATGTTGATCAATCCTAATAAACAATTATCTAGGTGCAAGTTGGCCGATCAAAGTCTGTCATTTGATACCGAAAATTTCGGCAATAAGTTTCTCAATGTGGATACATCTGGTGCGTTTGAAGAAAGCTACACCACAACAGCTTGATGTAATCCCTCCTCTTTTGCGAATTCCATCTGTTCATCCATTGAAAACTGAATTGTTGGAATTCCATGAATTACTTCAATAGGTTTCAACATTTTTTGATTCAAAGTAGCAGCAGCTTTCGCTTGAGACAATTGAGCAGCATACGTATTTTGTATGTTCTCTATAACGACTGGAGGTGGGTCTCCCACAGCCAAAGGCCGGGGAGATAGAAGCGTAGTCATGGCTGACCTAGTTCAACATTCTTGTCGGCAAAAATGAGACGACGTTATGCTCAAAAGGAAGCAAACTGAAACAGAATTGAGCTGGGAAATGACTGAAGAACGCTGGCACTATTGCGCTACAGCGACTGTCGCATTAATTTGGAGATCTGTAACATTTGGGTATGTATTTGGTGATGAAACTAACCGGGGATTCTGCGCAAAGACTAGGAGCTTCTTTTGAGACCAATTTTGTGATTTTTCGCCGCCGGACGGAGGCGTGGTGGCCCTTTCGCCGATGTGAGGTTACTATTCCCGAGTCAAGAAGTTTCTATAAAGATGACACTTTTAATCATCACATATTCACTTTTTTTAAATAAAAAAAATTAACTAGCATCCAAAGTTTAAACAACTTCATATCTTTTTCTTCTTCTTCTTCTTTTTCTTCTTCTTCTTCTATTATGTGAAAATAAAAGTGATAGTCAATTTATATGGTATTTGTAAGCATATTTTAAGGTGATTTATGGTGTTTTACGGTGGTGAGCTATTGTGACACTTTATTTTTTTACTACTATTTAGGGTTTCTTCTTCTTCTTCATTGCAAAATGGGTTTGTTAAATTTATTGTTGTTTTGACAAATTGATGATTGAGGTTTATTCTTGATGATATTTGGAGGTTATGTTTCAAATTTGAGCGCGTTTAGAGTAGATTTAGGTGTTAAATCGTGTATTGAAATTCGAAGAACAAAATTTTTATTTCTAGACAATTTGCACTTCAGACGTATTTTGCCTTAAGTGCATCAAAATATTGGTTGCACTTTAGACCTATTTGGCCTAAAGTGCATGAAAATATTTATTGCACTTCAGGTCTATTTGGCCTTAGACTTAATTGGCCTTAAGTGTATTGCACTTCTGACTACTGTTATTTAACTTCACACCCGATAAGTTTGAAGTAGGTCCTAAAGTGGGTAGGCTTGCAAATTTCTGTGCAAAGTGGGTATAACTTCAATTTTGACCCTAAAACTGGGTATAGATGCAAATGCCCCATTTTTCTTTCTTTTTCATGAATAAAACATAATTTGTTAACTTCTTTTTAACTTATATTTTCTACACACACTACCTGTATATTTTTTTAAAGGAAAACCAACGGATACTCTTCATGCATCAACTTACATAAAATAATGAGTGAGGGAAGAATAAAAAGCAACGAATACCATTTTTACGGGCCATAGTGACAAAAAAGGGAAGAACTAACCAGTGCATGAACAATTCGATAATGTCATAAAATGTAGAAGTTTTCTTAAGAATTGTATCAAAGTTGGTAGCGTAAAGGGCGAGTTGGAGAAGAAGAAAATATAAAGTAAGATAGAAGAAAAAGAAAAGAAAAGATATTGAAATTGGGGGCGTAAATAATTTCCATCCATTTATAAATTGTATCTTAAATTCAAAAGATAAAAGAACTTTCTTTAAACTTTCGGTGCAATATATAATAATAAATCTAATAATTATCTTAAAAAGACTAAATAAATTATTATAAAAAGTCTTTTTCCTTATAAAAAATTGGTTGACTTTTTTTTGGGGGAAGGGGGTGGGGGGGGGGGGGGGGTTGTAGAACTTTAAATTAAACACAGAATTTAAAGAGGTTCATTACAAAGGCGAACTCAGCGAGCAAATTTATAACCATAAAGGATGTGTTTGGTACAAAGGAAAAGAAAATGTTTTTCAATTTTTTCATGTTTGGTTGGCTTAAATATTTTTTTTGGAATGTAGCGGTTAGGGTAGACTTGGAGTGGCTTACTAGCCTGTTTAACGTTATTTTCAAGACAAAGAAGATGCCCGAAGATTGGATGTGGAGTTTGATGATTCCGTTGTACAAAAATAAAGGTAATATCCAAAACTGCAACAACTATAGGGTATCAAGCTGCTGAGTCACACTATGAAGGTTTGGGAGAGGGTGGTGGAGCAGAGAGTGAGGACAAGTGTATCTATCTCTGAGAACCAGTTCGAATTTATGTTGGGACGGTCAACTACATAAGCCATTCACCTTGTGAGACGATTGGTGGAGCACTATGGGGAGAGAAAAAAGGACTTGCACATGGTGTTCATTGACCTTGAGAAGGCTTTTGACAAAATCCCGAGGGAAGTGCTATGGAGATGCATGTTTGGAGGTTAGCGGAGTCCTGGTAGCATACATTAGGGTGATTAAGGACATGTATGAAGGTGTTAAGACTCAGGCGAACTGAGCGAGCAAATTCATAATCATAAACGGTGTATTTGGTACAAAGAAAAAGAAAATATTTTCCAAGTTTTTCAAGTTTTGTTGGCTTAAATAGTTTTTTTGGAAAGTAGCGGGTAGGGTAGGCTTGGAGTGGCTTACTATCCTGTTTAACATCATTTTCAAGACGAAGAAGATGCCTCGAGATTGGAGGTGGAGTTTGATGATTTCATTGTACAAAAACAAAGGTGATATCCATAACTACAACAACTATAGGGGTATCAAGTTGCTGAGTCACACTATGAAGGTTTAGGAGAGGGTGGTGGAGCAGAGAGTGAGGACAGGTGTATCTATCTCTGAGAACCAGTTCGGATATATTCCGGGACAGTCAACTACAGAAGCCATTCACCTTGTGAGACGATTGGTGGAGCAGTATGTGGAGAGGAAAAAGGACTTGCACATGGTGTTCATTGACCTTGAGAAGGCTTATGACAAAGTCCCGAGGGAGGTGCTATGGAGATATTTGGAGGTTAGCGGAGTCCCGGTAGCGTACATTAAGGTGATTAAGGATATGTACGAAGGTGCTAAGACTCGGGCGAACTAAGCGAGCAAATTCATAACCATAAAGGGTGTGTTTGGCACACAGGAAAAGAAAATGTTTTTCAATTTTTCCATGTTTGGTTGGCTTAAATATGTTTTTGGAAAGTAGCTGGTAGGGTAGGCTTGGAGTGGCTTACTAGGCTGTTTAATGTCATTTTCAAGACGAAGAATATGCCCGAAGATTGGAGGTGGAGTTTGACGATTCCATTGTACAAAAACAAAGGTGATATCCCAAAACTGCAACAACTATAGGGGTATCAAGCTGTTGAGTCACACTATGAAGGTTTGACTTGACTTACTTATTTATACGGACAAGATTCATGTCTAGGTAAATTCATTACAATATAAATAAGTAAGGCAAGTCCAAGCCCTGGGAAATCCATCCCAAATATATATAATCATCTACGCTAATTGTGGGTGTGTATAGACTCCGGAGGGGCTCCTTCAGCACAAGCGTGATATAAAGCCTATATGGCCTACTACAGGTGGGCAGTCCCGATCCGTATAATAACAAAGCCTATAAGGCCTGCTGCAGGCGGGCATCCCCGATCCATAAATAGTAAATCCTATAAGGCCTGCTGCAGACGGGCAGCCCCGATCCATATAATAATAATGTATTAAGCCATTCTGGCCTGCTGCAGGCGGGCAGCCCCGATCTATTTAATGATAACATATATATATAGTCAATATGGCCTGCTGCAGCGCACATCTCGATCCCATAAATATCCTCACAATGGACAAATATGACTGAGTGTGAAATGTATATTTTTGAAACAATTAATTCCACAACAACACGACCCCATGGGTCCCTAAATATTGGCACAAAGTCTAAACACAATATTTAATAAGAGCCTCGACTCAATTTCTCTAACACGTGGAACATGTTCAGATAATAACATGATTTATTAATTTTACAACTGCACAAGATTTATTCAAGACACAATTTCTGTGGTGCACATCTACATGTTCATCACCTATCATGTGTGTCACCTCCAAATAATTTATATCATACCAAATTTCGGGGATTCATACCCTCATAACCAAGTTTAAAAATGTTACTTACCTCGAACAAGACGAATTCAATGTCGAGCAAGCTAAACAATGCTCCAGAAATTCCATTCTGCACGTATCAACTTCTAAACGCCTTCATATCTCCTCAATTCCACGCAAAATAATTCGAAACTAGTCACAATTAGTTCGATTTAGTCAATACAAATCATTGGAAATAATTCCATATGAAAATACTAGTTTTTCCTACAAAAATTGAAATTTAACTCAAAAATCTCCTGTGGGGCCCATGTCTCGGAATCCGACGAAACTCACAAAATCTGACAACCCATCCAATTACAAGTCCAACCATACTAATTCTATTTAAATCCAACTCCGAATCGATGTTCAAATCTTGGAAATTCATTATATGTAATTGTGGACAATTCCTTTGATTTCCCTCAAAAAATCAATAATCTAAAGCCAAAAACGAAGATTACTTCATAGAATATAATCACAAGGGAGTCAAGAACACTTATCCCGAGTTGTGTGAAAAATATCCTCTCCAAAATCGTCAAAACCGAGGTCCAAAATCTGAAAATGACTAAAAATAGAGAAACCCTGAATTTAAGCTTATGTCTAGTCGTTCCGCTTCTGCGGACAAGGGGTCGCATCTATAACCTTCGCTTCTGCGGGAAAAAGGAGGTCGATTATGCGATGGCCATGGTTGCATCCTCGAGCACGCTTCTGCGCCTGAGGATCTGCTTTTGCGACCATCGCACCTGCGCAAATTCAACCGCAAGTGTGATCACTCCAGAACCAGCAGCAACCAACAATAACAACATGAAGAAAAGTGATCCGAAATACGCCCGAGACCCTTGGGGCCCGGTTCGAACATACCAACAAGTCCCATAACATAACACGGGCCTACTTGAGGCCTTAAACCTTACCTAACAACATCGAAACGACGAATCACACCTCAATTCATAATCAATGAACTTCGAAACTTCAAATTTCCATAGATGATGCCGAAACCTATCAAATCACGTTCGATTGACCTCAAATTTTCACACAAGTCATATTTCACATTACGGGCCTATTCCAATTTCTAAAATCGAATTTTGACCCCTGGGGTTCTTAGGATCGGTTTTTGCCGCTCAAGGAGTTTGCCTACAACAACATCTACCTGTCAAGCATTCAGATGGATCCATATGATGCTCTATACGGGAGACGATGTCGATCTCCGGTGAGTTGGTTTAATCCGGGTGAGTCTAAGCTATTGGGTACTGACTTGGTTCAGGATGCTTTGTACAAGGTTAAATTGATTCAGGATGATCTTCTCACGACGCAATCTAGATAGAAAAGTTATGCCGATAGGAAGGTTCATGATGTTGCTTTTATGGTTGGGGAGAACGTACTACTTAAGGTGTCACCCATGAAGGGTGTCATGTGGTTCGGGAAGAAGGGCAAGTTGAGCCCTCTGTATATTGGGTCGTTTGAGGTACTTGAGAGGATTGGAGAGGTGGCTTACAAGCTTGCCTTTCCACCTAGTTTGTCGAGTATGCATCCAGTATTTCATGTGTCTGTGCTCCAGAAGTATGTCGGCAGTTTGTCTCATGTTTTGGATTTCAGCATGGTTCAGTTGGATGGTGATTTGACTTATGATGTAGAGCCGGTGGCCATTTTGGATATGCAAGTTCGAAAGTTGAGGTCAAAGGACATAGCTTCATCGAAGGTGCGGTGGAGATATCAGCCAGTTGAGGAGGCTACTTGGGAGACCGAGTGGGAGATGGAGAGAAGATATCCATGCCTATTTGAGACTCTAGGTACGTTTCTAGACCCGTTCGATGATGAACGTTTGTTTAAGGGGGGATGTAATGACCCGGTCGGTCATTTTGAGAGTTGTAGCCTCGTTCCTCCATTTACTGCTCATTTATGATTTACAGCTGCTATGTGACTTTTCGGGGTAGTTAGTTCAGTTCCGGAAAGGTTTCAGAATAAATTGAGACACTTAGTCTTATGGTCGAAAACTTATGTTGAAATAGTTGATCGGATGTTGACTTGTGTGTAAATGACTCTAGAATAGTGTTTCGATGATTTTGTTAGCTCCGTTTGGTTATTTTGGACTTAGGAGTCTGTCCAGATTGTGATTTGGAGGTCCGCAGATGAATTAAGCTTGCAATGGCAAAAATTGGAAGTTTGGAAGTTTGACCGAGAGTGGAATTTATGGATACCGGGCTCAGATTGGGGTTCAGGGAGTTGGAATAGGTATGTAGTGTCATTTGTGACTTGTGTGAAAAATATGAGGCGAATCAGACGTGATGTGATAGGTTTCAGTAACATTTGTAGAAGTTGGAATTCCTTAGTTTTCATTAGGCTTGAATTGGTGTACGATTCGTGTTTTTGATATTGTTGGATGTGGTTTGAGGGCTCGACTAAGTTCATATCGTATTTTAGGACTTGTTGATATGTTTGGTTGAGTTCCCTGGGCTCGGGTTGATTTCGGATGTTAACGGATCGAAAATAAAACTTAGAGAATTATTGAAGTTGGGAGTCTTCTGGTGTGATCGCACCTGCGAGGAGATTGGCCGCATGTGCGATGCCGCGGGGGCAGCTGGAGTGGCGCAGAAGAGAGATTGTTCTGGCCTTGGGTGTATCGCAAGTGGTGAAAGAGAAGCACACCTGCGAGTCCATAGAAGCGAAATTGTGGTCGTAGGTGCGGAATTTGGAACTTGGCTCTAGACGCATAGAAGCGGACACGGGGCCGCATGTATGGTCTCTCATGTGCAAGACCTTAGCCGCAGAAGTGGCAGGTCGGGGGTGGAGTGTTAGTCCAGAGGTGTGTATCCCTGATCGCAAAAGTGGTGCCGCAAAAGCGGCTAAATGAACCGCAAAAGTAGAGCCACTAACAGTGCATATTAATTCAAGGGTTCACGATTTTTCTTCATTTTGAAGCTCGGTATTGGGCGGTTTTTCAGAGGTGTTTTGAGGGGTTTCTTGAGGTAACTCACTTGTGGTTAAATTTGTTCAATAATCATGTTTTCCCATTGAATTCCCCATCTAGATTGTGTGGTTTTGAGGTGTAATTTTAGGAGTTGAGGCCAGGGATTTAGAGAGTTTAGATTGAGGGTTTGGGTGTCGATTTGGTATTGGATGTTGGTAAATTTGGTATGGGTAGACTCGTGATTGAATGGGCTTCTGGATTTTGTGACTTTTACTGGATTCCAAGATGTGGGCCCGGGGGCCGACTTTTGACTTTTAATTAATAACTTAGTACTTTCTTATGAAATTGATTCCTTTGGCCCGTGTTGATTGTATCAAACTGTTTGTAGCTAGACTCGAGGCATTTGGAGGTCGATTTGCGAGACAAGGGCGTGTTGGAGTAGGTATTTTCACGGTTTGAGGTAAGTAACAGTTATAAACATGGTTCTGAGGGTATGAAACCTCGAATTACATGTCATGTGATTGGTGTTGAGGTGACGCACATTCTAGGTGATGGGTATGTGGGCGTGCACCATAGTAATTGTGACTTGGTCAATTTCCATGGAACTTTATAGTTTAATAATATGTTGTTATCCGTATATTCTCTATGTGTTATAGAAATTGAACTGCAAATCATGTTATAAATCATGCTTATGCTATGTGTTATACTGTAGGGACCCACAAAGGTGGTATTACATGCTGAATTATCTGCTAAATTGCCAACTTGTACTCAATCATAGTGTTTACTTGCATATTATATCTCAGTCTTTGTTGTCCTTTATTGATACATTATCTCATCGATGTTGGGCTGATTATCATGATTATTGAAAGCCTGAGAGACTTGTGAGATTGATGACTGAGTGAGGCCGAGGGCCTGATTGTGTGGATATTTATTGGGATCGGGTTGCACGTCGCAGCATGTTTTATTGATGAATGCTATGATTGGCTTATAGCGCTTGGGCTGAAGGAGCCCTTCCGGAGTCTGCACACCCACAGTGAGTGCAGGTACCTACTGAGTGTGAGTGCCAAGCGCGAGTGTCGAGTGTCTGAGAGAAATGAAAGATTATGAGGAATGGGTGACTTTAAGGTTGGAGATAATTGGAGGACTGAGTGACTGACACTCTGAAAATATGCACTTGATTTCATTACTATTGTACTTCAGCTGGCATATATCACGATCATGAAATTTCTGAGAGATACTATATTTTGTTTCAATTGAACTTGGCATGAATTAATGGTTTTAGCTTTAACTGTCGAAATTGAAAGAATGCCTATTTTTCTGTATTGTATTTTCTGTAATTGAACTATATCCGTGAAGCTCGTCACTACTTTCAGTCCAATAGTTAGTCTTGTAACTTACTGAGTTGGTTGTACTCACGCTACACCATGCACTTCGTGTGCAGATCCAGGTGTTTCCGTACATGGTGGGTGTTGATTATCTGAGAATCTTGATCCTTTTGGACATTTCAAGGTAGCTGCCCGGCGTTCGCAGACCTTGACTCTCCCTCCCTATCTTTCAGCTTTATGTATTTAGTTTAAGTTTTTCATAGACAGTATATTCAGACTTGTGTTGTATAGACGCTCATGTACTTAGTAACACCCTGGTTTTGGGAACTTTCGTATTGAGTTTTGACTTCCTATGCAGTTTATGAGAACTTTAATTATTCAAACTTGTGTTATTTCATTGTTTACTTAAAAGTGTTGGAAATATTTTGAGGTGTCGGCTTGTCTAGTACCACGTTAGGCGCCATCACGATAGGCAAAGTTTTGGGTCGTGAAAATAATTATCCAACTATGAGTTGGGGTCGAATCCATTGGGAGTTATAAGGGGTGTCAGGAGTATATATTTGAAGCAAGCGAATGGACTACCTAAAATTGGACTTCCACTAAAATTGCACTTCCACAACAAAGTTTTGATTTCTACTTTTACTATTACTCTAATGATAGCAAGCTAAGGTAAATCGACTAGAGATGAATGTTTTTGATGTTTTATCAAA
Source organism: Nicotiana tomentosiformis (assembly GCF_000390325.3). Classification (NCBI taxonomy): domain Eukaryota; kingdom Viridiplantae; phylum Streptophyta; class Magnoliopsida; order Solanales; family Solanaceae; genus Nicotiana; species Nicotiana tomentosiformis. The sequence continues at coordinate 81,333,015 of NC_090822.1, read as the reverse complement.
TAGTTTAAAGGCCTAGGGATGTGACCATAACCTAGGTGTTTGCCTAATAGGATAAAGACGTTAACACTTGTTTTGTTGATTGGGGTGTATTATAGCTCTCAACTCTACGTTTCTCACTCAATACCTCTCGGTCAAAGAGTGATTTTGTCCAATTTGGCTTTCTTAAGTCCAAATGGGTATCAAGCAAAATAGTTGATATGAGCTCAAGTCGGATTCTTACTATCTATAGTTTGAACTTTTTAATTAGGCTAATCAATCTCTCAATTAACCCAATTCCTTGTTAGCCATGTTATCCTAGACTAGGTCCCTCTTTCTCAAGTAGAGATTAAGTCAAATAGGCATGAATCAATGTTTGCAACCATTAATTCTAAAATTGAAGCATGAACTAAGCTAAATAATCAACACTCAATCATAAACAAGCATTAAATTAAATACCCACAAGGTTTACACACAAGGATTGGGTCACAACCCTAGTAAACATCTAGCTACTCATAATGGAAATTGAAGAAAAGCTAATTAAACTCATAATGAAAGATTAAAATGATGAAATCTAATGTTTAAACACTAAAATAATGTCAAACTTCCTAAAGTAGTAAAAAGAAACGACTACAACAACTTTTAATGTTTAAACTTGACCTAAATTTGTGAAACTCGTCTATTTATACAGGGCCAAAAATCACAGACAAAAATTCCCCTCGGGGGGTTCTGGGATGGCATAATTCCACGTGCAGTCCGCAGATTTCTTCAGCTGGTAGGAAGGTGAGTTTTGCAACCGTACATTTTTCGATTGCGGTTACGAAGCAACTTCTGCGACCGAACAATCTTGTGCGGTCCGCACTTCACAAAGGTGTTAATACTTTGTATTTTTTTGCATATTCTCTGAATTTTGAATCTTTGTCAGTGAAAGCTCAGTTCTACGGCTACACAATTCATGTGTGGTCTGCACATTGCTCCAAATCCTGTTGGGTTCTGCTATTTTGTTTGCGGCCGCAAATGGAATTCTACGGTCCACAATTTCTTATATTTGCTTTTGTGTCCTTTATTGCCTTGTGCTTCGGAATACTCCTTTTTTAGTCGCATTTCATCATGGGAGACCAAACTTCCAGCATTCCTATAATTTTCACAATTTCATTACTTTCGGGAACACAATTAAATACTTTCGAACTAAAATAAAAGCTAAAGGTGCTAATAAGCAGTCAAAATCCCTACTTATCAACTCCCCTGAACTTAATTCTTTGCTTGTCCTCAAGAAATAAATTAGTTCCCACCTCCAGAAGTTAAGAATCATTTCAGCGAGTCAAAGGTGAGCCATTCACACATCAGTTGGGACTAACAATTACCCACATTACTCATGCATTATCAATAAGGCGACAAGTTAATCATTCATGCACATATAGTTCTACTGTGACATTTGAGCTTCAAGAATTGACTTTACTCATCAAGGACTCTTGCTCTATCATGTAGGCCATGGTGAACTCCAAACTCTTCCTCCTCCACTTTCCATTTGCCAAGTTCACTTAAGAAATTTATCACTCAATCCAAAGATTTATGAAATGTTCACTCATCTCTCTCAAGAGAATGTCATAAGTATGACGTCAAGTACGGTAGGCTTGCCCCTCATGTAGATTTCCACTAATGTAAGCTCACTCGATTTGAAATCAAGTAGGACTTCTTTCGGGATGTAATGAAGGCTTTTGGCTTAGGGTAGGATACCGTATGGGTAAGTAGTTACGCCTTTCCTTAAGCACTCCATCTTTCATTTTTCGATTCACACTTCGTCAATTCTTAGAGGCACTTTATTTTCATTGGGGACTAGAGAGACTTAGCATCACCCTTTCTTGATCATTTCATTCTTTTTCTCCCTTGTTAATTTCTCCATGTTTGGGATCATTACCTCTTTGCATTTTTCTTTTTGTTCATTTATTTTCTTTCCTTCTCTTCTCATAGACATCATTCATTTTCTCTTCTTGTGCCTTGATACCTTTTTCAAGTTCCTCATCTCTCTCCCAAACCTACGTTTTAAGTCATTTATTTCACAAGAGTGTTAAGGAAAGCTCGGGGTGCCAAAAGAGGGTCACGACAAAATGGGTAAAGGCTTGTAACATGGATATCAAATGAGGAAGGCTAAAGGCTCAAAGGGGTTGACTAGGGATATAACATTGGTTGGTAACAGAAAACTCCAACTGGCCAAGGAGAGCCTACAATCAATTCTCAAACCAAGCAAAACTCGGGATTTTTCCTTGAAACACATTTCGGGCAAGTTCTAGACCTTCGCACGGATACTTGGACTAGAAACAATTCATCTCACCCCTCACGCAACAATATTGTAAAAGAGGATAGAGTCGAGGGCCCACAATAACCACATTCCAGTTTAAAGATCACTATGGTCCAACTAAAGCACTTGATGATTTCCAAAGTCAACGCAAGAGTCATAAAGTCACTACAAGAGCTATTTCTTTCCAAAGCCTTGTCTCTAACCATAAGCATGTAGTTAAGTGTGTTGGTTCCAATTGAAGTATGATTGACTCTTCGAGCATGACTTAATTAGGTCTTTTATTTATTACTGCTACTATTATTACCCAAACACAAAAACGAACTCATTCCCTTAAGAAAGTTGTCACGCCATCCATCGTTGGGACGAGTCACCCGGTTCACACAACAACTATCTTTGGAAAGAACCATGGAATTAAGAAAACCAAAGGCTTATTATCTACTAAAACAAATGAAGCTATTAAACAAAACAAGAGCCAATACGCTACTAAAACATAAAAGGAAGCTAATAAGTAAAAATAGAGATAAAGAAGCTAATGAGCAAAAACTACTAAGGATAAAATGAATATACATAGTACGAGAGAGAGAGAGAAGATATATACATACAAATAAGAAAAGAGAGAATACCATCAATTTATTACAGACCAAATGTATTAAAGTACCAAATATGTCAAATAACCCCCCCCCGAATAAAAGTAAGCATTGACCCCAATGCTTAGCGAAATAAGAGTAAAGGAGGGAAGAGTGAAGAAAACTCACTATGGCTTCTTGTACATCTCTGTGTCCCCATCAATGTCATCGCCCTCAGGATCAGCCAACTGAATCTCATGATCCTCAACTCTAGGTGTGGCTGGGTTGGCGAACATCTGACACATTGCCTCAGCAGTGTTGGTAGCAAGGTATGTCTCTTTAGAATGACCAATCGGTGCCACCGATACAGATGGTGCTGAAGGATCTAGGGCGGAATGGTGTGGGTCAAGTACCATATCAAAGGGAAGATCTCCGGCTTTAGCAATCTTGGCTACCACTCTCCGGAGCTTGTCCACTGACTTCTTGCTGGCCTGGGACTTCCTCTTCTTCTTTACTTCTTTTCCCAACTCTTAAATCACCGACCCATATTGTACCAAGGTGTCCATGATAGTCTTTTAACTCTCCAAAGTTTTCTTCAATGTCTCCACAATGTCAGAAGGAACTTGTGATGCTTGTGAGGTGGATTGCGCTGCAACAGTACTGGACAAGTTAGACAACTTTACAATGGTTGTCTGCATCTAGTTATTGAGACTCGCCAATGTCTGGAAGACTCGCAGTGTAGATAGTGGGTGAGTAGGCACAGACACTAGCTTCAAAGCCGAGGTGGGAGTTATGGCAGGAGCTACAGTAGGGGATGTGGATGATGGTGGAGGCATAGCTGCGACACTGGAGGAAGGCTCAGCCGAAGTAGATGGAACATCAACTGTATCATGAGCTACCATTATTGTCTCATCAGACTGGCCTGTGGTGGTGAGAGGCTAAACTTTCATCTTCGGGTTGCTCACATCCATCAGTGAGTACCAAGTAAAAGTATTTTTTGGATTCACCTTTGTATCATGATCCATCGGTTCTACCTTTGCATCGGTGAGATATTATGTAATGGTGTTGGGATACGTGTAGGATGAGTCATCTTGCTGAGCGATCACTGAGATAATGGCCAACATCACGGAAACCACATTGATTGGGTACCCGACCATAATAGAAGCAACCAAAACTGCCCGAGGAATCGGAAGGTGAGCCTCTTTCTTGCATGGATCCAACCTGCTACATACAAATGTCTGCCACCCCTTAGCCTCAAAGCTCAACGTGCTATGGTAGATGGGAACCCCATTAGCAATCCATGGTGGTGGTGGCCCTGGTGGTGCCAGAATCTCCACTAACCAAGGTCAGAACTCGTCCTCCAGTGCACACTTTTCCAAATACTCCTTCGGCTCAACATCCTCAAATCCCAAGTACGCGTTGAGCGTATGCTGATCAAACCTTACTTTTAGGTCACATCCACCCCTTGCGTGCCCTGAACTGTCTCAAGATTGTTGGGTTGTACCTCTCCAAATCTTTCAACAGAAACTATCGCTCAAGAGTTAGTGATTTCACTGGCCACCATACATGGAAGTTGGTGAAGGAGGCCAGGCTAACAAAACAGTCTTTCAAAACCTCTTTCTTCTTCAATCTTTCAAGACCAACAGTTGTAGCATCTCCCCCTCTACCATCATCGGGGATATCATGAACTGGAGCATCCTGTGCCTCAGGGACTGGTGTAGCTGATGACGCAAAAGTTTGACTAGCACTATCTGATCCCTCAGAAGTGCTATGAGATGAGGATTGTTCATCCTTGAGCTGGTATCTCCCTGGAGGCCTTGACTCTAGCCGACATCTCTTGAACAGAGGCTGAGTTGCCCTCTGATACTTCCCTAGACGGAACTTATGAGCTTGTCTCGGAGAGATCTGCATCTCTCCCTTTGCTGGTTGTTGCTTTCTTGCTTATTGTCTTTGGTTGGCCAAGGGCTAAGGCACTCTTGCCTCATCCCTGAGAAGGTTCACCTCTCCCTTTTTAAGCTCATAAGGCTATGGGCAAGATTCGCCTCAAGTGCAATTGGCGCGCCCTCTAGATCGAACCATTGTCTGTATCAAACAAAGGCGATTGTTAGTTAAAATTCAATGTTCAACCATACATAGTATATATAGAAGTAAAATATAAACTAGAGGACACACTGAGGGTACACAGTTAAATCATGCTTGTAGGGAAGTGATATGTGGTCCGTATAATTTCATTTGCGGCCGCAGATGGGGAATCGCAGATCGCACAATTATTTTGTGCATCCGCAAAAGTGAAGTGCAATCCGCATAATTTCACTTGGGGTCGCACCTCTAAAAACCAAAAAATGCAAACTCTCTTATGACAAAGAAATGGCTAATATGCGGGCGCAATATGATTTATGTGGTCGGCACAATTAGACTTGCAACCGCACATTGGAGTCTCAATGTAGGGGCTCTTTGATGATAGTAAAAGTTCTATTATATAACCACGATGGGAATTCTGTGGTACGCATTTTTTATCTTGTGCCGAAGATCCCTTCTTCACTAATGCTGCCCTAAAATTAATTTTTGCGGACCGCACAATCTCAAGTGCGGCCACAGACTTCAAAAGTTACGTACATATCAATTTTTTCTATCTATGTTTTTCAATTGCGAGCATAATTTGACATAGAAACATCATAGAAAAATGAAAATATGCTAACCCAGTCCCCATAGAGCATGTATTAGTTAACCCAGTTCAGAATTTACCTCACATGGATACATAATTGAATTTTACTAACAATTGACCTAAAAGAACTAAAACCTATAAATTAAATTAAAATGAAAATATTACCATGAAAAGGAAGCTTACTAGATGAATAAGTGTAATTAGTGAATGATCAAGTTGGCTATGTGTGTGGATAGATAGAATCATCAAGAAATTTCAAGAGAGCACTATTGTTTTGTTCAGAGAATGAAAAATGCAAAAATGGCTTCATTCCTCTATTTATACTAGTCGTTCGCTAAGGGGAAGAAGGTGGAATGCGGCCGCACATTTTCACGTGCGGTACGCACTCTGTTACCTGGAGGCCTCATCTCAGCTTTCCATCTGCGGTCCGCTCAATTTTGTGCGCAGTCGCACATGAACCATTTCTCTGACATGCTAAAACTTCAAAGAGTTGGTATTTTCAACCTCCCATTTGTGCGGTCCGCAAGCTAATTGTGCGGTTGCTCTTTTGCTACAACACCCATAATTGTGTGTTCCGCAATTCTTAGAGCACTTAGCCAAATTTTTGGTCCACAATTCTTGTAAGTCACACTCAGCCCTATAGCACTTAGCCAAATTTATGGTCCACAATTCCTGTAAGTCACACTCATCCCTATAGAATACTTCAAATAAAGTTAGAACAAAAATAACGCCTAACTACAAAAGAAAAAAGGAAAATAAACATGGTTTGCATCCCAAGAAGCGCTTGATTTAACGTCGCGCAACGATGCAGAATACCATCAATTGAAATGAATGACCGCCACGACGTGGATATCTCCAACCCTTCCCAAATAGTGCTTCACCCGGTGACCATTGACTTCGAATACTTCATTTTTTTTGTTCTTCAAGTCTAATGCAACAAAAGGTGTTGCACCGACAATTTCAAAAGGACCACTCCATTTAGACTTTAGCTTCCCGGGAAACTTCCTCAACCTTGAGTTAAACAACAATACAAGATCGCCCACCTTGAACTCTTTGTTCCAAATGTATATTTCATGAAGATATTTCATCTTTTCATTGTACAAGGACTAAATTGCATAAGCATGGTACCGGGACTCATCCAATTCATTCAAATGTGAAACCCTCAAGTTAGAGGCTACATTCCAATCAAGATTCAACTTCTTTAAAGCCCACATGGCCTTGTGCTCTAGTTCCACCGAAAGATGACAAGCTTTTTCGAACACCAACCGGTATGGTGACATTTCGATAGGTGTTTTGTAAGTCGTCCGATAAGCACATAATGCATCATCAAGCTTCTTGGACCAATCCGTTTGATTAGCATTCACCGTTTTGGGCAAGATACTCTTTATCTACCGATTGGAGACTTCCACTTGACCACTAGCTTGTGGATGATAAGGAGTCATGACTTTATGAGTAACACCATACTTGCTAAGCAAAGTGTCGAAAGCATTGTTGCAAAAATGTGACCCCACATTGCTTATAATAGCACGTGGAGTACCAAACCTTATGAAAATATTCTTCTTCCAGAAAGCCACCACACTTCTCACCTCATTGTTGGGTAAAGCAATGGCCTCAACCCTTTTGGACACATAATCAATTGCGACCAAGATGTAAGTGTTTGCACAAGAACTCACAAAATGGCCCATGAAGTCAATACCCCATAGATCAAAAATATCAATCTCAAAAATGGTTGTGAGAGGTATTTCATTCTTCTTTGAGATTCCACCGGCCCGTTGACATTCATCACATCTTTTCACTAGCATCAATGCAAATAGTAGGCCAATAGAAGCCGTAACTAAGCACTTTGACCATCGTTCTTGGTCCACCATGATGAACACCATATGGCGAATACTGACAAGCCCCTAGAATTTCACCTTGCACTTCTTCTGGTACACATCTTCTAATCATCCTATCAATACAAATCCAGAAAGGAATGGTTCATCCCAATAATAATCTTGACAATCCCGTTTGAGCTTCTTCCTTTGGTTTGAAGAGAACTCATCCGGAATGATTTCACACTCAATAAAATTTGCTAGATCCACGAACCATACCAACTATTTCATTGAAATAGCCATGAGTTGCTCATCGGGGAAGGAGTCATTGATTTCAAGACCATCATGTGACCTCCCCTCCTCCTCCAAACGAGACAAGTGGTCCGCCGCTTGGTTTTCACTCCATTTTCTATCTTGGATGTCAATATCAATCTATTGCAACAAAATCACCCATCTCATCACCGAGCTTCGGAGTCCTCCTTTCTTATAAGATAACGAAGAGCCGCATGATCCGTGTTGACAACGACCTTTGCACCCATCAAGTACGGGCAGAACTTCTCAATTGCAAACACAATGACAATGAGCTCTTTCTCCGTAACGGTGTAGTTGACTTGGGCACTATTCATGGTCTTGCTTGCATAGTAGACCAGATTAAAAATCTTGGTGATGCATTGCCCCAAAACAACCCCAACCACTATGTCATTTGCATCACACATGAGTTCAAAAGGGGCACTCCTATTTGGAACGGTGATGATGTGTCAACTTGAACTTTAACAATTCAAAATATCTCATGTAATAATAGTTGAAGTTGAACTTAGAATCCTTCTCAAGAAGCTTGCACAACGGATTCACCACCTTAGAGAAATATTTGATGAAACGCCAGTAAAAACCCGCGCGGCCTAAGAAACTCCGTACGCCCTTCAACGAAGTTAGAGGTGGAAGTTTAAAAATCACCTCAATCATTGCCTTGTCAACTTCAATTCCGTTCTTTGAGATTCTGTGGCCAAGGACAATGCCTTCCTCGACCATGAAATGACATTTCTCCCAAATTAAGCACCAAATTTGTTTCTTCACATCTAGCAAATACTTTATCCAAATTTTCAAGATAATCATGAAAGGAATCTCCAACCAACGAGAATTCATCCATGAAAACTTCAAGGTAGTCCTCCACCATGTCCGTGAAGATAGCCATCATACACCTTTGAAAAGTCGTCGGTGCATTGCCCAAATCAAAGGGCATCTGCTTGAAAGCAAAAGTACTATAGGGGCATGTAAAGGTTGTTTTCTCTTGGTCTTCTAGAGAAATAAGAATTTAGTTGTAGCCTGAATACCTATCATGAAAATAATAGAAAGCACGGCGGGCCAATCTATCGAGCATTTGATCTAAGAAAAGAAGTGGAAAGTGATTCTTCCTTGTGACTTTGTTGAGTTTGTGATAGTTAATACACACCCTTCATCTGGTCACCGTTCGTATAGGAATCAACTCATTCTTGTCATTGGTGACCACTGTCATGCCCCGCTTCTTTGGGACATATTGAACCGGAGAAGTCCACGAACTATCGGAGATGGGGTAGACAACCTCGGTATTCAACCACTTGATAATATCCTTCTTAACAACTTCTTGAATAGCCTCATTGAGTCTCCTTTGCTGTTCAATAGATGGTTTAACACCATCCTCCAATTTGATCTTATGCATGCAAAAGGCGAGGCTTATCTCCTGAATATCCGCCAAAGTCCATCTAATAGCCTTCTTCCTCTTTTGTAGCACCGCCAAAGTGGAATCTACCTGCACGTTAGTCAAACAAGAGGAAAGAATAACCGATAAAGTATACAAGGGCCAAGAAATTCATACTGAATATGTGGAGGCAATGCCTTTAACTCCAAGGTAGGAGACTCTTTAATATAAGGTTTGTAGGAGGACTTGTCCTATTTTCAAGATCCAATGATGATTTTTGGGGTGCATAGTTGTACGACCCCATTCCTTGCAAAGAATTCACACATTCCATGAAGCCATCCATCTTGTCATCATCAAAGTTGAGCAAGACGGCCTCCAACATATCAACAACATTTATTGTATCACTTATATCATCAACAATAACATCGGTCACCAAATCCACAAAAGAGTACACCTCATTGCTATTTGGTTACCACATGGACTTTCACACATGGAATACCACTTTTTCATCACTGATAACTAGGGGTTTTAGCCTATTATTTTCTCTCTATTGCATAGGTTTTGGTTAAAAAATCGTAAAGGTATTCCCGAAAACTAACTTAATGTGCTTGCTTACACGATTTGGTCAAATTGCGGTAAAATAAGCCATAATCAACTCATGGAGGAGTCACACTTGCACTAATCCAAGGCTGAGACTGGAGCGCTAAGAGCGGCAGAAAAGCACGGCCACGTAAGGACCACCGCTAAGGCGGCCATTATTACGCAGTCCGTGAGAGTAGATTCAAAGAAGATGCTTTGAGTACTAAAATAACTGCTGACCACGTTGGAAAAGCGCGGTCGCGAAATCTTTGATGCGGTCGCGAGGAGATTTTTGTTGAGAGTGCATCTTGAGGTGTAGAGACCCTGCAAGTCAGGCTTAACTGAAGAACACGGTCCGCGTCCAAATTATACGGCCGCAATGGAAGCACACGCAGACGCAGTTGAAATTATGCGGTCCACAAAACTAATCCCAATCCAAGCCCAGTATTGAAGAAACGCGGACCGCGCTCATTATTACGCGGCCAGGAAAGCTTAAGCACGGACGCGGTCAGAATTACGCGTCCGCAAATCCTCCGCATGGGCTGTTTTGTCCAGAAATTTTAGTTGTGTATAAATAGATCTTTTTGACATTTTTAGGTTAAGTTTTGTAGAGCAGAGCACGTGAACGGCTCGGTTTTCCCTTTTTGGACAATTTTATAATAGGTTTACCTTCAAACTTTAGATTTTCATCTTGTACTTTAATATTATGGCTTATATTTCATCTTTATCTTTGAATTCTGCTATTATTATGAGTAGCTAGATCCCATAGCTAGGGTTGTGACCCAACCCTAGTGTGGGTATTTAATGGCTCTTGAATTTTAGGGCGTAATTGTTTATGAGTTAGTGATATTTAGCCTAATTCATGCTAAAATTATAGAATTAGTGGTTGCAAATACTGATTCATGCCTTTATGACTTAGGCTCTTCTTGAAAAAGAGAGACTAAGTCTAGGAAAATTAGGCTAACAAGGAATTGGGGTGAACTCAATAGATTGATAGCCTTGATTAAAGGGTTAAACCTAGAGATAGTAATACTCGACTTGAGCCAATTTCTTTTAGATTGTATGAACACCCATTTGGTCTTGAGAAAGTCAAATCTAGTAAAGTCACTCAAACTACCGAGAGGTATAGAGTGAGCACTTATGTGTGATGGTTATATCACGACCCCAATCGTAACAAGCTTGTCCTAGATTCTTGATACCCATTAGATACTCACCTAGGCGGGAGTCACTACCCTAGTGCCTTTTAACACTTGAAAACTTTCACTAAAATTATTGTACTTACCTTACACTTGGCATACAATAGTATAAAATTAGAATAGAATCAATCACAACAATGTTTGGAAGTGCAATTAGAAACAACACGCACGTCTAGATTAGTTAGATACCCAACTCCAAACCAAATTAACTCCCTGTGGAAATCGATCCCGACCTCATCAGGTAAAACTGCATCGACCACTCCTCGCTACTATATAGTGGTATAGGTTTGGTATCGATCACTTTTTGGCGCCGTTGTCGGGGATTTAGACGGTGTTGACTATCTATATAACTGTTTGTGTGTATTGTTTTTTATTTCCTTTTATTTTTCTAACTCTTGTGTATCAATCGCTTTAGGTACCAAATGGATCATAATTATGCTCTCGGACATATTCTTTCGGGGGTGGAGGTAGATGACAATGGTGAGGATGAGGTTAATCTAGAACCTCAAGTCCAAAGAAGAGGCCGCCAGTCTAATGACAATATTTCAAACCCTCCCGCCCATCCTCCACGGGAAGTACACCGGGTGCTACCAAATGAAGGTTACGCAAGTGCAATTGTCCCGCCCCAGATTCGGGCAGGCAATTTTCAAATTACAAATGTCATGCTGACCCTATTGGAGAAAAGGGGCTTTTTCACTGGAGCTCCTCATCAGAACGCATACAAGCATCTAAAGGGTTTTGTAGACACACGCTTGGGGAGCAAGCAGACGAATGTGTCAGAGGACGCTCTGAGATTGAGACTTTTTCTATTTTCACTTAGAGGGAAAGCTTTAGATTGGCTCGAGAGGCTACCCAACCACTCCATACACACGTGGGATGAGTTAGCAGAAAATGTTACAGTCAAGTTTTTCTCATCGGGTCATATGGAAACATTAAGGGATGAGATCTTAGCCTTTAAACAAGAACCTAATGAACCCCTACATGAAATATGGGAGCGATACCGGACAATGGTCAAGGAATGTCCAAATAATGATATGACTAAAGCAATGATTCAGCAGACATTCTATAAGGGCATCAACACGACCAACCAGTGTATGGTAAATCGGCTAGCTGGGGGAAGTTTTATGAAGACGCCTTATGTCGATGCTTGTGACATACTTGATGAGATGGCTGACACATCTTCAGCTTGGCAGAGTCAGGCAAATGTTCCTCAGGGTGACCCTAATGTCATCCATCTTCACAAGGAACTTCATGATCACAGACAAGCCATAGCCGAGTTCACAACTACTATGAATGTTAGCAAAAGCCCAATTTTAGCAAGTTCAAGGGCCAAAAAAAGTAAATGCCATGGAAGGGGTAAATGTCATGGTCAATAGAAGGAGACAGCGTGGCCAACAAGTGCAAAACGATCAAGATCAATATGAGCAAAGTGGTGGTGGATACAATCATGACGATTCTTATGATGATCAAAGTGAGAAAGTGTTATATGCCAATAACTACCAAGGTCAACAGAGCAATGCTCCAAATCAACAATGGAGATTGCAAGGGAACAATCAAAATTGGGGCAACGAAGGCCAAGGGAATTGGAACAATGGCAACAACAGCAACGCGAACAATTGGGGGAACAACAATCAGTATTTGGGGAACAATAATAACAATTGGGCGGAAATGGAAACCAAGGGGTTGGAATAATAATAATCAAGGAAACCGAGGGTCGGGAGTCAAAGGCCCCCGATGTATCAACAACCAAACAATCCGCCTCCATATTTGTCTCAAGGGAAAAAATCTTCAAACAATGAGATGGGGCGGATAGAGAATATGTTCAAACAAATTATGGAAAGGAATGTTGACTCAGATGCCCAAATAGCCTCCCATACTACCTTTATTCGCAACTTAGAAGTACAAATGGGTCAAATTTCTGAGGCCTTGAATACTCGCCCTAAGGGGGCACTACCAAGTGATACGGTAGTATACCCAAAGGGTGGGAACAATATAGGTCATGCTATGGAGGTGACCACAAGAAGCGATAGAGGTGGAGATGCAAGTACCTCTAATCCAAAGAAGATTGTGAGTGAAGATGTTGTGTTGCAATAAGATGATAAGATTCAAGCCTATGATGAGAATGTGAATGATGAAGTGAGGATCAAAATTAATGACAACATGGAGGAGAATCAAAATGATGTGAACCCGTCTAGGGAACACATGATAGACATACCGAAGACGGTAGTGCCTAAAGCCAAGCCCCATTTGCCAAGGCCTCCTCCACCGTATCCTCAAGGGCTTGCAAAGGAAAATACTGAAAACCAATTGAGAAGTTTATTTAGATGATGAAAAGTTTTTCAATGAATGTGCCCTTGGTGGAAGCTCTCGCACAAATGTCGGGATATGCCAAGTTCATGAAGGACTTGGTCACTAAGAAGAGATCCATGAATTGTGAGACCACCAAAATGACTCATCAAGTGAGTGCCATTGTGCACTCGATGGCTCCAAAGCTTGAAGATCCCGGTGCCTTTACAATTCCATGCACCATTGGTAGTGTCGATTTTGCAAAAGCCTTGTGTGATTTGGGAGCAAGTATTAATTTGATGCCATATTCCGTGTTCAAGACACTAGGTATTGGGAAACCAAGAGCTACTTCCATGAGATTACAAATGGCAGATTGGATAATGAAAAAGCCGCTTGGTATTATTGATGATGTTCTAGTCTGGGTCGATAAGTTTATTTTGCCTGCTGATTTTGTGATTCTCGACTGCGAAGTCGACTATGAGGTGCCTATAATATTGGGGAGACCTTTTCTAGCAACAGGGAAGGCATTGGTTGATGTGGAAGCAGGGGAGCTCACCTTCCGAGTGGGCAATGAGAAAGTTGTATTCCACGTGTGCAAATCAATGAGGCAACCAAATAGCAATGAAGTTTGCTCTTTTGTGGATCTTGTGACGGAGGTGATAGTTAATGATATGAGTGCCATGATCAATGTGGAAGACCCTTTGGAAGCTATGTTGTTAAACTATGAGGATGATGAAAAGGAAGGCTTGGTTGAATGTGCGAAACCGTTACAAGGAATGGGATCCTACTCATATGGGCCCCGTAAACTTTCCTTGGACTTGGAAAACCAGAAGACTCCACCAACAAAGCCCTCAATCGAGGAGCCACCAACATTGGAGCTGAAACCTTTGCCTTCGCACCTCAGGTATGAATTCTTAGGCCCTTCTTCCACATTACCTGTTATTCTTTCTGCTTGCCTAACTAACGTGTAGGTAGACTGTATACTTGTGGTGCTTCAAAGAATGAAAAAGACAATTGGATGGACTTTGGCTGACATACGGGGTATAAGCCCCGCCTTTTGCATGCATAAAATTATACTAGAGGATGATGCTAAACCCTCAGTGGAGCATCAAAGGAGGTTGAACGAGGCTATGCAAGAGGTCGCCAAGAAGAAAATTGTCAAGTGGCTTGATGCAGGGGTTATGTACCCTATTTCAGATAGCTCATGGACTTTACCGGTACAATGTGTGTCGAAGAAGGGGGTATGACTGTGGTCACAAATGAGAAAAATGAGTTGATCCCCACTCGTACTGTCACCGGATGGAGGGTGTGTATGGACTACAGAAAGTTGAACAAAGTGACCCGCAAAGACCACTTTCCATTGACCTTTCTTGATCATATGTTAGACAGACTTGCCGGACGTTCCTACTATTGCTTTTTGGATGGGTACTCAGGATACAACCAGATTTGCATTGCATCGGAGGAGACCAAGAGAAAACCACCTTCACATATCCGTATGGCATATCTGCATTCTCACGGATGCCGTTTGGTTTGTGTAATGCACCGGCTACCTTTCAGCGGTGTATGATGGCAATATTTACGGATATGGTGGAGTACTTCCTCGAAGTGTTCATGGATATTTTAGTGTTGTGGGAGACTCATTTGAAGAATGCTTGGATAATCTAGACAAAGTGTTGGCCCGATGTGAGGAAACCAACCTAGTGCTTAATTGGAAAAAATGCCACTTTCTGGTTGAGGAAGGCATTATCCTCGGCCATAAGATCTCAAAGAACGGTATTAAAGTGGACAAAACGAAGATTATGGTGGGCATAATACCAACCGAACCGGAAAAACCGACTGAACCGATAATTTTAGTTTTTTCGGTCGGTTTGCGGTTTATATTTTTAAAAAGTTCGATGATTGGTTCGATTTTCGATTTTGGTACCCCAATTTTCGGTTAAACCGAAAAACCAAAATATTAGTGTATAGGTTTTGGTGGGCTCTTCTTCACCTATATTATCTAGCCCAATTTGCTTACCCACACTCTAAAGGCTGAAGTCCAAAAACCAATTTTACAAAACCAAGCCCTTTTGTTAATATATACATATAGTTTAGACTATGATTTCATTTTACCAAATCCGTTTTCTATTTTCTCATTCAAGATTAGTTACAGTTAAGAGGAAAGTTGAACGTATGGCCTCATTCTTTTTTCATTTTTGTGAGTTTGTGGTGTATTAGTATTTAACTAGTTAACTGGAGAAAATGTCCAATTAACTTTTTTAAAAACTGAATTTAAAGGCTTTTTTTGGTAGAAAAAGCTCAAACAAAAATCCCTCAAACCTACCGAACCAAACCGAATATTGACCTAACTTAACTAAGAAAAACCGATAAAACGGAACTAATATTGGTTCGGTTATTGATGCACCAAATGAAAATCGAAAACCGATTAAACCGAACCGAACTTTTGAAAAACAGAACCGAACCGACCAACGCCCACCCCTAGCGAAGATTGAAGTTATTTCAAAACTCCCTCCTCCTACTTCTGTCAAAGGAGTTAGGAGCTTTCTTGGGCATGCGGGATTCTACCGAAGGTTCATTAAGGATTTCTCAAAAATGATGAACCCCTTGTGCAAGCTGCTACAAAAAGATGCAAAGTTTGTGTTCAATGAAGATTGCATGAAAACTTTTGAGCTTCTCAAGAATAAATTGACAACCACTCCCATCATCACTGCACCCAATTGGAGCTTATCATTTGAGCTCATATGCGATGCTAGTGACGTTGCGGTAGGCGCAGTTTTGGGGCAAAGGGTCAACAAGATATTTCACCAGGTCTATTATGTAAGCAAAATGCTGAATGACGCCCAAGTCAATTATACGGTGACCGAGAAAGAGTTACTAACCATTGTCTTCGCCATGGAAAAGTTCAAGCCATATCTCATGGGTGCCAAAGTGATTGTGCACACCAATCACGCGGCACTTCGTTACTTGATGACCAAGAAGGACTCGAAGGCTAGGTTGATGAGATGGGTTCTTCTGATTCAAGAGTTTAACCTTGAAATCATTGATAGAAAAGGAAGTTATATTCAAGTGGCGGACCACTTGTCCCGCTTAGAAGATGAGGGGAGGCCCCATAATGGCCTCAAAATTAATGATTCATTCCCGGATGAACAACTCATCTCTGTGTCTTTGAACGATATACCTTGGTTCGCCGATGTGGCTAACTTTCTTGTGACCGGCATTGTCCCGAGTGAGCTCTCTTCTAACCAAAGGAAGAAACTCAAACGGGACAACTTGGATTATTATTGGTACGAGCCCTATATTTTCAAGATTTGCAATGATGGTGTGATCCGGAGATGTGTCCCGGAAGAGGAGCAAATGAATATTTTTTATGCTTGCCATTCCTCGCCCTACGATGGTCATCATGGTAGGGTGAGAACTACTTCAAATGTTCTTAGATGTGGATTTTATTGGTCTACCTTGTATAAAGATGCAAGTGAGCTCATTAAGAGGTGCGATGAATGCCAAAGAGCTGGTGGAATTTCCAAGAAGGATGAAATGCCTCTCACCACTATTCTTGAGATCGATATTTTTGACGTGTGGGGAATAGACTTCATGGGGCCATTTATGAGTTTCTGTGGTAACACTAACATTCTTGTTGTTGTGGATTATGTTTCCAAGTGGGTTGAAGCTGTAACTTTGCCCAACAATAAGGCACAGAGTGTGGTGGCATTCCTAAAGAAAAATATCTTCACAAGGTTTGGCACTCCTCGAGCAATCATCAGTGATGGGGGTTCTCATTTCTGCAATAAGGCTTTCGACACTTTACTTTCCAAATATGGTGTCAATCATAAGGTGTCAACCGCTTATCATCCCCAGGCTAGTGGACAAGTTGAGGTTTCCAACAGGGAGATAAAGAGCATATTATCAAAAACTGACAATGCAAACCGAACGGATTGGTCAAGGAAACTTGACGATGCTTTGTGGGCTTATAGAACTGCATACAAAACTCCAATTGGTATGTATCCGTACCAGTTGGTATTTGGGAAAGCATTCCATCTTTCGGTTGAGTTAGAGCACAAGGCCATGTGGGCGCTCAAGAAGTTAAACCTTGAATGGGATGTAGCAGCCAATCTCTGGGTAGAGCAACTCAATGAACTTGATGAATTCCGATTTCATGCCTATTCCAGCTCGTCCTTGCATAAGGACAAGATGAAGTACTTACATGACAAATATGCCTGAAACAAAGAATTCAAGGAGGGTGACTTGGTTCTTTTATTCAACTCCCGGTTACGACTGTTTCTGGGAAAGCTCAAGTCAAAATGGAGTGGTCCTTTTGAGGTGGTGCATGTGACTCTGTTTGGTGCTCTTGACTTGAAAAATAAAAATGGTGAAATCTTCAGAGTTAATGGGCACCGAGTGAAGCATTACCTCGAAAAGTTTGATGACATCCATGTGGTGGCCTTGATTAATTTCCAATGATGTTGGTAACATGCGTCGTGCCGCGACATTAAATCAGGCGCTTCTTGGGAGGCAACCCATGTGTTTTTCTTTCTTTTTTTGATTTTCTTCTTAGATCAGGCTTCATTTTGATCTAATTGGTTGTGAGATTTGTGTAGGAATTGTTTATGCAGTACAGGACTGTTGCTGGAAAGATTTGACTAAGTGTGGGGAATTACGCGGACCGCACTCAAAATTTCGTGGTCAGCGAGAGCTTTTCGCGGGGTCGTATATTGCCAGTGGACGCAGACTTGAAAAGTCTAAAATATCAACTCTCTGAAGTTGTATTCGTATCCGTGTTTGTAATTTCGCGGTCCGCGTTGATATTACGTGGTCGCGCCCGTTATTTCGCTCTCAACGGACCTGTTTCTGAAAAAGTTCTTTGAAAGGTAAAAAAGCATGTACGCGGTGGAATTACGCGGACCGCGCTCAGGTGACCTCTGGGGTTGGTATAAATAGGAAGTCCTTAGGACTTATACACTTTTTCGAACCCACGCTCTCAGCGAAATAGGCCACTGTTCATCTTCCACTTCTAAAAATTTCAATTTCATATCTCATTAGTCAAGAAGAAATTTCCTACTACAAATCCACATATGGTATGCTCAGATCTTTACATTAATTTCATCTTTTGATTTTCTTTCTTCTACTTTAAATTTTTCTTTTTAGTTAGGGTTTAATACATGCCACAATCTCAAAATCATGCTTAATTGATGCTTAAATTCATGTGGGTAATTTTTTTACATTCCTAATGGGGGGATAGGGTTATTAACTATGCATGTTAATTGAATTAATTTTTGCACTTAGTAAAAGACCTAGGTTTCAAATGTGCCAGAGCCAGTGTTGTTTAAACTTTGAGGACCGCGGTCCATTTTTATGCGGTCCGCGTTCTCTAATTTGTGAGAAGCTGAGTATGGTTGCATGTTCGTGGACGCGGAAATTTTTCCGCAGTCCGCGTTAGAACTTACGCGGCCGCGTCCAAAAATTCGTGGTCCGCGCTCATGCGTTGCAGAGAGTTTGGTAATTGCTTCTGCATCCACGTCCATTTTTACGCTATCCACGTTTGATCTTTCGCGTCTGCATCCCAAATTTCACTGTCATCGGAAACCAATGTTCAGAGAGTTGGTATTCTGATCCCAAACTTTCGCGGCCACACTCATTTTTACGCGGATCGCGCTGACCTTTCCGCGGCCATGCCCCTTTTACGCTGTCAGCGGAAACCAATGTTTAAAGAGTTGGTAGTCTGATCCCAACTCTTTCGCGGACCGCGCTCATTTTTATGCGGGCCGCGCTGACCCTTCCGCGATCTCACCCCTCTTACGCTGTCAGCGGAACCCATTTTTGAGAAACACTTTGATCATTTCATTTTATGTCTTCTGCTAATTCATTGAACCATAATACTAATGATATTTCACTAATTGTGTGTGTAGATAATGGTGCGATCTCGTGGTGGTCCCGACAAATCCATACGGAGGGGAGAATCCTCCCGAGGCCGAGGCAAAGGGAAGCAGATTGCATCCTTAGCACCACAGAAGATTATTGCCAAAAAGGCCCCACCTATGAGACCTCAGGTTGACTTCTCGGACACTAGTGAATACCTCCCTTCCCGGGAGATTTCTGAGGGAGAATATGCACAACAACCCGAGGTGCAATATCAATCTTTCCATCTCATCGATTAACCCACCTCCTCATCTAAGCCGGATGATAGCTCAGACGGAGATAGTAAGACTTCAACACCTTCTCCCCCACTTGCTGTAACTCCGGCCTCAACAGCTGCTCCTATTGATATTGATGATGAAGAAGAAGAGGTTCCGGATGATGGTAGAGGAGGTGATACACATGAGGGGGGGTTGAGTAGATCAAGGAATCCAACAGTGTGGCAAGATCGGTTTGTGAGTAAGAAGGCCTACCACAAATTTTGGGAATGGTGGCCACAAAGGTCGCTCACCCTTGAGCGTCATTTCATAGAAAGAGACCTTCTCCCTCACAACTCGAATGTGAAGAGACAATTTGATGAAAGAGGGGTGGAAATTCTTCACTAGCAAAGTGTTGGAAGCAAATGAGTACCTAGTCAAGGAATTTTACGCTAATGTTGCCCACATCAAAAGGGTACCTATGTGACTAAGGTATGAAATAAGAAGATCCGGTTCGATGGCAAAACATTGAATACATATTCGGGGTTTGATGATGTAGACGCTTCTCTATACATACAGAAGTTGGCATTAGATGAAGCAGCTCGTCCATGGTTAGCAGAGGTGATAGCCATACCAGGGACAACACCGCACTGGCTTACACCGGGAGTCTCAATTGCTAGAAACACCCTTAGCTTTGAAGCAAAAGGGTGGTGCACCTTAGTATGCAACCGCCTTGATCCGTGCCAGCATGAGAGTGACATTCCACTTTCCCGGGTGATCCTCATAGCGTCCATCATGGCGGGGTACCCGATAAATGTGGGGAACCTCATGGTCCAGAACATATCCAAGGAAACCGGGAAGGAAGAATGGTCCTACCCTTACCCCAATTTCATCACTATGTACCTAGAGGACCAGCGGGTTGAGGGGAGACACTTTGACACGAAGGTGAAGCTGAAAAGGCCCTTCTTTTGGTACAGCCTTCAGGGAGCAGACAATCCCAAGTCCAAAGTCAAAGCCACTACCTCCGCTGGCCAGTCTGAAGAGCCAAGGGTAGTGTCCACTAGGTCCGAGCCTTCCACAACTGAAGGTTCATCTGCTGGTATGCCACCTCCTTCCTTAGGGCCATCTGTCTCTACCCCACTATATGTGCCTTCCTCCTCAGCTTACCCTCAGACTGCACTACGGGTCTCTCAGACGCTATCCGTTTCACTCCCCTATTGTACATATTCAGTTTACTTTCCGTATTTTACTATATAACTTTTTTTGTAATTTTCCTTAATAGCTTAGCTTCTTACGTCCTTTAGTAGCTTCTTTTTGAGTTTGTAGCCTCTTTTTAAATTTCTGCGTGATCAATAAGCCTTTGGTTTTCTTAATGCCTCGGTTCTTTCCAAAGATGGATGTTGTGTGAACCGGGTGGCTCTTCCCAACGATGGATGGCGTGACAATCTTCTTAAGGGATTGAGTTTGTTTTTCTTTCTGTTTTGATATATAGTAGTAATGAATAAAAGTGTCTCAAGCAGGCTTCACTTGGTACCAACACATTTACTTTCGACCTCATGGTTAGAGACAAGTTGGTTGAAGAGATTAGCTTTAGTTGCAACCTTTAGACTCTTGAGTTGACTAAAACTATCATCAAGTGGTTTCTGTGAGCCATCTGTGATCTTTAATCTTAGCTAAGGTTGTTGTGGGCCCTCGACTCTATTCTCTTTAACAATCCAGTAGCTTGAGAGGTGAGTTATTGCATTACAAGTCCAAGTCCCGTTCCAACAAGTCTAGAACTTTCCCTGAATGTTTGTCTAGGCGAAATTCTAAGTGTAGCTCGACTTGAGAAGTGATTGTAGGCTCTCCTTGGTCCCATTTGAACTGTGAAAGCTTCTGTAGCCTACCAATGTGATATCCCTAGTCAACCTCTTTGAGACTAAGCCTTTTTTATTCAATATCCACATTACAAGCCTTCATCCATTTTATAATGACCATCTCTTGGCACTCAATCTTTCCTTAGCATTCATGATGAGCAATGAGCGAAAACATAGTTTGGGGGAGAGACAAGGAATTTCAAAATAATAAAAGGTTCAAAGAACAAAAAGAGTTGATGAAAAGGAAAGGCAAAGAAAAAGACAAAGAGTTAAAAATAAATATGTCAAAAAGAAAGAAAAGGTTGAAAGGATTCAAAGAAAATAATGTTGAAAGGCATGAAATGATGAGAAAAGGAGAAAAATGATTGTCATGAACAAGAAAGAGTGACAATGTGTCTCTCTAGTTCCCCTAAGGAAGAAGAAAATGACTCAAAGAGTCAAGAAAGTATGAACCGAAATGAGAAAATGGATTGCTTAAGGAAAGATAAAACCATCATAGTTCATTATGTCCTACCTTGATCCAAAAAGCCTTTATTATATCCCGCTAAAGCCCTATATGATTTCAGGTTGAATGAGCTTATATTAGGGGTGATCTACATAAGGGGCAAGCTTATGGTACTTAGGGCCAAACTTGTGACATTCTTTTGAGAGTGATGAGCGCACTTCTTTAGAATCCTTGTTTTGAATGTCACATTCTATAAAGTGAGATTTGCTCATGGAGAGTAGAGGAGAAGGATTTTGGGATCCACAATGACCTACGTGAGAGAGCGATCTTACTTGATGAATTGAGTCAATTCTTGATGCTTTTGTGTCACATTAGAACTATAGAACTCAAGAAGTCATAGCATGATTACGCTGTCCGCGAAAGTAGATTCAGAGAAGCTTCTTTGAGTACTAAAATAACCGATGACCGCGTTGGAAAAGTGCGACCGCGAAATCTTTGACACGGCCACGAGGGGATTTTTGCTGAGGGCGTATCTTGAGGTGCAGAGCAGAGCGTGGTCCGCGTCCAAATTACGTAGCCATGATGCAAGCACACGTGGACGCGGTTGAAATTATGCGGTCCACGAAACTAAGCCCAATCCAAGCCCAGTATTGAAGAAATGCGGACCGCGCTCATTATTACGCGGCCACAAAAGCTTAAGAGCGGACGCGGTCAAAATTATGCATCCGCGAATCATCCGTAGTGGCATTTTTGTCCGGAAATTTAGCTGTGTATAAATCGATTTTTTGACATTTTTAGGTTAAGTTTTGTAGAGCAGAGCACGTGAACGGTTGGGTTTTCCCTTTTTGGGCAATTTTATAATAGATTTACCTTCAAACTTTAGATTTTCATCTTGTACTTTAATATTGTGGCTTATATTTCATCTTTATCTTTGAATTCTACTATTATTATGAGTAGCTAGACCTCATAGCTAGGGTTGTGACCCAACCCTAGTGTGGGTATTTAATGGGTCTAGAATTTTATGGCGTAATTATTTATGGCTTAGTGATATTTAGCCTAATTCATGCTAAAATTATAGAATTAGTGGTTTCAAACACTAATTCATGCCTTAATAACTTAGGCTCTTCTTGAGAAAGAGATACTAAGTCTGGGAAAATTAGGGTAACAAGGAATTGGGGTGAACTCAAGAGATTGATAGCCCCGATTAAAGGGTTAAACCTAGAGATAGTAATGCCCGACTTGAGCCAATTTCTTTTAGATTGTATGAACACCCATTTGGGCTTGAGAAAGCCAAATCAGGCAAAGTCACTCAAAATACCAAGAGGTATAGAGTTAGCACTTATGTGTGATAGTTATATCACGACCCCAATCGTAACAAGCTTGTCCTAAATTCTTGATACCCATTAGATACTCACCTAGGCGGGAGTCACTACCCTAGAGCCTTTTAACACTTGAAAACTTTCATAAAAAATATTGTACTTAGCTTACACTTAGCATACAATAGTATAAAATTAGAATAGAATCAATCACAACAATGTTTGGAAGTGAAATTAGAAACAACACGCACGTCTATATTAGTTAGATACCCGACTCCAAACCAAATTAACTCCCTGTGGAAATCGATCCCGACCTCATCGTGTAAAACGGCATCGACCAGTCCTCGCTACTATATAGTGGTGTAGGTTTGTCATCGATCAATCACCAATCCAGAATGTAAGTTCTCCGGCTTTAACATCACAATGAGCCTTCCTAGTAGCAAGGAAAGGTCTCCCAAGAATAATCAGCACTTCATAATCAACCTCACAATCTAGAATGACAAAATCCGCCGGAAGAATGAATTTATCAACATGAACCAAGACATCTTCAATCACTCCCAAAGGCCTCTTCATAGTACGATTGGCCATTTTCAATCTCATAGAGGCGGGTCTTAGTTGCCCAATACCCAAAGTCTTGAAAACATAATAGGGCATCAAATTTATATATGCCCAAAGATCACAAAGAGCTTTAGCAAACTCGGCACTTCCAATTGTACAAGGAATTGTGAAAGCACCGAGATCCTCCAACTTATGAGCCATTGAATGCACATTTGCACTCACTTTTATGAGTGAGTTTGATAGTTTAAAAATTCATTGACCGCTTCTTTGTCACGAGATCCTTTATAAACTTGGCATAACTGGGAATTTGTTAAAAAGCATCAACTAATGGCACATTGATTGAGAGACACTTCATCATTTGAATAAACTTCTATAATTGATTCTCACCATTTTTCTTGGAAAGTCTTTGAGGGTACGTAGGTGGAGGCTTAGGCAATGGTGCCTTAGCCTTTTGCACTACTGGCTCTGGTATGTCAATAATGTGATCCCTAGAAGGGTTCATCTTCTCTTGAGTCTCTTTCACACTATCATAAATATCAATCTGAACTTCATCATTAGGTTGCACCACATTGTTTGGGATCTCTTATTCTTGCACCACTTACTCATCATCCACAAGTTGTCGTTGACTTGAGGTGGGTGCATTACCACCTCTTCCCCTTCTTGTAGTAATGGCCATGACATGCCACGCGTTGTTTCCACCCTTTGGGTTTACTACCGTGTCACTTGGTAGTGCCCCCTTAGGATGAGAATTTAGACCTTGAAATTTTTTCCCCATTTCAAATTCTAAGTTGCGGATTAATGTGTTGTATGAGGCAAGTTGGGTATCCGAATCATCATTCTTTTCCATCGTTTGCTTGAACATATTTTCAATATGCCCCATCTTGTTGTTTGAAAAACTTGAACCATGGGGAGGATAAGGAGACAGGTTTCTCGGTTGTTGATACATCGGGGGCCTTTGAAAACCCAACCCCTGATTGCCTTGATTGTTGTTCTATCCACGTTGATTGTTACACCACCCCCCCACCACACACACACACACACACACACATTTCCTTGATTATTTCCATTCCAATTTCCTTGATTGTTGTTGTTAAGCCAATTCCCTTGATTTTTGTTGTTATGCCAATTGCATTGATTGTTAGAATTCCAATTGCCTTGATTGTTTTGAGGTCGCCATTGTTGTTGATTTGGGCCTTGGAAATTGTTTCTTTTCCCTTGAAAATTGTTCACATATTGCACCTCCTCTTCTTATTCATTATAAGAATTATCTTGCTCAAAACCACTATCTTCTTGTACATAATTCTCCACTCGATTTTGGACTTGTGGACCTTTGGTCCTCCTTTTGTTCACCATTATGTTCACTCCCTCCATGGCATTGGCTTGCTTAGGATTTTGTACTTGATTTAGTTGGGTCTTTTCTAGTTGCGTCATAGTGGTTGTTAATTTGGCAATGCCTTGCCCATGGTCTTGCAATTCTTTGTGAAGGTGGGTCATGTTTGGATCACCTCGTGGAACATTGGCCCGGTATTTCCAAGCCGATGGCATTTCCACCATCTCTTCCAAAATATCACACACCTCTACATAAGGTAGTCATGAAGTTCCAACCGGCAAGTTGATTCACTACACATTGGTTGGTTGTGGTAATCCCACGATAGAAAGTTTGTTGAATCATGTTCTCCGTCATATCGTTATTTGGACATTCCTTAACCATTATTCTATAGAGTTCTCATATCTCGTGTAGTGGTTAATTCGGCTCTTGGTTGAATGCCAAAATCTCATCTCGAAGTTTAGCCATGTGCCCCGGAGAGAAGAACTTAGAAATGAACTTTTCCTCCAACTCATCCCAAGTGTGAATGGAATGGTTCAGTAATCGTTCCAACCAATCTAAAGCTTTCCCCCGTGGAGAGAAGGGAAAATCCTTAGCCTCAATAAATCCTCGGAGACATTTATTTGTTTGCTCTCCCAACAAGTGTCCACAAACCCCTTAAAATGTTTGTACGCATTTTGAGTTGGAGCACCAGTGAAGAAACCCCATTGCTCAAGAAAAGTGAGCATCACATTGGTGATTTGGAAGTTGCCCGCCCTAATACGGGGAGAAACCATTGCACTTGTATATCCTTCATTGGGTAATATCTGGTGTGGAGCCGCTCGTGGTGGAGGTGGGGGTAGGGGTAGAGCAGGGACATTATCATTAGGCACTCAGCCTCTTCTATTAGCTTGAGGTTCAAGAGGAACCTCCTCAACTTGCTCGTCCTAGACGTCCACATCCCCCAAAGGCAAATTTTTGAGCTCATTGTTCGCCATGGTTGTACCTATGATTTCTCACACAAGTTAGTAACACAGAAGGAAAAGAAGATATTCCAAAAACAAACCCGAATATATAGCTAACACCGTTTTAACTCCCTGGCAATGGTTCCAAATATTGATGATGTCCACAACACACCTCAATAAGAGACATGATACGGTCGTATACAATAATAATTACCCAAATATAAGTCAGGCTCAAATCTACTAGGAGTTTTAAGGGGTGTCAGGACTATATATTTGAAGCAAGCTAATGGACTACCTAAGATTGCACTTCCACAATATAGGTTTGATTTATACTTCTACTATTACTCTAATGATAGCAAGCTAAGGTAAATAGACTAGAGATGAATGTTTATTATGTTTTACTAAATAGTTTAAAGGCCTAGGGATGTGACCATAACCTAGGTTTTTGCCTAATAGGATAAAGGTGTTAACACTTGTTTTGTTGATTGGGGTGTATTATAGCTCTCAACTCTACGTTACCCACTCACTACCTCTCGGTCAAAGACTGATTTTGCTCAATTTGGCTTTATCAAGTCCAAATGGATGTCAAACAAAATAGTAGATATGAGCTCAATTCGGGTTCTTACTATCTCTAGTTTGAACCCTTTAATTAGGCTAATTAATCTCTCAATTAACCTCAATTCCTTGTTAGCCAAGTTATCCTGGACTAGGTCTTTCTTTCTCAAGTAGAGAACTAGGTCAAATAGGCATTAATCAATGTTTGCAACCATTAATTCTAAACTTAAAGCATAAACTAAGCTAAATAATCAATACTCAATCATAAATAAGCATTAAATTAAATACCCATAAGGTTTACACACTAGGTTTGGGTCACAACCCTAGTAAAAATCTAGCTACTCATAATGGGAATTGAAGAAAATAAAGAAGAAAAGCTAATTAAACTCATAATGAAAGATTAAAATGATGATATCTAATGTTTAAACACTAAAATAATATCAAATTTCCTGAAGTAGTAAAAAGAAATGGCTACAGCAGCTTTTACTGTTCAAACTTGACCTAAATTTGTGAAACTCGTCTATTTGTACAGGGCCAAAAATCGCGGACAAAAATGCCCCTCAGGAAGTTCTGCTGCCGCACAATTCCATGTGCGGTCCGCAAATTTCTTCAGCTGGCAGGAAGGTGAGTTTTGCAGCCACACATTTTTGGATTGTGGCTGCGAAGCAACTTCTGTGGCCGCACAATTCTAGTGTGGTCCGCACTTCACAAAGGCATCAGGACTTGGTCTTTTTTGCATATTCTCTAAACTTTGAATCTTTATCAGTGAAAGCCCAGTTCTGCGGCCGCACAACTCATATGCGGTCTGCACATTACTGAAAATCATGTTGGGTTCTGCTGCTTGGTTTGCGGCCGCAGATGGAATTTTGTGGTCCGTAATTTCTTCTGTGGCCGAAGAATTCCTTCTGCGGACCGCACATCTTTTCTTATCCGTATTTTATTGCCTTGTGATTCGGAACACTCTTTTTTAGTCGCAGAAGACCAAACTTCCAGTATTCCTGCAATTTACACAATTTCATTTATTTTGGGAACACAATTCAAAACTTTCAACTAAAGCAAAATCGAAAAGATGCTAATAAGCAATCAAAACCCCCACTTATTAGTGTTGTGAGAAGGCTGAAGTAAAGTGTTGGGCTTGGTTGCCGCACATGTGGGTTTTGATAGATAGAAACCACGCCCGTGACAACTGGTATTAGAGCGTTACAGATTCATGATGGAGACATGATGGGCATTGGCAGATTTTGTGGTCTTGTTTAAGAACATGGCATGTGGTAACAAAGAACTGCGGGAAAAGCTAACAAAACTGGAGGCATTGAATGGTAATGTCCCTGAAGGTGACGAATTTCAGACTCTCATGACAAGGCTTGCCTACCTCGAGGCAGAATTGGCAAGGCTATGTCAAGAGAATGCAGATCTGAGAAGGGAGACAATAATGTTGCAACGTGATATGGGTGAGGATGTTCCTCAATATGGTGCTTATCATCTCAAGGTAAAAAATCCAGAACTTAAGGCATTTGGTGGTGCAAGGAGTGCACGTGAATTGGAGAATTTTGTTTGGGATATGGAGCAGTACTTTCATGTTATTCGTGTGCAAGATGAGAAGGAGAAAGTAATCTTGACTAGCATGTATTTGTGTGAAGATTCTAAGTTATGGTGGTGCACTCGTGTAGCTAAAGATGAAAGTCTGGAGAGACCAAAGATTGAGTCGTGGGAGCGGCTTAAAAAGGAATTGAAGGATCAATTCCTGACGTATTGCTAGGGACAAACTGAAAAAGTTAAAACACACCGGATTAGTGAGAGCCTATGTCAAACAATTAACTTCTTTGATGTTAAGCATAAGCAATATGTCGGAAGAATACAAATCGCACAACTTCATGAGTGGGATGCAACAGTGGGCATAATTGAAGTTATGTAGGTAGAATATTCAACACCTCGCAAGTGATATGGCTACGGCTGATGCATTGGGCGATTTTCACTTGGGTAAAGAGACTTCTGCTTCAAAGTCCAACGATAGAAAGAAGGACAAGGCAAATGAATAGAAGAAAAGTGAAAATAGTAATGCTAATGAAGACAAGGGGAAGGGAAAGCAAGAGGCTTGAACTTCAAAGAGAAAGGAGAAGGGCATCAAATCCAATGGTTGTTGCATTTGTGATGGGCCACATCGAGCAAGGGACTGCCCAAAGAAGGCAGTGTTAAATGCTATGATTGTCGCGGATAAGAGGGCTGCATTGGAGGCAATGACCAGTGACAAACAAATGGCTGGTGTCAATGCAATTGTAGCTGAGAAGAGAGGAGGCCAAGGGGTGTTGCTTGTCAACCCCTTATGACTCATTAATTGAGCTAAATCGATGAGGACATCGAGTTTCAAAGGGTGCGGGTGGTTTGTTAGTACTCCGCCTCTTTGAGCTTAACTTGACAACAAGACTATTTTCATGGAGCAGCAAGAGTGTTGCCAAGCTAAGGTGCACAAGTTAGCACTAAGGCAAAAAACGGGCAAGTGATGGACAAGACTTTGAGGGAGGCAAGGTAGCTTGGCAAGGGCTTGAAAATGAGATGCGGGCTGAGGGTAACAATTGATCATGGCAAAGGCATAAGGCAATGATGCCAAGGTAAGGGAAAAATGAAGTGGGCACAGGCAGGCTAAGTGCAACGAAGACATGAGCACGAGCCAGACTTGTCATGACATTGGGGTGCGACAAAGGGCCATGTGCGTGGGCAATGATATGTGCTAAATGTGGCTGAAATGCACTTGAGAACAAGGCATTGGCGCCTGATTCAAGCCAAGCCACGCACAAGGGCAGCAAGCTTCATATTGATCAAGTCAAAGGCAGTTACATGGCACATGTTGTGCACATGGGCAACAGTTGGCTTTGGCTAAAAGCTGGCAGATTATGTTAGTACGTTTTTGGGGCCATGTTTTCATTATATTAGCATGATCTACATGATCATAGTAGTTGGGGGATGTCAACTACTCTAGGCTAAAATAGTGAGTTGTGAGGGACAAGTGTCTAAGCCTAATTGTGAGAAGTTTAAGGCAAAGGGGTTGTCTCGTGTTTTATAAATGGACAGCCTCCTTATGCTTGTGGGGAAGAAGAGAAAAAACGTGTATGAGTGCATGTTTGAGTTAGGAAAGAACTCCTAAGTCTATTTTCAATAGTGAAAATATCTAAGGCTAAGAGAAGTCTTGTCAGAAAATCTAAGGGTCAAGAGTGATCTTCTTTTGTACACGGTTGTACTTTGAGTTTGAGTTTCTTTGTATGCTCGAGTTAAATACAAAATTAGGAAAAGAGATTCCTATATATTGTGTCTTGTGCTCTTGTTAATTTTCTGTTACCTTTACTTAAATTCGTGGCCTAAATCAATCCAAAAACATACTACGTTGAAGCTACCTAAAAATATTCTAAGTCCAAAGTTGCTATAATTTTGACCGAGTGTTGTGAGAAAGCTGAAGTCAAGTGCTGGGCTTGGCCGCCGCACATGCGAGTTTTGACGGACAGAAACCACGCTCGCGACAGGTGTATGGTGCACTGATGGATGCCTTCAAAGTCGAGGGATCGAGTTAAATTTTAGAAAACGAACAAAGACACTCGTCGAGGACCTAACTAACATATTTTTACAAATTAATGGCTTAGTTTGTGATAGACTTGAACTTTCTTTCCAAAGTTTTGTTGAATTTAATTGAAAATTATATTTTCATCACGGATCTACTAGTTGAGAATAGATTTTAGTCTTGTGAGAGAATTTCTAGTAAACTCATTATTATTATTATTATTATTATTATTATTATTATTATTATTATTATAGTTATTTATATATTTTTAACTTAATTTTTTATTTTTTGGTATGATATAAAATGAATTAAACTTAAATGAAGTAGCTAGTAACAATTAATATAGCCAATCCAAACTTTTTTTAAAAATTGAAGTGCAATTGTTATTGTTGGTGTTTATATTCCAGCAGTCAGCACACCTCCTGACCACTCATATCTTTTAAGAATCTATTGCTGACATGTACCTGAAAATCTTTAAAGAATTATAGAAAGTATAAAAACAAATCCTCTACGTAGTGGATGCATGCATAAGTGCTAACGATAATTCAGTAGCCTTACCAAGAATTGATCATCTTATTTCTTACTAGTGGTGTGTGCCCGTGCTGCGTATGCCCGACATCAAAGTTCATTTTAGTAGAGATCATTTCTAAAGCTGGTTTACAGCTTTTAAAGTCGGTTTTAAGCAGAACAGACTTGAAAATATGGCACTCTTTGAAGATTAGTCGAATACAAACCAACCTCCGCCTTTATTTTAAGTCATGTCTTTCCGAAAATGGTTTAAGTTATAGTAGCACTATCTGATACATGAGCTCTGGCCTTTTCTTCCCTGGTGCTTCGCGGAATAGCATATAGTTGTAATTCTCATATAAAAGGGCAAATAGATAAGTATTAGTTGAAAGCAACATTTTGGTAACAAATCTAATTGAGACATCTAGTACATCAGCTATTGCCTTAAAGAAGAATACCA
The DNA here is from genome assembly GCF_000390325.3 of Nicotiana tomentosiformis. Lineage (NCBI taxonomy): Eukaryota > Viridiplantae > Streptophyta > Magnoliopsida > Solanales > Solanaceae > Nicotiana > Nicotiana tomentosiformis. The sequence continues at coordinate 81,302,337 of NC_090822.1, read as the reverse complement.
ACAGAGTCAAGTATTTCTTCCTAAAAGATCATTAGGAATATAAATAAACCCAGCCGACATTTGTAATAGGAACGACCACAACAATTTGCAAATTCAACATTTGATAAAGCGATAAATCGACATATCAGAGTGCAATTTGTACCAGTTCATCTTAAACCTTAAATTTAGGTAGAATAGATTATGTGTATTACTCTAAAACAATGATAGCTCCTTTCTGTCTTTGACAGTGTATTTTCAAAACATCACAAAAGTCATAAGCTCATGCTACTAACAATTCATAAATTATTTAGATGATCCAAACTTTCTAAAGAAGTTTGACTTGCACGACAGCACTCATAGAAGTATTAGATCGTCCAAACTTGAAAAGAGAAAAGGATAAAAATACATGCTCAAAAAGTATATCCATATTTGCATATCCAAGCAACATCAGATGAACAGAGGGAAACGTTCACCATAATTTCTGATAAATTAGGCTACCCTGTAAGAGTTCCATAAATTTTTCAAACTCCTCTGGAAAAATTCAGTGCCGAGAGGCAGAATTCAGTAAGTAACAGCAATAACGTCCATGAAACAAAAGGTTACCTGCGAGAGCTTAATCAATTAATAGTTTGAATAAACACTACTATGACCTAACTCCTAAAATTTTATCAGCATAATTTGATACTGTAAAAAGATTAATATGCGGGATTTGCAATGAAACTCACAAAAAAATGCAGCATGCTCACCACGAAGTTCATTACAAGACAAAGCAACAGTACCGAATACATCAAATAATTAGAGAAAACATCTTAACTTCCAGTCTTTATCTCACGCCATAGCTAGCACATGCACTGCAAGAGAACAATTGGACAAAAATCAGAGAAGATCAGACCCAAAACTTTTATTTTGAAACACAAGCATGGTTGGAAAAAACGGAGAAAAATGCAAAAAAAAGGTGTCCATTTTACTGCTACTTAGTAGTGAGGAAATTGAAAAGTCACAAGAGATATTCATTATCTTAAATAAAAAAAATCAAATCAGAGATTGGATTACTTTGATTATCTGAATTGAACAGCAACTAATCAATTAATTAATTAATTAACGATAGATAAACTGTGGCTCAGTTTTGGAATATAAAGAATATTATATCAAGTGACTTAGAGAAGAGAACGCTCCAGAGACAGAAGCACAAAACCTACTGATGGAGGAACTGGTGATGGATTTTGGATGTGAACAAATATATCCCACTGTAACGCAGCGAACCAAGTCAATTGCAACCACGTAAGTTAAATTGAAAATTTTAGCGTATAAAGCAGTACAGTTACCTCCTTAAAGATGATAGATCAGTTGCGTCCAAGGGAATAGAAATTTTCAGCCATAAACTCCTCCTTCATTTCATGATCTTTCATAGAAAGAACTCAATAAGCCAAAAAAAAAAAAAGAGAGTGCACTTTTAACTTCCTCAAACAAAAATAATAAATACAAATTTGTACTATTCAAACTTACATGCATGTGGTAGAACATTCTTCCAATCTTCCAAGTTTCTGTGGATCTTTTCAATTGTTAGATAAAATCAAGGGAGAGAAAAGTGAGTCTTAGAAATTAAAGAGCAAACAATTTTCACATGTGGTACCTCAAGGACAAAATGGTGGTGATTTGATAGTAGACCACCTGTTTTATGGAATATTTTTTCTCTATGTGAGGAACAACGAAAATAGCAATCTACCGGCCATGAGAATATTTTATAGATAATCCTTGATAGTTAAAAGAAAAAAAATTAATATTTTATAGATAATCCTTATTTTTCTTTTGTAATCCTTGATATTTTATAGATAATCCATGACAATCCTTTATATTTTATAAGTGGAAAAAAAATCATTTCACAATTAATAATCCTAATTAATGTTGAGAAAACTCTCAATGCTCAAACTTATAGATAATATTGTTATCTTTTCTCTTCTCCCACATGAGTAGAAGTAAATAAAAGGAATTAATTCTAGCTCCCCCATTATAAAAAAATGTAAAAGGTTAAGATACGATAATGAAACAACTTGACCATCAGCAGAAGCGGAGCTAGGATTTAGAGTGTATGGGTTCTAAATTATAAGAAAAGACGATGATCTAAAACTAATATACAATAACAAGCCGACTAAAGAATGAGTATCGATATCAAATATATATTAAAGGTAATGAACCAGACAAACACAATATATGAATATAAACATTATCATTTTAATTGAACTCGACGACTTGTCATGTTTTGAAAACGATCAATGATCGCATCATTAGGTACACTTTCAAATACTCCATCCTCTATATAACAAACTAAACAATCATTCAAAAAGTCATCACCAATTCTGCTTCGCAAGTCATTTTTAATAAACTTCATTGAGGAAAAAGCCCTTTCGACCGTTGCAGTAGCCACGGGTAATATCAAACTTAGCTTCACAAGCAAATAAATAAGTCCCCATGTCTTGTGAATATTTGTTTTAACCAATGTCTTCGAGAGATCGCCAAACCCTTTCAAGTTAGAGAATGCATTGTTCATTTCTCGAACATAGTCAATATAGTTGTCAAGCTCAAAACTAAGATCTTCAAGCTTAGATGCAGTGAACTCATTTTGATAATATGTAGCAAGTTTCATAATCTTGTTTTTATCATAATTTGCAAAAGAATCATCGGGACTCAAACTAGCCATACCAAGAAGCAGATCAGTATTCACTTCACTAAAACGATTGTTAAGCTCCGAAAGTTACAAATCAATAGCGGCACAAAAAACTTCTACATGCAAATGATGAGAATATGTAACAGTTGAGCTTTTACGCTTAGACTTTCCAAGACCATACTTCTCATCCATTTTGGGGATCATAATACCATTCTTATCACAAAACGAAGAGACATCTTCTAACAAAGAATTCCATTTAGATTCCCTCATTGTTTGCAATTGCCTCTTTGTGAAATGAACAAGTTTCATAGCATTAACAATATCTTGATCTTTTCTTTGCAGAGCCATATTCAAATCATATGTAATTGCCATTATTTTTAACATCAAATGTAATATATACACAAACTCATAAGATCTTATATCTTCCACTAGACTTTTTGCCAGTGCTTTCTCCTGATAATTTGAACCCTCATTTGCAAGAACTCCAAGTACATGAACAATTGATAAGAATAAAGATATAAAGTTGCGCAATGTCTTAAAGTGAGATCCCCAACGGGTATCACCTGGTCTTTGAAGTCCAAGTTCTTGATTTAATCCACTTCCTGTATGAACTTCACCAAGCACTAATAACTCATCTAATTTTTCAGCTTGATCATCTCTAAGCATCTCCCTACGCTTATAAGAACCTCCAACAACATTCAGAACATTAGCAAGAATGTCAAAAAAATTATTTATATCATGGTGTTTCTTTGCAACAGCTACAAGAGTCAATTGCAATTGATGAGCAAAGCAATGTACGCAATATGCCGAAGGATTATCTTTCAGAATCAAAGCTTTAAGACCATTAATTTCTCCCTGCATGTTACTAGCTCCATCATACCCTTGTCCACGTATTAAAGATGAACTCAATGAATGTTGTAAAAGCAAAGAATTTATTGCTTTTTGTAATGCATGTGCAGTTGTATCTTTAACATGAACAAGACCAAGGAATCGCTCAATAAGTTCACCATCTTTGTTGACATAGCGCAGCACAAGAGCCATTTGTTCCTTATGAGAGACATCTTTAGACTCATCAACTAATATCCCAAAAAAATCCCCATTCAAGTCTTCAATAATTGCTTTCGTTGTTTCTTCTGCACAAGAATTCACAATATCTTTTTGAATATCAGGAGAAGTCATGGTGTTATTTTTTAGAGCTTTTTCTAATACCACATTTTTCACATCTTCCTTCCTATCCGCATACCATTTTAAAAGATCTAAAAAATGGCCTCTTCTTGTAGAAGTTACACTTTCATCATGGCCCCGAAAAGGCATTCCTTCTTTCAAAAGATACCTTATCACATCAATTGAAGCATTCAAGCGAACTCGATGTTCACTTTTAATTTTCTCAGATTGCTTGTCCAAAGATGTTAGAATAGATTGTGCTTGATTCATTAAATCTAGCATCATCTTGAAACATCGATTATGAACACTATTCACATCACCCACGTGTGATTTAAGCCTTTCTAAACCTTTATTCCAACCTCTAAAACCATTTGTTGTGAAAGCATCACCTACCTTTTTCCCATATCCTCCAATCTCATTTTTAAACAAGTAACAACATAAACAAAATGCTGCATCTTGTTTAATGCTATATTCTAACCATTGAGAACATGAAGTTTTAAACCATTCAGGATTAAACTGACGCATTATTCCTCCAAAATCTCTTTTTGGAAAGACAAAACCTCGAGGTTGACAAGATCCATTTTGTATATAATTTCTCCTTACTCTGTCACGTAAATTAGGTGGATATGCTGAAATTGGTTTTCTTTCAGCCGGATCGGGCTCATAATCCAATACTTTATCCGATATTTGGGAAGGATTAATATTGTTTCTAATAACTGGACATAAAAAACTTGACAAAGGAGAGCTAGAAGAAGATGCAGAAGCTTGAGCTTTGTAAAAACTCGTGATCATATCAACTTTTGCTAGAAGACCCTAAAAATTACAAAACAAAATTACACTTCAAGACCCTAAAAATTACAAAACAAAATTACACTGAAAAGTTGGTCTAACTAAGAAATTAAAAACAGAAAAAGTAGGACCACATACCTTGTGTGTCGATTTGTCGGAGAATCCAAGTTTGAACTTTTGGAAAGTACTAAAGCACAAATTGACAAAGAGAATGAAGTTCAAAATGTGGGACAACCCTAGAATCAAAGATTAAAAATCAGATTTTGTATAAATTGTCAAATATAAAATATAAGAGGAAAACATGAAGAGAAAAAAATCAGGAAAGAGGAATTGAAGAAGAAAGAAGGGTCTAATTTCTAAGAGAGTAAGACTGAAAGAGCATACACAACGAGAGTTTGAGGGCATCCGGATCCGGCAGAGGGTTGTAGCAGCGATCAAATCATCAAAAGACTGATAGGCAAAGAAATCTAGCTTTTTGATTTGAGAATTAGAAAGACGTGTGTTTGCAATTGCTGTTTTTGTTTAAAATGAAATGTTTATTAGAAAGAGAAAATGCTTTATGTTTTATATATTAAAAAGAATAAACTTTAGTCTAAAGTAAGTCAAAAAGTGTCTTTGGAGTTGTTTGAGAATTACATTGTCGGTAGTTTGAGCCTTTTGAAATTCTTTTTGTAGTTGTTCGAGAATTACATTGTAATGTACAATGTATGTATTTTCTGATATTTGTTTTGTAAAAAACAATTGTACTTTTTGTTTCTGATATTTTTTGTTTTGTAAAAAACAACAAAATCGCACACTGCTTCGAGTGGGATTCGAACCCACGTGTTCTCTGCACGAACCCAGAACTCTTACCATTGAACCCAAACATCTTTTGTTACTGGGTTCGTCATGATATATTTATATAGATATAGTAAAATTTTCAATACAAATACAGGGTCTCGGAAAAAGTCACTGGGTTCGCCCGAACCCACACCCTCTACTGTAGCTCCGCCCCTGTGACCATGTACATTGCTAACGTGAAAAGATGGAAATATCATTTAAGGAAAAATTGGAATAAAAAAAAGTAAATGAAATATAATATTATTTAGGGAGCGAAATTAGTGGGATACATGAGCACGTGCGAACAAAGAAAAACCTAAGGGGAAGACGTTCTCATGTCATTGTGTCTCTCACCTATGTAACATATGAAGTTGTCGGCAATGCTTCTAACTGTAACTCAGTTTGGGAAATCTTTGAATAGGCAGAAGGCAAGGCAAGTGTATTATTGTCAACTTTTATTCAACAAGTTTTGACATTGTTTCTCTAAAATGATGAAGGGCAAACTAGTCATTTCGATAGGCTTTAGATGGCAAAGTAGTAATTTGACATTTTCTGGAATAAGGTTTTTATTTTGATTTGATTCTCATGACTCGAGGGTGTGGAGGTGAAAACTGAAAACCATGCAAAGTTTGGAGTTTGCTATAAAAGTTGGTTTGTTAAGCCAACCTATTCAACTTTCCATGATTCTATGGAGATTTTATTTTTGAGAGGAGTGAGATGATTTGGTGTCACAAGCTGGCCGCTATTGACATAAAATAGTTCTTCCAACTTTCTACTTATTTAATTTAGCTTCTTTGGTTCTGTTTTAGAGTTTACAAATAGTTCTATAGATATATGGTGAGATACACAAAGACCAGACCAAGGATAGTGGCAGTGTGCGCGATATGACGTGGTGCATTGTTGAGAGACATTGGGGTGACTTTGTGATGATGTCATTGCCCAACATAGGGAAAATAATTACTACTATATGAGAGCTACTTTTTGGCCAATGGAATTGCTCCATTTTCATACAATTAGAATAACACCCTTATGGGCCATACAAGCATGTATGTTGATGACACATGCTCCTCAAGTGTGGCTTCTACTATAGGAGAAACATTAAGCAAACATAGTAGCTCTGTTTAGGGGTTTATAAGGAACGAGTTGGTTCAATTTTTATTAAAATCATACTAACTATATCGGTCTGGATTGATTCATTTTTATCGAAATTTTCGGGATGTTTTGTTACATGAATATTATTTCAATGTTACTTTGTTAAAGTTTTAATAAATAAATATATGTTTAGTAAAAAGTTTAAAAAAATTGACAAACATATGATCTATTAAAATATTCTTATGAGGAATTTTCTTAGTCACACATGATAGTTATTTTTTAGTCATCTAACAATAATTTTTCGTTGATGTACGCTTTGAAAGTTAATCGAACTTAATAATTGAACATAAAAATCAATATGATACCTACATAATAATATATTTTATTTAGTTTTAAATTATAGAAATACCATTTTAAATTCGAAAAAGATATAAGAATTTAATAGATCTTGACATATGAATATGAAAGAATTAAGAGATTGACGAATTTCAATAACACTTGATAAGAAAGTGATGTTATAACCCATTATTTAAAGTAAATAAAAATGGAGCATTTCACAATCTATTAAATCTTACATCCTGTAAGAGAATCCTAAATATTTCTAGATATTTTCTTAAAAAGAATTCTATATAAAGTCTTAAAAGTATATATAAAAATTATATATTTATATGTCGGTTTGATTCGGATTTGTTTTACTCAACACCAAACCTAATCGGGTTTTTTAATCGGTTTGGATTGACTTTTTGACTTGGTGGTAGTGTCACGACCCGAAATCCAACTAGTTGTGATGGCACCTAACCCAACCCGCTAGGTAAGCCAATTAACAACTATCTAATTCCAATGATATTTAATAAGACAATTAAGTAAATAAATTATCTAAATCTTATACATTTTACAAGGACTGGTAGTACAAATCATGAGCTTTTAAGAATAGAGTTTACAAAGGTGAAATGAAGTAAATACATCATCTGTTTGAAAAATACATTAACAGTGTTATATAGATCTAAGGCTACCATGAACAAGAGGCAGCTACAACCAGGACGCATGTACATCTTCAAATCCAGCTCCCATCGAATACAGCAACATCAGCAGCCAACATCTCACGCAAGGTGCAGAAGTATAGTATAAGTACAACCGACCCCATGTACTCGTACTCAATAAATAACAAACCTAACCTTAGGTTGAAAGTAGTGACGAGCTAACACAAAGGTTGGGTCCAACACCAATATTACACAATAGTTCATAACAACATAGTACAAGTAATAAAAGAGGTATCTCAGAAATAAAATGCCCAGTTCGCTCACAGTCCCAGAAAAATAGGCATTTCTTTTCAAGTATCTCAGTGAAAATCCAAATCTTTTACCGAAAGTGCCAAAATACGAGTAAGTTTGAAAACTTTGATTTTTCCCAAAACTCTTTTCAATAATAAGTAAGATGTTTCATTTTCAGATAGCATGAGGAAAGTACGTCTTTATGCCTACATGTCAAGATACAGGTAAAATCATAAATGTCACCAAAACCGGGTAGCAGAAGAAAATGCATCTCTATGCATGTATCTCAACTACGCATGTCAAATGCAATGCATCTCAATGATGTGCTCATGTACTCACACTCTTAGAGTACTCAATCTCACTGTTTCACATTCCCTCTAACTATGCCCAATGCTCAGTACACTCAATCACTCAGCACTGTACAATACTTGCTGCGGCGTGCAACCCGATCCACATATGACCATAAAGCCCGTTGCGGCGTGCAATCCGATCCAAATATATAGTCGACTGCGCTCACTAGGGATATACAGACTCCGGAGGGGCTCCTACATCCCAAGCTTTATAATCCGCACGGATAACTCACGTGTCATAATATCAATATATGAATGCGCACGGATAACTCACGTGTTGCACGGATAACTTACGTGCTATAGTATCAATATCTGGATCCGCACGGACAACTCACACGTTATAGTATCAATATCCTCACAAACGAGCCCCGACCTCACTCATCAATCTCTCCAATCTCACTCACGGGCTCACAATATCATGAAACTAGCCCGACAACAATGATATGATGTATCAATAAATAACAATTGAGACTGAGATATGATATGAATGAATGAATATGATTGAGTACGAAATACCAATGAAATCAGTGAAATGACATAAAGAAACGACCAATATGGGTCCTAGCAGTATCATCATAAAGCCTAAACATGATATCTAGCATGATTAACAGCTCTATTACTTTATCACATGGTGAAAACACGAACATCAACAAAGTAGGACCACTATACAGTGCCATGGAAACAATAGAGTCCCAATTCACATGGTGCACACCCACACACCCGTCACCTAGCATGTGCGTCACCTCAATACCAATCATATAACACGTATTTCGGGATTTCATACCCTCAGCACTAAGTTTAGAAGAGTTAATTACCTCGAACAATCCAATACCAATGCCGAGCAAGCTAAGCGATGCTCCAAAGATTCCATCACGCGCGTTCCGACCTCCAAACGGCTCACAACTAACCAAAAACGACTCAAGTACATCAAACAATGCTAAAGGAATCAATCCCAACGACCAAAATCGGACAAAATCAAAAGCCCAAAATCGGCCAAAATCCCAACCGAAACCCGCACCTCGGAACCCGACAAAATTTACAAAATCCAACGACCTATTTAATTACGAGTTCAACCATACTAGTTTCACTCAAATTCGACTCCAATTCTATGTTCAAAACTCAAAAACACACATTACGAAACTTTAATCCAAAACCCCAATTTTTTCTTTAAAATTCACAATCCAATTACCAAAAATGAAGATAAATTAATGAAATATAACCAAAACTGAGTAGAGAACACTTACCCCAATTCATATGGTGAAAATTGCTTCAAGAATCACCTCAAATAGAGCTCCATAGCTCCCAAAATGAAGAAAGAACCAAAACCCTCGATAATATAGCTTATGCCCAGCGATTCTGCATTTGCGGACAATTCGTCGCATCTGCGACCACCACTTTTGCGGTAAAACTTCACTTCTGTGAAAACAGACTGACCCAGCAATCCCTCGCACATGCGTCCTTTAAGTCGCTTTTGCGATCGCGCTTCTGCGCACTTGAACCGCATATGCGGTTGCACAGGTGCGTCCAAGCACTCGCACCTGCGATCCTCACGCCCAGCTCCCCTTCACGCTTCTGCGACTCCTCTGTCGCTTATGCGACCATTGCACCTGCGCAAACCAGCCGCCGGTGTGATCACACCAGAACCAGCAGCTTAGAAAAAAATCCAAAAATGCAATAAAATGATCTGAACCTCGTCCGAAACTCACCCGAGCCACTCGGGACCCCATTCAAACAAGCCAACAAGTTCCATAACATAATACAGACCTACTCGAGGCATCAAAACACACATAACAACATCAAAATGACGAATCACACCTCAACTCAAAATGAATGAACTTTGAAACTTCAAACTTCCACAACTGATGTCGAAACCTATCAAATCACGTCTGATTGACCTCAAATTTTGCACACAAGCCACATTCGACATAACGGACTTGCTCCACCTTCCAGAATCGGAATCTGACTCCGATATCAAAAAGTCCACTCTCTGTCAAACTTTCCAAAATTTTAACTTTCGCCATTTCGAGCCAAATTCAACCACGTACCTCCAAATCATAATCCAGACGCGCTCCTAAGTCCAAAATCACCCAACAAAGCTAACAGAACCATCAAAATTCCAATCCGAGGTCAAATGCTATAAATTCAAACTTGGTCAACTCTTTCAAATTTAAAGCTCCCTAGTTGAGAATCATTCTTCCAAATCAATCCCGAATAACCTGAAAACCAAAACCGACGATTCACACAAGTCAAAATACATCATACGAAGCTACTCACGCCTGTAAACTACCGAGCGAAGTGCAAATGCTCAAAATGACCGGTCGAGTCGTTACATCCTCCCTCACTTAAGCATATGTTTGTCCTCGAGCGTGTCCAGAGTTATTCTCAAAGCCATCAAACCGACGTATAACCTTATCATGCACATACCCGAGGGTGATCCCACGTCACCCTATCCCATACAGGTCCGATAACACAACATAACTGAAATTTCTCAATTCAACCTAACCCACAAACCTTAGAATCCAATTTCCAACATCCGGACTTTATTATAAGATCTGAATCTTGCAACCTACACACTGTATAATACTGAACAAGTTGTACCATGCTGCAACCATAACCCAATATTCAATCGCATGATATATCACATAACACAGATACTTGTAGCAATGATTTCTAATCACAGTAGCTGCTCAAAATAACCCAATACCGGTAATAAACCTCATATCAAACAAGACTCCATTCTAGAATCTTCATACATTGCCGATGATGAAAGAAACACGCAGAACTCATAACCATTCATCAGATCAACCAGTTATGAAACTCCCTCTCATTCGACAAGAATTATAGCAAATTTCTAAGCCGACTTTCGATATTTTCCTTCCAACCATGTTGTAATAAATTTTGAGAGTATCCATTCTAGGTCCAATGACCTTATCTCATCCAACATGACCACTCTAGTGACATGACACACACATACAATCTAAATCCATAACCCGTGCAATCCGTGCACCAATAAGCAACATTCCAAATGTACTCAATCATGGAAAAATGACTCAGATGGGAGAAATGTCCCGCAAGCTCAAAAAGTGCCACCACAACGCAATGCCAAGAACCTATCACACACCATAGAACCAAAATACATGAATTTAACACAAGGGATGTGTAATGACCCAAGAGGTCATTTTTTTACTTTTAGAACCCCGTTCCCCTAAATAAAACTCCGCGTATGTACTTTTATTAAATTATGACTTGTGGGGATGGTTGGTTCGGGATTGGGAAGTGTTCGGGTTGAAATCGAAACACTTGGTTCCTTAGTTTAGCTTTAAAGGCCTAAGTTTTACTTCGGTCAACATTTTGAAAAAATAATCCCGGAATCGAGATTTGACGGTTCCAATAGGTTTGTATGATGATTTTGGACTTGGGCGTATGTTCGAATTAGGTTTTGGACAACCCGGGATCGCTTCGGCGCTTAATAGTAAAAATTAACTATTTAAAGATTTAAGGTTCTTTAAATTTGGTTTGGAGTAGGTTTTGGAGTAATTGAAGTCCGTTTGGAAGTTTGAGCTTGGGAATAGTCCTATATGTGATTTAAGACTAGCAAGAAAAATTTGGTGTCATTCCGGGTAGTATAAGTATGATTCAGCGTGTTCGGAGGAATTTAGAAACTTGAAGTTCATATTTATATCCAATTTAGTTTTGGGGTGTGGTTCTTAGTTTCGTTGTTGATTTACGTATTTTGAGAGTTCGAGCAAGTCCGTGTTATATTTTCAGACTTGTTAGCGTATTAGGACGGGGGCTCGGGTGAGTTTTGAGCCACCCAAAGCTAAGTTGGAAAATCCAGAACTTCCAGTTCTGGTTTCCTTCTTTGCGAACGAGAAAGGACCCTCGCGCTCGCGAAGAAGGAAAAGTGGGAACTAGGAAATTTTCCATCACGTTCGCGTGGAGAGTGATACGTTCGCGAAGCCCAGGATATTTGGCCTACATATTCGCGAAGGTCTACTCGCGTTCGCGAAGGAGGACTGGGGCCGGGGTGAAATTACCCTACGCGTTCGCGAGGGAGCTCACGTGTTCGCGAAGGGGAGAACAACAAGCCTTCACGTTCGCGAGACCCGTATCGCGTTCGCGAAGGGTAAAATTTTAAGGCAATGAATTTTTCCTTCGCGAACGCGAGGCACTGACCGCGTTCGCGAAGAAGGGGTCAGCAGTGCTAGGCAGAATGTCTTAAAAACTGGATTTCACCATTTTAAACCCAATTTCTTCCATTCTTTGGCGATTTTACAGCTTTTTGATAGAGGATTTCAACTAGCAACTTGAATGTAAGTTAATTCTACACACATTGAGTTAAATACATAGATTATGGGTAGATTATAACCTGAAAAGCTTGGAAATCAAGGGTTTAGATGAAAAACCTAGGTTTTTACAAAAATGAGATTTTAACCACAAAAATGGTTATGGAATTGGATGAAAATTATATATTTGAGTTCATGAGATTATGGATAACGATTTCCTTTGAAAATTTTTGGAATCCGGGTCGGGGGGCCCAGGGTGAATTTTAGGAATTTTATCATTTTGGGTTGGGTAATTAATTTAATAGCCTAATTTCGAATTATTGAGCTTGTATTAATTATTTTATATAACATTTGGATAGTTTTCGATTTTTCCACACAAAATTGGAATTTTTACACGACATCGTAATCGGAAGTGGGCTTAGAGACAAGGTAAGTCTCTTGCCTAACCTTGTAAGAGGGAACTTACCCCATAGATGATTCATATTAATAATTGTTGCTAAGTGTGGGGGCTACGTACACACGAGGTGACGAGAGACCGTGCGTAGCTACTAATTATGTTAATGTCCGGGTAGTTTAGGACTCAAATCATGAATTACTTGTGATAATTGCTCCTTTTATTTAATTTAATTACTGGAATTCTATTGCAAATTGTTTGAGGAAATAGTAAAAGATCGAAACTTCATATACTCGAATTTTTGTGTAAATTATTGAATTGTTAATAGAGATTGAACATCCTATGTGTTAATATTATAATAACTTCTCTTTCCGGAGATTCATAAGAAAATGTCCTCCTTTCTTGTGGAGTGGGCTGAATACCTCGGCAATATAGATGCATCCATGGATCGCGACGCACATCCCTCGGCAGTGTACACGACACTCTGGATCGGGCCGTACGACCTCGACAAAATTCATGCCTAATAATAATAATTACACCATACCTTGATACTTTGATTGCCACTTGTGAAGTTAATTGATATATTGGAAGTTATTGGAATGTAAGTAATTAATTATTTCTACTTGTTTAGAAACTTATTATTGTTCATTTAAAAATTATGTTTAATTTAATATTTCTATTGTAATATTATTAACCCATAGTGAGTGTCAAAGTCGACCTCTCGTCACTACTTCTTCGAGATTAGGCTTGATACTTACTGGGTACACGTTGTCTACGTACTCATGCTACGCTTGCTGCACTTTTTGTGGAGGACCTGAGACAGGTACTATCGGAGGACCTATCAGAGTGCACCCACGTTATCGAGAGGCTTAGTGGTGAGCTGCCTTTCTGAGCCGTTCTGCAGCAACTAGTGCCTCTTCTTGTATTTGTATTCTGTCTATTTTATTTCAGACAATATTTAGAATTTTGTATAATCTACTAGATGCTCATATACTCGTGATACCAGGTCTTGGCACACACTAGTAGAATTTTTGGATTTAATTATTTTACTTGGGTTTTAATTTATCTTATTTCTCATATTATCTTAGTTTTTGCAAGTACTCCGAGATTTATTACTCGGATAATATTTAAAGAAATGAATGTATGTTTAAATCATTAGTTGTCTTGCCTAGCTCGAATGTTGGGTGCCATCACTACCTATAGGTGAATTTGGGTCGTGAAAACTTGGTATCAGAGCACTAGGTTCACGTAGGTCTCACAAGTTATGAGCAGGCCTAATAGAGTCTTACGGATCGGTACGTAGACGTCTGTACTTATCTTCGAGAGGTTATAGGGAGTTAGGAAAACTACCTTTCTTCATCTCCCATCGTGCAAATAATATAGTACTAAATATCTTTCTCTTATTCTCTCACAGAAGGCGAGAACGCGCTCTAATGAGGTTCCAGACCAGGGAAGAGCTACTCCCCTTGTTGTTAGAAGCCGAGGCAGAGGCCGAGAGAGGACTCCAGCCCATGGTAGGGGACGAAGATGTCCCAGGGTTATTCCAGTTATGCCACCAGTGGGTCCAGCAGAGTATCCTATTATTGAAGAACATGGCGAGGTGCCCGTAGTAGAGCCAACTCCGGTGGATTTCACGTATGCACCGAGATTCCAGGAGGTCATGGGCCGTATGCTGCAGTTCATGGACACTATGACTCATGCCGGTTTATTTCTAGTAGACCCAGCCATATCTCAAGCGGGCGGGGGAGCACAGACCCCTACCGCACAAGCTTATGGGCAGTAAGTTGCTATATATCATACCTAGGGTGCACTACCCGTGGGTGGAGTCCAGCAAGTGGCAGCAGCTACACCTGAGCCCAGACCAGCTGCGGCCATCGAGCCACGGAAGCTACTGGACATATGGACTAGACTACATCCTCCTGTCTTTAGGGGTGAGCGACATGAGGATCCCCAGGATTTCATTGATCAGTGAAGGTACAGACTGCACAACATGAGGATATTGGACTCTCATGGGGTAGACTTTGCTACTTTTCAGTTGGAGGGCAGAGCCCGTAGATGGTAGAAGTCTTATCTTTTTGGCAGACCAGCAGATTTTCTTCCCATGACTTGGGACAGGTTCACCCGTATTTTCCTGGACATGTATATTCCACCCTCCCAGAGGGAAGAGTTACGGTTATGAGGCGAGGTTCTCTGAGTTATCTCGCCATACACTTATAATACTCCCTACTTAGGCAGAGAGAGTGAGGAGGTTTGTTGTGGGTTTATATAATGGCATTCAGACCACCATTGCCCAAGAGGTGGATATGGGGACTTCTTATGAGTTGGTTGTGGAGATAACCCGAAGGATTGAGGATGTGCGTCAGCGTAGCCGAGAGCAGGTTATGAGGGATAAGCGGTTTAGATATTCTGGAGAGTTCAGAGATGCTCCGTCTGGGGGTAGAGGTCAGTTCGTGAGAGGGAAGTCTAACAGGCCCCCATATCCAGCACCATCGCCTCCTCGGGGTACCCTAGTGTGACCTTATTTTAGTGCTATGCCAGAGAGTTCTTATCGCCCACCAGCTATTCAGGGTTCTTCCAGTGGGTATTCAGGTCCCAAGGGTCATACTTCTAGTTAGCAGCCCATCACACCGAAAAGTTATTATGAATGCGGGGATCCCAGTCACATGCAGAGATTATGCCCCGGGCTTCGGGGTAGACCAGTACAGTAGTGTCAATAACCTATGATTACTGCACCAGTTGCTCCACTAGCCTTCCGAACACCTAGAGGTAGAGGGCAGGTGGATAGGGGCCATCCTAGAGGTGGAGGCCAGCTAGTTGGCGCTCCAGCTCGGTTCTATGATTTTCCACCCAGATCAGATGTAGAGGCCTCAGATGCAGTGATTACATGTATTATTTCTGTTTGCGGCAAAGATGCCTCCGTATTATTTGATCCAGGATCTACGTATTCATATGTGTCCTCTCTATTTGCTCATTTCCTGGGTGTTTCTCGAGAGTCCTTGAGTACTCTTGTTTATGTGTCCACTCTTGTGGGCGATTCTTTTGTTGTGAATTAGATCTAGCGGTCTTGTGTTGTTACATTCTGTGGTTATGGGACTAGAGCAGATCTTCTACTGCTTGATATAACCGACTTCGAGATTATCCTGGGCATGCACTGGCTATCCCCATATCATGTCGTCCTAAATTGCCATGCTAAGACTGTTACTTTGGCAATGCCGGAATTTCCTAGGTTGGAGTGGAAGGGTTCGTCTGTCAGCGCATCTAATCAAGTTATTTCCTTTCTAAAAGCTCAACATATGGCCGAGAAGGGTTGTTTGGCTTTTCTAGCCTATGTTCGGGATACAACTGCAGAAACTACGACTATTGATTCAATGCTTGTGGTTCGGGAGTTATCTGATGTATTTCCTTCAGATCTTCCAGGTATGCTACCATATTGTGATATTGATTTTTGTATTGACTTGGCTCCAGATACCCAGCCTATATCTATCCCACCATATCGTATGACTCCAAAAGAATTGAAAGAACAGCTTGAGGAGTTACTAGCCAAAGGGTTCGTCAGACCGAGTGTATCGCCTTAGGGAGCACCGGTATTATTCGTGAAAAAGAAGGATGGAACGATGCGAATGTGTATTGATTATCGTCAATTAAACAAAGTCACTATTAAAAACAAGTACCCGTTATCGCGTATTGATGATCTATTTGACCAGTTGCAGGGTGCTAGGGTGTTTTCTAAGATCGACTTAAGGTCGGGGTACCATCAGTTGAAGATTCGGGATTCAGATGTTACAAAAACTGCTTTCCAGACTAGATACGATCATTATGAAATTCTGGTAATGTCTTTCGGGTTAACTAACGCCCCAACGACGTTTATGGATTTGATGAACAAGGTATTCAAGCCATATATTGATTCGTTTGTCATTGTCTTCATTGATGATATTTTGATTTACTCGCGCAGTAAGGAAGAGCACGAGCAACATATAAGAGTGTGCTTCAGACACTGCGGGAACAAAAGCTATATGCTAAGTTCTCCAAGTGTGAGTTTTGGCTAAATTCTATAGCTTTCTTGGGGCATTTTGTATCGGGCAAGGGCATTAAAGTTGATCCCAAAAAGATCGAGGCAATTCAGAATTGGCATCGTCCCACTTCGGCGACTGAGATCAGGAATTTCCTAGTCTTCGCAGGTTATTATCGTCGGTTAGTGGAGGGATTTTCATCTATTGCAGCACCTTTGACCAAATTAACCCAGAAGGGTGCTCCGTTCCGATAGTCCGATGATTGTGAGGTGATCTTTCATAAGCTCAAGACAACATTGACTACAACACCGGTGTTAGTGTTGCCTTCCTATTCGGGGATGTATACAGTGTATTATGACACTTCACGCATTGTTTTGGGTCGTGTATTAATGCAGGAGGGGCGAGTTATTGCATATGCTTCACGTCAGCTGAAACCCCACGAGAAGAATTACCCGGTGCATGATTTGGAGTTAGCTGCGATTATTCACGCTCTTAAGATTTGGAGGCATTATCTTTATGGGGTGTCTTTGTGAAGTTTACACTGATCATCACAGTTTACAGCATTTGTTCAAGAAGATGGACCTAAATTTGAGGCAGCGTAGATAGCTTGAGTTACTAAAAGATTATGATATTACTATCCTGTATCATTCGGGCAAAGCAAATATAGTTGCAGACACCTTGAGTAGAAAAGCGGAGAGTATGGGTAGTTTGGCTTTCATTTTAGCAGAGGAGAGAACATTAGCTTTGGATATTCAGTCCTTGGCTAACAGACTTGTGAGGCAAGATATTTCAGAGCCCAGCCGAGTTCTTGCGTGTGTTGTGGCCCAGTCACTACTAAACATCCGGTAAAAACCGACCAAAAAAACTGATCAACGTTGGTCGGTAATGGCCAAAAACCGACCAAAACGCTATCATTTACGTGTGGACGGTATTTTTGTGGTCGGAAAGGAATACCGACCAAAGTTGGTCGGAAATTACCGACCAACATTGGTCGGTCAATTAAATTAAATAAAAAATATTGCAAAAAAAATGACCAAAGTTGGTCGGTATTTTAATTATGTAATAAAAAGATTCACCATCTGGGAATCGAACCGGGGTCTGTACTATGGCAGGATACTATTCTACCACTAGACCATTGGTACATTTTGTTTTAAAACTGTCTTTTATTTTATTTATACTCTTTAATTGTATTTTCGCACGAAAATAACCGACCAAAGTTGGTCGGTTTTATTAAAAAGTAAAATTACCGACCAAAGTTGGTCGGTTTTTTTAAATGACCCGCCGAATTAACCGACCAATTTTGGTCAGTTTTTTTAATATTAATTTTTATTTATTTTAATTGAAAAACCGACCAAAGTTGGTCGGTTATTTGAAACATAAATTTCGCGGGACTCAAAAATAGTTTCCCGCATTTTTGCGCCAAAGAAAACCGACCAAAGTTGGTCGGTTTCGTAAAAAAAATTAAAAAAAATATTTTGAAAAACCGACCAACTTTGGTCGGTTTTTTGCTTGGTCGATTTTTGCCGAATTTCTAGTAGTGAGTCTTCACTATTTGAGCAGATCAAGGCTCACCAGTATGATGATCCGCACTTAATGGTTCTTCAAAAAACGGTACTACGGGGTGGTGCCAAGAAAGTTACTATTGGCGCACATGGTGTTTTGCGACTCCAGGATCATTTATGTATTCTATTCATCCAGGTGCTACGAAGATGTATCGGGACTTGAGGCAGCATTATTGGTGGCGGAGGATGAAGAAGGACATAGTTGAGTATGTAGCTAGGTGTCTAAATTGCCAGCAAGTTAAATATGAGCACCAGAGGTCAGATGGCTTGCTTCAACAGATGACTATACCAGAGTGGAAACGGGAATGCATTACTATGGACTTTGTAGTTAGGTTTCCGCGGACCTTGCGGAAGTTTGATGCAGTTTGGGTCATTGTCGACATGTTGACCAAGTCGGCACACTTTATCCCGGTTATGACTATGTATACTTCGGAGAGGTTGGCCCAGATTTATATTCAGGAGATAGTTCGGTTGCACCATGTGCCAATTTCCATCATATTAGATAGAGGCCCTCAGTTTACTTCATATTTCTGGATATCAGTATAGAGTGAAGTGGGCACCCGCGTAGAGCTCAGCACAATCTTTCAGCCGCAGACCGACGGGCAGTCAGAGCGGACAATTCAAATTTTGGAGGATATGCTCAGGGCATATGTGATTGACTTTGGAGGTCAGTGAGATCGTTTGTTTCCTTTGGCCGAGTTTTCTTATAACAACACTTACCAATCCAACATCGAGATGGCTCCATTTGAGGCTTTATATGGTCGGTGATGTCATTCGCCCATCGGATGGTTTGAGCCCGGTGAGGCTAAGTTACATGGTACTGATTTGTTAAAGGATGCCTTGGAAAAGGTAAAATTAATTCAGGAGCGATTTCGTACAGCACTGTCCAGGCAGAAAAGCTACGCGGATTAGCAAGCACCTGATTTATCGTTTATGGTGGGTGAAAACGTTCTCTTGAAGGTTTCGCCGATGAAGGGAATCATGAGATTTGGGATTAAGGGTAAGTTGAGCCCAAGGTTTATAGGACCATTTGAGGTGTTGAGACGAGTTGGGAAGGTTGCTTATGAGCTTGCTTTGCCTCCCAGTCTATCAGGAGTTTATCCGGTTTTTCATGTATCTATGCTCCGGAAGCTAAGTTGGAACCACTCGAAGCTAAGTTGGAAGGACCCTCGGTGTTGAGACGGGGTCCCGGGGGCTCGGGTGAGTTTTGAACCACTCGAAGCTAAGTTGTCCTTCTTCGCGAACGCGGAAGGACCCTCGCGTTCGCGAAGAAGGAAAATTGGGAATTGGGAAATTTTCCTTCGCGTTCGCGTGAAGAGTGCCGCGTTCGTGAAGCCCAGGATTTTTGTCCCACGCATTCGCGAAGGTCTACTCGCGTTCGCGAAGAAGGACTAGGGCCGAGGTGAAATTACCCTACGCGTTCGCGAGGGAGCTCACGCGTTCGCGAAGGGAAGGACAGTAAGCCTTCGCGTTCGCGAAGGGTAAAATTTTAAGGCAGTGAATTTTGCCTTCGCGAACACGAGGTACTGACCGCGTTCGCGAAGAAGGGGTCAGCAGTGCTGAGCAGAATGTCTTAAAAACGGGATTTCACCATTTTTAACCCAATTTCTTCTATTCTTGGGCGATTTTAGAGCTTTTTGAGAGATGATTTCAACTAGCAACTTGAAAGTAAGTTAAATCTACACACTTTTAGTTAAATACATAGATTATGGGTAGATTATAACTTGAAAAGCTTGAGAATCAAGGGTTTAGATGAAAAACCTAGTTTTTTACAAAAATGAGATTTTAATCACAAAATGGTTATGGAATTGGATGAAAACTATATATTTGAGTTCTTGAGATTATGGGTAATGATTTCCTCCAAATATTTCTAAAATCCGAGCCTAGGGTGAATTTTAGGAATTTTACTATTTTAGGTTGGGTGATTAATTTAATAGCCTAATTTCGAATTATTGAGCATGTATTAATTATTTTATATAATATTTGGATAGTTTCGGATTTTTCGACACCAAATAGGGATTTTTACACGACATCATGATCGGAAGTGGGCTTAGAAACAAGGTAAGTCTCTTGCCTAACCTTGTAAGAGAGAACTTATCCCATAGGTGATTCATATTAATAATTACTGCTAATTGTGGGGGCTACGTACGCACGAGGTGACGAGAGTCCGTGCGTAGCTACTAATTATGTTAATGTCCGAGTAGTTTAAGACTCAAATCATGAATTAGTTGTGATAACTGCTCCTTTTATTTAATTAAATTACTGGAATTTTATTGTAAATTGTTTGAGGAAATAGTAAAAGATCGAAACTTCATATACTCGAAATTTTGTGTAAATTATTGAATTGTTAATATAAATTGAACATCCTATGTGTTAATTTTATAATAACTTCTCATTCCGGAGGTTCATAAGAAAATGTCTTCCTTTCTTGTGGAGCGGGCCGAATGCCTCAGCAGTATAGATGTATCTATGGATCGCGAGGCACATCCCTCGGCAGTGTACACGACACTTTGGATCGGGCCGTACGACCTCGACAGAATTCATGCCTAATAATAATAATTACACCATACCTTGATACTTTGATTGCCGCTTGTGAAGTTAATTGATAAATTGGAAGTTATTGGAATGTAAGTAATTAATTATTTCTACTTGTTTAGAAACTTATTATTGTTCATCTAAAAATCATGTTTAATTTAATATTTTTATTGTAATATTATTAACTCATAGTGAGTGTCAAAGTCGACCTCTCGTCACTACTTTTTTGAGATTAGGTTTGATATTTACTGGGTATACGTTGTCTACGTACTCATACTACTCTTGCTGCACTTTTTGTACAGGACCTGAGTCCAGAGGCTTAGTGGTGAGCTGCCATGCTGAGTCGTTCTGCAGCAACTTGTGCGTCTTCTTGTATTTGTATTCGGTCTATTTTATTTTAGACAGTATTTAGAATTTTGTATAATCTACTAAATACTCATATACTAGTGACATCAAGTATTCGCACATACTAGTAGAATTTTTGAATTTAATTATTTTACTTGGGTTTTAATTTATCTTATTTCTCACATTGTCTTAATATTTGCAAGTACTCCGAGTTTTATTACTCGAATAATTTTTAAAGAAATGAATATATGTTTAAATCATTAGTTGGCTTTCCTAGGTGGGATGTTGGGCGCCATCATGACCTATAGGTGAATTTCGGTTGTGACAGGATCATATCTCAGCATAACTCCGTTGCAATGTGTGACTTCATCCAAACACTGATACACATGAAATACCTCAGCCACCATGCTCAAAATCAATAACACGCAATCCGACATCAAGTACTCAAAGTGCATTACCATAACCATGGAGAAAAAGATGACACAATGCCACACAAAACCCGAAAGAACATAACCCATACGCCATTAACCATACAATACCCAATTACTCATCTCGCTCAAATTCCGCTATAAAGCCCAAATAGAACCGCACCAGGTGTGCTTATAACCAATGTATCACAACTCCTCGTAACATAGAAGAGTAACTCACAGATCATTTCTGTCACGCCCCAAAATGGATTGCCACGTGACTGGCACCCAGTGCCTACCCACTTGCACCGAGCGAACCATTGTAGCTTAGTACTTACCTCAGCTCGTACTTTATGGAGCCTCTATGACACAACAACTGGAATAATAAAGATGCAGGGCTAACCCGCACTATTAAAAAATATACAACTCAAACAAACTGGCCCCACGAGTGCAAAGGTGGGCTCATCAAAAACAAGAAAAGAAGCTGCAAGAATTCTAGTCCTGCATCCGACCGTCTGCTAAACCTGACATCATTTAAACAAACGATGCCTGAGTATTGAAATACTCAGCTATGCATCAACCACCACTCGTGGTGGGGAAATAGTTATATAGATAATCATATGTAACAAAATAAATGAGATCAATAATTTCAAGTAAGATGTATAAATTATGTAAAGTACATAGAATTACACCAAGGGATTTAAAATTTTCAAGACAAGAAATCTATTTCTTATGTATCATGCATCTTATTATAACTATTGTTCTCATTATCTTGTGTTTCAATATCAATGTCTCCCATAGTGCTGGAATACATCGGGATACTATCCACGAAGACTGTCGTACCATCCTCGAACAATTAGGCTAATGTATACAGTCAAGGATCCAAGAGGTTGTCGTACTACTCCCGCCCAGCTAGACAAAAATATTTTTTTGTTTTTTTATAGAATTGTGTACATCAACCAAGAACTATTTCATTATGTAATACATCAAGGATCCAAGAAGAATGTCGTACGATTCCCGCACAACTAGACAATAGGTGTTAGTCACTATGGATATTATTCCGTGTAATAACGTTTTAACTTTAATTTTTATGTAAGGTACCAAATAATCAAAATAAAGGAATACAACAATATATGTAGAAGCGTGTCACGAATTATATACATATGTATGGATCAAGAATATCATACTGATAGTGTGGGGCATCACCTAATAGCACAATATATGAATAGTAACCATATATATCTTCATGTAATTTGAGATTTAGCCATATAAGTGATTTTATTCGTTTAGTTCCAACAAAGAGTAAATCATGCAAGCTTGTACCGCACGTAAAAAAGAAATAAATAAATAAATTATAGATTAATTAGTTTTTTTTTTTGAAACACACAAGAAGCTAAAAGCTCGACATACCTCGATATTCCGCTAAGTTAGTTAAAAGTCACACCAGTCGTTCCAACAATTCAACAAATCCAGTCTACATATATGAGCTCATATTAATTAACAAAATATCCCAACAGTATCAATTTAATTTATTATTATTATTTTTAAAATATGTAGGACACTTAGATTAATTCTGAAAGTTTTCTAAATCAACCATTCCGATGATATCATGCTCAATACCTTTAAGAACCTCAACAATGGTAATACTACACCCATTCGAGTTAGTAAAGTCCAACATTTAAATTCCAACAGCACTATTCATCACACCTTCCACCAAACCACCAACACCATTAACAACAAGCTATTGTTGCACCTTTATGGCCTCCAACAACCAACCAACTCAAATACTATCTTTCACAACCATCACTACTCATAAATAACTCATACTTATAATCCACAAGTGTAAACATTACCTTCTTGAAGAAATCCCCAAAAATCAACTTTAGGGATTTTTGAAAACACTTAGTATTCTTATTGAATCTAATCAATTTAAAGGGGTAACAATGTTAATATAGATGCTAATATCTCTAACTAATACGAAATTTTGGACAAAACTTACCTTCACTCGTATAGGAGTCGTCTTGGCCGAGAGCTTCTTGAGGAGACACACTAACTATTTTGTTTGGTTTTGTAATGAAAACTTATCGGGTATAGCAATACAAGGAAGGTTTATCCCATATTCACTATTTACTCCTTTGTCTTGGACCCACTTAGTGGGAAAGAATCTTTTCATTTAAAGATCCTATTTCATAACCAAGAATAAACATATACACAGAAGCTATAATTTGGCCATTAAGTGCATATTCACGCCAACTACTTTGAACATAACTAAACATTCAAATATAAGTATTAACATGTCCAATAATATTTTATTAATCCCTCGTTGTCATTGGTACACAAAATAATACTTTCTATACTTATAATCACGATTAAAGTATTAAACTAAATTCAAAAAAATTTCAAAGCGTTACATTCTTCCCCGTTTAGAATTATTAGTTCTTGAATGACGCTTATAACTTAGTGTTATATTCACAAGTCTTCATATCCTTCATAGTAAGTACTTATTTAACTCCCATATCCTTTTTTGACTTTTAAGGCCTCAAAGTTTGACTTACTTTTCAATTTTTTAAAATTTTTGGCAAAGTTTTCTTTATTTTTAGACCCATCAAAAAATAATTTCACCTGTCAGAAACACAATTATAATGCCCCACACGGCACCACATATCAAGACTATATCACAATTGTCTCAATGGACCTCATATGCCTCAAATACTACTAAATAGCCACTCTCGACATCAACAAGATAAAATCTAACAATGAGATAAATTTAGCTACTGCAACAATAAATAAATCAATTTCGTCACTAAAATAAATCAATTTTAACTCATAAGCAATATGATTAAATTTACCTACTCGCTCGGTGGAATGAAACATGATATTCTTTAAGCTTTAGATTCTATGAAGTAGCCATACCTGTAGATGCAAACAAGTGTGGGTATCGAATTCTCATATTCTCTTCGGCCTCCCAAGTGGCCTCCTCAATGTTATGATTACGCCATAGCACTTTAACTGAAGCTATATCTTTAGTCCTCAACCTACGTACTTGCCTATCAAGAATCTCAATCGGTTCTTCTTCGTAAGTCAGACCTTCATTGATTTCTACTAATTCAGGGGAGATGATGTGAGCGGGGTCAGACTTGTATCCCCGTAGCATCGATACATGGAAAACATGATGAACTGAAGTCATTGATACTGGTAACTCTAGCTTGTAGGCTACTTCTCCAATCCTTTTCAAGATTCGATACGGGCCAATGAATCTAGGACTTAATTTGCCTTTCTTCCCAAATCTCATAACACCTTTCATCAGCAACACTTCAAAAATACTTGGTCACCCACTTTGAATTCTAAGACACGGCATCGCTTGTCAGAGTAACATTTTTGTCGGCTCTGAGCGGTCCTAAGTCGCTCATGGATCAAAGTCACCTTCTGCAATGCATCATGTACAAGATTGGGACCGAGTAATTCTACCCAGTCGGCTCGAACCAACCAACAAGTGATCTACAACGTCACCCGTATAATGCTTCATATGTGGCCATTTGGATACTTGCCTGATAACTATTATTATAGGCAAACTCAATGAGAGGCAAATGCTCATCCCAGTTCCCGCCAAAATCAATAACGCAAGCTCGCAACATATCCTCAAGCGTCTGAATCGTCCTCTCGGCCTGTCCATCAGTTTGTGGATGAAAAGCGGTACTCAAGTTGACAAGTGTACCCAAACCTTCTTGAAAGGACTGCCAAAAATGAGCAGTGAATTGTACCCCTCTATTAGATATAATGAAAATTGGAATACCATGAAACCTAACTACTTCTTTTAAGTATAACCTGGCATATTGCGGTGCTGTGTCAGTTGTCTTCACCAAGAGAAAATGTGCTGACTTCGTAAGTTGATTTACAATCACCCAAATAGAGTCATGCTTCAGAAGAGTGCGAGGTAAACCAACTACAAAGTCCATATTTATCATTTTCCACTTCCAAAGTGGAATCTCAATATTCTGAGCCAATCCACCAGGTCTCTAATGCTCGGCTTTCACCTGTTGACAATTTAAGCATCTAGACACAGATAGAAATACTTTCCTTCATCTTGTTCCACCAATAAATCTCCCGTAGGTCTTTGTACATTTTAGTAGACCCTGGATATATGGAATACCTCGAATTATATGCCTCTGCCATAATCTCATCACGAAGCCCATCAACATTTGGTACGCACAAGCGACCATTCATCTTCAGTACTCCATCATCATCAAAAGTAAAAGCAAGATTAGTTTTGGATTGTACACCATTTCGCCACGACACGCTTCCATCCCGAATAGTGCAGTGTCGCCCCACAACTGCACGTTTAGGGCCAACGGACCCTTGCTCGCATGGTTGAACCCAATCCATGCTCACAAGTCGACACATGATGCTCCTATATATATATATTTTTTTTCTCTCTCTCTAGGTTATTCGGGTGAAATCGTAACTCCATTATTTTCTACTTATATAGCTTAGGTATAGGCATCTCGCTTAGTATATAATTGCACAAATATTGAGCTTAAGTGCCCGTCCTAAACGATTAATGTTTCACAAAGTACGTTCTACAGTTGTGAGAAGATTTACTCGTTATTAACAAAGAAATAAAGGGGAACAAAAAAGGAAAACATAATATCGCCCATGACATATATTGTTTGCTTTGGTCTATGTCATTATGATCTCAAAAGCACGTGCTTAAGTTACGCCTTATAAAACTTTTTATTTCATTCTCCTATTCCGATATAAAATTCGCCTAAGATAACATGTATACGTTCTTCAAAAATTTACCAGCCTAGAAACATGTCAGTCCTATTTGACTCGCCGCCGCTCTTCGGCTCGCCCTCGTCAAGGATGTCATACCAAGAGTGTCATATTTCTTAGTCGCATAGCTCGTTAATATCACTTGCTTATATATTCACAGCTTCGCCAAAAGCAAAGGGAAAGCTTTATCAGAAGCTTTACATAGAAAAATATCAACTGATTAATGACTAAAATCTCCGGAACGCTAACACATGGACTTGTAACCTGTACGTACGAAACCTAGGAGGGCACCCTGCCAAAATGAAGGCTAAGTACGGCAAGCAAAAAGAGCCGAGAAAATTGACTAAGGTTTTCCAATTGGAAGCATTGGAAATATTTATTACATTTTTTATTTTGTGAGAAATCCTCTCTTTAACAAGAAGGAAAAGAAAGTAAACAGGGAATCTGTTACTTGAAACTTAAAGAAATGCCCAACCAGAAAGTAGATTAACTAAGAAAACCGGGAAATAAAAAAAGATTAAGGGTTTCCGAATTAAAACATAGGAAACTTATTCGATAGAACAATTGTCCTATATGGCGTGTATTAAACTCTATCCAAGTCATACGAACTATGAAGAATTAATGAAAACATTAATAGTAACAACTAGACAAGGATTTAGTGCATGGCGATAAATTGAAAGGTCTCTATTCTGCGGATGCAAAACATTAAGTGATTTGTTTCTATTTGTCCAAATTTTAGTAAATGGAGAGTTTATTCGATATTCGATATCAGTTCTGGTGGGAGATAAATATACCTCGTGAAGTTAATCAAGGTGCACACAAGTGGCTCGATAACCATAATCATCCAAAAACAAAATTGATAGGTCTCTATTGAAGGAAAGAGGAGCACGTGAGTGGCATGTGCATGCGCCAGTTAATTATAACTAATTTACGGAACAATTAGTTAGTGATCACGTCCAAATGCACACCTCAAAAGAGGTATGAAACGGTAGTTTGCAATTATAGAAACCCAACTAAGAGTCGGGGTCGAATTCAGAGGGAGCTAAGATGGGAGTTAGGGGTATATATTTCAATGTGCGTGATTGAATTATCGAGATTGCACTTCCACAAAAAGATTGGTTTTATATTTCAAAATTTACTCTATTGATTGCAAAATATAGAAAGAATACTAGAGATAATTATTTTTGGGGTTTTACAAAATGATAAAAAGCATAGGATTGTGACAATTACCTAGGTGTTTGCCTAATGGGTTAAAATTTTAATGCTTGTTTTGTTGACTGGGGTGTATTATAGCTATCAACTCTAAATTACCTACTCAATACCTCTCGGTTAGAGAGTGATTTTGCATAATTTGGCTTTCTCAAGACTAAATGAGTATCACAAAACAATTGATAAAAGCTCAAGTCGGGTTATTACTATCTCTAGGTTGAACCTTTTAATTGGGTAAATCAATCTCTCAATTAACCCAATTCTTTGTTAGCCAAGTTATCCTAAACTAGGTCTCTCTTTCTCAAGAAGAGACTAAGTAAAATAGGCATGAACTAATGTTTGCAACCATTAATTTCTCAAAATTAAAGCATGAACTAAGCTAAACAATAAACACCCAATCATAAACAAGCACTAAATTAAATACCCATAAGGTTTATACACTAGGGTTGGGTCACAACCCTAGTAAAAACCTAGATACTCATACTTGGGTTTGAAGAAAATGAAGAAGAAAGACTAATTAAACTCATAATGAAAGCTTAAAATGATAAAATCTATTATAAAATACACCAAAGCAAAGTAAACTTCCAAAAATGGCAAAGACAAACTGCTACAGTAATTTCAGAGGTTCAAACTTGACCTGATTTTATGAAATTTATCTATTTATACAAGGCTGAAAATCTCGGACAAAATTACCTTTCGGGAGGTTCTACGGCGTACAAATCCATGTACGGTGCGCATATTTCTTCATCTGACAGGAGCAGGAGTTTTGCGGCCGCACAATTCTGAACTATGGCCGTGAAGCAGCTTTTTTGCGGTCCGCAGATTTAGAACTACGGTCGCAAGATAATCTTCTGTGGTCCGCAATGTTAGGGTTGCGGCCGCAAGGCAATCTTTTGCGTCCGCACAAATATTGTGCGGTTCGCAATTCACTGAGGTTCTGGACTTGATAATTTGCATACTCTCTGATCTTGACTCCTAGCCCAACTTTTGCGGCCGCACAATTTATGTGCGGTCCGCAATTAGCACAATTGTGTGCAGATATTTCCTTCTTTGGTTGCGGCTGCAGATGGAATTCTGTGGTACGCAATTTCTTATGCAGACTGCATATTTTGTGCTTCTGTTCCCTTTATTTCCTTGTGCTTAGACTGTTTCTTTTTTAGTCGGATTTTATCTCGGAAGCCCAACTTCTAGTATTCCTGCAATTTTGTACAATTTTATTAGTTCTAGGAGCACAATTCAATTGTTTTAGTCTAAAATAAAAGTTAAAAGACACTAATAAGTAGTCAAAATCCCCACTTATCAACTCCCCCAAACTTAAGTCTTTGCTTGTCCTCAAATAAACAATTTAGCTCTCACCTCCAAAGGTTAAGGGTCATTTCAGCGAGTTAAAGGTGAGCCATCCACACATCAGTTGTGACAAACAATTACCCACACTACTTATGTATTATCAACAAGGCGACAAGTTAAACATTTATGCATATATAATTTTAAAGTGACATTTGAACATCAAAAGTTGACTTTACTCATCAAGGACTCTTTCTTTGTCATGTAGGTCATTGTGGAATCTAAACTCTTCCTCCTCTACTCTCCGAGTGCATGGCTCACTTAAGAAATTTAGCACTCAATCCAAATATTTATGAAATGTTCACTCATCTCTCTCAAGAGAATGTCACAAGTACGATTTTAAGTACCATAGGCGTTCTCTCATGTAGATAGCCACTAATTTAAGCTCACTCGACTTGAAATCAGGTAGGACTTCTTTCGAGAAGTAATGAAGGCTTTTGGATTAGGATTGGATACAATATGGTTGAGTGGTTACACCTTTTCTTAAGCACTCCATTTTATTTTATTCTCGGCTCACACTTAGCCAATTCTTTGAGGCACTTTCTTTTCCTTGGGGAAATAGAGAGACTTACCATAACTCTTTCTTGATCATTACATTCATTTTCTCCCTCTTTGATTTCTCCATTTTTGGGATCATTACCTCTCTTTGAATCCCTTCAACTCTTCCACTTATTCACTTTTTTGCATTTTTTTTTATGTTCTTTTCTTTTCTTGCCTTTCCTTCTAATAATTTCTTTTCTCTTTTTGTGCCTTGATACCTTTTTAAATTTCCTCGTCTCTCCCCCAAACTTATATTTTTAGCCATTTGTTTCACAAGAGTGTTAAGGATAGCTCAGGTGCCAAAAGAGGATCACGACAAAATGGGTCAAGGTTTGTAACAATGTTATCAAATGAGAAAGGCTCGAGGCTCAAATGGGTTGACTAGGGATAACAACATTGGTAGGCAATAGAAAATTCAAATGGGCCAAGGAAAGCCTACAAATACTTCTCAAGCCAAGCAAAACTTAGGATTTTGCCTTGAAACATATTTGGGGCAAGTTCTAGACCTTTCGCACGGGTACTTGGACTAGCAACAAAGTATTTCACACCTCACACAACTGGATTGTTAAATAGGGTAGAGTCGAGAGCCCACAACGACCACATTCAAGATTGAAAATCACTATGGTTCAATTAAACCACTTGATGATTTCCAAAGTCAACACAAGAGTCACAAAGTCACTAACTAGAGCTATTTCTTTTTTTAAAAACCTTGTTCCTAACCATAAGCAAGTAGTTAAGTGTGTTGGTACCAAATGAAGAATGTTTGACTCTTTGAGCATAACTTAATTAGGTCTTTTTATTTATTACAACTACTATTATTACCTAAACACCAAAAATGAACTCATTCCCTTAAGAAGGTTGTCATGTCATCCATCGTTGGGACGAGTCACCCGGTTCACACAAAAAACTACCTTTGGAAAGAACCGTAGCATTAAGAAAACCAAAGGCTTATTATCCACTAAAACATAAAAAGAAGCTACTAAAACAAACAAAGAAGTTACTAACTCAAACTAAGAACTAATAACGAAACAAAAATAAAGAAGCTAATAAACAAAAAAACTACTGAATATACATAATGAGAGAAAAAGAGAGAATATATACAAAATAAGAAAGAGAAAGAAAATAATGTCAAGTTATTACAGGCCAATTGTCTCAGAATGTACCAAATATCATCAAAATAAACTCCACCCCCCTGAATAAAAATAACCATTGTCTCCAATGCTGAACAAAATAAGAGTAAAAGTGGGGAAAGAGTAAAGAAAACTCACTATGGCTCCTTGGACATCTCTATGTCCCCAGCAATGTCACCAACCTAAGTCTCATCTAACTGGATCTCATCATCCTCAGCTCTGGGTGTGACTGGGTTGGTGAACATCTGACGTATTGCCTCGGCAGTATCGGCAGCAGAGTCTGGCTCCTCAGACTGGCCAGTTGGTGCCACCGGTGCTGCAGGATCTGGGCCTGGAGGGTGTGGGTCAATCAGCATGTCAAAAGGGATATCTCCGGCTGCAACAAGCTTGGTCACCTGCCTTCGGAACTTGTCCATTGACTTCTTACTGTCCTGGGGCTTTCTCATATTCTTTACTTCTTTTCTCTGCTCTTCGATCACTGACCCGTGTTGTACCAAGGTAGCCATGATGGTGTTCTAGTTCTCTAGGAGCTTCTTCAATGTCTGCTCAATTGTCGGGGGAATATGGGGTACCTAAACTAAAGATTATGCTGCAACAGTACTAGATAGATTAGACAGCTTTACAGTGGCTGTTTGCATCCAGTTGTTGAGGCTCGCCAATGTCTGGGAGACTCGCAGTGCAGAAACTAGAGCAGTAGGCATGGGCACCGGCTTCAAAGCCGAAGTGGAGACTATGGCAGGAGCTGCAAAAGGGGCTATGGATGATGGTGGATGCATAACTGCGTCACTAGAGGAAGGCTTGGCCAAAGTAGATGGGACATAAGCTCCCTCCGTAACTACCACAACTGGCTCATAAGACTGGCCTGTGGTGGTAGACGACCGACCTTTTCACTTTGGGTTGCTTGCATCCATAAGTGAGTACCAGGAGAAAGGCTTATTCGGCTTCACCTTTGTATCAAAATCCCTCTGTTTCACCCCTGCATCTGTAAGAAACTCTGTAATAGTGTTGGGGTACGAGTAGGAAGAATCATCCCGCCGGGCGATCACAGAGATGTTGACCGACATCACAGGACCCACATTGATAGGGTACCCGACCATGATAGAAGCAACTAGAACTGCCCAAAGAATCGGGGGATACGTCTCATTCTGACTAGGGTCCAGTATGATGCAGACAAAGTTTTGCCACCCCTTTGCCTCAAAGCTCAAAATGCTCCTATGAATAGGAACCCCTGCTGTGATCCATGGCGGTGGTGGCTGATAAGTGGGGATTTTGACTACTTATTAGCTCCTTTTAGCTTTTGTTTTAGTATAAAAGCATTGAATTGTGTTCCCAAAACTAATAAAATGTGCAAAATTACACGAATGCTGGATGTTGGACTCCCGAGATGAAATTCGGCTCAACGAGCAGTAGTCTGAGCACAAGGCAACAAAATGGCACAGAAGCATACAACGTGCGGTCCGCAGAATTCCACCTGTGGCCGCAAACAAAGAAGAAAAATTCAGCAGAGTTTTATGCAAATTGCGGACCGCACATGAATTGTGCGGCCGCAAGAGCTGGGCTAAGACTCAACTTCAAAGAGTGTATCCAAGTCTAGAGTCCCTGAGAATTGTGGACCACACAAGAATTGTGGGGCCGCAGACATAAATGTGCGGACCGTAGAAGACTGGATATCGACTGCAACATAATCCGCAGACCGCAGAAATGTTGCCTCGCAGCCGCAACTCGAAATTGTGCGGCCGCAAAATCCCAACTTCTGCAAATTGAAGACATTTGCGGATCGCACATGGAATTGTGCGGATCGCACATGGAATTGTGCGGCCGCAGAACCTCCCGAGGGGTATTTTGGTATGAGATTCTCATACTTGTATAAATTGAAAAGTTTCACGAAATTAGGTCAAGTTTTGACATCAGCAAGTACTGTAGCCATTTTTCCTTTGCCTCTTTTGGAATTTTACTATATTTTGGTGTATTTTACAATAGATTTTATTATTTTAAGCTTACATTATGAGTCTAATTAGTATTTCTTCTTCTTTTTCTTCAAACCCAAGTATGAGTAGCTAGATTTTTACTAGGCTTGTGACCCAACCCTAGTGTGTAAACCTTATGGGTATCTAATTTAGTGCTTGTTTATGATTGTGTGTTTATTATTTAGCCTAGTTCATGTTTAAATTTGTGGAATTAATGGTTACAAACATTAGTTCACGCCTATTTGACTTAGTCTCTTCTTGAGAAAGAGAGACTTAGTCTAGGAAAACTTGGCTAACAAGGAATTGGGTCAGTCAAGAGATTGATTAACCCAATGAAAGGGTTCAACCTAGAGATAGTAATAACCCGAATTGAGCTTTTATCAACTGCTTTGTGTGATACCCATTTGGTCTTGAGAAAGACAAATTAGACAAAACCACTCTCTGACCGAGAGTTATTGAGTGAGTAATTGAGAGTTGACAGCTATAATGCACCCCGATCAACAAAACAAGCATTAAGGTCTTAATCCCATTAGGCAAATACCTAGGTAATGGTCACAACCCTAGGCATTCCAATTTGATAAAGATCAAAAACAACTATCCTAGTCTTATTTCGTTATTGTGCAAACTTTAGTATAAATGTATAAATAGAAACACAACCCTTTTTGTGGAAGTGCAAATCAAGAAATTCAATTTCACGCATTAGAATATATACCCCTAACTCCCATCTAGCTCCTTGTGGATTCGATCCTGACTCTTCGTTGGGTTACTATAATTGTAATCGACCATTTCATACCTTGTTTAGAGGTGTGCATTTGGACGCGATCAATTTTTGGCGCCGTTGCTGGGGAGTTAAAAATGGTGTTGGCTATATATTTGGGTGTGTTTTTGAAGTATCTTCTTTTCCTTCCGTGTTACTAAATTTTCTGAGAAATTGTAGGTGCAACCTTGGCAAACAACGAGCTCGAAAATATTGCTTTGGGGGATGTGGACATTGAGGATGACCAAGTGATGAGGTTCCTCTTGAACCTCAAGCCAATAGAAGAGGCCGAGTGCCTCATGACAATGTGCTCGTCCTACCCCCACCTCCACCACGAGCGACTTCACACCGGGTGTTACCAAATGAAGGGTATGCAAGTGCAATAGTCCCTCCCCGTATTAGGGTGGGCAACTTTCAAATAACTAATGTGATGCTCACTTTGTTAGAGCAACAAGAGTTCTTCATCGGTGCTCCAAATCAAAATGCATACAAACACTTGAAGGGGTTTGTGGACACTTGTTGGGGGAGCAAGAAAACAAAGGTCTCCGAGGATACTTTGAGGCTAATACTTTTTCCCTTCTCTCTACGGGGGAAAGCTTTAGATTGGTTGGAACATTTGCCGAACCATTCCATTCATGTTTGGCATGAATTGGCGGAAACGTTCATTTCTAAGAACTTCTCTCCGGGGCACATAGCTACACTTGGGGATGAGATTCTAGTATTCAAGCAAGATCCCAATGAACCACTACATGAGATATGGGAGCGATATAGAACAATGGTTAAAGAATGTCCCAACAACGATATGACGGAGATCATGATTCAACAAACTTTATATCGTGGGATCAACACAACCAACCAATGTGTAGTGAATCAACTTGCCGGTGGAAACTTCATGACTACGCCTTATGCGGAGGCGTGTGAGATTTTAGATGAAATGACGAACACATCATCGGCATAGCAATCCCGGGCTAATGTTCCACAAGGTGATCCTAACTTGATTCACCTCCACAAAGAGTTGCATGACTATGGGCAAGCCATAACCGAATTGACTACCACCGTGAATCAACTAGAAAAGTCTCAACTTCAACAAGTGCAAAATCCAAGGCAATTCAATGCCATGGAGGGAATAAACATGATGATTAACAAATAGAAAACCAAGGGTCCACAAGTGCAACAACGAGTGGACAATTTTGTGCAAGATGATAGTGGGTTTGATCAAGATGATTCTTAGAATGAACAAGAGGATGAGGTTAAATATGTGAACAACTTCCAAGGGCAACGAAACAATTTCCAAGGCCCAAACCAACAATAATGGTGACCTCAAAACAATTAAGGCAATTGAAATTCTACCAACCAAGGTAATTGGAGTGGTGGAAACAATCAAGGGAATTGGCATAATAACAATCAAGGAAATTGGAATGGAAATAATCAAGGTAATTGGGGAGGTAAAAATCAAGGCGGATGAAACAATAATCAAGGCAATCGGGGGTTAGGTTTTCAAAGGACCCCGATATATCAACAACCGAGCAACCCACCTCCTTATCCTTCCCATGGTCCTAGTTCTTCCAACAATGAAATGGGGCGTATTAAGAACATGTTCGAGAAAATGATGGAAAAGAATGTCGATTCCGATGCTCAACTTGCCTCACACAACACATCGATCCGCAACTTAGAAGTGCAAATGGGGCAAATCTCTCAAGCTCTCAATTCTCGTCCTAAGGGGTCATTACTAAGTGACACAGTGGTGAACCCAAAGGGTGGGAACAACACGGGGCATGGAATGGCCATTACTACAAGAAGTGGAAGAAGTGAAAATGCACCCACCTCAAGTTAAAGGCAACTTGTGTATGATGAGAAAGTGGTACAAGAAGAAGAGGTCCTGAACAATGTGGTGCAAACAAATGATGAAGTTTGGATTAATATTGATGATAGTGTGGAAGAGACTCAAGAGGAGGTTAACCCATCTAGGGATCACAAAATTGACATACCGGAATCGGTAGTGCAAAAGGATAAGGCATCATTGCCTAAGCCTCCACCTCCATATCCTCAACGACATGCCAAACAAAATGGCGAGAATCAATGTACCATTAGTTAAAGCTTTGGAACAAATTCCCGGTTATGCAAAATTTTATGAAGGATCTTGTGACAAAGAAGCGGTCAATGAATTTTGAAACTATCAAAGTCACTCATCAAGTGAGTGTAATTGTGCACTCAATGGCTCCAAAATTTGAAGATCCCGGTGCTTTCACAATTCCTTGTACAATTGGAAGTGTCGAGTTTTCTAAAGCTCTTTGTGATCTTAGGGCAAGTATCAATTGATGCCATATTCGATTTTCAAGACCTTGGGAAATAAGAAACCAAGACCCACCTCTATGAGGCTGTAAATGGCTGATTGTACCATGAAGAGACCTTTGGGAATGATTGAAGAGTCTTGGTTCATGTTGATAAATTCATTCTTCTGGCGGATTTTGTCATTCTAGATTGTGAAGTTGATTATGATGTGCCGATTATTCTTGGAAGACCTTTCCTTGCTACAGGGAAGGCTCTTTTTGATGTTGAAGCCGGAGAACTCACCATCCGAGCGGGTGATGAAAAAGTGGTTTTCCATGTGTGTAAATCCATGCGGAAACCAAATAGCAATGAGGTGTGTTCTTTTGTAAACTTGGTGACCAATGTTATTATTCATGGTACAAGTGCCACAATCAATGTTGGTGATATGTTGGAGGCCGTCTCACTCAACTTTGATGATGACGAGATGGATGGGCATCGGAATCGCAACTTAGAAGTTCAAATGGGGCAAATCTCTCAAGCTCTGAATTCTCGTCCTAAGGGGGCACTACCAAGTGACACGGTGGTGAACCCAAAGGGTGGGAACAACATGAGGAATGCCATGGTTATTACTACAAGAAGTGGAAGAGGTGGGAATGCACCCACCTCAAATCAAAGGCAACTTGAGGATGATAAGCAAGTGGTACAAGAAGAAGAGGTCCGGAGCAACGTGATGCAATCAAATGATGAAGTTCTAATTGATATTGATGACAATGTGGAAGAGACTCAAGAGGAGGTGAACCCGTCTAGGGATCACATTATTGACATACCGGAGCCGGTAGTGCAAAAGGCTAAGGCACCATTGCCTAAGCCTCCAACTCCATACCCTCAAAGTCTCGCCAACAAAAATAGTGAGAATCAATTCAAAACGTTCATTGAAATGATGAAGAATCTCTCAATCAATGTGCCATTAGTTGAAGCCTTGGAATAAATGCCCGATTATGAAAAGTTTATGAATGATTTGGTGACAAAGAAATAGTCGATGAATTTTGAAACTATCAGTCACTCATCAAGTGAGTGCAATTATGCATTCAATGGCTCCTAAGTTGGAAGATCCCGGTACTTTCACAATCCCTTGTACCATTGGAAGTGCCGAGTTTGCTAAAAGTCTTTGGGATCTTGGGGCAAGTATTAATTTGATGCCCTATTCGGTTTTCAAAACCTTGGGAATTGGGAAACCAAGACCCACCTCTATGAGATTGAAAATGGCTGATCATACAATGAAGAGACCATTAGGAGTGATTGAAGATGTATTGGTTCGTGTTGATAAATTCATTCTTCCGGCAGATTTTGTCATTCTTGATTGTGAAATGGATTATGAGTGCATATTATTCTTGGAAGACCTTTCCTTGCTACGGGGAAGGCTCTTTGTGATGTGGAAGCTAAATAACTCACTTTTCGAGTGGGTGATGGAAAAGTGGTATTCCATGTGTGCAAATCCATACGGCAATCAAATAGCAATGAAGTGTGTTCTTTTGTGTACTTGGTGACCGATGTGATTGTTGATGATACAAGTGCCACGATCAATGTGGGTGATATGTTGGAGGCCGTCTTGCTCAACTTTGATTAGGACGAGATAGATGGCTTCATGGAAGGTGTGAACTCTTTACAAGGAATGGGGTCATACAACTATGCACCACGGAAACTATCCTTGGATCTTGAAAATAAGAAAACTCCTCCTACAAAGCCTTCCATTAAAGAGCCTCCTACCTTGGAGTTGAAGCCACTTCCTCCACATCTTCGATATGAATTTCTTGGCCTTTGTTCTACTTTACCGGTTATTCTTTTCTCTTTTTTGACTAACGTGCAGGTAGACTCTACATTGGCGATGCTACATAAGAGGAAGAAGGCTATTGGATGGATATTGGCGGATATTCGGGGAATAAGCCCCGCATTTTCCATGCACAATATCAACTTGGAGGAGTATGCCAAACCACATATTGAACATCAAAGGAGACTCAATGAGGCTATGCAAGAAGTGGTCAAGAAGGAGATTATCAAGTGGTTGGATGCCGGGGTTGTCTACCCCATTTTCGATAGTTTATGGACTTCTCGGTGCATTGTGTCTCAAAGAAGAGGGGCATGACTTTGGTTACCAAGCACAAGAATGAGTTGATTCCTACAAGAACGGTGACTGGGTGGAGAGTTTATATGGAATATCACAAGCTCAACTAAGTCACAAGGAAGGATAATTTTCCACTTCCCTTCCTTGACCAAATGCTTGATAGGTTGGCCGTCCGTGCTTTTTATTTCTATCTTGATGGATATTCGGGCTACAACCAAATCCTTATTGCTCTGGAGGTTCAAGAGAAAACAACCTTTACATTTCCCTATGGTACTTTCGCCTTCAAGCGGATGCCATTTGGGTTATGTAATGCACCGAAGACTTTTCAAAGGTGTATGATGGCTATCATCATGGACATGGTGGAGGACTACCTTTAAGTTTTCATGGATGACTTCTCGGTGGTTGGAGATTCCTTTGATGATTGCTTGGCAAATTTGGATAAAGTATTGGCAATATGTGAAGAAACGAATTTGGTGCTAAATTGGGAGAAGTGTCATTTCATGGTCGAGGAAGGCATTGTCCTTGGCCACAATATATCAAAGAATGGCATTGAAGTCTACAAGGCAAAGATTTAGGTGATTTCTAAACTTCCACCTCCAACTTCGGTGAAAGGCGTCCAGAGTTTCTTAAGCCACGCGGGATTTTACTGACGCTTCATCAAGGATTTCTCTAAAGTGGTGAACCCGTTGTGCAAGCTTTTAGATAAAGATGTTAAGTTTCACTTCAATGATGATTGCATGAGAGCCTTCTAATTGTTAAAGTTCAAATTGACAACCACTCCCATTATCACCGCTCCTAATTGGAGTATTCCTTTTAAGCTCATGTGCGATGCTAGTGATGTAGCAGTTGGGGCTATTTTGAGGCAACACATCAATAAGACTTTTAATCAGGTTTACTATGCTAGTAATACCATGAATGGTGTCCAAGTAAACTATACCATTACGGAAAAAGAGATCATTTCCATTGTGTTTGCAATTGAGAAGTTTCGCATGTACTTGATGGCTGCGAAAGTTATTGTCCACACGGATCATACGATACTTCGCTATCTTATGAGCAAGAACGGTTCCAAAGCTCGGTTGATGATATGTGTTCTTTTGTTTCAAGAGTTTAATATTGACATCCAAGATCGAAGAGGGAGTGAAAATTAAGTGGCAGACCACTTGTCTCGTTTGGAGGAGGAGGGGAGGCCGCATGATGGACTTGAAATCAATGACTCATTCCCCGATGAGGAAATCTTGGATATGTCAATGAAAGAGGTGCCATGGTTCACGGATCTCGCAAATTTCCTTGTGTGTGGAATCATCCCGGATGAGTTCTCTTCAAACCAAAGGAAGAAGCTCAAACGAGATTTTTAAGATTATTATTAGGATGAGCCATACCTTTTTCGGATTTGCACGGATGGGGTAGTTAGAAAATGTGTACCGTAAGAAGAGCAAAGTGACATTCTTGGGGCTTGTCATTCTTCGCCATATGGTGGTCACCATGGTGGAGCAAGAACGACGGCTAAAGTGCTAAGTTGTAGTTTCTATTGGCCCACTCTTTACAAGGATGCAAGTGATGTGGTTAAAAGATGTGATGAATTTCAACGGACCGGTGGAATCTCGAAGAAAAATAAAATGCCTCTCACTACCATTTTGGCGATTGATATCTTTGATGTGTGGGGTATTGACTTCATGTGTCATTTTGTGAGTTCTTGTGGAAACACCTACATCTTGGTCGCTGTTGATTATATGTCTAAATGGATTGAGGCCATTGCTCTACCCAACAATGAAGCGAGAAGTGTGGTGGCGTTCTTGAAGAAGAATATTTTCACAAGGTTTAGTACTCTGCGGGCTATCATAAGCGATGAGGGGTCGTATTTTTGTAACAAGGCCTTTGATACTTTACTTAGAAAGTATGGTGTTATACATAAAGTTACGACTCTCTATCATCCATAAGCTAGCGGTCAAGTGGAAGTATACGACCGGCAGATAAAGAATATCTTGTCCAAAATAGTGAATTCTAACCGGATGGATTGGTCCAAGAAGCTTGATGATGCA
Source organism: Nicotiana tomentosiformis (assembly GCF_000390325.3). Classification (NCBI taxonomy): domain Eukaryota; kingdom Viridiplantae; phylum Streptophyta; class Magnoliopsida; order Solanales; family Solanaceae; genus Nicotiana; species Nicotiana tomentosiformis. Next base: position 81,262,517 of record NC_090822.1, on the reverse strand, counting down.
TTATGAGCTTATCGGACTGCTTTCAAAACTCCTATCGAAATGACTCCATGCCGGTTGGTGTTTGGAAAAGCTTGTCATCTTCCGATGGAACTTGAGCACAAAGCCATGTGGGCTCTAAAGAATTTGAATCTTGATTGGGATGTAGCCGCTAACGTGAGGGTTGCACATTTGAATAAATTGGATGAGTTCCGGTACCATGCTTATGCAAGTTCGTCCTTGTACAAAACAAAGATGAAATATCTTCATGACAAATACATTTGGAACAAAGAGTTCAAGGTGGGTGGTCTTGTATTGTTGTTCAACTCACGGTTGAGGATGTTTCCCGGAAAGCTAAAGTCTAAATGGAGTGGTCCCTTTGAAATTGTGGGTGTGATGCCTTTTCGTGCATTGGACTTGAAGAACAAAAACAATGAGGTATTCCGAGCCAAAGGTCACCGGGTGAAGCACTATTTGGGAAAAGTTGGCGATGGCCACGTTGTAGCGGTAATTTATTTCAAATGATGGTGATCTACGTCGTGTTGCGACGTTAAATCAAGCGCTTCTTGGGAGGCAACCCATGTGTTTTGTTCTTTTATTTATTTCTTTTGTAGTTAGGAGTCATTTTTGTGCTAACTTGATTAGAAGTGTGCTACATGAATAAGTGTGCCTTACAGGAATGGTGGACAGAAATCTGGCTAAGTGTGCAAAATTGTGCGGACCGCACATTTCTAGTTGTTGCAACAAAAGTGCTCTGCGGCCGCACAGAAATCTTGCGGACCGTAGAGATAGAATGTTAAAAATTCCAACTATTTGAAGTTGGTCCGTCAAAAAAAGGGGTCAATCTGCGGCCACAACAACAAATTTGTGGTCCGCAACAGGGATCTGCGGCCGCACACATAATTCTGCGGACCGCAAAACAAAAAGGGCAACTAAGACCCCAGGTAACAGAGTGTGGACCGCAATTGGAATTCTGCGGCCGCACTCACTTCTCTTTACCTTAACAAAAAATTATAGGTATAAATAGAGGGGCTAGGGCCACTATTCCCCTTTTCCCTCTCTGAACACACAATTGATACTATTTTCAAATTTCTTGTTAAATCATCTGCCCACACGTTTAGCAATTGTTGATCACTCATTTCTTGCACTCATTCATATCTGGTATGCTTCATTTACTTGTTAGATTTTTCATTTTTTAGTTTGATTCATAGGTGTTTAATTAATTTTAGGTGACTTGTCTATTAAATCTTATTGTATATACTTGTGGGGGTAAATCTGTAGTAGGTCAACTAGTACTTGCTAATTGGGGACTGGGTAACTAGATTTTCATGCTTGTACGTTGTTTCCATGTCAAATTTGTACAAACATTGCAAGCCCTAGATAAAAATATCTGTATGTTGTAATTGTTTGAAATCTACAGTCGCACAAGAAATTGTGCGGTCCGCAGAAGATGGGTCTAGGGAACCTGTAGTCAAGCATGAGTCTACGGCTGCAAGGAAAATTGTGCGGACCGTAGAATTTCAATTGCGTCCGCAAAACAATTATTTTACTGTCTTCAGAGAGTGTGCATGTTAGTACTTCAATGTGCGTCCTCAAGACCAAAATGTGCGATCCGCAGAAAACATGTTGCAGTCGCACATCAGCCAATTCTTTGTCATCAGAGAGTTGGCATAGTTTAGATATTTGCTTTGTGACCGCAAGACAAAATGTGTGGACCGTAATCCTCAACTGCAACGCAAGAGAAAATTTTGCGGTCCGCAAGGCCCTTTCTGCGGCCACAATCAAGAATGTGCGGACCGCAAATCCCTACCCTGCAAGCATTTTCAACTGTGTTCCTCACTGCATCTTCTGGTGTGTCCTTACATTCATTACATGTTTGAATTTGAACTACAACTAACAATCACCTTTGCTTGGTACAAAAAATGGTGCGATCTAGAGGCAGAGGCGACACTTTAAAAGGAAGGGGTGACCCTTCTCGGGGACAAGGGAAGAGACCCTTACCTAGTGCTCAGCAACATGAAATCACAAAGAAAACAACAACCGACAGAGGGAGAGGTGTAGACCTTTTCGAGACCAGTTCTTATGCCCCATCTAGGGAAGCATCAGAGGGAAATTCAGTCTCCGTATATGAGCAGCCGGCTATCCAGTCAAGGCCTCCAGGGAGGTATCAGCTCATGGACGAGTTGTCCATATCTCATAGCACTTCCGAGGTCTCGGAAATTGCAAGTCAAGCTTCTGAGCCATCTACTACACCTTCCCCTGAGGCACCAGAGACATCAGTGCAGGATATCCCCAATGATGGTAAAGAGGGAGATGCTACTATTACCGGCCTTGAGAGGTCAAAGAAGAAAGAGATACAGGAGGACCATTTTTTCAGTTTGGACGCCTTCACCAGCTTTTGTGAGTGGTGGCCAGTAAGGCCGCTCACTCTTGAGCAGCAGTTTCAGTTGAAAGATCTTGAGAGGTATAACCCGACAGTGTTGAGGCAGTTTAGAGAATGAAAAGGGTGGATATGGTTTACCCAGAGTATGGTGGATGCTAAGGAGTACCATGTCCCGGAATTCTAGGCCAATGTGGCGCATATCAAGAAAGGGACAAAGCTGACAAAAGTGAGAAATCTCAAGGTGCTATTTGATCAGCACATATTGAACACCAAATTGGGATTTGATGATTTCAAGCCCACATAGTACTTAGAGAAATGTGTACTTGGGGATGCAACTCGTCCTTGGCTAGTAGAGATTCTAGCAGCTCTAAGGCCACCACCACCATGGATCACAACAAGGGGTTTCTATTCATAGGAGCACTCTGAGCTTCGAGGCAAATGGGTGGCAAACCTTTTTATACAGCAGACTAGACCCGTGCCAGAATGAGACATATCTTCTGATCCCTTGGGCAGTTCTAGTTTCTTCTATCATGGTCGGGTACCCTATCAATATAGGTGTCGTGATGTCATCCAACATCTCTGTGGTCGCCCGACAAGCACACATATCCTACCCGTATCCCAACAACATTATAGAGTATCTCACGGATGTGTGGGTAGAGCCGAGGGACTTTGATACAAATATGCAACCGAAGAAACATTTCTCATGGTACTCATGGATGGATGCACACAAACCTAAGAAAAAGGGTCTGACGTCTATCACCACAGTCCAGTCTGATGAGCCATCGGTGGTAGTTATAGAGCCAATTGATATTCCATCCACTTCGACCGAGACTTCATCTAGTGTCGCAGCTATGCCTCAAACACTATCTTCAATTCCCACTGCAGCTCATGCCACAGGTTCCACCTCAGCTTTTAAGCCGGTGCCCATGCCAACTGCTCCACTTTATGCGCTTCGAGTCTCTCAGACATTGGCGAGCCTCAACAACGGGATGCAGACAACCACTGCAAAGTTGTCTGACTTATCTAGAACTGTTGTAATGCAGTGTTCTATTACGGTACCTCAGATGCCCCAATCGGTGGAAGAAACATTGAAGAAGCTCCTGGAAAACTAGAACACTATTATGGCTACATTGGTACAACATAAGTCACTGATTGAAAAGCTGGGAAAAGAAGTAAAGAAGATGAGAAAATACCAAGCCTCCAAAAAGTCAGTGGACAAGCTCCACAGACAGGTTACCAAGCTTGCTACAGCCGGAGATATTCCATTTGACATGTTGATTGACCCACACCACCCATGCCCATATCCTACAATACCAACAACACCAGTTGGCCAATATGAGGACCCAGACTCTGCTGCCGACACTGCCGAGGCATTGCATCAGATGTTCACCAACCCAATCAATCCTAGAGTTGAGGATAATGAGATCCAGTTGGAAGAGACTGAGGGTAGTGACATTTATGGGGACACAGAGATGTCCAAGGATCCATAGGGAGTTTTCTTCACTTTTTCCCTTTCTTTACTCCTATTTTGTTAAGTATTAGGGACAATGCTTATTTTTATTCGGGGGGTGGGGTGGGTGGTGGTAGAGTTTATTTGATCTTAGTTGATGATTCTGAAACATTTGGCCTGTAATAACTTGATACTATTTTCTTCTTCTTCTCTCATTATGTATATATCTTCTCTTTCTCCCTCATTATGTATATTCGTTATGGTTTAAATAGTTTTTTCGTTGTAGCTTCTTTATGTTTGTTTTCCTATTAGTTAGTGTTAAATTTAGTAGTTTCTTTTTGAGTTAGTAGCTTCTTTGTTTGTTTTAGTAGCTTCTTTTTAGGTTTTAGTAGATAATAAGCCTTTGATTTTCTTAATGTCACGGTTCTTTCCAAAGGTAGTATTTGTGTGAACCAAGTGACTTTTTCCAACGACAGATGGCGTGACAACCTTCTTAAGGTAATAAGTTCGTTTTGTGTTTAGGTAATAATAGTAGGAGTAATGAATAAAAATACCTAATTGATTCATGCTCGAATAGTCAATCGTGCTTTATTTGGTATCAACACACTTAACTACGTGCTTATGATTAGAAAAAAGGTTTTTGAAAGAAATAGCTCTAGTTAGTGACTTTGTGACTCTTGTGTTGACTTGACCAACATCGAGTGGTTTAATCAAACCATAGTGATTTTCAATCTTGAATGTGGTCGTTGTGGGCCCTTGACTCTATCCTCTTTAACAATTCACTTGTGTGAGGGGTGAGATGCTTTGTTGCTTGTCCAAGTACCCGTGCGAAAGATCTAAAACTTGCCACGAATATATTTCAAGGCGAAATCTTAAGTTTTACTTGGCTTGAGAAGTGATTGTAGGTTTTCCGTGGTCTGTTTGAATTTTACATTGCCTACCAATGTTGTTATCCCTAGTAAACCCATTTGAGCCTTGAGCCTTTCTCATTTGATAACCATGTTACAAGACTTTACCCGTTTTGTCGTGACCCTCTCTTAGCACCCGAGCTTTCCTTAACACTCTTGTGAAACAACTGGTTAAAAACATAAATTTGGGGGAGATACAAGGAACTTGAAAGAGGTATCAAGGCACAAAAAGAGAAAAAGAAATGATGGGAAGGAAAGGGCAAGAAAAGAAAAGAACAAAAAAAAAATGCTAATAAATAAGTAGAAGAGTTGAAGGGATTTAAAGAGAGGTAATGATCCAAAATATGGAGAAATCAAAGAGAGAGAAAATGAATGTAATGATCAAGAAAGATTGATGTTAAGTCTCTCTAGTTCCCCAAGGAAAAGAAAGTGTTCAAAGAATTGGCAAAGTGTGAGCCGAGAATAAAAAAATGGAGTGCTTAAGTAAAGGTGTAATTACTCAACCATATTGTATCCAATCCTAATACAAAAGCCTCCATTACATCTCGAAAGAAGTCCTACCTGATTTCAAGTTGAGTGATCTTACATTAGTGGCGATCTACATTAGGGGCAATCCTATGGTACTGGAAGCTGTACTTGCGACATTCTCTTGAGAGAGATGAGTGAACCTTTCATAAATCTTTGGTTTAAGTGCTAAAATTCTTATATGAGCTATGAAAAAGGAGAGTAGAGGAGGAAGAGTTTTGGATCCACAATAATCTACATGAGAGAGAGAGCGCTTCTTTGATGAATAAAGTCAACTCTTGATGGTCAAGTGTCATATTAGAACTATATGTGCATGAATGTTTAACTTGTCTCCTTGTTGATAATACGTAAGTAGTGTGGGTAATTGTTGGTCCCAACAGATGTGTGAATGGCTCACCTTTGACTGGATGAAATAACCATTAACTTGTGGATGAGGAAACTATTTTATTTTCTTGAGGACAAGCAAAGACTTAAGTTTGGGGGAGTTGATAAGTGGGGATTTTGACTACTTATTAGCGCCTTTTAGCTTTTGTTTTAGTCTAAAAGCATTGAATTGTGTTCCCAAAACTAATGAAATATGCAAAATTGCAGGAATGCTGGATATTGGACTCCCGAGATGTAATCCGGCTCAAAGAGGAGTAATTCGAGCACAAAGCAACAAAAGGGCATATAAGCATACAATGTGCGGTCCGTAGAATTCCACCTACGGCCGCAAACAAAGAAGCAAAATTCAATAGAGTTTTATGCAAATTACGAACCACACATGAATTGTGCAGCCGCAAGAGCTGGGCTAAGACTCAACTGTAGAGTGTGTGCAAATTTCCAAGTCCCGAGTCCCTGAGAATCGCGGACCGCACAAGAATTGTGCGACCACAGAAGAAGTGCCTTGCGTCCGCAGACATAAATGTGCGGACCGCAAAAATGTTGCCTTGCATCCGTAACTCAGAATTGTGTGATCGCGGAATCCTAACTCCTGCAATTTGAAGACATATGCGGACCGCACATGGAATTGTGCGGCCGCAGAACCTCCCGAGGGGTAGTTTTGTCCGAAATTTTCACACTTGTATAAATAGAAGAGTTTCACAAAATTAGGCCAAGTTTTGACATCGGCAAGTACTGTAGCCGTTTTTCCTTTGCCTCTTTTGGAAGTTTACTATATTTTGGTGTATTTTACAATAAATTTTATTATCTAAGCTTACATTATGAGTTTAAGTAGTATTTCTTCTTCTTTTTCTTCAAACCCAAGCATGAGTAGCTAGATTTTTACTAGGGTTGTGATTCTACCCTAGTGTGTAAACCTTATGGGTATTTAATTTAGTGCTGTTTATGATTGAGTTTTTATTATTTAACCTAGTTCATGTTTTAATTTGTGGAATTAATGATTGCAAACATTAGTTCGTGCCTATTTGACTTAGTCTCTTCTTGAGAAAGAGAGACTTAGTCTAGAAAAACTTGGCTAACAAGGAATTGGGTCAATCGAGAGATTGATTAACACAATTAAAGGGTTCAACCTAGAGATAGTAATAACCCGACTTGAGCTTTTATCAACTGTTTTATGTGATACACATTTAGTATTGAGAAAGCCAAATTAGGCAAAACCACTCTCTGACCGAGAGGTATTGAGTGGTAATTGAGAGTTGATAGCTATAATGCACCCTGATCAACAAAACAAGCATTAAGGTCTTTATCCCATTAGGCAAACACCTAGGTAATGGTCACAATACTATATTTTTTACCAATTTGATAAACATAAAAAACAACTATCCTAGTCTTATTTCTTTATTCTACAAACTTTAGTGTAAAAGTAGTAATAGAAACACAATCCTTTTTGTGGAAGTGCAAATTAAGATAATTCAATTTCATGTATTAGAATATATGCCCCTAACTCCCATCAAGATCCTTGTTGATTCGACCCAGACTCTTTGTTGGGTTACTATAATTGCAATCGACTATTTCATACCTTGTTTAGAGATGTGCATTTGGACGCGATCAGTGGCCCAGGATCTGCTAGAATCTCTGCTAACCTAGGTCGGGCTTCATCTCCCATTGCGTACTTCTCTAAGTATTCCTTTGGCTACACATCCTCAAAATCCAAGTAAGTGTTGAGAGTATCTTGATCAAATCTCACTGTAAGGTTACGCATTTTGGTTACATTTGTCCCCTTCTTGATATGTACCACATTGCCGTAGAATTCTTGAACAAGATATTCTTTGGCATCCACCACACTCTGGGGTGAACCATATCCACCCCTTGAGTTTCTTGAACTGTCTCAGCACTGCCGAGTTATACTTCTCTAGATCCTTCAACTGAAACTGCCGCTCAAGAGTAAGTGACCTTACTAGCCACCATTGGCGGAAGCTGGTGAAGACAACCAAGTTGACAAACCGGTCCTCCTAAACCTCTTTCTTCTACGTTCTTTCAAGGCCGGCAACTGTAGCATCTCACCCTCTGCCATCATCGGGGATGTCTTGAATTGATGTCTCTAGTGCCTCAGGGGCAGGTGTAGTAGATGGCTCAAAAGCCTGACTAGAACTTTCCTAGCCCTCGTAAGTGCTATGAGATGTAGACGACTCTTCCCTGAGTTGATACCTCCCTAGCGGCCTTGACTAGATAGTCGGTTTCTCTTCTATAGAGGATGGGTTGCCCTCTGATGCTTCCCTAGATGGGACATAAGAGCTGGTCTCGGAAAGGTATGCACCCCCCCTCTGCCCGTTGTAGATTTCTTTGTGATTGTCTTTTGTAGGCCAAGGGGTAAAGCACTCTTGCCTCGACCTCTAGAAGGTTCACCCCTTCCTTTCGAAGTGTCGCCTCTGCCTCTAGATCAAACCATTTTCTGTACCAAGCAAAGGCGATTGTTAGTTGTAATTCAAGTTCAGACATACAATGAGATATGTAAGGACACACAATAAGACACAGTGAGGAACACAGTTGAAACATGCTTGCAGGATAAGGATCTGTGGTCCGCACATTTTTCCTTGCGGCTATAGATTGGGCCTTGCTGACCGCACAATTCTCTCTTGTGGCCGCAGATGTGAAGTACGGTCAACACATTTTTCATTGCGGCCGCAACTCATAAACCAAAACTATCCCAACTCTATGATGACAGAGAATTGGTTGATGTGCGGTCGCAACCTGATTCCTGCGGTCCGCACAATTTGTCTTGCGGCCGCACATATGAGTCACAAATTTGTAAAATCTCTGATAAAACGACAAAGGCATTTTTGCGGCCGCAATGGGATTTATGCGGTCCGCACAATTTTCCTTGCGACCGTAGACCAATTCGTTACTAAAGTAGCCTTAGACTCAACTTCTACGGAACACACAAATTTCTTGCGTCCGCAAAATTCAAACAATTATGAATAGGCCAGTATGACTAACTAGTTTTTGCAATTTGTTTGTGCAATTTTTGACATGGCAACAAAATAAAAGTATGAAAACACGCTTTCCCAATCCCCAATAAGCAAGTACTAGATAACCCACTACAGATTTACCCCCATATGGTTCTACAATTGAGTTCTGCTAACAAATGGCCTAAAACTAATTAAAAAACTATAAATTAAACTAAAAATGCAAAAATTTAACAAGGAATTTAAGAATACCAGATGTGAATGAGTGCAAGGGATGAGTGATCAACAATTGCTAGGCGTGTGGGCAGACGAGTCACCAAGAGATTTCAATTTTAGTGTTGTGTATTTGCTCAGAAAGGGAAAAGTGTAACAGTAGACCTAGACCTCTTATTTATACTCACCGATTGTCTAAGGGAAGAGGAGCGAGTGCGGCCGTAGAATTTCAGTTACAGACTACACTCTATTACCTTGTGAGCTAAAACCATCGTTTTGTCTCCGGTTTGCAAACATTTGTGTGCGACCGCAGATCCCTTGTTGCGGACCACAGATTTTCTGTTGCGGCTGCAGATCGATCATTTTTCTGACAGACCAACTTTAGAGAGTTGTCATTTTCCATCTTCCATTTGTGCGAGCCGCAAGTTAATTGTGCGGCCGCAGAGCACTTTTGCTACAACAACCATAATTGTGTGGTCCGCACAATGCACATGCGGTCCGCAATTCTTTCAACACTTCATCAGATTTCTGTCCACAATTCTTGTAAGGAACAGTGATCCCTGTAGCACACTTTAAATCAAGTTAGCACAAAAATAACACCTAGCTACTAAAGAATAAAATAAAAGATAAAAAAACATGGGTTGCCTCCTAAGGAGTACCTGATTTAACGTCGCGATACGACGCAGAATACCATCAGTTGAAATGAATCACCATCACGATGTGGCGATATCCACCTTTTCCCAAATAGTGCTTCACCTGGTAACCATTGACTCGAAATACATCATTATTTTTGTTCTTCAAGTCCAATGCATCAAAAGGTGCCACACCCACAATTTCAAAAGGACCACTCTATTTAGACTTTATCTTTCCGGGAAACATCCTCAACCTCGAGTTGAACAACAATATGAGATCGCCCACCTCGAAATCTTTGTTCCAAATGTATTTTTCATGAAGATATTTCATCTTTTCTTTGTACAAGGATGAACTTTCATAAGCATGATACCGGAACTCAGTCCAATTCATTCAAATGTGCACCCCTCAAGTTAGAGTCTACATCCCAATCAAAATTCAACTTCTTTAGAGCCCACATGGCTTTGTTCTAAAGTTTCACCGGAAGATGACAAGCTTTGTTGAACACAAACCAGTATGGCTACATTTCGATAGGTGTTTTGTAAGCCGTCCGATAAGCCCATAATACATCATCAAACTTCTTGGACCAATCCGTCTAGTTAGCACTAATTGTTTTGGACAAAATACTCTTTATCTCCCGGTTGGAGACTTCCACTTAACCGCTAGTTTGTGGCTGATAAGGAGTCATGACTTTATGAGTGACACCATAGTTACTAAGTAAAGTGTCGAAAGCCTTGTTGCAAAAATATGACCCTCCATCGCTTATGATAGCCCGTGGAGTACCAAACCTTGTGAAAATATTCATTTTCAAGAATGCCACCACATTTATTGCCTCATTGTTGCGTAGAGAAATGACCTCAACCCATTTAGACACATAATCAACTGCGACCAAGATGTAGGTGTTACCACAAAAACTCACAAAAGGACCCATGAAGTCAATACCACATACATAAAAGATATCAATCTCCAAAATAGTAGTGAGAGGCATTTTATTTTTCTTCTAGATTCCACCGGCCCGTTGACATTCATCACATCTTTTCACTACATCACTTGCATCCTTGTAAAGAGTGGGCCAATATAAACCACAACTAAGAACTTTGGCTGCCGTTCTCACTCCACCATGGTGACCACCATATGGAGAAGTATGACAAGCTCCAAGAATTTTACCTTGTTCTTTTTCTGGTACACATCTTCTAATCACCCCCATCTGTGCAAATCTAGAAGAGGTATGGTTCATCCCAATAATAATCTTGACAATCCCGTTTGAGTTTCTTCCTTTGGTTTGAAAAGAACTCATCCGAGATAATTCCACACATAAGGAAATTTCCTAGATCCCTAAACCATGGAACATCCTTTATTGAAATAGCCAAGAGTTGCTCATCGGGGAATGAGTCATTGATTTCAAGGCCATCATACGGCCTTCCCTCCTTATCCAAACGAGACAAGTGGTCTGCCACTTGATTTTTACTCCCTTTTTCTATCTTAGATGTCAATATCAAACTCTTGTAACAAAAGAACCCATCTCATTAACTGAGCTTTGGAATCTTTCTTTCTCATAAGATAACGAAGTACCGCATGATCTATGTGTATAATAACGTTCGCACCCATCAAGTACGGGCGCAACTTTTCAATTGCAAACATAATGGCAACATAACTCTTTTTCTGTAACGATATAGTTGACATGAGAACCATTCATGGTCTTACAAGCAGAGTAGACCGGATTAAAAATCTTATTGATGCGTTGCCCCAAAACAGCCCCAATCATTACGTCACTAGCATCACATATGAGTCCAAAGGGGATACTCCAATTAGGAGCGGTGATGGTGGGAGTGGTTGTCAACTTGAACTTTAACAATTCAAAGGCTCTCATGCAATCATCATTGAAGTTAAACTTAGCATCTTTCTCAAGAAGCTTGCACAAGGGGTTCACCACCTTAGAGAAATCTTTGATGAAACTCCGGTAAAAACCTATGTGGCCTAAGAAACTCCACAAACCTTTCACCGAAGTTGGAGGTGGAAGTTTATAAATCAACTCAATCTTTGCCTTGTCAACTTCAATTCCATTCTTTGAGATTTTGTGGCCAAGGACAATGCCTTCCTCTCCCAATTGAGCACGAAATTCGTTTCTTCAAAGGAATCCTCAACCACCGAGAAGTCATCGATGAAAACTTCAAGGTAATCCTCCATCATGTCCGTGAAGATAGCTATAATTAACCTTTGAAAAGTTGCCTGTGTATTACACAATCAAAATGGCATCCGTGTGAAGGTGAAAGTATCATAGGGACATGTAAAGGTTATTTTCTCTTGATCCTCCAGAGCAATAAGGATTTGGTTGTAGCCCGAATACCCATCAAGAAAACAATAGAAAGCACAACCGGCCAACCTATCAAGCATTTGGTCTAGGAAGGGAAGTGGAAAATTATCATTTTTGTGACTTTGTTGAGCTTGCAATAGTCTATACACACTCTCCAACCGGTCACCGTTCTTGTAGTAATTAACTCATTCTTGTCATTGGTGACCACCGTCATGCCCCCCTTCTTTGGGAAATCCAACTATTTGATAATATCCTTTTTGACAACGTCTTGCATAGCTTCATTTAGTCTCATTTGATGTTCAATAGATAGTTTGGCACCTTCCTCCAAGTTGATATTATGCATACAAAATGCAGAGCTTATCCCCCGAATATCCACCAATATCCACCCAATAGCCTTCTTCCTCTTATGTAGCACTGCCAATGTAGAATCTACTTGTACGTTAGTCAAAAAAGAGGAAAGAATAACCGATAAAGTAGAACGAGGGCCAAGAAATTCATACCAAAGTTGTGGAGGCAATGGCTTTAACTCCAAGGTAGGAGGCTCTTCAATGGAAGGTTTTGTAGGAGAAGTTTTCCTATTTTCAAGATCCAAGGATAGTTTTCGGGGTTTATAATTGTACAACCTCATTCCTTGCAAAGAGTTCACACATTCCATGAAGCCATCCATCCTGTCATCATCAAAGTTGAGTGAGACGGGATCCAACATATCACCAACATTGATTGTGGCACTTGTATCATCAATAATAACATTGGTCACCAAGTCTACAAAAGAACACACCTCATTGCTATTTGGTTTCCGTATGGATTTACACACATGGAAAACCACGTTTTCATCACCCACTCGGAAGGTGAGTTCTCCGGCTTCAACATCACAAAGAGCCTTCCCCGTAGCAACGAAAGGTCTTCCAAGAATAATCGACACCTCATAATCAACTTCACAATCTAGAATGACATAATCTGCCGGAAGAATCAATTTATCAACACGAACCAAGACATCTTGAATCACTCCCAAAGGTATCTTCATGGTATGCTCAGCCATTTACAATCTCATAGAGGTGGGTCTTGGTTTCCCAATTCCTAAGGTCTTCAAAATCGAATATGGCATCAATTGATACTTGCCCTAAGATCATAAAGAGCTTTAGCAAACTCGACACTTCCAAGTGTACAAGGAATTGTGAAAGCACCAGGATCTTCAAATTCTGGAGCCATTGAGTGCATAATTGCACTCACTTGATGAGTGACTTTGATAGTTTTAAAATTCATTGACCGCTTCTTTGTCATAAGATCCTTCATAAACTTTGCATAACCGGGCATTTGTTCCAAATTTTTAACTAATGGCACATTGATTCTCGCCATTTTGTTTGGCATGTCTTTGAGGATATGGAGGTGGAGGCTTAGGAAATGATGCCTTAGCCTTTTGCACTACCGATTCTGGCATGTCAATTATGTGATCACTAGACGGGTTCACCTCCTCTTGAGTCTCTTCCACACTATCATCAATATCAATCCGAACTTCATCATTTGTTTGCACCACATTGTTCAGGACCTCTTCTTCTTGTACCCCTTTTCTCATCATCCACAAGTTGCCTTTAACTTGAGGTGAGTGCATTTTCACCTCTTCCACTTCTTGTAGTAATTACCATGGCATGCCCCATGTTGTTCACACCCTTTGGGTTCACCACCGTGTCACTTGGTAGTGCCCCTTAGGACAAGAATTGAGAGCTTGATAGATTTGCTCCATTTGCACTTCTAAGTTGCGGATCGATGTGTTGTGTGAAGCAAGTTGGGCATCCGAATCAGCATTCTTTTCCATCGTTTGCCTGAACATATTTTCAATACGCCCCATCTCATTGGTTGAAGAACTAGGACCATGGGAAGGATAAGAAGGCATGTTGTTTGGTTGTTGATACATCGGGGGTCAGGCCTTTAAAAACTCGACCCCCGATTTATTTGATTATGGTTCCATCCGCCTTGATTGTTACCCCCCCTCCCCCCAATTTCCTTAATTGTTATTGTTATGCCAATTCCCTTGATTGTTTCCACCACTCCAATTTCCTTGGTTGTTAGAATTTTAATTGCCTTGATTGTTTTGAGGTCGTCATTGTTGTTGATTTGGGCCTTGGAAGTTATTTCTTTGCCCTTGAAAGTTGTTCACATACTGAACCTCATCTTCTTGGCCATTGTAAGAATCATCTTGATAAAAACTACTATCATCTTGTACAAAATTATCCACATGATGTTGCACTTGTGGACCCTTTGTTCTTTTTTTGTTCATCATCATGTTCACTCCCTCTGTGGCATTGACTTGCTTAGGATGTTGCACTTGTTGAAGTTAAGCCTTTGCTAGTTGATTGATGGTGGTAGTCAATTAGGCTATGGCTTGCCCATGGTCATGCAACTCTTTATGAAGGTAGATCACGTTGGGATCACCTTATGGAACATTAGCCCGGGATTGCCACGCCGATGATGTTTCCGACATTTCATCTAAATTTTACATGCCTCCACATAAGGCGTAGTCATGAAGTTCCCACCGGCAATTTGATTCACTACGCATTGGTTGGTTGTATTGATCCCACGATAGAAAGTTTGTTGAATCATGTTCTCCGTCATATTGTTGTTGGACATTCCTAAACCATTGTTCGATAGCGTTCCCATATCCCGTGTAATGGTTCATTTGGCTTTTGTTTAAATGCCAGAATCTCATCCTGAAGTGTAGCCATGTGCCCTGGAGAGAATAACTTAGAAATAAACGTTTTCCCCAACTCATCCCAAGTGTGAATGGAATGGTTCGACAAACATTCCAACCAGAATAAAACTTTCCCCCGTAGAGAGAAGGGAAATATCCTTAGCCTCAATGAATCCTCGGAGACATTTATTTGTTTTCTCCCTCAACAAATGTCCACAAACCCTTTCAAATGTTTGTATGCATTTTGACTTTTAGCATTAGTGAAGAAACCTTGTTGCTTTAGCAAAATGAGCACCACGTTTGTTATTTGAAAGTTGCCCACCCTAATACGGGAATGGACTATTGCACTTGCATATCTTTCATTGACTAACACCCGGTGAGGAGCCGCTCATGGTGGAGGTGGGGGTGAAACAGGCACATTGTCATGAGGCACTCGACCTCTTATATTGGCTTGCGGTTCAAGAGGAACCTCATCCACTTGGTCATCCTCAATGTCCACATCCTCCAAAGCAATACTTTCGAGCTCATTGTTTGCCATGGTTGTACGTACGATTTCTCAAACAAGTTAGTAAGACGGAAGGAAAATAAGATACTCCAAAAATACACCCAAATATATATCTAAAACCGTTTTTAACTCCCCGACAATTAGGCCAAAAATTGACCGCGTACAAATGCACACCTCAAAAGAGATATGAAACGGCCGTTTGCAATTACAGAATCCCAACTAAGAGTCGGGGTCGAATCCATAAGGAGCTAATATGGGAATTAGGGGTATATATTTCAATGTGCGTGATTGAATTATCGAGATTGCACTTCCACAAAAAGATTGATTTTCTATTTTTAATTTTACTCTATTGATTGCAAAATAAAGAAAGAAGACTAGAGATAACTGTTTTGGGTTTTTTCAAATTTTTAAAAAGCCTAGGGTTGTGACCATTACCTAGGTGTTTGCCTAATGAGATAAAGACGTTAATGCTTGTTCTGTTGATTGGGTATATTATAGCTATCAACTCTAAATTACCCACTCAATACCTCTCGGTCACAGAGTGGTTTTGACCAATTTGGCTTCTCAAGACCAAACGGGTATCACACAAAAGAGTTGATAAAAGCTCAAGTCGGGTTATTACTATCTCTAGGTTGAACCCTTTAATTGGGTAAATCAATCTCTCAATTGACCAAATTCCTTGTTAGCCAAGTTATCCCAGACTAGGTCTCTCTTTCGCAAGAAGAGACTAAGTCAAATAGACATGAAATAATGTTTGCAACCATTAATTCCTCAAAATTAAAGCATGAACTAAGCTAAATAATAAATACTCAATCATAAACAAGCACTACATTAAATACCCATAAGATTTACATACTAGGGTTGGGTCACAACCCTAGTAAAAATCTAGCTACTCATACTTGGGTTTGAAGAAAATCAAGAAGAAAGACTAATTAAACTCATAGTAAAAGCTTAAAATGATTAAGTCTATTGTAAAATACACCAAAGCAAAGTAAACTTCCAAAAATAGCAAAGCAAAATGACTACAGTAATTTCAGAGGTTCAAACTTGACCTAATTTTGTTAAACTCGTCTATTTATACAAGGCTAAAAATATCAGACAAAAATACCCCTCGGGAGGTTCTGCGGCCGCACAATTCCATGTGCATTCCGCAGATTTCTTCATCTGACAGGAGCAGGAGTTTTGCGGCCACACAATTCTGAACTTCGGCAGCGAAGGAGCTTTTCTGCGGTCCGCAGATTTAGAACTACGGCTGCAAGACAATCTTCTGCAGCCCGCAATGTTAGGTTTGCGGCCGCATGGAAATTTTTTGTGGCCGCACAAATATTGTGCGATCCGCAATTCACTAAGGTTCTGAACTTGGTCATTTGCATACTCGTTGATCTTGACTCCTAGCCCAGCTTTTGCGGCCGCAGAATTCATGTACGGTTCGCAGTTTGCACAATTGTCTGTAGATTTTTCCCTCTTTGGTTGCGGTCGTAGATGGAATTCTGCGGTCCGCAATTTCCTCTGCGGCCACAGAATTCCTTTTGCGGACCAAAAATTTTGTGCTTCTGTGCCCTTTAATGCCTTGTGATTAGACTGTTCCTTTTAGTCGAATTTTATCTCGGAAGCCCAACATCCAGCATTCTTATAATTTTGTACAATTTTATTAGTTCTGGGAGCACAATTCAATGCTTTTAGACTAAAACAAAAGTTAAAAGGCACTAATGAGTAGTTAAAATTTCCACTTATCAATTAGCTTAGCTCTTCTCTATTAGTTACTTAGAAGATACTAATTCAGTTGTATATATAGATGATCTAGTAGTGTAAATAAGTCAAGTTTTCAAAATTGAAATTCATTTTCCTCTCATCTATAGATTGGGAGTTTCTTCTGGAACCTTGGATTCCTCCATTGTTGATCTAGTCGAGCTCACCTCTGATCTTCATTATGGTATTAGAGTAGGGGATCTAGATCACGACGTGCTGAGGACATTGATTCTGATTGCTTTGAGATTTGTTGGCGATCAACGATAGCATCTGATCAAGCTGGGGTTTGCAATTTTCTATAATTTGTTTCTTGTCTTTTGATTGAGCAGTCTGTGAGGTCTAGGATCTGTGCAATGGAAGATTAACTTGATTAGTTTTTGACATTTATGGCAATTGGCGACCAAACTCCAGTTGGAAGTAGTGCAGAGATCACCATTGATCATCATCATCCTATGTTCCTACAACCATGTGATACACCAGTTTATTCCCTAATCTTTATTCAGTTGACTCGTACTGAGAATTATCCACTGTGGAGGATAATTTTGGTAATCAGATGAAAGAATATGCAGGTACAATCAATACTTTTGATGTAAGTGATACAGTAGAAAACATAAATTGGATAGTAGATTCTGGTGCAACCAATCATATGGTTCACAATGAGAAACTTCTTAACAAAATAGACAGCAATAGCATAAATAAAGGAATAAAGGTGTATATACCAGATGGAAAATCTCTGGATATAGCATACACAATAGAATGCAGAATTGGTGAGGATGAGACCATTAGGAATGTATTATATGTACCAGATTTCAAATATAACTTGTTGCCAGTCTCAAAATTAACAAAGGACTTGAGGTGTTTTGTGTCCTTTTATCCTGGTTTCTAGATAATGCAGGACCTTCACACCGAAATAGTGAGGGGGATTGGTAAGGAACTGGAAGAACTATACAATCTGCAGCAGAAGAAAGTTAAAACCAATGTTGCAGTTGTGCAAGTAACAAGTAGACATGGGAAGGAAGAAGACCTGAAAATCTAGCATGGCAGGCTTGGACATGCCCCTTGACAGATTGATGAAGCAGATTCCAAATATGAGTTTTAAGTCGAGCAGTAATAGAATAAATAAGTGTACAATCTTTCCTCTAGCTAGACAAGGAAGATTGGCATTTCCAAAGAGTTCTTCTAGTACTGATAAACCCTTTCATTTGATACATGTAGATGTGTGGGGTCCCTATAGGATACTTACGTATAATGACTTTAGATTCTTTCTCACTATAGTTGAGAATTGTAGTAGGATGGTATGGATTTACTTACTAAGACTAAAAAGTGATGTGATTGTATGTCTGAAATAATTTCTTGTTCTAATAAAAACCCAGTTTGATGAATCAATGAAGATTCTGAGAAGTGACAATGGAACTGAGTTTTTTAACTCTGAGTACAAAAATCTTTTTCAATCTCTTGGCATAATTCATCAAAGTCCATGTTTACACACCTCACATCAAAATGGGACGGTTGAAAGAAAACACAGACATATACTAGATGTGGCTAGAGGAATAAGGCTTCAAGGTTATTTGCCTCTTAAATTTTGGGAAGAGTGTGTTCATGCTACTGTTTTTGTGACCAACATGCTTCCTCTATTAGTTGAATGTCACGACCTGAAATTCTCACATTCGGACCATGATGGCGCCTAATATTTCACTTGCTAAGCAAGCCAACGTTAGAATAATGTTAGCGGAAGTAAAGTCTGAAATATAGTGAATAATCTATAAAAATAACGGAGTTTAAATACCATCCCAGAATTGGTATCACAAGTGCAGAGCTTCTAGAATAATACAAATAAAGGTCTGAATAAAATAAAACTGTTTGGAAACAAGCACACAACTAAAGTAAAGTAGACGGGGACTTCAGAACTGTGGACGCCGTGTAGTTATACCTCAAGACTCCTCTGGTAGCTGAAATCCGAGCAAGTCTATGATACGCCGCTGGGACCAACTCCGAAATCTGCACAAGAAGTGCAGAGTATAGTATCAATACAACCGACACCATGTATTGGTGAGTGCTGAGCCTAAACTTGATGAAGTAGTGACAAGGCTAAGGCAAGTCACTTACATTGTCCTGTACGCAATATTAGTAAAAATAACAACAATAAAAATAAATCAGGTAACTCATTTTTAATAGTTGAGGCCAACTCAGCAGTCATAATTAATTATTATTTCAACCAATTTCCGTTGCAGCGTGCAACCCATTTCCACAATATTTTCATTTTCAACCTTCCCATATATTTATTTTAATCAAGTATATATATAGACTTTTTGAATAAGTCTGTTACGGCGTGCAATCCGATCCCCCAATATAGACTTTTAAATAAGTCTGTTACGGCGTGCAATTCGATCCCCCAATATTGACTTTTAAATTAGTCTGTTGCGATGTGCAATCCGATCCCCCAATATAGACTTTTAAATAAGTCTGTTGCGGCATGCATTCCGATCCCCCAATATAGACTTTTAAATAAGTTTGTTGCGGCGTGCAATCCGATCCCCCAATATACATATATTTACTTTCATTTCCGTTGCGGCGTGCAACCCGTTCCCCCAATATAACTTTAAACAACTTATAAATGTAATAAAGATTACTCTAATAAATACCACGTCCAATGAGAAACTATTAAACATCAAGGCACACAATAATTATAATTTATATATAAATAAACAATGGCAATTAGCAATAATTTATGAAAATCGTGGAGAAAATAGGCAGTTTAATATTTAGTATGCTAAATGTCAAATAACAATAAAGACACATAAATCAAATAGCATGTAACACTTATTGCAGGAATTCAAGAATTAATATTTGAAAACGAATAGGAGAGAAATAATTATTATAACAATTAATTTGTGTCTTAGAACAATTTATGATTTTTAAATAATTATACAAACAATTAGTTTGACGACGTATAGACACTCGTCACCTCGCCTATACGTCGTTCACATGCATTTCACATAACAAATAATTTAAGAGTTCTATTCCCTCAAGTCAAGATTAACCACGACACTTACTTCGCTTTGCAATTTCAATCAATTTCTCTATCACAACTTTTCCTTTTAAATTTGACTGCAAAGGCTTCAAATCTATTCACAAACAATTCGATATACTCAATACAAATCGTAGGAATTAATTCCATATGAATTTACTAATTTTTCGGATAAAATCCGAAATTCACTTTAAAATTGACAATGGGGCCCACATCTCAAATCTCAGAAAAACTTAAGAAATACGAACATCCATTCCGGGACAAGTCTAACCATACAAAAATTATCACATTCCGATGTCAAATAGACCTTCAAATCTTAGATTTTCGTTTTTGGAAGATTTTATAAAAATATGCTTTTTCTCCCAATTTTTTACGGATTCATGATATAAATGAGTATGGAATCATGAAATATAATCAATATAGGATAAGGAACACTTACCACAATGTTTTCCCGTGAAAATAGCCCAAGAATCGCCTTACCCGAGCTCAAAAATGAAAAATGGTTGAAAATGGGACGAATCCCATTTTCCAAAACATAAGTTATGTTTCTCGGATTTTTACCTTATGCGATCGCGTACAATAATTCGTGATCGCGAAGCACATTTTTGGATGCCCATCTTTTTTCCCTACGCGAACGCGTAAAACACCAGCGAACGCGATGCTTTGACTCACAGACTTACGCGATCGTGAACGACCTCACGCGATCGCGATGAGTAAAGCGCGTGGCTCAGCTTTAGCCTTGTTAACTCTACGCGAACGCGATCTTGGCCACGCGTTCATGAAGCACCACTTTACACCCCTACTTGATCGCGTCCTAAAATTCGCGAACGCAAAGAACAACTTTGGCTGGCCTCTTAGATTGCCTTACGCGATCGCGAACGACCTCACGCGATTAATAAAAATTCTGCAACAAAACACCAGAAATCTGCCATCTTCCTTAAGTCCAAAATGGCCCGTTGAGCATTCGAAACTCACCCGAGACCTCGGAGCTCCAAAATACACACAAGTCCTAAAACATCAAACGAACTTGCTTGCGCGATCAAATCGCCAAAATAACACCTAGAACTACGAATTGAACACCAAATCGAATGGAATTTTCAAGAAAACTTTAAAACTTATATTTTTACAACCGGACGTCCGAATTACGTCAAATAAACTACGTTTCTCACCAAATTCGGTAGACAAGTAATAAATATTATAGTGGACTTATACCGGGCTTCGAAACCAAAATACGGACCCGGTGTCAGTAAATCCAATATCAGTAAATTCTTAAAAATCATTAAGCTTTTAAACTTTTAATTTTTTATCAAAATTCCATATCTAGGGCTAGGGACCTTGGAATTCGATTTCGGGCATACGCCCAGTCCAAAATTACGATACGGACTTGCCAGAACTGTCAAAATACGGATCCGAGTATGTTTGCTCAAAATGTTGACCAAAGTCAACTCAGTTGAGTTTTAAAGCTATATTTCACATTTAATCCATTTTTCTTATAAAAACTTTCCGAAATTTTTTATGAATTATGCACGTAAGTCGAAGAGTGATAAATAGTGCTTTTGGGGGTCTTAGAACACATAACTAATTATTAAATTTAAAGATGACATTTTGGGTCATCACGTTGAAGGTCTTCATTTGAGATTCTGTATGGAAGACCACCCCCACTGCAACACATGAGGACTATAGGCTACTTATGTTTTGCCACCAATGTAGGATGAGGTGACAAATTTACAACCAGATCAACTGGAGTTGTTTTAATGGAGTATTCATCCACACAGAAGGATTGCAGACTTTACAATATGCTAACTAACTCCTTTTTTGTTAGCAGAGATGTAAAGTTCACGGAGCATATTTTTCCCTTTGAGTTGTTGAAGGAAGGAAAACTACAAGTCTTCCAAAATGGAGTAATATCCCACACTGATTTCTCAAGAATGGAGACAACAATTGAGGAGTAGCCACAAGATGCAACTACTCTATCTCATCCAAACTCACCATCTACAGAAACACAACAAAGTTCAGAAGGAGGAGGCCTACTACAACAACCAGGAACATCACTTGTAGAATATGATCATGATCAAGACCAGACAGATTTCCCCTTAGCAGACACTAGCAACACTAGAGGAAATAAGCAATTGATAAAATCAACAAGAAAAATGAAAGAGTCTATATGGATGCAAGACTATATATGTGGAGGTACATCAGCAAAGCATTCAACAAAGAATGCCTGCAGATATCCATTAGAAGAGTACCTATGTCATTGAGGTCTCTCAGCCATCTATAAGAGTTGCTTGTCCAAGTTTATTGCTACCAAAGAACCTTTCAGCGATGAAGAAGCAATGATAGACCCTAGATTGATGGAAGTAATGGATCAAGAGTTGAGTGCTCTTAAGGAAAATGGCACTTGGTCACTAATAGATTTTCCAAAAGATAAGGTGCCAATTAGATGCAAGTGGGTGTTCAAAATAAAATACAAGGGAAATGGTGAAATAGAAAGATTCAAGGCAAGGTTAGTAGCCAATGGGTACAACCAAATAGAGGGACTGGATTACAAAGTTGTACTAGCATTAGCTGTTACACACAACTGGAGGCTACACCAAATGGATGCTTACAATGCATTCCTGCAAGGAGATGTAACTGAGGAAGTATACATGTGCTTGCAACAAGGATTTCCTAGACAGGGGGAGATTGTATGCAGGTTGCACAAATCCTTGTATGGTCTGAAATAGGGTTCACGATAGTGGAACCTAAAGTTGATTGAATCACTCATTAGCTTAGGTTTCACACAAAGTCATTTTGACTGCTCATTGTTCACCAAGAAAATTGGGACATGAATGGTAATCATCTTAGCGTATGTGGATGATCTTCTTTTAACTGGAATGATGAGAAGATGATTTCAGAAGCCAAAGACATACTGCAACATAGCTTCAAGATCAAGGACCTAGGAGAACTAAGGCTATTTCTTGGAATTGAGATAGCAAGATCTAAACAAGGCATTTTGATGAATCAGAGGAAGTTTGCACTCGAATTGATCACTAAGCTTGATTTGGCATGATTGAAGCCAGCAAGCACACCAATGGAATGTAATCAGAAGTTCACTACTGTTGAATATGATAAACACAATTACTAGGAAGGTGATGAGAAGTTGGATGATGCAGGACCTTATCAGAGACTGGTGGGAAAATGCTATATCTCACAATGACAAGGCCAGACATATGCTATGCAGCATATGTACTCAGTAAATTCATGCATTATCCCAAACAATCACACATGTAATCAGCAATTAGAGTGGTTAAATACATAAAAGTTGCCCGAGGACAAGGACTACTGATGAGCTCAAAACAGTCGACCAAACTCATTGCATTTTGTGATACAGATTGGGCATCATGTCCATTCTATAGAAGAGCGGTGACAAGATATGTAATGAAACTAGGAGACTCCTTAGTTTCATTAAAATCAAAGAAGTAGTGCACAATGTCTCGAAGTTCAGCAGAAGTTGAGTATAGGAGTATGACATCAGGTGTTTCAGAAATTTTGTGGCTAACAAGGCTTTATAGAGAGTAGGGTGCAGAATTTGATTTGCCATTTTAAACTGTGATATTAAAGCAGCAATTCAAATTGCTACAAATCCCATGAACGAACGAAACACATAGAAATAGATTTACACTTTATCGGATAAAGGATTCAACAAGGAATTGTGAAGACAAGATATGAGATGTTAAAAGATCAAGAGGCTGACTTATTCACTAAATCTCTGGGAAGAACACGACATGAGTATTTGATGAACAAGCTAGGGGGTGCTCAACTTGTTCGCACCATCTAGCTTGAGATGGAGTATTGACGGAAAGAGGTACATGTGCACATGTTGGTTAATTATACCTAATTTACGGAACAGTTAGTTAGCTTAGCTCTTCTCTGTATGTAAGTTAGTTAGTTAGTTAAAAGATACTAATTTAGTTGTATATATAGATGATCTAGCAGTGTAAATAAGTCAAGTTTTCAGAAATGAAATTCATTTTCCTCTCATCCATAGATTGAGAGTTTCTTTTGGAACCTTCGATTCCTCCATTGTTGATCTAGTCGAGATCACCTCTGAATTATATTGATTAAGAAAGTATAACACGAACTCCTTGAATTTCATACCGCCCTTGATAAAACACACACACACACACACATATATATATATATATATATATATATATATATATATATATATATATGATGGGCATTATGGACAAAAGGAACATGAAACTTAATGAATGGCATATCATGATTATTAATTATTGAGCACCTTCGTAACAATTTGAAATGTCTAGAAAGACTTGACCAATTATATTTTCTATTTATTCTTATCCACTTTACAGCTTGTTTGGATGGTCGTTACCTATTGTATTGTATCGTATTGTTACTTTAATTATGGTGTTTGTTTTGGTTGTCACTTAAATTTTATTGTATTGTATTGTTAAATCCGTCGTTACGTAACGACGAAATATGTCACTTTATGTAACGACTGATTTGGTGTGGTTGTTTGTCTTTTTCTCTCATCTTACCCTTCACTATTATTAAATTATTTTATTTTATCATTTATCCTACCTTTTTATATAGTAAATTTACCATGTATCATAATATTTCTTTATAATATTACAAATTTATTTTTCATATTGTTGGAACCATACAATTTTTACACTTTCTTATTCAAGTAGAATTAAAGTTTAAGTTAATGCTGTCCAAATATGACTCACTTCAAACAAGATTACAACTTGCATTGTGTAAGTGGTGGAGCCAACATGAAGGCAATCATTACATGAAAGTTTTGAAGGAAAAAGAAAAATAAAAAGAACTTTGGTAGGGACATTTGGTACTCCCTTGCATAGAATAGAATGATCGCTGTTACTATTGTCGTATTTTTCTATGTATATTTCGTGTAATAAAGACAAACACTGGCTGATGAGTGCAATTAAAGCGTTACAATCAATCTCCATTTATTTTCGTTTTCCAAAAACATCAAGAAAAGTAGAATATTGGACCAAACAAAAGTTGCATTATATGACATACTTAAAAAGGAACGGAAAAGCAAACTTATAATACCTTTCCTTGTTTTCATGACAAAGCTAATACTTATATTTCAAAGTAATTGCTTGTTGCAAAGAAAACTTGATGCCAGAAAATATTGTATTTTTTTTGAAATCATAGGAACATAAACCTGGCTATCAGTTCAGTATATAGTAAAAAGTTTCTAATTATTGTGATATATGACCACTTTTAACTTCATCACAAGAAATATAAACTTGTCAACCTAGGAATGGAAATGAGCACATATTGTTGAACGGAATCTGCAAAACTTTAAGGCCAAATAAATACAGACATTTTCAGTTGAGCACTCCAAAAATGTTCCAATTAGACACATTTTGCGTGTGTGTTTTCCACGTTCTTTAAGCGCGTTCAAGGTCTCCGAAATGGTCAATTCATTTTTTATCTTTTTCTTTTTCCATTTATCTTCACCTCCGTTTACTTGAAGGTCGACCACCTTGCCGGAAAGTTTCATGGCCGATGGCAAGTTCTAGGTTGGCTTGCAAACATGTTTCTCATTTTTCCACCAAAACACTATCACCAAGAACATTCCAAAAGATCTTAGATTTGGCTTTGCTAATCTCTACCCAATTCCAACAACACCACAATCAGCTGCAATTTTGCTGAATTTTTTTTGAGGAACAACACAAGAGATTGGTTCCTCAAATTCATCATCTCCTTTTCATGTATTTCTCAGTTTAAGTTTGTTTTAGATTTGAACCACTCGCCCGACTTCGAAAAAAAAAATCAATCTTTTTTCACTTTCCAGCTTTATTTCTTTCTTGCCACCACCAAACCAACTTAATTTAAGCATTCAAAGCTCATGATTTCTCTGCTTTCTCCACGAAAACTATTTCTTGATGCTTGCTTTCTTAGTTTTCATTAAAAGTTTCTTTCTTGCTCGGTTGCAGGTTCCTAGTGAAGAATTTCATCTGGCTTTTCTTAAAATCATGCCCAGATCTTAAAATATTTCTTTTTGTCTTGATGCATCATCTTGAGTTGATTGAATATTTCGAGCGGAGGGGAGGAGGCCATAGCAACCGTTCCCGGTTTGAGGAATATAGCTTTTTATTTTTTTCCCCTCAATTTTCTTCGATATATCATTGGATTTTCTTACCACTTCATCCGTGCGTGAAGTGCACACATCTTATATCTTTGTTGTTTTATGTCTGATTGAAACACTTTTAACTAGGGTTTGATAATAGATTTCCAAAATTTTTTTGAAAAATTTGCTTTTGGTAAAATTTGACTTGAAAATGAAAATGTGTTTGGACATATATGTGTTTGGACATACATTTTCAAAATATATTTCTCAAATTTATTTTGAAAAAATATGTATATTATTAGGGATTTGGCCCAAAACCAGCTATTGAGATAATTTTAGGATTTGGTATTTGAGATTTTGCCAAAATATAAGCAAAATTTATGATCAAACTTATGTTTGCCAAATAAAACTCAAGTATATTTTGACAAAATTTATGGTCAAACGGTCCTTAACGGAGTTTAAAATGAAAATATGAGACAAAGGGGATGCGTATGTATTTGGCCAAACTTTTTAGAGTGGTTTGTGGTCCATGCGCTTGTCTTGTTGCCATCAAATATTGTCACATGGCCAAAATGAATGTAACCTCACTTTATGAACTAGACCTTGTAGCCCCCAAACCCTCGCACATAAAAAACAACAAACAAAAAATACAAAGGAGGAAATTTTTTATATAAGCATTAAAAGAAGAGATTAGAAAGAAAATTAAAACAATTATGCAGCCCAGAGTTATTCTCTCATTCACCCTTCTATTTCCCTGATTTTACCTTCTATTTAATAGTAGAAGAAAAAGAATTAAATATAAAGATAGAAGAGGACAGAGGTGGGGGATGGGGATGGGGATGTTATGGGTTTCCATTCAAGTGGCTGAAAGGCCAGTTTTTGAGGTAAAATGAAAAGTGAAGAGAAGAATCTTATGCCCCATTTAACTTGATTGATGCTACTACGGATTCAGTTTTCTTCTTTCTTTTTTTAAGTGCTGACTTGTACTACTGTTGTCCACTTTATATTTTTCTATACTATATATACTCTGTTCACCCCACCCTCTTTCCTCTGTCTTATTGTTAAATGCTCTTTTTTTAGCTATGATTTATGAACTACAAAAATAGTGTATAGATATACTACTACTATCTCGTACTATTAGCCGGTTTGGCCAAGAGTGTTTTGTTTTTGTTAAAAATTGAGGTGTTTGGCCAAGTTTTTGCAATAAAAAAAGGTATTTTTGAGGATAAAGTTTTTGAGAATCAGAAAAAAGATAGCTTTTCTTTAAAAATATTTTTCTGAAAAATAATTTTAAGAAAAATATACTTATAAGCAGTTTTTAAAAATTTGGTCAAATACTAATTACTACTTAAAAGTACTTTTAAAATTAATTAACCAAATTTCTTATCCAAAATATATATATATTTTTTTAAAAATCACTTTTCAAAATAAAATTATTATAAAAGCTTGGCTAAACCTGCAATATATCTGCTTTCCTTTCTTACTTACTCTGACGTCCCACCACTTCTGTTCTGTCTCTCTCTATCTAATGATCTTATCTCCATCTTTTTTCTGTTATCTCTTATTCTTCCCTCACCATATTTAGTAAAAACTAAAATACTTTCAAAGAAGAACAACTCTCTCTGTTATGTCACTACTACTCTAGCTCAACCCTCAAAGTGTAAGGTATGCCATTCCAGTTCTTTTTCCCAGGTTACTGTTTTAATTCCATATTTGATATTTCCATTTCTTTTTTTTCTCTCTTTTTTGTTGATGATAAAATGATCTACCAGTTCTAGCAGTGTCTACTTGTTTTGAGTTTTATATCAATAGTATTAGTAGTATTTGTTTGTAAATTTTTTAACTTTGTGTGCTTTTCTGGATGTGTAAGTGCTGCTTTTAGTTTGTAATTTGGCTTTTGTTTATGTGATTTAATTATTTGGGATCTTACATATATATATATATATATATGGTCTTTAGTCTTTTAGCATATGTGTTAACCACTATTAGTAGTTTTTTTTTCACTATAAGCAAGTTATGGGTGCAATTCTGTTTTTAGCAATATTCAATAAAGGGAAATATGGATTACACTGGAGTACTGTGTTTTTTTTTCCTCTTTAAATTCCTTTTGTACCAAATTTTGAACTCTGATACAGTTATCTTGAGCTTATTATATGTATTCGATTAGATCCCACCCAAAGGAAAACAAACTTGGTTGGATTGAAGAAGTCAATTCAGACAGTAAAGTTTCTGCATGTTAATCTCTGAAATTTCCTAAGCCTTTCTGAAGATATCGAGTCAAGAATAGAAGGTTTTAGATTCTTTCTTGTATTATCGATTAGCCTATTGTTTTAAGCAAACAAGTGTAGAAAATTTTCCTTCTTCTAATCGGATTTACATTGAGCATCAAAAGAGAATAATTTAGTGAAATTATGCCCTCCCGTTGCTTCTTTGCTCTTCTTCCTAGTGTTGTTTTAAAAAAAAAAAAAGATATTAAACATTAAACGAAACAAATTCAAAAAACAAAGAAAAGAAAAGCCCCAAGAATGCCATCATAATTTAGACCCGATCTCTTTAGTCAACACAAATTCTGGGATGTCGCGATTTATTCTTATGCCTGCACTAGACCACGAACTTGGCTTAAACCTCCAAGAAGATCAGGAGTTCTTATTCTTAAAACAACAAATTTACAAATTGTTGTCCATCTAATTTCTTGAGTAACACAAAGCAAATGGATATAGTGTAGCTTAGTGAATCTTTTTCATTGAGTTGTTTTGTTTGTCCGAGCACGGAACCTTATCACGTTATAATCCAGAATTACCTCGCAAATACTCTCTTGTATGTAACTGTGAACTCCACTCAGACTAATGTGTGATATGAGCATACAGAAATCACTTTCCTCTTTAATCATGGTAAAATATAGTTTATTGATAATCTAACAAAGAGATTTAAGAGACTTTATGCATCCTTTTCTAGTAAAGGAGCTAATGACCTATGTGATTTATGCTCTTCTAGAGGTTATTGAATCAAACTTTCTTAGTGAACTGTAGCTCATATTGTTGTGCTGATTGCTGATATATATGATTCCATTTTAGACCCATAGATCACTTCACTTTTTGAGATTGTCTTGCAATTTTTCTATCTTGTTGAGTCCCCTCTACCCCAATTAACCGCGTCTTCAAGCTAGCGTTTATCAAACTGTCTTTTGTACTGGAGAACATCAGACATGCTTTTGCTTATCGAGCTTTTATTCCTCATACCTTTATACTTCTAGGCAGTGGAGATTATTTTGTCGTTCAAAAAATCATTTACTTCACTGTACCTGCAGGTTAATCAAGGACCGGAAGTCGTCATCGAATCTGTAACCAATTTTTTGCAAGCAACATGAAGCCCCCAAATTTCAATCTTGAATCGGAAGACGAGTCTGAAGTCAGCAGCAGCCAAGTTGCCTCCTCCAACATTTCCGCCCAAGAAATCTCTCCTGATCCTTATAAGGACAGCACTACCAATTCATCCTGTCTGACTAACTCCTTTAATCTTCAGCAGGAGTCAAAACCAGTTACTCTTGACTTGACTCTTGGCTTCAACAGCAGTGATGCCGAGTTGAAGGAACATGCTGAGACTGGCAGTGAAGTAGTGCCGCATCCTCCAGCTGCAACGGTACCAAGGATCTTCTCATGCAATTTTTGTAGGCGCAAGTTTTATAGTTCGCAGGCTTTGGGAGGACATCAGAATGCACATAAGAGGGAGAGGACTCTGGCAAAGAGGGCGATGCGGATGGGAATGCTATCAGAGAGGTATGCCAGCTTGGCATCACTGCCCCTTCACGGGTCTGCATATCGATCTCTTGGCATGGAAGCTCATGCGTCTATGCACCAGCGAGCGTCACAACAAGAAAGGCATATGCATGCTATTAGAGGCGGGGCTAGATTTGAACAGGGCTATATCGGGGTGCCAGTATATATGGAGGATGATGAAGTGGAGATGTTTTGGCCTGGTAGTTTCCGCCAAGTTGAGGGAATTGGTGGCAATGTGGGGTTCAACTCAGGTCAGAGTTCCAATATTAATTTTGTAGCAATGGCTCCACCACCTAGGACAGATCCATCATTACCTGATCTTAATTTGAAACTGTGACACTCACACTTCATTTCTGTATCTATTTTCAGCGTCCTTTTCCAAAATGCACGGTTAAATTCGCGCTGTACAGGGAGATAAATGTCTTAGATTGATTTGAGCTTTCAACTTTACCTCATTAGACTGTTGTCTTCCTGAAATGTGCTTAATTCATTACTTTGTTTATAAAATTGTACAAGATTATAAGGAAATTTCACATTTTTGGAACACTGTTGATATCATCTATTCTTTCTGTATATCCTTACTTTCCTGTTAGTTTTTAAGGATTGTTTAAAATGGACTCTAAGGGTTGCAAATACCCATGGTAGTGTTTCTTTAACCAATTTGTAGAAACTTCAAAGTCTATACCCTATTTTTCACTTTTATTTTATTTAATATGATGATATGAGTTGAACTTAAATGAAGAAGTGAGGATTTATATAGCCGACCCTAACTTGTTTGAATATGAGGTACATTTGTTGTTGTTCAGGGTTAGTACCTTGACGTTGCAAGAGAAACTGCTTAAAAATTGTACAGCTTTTAGCCAAGAATTGCACCTTTCACTTTCAATTGAATTACATACAGTATGCACCTAGAAAAACATTGGTAAAATTTTTCTGAAAAATAAAGCAAGACAAGTAGTAGTTGAAAGATCCTCTTTTAAATTTGAAATTTGATCTACTTTCTTCTGCATAAGGCATGAAAACCAGTTGCCTTTGCATCCACTTCACACAACACTATAATTCGTCTTCGACTTCTGGATTTGTTCTTAAACCCATTTGTCCTTTCTACTTTGGATGCGATAGTTTCTTCCTTTCAGAGTAATGTAAATTCGAAAATCCGTGCACGTATGATTGAAATTACAATGGACAAAGCTGGCTGGTTGAGTTTTACCTGTATGAGATCTTTAACGTAATCGGAGGGTGCGCTATGGGCATTGAGCGATTCGAGGACGCCAGACTCAAGATATCAGTTTGTTAAATAAATGTTTACTCCCTTTTTTTTACTTGTCCACAATGAACTTCGCACACCTTTAAGAAATAATAAATAAAGTGCATATTTCACCGTAGTATCCATTATAATGATAGTATTTTGAGAAGTATTGGAAAATGATTTGTGAAATGAGTAATTAATGATAAGGGTAAAACATCAAAAAAATATGGTATTCTCTTGATTTGCTAAAATTAAAAAATAAAAGTAAAAATATATTTTTAGTATAGTGGACAAGTAAAAATGAACGGAGGGAATATAAAATTAATTGGTTAAAAGATTATAATACTCTTTTCCCTTTTCAATGTATGTGAACTTATTTCCTTTTGGCCAAATAGGTGTACAACCCCTTAATTAAACTTGGCTCTAGTTTTCATTTTGACACTTTAACCTAACGCTTTTCCTATTGAACACTTTGACCGTATTTTGTCTATACCAATTAAACACAACGCATGATCGAGCTGTAAAAGCTTAATCGCGTGTTTTTAAACGCTTCCGGTGTGGAATAGGTTACCAATAAAATACTGACATGTGTTTATTTCTCCGGGTCAGATAAAAACCGACCCATTTTACTTTACCTCCATTTTATTTTACCTAACTTATTCGATTTTTCACCCAAATCTCCTTTCCTTAACCTAATAAACCCTGATTAACTGCATTGAGACCAATTCTTGATGGAATTTTCATCGATTTTGAGTTAGATTCAATTTTCTATCAACAACATTGCTCAACTATATAGTATAATACTGAAAACCGTTTGTTGCTTTCGACCGTGGTGGTGATTGGAGTTGGTCGTGACTGGAGTTAGCTCAATTTCGTGGTTTATGCTCTTTCAATCGAAGTTTTCCATCTTGGTAAGCTTTTATTTACCGAATATTTAGTTGGTTTTGGTTGTTGTAATTTAGTTTTTTGGAGTTTGTGAAAATTAGGGTTTTTCAATACAGTGGTAAATCTAGTCATGTATGAAAACGAATATATTCTGGTGGATTTTCACCATGTCGACATATTGTCAAAGATCTTGGCCCGAGATATATAGGGGAGAGGGGTGTGGATGATCACATGATAGACAAGAACTACTTTTCTCTTTTTGAGCTTCTGTCATATACAAAGGATATGAGTATGAGGTATGCTGAGGTATAGGGAGTCTATTTAATTAATCCGAAAATAAATGACTTTGTCTTGATTGAAAATGATGAACAATTATATAATATAGTTTGTCACTCTAATCATCTCGATAATTTGGAATTGTTTATTAAGCATGTAGTAAATTAGGGCGTGGATGTGAGGCTTGACTCACAGGTCATCTCAAGTAGAGGCAGCTTCAAGTACCTTGGGTTGATTATCTAGGGGCGAGACTTTTATGTGGGCCAGAAGTTGTTGAACTACGTGAAACTACATTAAATAAAGAGGCTAGGGCAACATTTACTGTTCTAGAGGATATAAATATCCAAGAAACTGCTACAGACAACACATTTGTGGCTGAAGAATATCTAGTTGATGTTGGGGTTTTAGGTGAGAATTTACAAGGGGCTGAAGAAACAATAAATGCAGATGTTGGTGTTAGATCTTTCAAGTAGTGAGTCTGAATTAGATCACATACTTGATGAAAACGATAGTGATGTACGTGAAGAACCCACTTTATTAAAGCATGAAAGAAGAAGAATTTTTTTTTAGAAGAAACAGAGAAAGAAACCTACTATAACAGAGGAGATTATTCCGGAAGAAGCTGGAATGGATAAAGGCTTTAAGGATATTGGTAGGCCATCTAAGGAGAACAAGTTTGCTTGAAAATTAAGAGGGGATGAGGACTACTACACCAGTTCTGATATTGAAAGTGATGATAACACAAATGACTTAGATGTTTTAGCTGAAAGGGGTATTGAATTACCTCCTAGAAGGAGAAGTAAAAAGGTAAGGTTTGACCCTGATTGTTACCTTACTATTTTTGAGCTTGGTATGATTTTTGAAAATGCTGTAGAATTAGGAAAGCAGTGGCCTAATATGCCGTGGAGAACAAAGTACAACTAACACTTAGGCCAAATGAGAAGGATTTGGTTAGAGTTAAGTGTAAAGGTGTGAATTGTAAATGGGAATTGTATGCAAGCAAATATGGAGATTTATGTGACTTTACTGTGAATAAATACTATCCAGCTTATAAGTGCAATACCAAAAACAAGAACAAATTATGTACTTCTAAGTAATTTGCCAATAAGTATAAAGATAGGATTATTTCTATCTAAATATTAAGTTGTGGGAGATTCAAAATTTGGTCAGGGATAAGTTAGGTTTGTATGTTGGAAGGATTGTTTGTTATAGGGCTAAGTGTAGGGTGATAAGCCAATTAATGGGTGACTGGAAGATGGAATTTAACAGGTTGTGTGATTATGCTGATATTATTAAGCAAACAAATCCTAGGAGTTCTTGCTGGATCAGGACAGATAGTGAGATTGTTCCAGACAAGAATCTATTTGTGCATTTCTATCTCTGTTTAGATGCTTTAAAAAGGGGATGGTTAGAAGGGTGCAGAAAGATCATATGATTTGATGGTCATTTTCTAAAGGGAATCTGCAAGGGTGAGTTACTTGTTGATGTTGGTAGAAATAAGAATCAAATTTTTCCTATTGTATGGGTTGTAGTTGATCAAGAGACAAAACACTCTTGGAGCTGGTTCATCACATGCTTGATTGCAGGTTTACGGTTAGGAGATAGTGTTGGCTTAACTATTATGCCAGATATGCAAAAGGTGAAGTTATAGTCAACTTTTGACTTATTTTTTTCCTGATTTTATATGATGTCTACTAACATTTCTTACTATTTTTAGTAGGGACTAGTACTAACTATAAATGAATTACTACTAATGGCAGAACACTGAATGTGTATTAGACACATTTTGTCTAACTGGTCCAAAAATTGGAGGGATGAAGAAAGGAGGAAACAGTTCTGGAGATGTACTAAAGCATCTTATGAAGTGAAATTCAAGGAAGAACTAGAGGAAATGAATAGCTTGGTTATAAGATAGTAGAAAACTTGTTGAAATATGATAAAGAGTATTGGTGTAGGGCATCCTTTAGAGAAGATTCAAAGAGTGATGTTATTGAGAATAACATGTGTGAAACATTCAATTCTTGGATAGTAGGACATAGGCACAAGTCTGTTATAACTATGTTGGAAACAATTAGACATAAAATCATGAAGAGGACTATTGAAATGAGAAAGTTTGTTGAGACTTGGGTTACTCATCTTGCGCCAAGGGCTAGGTTGATCCTGAAAGAGAACAAAGTCCTCTCTAAGAGGTGTAATGTTATGTGGAATGCAAAACACGAATTTGAGGTTGATGAAGGTGTGTACATAATTATTGTTGATTTTATAAATATGACATGCACTTGTAGATCATGGATGTTGAGGGGTATTCCATGCCAATATGCAGTATGTGCATTCTATGATAAAGAAATGGACCTAGATGATTATGTTGCCCATTTGTATAGAAAGGAAATTTTTCGTAAAGCTTACCAGCATTTCATTCAACCAATTTTCAACATGAGGATGTGGCCAGAATCAACAAATCCATGTATAAAGTCTCCTGAACCTAAACCTTTGCCAGGTAGACCAAAGAGATGTAGGATAAAAAACAAGGACGAGCCAAGGAAATAGCATAATAAGCTATCAAAGAAAGGGATGAATATGACTTGTTCAAATTGCCAACAAAATTTGGATGCAAGAACATGTTAAGCTTTACATTGTTTTACATTCTTTTCTTACTATTATTTCAACATGTTCCAAGAAGTGCTACTCAACAAAGTCAAAATATGGCACTACCTCCACCAATATCATCTCAAGAAATACCATCTCAACAAAGCAATCCATTATCCATATGTGAGGATACAAATATTGTCAAAAGACAAAGAAACAATCAATCAACTAGGCTTGGTAGGTAAAGAGGAAGAGGAAAAGGCCTTACACTAGGCAGGGAAAAATAAAAGGGAACTAAACTTGGCATAGGTAGGGGATATTTTGCATATGCTATAGAAAAATCTACTAGCACTAAACCTTCAACAATATCTCAATCTAGAGGAAGCTCAAATAATATGCCAACCATTGGACATAAAAGGCCAAGTCAAGCTAGTTTTGTAATTTTCACCGACACTAGGACTGGAACTACTATCTTGAATGTAAGGGTGTATAATTTTATTGTATTGCAGTTTGTGGTATTGTTATTTCCAACTTTTTACTAATATATAGAATGTTGTAGCTTGGTATATCATATGAGAGAGTCATATCAGTTGGGACATTCAGGGATACATCCGCAACTAATATACACAATGGATTTAATCCCCTGGTTTGAAGTTTAAAGAAAAAAAATGCAGTGACAAGATCACAACTTCAGCAGATGAGTGCATCAAGGAAAAAAGGCCCTTCAAGTACAAGTTCATCTTCAAAGTAGCCGACTTTTGTAAAATATTATCTAAGTTTTACCACTGGTTTTTTGTATATTTTGGATACATTATGTTTTGTTTGAGCTTAGTTGATTGTAGGTTGCAAACTAAGTCTCTATTTTTAGCTTCTACGTTATGTATTTTGTAGACCAAAACTATGTTCTGTTTTAGAGCTTCGATGTAATGCTAGTGTCACAACCCGAAATCTTAACCGCGGGGTCGTGATGGCGCCTAACGTCCACTTGCTTGGTAAATCAATATTAGTACACAACTAATCATTTTTAGATAAATTTGAAAGCAAAACATTCAGAACTAAGGCTGTAGAGTTTCAAAGTAAATATAATAACTCAAACATTGACTAGTCAAAAATCCGAAATCTAGTGTCACAAGTACATGAGCATACTAAAGTGCTAAAACCAATGTTTGAATAAAAGTACAATTGTTTGAAATAAAATAAGCAGTAACACCATATAAGGAAGACAACTCCAGGGTCTGCGATCACCGTGAAAGTCTATCTCAAGTCTCCAGATGTAGATATGATCCGAGCATAAACACTGCTAGACATCGTTGGGACCAATACCAGAATCTGCATAAGAAGTGCAGAGTATGAGTACAACCGATCCAATATATTCCGTAAGTGTCTAGTCTAACCCCGACGAGGTAGTGACGAGGCTTTGACAAGACACTTACTAAAAATATGTGCATAAGATAAGAAATAACAAGTAGAGAATTTAAAATAATAATGAGGCTGGAACACGTAAAAAGGGAGTAAGATAAGAACAGTAAGTATAAAATCACCAAGTAGCCTCTTTCTGAAATGAACAACAATTCAGTCAAATAATTCACAAGTTCGGAAATCAAATAAATCAATGAAATCATCAAATGGTACGGCATCACTCTTTGTGCTTTCCATCTCATCCTCACCATGTAGTATAATAAATGCAGGGGAACGACATCACCCTTCGTGCCTTTACTCTCATCCTCACATAATATAATAAATGATAATAAATAAATCAAGTGCATGGTATTACCCTTCGTGCTTTAATCCTCACATTCGCTCATTCAATGATAACAATATACAAATATGGCACGGCAACACCCGTCATGCTTTTCACTCTTCTTCACCAAGCAACAACAATAATCCAAAGTATCAAGAAAGTTGGAAAACCACTTATTTCAACTTCAATCGTGGTGTTATGATACGCAAACTCAACTTTCGATATCCCAACAACTTCAAATTATTCAATAAACACGAAGTGAACCACCAAATAATAATAATCTAACTAAGGCATAGAAAGCATAGTAAAATAAGCAACATAGTACAATATATCAATTTCTACTTGTATGCTTTAACCCATGATAACACATATATAATCGTCACCTTGCATGTACGCCGTATCCACATATAATTCACATAGCAAATAGAACAACAAGCCCCAATTTCCTCAAATCAAAGTTAAACACGATACTTACCTCACTCCGCAACCAACTCAATCAATCAACCATGACTTTGCCTTTCAAACAAGCCTCTAAACCAACTGAATCAATAAATTTGGGAAGAAAAAGTACTTCAAAATCGTCTCTAGAGTGTTTGGGGTTGAGAAATGGTGTAAAATAAGCTAAGTACGGTTTTCCCTTTTTTACCCGGTTGCAAGTCTTGCATTTGCAAACACTTGTTCGTAAATGTGATGCCTGAAACTGCGACACACTGACCGCAAATGCGATCAGTGTTTAGATGCACAAAAGTGGAAAATGCGACAAAAATCTCTCAAATGCGATACACCCCTCAACGCAAATGCGATCTAAGCTCGCCCCCAGCTCCAAGTCGCAAAAGCAACTCAAAGGTCGCAAACTTGAACTCCCATAGTCCGCAAATACGGTCAAATATTCGCAAAAGCGAAGTACCAATCCATCGGCCCCTTATCGGAAATGCGATCATTGGACTGCAAAATCGAGCTCGTAAATACAAGATCTACATATTGACACCAGAACCAACATTGCACCAGCTATCCGAAAACCAACCAAACTCCTCTGATACACACCTGAAACTCACTCGAGCCCCTCGAGCTCCAAATTGAACATACACGCAAGTGTATAACATTATACAAACTTTCTTGCTACCTCAAATCATCAAAATAACATCAAATAACAACAATCGATCATCAAAACTCAAACAATTTTAACTTAAACTCAATTTTCACTATTTTACACATAATGCGCTAAAACGTGTGCGGGTCACCCCCAGACCCCAACCATACGTGCGTACAAGTCCAAAAATATCATACGAACCTACCAGAATCGTCAAAATACCGATTCAATATCAATTAATAAGAATATTGACCGTGGTTAACTCAAGTCCCATTTTAAGCCTAAAATCATTTTTTCTTCAATTGTTTACAAACCTTTCTGGAAAATGACACAGACCATGCACACAAATCAAAAAATCTCAAATGGAGATAATAGAGGTCTCAAAATATGAAAATAAATGCTAGTACTCAAAATAACCTATCGGGTCATCACAGCTAGTTGATCACATTATGCAATAGAATGTTTGGGTAGTTTCAGTTCATAAATATAAATTTGCATTTCATTCATAACATAATATGAAAAAGCAACTGAACATAAATTTGCACAAAAAATAGGTCATTTCCATTTCATTCATTACAAGATAGTGTATATTAACAAAAGGCCAAATTTATACTACCCACATACAAATACTACATTGTTCTTCAACTAAATAGACATCAAACATGAGTAGCAACTCCAACAACATTACAAAAACTTCCCTAAATCATTATATCCAAAAAATATCAACTAACCACAAGCATCAACAAATCCAATTCCATAAAAACAATACCACAATAATAACAAATAACCAATTTATTGTGCTCAACTATTTTCTCAGTTCTATCGACCCTGTTCAATAGATCCCGTATAACCCTCTTAGCTTGGTCGGACATTTCATCATCGTACCATTTGAAGTATTTGCATCCACCTCGGCCCTACAAAATTGAGAAGGAACTGTGGAAAAAAAATGAAAAACAGATTCTTTTTTTTCTTAAAGAAATTCAAATGTTTGAGAAAAGCAGTACGATCGACTCACCAATTTACTATCATAAAATCGATGACCTGGGTTTGCAGGTGACCATGATATAGTTAGTGGCACATTAAATCCATAGTGACAAATATTTATTCCATTGCGAGAAGTTGTTGATTTTTGCGACATAACACTCAAAAACGAGAAAGATGAGGAAGAAATCAGATAAAGATTCAAGCTTCGACCCCTAAGCTTCAATTGAAGAACAAATATGGCGATTTTGAAGGGAAAGAGGAAGAGAGGGGAATTAGGGCTTTTTTTTAGAGAAATTATGGCCAAATTGGGCGTTTTAAAGTGGCTCCAATAGGTGGATTAATTTTTTATTGTTGGAATATACACTTAAGAAAAGAATAATAACACTCACACACTTACCATAAGTGGAACTAACGCTCCTTTGACCGGTCATACGTTGTGTTTAATAGGTATAACAAAATACAGTCGAAGTGTCAAAATAAAAATTGGAGCCAAGTTTAAGGAGCTGTATAGATATATATTTTCCCTTTCCTTTTTAGTTCGATAGAAAATAGAATGGCCACCTTTTAAATATGAAAATAATTTTAACTTCAACTTTCCATTTACCCATAATGAAAAGCTTTTATAGCCATACAATATGTTTTCTTCTTAAATTGAGTACTCAGTCGAATAATTTCACATGAATTTAAGCAAAAGGAGTGTTAGGAAGGAAAAATTTGGCAAATTGTAATTTTTTCACATTAATTAAGTTAAAGAGTTATTATACAAAAAATAAAATAACAAAGGAAAACTTCGTAAATCACATAAAAATTAGTATTATAAAGAGAAACCTAAGATAGTTTCTTAAATTATCACTTTATAATGTGTTGATTTGAGATGGTATTGTGTTTTGATGATTAACAAACTGTGATAAGAATCAAGTTTCAGGCTCTAGTCTTGCGTATACAAGACTGCTGTGAAGATGTGATAAAATAAGAATGTTGAACGTCAAAAAAACCAGGTTTACAGCAAGCTAGCTAACGTTAGTAACTCAGACACAGAAGACTAGCTTTCCCATGCAAGTAAGGATTTTTAGAAGATCATGTCCGTGTCTAAAAAGGAATATGCGTTTGGAGGATTTTGTGCAATAAAAAGAATGTGTGTATGTGGAAAATACTTGTGGGAAGCAAGAATAATGCAAGTTGGAGTCAAATAAAGAAACCTAGTCTAAATGGGAAAGGATTTTCTTAACCAAAATATTTTAGGTTTTGGAGCATTAATTGAAGAAGAATTTCGGCCAACCTTGCACCTATAAAAGAAGATATTTTGCCACAATTCAAGACTACTGCTATTGAGAGAAATCGTGAGAATACTTCTGACAATACCATAGAAAAGCAACAAGATACTTATGAAGATTCAACTCAATAAACTGAAGAACAGGTTCTTGAAGATGAAGCTTCTCGAGTTCTTTAGTTGTTAGGTTGAGTTTTGTATTCTGAGTTATAACCTATCCGCTTTCATTGAAGTTTTGTTACAGGTTATCATTGAGACTTTGTTGTGTTACACTTTCTAAACTAGAGTTAGTTTAGAAAGGGGTTGCTACAATTGAGTTGATTATAAGGGTTAAGGTACTAGAGATAGTTTCCTTGGTTATTGAGTTGTAACCTAAACTTGCTCTTTGAAGTTAGTAGAGATTTGGAGAAAATTCTACTAGGTAGGTCGTGGTTTTTACTCTTTTGAGAAATGGGATTTTTCACTTAAAAATTTCTGTATTGATTACTTTTCAGCAATTATTCTTGTTTGAGTGTGCTAAACTAATTCAAAGAACTAGGTTCTTTGAAAAAGTGAAAATCAAGCAAGACATAATTGAACCCCCTTCTTGTGTCTAAGTGTAGTCTAAAATAACAATTGATATCAGAACAGGTTCTTTCATGAGAGGCTAACACCTTGAAAAGATCTACAATGGTTGCACCACCGGATTGTCAAGAAAGACAATTAGTCATTAGGCCACCACTTTTAATGGAAAATACTATGGATGTTGGAAGGAAAGGATGTGTAATTTCATGGAGGGAGAAGACCTAGAACTCTGGGATATCGTTGAAAAGGGACCAAAAATCCCAATGTTTTTTTATGACAAGGGTGTCCATACTGGACCAACCCAAGAGAAAAATACTCTAAGGAAAATGTCAAAGGAGTTCAAAAGAATGTCAAAGATAAGAAGATATTAATCTATGGATGAAATAACAGAATATTTTCTTGCAGAGATACAAAAGCTATATGGGATGCCATATAGTATGCTCATGAAGGTACCTCTCAAGTGAAGCAGTCAAAAATAAACATGTTAATTAGGCAATATGAACCGTTCAAGATGAAAGAGGGGGAAACAATCCTGGAGATGCATACCAGGTTCACTTCAATTATTAATGAACTAATATCTCTTGGTGAAGTGATTCCCCGCAACAAAATTATGAGGAATATTATGAGCGTACTTCCTTCTTCATGGGACAACAAAGTAAATGCAATTATTGAAGCAAGGAATCTGAATACAATGACTCTTGATGATTTGATTGGACATCTAGAAATCTGGAAACCTGTGAGCTAAAGCATAATCAGGATCGCTTGGATCAATAAGATACTGAACCTCGCAAGACCAAGAACCTGATGCTTAAGACAACCCACAAATAAGACGTTGAAGAAGATATATGGCATTGCTGACTCCACGCTTTCAGAGAGCAATAAGGAAAGGTAGTTTCTTGAAGAAGGGTAGCTCATCAAAATCAAAGCTTGTAGAGAAGACCAATAACAATAACAATGTTGATGGTTACTACAAGTGTGGAAAGAAAGACCACTTCATCAAGGACTGTCCTCTATGGGAACTCGAGTGGAAAAAGAAAAATTATGATAAAGGAAAGCAACAAAATAAAGACCGGGTTCCTGGACGAAGAATGACAAATAAGGCAATGGATAAAATTATGAAAAAGGCAATGGCTTATATACAATCATCCTCAACTGATGAGTCTGATGATGATGATGAAAGTGAAGATGAGGATCAGTCATTAATGGCCAAGCAAAATGACTCAGAATCAGAAGATCTCTTGGCATTGATGGAAAATTCAGACTCTGACGCCGATGAGGAAAAAAAACCTGAGTTAAGCTTTCAAGATATCAAAGACAAAATTCAGACCTACTCTAAAAATAAACTGATTTCTCTATCAGACTTCTTAATTGATGCATATAAAAAAAATGACGAAAAGGAGCAATTGATGACTGAATATGCATCACTTAAACTTGAAGAAAAAGATCTAGAAATAAGTAGAGAAAGTCTCGAGGTCTTCGTAGTGGATTTCAAGGACCATATTCTTGTGTTAGAAGATAAAAAAGCTGCCTTAGAAACTGAAAATAATAGATTGCTTAATGCACCAAATAAAGGTGAGGAGCCACTAGAAAATGAACTAAAGGAAACAAATGACAAACTTCTAGTTGAATCTAAAAAGGTTAGGATACTTCAAGAAAACCTAGACAAGACCAAGTTTGAATTAGAAAAGAACTTGAACTTGAATTAAAACTCCATACAACCATCACAGGAAATATGTTGACATTCCTGATAATCGCCTATGCAATCACTATTGAAATTATGGATACTTCACGGAAACATGCCCATCCAAAATCAAAGAAAGTCTAAAAAATATTACATATCCCGAGAAAAGGAAATCAGTGAAACCTGGTCCTTTACAGAAGGTTAATAAACTATCAGGATGGACTAAAAAGAATATTATTCATCCTTTTAATCAAGGAAAGGGACCC
The DNA here is from genome assembly GCF_000390325.3 of Nicotiana tomentosiformis. Classification (NCBI taxonomy): domain Eukaryota; kingdom Viridiplantae; phylum Streptophyta; class Magnoliopsida; order Solanales; family Solanaceae; genus Nicotiana; species Nicotiana tomentosiformis. The sequence goes on along the minus strand of NC_090822.1, from coordinate 81,220,326 downwards.
AAGCTAGTCTGGATTCCTAAAACTAATCCATGAATATGTTTTTAGGCTAAGGTGAGAGGAGGCAAAAATTGGTATTATGTTAACAGTTCTTGCTCCCACCACATGACCGGAAACATAAATAATTTTCTCTCATTAAGAGCCTATCAAGGAGGGAGTGCAGGCTTTGAAAATGAAAAAAAAAAGAAAGAAACATAATCGACATAGGTAAGGTTGGTAGGTCCAACTTTCATGCTATAGATAATTTGTATTTTGCCAAAGGTTTGAAGCACAATTTGTTGAGTGTGTCTCAGATGTGTGATAAAGGGAACCTAGTTCTTTTTACTTCTGAAAGATGTTTGGTGTCAAATGAAAATTTTGGAAATCTAGTTCTCAAAGAAAAAAGGAATAAAAATATTTACAAAGTTGATGTCATGTCTGCACCAGAAAATGAACATTCATGTCTTAGTGCACTAGATATTGATTCCTACATGTGGCACAAAAGACTAGGTAATGTTAGCTTTTCTATGCTTAACTAGCTAATTACCAAGGACCTGGTCCTTGGGCTTCCCAAGTCGAAATTCAAGAAGATAAAGTTTGTGATGCATGTGTAAAGGTAAGTTGGTCAGGTCTACATTCAAATCTAAAAAGGTAGTAAGTACCTCTAGACATTTGGAACTACTTCATATGGACTTATGTAGACCAATGAAGGTACTGAGTAGAAGACGTAAGAGGTAAGTATTTGTAGTTGTTGATGATTTTTCTAGATTTACATGGACTATATTTCTTGCAACTAAAGATGAAACTTTCGATATATTTGTAACTTTTGTGAAGAAACTGCAAAGAAAGATGAATAGTCATGTAGCTAGCATTAAATCTGACCATGGAACTGAGTTTGAAAATTCTAACTTCCTTGAATTCTACGCTGTAAATGGTATTGATCATATTTTTTCTGTTCCTAGAACCCCACAGCAAAATGGTATTGTTGAAATAAAAAATAGAACTCAGATGACATGGCCAAAACCATGCTAATCAGTAGGTCTTCCTAAGACCTTCTGGGCTGAAACTGTAAATACTACATGTTACATAATAAATAGATACATGATTAGGTCAATAATTTAGAAGAGCCCCTATGAGTTACTAAAAGGCAAAAATCCAAATTTAGCCCACCTAAGAGCCTTGGAAAGCAAGTGTTTTGTACACAACAATGGGAAAAGGCTCTAGGAAAGTTTGATGCTAAGAGTGATGAGGGTGTCTTCTAGGGTTACTCACCACAAAGTAGGGCCAATAAGATCTATAACAAAAGAACAAAATATTTTGAAGAAAGCATTCATGTAATCTTTGATGAATTTAATAACCTTTTGGATGATAAAGATACACGGGTTGTTGATGATGGTAAGTTTGGACCAGATGAAAATCATGAGGAGAAAATAAATCATGAAGTACTAGAAGTTGATGCAGGACAGGAACCAGGTCCTTCGGAAATGATTCAATAGGTATCATAGATAGGGGGAACATCACAAAAGAATCAAGGTAAAACCGCAGCACCTGCTACCACTGCTGAACATGAAGAGAACACTGAGAATTAAAGATCTCATGCCAGGGGATGAAAACATCAAAGCTCCCATCCTCTGACAAATGTGCTTACCCCAGTTAACTCCGGAATGGTAACAAGATCAAAATTTATGAATATGATTGTCTTCTCAACATACATATTCATGGTGAAGCCTAAGAACATCAAAGAATCTCTTGGAAATGCAGATTGGATAGTGGCTATGCAGGAAGAACTAAACCAGTTTGAGAGAAATAAAGTTTGGGACTTGGTTCCCAGCCCAAAAGACAAAACAATTATTGGAATCGGGCGGGTGTTCAGGAACAAGTTAGATGATCAAGTACCAGAAATAAAGTTAGATTGGTTGTACAGGGATATAATCAAGAAGAAGGAATTAACTACGATAAAATATTTGCTCCTGTGTCCAGGATGGAGGCAATTCGATTGCTTATTGCATTTGCATCATACAAGGGTTTCAAGCTATATCAATTGGATATCAAGAGTACCTTCCTGAATGGATACTTGAAGGAAGAAGTGTTTGTTCGACAACCTCCAGGTTTTGAAAGTCATAAGTTTCCAGAGTATGTGTAGAAGTTGGAAAAGGTATTGTATAGGTTAAAACAGGCTCCACGAGCATGGTATGAAAGACTGTCAAAATTTCTCCTAGAGAGCAGTTTCTCACGAGGCAAATTTGATAACATGTCATTCTTGTTAAAGAGTAGTAAGAACCTGCTGATAGTGCAAATATATGTTGATGACATCATCTTCAGATCCACAAGTGAATCACTTTGTAATAATGGATTTGCTGAACTCAAGGGAAGTGAATTTAAATTGAGCATGATGGGAGAATTAAATTTCTTTCATGGACTCCAAGTTAAGTAGATAGAGAAAGGAACTATGATATACCAACATAAGTACATCAAGGAGTTGCTCAAAAGGTTTGATATGGATAATGCTAAAACAATTGATACTCTTATTGTTACTGCAACCAGATAGGATGTGGATGAATCCAGTTCTCCTGTTGGTAAAAAGAAGTACAGAGGTATGATAGGTTCCCTACTCTACTTGACTCCAAGTAGACCTGGCATTGTGTACAGTGTGGGGCTGTGTGCAAGGTTCCAATCTAGTCCAAAAGAATCACATTTGAAGGCCGTTAAAAGAATTTTAAGATATCTCAACATGAGACTCCTTCGAATTGATTGGTTATGCAAATGCTGACTATGCTGGATACATGGTGGACAGGAAAATCACATCATGAACGACGCACTTTCTTGGATCATGTCTAATCTCATGGGCATCCATGAAATAGATTTCTGTAGCCTTATCAACCATTGAAGCTGACTCCTACCTGTCGAACACCCTTAAGCATGCGACTAAGATATAAACATGAATAACATCTGCTGAATTACGAGAATAACATGCGTGAGGAAAACCTGTCCAAAAGACATATATACATATACGTACGGAATACGTAGGGCGAGCCGACAAAGCTGCTATAGACAACTATACATAACCGTCTACAAACCTCTAATAGAAATATAACTGCACAAAGATGGGACTGAGACACGTCATACCCATATATGTATACAAGCATATCGTACCAAAATCAAAAGCAGCTTCGGATCAAGTGGAGCATGCCAACTCTCGTTGATCAAGGATCCTAAGAAGGGGGACCGTTAGCTTGCCTACCTGCACCTACGGGCATGAAATGCAGGCCCCGGGAAATAGGGCGTCAGTACGAATAATGTACTGAGTATGTAAGGCATGAAAATCAGTACATAAAAGACATAGATAAAATACAGAAGAAAGAAATACACCTATAAGTCTGAATAACTTTGTAAATTCTGCAACATTTATAGTGGCATGCACGTGCATATAAATGTCGTGTCATGCATAGGTATAGGTGTACATAACATCATCAAGACTCTAAGGGCATTCCATTATATTGTCTCGGCCACTGTGGGCAACATCATCAATATATACCAACTGATCAGGTGGTGGTGCGTATATAACGCCTTAACCTTTTTTCCATATCCCATTTACATATATATATATATATATATACACACATATAAATACGCATATATAACGCCATCTGGTCATGGGTCAATGTACATATATAAATGAATGAAATGCATGAAAATATATTAATAATCTCAATATTCCTTTCGGATAAACTTTATCAACTGCGTATTATTCTGAGACCCATGAATAGAAGATATAATAATATGTCACATGGGGAATCAAGAACACAGAGACCCCTAGTATTTCTATGAATAGAGTCGTTTATGAAAACTGTGCGTTTGCTCATTTCTTCTGTATAATTTGGATCTTGCCAAAATGAAAGAAGGGATAGCCTTAACATACCTGGAGTAGGGAAAATCCGTATGATATTCTTGGAACAGGTTGCACCGTACTTCATTATAACCGTAAAATTTCACGTTGCTATGGTGCTAATAATTCCTGTTGGAATTGTTTGGTTGCAAGAAGTTTTGAAAACTTGTAAGAATTGATAACGTTTTGATTGTAGAAATTTTGTACGAAATTTCGTTGCTAACTTTGTAAAAGGGAAGTGTCTTGTTAGAATGATATGTTTTGGTTACTAGCGTTGCTAACTAAAAAAATATTATAAGGGAGGTGTCTTGTTAGAATGATGTGTTTTGGTTACTAACATTGCTAACTAAGAAAATATTAGAAGGGAGGTATCTTGTTACTAACACATTATCTTTCCACCTAGTTAAAAATGACTAAGAGTCATATTCTTAGGAAGTGGCTTGCTGCCACGTGGGGGTGGGATGAGAATTTTAAATCTTTATCCACTAGTTTATTAATTAATTAGGTAATATCCCGCTAACCCATAATTAACTAATTAGCCGCATAATTAAGAATTATTTTAAATTACTTAAAAATTCTACATATTTTTTAATATACCTTATACATCATACTATCACAGTCATATGGTACCTTGTATGGTACTAGTCCGTAAATATTGGGTATTATAGCTCAGACCGTTTTTATCCCAAATCGACAACCTTCAACGAAACTCATTTTCTTTATTGTGTATCCTTTATCCTTCATGGTACTTACTTATCGCTTGTTATAAATAGCATAAATATGTTAACCTCAAGATAATCTCATCCCCGAGTCTATGTCGATTAACAGAAGGCGAAACTTTAACATACGAAAATGCGAGATGTAACAACTTTGAAAGGAACTGCTTGGAGCTTGATTTAATCAAAATCGACTATGACATTATTGACTCCCCTCAATGACTGACTATGGATAAATAATGTATTCAGTAAGAAAATGTGCTGAAAAATATCTAACTCAGTCTTATACTGTATCAGGTATGCATGCATGACCTGGACTCTAGGGCATGGATGTGTAATCGGAAGACAAAAGTCTAGGCTAGAAAATATGTCACATCCAACACTAAGGAAACAAGTCAAAGAACCTGGTTATTTGACATTCAGGTATGTACCCCTTTTCCCATTGATTGTTGTGCTTAACTGTTAAACTGTCGTGTCATTAAACCAGATTCCCACTCATTTTGTCAACTAGTCTCTTAAATCCAAAAAATAATTAATGGATCAGGTTCCAAAACCGTCAAGTCATAAGGTAATCATGAATAGCTCCAGTCCGTATGTAATTAGGACCAGTTTCCTAAACCACTTGCACACATCTCAATTGACAGTTACACCTTATCCTAATTAGAGCCGAATTAGGAACAATTAAAAGGAAAAATTAGAGCCATCAAACTGTCAATTGCTCCCTATAAATTCCTCCTCTTTTCATTCTCCTCATTCTAATCAAAATCCCTAAAAGCTATCAACAATATCTAAAACCCTAACTTCATCTTCCTGTGAAAACCACACAACTCCATTATAATGGAAGCCTCACCAAGTAGAGTACCATATAAAATTACCACTGAAACTACAAACCCTAACTCTACTGCACCTATCTCCACAACCACCTAATCCCGATCTAGCCAAGAACTACCCTCCCCACTAAAAGCCCCAAAACTCATTATCAGATTAGTCGACTATTCTAATGAAGAAGATAGTGAAGGACCCAAAAGTGAGAAACAAGTTGTGGATGAGCCACGAATTTAGGGGGAAGCAAAAATTGATGATGTGAAGTGGGTTTGTGATGAACATGCAGATACAACTACTATTGAAAAAACGACTACTAAGGAAAGGGATGAACATCAAGGTGAAGAAATGGTGAAGAGTGAGGTGAGTACAGTAAAGGAGGGTGAAAATATTTGTGAGGGTTTACGCAAGGGGACACAAAAGGAAGATGTAGGAAAACATGGGGAGACTATAGGTGCTGGAGTAGAAGCCCATGGACAACAACCAGGTTCTTCTGCTGCTGGTTAAGGAGAACTTACTATGGAAGTTGTGACTGAGCAAGAGGCCACTACGGTTCAAGAACCGGTTTCTTTGAATGCTAAACATGAAAAATCTGAGTCCTTTGATTGGATTGATACTGAGGAAGAAAAGAAAAAGGAAGGAGAAGCAGAAGTTGAAATGAAAGACAATAAAGACAGTGATGATGAAGCTCTAGTGAATCTCATTGCCACGATGAAGGAGAAGCGACAAGCTAAAGAAAAGTCTGCTCCCACGAGGGTAAAAGCTATTGCAAAGAAAGCAGTCTTGCCTTCTGGGGCTGTGAACTTAGGGGGGATAAACAGCTGAGACTAGAGGAAAAAGCAAGCCATCACTTGAAAAAGCTATGGAGGTGTGTAAAAGAAAGAATAAAGAGAGACAAGGCTTCAAACTAATTGATGAGTCTGACGTAGAAAATGTGGACTTAGTGAGTGGAGATGAGGACGATGAAGAGGATGAGGAGGTAGTTCCTATTCAAGAAAAGGGAAAGAAGAAGGATGAATCTTCTCCAGCCACTCCCAAAGGAAAACCTACCAAGAAAAGAAAACTGCGGTCTCTGATCCTGAAGTGAAAGGAACTAGTTCCAAAAGAAAGAAAAAGAGGTAGAGAAAAATTGCCATTATTAGTATAGATGAGTGGTTTGTTGATGATGTTGAAAGGAAGAGTGATAGATAGGGCTGCTTATCGGGCGGATTAGGCGGTTAATTACTCTTAACAGTTTGGCTTAACGGTTATCGACTTTTAAATGTATCAATCCGCTATCCACCCGATAAAATATCGGACGGATTGGTATCGGTTTAGCTCTTATCGGGCAGTTTATCGGTCTAATTAAATCTATATTGCTTGCATTAATTGTTTGTTGACCGCCTAGTATACAAATTCATAATAGGAAATTACACATTGAGTCGCCGACAAACATGTCTGCTAACGCCTACATAAGAATGATGTAGTGTGTCATGTGTTGTAGAGTGAAAAATGTAGAACACATTGTAGGCTAGATTACATCCCAAAGCAGACTACATATAAGTCCAGACATACATGTATGTTAACGCCTACCATTAAATCCCAAAGCAGACTACATTACATGAGTCCAGACATACATATGTCTGTTAACGCCTAACATACAAATTCAGAATAGAAAATTCTAGTCTATATTCAAAGTGAGTCCAGGATACATATTTCAAAATGATTAATCCATAAGTGAGCAGAATACACAGAAATGTTTGGCCTGCAGCTAACGCCTAACCGAGCTTGAATTTATGCAGCTTCAAAGTTCAAACAACAACTTCAAATTTCTAACTTAAACTCTCAACCAGGCATTTCACGCTATATCATTAACCATACAAACAATACCGAGCAAAAGGCAGTTATGTATAGAAATATGTATGGATTATAAGTAGTTGCGCTATTACAGGAAACGCAGATGCGCTATTATATATATATATATATTCTTAACGGGTTAACAGATTATTCGTTAAGAAAATTGAATAATCCGCCCCCAAACCGATAAACCGTTAATAAAAAAATTTCAATCCGTTTCCCATCCGTTAAACCGTTAACCCGATACCAATAAACTATTAAGGTTCGATTTCGATTCGATTTTTGGTTTCGGTTTGATTTTGAATACCTCTAGTGATAGATCATGTTGTAGTGACTATGTTTGGGATGAAGGAACTAACGGATAAGTTGAAAGTTCAGGGGTGGACTAATATGATCTTATGCCAAGCACTCATGTATGGTGAAGCAATACTTTATTTTTACATGAAATTTAAAGTGATAAAGAATGACCAAGTGAGTACTGTGAAGTTAGAGGAGTGAACCTAGTTCTTGATGCAAAGATACTAGGTGAGATTTTAAATGTGCCACAAAAATTAGAATTATTAAATAAAAAAATAGTATAAGTCACAAAAAATAATATAAGTCACGAAATAGTATAATCTAAAATAGAATTATAAAATAAATAAAAGTATAAGTCACAAAAAATAATAATAATCTAAAATATTTTTAAAAAAAAACATAATATAATTACGGTTAAAAAAACTCTTTTGACTCTCCAAATCTTTTAATTACGGTAATCTAAACTCTTTTAAAAAAACATAATATAAAAGAGAGTAAGAAGTATGTAGGTGAATCCTGGCTCGGAAAGTGCATAACGTATTCAGAGAGTGAAGAGCTTATAACGTATTCTACTGGGTTCATTTTGTTACACTTATTCCCCTCTCTCATGATGAAAGACTTGGTTGTCCACAACTATAGCTTCAATCAAGCTTTCACCATCAAAGACCAGGAGAGAGCATAAGTTTCAACCAAACTTTCACCATCTGTATTTGCCCGGACAAAGAGAGATGGACCACGCCAAGATGCGGATCTTCTTATTGTCGTCCCCCCTACTAACATTTTATTATCATACCCTCATTTTTGTGTTAAACTCGCCTGGTCACTTTTGCTTATGGAACTCCCTTTTATAGTGGGATTCTTCAATTTCAAATTAGGATGGTCTGTTTGAATTTTAAAATTTTGAAAGTTAATATGATCGTTCTTACGCTGGCAGTCATATAGTTGTCGAATTTCGCATAAAAATGGTGAGGGATGGTCTGAAAGAGTCCTAGAGTTTTTGTATTTTTTCTCTAAAGTGAAAGGATGACGATGGGGCGGGGGTCGGTGGCGTGAGAAAAGAGAAGAAAAAGTAAAATTTCTAAAAAGAGGGTAAAAATTTTCCTAGGAAAGGAAGAGATTTTTTGGGATATGAAAGTATTTTGGTGCATTGGAGCGAGTCTGTTCACTGTTGAACTCTTTGATTGAGTTTAGATGAAAGGGTATTTTGGTAACTTGACTCGTGGTGGAAGATTCTGGAAGATGGATTTGGCTCAATTCGATTAACCACGAAGAAACTTTTTATCAACACCCGTCTCCAAGTTCTTTTTTTTTTTTTTTTTAAGTTTACGTTTGGTCAAACTTTTAGAAAAATAAAATAAAATAAAATAAATAGAATCAGAAGCAATTTTGAAGAAATAGAAAAAGATAGCTTCTTCCCATAATCATATTTTTAAAAAATACTTTTAAAAAAAATATACTTAGAAGTACTTTTTAAAATCTTGATCAAACACAAATTGCTATTTAAAAGTACTTTTCAAATTAATTAGCTAAACACAAACTACTTTTCATCAAAAGTAATTTGAAAAAAACGCTTTTAAAAAATATTATTTTTTAAAATAAGTTGATTTTTGTTTGCTTGCCAAACAGGCTATAATTGATCTTGCAGAGGGGATGAATTGACTTTGACCACAGATGGAGAAGAAAATTACAGAAAAGGTCATGGATCAAAAATATTACTTATAAACTGAACAAAAAAACAAAACAGTCTATTTACATAACATAACCTTTTTAAATACATGTAACACCCAAATCGAAAGAAATATTGTGTAGGGTTAAAAGATAATAAAACCAAACCCACCCATACAAGGACTTAGTAATCCCTTAATAGCACACAAAAAAACATAAAAAACATTTACAACAAATTTGAATATTTAACTAATAACCACGACCAGGCAGGAGAACAGCGACACCAACTGAAATTCCAAAGAGGAGTATCAAAAGGCCAGTAAAATTAACTATAAGTCCTTCTTGGTTCCTTGTAAGACCCAAGAATATGAATTTCTGCACCAAGCCTGTCTCTGCAGCTACTATTGCCAAGAAGAAGATGATGATCCCAATTAGGGCATGCCATGGAACCACCCTTGACCTTGTTGACGTTCGCGCCCCGGGGAATAAGAAGGTCAAAAATGATAATAGCCACTGGGCAAAATAATAAAAAAAATTAATTATCTAATAAACGCTCACCAATTGTTTAAATTAAAAATTATCGACGAATATAATATATATATATATATATATATATATATAATCTATATATAACGATTAAAAAAGTAAAAAATAAATCTGGCGGGCTATTTGGGTAAAGATTCCACAACGTCAAACATGATAGCCACTGGCAAAAATTAAAAAGAAGAATTAGCTTTGCACTCAATAACTGAAATCCTGAATCAATTTGTTGATGTTTATAAAGTTAATACTCCCTCCATTTCAATTTAGATGAATTAGTTTGACTTGACACGGAGTTTAAGAAAATAAAAAAAACTTTTGAAACTTGTGGTATTAAAAGCTTAAAGGGTAAAAGCTTTATGGGGTCATGACATTTGTGTGGTTATAAAAACTTCTCATTAAAGGTAAAATAGGTAAAATGAAAAGTTTAAAGGTGAATTATTTCCAAATTTAGAAATATGTCATTTATTTTGGAACAGACTAAAAAGGAAAGTACTTCGTCTAACTTGGAACAGAGGCAGTAGAACTTATGTGGAGGAGGGTGAGGTGGCGCAATAAATAATTTTAAACCCTTATGTTTTCGTCTAGTTAATATCTTAGTAACAAAAAGAGGGAGAGAGGATCAAATATTTCCTTGACAAAAATGATACGTAGTAATTCTAGTTGTGTGTGTCAAGAAGAACGTCAAGGAAAAGAATCATCTTTTAGACAAAAAAACCAAATAAGGTATTTGAAATAAACATTTAAATAATCTTGACTAATCTGGATTTCATTAATATTCAATGAGTAACATTTTTTTACCTGCAAAGCGAAGAGAATGATGGTGGAAAGGCCAATCCAGGAGTGAAAGGTATACATATGAGGAATTCCAGCTTCCTTATGATATTTGAAAACTGCGTAGAGACCAATAACCGCAGCAACAAGAGCTATGAAATGAAGAATCATGTGATACAACTTGTGCTTCTTGCTTGATGTTGGAACTGTTGTGTATGCCATTATTGCTGTTCCACAACCCCAATTTTATGTACATGAATATTTTAAAATACTGACAGAAAAAATAGAAAAGAAAAATAAAATGATTTCTGCTAATTATGTACATGAATATTTTAAAAACTGATTTCTTACCTTCTCCAGCTAATAAGAGAAACCCAATAACCATAAGCAATGGGTGAATCTGCAAACACCAAATAATTAGTAAATTAAAAGAGAAATATATCAAAGACCAAATGTAACTTTTAATTAGTTACATTGAAAATCTTGGGCTTGTTGGTTGAAGTGAAAGCAAGGCCTTCTCTGAAGTGCAAAAGCCAGACTAGTATCAGTGTAGTGATAGCTATGAACAACAAGTGCGCAAACAAAGTCACTGGCACTGGAGACACTTTGTAATTCTTGTTCGGCATTTTTTGCTCAAATTCTTCTTTCAAATGCTTTCTGGACACAAGAAGAAGATGAAGTAGTGATAACAGTTGTAATGCAAATTAAATATTTAGATAGTTTTGAAAAAGCCTAAGCAAGAAGATCTGTTCGAAAATATTGCTTGCTTAGTATACTAAGCAAATATATGATACAAAAAGGGGAATTTTTATTTCATGTTATTTGTTTTTTTTCCATTTTTAAATTGTTGTAAGACAAAATAATGAGGTTTAACTATGGACGTACTAAGAGAAAATAGGTAAAACTGTCTATATAGCCCGGGAAATAATCAAAAGCTAATTAAACGCGAATAAAGGGTTAGAGAGAGTACTTAATTTGGAAGAACTTGATTGAAACTTTGCTCTTACGGATTGACAAATGGATATAAATAAAGCAGCATTGAATATGATAACGTTTCGTAAGGGATTTGTGTATGTTGTTTATAACAATGTCTAGATTTGTCAGTATGCTTTAAGCTGAATATCTTACAACTTTTTAAGATTTAGTTAATTACATTGGAAGATGATTTTTGTGAGCAATAACAAAGGGAGTAAAGAAGAGATAAGTTTGTCAATATTATTTAAATACAACAACATTAGAGTCTAGAGATAGAGATTAAATTTTAACAAAAAAGACTTGAAGGGTCAAATTTTCAAAGATGGGACCAAATAATGGACCCTTGTTGGATTTTTGATGTTACAGGTTGCCCCCTTTTAATGCCTAACAATGAGGTCCTTATCAAAGAAGTACTAAAATAAAACTGGATGATTCTAGGTTGACACATGAAACTTCTACTTTCCATCAACCCAAAATTTAGGAGATTTGACAAATATATATGACTAAAATACAACCGAAGTTCCTCAAAATTGTCACTTTAATTTAACTATCTGTTGTTTTAGTTTCTTTGGGGTGGGGGTAAATTTGCAGGTCACCATAATGTTAACGTCTAAACCAGTAAAGGTAAACTCAATGAGGAAAAATTGTGAACGACTTGGCAACAAGCAAGGTGGTTCCGTTTGATAAAAGAAAAAGAAAAGATATTTTATCGTACTGTATTAGGAAGAAACTATAAACATATGTTCTGTCACGGAGAAATTCAAAAATAACCAGATTTACAAGTGATAATTGAAAAATAGCCACAATATCAAAAGTAATCGAAATTTAACCATTTTTCATGTAAAGATAAATTTGAACGAAAATACTGTTCAAAATCTGGAAAATATTCCAGCATATTATACTGGAGTTCCAGTATATTATAATGGCATAATATACCGGTATAACATAATATGCTGGAAGTACATACACATGTGCTCCAACCTCTAGTATATTATGCTGAAATTTTTCGCATGTTGGAGTTCTAGCATAATATGCTGGATGTTCATACACAGGTGCACCAATCTCCAGTATATTATGCTGGACTTGTCCGTGTTGCAGCAAAATAGTGGCTATTTTTCAATGACTTTGCAAACGCTGATTATTTTTCAATTATCAGTCTAAAAACTGACTAGTCCGTGCTATTTTTACGTTCTATCGTGTATTATACCCGACACACACGCACATATATTTCCATGCCAAGAGTAAATTTTTATAATTCGATGTTTTTGACTTACTAAAACTAAAGAAGAAAAGAATTAAGATAAGTTGGCTGACGTTCAATTTGTTTTTTGAAGACAAAAGATGTCATTTGTTTTTGGAATAATAGAGACCTTATAATTCGAATTTGAGAACCTCTATTCCTTCAAATTTTGGCAAGAGTGTACGATAAATATTAGGCGGAATACCTAAAAAAAACCTCTAAATTTAACACGGATTATTAGTTACATTCCTAAATTATTCATGGTCTTAATTACCCCCTGAACTTGACCTTTTGAAAGCCATTACCTCCCTGGACGCTGATGTGGCAAAGAGTGTGGGTGCATTCTCTTTTAAGCATGTGGGAGTAAAGAAAAATTAAAAAATCAGCTTCTAAATAGGTTATTTTTTAACTTTTAATTGTCATATAGTCATATATAATGATTTATTTGTTACAACTATGTACTTCTTCTTGCTTTATCTTAACATATAATATGGACTTTACTATGGCTTTTATTATTTTTAATTTTTTCTATAGATATAATATCTATTTGTTCCAACTGTATATTTTTTTTTTTTTGGGCCAAATTTATAAAAGTTTGGTTGGAACTCCATCATTTTAGCCAAATAGAAAACTTTTAGCAAAAATAATGGAGTACTAGTTGTGTATTTTCTTTTATCTTTTCTTTAGATATAATGTCTATTTATTTTAATTGTGTATTTTTTTTTTGGAGTCAAATCAGTAAAAAATTGGCTACAACTCCATTATGTTTTACCAAATAAAAAGGTATAACCAAAATAATGAACTTGCAATTGTACACTCTTTTTATTTCTTCCAATGACTTTATTTCAATTGTGTATTTTTATTTTTTTCGGTAATATCTGGGGGAAAAATATATTAGAGCTCCATAATTTAGAGCTATATAAATAATTATAGCCAAAATAATAAAAATCAAACTATGTATTTTTTATATCTTTTTAGATACCTTGACTATTTATTTCAACTGTATAATTCTTTATTTTCAGGTCAAATTCAAAAAACAATAACTAAAAATTTATTATTTTTAGCCAAATAAGTAAAATTAGCCTAAATAATGTAGTTATAGCCAAGTTTATCATAAATTTTATTCGAAAAAGATTATCTAAAAAAGTAACACACTAAAAAGGTATAAAATATATTTTATTTTTTAAAAAATGCCACATGGACAGGAAAATTCACGTGGCAAGCGAGTGCATGCAACTTTCCTAGGATGAGATTATTCAAGGGGGTAATAACTATCAAATAACCAAGTATAAGGGGTAATTAAGACCACAGATAATTTAAGGATGTAATCAATAATATGTGCCAAGTTTAGGTTTTTAAGTTGTTTTGCCTAAATATTAATGTCATGATGATGCTTTGCTGTCATAAGCACTACATAAGGAAAAGTTCAAAATAAAAAAATAAATAAAATCAGAATGGGACAAAGTCTAGTCTAGATATATAGTTGCAACGTGGGACTCTTTTTTAGCCCAAGATTTGTGCTTTTGGTTAACTAGTTAGGAGTAACTTTTATTTAGTAAATATAATACTTGCAATATTTATTACAATTCCACTTGTACTTCTTTTCTCTTAATATCTAGCCATCTAAAGCATGACAAGTGACACTTATTAGTACATGGTTTGGCTTTATTTACCAAAAGGATTTGTTAGAAGCTTTATATCTCATTTTAACAACTTTGGGCAATGTGTGAGCTATAGGATATAAACAAGTGTGATTTGTACATTTAGCTTATTTAAAAAAAAAAAGACAACTTCAATAATGTTATGACCAGTTTGATTGAATCTATATCACATAATAAGAAAATCTTTTTTGATGTATTTTTCTCAAATCTTAAATATATGACACATTTATTGTCGGGCGAACATGGCCAAATTTTGAATATTCGAGAATTTATTTGCTCAATTTGGAGTTATTAATATCACAGGGAGAGTACTCTCTAGTTTCTATCCCAATCACAAGCCAACCTCATTTCATCTGTAAAATATTTTATCTATTTCATTTTATATGATAATGTTTGATTTATTAGACATGAACATTAAGGTATTAATTTTAATTATTTAATATATTAGTAACGATGGAATAGAAAATATTTAAATAGTGGTTGAAGAAAGGAAACATCACCTCAAAATGAAGAGTGAATAGTTTAATAAATTCAAATTCATAAAAGTTATGAAAGATGTATCGAGATAGAATGATGTCAAAATTTTAGGTCTTCTTAAAATGAAAGAGTGTGTTGAATGGAATTAAGTACAAGGAACCTCTTAATTAAATTGAGTACCAAGACCTTTTAAGTGCAGAATGAAGAATCAGGAACTTTGATGTTGTCAAAATTAATTAAGTGGATTTGGAGTGTAATTAGAAATTTTGAAACGTTAGGGGAAAGAATTAAAACATTCAAAAATTCCTCCCACTTAATAATTTCAAATTTCAAACTTGAAATTCCCTCTTCTCTCTTCATCTTCTTCTTTTTTCTTGTCTCCTCATCTTCTTCTTCCTTCTCTTCTCATTTCTTATCTTTTCTGAATTTTTTCTTCTTCTTCATCATCTTTTATTTCATTCTCTTCTTTTGGCGATCTAATTTTCTTCTTCTAAGTTTTTATCCTTTTTTCATTCTCTTCTGGAGAAAATCTTTGAAAAAAAATTGTAATTTTTTTTTATAATAATAGAAAATTCTGTAGTCCGTCCAGAAATAATAGAATGTTATTTAAACAACCTCATGTTGTTTAGTTCAAACAACTAGGAAATATTTAAATAATGGAGTGATATTTAAACATGGAAAAGGGTCAAATTTTCTCCTTTACTATTCGTAAAGGCTTATATTTGATAAGGATAGACACTCTAAGCCTATCCAGGAGTCCTAGTTTAAGTTGTATTTTATGAGATTCTTTTCTATCTCCACAAGAGTTTTATGTACAGAGAACTCTATCTCCTCTCTCCATTCTCCTCTTGTAATTGTATATAAACCTCTCTATTGTAATCAATATCGACAAGCCTTTTACAATTCATATCAACTCTTATATGGTATTGTGATGACACAAAATATCATCTTTAAATTTAATAAGAAATTCTGTGTTCTAAGATCTCAAAAAGTACCATATCATTCCTCGACTTGCGTGCGCATTCCGTAAAATTTTTCGGAAAGTTTTAAAATTCAATTGAGTTGACTTTAGTCAACATTTTAGCAAACAGATATGGATCAGTATTTTGATAATTTTGGTAGGTCTGTATCGTGATTTGGGACTTGGGCGTATGCCTGGAATTGAATTCAGAGGTCCCTAACTCGAGATATGGAATTTTGATGAAAAATTAAAAGCTTAAAAGCTTAATAATTTCTAAGATATTTCTAATTGGATTTATTGATCTCGGATCTGTATTTTAGTTTCGGAGCCCGGTATAGGTCCAGTATAATATTTATGATTTGTCTGCCAAATTTGGTGAGAATCGGAGTTGATTTGACGTGATTCGGACCGGTTGTAAAAATATAAGTTTTAAAGTTTTCTTGAAACTTTCCTTTGATTTGGTATCCGATTCGTAGTTCTTGGTGTTATTTTGGCGATTTGATTGTGCGAACAAGTTCGTATGATGTTTTAGGACTTGGGTGCATGTTTGGTTTGGAGCCCCGAGGGCGGGTTAGTTTCGGGTGGTTAACGGATCATTTTTTTACTTGAGGAAACTGTAGAAACCTGCTTCTGGTTTCCTTCTTCGCGTTCCGAGGGGAGTCTCGCGTTCGCGAAGAGAAAATTGGGGCTAGCACATTTTGTGCTTCGCGTTCGCGATATAGAGAACGTGTTTGCGAAGGCTTGGGATGCGAAGCTTCGCGTTCGCGATCGAAGCCTCGCGTTCGCGAAGGGAAAGAGACTGGCCAGGTCAATTGTCTTCGCGTTCACGAAGGGCATCTCGCGTTCGCGTAGGCCAAGTCAGGCAAGCTTTGCGTTCGCGAAGTAGCCCTCGCGTTCGCGAAGAGTAAAAGTTGGACATCACAAAGTTGTGCTTCGCGTTCGCTAGAGTATCTTCGCGAACGCGAAGGGTAAAAATCCCAGAAACAGAACTTAAGTTCTAGAAATGGGGTTTCGACCCATTTTCAACTCCTTCCCATTTTTGAGCTCGGGTAAGACGATATTTCGGCGCTTTTTACGGAAAAATATTGGGGTAAGTGTTCCTTAACCTATATTGATTATATTTCATGATTCCATACTCGTTTATATCATGAATCCGTGAATTTATGGAAGAAAAATCAGATTTTTCAAAAAATCTTTCAAAAATAAAAATTTAAGATTTGAAGGTCCATTTGACATCAAAATTGGATAATTTCTATATGGTTGGACTCGTCTCGGGATGGGTCTTCTAATTTTGTAAGTTTTTCCGAGATTTGAGACGTGGGTCCCACTGGCGAATATTTTAATGAATTTCAGATTTTTATCCGAAAACTTAGTAAATTCATATGGAATTAATTCCTATTATTCGTATTGAATATATCAATTTTTTTGTGAATAGATTTGAAGCTTTCGGAGATAAATTTAAAAGGAAAAGCTGTGGTTGAATAATTGATTGGAATTTATAAAGCGAGGTAAGTGTCGTGGTTAACCTTGACTTGAGGAAATAGAACCCTTAAATTGTTTGTTATGTAAATTGCATGTGAACGACGTATAGGCGAGGTGACGAGTGTCTATACGTCGTCAAATTAATTGTTTGCCTTCTTACTTGAAAAATCATAAATTGTTTTAAATCATGAATTAATTATTATAATAATTGTTTCCCTCCTATTCTTTGTCAAATATTAATTCTTGAATTCCTGCATTAATTGTTACATGCTATTTGAATTATGTGCCTTAATTGTTATTTGACATTTAACATATTAAATATTAAACTGCCTATTTTCTCCCTGATTTTCATAATAATTTGCTATTTGTCATTGTTTGTTTCATAATTAAATCATAATTATTGTATGTTTGTTGTCTTATAATTTTATATTAATTGTTACATTTATTGGAAAAATTTCTTCTATAAGAATTGGTAAATGAATATGTTGGAGGAGCGGGTTACACGCCGCAACAGGATTGATTATAATGAATATATTGGAGGATCGCGTTGCACGCCGCAACAGACTTATTAAAAGTCCATATTGGAGGATCGGGTTGCACGCAGCAACAGACTTATTAAAAGTCCATATTGGAGGATCGGGTTGCACGCAGCAACAAACTTATTAAAAGTCCATATTGGAGGATCGAGTTGCACGCAGCAACAGACTTATTAAAAGTCCATATTGGAGGATGGGGTTGCACGCCGCAACAGACTTATTTAAAAGTCGACATACATATATATATATATATATTGGGGGATCGGGTTGCACGCCGCAACAGACTTGATTAAAATGAATATTTTGGAGGAGCGGGTTGCACGCCGCAACATAATTGAATGTGAATATTGTGAGAGCGGGTTGCACGTTGCAACAGAATTGATGGAAATGATAATTGATTATGACTGCTGCGTTGGCTTCAATTATTATAAATGAGTTACCTTATTTATTTCTATTATTGTTGTTACTAATATTGCTTACAGGTAATGTAAGTGACCTGCTTTAGTCTCGTCACTATTTCATCGAGGTTAGGCTCAGTACTTACTAGTACATGGGGTCGGTTGTACTGATACTACACTCTATACTTCTTGTGCAGATTTTGGAGTTGGTCCTAGTGGCGTACCATAGACTTGCTCGGATTTCAGCTACCAGCGGAGACTTAAGGTATAACTGCATGGCGTCCGCAGTTCTGAAGTCCCCGTCTATTTTACTTTAGCTGTGTGTTTATTTCCAGACAGCTTTATTTTATTCAGACCTTTATTTGTATTTATTCTAGAAGCTCGTGCACTTGTGACACCAATTCTGGGATGGTATTTAGACACCGTTATTTTTATGGATTATTAATTATATTTCAAACTTTACTTCCGTATTTGTTTCTTTGATTATTAATAATTTAAAAATTATTTAAAAATTGGTTAATATTATTCTAACATTGGTTTGCCTAGCAAGTGAAATATTAGGCGCCATCACGGTCCGAAGGTGAGAATTTCGGGCTGTGACAGTTGGTATCAAAGCACTAGGTTACATAGGTCTCACGAGTCACGAGCAAGCTTAGTAGAGTCTGAAGGATCGGTACGGAGACGTCTGTACTTATTTCTCAGAGGCTATGAAGTTTAGGAACAATATCACTTCTTTCTTATTCTGTCATGCAATTTTATTCTTTCATCGATGATTGAACTATTCTACTCTTATTCTCTCGGAGATGGTGAGAACACGTAATACCTCTACCGATGGACAGGGACCAGAACCCCCGATGGCAACTATGACAAGGGGTAGAGGTCAAGGCCGAAGTCGTGCTAGAGTCCGAGGTAGAGCTCAGTCCAGAGCTCGAGCAACTGCACCTGTTGTAGAACCTCAGGTAGAACTTCAGGAGAAGGTACCAGTTCAGAATGTACCAGTTGGGCCAGTTCTGGTCCCGAAAGGTTTTATAGCCACTCCAGTACTTCAGGACGCTCTAGTCCATTTGGTAAGTCTTATGGAGGGCGTGGCCCAGAATGATACATTTTCAGTGGCACCAGCCGTGTCACAGGCTGGGGGAGGAGCACAAACTCCCACTACTCCCGCTCCGGAGCAAATGGCTCCCCAAAATTAGGCTCCAGCAGCCCCGTCAGTTAGGGTAGTTCAGCTAGTTGTTGCGGCACAGACCGGTGATAGGCCCGCCATGTCTTTTGAGGCCTTATTGAGACTGGATAAGTTCATTAAGCTCTTTCTAGTTCACTTCAGTTGTACACCTTCTGAGGACCCACTGGATTATCTTGAACGCTGCCACGAGGTGTTGCGGAAGATGGGTATAGTTGAGACCAATGGGGTTGATTTTGTTGTATTTCAGATGACGGGTTCCGCCAAGAGGTGATGGAGAGATTATACATTGACCCGACCAGTCGGATCGCCTGCTCTTACCTGGGAGCAGTTCTCTCAGCTATTTCTGGAGAAGTTCCTCCCTATCACACTGAGAGAGGAATTCCGCAAGCAATTTGAGCGTCTACAGCAGGGCAGTATGACTGTTACTTAGTATGAGTCCCGTTTTGTAGATTTGGCCCGTCATGCTCTCTTTTTACTGCCTACAGAGGGAGAGAGAGTGAGGAGGTTTATTGAGGGACTCACTCACCCTATCAGACTTCAGATGGCTAAGGAGACCGGAAGTGAGATTTCTTTTCAGGCGGCTGCTAATGTCGCAAGGAGGATTAAGATGGTTCTTGCACAGGAGAGAGGGCAGAGGTCCGATAAGAGGCCTCGTCAGTTCGGTGGTTTCAGTGGTCCCTCGTCTGGAGGCAGAGGTAATTTTGGTAGGGGTCATCTTCCCAGACCGTTTCATTCAGCACTTCATGTATCTCCCGGTGCGTCAAGGAGTCACGGTCCTATTATGCCTTACTCTGGGCAGCCAGTATTCAGTGCACATTCAGCTCCTATCAGTGCATCACCACTCTAGAGTTACTACAGTGGCTATCTGGCCCATTTGGGTTAGCTTCAGCTTCAGCAGCCACGGCATCAGGATAGGTGTTATGAGTGTGGGAACATTTGTCACATCAAGAGGTATTTCCCTAGATTGGCAAGTAACAGATCTCGACAAGATTCTCATGCCATCATACCAGCACCGGTTGCTTTACCGCCTACTCAGCCAACTAGAGGTAGGGTTCAGGCAGCTAGAGGTGGAGGTCAAGCTATTAGAGGTAGAGGTCAGGCCATTAGAGGTGGAGGTCAGACCGTTAGAGGTGGAGGCCAGCCAATCAGAGGCCGTCCCAGGGACGCAGTTCAGAGTGGTGGGGCCCAGCCCCGATTTTATGCTTTTCCAGCTAGGCCTGAGGCCGAGTCATCTGATGCTGTGATCACAGGTATTATTTCAGCTTGCCATAGAGATGCTTAAGTTCTATTTGATCCAGAATCTACTTATTCCTATGTGTCCTCCTATTTTGCTTCATATTTGGTTGTGCCTTGTGATTCTCTAAGTGCTTCTGTGTGTGTATATACACCGGTGGGAGACTCTGTTGTGGTAGATCATGTCTATCGTTCGTGTGTGGTTACTATTGGTAATCTTGAGACTAGTGTGGATCTTCTACTTCTTGATATGGTGGATTTTGATGTCATCTTGGGTATGGATTGGCTGTCCCTTTATCATGCTATATTGGATTGTCATGCCAAGACAGTGACTCTAGCTATATCGGGGTTACCTCGGTTAGAGTGGAAAGGAACTCCTGGTCATTCTGCCAGCAGGGTTATTTCTTATATGAAAGCTCGGCGTATGGTAGAGAAAGGGTGTCTAGCCTATTTGGCTTATATTCGCGATCCTAGTGCGGATGTTCCTTCTATGGACTCAGTACTAGTTGTTCGTGAATTTTCAGAAGTATTTCCTGCAGATTTGCCGGGGATGCCACCCGACAGAGATATTGATTTCTGTATTGATTTGGCTCCGGGCACTCAGCCCATTTCTATTCCACCATACCGTATGGCCCCGCCAGAGTTAAAAGAATTGAAAGAGCAGTTACAAGACTTTCTTGATCAGGGATTCATTAAACCCAGTGTCTCGCCCTGGGGTACACCAGTATTATTTGTAAAGAAGAAAGATGGCTCTATGAGGATGTGTATAGACTATCGGTAGTTGAACAAGGCTACTATCAAAAACAAATATCCGCTGCCAAGAATTGATGATTTATTTGATCAGCTTTAGGGTGCCAAGGTATTTTCGAAGATCGATTTGAGGTCTGGTTACCATCAGTTGAAGATTAGGGCATCTGATGTCCCTAAAACAGCTTTTCGAACTCGGTATGGGCATTACGAATTCCTAGTTGATGTCATTTGGGTTGAGAAAGGCCCCAATAGCATTTATGGATTTGATGAATCAGGTGTTCAAGCCTTATTTGGATTCTTTTATGGTTGTATTCATTGATGATATCTTGATTTACTCCAGTAGTCAAGAGGAACATGAGCAACATCTTTGAAGTGTGCTTACACCTTGAAGAATAACCAGTTATATGCCAAGTTTTCAAAATGTGAGTTTTGGTTAGACTTAGTTGCCTTTTTGGGGCATGATGTATCAGTAGAAGGCATAAAGGTAGATCCCAAGAAGATTGAGACTGTTCAGAATTGGCCTAGACCTACTTCAGTTACAGAGATCCGGAGTTGCCTGGGTTTAGCAGGCTATTATCGTGTTCGTGGAAGGGTTTTCATCTATAGCAGGCTCATTGACAAGATTGACCCAGAATGGTGTCCCATTCAGATGGTCAGACGAGTGTGAGTTGAGCTTTCAGAAGCTCAAGACCGCTTTAACTACGGCGCCAGTGTTGGTATTACCCACAGGTTCAGGATCGTATACGGTATATTGTGACGCATCTCACATTGGGCTTGGTGCAGTATTAATGCAAGATGGCAAGGTAATTGCATATGCATCGCGGCAGTTGAAAGTTCACGAGAAGAATTATCCTGTTCATGACTTAGAATTGGCAGCCATTGTTCATGCGCTGAAGATTTGGAGGCATTACCTCTACGGTGTCTCGTGTGAGGTATTTACTGATCATCATAGCCTTCAGTATCTGTTCAAACAAAAGGATCTTAATTTGAGGCAGAGAAGATGGTTGGAGTTGTTGAAAGACTATGATATCACCATTTTGTATCACCCCGGAAAGGCCAATGTGGTGGCCGATGCTTTGAGTAGAAAGGCTGTGAGTATGGGCAATCTTGTATATATTCCGGTTGGTGAGAGGCCATTAGCTGCAGATGTTCAGACTTTGGCTAATCAGTTGGTGAGGTTAGATGTTTCAGAACCCAGTCGGGTTCTATCTTGCACAACCGCTCGGTCTTCTTTATATGAGCGCATCAGAGAGAGGCAGTATGATGATCCTCATTTACTAGTCCTTAAGGACACGGTGCGGCACGGTGATGCCAAACAGGTTGCTGTGGGGGAAGATGGAGTTCTGTGAATGCAGGGCCGTATTTGTGTGTCTAATATGGATGGGCTTCGTGAATTAATTCTTGAAGAGGCACACAGTTCCAGGTATTCTATCATCCAGGTACCGCTAAAATGTATCAAGATTTGCGGCAACATTATTGGTGGAGGAGAATGAAAAAGGATATAGTTACATATGTAGCTCGGTGTCTGAATTGTCAGCAAGTTAAGTACGAGCATCAGAGACCTGGTGGTTTGCTTCAGAAGTTAGAAATTCCTCAGTGGAAGTGAGAGCGTATCACTATGGATTTTGTTGTTGGGCTCCCACAGACTCAGAGAAAATTTGACGCAGTTTGGGTCATTGTGGACAGGTTGACCAAGTCAGCACATTTCATTCTAGTGGCAGTTACCTATTCTTCAGAGAGGTTAGCTGAAATTTACATTCGTGAGATTGTCCGCCCTCACGGTGTGCCCGTGTCTATTATTTCAGATCGAGGTACGCAGTTTACCTCACATTTTTGGAGGGCTGTACAGCATGAGTTACTCACGTGGGTGGAGTTGAGTACAACATTTCATCCACAGATAGACGGACAGTCAGAGCGCACTATTCAGATATTAGAAGATATGCTCTGCTCTTGTGTTATAGACTTTGGAGGTTCTTGGGATCATTTCTTGCCACTTGCAGAGTTTTCTTATAATAATAACTACCAGTCGAGCATTCAGATGGCTCCATATGAGGCATTATACGGAAGGCGATGCCGATCGCCAGTTGGTTGGTTTGAACCGGGAGAGGCTCGGTTGTTGGGTATCGATTTGGTACAGGATGCCTTGGATAAGGTCAAGATTATTCAGGATTGACTTCGCACAGCTCAGTCTAGGCAAAAGAGTTATGCCGACCGTAAAGTTCGTGATATTGCATTCATGGTTGGAGAAAGAATATTGCTCCGGTTTCACCTATGAAAGGTGTAATGAGGTTCGGAAAGAAGGGCAAGTTGAGCCCTAGGTATATCAGACCCTTTGAAATTCTTGAAAGGGTGGGTGAAGTAGGCTACAGGATTGCATTACCACATAGTTTATGAGCGGTTCATCCGGTATTCCATGTGTCTATGCTCCGAAAATATCATGGTGATCCGTCCGATGTGTTAGATTTCAGCTCAGTCCAATTGGACAAAGATTTGACTTACGAGGAAGAGCCGGTGGCTATTCTAGCCCGACAAGTCCGACAGTTGAGGTCTAAGAGTTATCCTTCAGTTCATGTGCAATGGAGAGGTCTACCTGGAAGTCCGAGTCGGACATGCGGAGTAAATATCCACACCTTTTCTCCAGCTCAGGTATATTTTTTTTAATAACTCCGTTCGAGGACGAACGTTTGTTTTAGAGGTGGAGAATGTGATGATCCAAAATATTATCTTCAAATTTAATAAGAAATTATGTGTTCTAAGACCTCAAAAAGCATCATTTATCATTCCTCGACTTGCGTGTGCAGTCCGTAAAATTTTTCAGAAAGTTTTCATGTAAAAAATGAATTAAAATGTGAAATAGAGCTTTAAAACTCAATTCACTTGACTTTAGTCAACATGTTTAGCAAACGGACCTGGATCAGTGTTTTGAAAATTTTGGTAGGTCCGTATCGTGATTTGGGACTTGGGCGTATGCCCGGAATCGAATTCCGAGGTCCCTAGCCCGAGATATGGAATTTTGATAAAAAATTAAAAGCTTGAAATCTTAATAATTTCTAAGATATTACTGATGTTGGATTTATTGACCTCGGGTCTGTATTTTGAATCCGGAGCCCGGTATAGGTCCACTATAATATTTATGACTTGTCTGCCAAATTTGGTGAGAATCAGAGTTGATTTGACGTGATTCGGACACCCGGATGTAAAAATATAATTTTTAAAGTTTTCTTGAAACTTTCCTTTGATTTGGTATCCGATTCGTAGTTCTTGGTGTTATTTTGGCGATTTGATTGCGCGAACAAGTTCTTATGATATTTTAGGACTTGGGTGCATGTTTGGTTTGGAGCCCTGAGGGCGGATTGGTTTCGGGTGGTTAACGGATCATTTTTGGACTTGAGAAAACTGCAGAAACCTGCTTCTGGTTTCCTTCTTCTCGTTCGCGAGGGGAGTGTCGCATTCGTGAAGAGCAAATTGGGGCTGACACATTTTGTGCTTCGCGTTCGCGATAGAGAGAACGCGTTCGCGAAGGCTTGGGATGCGAAGCTTCGCGTTCGCGATCGAAGCCTCGCGTTCACGAAGGGAAAGAGACTGGCTAGGTCAATTGCCTTCGCGTTCGCGAAGGGCATCTCGCGTTCGCGAAGGCCAAGCCAGGCAAGCTTCGCGTTTGCTAAGTAGCCCTCGCGTTCGCGAAGAGTAAAAGTTGGACAGCACAATGTTGTGCTTCGCGTTCGCGAGAATACCTTTGCGAACGCGAAGTGTAAAAATCCCAAAAACAGAACTTAAGTTCTGGAAATGGGGTTTCGACCCATTTGCAACTCCTTCCCATTTTTGAGCTCGGGTAAGACGATATTTGGACGATTTTTACGAAAAAACATTGGGGTAAGTGTTCCTTACCCTATATTGATTATATTTATGATTTCATACTCGTTTATATCATGAATCCGTAAATTTATGGAAGAAAAATCATATTTTTCAAAAAAGTTTCCAAAAACGAAAATTTAAGATTTGAAGGTCCATTTGACATCGGAATTGGATAATTTCTGTATGGTTGGATTCGTCTCGGAATGGGTGTTCGGATTTCATAAGTTTTTCCGAGATTTGAGATGTGGGTCCCACTGGCGAATATTTTAATAAATTTTGGATTTTTATCCGGAAAATTAGTAAATCCATATGGAATTAATTCCTATTATTCGTATGGAATATATCAAATTATTTGTGAATAGATTTGAAGCTTTCAGAGTCAAATTTAAAAGGAAAAGCTGTGGTTGAATAATTGATTGGAATTTGTAAAGCGAGGTAAGTGTCGTGGTTAACCTTGACTTGAGGAAATAGAACCCTTAAATTATTTGTTATGTGAATTACATGTGAACGACGTATAGGCGAGATGACGAGTGTCTATACGTCGTCAAATTAATTGTTTGCCTGCTTACTTGAAAAATCATAAATTATTTTAAATCATGAATTAATTATTATAATAATTATTTCCCTCCTATTCTTTGTCAAATATTAATTCTTGAATTCCTGCATTAATTGTTACATGCTATTTGAATTATGTGCCTTAATTGTTATTTGATATATTAAATATTAAACTGCCTATTTTCTCCCTGATTTTTATAATAATTTGCTATTTGTCATTGTTTGTTTCATAATTAAATCATAATTATTGTATGCTAGTTGTCTTATAATTTTATATCAATTGTTACATTTATTGAAAAAATTTCTTCTATAAGAATTGGTAAAGGAATATGTTGGAGGAGCGGGTTGCACGCCGCAACAGGATTGATTATAATGAATATATTGGAGGATCGGGTTGCACGCCGCAACAAACTTATTAAAAGTCCATATTGGAGGATCGGGTTGCACGCCGCAGCAGACTTATTAAAAGTTCATATTGGAGGATCGGGTTGTATGCTGCAACAGACTTATTAAAAGTCCATATTGGAGGATCGGATTGTAAGCCGCAACAGACTTATTAAAAATCCTTATTGGAGGATCGGGTTGCACACCGCAATAGACTTATTAAAAGTCCATATTGGAGGATCGGGTTGCATGCCGCAACAGACGTATTTAAAAGTCGACATACATATATATATATATATATATATATATATATATATATATATATATTGGAGGATCGGATTGCACGCCGCAACAGAATTAAATGTGAATATATTGTGAGAGCGGGTTGCACGCTGCAACAGAATTGATGGAAATGATAATTGATTATGATTGCTGCGTTGGCTTCAATTATTATAAATGAGTTACCTGATTTATTTCTATTATTGTTGTTGTTACTAATATTGCGTACAAGTAATGTAAGTGACCCGCCTTAGCCTCGTCACTACTTCGTCGAGGTTAGGCTCAGCGCTTACCAGTACAACTGATACTACACTCTGCACTTCTTGTGCAGATTTTGGAGTTGGTCCCAGCGGCGTACCATAGACTTGCTCGGATTTCAGCTACCAGAGGAGACTTAAGGTATAACTGCATGGCATCCGCAGTTCTGAAGTCCCCGTCTATTTTACTTTAGTTGTGTGTTTATTTCCAGACAGCTTTATTTTATTCAGACCTTTATTTATATTTATTCTAGAAGCTCATGCACTTGTGACACCAATTCTGGGATAGTATTTAGACATCGTTGTTTTTATGGATTACTCATTATATTTCAAACTTTGCTTCCGCATTTGTTTCTTTGATTATTAATAATTTAAAAATTGTTTAAAAATTAGTTAATATTATTCTAAAGTTGGCTTGCCTAGCAAGTGAAATGTTAGGCGCCATCACGATCCGAAGGTAAAAATTTTGGGTTGTGACAGGTTTCAAGCAGGTGCGGATTTATGTATGCAATTTGGGGTGGTACGCCACCCGGTCTCTCGGATAAAACTTTATATGTATACTAGTATTTTTCTCAAAGTACTTACATAACCGACGAGTGGCACACCAAGTCACAAAGTGACTGAAGGTGCCATGGCTGAAGTGCGGAAGTCCCACACACAACACCCAAGATCGAGACTCTCTGGATGTCTTAGTTGTTCACCTGTTATTTTTTCCTTTTTTATGCTCCTTTTGTTAATTTTTCTTATTTTCTTCATCTTTGTTATTAGCTTTTTTTTTAACAATCTCATTTTTATATTATATAGTTTCTTCCTTTGTCTTTTTCTGGATCTTCAAATTTTATTTGGATGTTCACCTGTTACTTTTTTTCCTTTTTCATTCTTTTTTTATGCTCCTTTTATTAATTTTTCTTATTTTCTTCATCTTTGTTATTCGCTTTTTTTTAACAATCTCATTTTTATATTATATAGTTTCTTCCTTTGTCTTTTTCTGGATCTTCAAATTTTATTTGGATGTAATTTAATTATTTTCTTATTTTATCCATCTATGTTATTTTATTAATTATATAAATTTTTTATAGTGATGCATCAAAGACATAATATAATATTAATTAGTTTGTATGTAGATTGAAGGGGTGTATGCCATATTCGTTTATACATAAAAATCTTTTAACATTAGTTTGAATAAATTCAACATTGAATCAGACCGAACTGAATTAATCCAAAACGGATCGAATCGACTGAATGTACACCCTAATTCAGTCTTCTTTACTAGTGGTCGGCTTGCATTAAAATAGTGGTACCCGTAGCCATCAAATCTTGGATCCGCTTCTGCTATCAAGAGCCTAAAATACACTCACACGATTTGTCCTCCTTTTTTCCAGAATGGGTGACAAAACACCACTATCTTCTTCATCAACCTCTTCCTCACCCATCGTTCCAGTCAACCAGACAACATTGTTCAACCCTGTCAACTCATCTTTTTCAATCCCGCCAGCCAACTCTCCTTGAAACTATTAGGGAGTTCGAACTACTCCACTTGGAAATCCCAAGTCACCACACTTCTTTTTGGCTATGATCTTCTTGGCTTTGTTGATGGTTCATCCACTCCTCCACCCACTCACATTCCAATGTCCAGTCCTCCTATGGTATTTTGTGACAACATTGGTGCTACTTACCTTAGTCGCAACCCAATATTTCACAGTCGTATGAAACATATAGCTATCGATTTTCACTTTGTTCAAGATCAAGTGGAACGCAATGAGCTCTCTTGTAGTACTCCGAAAAAAAAGGTTTCGAAATATTATAAAGTCATTAAGAGGTCCGGCGTGTGCTTATATTTATTTGTATGGGAGTGATTAACAATATGAAAGATATCCCATGAACATAATTACAAGTGTATGATGTGTATTTGAAGTGATTTAAGGCCTAAGGAGAGCCCTTGGGACAAGTCAAGTTGGAAATTACATGATAGATTAAAGTTCCAAATGAGTACGCACAAGACCTAACTTTGGATGAGCATATATATATATATATATATATATATATATATATATATATATAAGGAGTTATGTGGTGAACTACCTATCAAATGAAATATCTCCGTATTTAGTTTCTAACTCTTTGAACCGTTCCTCATTTGGACATTTCTACAAGGAGTTAAGGACATTTTAGTAAAAGGTGTCCAGCAGGGGAAAACTTGGGATACGAGGTACAACCTGCACAGAGCAAGGTACAACTCGCTGAAACTGTGCCTATATAAGGCAGTCACGGGCAGCAGCCATTTTTGGGGATTTGTTTGAGCTAAAGATTGGTTCTTTCTTGGTGGATTCGACCTTGGGTACTACTTAAGAATACAAGGCGAGTTTTTATGGATATTTTAAGTTAATAACATCATATTAACTAATATTAACTTCATTCAATCTTTGAAAGCCCTAGAAATCTTTCAAGTTGTTCAAGAACACTAAATTTCCCAAACATTGGATTTTTAAGGAAAAGCTTCAAGAAGATAATCCTAATGCTTCAAACTCATTTCTTATGAGTCGGTGAGAGTAATTATAATATTTGTTTCAAGTTGTTATGGTTGGATAATTGATTTCATAAACCCTAGTTCATGGCATGAATAGTGTTCTTGAGAAAATGAGGGAAAGATAAATAATGTTCTTAGAAATGAAATTAAAGGATGCAATGAACCTATGGAATCATTTTCTAGCTAAATTGGAAGTATTCAACTAAGTAATTACCAAATTGAATGTTTTGGAAATGTTGGTCAAGGAAGATGATGAATAGTAATTTGCGGTGTTGGAGAATTCATGTAGTATCATTGATGACTTCACATGGGTACTAAATGATAAGAATGGAGTTGAATGTGCTAGTAAGTGAACCTATTGAACGATTTGAGTTAGAGGCTTGTAGCCAACTTGTGAGCCATAAATGGATATTAATAAATATTTTTGAGTCATAGTTTGATTGTAATTGGGATATGTAATTGTAGATATTAATTTTTTGGTGGCGTCTGATCATTTTACTCAATGTTAGGATGTCAGAGGATGATTAAAAGCTTGAGAATGTTATTAAAGAGAAAACAAGGTAAGTTGATTAAAATTTACTCTTCTCGAGGGATTTTCTCTAAAAGTATATTTCGAGTTAATACTTAAATTATTTGTAAATGTGCTTTCGTACTTGTGGGGACAAACAAGTACGGATGTCTCCATGTACTAAAATATTATGTTGCATATGTAGTGTCATGTTGTTTTTATAAAACTTTGTTTTAAGTCTTGTTGGCAAAATGACACTTAAGGTAAATGTTATAAGTTTTTATCAAAAATATACGTATTGATAAGAGTATACATATTTGAGTGTTAAAGATAAGTTTTTATGTAAAGTATTTCTTTTGAAAATTGATAAATAGAATAACACTTGTAGTACCTTTTTAAAGATTAATGTTAAATTGCTAAAGGCTTTAACATATAAAAGGTCGCTTATTTAATTTTTATTCAAATGATTTAGATTTTCTATTAATGCTATGATTTGATTAAAAAAAATAGATCCTTTGATGCTACTATGCTATGAATCTATTTTTGGAGTATCAAATATTTTGGGAGTTACTTGTGTTCAGCGAGATTGGCTTTGGATATATTGTGTCGTCGTCATGAAACTACACTTGTCGGTGTAGGCGTAGATGGCCACTTTATGGTACAGACTATGACAGAGTGCTCTCCCTCGAGAGGGTACTATTTTGTGCTATTATTAGCATGGCTGAGTTGATTCGTACGTCACTACGATGAGACGACCTGAGCAAGTAGGGTATATAATACTTTCCGCTAGGTACATAACTTGGTTGACCTTCTTATGTCGGTGATGGTATAGTACTCCCAGTGAAAGGTAAGGATGATTATCTTATGTTTAGGCCTAAGGAGCCGAAAGTGATTTCAATAACTTAAAGCAAACAGAATGATTTTGTATGATTTTATTCAAAATCTTGGATTGATATAAATATTTTAAAAGCTTATATTGTGAGTTATATTTCACTTGTCTTTTATTTAAAATGATAAAGATCATAAATTGATAAAATTTCTTATCGTTTTATATCAAATATTAGTGCATTATTTTTATAAAGTTTGTTCCAAGAACTTAAGTTAGAGAGAGTCTATGATACTTATTGAGTACCATCGTGCATACTCAGCCCTTAGGGGCCCCTCTTCAGGGTCCCGCTTTCTTTGCGTGTTTCAGGATAAGGTATGACACGTGATGTATGGACATGGCCAAGATGACTCTCTTTTCTAGGTATGATGAAGCACCACTTTTATTTCGTGGTAGCTATCATATTTTTTTTTTTTTGTTGTAAGAATTATTCCAAGTGTTTGTTCTATTCTTTGGTATAGAGTCTCCATAGATAGTTGTGTTGGATTGTAAAAAAATAGGGTTATGGACGTCTTGCATAAACAAATAATTATTTAATTTGATTATATCATTTTTTTGAAAAGCTTCATGTATGATTTTGGAAATGAAAAATATTTTGTGACTTGATTTGAAAATATACAACATTTCCAATTGGCTTCCGCAATTATATTTGGTTTTGACATATGGGTTGGTTCGCTCGGATCAGGTAGTGTATCGGTCACGTGGATTTGGGTCGTGACAGTTAATCACCTACCCACTGACGATCAACTTGCTGATGCCTTAACAAAAGTCTTACCCAAACGATCATTCACACACTTTGTCAACAAGATTGGTCTCAAAGAGATTGAGCCCATCTTGAGGGGGCATAATAATGATTGACACTCCAAGTCTATCTAGGAGTCCTAGTTTAAGTTGTATCTTATGAGATTTTTTCCTATCTCCACAAGAGTCTTATGTAGAGAGAACTCTATTTCCTCTCTCCCTTCCCCTCTTGTAATTATATATAAACTTCTCTATTATAATCAATATAGACAAGTTTTTTACAATTCTTATCAACTTTTATAATATTTATCCTCTGTTATACTATTTGAACACAAAATCCCCTACTATTACCTAAAGGTCCAAAAATACCCTTTTCTGCTAATGGCCAGCTGACGTGGAAAAAGTTATGTTAATTCTTTTCAAGTGACGCCACGTTGAAAAACAGTCAAATACTCAATTATTTTCCCCTTATCTGGGTTAAATTTATCCTTCTACAATTTGATTTGGGGCAATTTTACCTCTCTACTATTCGAAAGATTCCTTCAATTTTACCCTTGCCAATGTTTCCAAGGAGAGTTGAAGATAATACCACACTAGTGAGTTTTCTCAAGCTATGCATGAGAGGGAAATACCATAATTGTTGGTTTTTTCTAGTACGTTTTTGCAGGAAAATAATTTTTAGTTTTTATTTGAAAAGATAATGCTAAACATACAAGTTGTTTACTTCAAATTCAAATATATTATGTACAATACTAAATTTATAAAAATTAAATATTATGTCAAATCAAGTTTTAGAATAATAAAGTTACAAAGAGGAACCCTACTATTGTAAGTGAAATTGATGAAACTTGAAAAACTAAATTTTGAAGGGAAAAAAAAGCCAAATTTGAATGGCACAACGATCTTGGTGAACGGTGACGAACTAAAAAAAGAGCGTGGAGAATGGGATTGCGAAAAAAATAAAAAAAAAAAGGAAAGAGAAAAGACGTAAGTACCACCCTAAACTAAGGTCGAATTTGCAGTTACACACTTATATTTTACGGGAATTCTATCTTTTTCACGTGTGCGACTACTTATAGAAAATAAAAAGAAAAATTTCAGAGAATAAAATTGCTCATATTAGAATTAGTAGAGTGGAAAAATTGCTCCAAATTCAATATAGAGGGATAAATTTGACCCAAGTAAGGGGAAACGTAATTCAGTTTTGACAATTTTTCACATGGCATCGCGTGAAAAAAACTATCAGAACTTTTTTCCGCCTCACCTGGTCATTAGCGAAGAAGGATATTTTTGGACCTTTAAGTAACGGCGGGGTTTTATTGTTCGTATAATAGAGGCCAAATATAAACCTTCTCGGATAAAAGGGTAAATTTGACCCTTTATTTTGGGATATATATATTTAAACATATGTTGGGGGGTTGGAGAGTGTTTAGATGTTCTTAAGTTGTTTAATTAAAACTAATAAATGTTTAAACATTTATTAGTTGTTTGGACAAATGTTTAGCATATGTTAGTTGTTTGGACGTAGCGGTGATGGTAGAGAAGGAGGAGGAGGAAGAGGAGGAGTCTCCATATAAAGAGGAGGTGAGGGGGGGGGGGGATGGGGGGTTTGTGTAAATAAGAAAAGCTTGAGATTTTTAAAATATGTGTCATTAGCGCTAGCTAAAAAAGTCTTCTTCCTACCCAATAATTTATCGATGTCAATGAATCTTTAAAACTTGACTAAATCGACCAAATCAAACTAATTATTAGGTTTCTTTAAATAAAATCGTAAGTTTTTATATAAATTTATAATCGCAAAAAATAATAGGGTGAATTTTCAATTTTATAAAAATAAATCGAAAAATAACGAACCATACCGATTAAATTTATATTTGAAAAATATTTTTTATGTATTAAGTTTAAAACTAACAAAACATTAAATTTTTTCCTTGGTCTTGAGATTATGGAAACGGCTACAGACCATCAAGTAATTAACTCCCAAAGCCCTACCTTCCAAACCTATTATGTTACTCCTATTAAACTAAATTAGTTCTAACATCTTGGGTAGCAAGCCACAAGGTATTCCACCGATCTCGAGTAGAAATCACAAGGTATCGGATATCTTTCCTCTCGTATGATTTAAATTTCTCTCATTGGATATTAATCTTCCAATAAACTCTATTCCTGAATCCCAACTTGATTAGTATCTTTCCACTCATATGACTTATATTTCTCTTGTCTTTGCTTAATTTTTATTGTGGGAAGAATCTCTATTCGTGACGTTTTTCATGTTCTTTTGATTCATCACTTTTTGAATAGTAAACATGCCTAGAGAGTTTCGCCAAAGTCATATGCAATTACACATTTATCGCATTTTTAACTTTTACTAGCGACTCTTACATGATTTATATTTTTAAAAAAAATTCAAACAATTAATTGAATTATACCGATGTTAAAGAGAAATCGAGATGATCGGGATGGTTTCGAAAAGTCTAAGTTTAATTATGCAAAAATAGAATAACCGAAATATTAATACGGTACAAATTTCATGAAAAAACAGTCGAACCGAACTATTGACACCCCTACAATTTTAAGACATGAGTCCAAAATTCTTAAATAAGAACTTCAAAAGTCCCTTATAATTCGATGTCCGTGTTTACTATTCATTAATGACACATGCAATTTATGTCATTCAATCCTAGATCATTCATAATATAAGCCTTGCTTGCATGCATCCTTTTGCTGCATATTTTAAGGCTTTAGGTTTATGTGCATGCGGTGTGTTCAGGTTTATCTTTTTTGAGAACTCAAAATCCTTCCCAGCGAGTTCACAGTATTGCCTAGGAAGTAATTTATTTAGAGTGTCATTACTCACTTTAAGAATTTGATTAATTTTAATAACCTTCATTTTCTAGCAGAAACTAGATGAGATTTTACATGGGCTTGACATGTCAACTGGGTAGGTAGACTGTAATGATAAAAGATATTTGGGCTTCAACAACAGAGGATATTGGTCCTAGGCATGGGCTTGAAACCCATGTTGATCGTCAAGAAGAAAAGAAGGCGAAAAACAGATAAATAAAGGGAAAATTTAAAAATAGACTACTTTGAAAATCTGATTTCAACCGCTACCCAAATTCTTCAATAACATAACTACTACTCCTAAATCGAACCTTCGGCCGTTATTACTGTCAAGCTGTCCTGTCAAACGTTCAAGAATAATAGGCTGATATATTTATTGGCAAGAGTAAGTTGTGACTTGAGCTTTCTTATGGCAAGCATGCCATGGGTACAAAAAAGAACGTGTACATGTATCTGCTAGTTTGCTTTGAGTATGTTATCATCGTAGTTAGCACAAGATCATATCAAGAAGACCTATAGTAAGAGTAACTTGGCTCGTGGTTCAGTAAAAATGCGGATTATTTGTGTGTTACAAGCGCTACGGAAGAAACACAGTATGATGTGGGTAAAAACTTACTTATATCGGATGTTTAAATTAAACTACATTAACTTAAGTGATTTAATAAGGTAAAGTCACACATGGAAAGTAGAAAAGAAAAAGAAACTACTTATAATGAGTTTGATACTTTTAATAGTGTGAGATCTTTTGGGAAAAATCATGCGGATTTGGCCCAAAGAGGACAATATTAGAGGTAGAGCCTGGATTTCAACCTTATGAGTTTTAAATATTGGGACCACGACTTCAAGTGTTAATGATTGGGTTCTAGATTTAATAACTATACATATTTCATGGATTCAAATCATCAAATACGTCGTTTGAGCAAAAGATATTAAATTTGGCCAAACCCGTATGTCTGCTTGTGCCTCTGCCCCCGGACAATATCACATCACGTTAAGAATATTTTTAGGTCATTTTAGCCCAAAAATTGATATCATAGCCAATGGTTTGGTTTGGACGAGTAAAGAGATGGCAAAGTGAAGGCGTAGGGCCCGACTTAATGCATTTGCTCATTTATGGGCCAATTTACTACCTTTACTCATAGATTCAAAGATGGAAAAAGGGTCAACTTTGCCCCTCTACTATAAGAAAATGATCAAATTTATCCTTCGTTATACTATCGGTCTAAAAATATCTCTAATGTTATATTAGTTTCTCAAATATACCCCTTCTCCGTTAGAGCTGTTCAAGATGGACATCGGATCCCATGTGGTACTGATATCTTGGTAAGATGGACACCACGTGACATGCCCGTGTTTAACCCAGAAATAGATTTTACTGTCAAAGCTAATATCAGGAATAAATCGGGTTACTGATAACCAAAATTATTTCACTTTCTTGGTAATTCAAAGAATAGAAAAAATAATGAAAATAATAAGTAAGGAAAGAAAGCTTATTGTTGATTGCTAATCTCTCCCAGAATTGCGGATAGAACACTTGAATCGAATAAAGTAAAAGACCGATTGCATATATTAAAAAATATCCAGTTGCTGATATAAAATAAGGTATAGGTCCTTATATAAGGGCACATAATTGCAACGGTTTTCCTACTTAATTCTGGCTCGTTAATGACATTAATTGCCTTTTGATTGTCCGTTATCATGTTTAATTGTAACGGTTACAATAATAACTGAAGATCATCCATAATCAAAGTTAATGTTGATTCCCCTTCCATATTTATAACAGATTGATGAAATTTCTCCTTTTTCAGTCTTCATTCATCTCATGCCTATTTCTTTTATTCCAGCAGTCAGGACCGGTACCTCTTCTGATGAAACATCAGAAACACCACGGTGTTTCATCCCCGCCTTTTCGTTTTCTTTTATTGACTCAACTAAAAGTGTCACTTGTCGTCTCGCTGATGGTCCATATGTCATTCCTTTTTTCTACCAATACAAATAGTCCCCCCTCCCCCCACTTTCTGAATATTCTCAACTGAATATTCGGGATGTGGTAAGTTTTTATGGCTGGAATATCTTGCCATATTTTCTCGTTTATCATAATGCCTTCTTCAAGATCGATGAGACATAAGTCATGTCTATTTAATGTTCAAGACACGTGTCTCATTACAATTGGTTTTGTAATTTTCAAGGTTTTTCTGCGGCTGCATCAGTCACAAAGTGACGGTTCCAAGATGACAATTCATAATGACCATCTCTGATGACAGTTGTTTTCCCATATAAATACCTCATTATAATCAACTTTGAAAATTCCCTTCTTCTTTCCTACATTCATATTTTAACTTCTCTTGTAGTTCTTTTTCTTTCTTTTGTATCTTTACTATTAAAGATGTCTTCTTATTCATTAAACCCTTCTTCATCATCAGACCCTCGTAAGGTAGTGATCATTGACGAACTCCCTCCCTCTACTGCCCCTACTAGGAGTAGAAGAGGTGGCAGACTACATAGCTTAGGTTCTTTGTCTGCTCGTAGTTCTACTCCCTCCCAAAGTGGTACTACCAAACCTTCTTCCTCTAGGGATAGAACTTCCATAACTCCTAACTCTTCTTCTAGAGGGAGAGACCATAATGAGCCTATGCGAGAACCCATTGTATATGAGATTGTCCCACAAAAGTTTTTCTTTATGTCAGATTGTGAAGCTATGAGAAAACAGGTTTCTTCCATAGCATCTCTTAACCCTGTTGATCATTACTCTAGTTTGATTACTCCTGGCCTGCTTTCCTTGGTTCAATGTGAATGCCGCTGGAAATTTGATTTTCCAGTAATGACCCCTAGTGCCGATGATATAATTACCTCCTATCATGAAGGTTATTCTTTTGTTTACACCTACCCTTTCACCTTTACCCCTCCTATTGATCCCGTGATTATTGAATTTTGCTGCTATTTCAATGTTTGTCTCGGTCAAATAGGTTTGATTGTGTGGAGAGAAATTGCTTGCCTTCGTTACTTGTCAGGTTTAGTTTCCGCCGCATTAACTTTCCGTCACTTGCTCCACCTGTACTTCCCAAACTTTTTCGTAAGGGTATTTTTTCTCTCTTGGCAAGAAGTAAAAAAGTTTTAGTCAGCCCCGAGGATGACCGTGACCATAGCTGGTATGCTCGGTTTGTTGTTGTTCCCACTCGTGAGTTATTGAGTGATGAAAATATGCCCTTCCCTGAGAAGTGGAACTTTGCGCGTGAGTATTTTTCTTTATTTCCTTGTTTCTCTCGTTATTTCAATATCATGTAAGTATATGTTCATTTTTCAACACCATGGAAGTCTTCACAGAAATTCATGACTTTCGTGATTGGGTAGAAAACATGTTAACCGTTGCTCCCATGGACAAGAGATCTTGGAAATTTCTTTCACAGAAATTTGAATGGAAAGTGAAGACTCACGGTATACCTTTTTTATGGCTCTCCTTCTCTTTGCTCCTTCTTTCTTTTTCTTTGATCTTCTTTGCTTTTGCCATTTTTAGGGTTTGCCATTTATTGTTTCAGCACCGCTTCTGTTTCTTCTGCTATCAGGACCCAAAAATCTAACTAGTCGTGATGACACTTAACCCAACCCGTTAGGTAAGCCAATTTACAAAAATCCAATTCAAATGAAATTTATTGATAAAATAAGTGACGAAATAACCGACTTTAACGTATTTTTCAAGGCCTGGTAGTACAAATCATGAGCTTCTAAGATTAGAATTTATGAAACTGGTGTGAAATAAAAATACGTCATTTGTTTGAAATATACATGAACAGATTTAAAAATTCTAAAGCTACCTAGAACAAGAGGCAGTTGTGACTGGATCACAAGTATATCTTTAATGTAAGATCCCGCCATGTACATCGGTATCAACATCTAAAATCTGCATGCAAGGTGCAGAAGTATAGTATGAGTACAACCGACCCCATGTACACAATAAGAAACAA
Source organism: Nicotiana tomentosiformis (assembly GCF_000390325.3). NCBI lineage: Eukaryota > Viridiplantae > Streptophyta > Magnoliopsida > Solanales > Solanaceae > Nicotiana > Nicotiana tomentosiformis. Next base: position 81,182,120 of record NC_090822.1, on the reverse strand, counting down.
ACCTAACCTTAGGTTGAAAGTAGTGACGTGCTTATACCAATGTTAGAGTCCATACTAATAACCAATAACATCTCATAACAATACAATTTAAAGCAACACAAGTAATAATTCAATAATAAAATGCTCAGCTCGTATACAATTCCGAAAAAATATTATTTTTCAAAGATGATAGTTAAACTTATTTCTTTTGCCGAAAATCACCGAAAATATGAGCAAGTCTGAAATCTGTGATTTTTCTCAAAAATTTTAACGGCAGATAAGAAATTTCATTATTAGATGGCATGAAGAAAATTCTTCTTTATGCCTACATATCAAGTATGCATGTCTAATGCAATGCAACACAGTGATGAAGTCATGTACTCACACTCTTAGAGTACTCAATCACTCAGCACTGTACGGGGTCAATCCATCCCAAATATAATATCCACTGCGCTCACTGTGTGGGATGCAGACTACGGAGGGGTTCTTTCAACCCAAGCGCCATAATCCACACGGACAACTCACGTTCCATAGTATCAATATTTGGATCCGCACGGCCTCACATGCTGCATAGACATCTCACGTGCTATAGTATCAATATCTGGATCCGAACGGATAACTCACGTGCTATAGTATCAATATCTGAATCCGCACAGATAACTCACGTGCTGCATGGATAACTCACGTGCTATAGTATCAATAACCTCAAAATCAGGCCCTCAACCTCACTCAGTCATCAATCCCAGTCTCTCGGGCTCACAATGTCATGAAACTAGCCCAAAATAATAATATGATGTATCAATAAATAACAGCAGAGACTGAGATATGATATGCAATAAATGTATATGACTGAGTACGAAATTATAATTTAAACATATAATTCTACAGCAGAAATGACCTTAGTGGGTCCCAATAATAATTTACCTTAGCATTGTTTCTAACATGAGTCACAACTCAGTTTCTCTAACACATTACAATTGATGAAAAAATACGAGTTAATTGACTATACAACTCTACGGAATCGACCAAGTCTCAATTTCTACGATGCACACCCACACGCCCCTCACCTAGCATGTGCGTCACCTCCAAACAAATCACATAACACATATAATCAGGGTTCATACCCTCAACTCCAAGTTTAGAAGTGTTACTTACCTCGAACAAGCCGAATCCGATGCCGAGTAAGCTAAACAATACTTCGAAAATTCTATTATGCGCGTATCAACCTCAAAATCCCTCCTATCTCCTCAATTCCAAGACAAATGATTCAAAACTAGTCAAACGGCGTGCAGATTAAATTAAAATATATTCCAATGCTTACAATTTATAAAATTTTCAACTCCGCTCGAAAAATCGACAGTGGGGCCCACATCTCGGAATCCGATGAAACTCACAAAATTCGACAATCCATTCAATTACAATTCCAACCATACTAATTTTACTCAAATCTGACTCCGAATCGATATACAAAACTCGAAAAGTTGTTTTATGAAATTATAGTAATTTCTTTCGATTTCTCTTGAAAATTCGATAATCATACGCCAAAAATGAAGATTAATCCATGAAATATAATTACAAGTGAGTCAAGAATGCTTATCCCAAGTCCTGTGGTGAAATTCCTCTCCAAGGTCGCTTAAACCGAGCTCCAAAATCCGAACATGGGTAAAAATGGAGAATCCTCGAACTTAAAGCTTTTACCCAGGTATTTATCCTTCGCGATCGTGGAAAATTCTTCGCAATCCCAAAGCACAAAAAATTTCTAGAACGTTTTTACTCTATGCGATCGTGGTCATTTTACCGCGATCGCGAAGCACAAACTTCTATTACTAAAATCCTTCTCAGACAACATGTAGTTTATTGGTCATAATATTTTGTACAAAACTCAAAATAATAAATAGTTTGATTTTCTGAAAACTAGACATCAAGGGCTACAACTTTTATTTTTGGATCATCTCTAAATTCCTTATAGATTGCAAGATATAAGCTTCTAAAATCGGGTCAGCGACAGCAGGAGTTTTCTCTAGATCGCGATTCACTGGCCAATTTTTCCCATTTACTCATCGCGATCGTGGCCAATTCCACGCGATCGCACTGCATACTGCTGTAACAAAAAACCAGCAGTTAAAAATGGCATAGAAATGGCCCGAAACCACCCCGAAACTCAACCGAGCCACTCAGGACCCCGTCCGAATATACCAACAAGTTTCAAAACATATTACGGACCTACTCGATGTCTCAAATCACATCAAACAATGTCAAAATTATAAATTACACCTTGAATCGAACTTATGAGTTTTTTCAAATTTTCAAATTCTATATCTTGTGCCGAAACGTGACAAATCAATCCGGAATAATTTCAAAATTTACACACAAGTCATAAATGACATAATGGAGCAGCTCCAATTTTCGGAATCGAATTCCGACCCTGATATCAATAAAGTCAATTCCAGTCAAACTTCCAAACCTTAAATTTCTTACTTTCGCCATTTCAAGCCAAATTCAACTACGGACTTCAAAATAACTATCCAGATACACTCCTAAGTCCGAAATTACCATATGAATTTATTGAAACCATCAAAACTCCATTCCAGAGTCATTTGTATAAAAGTCAAACTCCGGTAAACTCTTTTCCTTTAAGCTTCCAAACAAGGATTATGCTTTCAATTTAATCTCGAATCATCCGAAGACCAAAGCCGACAATTCACACAAATCATAATACACATTGCGAAGCTGCTCGAGACCTTAAGCCACCGAACGTGACGCTAATTCTCAAAATGACAAGTCGGATCATTACAAAGTGTATCTTCCTCTAAGAGGAATAATGCTGAAGCCCATGGCTCTGAAGATGAAGAGGATAATGATGAAGGTTCCTTAGTGAGCAATCCACGAGTTAGAAGGTGCGTGATTTCAAATGATGAAGCCCATGTTTCTCAAGACCCACCTCCGAGTTCTATACATTTTAACCTTGTTGATGAGCCAGAGAGTGTCCCCTTTGACATCTATGATGAATATGTTGATCATTTTGATAACTACCCCTCAAGTCCCATTGTTAGATTCTTTGCCCAAGGATTTGAGGGTGAAGAAGATTCTGGCCCTGTTTCAGAAGAGCCATCGCTTGCCTGTCTTCCAATGACCCTAGTTTCCCCCGTTGTTAGTCCTCCCATTTCTTCTGCTTCCTTACCTACTGCCGCCTCGATTGTTGTCCATAATGTTGCTTCTTGTGAAGAAACCGAGCCTTCTAGCAGTAGACAGGGCATGGAGAAGGTTTTAATTGAAGTCCCCGATGGTAGAAATCTATTGAAGAAATCAGGCTAGGCCGTTGTATGGTTAAAACCATTACTTGGTCCCCTGGAAAGGAAAATACTTGAGTCCCATAGATCCCTAACTTTGATGAATGATATTGTTCATTCTTCACTTAAGGTATATTCCTATTCATTTTATTTTCCTTCATTTTCTTTCATATTTGTAACTCCCTTTCATGTCCTTTTGTAGATCAATTTGACAGGTACAAAGCTTATGAGGAGGATTTCTTAGACTGATCAACAAGTGATTGAATTGCGCACTAAGACTGAGAATCGGAAGGAACAATTCGAAAGCCTTCAACTTGAGAAAGATGTTTTGGCTGAGGAGAAGGAGCTCTGGAACAACAATTAAAGATAACCATCGCCGAATTAGCGGTTTTGAAAGCTTCCTCTAATCAAGTTGAAAAAGACAAGGATAAATTGGAATCCTCCTTCGCTGAACAACACTCAAAGGCAACTGATGAAATTAGAAGTTTGAAAGAGCTCCTCAACCAGAAAGAGGTGTATGCGGGTGATTTGGTGCAGATGCTCACCCAAGCTCAAAGATCTATGTGCCTCATCTGACAAGATTCAGTTCCTTGAGAGTTCTCTCGTCCCTTTGAAGGCATCCTATGAAGCTTTAGAAGCTGAGAAAGAAGAGTTGATGGTTGAAATTGAGTAGTGGGGGAATTATTTTGAAGCTCTTGAAGACAAGTTAACACTTGATGTTAGTTGGGATTTCCTGAACACCCGTCTTGAGAATTTAACTGAAGCTAGCCAGGAGGGTTTTCACCTGAATGCTGAAATTGTAAAGGCTAAAGAACTGATTGAGCAAACTCCGCAACGTCAAAGCTTCTCAATATCCGAGGATGAAAGTTCCAAAGGTGATAGAGATGGACTTACTCCTGGTGAAGCTGATATTCAACCCTCGTCTTCTCAAGTTGATCCCTCTACCCCGTGAATGATGATCCTTAGTTTTTACCCTTTGTTTTGGAAGAAGTGACTTGACTTTGTGTTGGTTTTTATTGAAACTCTTTTTTTGTCTTTGAGTAGTTCTTGGGAAATTTTTTGGTCCCTATTTTTGGAAAATGGTATAAATATCTTTTTGTTGCATATTATGCTTTTTGCTCTTTAATTTCTTAAGCTTATACTTGCATTAAAAAAGCTTTAATAGACCGTGTCTCTAATATGCATGGGTCTTTTATAAAAGAGGGCCCTTTTGTATTAACAACGCCGATGAAGATGACGCCTCATCTTCATATTGGTGCAAATATATGAAATATAAAGTAATTTGAAGAAGTTTTATTTTTGAACATTCAAATAAGTATTCATGTACAATATTTTCACAACTACTTTCTTTATAGAGGTTTATAAGTACGGGTAAATCTTCCCGTGATTAAATCTATGACCTTAACCTAGAAGTTCGTGGGAGTATTATGTAGGTTCTTCAACTCTCTATTGCCTACTCTTTCTGCGAGCTTGAACGTTTTTGAAAATTTTGACATTTTCTTCAAGGTAGGTTTTTACGTCGGCTAAGCTATGCTTTTGTGGTGTACATCTTCTTTCCTTGTGTACTCTTACATATGCATAGCCCCCCCCCCCCCCCCAGTGTTTGAGCATTGAATTATGAGATCTCAAACACTGGATCAACTCCTTTCCTTTGGTCCTTTTCCTGAAAAAGTAAATACGTACGGGACTCGAAGGTAATATTTTTCGATGATGACTGCTTAACCCTTACCAATCAGAAATGTTGTAACCTAGACCGGGAATAATTAAGTATTCCGTGTGCCTTTTGGGTCTAATGCCATAATTTGGTACGGGCTAACGTATTGCCTATCATCTAAAATGATTTGTAAAACTTAAATGAACAAAGTGAAAATTGAACTTTCATGATACCTGACCATGGTTATTAACTTCTTCAAAAGTAACACTTCTTCAAATGGACTGCATTCCAATGTGATAGTAACATATTTCTGTCCATAGTTTCCAACTCGTACGACCTTTTTCAGCAATGCCTTTAACTCTATATGGGCCTTCTCAATTTGGACTCAGTTTTCCTTCGTTTGCTGCCTGTGTTGACCGGAATACTTTTTGAGGATGAAGTTCCCAATTTTGAAATACCTCAGGTCCACCTTCCCGTTATAGTATCGTTCAATCATCCTTTTTTGAGCCACCATCCGAATTAATGTTGTTTCTCTTCTCTCTTCCATCAAATTAAAGTTTATTCGAAGTTCTTCTTCGTTTGTTGCCTCATTTGTATACGTGTACCTTGTTATTGATTCCCCTATATCCACTGGGATTAAAGTTTCCGTTCCATAAATAAGCGAAAATGGGGTTTTTCCCGAGCTAGTTTTCGTCGTCGTTCAATAAGCCCCAAATAACCTAGTAGTACTTCTGACCACTTGCCTTTTGACTCTTCTACTGCTTCTTTAGGTTGTTGATGATGACCTTATTTGTCGACTTAGCTTGTCCGTTAGCCACATGGTGGTAGGGTGCATAAGTAATTCGTTTATCTTCCAACTTTTGAAAAAGTCAGTAACTTTCGCACCTGTGAATTGCGTCCCGTTATCACAAATGATTTCCTTTGGTACTCCAAATCGACATATTATATTTTTCTAAATGAAATCCATAACTTTCTTTTCTCGTACATGTTTACAGGCACCTAGTTTCTACCCATTTTGAGAAATAATCGGTTAGAATTAATAAAAATCGTACCTTTTCCTAAGCTTGAGGCAATGACCCTACGATATCCATGCCCCATTTTATGAATGGACAGGGTGATATAATGAAATATATCAATTCCGCTAGTCGATGCATATTATTAGCATATTATTGGCACTTATCATACCTTGCTACGAAAATTTCTGGATCATCTTCCATTTTTGGCCAATAGTATCTCGATTTTATTAGTGTTCTTACCAATGATCTTTCCCCGACATGATTGTCGCAATGACCCTTATGTACTTCTCTCATTACATATTATATTTTTAAAGGTCAAAGGCATCTTGTTAAAGGTCCATCAAATATTTTGCAATACAAATTCCCCCGTATCAGGCAATACTGAGCAACCTTCAACCGTAGCAATCGGGATTTCTCTTTATACTCGGGCAAAATTTTATACACAACAACATTTTCTGCATTTGTCGCATCAGTGATGAATGTGAGATTTGCCAATGCGTCTGCTTCTGGCATTTTTCTCCCTGAGTATTTGTACACCTTTCCATGTCTGGAACTGCCTCAATAATTCTTGTACCTTTTCGAGGTACTATTGCATTCATGTTTCTCTTGCCACGTAAGTTTTTTGCATTTGATTGAGTACTAGCTATGAGTCACTTTTGATTACGATTTGTTCAATAGCAAGCTCTCTTGCGAGCTCGAAACCTATAATCACAACTTCATACTCTGCCTCATTGTTAGTTATTGGATAATATTTTATTGCATGCGTTATGATTTCTCTTGAAGGCGAAATTAAAACAATTCCTAAATCTACTCCTTTAACATTTAAAGAACTGTCAGTAAACAATGTCCAAGTCCCCGGATTAGCTCCGATAAATATTCGTAGCTCTTTTTCTACTTCAAGAATCAGGCTCAAGCTAAAATCTCCTATGAAATCTGCTAACACCTAAGACTTTACAGCAGTCCTAGGGTGATATATAATATCATATTCACTAAGCTCTATAGCCCATTTAGCTAACCTTCATGATAATTCTTGCTTGTGTAATATATTCCTTAGTGGAAAAATAGTTACAACATAAATATGGTGACATTGAAAGTAAGGACGTGACATCCTTGATGCCATAATTAAAGCTAATGGAAGTTTTTCTAAGTGAGGGTACCGTGCCTCAACATCTATTAATGACTTGCTATCAAAATAGATCGGCGATTTTTTACCTTTGTCTTCACGTACTAGTACCGCTCTTACCGCCACTTCTGACATAGCAAGGTAGATGAGCAATCTTTTTCCGTTTTTTGGATTTGCTAACAGGGGCAGTTTTGACAAGTACGACTTTAAATCTTTCAAAGCTTGGTGACATTCATCAGTCCATTCAAACTGATTTTGCTTTTTCAATACTAAAAAGAACTTATAGTATTTTTTCGATGATTTAGATATGAACTTTCCTAGAGCAACTACTCTACCTATTAATCTTTGTACTTCTTTCTTGCTCATGAGTACACCAGGTATTTATTCAATAGCTTTGATATGCATGAGATTTACTTCAATACCTCTATTAGAAACAAGAAACCCCAAAACATTTACCTGAAGCTATGCCAAAAGCGCATTTTTTCGAGTTCAACTTCATGTTGTACTTGCGGAGAATTTTGAAGGTTTCAGTCAAATATTGAAAATAGTACCCTGCCTGTGTTGACTTGACCAACATATCATCTATGTAAACCTCCATAGTTTTTCCCAAGAGTTCTTGAAATATTTCGGTCACCAATCTTTGATATGTCGCTCAAGCATTTTTCAAGCTAAATGGCATGACTTTATAACAATAAGTCCCATGTCTATGATAAATGAGGTCTTTTACTCATCTAAAGGATTTTTATCTGATTATAACCAGAATATGCATTTAAAAAACTTAAAAGTTCATGACCTGCTGTAGAATTAATTAACTGGTCTACGTACGGTAAAGAAAATAAATCTTTAGGGCAAGCCTTATTTAAATCAGTATAATCTACACAGACTCGCCACTTTTCATTCTTCTTTGGAACCACAACAGTATTAGCTAGCCAGTCAGGGTACTTTACCTCTCGTATTGAACCAATTTTCAGAAGCTTTTGTACCTCATCCTGGATTACTTGATTTTTAAATGCTCCTTGATTCCCTTTATTTTGTTTGATAGGCGGATGTAACACTTATGAGTCATTACCTCTGGTGGTATACCTATCATATCCGAATACGATCAAGAAAAGTAATCTGAATTAGCACATAAAATTTAAATTAATTTTTCTTTTATTTCTGGGCTCAAATTTACTCTGATGTAAACTTTTCTATCAAGCCAGTGGACAAATAGTATTACAGCTTCAAGCTCCTCTGTGGTTGTTTTAATATTCTCATTTTTCTCTGGTTCTTGACTCATATCATGTCTTGAATCCATAACAGTTTGTCCTTGTGAACTTTCAGTTGAGGTATGAATAGAATTGTCCTCAACTCAAATTTTTAATTGCTATTTTGCATATGCGCCATTGGATGTTGTATTTGAGATCACCACTGAATTAATATTTCATGAGGCCTGTTGATCTCCCCAGATTTATTGAATCCTCCACTGTATGGAAATTTGATGACTTGATGCAACGTGGAAGGGACATCATCAACATAATGAATCCATGGCCTACCCAATATTATATTATAGGCTATGTCCGTTCCTATTACCTGGAACTTTGTGTCTTTGATGACACTTTCTGCAAATGTAACTAATACAATTTCCCCTTTCTTAATGACGCTCGAATTATCGGACACAGATATTGATCGTGCTTTTGGTATGATTCTATTATTCGCTTGCATTTCATTTACCACTTTTAGTAAAATGATGTTCATTGAGCTACCTGGGTCAATCAAAACTCGTTTAACGTTAGTATCATATATAAGTAAAGATATTACCAGTGCATCGTTATGAGGAATCATCAAGTCATCCGCGTCTTCGTCATCAAACACTATGTTGTCTCCTTCCAAAACTAGGCAAACTCGTTTCCCGTGGGTAAAAGTAACCTTTGATGTCTTCTTCATAGCCGTGTACGTTACCCCATTAACTTTTTCTCTTCCGGTTATGACGTTTACCATTCTTTTTGGAGATGGAGGCATTGATGGTTCTTGCATGTTTTTCATGTAAAATTGTTTTCCTTTCTCACTAAACAAATAAGTGAGATAGCCCTGCTTTAGTAGATATTCAACTTCCCCCTGTAAGAGCCTATAATCTGCTATTCTATGGCCATGATCATTGTAAAATTCGCATCAGAATTCTGTGTTCCTTTTGTTTGGATCCGACCTTATTTTATTTGGCCATCATACCGTGTCTCCTATTCCTCACATAACAGCCACCAATTCAGAAGTGCTGACGTTGAAACTATAATCTCCAATTTTTTCTTGAGTGTTGGAATCATTGCCTCGTATGTCCCGTTCTTTTTTGAATCGGGAAGAAGAGCTCGTCTCGTTTTGTCTTGATCTTGAATCGAACCATGCATTTTCTTGTTTAGACCGGGAATCTCACCCTACGTGTCCCATGTAAGGCTCTTACCTATTTTTACCAGACCTTTTCTCTTATTCTGAGCATCTAGATCCTAGCCTTTCTTTTGCCCTTAGCTGAGTAACCGTATCTTCTCATATTCACAACTTCGTGCTGTATCGATTGTACACATTGTTCCAAGTGGTTGCAGGAAATTCCCACAAACTCTCTTTCAATCTCCTTGTGGCTTCTGAACTCTTCTCATTCAAATTACTTGCAAATGCCATAGTTGCCCAATTATCAGGTACTCGTGGCAGCATCATTCTCTCACGTTGGAATCTATTTATGAACTCTCTAAGCAATTATGTACTTCCCTGTTTAACTTTGAAGATATCTTCCATCATTTTTTAACTTTTTGAGCCCCCGAATGTGTTTTTATAAACGAATCTGCAAGCTCAACAAAAGAATCAATAGAGTTTTTAGGTAAGAGTGAGTACCATGTTAACTCTCATTTCGTGAGAGTTTCGCCAAACTTCTTGACCAAGACTGATTCAATTTTCTTCTTGGTTAAATCATTGTCTTTTACCCCTGTGGTGAATGTAGTAATATGATCCCGTGGGTCAGATGTCCCATCATATTTAGGGATATCAAGCATTTTAAATTTTTTGGGAATTAGCAAAGGTGTTGAACTTGGCTTCCTGGGGTGTTGTGAATATTTATCAATGACCACACCCTTGATTACATGAGGCACGCTAGGTATTTGCTCTATACATTCATTTTGCTCCTTCAGCTGTTTTTGCAAAGTTAATACTAAACTTTGTAAAATAGAATTATTCGGTATACCTGATCCTCCATCTCGGGATTTGTTTGGCATTTCTCCACTTCCAAAATTGTCTAAGTCCTGAACGCGGATTTTTCAAGGTGGTATTCACTGGTGGAGGAGTTTGTGTAGTATTGGGCAATTCACTCGCAAAAGCTCGTAGTGGTTCGTTCACGTGTAGTACAATCAACTACTTCAAAGCATCCTGCTCAACGATTTGTTCACCTTCCTGATGCCCATCAGTACGTGAAACAGACCTTTTAGGTGAACTTTCTTGTGAATGTTGAGGGGTAGCCGTGGGTGTGTAATGTGGTGGAGTTCCACCTTATTAATTCACGTGATTATTTTTGTTAGCAATAGACATGTTTTGTGACTAAAAAATGAGGTTTGAAAAGTGAACAGATTATCATATTTCCAGCAATAAAACTAATTTGTTTAACCCAAAAATAGATTTTATGGTCAAAACTAATATTAGGAAAAAATCGGATTACTGATAACCAAAATTACTTCACTTTCTTGATAATTCAAAGAATAAGAAAAATAATGGAAATAATAAGTAAGGAAAGAAAGCTTATTATTGAATTCTAATCTCTCCAGAATTGCGGATTGAACACTTGAATCGAATAAAGTAAAAGACTGATTGCATATATTAAAAAATATTCAGATGCCGGTATAAAATAAGGTATAGGTTCTTATATACGGACACATAATTGTAACGGTTTTCCTACTTAATTCTGGCTCTTTAATGAAATTAATTGCCTTAATTTTCCATTATCATGTTTAATTGTACTGGTTAAAATAATAACTGGAGATCACCCATAATCAAAGTTAATGCCGATTCCCTTTCCATATTTATAACAAATTCATGAATCTTCCCTTTTTTCAGTCTTCATTCATCTCGTGCCTATTTCTTTTATTCCTACAATCAGGACCAGTACCTCTTCTGATGAAACACCCATGTCATCACCCCAACCCATATGTAAATGCTCGATGATAATTAGTGAAAATATCTTGAAACACATGAAAAAGTGCATTTCAATGTCTTGATTTCACTTGTATAAAGCTCTCTCTTTTGCTTAAGGTGTAGCCCGCTGGGAGTAGAGTTTTTGAGGACACTTATGCTGGTGTCCTTTACAGAAAAAATCTGTTAGCACCTCACCTACAATACTGATACAAGTTTCTGCGTGGAATGACCATAGTTTGCTATTGTAAACTAAGAAATATTTGCTTGTTATTCAACCTTGGGGCTTTCGTTCTTCGTCTCTTTACATTCTTTTGTTTTTTTTGGGTGTAGAAGGTGTATAAAGATGATTTATTTTTACTAACAGTTAAATTTACTTCGATCATTAATATATTTTATAATTTTGTAAATTTAGTGAAGAGCATAGTTGGCGTGCAAGAACAACTTTTTTAATATAGAGTTGCCGTTGATTCTGAAACTCGCTGGATGAACATATGAGATTACCTACTATCCTGAGAGAGGAGGATATGAAAGAGAAATCATTGGGATGAGGAAGATGATTCAGTCCTTTCTTGAATCACATGGATAATGAAAAATGTCAAAAAAATAAAAAGAAATTTTTTTTAGAGTTGTTCCCATTATTAAGTTCCTTGCGAAAATTCTATGCTTCTATTTACTTTAAACTTGCTCTGCCGTTAGTTCTCCTAAAAGATTCATAGTTCAAGAATCATATTTGGTGCTCTTATGATAAACATTTGCGATGCAGAAAAAATATCTTCAAAATGCTCTGTTCCTTAAACAAGTTTTGAAGAATTGAAGATGAAGGATAAAATGGGTTAAGGTGATGAGGTGGCATGCTACGTGGTGTCTACCTTACAAAGATATCAGTGTCACGTGGGATTGAGTATCCATCTTGGATAACTCTAATAGAGGAGGGGTATATTTGATTCACTAGTATAACGTTAGGGGTATTTTAGACTAATAATATAACGAAGGATAAAATTAATCCTTTTCTTATAATAGAGGGGCAAATTTGACCCTTCTTCGTTCAAAGATACTTACAAAGCCTCTGCTCTAGGCTTCAATGACCGTAACTACTTAGGATCATATGGGTGACACATAGTTAATCTCCAAATTAGCCCATGGTGATGGGTCATGTGAAACTTAATTCATGGGGAAGATTGTTGGGTTTATATGAACAAAGTCCTACATAGAAAGTATAAAAGAAAAAGAAGCTGCTTATAAGAAGTTGGATACTCTTAATGGTGTGATATCTTTTGAGAAAAATAGTGCAGGCTTGAGCAGGACAATATCAAACGATGTTAAGAGTATTTTTGAGTCGTTTTAGCCCAACAACTTTTTTTTTTCTTTTCTTTATTTCTATGTGGGACACTTCACCATCTTCATACTCGTCCCGCCAAACCATTGGCTCTGATATAAGTTGTTGGGCTAAAACGATCCAAAGATACTCTTCATATGAAAAGATAAAATTTGCATTTGGCCAAGCTCGCACTGTTTTTCCCAATAAGTCTTACATCATTAAGAGTATCCAACTCCTTATAAGTAATTTTTTTTTTCTTTTCTACTTTCCACGAGGGACTTTGTTCACACACATTTAACACATATCATGCATCTATTGATTTCTTCGTGTTTAAACATCCCACACGGGTAAACTTTATTGTGTCATGTCTCTCATGACCTTGGCCCCTCACCTCAGCGCGTGGAATTTTAATTTGGTGGGGTCGTGTGACTTGGGAGCTGACATGGAAAAAATGGAGTAGTTGGTCAGCTGTCACGGTGTAGATTCGTTAGGGTTAGGGGCAAATATTTTAAGTTCATTAATGATAGGAGTTAGAATGGACAAATAGTATAACGGGTGGTAGAAGTAAACAATATAGCAGTAGAGGGGCAGTTTTAGACCTTTTCCCTATTCTATTTGATACTCCTGAATGGAAGATTCTCACTTCGTTTACATAGAAGATTCTGACAAATCTTCATCTTCCCTAAATCATTTTATTTGATCATATTAAGTACTTACAGTTTATCTAATTAAGGACAGTGCAATTGTAAGTAGCGCTGCAGCAGAAAAATAAAGACAATATTTTATTAAAATAAACTTCAGTTACAATTTCCACAATTCGAAAGCAAAACAAAAACAAACAAAAATATGAATAAATTAAACAAGAAAATCAGTCCATCAATATGTCACTCTGGCCTCTGTGTGTAGAATTGTTTATTAATTGACAGATAATAGGAGATTTATTTTTGGGAAATAATTATGCATAACGTGCAAGAGCAACTGAAATATCAACGGAGATTCCAAAAAGGAGGATGAATATTGCAAGGAAGTTGATCAAAAGTGATTCTCCAGAAAATAATTGGAGCTGCATCAATGTGATTTTCTGCATTAATCCAGTCAACGCTGCACAAATTGTCATGTAAAAGATTGCTCTACCACCTGATATGTGCCATGGCAGATTCACTGCCCTTGTTTCTTTTCTTGTGTATGGTAACATGTACATACACAGCCCAACCAACCACTGCAAAATTAAAATAAGAATAAACATTGAAAAAAAATGAACAAATTTACTTTTTTGATCAAAATAAATACTCATCACATGCATGGGGGCAGGAGGGGCTATAAGATGGGTCAGGACAATAACTAATCTAAAAATAGCTCTAAACCAATCAACGAGGAAATGGTTTAACATAGTCTTTTATAATTTGAATAGAAGAAAATGTCTCTGCATATCGCAATAATTTCTTGTGTTTTATTTTGATAAGATCTCTCGGGAGATTTGACATAAAACTAGAAGGAATTTGCAATGGATCACAAAATCAATCGAAGTCCATATATTAGAGGGCGATTATAATTACATTTGATGAGAAGTTGAGAAACTCATTTAAAGATTTATACGATAAAGATAAAATGAATTTAACCGAAGAATAGATGATGACAATAAAAACTAAATATTCTTCATGAAAAGAGAAACAATAACAAGAATAATAGAGAATATAATATATATATATATATATATATATATATATATATATATATATATAGTTGATACATATATACCTGCAAAATGTATAGGCAGATAGTGGCAATGCCTATCCAGGAGTGGAAGCTATACATGTCTCTTAAATTCCTTCTATCGTGGTACTTGAAAGCAGCATGTATCCCAACGATCCCAAGACAAATTGCAGCTAAATGTAGTAAAAAATGTGCCGCTTTCTGCACTTTCCTATCTGCTTTCACTGTCTTGTATGCCATTAGTGCTGCTCATACAAAACATGTCATAATATTATAAACAATTACGTACTCACTATCGTTTTGAAATATTTGAAATACGAAGATCAAATAACCTTACCTTTTTAATGTAAATTCGGATATAAAGTTTTTAAATAAAATTTACATATAGAAATTACATAAAAAGTATTATAAGTCACAATAATTAATAATGTAATGTATTTTAAAAGTTTTTGCAAAAACATGTGGTAAAACAAAACCTTGTTTGACTCTCGAATAGTAATAGTACTGTCACGTAAAAGTGGAACAAATAGAGTATTTGTTAATGTGGAGACTGATCCTTTCTAAGCGCAAATTAGTTTATTTAGTAAGCGACTCATTAAAAATTAAATAATTACTGTATAAGAGTAATGTTTATTACTACGTAGTATATTATTCTCATTTGAGTCCACATGGTATATATAGTTTGCTCCAAAGAAACTGTTGATAAACTACTAATTTTCGACTCACCAGCAATTCAAAGTACATAATAGTAAACCTATTTCTATTGTTTCTTTTTTGTTCATGTATTAATTAGGGAGAATACTAAGTGCTTACCTTGGCCAGACAAGAAAATCATCCCCAAGAACATCAAAAGTGGGTGAACCTGCAGAAAGTAATAGTGACATTTAACAATAGTAAAGTCTCTGACATTATTAATTAACTGAATATATCAAGGTATATACATACATTAAATATCTGATTTGGATAGTATGAAAAAAGATTAACGCCTTCACGATAATGAAGCAACCAAACAAGCATAAGAATCAAAGCAAGAAGACCAAACAAGTGTGCAAATATTGTTATCCTTGAAGCCGGTCGATAATACTGGTATGTTACAAGATCCATGGCTTCTAAGATGCAGGGAAATGGGTTTGTTGCTGAAGGAAAATCCAGTTAGATTTTTGTTGTTTTTTTATTTTGACATTTCGGGGTATGATTTGGTCATTATATATATAGAAATCTAGCATAAATTTGGTAAAAAAGTCAGATAATATGTAATTTATTTAAAGGGTTTTGCTTCTTATGAAAGGTTGGTATACATTTCTTAACTTTGTGCATTGGCAAGGCATAAGGGAAAGGACAAAAGCCAGCTCTTGTAGGTCTATTGCCTGATAAACCACGTTAAAAAGAACAAATTATTGTGCTTATTGTACTTTTTCATGTTTTTATTTTCCCTTAGCTTCTTCTCCTCTTATGTTAATATTTTGAAATATATATCTTCAAAATGCATTTTGTGACGAATCTTTGCTTAGTTAAAATTAAATTCTATAAAGAAAGCTGAACTGCATGCACAAGCGATTCCCAAAGGATTAAATACCAGAGAATAAGAAAAGTAAATGCAAAAGAAGGCTATGTTAAGACAAAGGTATCTGTATAGAATGAGAAAAGTTCTCAGGCAGATCTCTTTACACCCACCCCTTGTAAAAGTAAAAGAATTAGTCAACTTCACCAACCCTTATATATATTGAAGCATTCCCTGCAAGGATAAATATGTTTATGACAACATGAATTTACAAGTATATGAATATTACAGCAGACCCATACATACATCTACAAACACAACAAGATAGTAATTAGTGTGTATTAGACTCATTCAACTAGAGTCCAACTCCTCGTACTTGTATAGGTTTAACCTTTACAAAGTTGTGTGTGTTAAGGAAAAGGTTTATGTGATATATACTACTGCAAAGAGGAGTCCAAATAATCGGGGCAGTGTATTATTATTTATACCAAGGCAGCAGCCATGTAAACAGTAACTTTAAAACCTCAGAAATAAAGCTCGTTTTCATTTGTTCTCTGTCTCACTGGTTGTTTGTTTATTTTCTTCAGTAATTAAGGTGGCCCGATTAAACGAAGATTTTATTTAGTAGAATGTAGCGAACTAAACGAGGGTAAAGCAAGTGATAATGCAATCATGTCATCAAAGTAAAGGAATAAAAACAAATTTGTATTTCGCTTGCTGTAAGTAAACGTCGTACGTATGTATAAATTAAATGCAGTACGAAATACTAATCATGCTATAAATTGAGGGACCAAAGCACACTAAGCTCTCGAAAATTAAAGCTTAGTTAAGGTTATGAATAGCTTTATGTAAAATGTGGAGAAATACAACATGGACGAGAGGAATCAACAAAATCATATGGTTGTTCCACATATAGATACTCAAAAAGCCAATGTTTCAGAAAGTAAGTCGTAACATCAAAGCATTGAACATCTACGAGGGACAGCAACATGTTTGAAGATGGAGTTTTACTCTTTTGAAATAAGACTCGCTGAAATATGTAGGTGTCCGGGAATTTAAACTTATCTAGCTTAAAGAGGGTGAATGAGAAATGGAGGAAAAATAAAATATTTGGGTTTCCCTCCTTGGCAAAGGGACATTGTCCCATATTGGAGGAAGAAAAGGTTTTTGATGGGTATATATAAAATTGCTCTTTTTCTAACTCTTAAAGAGTTAAGAAGAAGGCAAGCCTCACGCCGTCGTCGCTTGCTCGGCTTTGGCTTGGATTTGGTCAAAGATTGATTGATTAATCTTTTTGGACAAAATTCTTTTCAATTATTTAATTAATTAATTAAATAATCCGGAATAACCCATGACCCGCGATCCGGTCCGGTCCAACAACCATGGTTGTTTCTGAAAGGTTGCAAACCTTTTTAGAAACAATGCCAGCAACTCTATAAATATACTTTGAATCTCAGAATCTTTCCTTACGAAATTTTCTGATCTTCTTTTTCTTCTGCACAAAAGGTTCAGTGTGTTTTACAGCCTTCAAGTGGCTCGCTGTTCACCAGCGTTTTTGGTACCAACACTACGGTGAGTTAAATCGTTCTATCCTGGGAGGATATATTCCAGCACCTCGGGTACTTGAGGGGAATAATTTCCTTAAGGACACACTGTGTATTCAGTGGACTCGATTAATTCCTATACTGTTTTTTAAGAATTTATTTCATTAAACAAGTATTACTAACTTTCTATTTTGTTTATATATTTCAGAAAGTTTAATGGTTTAATTGTTTATTATAGCAATACAGATTTATAACGGTAGAACCTAGGTTAATTAGCAAATCACTTTGAAAGCAAAGTGGTTTTTGTGTTCTCAAGGCTTAATGTCTACTGGCACCGATAAAAGGTTATCGTGGTTAACTTAATCTAATAGCATTGATTGGTAACTAATTTGTTATAACAAGATTAAAAAAGTAATAATGTAAGAAAATCATTGTATCTGTTTGTATATATAACTTAATTCCTGACGAGTCTTGCTTCATTAAAATCTCGAATCTCTAAAGAACAAGGAATGCAAGAGGATTAAATACCAGAGAACAATAGAGAATAAGAAAAGCAAATGCGAAAGAAGAATATGTAAGTATAAGATAAAAGTATCTGTCAGTTATATATGAGAAAAGTTGTCTGGGCATATCTTTATAGACGAGGAAATGATAACCAAGGGATTTCTCATTGTTTTCCAAGTAGGGTCTGAAACAGAGGAAGGTATCTTACGCGTAAACACAATAAAACCCAGTAAATTCCTTTACTAGCCAAACTCTTTGTATGAATGAGAAAATATATGGTCAAATGGCACCCTACTTTAATAAAACATTACAAATTAAATACACATGCATGGTTCTTCTAAAGAAAGCGATAGAAGAAGTAGATTTGGAAGAGTTGTTAAAAATGCAAAAGGTGAATGGCCGATGTTGGGATTTTATGGTTGCAATCAAGTTCAGAGTCACACTCATGCAGAATTATTGGCATTGAGATCTGGATTGCAATTTGCAAGTGGCGCATGAACGTAACCTCATTCTCTTGGAGATCGACGCTGACTCAACAGAGTCAGTTAATGCACTTTCTTGAAAATAATTCTTCAATGACTGCAGGTGGTTAATAAATATATGCACAATCAACCGTGATATGTGAGCCAATCTCCAGAATGCTGAGGAAAGATGCTGCAACAAGCTGGACTGAAGAAGGCTAGAAAGTCTTTAACAAAATAAAGGAGTATTTATCTAAACCGCTTGTTCTGGTCCCACCAGAACCAAGGAGACCTTTGTTGCTTTATTTGTCCATATTAGATGTGGCTTTTGGTTGCGTTTTGGGACAACGTGATGAAACGGGAAGAAATGAGCAGTCGATATATTATCTGAGCAAACAATTCACGCCTTATGAAGCCCGGTACTCTTTACTGGAATGCAGCTGCTGTGCTTTGACATGGATAGCTCAGAAGTAGAGGCATTATTTATGTGCATACACTACATATCTCATATCAAGGATGGATCCGCTAAAATACATCTTTCAGAAACTCATGCCTACAGATAAGTTAACAAAATGGCAGATATTGCTGAGTGAGTTCGACATCGTCTATTTAACTCAAAAGGCGGTCAAAGGGAAAGCATTGGCAGATCATATGGCAGAAAATCCCGTAGAAGGAGAATACGAACCATTGAAAATGTATTTTCCCGATGAGGATGTGTCATTTGTAGGAGAAGATATCACCGAGGCATATGATGGTCGGAGGATGTTTTTCGACGGAGCAGAAAACTTCAAAGGAGTAGGTATCAGAGCTTTCTTAGTATCAAAAACTGGCCAACACTATCCGGTATCCGCAAAACTTAGGTTTTCATGCACCAACAATATGGCAGAGTTTGAGGCCTGCATCTTGGGACTCAGGTTGGCCATTGACATGAATGTTCAAGATCTACTGGTAATTGGAGATTCAGATCTTTTGGTGCACCAGGTTCTAGGGGAATGGGCTACGAAGAATACCAAAATATTATCATATTTGTACTGTGTACAAGAACTGATCAAGAGGTTCACAAAGATAGAATTCAAACATGTTCCGAGGATTCAGAATGAGTTTGCAGATGCGTTAGACACTTTGTCTTCCATGGTATAACACCTAGATAAGAATTTCATCGATCCTATCCCAATAGGAATTCATAAGCATCTAGCTTATTGTGCCCATGTTGAATAAGAGATTGACAGAAATTCGTGATTCCACGACATCAAGGAATATTTGGCAAAAGGAGAATATCCAGAGCACGTTACCCATACTCAGAAGCGCATGCTTCGTAGATTAGCCAACCATTTTTTCAAAGCAGAGGAATTCTGTATAGAAGGACTCCTGACCTGAGATTACTACGGTGTGTCGATGCTAAAGAGGCATCCAGATTGCTCGAGGAAGTACATGCCGGAACCTGCGGACCCCACATGAATGGTTTTATTTTGGCCAAGAAAATACTAAGAGCAGGGTATTTCTGGATGACTATGGAAACAGACTGCATCGAGTATGTTCAGACGTGTCACCAATGCCATATACATGCTGACATGATACGAGTACCACCCAATGAACTAAATGCAACAAGTTCACCCTGGCCTTTCTCTGCTTGGGGTATGGATGTCATCGGACCAATCGAACCCGCTGCTTCTAACGGGCATAGGTTCATTCTGGTGGCCATAGACTACTTCACAAAATTGGTTGAAGTTTCATCATATAAAGCTGTAACTAAGAAGGTTGTAGCAAATTTTGTTCGGGACCACATTGTTTGTCGATTTGGAGTATCGGAGTCAATCATCACTGACAATGCCGCAAATATCAACAACAATTTGATGAAAAGCCATGTGTGAAACATTCAAGATCAAGCATAGGAACTCCACATCATACAGGCCGCAAATGAACAAAGTTGTAGAAGCCGCCAACAAGAACATCAAGAAGATATTTAGGAAAATGGTGGACAATTACAAATAATGGCACGAGAAGTTGTCATTTGCTTTACTTGGGTATCGTACCACAGTTCGCACATCATCTGGGGCAACTCCCTACCTATTGGTTTATGATACTGAAGTCGTCATTCCCAACGAAGTAGAAATTCGTTCTTTAAGAATCATACAAGAAGCTGAGCTCAGCTATGCGGAATGGGTACAAAGCCGGTATGAACAACTAGCTCTCATTGATGGAAAAAGAATGAATGCGGTATGTCACGGTCAAATGTACCATAACAGAATGGCAAGAACTTTCAACAAAAAGGCCAGGTCAAGGAAATTCACACCGGGGCAATTGGTGTTAAAGCGAATCTAACCCTCGCCAGAATGAAGCCAATGGGAAGTTCTCACCCAACTGGCAAGGTCCTTACATGGTTCACCGGGTATTAACAGGAGGAGCACTTATACTTGCAAAAATGGACAGAGAGATTTGGCCGAAACTTATCAATTCAGACGCAGACAAGATATACTATATTTAAGATTGTTTGCATTTTCTCTATTTGATGTAACTGAACGACGCTTGACCGGATTCCCATTTAAAAGGGGATACATATGCAGTCTTGTGGGTTCGGTCACATCCTAATAAAATCTTTATTTCCCCCATGATCAGAAACAGGGGTAAGATCTCGAGTATGTCCGATTTCATCACGTTTGGAACAGACGAGAAATGTGTTTCCAGAAGTATACATTTAAACTGGGGCAGAATTTTGAGGAGGATCCTCAAAATTCCGAGTCAAGGAGGTTGCAATGTCTCAAAAGCATGTCACAGTAATCAATTCAACAAATCATCTTCCTCATGCATTATCACATATTTTAAACAACTACATTTTTATAAGCAATTCATCACAAATGCATGTTTTTAAAAAATTTTATAGCAGCTTGACGTTACCTAGGATGACTCAAGCAGGACCTCAAGACAGGAATAAAGGCGAAGCAAGGAATCAAGAGCACGAACCAACTGTTCCCCCACAAAACTCATAATGTTTCTTTGAATACATGCACAATAAACATAACAGGAATATTCGCAAATACGTACACCCAGCAAAATCGCTATCTTCATAACGACAAAGTTGCCAAACGCCAAAACGTCAATCTAAGAAATACTTTACTCTTTCACAGCTATTCATTGCTTTTCTTACATAGGGCTAAGAACTGCCCTCATTATTGTACAAGGCTAAACACTACCTTCTTTGCATGAGACAAAGCACTGTCTTCATTCCTTGCATAAGGCTAAGCATTGCCTTTCTTTGTATGATACAAAGCACTGTCTCCATTCCTTGCATTAAGCTAAGAATTTCCTTTCTTTGCATGAGACTAAACACTATCTCCACTCTTTGCATGAGGCTAAGCTTTGCCTCCATTATTGCATGAGGCTAAACATTGCCTCTATTATTGCATAAGGCTAAACATTGCCTCTCCTGGCATGAGACTAAGCACTGTCTCCACTCTTTGAATAGGGCTAAACACTTCCCTCACCATTGCATAAGGCTAAACATTGCCTCTCCTTGCATGAGACTAAGCATTGTCTCCACCATTGCATAGGGATAACTTCCCTCACCATTGCATAAGGCTAAACATTGCCTCTCCTTGCATGAGACTAAGCATTATCTCCACTCTTTACATAGGGCTAGGCACTACCCTCACCGTGCATAAGGATAAACATTGCCTCTCTTTGTATGAGACTAAGCATTGTCTCTACTCTTTTCATAGGGCTAGTCACTGCCCTCACCGTGCATAAGGTTAAATATTTCTTTCTTTTGAGAACTAAGCATTGTATCCATTACTTTCATGAAGCTAAGCATCACCTCCATTACTGTATAAGGCTAAACATTTCCTTTCTTTGCATGAGACTAAATATTGTCTCCTCTACACTGCATAAGGCTAAGCACTATCTCTCTTCTTTGTATAGGGCTAAGCACTACTCTCATCTTATACAAGACTAAGCCTTTTCTTGTCTCGTCCTTGCATATAACTAAGCATCACTTGTTTCCTCTATCAAACGATTATATCTTTGCATCTCATGGGCTAAAACATTGCCACATTATTCGAAAGCATCATAGTCTGAAGGCACCATCCTCATGGCCTGAAGACGGCATTCCATGGCCTAAGGATCTTTCGAAACCGTACATCATTATTCAAAGGCATCATATTCCAAAGGCACCATCCTCATGGCCCGAGGACACCATTTCATGGCCTGAGAATCCCTTACTATATGCTTCATGGCCCAGGACGTCATGGTCCAAGGACATCACCCTCATCGTCCGAGGACAACCTTCATGATCCAAAGGGAATTTACATCATGTTTAAATTTTCACAATAACCTATATATATTCGCATGCACCGTGTTTTAAGATTTGCAAGTAGCTCGGAAGGTAACCGTTCTATAAACAGGAGCAATCTTCGCTCAATTTCCATTCACATCCTTTGAGTACCTTCAAACGTAACTGACGACCAGTAATTGACTACCTTTTACTCTATAACCAATCAAATATATGCCTTTTGATACACCCGCAACGTCCAAACTCGCATTCTTGACTCCACCTAAAATTGTCCGTTACTTACAACACTATCCTAACCAAAAAGAACCCTTTTCGAAACATACGGCCACTCCTATAACAACTCCATCGGTTTTGTTCGCCGTTGGATCTAGAACAACACACTACCTGATTCCCCTAAAACCAGGGATATGTAGGCAACTCAAGAGCCTGGGTTCGACCCTCATTTTTTCAAAGTACATCATTCTTCACAAACTTCGGACAAAATTGGTCATCAATTTCTTTACCCGGCAACACTTTCACCCTTTCCGGGTAAAGAGGGGCAATTGTTGATACCCAATTTTGCCCTCATATATTTTTAATAGTATATATACTTTCAAAATAGCACTTTGTATCTATCGTGCCCCTTTCTTGCTCATGAAAGTAGGGTTTCTACATCGTGACAACTCTTCCTAAAGGAAGGGTGCTAAAAGAGAGAGTCTCCACCTAACAGGTTTGAGGTGCGTTAGGACACCTATTTGCGAATAACTCCGGTTTAACCAGTCTGCGTCACCAAAGATCGGGTAAGGGCTCAAATTACCTCGAGGAAAAGGTGTTAGACACTCCTCGAGGTCAAAAACTATGGGTCCCGGCCTAACTCGAATTATATGAATTAGTCCAAATAAAGAGAAAAGACAAAATTAGGCAAATAAACAAAATAATTGAATTTAAGGCAATGTGGGAGGTCCTAAATGTTTTAGCCTAAAGGATCACCCTGTCCAACATGAATAATACTTCGTAACTCCCTCGAGGTTGGGTGTTACTCGTATTATTCAGTGGGCACAGACTATCATCTCCTGCTACCCGATTACTATCTTTAAATTATTTACCTAAAGCGTACTAATTGATTCTAAATCGTACCTTATGCGTGCACTACCCGTCCCATACCTATAGTCTAAGAGGCGTTTAGACCTCTATCTTGGGTGGTTCTAGACTTAACTTAGGTTGTTCAAAAATGAGAAAATTAGGCGACATACAAAACAAATTGTACTTTCATGTATAAACAAATAAGGGCTCAAGTTAGCCTCCACACTTAGGCAACAAATGCATGCAAACAAGTTAGGCATTTGACAGTTGCAGATTGTAGAAAAATTAAAGTTATTGAATCCTCTAGACATGATCTCTATGTGATTCTGGATTCAAGCGTGGAGGCAGTTTCAGAGCAAGATGCCATTTTAGATACAATTTCTAAACGACTACACAGTTTGCCTGCTGATTATAGGTTATAAACGATCGAACATATAGACATGATATCTAGGTGATTTACCCAGGAGTTGGCAGTGATGACCATTGGAAATACTCAGAATTACTCAATTTGATCATATAGGCATTCTTTATAATAGTGGCTCAGCTAAACAATGAAACAGTGTTTGAAAAAAAAAAGTTCAATACTAACACTTCAAGGCGAGTAGTATTACCCTATAGGCAGGATTTCTAACAATTAGTGATTGAAACTGATTTTTTATACTTGCTCCTATAGGCATGTTTTCTAGGTGAGCAGTATAATAACAACAACATATTAATCAATTGAAGTCCTATAGGCATGATTCCTAGATGAATATTGGTATCTAATGAATACGCTGCAATTATGCCAATTGGGAGATTTGTCATTTTCATTTCCTATTGCCATTATATCTGACAAAACATATAGGAGCAGAATATGTTAAACGGATTAAGCATTCAGGTCCTATAGGCAGGATGTCTAACAACACATAGTAGCAGAACATATTTGAGCAATTAAACACCTATAGGCAAGATTTCTACCGGTCTTATGCAAACATTATGATAGACCCATTTTCCCAATTTTACTAACACCCCAATTGTTATTACAGAATTAATACAGACCTAATACAAAAAATTATGATACAAATAACTATAGTGGACCTAAGACATGCCCAAACTGTACCCAGCCCAGCCAGGCCTTCAGTTTTGTATCCATATAGGTTTCAACACAGCCCAGAAAACACAAGAGAACTTGGATGATATCCAACAACCATAGTCGATCAAAAGATTCAGAAAAACAGTAATTTACACAATCCAATTATCCAGTAGGCATAGAAAGCGATAGAATTGAGTAGTCAAGAAGAAAGTGGCCAAGAACCTTCGGCCCTAGTTTGTCAGTGTTCACAAGGGTCTCAAAGTAGACCCCGAGTAGTGCTCACACTAGGGAGGTTAATAGAGAAGTTTTAGGAGGCATTTACTTTCAGCTGGCCAAGAATTAAAGACTCAGAATAGGGAAACAACCAATGAAAAATAGTAATAAAGTAATGGGTTTGGAAAAGCATTTGCAGACACTTTAAAATAATCACATAATGAACATGAACTCGAGAAGAAAACTAATACATTGGGGCAGAGTTACATATGATAAGAAACAAGGAGCCTGGGATTGCAAAGTTAACAGGCAAGGACATTAGACTAGTAAAACCAATTAATACAACCAGTTTAGAACTTATAGGATCAAATTATACCCAAACTCAGGATTACACAGTATAATACAAACATGATTATATATCATAGAGGGTATCAGTCAAGTTTAAGGGATAACAAGTAGTTAGAGGTGCAGATTTGGACATGGAAAGAACACACAGAGTGGCAACCTTATTCATAAGAGCATACTACACTTAAAGTAAAGGTCTTAAACAAGTTGGGGCAGGTTAACAACATCAATTAATCACTGGAAGTTCGTAATTAGGCCAAGAAACATGGAGTAAACCATGTAATCAGAACAACACTACACTAAGCATGCTTTATTCTATCTGAATTAACTAAGTTAAGTACAAAGACATTATTAAGCTAGCAATTATAGGCAGAATTAAACAGGAAAAGAGTCAGGAGAACATATTAGGTCATGCAATTCGAAGAACATGCTAATTAGAACATGATAAACATTGAGTAAGTTAGAAACTAACCAGTGATTGTTCAACAAACAAGAAAAGAACGGCAGTAGGGACCTAGAATCTAGAATGTGTCAAGTTCCAAGGGTTTCGAGAACCCAGGGTAGTGCTCACACCCAAGAGAGGTCGGGAAGAATAGAAATCCAGTGGCCTTGGCTTTCAGCTGGCCAAAAGCCAAACAGAACAGAGTAATAAGCAAACACAGAGTAGAAACCTACAATTGTTTTAGTGGAAAATGATGATTGAAGTCCGTTTCAATGGGGGGGGGGGTTTATATAGTGTAGAAATCAAACAAAAAATATGGAAAACCATCAATCAAACACTAGAAAGGTAAAATACCACATGCGGTCGAAATCAGTAAGGAAAAGAGAGAAATTTCAAAACCCTAATTTTAGGGAAAGTACAAAAAATCGGCAGAATCTAAAAATAAAAAATCAAACGTTGCACAGAATAAGATGAATATAGACGGAAACATCGCTTAAAATTAGAGATTTGAAATAATTTTGGTTCGGTTCTGTAAACCCTAGTTTTAGTGTAAGTAAGAGTCAACAGAATATAAACAAAATCAGACTCATACGAATAGGATGAACATGGACGGAAAAACATTCAAAAATCAGGGATTTGAACCAATTTTGGTTCAATTTGATGAGATATGCTTTCCATGTTTAGGCAAGCACTATAGGAGAGTAGCCAGTACCAGAAGGAGTCCGAGTATGGTAAGTAATAGCCATGGAATCCCATATTAGGTGGGATTAGGAGAAGATTTAGGGCGGCAAGTTTAGGGTTATTCAGAGAGTGAGAAGGGAGATGAGAGAATATTAGGGTGGCGGGCAAACGGGAGTGATTAGGGTTAGGGGGTGAAGGGGGTAATTAAAATGAGGGAAATAATAAGGGTCGTTGATCTTGAGAGATTAACGACCAGGATTAAAAAATGAGTAGGGCGGGTCGTGTGAAACGGGTATTATGACCTTTCATGCCTGAGTGATAGGCACATGTCTTATTTGGATTAATCCACTGGGAAGAGTTTTCCATAGCAACAATGGGAATGGGAATGAAATAACCGACAACCTTCAGTCTCTCGTACAGTTGTCTATAAGTTCGAAAATTAGGGTGTATTGTCTGGGTGGTCTGTGATCAAAATTTGGTCTAGGGTTTTGGTAGTTTTGGTGGGCTGGTGGTGAGTGGTAATATGCGGGTTGGGTGTTATAGGTATGGTAAGTGGTGGCAGATTATTAGTATCTGGGAGGTGAAGGCTGATATGTGGGTGGAGGTGTTTGGTATGTGAGAGGAGACTTCGTACCTTGGGCTACCATTACTGCACCTACTTCTTTCTTCTTGGAGATACCTCCTGACTGCAGGGCCTTATTTGTGGCTTGGAGTGCTTCAAAATTTGTCACCATTCCGCTTTTGATCCCTTATTTTATTCTCTCTCCCAACTTGATGATATCAGAAAATTTATGGTTTTCAATAACCATCAATCTTTCGTAGTATTGCGAATCGTGAGCTCTGACGAAGAACTTATTCATTTGTTCTTCTTCCAGCGCTGGCCTTACTTTTGCAGCTTCAGACCTTCACCGAGTAGCATACTCGCGGAAAGTTTCCGTTGGCTTCTTCTTGATATTTATAATGTAGAAAACGTCTGGTGCATTTTCTATGTTAAACCTGAACCGATCCATGAAATCTGATGCCATGCTTACCCAATTAACCCATTTCTTTGAGTTCTGACTGATGTACCAAGACATGGCATCTCCAGTGAGGCTTTTCATGAACAGCTTTATGCGCACTCTTTCATCCTTGCCAACTCCTACAAGCTTATCACAATATGTTCTCAAGTGCACCTTCGGATCACCAGTTCCGTCGAACATTTCTAACTTAGGAGGTTTGTAACCCTCTGGCAGTTCTTTATCTGGCTGAATACACAAATTGTCATAATTCAAACCGTCAATGCCTTTGCCCCCTTTGATACTTTGAACCATGTCGGTAAGTTTCTTGAGTTCCTCTGCCATGTTCTTGATGAGTAGGTCCTTCTCGGCGGATTCGGGTGTGTAGAGGGTCTGTTGTGGGGTGTAGGATAAGGTTTCCACATATATGGGATTGCTTTGGTGGACTCCGGGAATCTAGGCGTAATCGTGGTCATTGGTTGAGTTTTGCAGATCAGGAGTAGGTTGTGGTGCATTCTGAGGAGTGTGGTATGTGGTAGTTTGTGGGTACCGGGTCAGATGATGATGATGATGTGGAGGAGTTGGTACTGGTGGAGGACCTCTACAAGTGTAGTATTGTCTTTCATGATACCACTCAGATCATCCATCTTAGCCTTTCCTTTATTCTTAGGATCACTTGGAGGAGGAGGAGGTGGAGGACCTCTAGATCTGATATGATATGTTGATGATGCCAATATGCACAAACCAACCTTAGGGGATGGGAATAAACAAAGAAAATAAGAAAAACAAAAGGTAAACAAGTCAGTAAGGAGTATTAAAATGATATTTACGGTATTTAAACACGTATTGCGGAATTCGCGTCCTAATTTGGGGACCTCATCGTGCCCGAGGTAGGCCTAGTGACATATAGCTTTGGAGAAAACTCAATGCCGACAACTACATCATTTCATTAATATGATAAATAGACCAAATCCCTACTAAAACGATAATAATTATAAAGAGTCACTAGTGGCATTTGCCTTATTATAATCAAATTCTAATACGAATCTAGAAAACATCACCCCTAATCTACTTGGTCCTAGAGGGAATTCTCCAAGATTGGCCTTCTTAGCCCCGTCAATCAGATTCCCTATGTCGCGCATGTCCAACAGCAGATACTCCCTTGCTAGATGTCCTCCTTCATTGCCCTCTGTGTTCTGACAATCCGAGACCCCTTTCCTTATCTTTCCCTCAAGTTCCATCAAACCCTGCTCCAAATACTCCAACCTTTCTGTTGATTTAGTAGCGATTCCCCTCCATTCATTGATTGCTTCCATGTTCACTTTATGTTGTTCCAAATGCCTGGCCTCAGATTCAAAGACCCTTTTGCGCAACCTCTTGTATTTGACTTGTGCTTTAGCAGCGTTGTCTATGACCTTATTTCTCAAATCAACCACTAGCTTGACCTCTCTTGCTATGTCATATACCAACCATGATGGGTAGAAGTACACATGGCCGAAATGATACTTGTCTGGCTCGATGGTATCTTTCTCCACAATAACCTTTTGATGTCATATGTCTTGTGCCTCGAACTTTAATGGAATGACATTCCCCTGTCTGCTTTGTAATGAACCATTTTGGAAACTCGTGGAATAACCTGTTTTCTCCAAGCTTGCCTCCTGACTCTGATAAGATCATAAGGATAGACTCCCCTTATTCCGATTAGCACTAGATGAGGAACATCTATGGACCTGATGATGAATTCACCTCTAGGGAACCACTCTAACATCCAATGTACCTTGTCATCAGTCAAATTGCTAAAGAAATGTACCCAGCTCACAGCGTTTACTTGTTGTGCAAACCTGTCTGGGATAAAAGTCATTCTCTTCGGATGGTGATAAGCTATGTGGTCATTCCATGGTCGTCGCGGAAATTCTTGACGGTATTGTCCTCTCTGAAGGTGTTCCAACAACCATATTTGCAGCAACAAATTGCAACCCTCGAAATGCCTATTTTCCTTTTTGCAACGTTCTAAGGCTCGGTACATCTCAACCACGATCATTGGGACAATAGTGTAAATTTGTCCCTCAATTCCTTCCATTAGGGTTTTAGTGACCATAGCTAGGCGAGTGTGGATCGTTTCCCCTTGTATCGGGAATATCAGCATCCCCAGAAAACAGACAATGAATACAAAAACCCGGTGGTGAGTCCAACCCAAAGAATAGATGGAAAATTCATCATGATAAAGACGATATGACTTGTTGTGACCATAACGCTCGTAAAGGAAGTCGAATGGTATGTAAGATTTCTTCAGACAGAATAACTCATCAATTTTCCTGAAACCCATCATTTTTAGGAAACTTTGAGAAGTATGGTTTTCCGTTACCAGCAAGCCAGGACTATCCCATGGGAGCCCAATGAAGCCTCTCATTTCCTCTAGAAGGGGAGTCATTTCTATATCACCAAAACGGAAGGCGACCCTCTTCTCATCCCAAAACATGGTGACAACCTCAATTAACACATTGTTCGGCTGAATATCTAACAAAGAAGGTAAATTCCCGAGAACTCTTTTCACATGGTTTATGTCTCGTTGCGAGAGATTTTCCCACCAATCTAGAAACAAAAGTGGGATACCTTGAACCATGCCGAACCTGGGGACTTCGTGCCTCATTTATGCAAAACAAATAAAGTTAGCCCTTTCCCCCTCCGGATTCGACTATTTACACATTAATGATTAGCATATCAGCACAATTTCCAAATAATGCACATACCATGATTGTACCCATTGGGATTTAAGGAAATCTCGGTGGGCTTTGGACAAGGCTTGCCTTAGAGAGTTATTACGCGGAAAACGTTCTAACCCATGCTAGGTTTAGACATGATGCATGCACAGTTAATATTAGAGTGGGGGTTTCTAGAAGAGTCTAGACCGGTACCCTCAAGTGGACAACTTGAGAGGGGAAGGAATGGAACCGTCGATTGCACCGTTGATCGATTAGTTTTACCGCAAATAAGTCTTTCCAAATTAAAAAGGGTGATTTAGGAAGAGCACGGACACTCATCAAATGCCGCTATGGTATTAGTTACGCACGATTGGAATATGATGTGGAACATGCTTTATGTAAAGATAAAACAACACGTTGTCAAGTATTTTGCATGATGAAGACAGTAAATGCAGTATTAAATGAAACGTAAAGACATAAAAAGTAAGGAAAACAAGGAAGACGTTAGTTCGCGAAATATGAAAGAATTGTAATAAAGCAAGCAAAGGGGGTAGGGGTAGGGAGAGACATGATGTAGAAAATTTAAAAAATGATTCGGATCATGACTAGAAAATAAAGGAAAACGCACATTGTAACCAAATTAAGCAAAGATTTGCATATTAATATAAATTCAAAAATAGAGGGACATAGGGGAAAGGGTGTGCATGTAATCATAAAAAGGGAAAATGGAAGTGGGATGCTCATGTAACGATAAAGAACAAGGAAACACATTCATCAAAGAATACTAATCCATATAGACCAAGTTCGCTATGGTAAGAGCCTAAAAATATCCCCAGTAGAGTCGCCATGCTGTCGCGCCCCTTTATTTCTCGTGAAAGTCGGGCTTCGATGTCGTGACAACTCTTCCTAAAGGAAGGGTGTTAAAAGAGAGAGTTTCCACCTAATGGGTTTGAGGTGTGTTAGGGCACCTATTTGCAAGTAACTCTGGTTTAACCAGTCTGCGCCACCAAAGATCGGGTAATGGCTCAAATTACCTCGAGGAGAAGGTGTTAGGCACTCCTCGAGGTCCACAACTATGAGTCCCGGCCGAACTCGAATTATATGAATTAGTCCAAATAAAGAGAAAAGACAAATAAACAAAATAATTGATTTTAAGCAATGTGGGGGGTCCTAATTATTTTAGCCAAAGGATCACCCCGTGCAACATAAATAATACTTCGTAACTCCCTCGAGGTGGGGTGTTACTTGTATTATTCAGCGGGCACAGACTATCATCTCCTGCTACACGATTACTATCTGTAAATTATTTATCTAAAGCGTACTAATTGATTCTAAATCATACCTTATGCGTGCACTACCCGTCCCATACCTATAGTCCATGAGGCGTTTTGACCTCTATCTTGGGTGGTTTTAGACTTAACTTAGGTTTCTCAAAAATGAGAAAACTAGGCGACATACAAAATAAATTGGACTTTCATGTATAAACAAATAAGGGCTCAAGTTAGCCTCCACACTTAGGCAACAAATGCACGCAAACAAGTTAGACATTTGACAGTTGCAGATTTTAGACAAATTAAAGTTATTGAATCCTATAGACATGATCTATATGTGATTCTGGATTCAAGCGTGCAGGCAGTTTCAGAGCAAGATGCCATTTTAGATACAATTTCTAAGCGACTACACAGTCTGCCCGCTCATTATAGGTTACAAACGATCGAACCTATATACATGATATCTAGGTGATTTACGCAATAGCTGGCAGTGATGACCATGGGAAATACTCAGAATTACTCAATTTGATCCAATAGACATGCTTTCTAATAGTGGCAGAGCTAAGCAATGAAACTATGTTTGAAAAAATAAAGTTCAATACTAACACTTTAAGGCGAGTGGTATTACCCTATAGGCAGGATTTTTAACAATTAGCGATTGAAACTAATTTTTTATACTTGCTCCTATAGGCATGTTTTCTAGGTGAGCAGTATAATAACAACATCATATTAATCAATTGAGGTCCTATAGGCATGATTCCTAGATGAATATTGGTATCTAATGAATACGCTGCAATTATACCAATTGGGAGATTTTTTATTTTTATTTCCTATAGGCATGATATCCAACAAAACATATAGGAGCAGAATATGTAAAACGAATTAAGCATTCAGGTCCTATAGGCAGGATGTCTAACAACACATAGTAGCAGAACATATTTGAGCAATTAAACACCTGTAGGCAAGATTTCTACCCGTCTCATGCAAACATTATGATAGACCCATTTTCCCAATTTTACTAACACCTCAATTGTTATTACAGAATTATTACAGGCCCAATACAAAGAAAAACGATACAAATAACTATAGTGGGCCTAATATAGGCCCAAACTATACCCAGCCCAACCAGCCCTTCAGGTTTGTATCTATACAGGTTTCAACACAGCCCAGAAACCACAAGAGAACTTGGATGATACCCAACAACCATAGTCGATCAAAAGATTCAGAAAAACAATCATTTACACAAGCCAATTATCCAATAGTCATAGAGAGGGACATAATTGGGCAGTCAAGAAGAAAGTGGCCAAGAACCTTAGGCCCTAGTGTGTCAGAGTTTACAAGGGTCTCAAAGTGGACCCTGAGCAGTGCTCACACTAGGGAAGTTAATAGAGAAGTTTTAGGAGACCTTAACTTTCAGCTCGCCAATAATTAGAGACTCGGAACAAGGATACAACCAATGAAAAATAGTAATAAAGTAATGGGTTTGGAAAATCATTTGCAGACACTTTAAGATAATCACACGATGAATATGAACTCGAGAAGCTAACTAATACATTGGGGCAGATTTACATATGATAAGAAACAAGGAACCTGGGATTGCAAAGTTAACAGGCAAGGACATTAGACTAGTAAAACCAATTAATACAATCAGTTTAGAACTTAAAGGATCAGATTATACCCAAACTCAGGATTATACAGTATAATACAAACATGATTAGATATCATAGAGGGTATCCGTCAAGTTTATGGGATAACAAGTTGTTATATGTGCAGATTTGGACATGGCAAGAACACATAGAGTGGCAACCATAGTCATAAGAGCATACTACACTTAGAGTAAAGGTCTTAAACAAGTTGGGCAGGTTAACAACATCAATTAATTACTGGAAGTTCATAATTAGGCCAAGAAACATAGATTAAACCATGTAATCAGAACAACACCACACTAAGCATGCTTTATTCTGTCTGAATTAACTAAGTTAAGTAAAAATACATTATTAAGCTAGCAATTATAGGCAGAATTACTATTATTCTTTCATTCTCATTCGTTATACTTTGAAATTTGAGAACTTGGTCGGCTTAAAGCCAAGGCCATTCGAATTTGATTGTGTTCTTTCTCAGTGCGAGCACTGCCCGGGGTTCATTCGAAACCCTTGGGAACTTTGACGCACTGGGATTTTGGGGATTCTGCTGCTTTTTGTTAATGTTAATTGAATTACCTCTAGAAATTACTCTTCTCATTTGTTTGCTCGTTAATTTGTAACTGGTAAGTACCTTTGACTCTCGTAATTTTATTTTATTTTATTTTTGTGTTCATGCTCTGTATATCTATGTCACTCAAACTTCGACGAACCAATATGCTACTATGTTTATGGTCCTCTTTGCTTTGAAGTTATCCAGTCGCCTTATGTTTCCTAGCATCAGAACTTGCCTAAAGCTCTATGTTTTGTACTGTCTTAAGCCTGCTTAGCTTAGTATGTTTGTGTATGGCTGAATGCTATTTTGGTGCTTGTGATGAGTTCATCTCCTTATTTATTTCATATTCTTATTATAGATTAGTCCACACCCAGAATCTGTCCTAATGTATTATTTCCTATTGTGTCATTCCTGTACATCTTGTTAATTTCTTTATGGTTGATCTATGCATGTAACTTTTAAATGCTAGTATCGCTTGAACTTCTGAACCAGTATGACATGTTTCACTGATACTTGTAAAGCATAATGTTTGTGTTCCTCAAATATTGCCTAAAGACTTCCGTACATAGCCTTTTATTTATATATGTTCAACTAGTCTAAGTCTTGATGCTTACCTATCCTGTTAATTTTGAAAATATTTCTAAACTTTGGTATTATGACTGATGCTAAGAATGTTAAGTCTTCCCATGTGATTATTTTTCAACCATTGTAGACTATGCCCACTAGTCTATTTGTTATGCTCACTAGGCTCCCATGTTAGAGTTTCTATGTGTAGACTGCTACTTCACTTGTTCCTATCCTTGATTCTACTAGACATTCATGTAAAGCTCTTATGTCTAAAGTCCTTTAGGCTAATTTTGGATCATGCTTTACTTTGCAACTCTTTTTGGAATGGTTCATTATCCTATAGTGGTCAATTCTGTCGTTCTTAAACTTTCTTTCTAGAATTACAAGCCTCAACTTGCCTTATATATATCTTGTGTGCCTTCAATCTAGCCTAGTCTTGTTTATATGTCTTAACTAGGGATGTTGTTAGCTATAGCTTTAATAATCAAGTGTCTAAGATGTCCGGTTAATTCTATAAATAGTTTGTCGCTTGTATGGTTGAACTTGGCATCATTTTGGGTAAAGTAAGTCATTCATTTGGGCCTGGTATATTCGACCTGTCATGGTACTGAAAGTCTGGGATGCGTTGTCTGTATTTGGAATTTGGACTTGTAGTCCATATGAAGTTCTAAGCCTGTTTTAAGTCCCATATGTGTTGTTGGGTTATTCTGTATTCATGGTTGGGCATGTAATCATTCAATATGGTCTGTAATAACTTATAATGACGAATGATGGGGAAGTTAATAAAAAGGGGGCTAGGGTATTCCAATATTTGCATGAAAAGGTAGAAAACATGCCTATAGGGTCTAAGTGCTTTATGTGCTATTTTGTTAAACTTGCTCTATTTTTGCACATCAATAGAAATCATGTCTATAGGACTCACGCGCACACACTTCATTTAACTTGTCAAAATATGTCGACTCAAATAATTGTTGCATTGTTTCTATGTCTACTATTCAACACTTAGACAACATGTCTATAGGATGAATAACACATGTTTGTTACTGCCCATCCAGATACTATATCTATAGGTTTTTCAATTAATCGATCAATTAATTACTTCTATTGTTTTTAGTGTGTTGCTCATTTAGTTATCATGACTATGGATTCTAATCAATTAATCAGTCATTTTATTATTATCATACTTAGACGACATGTCTGTAGGGACAATTATATAAAACATATCTCAACTACTAGAATCCATGCCTATAGGACATTGACGCCTACCTACGAAGCATGTTTATAAAATCAGCACTAGTAATCTGGTAATTCATATCGCTTCACTGCCTCATCGCATAAATAATTAGAAATCATGCCTATAGGACTTTCGATGCTTTAACTGGCCTATATGCTGCAGTACTGTCTGGATAATATTAATCAAACTTACATAGGAACCATGCCTATAGGATTTAACAACCCAATATGTTTTAATTCTAAAATCGTCTACTGCATAACCAAAAATCTGCCCACGTGCATTTTTTATTTTGTGTGGAGGCTAACTTGGGTCTTTAATTATATTTACATAAAATCCTATCTGTTTTGAATGTCGCTTAGTTTTATCATTTTTTGAGCAACCTAAGTAAAGTCTAGAATCACCCAAATAGTAGGTCCAAAGCCTAGACCATAGGCATGGGATTGGTAGCGCACGCGTAGCGTACGACTTAGAATTGAATTAGAACGCTTTTAAGTAAACAACTTCAACATAGTAATCGGGTAGCAGGATATGATAGTATGTGCCCGCTGAATAATATGAGTAACCCCTACCTAAAGGGAGTTGTGAAGTACTATTTATGTTGTACGGGGTGATCCTTTAGGCTAAAAAACTTAGGATGCCCCCCCCCCAACCCCCCTTTTTTTCCTTTATATACTTGGCATTTACATTTAGTCATTTAACATAGACCAATGCATTTGTATTGTAATCATTTAGGATCTGTACCAATTCCCAATGTGTTATGATAAGACTCTTCGACTTCTATACTTCCCTTTGTTTATTTGATCACCTAGTCTAATCCCTTAATCCCCATAGTTTAAAGTTCGGCCGGGACCCACAGTTGTAGATCTCGAAGAATGCCTAACACCTTCTCTTTGAGGTAATTTGAGCCATTACCTAATCTTCGGTGACACAGACTAGTCAAATAAAGTTATTTGCAAATAGGTTCCCTAACACACCTTAAAAATCGTTAGATGGCGACTCTTCTCTTTTACCCATTTAAAAGAGTTGTCACACGTTGAGACCCTCTTTAGCAAGAAAACGGGACGTGACACTATTGCATAGGCTATATGATCCATCTCAGTTGTAAACATGTCAGTGTACATAGGTTTGCCAACCACACTAGCCAGTTTACTTAAAGCTTCTGTAGACTAGTAGCCAACAGGTAAACTAGGAAATCTCACCCGTAAAGGAATCACAATTAGACATTTAGGATCAAACACAAAATCAATCGACCAATTCTTCAAAATGAAAGGCTTGTTATGGAATGTATAAGGACCTTATTGCATAACTCGATCCATATCACTTACAATATCAAACCTAAATAGGTAGTAGCCGTCATCATGATACATGATTTTGGGTTTGATAACAAAAATCCACATATTATCCACATAAATTTTCATGGATTTGAAAAATGCAGCATCCCCCAAAACATTCCCTATCATAGATGTAACCCAATATTCTAGTTATTCCTTGATATCCTTCTCAACTAAGGGTGGCAAGTGGGCCGGTCCAGGCCCAGGACCGGCCCGCGACCGCGGGCCAAACGGGTCAGGACCGTTTGGCCCAATGTTAGTAGGCTTGGGCCGGTCCTATGATTTGGGCCCGTCAGGCTCGGGACCGTTTAGCCCGCCAGGGACCGGTCTGGTTCCTTAGCGGGCCAAACGGTCCCAACGGCTATTTTATTTTTATTTTTTAACAAACGTTTTTTATTTTTAAAACAATATAGCCGTTGGGCTGTCAAAAATTACACCCCAACTTTGTTTTAATCCCAAACTTTTTATAATTACTTTTTCCCTATTTTCAACTATAAATACCCCATCATTCTTTTATTTTTTCTTACAAAATCATCAATCTATCACAATCTCTCTCTAATTTTCTTCTATAATTGCTACTATTGCTTACTTTATTGTTACAATTTGTGAAATAATTGTGAAGTTGGTGAATTGAAGTATTCAACGATACATCTTATATACTATATATACATCTTATATACTATATATATTCGATATTAAATATTGAATATTAAAATTTAGGTCACAATTCTATAATAAAATTTACAAAGCATTGTCTTAGATATTGTTTTTAACATCCTTTTGTCTCTAATATCTATTATTTTTAAGAATATATATATATATATATATTGGGCCCACTTAGCCCGCGGCCCGGGACCGTTTAGCCCGGGACCAAACGGTCCCGGTCCTGGTCCCGAGCCGGTCCTTAGAAAAAGCCCGTTTGGCCCGTTTAATTTGAGCCCGGCCCGGAACCGTTTCGACCGGCCCACTTGGCCTGTTTAGGCCCGGGACTGACCCACTTGCCAGCCCTATCCTCAACTATGGTAACTACAAAGGTATCACCATGCAAGTCTAGAGGAATGTAGGTAAAGGCCTTACCCACTTGTGAGCTCCGAGTCCTCTAGTAGGGTTTCAGTTCCTTTGGTAGAGATTCGTATTCCTCCATTGAATGGGGTTTTGCAGCATTAGGAGTTGGTACTGTGGAATTAGCTAGGTCAGAAAATTGGAGACGGTAGGGAATCTTTATCCCCGTTCTTTTCGCAGCACGTTTTCTAGCTGGATTGAGATGATTCTCACTCTTCTCATCATCTTCTGGTTCCTCGCGGATGGGTTGAAATTGTAGCACTAGGAAGCTACCAAAAGTTAATGGTCTCACTTGTGATTGAATCCCACACTACTAGAAATTCAGCAAAAACCTACCACGGTCAACCGACGAATTTTGGTCGGTCAAACAACCGGCCAAAAAGCAGATCAAAGTTGGTCGGTTTTTCAAAATATTTTAATTTTTAATTTATTTTTACGAAACTGACTAACTTTGGTCGGATTTTTTTGGCGCAAAAATGCGGGAAACTAATTTTGAGTCCCACGAAATTTATTTTTCAAGAAACCGACCAACTTTGGTCGGTTTTTTATTTAAAATAAATTAAAATTAATATTAAAAAAACTGACCGAAATCGGTCGGTTAATTCGGCCGGTCATTTTTAAAAACCGACCAAATTCGGTCGGTAATTTTATTTTTTAATAAAACCGACCAACTTTGGTCGGTTATTTTCGTGCGAAAATACAATTAAAGAGTATAAATGGAATAAAAACAGTCTTAAAACAAAATGCACCAATGGTCTAGTGGTAGAATAGTATCGTGCCACAGTACACACCCTGATTCGACTCCTAGATGGTATATTTTTTAATTACATAATTAAAATACCGACCGACTTTGGTCGGTTTCTTCAGCAATTTATATTTTGAACTTAATTGACCGACCAAAGTTGGTCGGTAATTTCCGATCAACTTTGGTCGGTTTTTTTGGACGGTTATTCCCAAATTTCTAGTAATACCATTCGTTGGAGTTGCTATAGACAAAGTCGCCGGTGATGGCAAGCTGCTGGTAGCAGGCATTTTCTCACTACGTGTGCACATTAGCAAAACTCGCTAAACGTGCGCCGAGAGGAAATCATGCTCTAGCCATCAAGAATATACAATTTGAGCGTTATTTGTTAAACATAAGAGGTAAAGGACTAAACTGTACCAACTTTTATTTACTTATCTTATTTGGCGCTGTGCGTCTTTATCATTTTGTTTCCATGGACTCGTTTTGACAGGTAATTAAATATTGTTACACGACTTATACGCGAACCTAACGCGCAGGTTTTTAAGTTTTAAGCTCATATTCTTTTAATGATAAATGATTAATGAGTCTATCATTTCATTTATTTATTTTTTATTATAAGGACCCATTTTTTTTTTTTTTTTTTTTGGAATACAGAATGAAGGAGTGCATTAATGACTCTAAGGTTTGCAAGTCTAGCCAAGTTATTACTGCAAGCCAAGATATTTTTAATAAGTATTATTAATTCTTTGTCCACTAAGATGACCCTTCAACAAACATAGTTGAAACTAGATAGTGTTGTACTAAAATGACATAAAGATATTGTTAATACCGTGTTATATTGTCTATTTTAGATTATGTCCACACGGTTTTTCCACCAAAAGGCATTTCATCATTAAGAGTATCACTCACGTGATTCGAGTATTTATGGTCACCAAAGGCCAGAGAAGAGGTTGTGTATGCGTCTTTGAGTATTTATGATTCAAGGTTGTGTACGGGTAAAGGTAGTAAACCGGCCTATAGACGGGCAAAGGCACTAAGCTGAGACCTACGCCATCACCAGGGGCGAAGCTACAGCCTATCAAGGGTGGACAGTTCGACCACCCTTCGTCGAAAAATTACATTGTGTATATAGGTAAAATATTATGTTTTAAAGGTATATAATATATATTAACTTCTTTCAAATTTGAACACACTTGGGAAATTTTTTAGCTTTGCCATTGGTCATCACCCCGCCATCTCCATATTCGCCAAACCATTGGCTCTGATATCAGTTCGTTGGGCTAAAACGATCCAAAGATACTCTTAACATAGTGTGATATTGTCCACATTGGGTGAATCCCACCCCGATTTTTCCCAAAAAGTCTCACACATTATCCAACTCTTTATAATTAGACAACTTATTTATTTCTTTTACCTTTCAGTTAACTTTGCTCACACACATCCTATAAAACTAGCATTGGCTTGCTTGGCCTCCTCCCTTGGCTAAAAGACGAGCTACTAAGTTTCTTTATTGTCTTGGATAGCTTTGACTTTTGATAGGTCTAATTCAATTACTCGGCGGCTGATGATGAATCCTAACAACTTTCCAGCATGGACTCCGAAGGCACATTTTGCAGGATTCAACTTCAAATTGTATTTTCGAAGTCAGTCAAAAAAAAATTTCAAGTCTGCTATGTGATCTGAACTCCTTTTACATTTGATGATAACGTCATCCATGACCACCTCTATTTCCTTATGTATCATGTCGTGGAAGATGGTTGTCATGGCTCTCATGTAGGTGGCTCCAGCGTTCTTCAGACCAAATGGCATCATTTTGTAATAGTATATCTCTCATAGTGTGATGAAGTCTGTCTTTTCGGCATCCTCTTCATCCATCCAGATCTGATGGTATCCTGCGAAGCAATCCACAAAGGATTGGAACGCATGCTTGGCACTATTTTCAATCAGTATGTGTATGTTGGGCAACGGGAAATCATCTTTGGGACTTGCTCTATTCAAATCTCGGTAATCGACACATACTCTAACTTTCCCATATTTCTTCGGAAGTGGCACAATGTTGGCCAACCAAGTCGGATATTCTACCACTCGGAGAACCTTGGCTTTGATTTTCTTGGTGACCTCTTCTTTTATCTTCAAACTCATATCCGGCTTGCACTTTCTGATCTTCTGCTTTATCGGTGGACATATGGGATAAATGGGTAGCTTGTGAGCCACTATAGATGTGCTTAAACCAGTCATATCGTCGTAGGACCATGGAAAGATATCTTCATACTTATTTAGGAATCTGATATACTCTTCCTTCTCTAATGGTGATAGATGAATGCTTATATGTGTTTCCTTGACCGTTTTGGAATCCCCTAAGTTAATGGCCTCGGTTTCCTCCAAATTAGACTTTGGTTTATTTTCAAGTTTTCTACTTCTCTAGACGATTTCCTTAGGTATTATATCATCTTCTAGATCCTCTGAATCACTGTCAGTGTAGATGGGGTTACTTCCATATCCATAGATGATTGCATCTTGATGATTCCACTCAAACTTCATAGCATGATGCAAAGTCGAAACCACTGCCCCGACGGTATGTATCCAGGGTCGTCCCAATAATATATTGTAAGTAGCAGATATATCTAGCACTTGGAACTCGACATTAAACCAAGTCGGGCCCATCTGTAGACTGAGGTTGATTTCTCCAATGGTGGCTCTCTAAGATCCATCAAACACCTTCACATTCATGCTTCCCATCCGTATATCGTGCAGGCCTTTACCCAGTCCCTTCAGGGTAGTCAATGGGCATATGTTGAGACTTGAACCTCCATCTATCAGGACCCTGGCGATGAACTTATCCTCAAATTGCACCGTGATGTGTAATGCTCTGTTGTGACTCAGCTCTTATAGTGGTAATTCATCTTCATTAAAAGTGATTTTGTGGCTCTCCAATACCTGTCCGACCATATTAGCCATCTCCCCACTAGTGATGTTGGTGGGTACATGAGCTTCACTTAACACCTTCATTAAAGCATTCCTATGTGTATCTGAGTTTTGCAGCAGTGAGAAGATGGATATCTGAGCGGGAGTCTTGTTCAAGTGGTCAACAACAGAATATTCCCTCGCTTCTACCTTTCTCCAAAGGTCGTCAGGGCCGGTCTCGACAACAGGCAGCTTAGGTGCAGCTTCCTTGCTTGTTCCTCCTAGATTCTCAGGTGTATAAACTCTACCAGTTCTAGTCATACCTTATACTGTGCTTGTTTCTTCCATTTTTGCTTTTCCCTTTCTCCTTGCTTCCGCAACATAGTCCCATGGGATGACATCAGACTTCTAAGATGGCGTGGGAGCTACCATCATAGTGAATGGTGTATTTATCTCGACTTCATACTATACTTGGGTCTGTACCACAATTGGTGTGAGGGTGACCGTAGATGTTTTAGGAGCATCTCTCTCTCGAATGAGTCTGATGGACCCTTCCTGGTCCCATTCTTCATCAATTTCTATCACATTCACTTCTTCACCTCTATGATCTGGGAGAGGATTGTTATGAACATTTGGTACAGCTTCTTTGGCCTGTATGACCTTAGTGTCGATCAGTGTCTGGATCTTGTCTTTCAATGTGCGACACTCATCAATAGTATTACCTTTCATGCCTGAATGATTGGCACATGTTTTGTTGGGATTAATCCATTGGGAGGAAATTTCCATAACAACAATAGGGATAATAGTAACATAACCAACGACCTTTAGTCTCTCGTATAGTTGGTCTATGGGTTCAGCAATTGGGGTGTATTGTCTAGGAGGTTTGCAGTCTAAATTTAGTCGTGGTTTCTGGTAATTTTGGTGGGCGAGTAGTGGTGAATGGTAGTATGTAGGTTGAGTATTATAGGCATGGTAGGTGGTAGCAGGCTGTTGGTATCTAGGGGTGAGGGTTGGTATGTGGGTGGAGGTGTGTGGTATGTGAGAGGAGACTTAAGACCCTGGGATATCATCACGGCACCTACTTCTTTCTTCTTCGAAATACCTCCTGATTGCAAAGCTTTGTTCGTGGCCTGCAGTGCCTCGAAATTTGTCACCATCCCATTATTAATTCCTTCTTCTATTCTTTCTCCTAACTTGATGATGTCGGAGAACTTGTGATTTTCAATAACCATTAACCTTTCATAATACCGCGGGTTTTTAGCTCTGACAAAGAACTTGTTCATTTGTTCTTCTTCAAGTGCTGGCCTGACTTTCGCAGCTTCTGCTCTCCAACGAGTAGCATACTCGCGGAAGGTTTCTGTCGTCTTCTTCTTGAAGTTTTGAATGTAAAAAATGCCTGGCGCATTTTCTGTGTTGAACCTGAATCTATCCATGAAGTCTGACACCATACTCACCCAACTAACCTACTTCTTTGGGTTTTGACTGATGTAGGCATCTCCTGTAAGGCTTCGCATGAACAGTTTCATGCGGATTTGTTCATTGTTGCCCACTCCCACAAGCTTGTCATAATATGTTCTCAGATGTACTTTTGGATCACCAGTTCCATCGAACATTTTGAACTTGGGAGGTTTTTAACCCTCCGACAGTTCCACATCCGGCTGAATACACATGTCCTCATAGTTTAGACCTTCAACACCTTTACCACCCTCGACACTCTGAACTCTACTAGTGAGCTTCTTGAGTTTCTCCTCCATGTTCTTAATCAGCATGTCCTTCTCAGTCGATTAGGGTATGTATAGGGTTTGTTGCGGGGTGTGAGGTAAAGTTTTCACATATATCGTATTACTTTGATGGATTCCTGACACTTGGGTATAAGGGTGGTAATTGATTGAGTTTTGGGGATCGTGAGTAGGTTGTGGCACATTCTGGGGAGTGTGATAAGTAGTAGTTTGTGGGTATTGAGTTGGATGATGGTGGTGTTGTTGAGGATTCGGTACTGGTGGCGGGTTAAGGTTCTGGGGAGGTGCGTGATACTGGTGTGGTGCGGGAGGATTTGGTGGTAAGTTTTGGTTTTGTGTGTTTTGCGGTGGTGTTTGGTTCTTGGTAGTCGGATTTGGCTAGTTAATGTCGAGGACATTGAGAGTGAGGGAGAGGTTTGCCAAATTTTATACCTGCTCAAGCTCGCCTTGTAGTTCAAGGATTTTCTGTTCCAGACGTAAGATCAACTCATTTTGTACCGGAGTACTTCAGCCATCTGAAGTTTCAATGTTTTCCACTATGGTAGCATTGTCTCTCCTGATACCACTCAAATCATCCATTCTCCCTTCCATTTGCTTTTGCCTTTAGTATCGCTTTGTGGAGGAGGAGGTAGAGGACCTCTGGATCTAGTGTGATATGTTGACGATGCCAGTATGCACGAACCAACCTTTGGGAATAGGAATAATCAAAAGAAAAGAAAAGGCAAAAGGTAACCAAGTTAGTAAGGAATATTAAAAGAGTTTTTGTAATATTAAAACAAGTTTCACAAAGCCATGCAATAATTCGCATCCTAATTTGGGGACCTTATTGTGCCCGAGGTGGGCCTAAGCGACACGTAGACTTGGAGAAAATTGATGCCAACATTTCTGTAATCTCATTAATGCCAAAGGACCTTGGTCCCCGAAGGACCTTCGCAGTGCTTAGCTCTTTTTGACCCATCAATCAGGTTTCCCATATCGCGCATATCCAACAGTAAGTAAGCTTTTTCTATATGTTCTCCTTCACTTCCATCCGTGCCTTGACAATCTGAGAGTCTCTTTCTCATCTTTCCCTCGAGCTCCATCAATCCTTGTTCCAAATATTCCAATCTTTTTGTTGACAAAGTGGCAATATCCTTCCATTCCTTTATCGCTTCCATGTTCACTTTGTGATGTTCCATATGTTTAGCTTCAGACTCGAACACTCTTTTGCGTAGCCTTCTATACTTAACATGTGCCTCAGCTGCTTTATATATAATTTTGTCCTTCAGATTGATTCATGGCTTGATGTCTCCCGCTACGTCATCCTCCAACCATGATAGAGAGTAGTATATATGACCGGCGTGATACATGTCTGGCTCAATGGTTTCTTTCTCCACAATGACCTTTTGGTTCTACATATGTTGTGCCTTGAACTTGAATGGAATGACGTCTCCTTTGAAGTCTGCCCTGTACTGGACTATGTTGGAAACCTGAGGTATGACCTGTTTTCTCCCCGCTTACCTTATTACCCTTATTGAAATAAGGATAGATACCTCGCAACCCGATCAGTACCAGA
Organism: Nicotiana tomentosiformis; assembly: GCF_000390325.3. NCBI lineage: Eukaryota > Viridiplantae > Streptophyta > Magnoliopsida > Solanales > Solanaceae > Nicotiana > Nicotiana tomentosiformis. The sequence continues at coordinate 81,137,470 of NC_090822.1, read as the reverse complement.
TGAGTAGTCCCTCTTGACCTGATGATGGACTCACTGCTAGGAAACCACTCAAACATCCAATGTACATGTTCGTTCGTGAGATTGCTGAAGAAACGTATCCAACTTACATCATTTCCAGGTTATGGAAACCTGTCTGGATAAACGTCATTTTCTTTGGGTGATGGAAATCTATGTAGTCATTCAACATCCATCGCAGAAGATTTTGACGATACTCTCCTCTCTGAAAGTGTTCCAGCAACAAGACTTGTAGTAGCAAATTACAACCCTCAAAGTGTCCAAATCCCTACTTGCACCGATCTAGAGCGCGGTACATTTTAGCTAAGATCATAGGGATGATGGTATAAGTTTGTCCCTAGATGCCTTCCATCAAGGCACTGGCGACCATGGCTAAACGAGTATGAATCCTTACCCCATTCATTGGAAATATCAACAACCCCAAGAAGTAGACGATGAACATATAAACCCGACGGTGCATCCAACCAGTAATCCCGGACTATCCCATGGTAACTTGGCAAAGCCTCCTATTTCATCTAGGAGAGGAGTCATTTCTATATTGCCAAATCGAAAAACGACTCTTTTCTCATCCCAAAATATGGTAGCGTCCTCAATCAATGCCCTATTTGGTCGAATGTTTATTAAGGATGGAAGGTTACCAAGTACTTTTCTCACATGATTCTTGTCGCAAGGTGCAAGGTCTTTCCACCAGTCAAGTAGCAATGGTGGGATGTTTTGGACCATACAGAATCTGGGGACTTCATGCTTCATTTTTTGCAAGCAAACAAATGTTAGCCCTTTCCCCTTCCAGATTTGACTAGTTATACAATAATTATCAACACGTTGGCATATTTTCTCCAAGTAATGCACATAATATGATAATGTCCATTGGGATTGTGGAAATCCCGTCGGACTTTGGACAAGGTTCATCTTAGCGAGTTGTTACGTTAATAATGTTCCGACCCGTACTAGGTTTAGCATGATGCATGTACATTTTAAGTTGGAGTCGGGTTTCTAGAATGATCTAGACTGGTACTCCCAAGTAGACAACTTGAGAGGGAAAGGCACGGGACCGTCGATTGCACCGTTGATCGACTAGTCTACCGCAAATAAGCCTTTCCGATTTAAAAGGGTAATTTTCGGAAAAGCGCGGACACTCATCAAGTACCGCTATGTTGATAGTTGAGACGAGTGGAGTATGATGTGGAGCTTGATTTATGCATAAATAATAACACGTTGTCAAGTATTTGCGTGATATGTAAAAGCAGCAAATAATATAGCAAAGGTAAACATGGAAAGAATATAGAAGAAAGACAAAAGGAAGAAGTCAGTTTAGTTCTTAAAAAATATATGCGGGGATATAATAAAGCAGGTAAGAAAGTAGGAAAGGGAAAGGCATGATATAGCAATCTTAGTCAAGATGTAAAGAAATGAAGAGCGATCATAGTAAACAAAGGTGAATAGGTGAATGTATGTGCATGTCATAGTAAATTTTAAATAAAGGTGAATAAGGGATGTGCATGTCATAGCAAATTTTAACAAATAAAGATGAATAAGGGAAGGGATGTGCATATAGCAGCAGTTTTAAAACAAATAAAGAAAAAGAGAGTAATCCACAAAAGTCAAGTTCATTATGGTAAGAGCCTAAGTGTAATCCCCAGCAAAGTCGTCATGCTGTCGCGCCTCATTTTCTTGCGAAAGCGGGCCTCGACGTGTGATAACTTTTTTAAATGAGTAAAATACAAGAGTCGCCACCTAACGATTTTTAAGGTGCATTAGGGCACCTATTTACAAATAGCTTTGTTTGACTAGTCTGTGTCACCAATGATCGGGTAAGGGCTAAAATTACCTCAAAGAGAAGGTGTTAGGCACTCTTTGAGGTCCACAACTGTGGGTCCCGGCTGAACTTTAAACTATGTGGATTACGTGATTAGGCTAGGTGATTAAATAAACAAAAGGAAGTATAGAAGTCGAAAAGTCTTATCATAACACATTGGGAATTGGTACAAATCCTAAATGATTACATGGATACAAATGCATTGGTCTATGTTAAATGACTAAATGTAAATGCCAAGTATATAAAGGAAAAGGGGGTCCTAAGCTTTTTAGCCTAAAGGATCATCCCGTGCAACATAAATAATACTTCAAAACTCCCTTTAGATAGGGGTTGCTCATATTATTCAGCGGGCACAGACTATCATCTCCTGCTACCCGATTACTATGTTGAAGTTGTTTACTTAAAAGCGTTCTAATTCAAACTAAGTCGTACCATATGCATGCGCTACCCGTCCCATGCCTATGGTCCAGGAGGCTTTGGACCTACTATTTGGGTGATTCTAGACTTTACTTAGGTTTCTCAAAAAATGATTAAACTAAGCGACATTCAAAATAGATAGGACTTCACATAAAGACAATTAAAGGCCTAAGTTAGCCTCCACACATAACAACAAATGCACGCGGGCAGATTTCTGGTTATGCAGTAGACGATTTCTGAATTAAAACATATTTGGGTTGTTAAATCCTATAGGAATGGTTCCTATGTGAGTCTGATTAATATTATTCAGACAGTACTACAGAGTATAGGCCAGTTAAAGCATCGCAAGTCCTATAGGCATAATTTCTAATTGTTTACGCGATGAGGCAGTGAAGCGATATGAATTACCAGATTACTAGTGTTAATTTTATAAACATGCTTCTTAGGCGGACGTCAATGTCCTATAGGCATGGTTTCTAGTAGTTGAGATATGTTTTATATATTTATACCTACAGGCATGTCGTCTAAGTATGATAATAAAAATGACTGATTAATTGATTAGAATCCATAGTCATGATAACTAAAGGAGCAACGCACTAAAAGCAATAGAAGTAATTAATTGATCGATTAATTGAAAAACCTATAGACATAGTATCTAGATGGGCAGAAACAAATATGTGATATTTATTCTATAGACATGTTGTCTACATGTTGAATAGTAGATATGGAAACAATGCATCAATTATTTGAGTTGACATATTTTGACAAGTTAAATGAAGTGTGTGTACGTGAGTCCTATAGACATGATTTCTATTTATGTGCTGAAATAGAGCAAGTTTAACAAAATAGCACATAAAGAACTTAGACCATATAGGCATGTTTTTTTACCCTTTCATGCAAATATTGTAATGCCCCAGTACCTTTTTTATTAACTTCCCCATCATTCATCATTATAAGTTATTACACACCATATTGAGTGATTACAGGCACAAACATGAATACAGAATAACCCAGCAATACATCTGGGCCTTCAAACAGGCTTAGAACTTCATATGGACTGCATGTCCAAATTCCAAATGCAGACAACGCATCCCAGACTTTCAATACCACGACAGGTCCAATATACCAGGCCCAAATGAATGAATGACTTTACCCAAATGGATACCAAGTTCAGCCATACAAGCGACAAACTATTTATAGAATTAACTGGACATCTTAGACACTTAATTATTAAAGCTATAGCTAACAACATCCCTAGTTAAGACATATAAACAAGACTAGGCTAGATTGAAGGCACATAAGATACATATGAGGCAAGTTGAAGCTTGTAATTCAAGAATGATAGTTTAAGAATGACATAATTGACCACTATAGGATAATGAACCATTCCAAAAAGAGTTTCAAAGTAAAGCATGATCCAAAATTAGCCTAAAGGACTTTAGACATAAGAGCTTTACATGAAGGTCTAGCAGAATCAAGGATAGGAACAAGTGAAATAGTAGTCTACATATAGAAATTCTAACATGGGAGCCTAGTGAGCATAACAAATAGACTAGTGGGCATAGTCTATAATGGTTGACAAATAATCACATGGGAAGACTTACCATGCTTAGCATTAGTCATAACACCAAAGTTCAGAAACATTGCCAAAATTAACAGGAGAGGTAGGCATCAAGACTTAGACTAGTTGAACATATACAAAGAAAAGGCTATGTACAGAAATCTTTAGGCAATAATTGAGAAACACAAACTTGAACAAATATATTATGCTTTACAAGTAGCAAGGAAACATGTCATGATGGTTCAGAAGTTCAAGCAATACTAGCATTTAAAAGTTACATGAATAGATCAACCATAAAGAAATTAACAAGATGTAGAGGAATGACCCAATAGGAAATAATACATTAGGACAGATTCTGGGTGTGGACTAATCTATCATAAGAATCTGAAATAAACAGGGAGATGAACTCATGACAAGCAGCAGAATAACATTCAGCCATACACAAACATACTAAGCTAAGCAGGCTTAAAACAATACGTAACTTAGAGCTTTAGGCAAGTTCTGATGCTAGGAAATATAAGGCGGCTGGATAACTTCAAAGCAAAGAGGATCATAAACATAGTTGCATATTGGTTCATCTAAGTTTAAGTGGCATAGATATACAGAGCATGAACACAAGCACAAAAAAAATTGAAATTACGAGAGTCAAAGGTACTTACTAATTACAAATTAATGAGCAAACAAATGAGAAGAGTAATTTGCAGAGGTAATTCAATTAACAGTAACAAAGAGCAACAGGATCCCCAAATTCCCAGTGCGTTAGAGTTCCCCAAGGGTTTCGAATGAACCCCGAGCAGTGCTCTCACTGAGAAAGAACACAATCGAATTCGAATAGCCTTGGCTTTCAACCGGCCAAGGTCTCATATTTCAAAGTATAAAGAATGAGAATGAAAGAATAATAGTGATTCTGGTCCCCCCAAAAGGGAATTGGGAGGGGTTTATACAACATCAAAATTAAGTACCCGGCAAGGAAAGACAGTAAATTAAACACAAATAAGGAAAATGTAGCATGCAAAAATCAATTAGAATCAGTTTTAGGGCAAAATCTGGGAAACCCTAGTTTAGACGAAGAACAAAAAAGGAAAACAAGTCTCATTGGACCGGAGCCATGAGGCCTGGTAGTAGGTGTATATAGACGAAATATCACCTAATCACGAAGGTCTGGAGATGGTTGCTTGATTTAGGACCATATACTTGCCAACGATAGGCATGTATTATGTGATACCAATACTATGTAAATAACGGAGAGATCGAACATATATGGAAGAAAAATCGTGGGGAGATTCCATATTAGAACTAGAATTAGGGAAGATTTGAAGAGGCGACTGTTAGGGTTTGAGAGTAGAAGAAGAGAGCAGAGAGGATTTTAGGGCGGCGGTTTAGGGGAAATGGGTTAGGGATTCGGCTAATTAAAAGGGTAGGGTGATTATAGACCGTTGATCTTGAGAGATCAACGGTTAGGATCAAGGAATATGCGGGGCGGGTCGTCCAACGGGTCGTGATCGGATTATTTTAAAGAGGATCGTTTGGTTTGGGCTGGGGCGTTATTGGGCCGAGGTGTGGGCATTTGGGCTATTGAATTGGTTCGGAATTGGCTCCAAATTTTGGCTATAAATTAAATACATAAAATTATTTAAATAAAAATAATTAAAAAGTAATAAAATATTACTTATGCAATAAAATGATTAAGAATAATAGCTTAACATTGTAAAAAATATAAAAATGCTATTTTAGCATGAATAATGTAATGATTGTAATTATACATAGCATATAGGCTATTATTTCAAAATTATGTAAATAGCTTAAAAATACAAATATAATTATGTGAAATAAAGTAAAAAGAAATGTTATAAAATATATATTTGGGTGTATATAATAAATTTTGATGATTTAGTCATCACAAAATAATTTGAAGGGATGATTAATAAATAGTTGAATAATTTAAATACAGGAAAATCAATTTTAAAGCTTTATAAATTATAGAAAATACTTATATGACTCTTATAAATTAAATAATGATGCGAAATGCTATTTTGAAAGTATATATACTATTGAAAAAATATGAGGGTAAAATTGGGTATCAACAAATAGTACTAGTAGAGACAGACATATCACATCCCCTGCCTAATGGTCTTGAGCTACATACTACAGCTGGTGTTATTCATCAGAGTATAAAGTATGATTGGAAGCCAAAGTTTTGTGCTGATTGTGGTAAAGTCAGTCACACCACTGAGGAATGCAGAAAGAGTAAGACTCAAGAGAAAAATAATGGATTTGTTGAGCAACTAAAGAAGAACTAGGAAGAAGAGGAAGGTAGTGATTAAATGGGTGGCAAAGGACCAGATTAGTACTGCCACTAATCCATCTATTTCCACAGCACAAGAAAATGCCTCTGAACCACAGGAGACTAATGTTACTTTGGCAGAGGAGAAATTCCCAACTTTAGCATCACTTTTGAGGAAAGCGGGGTCACAAGATCATGGTAAAAGGATTGCTAATGGTGGACTCAATGATCACCTACAGCCAAATCTACCTAGTTGTTCCACTAGCTAGTGGGGAACCACCAACAGATTTGAGGTACTGACTCAAGGCCACATCTCACTGGCTGTGGGGGAGGGTGATACAAACCACCTCAGACCTCCATGATCATAAGCACCTAGAACATTAGAGGGCTATATAGGCCCTTTAAATAGAATGAGATGACTCTCTTTCTGAAGAAGTATAAAATATAAGTTATGGGGATTGTTGAGACAAGAGTAAAAGAGAATAAAGCTAGGAAGATTACTCAGAAGATAGCAAAGGACTAGCAAGCCAAGTACAACTATGATCATGCTTATAATGGTTGTATTTGGCTACTGTGGAAACCTCATATACAACTTCAGATATTAGAAGTAGATGCTCAGTTTATTTATTGTGAAGTGGAAGACTTTACCGGCCAAAAAAGGTTGATGCTCACTGTGATTTATGCAAGTAATGAGTTGATGCAGAGACAATAATTATGGGACAAGTTTGCTTCTATAGGATCTCAAATAACAACTGAATGGCCGGTATATGGTGATTTCAACAATGTTCTCTACTTAGAGGATAGAATTGAGGCCCCTGCCACACAGGCAGAGACTCAGGGCTTCAAGGAATTATTGGATCGACTGCAATTTACTCCTTTAAAGAGTACATGATGGTATTACACATGGTGTAACAAAAGAGATGATAATTCAAGAGTATATAGAAAGATTGACTGGGCCTTTGGCAATTAAAATTGTCTAATGAACTATAGCTATATTGAAGCAGAGTATTTGAATCCTGGAGTATCAGACCATTCACCAATCTTGCTAAAGTGCAGTTTTGTAGCTCAACAAAAGAAACTGTATCCTAGACCTTTCAAGTTATACTAGTTTCTCGGCACATGCGTTGCACGTGTGTATCAAGTTTATTAGTACACATTATTGTAAAGTAACATCTAAATTATTAGAGTAAAGTTTTTATAAAGTATGTATACATGAAAGAATGTAATATAATATTTTATGAGTGATAAATAGGGATTATCATTAATTAAATTATTTGTCTGAACCTACAAAGATGAACAATAAAATGTAATTAGATACATGTGATTTGCAAACGTATTTATGAATCTGAGGTTAAAAATTTGTTATTAAATGTATCTCACCTAATACTTCCTTATAGACGATATTCCGCGTGTATGTTCCTTTTATCCGTTTTAGTTGTTCTGTTATAACCAAGACTCTTGTTGTAGACATTGATATCCCTCTTGAAAGTGCAACGTAAAGTTGTCTATGTGAGAAAACATATTACATCACCCAGATTTTGCAGGAATTGTGAAAGAAGTATGGAGACAAGATTATAGAGATACATGGGTGTCCAGAACATGGTAGAAACTTAAGAGGTTGAAGGAGGCACTAAGGGATCTTAACACACACACATATGGCCTCCTATCAACAAAATCTTAATCAAGCCAAGCAGAAACTGGACTTAGCACAGTCCAATATCTCCCTACAACCACTATGACAAACCTTTATAGAACAGGAAAAGGCAGCTTTAATTGAAGTGGAAAGGTGGAGCAATGTGGAGGAACATGTCCTAAGGCAGAAATCTCGAGCCACATGGATACAGTATGGAGATACTAATACAAGATATTTTCATGCTCAGTAGAAGATGCACACTAGTGCTAACATAATTAATTATATATACAATGATGATGGCATCAAGATCACAGAACCAAAATATGTAGAAGAACAATTCCTCTCTTTCTTTACAAAGCTGATGGAAGAGTCATCAAACATTCTCCCTTGTTCCAATTTTGAGGTGATTAAAAAGGTACATGTCTGACAAGAATACAACAACTTGAGTTGATTAAGGAAATTACAGCAGAGGAAATCTTTGCTGCTATAAAGAGCATGCCAACTGACAAAGTCCCAGGTGTTGATGGATTTCCAATAAAATTCTTTACACAACATTGGGAAGAGGTAAAAAGTGATGTGCTTGAAGATGTACTAGGATTCTTTCAAAGAGGAAAAATGGACAATGTCATAAACTGTACTGCTATTACTCTGATTCCAAAAGTACCTACCCCAACACAAGTGAAGGACTATAGGCCTTTACCATGCTGCACAATATTGTACAAGATCATTACAAAAAAGATCACTAGGAGACTTAAGATAGTAATATGTGTTCTGGTTTGAGGATCTCTATCAAATTTCATTGAAGGTAGGAGTATCGCTAATAATATCCTATTCACTCATGAATTATTTAAAGGCTACAACAGGAAGGGAATTTCAGCAAGGTGTGTACTTAAAGTTGATCTTAAGAAGGCTTATGACACATTGGATTGGTATTTTTTGAAAAGGCTCTTGATTGAATTGGGCTTCCCACACAAGTTTATTGAGTGGATAATGAAATGCATAATAACTGTCACTTACTCTTTAACTTTGAATGGGGGACTTACTAAACCTTTCAAAGGACAAAGAAGAATAAGGCAAGGCGACCTTATATCATCTTACCTATTTATGCTTGCTATGGAATATCTACAGAGGGAATTTCATTAGTTGGCCTTGAACAAGGAGTTTTACTTCCATCCTAGATGAAAAAAGATGGGGTGATTCATGTATACTTTGCTGATGATCTTTTAATGTTTTGCAGGGTAGGACTTCCTTCTATTAGACTACTTCAATAGGCTTTTATGAAGTTCTCAAAGACCTAAGGGTTACAGGCAAATGCAGTTAAGAGCTCCATTTATCTTGCTGGTATTTCTGCAACTTTGAAAGAGGACATCTTACATGAGCTAGGATATAATGAGGGCACATTACCATTTAGATACCTTGGTGTACTACTAGCATCTAGGAAGCTGTCTATTCTCCACTGCTGGCCACTGGTGGAAAAGATCAATGGCAGAATAAATTGTTGGATATCAAAGTTTGTTGTCATATTCAGGAAGATTGCAACTTATTAAATGCGTGATCTTTGGAGTACAATCATACTGGGCACAAATATTCATATTGCCAAAGAAGGTGATGAAAATGATTGAAGCCACATGCAGGACATTCCTATGGACAGGCAAAACAGATATTTGTAGGAAAGTATTGGTGTCCTGGGAGAAGATATGTTTGCCACAAGCAACGGGGGACTGAATGTTATTAATCTGTACAATTGGAATAAAGCAATTGTGGCAAAACACCTATGGGCTATCACAAAGAAGAAAGATTGCCTCTGGATCAGGTGGATCCACGCTTATTACAATAAGCACCAGACTATAGATAATATATCCATACCCAAGAATGCAGCTTGGGTTGTGAGAAAAATTCTTGAGCTCATGAAACTTATTCTTGATCTACCTACCTTGCAAGATGACTTGGCTTCATGACTGATGCAATTGCAAAGCACTAATCAAAGATTCAGCATTAAGAAGTTATATCAGTTGCAGATTCCTCAATTCCAAAAGGTGCACCGGAAGAGCCTAACTTTACATCCTAGATACAAATTCAATTTATGGCTAGTTGTACAAAGTAGGTTACCTACTGTCGATATGCTACAGAAATTTTGTATTCAAGTTCCTCAAGCTTATGTCTTCTGTGGGCTGAATGATGAACATTTCGAGCATTTATTATTTAGTTGTGGTTACATTAAGAACATTTGGCAAAGGCTACTAACTTGTCTTGGATATCCCAGGCATATAACTACATAGCAGAAAGAGGTAAAATGGGTGGCCACATGTGCCAGGAAGAAGAAAGGCTTTGGGACAATTGTCTCAACTGTCTGGGATGATGGCATATCTTATATAGAGAGATAGGAACAAGAACAGATTTCAGAGTGGTAGCTCATCCCCGAATAGACTTTGTAGAGACATTGCAATCCACATACACATCAGAGGCAACTTATACCCCAGCTGGCAGAAGCACTTGGAGGCATTGAACTAGGTTCCATAACTCATTTTAGATTACATGTTTTGTCCAATGTAGTGTCTATTCTGCAAACTTGTATAGTCAATAGGATGTGTATAGGATATAGTTGGCATCAACATCTTGTACTGATCAAATTGTCCTGATCAGTAGAAAAGAGTAGAGTACTTAGTTGTCATACATTGCAAAAGAATTGGTCAGCAATTCCTGGTTTATACTGAACTTTTTTGGTTAAATAGAAAGTAAATTTTACCAACAAACAAAAACATAACGCTCAAATTTTTGTAGACTTATGCGATAACTCCGTCAATTATTAAGATTATATGAAAATCAATTACTTTAAAGTATAACCACTACAATAATAATAATAATTCCACTTTGGATAGCTTAACTGGATTTTATCTTATTAAAGATAAGCATCAAATACTCCTCTTTCATATAAAGTATTTCAGTTTTGAGATTTAAAAAGTTTTTAATCTTTAAAAAAAGAAGTGTTCCTCCCCTGAACTAGTGCAAAGAAAAATAAATAAAATAATATATTAATTATATCAAAACAAAAAAAAACAAAAAACAAAAAAAAGAGATCACAGGGTAGTGATGATTAGAGTAAGGTAGGGGTGACAAAATCATGAGTTACAAAATGATGCAGGAGTTGGGAATTTGGGATTAACAGATTGCAGTTGTGAACATTATAAAAGGGTTGAGCAAAATTATGTAACAAAATCCCTATAAAATCAGTTCTAACAAGATATAAAAATACTAGTACTTTTTCAAAAGACACGATAATATGATGGAAAACATGATAATATTACTTTTAACTCTAAAGCTGGAGGTCATATATAAAATACTTTTTAAAATAGGTGGAGTGAAAAGTGATAAATAGAACTTATAGGGGCTGGAGAAGTATATTTAGCCCAAAGAATAAATTGATCAAACAAAAAACGTTACCTCAAATCAGTCAGGTCAGTCCATCGACCCCATCCTTTGACGGACTCATTTTTCTATTTCTCTCGTCAAAATCAAACCCATTGATTCCTTTTATTTTAGTCTCTTTGGGTTCCTTTTACCTATTCAAATCGTTCATATTTGGTCAAATATTCAATTCCTCCTTCCCACGTTCTTGAACGTTTCTTTAGTTCATAATTGGACTAAATAAACTTGAAGTTTGAACCGCGTGACATCAAATTACAAATGCTATTAAATCAACACTTATATATATACCACCATCACCCCTTTACCTACTTGAATCTCATCACAAACAAAAGAAAACCAAAAAAACAACCCAACTCACTATTTTCTTTTCAAGATTCTAGTAAAGTTTGAGTATTTCATATTTGCAATTAAATGATGATTTCAACATGGAGGAAAAGGAGAACAGAAAAAAAGGTAGCAAAGAGAGGATTAGTGGAGGATATTACAAACATGGAGTTGGTGATTCCTAGACATTTCACATGTCCAATTTCCTTAGACTTAATGAAAGATCCAGTGACCTTGTCAACAGGGATCACATACGATAGAGAGAATATTGAGAAATGGATTGAGGCTGGGAATCAAACTTGTCCCATCACAAATCAAACATTGAGAAATGGTGAACCAATTCCAAATCACAGCATAAGGAAAATGATCCAACAATGGTGTGTTGAGAACAAGGATCATGGGATTGAAAGAATTCCAACTCCAAGAATTCCTGTGACATCGTCCGAGGTTGTTGAACTACTTGCAAAAATAAGCAAAGAGATTCATGACTTAGAGTTGTGCGGAGAATTAGTGTCCAAAGTGAAGAAGTTGGTGAATGAAAGTGAGAGGAACAAACGGTGCTTTGTTACCAATGGTACTGCACAGGTTTTATCAGCTGCATTTGTTGCATTTTCAGAGGAAATTAATATGAGAAATGCTTCAACAGGGGAAGTGATCTTGTCAATTTTGACGACTATATTGCCTCTGGATGGGGAGTCCAAGTCGAATCTTGGATCGATTTCATCGTTACGTTGCATGGTGTGGTTCTTGAAGAATGGGAGTTTATCAAGCAGGAGAAATGCAGTTTTTGTGCTAAAAGATATCTTGAAAATGGAGGAACAAGACAAGGTTGAAATCTTGTTAGGAATGGAAGGAGCTTTAGAAGGCTTAGTGAAACTTGTGAAAGAGCCAATATGTCCTACTACTACAAAAGCTTCTTTATTAGCAATCTACCACATGGTTAATTCATCACATTTGTCGTCGTCTTTCGCCAACAAGAAGGCTCAATCAAGATTTGTTGATCTGGGGTTAGTTGAATTGCTGGTAGAGATGCTTGTTGATTGTGATAAGAGCATATGTGAAAAGGCATTAGGTGTTTTGGATGGAATTTGCAGCTCTATAGAAGGAAGAAAAAGGGCTTACAGTTATGCTCTAACTGTGCCTGTTTTGGTCAAGAAATTGCTGAGAGTTTCAGATTTGGCAACTGAGTTTTCAGTTTCAATTCTATGGAAGATTGGGAAGAATGAGAAGAGGGAAAATGGAGGTGATGTTCTTGTTGAAGCTCTAAAACTTGGTGCTTTTCAGAAGCTTTTGCTGCTGCTACAAGTTGGTTGTAGTGAAACAACAAAAGAGAAGGCTAGTGAGTTGTTGAAGTTGTTGAATGTGCATAGGGATAGAGCAGAGTGTGTTGATTCATTGGACTTCAAGAGTCTCAAAAGGCCATTCTGAACCTTGGCTTAGACACTGTTTAGATACATGTTTCATTTTTACTGTATAAAGGTACACAAAAAAACAACAAAGGAGGGAAGTTGTTCAGAATACACTTCTGATTATCATTATATAGATACATATGCCGATGAATTAAGATGCAATATGAATTTATACATTAAATGTTTGTATGGAGGGCCCTTCTCTCCAAGTGATATCTGTTTGCCATATATTTGATGTGAGGGTTTGTGCTTCTGAAATAATAGTGATAATAAAGAAATAAGCCCAATTTGACAATTCGTTTGTCTTTTCTCATATACCCATTTCTCCCGAGAAGGAAATTAAGAGAAAGATAAAAGAATATTGAAGAGGACACAAATTTGGTCTCTTTGGTTTTCCAACTTAACAATGAGCAATGTAAAAAAGGTTTCAATTTATATCACATACTTTTTTTATTAGTTCGTTCCAAAAAAAATAATATATTTCTTTATTTAAAAATAATTTAACTTTAAACTTTTTATTTTTTACCTTAAATGATGAGTTTTTATAGCCATACAAATATCATGGTCTCACAAATCTTTTACATCTCTTAAGTTTTTAGAATCACAAATTTCAAAAGATATTTTTTGAACTTCGTATCGAATTAAACTACTTTATATAGATTGAAGGGAGTACTTGTAATGGAAAGTATTTAATTTGCACGTAATATTCCTATTACTAGAGGTGTCAATAGATCTTTAAAAACTGACTATATCGACCAAACCAATTATTAAGTTTATTTTAATAAAACTGTAATTTTTATATAAACTTATAATTGTACCTAATAATAGAGTAGGTTTTCAATTTTATAAAAATAAATCTAAAAAATACCGAACTGTTCCGAATAAATTTATATATAAAAATATATTTTATATTCATTAAGTTTTTTTTCTTGGGTCTTGGGATTATGGAAATGGTTACAAGTGGCCAAATAATCCCAACTTCTAATATTGAAACTAAATTAGTTCTAAGCTTGAGTAGCAAGTCACTAGGTATTCCAATGATCTTCAGTAGCAAGCCACAAGGTATTGGATATCTTTCCTCTCGTATAATTTAGATCTCTCTTGTTGGATTCTAATCTTTTAATAAGCTCTATTCTTGAGTCCCAACTCGATTAGTATCTTTCCACTCGTATTATTTATAGTATCTTTATTCTGGACATTTTTCATGTTCCTTTGATCATCACTTTTAAAATAGAAAAAATGTATAGAGAGTTTTGCCAAAGTCCTATGCAAGCACACATTATCGAATTCTAACTTCGACTATCGACTCTTGCATGACATTTTTAAAAAATACCGAAAAATTAATCGAACCGTATCGTACCGATACCGAAGAGAAACCGAGATGATTGAGACGGTTTCGAAAAATCTAATTTTGATTATACAAAATGGAATAAGCGAAAATTTGATATGATACAAATTTCATAAAATAACATGCCGAACTGAACCATTGACACTCCTACCTGTTACATAATACATGCCAGTATGTGAATTGGTAAGAGATTAGGGACTTGGCAGCAAAAACAAAAAAAAGAAAAGAAAAGAGGTAATCGATAAAAGGAAAATAAGGATGATAAATATGAGTCTTGGGTCAAATTTCTGTACCTAGAGCCTAATAGGAATTGAACTAGCTGCAAAGCTCCAGGTAATAAAGGTTTGATTATCTAGAAATTTCAACAAGAATCTCTGTTCCCCAAAAGGGACCAAATCAATTATATTAAAATTAAAGGTGATGGCTTGTCCTAGTTGACGCCTTTTGCTGACTCTTTTTTTTTCTTCTAAATTTCTGAATTGGGATCAATAAGACAATTTAATTTGCATGTCTTTCTTGTCCAGGAAACACATATCTAATACATTCTCATTTCTGCTGCAGATGCAATTTATCATAATGTTTCTAATTGTCAATTGTAATTTATTACTATCAGGTTCAATATGTCCATATATGCATGCACAAAATGCATGTCTAGTCTTGCCAAGACTGTTTTTTCTTTTCCTTTTGCCTTTGGTAAGAAAACTAACTATGCATTTAACATTAATAATGTTCCTGATTACAACATATGCTTACAACAAATGCTCCACTTTGCGTTCATACAAGTCAAGATCGCTGTCATTCACGGAAAAAAAACTTACTCGCCTGGTATTTGCATCTACCACTTAATTAATGCAAACATAAATATTTTTCAATTAATCATGGTTAAGTAATTTTTTACTTTAATTTGTGGCTCTTAAAGTTAAATTTCTTGATTTTGGTGTAAATATTAGATGCCAGTAAGTATTTTCCACATTTGGAAGTTTGCAGAATTCTGGTATGTTCATTTCCACGGCCTTTAGTATTCTTTTTTGGCATATAGAGCCATCAAGCTGATTTGAATTTATTCATGGTATCAAATGAATTTGAAATTCCTAAAAAGACATATAGTATTTGTTTAATATAGCTGTGTTGATCATTAGAGTTCATCTACTTTCTTTGTTCTTTCAGTTTGTTTTATTTAAACCCTGCAGAATTTGAAATTTAATAATGCTAACATGAACACAGATAAGTCATTTTAGATCATTGAATTTTAACCTGAATGAATATCCAAATGCATTGCTAGTTAGGCATGTCAAATCCATCATTTGAGACATTCTTTGGCACAACAAAATCCACAGTCTAGGATTAATTCTCTGCATTCGAAATGACATGTTCTCCACTTCTACACCTAGCTAGGACTTAAAATAGAGTAGCAAATCTGTATCATCATTCACGTGGAATTTGAAAGTACAAGAGGGGTGAATGGTAACAGATATAAAAATCTTAGTTTACTATGTAGGAATTTAGTCGGTTAGACTTTACACAGTGATAGATCGCAGTAGAAATAAATTGAGGAGAAAGAAAGGTAAAGAAGACACAATAATTTTTATATTGGTTCAGTACCGATGTGGTACCTACGTCCAGTTCCCTTGGTTCACAAGGGTTCTCTTAGATCTTTTAGTAAGTATTTACAACAGTGATAGTTTTAGTACGTTCACCACCAACGATATACATCAACAGTGATTCTTTCTAATGTTGACACAACTCTCGTTTTGTTTTCTAACTCTTCTTATCTTTTGTGACACTTGTAGACTCAAAAATACAATGTTTGTACTAAGAACTAGAAAGGCGCAGAAACAGATGATGTAGTTGCGTGCCTTTGGATGTTCTTCTACGTCTTCCTTTATAGCCCGATGAGTCTTTTATTTCCTTGTCTTCTGGGATTGTATTACAGTAATTATTGGAGACCTTTCCTTGTGAGGCATAGACATCTAAGAGTGAGACCCAAGGGTAGCCTCATGAATCTAGCTTGAAAGGGTAGCTAGATTCATCCTTAATCTTGACGAATTGCTTCCTCCATTTCGATCTCCTTGATTTGAGCTTCCGCAGATTGTTCTAGATTTGGTCCGTGATTAGTTCTCTTTCCATTCTTGTGCGCTTGAGGATCTTTGACAGGGCTGACTGATTAACTTTCCTTCTTTGTTTTTTGATTGATTGATTCATTTTCCATGTAAGACAAAGTTCAAAATACATAGTTGTTGAGTATCTTTCCTTTCATCAGTGTCGTTGCTTTCCAGATCTGTACAAAATGAGATGCCATTAGTCAAGACTTCTTTAGATTCTTGACCATTATTAAAATTCTAGACTTAACAATCTCCCACTTTTTGATGATGACAATAATCTAAAAAGAGTTCGACTAATTTATGGGTACTTTCCTTTTATGAGTGTACTCTCCCTATCTTGGAGCTCTTCCTTATTTGTTTCTCCCCCTGTCTTTGTACTCTTTTTCTTCTCCCCCTTTGACATCAATCAAAAAAGAGCAAGAAGAACAATAGCTAATAATAGTAATAGTTAAGCAGGCAAAAATTATATACAGCTAGCAGTTATACTTCGCATAGTCGACTGACATGCTCATCCAGACACAACCAAAAGAAACAGTTTTAACATTCACCACATAAAACAAAAAATAAAAAGATTGTCTAAGCATCCCAAACACTTAATTCCTTCCAAGGAAATACTTCAGGGTGTTGATCACTTTGGTGCATAAACTGTCATAGGAGGCATCAATATCTTTGGTGACTTTGGTCAGCTTCTCAGTTACGTCCTGCATAGCCCTAATTCCTTGCCTCCTTGTGTCTTGGAGAGTGATCCTTAGCTTAGCCACATCTGCTCCAGTTTCCTTGGTTACTGCCCTGATCTTGTACAACTGGTCCTGCATGGAGATTAGTAATTCCTTGATACCTGCTATGTTTTGATGCATTAGTAGCAGTTGATCTGAGGAAGAGGATTTGCTGGCTTCAAATTTAATCCCTCCAGTGCTCTGATGAGGGATGAACTCAGGTGCTTTGTCTTTCTTAAGCCATGCTCCCCCAATCAAGGTATATCCCATCATGGAAAAAGAAGTCTTGTCATATGTGCCGGAGATAGTTTTAGGAGCATAGAGGGACATATCCACTTTCATAATTTTCAAGATGTGAGAGATTAGTAAACCATAGGGCAAACTGTTCGCAGAAGATGAGACATCCCTGATGCTTTCAAGCATGTACTGATGTACCTAGGCAAACAATTGATGGCCTTCCCATTTACAAAATAGTTCAAAATAAACACATCTCTGAAAGACAGAGTACTAAGAGAACCAGTACGGGGTAGCAAAGTGGTAGCGATAATGTGGGCTAGTACGCAGTATTTAAATTTCAAACTTTTTGGACCAATATCAAGGGGTTTTTAGACAACATACTTTTGACTTCCTCAAACGACACTTCAAAATTATCTGGCCAGGAGTGTTGCACAAAAACACTATACCCAACAAACTTTGTTGCAAAGATTTTCTCAAACGCATAAGAGTCAAGAATAATATGAGTTCCTAAAACTATGGATTCTAGATTAGGCACACATGGCTTGCCCTGCATCCGTAATACACCGTCATCTCCAATAGTGACCTCATTGGCATCGCCGTGCTGAACTATGTCCTTGAGGACAAGCAAATGGGGGTCGTCATATTGACTCTCTCTGATACGATCATAAAGAGAAGAACGGAAAACCACACAAGCCAAAACTCGGCTCGGCTCAGAAACATCCAATCTAACAAACTGGTTGGCCAAGGCCTGAACATCCAAGGAAAATGGCCTCTCTGCTACCGGTAGATATGCTAAGCTACCCAAACTCTCTGCCTTGCGACTCAAAGCATCGGCCACCACATTCGCCTTTCCGGGATGATATAGAATGGTGATATCATAGTCTTTAAGCAACTCTAACAACCTCCGTTGCTGCAAGTTAAGATTCTTCTGTTGGAACAGATGTTGTAGACTCTGGTGGTCTGTGTAGACCTCACAAGGGACACCATACAAATAGTACTGCCAGATCTTCAAGGCATGAATAATAGCTACTAACTCAAGGTCGTGAACATGATAGTTCTTCTCATGTACCTTCAGTTGTCTAGACGCTTCGGCAATCACTCTACCATCTTGCATCAACACCGCGCCGAGACCACTACGCGAAGCATCATAGTACACATTATAAGACCCCGAATCCGAAGGCAACACCAACACTGAGGTTGTGGTCAAAGCTGTCTTGAGCTTTTGAAAGTTATCCTCACACTCCTCGGTCCACCTGAACGGAGCACCCTTGTGGGTCAGTCTGGTCATAGGTGATGCAATAGACGAGAAACCCTCTACAAATCGGTGGTAATACCCCGCCAAACCAAGAAAACTCCGGATGTCCGTAGCTGAAGACGGTCTGGGCCAACTATTCACTACTTCAATCTTATTCGTATCCACCTTGATCCCCTCACTCGACACTACATGACCCAAAAATGCCACCGAATTAAGCTAAAATTCACACTTTGAAAATTTTGCATATAACTTTTTTTTTCTCAAGGTTTGAAGTACGGTCCTCAAGTGTTGCTCATGACCTTCCCGGTGCCAGGAGTACACCAGAATGTCGTCAATAAACACAATGATGAATGAGTCAAGATAGGGCTGAAATACATTGTTCATCAAGTGCATGAATGCTGCTGGGGAGTTGGTCAGCCCAAAAGACATCACAAAGAACTCGTAATGACCATACCGAGCCCTGAAGGCAGTCTTCGGGATATTTGGCTCACAAATATTCAACTGATGATAGCTTGAATACAAGTCAATCTTGGAGAACACTCTAGCACCCTGTAATTGATTAAATAAGTCTTCAATACATGGCAATGGATACATGTTATTCACTGTAACCTTGTTCAATTGGCGATAATCAATACACATACGCATAGAACCATCCTTCTTCTTTACAAATAAGACTGGAGCACCCCAAGGTGACACACTGGGCTGAATGAAGCCCTTATCAAGCAACTCTTGCAATTGTTCTCTTAACTCTTTCAATTCTGCAGGGGCCATATGATAGGGTGGAATAAAAATGGACTGAGTGCCCCGGTAACAAATCAATGCCAAAATCGACATCCCTGTCGGGCGGCATGCCCGAAAGATCTGCCGGAAATACATCTGGATAATCCCTCAATATCGAAACTGACTCCACGGTAGGAGTATCAACACTGACATCCCTCACGAAAGCTAGATAAGCATTATACACATTCTCAACCATACGCTGAGCCTTTAGAAATGAGATAACCATGCTAGGAACATAGTCTAAAGCACCTCTCCACTCTATCCATGGTAATCGTGGCATAGCCAGCATTACGGTCTTGGCGTGACAATCGATAATAGCATGATAAGGCGACAACCAGTCTATGCCCAAAATAGTATCAAAATCTACCATACTGAGCAATAATAGATCGACTTTGGTCTCAAAATCACCAAGGACAACTAAACACGACCGATACACACGGTCAACAACAATAAAATCTCCCACAGGTGTGGACACATAGATAGGAGAACTCAAAGAATCACGGGATACACCCAAATGCGGAGCGAAATAAGATGACACATAGGAATAAGTGAAACTTGGATCAAATAAGACTGATGCATCTCTATGACAGACTAGAACACTACCTGTGATGACTGAGTCAGATGCAACTGCCTCTGTCCTAGCAGTAAGAGCATAATATATGGCCTGGCCTCTCCCTCTAGGGCAACCTCTACTTGCTCGACCTCCACCTCTAGCCAGCTGTGCAGGTGGAGTGGAAACTGGTGCGGCGATCATGGACTGAGAAGCGTGAGGACCCGGTGGAATACGCGGAGCCTGAGTAGTCGGTGGAGGTGCACCCCTCATGAGTCTGGGGCAATCCCTCACCATATGATGAGTGTCACCATACTCAAAACAAGCTCTCGGAGGACGTGGCGTCTATGGCTGGCTCGGGCTTGATCGGCTGGACTGATCACTGAAAGCACACCCTGCAGGAGGTGCATTAGACAATGGTGGTGCATAATAGGGAGCCTAAGGCTTAGGAGTGGCTGGAATACTGCTGGAGTTTGGAAGTGCTGAATGAATATGGTGACTCACATAGCCCCTACCATGACGAGCTGCAACAGGGGCACGGGTACCACTATATGTTCCAAAATCTCGAGGCCTCTTGTACTCCACCTCCTCTCTCTTTCGAATCAACATGCCCTCCAATCTCCTAGCGATCCCCACTACTTGCTGGTATACGATGTCCATCTCCAACTCTCGGTCTATGCTAAATATGATACCGGGGTTAAGCCCCTCGATAAATCGATGGAGGCTGGAAGTGCTGAATGAACATGGCGACTCACATAGCCCCTACCATGATGAGCTGCAAAAGGGGCACGGGTACCACTTTATGTTCCAGAATCTCGAGGCCTCTTGTACTCCACCTCCTCTCTCTTTTGAATCAACATGCCCTCCAATCTCCCAGCGATCCCCACTACCTGCTGGTATGCGATGTCCATCTCCAACTCTCGGGCCATGCTAAATATGATACCGAGGTTAAGACCCTCGATAAATTGATGGACTCGCGCTCTAATAGTAGCAACCAAGGCTGGTGCATGCTGCCAAATCACTGAACCGGACCGCATACTCCGACACGATCAAAGAACCCTAGTGCAACTGCTCAAACTCTACGTGCCATGCATCTCTGAGACTCTAGGGAACAAACTCCCTCGAGAACATATCTGAAAACTGAGTCCAGGTGAGTGAAGCTACCTCGGCCGGACTACCCAACTCATATGATCGCCACCACTGATAAGTCCCCTTAACCTGAAATGTAGTGAAAGCAACCCGACTAGACTCCACAATACCCATAGTACGGAGGATACGGTGGCACTCCTCAAGAAAACCCAGGGCATCCTCTGACACCAACCCGCTGAAAGTAGGAGGGTGGTACTTCTTGTACCTCTCAAGCCTGAGCTGCTCCCCCTCGGAAACTGCTGCCGTAACCTCGGGCTGAAGTGGGGATATCGGTTGCACTGGTTTGACCCCTGGGACCTGGTCAACCTGGACCCGCTGCTCTGGGGTACGGGTGGCGGGAGTCTGTGCTCCTCCCCAGGATTGAGATGTGGCAGGAGCAAGTGGGATCAACCCTGCCTGAGCTAAAGTGTCGAACATGCTCAGAAACTAGGCGAGAGTCTCCTAGAGTGTTGGGGCAGTAACATGCGTCTCACGTGCCTGCCTTCCAACTGGAGCTATTGGTGGCTCAAAGAAGTGAGGATTTTCCTAACAGTTCCATAGCCTCCCGAACATAAGTACATACGTCTCTGTACCAATCCGCGAGACTCTACTAAAACTGTTTGTTAACACCTATGAACCTAGGGCTCTGATACCAACTTGTCACGACCCCAAATTCCCTCCGTAGGATATCGTGAGGACACCTATTGTCTAAGACTAGGTAAGCCTAGCAATATGCGGAAACATTAAATAAGAGATTTAAAACTTGAACATCCCAACAATTTCATAAATAAAATCTACCAAACTCAATACGTACAATCCCAAAACCTGGTGAGATATAAGTCACAAGCTCTAGATACAGTACCGAACAATCCTATACATCAGTGTCTATAAAAATATAAAGAAATAAGAAAGGGTAGGGTAGAAAGGGACTCCGAGGCCTGCGGTACCCAGTAAGTGCCAAGTATAACCTCGGTAGAGTAGCGACGGGGTCAGGTCAAGGCTCTACAGGAGATAATAAGAAACAAGACATAAGATATAACGATATAATGGTAATTACAAGGAAGTGAAACAATAAAGAATTTACGGAAAGATAACAACATGGAATCAAGACAGCTAATACAACATGAAAGGAAAACAAGGATTTTACATGTTAAGGAAAATAACAACCAAACCAAATTCAGCAAAGAGAGAAAGATCAACAGGGGCACTCCCGAAGTACCGCCTCGTAGTCCCAAATCATAAAAATAAATCACAGTCTTTCCTTATATCACCGCGGGGGCCTTTACATTTAGTTTTGAAAATTATTTTTTCCGAAATAGTACCCCGCGCTTTAGTCCACCTTATCACATCGCATGTCTTCTAACAGTTCCCCTACTAGCCACGCGTATCAAGCTCACATTATCTCACAGCATGCGTTTTCACACCCAAATCTTATACCACCGCATGCGTATCAATAATAACAACGGCATGTCAGAAAACCTCGTGCAACTAGTAACAACAACACGGTAGAAACCTCGTGCAAACATCCAAATAAACCTCTCAATAATAACACAAATGCAAAAACATAACAACTCAATAAAATAATGTTTCACAACTCACACTTTGCTCAATAAAAACCACGGCCTTTGCAACTCAACAACAAGATATTTCAAGGATAGCAAATTTCAAGTAAAGAATCCCACAGTTAAATAATGAATATGGAATTAAGAAAGCAAGTAATTCAACTAAACAGGTAGTACAAGTTGCAAATAAAAGATAAGACAAGTAGACATGTGAAATTAGACTAAACATGGTGACTATAACATGATAAAGTAACTCAATTAAAGCATGAAAAGGAAACTCAATATTTAGCCCGTGTATGCACTCGTCACCTTACGTACACGGCACCCACATATCACAGTTATCACAACAATACCAAATTCTAAGGGAAATTTTCCCCACACAAGGTTAGACAAGTCACTTACCTCAAATCACGCGAAATCAATCAACTAGAATGCCTTTCCCTCGATTTTTCAACTCCAAACGGCTCGAATCTAGCCAAAACAATTTCATACTATAAATATAACTATAGGAAACTAATTCAAATAATGAAATTATGATATTAGCAAAGAATTAAAAAATTATCCCAAAAAAGTCAACCCGGGCCCGCGTCTCGGAACCTGACAAAATTATAAAATCCGAACACTCATTCGATATCAAGTCCAACCATACAAGAATTATTCAAATCCGACCTCATTTCGCATTTCAAAACTCAAAAAATTAGTCTAAGAACATCTACACTTTTCCCCAATTTTCCACCCCAAATCCCTAATTACATGATACAATCAATGATAGATTAGTGGAATTTTATCAAAATCGAGTTAAGAACTCTTACCCCAACAATCCCTCTGAAAATTCCTCGAAATTTCGCCTCAAATCGAGCTCTCTAAGTCCAAATTGTGAAATATAAAATAAACCCTAGATTTTGAACTTAAGTTTGTTGCCCAGTGATTCCTTCTTCGCGAACGCGGAAATTGCCTCGCGTTTGCGAAGCACAAAATGCTACTGCCCAGTTTTTCTGTTACGCGAACGCAAAGACCCACTCGCGAACGCGATGACCAAAAGATCCTAGGCTTTACAAACGCAAAGCCTCACTCGCGAGCGTGTAAACCAACGTGTCTGGTCCCCCCAGCCTGCCTCTCTTCTTCGCGAACGCGAAGAACAAATATCACCTGCCTCCTAGGTACCCTTCATAAACGCGAGAACTCTCTCGCAAACGCGATGAAGGAAAACAGACATCAGAAAATTCAGTAGCTTCAGCAATTCTTCAATGACCCAAAATGCGCCAAACATGGTCTGAATCACACCCAAGGCCCCCGGGACCTCAACCAATCATACCAAAAAGTCCTAAAATATCATACGAACACGCTCGAAGCGTCAAATCACATCAAACAACATTAGAATCACGAATCGTGCATCGATTCAAGGCAAAGAACTTATGAACTTCCGAATTCTGAAACCAACGCCGATTCATACCAAAACAACTCTGATTGACGCCAAATTTTGCATACAAGTCATAAATGTCATTACAGACCTAATCAAACTTTCGAAATCGGAATCCGACCCCGATATCAAAAAGTTCACCCCCGGGCAAACTTTCCAAAAACCTTCCAACCTTTCAACTTTCGCCAATTTACACCAAAACAACCCACGGACCTCCAAATCGACATCTGGGCATGCTCGTAAGACCAAAATCCTCCTACGGAGCTATGAGAACCAACAAAATTTTATTCCGGAGTCGTCTTCACACAAGTCAAACTACGGTCAATTCCTACGACTTAAACCTCCAACTTTGGGACTATGTGTCCCATATCACTCTGAAACTCTCCCGACCCGATGCCAAGCAACCCGGCAAGTTACGTAATCACAATATAACATATACGAAGCATAAATTAGGGGATCGGAGCTAATACACTCAAAACGACCGGTCGAGTCATTATAGTATTTTATTAAATCCAGAACAAAAGAACTTCTATACATAGTTTCAAAGTGTCAATAACATAAGAGAGAGAAAATAACCATTTGAATTCAATTTCATTTCAAGTTTAACAAGTATCTCTTCAACTCTGGACTATAATGAAAGTCATCCACAAGTAATTCCAGCTCGAATATCCATCTATGCACCAAAATAATAGGCCAACCAACTTAGAGCTCAATCTTCTTGCAGCTCTGAATCAACCTTTTAGGAGCTTCACAAGGCTAAACTTAAAGATCTAAAAAGAAGAGCTCCAAAGAATGAACACAACCACTACTAGTTGTCAGCATCATGCCAAGCATGTTTGATGCTCACTGCCAGATACAACCATAGCCCAGACGAAAGCAACATCCATGATTCTTGTTAAAGGTACAGATGCAGTGGATTCTTCTTTAAAATAAGGTAGGCACAGATGTATCTTACTCACATAATGAAAATAAAACCTCTCTAAGTAACTCAGAAGATGGTACTTTAAATTGAGAAAGCTTAACATATGGCTTCTATACATGGAAAATTGTGCCTGAAGAAGAATATAGTTGTAAATTAAGCAATAATATACTTGTAGACCCAAATTTGAAGCCCGACATCAATGCGTTTGTGATATAATGAAAGAACTAGTTCCTCTGAGTCTGACCAATAACAGAAGATCAACATACTGAATGAAATATAAAACATTGTTATTAATTTCTCCGTTTTACACTTCCAAGTCATGTGTGAAGTAGGAAAACAAAAGTTTTGAATACTTGTAGATGCTCCAGTTCTTGAGGTGGTCAGCATTCCTAACATGGGAGCCTTTTGAATATTATACATGGATAGCCTTTCGAATATCAGATGACCACGTCTGAAAGCATAATATACTAGACTTTTCCAGTCCTCCGCAACACAGGCTACAAGATTACGCAGCTGCACCACAACAAAACTTTTTAAGCTAAGTTAGCTATCAAATGTAAAAAGAAAATATTAAAGGGTCTCTAATTTAATTTTTAGGAGACATGTAGACAAAAATCTAGTGCTTCCTTATCTTTTTTGTTTCTGGACAAGTTACACAAGGTTAAGCTTAGAAAATTGTGTATTCCGTAGTTTGAGAGCATCCACTTTGTTAAGATGACAGTGGAAAATGTTCATAGTTTAATATACTCTATACATTTGCATAAAAATAAATTTAACTTGTTAGTAGGAAAAGAACTTTGTTTACAATATATAGAGATCAGATGTTGGAAAGAGTTTACATAAAAGTTTGGAACTTATAGAGTGAGCTCAATTTACGAATCCAGCCACGAGCAATTGGTTTCGAACTTATTGCTTTGGATTGAACCGCACGTGTATACAAACATAAATAAATTAAAGATAGTGTGCATATAGTAGATCAAAGCCACTCCAAATCTAGTAACTTTAAATATCAAATTCATCTCTGTTTAGATATGGGAGCTATATGGGATTAAGTGATTAAGAGTTCAATTCTAGGAATATGGACACTATTTCAGAGTTCAAATAAGGACGACGATGTCAATTTAAAATTAAAAGTGTACACAATATGTATTGTCACCTAAAAAGTAATAGCATACTAAAAGAAACAAATCTTGAATTATTTACTCGGTAAATTATAATCGATATTAAAAAATAAAAATACATAATGTATTAATTGATCATACAAGACTAATAGTAGTAGTAATTCCCAACCGATAATGCCAAGAAGCCATTCTTTCATGTCAATACTGAAAAAGTTATTTTTTAGAGTATATGTACGACGCTAACACAACAGTCGAAAAACTCATTTAAAACAAAAAGAAACTTAGTGCGCGTTTGGACATAAAAATTGTAAAATTAAAACAAAAAAGTGAATTTTTTTCAAAGTGAAAATCTATTTGAAATTTGAGTTGTGTTTGTCATGAATATAATTTTGGGATATTTTTAAAGTTTTGTAAGTGATCTGAGTGAATATTTTAAAAAATAACTTTTTGAAGTTTTTTTAAATTTTCGAAAAATTCCAAAATTCATTTTCAAGTGAAAACTGAAAAATTTTATGGCCAAACGATAATTTCAAAAAAAAATCAAAATTTTTCTAAACAAAAGTGAAAAAATTCTTGTGTCCAAACGGGCTCTTACAGATATAAGCTCTTCAATACATAATCTAGTTGATGAACAAGCATCTATATAGAATTCTTCAAAGTCCACTCTTCTATATTAAAGTCCATATGGAGCAGCTATTCAATTTGAGCAACTCCATTTCTGAGTTGTCTGCGTAAACCAATGGACGAGAAGATTCAGGAAATAGAAGAATGAGAAATGAACTGTTGAAGAGACTATTCAAGATTTTCATACAACACCATAAGATAACCCTAGTCAATTTTATATGTCTTTCTTGGAAATTTCTGCACATTGCTAATGTACGCAGGTTATGCGCATCGTTAATCAGCAGATTGATGAAAAACTAGAATCGACTTAATTGAAAATACAACGACTTATGCCACTGATAAACTGTAATGACCCGACCGGTCGTTTTGAATATTATAACGTTGTTTCCCCATTTACTGTTCAATTTATATTTTACAGTTATTTTATGACTTGTCGGGTTAGTTGATTTGGGTCCGGAAGGAATTCGGAGTGAAATGAGACACTTAATCTCATAATTGAAAATTTTAAGTTAGAAAAGTGACCGGATGTGGGCTTATATGTAAACGACCTCGGATTTGAATTTTGATAATTTCAATAGCTCCGTATGGTATTTTGGACTTAGGAGTGTATCCGAAAAATTATTTGGAGGTTCGTAGTGAATTAAGCTTGAAATGCCGAAAGTTGAATTTTTGGGAAGTTTGACCGGGGGTTGACTTTTTGATATCGAAGTCGGAATTCGATTCTGAAAATTTGAATAGGTTTGTTATTTCATTTATGACTTGTGTGCAAAATTTGAAGTCATTCTGAATTGATTTGATGTGTTTCGGCACAAGATATAGAATTTGAAAGTTCAAAATTCATAGATTTTGATTTGAGGTGCGGTTCGTCGTTTTGATGTTGTCTAATGTGATTTAAGAATTTGACTAAGTTCGTATGATATTTTAGAGCTTGATGGTATATTTGGTTGAGGTCCCGGGGGGCCTCGGGTGACTTCGGATGCCTAATGGATCGAATTTGGATTTGGAGGAGCTCAAGGAACTAGGCATCTGGTATGATCGCACTTGCGCGAAAAAGGGCCGCAGGTGCAAGCTCGCGGATGCGAGGAATTAGTCGCGGAAGCGGAAAATGCATGGGCTGGCCAAGCACCGCGGGCGTGAAAATTTTTGCCGCGGGTGCAAAGAATTTTACCGCGGGTGCGAAGCCACAGATGTGAAGAAATCACTGCGGGTGCGAAAACCCCTGTACAGTACAAAAACAGAGGGGTTACGAGCTTTTGCTATTCTTGGGCATTTCAAGCTCAGGTTGGGCGATTTTTGAGTGAGGTTTTCACGGAGAAACTTGAGGTAAGTCCCTTGTGATCATTTGTACTCCGTAATATTGAATTATCATCGAATAATCCGACTAGATTACATGTTTTTGAGGTGTAAATCGGGGATTTGAACTTAGGGATTTGAAAAATAGATTTGAAGATTTGGAGGTCGAGTTGAGGTCGGATTTTGGTAAAATTGGTATGGGTAGACTCGTGGTGGAATGAGCTTTCGAATTTTATAACTTTTGTCGGGTTCCGAGACGTGGGCCCCGCAACGATATTTGGAGTGTAATTTTGGATTTTTGTGAAAAACTTGCATTTGCTTATGGAATTAATTTCAATAAATTTTATTGACTGAATCAAATTATTTGTGACTAGATTCGAGGCGTTTGGAGGCCAATTCACAAGGAAAAGACATTGTAGAGTAAATAATTTCACGGTTTGAGGTAAGTAACACTTTTAAATCTGGTTCTGAGGGTATAAAACCCCGAAATTTGGTATCATCTGATTACTTTGGAGGTGACGCACATGCTAGGTGACGGGTGTGTGGGCGTACATCGAGGGGATTGTGAATTGATCCGTCCCGTGAGACTGTAAAGTTGAATAACTTGTTGTTAGCTATGTGCTCTCTATGTGTTGTGGAAATTTGACTAGAAACCATATTTAGGTTATATGTTGGTACTGTTGGGAAACACAGAGGTCGTGTAGATGTTGAACTATTTGCTTAATTATTGTTTGTACTCAATTACAGTTTACTTGATTATTTTATCTCAGTCTCTATTGTTCATTATTGATACATCATATCATTGTTATTTGGGCTGATTTTCATGATTTTTGAGAGCCCGAGACACTAGAGAGATTTATGACTGAACAAGGCCAAGGACCTGATTGTGCGATATATTACTATAGCACGTGAGTTGGCCGTGCAACACGTGAGTTGGCCGTGTGGATCCATATATTATACTATAACATGTGAGTTGTCCGTGCGGATCCTTATATTATACTATAGCATGTGAGTTGGCCGTGCGGATCCATATATTATTCTATTGCACGTGAGTTGGCCGTGCAGCATGTGAGTTGGTCGTGCGGTTCCAGATATTTATATTATGGCACGTGAGTTGTCCGTGCAGCACGTGAGTTGTCCGTGCAGATTATAGCGCTTGTGTTGTAAGAGCCTCTCCGGAGTCTATACATCCCAGTGAGGGCGGATACCCATTGAGTGTGAGTGCTGAGGGTTGGGGGCCCAGTGAGTGTTGAGGGATGGGAGCCCAGTGAGTGATTGTTGTCCTGAAAGGTTGTACTTGTTTTTCATTTGTTGATGCACTTAGTTGCTATCTGTTATTGTTATGAAATCTATGAAAGATTTTATATCCGGATTACATGAACTTGAACTGTATAAAATTGATTTGACTTAAACTGCTGGATTTGAAAGCATGTCTATTCTTTTCTGGAATTACTGAAAGTGAACTATAACTGTGTAGCTCGTCATTATCTTCAGTTCCCTAGTTATTATTGTTACTTGCTGAGTTGGTTGTACTCATACTACACCCTACATTTCGTGTACAGATCCAGGTATTTTCGGACACAGCGGGTGCTAATTCTCTCGCACAGTTGGTTTTCTCGAGATTCTGAGGTAGCTGCCGTGTTTCGCACACCTTGCATCTCCTTCCCTATACCCTCATTTACTGTATTTGGTCTCAGACTATTATAGACCGTATTTTCCAGAATTGTATTCATATTAGATGCTCATGTACTCGGTGACACCGGATTTTGGGAGTATTTAGATTTGTACTTGTGAGATTTTCTTCCGCTAAAACAAATATTAGATATTATGTTTCAAACTTAAGATATGGGAGTTTATTGAGATTGTCGGCTTGCCTAGTATTGAGATAGGCGTCATCACGACAAGTGAGATTTTGGGTCGTGACAAGTTGGTATCAGAGCTCTAGGTAACATAGGTCTCACGAGTCATGAGCAAGTTTAGTAGAGTCTTACAGATCGGTACAGAGACGTCTGTACTTATCTTCGAGAGGTTGCCGAACCCTTAGGAAAAATTTCACTTTCTTGTATTCTATCGTGCAGAATTGATTTAGCTTGAAACATAACTCTTTGAATTCCCTCCACGCATTCGTATGCGCAAATGATCGCTCGGTATCGGTTGTATCGCCAGCTTGTGATTCTACGAACGATGTTTGAGATGTATATTCTGTGTTTTGGTGATGGGCTAGTCTGGAGGACTTGAGGCCAGGTTTAGACCGCAGTTTAGGCTCGGTAGCTTCAGTTGTAACTTGTACATTTGGACTCATATGTTCGATAATGTCCCTACGAGTGGAATTTATGGCTCGATGAGCAGTTGAATGGCTTTGTGATGAGTATGATGTAACTGCGGGATGTGTTAAGACAATTTGAATGTGACAAAAAGTGTTTCCTTGAAATATAAAGGAAGGCCATTGGGTGCTTTATTTTCATTTTGACGTGTTCAGATGGGTTGAATGAGATGAATAAAATTTGCTTATGACTCAAGAGTTTGCTATTGGGTACTTGATTTCTGTCTTGACTCAACCTATGGTCTCGAGTTGTGAATGTATTGAAGGATCTTTCACGTTGTTAAATTGTGGGACAAATTAAATTCTCATGTCTTGTCAATGAGTTTGGACTCAAGAAGAGTAAGTGATTGTGTAGTAATTGTGGTTGCGAATGGGCATTTCTAATATTGATGGCTCGAGAAAGATGATCTTCGAAGAGGCTTAGAGTCGGTAACATTTATTGGTTCAGGTGCGACATAGATGCATTTTGATTTGATGCAATAGCTGGATAATAAATTATGAGGAAAGACACGACGAGAAGTGTTTTGCGGTGGTTGAAGTACTAGCAGGTCAAGTAGGAGAAGTAGAGGTTAAGAAGTTTCTTAAAGGAGATGATTTAACCGAAGTAACAGTGGCAGATTAGCATATGGATTTTGTGGTGGGGTAGTCGCACGCCTTGAGAAAGTGTAGAACGGTTTGGAATCGTGATAGAATGTGATTTGGCCTACAGACTTTATTTGGAGTGATGGTTACTGTACGAAGAAAGATTGAATATGGCAGAAAGGAGTTTGTTTGAAATAAAAAGGGATGTGAAGATCTGATTATCGTTTCAGGCGCAATATGAATTGAGATCGGAAGGTGTTGTTGAACTTTCAGTTGATGTCAATAGGGAAAGTGCAGACTTAGACAAATGGTGGGAGAGCATGAGCTCAGGAGAATTTACTGATTACGTAGTCGTTGCACCCAATGTAGCATCATTGAAAGATGTCGGTAAGGAATTCCACAGGTGGGTTATCTCATGTGAGTAGTTAGCGGTGGCGTGATGTTGATGAAACTTCTGCGAGAAATATTAGTTGCTACCTGGTAAGAGGTTGAGTGTGTGACTGTGGTTGGTGATACAGAATGTTCATGAAAAACTTAACAAAAGACTTCAAAAAGTCTGGCGGGTTAACGGTGCGAAATCTTGGTAATTGAGAAAGGGAAATCCTTGCGGGTTCTAATTTTATATAATTGCAGCTTAAGGCTAAGTATGGGAGCGTACTATTGACAATTTGATTTTATGGTTATGTGTTACATTTTAATTTTGGTCGGAGACATACTTGTGGATCAGTTATGACTTGTAGAGATGGAGATCGAGGATGCCCCGAGTAAGGAAATTCTTGAATACGAGTTATATGGCACTTTATAGAAATATGAAAATTATAGGATGATTAAGTTTTTATTTCGAAGGATGTAGTGCACACGAAGTATGAATTTGATTGGTCGTGTTAAGGCCAGGTTACTTATTTGAATGTTGACTGTGCTAAAGGAGCACATGTCTTTCGGTCCATTTGGGGCGGAGTAAATTAGATTTGAACAGAGTGGATGACTATCGAGAGGGTTCTAATCGGTTCAAAATGTATATGTGAAAATTGAAAATTTTTCGAATTTGTATATCACTATAATCAGTTACCTATATTGGATGGTATCGGGACGTGTAGTTATTCTGTTTGACTATGGATTCTACATTTCAGTATAAGAAAGGAAAGGGGAATAATTTTAAATTCGCATAAGGTACTTTCAGAGTGAGTTTTACGGTTGGGGTATTTATGAAGGTGCTTAAGAAGAATACAACGGCTAATGGGCCTTAGGGCGATGTAGTTTTATGTTAGGATGTCTTGTAGTGAGATTTGGGTAAGGATAGTAGTGTTTTGACAAGGAGAAATGCCAACTTTAGGGTAATTTCTGAGAAGGGTGCGCATTTCATAAGGCGCGTTGTATTTTTGACTTACGGATGTTTATCGGTATTGCAGTACTCACCTGGATTATAGACTGCTGATATTCAAACTATTGCTATGTGGCATGGAAGAATCATGAAAGTATTCCTTATGGGAAGATCGTGAGTGGAAGATGTGTTAGTCATTCTAGTGTTGGAGTTGGGATCAGTTACGGTGATTCATGTGTTTGATGAATTTGGAGACTGGGAGTTCTCGAAAGTATATTATTTCGGGTTGCGGCCTGTTGAGGTGGGTATTTTATTTTAACTCAGTGGAGGCACTAGTTGCGTTAATTATTTATGATAGCTACGCACTATAAGTGTGCATATATGTGAGGTTTGAGCCAATGTGCGGGCATCGGGGCAAGTATTTATACTCGAAAGAATGCTTAGGCTATGATATGCCTAGAGTTGACTGTTAAGCGTAAAGTTATAATGTTTCTCGCATTCTTCCCTTTGTTGAGAACTATCTGGGCTATACTTGAGATTATAAAGAAGATAATTCCCTAAATAAATAGGGCAGTTACTAATTCTGCGTAACATTTGCCGATTTGAAGTGTGATAGCATACTTTACACATGCTTGCACTATGGTGTGCTATTTATACCAGTCCAGGAGCATGAGAATATTATTTAATTATCATATACAAGTGTACTTGTTTAATTACTCTTGTATGATATGCTGGGACTGCAGGCCTATGACCATGCCAGGAAGTTCATATTACTGGCACGTGAGTTGTTTGTGCCGTGTGTGGGAATTTTATTTCTTTGATAATTTATCGGATTTCATTGCTTTCCTTCTTCTATGATAAAAATTACATGAGCAGCGTATTTGAGGAATTGTGTACATGCGCCTACGGTTATCCTCTTCATGAAATTTGAGGAGTTGGTTGTAACATTGTGGTTGTGGTGGTGTTTGTTGAACCTGCAATATGGTTCTCTTCCTTGAGACATCTCCCAAATTTGGGTACACGGATTGCGCAGTGGTGGCTGGAGTTATATTGATGTGGCATGTCTGTGGGATAGTTATGTTTAATAAAAATAAAGTCATTGGACCTAGAATGGGTACTATCATATTTGATTACAGTATATTCGGAAGGATAATATTGAAAGTCGGCTTAGGAATTTGCAATGGTTCTTGTCGAAGGAGAGGGAGCTCCACAACTGGTAGATCTGATGAATGGTTACGAGTTTCTACGTGTTTCTTTTATTATCAACAGTGTACAAAAGTGTTGGGATGAGTTTTTGTTCGATATGGGGTTTAATGCTAGTCCTTGGTTGGTTTGGAATAGTTACTGTGATCAGGAATGGTGCTACGAGCGGGCGGGTTGTGTAATATGCTGGGTGATTATATCTATGATTATAGTTATGGCTCGCTGCAGCTTGTTCAGACTCATACAGTGTGTAAATATAAGATTCGTCTCTTGAAAAGAAATTCTGAAGGTTGGGTTTTTGGGCTAAGGCTAAATTAAGGATTTCTAGTTGAATTGTGTTGTCAGGCCTATGTGAAATAGGGTGACGTGGGATCACCCCCGGGTACGCGCGTGGTAAGATGGAATAGTGATTTGATGGCTTGGAACCACTCTTGGCACGTTCGAGGACGAATGTATATATTTAAGTGGGGGAGAATGTAACGACTCAGCCGGTCGTTTTGAGTAATATAATCCCGTTCCCCCATTTACTGCTCAATTTATGTTTTACAGTTGTTTTATGACTTGCTGGGGTAGTTGGTTCGGGTCCGGAAGGAATTCTGTGTGAAATGAGACACTTAGTCTCAAAATTAAAAAAATTAAGTTAGAAAAGTGACCGGATGTGGATTTATGTTTAGACGACCTCGTATTTAAATTTTGATAATTTTAATAGCTCCGTATGATGATTTTGGACTTACGAGTGTGTCCGGAAAATTATTTTGAGGTCCGTAGTGGAATTAAGCTTGAAATGCCGAAATTTGAATTTTTGGAAAGTTTGACCGGGGGGTTGACTTTTTGATATCGAGGTCGAAATCCGATTCTGGAAATTTGAATAGGTCCGTTATGTCATTTATGACTTGTGTGCAAAATTTGAAGTCATTCCGAATTAATTTGATGTGATTCGGCACAAGATATAGAATTTGAAAGTTCAAAGTTCATAGATTTTGATTTGAGGTGCGATTCATCGTTTTGATGTTCTCTGATTTGATTTAGGAATTTGACTAAGTTCGTATGATATTTTAGGACTTGATGGTATATTTGGTTGAGGTCCCGGGGGGCCTCGGGTGAGTTCGGATGCCTAATGGATCGAATTTGGATTTGGAGAAGGAGCTGAAGTAGCTGGGCATCTGGTATGATCGCACCTGCGCGAAAAAGGGCCGCACGTGCGAGCTCACGGATGCGACAAATTAGTCGCGGAAGCGGAAAATACATGGGCTGGCTAGGCACCGCGGGGGCCATAAATTTTGCCGCTGGTGCAAAGCCGCAGATGCGAAGAAATCACCGCGGGTGCGAAAACCCCTGGGCAGTAAACAAATAGAGAGGTTCCGAGCTTTTTCCATTCTTGGGCATTTCAAGCTCGGGTTGGGCAATATTTGAGCGAGATTTTCACGGGAAAACTTGACGTAAGTCCCTTGTAATCATTTGTACTCCATAATATTGAATTATCATCGAATAATCTGACTAGATTACATATTTTTGAGGTGTAAATCGGTAATTTGAACTTAGGGATTTGAAAAATAGATTTGAAGATTTGGAGGTCGAGTTGAGGTCTGATGTTGGTAAGATTGGTATGGGTTGGCTCGTGGTGGAATGAGCTTTCGGATTTTGTAACTTTTGTCGTGTTCCGATACGTGGGCCCCATAACGATATTTGGAGTGTAATTTCGGATTTTTGTGGAAAACTTGCATTTGCTTATGGAATTAATTCCAATAAATTTTATTGACTGAATCAAATTATTTGTGGCTAGATTCGAGGCGTTTGGAGGCCAATTCACGAGGAAAAGACAATGCAGAGTAAATAATTTCACGGTTTGAGGTAAGTAATAGTTTTAAATCTAGTCCTAAGGGTATGAAACTCCGAAATTTGATATCATGTGATTACTTTGGAGGTGACACACATGCTAGGTAACGGGCGTGTGGGCGTGCACCGAGGGGATTGTGAATTGATCCGCCCTGTGAGACTGTAAAGTTGAATAACTTGTTGTTAGCTATGTGCTCTCTATGTGTTGTGGATATTTGACTAGAAACCATGTTTAGGCTATATGTTGATACTGCTGGGACCCATAGAGGTCGTGTTGATGTTGAACTATTTGCTTAATTATTGTTTGTACTCAGTCACAGTTTACTTGATTATTTTATCTCAGTCTTTATTGTTCATTATTAATGCATCATATCATTGTTGTTTGGGCTGATTTTCATGATTTCTGAAAGCTCGAGAGACTGGAGAGATTTATGACTGAGTTGGCCATGCAGTACGTGAATTGATTGTGCGGATCCATATATTATACTATAGCACGTGAGTTGGTCGTGCAGCACGTGAGTTATCTGTGCGGATCCTTATATTATACTATAGCACGTGAGTTGGCCGTGCGGATCCATATATTATACTATAGCACGTGAGTTGGCCGTGCGGTTCCAGATATTTATATTATGGCACGTGAGTTGTTCGTGTAGCATGTGAGTTGTCCATGCAGATTATAGCGTTTGGGTTGTAGGGGCCCCTCCGGAGTCTGTACACCCCCAGTGAGCGCGGGTACCCATTGAGTGTGAGTGCTGAGGGTTGGGAGCACAGTGAGTGCTAAGGGCTGGGAGCCCAGTGAGTGATTGTTGTCGTGAAAGGCTGTACTTGTTTTTCATTTGTTGATGCACTTAGTTGCTATCTGTTATTGTTGTGAAATCTCTGAAAGATTTTATATCCGGATTACGTGAACTTGAACTGTATAAAATTTATTTGACTTAAACTATTGGAATTGAAAGCATGTCTATTCTTTGCTGAAATTACTGAAAGTGAACTATAACTGTGTAGCTCGTCATTATCTTCAGTTCCTTAGTTATTATTGTTACTTGCTGAGTTGGTTATACTCATACTACACCCTGCACTTCGTATGCAGAATCAGGTATTTTCAGACATAGCGGGTGCTAATTCTCTCGCACGGTTGGTATTCTGAAGATTCTGAGGTAGTTGTCGTGTTTCGCAGACCTTGCATCTCCTTCCCTATCCCCTCATTTACTGTATTTGGTCTTAGACTATTATAGACCGTATTTTCCAGACTTGTATTCATATTAGATGCTCATGTACTCGGTGGCACCGGGTTTTGGGAGTATTTATATTTGTACTTGTGAGTTTTTCTTCCGCTAATTTTTTTTTAGATATTATGTTTCAAACTTAAGATATTGGAGTTTATTGAGATTGTCGGCTTGCCTAGTATTGAGATAGGCGCCATCACGACAAGTGAGATTTTGGGTCGTGACATAAACAAAAATCACAAAGATTTTGAATGACATGCCTTTTATTTTGTTAGAAATTATAAAATATAGCATCCAAGGGTGCGACGTGAGGGTTATGAAATCAAATTTATATACATCGGTAAAAGTTTAAAAACTCACAGCATCAAAAAGCATTTCCAACAACAAGAAGATAGAATACCCAGTATTTCGAAATAGATGCAACAAATAAATTTGAATTTCAGCAATTATAAATGATAATGGAGTTTTCTCCAATGCGCAACAAGTAATATATATATATATATATACACACACATACATACATAGATAGGATATAGTGTCAATATATATATACTAAGTGTATATATATATATATATATATACATAGATAGGATATAGTGTCCATATATATATATATATATATATATATATATATATATGTACATAATTGTGATGACCCAAAACATCATCTTTAAATTTAACAAGTAATTTTGTGTTCTAATAGCTCGAAAAGCACCATTTATCATTCCTCGACTTGTGTGCGCAGTCCGTTCAATTTTCCGAAAAGTATTTATGTGAAAAATGGATTAAAATGTGAAATAGAGCTTTAAAAACTCAATTGAGTTGACTTTAGTCAATATTTTGAGCAAACAGACCCGGATCAGTATTTTGACAATTTCGGTAGGTCCGTATCGTGATTTGGAACTTAGGCGTATGCCCGGAATCGAATTCCGAGGTCCCTAGCTTGAGATATGGAATTTTGATGAAACATTAAAAGCTTAATAATTTTTAAGAAATTACTGCTATTGGATTTATTGACCTTGGGTCCGTATTTTAGTTTCGTAGCCCAGTATAGATCCACTATAATATTTATGACTTGTCTGCCAAATTTGGTGAGAATCAGAGTTGATTTGACGTGATTCGGACGTCCGGTTGTAAAAATATAAGATTTAAAGTTTTCTTGAAAATTTCCTTTGAATTGGTGTCCGATTCATAGTTCTAGGTGTTATTTTGGCGATTTGATCGCGCGAGCAAGTTCGTTTGATATTTCAAGACTTGTGTGCATGTTTGGTTTGGAACCCAGAGGACTCGAAAGAGTTTTGGATAGGATACGGGATGATTTTGAACTTAGAAAATCTGATTTTTCTGCAACTTCAGGCTTCTGGTATTTCCTTCATCGAGTCCGCGAATGTACTCTCGCGAACGCGAAGAGCAAAATGGGCTGACCGAAATTTTCTTCTTCGCGAACGCGAAGATTGGGTCGCGAACGTGAAGCTTTAGAGGCCTGGGGGAGGGGTCAGTTGTCCTTCTACGCGAACGCGAGCACTGGCACGCAAACGCGAACGCCAGGCATACAAAATTTTACGATCATAATTAAGTCCTTTAATGAGTCTGTAGACTCGCTCTCTGGCTGTAGGAAGCAAAGTAGGAATATGACGGGCTAACTTATTGAACCTGATGGCATATTATGACACCATCATGGTGACCTGACGCAATCGTTCAAACCCTATGTGCCATGCATTACGGAGAGTCCGGGAAACAAACTCTTTCAAAAGTATTTCTAAGAACCGAGCCAAGTGGGCGGTGCTGTATTGGCTGGTCTGCCCTCTTCATAGGCTTACCACAAACACCTGTGGAGAATTATCTCTCCCAAGGCCAATTTCTTCTTTTGTTATGCTGACTCAACACTGTTGAGCTGACCCATTTCTTAACATACTCTTAGATTCTTCTTTGGGGTAAACTTTACCCCTATTTATATATAATGATCACAAAAGTAGAGCTCCATATAAAAAGTTCTTTGTCCAGAATCTCGTCAACCACTGTACTTTCTCTGAAGCAACCCAAAATCCGTAACTGTGACGTCCACGCTGAGTAGACCTTCTGTAAATTTTATGTTGTTTCTCTAACTCCTTTGATACTGAAGTATAATATTATTACGAAGGTGGACATATCGCAAGTCCCAACCATATCCTCTACAAAATCTCAACTCTTAAACACATGTAAATTTGTTTTTTTTTTGGAAACCTTTCAGTACCACATATATACATTTCAGGCCAAAACCGATATAACACATGACTCGCAATCCATTCATTGATAGTGGACTCCCTCACTCAGGGCGAAGTCATAGTTCACCACGTCCGATGGTTCACAATATTAACTTTCACAACTCGTATAAATCAACCAGATGCCAAGGTATATTGCAACCCCCCCCCCCAACTTATTCACTGGATGATCTCTTTATACGTCTGCATCTTCAGTCGGAATCACATGTTGAGGCAGTGTTTGAGCATCTCTGGCTCCCTCGTAGTTCATCTGCGGCATCACGAACCGTCGATGCACAACTGATACTGAGTGCGCAATGTCATACATGGGTAGATACAAAGGAATACGAGATATAGGTTTCAAGCAAAATCAATGTCGCACGATAAAGAATGAAAGAAGTGGTATTGTTCCTAAACTTCATAGCCTCTGAGAGATAAGTACAGACATCTCTGTACCAATCCTTCAGACTCTACTAAGCTTGCTCGTGACTCGTGAGACCTATGTAACCTAGTACTTTGATACCAACTGTCACGACCCGAAATTCCCACCTTTGGACCGTGATGGCACCTAACATTTTACTTGCTAGGTAAACCAACGTTAGAATAATATTATTTATTTTTAAAACAATTTTAAAGTTATTAATAATCAAGGAACAAATGCGGAAGTAAAGTCTAAAATATAGTAAAATAATCCATAAATGCAACGGTGTCTAAATACCATTCCAGAATTGGTGTCACAAGTGCACGAGCTTCTAGAATAAATACAAATAAAGGTCTAAATAAAATAAAGTTGTCTGGAAATAAACACACAGCTAAAGTAAAATAGACGGGGACTTCAGAACTGCGAACGTCATGCAGTTATACCTCAAGTCTCCTCTGAGTAGCTGAAATCGGAGCAAGTCTATGGCACGCAGCTGGGACCAACTCCAAAATCTGCACAAGAAGTGCAGAGTGTAGTATCAGTACAACCGATCCCATGTACTGGTAAGTGCTGAGCCTAACCTCGACGAAGTAGTGACGAGGCTAAGGCGGGTCACTTAGATTAACTGTACACAATATTAGTAAAATAACAATAGTAGAAATAAATCAGGTAACTTGTTTATAATAATTGAAGCTAACTAAGCAGCCATAACCAAGTATCATTTTATCAATTCTGTTGCAGCGTGCAACCCGCTCTCATAATATATTCACATTCAATTCTGTTTCAGCGTGCAACCCACTCTCACAGTATATTCACATTCAACTCTGTTGCAGCTTGCAACCCGCTCTCACAGTATATTTACATTCAGTTCTGTTGCGGTGTGCAACCCGCTCCTCCAATATATTCATTTTAATCAAGTCTGTTGCGGCGTGCAACCCGATCCCCCAATATATATATATGTATGTCGACTTTTAAATAAGTCTGTTGCGGCGTGCAACCCGATCCTCCAATATGGACTTTTAATAAGTCTGCTGCAACATGCAACCCGATTCTTCAATATGGACTTTTAATAAGTCTGTTGCGGCGTGTAACCCAATCCTCCAATATAGACTTTTAATAAGTCTGTTGCGGCGTGCAACCCGATCCTCCAATATTGACTTTTAATAAGTCTGTTGCGGCGTGCAACCCGATCCTCCAATATATTCATTATAATTAATCTTGTTGCAGCGTGCAACCCGCTCCTCCGACATATTCATTTACCAATTCTTATAGAAGAATTTTCCCAATCAATGCAATAATTAATATCAAATTTTAAGACAACAAACATACACTAATTATGATTTAATTACGAACAAACAAAGGCAACTAGCAAATTATTATAGAAATCGGAGAGAAAATATATAGTTTAATATTTAATATGCTAAATGTCAAATAACAATTAAGGCACATAATTCAAATAGCATGTAATAATTAATGCAGAAATTTAAAAATTAATATTTGACAAAAAATAGAAGAGAAACAAATATTATAACAATTAATTCATAATTTAAAATAATTTATAATTTTCAAAGTAAATACGCAAACAATTAATTTGATGACGTATAGACGCTCGTCACCTCGCCTATACGTCGTTCACATGCATTTCATATAACAAATAATTTAAGGGTTCTATTCCCTCAAGTCAAGGTTAACCACGACACTTATCTCGCTTTGCAAATTCCAATCAATTACTCAACCAAAGCTTTTTCTTTTAAATTTGTCTCCGAAAGCTTTAAATCTATTCACAAATAATTCAATATACTCAATACGAATCATAGGAATTAATTCCATATGAATTTACAAATTTTTCGGATAAAAAATCCGAAATTTATTTAAATATTTGATAGTGGGACCCACGTCTCAAATCTCGGAAAAACTTACGAAATCCAAACACCCATTCCGAGACGATTCTAACCATACAAAAATTATCCAATTTCGATGTCAAATAGACCTTCAAATCCAAATTTTTCGTTTTTGGAAAATTTTACAAAAATTCCAATTTCTTCCGTCTAAATCCGAAATAAATAATGAATATAGACTTAGATTTATGAAATATAGTCACTATATGATAAAGAACACTTACCCAGTTCGAAATCGTAAAAAACTCCTTAGAAATCGCCCCTAAGCCGAGTTATAATTGATGGTTTGTGAAAAATGGGAAAAATCACGTTTTGGTTCTGTTTTAATTCACAGGCGTCAGGCCTTCTTCGCGTTCGCGCAGATTGATACTTCATTTCTACTAGTGGTAGAAATTGCCAAGATATTAGAACGTGTTCGGGGTGAGGAAAAAAGGAAACTAAGGAGACCAAGACGTCTCGAGGTTTTGGGGGATTCAGTGGATTCTACTCTGCGAGTATAAATCATTATGGCGGGGGCTCGAGTAGTCGGCCAGCCCAGTTCGCACATCGGATTAATCGAGGTGCTCCAGTAAGTTCTTTTAATGCACCGCTGACATGAGTTTCTTACAATAATTATCCCAGTTATCTGGCACAAACTCAATATGAACAGCCAAACCCGCAAAGGGGTTGTTATGAATACGGCGATACAAGGCACATCATGAGAAAATTGTCCCAAACTTGGGAGAGGCATATTTCATCAAAGCACTCAGGCTACGTGCCCCATTGTAGTTACTACACCACCCACACTATTAGTTAAGGGTGGAGGACAGGCGGGTAGAAGGCGTCCTAGAGGTGGAGACCCAACTGTTGTTATATTTGTTTTATGGTATGGTGGAGGTCGTTACATCAGATGGTGTCGTTATAAGTACGACCCCGATTTAAAATAAAGGAATAATTTCTTTAACTTGATTCGGTTCTGA
This sequence comes from Nicotiana tomentosiformis, assembly GCF_000390325.3. NCBI lineage: Eukaryota > Viridiplantae > Streptophyta > Magnoliopsida > Solanales > Solanaceae > Nicotiana > Nicotiana tomentosiformis. Next base: position 81,095,518 of record NC_090822.1, on the reverse strand, counting down.
GTATCAAGACGAGTTCTCCTATTGTGCTCCACTTATGAGTGAGTTTCGTAATTCTATAATCTACTTATGTGTTTACTTCTATTGGGAGGTTTTATGGAGATAACTACACCTATCATTCCATGATAGACTCTAATAAGATCTGTGAGACTAAAGGTGCCTTTCTGGTACTTATTTCGGTATGTTTTGATGTATTTCCGGATAATTAATTATAAATCATGAATTATATGCCCTACCGATGTGAGGTTCATTATGTGTTGTGATTTTGTTTAACGAAAGTTATTTAAAAGGAGAAAGTGGAAAGTTTCGATTGGCAAGATGTGCATATTACTTGCGATTCAGAATTGAGGTCGAGGTCCTCGTATTTTAAAATAAATTGATATGTTTAAACCGGGCTATCTGCGGTGGAAGTTATATAAGGACGAGATCCTTGTGGAAAAAACAATTCTTGTGTTTAAATTCTCCTTTGTGAAATTAAATTTGTACTATAGTACTAATAGGGAGTCATGCCTGCTAGGATTATTTAAAATATTTGTATGAAATTCTCTGTGCATACTTGCCAAATTCGTGTTATAATATTGAGTTGTAACCTACGAGGTAGGTGCCCGCCCAGGTGGCGTTAAATGTGACTCGTTAATTCGGGTAAATAATTATGAGGTCTTCATGCCTCGCATCTTGTTATTAGTATGGTGAAGGTTTGAAACGAGATTTTTGTTAACATGAAGTTAATTGACGATTCTGTAATTGATTATGAACAACTATTAAGACCAGATTGACCCATAAGGGTGCCCCATTTAGATGGTCAGAGGAGTCTGAGTTGAGCTTTCAAAAGCTCAAGACCGCTTTGACTACAACGCTAGTGTTGGTATTACCCACAGGTTCAGGATCTTATACAGTGTATTGTGATGCATCTCACATTGGGCTTGGTGTAGTATTAATGCAAGATGGAAAGGTAATTGCATATGTGTCGTGGCAGTTGAAAGTTCACGAGAAGAATTATCATGTTCATGACTTAGAATTGGCAGCCATTGTTCATGTGCTGAAGTTTTTAAGGCATTACCTCTACGGTGTCTCGTGTGAGGTATTTACTGATCATCGTAGCCTTCAGTATCTGTTCAAACAAAAGGATCTTTGAGGCAGAGAAGATGGTTGGAGTTGTTGAAAGACTATGATATCACCATTTTGTATCACCCCGGAAAGGCCAATGTGGTGGCCGATGCTTTGAGTAGAAAGGCTGTGAGTATGGGTAGTCTTGCGTATATTCCGGTTGGTGAGAGGCCATTAGCTGCAGATGTTCAGACTTTGACTAATCAGTTCGTGAGGTTAGATGTTTCAGAACCCAGTTGGGTTCTAGCTTGCACAATCGCTCGGTCTTCTTTATATGAGCGCATCAGAGAGAGGCAGCATGATAATCCTCATTTACTTGTCCTTAAGGACACGGTGCGGCATGGTGATGCCAAACAGGTTGCTGTGGGGGAAGGTGGGGTTCTGCGAATGCATGGTCGTATTTGTGTGCCTAATGTGGATGGGCTTCGTGAATTAATTCTTGAAGAACCACATAGTTCCACGTATTCTATTCATCCAGGTACCACCAAAATGTATCAAGATTTGCGGCAACATTATTGGTGGAGGAGAATGAAAAAGGATATAGTTGCATATGTAGGTCGGTGTCTGAATTGTCAGCAAGTTAAGTACGAGCATCATAGACCTGATGGTTTGCTTTAGAAGTTAGAAATTCCTGAGTGGAAGTGGGAGCGTATCACTATGGATTTTGTTGTTGGGCTCCCACGGACTCAGAGAAAATTTGACGTAGTTTGGGTCATTGTGGACAGGTTAACCAAGTCAGCACATTTCATTCCAATGGCAGTTACCTATTCTTCAGATAGGTTATTTGAAATTTACATTTGTGAGATTTTCTGCCTTCACGGGATGCCCGTGTCTATTATTTCAGATCGAGGTACGCAGTTTACCTCACATTTTTGGAGGGTTGTACAGTGAGAGTTAGGCACGCGGGTAGAGTTGAGTACAATATTTCATCCACAGACAGACGGACAGTCAGAGCGCACTATTCAGATATTGAAAGATATGCTCCACGTTTGTGTTATAGACTTTGGAGATTCTTGGGATCATTTCTTGCCACTTGCGGAGTTGCTTATAATAATAGCTACCAGTCGAGTATTTAGACAACTCCATATGAGGCATTATACGGAAGGCGATGCCGATCGCCAGTTGGTTGGTTTGAACCGGGAGAGGCTCGGTTGTTGGGTACCGATTTGGTACAGGATGTCTTAGATAAGGTCAAGATTATTCAGGATCGACTTCGCACAGCTCGGTCTAGGTAAAAGAGTTATGTCGACCGTAAAGTTTGTGATATTGCATTCATGGTTGGAGAAAGAAAATTTCTTCGGGTTTCACCTTGGAAAGGTGTAATGAGGTTCGAAAAGAAGGGCAAGTTGAGCCCTAGGTATATCGGACCCTTTGAAATTCTTGAAAGGGTGGGTGAAGTAGCCTACAGGCTTGCATTACCAGCTAGTTTATCAGCGGTTCATCCGGTGTTCCATGTATCTATGCTCCGAAAATATCATTGGGATCCATCCCCTGTGTTAGATTTCAGCTATGTCCAGTTGGACAAGGACTTAACTTACGAGGAGGAGCCGGTGGCAATTCTAGCCCGGCAAGTTCGCCAGTTAAGGTCTAAGAGTTATCCTTCAGTTTGGGTGCAATGGAGAGATCAGCCGGTAGAGGCATCTACCTGGGAGTCCGAGTCGGACATACGGAGTAAATATCCACACCTTTTCTCCAGCTCATGTACTTTTTCTAACTTCGTTCGAGGACGAACGTTTGTTTTAGAGGTGGAGAATGTGATGACCCAAAATGTTATATTTAAATTTAACAAGTAATTATGTGTTCTAAGACCTCGAAAAGTACCATTTATCATTCCTCGACTTACGTGCGCAGTCCATTCAATTTTCCAAAAAGTTTTTATGTAAAAAATGGATTAAAATATGAAATAGAGCTTTAAAAACTCAACTGAGATGACTTTAGTTAATATTTTGAGCAAACGGATCCGGATTAGTATTTTGACAATTCCGGTAGGTCCGTATCGTAATTTGGGGCTTGGGCGTACGCCCAGAATCAAATTCCGAGGTCCCTAGCTCGAGATATGGAATTTTGATGAAATATTAAAAGCTTGAAAGCTTAATGATTTTTAAGAAATTACTGATATTGGATATATTGACCTCGGGTCCGTATTTTAGTTTCAGAGCTCGGTATATATCCACAATAATATTTATGACTTGTCTGCCAAAATTGGTGAGAATCAGAGTTGATTTGACGTGATTCGGTCGTCCGGTTGTAAAAATATAAGATTTAAAGTTTTCTTAAAAATTTCCTTTGAATTGGTGTCCGATTCGTAGTTCTAGGTATTATTTTGGTGATTTGATCGTGCGAGCAGGTTCGTATGATATTTTAAGACTTGTGTGCATGTTTGGTTTAGAGCCCCGAGGACTCGGGTGAGTTTTGGATAGGATACGAGATGATTTTTTCTATTTTTTCTGCAAACTTCAGGCTTCTGGTATTTCCTTCATCGCGTTCGCGAATGTACTCTCACGAACGCGAATAGCAAAATGGGCTGACTGAAATTTCCTTCTACGCAAACGCGTAGATTGGGTCGCAAACGCGAAGCTTTAGAGGCCTGGGGGAGGGGTCAGTTGTCCTTCTACGCGAACGCGAGCACTGGCACGCGAACGCGAAGGCCAGGGGGAAAATGCCTTCCCGAACGCGAAGGAGGACTCGCGAACGCGAAAGCCATGGGATGCTATTCATCGCGAACGCGACAGGACCTTCGCGAACGCGAAGAAGGCCTGACGCATGTGACTTAAAATAGAGCCAAAACGAGATTTTTTCCATCTTTTCACAAACCCTCAATTATAACTCGGCTTAGGAGCGATTTCTAAGGAGTTTTTCACGATTTCGAACTGGGTAAGTGTTCTTTATCATATAGTGACTGTATTTCATAAATCTAAGTCTATATTCATCATTTATTTCGGATTTAGATGGAAGAAATTGGAATTTTTGTAAAATATTCCAAAAACGAAAAATTTAGATTTGAAGGTCTATTTGACATCGGAATTGGATAATTTTTGTATGGTTAGACTCGTCTCGGAATGGGTGTTCAGATTTCGTAAGTTGTTTTCGAAATTTGAGGCGTGGGTCCCACTATCGAATATTTAAATAAATTTCGGATTTTTTATCCGGAAAATTTGTAAATTCATATGGAATTAATTCCTATGATTCGTATTGAGTATATTGAATTGTTTGTGAATAAATTTGAAGCTTTCGGAGATAAATTTAAAAGGAAAAGCTCTGGTTGAGTAATTGATTGGAATTTACAAAGCGAGGTAAGTGTCGTGGTTAACCTTGACTTGAGGGAATATAACCCTTAAATTATTTGTTATGTGAAATGCATGTGAACGACGTATGGGCGAGGTGACGAGCGTCTATACGTCATCAAATTAATTATTTGCGTATTTACTTGAAAACTCATAAATTATTTTAAATTATGAATTAATTGTTATAATATTTGTTTCTCTTCTATTCTTTGTCAAATATTAATTCTTGAATTTCTGCATTAATTGTTACATGCTATTTGAATTATGTGCCTTAATTGTTATTTGACATTTAGCATATTAAATATTAAACTGTATATTTTCTCTCCGATTTCTATAATATTTTGCTAGTTGCCTTTTTTTGTTCGTAATTAAATCATAATTAGTGTATGCTTGTTGTCTTAAAATATTGTATTAATTATTGCATTGATTGGAAAAATTCTTCTGTAAGAATTGGTAAATGAATATGTTGGAGGAGCGGGTTGCACGCCGCAACAAGATTGATTATAATGAATATATTGGAGGATCGGGTTGCACGTCGCAACAAACTTATTAAAAGTCCATATTGGAGGATCGGGTTGCACGCCGCAACAGATTTATTAAAAGTCTATATTGGAAGATCGAGTTGCACGCCGTAACAGGCTTATTAAAAGTCCATATTGGAGGATCGGGTTGCACGCCGTAACAGACTTATTAAAAAGTCCATATTGGAGGATCGGGTTGCACGCCGCAACAGACTTATTAAAAGTACATATTGGAGGATCGGGTTGCACGCCGCAATAAACTTATTTAAAAGTCGACATACATATATATATATTGAGGGATCGGATTGCACACTGCAACAGACTTGATTAAAATGAATATATTGGAGGAGCGGATTGCACGCCGCAACAGAACTGAATGTAAATATACTGTGAGAGCGGGTTGCAAGCTGCAACAGAACTGAATGTGAATATACTGTGAAAGCGGGTTGCTCGCTGTAACAGAATTGAATGTGAATATATTGTGAGAGCGGGTTGCACGCTGCAACAGAATTGATAGAATGATAATTGGTTATGACTACTGATTTGGCTTCAATTATTATAAACAAGTTACCTGATTTATTTCTACTATTGTTGTTGTTACTAATATTGCGTACAGGTAATGTAAGTGACCCGCCTTAGCTTCGTCACTACTTCGTCGAGGTTAGGCTCAGCACTTACCAGTACATGGGGTCGGTTATACTGATACTACACTCTGCACTTCTTGTGCGGATTTCGGAGTTGGTCCTAGCGGCGTGACATAGACTTGCTCGGATTTCAGCTACTCAGAGGAGACTTGAGGTATATCTGCACGACGTTCGCAGTTCTGAAGTCCCCGTCTATTTTACTTTAGTTGTGTGTTTATTTTCATACAACTTTATTTTATTCAAACCTTTATTTGTATTTATTCTAGAAGCTCGTGCACTTGTGACACCAATTCTGGGATGGTATTTAGACACCGTTGCATTTATGAATTATTTCACTATATTTTAACTTTACTTCCGCATTTGTTCCTTGATTATTAATAATTTTAAAATTTATTTTAAAAATAGATAATATTATTCTAACGTTGGCTTGCCTAGCAAGTGAAATGTTAGGCGCCATCACGGTCCGAAGGTGGGAATTTCGAGTTGGATATATATATATATATATATATATATATATATATATATATATATATATATATATATATATCTCAAATAAGTATTAAATATTGTTTATTAAAAAGCTCTTTATTATTTACACACACACACAAATATTATTAAATTTATATTTTAATTTATTTAAAATCATTTTTCTGACTGAACTCGGTCGGAAATATTTAATTATAAGCTATTTCGGTTGGTTAATTAAATATATATAATTTTTGTCTTGGGCGGGAAATAAAAATTTCAAACTTTTCGACCGAAATCGATCGAAAATTTGGAAACATTTTAATAAAAAATTATTTTTGTACATTATATAAAAGTATGACCAGGCGTTGGTCAAATATTGATCAATTTCCTATCGAAATCGGTCGGAAATTTGAAAAAGTTTTAATAAAAAATTATTTTTGAACATTATATACAAGTATGACCAAGTGTTGGTCAAATATTAACCAATTTCCGACCGAAATCGGTCGGAATTTTTATTTTTTGCTGTGGGACCATTATTTCCGTTGTTAGAAATTTTTTTATTGACTTTTGCGACCAAATACACTTATTTCCGACCGATTTCAGTCGTTTTTTTTTTCCGACTGATTTAAGTCGGTATGACTTGGACGAAAAATGCCAGTTTTCTAGCCGTGCTAGACCAATACATTTACAAATTAAATTCGAGGAAAAGATGACATATATTAAAGATATGTCAAAGATATTTTTAAATCTCACAAAAGGATGGATCGCCGTCCAACTTATACATTTGTCATCTTCCTACTATAGGCAAATTCCTATATCAAAGGACAAAAATCGTACTTTACTCTTTAATTTTTTATTTTCTTTATGATTTTTGTCAAAAACTATAGTAGTAAGTTCATAGTAATGTTCAGATACACTTGGTACAATGTGAATTAACCTAATATAATATAATGATGGGTTGTCATACGGTACTATAAGAAAAACAGAAAGGAATTAGTTGTAAGTGCATGGAGAATGTCAATCTACCCTTGAACTATCTTGTAAACGACGTTTCTCTCAAAGTTCCAAACGTCATGTGCTTCATATATTTGAACAAAAACCTAAAGAATATACCGCAACTCATTTCGTCATTCCTTAGGTTTCACAACCTCAAACTTAACTACTCCTTCTACAGTTCCCCTCCTCTTCATGACTTGTTAATCTTTGTCCTATTTCTCTTCAAATCCATCTGAGGAAAAGGATTTGAAGAAAATGCACAGACGAATTAAGCAAGTATTCACCTTCCTTAGGGAGCACACATGTGTTAGCTATGCGAAGATTGCAACCATTGGAGGCCTTTGTGACATTGATCACATTGTGGTGAAAGCAACCTGCCCTAATGATATACCGTTGCCCGATAGGTATGTTCTTGAAATCCTTCAAATATTCTCCATTTGTCCCTCTTCTTTTGGTTCATTCGCGGTGTCTTTCAGTCAACGTTTTGGCAAGACACAGTGCTGGAGAGTAGCATTGAAATGTCTCCTACTCCTCCAGAGGCTGCTAAGATCCTTGCCTGACATTAGCCCTTTTAGAGAAGAACTCTTGTTGGCAAGATCAAATGGTTTGGTGTCACTTTACCCTTGTAACTTCAAGGATTGCTCTTCCTCTGCTTCTCAAGATTACACCAATTTCATTCGGTCATACGCCCATTTGCTCGATGAATCCCTGGATTGTTTTGCCACTCAGGAAAGAGGAATCGAGAAAGATCACAAAAGTAGTGAAAACTTCATTGACAAAATGGATCAAGTAACGCTAAAGCTAGAATTTTTACCTCAGTTACAAAGCCTAATAGACAGAGTCATGGATTGCCGGCCAACAGGGCCAGCAGCACGAAGCTTTTTAGTTCAATCGGCCATGAAACATATAATCCGCTACAGCTTCACGTGTTACACTACTTTCAGGAAAGAGATTGTGGAGGTATTAGATTATCTCATACAGTTGCCATACAGAAGTTGTGATGCAGCATTTGAGATTTACAAGAAGGCAGCAATCCAGGCAAATGAACTTAGTGAATTCTATGACTGGTGCAAGTCTTTGGGGCTTTGTGGCATCTATGAATATCCCTTCATTGACAAAATCCCACATATACACATCAGAGCCCTTGAAAACTTCCTCAGTGGGATGTGGCAATTGACAAATGATCTGTCATCCTCTTCAACGTCGTCGGTATCCCCTGTAACATCAACTCTGCAGTCACCATCAACTGAAGATGGAAGGGATAATCAGATATCGGAAACACAATCAAGATTTGATAGCCAATCTCTTACTAGAAAGGGAGAGAGTGAAATGCAGCCTTTGATACAATTCGAAGATGACAATGATTGGGAGACTCTTTTGGATGCTTCTGTTTCTTTTCAATGCACAGGCTCAAAAGGCAGTTTCTACATACAAAACAATGCCTACCAATCTGCAGAGGAATGGAAAGACCTGCAGACAAATGGATGGGAAATACAAGTATATAATCCCTATGCATTGAACCATTTCCATCAACCAAACATTGCTCCTCTTCAAAGGGGAACATACCCAACTAATTCCCTCTATCCATGGGGGATATGACACATTTCTAGTTGAAAATTACATCTTAGCTTTCATTACAAAACTTTTAAATAAGCAGATCATCAAAAAGTTTTCATAACGCTTAAAAATAAGGATGGTACTTAGTTTTCTTTTACATCCGAACCTTGTGGTTTGTTGATAATCATTTATTATGAGTGAAAACTATTTATAGGGACACTAAGATGACATTATAAGAGAGAAAACACCCCTTCACCTATATCTCAAGCAAGAGTACTCCAACCTCGTGCTCACCTATGCGCCCAAAATAGTTTGGGCGCTCATTAACACCACATATATATAGGGCAGAGTCCTACTACTTTTAACTATACGCAACTGTCGTGAGCCCTTTGAATTGGTGGCTATAAGTTTTCTGCTGCAAACATCAAGAAACATTATATGGAATGATATTTTTGACCTTTTTTCTGTTACGAAGAAAGATGTTTATGTATAAACTAATTAAACTATTGTGTTTTTATTAAATTATTTTGCTTATTTTAACCCCAATGAATAGATTGAATCACATTTTCTAGGAGTGGAGAAGATTTTCCTGTTTGTAGACTTGTTCAGATACTGAAGTTCACTACTTGGGACATCTACTCAAGGGTCATAAAATAGGTTATGAGTTGTAAATTCAAAATTGATAAGTATTATACTTCGGCTTAATTAAAGCAGATTATCCTGCAGTTTGAACCAAAGGCGATTCGACCTTACAAACCAGCTAGCAACACTGAAGATCTCTCTCTTTCGAATAAATAAATATAATGAAGTCAACTATACAGGGTTCACAAATTGTGTGCTGCTGCTAACAAATATAATTAATAGAGAGCCAAAACCAAGAATAGCGTCCAAGATGAAAGATAAAACTGTACTAACAAAAAGAATACCAATTTAAAATCTATGGACTTTCCAGCACATCAAGTGACGCCAGCTTGGTCCAAATCCCCTTCGAAACCTCAAGCTCTATCTCCCACATCCCCTTCTTCTTTCTCTCTCCTTGACTCTCCATATTTATATTCAAGAGCCTCTCGTGATTAGCCCTTGTGGCCCGGCCAAATGGCTTTCTCGCGGTAGGTCTAACTATACTGTCACCCGGTGCTTCTCTGATTCCTTCTTCTCACATTTGCTCGCGTCAGTTTCAATCTCTTAACTAACTAACTTACTTACTTAATAGGTCCTAGGTTCTTCAAACTCGGGGTCACAATTGCCCCAACTGCACAGCCTCGCGTGAATTGCTACGCTCTATTACCCTCGTGATATCCTTGCGTTGTGAAAGTATCGCGAGGGATACCTGGATATCTTAACTTTGGTCTCCAACTTTATAACTCCAACACCCTTCCAATTCATGTCAAGCACCTAGGTTCATGTCACAAGCACTTCACCTAAAGGTAGATAAGCGTCCCAACTACCTCCAAACTCAAGAATATAATCTCTCAACATATCGTCCAAGATCTGTATAGCACATTCGGAGTTTGCATTTGCGTGCGATAAAACTAGTACTAAGATCTACTCGTGTACCCAACATTTCTTGAAAAGGTTTTCAAATCGTGAAGTGAATGCGATCCTCTATTAGATATGATGGACAATAGAGCTCTATTAAGTAAGATAATTTTCTGTTAATGTATATCTATACATATTTTACCTCACTATAAGAGGTTTTAACTAGCAAGAAACGTGCCTACTTTGTAAGCCAATTTACAACTTTCCCACATATAATCATACCTCTAATGGTTTGAATGATTTAGTCATATAATGTATTGTTCTATTTTATTTCCACTTCAGAATTTTGAGTTGTTTTAGTGGGCCTGTGAGTCGCAAATGCTTGCCTTAACATGCTGACATGTCAAATAGTTAGAAACAAAGTTAACGATTTTTTTTCCTTCTTTCTATTCCAACCAATCAATTTGTTTTTCTTTTATAGTCATGGTGCATATTATAGACCTGAGATATACAGTGTATCTAGAGTTGTGAGCTCCATCGCGAATAGCTTGTCTCAAGCCATATATGTTTGCTACACATAATTAATTACCTAGTCGGAGAATACCCATATTCAAGAGCCTTTCGTGATTAGCCCTTGTGGCCCGACCAAATGGCTTTCTCGCAGCAAGTCTAACTATATTGTCACCCGGTGCTTCTCGATTCCTTCTTCTCACATTTGCTCGGGTCAGTTTCAATCTCTTAACTAACTAACTAACTTACTTACTTACTTAATAGGCCAGAATGAGTATCACACAAGGTCCTAGGTTCTTCAAACTCGGCCTCACAATTGCCCCAATTGCACAGCCTCGCGTGAATTGCTAGGCTCTATTACCCTCGGGATATCCTTGCATCGTCAAAGTATCGCGAGGAACACCTGGATATCTTAACTTTGGTCTCCAACTTTATAACTCCAACACCCTTCCAATTCATGTCAAGCACCTAGGTTCATGTCACAAGCACTTCACCTAAATGTAGATAAGCGTCTCAACTACCTCCAAACTCAAGAATATAATCTCTCAATATATCCTCCAAGTTCTGTATAGCACATTCGGACTTTGCATTTGCGTGCGATAAAACTAGTACTAAGATCTACTCGTGTACCCAAATTTTCTTAAAATGTTTTTCAAATCGTGAAGTGAATGCGATCCTCTATTAGATATGATGGACAATAGAGCTCTATTAAATCAGATAATTTTCTGTTAATGTATATCTTTGCATATTTTACCTCACTATAAGAAGTTTTAACTAGCAAGAAATGTGCCTACTTTGTAAGCCAATTTACAACTTTCCCACATATAATCATACCTCTAATGGTTTGAATAATTTAGTCATATAATGTATTGTTCTATTGTATTTCCACTTCAAAACTTTGAGTTATTTTAGTAGGCCTGTGAGTCGCAAATGCTTGACTTAACATGCTGACATGTCAAATAGTTAGAAACAAAGTTAACATTTTTTTTTCTTTCTTTCTATTCCAACCAATTAATTTATTTTTCTTTTATAGTTATGGTGCATCTTATAGACTTGAGATATACAGTGTATCTAGAGTTGTGAGCTCCATCGCGAATAGCTTGTCTCAAGCCATATATGTTTGCTACACATAATTAATTACCTAGTCGAAGAATACCCATATTCAAGAGCCTCTCGTGATTAGCCCTTTGTGGCCCGGCCAAATGGCTTTCTCATGGTAGGTCTAGCTATATTGTCACCCGGTGCTTATCGATTCCTTCTTCTCACATTTGCTCGCGTCAATTTCAATATCTTAGCTAACTAACTTACTTACTTAATAGGCCAGAATGAGTATCACACAAGGTCTTAGGTTCTTCAAACTCGGCCTCACAATTGCCCCAACTGCACAGCCTCGCATGAATTGCAAGGCTCTATTACCCTCGGGATATCCTTGCATTGAGAAAGTATCGCGAGGGACACCTGGATATCTTAACTTTGGTCTCCAACTTTATAACTCCAACACCCTTCCAATTCATGTCAAGCACCTAGGTTCATGTCACAAGCACTTCACCTAAAGGTAGATAAGCGTCCCAACTACCTCCAAACTTAAGAATATAATCTCTCAATATATCCTCCAAGATCTGTATAGCATATTCAGACTTTGCATTTGCGTGCGATAAAACTAGTACTATGATCTACTCGTGTACCCAACAATTCTTGAAAAGGTTTTCAAATTGTGAAGTGAATGCGATCCTCTATTAGATATGATGGACAATAGAGCTCTATTGAGTCAGATAATTTTATGTTAATGTATATCTATGCATATTTTACCTCACTATAAGAGGTTTTAACTAGCAAGAAACGTGCCTACTTTGTAAACCAATTTACAACTTTCCCACATATAATCATACCTCTAATGGTTTGAATAATTTAGTCATATAATGTATTGTTCTATTGTATTTCCACTTCAGAATTTTGAGTTGTTTTAGTGGGCCTGTGAGTCGCAAATGCTTGCCTTAACATGCTGACATGTCAAATAGTTAGAGAAAAAGTTAACAAATTTTTTTTCCTTCTTTCTATTCCAACCAATCAATTTGTTTTTCTTTTATAGTCATGGTTCATCTTATAGACCTGAGATATACAGTGTATCTAGAGTTGTGAGCTCCATCGCGAATAGCTTGTCTCAAGCCATATATGTTTGTTATACATAATTAATTACCTAGTCGGAGAATACCCATATTCAAGAGCCTCTCGTGATTAGCCCTTGTGGCCTGACCAAATGGCTTTCTCGCAACAAGTCTAACTATATTGTCACCCGGTGCTTCTCGATTTCTTCTTATCACATTTGCTCGCGTCAATTTCAATATCTTAGCTAACTAACTTACTTACTTAATAGGCCAGAATGAGTATCACACAAGGTCCTAGGTTCTTCAAACTCGGCCTCACAATTGCCCCAACTGCACAGCCTCGCATGAATTGCTAGGCTCTATTACACTGGGGATATCCTTGCGTTGTGAATGTATCGCGAGGGACACCTGGATATCTTAACTTTGGTCTCCAACTTTATAACTCCAACACCCTTCCAATTCATGTCAAGCACCTAGGTTCATGTCACAAACACTTCACCTAAAGGTAGATAAGCGTCCCAACTACCTCCAAACTCAAGAATATAATCTCTCCAACATATCCTCTAAGATCTGTATAGCACTTTCGGAATTTGCATTTGTGTGCGATAAAACTAGTATTAAGATCTACCCGTGTACCCAACATTTCTTGAAAAGGTTTTCAAATCGTGAAGTGAATGCGATCTTCTAGTAGATATGATGGACAATAGAGCTCTATTGAGTCAGATAATTTTTTGTTAATATATATCTATGCATATTTTACCTCACTATAAGAGGTTTTAACTAGCAAGAAATGTGCCTACTTTGTAAGCCAATTTACAACTTTCCCACATATAATCATACCTCTAATGGTTTGAATAATTTAGTCATATAATGTATTGTTCTATTGTATTTCCACTTCAAAACTTTGAGTTGTTTTAGTAGGCTTGTGAGTCGCAAATGCTTGCTTTAACATGCTGACATGACAAATAGTTAGAAACAAAGTTAACAAAAAAAACATTCCTTCTTTCTATTCCAACCAATTAATTTATTTTTCTTTTATAGTTATGGTGCATCTTATAGACTTGAGATATACAGTGTATCTAGAGTTGTGAGCTCCATCGCGAATAGCTTGTCTCAAGCCATATATGTTTGCTACACATAATTAATTACCTAGTCGAAGAATACCCATATTCAAGAGCCTCTCGTGATTAGCCCTTTGTGGCCCGGCCAAATGGCTTTCTCATGGTAGGTCTAGCTATATTGTCACCCGGTGCTTATCGATTCCTTCTTCTCACATTTGCTCGCGTCAATTTCAATATCTTAGCTAACTAACTTACTTACTTAATAGGCCAGAATGAGTATCACACAAGGTCCTAGGTTCTTCAATCTCGGCCTCACAATTGCCCCAACTGCACAGCCTCGCGTGAATTGCTAGGCTCTATTACACTGGGGATATCCTTGCGTTGTGAATGTATTGCTAGGGACACCTGAATATCTTAACTTTGGTCTCCAACTTTATAACTCCAACACCCTTCCAATTCATGTCAAGCACCTAGGTTCATGTCACAAACACTTCACCTAAAGGTAGATAAGCGTCCCAACTACCTCCAAACTCAAGAATATAATCTCTCAACATATCCTCCAAAATATGTATAGCACATTCGGACTTTGCATTTGCGTGCGATAAAGCTAGTACTAAGATCTACTCGTGTACCCAACATTTCTTGAAAAGGGTTTCAAATAGTGAAGTAAATGTGATCCTCTATTAGAGATGATGGACAATAGAGCTCTACTGAGTCAGATAATTTTCTATTAATGTATATCTATGCATATTTTACCTCACTATAAGAGGTTTTAACTTGCAAGAAATGTGTCTACTTTGTAAGCCAATTTATAACTTTCCCACATATAATCATACCTCTAATGGTTTGAATAATTTAGTCATATAATATATTATTCTATTGTATTTTCACTTCAGAATTTTGAGTTGTTTTAGTGGGACTGTGAGTCGCAAATTCTTGCCTTAACATGCTGACATGTCAAATAGTTAGAAACAAAGTTAACAAAAAAAATTTCTCCTTCTTTCTATTCCAACCAATCAATTTGTTTTTCTTTAATAGTCATGGTGCATCTTATAGACCTGAGATATAGAGTGTATCTAGAGTTGTGAGCTCCATCGTAAATAGCTTGTCTCAAGACATATATGTTTGCTACACATAATTAATTACCTAGTCGGAGAATACCCATATTCAAGAGCCTCTCGTGATTAGCCCTTGTGGCCCGGCCAAATGGCTTTTTCGCGGTAGGTCTAACTATATTGTCACCCGGTGCTTCCCGATTCCTTCTTCTAACATTTGCTCTCATCAGTTTCAATCTCTTAACTAACTAACTTACTTACTTACTTAATAGGTGATAACAACAAGATAGGGGTCCAAGACTTACTAAAGAAAATCAAGAAACGTGCGGAAGCTAAAAGAAAATAAGGAAACAAAAAAACAACGAAAAATTAAAGATAGATTGAATTCAAGAAAGAGTTTCTTGAACTCAAAAAGTCTATTCTTGAAGTTGAATCCTAACAATAACAATTAGCTAACAAATAACTAATTGCCTTTGGTAGAGAATTAAAAACAAGAGATAGATTGTGAAACCCGACCCTTTAGAATAACAAGAACAACAAGAACAATAATAAGCCTAAACTTATCACCTTTCTTGAATACCTAGAAGTGATCCAAGATTTAGAAAGAGTTTAATCTTACCACCTTAAGTTGAGTCTTGAAGGTTGAAGAATAAATCCAAGAGTAGCCACACACAAGAGTGCAAGAAAAATCTCATAATTTTTATTCCTAATAGTCTATAATAATAATCTAAAAATCTAAAAACAAAGAAGACAACCCTTTATATAGAGAGGGGGTCACGAAATTCCTACCTAAAAACAAGGAAATAAATAACTAAACTACTTTGGACAACAAGTCCAAATACCTTAGGAAAAGAAAAAATACTAGGAAACAAAAACCAAGTCAATCTTGGAAAGTAACTCCAACAATCTTAGGAAAAGGAAAACATAACCTTAACTAACTAGGAAAACAATAAATCTAGTACCAAAATATATGGAAATAAGTTAAAACCAATCTAGGATAGAATCTTGAAAGTCCCAAACCAATCATGGATGGGATCTTGGAAATCTTGAAGGCAACGTGCAAGCAACTTGGTACCAACTTGTACCCAACTTCTATCACGCCTATTGAACCTTTCTTGGGCAGCAAGTAAGTCTTTTTTTGTAACGACCCGGATGGTTGTTTCGAGAGTTATAGCCCTGTTTTCCCTATTTCTACTTCTTTTTGTGTCATTCAGCTATATTATGTTGTATCGGGTCAGTTGGTTCGGGTTCGGAAGGAACTCGGAGTGAAATGAGACACTTAGTCTCATAATTGAAAAAAATATTAAGTTAGTAAAGTGGACCGGATATGGACCTATATGTAAATGACCTCAGATTCGAATTCTGATAATTCCAATAGCTTCGTATGGGGATTTTGGGCTTAAGAGCGTGTCCAAAATATTATTTGGGGGTCTGTGGTAGAATTAGGCTTGAATTGGCAAAATTGGAAATTTGGCGATTTTCGGTCGGCAGTGAAAAATTTGATATCGGGGTCAGAATGGAATTCCGGAAGTTGGAGTAGGTTTGTAGTGTCATTTGTGACGTGTGTGTAAAATTTGAGGTCATCCGGACGTGGTTTGGTTGATTTCGGCATCGGTTGCCGAATTTGGAAATTTAGAAGTTCTTAGGCTTGAATTCGAGGGTAATTTGATGATTTGATATTGTTTTGAGTGATTCGAAGGTTCGACTAAGTTGGTATGTTGATATATGAATTGTTGGTATTTTTGGTTGAGGTCCCGTGGGCCTCAGGGTGATTCCGGGTGGTTAACGGATTTGTTGAAGTTGGATATTGCAATTGGAGCTGCTGCTTCTGCTATTTCCGCACCTGCGAAAGAAAGGGTCGCAGGTGTGGGGCCGCTGGTGCATGTGGGGAGTGAGAAGGTGTGGGCGACGCTGGGCCAAGGCTGAGAACGCAGGTGCAAAGAATTTCCCGCATCTGCGAGCCCGCAGGTGCGAGGAAGGAGTCCGCAGGTGCGGAAGCTGGGTGATTAAGTGAGTTGCGTAGGTGCGGCTTCTTGGACCGCAGGTGCAGTCGTGCGGGTGTGAGTAAATGGCCACAGGTGCGAAAAACCTGGGCAGAAACCATAAATAGAACCCTTCGCGAATTTTGGTCATTCTTCACAAGTTCAACTCGGTTTTTGGAGCTTTAGGGAGATATTTAAAGAGGGGATCAAGGGGATTTCGTTGAGGTAAGTTACTTGAGCCCTAATACTTGTATATATGGTAATTTTCCATTATTTTAATCATGGTAATTAGTGAAAATGAGGGGTTAGGGATTGAAATTTTTGGAGAGTAATTTAAGGATTTGAAGTACCAAACGATGTCGGATTTTGATGAATTTGGTATGGTTAGACTCGTGAGTGAATGAGCTTTCTAGTTTTGTAAATTTGGTCGAATTTTGAGACGTGGGCCCGGGGGTCGGTTTTGAGTCAATTTTGTGTTTTGGTCTAATTTTTTAGTTTTTCTTGCGGAATTCATCCCATTAGAGCGTATTGATGGTATTGTACTGATTGTGAATAGATTCAGAGTATTTGGAGGCCGAGTCCAGAGGCAAGATCATTGCGGGTTAGAGATTTGACCGGTTTGAGGTAAGTAACGATTGTAAATCTAGTCCTGAGGGTATGAAACCCCGGATTTCGTATCATTCTACTATTTTGAAGTGACACACATGCTAGGTGACGGACGTGTGTGCATGCACTGTTGGGGATTTGTCACTTTGTCTGTCCCGTAGCAACTGTAAAGTTGCATACTTTGTTGAAACCATTTGATACTTATATGTTTTAGAAAGAATTTCTGTAAATTGGACTGAATACCATGTTTGGGCCTTGTGCTAATACTGTTTGGACCCTTAGGGGTTGTTTCTTACTATCCTCTCACTGTTTTCGATTGAAAATCTATACTCAGTCATGTTTATACTTGTTTACCGCATAACTCAATTTATGACTCTATTTTGATGCATATAAATGTTTTGGGCCGAATGCCATGTTTTACTGAAATGCCCGAGTGGCTTTAGAGGTTTATGACTGAGTGAGGCCGAGGACCTGATTTGTAAGGATGAGTGTGGATCGGGGCTGCCCGCCTGCAGCATATTTATGACTGAGTGAGGCCGAGGGCCTAATTGTGAGGATGAGTGTGGATCGGGGCTGCCCGCCTGCAACATACTTTATTATTATATCACGTGAGTTGTCCGTGCAAATTATAGCTCTTGGGCTAAAGGAGCACCTCCGGAGTCTGTACACACCCTCAGTGAGCGCAGGTACCTACTGAGTGCGAGTGCCGAGTGCCGAATGCCTAGTGCTGACTGACTGGGAGGCATGAGTGATTGTGAGGTATGCCCGAGTGACAAGAGTGATTGTGAGGTATGCCTGAGTGGTAAGAGTAATTGTGAGGTATGCCCGAGTGGCACGAATGACTGTGAGGTTTGCCCAAGGGGCTGTATATAAGTGATGTTTTTTCCGAGGGGCTGTTTATGATTTCATTATTTTTGCTCACCTTTGCATTGAGCCTTTATTTGAAAAACTGTTGGAAAAATGTCTTTAAATGATTTTTACTGGAACTGGGTTTAAACGAGATGTTTGATTCAAATCCTGATTTATTTTAAGAGCATGTGGTATTTTACTGAGATTTCCTGATATGAACGTTATATGCTTTATTGCTCGTCACTACTGCTTAGTCTTTATTTATTGTTGTTACTTACTGAGTTGGCATACTCACGTTACTCCCTGCACCTTGTGTGCAGATCCAGGTGTAGCTGGACATGGTAGCGGTTATTGAGTATTCTGGTTGTAGATATTTTTAGAGATAGCAAGGTAGTTGTGTGGCAATCGCAACCCCTGCTCTTCTCCCTCTTATCTTCCTCTAGTTGTATTTAGCCATTTTTTCGGGCTGAGTTAGCCTTGATATTGTTTGACAGATTGTAGTAAATACTCATGACTAGTGACACCCCGATGTCGGGCTTTTCTTTTTCGCACTTCTGTTTTTCTTTGATTTGAACTCTTTAAATGGAGGTTTTATGTTAAATAACCTTGAAATTTTCTTTGAAATGAAAATATCATTTTGTTTTGGAAATGAGTCGGCTTGCCTAGTTCCACGATAGGCGGCATCACGACAGGGGTTAGTTTTGGGTCGTGACAGATTGGTATCAGAACCTAGGTTACATAGGTCTTATGAGTTATGAACGGGTTTAGTAGAGTCTTGCGGATCGGTACGGAGACGTCTGTACTTATCTTCGAGAGGCGGCAGAACCTTTAGGAAACTCCACATTCTTGAATTCTTGTCGTGTGAATCTGTCGATTCTAGTAACTAAACATCTGTTGTTTCATTCTCTCACAGATGGTGAGGACTCGTACTACCGGTCAGGAGGGCCAGCCACCAGTACCACCAGCCAGGGCCGTGAGAGGCCGCGGCCGTGGTAGGGGCAGAGGTGTAGCCCGTACAACAGTTGGGGCAGTACCTACAGATCCACCGGTTGTCCCAGATCAGGACCAAGTTCCAATTGTTGATGCACCAGCTCAGGCACCACCTGTGCCTATTGTGATTCCAGGCCTTTAGGAGGCCCTAGCTCAGATTCTGACAGCGTGTACTCGCCTTGCTCAGGCGGTCTCTATTTTGACGGCCGCAACCACTTCTCAGGCCAGGGGAGGCACTCAGACTCCTGTTGCTCGCACACCCGAGCAGGTTATTCAGGGACTTCAGACACCAGAGGCACCACCAACCCAGCTGGTTTGCTGTTGCTCAAGATTATGTGGTTCCTGCTATGCCTGAGGATGATCAACGTAGGTTGGAGAGGTTTGTGAGACTTTAGCCACCAACTTTCAGTGGCACAGAGAGAGAGGATGCTCAGGACTTTTTGGACAGGTGTCAGAGGACACTCCGTACTGCTGGTATTTTGGAGACTTGTGAGGTCTCATTCACTACCTTTCAGTTTTTTGGGGCTACACTCAGATGGTGGGAGACTTACGAGAGGCGTAGGCCTGTTGGCGCAGTACCACCTTACTTGGTAGCAGTTCTCCGTGGTCGTTTTGGAGAAGTTCGTGCCTCGATCCCGCAGAGAGGAGCTGCGTAGATAGTTTGAGCGGCTCCGCCAGGGTGATATGTTTGTGATGCAGTATGAGATGCGGTTCTACGAGTTGGCCCATCATGCTATCTAGTTGGTTCCCACCGACAGAGAGAGGATCATGAGGTTTATTGATGGCCTCACTTATTAGCTACAGTTGCTCATGACCAGGGAGCGGGTTTCGGGTGCTACCTTTGATGAGGTTGTAGACATTGCTCGGCAGATTGGGATGGTTCGCGGTCAAGAGAGGGTTAAGCGGGAGGCCAAGAGGCTTTGTGGTCAGGGTGGACTCAGCGGTGCTCCTTTTGGGGGTCAGTTCCAGCACGATAGAGGTCGTCATTTTAGACAGGCTCAGTCAGCTAGGCCATTTCATCGGGGTGCATCATCTGGCCATGGCTCTCACAGTTCTCATCAGGGCCACTCATCACTTAGTGCCCTTCCAGTTCATAGTTCGTCCCGTGCTCTAGCTGTTCAGGGCTCTTCCATGCCAGGTTCTTCTACCAGTTATCCCGGTGCTAGGGGTTCTCTTCAGTTTCCGCCGCCAGCACCAGGGAGTTGTTTTGAGTGTGGGGAGCTGGAGCATATGTGAAGGCAGTGCCCTCGTCGTCATGGAGGTCTATTTCAGCAGAGGAGTCTGCCTGCGACTACAGCACCAGCTACCTCACCACCCGCCCAGTCAGCTCAGGGTAGAGGTCAGTCAGCTAGGGGTCGCCCTAGAGGGGGAGGCAGATCAGGCGGTGGTCAGGCCCGTTTCTATGCTCTCCCTACCAGACCAGATGCTATTGCTTCAGATGTTGTGATTACAGGTATTGTCTCAGTTTGCCACAGAGATGCCTTAGTATTATTTGACCCTGGTTCCACGTATTCATATGTTTCCTCGTATTTTTCCCATTTTCTGGATATGCCCCGTGAGTCCTTAGTTTCATCTGTACATGTATGTACTCCTGTGGGAGATACTCTTATTGTGTACCGCGTATATCGGTCATGTGTGGTGATTATTTGGGGTCTGGAGACCCGAGTAGATCTATTGTTGCTCAGTATGGTTGACTTTGATGTGATAATGGGTATGGATCGGTTATCTCCATGTCATGTTGTTCTAGATTGTCACGCTAAGATGATGACGTTGGCTATGCTGGGAATTCCGAGGGTTGAGTGGAGCGGTTCTGTAGATTATGTACCAAGTAGGGTGATTTCATATTTGAAGGCTAAGCGCTTGGTTGAGAAAGGTTACCTATCTTATTTGGCTTTTGTGAGGGATGTTAGTGCAAAGACTCCTGTCATTTATTCTGTTCCGGTGGTACGTGATTTTCCAGATGTGTTTCCTGCAGACCTACCGGGCATGCCGCCTGACAGGGATATTGACTTTGGTATTGATTTGGTGCCGGGCACTCAGCCCATTTCTATTCCACCGTATCGTATGGCACCGGCAGAGTTGCAGGAATTGAAAGAACAGCTTCAGGAACTCCTTGATAAGGGGTTTATTCGGCCTAGTGTGACACATTGGGGTGCACCGGTTCTATTTGTGAAAAAGAAGGATGGTTCCATGAGAATGTGTATTGATTACAGGCAGTTGAACAAGGTCACAGTCAAGAACAAGTATCCTTTGCCTCGTATTGATGATTTATTCGACCAGCTTCAGGGAGCAAGGGTGTTCTCCAAGATCGATTTGAGGTCCGGTTATCACCAGCTGAAGATTCGGGATTCAGATACTCTTAAAACAACTTTTAGGACCCGATATGGCCATTATGAGTTCTTGGTGATGTCTTTTAGGCTGACCAATGCCCCAACATCGTTCATGCATTTGATGAACAGTGTATTCCAGCCCTATTTGGACTCATTCGTCGTTGTATTCATTGACGACATCCTGGTGTACTCTCGTAGCCAGGAAGAGCACGCTCAACATTTGAGGGTTGTATTGCAGAGATTGAGGCAGGAGAAGCTTTATGCAAAGTTCTCTAAATATGAGTTTTGGCTCAGTTCAGTAGCATTCTTGGGACACGTGGTGTTCAGTGAGGGTATTCAGGTGGATCCAAAGAAGATAGAGGCGGTGCAGAGTTGGCCCAGACCGTCCTCAGCCACGGAGATTAGGAGCTTTCTTGGTTTGGCGGGTTACTACCGTCGCTTTGTGGAGGGATTTTCATCTATTGCATCGCCCTTGACCAAATTAACCCAAAATGGTGCTCCATTCAGGTGGTCGGATGAATGTGAGGAGAGCTTTCAAAAGCTCAAGACTGCTTTGACCACAACTCCAGTGTTAGTTCTACCATCAGCTTCACGTTCCTACACCGTGTATTGTGATGCCTCGAGGATAGGCATTGGTTGTGTTTTGATGTAGGAGGGTAGGGTGATTACCTATGCCTCGCGCCATTTGAAGACCCATGAGAATAACTATCATGTCCATGATCTTGAGTTAGCAGCCATTATTCACGCCTTGAAGATTTGGCGTCATTATTTGTATGGGGTTCATTGTGAGATCTATACTGATCACCGAAGTCTGCAGTATCTGTTAAAGCCGAAGGATCTTAATTTGGATCAACGGAGATGGTTAGAGCTTCTTAAGGACTATGATATCACTATTGTGTACCATCCGGGGAAGGCCAATGTGGTGGCCGATGCTTTGAGTCGTCAAGCAGAGAGTTTGGGGACTTTAGCATATCTTCCAGCAGCAGAGAGACATTTGGCATTAGATGTTCAGACCTTAGCAGGCCAGCTTGTCAGATTGGATATGTCGGAGCCTAATCGGGTATTGGCTTGTGTGGTCTCCAGGTCTTCTCTTTATGACCGTATCAGGGAGCGTCAGTATGATGACCCTCACTTGCTCATTCTTCAGGACAGGGTTCAGAGAGGTGATGCTAGGGATGTGACTATTGGTGATGATGGCGTGCTGAGAATGCAGGACCGAATATGTGTGCCTAATGTAGATGGGCTTCGAGAGCTGATTCTTGAGGAGGCCCACAGCTCGCGGTATTCCAACCATCCGGGTGCCACGAAGATGTAACATGATTTGAGGCAGCACTATTAGTGGAGGCGGATGAAGAAGGATATAGTTGGGTTTGTGGCTCAGTGTCTAAATTGTCAGCAGGTTAAGTATGAGCATCAGAGACCGGGTGGCTTGCTTCAGAAGTTAGAGATCCCAGAGTGGAAGTGGGAGTGGATCACTATGGACTTTGTAGTTGGGCTCCCACGGACTTCGAGGAAGTTCGACGCTATTTGGGTTATTATGGATTGGCTGACCAAGTCCGCGCACTTTATTCCAATTGGTACTACTTACTCTTCAGAGCGGTTGGCTGAAATTTACATTCGAGAGATCGTTCACCTACATGGTGTCCCAGTTTCTATCATGTCAGATAGGGGTACTCAGTTCACATCGCAGTTTTTGAGGGTTGTGCAGCGAGAGTTGGGTACTCAGGTTGAGTTAAGCACAACTTTTCACCCTCAGACGGATGAGCAGTCCGAACGCTCTATTCAGATATTTGAGGACATGTTGCGTGCTTGTGTCATTGACTTTGGGGGTTCATGGGACCAGTTTTTGCCACTCGCGGAGTTTGCATATAACAACAGTTATCAGTCGAGTATTCAGATAGCTCTGTACGAGGCTTTGTATGGGAGGAGGTGTAGATCTCCGGTTGGATGGTTTGAACCGGGTGAGGCTAGGCTCTTAGGTACAGACTTGGTCTAGGACGCATTAGATAAGGTGAAATTGATTCAGGAGCGACTTCGCACGGCGTAGTCTAGGCAGAAGAGCTACGCAGATAGGAAGGTCCGTGATGTGTCTTTTATGGTTGGGGAGAAGGTTTTGCTGAAGGTATCACCCATGAAGGGTGTTATGAGGTTTGGGAAGAGGGGCAAGTTGAGCCCCCGGTTCATTGGGCCTTTTGAGGTGCTTCAGAGAATAGGGGAGGTGGCTTATAAGCTTACCTTGCCACCCAGCTTGTCGAGTGTGCATCCAGTGTTTCATGTTTCCATGCTCCAGAAGTATATTGGAGATATGTCCCATGTTTTGGATTTCAGCACGGTTCAGTTGGAGGGTGATATGACTTATGATGTGGAACCGGTGGCTATTTTGGATCGGCGGGTTCGAAGGTTGAGGTCGAAGGATATATCTTCAGTGAAGGTGCAATGGAGAGGTCAACCTGTAGAGGAGGCCACCTGGGAGACCGAGCAAGAGATGCGGAGCAGATATCCACGCCTATTCGAGACTCCAGGTATGTTTCTAGACCCGTTCACGGACGAACGGATGTTTAAGAGGGGGAGGATGTAACGACCCAGACGGTTGTTTCGAGAGTTATAGCCCCATTTTCCCCATTTCTACTTCTTTTTGTTTCATTCAGCTATATTATGTTGTATCGGGTTAGTTAGTTCGGGTCCGAAAGGAACTCGGAGTGAAATGAGATACTTAGTCTCATAATTGAAAAAAAAACATTAAGTTAGAAAAGTGGACCAGATATGGACCTAAGTGTAAACGACCTCGGATTCGAATTCTGATAATTCCAATAGCTCCGTATGGTGATTTTGGGCTTAGGAGCGTGTCCGGATTATTATTTGAGGGTCCGTGGTAGAATTAGGCTTGAATTGGCGAAATTAAAAATTTGGCGATTTCGGTCGGCAGTGAAAATTTTGATATCGGGGTCGGAATGGAATTCCGGAAGTTGGAGTAAGTTCACAGTGTCATTTGTGACGTGTGTACAAAATTTGAGGTCATCCGGACGTGGTTTGGTTGGTTTCGGCATCGGTTGCCGAATTTAGAAATTTAGAAGTTCTTAGGCTTGAATCCGAGGGTAATTTGATGATTTGATGTTGTTTTGAGTGATTCGAAGGTTTGACTAAGTTGGTATGTTGATATATGACTTGTTGGTATTTTTGGTTGAGGTCTCGAGGGCCTCGGGGTGATTCCGGGTGGTTAACGGATTTGTTGAAGTTGGAAATTATAGTTGGAGCTGCTGCTTCTGCTATTTCCACACCTGCGGAAGAAAGGGTCACAGGTGCAAGGCCGCTGGTGCGCGTGGGGAGTACGCAGGTACGGGCGACGCTAGGCCAAGGCTGAGAATGCAGATGCGAAGAATTTCCCGCATCTGCGAGCCCGCAAGTGCGAGGAAGGAGTCTGCAGGTGCGGAAGCTGGGTGATTAAGTGAGTTGCGCAGGTGCGGCTTCTTGGACCGCATGTGCGGTCGCGCAGGTGCAAGAAAATGGCCGCAGGTGCGAAAAACCTGGGCAGAAACCATAAATAGAACCCTTCGCGAATTTTGGTCATTCTTCACAATTTCAACTCGGTTTGTGGAGCATTTGGGAGAGATTTGAAGAGGGAATCAAGGGGATTTCGTTGAGGTAAGTTACTTGAGCCCTAATATTCGTATATATGGTGATTTTCCAATATTTTAATCATGGTAATTAGTGAAAATGAGGGGTTAGGGCTTGAAAGTTTTGAAGAGTAATTTAATGATTTGAAGGACCAAACGATGTCGGATTTTGATGAATTTGGTATGGTTAGACTCGTGAGTGAATGAGCTTTCTAGTTTTGTAAATTTGGTCGGATTTCGAGACATGGGCCTGGGGGCCGAGTTTGAGCCAATTTTGGGTTTTGGTCTAATTTTGTAGTTTTTCTTGTGGAATTCATCCCATTAGCGCGTATTGATGGTATTGTACTGATTGTGAATAGATTCGGAGCATTTGGAGGCCGAGTCCAGAGGCAAGATCGTTGCGGGTTAGAGATTTGACCGGTTTGAGGTAAGTAACGATTGTAAATCTAGTCCTGAGGGTATGAAACCCGGGATTTCGTATCATTCTACTATTTTGAAGTGACGCACATGCTAGGTGACGGGCGTGTGGGCGTGCACTGTTGAGGATTTGTGATTTGGTCCGTCCCGTAGCAATTGTAAAGTTGCATACTTTATTGAAACCATTTGATACTTATATGTTTTAGAAAGAATTTCTGTAAATTGGGCTGAATGCCATGTTTGAGCCTTGCGCCAATGCTGTTTGGACCCTTAGGGGATGTTTCTTACTATCCTCTCACTGCTTTCGATTGAAAATCTATACTCAGTCATGTTTATACTTGTTTACCGCACAACTCAGTTTTATGACTCTATTTTGATGCATATAAATGTTTTGGGCCGAATGCCATATTTTACTGAAATGCCCGAGTGACTTTAGAGGTTTATGACTGAGTGAGGCCGAGGTCCTGATTTGTGAGGATGAGTGTGGATCGGGGCTGCCCGCCTGCAACATATTTATGACTGAGTGAGACCGAGGGCCTGATTGTAAGGATGAGTATGGATCGGGGCTGCCCGCCTGCATCATACTTTATTATTATAGCACGTGAGTTGTCCGTGCAGATTATAGCGCTTGGGCTGAAGGAGGCCCTCCGGAGTGTGTACACACCCCCAGTGAGCGCAGGTACCTACTGAGTACGAGTGTCGAGTGCCTAGTGCTGAGTGACTGGGAGGCATGAGTTATTGTGAGGTATGTCCGAGTGGCAAGAGTGATTGTGAGGTATGCCCGAGTGGCAAGAGTGATTGTGAGGTATGCCCGAGTGGCACGAATGACTATGAGGTTTGCCCGAGGGTCTATATATGAGTGATGTTTTTTCCGAGGGGCTGTTTATGATTTCATCATTTTCGCTCACCTTTGCATTGAGCCTTTGTTTGAAAAACTGTTGGAAAAATTTCTTTAAATGATTTTTACTGGAACTGGGGTTAAACGAGATGTTTGATTCAAATCCTGATTTCTTTTAAGAGCATATGGTATTTTACTGAGATTTCCTGATATGAACGTTATATGCTTTATTGCTCATCACTACTGCTCAGTCTTTATTTATTGTTGTTACTTACTGAGTTGGCGTACTCACGTTACTCCCTACACATTGTGTGTAGATCCAGGTGTAGCTGGACACGATAGCGGTTATTGAGTGTTTTGGTTGCAGATTTTCTTGGAGATAGCAAGGTAGCTATTTGGCGATCGCAGCCCCTGCTCTTCTCCCTCTTATCTTCCTCTAGTTATATTTAGCCTTTTTTCGGCCTGAGTTAGCATTGATATTGTTAGACAGATTGTAGTATATGCACATGACTAGTGACACCCCGATGTCGGGCTTTTCTTTTCTGCACTTCTGTTTTTCTTTGATTTGAACTCTTTAAATGGAGGTTTTATGTTAAATAACCTTGAAATTTTCTTTGAAATGAAAATATCATTTTGTTTTGGAAATGAGTCGGCTTGCCTAGTTCCACGATAGGCGCCATCATGACAGGGGTTAGTTTTGGGTCGTGACATTTTTATGTTATAAAAACGTGTCTTCATGTAGGACTTATTGGGATGCAAGTTTGGACACGTGTTTAGGTGCCAAATAGGTCCAATAGTGGCCTGAATTGTACCTTCTTCAGAAGATGTCTCTTGGGATCTAATGCACCTCTTCTTGGACATGAATTTGTACCATAAAATAATTATAACACCTAGACAACTCATATCCTTTATCCTTGAGCTCTCCATCCCAATTAATAACTTCTTTATTTGCACTTGAAGTATAATGACCTTGTTTTGCAACTCTTTAGCTTGACATCTTGTTAAAGGCCCTCTTTGAGATTCCAAAGCTTCATTCTTGTCCTTGAATAGATTTGAGCTTCCTAGGATGCTATCATTCCCCTCTTCTTGAACAAAATTCGTCCTCGAATTTCGACCTTGCAAGAAAAAGAAGTCACGCACTAGTAAATGGCATCCACTAATATGAAAAAATGGTAAGAATAAAACAAGATAGTGACCACATATCCACTTAACCCAATTAAGCCTAATAGGTGTAAATACTCCTTTATAAAGCATATGAACATCATCATCCCAATAAAATTTATGCCTACTTAGAGTTGTCCGATAAAAACCTCTCTTAGATGCACTATGTAATAAAATTTACAATGCGATCTTGTCAATAAGGTAGTCCAAACATGTGCATGCTAAAGAAATTACAAAATATTGGTCATGCATCCATTTAACACAAAGTATCTATGCCACATGTATCAAATAAGACACTCTTATGATATAGCCAAGTATCAATTATAAATCCCATGAATTCTTCTACATGTAAGTTATTCAAAGAAGCACATAAATTCTCAAAAAGGTCAGAAGAACCCATAAATTCCAAAATACAAATTTCAATACATTCAAGCTCGTGATTATAACTTTTCCCAATAATATTCGCAACATCAATGGATTCTACATAATTGCTCAAACTGTCACAGAAAGAGTCATAGATAGGTTCATGAAAGAGTATTTGATCACTAACGTCATAATAATCATGCATATCCTCTTTACTAGTAGCAAACACTTTTATAGGCTCACAATTAACATGACTAGAGGAATGACTTCCCATCAAACAACAAAACTCACATTCTAGCAATTTATCACATGAAAACTCATTAGACACTTGAATAAGAGAAGAAAGAACATTTAACTCATTAGCAAGCCTCTTCTCATAAATTTCATGCCTCTTTCCACCAAGTTGAAATGCATAATCATCTATGTCATACTCAATTTCAAAATAAAGCAAATTACTCTTGCACTTTAACTTAGATATTACAGTTAATGACTTGATATGCATCAAAATATCATCATCCACAAATATTATAAAGTCACCAACATAAGAAATAAGAGTATTGTTCATTACCTCCAAAAATACCTTAGGTATTCTAGAAAGGCCAAGAATATAAATGAACCAATTATACATACCATACTTGGACTTATTTACTAATGGAACAACATCACATTTTATTCTTTTATGCAATGGCTCTAATTTAGAATGCCTTTAGGGAAATCCATGTTATAAACCTGTAAATAAGGATCAAAATAGTCAAAAGGTTCAACAACAAATAAATTAACAAAGCTTTTATCTTCCACCATCCAATAAGAATTGATTTCGCTAAATTCATGTTGGAATCCGATTGGATCCTTTGCTACCATCTCTTGTGCCTCACCTCCCCTTTCAAAAGGTATTTCTACATATGGCTGCACAAAATCACAAGAACTAAAACAAGAAAGATTTAATAGGCTAGGAAGTAAAGAAAATATTTTCTTGCTTACACTCTCTTTGGCTTTTATCACAAGACTAACTTTTCCCTCACCCTTAGCCTTTTTTCTCTCACTAAAGTTTTTTTCTTCTTCTTTACTCAAACCCTCTTGTTATTTTCTCTCTACCTCAAAGACTTTTCTTATCTCATTGCCTTCTCTCTTTTCTTTTCCCCCAAGCTCACTCTTTTTCTCAATTTACATAACATTCACTTCACTCAATACAACCTCTCATTTTTCCTCTGTTGGGATGTCAACCTGCACTCCTTTACTCCTCTCATATTTATTCATATTCTCTTTAACAGTCTTTTCATCTTCATAAATTTGCGAGGGAGTTAAAGGTCCAAGAATAAGTTTCTTCCCGTTAACCTCAAAAGAATATCTATTTTTTTTTCATATTATATGAAGCTCTTCTATAGGCATACCATGGCTTTCCCAACAAGATATGATAATTATTCGTGGGAATCACATCACACCAGATCTCATCCTCATACCTTCCAATAGAGAATAGTAATAACACTCTTTTATCTACCTTTACTCCTCTCAACATGTAGGGTTCAATATGCTCAATACAAGGCAAGTTCAATTTTTTAACCATGAAAGTGCTAATTGAGTTATATCCAAACTCTTTGTCAATTCTAAGGGCACAAATCGCAGACATCACTTTAGCTCTTGTTTGAAAAATAATTTTACCATTGTCTTCCTTTCATTCGGTATACTGTAAATTCGACTTTTCAAGTTGTTGAGTCATAGCTCGCCTCCTTTCACTATAACTACCTGTTTGAAACATCTTGAACAAAGATTAGAAAAATTATGTATCTCTCAAATTTTGGCTTTTTTCTCTAATGTTCTCGCATCTCTTGCCTTTTTCCACTCAAAGCAACTTTTGGTCGTTAAACTTTAGATTTATTAATAAACCTTACTAGTCACAACCCTTAGTGATAATAATGTGGAGTTAGAAAAAGAAAAGGAAAGTGAAGAACTAAACCTTGGAAGAATAAAAATTGGTTATGTAGAAAAAATAAGGAAAGAATTTAGGAAACCCAAAACCCACAAGAATAAGCAAAGAAGTTACATTAATCTTCAAGAACTAGGATCCCCTCTTCTTGTTTCCTTTTTTGATTTGGAAACCAAATAACACTTGAATTCTACAAATAATAATGAGCCATAATGCTTTTCTTTTGGCTTTTTTTTTTTTGGTTTTGTTTTACTCAAGAACCTCCCAAGATTATCAAAATTGAAATCTTGATTAGCCTATGCTTTGATATCACTTGATAACAACACGATAGGGGTCCAAGAATTACTAAAGAAAATCAAGAAACTTACAGAAGCTAAAAGAAAATAAAGAAACAAAAAAACAACGAAAAAATAAAGATAGATTGAATTCAAGAAAGAGTTTCTTGAATTAATGAAGTCTATTCTTGAAATTGAATCCTAACAACAACAATTAGCTAACAAAGAACTACTCGCCTTCGGTAGAGAATTAAAAACAAGATATAGATTGTAAAACCTGGTCCTTTAGAATAACAAGAACAACAATAAGCCTAAACTTATCACCTTTCTTGAATACCTAGAAGTGATCTAAGATTTCGAAAGAGTTTAATCTTACCACCTTAAGTTGAGTCTTAAAGGTTGAAGAATAAATCCAAGAGTAGCCACACATAAGAGTGCAAGAAAAATCTCATAATTTTTATTGATAATAGTCTATAATAATCTAAAAATCTAAAAACAAAGAAGACACCCCTTTAAATTCCTACCTAAAAACAAGAAAATAAAGTCCTAAACTACTTTGGACAACAAGTCCAAATACCTTAGGAAAAGGAAAAACACTAGGAAACAAAAAGCAAGTCAATCTTGGAAAGTAACTCCAACAATCTTAGGAAAAGGAAAACATAACCTTAACTAACTAGGAAAGCAATAAATTTAGTACCAAAATATATGGAAATAAGTTAAAACCAATCTTGAAAGTCCCAAACCGATCATGGATAGGATCTTGGAAATCTTGAAGGCAACTTGCAAGCAACTTGGTACCAACTTGTACCCAACTTCTATCACGCCTATTAAACCTTTATTTGGCAGCAAGTAAGTCCTTTTTATGTTATAAAAATGTGCCTTCATGTAGGACTTATTGGGATACAAGTTTGGACACGTGTTTAGGTGCCAAATAGGTCCAATAGTGGCCTGATTTGGACCTTCTTCAGAAGATGTCTCTTGGGATCTAATCCACCTCTTCTTGAACATGAATTTATACCATAAAATGATTATAACACCTAGACTACCCATATCCTTTATTCTTGATTTCTCCATCCCTATTAACAACTTCTTTATTTGCACTTGAAGTCTAATGACCTTGTTTTGTAACTCTTTAGCTTGATATCTTGTTAAAGGCCCTATTTAAGATTCAAAGCTTCATTCTTGTACTTAAATAGATTTGAGCTTCCTAGGATGCTACCAATAGGCCAGAATGAGTATCACACAAGGTCATAGGTTCTTCAAACTCGGCCTCACAATTGCCCCAACTGCACAGCCTTGCGTGAATTGCTAGGCTCTATTACGCTCGGGATATCGTTGCGTGTTGAAAGTATCGCGAGGGACACCTGTATATCTTAACTTTGGTCTCCAAGTTTATAACTCTAACACCTTTCCAATTCATGTCAAGCACTTAGGTTCATGTCACACACACTTCACCTAAAGGTAGATAAGCGTCCCAACTACCTCCAATCTCAAGAATATAATCTCTCAACATATCTTCCAAGATCTGTATAGCACATTCGGACTTTGCATTTTTGTGCGATAAAACTAGTACTAAGATCTACTCGTGTACCCAACATTTCTTGAAAAGTTTTTTAAATCGTGAAGTGAATGCGATCCTCTATTAGAGATGATGGACAATAAAACTCTATTGAGTCAAATAATTTTCTGTTAATGTATATCTATGCATATTTTACCTCACTATAAGAGGTTTTAACTAGAAAGAAACGTGCCTACTTTGTAAGCCAATTTACAACTTTCCCACATATAATCATACCTCTAATGGTTTGAATAATTTAGTCATACAATGTATTGTTCTATTGTATTTCCACTTCAGAATTTTGAGTTGTTTTAGTGGGCCTGTGAGTCGCAAATGCTTACCTTAACATGCTGACATGTCCAATAGTTAGAAACAAAGTTAACAAATTTTTTTTCCTTCTTTCTATTCCAACAAATCAATTTTTTTTTCTTCTATAGACATGGTGCATCTTATAGACCTCAGATATATAGTGTATCTAGAGTTCTGAGCTCCATCGCGAATAGCTTGTCTCAAGCCATATATGTTTGCTACACATAATTAATTACCTAGTCGGACAATACCCATATTCAAGAGCCTCTCGTGATTAGCCCTGGTGGCCCGGCCAAATGGCTTTCTCGCAGTAGGTCTAACTATATTGTCACCCGGTGCTTCTCGATTCCTTCTTCTCACATTTGCTCGCGTCAGTTTCAATCTCTTAACTAACTAACTTAGTTACTTAATAGGCTAGAATGAGAATCACACAAGGTCCTATGTTCTTCAAACTCGGCCTCACAATTGCCCCAACTACACAGCCTCGCGTGAATTGCTAGGCTCTATTACGCTCGGGATATCGTTGCGTTGTGAAAGTATTGCGAGGGACACCTGGATATCTTAACTTTGGTCTCTAACTTTATAACTCCAACACCCTTCCAATTCATGTCAAATACCTAGGTTCATGTCACAAACACTTCACCTAAAGGTAGATAAGCGTCCCAACTACCTCCAAACTCAAGAATATAATCTCTCAACATATCCTCCAAGATCTGTATAGCACATTCGGACTTTGCATTTGCGTGCGATACAACTAGTACTAAGATCTACTCGTGTACCCAGCATTTCTTGAAAAGTTTTTCAAATTGTGAAGTGAATGCGATCCTCTATTAGAGATGATGGACAATAGAGCTCTATTGAGTCAGATAATTTTCTGTTAATGTATATCTATGCATATTTTACCTCAATATAAGAGGTTTTAACTAGCCAGAAATGTCCCTACTTTTTAAGCCAATTTACAACTATCCCACACATAATCATACCTCTAATGGTTTGAATAATTTAGTCATATCATGTATTGTTCTATTGTATTTCCACTTCAGAATTTTGAGTTGTTTTAGTGGGCCTGTGAGTCGCAAATGCTTGCCTTAACATGCTGACATGTCAAATAGTTAGAAACAAAGTTAACGATTTTTTTTTCCTTCTTTCTATTCCAACCAATCAATTTGTTTTTCTTTTATAGTCATGGTGCATCTTATAGACCTGAGATATACAGTGTATCTAGAGTTGTGAGCACCATCGCGAATAGCTTGTCTCAAGCCATATATGTTTGCTACACATAATTAATTACCTAGTCGGAGAATACCCATATTCAAGAGCCTCTCGTGATTAGCCCTTGTGGCCCGGCCAAATGGCTTTCTCGCAGTAGGTCTAACTATATTGTCACCCGGTGCTTCTCGATTCCTTCTTCTCACATTTGCTCGCGTCAGTTTCAATCTCTTAACTAACTAACTTAGTTACTTAATAGGCCAGAATGAGTATCACACAAGGTCCTATGTTCTTCAAACTCGGCCTCACAATTTCCCCAACTACACAGCCTCGCGTGAATTGCTAGGCTTTATTACGCTCGGGATATCGTTGCGTTGTGAAAGTATTGCGAGGGACACCTGGATATCTTAACTTTGGTCTCTAACTTTATAACTCCAACACCCTTCCAATCATGTCAAATACCTAGGTTCATGTCACAAACACTTCACCTAAAGGTAGATAAGCGTCCCAACTACCTCCAAACTCAAGAATATAATCTCTCAACATATCCACCAAGATCTGTATAGCACATTCGGACTTTGCATTTGCGTGCGATACAACTAGTACTAAGATCTACTCGTGTACCCAGCATTTCTTGAAAAGTTTTTCAAATCGTGAAGTGAATGCGATCCTCTATTAGAGATGATGGACAATAGAGCTCTATTGAGTCAGATAATTTTCTGTTAATGTATATCTATGCATATTTTACCTCACTATAAGAGGTTTTAACTAGAGAGAAACGTGCCTACTTTGTAAGCCAATTTACAACTTTCCCACATATAATCATACCTCTAATGGTTTGAATAATTTAGTCATACAATGTATTGTTCTATTGTATTTCCACTTCAGAATTTTGAGTTGTTTTAGTGGGCCTGTGAGTCGCAAATGCTTACCTTAACATGCTGACATGTCAAATAGTTAGAAACAAAGTTAACGATTTTTTTTCCTTCTTTCTATTCCAACCAATCAATTTGTTTTTCTTTTATAGTCATGGTGCATCTTATAGACCTGAGATATACAGTGTATCTAGAGTTGTGAGCGCCATCGCGAATAGCTTGTCTCAAGCCATATATGTTTGCTACACATAATTAATTACCTAGTCGGAGAATACCCATATTCAAGAGCCTCTCGTGATTAGCCCTTGTGGCCCGGCCAAATGGCTTTCTCGCGGTAGGTCTAACTATTTTGTCACCCGGTGCTTCTCGATTCCTTCTTCTCACATTTGCGCGCGTTAGTTTCAATCTCTTAACTAACTAACTAACTTACTTACTTATTTACTTAATAGGCCAGAATGAGTATCACACAAGGTCCTAGGTTCTTCAAACTCGGCCTCACAATTGCCCCAACTGCACAGCCTCGCATGAATTGCTAGGCTCTATTACCCTCGGGATATCCTTGCGTTGTGAAAGTATCGCGAGGGACACCTGGATATCTTAACTTTGGTCTCCAACTTTATAACTCCAACACCCTTCCAATTCATGTCAAGCACCTAGGTTCATGTCACACACACTTCACCTACATTATACAATATATCATTAGGCATTAATTCTCTAGTATGTTAAGCACATAATTGACCTTGAATTTTTCCGGGACTTTACATTTCCATACCTATAGTCACTTTTAGTAAGTAGGATACTTATGTTGCGGATTCTCAAGAAAAGCCTGAAACAGTTCAACAGAGAGTAAATAATGTCGACAACTAGCTTCATTTGGATCCTTTAGTACTCAGATTAATTAAATGCTGATAATACTTTAAAGAACATTTCATTAGAGAAAGCATGAAAGTTATTTGGTGGAGGTGACCCACAATGTTTTTAATTAAGATCCAGTTAGCATAAAGTCAAGGAAAAACTCTAGATGTGACTTAAATTATTGAGAACAATATATTTGTCTAAAAATTTGGTGAAGTTAGGTTAATGCCTTGATTCATCCTTGATTCATTAATTATCCATAATTAAAAAATGATCATTTTTCAATGATTAAACCAGCATGGTCATATCACTCACAATATACTTAGTCAGCTGTAGTTATTTCTTTCTAATGATATAATTTGGGAAATTGCACTAACTAAAAGGTTATCTAGATAATGCATTTTGATTAAGTTGTTTGACGAAAAGACCTCTAATTTGATATATCTGTAGTTATTTCTCAGAACCAAGCTGACTAACATGGAAAACTGCATTAGCTAAATGAATTATCTAAATATTGCATTTGGATGAAGTTGGTAGGGTAGGAAAGGTATAATTAGTTAGCAGCACTGATTTCTACGTATCAAGCTGACATAATTTGGCAAAATGCATTAATTAATACACATGATACAATGCCTTTGATGGACATGATATTATGATTGGATAAGAACGGCATTTACATTTTCAATCCAGTTAAATGTTATAGATGAATGATTTTGATTTATATACACAGAAAGTGTAAATAAATTTTCACACATATAAATACGCAAATATTTCAATCTAAGGTAGCACATATTTGGATTCACAAAACATGAAAAGAAGCATGAAGTTCAACCACCTTTTACCAATGTTCCTACACTTGTTCCTCTTCTTTTCTTGCTTTACTTCTGGCCAACTAATTAGAGTTCCTGTGCTTGACATGGATGGCGATCCAGTCCAGAAAAACCGATTATATATACTAAATATTGTCTGTCAATGGAACTCATGTGGGTTGGGATACGTATCCTATAAATATTGTAAGTACCAAATTATCCAAGAAAAGGACATTGGTGATTTTTCTCTATTTTGACAGACCAGACCACAATTGATCTGTCCAATGATATCCAAGTAATCTCTACACTGTTTGTTCTAAAGAACCAGTGTGGATAGTTGAACAAAATGGATGGTGATGTCTCTTTTGGTTACAATGCTGATGAGAAGGATGACAAAGGAGACGGATATAGGATCGTCCACTGTTGTAACTCAAAGGGTTGTAAGAATGTAGGTGTGGTCATTCAGAAAAATGGGAGGAGGAGGATTGCTTTGACTGAGTCACCGCTAGTGGTCAAAGAAACATTACGCCGTGTCTCTTTATTTTTCTTGCTTAGTTCTCTATATATGTATTGATGTGTATTTTAAACTTGGAGTATTAATCTAAAGTCTGCCCTTGTCTATGTAACGTAATTTAAGCTTGTGTATTGTTGTCTATTTCAGTATGTCTATTAGTATGCCTCAGAGGCTTACGCATCTCATTATGGGCATTCTACAGGCTGGTGCTATCTGAACCTAAGTTGGGTGCCGATATCTGATACGGGTGCAGATCTAGAGATTGGATCCTTCATTATCTTAATTTTAAGATTTAGGGGTACGGATCTAGCTATGGATACAAGCGCGGGGATTCGGGTAAAAGTAATTCAAATATCTAAAAATAGAGCTATAAAAATATGCTTTAATTATGAGATATTACTTAGAAAACTTACAAAGGTATTCCGAGAAGGAAAAAATATTGATCAAGAGGAGAATCCGAGAAGGAAACATAAGGAAAATGACTAGACATATAAATTTCTATATACAAGGTATTCCATTTTCTTCAATTTCACCCTAACTTTTGTTTTGATTTCAAAAATTATTATATGATCTGTTCCGAATTTCTCATCATACTTGGTCAAAGTACCAAAAATCGATTGACCATATCCGGTACAGATCCAACACCCACACTCATGTCATATCAACATGGGTGTGACACCAACGGTTAAGAGTTCGAGTAACTTAGATGTGTACAAGAATTGGAAATATTGAAGAAGTCATGATTCATGGAATAGCTAATGGATGGCTGGAAGAGAAGTCACCATAAAAGTTAAGGGACTCTTTGAAGCTTCCAAACCAACTTTGGACCCTCAATATTTAAACTGAAAGCCTTTAAAATAAACTATCAATTATGCAGTTAAATTAATCTACTAGAGAAGTTGGGAAGCTTTTACCTTCTCAAAACATCTAATGGAAAATTTTCACATATTTTTATAATTTTGAGATTCACTTACAAAATTAAGGTTCTATTTAATTTCACGCAAAAAAATTCGAGATGCAAGCTCAATCGGTTAAAGTTGCAAAATTAAGCGATTCAAGCAAATAAGAATACCATCTTGCTGTTATAGATCTGTAATGCAAGACAATCGATGGACGCATAAACAATAATTATATTAACCAAGTAGGACTATTAAACCATCTTCTGATGCACCAACTTACGCAGAAATATTCTGTTGAAATGAGAGCAACAGATCGAAGGGCCATGCATGTTTTTTATAGAATAAAGCAAAACCAGTGGGACATTACATTCACGCACTCAGTTACCAATGTAAAAGAAAGCTAATTGTTTTCGCTTCTTAATTAAGTACGCAGAATTGATACTGCAAAAACAATGACCATGGATTGTACAAACCAAACTGAAAAACCGCACCAAATCGAAAAGTCAAATCAAACCGATTAAAAAAACCGATTATATTTGGTTTGATTTGGTTTGGTATTAAGTAAAAAAACACTACTAGAAATCCGCTAAACACCGACCAAAAAAACCGACCAAAGTTGGTCGATTATGGCCAATTACCGACCAAAACGTGACCATTTATGTGTGGACGGTATTTTAATGGTCGGAAAGGCATACCGACCAAAGTTGGTCGGAAATTACCGACCAACGTTGGTCGGTCAATTAAATTCAAAAAAACAATATTGCAAAAAAAAACCGACCAAAGTTGGTCGGTTTTTTAATTATATAATCAAAGATTCGCCATCTAGGAATCGAACCGAGGTCTGTACTGTTTGCAGAATACTATTCTACCACTAGACCATTGGTGCATTTTGTTTTAAGACTGTCTTTTATTTGATTTATCCTCTTTAATTGTATTTTCGCACGAAAATAACCGACCAAAGTTAGTCGATTTTATTAAAAAATAAAATTACCAACCAAAGTTGGTCGGTTTTTTAAAATGGTCGGCCGAATTAACCGACCAATTTTGGTCAGGCTTTTTAATATTAAATTTTATTTATTTTAATTGAAAAACCGACCAAAGTTGGTCGGTTTCTTGAAAAATAAATTTTGCGGGACTCAAAAATAGTTTCCCGCATTTTTGCGCCAAAGAAAACAGACCAAAGTTGGTCGATTTAGTAAAAAAAAATTAAAAAATAAAATATTTTGAAAAACCGACCAACTTTGGTCGGTTTTTTGACCGACCAACTTTGGTCGGTTTTTTGACCGACCAAAGTTGGTCGGTCGACCTTGGTCCGTTTTTACCGAATTTCTAGTAGTGAAATTCAAACCAAACCGATATATAAATATATAATTTTTATATTTATTTTTAAGACTTTTTATAAAATTTTCTTTAATAAAATATTTAGAAATATTTGTGATTCTCTTATAGGATGTAATATTTAGTTTGTGAAAATAGGAGTTACTTAAATAAAGATGGCATTATTATAAATAGTTAGATAGTTAGTTAGTTAAGCTTGTCATTAGCTCATCTTATAAATAGTGGTAGTTACTAAAACAATGTAATCAGAACTTTTCTTTCTTCTCTGATAATAACAGAGTTACTCTCTTCTTCTTCTTCATTCCTTCTATCTTTCTCACATCAATCTAGGGTTGATTGGAGAAAATACAAATGGGACTGGTCAGAACACAACATGTTGCTTCAAAAGTTCAATTAGCAAACATATTGACAAAAGGGCTTACCAGAATACAACATGAGTCATTGACTGGCAAGCTGGGAGTACTTAATATTTTTGTACCTGCCAGCTTGAAGGGGAGTGTGGACATAGGAGTTACTTAAATAAAGATGGCATTATTGTAAATAGTTAGTTAGTTAAGCTTGTCATTAGTTCATCTTATAAATAGTGGTAGTTACTAAAACAGTGTAATCAGAACTTTCTTTCTTCTCTAATAATAAGAGAGTTCCTCTCTTCTTCTTCTTCTTCTTCTTCTTCTTCTTCTTCTTCTTCTATCTTTCTCACATCAATATAGGATTGATTCCCAAATCAACCATAGATTTACATTTAAATATGAAGTGCTCCATATTTATTAACTTTAAATAATGGGTTGTATGATCACTATCTTATTAAGTGTTAGTGAAATGTGTCAATCTCTTTATTCTTCTATATTTATATGTCAAGATCTGATAAATTCTTATATCTTTTCGAATTTGAAATGGTATTTCAATAATTTAAAATTAAATAGAACATATCACTACATAGGTTCAAATTTATTTTTATGTTTAATTATTAAATTCGATTAATCTTGAGAGTTTACATCAATGTAAAATTATTGTCAGACGATTAAAAAATAACTATCATGTGTTACTAAGAAAATTCTTCCATAAGAATATTTTAATAGATCATATATTTACTTATAAAAAATTTAATAAAGGGAGATTGAAACAATATTCATATAACAAAAAAACCTGAAAACCCCAAAAAATCCGACAAAACCAAACCAATCCAAACCGATATAGTTTGTTTGGTTGGGTTTTGATAAAAACCGAATCAACCCGGTCCATGTACACCCCTAAAAATGACAATAAGGAGAAAACTTGTTAATTACTTACTGAATTTCTCTGTAACGAGTACCCAATCACATCAGTGGTTCCATGGGTATATATATAGTTGATCCTGCAGGCAAGAAAGGACTATCAGTATTTCATCGTACGCAGATGAAGTATTAGGGATCAGAAACAGATTTAATTTGCTTAGCACTACTTATCTTACCGATGCCTCCCATCACCACAATAGAGACAATATCCATCCAATCTAGTGATACGATCTAATATTGTTAGTATATCATTATTTTGGTAATTCTTGAAGAGGAGAAGTTTGTAAACGAGGTTTGTTACCATCCATCTTATTATGAACCTCTCACGCCTCCATTTCTTAGCATTCTTGGGAGGTATGTAAATGTGTCTTCCCTATTTGTTAGATTAACTGAGTTATTATTCATGTTAGAAATCATATTTAGGCTATGGGGTTATTTGTTTGAGATTTAATGAGGCTTTTTCTGTTATTTTGGGTTATCTGATGTAACTGTAATTATACACTTAGTCATGATTCTTCATTTGCATATCATATCTTAGTATCTATTTATCAAACATTGTTACATCACATGATGTTATTGTTTTTCCATATGTGGTGCTGGGCTGAGTGTTATGAGATTGTGAGCCCTTGAGACTTGAAAGGTTGATGACTGAGGTGGGACTTAGAGCCGTGTTGAGAGTGTTATTTGGATCGTGCCACATGCCGCAACAGGTTATATTGTCTTTATTATTATTTGGATCGGACTGCACGACGCAGTAGGCCATATTGACTTTTGATTAGCGCTTGGGCAGGATCCGCTCCTCCGGAGTTTGACATACCAGTAGTGAGCGCAAGCATAGTGATATACATACACGTACTTTGGTGAGAGGTATTGATAACAGGCACCCGTATAATGCTGAGTAATTGTGTGTGTGTAATGAAGTGAGCATTTGAGACAGACAGCTTGAATATGTGGAGAGTGAGAGCACTTGGGGATACCACCGTGAAATCATTCACTTGGCATGCATATTTGAGTGCAACGACCCGACTTGTCGTATAGAGTAATTATTCTCCTTTCTACTATTTGAAGTCTTTAATAGTTTCATATGATGTATTATGACGTGTGTGGATCGTCGGTTATGATTTCCACGTGTTTCGGGATTAGTTCGGAAGAAGGAATTTCATGTTGGAAGCTTAAATAAAAAATGGTTGACCGTAGTTTAACTTTTGTGCAAACGACTCCGGAATGGACTTTTGATGGTTCCAATAGCTCTGTATGGTCATTTTGGACTTAGGAGTACGTCTGGATATTCATTTTGAAGTTCGTAGTTAAATTCGGCTTGAAATGACGAAAATAGGAAATTTAAAGTTTGGAAGTTTGACCGGGGAGTTGACTTTCTGATATCGAGGTCGGAATCATATTTTAGAAATTGGAATAGCTTTGTTATGTCATTTATGACTTGTACGCAAAATTTGAGTTCATTCCGACTTGATTTGATAGGTTTCGTCATCGAACCTAGAATGTTCGATGTCGATTCTTCAAGAATACGTGGTATAAAATTAAGAAAATGATCTCCAAATTCAGTTTTTATTGAAGCATTAGATCCTTATTGAAATTATGGAGCCATAGCAAAAAGAATCGTCGAATTCGGACATCGTATGAGGGAGTTATGCCCATTTCCGTATCAGAAAAGATTTTCCGTCGCCGCGAGCGCCCAGGGTAGCGTGGGGCGCTAGCCCTGGCAGTGAGATATTTAAGGGTATTGGAAATAGTGCCATAGGAAGCGCCCCATGCTACCTGTGACGCTCGAAAATACTAGAGGCTC
Organism: Nicotiana tomentosiformis; assembly: GCF_000390325.3. Taxonomy (NCBI): domain Eukaryota; kingdom Viridiplantae; phylum Streptophyta; class Magnoliopsida; order Solanales; family Solanaceae; genus Nicotiana; species Nicotiana tomentosiformis. The sequence continues at coordinate 81,053,941 of NC_090822.1, read as the reverse complement.
TATAAACGGTTTGTTTGGCCATTTTTGACATAAAAATAGTTGGGGGGGGGGAGGGGGTCTCGTTTTGGGCGATTTTCACGGGTAAATATTGTGGTAAGTATTCCTTATCCTATATTGATTATATTTCATGATTTCATACTCATTTACATCATGAATCCGTGAATTTATGGAAGAAAAATCAGATTTTTGTAAAATCTTCCAAAAATATAAAATGAAGATTTGAAGGTCAATCCGATGTCGGAATTTGATAATTTTTGTATGGTTGGACTCGTATCGGAATGGGTTATCGGATTTTGTAACTTTTGTCAGGTTCCAAGACGTAGGACCCACTGTTGAGTTTTGAGTTAATTTCGGATTTTATTGTGAAAATTAGCATTTTCATATGGAATTGATTCTTATACCTCGTGTTGATTGTATCGAATTATTTTGACTAATATTCGAGGCGTTCGGAGGCCGAATCGTGAGAAAAAGGCTTATTGGATAAAGAAATGTTCGTATTGAGGTAAGTAACACTTCTAAACTTGGTTCTGAGGGTATGAATCCCCTAATTTGGTATGATATAAATTATTGAAGGTGACTCACACGATAGGTGACGAACATGTAGGCGTGCACCATATAAATTATGTCTTGAATAAATCATGTGAAGTTGCAAAATTAAAGAATCATGTTATTATCTGAACATGTGGCACGTGTTAGAGGAATTGAACTGAGGCTTGTGATAAATATCGTGTTTAGGCTACGTGCCGATATTTTAGGACCCATGGGGTCGTGTTGTCGTTGAATTAATTGTTCAAAAATACACATTTCACACTCAGTAATAATTGTCCATTGTGAGAATATTTCTGGTGGGCTGCGCAATGCAGCAGGCCAGAATGTCTTTATACATTATTATTGTTCTGGATCGGGGTTGCCCGCCTGTAGTAGGCCTTATAGGCTTTACTATTTTATAGATCGGGGTTGCCCGCCTGCAGCAGGCCTTATAGGCTTTGTTATTATACGGATCGGGACTGCCCGCCTGCAGTAGGCCATATTGGCTTTGTATTACGCTTGGGCTGAAGGAGCCCCTCCGGAGTTTGTACATACCCCAGTGAGCGTAAATGATCATCGATATTCGGGATGGACTTCCCAGGGCATGGACTTGCCTTACTTACCGCTTATATATATATATATATATATATATATATATATATATATATATATATATATATATTTGGGATGGATTTTCCCAGGGCATGGACTTGCCTTACTTATTTGTATTGTAATGAGTTTACCTTGACATGGATCTTGATCGGATTATTTATATTTGGGAGATAAATTATCCCACGACTGGATTGGCCTTATACTGTACTGAATAACTGACTATCAGTCGATGTGTATTTATATACGGGTTGGAACACCCCTGGGTTGGATTGGCCATAAACAATACCAAGTGACCGGATAATTTGTGACTAGTATTTACATGAAGTCTTTTTACTGAGATGTCATATGCCTCATATCATGCAGTATTGATCTATTTTACTTGTATTGAGTTTAACTGTTGAACTTGAAAGCATGCCTACATTTCGTACCATTATTTATACTGGAATGTACCTGCGGAGCTCGTCATTGCTTTCAGCCCAGAGGTTAGTCTTGCTACTTATTGAGTTAGTTGTACTCATACTATACTCTGAACCTCGTGTGCACATCTAGGTACTCCCGGATATGGTGACTGCTAGATTTCGAAGTTAATTCTGTTGGGGACTATCAAGGTAGCCGCTTGACGTCCGTAGACTTGATTCCCTTCGTGTTTAATTTTTGTACTGTTCTATATTTTTAGACAATGATTTTGTCAGTCACACTTTGTATCCATATTAGATGCTCATATACTCAGTGACACCGGATTTTGGGAGTGTTATATTTGAAATTGTGAGATTTCTTCTGCTGAATTTAATTATTTTGTTTTCAAATTTAAAAGATATTGTGTTTTGTTAAGATTTTTGGCTTGCCTAGTATTGAGATAGGCGCCATCACGACTGGTAATATTTTGGGTCGTGACAAGTTGGTATCAAAACTTTTGGTGACATAGGTCTCACGAGTCATGAGCAGGTTTAGTAGAGTCTTGTGGATCGGTACGGAGACGTCTGTACTTATCTTCGAGAGGTTGACGAACCCTTAGGAAAATTTCACTTTCTTGTATTCTATCGTGCGAAATTGATTTATCTTGGAACATAACTCTTTGAATTCCTTCCACGTATTCGTGTGCGCATGTGAGCGCTCAGTATCAGTTGTGCATCGCTGGCTTGTGATTCCATGAACTAGGTTCGAGATGTGTATTCTCTGTTTTACTAATGGGACGGTCTGGAGGACTTGAGGCCAGGTTTAGACCGCAGCTTAGGCTCGGTAGCTTCAGTTGTAACTTGTACATTTGGGCTCATATGTCCGATAATGTCCTTACGAGTAGAATTTGTGTCTCGATGAGCGGTAGAATGGCCTTGTGATGAGTATGATGTAACTGTGAGATGTGTTAAGACGATTTGAATGTGACGAGAAGTGTTTTCTTGAAATGTAAAGGAAGGCCATTGGGTACTTTATTTTCATTTTGATTTTACGTACAATTTCGTGTGTGAATGTTTTGAAAGATCTTTCACGTTGTTAAAGTTTGGGGCAAATTAAATTTTCGTGTGTGATTAATGATTTTGGAATCAGAAAGATTAAGTGATTTCATAGTAATTGTGGTTGCGAAAGGGTATAACAAGATGCCAATTTGAGACTAAGCAGGTGGGTTATCCCCTGTGCAGTAATTTATGTAAGTGTGTTCCTTATGATGTGAATAAACAGTTTTTTTTCTGCTAGCGGGGTGTATGTGTTGAGACTTGAATTTGAATCTGGTTGAGAAAGTTGACTCGAGTGTTAAGAGAATGAATGCGAGATTATCGGATGATTGAGGTATTTTATGGTTGGTGTGTCTTGAGCTTGAGAAGAGTTTTTGTTGAACTGACTGCGGTATTAAGGAAGTAATAAAGTATGGGTATTGTGAGTTATCAAGTATTTTAATCTATGGCTTTGACCCAAGTAGGGGAGTCTGCTATTGACAATTCAATTTCATGGATATATGTTAAATTTTAGTTTTTGTTTGAGGCATACTTGTGGGTTGGTTATGACTTGCAGAGGTTGAGATCGGGGATGACTTGAGTAAGAAAATTTCTTGGATGCAGGTTATATTGTATTTTATGAGATGATTAAATTGTTATTTTGAAGGATGTAGTGCGCACAAAGTACGTAATACGCACATGGTATGAATTTGATCGGTGGAATTAAAGTAGAGTTACTTCTTTGAGTGTTGTTATGCTAATGGGGCACGAGTCTTTTGGCCCGTTTGGGTGGAGCAATTTAGATTTGAGCAAAGTGGGTGACTCTCGAGAAAGTTCTAATGGATTCAAGATTAATACGTAGCAACTGAGAAGTTTTGGCGGATTTGTATATCGCTAGAATCTGAGATTTAAGTTGGATGGTATCGAGACTTATGGCATTTTTTATATCATTATGGATTTTATATTTTGGTATTAGGAAGGTGAAATGGCTTTAGACTAAAATAAGGTATTTTCAAAGTGGGTGTCTCGGTTGTGGCATTTATAGGGGTGCTTAAGAAGAATACAATGGCTTATGGGCCTTAGGGCGATGTGATTTTATGTTGGGATGTCTTGTAGTGAGCTTTGGGTAAGTATCGTAGTGTTCTGACAAGGAGAAGTGTTAACTTGATGATAATTCAGAAGAAACTCAGAGAAAATAGAACGACTGGGTAGTAGGCTGGACCAGTATGATAATGATATGATCGGTTCTTCGGTAATTATGATGTGGTGAGACTTTACAGATATTTTGGTGGCAATATTCTTGGGTTTGGTGACCTGCGTGGCTTGGTAGAGTTAGGGAGATTCAGCTCTAATAACTTGGTTATGTTCAAATGGATTTCAAAGTGTTCTTGATGGTTTCTACCATGGTTTGAACTAGATATTTGCTACTGGTATGGGAAACGTGTTGTGTATTGTGATTTTCTCCTGGAAGGAAGCAAGAGGAAGTTTTCTAACTAACCAGGTATGTAATTTGCTGGTGACTCAAAGTTTATAATGAGATTCTTGTGTTTGTCACATGATGGCATGATAGATGTGGTGTGGTGTGCGGAATTATTATTTACATGTACAAGGTGACAGTTCATTCTTGAAGGGAAGGTCACAAATTCTGGACATAATGGTTAGTGTTATATATTTAGATGAATGTTATAACTGCTCGGTAATCCCTGAGAAAGGTGCGCATTTCAAAAGGCGCATTGTATTTTGATTTACAGATGCCATTGGTACTGCAGTATCCACCTGGTTGATAGACTGTTGATATTCAAATTATTTCTATATGGCACAGAAGAATTTTAGAAATATTCCTAGTGGGAGGATCGTGCATGAAAGATGTGTTAGTCATTCGAGTGATGGAGTTGGGATCAATTACGGTGATTCATGTGTACTTATTTGATTGCTCCTTATGACATGCTTGGACTGGAGGCCTGTGACCATGCCATGCAAATTATGTTATTGGCACGTGAGTTGTTCGTGCAGATCCATATACTGATATTGATACTATAACACGTGAGTTGTCCGTGCGAGTGATGTTAATATGAGCTCTAGGAGAGCTGGTTACTGTTATTAAATTAGTGTGTCTTGGTTCTACTGTATATAATGAGCTCATAGCATTTCGGTTGTAGTAGTGCTTTATGAACTTGCAATATGGTTCTCTACTTTGAGACATCTTCCATTTGGGGTACAAGGTTGCGCAGCTGTGGCTTGAGTTGTATTGGTGTGGCATGTCAATGGGATAGTTATGTTTAATAATATAAGGTCATCAGACCTAGAATATGTACTATCGGATTTGATAATGGTATATTTGGGAGGAAGATATCGAAAGTCGACTTAGAAAGTGATTATGATTTTGGTTGGGGCGAGATAGCTCCATGACTAGTTGATCTGATAAGTGGTTATGAGATTCCACGTGTTTCTTTAATTATCGGCAGTGTACGAAGGTTTTGGAATGAGATGTTGTTTGATATGTGGTGTAATACCGGTATCGGGTTTGTTTTAAGCAGCTACAGTGATTAGAAATTATTGCGAGTATGCGAGTGGTGTGGTATATCATGTGATTACATCTGAAGCTATGGTTAAGGCCTAATACAGCTTATTAAGACTCATACAGTATGTAGATGTGAGATTCGGGCCTTGAGAAGAAATTTTTGGATGTTGGAAATTGGATTCCAAGGTTAATGGGCCAAGGCTAAATTAGTGATTTGATGGCTTGGAAATAACTCTTGGCACGTTCGAGGATGAACGTATGTTTAAGTGGGGGAGAATGTAACGACCCGACTTGTAGTATTGAGTAATTACTCTCATTTCTACTATTTGAAGTCTTGAATAGCTTCATATGATGTATTATGATGAGTGTGGATCATCAGTTTTGATTTCCAGGTGTTTCAGGATTAGTTCGGAAAAAAACATTTCATGTTGGAAGCTTAAATGAAAAATGGTTGACCGTAGTTTGATTTTTGTGCAAACGACTCCGGAATAGAGTTTTGATGGTTTCAATAGCTCTGTATGGTGATTTTGGACTTAGGAGTACGTCTAGATATTCATTTTGAAGTTCATAGTTAAATTCGGCTTGAAATGGCAAAAATAGAAAATTTAAAGTTTGGAAGTTTGACCGGGGAGTTGACTTTCTGATATCGAGGTCGGAATCATATTTTAGAAATTGGAATAGCTTTGTTATGTCATTTATGACTTGTACGCAAAATTTGAGTTCATTCTGACTTGATTTGATAGGTTTCGTCATCGAAACTAGAATGTTCGATGTCGATTCTTCAAGAATACGTGGTATCACATTAAGCAAATGAGCTCCAAATTCAGTTTTGATTGAAGCATTAGATACGTATTGAAATTATGGAGCCATAGCAAAAAGAATCGTCGAATTCGGACATCGTATGAGGGAGTTATGCCCATTTCCGTATCGGAAAAGATTTTCCGTCGCCGCGAGCGCCCAGGGTAGCGTGGGGCGCTAGCCCTGGCGCTGGGATATTTAAGGGTACTGAAAATATTGCCACAGAAAGCGCCCCACGCTACCTATGACGCTCGAAAATACCAGAGGCTTTATAAACGGGTTGTTTGGCCATTTTTGACATAAAAATAGTTGGGGAGCTCGTTTTGGGCGAGTTTCACAGGTAAACATTGTGGTAAGTGTTTCTTATCCTATATTGATTATATTTCATGATTCCATACTCATTTACATCATGAATCCGCGAATTTATGGAAGAAAAATCAGATTTTTATAAAATTTTCCAAAAATATAAAATGAAGATTTGAAGGTCAATCCGATGTCGGAATTTGATAATTTTTATATGGTTGGACTCGTATCGGAATGGGTTGTCGGATTTTATAACTTTTGTCAGGTTCCAAGATATGGGACCCACTGTTGAATTTTGAGTTAATTTCGGATTTTATTGTGAAAATTAGCATTTTCATATGGAATTGATTCCTATACCTCGTGTTGATTGTATCGAATTATTTTGACTAATATTCGAGGCGTTCGGAGGCCGAATCGTGAGGAAAAGGCTTATTGGATTAAAGAAATGCTCGTATTGAGGTAAGTAACACTTCTAAACTTGGTTCGGAGGGTATGAATCCCCTAATTTGGTATGATATAAATTATTGAAGGTGACTCACATGATAGGTGACGAACATGTAGACGTGCACCACATAAATTATGTCTTGAATAAATCATGTGAAGTTGTAAAATTAAAGAATCATGTTATTATCTGAACATGTGGCACGTGTTAGAGGAATTGAGCTGAGGCTTGTGATAAATATCGTGTTTAGGCTACGTGCCGATATTTTAGGACCCATGGGGTCGTGTTGTCATTGAATTAATTGTTCAACGGAATTAGTCACATTTTATTTGAATCCCTAGTCAAAGGAATGTTTGACTCTTTTATTATTAGTCTGCGAAAACGAAATCCGGATAAGGAATTTTGTTGACCGAGGAGAAGGTGTAAGACTTTCCTCGAGTCTCGTGGTTCTAGCACGGTCGCTTTATTGACAATATTTGGCTTATATTATTTTGGATAAACTGTGTTTTATTAATTTTCATGTTTTACCTATGTCTGCTTTTATTTATTAAAAATATGGAATTATCTGAACAAGTCGCGATGTCGCACACTCATTATTTTTGTACACATTATGAATCGCGCCACGTGAAACACACCCGCTATTTGCAACATGTTTATTTATTATTATTATTATTATTTGAAGTTATGGTCACGTCGCATGAAACCTGCACTCGAATTGAAGATTATGTATCATGACTATGCCACGGGAATCTTACCCATAGTCATAATATTTTATTATTAACGTGCCTAAAAGCAAACTACGAGTGTTTATAAGAATTATTTTCTAAACTAGCGATTATTGTAAGGACAATAGTTTATAGATGTGGAGTTATCAAAATGATTTTTTTACATCTATTACTAAGTCGTTTGATCTAACAAAATTGACATTCTCTTCATTTTATTTTCACATGGCTCAAGTCTTATACCACACGGTTCTTACATATATCTATGCCCCATTTAAACTCTAAATAACCAAATTCTTACCACCCCATGGCCCAAATATCTTAGCTAATAGTTTATTTTTTAATCTAGCCCATTATCAATTAAACTCAGGTCCAAACTACCAATAAAGCTCTTAAGCAAAAAGGAAACTATTGAAGCAAGTTCAATGCTAACACATTAGGCAAAGAAATGAAGAATAACAAAGTATCCAACAGTCAATGCACTCAAGCAAAATCAAGATGCATTCATAGTTTGTCTAAAAAAAATAATATGAACGAAACATAAATTTTTATATCTCCAACGCAAAACAAAAATAGAAAGTAGACCTCCAATGTTTATTCGCTAAATGAGATCTACAGCAGTTGAAAATGAGCACAACAATAACGCTTTCATTGTACCTTAATAGTAAACCACGAGCGACGGAAGCCGAAGGAACCTCAGTTGCGACATGTACGTCTTCGTGTCGTTTTTTAGGAACCCGTGGTGTCGTTTTGGAAACAGAAATGAGGGTCGTTTTTGTCTGGGTTTGGGACTGGTTTCAAGACGGTTTTGTAGTTGTTTGTTAGAGGAAAAGGAGCTGGTTGGAGATGGTATAATTACAACGGAGACAAGACTATTTCTGGGGTGTTTCGAGACTGTTTTCGGAGCTGTTTGGTGGGGGTTTTCAGCTCATTTTTAGGGCTGTTTTTGATGCTTTTTGGACTGTTTTAGGGGGTGATTTCAGGCTGTTTTCGGAGTGATTTTGGGACTATTTAGTGGCTGAGTTTTGATGTGTTTTTCGGCTGGTTTCAATGGGGTTTCTTGGCTGATCTCCTTTTTCTTTTGTATTCTGTTTTACAAGAGAGATGAGGGAGAGAAAATTGAGTTGGAAGGAGACGGGTGGGTGTGAGTTGTGTGTGTCTGTGGTCCCACTAGAGAAAAATTTTGTGACAGAGAAGAATAAAATTTTGAATCTTCTTTTCTCTCCTCTTTTACTTTTTTTTTTTTTGCTCTTTCCCGTTTTTCTTTCTGTTTTCTTCTTCTCCTTTTTTTTTGTTTGTTTTCAATTCTATTCTTTTGAAGATGAAACAAAATTGATAATTATCTAAACTAATGGAACATTAAAAGAAAGAAATTTATTTAAAAAATCTAACTACTACTCAATTAGCTAAAATATAAAATATTTTTGTGATTTTCAATTTTGTCAACTAAACCTACTAAAAAGTAAAATAAAACAAGAGTGCTCACAATGGGATTATCTCGAGCCCCGATAGCAGCAGATATCTCCTTGTATTCTGGTCCAAGACCACTTAAAGTTTTGATGATCAACTCTTCATTTGATAGTGGTGAGCCACTTATGGCTAAATCATAATTAATGGACTTTATTTCTCTCATATAGTCACTGACAGGGCAAGACTCTCGCTTGAGATTGGATAGTATTTCACGCATAAGTAGTTTGAATAATATCCCAAGCATGCTTAGCATATGATGCATGTGCTATAAAAGGAGCAATGGTAAGCCATAATACTATTCCTAAGGGCTTTAGCTTGATGACTATTGTATATCAACATAGCAAAGTAGGTCGTAGCTAAATAGTAGAGTGGTGACCTGCGTCTGCCAAGTAGAGTAATTGGAGCTTCCTGTTAACTTGAATGATAGTTGGGAAGTTGGATTGAAAGATATAAGTTATTGTACTATGTTGTCGTGTCCAAAGATGATGGAAGGCTTCAATGTATCTGAATTTTTGGATGTGGTAGAGGATGACTTTGATGAGAGGTCACCCATTATTAAATGAACGGAAAATGGTCAGAAATACCCTTAACGTATTAGAAATGACTCAAAAATACCCTTATTCCACCTATGGGTTCAAATTTACCCTTAATGTTATTTTTAGGCTTAAAAATGCTCCTCTTAACGGAAAGATAACATGGCATTGATAGACATTTTAATTAAACATGTAGCATTTATTTAGTCTGGAAAAAAGTGAATTTGTTTTTACTAAAAACTGAAAAAAAAAACAAAAATATTTCAGTTTTGATGTACTAACTCATTAGAAGAACTAAAATATATATAAAAAAATGAACTCAGAAATCATATGGACAAACAAGGAAGGAAGAAGAGGAAATATTTTTTTTCAGCATTTATAAAAACATTGCTTTAGAAATTTATTTTTCAGTTTTTTTCCGATTTTTACAAAAATATTATTTTAGAAAATATTTTTCAGCTTTTTTTAAAGCAGTTTTTTTGTAAAAACTGATTTTTTTTTCCAGTTTTTAGTAAAAAGAATTCACTTTTTTCCAGACTAAATAAATGATACATATTTAATTAAAATGAAAAAGGGTCAGAAATACCTTTAACGTATTAGAAATGGCTCAAAAAGGCCCTCCTTCCACCTATGGATTCAAATTTGCCCTTAATGTTAAAATGTCTATAAATGACATGTCATGTTGATATTATAATATATAGCATATGAGTTATACTCATGTTAGGAGTGTACAACTAGTGGATGAAGGAGAATAAAATACACATGGCTGTTGAGTCGCAATCTTTATCCAACTTCTTGAACTTCTTGATCTTGCTTATCATTATCAAATTTAACCATGGTACTCCAAAAAGGTTCAAACAAATTAAAACAGAAAGTGTATATCATTTGTCTTAAAACCTAAATTTGACTGTTGATACCTTTGATTCACTTGGCAATTGATTTGGCAAAGCGTGACTAGTGAGTATAAATGTAGAGTGAAGAAAAGGAAAAAAATTAGCTTGTAGATGGGACATTTTCCAATGGTTAATTGGTCACATGATCATACACAATGTTTTATCATCTTCGAATCAGGGCACAAACATAGCCACTTTTGTGACTTGTATTTTAATTTTAGCGACAATTTAAAAAAAGTTGCAAACCTTGATAACAATCAAAGGACTGCACTCGAAAGGGAGTTTGCTTTTAAACTTACTTTAGGCAAATGCCACACCACAATGCTAAGCGAGAATAGAAGTCATATAAGGGTGTGAGTTGAAGATTAAATTGTTAAGGCACCTAAGGGGACAAAAATGTGAGACCCAAATACTTTCAGATAGTCCAATAGGATCGAGCCGAAGGAGATAATAATGTAAAATTTTGCAAGTTGAAAAACAATCAAATCTTGCAAATATTTGAAGAATGTTTTTTGTTTTTTTTTGCAAATCCTTTAAAGAAAATTTGGGATTTTTTTACTACTCCTGAATCTTACAAGAAGTGCTATTAAAGGGGAACAAACATCACTAAATCAACAATTACAAATGTTTCATGAGTACTTTTTCCCATTAAGGAATTTAGTAAGAAACCAAACCCTGATTCTTCTTTTCAAAACTTCATATTCCCCTTTCAATGTGTTTACCAAACTCTTCTATATATAACTGAAATCAGTACAAAAACAAGCGAGCTTATTTGGATCTCACAGGTTCAAGTGATTTTTAACCCACCGCCGTTAGTCTCCGTTACTCCACTCGTTTGCTTCTTGCTGACAATCTTACGGTAATGTTTCTACTTTTGAGTTGGTATTGTATTATGTAATTAAGGGATGCATAGTTGCTTTCTCTTCAAATCTGAAACCTTTTCAACATTCTTCATTTGGAGTATGTCACAAATCCTACTCCTTCCTTTCCAATATATAATGTAATGGTTGAAAAGATTGTTTGATGGAGAAAACATCCATTCAAAGTTGAAAAGATGAATAGTTTAATTTAATACTCTCTCTGTTATAGCACATATTTTGTTGAATTCTACTCTTTTATTTTAATTTAGACAAGAATTCTTTAATTTATTGAATTAAAACTTAGTTTCACATGTGCAGAAACTACATAAATAGTACTATAAGTCACATATTATTGTGTAATTCAAAATACTTAATATAAAATTTGAATAGTTTGTAGTCAAAGGAACTGGAAGAGTTGCCTGATTCCCAAACAGTATCTGTGTCATATAAAATAAAACAAAGGAAGTACCGAAGAAGGTGTATGGTAACTTTGGTAGTAGAATATTGGAAGTACAAAAAGAACATCGCATTAAATACAGTGATATTTGTTGAGGGGAGATTCCTAAATAATAAATTAGGTGGAAATAACAAATATTAGTCATGAGGGGGCATAGTCATGAATTCCTATTGCCTGGCAATGATTCTGTATTGCCATCTGAAGAACTTGACTCTCTTTAAGATGCTTCAGTGATTTGACTCTCATTAGCATTCACTCTTTTTCCTTTTTAAATTCATATATATATATATGAAGGTTCGATTGGAATCCCTAGATTTTGGCTTAGTGATCGAAAGTTCATGAATTTAAAAGCCCAGTTATTACGTGATATTAAGTTCATCAAGTGCGGGTGAATTACAATCGAATGGTCTTAATGGGCCCAAAAGTTTTCCTTGAGGATCCAGTGGATAAGGAGTATATGATACATTGAAAAAGTCTTTAGGTAGAGAGAGGTGCTATGGAGATATAAACTGATTTGAGGAAGGCCATCTTCCTATTTTGCAGCACTATTGTAGGCACTCCTTCCATTTCAGCCATCCTAGTTCAATTTTATATGCTAAATCTCATTTATCATGTTTCTCTTGCAATATCTAGTGCATTACATTCAAATGCTTTTGTCATTATTAAAATTTTAAAAAAAGAAGAAATATAGATGCACATGCTTTTTTGGGAATATTCATGAGATATATAACTAACATTACGCTTGGCTATAAAATGCCTCTTTATACAAAATGCATTCCTCCAAGCATAAATGTTTCTTAAGGACTTTTATTATTTGGTTCTAGACATTTTGCTTGAAATAGGGCCTGTCTAATATCGTCTTCCGTGTTAGATATTGTATCACCTATCTAAGCAAAGCATTCAGTAGCTTAGCTGGGCATATTGCTTTTGATGGGCGTGAATGGTCCATTGAAATCACTTTCTGTTCCTCCTTTCACGTGCACGAGAATATGGACAAGGAAACACTCTCTTGGATCCTTATTTACTTTACTCTTTATGAGCTGCTTAACGACAAAAGATCTTCACAAGAGGCGTCACAAGCTATATATGGCAGTAATAGTGAGAGTAAAGTATTTCAACTGCTACCTGGTGCAAAAAGAGTAATCTGAATTAACTCTTATTCCTGCTTATATTAGTGTTTGGATGTGTTCATTAGCAACATAAAAGGTTTGTCGGTGGATACTTCCTTACACTGTTTTCCTTACTGAAAGTGGTACTGCAGGAGCTGCCGATACTCAGACCTCTTCCAATAGACTGAGCAAATTCTGAAATAGTTTATTTGCTGGATACATCACCCTGTTTCCGGACTTCTTTCTGAAAAGGTCTTTCATACAACTAGCCTATATTTTACAGTGCTAATTGATGCGGAAAATTAGCCTGTAGCTTATCTATCCACATTAATTGCTTGTAAAGTTACGAATAGCATGTTTTGCTCCATGTCATCTCAACAGTCTGTCTGCCGTACTATTTTCATTTTTCACATCTCTCGAATTTTCTGAATTCTTTCTACTACCTTATGTTATGTTTAATTATGCAGATTCTATATGTCAATATAACTGCAAAAACGAAATTTATTTGCTTTTTTGGAGTAATAGGCATCTCGTTCTTATGCTTACTAATACTCTAATAGCCTTGTATAAATGAAGTCAAGTTGATCTTCAAACATACAGGCTCTCTAGACTAGTGGGTGCAGTCGAAATGCAGAACTTTCTTTCTGTTGTCGTTATTTGAATGATAAAAATGCTGTGGGTACGTAGTTTTCCTTTTCTTGGATTTACCACTGCCTGCTCAGATGGAACATCATATGTCAGGCCTATTAATCAAGAAAGGCTTCATTGCCAGCATCCTTTTCTACGTTCTAAATGCATATGATGCAGCAAGTGTCTATCCTATTATCTTGCATGGAGAAGTGTTACAGCCACGTACATTTACTACCTGTCATGGCCTTGCTGGGTATGGTACAACATTCTGTTTCACCTGATGCTATGTGGGTCGATATATTAAACTGTTTATACAATTAGAAGCAGTTCTTCATATCATACTATCTTCTGAATCTGTCATCAAACATATACTGTTCTCTATTTATTGTTTTATGAGTAAGGTTTTGTTGATTGTATTTGTTCTGAAACCTAGAAAATAATCCTTTGACATGATTATACATCTGCCAGATTTACGATGATAATAAATAAGTTAATTAGGTAATAATCTAGAAGAAAAGAGTTCTCAGGGAAACAAGTTATTTATACATCTACTCATTGCTCTTTTTCTTAGTATCTTTTTTTTTTTCTATAAATATTTCGTCTTCGATATATAAACAAAGAGTTCTTTTCCTACTTTGTAAAACATCTCTCTTATTTATGTGCGAAAGTAGGTATGCTCTTTAATAGAATCTATAAATAACCTATGTATCTATCCAGAAAGCTTCTTGTTGTATATGTTAGTTTCAATGAGTAGTATTGGAGCATGCTAAAGGATGAACTTCTTGGAGTATTAGCAATATGTTTCATCCATGCTTTTGGAGTTGTAACTGTGAACTTAAAGTGCTTTTGCATTGGATTCCACAGCTTTTGGATGCACAAACGTGTTAAACTACACTGCCCTCTCGCTAGATTGTCTTAATTAAAGGGTCATATCTAACTGTAAAAATAATCTGAGGTACCCTGTAGTTTCATATGCTGTTAGAAAAATGTACCTTATGTTGGTTAGTTCACTATTGATTTTAAATAGTATTGCCAAGTGGCTTTTGAAAGAACTCATATTGTTTGTATTCTCTATGTTTATATCAAAGTACTTAATTTATGTTTTCTCCAGAGAAATCTTAATAGAAAAGGGATAATTGATCATTGAAAACTATGAAGTAATTAAGGGTCAGAAAATAATACATGCATGTCATTGCTTATTTATTTTACTAGTTCATTTCCAAGTTAAAAAGAACGCATGAAACTATAAGTGTTGCTTCATCATTAACTATAACAATATAAAGAAAAGAATTTAGGAATGAACTAATTCATAAACTAACGGCAATAGGTAAACATACAGACCTGAGGTGATGCCATGACATTAGTATTCTAGGGTGTTTCCCTAGCATTACCACTGCCCATCTTTTTCTTTTTCTTTCTTTTGTTTCTATTTTCATTCTCTTATTCTTCGCATTGCAACTTTACATAGTATTGATAAATATTGTCTGTTTCATGCTATCTATATGTGACGAATTTCCAGTGCCTGGTCTCAAATCACTCATCTTAATTTTGGCTTATATCCTTCTTCGCGACAGCTTCTGTTGGTAATTCTTCCTATTACTATTATTTGCATACCATAAAACAAGTGCATATTAGAGGATGAAAGATCATTTTAGATTACAAACAGCTATAAACTATGCCTTTTATGAAACTTAGTAAAGTTAGAACCGGATAAAGAAACTGACCAGGCATCATTAAAGTATCACAACAGAACTGCAAATCGATTCTCATCAAGTAATATAGATATGTTGATACTTTATTTCTCAGTGCTTATTCCTATGAACTTTTTTGTTTCAAACAACAGAAGTCTCTAATTGCGACAACACAAGCAGCACTCATATTTAAAACCTCCAATAACCTTGAGCTTGGACCGAGACCAGAAACAAGCATTGCTTCAGCTGCATGGAGGTGGCTGAGGTTTCTTTGCTTTCATTTGGTCTGCAGCAGGACTGGGGCCAAGGGTAAGTTCAAGTTCAGGTATTTGATTAATTCTTGCTGCTGCTAGTCTCTGTTTTAGCTCAGTATACAAAGCCTGGTTCTCCTGTCTGAGCCGTTGAGCAGTCTTCCTTAGCCTGTCATTCTCCCGCATAATCTGAATATTCTGCCAGTACAGGTCTAAATTCTGTTTCTCCATAAATCAAATGCTTGAGTTGGCCTGAAACGGAAGAACCATCAAGAATTATGAAGGTGTTTGCAAGATATATTTGGAAAACATAGCCTAACATAGTATGTAATAAAGAGCAGATGATGAAATAGTAAACTTCTTCTCTTATCTATATATGCATGGCATAAGTTTAAACACAGGTCGCACAGCATTACAGAAAATTAATAAGAAGTTATAGAAGATAGAGATGATCAAATAGTGATTTCAATGGGAAAAATAAGATGGAATTGTAAATGAAAAACAACGATAAGATTGGATTCCAATCTAGCCCCTGCTCTGTCTTATGATATTTGAGTCAAGGAAAGCGAGAGTCTCTGGACATGTCAGAGGGTACTCGATACACTTAAGAAAATAACCAGCTCCAAAGAGGGGAAGCATATCATCGTTGGATCAAAATAGGGGAATGGAATGAAGGAAAACTAGTTTTGAAAGAACACTAAAACCTTCTGCATATGGCAGTTACTTACAATAGAGAACAGGCTCCAAACCTTTAGATTCAAAAGCTGTTAGAGACAACTGGTTTTGGTTGGAGTCTGTTTGCGATACATGCTTATTTATACTATTATGTCACTTGTACGGATGGACAAAGAAATACTAGAAGTGGCACACACGAGAATGGCACTCCTTGTTCAAGAAATGCTCCAGAAACCAACTTGCAAAGCCCCCTTTTATTCTCCTTTATTCTCACATAAAAACACGTCACATGTTTAGTTAAGAAGACACTTCATTGATGATTCTATTAGAAGGAAAGAAGAATGTTGGTTTTTGCATGTGGATTTTGCTTGTTTAGTTATGTAAAATTTGCTAGAAAAAGCAAGCATAAAATATGACATTCCTGAAGAAGCAAATGGCCTGAGTAAAGGGAGAAATAGCATGGGAGACAGCAAGAAAGTGATTTGATTTTGATGTTCATGAGAGGAACCTGAAGTCTGAACGTGAGTAGGAAATAATAATAAGCATTCAATGACTTATACAGAACTAACTCGTGTTTTTTAAAGTCATTTGCCTAATGTCTGAGTAGATCACAATAATTACAAGTATGTAGTAGTATTTTAATACTAGTAACTAGTAATCTGGCTAGCCTATGTGGTTTTTCCGGAAGAATCCCCCATTTTTAGAACATCGCTGATTAATTCATTACCTATTAAAGAGAATAATAAATGTTTAAAAAAGAAAAAAAGAACAGAGAAGGAAAATCTTGCGCAGCTTTGTAAGAATCCAATTACTACTATTTTTCTTTGCTTTTGTTTTGGAGAGTACTGGAATCCATTAAGTATTATTTTTCTGTGTTTTTATTTTGGAGAGAACTTGAAAAACGTCGAAGGAAATTTTGAGATCTGTTACCAGCTATTTTTTGTTGAAAGTATTTTCGAATTACAATGTCACATTATAAGAAAGGGGCTTTAATCATTTGTTGGTCACATGTTATAGATTAACAATAATACCATCTCTTCCCTGATACAAGGCCAACTATCAAATATGTTTTTTTTCTTTTCAAATTTTACTATTTGCTCTTTATCTTTCCTGCACTGTTCAGTGAAGAAAAACGTGAAAGTTCTTTTATTAGCACTTCTTATTCCAAGAATTGAAATGTTAAAGAAAGAAATATTCAGCGAAATTGAAAAATGTCCTTTAATAGTTCAGGATCTTTTCAAACCCTGATATATAATTACTAGTAACTATTTTGTGACTCAGTATAAGTTATCAACCTTGTCTCAGGTAGCACTTATTTGCTTTCATAGAGAAACGATCTGTTCTATGACCAAACTTGTAATTTTGATACCAAAGAAAACATATTGTTACAAAGCCACGGCAAGAACTTTGGAGAAAACTGCATAGGTGCATTCAAATCCTTGAAGGCTGGCAGATATGATATAAAATTCTCATTCTCATTTCTTTTGCTTTATTTATTTCCTTAGTTTTCTGTAATTTCCAATTGGTAATAATGGTTATTTTATTTATGACGCTAACCAATTGCAATACGAATTCGATGTTTATGAATGAAACAGAAAATAAGTTTCACTATAAATGCATATAGTTTTTCAATAATTAGAAGCCGTGCCGATAGTGCACTATTTATGAACTTATACTCTTGTGACCTTGTGAATGGGAGTAAATTTTATCGGTGGTCATTCAACTTTGAGTTTGTTAATACAAAAGTCATTTTCTATTTTTTGTTACATAAAAATCATTTAACTTTGAGTTTATAACATGAAGTTACTTATCTATTTTTGGTCATATAAAAGTCATTCAACTTTGACCAAGGTAACCAAAAAGTAAATATCACCCAAATTTTATATTTTATACTGAAAATATGACATAACACTCTAAAATAAGTTTATTATATTTGGGATAATTTGAGAAACCTCTCTCCAAGTTTCGTTAATCTGTTTACAAATATTATGTTTACTTTTTTTTTAATTTTGATTACTTTGTAATAATTTTGTTGATAAAGTGGGTTGCTCTGATGGTAAGCGCCCTCCACTTCCAACCAAGAGGTTGTGATTTCGAGTCACCCCAAGAGCAAGGTAAGAGTTCTTGGAGGGAAGGATACCGTGGGTCTATTGGAAACAACCTCTCTACCCCAGGGTAGGGGTAAGGTCTGTGTACACACTACCCTCCCCAGACCCCACTAGTGAGATTATACTGGGTTGTTGTTGTTGTTGTAATAATTTTGTTAACTCATTATCATTAATTTAAAAAATATGATTTGACTATGTTGCCCTTATTAATTTATACTCATTTGTTTAATAAATTGTACAAAAGTATCTTTTTGAATTAGCAGAAGAGTCATTGTTAGAGCATCAAATAATTTAATGACAAACACAAAATCTAGAGCTCAATGTGTTTCCCATGGCTTCGAGTCGTTACAAAGAAATTAAATATAGAGATAAACGTAAATTTTATAAACCACAAGAGAGAGTAACATTACGAAGAGAAACATGGGAGATGTCTCTAAAATTAATCTATTACATTTGATATATTTTATTAAGCTAAATAGCTATTTTGAAGTGTCATGTCGTATTTCCCGTATAAAATATAAAATTCAGGTGATATTTACTTTTTAGTTAACTTGGCCAAAGTTGGATGACTTTTATGTCACACAGTGTTACAAACTTAAAGTAGAATGACTTTTATGTAACAAAAAATAGAAAAGTAACTTTTGTGTTACAAGCTCAAAATTGAATGACCACCGGTGAAATTTATTCTGTGAATGGCCAACATTTTAGCACATTAAGCAATCCATGCAAAGTGTCAGAAGGGCCAAAAGTCATAACTTCTGTTTTTAAAATTTTGAGTATTCGTTGTTCGGGATAGGTTGCACGCACCTCTAATTGATCCTTCACTCAACCTTTAATTTCTAATTCACAAGGTAATCTTGCCTACTAAGCCCCTCGATGTTTCACTTATAAGTCAAAGGATCGGCCAAATTCTCTTTTGACTACACATAATATGTATGAAAAAAATTGCATCTCTAAGCAATCGCTTTATCACATTATCTCAAAAGAATGTGTTTACTCTTCCCATTAAAAAAATTATTTTCTTACAATGACTATTGTGCCTTGGCAATCACAATTCATCGATACAAATATGGTCGGTCTAATTCCTAGCGCAATACTTGCCAAGAGGTTGCTTAATCAGCCTTAATGCCAGGCAATTTCAATACCACAACACTCCACCAAAAGGTGATCACACAATCACTACTGAGTTTTTTTCCTCATTTGAATCAGAGATTCAATATCATCACTCTATCCTTTTAATACAGTGAAAAATTTACATACAGAATACTAATTCATAGTATTTCTCAAATCATCTCAAATGAAAAGAAACTTGACTTCCATAAAAATGCCTTTCGAAATATTTTTCAACACATATTAAAATTTATTTTCTTTTTGTATCTTCCATATTTAAATACCAAAATAAATTTTTCTAAACATAGAAGCAACTATAACTTCTATAGAAATATCTCAAATTTGTAGGAAAAATGTCATAATTCAAGGAATTTTTCACCCAAATAACTAAGAGACCTGAAACAAAATTACTTTTCAGAGCAAAAAATACAACTATCTTGTATATTGATCTTCTAATACAAATTTTCGTCACAAAAAATCTTAATTTTGTAAGGCTTCATTATAATTTTAATAAAATAACTTTTCTACCTTTTGCTTTCTTAAGATCAGGCTATATAACTCTGGACACTCCGGTACCCCACATTTTCGAAGACATACCACAAGCTATTATTGGAAATATATTTTTTTAATCAATTGCGATATGGATGAATTCACTTTGATGAAACAAATTGCACCATGTACTATACAACCAAGATTCTAGTCAACATAGAATTATATATAATTTTTAAATAGGTGAGTGGTTAACAATATAAAACTATATCTCATGTAGTTGAGAACAAAAAGAATGAATAACATTTCATCAACAACTATAGATGATGGGGAGAAGACATACCAAGTTACCAACATTGAACATATGAAGATTTATTCCATATAATTAATATGACGAACATGCTAAGCCGAACAATTGCAATCTTTACCTTCTATGAGAAAAGATGGATGAACACATATATACCTACGAGTGGAATTAGAACAATGACTAGAATAGTTTGTTCAACGAAATATTGTAATTGGTATTCTCCTTAATAATAGTGTGGAAATATCCTTAAGATTGTTGTAATTTTTTTTTTATGGAGAATAAGAGTTAGCTTGAGGCGTGTCAAGGACATTGTCCTTAAGGATATTTCGCCCACACAATAATGAATAAAATTAGGCATATCCTCTAGCATTCAACAAGCTCTTCTAGTTATTAAACGGGAGACAGAACTAGCAAAAAATTCAAGAAAGAAACCCAACATATAGGAGGAAGAAGATGATTCAGAAAGCGTGTCTTTAGTTCTCCAAAGATCATATTTTTATAGGCGTTGCTCCAACGGCTAGTTTGACTCTATTAAGACTAAATAATAAGTAGTAATAAAATAAAACTGAATAAATTGGCATTTTGGTATAGAATAAAAAGAATGCGCCTCACGCGCAACCAAAATAGGATACCCAAAGACTTGGCTGAAGGAGATTACGAACACGCTCCAGCCGATGGAGCCGCCGGATGATAATAGGCCGGTGCGTATGGATCAACAGAAAGGCCCCTAACCAAGTGCGACCCAATCAGTAGAAGGAATCCCAGTAATAACATCATATGCCAGCACAGTAGTCAACCCAAAGGGCTCTACATCAACCTCAACTCGTCAAGAACAAGAGCGGTGATAGCAAGGAGAACAACACACAATTGAATGCCATCGGTGATTTTCAAGACCAGGGACTACTATGGAGTCATGGTGGCTGAATGCAGGAGAACTATCATGGGGAGATTGTTGAAGATTCGCCCCAAAATTGAAAAAGTTAGGTCTCGATTCCTGGAGCGATTTCTGCTGAAGGGATTGGTCAAGATCAGAGTATTTGACAACTACAACGTCTTTCTAGATTTTACAAATGATGAAGACTTCAATATGGTATGGTAAAAGAGAGCTGTGGAAATTGAGGGACACCAAATGTGGCTCCAGAAATGGAGTCCCGACTTCAAACCAGATGAGGACTTGCCTATTGTTCAGTATGGATCCTCCTTCCAAAGCTACTTTTTCACCTTCATACGTGGCACTATGTAAAACAAATTGCAGGAGAGGTTGGTACTCTACTAAAGATGGATGTTGCTACGAGGTGGAAAACCAGACCAAGTATGGCCAAAGTTAGGGTTGAAGTGGATCTTCTTAAGCCTTTACCTAACCATGTTTGGGTTGGTGACGAGGATGATGAATCCCCATTGAAAGGTTTCGAACAAAAACTGGAATATGAAAGTGTGCCCAAGTACTGTAGGCACTGCTTATATTAATCAGGTGCAGGAACATGGAGGAGGAAATAAGGACACATGTGGAGAGGGATTGATCACTAACAACAACAGGGCAACCTAAGAAAAGACAAAGGAAGTGGTAATAGTTGAAGGAAAATCACCAAAAGAACATAAGAATGAGAAGACTGATGATGTCAACTCTGATAATGAAAAAGGAGAAAGAGATACGACCAATATCAAAATGAGAACCAACAACAAAAAGAAGAAAAAAGTCAAGACCAAAAAGATAACAAAGAAAAAACCGAAGGTCACCTTTAAACCACAAAAGGTGAGACAAGAGGAGAATGAAGAAAAGACTTATATAGGGGGAAAACAAGCTATTCTGGTGGAGGAAATCAGTAACAATCAAAAGCACAATGAAGAAAGCACTAACAATAAGAGAAAGGATGATAACAATAACAAGGATGCCCAATCTTCTATAAAGGAGCATAAGGTAGACAAGGGAAAAAAACTACTTGACATCTCTTCTAAGGAAGCCAGAGGGCTAAAAGAACCAGACAACAACATCATACAACAAGTAGCAGAATCAAAAATGGATTCCTCTAGCGTGGAGATTGAAATCAGAAACCACCCAGGAATTCAGTTAGTGGTTGACCTTAATGGATCATCAACAAAAGGGCCACAACTAAGGGAAACACTACACTAGTCAGATGATGAAGTAGACAACAACTTGATAAATGCCTTCGCACCAATGAACCATAGTGATGGTGAATTGGATGACCATTACTAGAGGCATTGAAAGGAGGTAATAGATAAAGCAGGGTTGTCACCAATGGCAAGAGGAAGAAGTAAAAGCAGAAGAAAGGGGAAGAAAGACAGAATTCAATCCAACCCTGACAAGGGAAGGATACAAACCTACATCTCCTAATATTTTATGATTAATTCCATCTTTTGGAATATAAGAGGGATGAGATCCCAAAAAGTCAATCACAGGTTCAAACAACTTGTACAAATTTATAATTTACAATTCGTTGCCATCTTTGAACCTTTTGTTAGGAAGGATAAAGTTGAAGGTTATAGAAGATTCTTGGGGTTTGATCATTGCTTGTCCAATGATATATGTCAAAAATGTTGTTTCTGATCTAGAAACCTCAACGCCAATATTGTTTGGGCAGATGATCAACAAGTCAGTATTAACTTAAAGAATGCTTATGGAGGAAATGAAGTAAACATCACTGCAGTCTATGCTAAGTGCACACCAGAAGAAAGAATGGAGCTATGGGATAATTTGATACAAATAAAATCTCTGATTACAGGGCCTTGGTGCATTGGAGGGGATTTTAATGTCATTCTTGATCCTTGTAAGAAGGGGGGATGCCACATAGAGTTAGCAAGAGCTTTGATTTTGCAGCTTGTATGGATAGTTGTAGAATTACTGATGCATGGTTTGTGGGTTCTACATTTACCTGGTATAATAATTGGAGTCTTAGGAGGAGGATATGGAAAAGACTAGATAGAATCATGGTTAATGATGGTTGGTTACATGAATTTGAAAGTACTGTGGTCAGGCACCTCAACAAATCTTGTTCTGATCATAAGTCCTTGCTTATGAAGTGTCATACAGAGCAAAAGGACTTTGTAAAATTCTTTTAAGTTCCTTTTTAAGTTCCTGGACTTTTGGATTGAACAACCAGATTTCTACGACCTGGTTAGGGAGATATGGGGTACTCAAATCATGGGGAATCCTATGTGGATTTTGCAACAGAAACTTAAAATGCTGGGAAGAAGACTAAGCTACTGGTCAAAGAATGTGATTGGTAATGTATACCCGAAGGTAGAGAAATGTGAAGAGACAGTACAAACACTGGAAGATCTAGATTTAACAGTTAACACTGAACAATCTAGAGAAGATTTAAACAAGGCACAAACAGAGTATGTCAGATGGATGGCTATGCAAGAATCCCTATTGAAACAGAAATCACAAGTCATGTGGTTTTGAGAAAGGTGACCGCAACAATAGGTACTTTCATAATGTCATCAAAGAAAAGAGGAGAAGGCTACAACTTCAAAGAATAAAGAACCATAGAGGTAATGATCCAAAGGGAAGAGAAAATTGCCAAAGCTGCAGTCAGGCATTTTCAGAAGATGATCAACCTTCTCCCTGTCAATGTAGATGGGAATATTTTAAATTGCATCAGGGAAGTCATTACTCAGGAAGACAATCTACAACTATCACAAGTTCCGGAGGAAAGTGAAATCAAAGAATTAGTTTTTGATATGAGTGCTACAAGCTGTGCAAGACCATATTAATTTAATGGAACTTTCTATCAGAAGTGCTGGGGTATTATTAAAGCAGATGTGGTCAAATTTGTTTAGAGCTTATTTGAAGGGAAAACACTGACTAAAATTTACGCGCATACATGTCTGAGTTTGATTACAAAAGTCCAATCTCCTTCCAACTTTGCAGATCTGAGGCGAATTAGTCTTAGCAATTTTTCTTCTAAGATAATTTTGAAAGTTCTGGTTGGAAGACTTAATCCATTGTTGCCGAGATTGATTTCAAAACATCAGAGTGGATTACTAAAGGGACGACTTATTGCAGATAATGTATTTTTAGCCCAAGAGATAGTGCAGGGTATTTCTCAGCCAAACACAGGTGGCAGCATAATGATCAAACTGGATATGGCTAAAGCATATGATAGACTCTCTTGGGACATTCTAATATCAGTATTGAGGAACTTTGGCTTCTCAGAATGGTGGATGGAGGCCGTAAGGAGGCTAATCTCAGATGTGTGGTACTCAATTATAGTTAATGGAGCAAGAAAGGGTTTCTTTACTTCTTCTCAAGGGCTGAAAGGTGATCCACTCTCACCATCCCTATTTATAATGGGAGTAGAAGTACTGTCGTGTTTGCTGAATAAAATGTATGATAACCCCAGATTTGTCCCTTTTTCTGTGAACACTAGAGGTCCCAAAATAAATCACATGGTCTATGCATATGACATAATCATCTTCAGTGGAGGTAAAAGCAAATCTTTGCAACTTGTCATGAAGTAGGTGAAACTTTATGAGAAAAGCTCAGGGCAGAAGGTCAATGAAGATAAGAGCTTCTTATGTACTTCACCAAAGGCCTCAAGTTCAAGAATAAACAAAATGATTGATTCTACTGGCTTCAAGCCCAAGCAGTTTCCTTTTACTTACCTGGGATCCCCTCTATATGTAGGAAGGAAGAAATTGTCAATTTTTGATGATTTGGTGAATAAAATCATAAAGAAGATTCATGGCTGGCAAGGGAAGTTTCTATCTTATGGTGGCAAGATTACTCTGATCAAACATGTTCTACAAGCTGTCTCTACATATACCTTTGCAGAAATGTACCCCCCTAAAGGAACTTTCAAACTGATAGAGAAACATTTTGCAAAATTCTTCTAGGGAGTTGGAGATGAAAATGATAAATATCACTGGAGCTCGTGGGCTAACCTATGTTGGCAGAAGGAATAAAGGGGTATTGGATTGAAAAGACCGGAGGACATTAGTGACTCATGTTCATATAAAAGATGGTGGAACTTTAGGACACAACAATCACTGTGGTCCTCATTCATTAAGGGTAAATATTATAGGAGAAGCCACCCAGTAGCAAAGGCTAAGGTGGCTAAACAATTGCACTCATGGGCAAAAGTGATGCAAGTTAGGGACAAGGTAGAAAAACATATCATATGAAATGTGCATAAAGGTGGAACTAATTTTTGGTGGGACAACTGGACTACCAAGGGAGCCTTAGCACTCTTTATTCCTACTCAGTCAAGAGCTGCTAATGATACTGTACATGACTACATCATAGAAGGTACATGGAATTATGAAAAACTGGCAGATATACTTGCCATGGACATTGTTCAATAGACTGCCATCATACCCATTGGGAAGACTTGCCAAGACTATGCAATATGGAAACCAGGAGAGGATGGTCATTTCATTACCAGGTCTGCTACTCACGAACTAATTCAGCATAGGCAAAGAGATAACATCAGAAGCAAGGTATGACACTCACATCTACCTTTCAAAATATCTTTTTTGGTGTGGAGATTGGTCCAAAAGAAACTACCTTTTGATGACACAATTGGAAGGATTGGAATAAACTCCATATCTATGTGTTTCTGTTGCAATGTCAAAAAGAGAGAAACTATCCAGCATGTGTTCATGGATAGTGAAGCTGCAGTACATTTGTGGAAATTCTTTGAGAGGTACTTTGGGTATCCAGTATAGAAATGAAACAGTGAATGACAAGCTAAGTAGATGGTGGGGAACTAACTCAAAAAATGTTGTACATAAATTGGTCCTGCAAATAACTCCTATTGTAATCTGCTGGGAGTTATGGAGGCAGAGGTGTTCGTGTAAATACGGTGGACAGAAAAAGATATGGCATAGAAGAATGGAGCATCAAATATGGTGGACAGTTCAGCTAGCTACAAGTTTGACTTTCCCAAATTGCTCACTGGGAAATACTTGGGGCGAGCTATGTGATATTGTGGAGAGGCTAAGACCAACTCCCAAATGGAAAATAGTAAAGTGGATAAAGCTCCCCAATGGAATTGTTAAAATCAATACTGATGGAAGCTTTGTAAGGGAGAAGGCTGGAATTGGAGGCATCGTTAGAAACGAGCAGGGAAAGATGATCATGGCCTTTTCCATGCCAATTTCGTGTTCTAGTAACAACCAAGAAGAGGCAGTAGCTACAAAATTTGGAATTCAATGGTGTTTGCAAAATGGATTTCAGGAATGCATTCTTGAGATTGACTCCTTGATCATCACAGATATGCGGAAGATGAGAAGCACCAGAAATCTAAAGCTTAAAGCAGTGATTGATGACATATCATAGATCCCGTCCCAAGTTAATTGCAGTATTTCACATTGCCTAAGGGAAGCTAACTATGTAGCGGATACTTTCGCTAAAAATGCTACTACTTCTAGGCAGCCACAACTACTTTTTGACTGGCATCATTTTACCCAAGATGGCAATGGGTTATTACCATCTTGACATATGCCAAATGCCTAGTATTAGGCTTAGGTATGATAAGGCTAACTACTTTGTAAGCTAATTTTACAAGTCTCTTTTTGGAAGGGCTGTGGGTGGAATGTACCTCAGCTTATATTTGTGCTAGGGTCCTTTGACCTCTCTCTTTAATCAGCCCCCTTGGATAGAATGAATGAACTCCCTATAGTGGAGTTAAAAAAAAGTAATAAAATTAATATTTCAAAAAAGAAAAGTTTTTCCAAATCAAGTGAATAATGCACATTCCCTTTTGAAATACCACTAATTTTTCCAACACCATTCACCCTCTTCTCCTCATTAGGAAAAATATAAGTGGCATATTGTGATAATCTGATGAACTGCATGGATATCGTACCCAGACACCTATTGTACCGTCATACAAGAAGTACTCGAACTTAAGCATACACTCCGGCTGCTAGGCATGAACCTAACTATGGTTTCCACAAACTGTTTGTAGGTCAATGGTGGCAACTCTAGTGATTTTCTGAACATATGCTACCAATACCTCTAATATTAAGTGTTAACTCATCTGATGTTTTGATAATTAACAAATGAAATGTACTTGTGTGTGACAATAAGTAATTTATGATGATTATAGTCGCATAGATATCTAAATGCTTCATTCTCAAAGCTTGACATGTTTTGGTAAAAGATAACTTCTAATAATAGAACACTGGTTGAAATGGTCGTGCTAGTTATTCCTTGTTACCGAAGGATTTGAAAAATATACAGTGAAATCCTACATGATTTTGGTGTGTTATATGGATATAATGTAACTAAAGATATTTATGCAAAATAATTTATGTTTTATCGAAACTACTTGTGTGACTTCAGAATCACTTGGGGACTGAAGAAACTGGCTCAGGTGCTGGACTGCAAAGCATAAATCAGGCCTGGTATGTGTGAGAAACTTTAGCTTGCCAATCAAACTCCTGAATTGTTCAGGTTTGGGCAACAACTCACCAATATTGGCTTTAAGCTTTTGATTCAAGTCCAAGGGACAAACAACACGGGTAACCTCAGAACAATTGTATTCTTTGAGAACATCAGTTATAAACTTGTGTTGATGAAGAAGCAAACGAGAAGGAAAGGAAGCCACTTCAATCCCAAGAAAATAATTGACGGTACCCAAGTCCTTGATTTTAAATTGGTCATCCAAAAAAGCTTTTAATGCAAAAATTTCAGCCTCATCATCACCAGTCAAGATAATGTCATCAACATAAACTGCTAACTAGACAATAGAAGAAGCAGACTTCTTGAAAAATAAAGAGTAATCATTTAAAGAGTGTGTATACCCCCTAGTGTAAAGAGCGAGAGACAATTTGGCATACCACTGCCTAGAAGCTTGCCCGAGACCATAGAGAGACTTTTGAAGTTTACACACCAAGGAACTAGAAGAACAGGAAGCAGAATCAACAAACAACCCTAGAGGCAACTTCATGTATATCTCCTCATCCAAGTCAACATGCAAAAAGGCATTGTTGATATCAAGTTGGAAGAGAGACCATTGCCTTTTAACAGCCACAACCACTAAGCATTTAACAGTGGAAAACCTAATCACAGGAAAAAAAGGTTTCAGTAAATTCCATCCCCTCCACCTGTGTTTTCCCTCGTACTACCAACCTAGCCTTGTATCTCTCAACACTACCATCAACCTTATATTTTATCTTGTAGACCTATTTATAACTAATGGGTTTCTTACCTGTAGGCAATTCAACAATTGCCCAAGTGTGATTGGCCTCAAGGGCCTCAAATTCTTTTCTCATAGCCTCCTGCCAGGCTGGAATAAAAGTAGCCTGATGATAAAACTGAGGCTCAATAGCAACATTTGTGAGAAGAAGGTTGAACTACAGAGGAAAAATAACTGGAGCCAATTAAAGAATTAGGAAGAGTACAAACAAAATCATCAAGATGTGTAGGAAGGTGATGAGGTCTGGAAAACTTTCTGGTAGGCTGAATGGAGGGTGTAGGTGGTATAGGAAGAGGGGAAGAGGATGTATTAGAGGAATTCTAAGGGATTGATGATGTGACTAGAGAAGTAGGGAGAGAAAGAGGGACAAAAAATGCATCCTCGGGAGAATTAGAAGTATCAAGATAGACAGGGAATGAAAAAAAAGAAGAGGAAGGAGAAGGAAATGTTGAAGTATCAAAGGAAAAAATATGTTCATGAAAAATTACATCCCTAGAGACAAGATTGAACAACTTGTAGCCTTTCTTAGCAAGAGGATAGCCAAGAAAGACACAAGGTTCAGCCCTTGGTTGGAACTTATCCCTATGGCACTTGGGTATGGTGTGAAAGCAAAGGCAACCAAAGACTTTGAGGTGACAATAGGAAGAAGAATGTCCATAAAGCAATTAAAAAGGAGATTTATTCTAAGTAATTTGGAAGGGAACCTATTGATGAGGTATGTGGCAGTGAGTACACATTCCCCCCAGAACTTTATAGGTAGCTTGGATTGAAAAAGTAAGGCCCTATAAGTCTCAAGCAAATACTTGTGCTTTCTTACTACAACACTACAACACTACAACACGACAACACCATTTTGATGTGGTGTATGTGGACAACTAGTTTGATGTAGAACTGCATGATCTTTAAAAAATTGTATAGCATGGTTGCTAGAACCAAGTTCCAAGGCATTATCACTTCTAACACATTGAACTTTAGTGGAAAATTGGGTTTGAACCATGGCAAGGAAGGCTTGAAGTAAAGGAAAAATATTGCTTTTGGAACCCATGAGGTGTGTCCAAGTTGCTCTAGTAAAGTCATCAACTATGGTGAGGAAGTACTTAAAACCATTATAAGTAGAAGTAGAGTAGGGCCCCGAAGTATCAACATGAATTAATTAAAAATGATGGAAAGTCTTTATGCTACTGTCAGGGAAAGGTAACCTTGAATGTCTAGCCATAGGGCAGATAGAACATGTAAAAGATTGTTTGGAAGAGAATTCAAAAGGAATACCAGAAACATCTTTTAATCTAACAAAAGGAATGTGACCCAATCTTTGATGCCATAACACTTCCTCTCTATTAATGGAAGAATGGTTTTTACAATGTAAAACAGGTGGAAGGGATATAGAGGAAGAATAAAAAATATTCAAGGGATATCTACAATGTAAAGTTGCATTGGAAACAAAAGGTAAGCTAACAGTAACAAAAAAAGTAGTGGATTCTGAGGGAGACATGAGGAGTCTGTAAAGACCATGCTCCAGCTTACCAACTTTCAGTGGCCTTTTCACTGAAGGGGCCTATAAAATGCATGAAAGTGAGTCAAATTGAACCATGCCATGAAGTTGGATAACTAACTGAGACACAGAAATGAGATTATGATGGAAAGTAGGAACATAAAGAACATGATCTAGGGTGAAGGAAAACAACTTAAGAGATCCTGTACAAATTACTTTCACCTTGTAGCCATTTGGAAGTATGACAAGATAGGGAATTACTAAAGGTTGAATGTTGGAAAGGATATTTTTGCGTGAAGTCATATGATGTGTGGCCCCAAAATCTAAAATCCAACTATATTCAGCTACTCTACTCAACAAAGATGCACTATACTGCACTTCTACACAGGCAGTTAAAGGAAGATTACCAGCAAAGTTTGCAGATTCCATCAAGCTGGATTGAGCAGAAGATAGATCAGTCATATGAGCCTGCTGCAATAAGGAAATGAGTTGAGCATACTGCTCTTTGGTGAGGCCTGGGACTGAGGAAGTATCATCATAATGACTAGCAGGAGTAGAAACATGAGACCCAACACTATTGGAGGCTAATTCAACTTCAACATTTGCAACCATCTTCCGACCCTTAGTGAACATGAAACCACTGGGAAATCTATGCAACTTATAACATTTGTCAATTAGATGACCACTCTTCTTACAATACTTGCAAAATTGAGCAACTCTATTTGAATCAAAAGACACTCGCTGAGGATATTGTTTCTAAGGATCTGATGGCTGAGAGAAATTAATTGAGGTAGCATTGAAGGAGGCAGACTCAGGGCTGAACTGAGTAGATAGATTGACTTGCCTCTGTCTTTCATCTTGAAGCAGAATGTTGTAAGCACTGTCTAAAGATAGAGGTGGTTGCATCATGAGAAGGTTACTCCTAACACTGGCATATGTTTCATTTAACCCCATGAGAAATTAGATGCCAGCCTTAGCAACACAAATGCAAATGCTACTATGACTAGAACGCATAACCCTTAGCTCATCCCAAAGTTTCTTCAGTTTGTTAATATATGATGCAATGTCTAGAGCACCTTGATTGGTGGAAGCTAATTCCTTTTTAATTTCAAAAATTTTAGTTCCATTTATAGTACCATACCTTTTATTCAATTGTGTCAAAATATCCTTAGCTGTTTCAGAATACTGAACACTCTCCGCAATGCTAGGAGATAGGGAAGTAGTCAACCATGAGATAACCATATTATTACACCTATCCCACTGCTTGCATTCTGGAGAATTGTGCGGAGGTCTAGGAAAAGTTCCATCAATGAATTTAATTTTATTTCTAGCAGACAAGAAAAAAATAATACTCCTTCACCAACCCCCAAAACTAGACCTAGAAAAAGGCACAAGAACCGGAGATAATCCGGGTATATCAGAAGAGTGAAGAAATAAATGACTCGAGGGTCTAGGGGTAAATTCAGTGGTTCACAAGAAGTAGAGGTACCATTAATGTCAAAATCGATCGGAGCCATATAAAATATTCATCAATTTTCAGACATACACATGCACCCAAACCCTAAATGGCAATATTCCAAAAAACAGAAATAGATTTACCGGAGTTTTTCGCAACCAGAAAACACGACCTTCTGAAATCGAAGAGTAAGTGAAGGAACGAACATCAACAAGCTTCCCCAGCTCCAAAAACGATACAGAGAAGAAACCAAACCAAAAAATACCAGTCGCGGACTAAGAAACAAAAAACAAACGAAGATGAGATGACAAATAACATTAGTGTGATGACCCAAAAGGTCATCTTATACTTTAGAACTCGAATATGCGCTCTTAAGCCTTAAAAAGCTCATTTATACCCTCCTTGATTTACGTGCACAACCCGGACAGGTTTCCGAAAAGCTTTTATGTTGACAATTGATGAAAATGAGAATTTATGCCTTAAAAGTTAATTTTAGTTGATTTTGGTCAACCTTTTTGGTAAACGGGCCCATATCCGTATTTTGACGGTCCCAGTGGGTCCGTTTCAAATTATGGGACCTGGGCGTATGCCCGGAATTGAATTCGGAGGTCCCTAGCTCAAGTTATGAATTTTTGATAAAAATTAAAAGTCTGAAAATTAATTATTTTTAAGAGTTGTATGATGTTTGGCATTGTTAGTGCCGGGTCCGTATTCTGGTTCCGGAGCCCAGTACAGGTTCATTATGATATATAAGACTTGTCTGTGAAATTTGGTGACAAACGAAGTTGATGTGACGTGATTCAGAGAGAATTCCATTTGATTTGGTGCTAAATTCGTAGTTCTAGGTGTTATTTTGGCGATTTGATCGCGCGAGCAAGTTCTTATGATGGTATTAGACTTGTGTGCATGTTTGATTTGGAGCACTGAGGGCTTGGGTGAGTTTCTGATAGGCCACGAGATGTTTTGGACTTTAAAAATCTAGTATTTTGCTGCAGCAAGTGTTCTGGCATGTCCTTCTTCGCGTTCGCGAAGGTACTCTCGCGAACGCGAAGAGTAAACTGGGCAGCTGAAGATTTCTTATTCACGAACGCGAAGCCTTGGTCGCGAATGCGAAGTGATGGGGGCGTTACCCTTCGCGAATGCGACAAGCCCATCGCGAACGCGTAGTATTAGGCATTAGGGAGGGGGAGTCAGCCGTTCCTTCATCGCGAACGCGAGCAATG
Organism: Nicotiana tomentosiformis; assembly: GCF_000390325.3. Classification (NCBI taxonomy): domain Eukaryota; kingdom Viridiplantae; phylum Streptophyta; class Magnoliopsida; order Solanales; family Solanaceae; genus Nicotiana; species Nicotiana tomentosiformis. Next base: position 81,021,666 of record NC_090822.1, on the reverse strand, counting down.
CCTCGCGAACGCAAAGGCTAGGGAGGGAGTAACCATCGCGAACGCGAGATGGGTCTCACAAACGCGAAGGCTTGGCAGCCAGTACCTTCGCGAACACGACAGTGCTCTCGTAAACGCGATGAACAGTGTCGCCCAACACTTAACAAAATCCAAAAACGGGATTTTAGCCAAAAACTCATTTTTCTCAAAAATCAAACGGTGAGAGGCGATTTTCTAAGAGCCATTTTCCCCCAAATTGTTGGTAAGTGATTCTAAACTATTTTTTTTTAATTATCCATTACATTTCTTGAATTTTAAATCTAAAATCTAGAGTTTTCATGGTAGAATTAGGGGTTAGGGTAGAAACTAAAGATTTCGGGAATTTGAGGATTTAGCCTCCAATTTGATGTCGGATTCCAAAACTAATTATATATTCGGGCTCGGGGATGAATGGGGAAAAGGATTTTGTTCCGAACCTCGGGTTTTGACAAGTGGGTCCGGGGTCGATTTTTCGACTTTTTGGAGGAAAATTTGGGAAATTTAATTTATGCAATATAATTGATTCCTTTAGAAATATTTGATATTACTGAGTCAGTTTTGAATAGATACGAGTGGTTCGGAGGTGAATTCCAAAGGAAAAGTTCTGATTGAGAATTAATTAGCCTTTGATTTGCGTGCACAATCCGGGCAGGTTTCCAGAGAGCTTTTATGTTGAAAATTGATGAAAATGAAAATTTATACCTTAAAAGTTGATTTTAGTTGACTTCGGTCAATATTTTTGGTAAACGGGCCCAGATCTGTATTTTGACGGTCCCAGTGGGTTCGTGTCAAATTATGGGACCTGGGCGTATGCCCGGAAACGAATTCGAAGGTCCCTAACTGAAGTTATGAATTTTTGATGAAAATTAAAAGTCTGAAAATTAATTATTTTTAAGAATTGATTGATGTTTGGCATTGTTAGTGCCGGGTCCGTATTCTTGTTCCGGAGCCCGGTATAGGTTCATTATGATATTTAAGACTTGTCTGTGAAATTTGGTGAGAAACGAAGTTGATTTGACGTGATTCAGACGTCTAGTTGAGAAGTTATGAATTTTAAAGTGTTCTTGAGAATTTCATTTGATTTGGTGCTAAATTCGTAGTTATAGGTGTTATTTTGGCGATTTGATCGCGCGATCAAGATCGTATGATGTTTTTAGACTTGTGTGCATGTTTGGTTTGGAGCCCTAAGGGCTCAGGTGAGTTTCGGATAGGCCACAAGATGTTTTGGACTTTGGAAATCTGGTATTTTGCTGCAGCAGGTATTCTGGAATGTCGTTCTTCGCGTTCGCGAAGGTACTCTCGCGAACGCGAAGAGTAAACTGGGCAGGTGAAGATTTCTTCATCGCAAACGCAAAGGCTTGGTCGCAAAGCGATGGGGGCGTTACCCTTCGCGAACGCGTCAAGCCCATCGCGAACGCGTAGTGTTAGGCATTGGGGAGGAGAAGTCAGCCATTCCTTCATCACGAACGTGAAGGCCCGGGGGGGGGGGGGAGAGTAACCATCGCGAACGCTTGGCAGCCAGTACCTTCGTGAATGCGACAGTGCTCTCGTAAATGTGATGAACACTGTCGCCCAGCACTTAACAGAATCCAAAAACAGGATTTTAGCCAAAAACTTATTTTTCTCAAAAACCAAACGGTGAGAGGCGATTTTCCAAGAGCCATTTCTTCCCCAAATTGTTGGTAAGTGATTCTAAACTATTTTATTTCAATTGCCCATTATATTTCTTGAGTTTTCATTCTAAAATCTAGAGTTTTCATGGTAGAATTAGGGGTTAGGGTAGAAACTAAGGATTTCGGGAATTTGAGGATTTAGGCCCTAATTTGAGGTCAAATTCCAAAACTAATTACATATTCGGGCTCGGGGGTGAATGAGTAAAAAGATTTTGGTCCGAACCTCAGGTTTTGACCAAGCAGGCCCGAGGTCGATTTTTTGACTTTTTGGAGGAAAATTTGGGAAATTTAATTTATACAATATAATTGATTCCTTTAGAAATATTTGATATTATTGAGTCATTTTTGAATAGATACGAATGGTTTGGAGGAGAATTCCAAAGGAAAAGCTGTGATTGAGAATTAAGTGGTCTTCAGAGCGAGGTAAGTGTTGTGTCGAACCCCTACTTGAGGGAATTAGGAACCTTAGATTACTTGCTAAGTGAAATTCATGTGAGAAGCGTATATGTGAGGTGACGAGTACTTATGCGTCGCCAATTTATCTATTTTCCACGTTTCTCTGTTTCTCTTATATTGTCTCATTCCTATGCCAAATTGCTACGTGTTATACTAGTGTTGTTCAATTTATCGTTCTTATCATGTTTACAGATTTTCTGGTGATAATTGAGTTTTTATTTCAAAGTTGAGATTGATATTATGGAATCAAATGTTGAAGTAAGGTTTGTACTTGTTTTTCTATCTCCCTGTTGTTATTTATGCATTGCATTATGGTAAGAGAGAGTGTTAATGCACGAAGGGTAATGCCGTGCCATATTGTGAGTGTTAATGCACGAAGGGTGATGCCGTACCATATTGTGAGTGTTAATGCACGAAGAGTGATGTCGTGCCATATTGTGAGTGTTAATGCATGAAGGGTGATGCCGTGCCATATTGTGAGTGTTAATGCACGAAGGGTGATGACGTGCCATGATATGAGAGCTAATGCACGAAGGTTGATGCCGTGCCGTTTCTATTAATTTTATGGTGAGATTGAGAGTAAAAGCACGAAGGGTGATGCCGTGCATTTTTCCTTTATGTATTCATTATTCTTGTTGAGTCATGGTATATTGACTGCTCCAGTGATCATTCTGATTATCTAACGTTGGCTTGCCTGGAAAGTGAAATGTTAGGCGCCATCACGGTCCCGTCGGTAGGAAATTTTGGGTCGTGACAAATTGGTATCAGAGCACTAGGTTGCCTAGGTTTCACGATTCACGAGCAAGCTTAGTAGAGTCCGGAGGATCGGTACGGAGACGTTTGTGCTTATCTTCCAGAGGCTATGAAGTTTAGGAACAAGTTTCACTTCTTTTCTTCTCTGTCGTGCAATTTTGCTTTCTCAACGCTGATTGAACTCTTCTACTCTTATTCTCTCGCAGATGGCGAGAACACGTACCGCTTCCTCAGCTGAGCAGCAGCCAAAGCCTCTAGTGGCAGCTCCTACGCGAGGCAAAGGTCGAGGCCGAGGCCGTGCTAGAGGCCGAGGCAGGGGTAGGGTGCAACCTAGAGCCCGAGTAGCAGCCTCAGTAGTAGAGCCTCAGATAGAGCTTGACGAGGAGGTTCCAGCCCAGACTGTTCCTACCGGACCAGCTCAGGTTCCGGAGGGGTTCATTGCTACCAGTGCTTCAGGATGCTTTGGTCCGTTTGGTGGGCCTTATGGAGAGTGTGGCCCAGACTGTCGCATTTCCCATGGCACGAGCAGTCTCTCAGGCTGGAGGAGGAGCCTAGAATCCTACCACTCCCGCTCCAGAGCAGATAGATCCTTATTATCAGGCTCTTGCAGCTCACCCAGTCGTATTAGTTCAGCTGGTTATTGCGGCACAGGTCGGAGATGGGCCAGCTATGTCTTCTGAGGCTTTATGGAGATTGGACAGGTTTACCAAGCTCTTTCCTGTTCACTTCAGTTATCATGAGGTTCTACGAAACATGGGTATAGTGGAGACCAATGTGGTTGATTTTGCTGCATTTCAGATGACTGGTTCAGTCAAGAAATGATAGAGAGATTACTTGTTGACCAGACCAGCTGGGTTGCCTTCTCTTACTTGGGACCGGTTCTCTCAGCTCTTCATAGAGAAGTTTCTGCCTATCACATTGAGAGAGGAGCGTCGCCATCAGTTTGAGCATCTCAGGCAGGGCAGTATGACTGTTACTCAGTATGAGATCCGTTTTGTGGATTTGGCCCGTCATGCCATTCTTCTGCTTCCCACACACAGAGAGAGAGAGAGAGAGAGAGAGAGAGAGAGAGAGAGAGAGAGAGGGTGAGGATGTTTATTGATGGACTTGTTCAGCCTATCAGATTGCAGATGGCTAAGGAGACCGGGAGTGAGATTTCTTTTCAGGCGGCTGCTAATGTCGCTAGACGGGTCGAAATGGTTCTTAATCAGGGAGGTCAGGGGTATGACAAGAGAGCTCGTCATTTCAGTGAGTTCAGCAGTGCCTCATCTAGAGGCAGGAGTACTTTTGGTAGAGGCCATTCTTCTAAGCCGTTTCATTCAACGCTTCAGGCATTCCACGGTGCCTCAGGTGGTCGTGGCCCTCAGATGCATTATTCCGACCAGCTAGCCTACAGTGCACCACCAACTCCTATTAGTGCACCTCCACTCCAGAGTTATCAGGGTGGTTATTCGGGTCAACATGGTCAGTTTCAAGGTCAGCAGTCACCGCAACCGAGGTTATGTTATACTTGTGGTGATCCGAGACACATTACTAGATTTTGCCCTCGGGAAGCGGGCAGCTCACAGCATCAGAGTTCTCGTGCCATGGTTCCGGCACCAGTTGCTGCATCACCTGCTCAGCCAGCCAGAGGTAGAGGCCAGACTATTAGAGGAGGAGGTCAGGCCATTAGAGGTGGAGACCAGCCAACTAGAGGCCGTCCTAGGGACGTAGTTCAGGGTGGTGGGGCCCATCCCCGATGTTATGATTTCCCTGCCATGCCTGGGGCTGAGTCATATGACGTTGTTATCACAGGTACTGTTTCATTTTGCAGTAGAGATGATTCAGTTCTATTTGATCCGGGATCTACTTACTCTTATGCGTCATCCTATTTTTCTTATTAATTGGTTGTGCCCCGTGATTCTTTGAGTGCTCCTGTGTATGTGTCCACACCAGTTGAAGATGCTATTGTTGTAGATCGTGTTTATTGTTCGTGTGTGGTCACAATTTGGATTCTTACTCGTGTAGATATTCTACTTCTTGACATGGTTGATTTTGATGTCATACTGGGTATGGATTGGCTATCACCTTATCATGCTATATTAGATTGTCACGCCAAGACGGTGACCTTAGCCTTGCAGGGGTTGCTTCAATTATAGTGGAGAGGGAATCTTGGCCTTTATGCCAGCATAGTTATCTCTTATGTGAAGGCTCGGCATATGGTCGAGAAGGGGTGCCAAGATTATTTGGCTTATGTTCGCGATTCTAGTGCGAATGTTCCTTCTATAGATTCAGTGCCGATTGTTCGTGAGTTTCCTGAGATGTTTCCTACTTATCTGTCGGGGATGCCACCCGACATGGATATTGATTTCTGCATTGATTTGGCTCCAAGCACTCAGCCTATTCCATTCCGTCATATCACATGGCCCCACCAGAGTTGAAAGAATTGAAGGAGCAGTTGCAAGATTTGCTTGATAAGGGATTCATTAGACCTAGTGTCTCGCCCTGGGGTGCACCTGTGTTATTTGTGAAGAAGAAAGATGTATCAATGAGGATGTGTATAGATTATCGGCAGTTGAACAAAGTCACCGTCAAGAACAAGTATCCATTACCAAGGATTGATGATTTATTTGATCAGCTTCAGGGTGCCAAGGTGTTTTCAAAGATTGATTTGAGATCTGGCTACCATTAGTTGAGGATTAGGGCATCCGATGTTCCTAAGTCACCTTTTCAGGCTCGGTATGGGCATTATGAGTTTCTAGTGATGTCATTTGAGCTGACAAATGCCCCAGCAACATTTATGGATTTCATGAACCAGGTGTTCAAACCCTACTTGGATTTCTTTGTGGTTGTGTTTATTGATGATATCTTGATCTACTCCCACAGTTGGGAGGAGCATGAGCAGCACCTTCGGATCATTCTTCAGACTCTGAAAGACAGCTAGTTATATGCTAAGTTCTCAAAATGCGATTTTTGGTTGAGTTCAGTTGCTTTCTTGGGTCACGTTTTATCAGTAGAGGATATTTAGGTGGATCCTAAGAAGATTGAGGCAGTCCAGAATTTGCCTAGACCCACATCAGCTACAAAGATCCATTGTTTCCTGGGTTTGGCGGGTTATTACCGTCGATTTGTGGAGGGGTTTTCATCCATAACAGCCTTGTTAACCAGATTGACCCAGAAGGGTGCACTGTTCAGTTGGTTAGACGAGTGTGAAGCGAGCTTTGAGAAGCTCAAGGCTGCTTTGACCACGACACCAGTATTGGTGTTACCCATAGGTTCAAGATCTTATACAGTATATTGTGACGCATCTCGTATTGGTATGGGTGCAGTATTGATGCAGGGTGGCAAGGTTATTTCATATACTTCACGGCAGCTGAAGGATCACGAAAAGCATTACCCTTTTCATGATCTAGAGCTGGCAGCCATTGTTCACGCGCTGAAGATTTAGAGACACTATCTTTATGGCATGCCATGTGGGGTATTCACTCATCATCGGAGCTTGCAGTATTTGTTCAAGCAAAAGAAACTCAATTTGAGGCAGAGGAGGTGGCTGGAGCTATTGAAAGACTATGATATTACTATATTGTATCATCCCGGGAAGGCCAATGTGGTGGCCGATGCTTTGAGTAGAAAGTCAGTCAGTATAGGTAGCCTTGCATATATTCCAGTTGGTGAGAGACCGCTTGCATTGGATGTTTAGGCCTTGGCCAACCAGTTTGTGAGATTAGATGTTTTTGAGCCCAACCGTGTTCTAGCTTGTACAGTTGCTCGGTCTTCTTTGTTTGAGCGCATCATAGATCGGCAGGATGACAATCCTCATTTACTTGTCCTTAGAGACACAGTACGACACAGTGGTGCCAAGCAGGTTACTGTTGGAGATGACAGAGTTTTAAGGATATAGGGTCGTATTTGTATGCCTAATATGGATGGAGTTCGTGAGTTGATCCTTGAGGAGTCCCACAGTTCCCAGTATTCTATTCATCCGGGCGCCACCAAGATGTATCAGGACTTGAGGCAGGATTATTGGTGGAGGCGAATGAAGAAGGGCATAGTTGCCTATGTAGCTCGGTGCCTAAATTGCCAGCAGGTAAAGTGTGAGCATCAGAGACCTGGTGGCTTACTTCAGAGGTTAGATATTTCTGAGTAAAAGTGGGAGCGTATCATTATGGATTTTGTTCTTGGTCTCCCACAGACTCAGAGGAAGTTCGATGCAGTTTGGGTTATTGTGGACATGCTGACTAAATCAACGCATTTCATTCTTGTGGCAGTTACCTAGTCTATCTTCACGGTGTGCCCATGTCTATCATTTTTGATCGAGGGACGCAATTTACCTTGCACTTTTGGAGGGAAGTACAACGTGAGTGGGGTACACGGGTTAAGTTGAGCACAACATTCCATCCTTAGACGGACGGGCAGTCCGAGCGTACTGTTCAGATCTTGGCAGATATGTTTCGTGCTTGTGTCATAGACTTTGGGGGTTCTTGGGATCAGTTCTTTCCCCTTGTAGAGTTCGCCTACAACAACAGTTACCAGTCGAGCATTTAGATGGCTACCTATGAGGCATTATATGGTAGGCGGTGTCGGTCGCCAGTTGGGTGGTTCTAGCCGGGAGAGGCTCGGTTGTTAGGCACAGATTTAGTTCAGGAGGCCTTGGACAAGGTCAAGATTATCCAGGATCGACTTCGTACAGCTCAGTCCAGGCAGAAAAGTTATGCCGACCGTAGAGTTCGTGATGTTGCATTCATGGTCGGAAAGATAGTGTTACTTCGGGTATCACCCATGAAGGGTGTAATGAGGTTCGGAAAGAAGGAAAGTTGAGCCCTAGGTATATCAGACCTTTTCAGATTCTGGAGAAAGTGGGAGAGGTGTCTTACAGGCTTGCGTTGCCACCTAGTTTAGCAGCTATTCATCCGGTATTCCATATGTCCATACTTCTACAGTATCACGGCGATCCGTCCCATGTGTTAGATTTCAGCTCTGCCTAGTTGGACAAGGATTCTAGCCCGGCAAGTTCGCCAGTTGGGATCGAAGAGTTACCCTTCAATTCGGGTGCAGTGGAGAGATCAGCCTATTGAGGCAACTACTTGGGAGTCCGAGTCCTATATGCTGAGTAGATATCCCCACCTTTCCACCAGCCCATGTACTTTTCTATGTCCGTTCGAGGACGAACGGTTTTTTTAGAGGTGGAGAATGTGATGACCCAAAAGGCCATCTTATGTTTTAGAACTCGAATCTGCACTCTTAAGCCTTAAAAAGCTCATTTTAAACCTCCTCAATTTGCGTGCACAGTCTGGGCAGGTTTCTGGAAAGCTTTTATGTTGAAAATTGATGGAAATGAGAATTTATGCCTTAAAAGTTGATTTTAGTTGACTTTCATCAATATTTTTGGTAAACGGGCCTGGATCCATGTTTTGACAGTCCCAGTCGGTCCGTGTCGAATTATGAAACCTGAGCGTATGCCCGAAATCGAATTCGGAGGCCCCTAACTCAAGTTATGAATTTTTGATGAAAATTAAAAGTCTGAAAATTAATTATTTTTAAGAATTGGTTGATGTTTGGCATTGTTAGTGTCGGGTTCGTATTTTGGTTCCGGAGCCCGGTACAGGTGCATTATGATATTTAAGACTTGTTTGTGAAATTTGGTGAGAAACGGAGTTGATTTGACGTGATTCGGATGTCCAGTTGAGAAGTTATGAATTTTAAAGTATTCTTGAGAATTTCATTTGATTTGGTGCTAAATTCGTAGTTATAGGTGTTATTTTGGCGATTTGATCGCGTGAGCAAGTTCGTATGATATTTTTAGATTTGTGTGCATGTTTGGTTTGGAGCCCCGATGGCTCAGGTGAGTTTCAGATAGGCCACAAGATGTTTTGGACTTTGGAAATCTGGTATTTTGCAGCAGCAGGTGTTCTGGCATGTCCTTCTTCGCGTTCGCAAAGGTACTTTCGCGAACGCGAAGAGTAAATTGGTCAGCTGAAGATATCTACTTCGCAAATGCAAAGGCTTGGTCGCGAAGCGATGGGGGCGTTACCCTTCACGAACGCGTCAAGCCCATCGCGAACGCGTAGTGTTAGGCATTGGGGAGGGGAATTTAGCCATTCCTTCATCGCGAACGTGAAGTCCGGGGGGGGAGTAACTATCGCGAATGCGAGATGTGTCTCGCAAACGCGAAGGCTTGGCAGCCAGTACCTTCGCGAACGCGACAGTGCTCTCGCGAACGTGATGAACACTGTCGCCCAACACTTAAGAGAATCCAAAAACAGGATTTTAGCCAAAAACTCATTTTTCTCAAAAACTAAACGGTGAGAGGCGATTTTCCAATAGCCATATTTTCCCCAAATTGTTGGTAAGTGATTCTAAACCATTTTCTTTCATTTACCCATTACATTTCTTGAATTTTCAATCTAAAATCTAGAGTTTTCATGGTAGAAGTAGAAACTAAGGATTTCGGGAATTTGAGGATTTAGTCCCGAATTTGAGGTCAGATTCCAAAACTAATTATATATTCGGGCTCGGGGGTGAATGGGTAAAAGGATTTTGGTCCGAACCTCGGGTTTTGACCAAGCGAGCCCGGGGTCGATTTTTCGACTTCTTGGAGGAAATTTTGGGGAATTTAATTTATGCAATATAATTGATTCCTTTAGAAATATTTGATATTATTGAGTCATTTTTGAATAGATATGAGTGGTTCGGAGGTGAATTCTAAAGAAAAAGCTGTGATTGAGAATTAAGTGGCCTTCGGAGCGAGGTAAATGTTGTGTCTAACCCCGACTTGAGGGAATTAAGAACCTTAGATTACTTGCTATGTGAAATTCATGTGAGCGGCGTATATGTGAGGTGACGAGTACTTATGCGCCGCCAATTTACCTGTTTTTCATATTTCTCTGTTTTTCTTATATTGTCTCATTCCTATGCTAAATTTCTACGTGTTATACTAGTGTCGTTCAATTTATCGTTCTTATCATGCTTACGAATTTTCTAGTGATAATTGAGTTTTTATTTGAAAGTTGAGATTGATATTATGGAACCAAATGTTGAAGTAAGGTTTGTACTTGTTATTCTATCTCCCTGTTGTTATTTATGCATTGCATTATGGTAAGAGAGAGTGTTAATGCATGAAGGGTGATGCCGTGCCATATTGTGAGTGTTAATGCACGAAGGGTGATGTCGTGCCATGATATGAAAGTTAATGCACGGAGGGTGATGCCGTGCCGTTTCTATTAATTTATGGTGAGATTGAGAGTAAAAGCACGAAGGGTGATGTCGTGCATTTTTCCTTACTGTATTCACTATTCCTTTTGATTCATGGTATATTGACTGCTCCGGTGATCATTCTGTTGTAGTTCTTTATCTTGTATTCCCCTCAGTATGTTCCCCTCCCGACATTTCCTGTTTAGTTGTTCATTTATGTTATTTGCATATACACTGTTAAATTTTACAGGTTGATTTGTAGGTGCCTTGCCTTAGCCTCGTCACTACTTCGTCGAGGTTAGGCTCGATACTTACCAGTACATGGGGTCGGTTGTACTGATACTGCACTCTGCACTTTCTGTGCAGATTTTGATATCGGCTCGGGTTGATCGAGATTTTGCTATTGGTCCGCTGTCCGGAGACTCAAGGTAGATCTGTCGGCGTTCACAGACTTTGAAGTCCCCATCTATCTTTTCTGTTCTACTATTTCTTTCATTCAAACAGTTGTATTTCTTTCTAACTATTACTTGTAGCAAATTCTAGAATGCTCGTGAATTGTGACTCCAGATCCGGGTGGTAGTAATTAATACAGTTTTATGATATTTCGCACTTATTATATTTCATCTTAGTTAATTATTGTTATTTACTTAATGGAAATAAGGAATTGGTTTAATGATTCTCTAACGCTGGCTTGCGTGGCAAGTGAAATGTTAGGCGCCATCACGTTCCCATTAGTGGGAAATTTCGGGTCGTGACAATTAGACAGAAGATGACGATGAACGTAAGCGTGATCCTGCTCTGGTACCATGTAAACTTGTGAGAAATTGACAAGATTAGTGAAACCCCTCTAGAGTTTCATAGATAGTCGGTCAAGAAATATCTGGGTCTTTCTTATTGCTTTTGCTGAAAAGTGAGAAAAGTTCCCTCTGTACAAAGCTGGACCGCTATTTATATATTGGGCCTCTTGACCGAAAACTATAACAAATCCAACAATTGTGGGAGTAGCCTCCTACGAAGGTTTGCAAAATTATGATCAACAACTTGCATGTTAGAGAACCACCATATATTGGCTGCAACATTTCATCATCATGATGATCAAAATCAAATTACTACTTGTATAACATGAAAAACACATTTGAAATTTTTACTTGGTCCGTCTCCCTTTTAATAAGGTTTTTGTTTGAAGATAATTAGAGAAAGGATGGAGAACAAAGATGCAAATCAGAAGTTCGAGAAATTATGAAGTGCAAAGGAAAAGAATGATGCGTATAAGTAAAATTTTGGCGGCTAAATTCATGGCCATGATTACCACGATAATCGACAAACGTTATGGTGAATCGTGGGATGACGCGTGTTCGGGGCATTAAATGCGGAGAGACGTGCATCTAATCAACTGTCAGAAGCCTTCAGAGGGAGTTAAGTAATTCCCGCCAAAAGAGTGTTTCTACCAACTTCCCGGTAACACAAAGTTATGTCACCGGAAAGTAAGGGGACTATCTGTATAGGGTGAAATATGATATGACACGTGGTCATCTAAAGGAAAGACACGTGGAACCCTAGACGGGGATGGCCGAAAATGAACGCAGCCATTCCGGTTGTCACAGAAGGGATAACGTTCATAAAGGTGCATTAAATGCTCTACGTCCGGTAGCATTTATTAAGGAATATTCTGCAACATTCGAATTAGTTCACTTTTCTTGAAACCACGTATAAATTCAACGGCACCGTTTTACGGGTAAACAGTTTGGCGCCCACCGTGGGGCCTAGACAGTCATGCAATTATATTGATCCTTGCCTTTTTTACTAAAGTGATTTGATTATTTTGTCTTAGGAAAAATCATAAAAAATGGCAGATAAAACTATTAACAACACGTACAACCCTGAATTTTGAGGGGATCATCCTTATTTCGAGAATTCAATCAGCGACACCCGCAATGAGTGAAATGATGCCACGCCGATACATGGCAGGTAGAACCCTCGACAGGTTCGGGAGACAAATCCCGATGATGCTGATGAGGAGCTGTCCTGGATGCGGTGAGGGTCTTGCAAGAGCAACATGCGATCATTCTAGGCCATCTCATGCGGCAGGATAAGGTTATGACGGAGCTGAAGCAGGCGCTATCGGGGGCTTCAAATAATGCAAACAGACGAGATCCAATTCCTCCCTGTGTTCCCGCAAACCAAACAATGCAAAGAGTCGACAACAACACTCCTAGGGGCGAAGTTGGCTCCGACTGGGCTGGGGGGAACGGATGCGGTCTCAACAACGAGAAAGACCCATTCAAGAATGAACTTTTATGGTTTATGAGGGAAGTAAATGCCCGCATGGACCAGATCCCGAGTGCGCCACCAGTATTGAAAGGCCAGGACTCGAAGAAGTATACTCAATTGCCATACAAGCCGAGTGCGGCACCAGAACTAATCCCAAAGCGGTTCAAAATGCCTGAAATGCCAAAGTATGACGGGACTTCCGACCCGCATGAGAATATTACCACCTACACAACGACGGTAAAAGGGAACAATTTAGCTCCTTATGGAATTGAATCTGTGTTGTTAAAGAAATTTGGAGAAACTCTCACGAGGGGAGCTCTAACGTGGTATTCATTATTACCTGAGCATTCCATAGATTCCTTTGAGATGCTCACGAATTCTTTCATCAAGGCTCATGCCGGGGCCAGAAAAGTACAACCCCGGAAGGCCGACATATTTAGGATCGCACAAGGAGAATCCGATTTATTACGAGAATTCGTTACCCGATTCCAAAAAGAAAGAATGTTGCTCCCGATTGTCCCGAATGAATGAGAAGTTGAAGCATTCACCAAGGGATTGAATCCGACAAGGTTAGACGCTTCCCGGAAGCTGAAGGAGAGCCTACTTGAGTTTCAAGCAACAACTTGAGAAGATGTCCACAACCGGTACGAGTCAAAGATAAGGATCGAAGATGATCAGGTCAGTTCTACATCATCGGCTAAGGGATGGGAGAAGAGAAGAGAAAAATCAAAGGATAACTACGATGCAGACAAACGGACTTCGAGGGGCCAGTTTTTGCCCTACGAGCGGACCAAAGGCCGTAAGAGAAACGTTTGGGCAACAAACAAGTTCACCGTTGACAGAAGGACCGACTGTGGTCGAAATAATAGATCACTTCAGGATAAAGTGACGTCGGGGTATCAGGATCCTTCTTACCCCAAGTTATCGTAATATAACTTTAACGTCGGTATAGTGGAGTTGGTGTGATCCATGAGAAACATTAAAGAAGCACGATTCCGGCCAGAGGGATCCCAACTTATGGTGTGAATACCATGGGATGAACGAATACATAACAGGGGATTGCCGATACCTCCGGGAAGAGGTGGCAACACTATTGAAGAATGGTCACCTCCGAGATTTCTTGAGTGACCGAGCTAAGAACAATTATGGTCGTAACAGAGACAACGCAAAACCTACAAAAGCAAGAAAAGAACCCCCACGCCAAACGAGATCAATATGATCTTCGGAGGGAATGAGATTAATGGGGTCACCTTTTCATAAGCAAAGAAGACGAAAATATTAATAACTCACAGTAAAAGACTTCGGGAAGACAATATCACTTTCACAGAGGAGGACGCAGGCGGATTGTTGTTATCACACAACGATGCACTAGTAATTTCTTTAAATGTGTTGGATTTTAAGATTAAGCGTGTTCTAGGGTATCCAGGAAATTCGGCTAATATCATACAATGGAGAGTATTGGAGCAAGCTAAACTCATCGGAAGCATTATTCTGGTAACAAAGCTCCTCACTAGATTCAACCTTGCGAGCGTGATGACCCGGGGAGAGATTTTTCTATTTACGAACGCTGAAGGAGTAATGAAAACAACTCTCTTCGAATTAGTATATGTTGACATGGGATACAATATCATCCTGGGAAGGCCATGGTTACACGAGATGAAAGTTGTACCCTCAAGATATCATCAATTTCTGAAGTTTCCAATGCCCGAAGGAATCAAGCAGATAAAAGGTGATCAACCGGCAGCAAGAGAGATGAATGCAATTTAGGTTTCCAGTAGCAAAGGGAAAAAGCACATGGCATAGCAATTACAGGAACCGACACATATTCCCGAGCTAGAAGAAGTTAGCCCGGGAGCAGAGTTGTCAGAACATTTCATGTGCCGAGATGTTTCCAAGTTCCAGAAGAGACGGACGCAACAAAGTACATGGCGAAAGAACTGGAGCAAGTTGCATTGTTCGAATAATTCCTAGAAAGAAAATTCCATTTGTGGCAGGATTGCACTTGGAGCTCAGGTTTGGTTTTATTTAATTCCTTAAATTTAATGCCGATTGTTTTGCATGGTCGCACGAAGATATGACAGGTATCCCGATGGAAGTCGACGTACACAAGCTGAGTTTGGATCCCAACGTACCTCCGGTAAGATAATAAAAATGCCCTATTATTGAGGCCAGGAATAAATTCATCAAAGAAGAGGTAACTTGCTTGCTTAATATCGGTTAGATCCGAGAGGTAAGGTATTCAGACTGGCTAGCCAATTTAATAGTAGTTCCGAAGAAAAACAATAAATTTCGCATGTGTGTAGACTATAAAGACCTTAATAAGGCATGCCCAAAAGACTCGTTCCTATTGCCAAATATTGATCAAATGATTGATGCCACAACCGGGCACGAGTTAATGAGTTTCCTAGATGCTTATTCCCGGTATAACCAAATCAAGATGAACCTGGAAGATCAGGAAAAATCTTTGTTTGTAACGAATTTTGGTACATATTGTTACAGTACGATGCCCTTCGGGTTGGAAAATGCCGGAGCCACTTATCAACGACTCGTAAATAAGATGTTTAAAAAGCAAATAGGAAAGACTATGGAAGTTTATATAGACAATATGCTCATTAAGTTTTTGAATGCAGGATACCACCTTAAGCATTTGTAAGAAACATTCAACATCTTGAGGAAGCATAACATGAAACTTAATCCCGAGAAATGCGCGTTCGGGGTCAGCTCTGGTAAGTTTTTGGGATTTCTGGTCTCACAAAGGGGAATTGAGATAAACCCCGAAAAAATTAAGGCCATAGAGGATATCTCAGAATAATTGTTCAACGTAAAAGAAGTCCAAAGGCTCATAGGAAGATTAGTAGCTTTGAGCAGGTTATTTTTCCGGTCGTTGAAAAAATATCATCGCTTCTTCACACTGCTCAAAAATAAAAATAATTTCAAATGGAAACAGGAGTGCCAGCAGGCTCCGAGGGACTTGAAGAAGTACTTATCAATCCCTCATATGCTCTCAAAACCAAAAGAAGGTGAAACATTGCTAGTGTACTTCGCGGTTTTATAAGTTGTGGTAAGTGCAGTTTTAGTCCAGGAGGAAGAAGGTACACAATTTTCCATTTATTACATTAGCAAAATTTTAACGGGAGCAGAAACGCACTACCCACATTTGGAAAACTGGCCTTAGCTCTCGTAGTTGCTGCTCAAAAGCTGAGGCCGTACTCCCAATGCCACCCGATACTGGGGTGACTACTTTTCCTTTGCGGAACATCCTCCATAAACCCGAGCTCTCAGGAAGATTATCCAAATGGGTCGTCAAAATGAACGAGTTCGACATAGAATATAAACCAAGGACTGCAATTTAGTCACAAGTCTTGGTTGACTTCGTAGCCTATTTTAGTCCGGCACTACTGCCTCTAGCATCCAAAGAGGCAGTAATGGTGTCGGAATCGACATCGTCGATTTGGACCTTGTTTACAGATGGAGCTTCTAACGTAAAAGGTTCCGGACTCGTAATAGTCTTAATCTGCCACCGGAGGAAACCTTAAGGCAAGCCATCAGAACGATCCCTTTAACTAACAATGAAGCAGAGTACTAAGCTTTGATTGCAGAGCTCGAATTAGCCCGGGGGCTTGATTTTAAGGTTATCAAAATCAAATGTGACTCGCAGCTGGTGGTAAATCAGGTCTATGGGATCTTTGATACCAAAGAAGAACGTATGCAACAGTACGTGGTAAAGGTCCAGGCTCTTTTGGTATGATTCCGTGAATGGTCGATTACTTATATCCCGAGGGAGGATAATGCAGAAGCGGATGCATTAGCTAACTTAGGATCATCGATGAAAATAAAGGGATCGGAGTCCGGGACGGTAGTGTAACTGATGAACTCAGTCCTGGATACAGATGGTTGCTATGAGGTAAATTCAACTAGTCTGGTCTGGGACTGGAGAAATGAAATAATCGACTATCTCGAGCACGCGAAGTTGCCCGAAGACCCCAAAGCATCACGGGCATTACTCGCCAAAGCTGCACATTATAGATTCAAGAGAGGCCAATTGTATAGAAAATCATTCCAAGGCCCGCTAGACCGGTGCTTAGGAGCGTCAGAAGCTAACTATGTCATGAGAGAAGTTCACGAAGGGATATGCGGCAATCACTCGGGCGCAGATTCTTTGGTGCTGAAGTTGGTACGAGCAAGATATTACTGGCCTCGCATGGAAAAAGATGCTAAAGACTTCGTACAAAAATGTGATAAGTGCTAACGCTGCGCACCACTAGTACACTAACCGGAAGAACCCTTACATTCGGTTCTGTCCCCATGGTCGTTCATAAAATGGGGGATGGACATCGTCGGACCGCTGCCACTGGCTTCTGGAAAGGTAAGGGTTCTTTTAATTCTGACTGACTATTTTTCTAAATGGGTGGAAGCAGGTCCTTATCAGAAGATTGGGGATATATGAAGTGGTGGATATCTTGTGGAAAAATATAATTTGCAGGTTTGGAATACCAAGAGATAGTATGCGACAATGGGCCGCATTTTATCGGTGAAAAAGTTACAAAGTTCCTCGAAGATCTTAAGATAAAGAGGATCACATCTTCTCCTTATCATCCGAGCGCAAACGGTCAAGCGGAGTCAACAAACAAAGTGATTATTCAAAACCTCAAGAAAAGGTTGGAAGCAACAAAAGGCAAATGGCCCGAAGAATTTCCTGAAGTTCTATGGGCTTACCGAACAATGGCCAAATCGAGCACAAGAGAAACTCTTTTTTCCCTTGTGTAGGGTACTGAAGTCCTAATCCCGGTGGAAGTGGGAGAACCCACTTTGAGATATTTTCGGGCAGATGAAGAGTCGAACAATGAAGCAATGTTAATCAACTTGGAATTTCTTGAGGAATGCAGGGACTTGGCGCGTGTAAGAATGGCAGCTCAAAAGCATAGAATGGAGCGATATTATAATCGAAGAGTCAACCTCCGTTATTTCAAAGTAGGAGATCTGGTTCTAAGAAAAGTAACCCAAAATACCCTGGAGCTCAGCGCGGGGAAGCTTGGTCTAACGTGGGAAGGTCCCTAACAGATTTTAGCTATCACTGGGAAAAGGTTCATATGTGTTGGAGAACCAGAATGGAGACAAGTTACCTAGCAACTGGAACGTGGAATACCTCAAAAGATATTATTGTTGATGGACATTACTCAAGCGGAAAGTATGTGCTACACTCTTTTTACCTTCGTTCAGCTTTTGTCCCAATTGGGTTTTTCTGGCAAGGTTTTTATTGAGGCAACGATAGAAAGCATACTACAAAGACAACAACAATAAGACCTTTGATAGCAAGGCAAACAAACAAGCTTCCACTCGGGGATAGTTAGATAATCTTTGGTTTGATAGAAAATTCCCACTAGGAAGTTAAGTTTGCTATCGAACAAAGGTTACCTGACCGTACGAGCACAAGCTGCTAGAGGATTGTTAGATATTATTTCGCTCGATAGCATGGATTCTTAAGGGGAAGTAAGGCATGTTGCCGAGTTAAGGATTATCTAGCAATTCATTGGTGGGATTTTTGAAGACACAAGACTTCGAGTGTTCCAATTCTCATTCTTTGCATTCGAACACTGGGGAGGGGGGGGGGATGATATGAGGATACAACAACATTGACTGCCACGCCAATCGGGAAATGAAAATCTGAAAATCAAGTGCATCATCGAGACTGGGGACTGCGCAACCAGCCCCGTAGAAATAAGTTGTACAAGATAGCCACAAGTAATGGCAATTTGGGTTTAGCATAATCAATGCTAGCCACAAGTAATGGCAATTTCGTTTTAGCATAATAAATGCTAGCCACAAGTAATGGCAATTTCTTGTTATAATAAATGCTTGTGTGCTTTTGAAAATAGAAGGAATTATATGAGAAGAAATCCTTTTACTTTTATCTTGTTTCTTGTCTAAACGATGAACTAACTTTGTCATTTGAAAGTTAAACAATTACTTCAATTGTTACTGCTATAATAAACAGAAGAGGTCTTCTTCAAGAGCACCGTAAACATAAGAGGGCCCTCTCTTATGAAAACCCTCACTTTAAAGGGTTGGTTTCAGAAGAATTTATGCCCGAAATCAAAAAGCCTTAAAGGAAAAATACACCCGAAGACATACACGAAAAGACACAAAAGTAAACTTGCACAAATACTTATGAAAACCCTCACGTTAAATGATTGGTTTCGGAAGATTTTATGCCCGAAATCAAAAAGCCTTCGAGGAAAAATGCAACCAAAGACATACACGAAAAGATGAAAAAGTAAACTTGCACAAATAATTATAGAAACTCTCACATAAAAAGGATAATTTTCGAAACCAAAGTGCTTCAAGGAAAATGTATCCGAGATTACACATAGTAAAGCGCAAACAGAAAAACGTGCACAGAATTCTTAAGCAAATGCAAAGGTTAAAGACTTGCATAGATATTCAAATGAAAGTAAGACTCAAACAATACTTGAGCAAAAATATATCTTTATTTATAAGAATGTGCCTAAACGGTAAAAGTACAAAAAGGGAAAAAGAAAAGAATTGCTAAACTACAGTGCCTCCGAAACCAGGAAGAAGAGAAGTGTCCGCATCCCCGAGAGAAGTAGGTGGGTCCACCGGAGGCTCAACATTTTCATTAGTTTGGCCTTCGACATCATCATTTTCCGATTCTTCTTCAGTTCCCCGAAAACTCGGAACAAGAACCAGAAGAGCCAAGTACATCAAACCTCGATGGGTGTCCACTTTTAGCAGCTAACTCAAGCTCGCGTGCCTTAGCAATTTCGTCATCAAAGTCAATTACACCAGATTTGGCCTCTTCTAAGGTTTTTCTCCTTATGTTGTACATGGCATAAGTGTTTTCAACAACGAGGAAAGCCTCTCGACGCTTGAGTTCTTCTTTGAGTTGGGTTACCTCGACAGAAAGGTTTTCCTGGGCGGACCTAGCAGATTTGAGGGTGACATCAAGGTCGCAGACAGTTGAACTTAAGAGCCTATTATGCTGGATAGTTTTCCTGTACTTCTCTTCTACATGGGCGTGTTTCGCCCCCACAACATCAAGCTCTTCTATTTTGGAGTTCAAGGCTGCCTCTAAGTTAATTACTCTTTCAGCGGAGGCAGCCTCACGCTCGGTTGCAGCAGGAACAATGTCCTAGACTTTAGCCCATTTGTCCTTGGCTTCATCAAATCCAACCTTCAACATGCTAATTTTTAGGCTAAGGGTTACCACTTTTTCCTCGCTTTGCTGCAAACGAGCCTCCAAAACAACGACCTCAGTAGCTTTGGTTTACGGTTCTGAGAGGCGGAGAACAACTCGGTCCCATTCTACCAAAAGTTGATTCTATTAAGAAGTAAGTTCCTCCTTCTCACGAATCAACCTCTGAAGGCCCTCAGAAGCAAGAAAGTTGGCTTACAAAACAAGAAGTATAACTTAGAATACATTCATACAAAAGTAGAAGAAATAACAAAAAAAAGAAAGGAACATACCGCTGCGGCATTATGCATGTTTTTGTTCAACAAACACTCTCCCGAGAGTGCCTGAATCGTTTCCCAGTCTTTCTATGAAGCCAAAGGCTTCAGATAATTAGCAATCTCCACCGGTCGGTATATCAAGTTACATCCGGTAGAGACCGAAAGAGTAACATTCCTCCTCCTTTGTAGATCTTCAGAAGGGGCAGCATAATTTTGCCCCAAATTCCCATGAACTAGGGAATTTGGAAGAGGAACACCCTCTTCATGACCAGGTACGACCGGTGGAGGCGATGTAGCAACTGCTGGTGGAAGAGTGGATAAAGATGGAAGTGATGTAGCAGTTGTTGGTATTGGTGAAGATGGAGATGAAGCTGATGGAGTGGAAGAGAAAGAAGCATTTGCATCAAATACAGAGCTGGTTGTTGGATGCTCGCCAACAAAAGACGGCAAGGACCCGATACTCAGCCCCGCAGTACCGGGAACGACAATTGGGGTCTAAAAATGGGAGTTGACATTATCTACCAAATCAAACTCTCCCCAAAGTGCTGAGGCATCATCCTCGGTTGGTGTAACTCTCTCAACAAGTAGAGCATCATGTTGAGATGATGAGGATTGTTGTGTTATATGTAGAGAAGCTCGCTCATTACTAGCTTCTTCATCATCATCAATCATCACGGTATCTATGACCGGCCCGAAAGAAGGACCAGTCACCATCGCCACCGGAGATGACTCGGGGGCATTAATATTTTCCCTATTATTCTCTTCCTTGGACACGGAGGACCGTATTCTCTTCGATTGCTTATCCTCTGGCCGGGAACTCCATAAAGAGGTGTTTGCGCCCGAAACAGGCCCGGAGATACCTGTTCGAATAAGTGCCTCCTGAAGCAGCCTCACTGCATTAGTAGGATCAGCCAAGACATCCTCCTCGGGGACAACAATAGAGCCAGCAGGTAGACCTAATTTTGTGAACAAGTCAGAAGGGTTCAACCAAGTTCTCCAAATACAAAAAGAAATAGAAGCAAGGTAAGTTAAAATTACCATGATATTTAGCCTTCCACCCATATTTAAGGGCCATTTCAATGAAGGATGGACGATCAATACGACTATAGAAAAATATTTAGTAAAAGGAAATACTAAACAAATAGCTTACGAGTGTGGTTCCAAGCGATTGGAAAGGATGAAGCCGTTGCCGGAATGATTTCGTTGGTGACGACTGCAACGAACAATTCCATCCACCCACAGTTATTATCATCATCCATGCTAGACAACAAAGCATGGTGGCCACGCTTGCAGAGGTTTATCATTCCCCTGTGGAAGATTTTGGGAGAATAAAAATTTATCATATGAGCTAAGGTTAGCTCCTCTCCAGTCTCCTGGCACAAGCATCGAAGGCAGGCGACCGTCCTCCACACTGAAGGACTTACCTATGCCAAACACACCTTGGAAGCGAATGCAAAACTCCACAATCGCGGAATCAAGCTCTCCACTCAAAGAAAACGCAGCCAAAGTGAAGGGAAACGTGTAAAAGTATGTAAAACCTTCCTTAGGAAGGGCCACTCGCTCCGTTAGATCAGGAGCAATGATATACAACTCATGGCAGTGAAAATATTCTTTCACAGCAGGAATACTGGAAGGGCGAATGGAAGAAAGGTACCTACAAGAAGCCCATGTATGAGGGTTAGCAGTAGGAAATTTCTTTTCTAAGTCCTTTGTGGTACTAAGTCTCCTTGGGATGATGGAACCCACCGTTGGAGGAGCAGAATCCTCGGCTTTGTTCTTGTTCTTTGAAGAACCAGCACGCTTGAAGGATGAAGCCATTGAATAAGAAGAAGGAAAAAGTTTTTGTTTGAAGAGAATTAGAGAAAGGATGGAGAACAAAGATGCAAATCAAAAGTTCGAGAAATTATGAAGTGCAAAATAAAAGAATGATGAGTATAAGTAAAATTTTGGCGGCTAAATTCATGGCCATTATGTTACACCCTATATTTTCGTACATAAAAATGCTTCGTAAGCAAACTAATGTAGGACCAAAAATGAGATAATATTTAAAAGTATATAAAGTAAGTTAATAATGTTACCTCTGAGGTTACAAATATTGAAGATCATGAACAACTAGTACAAAGAGGGTTGGACAGTTCAGAAGCTAAAGCAATTGAATAAAACAATGTTTCGTCGAAAGTCGACAAGTTGGGAATGTTATAACATGTACCTTTGGGGTGAGACTAGGGTGATTAACATGATAAGGAGATTATGTTATGATTTATATTAGTCGTATGACATCCGTTTGTTATGTTTTGAAGTCAAGAGAGTTGTGGAACAAAAGTCGATGAAAGTCATCACAAGTTACATTCATAAGTTTTACTGAAACTTTGGGTCAAATGTAACTGCGCTTTTCTCCCAATATAATTAGGGTTATGGGGTGTTCCACCCATCAAATTAAAGATCTATGAGTCTAGTTTCCAACGCATTAAACCGTTTGTCAATACGACATTGGAGTAGAGAGATATGGGCATTTTTGCAACACTGCGCAAGCTGCTAGGTGACAAGTAGGTGTGTCACCTACTTGCTTAAATGAAAGCCCAAAAATGGGCCATTTCGGGTCGTCCAAAGAGGCCTTTTAAGGGCCTATTTTCTTCATATATTAGACTTAAAATAGATCATAATAACCAGACATAAGCTCTGCAAAGAATCCTCCCAAATATTTCCCACAAACCCTAATTGATTTTCTCTCCCTTTCAAGTTCCAATTGGAGGTAAAACTTGGAGTTTGAAGAACCAAGATAGGAGCTGAGTTATCCAACAAATAAGGTGAGTTTACTGCTCTCTTTCATCCATTTTTTCTGCTGTAAATTCATGGTAAGTCGTTCTATACTTGTAAGAACTCACGGGACGGTGATCGGAAGCCGTGAGTTCGAGTTATTCACTTGTAGCGGACTGTTTTGTGGACTGTTTTGTGTTGCTGTTGGGCTGCGTGTTTTACTACTATTTTGTGGAGTTTTGGAGGAGGAAGGGGGTTTATAAACACCATATAAATGTAGGGTGGTTGGCTGGTCGTTCGTCATAACATTTTCGGGTCGTTTGACACTACTACGGTGGTCGTTTTGTGTACGAAGAGATTGGGGTGTGTTGGGCTGTTTTGTAGTATTTGATGGTGTATATAGGGCTGGAAAATGATGTATATATGTTGTTATTGTTCTGTTCTTGTATTGTTGGTGTTATCTTGAATTTGGAGAAAGGGCATATTATAGGGGAGATGCTGCCCGTTTTAATACAAAATAGGTTTGTCGTTCGTTGTGCGATAGTTGTACCTTTCGTAACTTGTAGATTAAGGTGCGAAGAGGTGAGTTCAACTTGGTGATTGGAAATATTGTGATAAGGTATGTTAAGTTTAAGCCTTCCTTCATTTTGGCATGATCTCGTAGCTACATGTGTTAATAATGAGACAAAAAGAGAAGTTCATATTCATGAATTTATTCACACTATTCTAGTCTCATAAGTTACAATATTATTCCTTATCGAGACTCTATATTCAATTTTAGTATTGTCTTCTTCCATTCAAGAGAGCAGCAAGCCTATATATACAGTATTACAGTATTTTCATTACCATCGAGTTATAATCGATGGGCAGGCCCCTATTGGGCAACCTCTGATCAGATGGAAAGTTATATACCGAGCCTACTGTGGCCGAGCGCCTATGAGCGAGCCCAGCATGGTCGAGATACATAGCCTAGTATGGCCGAGCGCCTATGAGAGAGCCTACTATGGCAGAGCAGTTATATATACCGAGCCTTATAAGGCCGTACAATTATTTTACTTACTATATTGAAGGAGTTGAGTCAGTATCAGCAGGTAAGTATATCTCCAGATCATCTTTGACTCCCAGTTAATTTCAGTTATCATATTATCAGTTCAGTTTCAGATTTCAGTTATTTTATTGCCTTACATACTCGGTACATTATTTCGTACTGACGTCCCTTTTTTGGGGGCGCTGCATTTCATGCGTGCAGGTTCAGACAGACAGACGGGTAGACCTCCTCAGTAGGTGTTTCCCGAGTTCCGCCTGATCGGTAAGCTCCACGTCTTTCGGAGTTGCCAGGTCTAGAGTTTTGTGTACATCTTATGTATATCTGTATATATGTTATGGGTAGGTCGGGGCCCTGTTCCGATCACAGTACATCTATCAGTAGAGGCTTGTAGGCATATCCTGTTGGTTAGTGCAGTATGTTGGGTTTGTATAAATTGGTGGTTTGTCAGCTGTAGTAGCTATGACGGCCTTGTCGGCCTAGCTTTATATTGATATTTAGTTAGCGCTAGTTTACATTCAGTTTATATTTTGCTTCGCAAATTATCTTGCAAGGTGGCCCCATGGCCAAAGTATGACATTATGTGTTCAGAGTCACTTAGTCGCAATTTGGTACGCCAGGTTAGGTGAGGCACAGGGTGCTTGTCTCGCTCCTAGGTTCGGGGCGTGACAAACTTGGTATCAGAGCAGTTCTGTCCTAGGGAGTCTACAAGCCGTGTCTAGTAGGGTCTTGTTTATAGATGTGTTGTGCACCACATTATATAAGCAAGGAACTACAGGGCATTTAGGAGTTGGTTACACTTCTTTGAAATCTAAATCGTGCTATAGAACTGAGTTATAGGAAATTTGAATTAAACTTATGTGTTGGTGTTTGCATGCACAGATAACGGTGACTAGGAAGACTACGGCTAGCCAGAGGAGAGATACAGTAGTAGGTGAGGGGACCAGTAGGGTACCCCCTGTAGATGGGGCCCAGTCTGAGGCTCAAGGGGAGACCCCTACTCAGCCATTACCGGCTCCTCCACCAACTACGGAGATTCCTAGGGAAACCGCACATCCAGTTCCCCCTCCACTTCCATCAGATCAGGACTTAAGGAGTGCGGTGCATTTGTTGACACAGTTGGTAGCTACCCAGCAACATGCTAGGGCATCAGCTAGTGCAGGAACTTCTGAGGGGTCTGGGAGTTCAAGGGTCCGAGAGTTTATTGCTTTGAGTCCCCCAGAGTTCACGGGGACAGATCAGAGGGAGGACCCGCAGGATTTCATAGATCAGCTTCACAGGATCTTTCGTGTTATGCATGCCACGGAGAAAGAGGCAGTTGAGCTAGCAGCTTTTCGACTCCGAGATATAGCCATCCTTTGGTATGAGGGATGGGAGAGGTCCAGGGGACGTGATACACCTCCAGCTATTTGGGAGAATTTTTCAGATGCTTTCCTTGACCAGTACTTACCGCGGGAGATCCGACAGGCTCGAGTCGATCAGTTTCTAGCCCTCAAGCAGGGTAATATGAGTGTTCGAGAGTATAGTCTCCGTTTTGACTCATTGGCCAGATATGCACCATCCATAGTTTCTACTATGCGGGACAGGATTCACAGGTTTATAGCAGGGTTAGCCCCAGAGTTAACCGAGGCATGTGCCACCGCTGCATTGCAGGATAGTATGGATATCTCCCGGATTCAGGCATTCGCCCAGAATATAGAAAGGGGTAGGCGTCGGCAGCAGGGTACAGAGAGGGCTGAGCAAGGGCAACGTAAGAGGATGAGATTTCCCAGGTCTCAGGAGCAATCTCAGGGTAGTTATAGGACCCAGTACTTCAGACGGCCACCTAGGCCTCCGCCACCTCGGTTACAGGGTTACAGGTATGACCGCTATACTCATTCAGGACCAGGTGAGAGCTCACGGGTATCGGGTTTGCAGCGACAGCGAGGATCTGCGCAGACATGGTCATTTCCTCCACGGTGTGACATCTGTGGTAGAGGACACTTGGGCCAATGCCGAGCAGGTTCTGATGCTTGTTATATATGTGGGCGTCCGGGGCATATGATGCGAGATTGCCCAAATAGAGATTCGGGGGGAATGGCACAACCAGCGAGTTCAGCAACAGGATCATCTATGTCCGTGCATCCTTCAAGGCGCGAGTCTCAGTCTTCAGCTGGTAGAGGTCGAGGTAGAGGTAGAGGTTCCAGTTCAGGTGGTAATCAGAACCGTATCTATGCTTTAGCGGGTCGACAGGACCAGGAGTCTTCACCAGACGTTGTGACAGGTATATTAACCATTTGCTCTCACGATGCTTATGCTTTGATAGACCCAGGATCTACTTTATCGTATATTACCCCATTTGTCGCGAGGAAGTTTGGTATAGTGCCTGAAATACTAAGTGATCCTTTTGCGGTATCTACACCGGTCGGAGAATCGATTATTGCTAGACGGGTTTACCGAGGTTGTACGGTGACAATTTGTAGTCGTCAGACCTCAGCTGACCTAGTTGAGCTAGAGATGATGGATTTTGATGCTATCATGGGCATGGACTGGTTGGCAGCTTGCTATGCCACAGTTGATTGCCGAGCAAAGGCAGCCAAATTTCATTTTCCGGGTGAGCCAGTCCTTGAATGGGTAGGTAATACACCAACACCCAGAGGTAGGTTTATTTCCTATCTGAAGGCGAGGAAAATGATCGCAAAAGGGTGCATTTATCATATTGTGCGAGTTAGAGATGCAGATGCTGAGATACCTACACTTCAGTCTATTCCCATAGTCAAAGAGTATGCAGATGTGTTTCCAGATGAGCTTCCAGGTATTCCTCCAGAGCGAGAGATTGATTTTAGCATCGATTTGATTCCAGGAACTCAACCAATATCCGTCCCTCCGTATAGAATGGCACCTGCCGAATTGAAGGAGTTGAAGGAGCAGTTAAAAGATTTGCTGGAGAAAGGTTACATTAGGCCCAGTACCTCACCTTGGGGTGCACCAGTACTATTTGTGCGGAAGAAAGACGGCTCGCTGAGGATGTGTATCGATTATAGGCAGCTGAACAAGGTAACTATTAAGAATAAGTATCCACTTCCAAGGATCGATGACTTGTTTGATCAGTTGCAGGGGGCTAGATGCTTTTCAAAGATAGATTTGAGGTCGGGGTACCACCAAGTCAGAGTTCGGGAAAAAGATATTTCGAAGACAGCCTTCAGGACCCGATATGGCCACTTCGAGTTCCTTGTCATGTCCTTCGGGTTGACTAATGCACCCGCTGTATTTATGGACTTGATGAATAGCCTATTCCGACCATTTTTAGATCTGTTCGTGATAGTATTTATTGATGATATTCTGGTTTATTCCCGTTCAGAGGATGAGCATGCGGACCACCTGCGAGCGGTACTCCAAACCCTCCATGATCGTAAGTTGTATGCTAAGTTTTCTAAATGTGAGTTCTGGTTGAAGTCTGTAGCATTCTTGGGGCATATTGTATCAGATGAAGGGATAAAGGTGGACACTCAGAAGATTGAGGCCGTGAAATCTTGGCCTAGACCTACCACTCCGACAGAGGTTCGTAGCTTTCTAGGCTTAGCAGGATACTATCGGAGGTTCGTAGAGGGTTTTTCTTCCCTTTCGGCACCATTGACGAAGTTGACACAGAAAGAAACTAAGTTTCAATGGACAGAGGCTTGTGAGCGGAGTTTCCAAGAGCTTAAGAACAGGTTGACCTCAGCTCCAGTTCTAACACTTCCAGAGGGTCTAGAGGGTTATGCCGTGTATTGTGATGCATCAGGTGTCGGGTTAGGATGTGTCCTGATGCAACATGGGAAGGTAATTGCGTATACTTCAAGGCAGTTGAGGAAGCACGAGAGGAATTATCCGACCCACGACCTCGAGTTAGCTGCGGTTGTCCATGCACTTAAGATATGGCGGCATTATTTATATGGTGTTCATGTTGATGTATTTACTGATCATAAAACCCTATAATATATTTTCAAGCAGAAAGAGTTGAATTTGCGACAGAGGCGATGGCTTGAGTTATTGAAAGATTACGATGTTAACATTCTCTACCATCCAGGGAAAGCTAATGTTGTAGCAGATGCCTTAAGTCGTCGATCTATGGGTAGCTTAGCACATGTAGAGCCCGAGAAAAGACAATTAGTTAGAGAGATTCATCAACTGGCTTCGTTGGGGGTTCGGTTAGTAGATTCTGAGGATGGTGGAGTTGTAATCCAAAACACTGCAAAATCATCCCTCATAGCTGAAGTCAAGGAAAGGCAGTACGAGGACCCAGAGTTGGTTGAGTTGAGAGAGCGAGTTCCGCAGCAGAAGAAGCCATTGTTAGAGCTCAAGGGAGATGGGGTTCTTAGATACAGGGGTCGTTTGTGTGTTCCAGATGTAGCAGGGCTACGAGACAAGATTATGTCAGAGGCACATTATTCATGGTATTCCATCCATCCTGGATCGACGAAGATGTATCATGACATTAAGGATGTGTACTGGTGGAATGATATGAAGAAGAACATTGCTGAGTTTGTCGCCCAATGTACTAGTTGCCAGCAAGTGAAGATAGAGCACCAGAAGCCTGGAGGGCTAATGCAGACTATAGAGATCCCGACATGGAAATGGGAGGCGATAAACATGGACTTTATCACGGGTTTACCTCGTTCTAATCGTAAGTTCGATTCCATATGGGTGATAGTCGATAGGCTCACGAAATCAGCTCACTTTCTACCGGTCAGATCTACATATACAGCAGAAGATTATGCAAAGTTATATATTAAGGAGATAGTGCGGCTACACGGAGTACCAGTTTCTATTATATCTGACCGTGGGGCTCAGTTTACAGCACATTTTTGGAGGTCATTTCAGAGAGGTCTAGGGACTCAGGTGAATCTCAGCACAGCTTTTCATCCACAGACTGATGGACAAGCCGAGCGCACAATTCAGACGCTCGAGGATATGTTACGAGTATGTGTGTTGGATTTTAAAAGAAGTTGGGATGAACATCTACCTCTTATCGAGTTTGCATATAATAACAGTTACCACTCCAGTATCCAGATGGCTCCGTACGAGGCTTTGTATGGGCGTAAGTGCAGATCTCCTATAGGGTGGTTTGATGTTGGAGAATCTGGGTTACATGGGCCAGACCTGGTTCAGCAGGCCATAGAGAAAGTAAAGCTCATCCGGGAGCGACTGTTAACAGCTCAGAGTCGTCAGAAGTCATATTCTGACATGCGGCGACGAGACTTAGAGTTCAGGATTAATGACTGGGTATTCTTAAAGGTTTCACCTATGAAGGGCGTGATGAGATTTGGCAAGAAAGGCAAGCTTAGCCCACGGTATATTGGGCCTTATAGGATCATTTGGAGAGTGGGCCAAGTAGCTTATGAGTTAGAGTTGCCCTCAGAATTGGAGTCTGTCCATCCGGTTTTTCACGTATCTATGCTACGGAAGTGCATTGGCGATACTACCCGAGTGGTGCCCACGGATGATGTACAGATTACAGAGGACTTGTCATACGAGGAAATTCCAGTTGCCATCCTAGACCGACAAATCCGCAATCTACGAAATAAGGAGGTAGCTTCCGTAAAGGTTTTATGGAGGAGCAAGAATGTAGAAGAGATGACGTGGGAATCAGAGGAAGAAATGAAGTCTAAATACCCCCACCTATTTCAAACTGAAGATATGGTTCGAGATGGGACGCTACAACATAGCTCTATGTAGGCTAGCAGGTCATCAGGTAAGCTTTTATTTTTCACTTTCAATATTTATGATTTACGGTCGGTGAGGCAAATTGCTGCTATTTATAAAGATTGGCCATGTGTAGCATGCATAGTATGTTTCTGGCTACGTGCAGGTTGGTTTTAACCTAGTGTACGAAGGATACTCTGGCAAAAGTTTCCAAAGTCTCTAAGAGTAAACATTCGAGGACGAATGTTTCCAAGGGGGGAATGATGTTACACCCTATATTTTCGTACATAAAAATGCTTCGTAAGCAAACTAATGTAGGACCAAAAATGAGATAATATTTAAAAGTATATAAAGTAAGTTAATAATGTTACCTCTGAGGTTACAAATATTGAAGATCATGAACAACAAGTACAAAGAGGGTTGGACAGTTCAGAAGCTAAAGCAATTGAATAAAACAATGTTTCGTCGAAAGTCGACAAGTTGGGAATGTTATAACATGTACCTTTGGGGTGAGACTAGGGTGATTAACATGATAAGGAGATTATGTTATGATTTATATTAGTCGTATGACATCCGTTGTTATGTTTTGAAGTCAAGAGAGTTGTGGAACAAAAGTCGATGAAAGTCATCACAAGTTACATTCATAAGTTTTACTGAAACTTTGGGTCAAATGTAACTGCGCTTTTCTCCCAATATAATTAGGGTTATGGGGTGTTCCACCCATCAAATTAAATATCTATGAGTCTAGTTTCCAACGCATTAAACCGTTTGTCAATACGACATTGGAGTAGAGAGATATGGGCATTTTTGCAACACTGCGCAAGCTGCTAGGTGACAAGTAGGTGTGTCACCTACTTGCTTAAATGAAAGCCCAAAAATGGGCCATTTCGGGTCGTCCAAAGAGGCCTTTTAAGGGCCTATTTTCTTCATATATTAGACTTAAAATAGAGCATAATAACCAGACATAAGCTCTGCAAAGAATCCTCCCAAAAATTTCCCACAAACCCTAATTGATTTTCTCTCCCTTTCAAGTTCCAATTGGAGGTAAAACTTGGAGTTTGAAGAACCAAGATAGGAGCTGAGTTATCCAACAAATAAGGTGAGTTTACTGCTCTCTTTCATCCATTTTTTCTGCTGTAAATTCATGGTAAGTCGTTCTATACTTGTAAGAACTCACGGGACGGTGATCGGAAGCCGTGAGTTCGAGTTATTCACTTGTAGCGGACTGTTTTGTGGACTGTTTTGTGTTGCTGTTGGGCTGCGTGTTTTACTACTATTTTGTGGAGTTTTGGAGGATGAAGGGGGTTTATAAACACCATATAAATGTAGGGTGGTTGGCTGGTCGTTCGTCATAACATTTTCGGGTCGTTTGACACTACTACGGTGGTCGTTTTGTGTACGAAGAGATTGGGGTGTGTTGGGCTGTTTTGTAGTATTTGATGGTGTATATAGGGCTGGAAAATGATGTATATATGTTGTTATTGTTCTGTTCTTGTATTGTTGGTGTTATCTTGAATTTGGAGAAAGGGCATATTATAGGGGAGATGCTGCCCGTTTTAATACAAAATAGGTTTGTCGTTCGTTGTGCGATAGTTGTACCTTTCGTAACTTAACGATAGTATTATTATCATTCTTGTAGATTAAGGTGCGAAGAGGTGAGTTCAACTTGGTGATTGGAAATATTGTGATAAGGTATGTTAAGGCTAAGCCTTCCTTCATTTTGGCATGAACTCGTAGCTACATGTGTTAGTAATGAGACAAAAAGAGAAGTTCATATTCATGAATTTATTCACACTATTCTAGTCTCATAAGTTACAATATTATTCCTTATCGAGACTCTATATTCAATTTTAGTATTGTCTTCTTCCAGTCAAGAGAGCAGCAAGCCTATATATACAGTATTACAGTATTTTCATTACCATCGAGTTATAATCGATGGGCAGGCCCCTATTGGGCAACCTCTGATCAGATGGAAAGTTATATACCGAGCCTACTGTGGCCGAGCGCCTATGAGCGAGCCCAGCATGGTCGAGATACATAGCCTAGTATGGCCGAGCGCCTATGAGCGAGCCTACTATGGCAGAGCAGTTATATATACCGAGCCTTATAAGGCCGTACAATTATTTTACTTACTATATTGAAGGAGTTGAGTCAGTATCAGCAGGTAAGTATATCTCCAGATCATCTTTGACTCCCAGTTAATTTCAGTTATCATATTATCAGTTCAGTTTCAGATTTCAGTTATTTTATTGCCTTACATACTCGGTACATTATTTCGTACTGACGTCCCTTTTTTGGGGGCGCTGCATTTCATGCGTGCAGGTTCAGACAGACAGACGGGTAGACCTCCTCAGTAGGTGTTTCCCGAGTTCCGCCTGATCGGTAAGCTCCACGTCTTTCGGAGTTGCCAGGTCTAGAGTTTTGTGTACATCTTATGTATATCTGTATATATGTTATGGGTAGGTCGGGGCCCTATTCCGATCACAGTACATCTATCAGTAGAGGCTTGTAGGCATATCCTGTTGGTTAGTGCAGTATGTTGGGTTTGTATAAATTGGTGGTTTGTCAGCTGTAGTAGCTATGACGGCCTTGTCGGCCTAGCTTTATATTGATATTTAGTTAGCGCTAGTTTACATTCAGTTTTATATTTTGCTTCGCAAATTGTCTTGCAAGGTGGCCCCATGGCCAAAGTATGACATTATGTGTTCAGAGTCACTTAGTCGCAATTTGGTACGCCAGGTTAGGTGAGGCACAGGGTGCTTGTCTCGCTCCTAGGTTCGGGGCGTGACACATTATTACCTCGATAATCGGCAAAAGTTGTGCTGAATCATGGGATGACGCGTTCAGGGCATTAAATGCGGAGAGACGTGCGTCTAATCAACCGTCAGAAGCCTTCATAAGGAGTTATAGTAATTCTCGTCAAAAGTGTGTTTCTACCAACTTCCCAGTAACACAAAGTTATGTCACGAGAAAGCAGGGGGACTATCTGTATAGGGTGAAATATGATATGGCATGTGGTCATCTAAATAAAAGACACATGGAACCCTAGACAGGGATGGTCGAAGACTGAACTAAGCCATTCTGCTTGTCACCAGAAGGGATAACGTTAATAAAGGTGTATTAAATGCTCTGCGCCTAATAGCATTTAATAAGGATTATTATGCAACATTAAGAGCAACGACCCTTTACATAGAATTTGACATTTATATTCACCGTTATATCTTCATCAATGACCCTCATAATTGACATTAAAGGAGGGCACGATCCTAGGACCTCAATCTCTAGACATAACTATAAATAGTGAGCCCAGTATTCATTGTAAAGGATACAAAAATTTTCTGGCAAAACTTACACCACATTCTATACAAAGCTAAATACAATCTTACTTTTCCACTTTTTGATCTCATCATTGTTGTTCCCAGAAACCTTGTTCCCAGAACTGTCATCTCTATTGTTTCATCTACATTTTAAGGCTAAGTATTGTATATTTCTTCAATTATTGTATTATTTCAGAATCAAATTAGTTCACTTATTTAGAAACCATGTATAAATTCAACTATACCATTTTATGGGTAAACATAGTGATTATCTGGACCACTAGACCAAGTTATGATCCTTTCTTAATGGATTATTTAATGTAGATAATTGCGGCAATATTTCAGATGACATAAATGAGATAAAATCAGTGAGAATTCTATAAAGTTTTGTAAGTTCACTTTTGTTATTGCAAACTGAAAATATTATGGGTTATTATGTATTTTCATGATTATATAAATTGGGACCATATTTTGACCTAAAGTTTGTAGGAACGAAAACAAAGAGCGAAGAAAGAGAATTAAGGAACCAAACATTATTTTTTTAAGAATTAACGTAATTAAATCGTAAACCTAAGTTCACTATTCCCTTTTTTTTTTTGGTGAAACAAAAATCTTTATTTATCACCAGCACCCAATAAAAAACTGTACAATATCCTATCCCGGCATACAAGTGCCCCTATCTGTTCCTCCTCTCTTTCTTATCTCTCTTTCCCTATTCTATCTTTCTATTCCTATCTTTCTATTTTTACTTTTGTTATTGTTTCCTATACAATCGGTCTAACCATTCCCTCCCATTCCTACTACATTTCCTATTTAACGAAGGAACTACACTAACCTTATAGTCTTGCTGGACTTGTGCACAGATGACCCTTGGTGTAGGGACTCTTTGGTTCCAAAGTGCTTCAATCCTTGCCCACCAAATCTTGTATATTAGAGCTTCTATCATTGCTATGATGAACTCCTTGCATTTCTTCCCTTTGATCCCTCTTATTGACCTTCTCCAAATCCCTTTGAGATCATGTTTTGTTGTTCCTTTTTTGCACCCATTTTAATAGCATTTGTAGGCATGCAGTTGAGAGTTTGCATTCAAAAAATAAGTGCTCCACTGTCTCTTGTTGGATACCACTGATTAGACACCAATTGTCTTGGCTTATCTTCATCCTTCGCAGCCTATCCTTCGTAAGTAGCTTACTATGCATGGCAAGCCAGCTAGTGAAGTAGTGTTTAGGCACATTCATCCTACTCCATACTCCTCGATACCATGGTTTTTCTTCTGCATCTCCTTTGCTCCATTGGTATCCACTTCTCACAGAGTATTTGCCACATTTTTCAGCCAGCCATTATTCACAAAATCATTAGCATATTTGTCTCTAATAGAGCAGATTTTCTTCCAATACCAGTAACTATTTGCTTGGGGGGGGGAGGGTATTGCCACCATGGTTGGTTCTTTATGTACAAATGGTTAACCCATTTTACCCATAGGTTATCCTCCTTGTTGGCTATATTCCATACATACTTAACCATTGGTGCTTCATTCCATACTAGACGATGAGTTATCCCTAGTCCTCTTTGTCTCTTTGGTCTACACACCATGTCCCAGGCCATTAATGGCATTTTTGAAGAGATCTCTTTCCCCTCCCATAGGAAACTCCTACATATAACTGTTATGTTCTTTAGCACCTTTTTTGGGATAATGAATATGGAGGCCCAATAGGAATATACTTGCATTAGAACTACATTCACCAGTAGTACCCTACCAGCGTAGGATAAGTGTCTAGTACCCCATTTTAAGGCCCCTACATTTCGTATGATATTTGAACCCTTTTTGATTAGTTATCCATTTCATGATTCTGGATAGGTATTCCATATAAATCACAAATAGAAGCGGGGATATTGTATCTCCCTCCCTAAGTCCACACTAGCCTTTAATGCTTCCATACACTCCTCCATTCACAACTATACTATATTGGGTAGAGGTGATAAAAGCTATAACCCACCTTATGAACTTTTGAGGGAAGTTAAGAGCATGCAACATCTCTTCAACAAATCCCCATTCTACAGTGTCATATGCCTTCTGTAAGTCAACTTTTATTAGGCAACTCCTAGTAGTATTCTTCCCTTTGTACAGTCTCACCAAGTCTTGATAAATTAAAATATTGTATACTATACTTCTTCCAGCCACAAATGCACTCTGGTTATCAGGAACTATCTCAGGGAGTACCTTCTTTACACAACATCTTTGAGATTACTTTGTATATTGTATTGCAACATGTAATTGGCCTATAATCACCCACTGCATCAGCATGTGTACTCTTAGGAACTAGTGTTATCACTGTATTGTTTACTATTTTGAGCATTCTGCCTGTTCTAAAGAACTCCAATACTCCATTTATCACATTATTTCCCATATTATCCAAGTAGTCCTTGTAGAATTGGTTGCCAAATCCATCTGGTCCTGAGGCATTTCCTATATTATCCCAGCAGCCCATAAAGCTTGCTTCACATCTGCTGCTGTAAAATCTGCCTCTAGCCCATTCCTTTGCTCCGCACTTACTGTAGGCCCTTGCTTTATCAATTGGCTATTTACATGGCCTCTGCCCTCCAGGTTCCTGCCTAATATTTCAGTGTAAAACTTTATAAATGCATCAGGTATCTTCACTGGGTCACTTGTTTCCATCCCATGCATATCCTTAATGTGGAAAATTCTATTACTATTCCTTCGAGCTTTCAGTATTCCATGGAAGAACTTGGTGTTTTGATCCCCTAGTATAAGCCATTGAACCTTAGCCCTTTTGTTGTAGGAATAAATCTCTTAGTTTATTCCATTTACTACATTCCTCAGTTAGCCTTAGTTCTTCATTAATTAGTGTTGCATTATGAGGATCCTTCTGAACTCTACTTTGACAGTTCTGAAGTAGTTCTAATGCTTCATCTACTCTCTTTTAAACATTGTTGAATCTATCTTTGTTGATTCCCTGGAGAGCACTCTTAATCCTATGTAATTTCCCCACCAGCTGGTACATTTGTATCCCTTATTTACTTATCTTCCATCCTTCTTTTATCCTTTCTTTAAAATCCCAAGCCATGCTCCACATGTTTTTGAAACTTCTACTCCCCTTTTGTACACCCCCTCCCAGTTGATGATGACAGGGGAGTGGTCATACAGTCCTGGATTCATATAATGAACCTCAGATATAGGAAGCCTTATCATCCACTCATAATTGACAAACACTCTTTCT
Organism: Nicotiana tomentosiformis; assembly: GCF_000390325.3. Lineage (NCBI taxonomy): Eukaryota > Viridiplantae > Streptophyta > Magnoliopsida > Solanales > Solanaceae > Nicotiana > Nicotiana tomentosiformis. The sequence continues at coordinate 80,985,833 of NC_090822.1, read as the reverse complement.
ATTCTGCTCATTGCCCTGTTGTATCCTGATTGTTTATTATTCCATGTGATAGTATGCACCTGATGACCTGAAGTATTGCATAGATTAATTCTCCACACTTTTTGAATTCCCTAATCTCTGCTATGGTAACTGGACTTCCCATACTTTCATTTGAACTCAAAATACTGTTGAAATCTCCCATTAGTGCCCAAGGACCATTCACTATTTGATATATACCCTTGATGTCTGCCCATAGCTGCCTCCTCATACTCTGATTATTGAATCCATATATAAACGTGACATTAAAATATCTCCTTGTTCTTCTGTGCTGAATCATGCAGTGTATTAGTTGCTCAGTAATAATTATTATATTAACATCATATACTAACGGTTTTCACACAATTCATATTCTTCCACCTGGATGCTGTGCCAAGTTTGTGGTAAAGTTCCACCCATTACAAAGATTAAAAGCAGCTTGTTGTGTCTTACTCCTCTTAATCTTAGTTTCCAGGAGACCAAATAAACCAACTCTTTGATTGTACATAAAAAGATTTATTTCCTTCTGTTTATGTATTTTATTTAATCCTCTGGCATTCCAGAACCTAATTCTATCCATTTGGGTGGCGGTCTCCCCCATCCTGCCCTTTCCTAGGGCCATCTCATACCCTTTCCCTGTTTGGCTCTTGTCCCCTGCCATAGTTCATCTTTTTGTTACTTCATCGTCCTGTTGTTGATCTCCCAGTGTTGCAAATGAGTTTCCTGTTCGAATATTGATCCCTTTGTGTATTCCATACCCTGCTTTTCGCAGCCATAGTTTGTTAGTTTGACTCGTCTCATTCCTATCTCTAGAGGTAGTTGCTTGATTACCGCACACCCTGTACTTCCATTGACCCTTTGTACTCCTATTCGTTGTTTTTGGCCTTGTCCCCCCTCCTACTATGGATCTTCAGTCTGCTTTTCCCCTTGTCTTTGCACCCCTCTTCCAATTGTATTCTTTTGTATTTGTTGGCTTACTAACTTCTCCTTTTCTTCCTTTAGGAACTTCCTACATTCTTGCATTTCATGACCAAAATATTTGCATTTCCGACATAGAGTAGGTTTCCATTCATTGAACACCTCAACTAACACTGGTATTTGGGTATTTCTGATGTGGTTTTACCTCAACTAACACTTGGGCATATGTTAGTCTTTCCTTCTGTGTAGTTGCTCGATCAGCTTTTAGTGGTTTACCCACTATTCCTGCTAATTTTGTTAGAGAAGCTTGTCCCCAATATTTTATATCCAACCCATTAAACCTCACCCATACATGAAATAACTCATCTACCTCTTTTTTCATATCCATATCAGGGCTCCATGGTTTCACCACTACTAGCTCTTTGTCGAACATCTGGACTTCGTTCTCAATCTCGTTGATCTTACTTTCAAAACTATGAAATCTTACCATGAACACACCTCTATTGATTTGTGCTATTTTGTCTATTCTAAGTGATCCCATATCATTCGAAAGTACCCAGCCATATCTGTTTGTGGTGGATTGGAACCCAACACAAAACACACTACTACCGAGTTCCAGTACTCAATTTCCTCCTTGATATCCTCCATAGTGATTTTCACATTAAGATTGCCATTTGCCTGAGGAGTAAGGTCTAATCCCTCTGCAATTGGGTTTGCAACAATTTTGCTCCATGATTTAGGGTTTACCTCTTTATTTTCCTCTATATTCCACTTTCCCTTTGTCTTCTCATCACCTTCGACCATGTCTGCCCATGATTTGTGCCCCTCTATCTGCTTCCCATCGCCATTTCTGTTAATTATCGGTCGAATCCATGATCCCTCTCCATTAGTGGTTGATTGACTGAGATCTAGTAGTAGTATCCCTTGCAGGACATTGATGCTTCAAGATTTTTTATAATCCACTATTTGCGGAATTCCTCTTGTTCCATTCGTTTTGCTCGAATTTTCCCCTTGCTTGTGCTGCCTATCCCCTCCAGTCTTTGACTTCCTCGTCATGTTCAGCAATGGCTGAGAGGAAATTTCATTCTAGAAAGTTCACTATTCTTGTTTGACTTTATTATGGGTTTGTAGAAACCTAAAGTTGTGTGCAGTGCCGTCTAAACTATTGAACTTATGTGAGCTTGACAACTTGTCTTATGCTTAGTTACGTGCTAATTGATTAGTATTACATGTTTATTGTTGAGGATAGGCATTTTATAGACTGGATTAGTACTAAAATCCAGTATTTGAAAGGTAATGAACGTTTAAGTATGGAGAGGAGTGGTTTTGAGTGGTACAGAAAGAGTATGGGAGAAAATGGCCTATGAAAAATATAGCCTAAAAATTCAAAAATGCAGTTTCAACGTAGGAGGAATTTTCCATTGGCGTTTGAATAAAAGTTGTAGCCCATGAAGTCTAGTTTCTGGTTTTTTAAACCATTTGCTATTTAGACTTTTCTCTCAAAAGTTATAGTTATTTTACCAAAAGGTGCAATCATCCTAACAGAGGTGTGATCGCCCCAACTTGTGGGAAAGGACGCAATGGATTCATAATATTTTAGTGTATGCAGAATTTTTCGCAAGCAATATCACTTTAAAGAAGTGAACTAATAAATAAATTACTACTACAATATCATATTAAACCATCACAATTATGCCTTAAGCATATTAAATTATCACAATTATGCTTTAGGCACTTAGAGAAGGATTGTCTTAAAGCAAATTTTAATTAAAATAGAAAAACAATAGCGGACGAAGCGAATTAGTATTAACCTGGTGGAAACGATAATAGGGTCCCTCACGAGTTCCTTGGAAATTGGCAGCCATATCCGTTGGAGTATTTTATTAGATCTATTGATCTCTTTTTAAAAGAAAAACTTAGGATTTTAAATCGCCTCCAATAATCTGATTTCAAAAGGGTTTTCAGTTATTTATTGTACAAGGTGTTTGAAGTTTGATTGAGGAATTAGAAATCCTTTTTGTAGTCTTTTGCACCGTTACTAGTAAGAGAAAAAATATGAGCTGATGTGATAAAAAAAATGAATGATTGATCCTCCTAACTGATGAACTAGGCAAATGACCTGAGAGGTAATTTGAGGGCGCGCGTTCGAACCAGCAACCTCGAAGAAAGCGGAAGCATTCGACCAGTGAGTCAGCATGCGAATGAAACTTTGAGAATAAAGAACTTAACCAGCAGTGTCACTTCTATTATTTCTATTGTATTTTCGTTTTACTTATTATTTATACATATATATTTAGTAAAAGATTTCGACGAAGATGTAAATCCACCTCTGCGATCACCAATCCCTGAACTAGCTAATGATCATCTAAAGACCCTCCAAATCGGGATTTATCATACCTTACTTCCACCTGACTTCTACAAGCTTTTTTGTTTTACCAAAAATTCATCTCCAACTCAAAGGTAAGCCCTCTTAGCTATTTTATGTTATCCCTAACATACTAAAGCTAATACTGAAACCAAAATTCATCATATTTTTTCATAGTTTCCAAAGTCTTAATTAACCCAACCACCAAGAAAACACCAACTTTAATTGAGGTCTTGCATCAAAAGGTAAAATCTCTATTTTGACTTCACATTATGTATAAAAATATAAGTAGGGTCTTTATGAAAGTAATTGATGATCTTATGATGGAATTGAGTGAATCTCAGTTTGAAACTGAATTAAGGAAGAGATTCTCAACTAACGCTGAAAGTTAAGTCATTTTTTTAAAACTAAGCCAGTCACCCAGACTTTCACCTCCTGAGGTATTTGGGGGGGGGGGAGGGGGGTTGGCACGACCCTTGGGATGTCTATTCCAACAAAACATAACATAGGAGGGGGACATGGACCTTAGCTCCATTCTCATCACAAGACTAACCGAAGTCAATCTCCTGAAATACATGAGGGGATACAACTATATACGCCTCACTCATGTTTTTCAACCTAATGATTCAACATACGAAAAAATTGGCTTCGTCATCTCTAGTTCTAAAACTAGGTAGTTGCTACTTATCTAATTGAAAAGGTCCTTTTACATTTCCTGGAAGTTGTTGAAAATTGTAAAAGAAAGTACTATCTCCACAAGTAGCAGCATTTTTGGCGAGCATGTCAGCTAGTTGATTAGCTTCTCTGTAGCAGTGAGTAATATCAACATCATCTTGAGTTAGTGTCTATCTAATATCTTAAGTGAGACTCATAAGTTTGAGGTTATTGGTGTTTCCTTGTATCAGCATGTTGGCAATTATTTATAACTTTATCTCTAAGTCGATGTTGTTGTACCCTTGATGGACGGAGCACTGAATTCCCATTTTAGTAGCAATGGCCTCAACGGTATTGTTGGTCTTATCTTGGACAGATAACGAGAATGACATAATTAGTTCACCTTGTTCATCCCTGACTATTCCCCCTATTCCGGCTCTTTCTGTCTCCTTGAAATAGCTTCCATCAGTATTCACTTTGAGCCTTCTAGTAGGGGATTTCTTCCAAGTAATTTGTTGCACTATAGAAGTTGGCCTCCATAGTTCAATTTTTCACATATTCTTGGCCAAGTCTCTGTACAATTAAGTTTGGGAAATATCATCGTTAAAATTGCATGGATGGTCCAGTTGATATGCATTTTCATACTCCTAGCCAGGATTTGTTCTGCTCTCTGTACCTACATGAGCTCTAATTTGTCCATATTTCCAGCCTATAACCAGTGGAACTACTCGAAGTATGAACTTGTGAATATTGTTCTTCGATTTTGCATCCCATAAGTTTTTAAAGATCCCCCTAATGCTCCAGTTTTCATGCTTGATATCCATGGATGCTCCAAAAGCTTTCCATAAATACTTAGCAACATCTCCTTATATGAAGACATGTTGCATTGAGTCCACTTTTGGGGTGTTACAACACCTACATCTGAAAAAAATATGGTTATCAGATTCAGAAATAACTTCATCAAAAGGAAGCTTACCGAGGTATTGTCTCCAAGACAAGAAAGAGATTTAAAAGAGGATTCAATTGAGCCACATGTTATGTAGAGTTGCATTTTTCTGCTTCCTGTTCCTAATAGTTTGCCAGACACTTTTGTTTGTGTATTGACCATCTGTTGAGGCATCCCATATGTCAGTGTTCTTTTCTCTGATCTCAAATATCTATTTCACTGATGTGACTGTGACTAGCAATATGCTCATTGAGAGTGTTGATAAGCTTTTCCATGTTCTAGTTACTGTCATTAATGAATTCCCTCACTGTGATAGTTTTACTCAACACGCCATTTGAAAAATGCTTGGCTAAGGCCCCTTTTCCTAACCAATTAGTCCCACCAAAAGCTAAATTTTCCTTTATTAACTTTCCAAATCAGGTTCTCTTCCATCCTGTCTCTAATTTGGATCATATGTTTTCAATCATGTGAGTTACCTGACACCCACTTGTTAGCCACATGATGAGATATGATACAATATTTTGCTCTGAGGTAGATTACCCAAAAAGTATTTTGAGTTCTAAATTTTTACCACCTCTTTATGGCTAATGTATTGCTAATATTTTCTATAGACCTAATACCAACGCCACCCTCATCTTTAGGAAGGAACAGGTTCCTCACAGCACTCCAATGATACTTCTTTTTGTCTGCTGCTGTTAGCCCCTTCTTTTTGTCTTCTAACCTAGCCAAATATTTTTCAATCAAGTTAAGGGTGTCCTTATGATGGCTCGTAGCAAATAGAGTATAAATAGGAAGAGATTGGAGGACACCTTTTACAAGACCATTCTGCCCCCACAAGTAAGCAAGCTACCCTACCATCCATTCAATGTTTTAGCCACTTTTGTCACCATCGGATCAAAGTGAGAAAGTGTTTTTCTGTCTACATACAAGGAGCAACAAAGATAGTTAAAAGGAAAGTTTTTTTCCATGAAGCCAGTAGCTACGCATCTTATTGATTCTTTGTGCTCTTGCTTTAGGATTTATGATAAAGAAACTTTCATCTCCATTAACGTTTTGCCCTGAGGCTCTTTCATAGTTGCGAATTTGTTGCATAATCAATCTTTGACTTGTTAGTGCCTCCACTGAATATCACAATATCATTTGCATAAGGCAAATGGTTGACTTGAGGACCTCTTTGGTTCATGTGAAAAGGAGTGAAGTCAGTATTAAAGTGAAGCTTATTCTGGGATTTGGATAGTACTTTTGTAGCTGTGATAAATAAATAAGGTGACAACAAATTGCTCTGCTTCAGCCCCTGTCAGGAGGTAAAGAACCCCCCTTCTGACATCTTTAATATCAATAGATTACCAAGCATCTGATACAAGCCTAAAAATAATATCAATTCATGATTTTGCAAAGCCAACTTTCTCATAACATAAGCTATAAGAGTCCAAGACACTTTATGATATACCTTAGCTATGTCTAGCTTAATAAACATGTTACCCCATCTGTTATCTTTGCGAATTCCCTGTATAATTTCTTGAGCTAGCATCATATTCTCAGTAATGAGCTTCCCTTTCATAAAATTACTTTGGTTTTCTGAGATCAAATTTTGGTAGAAGAGTGTTTAACCCTTCAACTAGGATTTTAGAGATGATCTTTGTACTGAAGTTGGTTCAATTGATAGGCCTTAATTCTGAGAAGTTGGTAGGAGACTCAACTTTGGGAATGAGAACAATACAAGAGTGTGAATAGAATTTTGTAAGGTTGCGACCAATTAAAAAAATCATGTATAAGAGTCGCAATATCCTTTTTGATAATCTCCCGACATGTTTGAAAAAACATCTCATTGAAGTCATCTGGACCTGTTGCATTATGAGCACTGAGATTGAAGACTACCTCTCTCATTTTATTGATATCTGGGATAGCTTTCAAGTAGCCATTCTCCTCCGTAGAAATGATTCTTGGAATACAGCTAAGAAGCGAGTTATTCATATTGAAAAGTGTTTCAAAATGTTTCACTATTACCTTAACTATCTTATCATCCCCTTGCACCCGTTTTTTTCTATGATTCTTGACTCTATGAATATGAAGTCTTCTTCTCCCATCAATGAGGACAATGTGGAAATAAATACCATTGTAGTCTCCTTCTTGGAACCACTTGACTTTGGGTTTTTGCCTTAAATATTTTCTTGTAATCCAAGCCACTTAACATACTCCACATGAGCTTTGTTAAGTTCTTCTCTGCTATCTTCTAAATTCTACTGAAGGTCCAGTTCTTCAAGTTGCTGTACTTTGACTTCCTAGTTATTGAAATGCTCGTATATATCTCCAATATTATCTCTTAACCACTGACTAAGATTTTTAGTCATTGTCTGCAGCTTACTCTTCAGTCTAAACATAACATTCCGGATACTTCGAGTGTTCCAGGAGTCTTGGACAACTTCCAAGAAACCTGGTTGTTTCACCAAGAAGTTGAGGAATATGAAGTACCTAATAACCTCCTGCTGACAATTATGACATTTCATGAGAAGAGGTCGATGATCTGAACATGTTCTCACTAAATGTGTAACATAATTGTATCGAAACTTTTGAGCCCATTGGCCGTTCATCAAAATTATGTCCAACCTTTTCCAGATTCCCTTCTTGGCCTTTTGTTGCTGCACAAAGTGTATTTAGGACCCACATAACCTATATCCACGAGACCACATATTTTTATAGTAGTAACAAAATCAAAGGCTTTGTATGCTCTATAAGGTCTGCCTCTTAGCTTGCCCCTAGCTCCATAATTATATTGAAGTCCCCTCTCGTGCACCATGGGCCACTAATAATACATGTTATGTCCTCTAAGCTTTCCCATATATCTTTTATCTCAGTAGCACTACACTTAGCATAAACAGTTGTGATATAAGTGCCAACATTCATGTTATTCCCTTTAAAACATAGAGTAACTTACTGATCCTCATTGGTAACTAACACTGTCTGATAATTTAAAAAGAACTAGATTTGTCTATTGGCATTAGCCAAACAAATGTTGAAAAACAAAGAACCTTTTGTAACCTTCAATTTTGCTGCTGCTTAAGAAAGGATCAAAGACAACTACAAAATCGTATTTGTTTATATTGATTAAGTTTTTCAAATGAGATATGAACTTTTTAGACCTAACACCTCTAATATTCCATAATATGACCTAATCATTGGAAACTTGATTTTGCGTAACCTGTTTTTGTTCCTTACCTCTTTGGGTAAGAGTATCTCTTATTTTTATTTTCTTTCCTGTCTTCTTTAATCTGTTTCTTCCTCTCCTATCTCCTGGCCATGTGTTGTCCTATGTTTCTTCATCCTCTTGAGACTTTTAGAGTCACCTCTTACCAGGTTATTTTTGAAGTGTGAGAAGGTTGTGTTAGTTTGCTATAGTTTAACTCTATCTTTCTGGTTGTTCTGCGTGTCCCCTTTATAATTATCGTCACTAAACAACTCTACCACCAATTTGATTGGAGGTTGATTTCTTGTTTCTATATCTATGCTGCGGGAATTGAAGATTGTTGTGATACCCTTTATTTGTGTTATGTATGTCATTAACATATTGATCTTTTCTGTCATTCATTTCATCATGTTCAATTTCATACTGAATTGTCTGAACTCGTGATTCTCCTTCTACTTTTTCTTTTCCTTCCTTATCTATTTCAGTTTTGCTACTTTTATTTTTCTCTTGAGATTGATCTATTGAGTGTTCCTTGGTTGATATATGGATTGTAGAGTGTTCTTCAGTGACTTTATCTGCTTGGATATCTGGACCCTTCTTGGCTTATTGTTGTGAATCAGCCATATTATCTAAGATTTTCTTTGCTATCTTGTCAGTGTAAATTTACTATTTTTCCTTCTTATTTAAAGTTTTCTTGCCTTTTCCCCGGATATGAGTCATTACAGGTTTGAAAAATACGATGCTCTTTTTCCATGGCATTCTTTTTCTTTTATACTTCATTTTCTTAGGATTGGTTCTGTCCTTGATTGTTTGTTCTCCTTTCTGCTTTTCTTTTCTACATCTTTTCCTTATTTTCTACAGCTTGTTCAGCTACTCTTGCTTCTCTAGCTTCTTTTTTTCTTCTGCCTATTTCTCTTGGTATTGGGCACTTGCCTCTTCCTTCTATTCTTTTTCCTCTTTGGTATTGCTCTTTGTTTCTTCTCCTCTGCTTGAATGTCCGATGTCTAATGTAGTTTTCTCCACTTGTTTTCCTTGTGTATCCTGTACTATGTTGGCATTCCCATTCTTAGCTTTGTTGTTCTTGTTGTGTATCTCTCTTGTATAATTCCTATTATTATCTCCCCTAGCAGCAGATTCCTCTGCTTCTTCATTTTTGACCTCTTTCTCCTTATGCTTTTCTCGTTCAAGCACGCTATATTGCACAAGAGGAGTGGCCAAGTATCTTGCAGTGCTTACAATACTTTGTCATTTTTTCATATTCTAGTTTCTGAGTGAAGCTTTTAGCAGAATAATTTCTTCCACGTGGCCTACCCGCACTGAATTGAGTAGTAGCTTAGTAAGATCAATCCCTACCTGACCTTTTCCATCCCTAGACTTGTCATATAATCAATCGCAATGTCCATCGATAATGGTTCTCCCACTGGTCCAAGTATCTTTTTAACATAATACCACGTTGATGAGCACAAAACACAACACGAAATTGATACTCGCTAGCCAAAGATAGTATAGTATAATTATCGTATTCACAGAGATTGAATTTACACAACGTTTAAATAACTTGTGATTTAACGCTTTACAGGATGATCAACACTTAATTTGAGTGATTTTGAACTAAAATCAACTATTTAAATTAAAGAAATTAATAATTGATCACAGAGAACAAGATCTGAGCAACACACAAATGTCAGTGGGAGAAATAAGGGTCATGACAGGATAGGTGCAAGATAGATATTCGAGATATAACTCTAGTTTAATTCACTCTAATGTTCTAATGATTCTAAAGAATTCACTCGTTGATTAGTTAAAACGCGTAGCCAAGACTCCTCTCTCGTATAAATCTTAACTCTACTAGGCGATGTAATATAACGCACTGTGAAAATATGCAAGAACTCGTTAATGGACTAGTCTTTAGGAAAATATCTCTCGAATATTCTCCTAACTTGATTTAATCAACAATTCAACAAGCTCTTTCGATTACTTAAAAGAACCACTGAATTAAACCAAACAAATTAATGCGAAGATAATCACCCATTTATTCCTCTTTTGATTAAATAATTTAGTGAACAAAATTACAATCCATTCAAAGCTCCATAATCGAATTCATGCAAAATACTAGAGTTAAAATTCATAAATATCATCAAGACGCCATATCCATCAAACCCTAAGGTAAACTACTCCATAGATATGGAGAAAATAATCACAATTAAAGTTAAAAGGATAAGAAAACATGAATTCAATCCAAACTCAAGTGTTGAGCTGAGAAAAGAATGATGAATCCTTGTGCTTTGAGTCTCCAATGCTCTTCCAATCTTTCGTAGGTTAAAAGTCCTATTTTTGATGTATTTATACCATGTAGGAATGGGTCTGGACAAAACTAGCCTTTCCAAGCCGAAGTGGGACATCACTCTAAGAAAATTATACAGGCGCGACCCGTGTTCCGCGCCAATGAGAAAGTTAATAGGGCGGGGTTTTTTCACTTTGCGGGAATTTTGCACTACCACCTTGTGCCCCATGGCGCAGTAGTGTATTTTTTCCAGAGTAATTCTTTTTTCTCAATTTTTAACATCCAGACTTGGTCCTCGAACCCCGAACAAGATCCCGCCACAATTCTATGAGCTTCTACTCAAATTTCAAAGCTCTAATTCATCCATTTTAGCTCTAAACTTGCTTCCCACTGAGAATCAGTTCCTGCAAGGCATAAAATACTTTACAAATGCAAACCCAATCATTTAAACTCAAACACAAGTAAAATACGGTAGTTGGAGAGAAAACTAAGGCTAAAATATGGATTTCTAGTCTACCATCAACACCCAACACTTACACCATTGCTCGTCCTCAAGCAATCAAACTACACTCCACATAGAGACGACATTTTTCATCAAACAACTTCTCCAACCCATCATGCCAAGATTATTTAAAGCAGATGAAACACTATATCATAACAACCTAGCCACAAGACTCGACTCAAAAGAACCACGTATGTTTTTGAAAAACCTGCTCACTTACTCTAACACAAAGGCCAAAGACTTTACCTTTCCTTTGTAAATCATGTGCCCTCACACTAAAGATAGAGAGTAGTTCCACACATAATAAAATTCAAGAACAAATAGTAACTCAAGATAAAAAGAATTCACTCACTCTTAAAATTTAAATTCAAATGCCACAGAAGATGTACCATAGGCTTGCCAGTAGTGTACACTCTACCAATTGAGCTCACTCAGTGAAAGATCAAGTACAACTTTATTTTGGTTGTGATGTAGGTTGCGGGACAGGTAGAATACATAGAGATAATAGTGACTACACCTCCCTAACAACTTTAGTATATAAAATTTTACCAATTCAAACCCCACACTTTTGTTGAACCAAACTCCCCCAACCTTCACAAAATAATCTCAATTGTTTTAAGCACAAATAAGATAAGAGCTACCACTAGCAAGGAATTATTTTTTTCTTTCTCATACATACACAATTGTTTTTTATTTTCATAGTCTTGATTTTTTTATTTTTTTTTCAAATAACTTCAAATTGTTTTTCTTTCAATCCCTTACAAATGGATCTCACAATTTTCAAATAGTGCACCTTTTTCAGTTTTCTCAGTTTCACTCAAAAAACTCAATCATACCTACACTCAGCTTTTAAAAAGCTCATAGAAAATTCAAGTGCTCAAGAGAGGTGACAGGTTCAAACAAATAGTCAATTCAAATAACAAGGGGTCAAGCTTGCAGTGTGGTTGCTAGAGAATTAAGATTGCAGGTTCAAAGGTGCTAACTAGGAAACATATAATTAGGTGGGTCAAAGGCATATATCCGGATCAATGAAGAAACACCTCTATCACATCCCAGACTGAACAAGACTGCTATTTTGTTTTACAAACACACGTGACAAGTTCTAGACATCAAATGCAATGCACAGAATATCAACAAAAACCTCACACACACATGGAACATAACTCACTCAGAATTGGATTTAACCCGTCTCTTTAATCAAAACAGTTTAGCAAAGTCAAGATCAAACAAAGTAAGGTACTTATACACGAGTTAAAAATTGAGCCTAAGCGTCACAACTAAGGCATTAACCGCTCTCAAGGCACAACAAAGTCAAGAAAAGTTATCTCCACTTAGCATTATGTCACGACCCCAATTTTTCTATGAAGGATGTCATGATGGCACCTAATCTCTACGACTAGGTAATCCTAACATTTGATAACCACGAAACAGATATAATTGACAAAATAGAAAGAAAACCAGTCTGATAAACTCATATAAACTCCCGAGAACAAAATATCAACAATACGTTCCCCAAGAACGGTGGACCAGAGTCATAAGATCTACAGAGTAAACTAAAGTGGCTAGTACATCACTGTCTGAATAGAAAATACAATAGTAGTAAAAGTAAAAGAAGGTTCCTTCGAGGCTTGCGGATGTCGAGAAAGCATACCTTGAAGTCTCCATAAAACAAATTGCAAATGATCACTTACAACCGAAACGAGCAGACGTACCTAGATCTGCACAAAGATGTGCAGAAGCGTAGTATGAGTACATCACAACGGTATCTAGTAAGTATCAAGCCTAATCTCGGTAGAGTAGTGATAAGGCCAGGTCAAGACACCTACTAGGATATAAATAAGCAGTATGGAAACGTAATAAGGGTAAATAATAGAAAGTGGAGAAATAATTGATACGAAACAATTAACAGCATGAACTAATACTAAAATTTTAAGCAAGGAAGTAACGTAAAGAACTCAGTTAAGAGAACCACAACGATCATATATGGACAATAACTGACAAAAGAACAAGGAAGAACAAACAAGAAAAATCACAATGAGGTAACGCCTCGTGTACAATATAAATCACCACTGAGGTACCGCCTCGTGTATATGTATCAAGAATCACAACCGAGGTACCGCCTTGTATTCACAATCTCAATCATAATCTTTTCTTATACCGTAGTGTAAGCCTTACATTAGAAATAGATTTTGAAAATAGTTTTTCCGAAATATCTACACGCACTTTGGCCTATCTTGTGATGCCGAGTGGCTTCACGTAGTTCCCCTACAAGTAACACACACATAAGTCCCGCCTTATACCACCGCATGCACATTAACCGCAAGCCTTATACTGCCGCATGCGCGTCACAAGTACCCATATATCATAACTTTCCAACAATCAACAATATCATTGTTTCCACAACAATAGCTCATGGATCCACCACAACAGGTACAAGAATATTAACAACAACAATGAACGTAAAATGCTGCACAAGGAAGACGTTTTAATAATAACAATTTCGCCTCAACATGATAACAACTTTCACAACTTCAACACCATTAACTCAACAATGAGATAATTTATAACTATAATATTAAATAAGAATAACTCAAAATGGAAAAGAGAACGTATAACAAGAACTTCAAATAATGAAAATCAACGAGGAAAGGGATAACATGAGCAATAACTTCAAGTAATGGTAATCAATACTGTAGGAGATAACACGAACAATAACTTCAAATAATGAATAATTAACAATGAAGAGATAGCATGTAACAATAAAAGAGGCAACAAGTTCAACTAAAGCATGAGAGCAATTTATCAAGTAGGATGTAGAAAAAGTGTTAAACAAGTCAACTAAGGCATGTAAGGATTGACCAACACAATTAAGGATAGATTAACTATAAGAATTTAGAACATGATATGGCATTTCAATTAAATCATGGAAATAGTCTAAGTATCCTAAACCGGTCAAATACTATGTACAACCCATGTACCCACTTATCACCTCGCGTACACGGCTTTCAACACTCGGAAATAGCTTTTCCTTTAAAATTCATCTCCGCAAGGCTCAAATCTAACCAAAGTCGACTTAATATCATCAAACAATGCTAGGAAAATCAATTACAATAGAGAAAGTTATGATCTTTACACTTTTTCCCAAACGTCAACGAAAGTCAACTCGGGGCTTGCCTGGTCAAAACCCAGGTCCAATTGTAGATTTTATCTACCCATGACCCCACGAGCTCATATATGTGATTAGTTTCAAAATTCGAGTCCAAATCAATTCTCAAAACTCAATTTCATATTTTTCAAAAACTTGACAAAGTTTTACAAATTTTCACTTTGATTAACATGATTTTGATGTTACAATCTAATATATGTTGATGGAATATGATTAGAAATAGATTAGAATCACTTACCCAAAGTTTGTAGATGAAAATCCCCTCTCCAAATCGCCTCACACCGAGTGTAGGGTTCAAAAGTGTGAGAATGAGAGATGAAATCCCGACTTCCAGTCCTTTTTATCTGCTGTAGATGTCGCAATTGCAACATGAAAACTCTCGCAATTGCAAAGTATTTCTTGCAAATGCGGCCGCTGTCAACCTTATGAGGAGGTCGCAATTTACGACTCTAACTTTGCATTTGCGAAGCCTGTCTCCATCGCAAATGTGAATCTTTTGTCGCGAATGAGAACTACCCTATACTTGAAGCTACTTTGCAATTGCGAGCCAGGTATTGCAATTGCGATACCTGAGACCCCCTGCTAAGCTCACAATTGCGAACCTGGTGTTCGCAAATGCGACACCAGAGGCAGTTGCACACCATATTTCTATTTTACAATCCAAAACACTCTGATAAATGTCCGAAACTCACCCGAGCCCTCGGGTCTCTAAACCAAACATTCACAAAAGTCTAAAAAAATCATACAAACTCGCTCGCACGATCAAAAGAGATAAATACATCTAAAACTATGAATCGAACACTAAAATGCATGAATTTCAAAGTAAAGTTCATGAATTTCATAGTAAAATCCAAACGATACCAAATTTTCCAGACATGTTTTAAATACCATAATGGACCTATTCCAAGTCCCAAAATCAAATTCTGAGCTCGATAGCTAAAAGTCAACCTACGGTCAAACTTTTCAACTTCAAATTGCCAAATTTCGGCAAATCAACATAAATCAACCTACGGACTTCCAATATCAATTCCAGGCATACGCCCAAGTTCGAAATCATAATACAAAGCTATCAGAGCCATTAAAATACAGTTATGGGGTCGTTTTTACAAAAATCAAAGTTTGGTCAACATTTCTAAGTTAAACTTCTAAGTCAAGAATCAAAGGGTTCAAATCAACCTGAAAGCTTCCCGGAACAAAACTAACCGGCCCCGCAAGTCATTAAATTATAAACATACATGCATGCTTAAAAAAGGGAAACGAGGTGCAATTACACAAAACGACCGATGGAGTCGTTACACATTACGACTCCAAATTTCTCTATTCCTAATAGAACAACTAACAACACCAGGATTAAGTAAAATCCTTGGAAAAGAATCGCGGCATAAAGAAAAACCAAGGAAAAAGTTTTACACTACCTAAAAAAATAAAATAAAAATGAAAGACAATTTTTTTCTTCATTGACTTTAATCCGTCAAGAAGACAGTCGAAGAAATCCGTCATCGAAAAAAGTAATCTTTTCTTTTTATTTTTTTCAACACTAACGAAAACACACACAAAAATAAAAGAACAAAAAACAAATATTAATAAATACATGTACATCCCCACCCCACACTTTAAATTGCGGCATGTCCCCATGACACACAAATAAAAAGCAAGAGGTAAAGGAAACTCCCCTGAATTATTTAGTCTTTGAATCAATGTCGGGGTTTACTTTTCACGACCTACCCAGTGCATGCATCCATGATGAAAGTTTCTTTTCTTCCTTCTTTGGGTACACCCCACACTTGTCATGCTTACCCTCTCTAGATCGCTCATTTAGGGCCTTTGCCTTGAACTCAGATTGTGTTTTCGACTCATCTCTAGGTGCACCTTCTGCCTCCTTCATCTTAAACACCACTCTTTCTTTCCCCACTCTTAGCATGAGCTCACTTTCATGAATGTCGAGAATAACTCTGGCAGTAGACATGAAAGGCCTCTTTAAAGTCAGAGGGACCTTCTTATTCTCTTTCATGTTCACTATAATCAAATACACATGGAACATAAATTTTTCCACCCGAACTTGCACATCTTTTACTATTCCTTCAACTATTATCGTGGTCAGATCCACCAGCTGCAAAGACACTCTCTTTAGAATAGATTAGAATCACTTACCCAAAGTTTGTAGATGAAAAGCCTCTCTCCAAATCACCTCATAGCGAGTCTAGGGTTCAAAAATGTGAGAATGAGAGATGAAATCCCGACTTCCAGCCCTTTTTATCTGCAATAGATGTCACAATTGCAACGCGAAACCCTCACAATTGCGAAGTATTTCTCGCAAATGCGGCCGCTGTCAGCCTTATAAGGAGGTCACAATTGCGACTCTGACTTTGCATTTGCGAAGCCTGTCTCCATCGCAAATGCGAATCTTTTGTCGCAAATGCAAACTACCCTATACTTTAAGCAACTTTGCAATTGCCAGCTAGGTATTGAAATTGCGATAACTGAGGCCCCCTGCTAAGCTCACAATCGGGAACGTGGTGTTCGCAAATGCGACACCAGAGCCTGCTGCACACTAGATTTTTGGTTTACAATCCAAAACACTCTGATACATGTCCGAAACTCACTCGAGCCCTCGGGGATCCAAACCAAACATCCACAAAAGTCTAAAAATATCATACAAACTCGCTCGCACGATCAAAATAGAAAAATAGCATCTAAAACTACGAATCGAACACTAAAATACATGAATTTCAAAGTAAAGTCCAAACGATACCAAATTTTGCATACATGTTCTAAATACCATAATGGACCTATTCCAAGTCCCAAAATCAAATTATGAGCTTGATAGCTAAAAGTCAACCTACGGTCAAACGTTTCAACTTTAAATTGCCAAATTTCGGCAAATCAACATAAATCAACCTACGGACTTCCAAAATCAATTCCGGGCATACGCCCAAGTTTGAAATCATAATACGAAGCTATCGGAGCCTTTAAAACAAAATTCTCGGGTCGTTTTTACAAAAGTCAAAGTTTGGTCAACATATCTAATTTAAACTTCTAAGTCAAGAATCAAACGATCCAAATCAACCCAAAAGCTTCCCGGAACGAAACTAACTGGCCCCGCAAGGCATAACATTTTAAACACACATGTGTGAAGCATCAAAAGGAAAAAGGGGAGCAATTACACAAAACAACAGATCGGGTCCTTACACATCATGACACAACATTTCTCTATTCCTAATAGAAAAATTAACTACACCCGTATTAAGTAAAATCCATGGAAAAGAATCGCGGCACAAAGAAAAACCAAAGGAAAATTTTTACACTACCTAAAAAAATAAAATAAAAATGAAAGACAATTTTTTTCTTCTTTGATTTTAATCCGTCAAGAAGACAGTCGAAGAAATCCGTCATCGAAAAAAGTAATCTTTTCTTTTTATTTTTTTCAACACTAACGAAAACACACACAAAAATAAAACAACAAAAAACAAATGTTAATAAATACATGTACATCCCCACCCCACACTTTAAATTACGGCATGTCCCCATGACACACAAATAAAAAGCAAGAGGTAAAGAAAACTCCCCTGAATTATTTAGTCTTTGAATCAATGTCGGGGTTTACTTTTCACGACCGACCCAGTGCACGCATCCATGCTGAAAGTTTCTTTTCTGCCTTCTTTGGGTACACCCCACACTTGTCATGCTTACCCTCTCTAGGTCCCTCATTTAGGGCTTTTGCCTTGGACTCAGATTGTGTCGCCGACTCATCTCTAGGTGCACCTACTGCCTCCTTCATCCTGAACACCACTCTTTCTTTCCCCACTCTTAGCATGAGCTCACTTTCCTGAATGTCAAGAATAACTCTGCCAGTAGCCATGAAAGGCCTCTTTAAAGTCAGGGGGACCTCCTTATTCTCTTCCATGTTCACTACAATGAAGTCCACATGAAACACAAATTTGTCCACCCCAACTAGCACATCTTTTACTATTCCTTCAGGTAATATCTTGGTCTGATCCGCCAGCTGCAAACAAACATGTACAGATTTGATTGGCCCAATCTGTCTTTCGAGCTTCCTAAAAATAGATAAAGGCATAAGATTAATCGAACCACCAGAATAACACAGAGATTTCTAAAAATTAGTATTTCTTAAAGAGCAAGGTATAGTAAAACTCCCTGGATCTTCACACTTTTGACTTCTAAATTTCACTATTTTTACAGATGAGAAGTACTTTTCAAGAAACATTTTCATCATATCTTCCCATTTCCTGATGGACCCAATTGGTAAGCTTCGAAGCCAGTGCTTCGCGTCATCCTTCAGTGAAAAAAGGAATGCCCTTAGGTAGACTGCATCTTTTGACACTCCATTGTACTGAAATGTATTCATAGTTCCCTCAAAGTCCATCAAGCGAGTGTTAGGATCTTCATTCACCTTCCCTCTAAAGACATAATTGTTCTGGATGGTTTGAAGCAAGTCTTGATTCAACTCAAAATTATTCACTTACGGGTGGAGGTCTGACACTTGATAGTCTTGATTGTAGACTGGTCTAGCATAGTCACCTAATGTTCTCTTAGGTCTGGGACCGCATTTTCAAACTGGTCTTCAACTAGGGGTCGATTTAGATTAAATCTTTGACCCTCATCCTCTTCGACAGTATCATCAGCAACTCTAAGGGTTTATTTAGTTGCTAACCATACAACTTGTTCTCTATGTTGTGATGCCTCTCTTGCAGCTACGTCTACTCCATCATTCTTGTTGTTTGCCATTTTATCTTGAGTCGAAGTTTGACCCAAGAATTATCCACTTGATTCCTTCTTCTTTCTCAACTATCATATGTGCTTGTCAAATTCTGGGTTGTATGGCACCCATTCCTTGGGAACTTAACATGTTGCCGGCACACAGATGAAAGAATCGTAATTAATGATGAAAATAATATCCTAAATTAGAACCAAAAATTATTTTGAATACTATTGATTTCAAATCCCCGACAACGACGCCAAAATTTGACGCGCACGAAATTGATGCTCGCGAACTAAAGATAGTATAGTATAATTATCGTCTCCACATGGATTAGATTCAAATAATACTCAAATAACTTGTGGT
The DNA here is from genome assembly GCF_000390325.3 of Nicotiana tomentosiformis. Lineage (NCBI taxonomy): Eukaryota > Viridiplantae > Streptophyta > Magnoliopsida > Solanales > Solanaceae > Nicotiana > Nicotiana tomentosiformis. Next base: position 80,966,716 of record NC_090822.1, on the reverse strand, counting down.
TTAAAGCTATTCAAAATTATCAACACTTGATTTAAGTAATTTTGAACTAAAATTAACTATTAAAATTAAAGCAATTAACAATTGATCACGGAGAACAAGAACTGAGCAACACAGAAATGTAAGTGGGAGAAATAAGAGCTGTGACAGGATAGGTGCAAGATAGCTATTCGGGATATAACTCTAGTTCAATTCACTCTAATGTTCTAATGATTCTCAGGAATTCACTCGATGATTAGTTCAAACGTGTAGCCAAGACTCCTCTCTCGATTAAATCTTAACTCTACGAGGTGAAATAATATAACGCATTGTGAAAATATGCAAGAATACATTAATGGACAAGTCTTTAGGAAAATTCTCTTGAATATTCTTCTAACTTGATTTATTCAACAATTCAATAAGTTCTTTCAATTACTTAAAAGAACCACTTAATTAAACCAAATTAAATAATTCAAAGATAATCACCCAACTATTTCTCTTTCGATTAAATAATTCAGTAAAAAATATTGCAATCAATTCAAAGCTCCATAAATGAATTCATGCAATATACTAGAGTTAAGATATACAAATATCACTCAAGACACCATATATGTGAAACCCTAAGGTAAACTACTCCATAGATATGGAGAAAGTCATCATAATTAAAGCTGAAGAATAAGAAAATATGAATTCAATCCAAACTCCGGTGTTGAGTTAAGGAAACAATGATGAATCCTTGTGCTTTGAGTCTCCAATACTCTTCCAATCATCTGTAGGTAAAAAGTCCTCTAAAAATCGCGATTTTGATGTATTTATACTATGTAGGATCAAGTTTGAAAGAAACTACCCTTTTCAAGCCGAAGTAGGACATCCCAGTAAGAAAATTACACAAGCGCGGCATGCCACGTGTTGCCCCATGCGCTGCGCCAATGGGAAAGTTCAGACATCAGGTTTTTTTCCCACTTAGTAGGAATTTTGCATTACCACCTTGCGCCCCGCGACGTGGTAGTGTATTTGTTTCTAGAGTAATTCTTTTCTTTTTGTTTCAATTTTTATCATCCAGACATGGTCCTTGAGCACCGAACACGACCCTGACTTAATTATTTGGGCTTCTACTTAGACTTCAAAGCTCCAATTCATCCATTTTAGCTCTAAACTTGCTCCTCACTCAGAATCAGTTCCTGCAAGATATATGATATATTTCAAGCGCAAATTACCATCATTTAAGCTCAAACACAAGTAAAATATTGTAACTGGAGTGCAAAGTTTCTAGCTTACCATCACACATATGATAATGGAATGGGAGTCCCAACAATAAAATTGAGACTGGTACTATTGGAGAGTACTCTTCCGGCTTGAAGTCGGGGGACCATTTTTAAAGCCACATGACCATTCCATCAATTTCAATAGAACGTCTAAATAAAACCGTTTTGCAATCTTCACTATTAGTTACATCAATAAACACTGTAAGAAACTTAAAAACAAGAATTTTTACCTCACCTTTGAGTGAAATATTTTCAGCAAAGACTGATCTGATATGCTCAATGTTAGGTCTTTTTCATAGGAATTTATCTGTCACGATCCCAATCTCCCTCCGTAGAATATCGTGATGGCGCCTAGTCTCTATGACTAAGTAAGCCTAGCATACATAAAGAATTTGACGAAAATAGTAATAAAACTTCCATTTTTTAAACTAATAGCTATCATAAAAGGACTCCGTAGTACAACTGAACAGAACACCTAAATTTTAGTGATACCGAGTCACAAGCTCTATTACGAGTATACTGAACATTCCTATACAATAGTATCTCCAAAAAGGAGAATGAAATAGAAACTAGATAGAGGGTGACTCCGATGCCTGCGGACGCCGGCAGGTATACCTTGAAGTCTCTGATCTAAGCTCAACGGGTGCCTAGGCTGGTATGATGTACCTAGATCTTCATAAAAAGATGTGCAGAAGTATAGTATGAGTACAACACAACAATACCCAGTAAGTATCAAGCCTAACCTCAGTAGAGTATTGACGAGGTCAAGTCAAGATACCTACTAGAATAAATAAGAAAACTGAACAGGTATAGTACAGTGCAATAATGGAAACAATGGAAATGATACAATGAATAAATCTAACAAGTATAGTTACACTAAAATTAAGGCAATTAAGACATCATGGAAGAAAACACATAATAAGAATGCCTAGCGATGAAAACAAAACACAAGTGATGTAAATGAAAGGTATCATCAAGAAAAGATGAGACAAGTATTTACAATATGAAGCAAATCACGTAATGATAGGTTAACGATGATGAAGATAACATGTTATGAAAAGTTAATTAAGGCATAAAAGAATCTACATAGCTCAAGCTAGTCAATTACCACATATATCCCGCGTACACACTCGTCACTATGCGTACACAGCTTTCACATACCATAATTAACACAAAACAAAACCAATCCTAATGGATAATTCCCCCCCCCTCCCCCCACAAAGTTAGGCAAGACCCTTATTTCAAAACACGCTAACTCAATCCACTAGTAAGTCTTTCCCATAATTATCCAACTTCAAACGGCTCGAATCTAGACAAAATAACTTTATACCATAAATACAAACCATAGGAAACTATTTTGAATAATAAAGTTACAATCTTTAAAGAAAATCAAAAAGTCAACCCTGGGCTCGCATCTAAGAACCCGACCAAACTTAGAAAATTTGAACACCCATTTGATAACGAGTTCAACCATACTAAAATTATTCATATCCGACCTCAAATCGCCTTTAAATCCTCAAAATATGGTCTATGAAGTTTTCACAATTTCCCCCAACTTTTCTAACCTAAAACACTAATAAAATGGTAAACAAAATGATTGGTTCATGTAAAATAATCATATCCGAGTTAGAATCACTTACCCCGATCAATTCCTTGAAAATACCTGTTAAAATCGCCACAAACCGAGCTCTCTAAGTCTAAAGATGAAGAATGAAATAAAACCCTCGTTTTTGAAATTTTACATTGCATCCTAGTTATCCTCTTTTGCAATCGTAGACAAACACTCGCGATCGCGGAGAACAAATCTCCTCTGTTAAAAAAAGACACTATGCGATAGCGTGACTACAGTCGCTATTTGTGATGTAAAGACCTCCCAAAGCTATGCGATCACGGACAACACCAAGCAAATGCGAAGAACAACGTGACTCTCAACACCAACTCTCCTTCTTATACGCGAACACTGTCACGTCCATGCGTTCTCTATGCACAATCTCCACAACCTTCACCGATCACACCCCTCACTTCCCGAACGAAAAGAGTAATATCCCAGCAGTCCCTAAGGACTCTACACGATCACGGGAGAATCTTCGCGAATGCGTGCAAGGCAACCAGAACAGGAAAAACCAGCAATCCTCTTTCAAGAACAAATGGTCTGAACTCAATTCGAAACACACCTGGGGCCTCCGTGACCCCGTCTGAACATACAAACAAATACTACAACATGATACGAACTTGTTCGAAGCCTCAAATCACATCAAACAACACTAAAACCATGAATCACACCTCGATTCAAGCCTAAAAAACTCATGAATTTCTAGTTTCTTAAACTAATGCTGAAACATACCAAACTAATGCACACAAGTCATAATTGGTACACCTGACTAATTTAAACTTTCGTAACAGAAATCAGGATCCGATATCAATAAAGTCAAATCTCGATCAAACTTCTCAACCTTTCAAACCTTCAACTCTCCAACTTTTTCCAGTTCAAACCGAAATGACCTACGGACCTCTAAATCAATATCCGGACATGCTTCGAGGTCCAAAATCACCATACAGATCTATTATAACTGTCAAAACTCCATTTTGGAGTCGTCTACACAAAAGTCAAACTCTAGTTAACTCTTTCAACTTAAGTTTCCAACTTGGGACTAAGTATCCCATATTACACTGAAACTCACCCGAACCAAAGCCAACTACCCCAGCTAGTCACATAACCACAATATAACATAGAGGAGACAATAAATGGGTGAACGAGGCTAAAATACTCAAAATGACAGGTCGAGTCGTTACATCATCCCTCTCTTAAAACAAACTTTTGTCCTCGAACGAGTATAGAGACATACCTGAAGTGGTAAAAACATGAGGCTAACAGCTATGCATATGATGCCCGGTCTCCCAAGTCGCCTCCTTGATTCATTGACCCTTCCACTGAAACTTTACTGAAGAAATGCTCTTTGACCTCAATTTTCGAACCTCCATGTCCAAGATGCCCACCGACTCCTCAACATAAGACAAATCCTTGTCCAATTGGACTGAGCTGAAATCTAACACATGGGACGGATCACTATGATACTTACGGAGCATAGAAATATGGAATACCGGATGAACTGCAGCTAGATTAGGTGGAAATGCAAGCTTGTAGGCCACCTCACCAATCCTCTCAAGAATCTCAGAAGGTCTGATATACATAGGTCTCAATTTGCCCTTCTTCCTGAACCTCATAACACCCTTCATGGGCGAAACCCGAAGCAAGACCCGCTCTCCAACCATGAATGCAACATCACAAACCTTCCAATTTTCATAACTCTTCTGTCAAGATTGGGCTGTACGAAGCCGATCCTGGATCAACTTGACCTTCTCCAAGGCATATCGAACAAAATCTGTACCTAATAACTTAGCCTCTCCCGGCTCAAACTAACCAGATGGGTAATGACACCGCCTCCCATATAGGCCTCATAAGGAGCTATCTGAATACTCGATTGGTAGCTATTGTTGTAGGCAAACTCCGCAAGCGGCAACAACTGCTCCCAAGTACCCCCAAAATCCACCACACAGGCACGAAACATATCCTCCAATATCTGAATGGAGTGTTCGGACTATCCGTGTATCTGGGGGTGGGATGTTATACTCAACTCAACCTATAGGCCTAACCAATGTTGTACGACCATCCATAATTGCGATGTAAACTACGTACCCCAGTCAGAGATCATGGATATCGGCAAGCCGTGAAATTGAACAATCTCGCAAAAATAGACCTGAGCTAGTTGCTCTGAAGAATAGGTAGTCACTACCAAAATGAAATGAGCCGACTTGGTCAACCTATCCACAATCACCCATACTGCATCAAATTTCTTCTGAGTTCGTGGGAGCCCAACAACAAAGTCCATGGAGACTTGCTCCCATTTCCACTCGGGAATCTCAAGCCTCTGAAGCAACCCACCAGGCCTCTAGTGCTTATATTTCACCTGCTGACAATTTAGGCACCGAGCTACATAATACACTATGTATTTATTCATTCTCTTACACAAATAGTGCTGCCTCAAATCCTGGTATATCTTAGCGGCACTCGGATAAATGGAGTACCGCAAACTGTGGGCCTGCTGAAGAATCAACTCGCACAACCATCCACATTAGCACACATAACTGGCCATGCATCCACACACACACCGTCATCTTTGATAGACACCTCTTTTGCATTGTCGTGCTGTACCGTGCCCTTAAGGACAAGTAAATGGGGGTCATCATAATGGCGCTCTTTGATGTAATTATACAAAGAAGATCCTTCTGTTTAAACAGATGTTGTAGGCTCCACTGGTCAGTATAGACATCACAAGGGACACCGTACAAATAATGCCGCCAAATCTTCAAGGCATGAACAATAGCTGCTAATTCCAGGGAGTGGACAAGATAATTTTTTTCTCATGAACCTTCAATTGTCTAGACGTATAGGCAATTTTTTTCGAAATAGCTACCCATGTTTTAGCCCACCTTATCACACCGCGTGGCTTCAAGTAGTTCCTATAATAGCAACACGCGTATCAAGCCCACCTTATCTAACTGCATGTGTTTCAACCCCAATCCTTATACCACCGCATGCGTATCAATATCACAACATATCACAAATCGCACCTCAAGTGCCTAATACCACAGCTTGCCAAAGAAGTCAACAATCATAGTATTTCCATAATAAATATCTCATGGCTCAACCACAATATGTACAAGAGTCTCAACAATAGCAACCGAAATTGAATAACTCAAAAAGAATGGTATTTCGACAAATTTACATCCTTACCTCAATATGAATCACAACCTTTATAAGTTCAACACCATAATTCAATAATAAGATATTCAGAGAAAACTTAATGAGAGAACAATAATGTCAGCTAAGCATGTAAAGGCAATTAACAAGTAAGAGATGAGATAAGTATTTACAATTCATTTACATCACGCGATCGCGTTAAATACTAAAAAGGAAATCGACAGTTAAATACTAAAAAGGAAATCGACAGTTAAATAATTAACAAGGAAATGAGAGAACAATAATGTCAACTAAGCATGTAAAGGCAATTAACAAGTAAGAGATGAGATAAGTATTTACAATGTCCAATAAATCACGTAAGGATAGGTTAACGATGATGAAGATACCATGTTATGATAATTCAATTAAGGCATGAAAGAATCTACATAGCTCAAGTCGGTCAATTACCATATTTAGCCTGTGTACCCACTCGCCACCTTGCGTACACGACTTTCACATACCACAATTAACACAAAATAACACCAATCCTAAGGGGTAATTCTCCCACACAAAGTTAGGCAAGACACTTACCTCAAAACACGCTAACTCAATCCACTAGTAAGTCTTTTTCGCGATTATCCAACAGTGGATGGCTCGAATCTAGCCAAAATAACTTTATACCATAAATACAAACCATATGAAACTAATTCGAATAATAAAGTTGCAATCTTTAAAGAAAATCAAAAAGTCAACTCACAAATCAACTCGGAATCCGACAAAACTTACAAAATCCAAATATCATTTGATAATGAGTTTAACCATACTAAATTTATTCAAATCTGACCTTAAATCACATTTCAAATCCTCAAAATACGGTCTATGAAGTTTTCACAAATTTTCCCAAATTTTCTAACCTAAAACACTAATAAAATGGTAAAAATAATGACGGGTTCAAATCCTAGTTAGAATCACTTTTCCAGATCAATTTCTTGAAAATCCATCTTAAAATCGCCAAAAGTCGAGCTTTCTAAGTCCAAAATTTAACACTACTGCCTAGTTATCCTTTTTCGCGATCGTGGACAAACAGTCGCGATTGCAGAAAAAACGTCTCCTCGTCTCAAAAAAGACACTACGCGATCGCGTAACTAAAGTCGCGAATGCAATGACAGGACCTCCCAAGGCTACGCGATCGCAGACAACACCATGCGAATGCGAAGAACAATGCGAGCCTTAGCACTGACTCTCCTTACTTATACGCGAACAAGGTCACGTCTATGTGTTTGTGATGCACAAGCTCCTCAACCTTTGCTATCGCACCCTCACTTCACGAATGTGAAGAGTAAAATCCCAGAAGTCCCTAAGGACTCTACGCGATCGCGGGATAATCTTCACGAACGCGTACAAGGAAACCGGAACATGAAAAACTAGTAGTCCTCTTTCAAGAACAAATGGTTTGCAAACATACTAACATGATACGAACTCGTCCCATCATACTAACAAGTCCTAAAACAAGATACGAACTCGTTTGAAGCCTCAAATCACATCAAACAACACTAAAATCACGAATCACACCTCGATTCAAGCCTAAGGAACTCATGAACTTCTAGTTTCGAAAACTAATGCTGAAACATACAAAACCAACTCCAATTGACCTCACATTTTGCACACAATTCATAATTGATCCAATGGACCTTTTCCAACTCCCGTAACCGAAATCCGAACTTGATAAAGTCAACTCCTGATCAAACTTCTCAACCTTCCAAGCCTTTAACTCTCCAACTTTCGCCAATTCAATCCGAAACGACCTACGGACCTCCAAATGAATATCTAGACATGCTCCTAGTTCAAAAATCACCATACTGAGCTATCGAAATCATCAAAACTCTATTCCAGAGTTGTCTATATAAAAGTCAAACTCCAGTCAATTATTTCAACTTAAACTTCCAACTTTGAGACTAAGTGTCACATTTTACTCTGAAACTCACCCGAACCAAAACTAACCACCCCGGCAAGTCACATAACCACAATATATAATAGATAAGACAATAAATGGGAGAACGATGCTGAAATACTCAAAACGACCAGCGGGGTCGTTACATTATTAATGATTGTGTATTTTCACTTTTCAACCATCACCATAGCAGTTTCTAGCTTTAAATATGATTGTCGGTATTCTATTATGGGTAAAAACTCTAGCTTTCACATTCGGGTCGCCCAATCTAATTCCTTTGGATTTTGCGAGAGCTGCTATTGTTGTAGTATAGTCTATCTTCTAGGGAATTTCATTTTCATTGGTGATCGATATAGCAAAAGGGGCTATATTTTCAACTGGATTCTCTTGTCCGAGAACGGCGGCCCCATTCGTCAGTGCATGTGTACCACTCTCCCAAAAAGGGGGGGGGGGGAGATTAGTTTCCATTAAGAGCTGTAACATTTTATTGTATGGAGAGCGTTTTATGTTGGGAGTACTTCGAATCAAAGAAGAACACCAGACCCATAAAGTTCATTCGTTTGAGCTTCTGCTCAAAAGTTCTGCAGAGTGGCATCATTTAGCCAACCTCTTCTTCAGGGAGATCACGTCAGATAGAAGAAAATATGACTTGATACTTACATGAAATTGATTCCTTGGCCACAAAGGTCGGGAGACTAGCATATGCACAAACAGAGATGTTGAAAGTGCAAGAGGGATAATATAAATATATAATAGACAACATGCTAGTTGTTAGAAAAAATAATAATCCCGCCCTGGAATAATATCCACGACAAATAATAATAACACAAGATAGTAACAACGACACCAATTCTTTTAATAGGTAAAATACAATATCCAAGCGGAGCAATATAACCACTATAATATTACAACTTAGTAGTGTCAAGAGACTACAACAATCTTGAAATAAATAACACTCTTTATTTAAAATATTTCACTACAATATTACTCACACTCACTATTTATCTCACAGACTACAATCTGTGGATTACTCTCTCTAACTTCTATTGCTTCTCTCTTCTTTTGGAACTCTATGAGGACATAGAGGAAGTTACTAATTTTGATTTTTTATATTGTCTATTTACTGATAGTGAACCAATGAACTTTGATGAAGCCGTTGAAGACAAAAGGTGGAGACAAGCCATGCAGGAGTAGATCGAATCAATAGAGAAGAACAACACTTGGGAGTTAACAACACTTCCCAAGGGTCATCGAGCAATTAGAGTTAAATGGGTATACAAGGCAAAGAAGAATGTTGATGGAGATGTGAAGAGATACAAGGCATGACTTGTGGCTAAAGGCTATAAACAAAGGCAAGGCATTGACTATGAAGAAGTTTATGCACCTGTTGCCCGCATGGAGACGATTCGTTTGCTTATCTCTTTGGCGGCGCAAATGAAGTGGAAGATCCATCAACTAGATGTCAAGTCAGCTTTTTTGAATGGCTATCTTGAAAAAGAAGTCTATGTTGAACAACCATTGGACTTTGTGATAAAAAACCATGATTATAAAGTGTTGCGGTTGAAGAAAGCTTTATATGGATTAAAGCAAGCCCCACGAGCATGGAATAGTTGCATCGACAAGTATTTTCAAGATAATGGGTTTACTCGTTGTTTCCATGAATATGCTATTTACCTTAAAGTTTATACTAATGGAGATATCTTACTTGTTTGTCTTTATGTTGATGATCATATTTTCACGGATAATAACCCAAGTTTGTTTGAAGCTTTTAAGAAAAATATGTTTCGTGAGTTCGAGATGACAGAATTAGGGCTCATATCATACTAATTGGGCCTAGAAGTAAAGCAGATAGAGGATGGAATTTTCATCGCTCAAGAAAGCTATACAAAGGAGATCTTGAAGAAGTTTAACATGCTCGATTGCAACCCCGTGAACACACCGATGAAGAGTGGGACAAAATTGTACAAGTTTGATGAAGGAGAAAATATGGATCCCACATTTTTCAAAAGTCTTGTGGGAAGTTTGAGGTACTTGACTTGTACAAAGCCAGATATACTCTTTGCAGTTGGAGTAGTAAGCCGCTTTATTGAAGCTCCTACCTCCACCTATTTTAAAGTCACTAGAAGACTTTTTCGTTACCTAAAAGGTACGATCGACTTTGGGTTATTTTATTCTTCTTCTAATGATTTCAACCTTATGGGATTTTGTGATAGTGATTATGCGGGAGATATTGATGATATAAAAAGCACAACTGGCTTTGTGTTTTTCTTAGGTGATTCTGTTATTTCTTGGAGTTCAAAGAAACAGTCAATAGTTACTCTCTCTACTTGTGAAGCCGAATATATAGCAGCAACATCATGTACCTGTCATGCTATTTGACTAAGAAGATTATTGAATGAGCTTAATTTGATACAAATTGAAGCTACAGAGATTTGTATTGATAACAAATCTGCACAGGCACTCGCCAAGAATCCGGTGTATCATGATCGAAGCAAGCATATAGATACAAGATATCACTTCCTTAGAGAGTGCATTTCCAAGAAGGAAGTCAAGCTCAAATATGTGAAGTCTCATGATCAGGCTGCAGATATCTTTACAAAGCCTCTTAAGTTTGAGGATTTTCAGAGATTGAGATTAAGTCTTGGAATGAAAAAGAAAAATCAAAATTAAGGGAGAGATTTGTGGGGCTCATATTAATGAAAAACAAAGAAGAAAATGGGAGGTGCCTAATTTTGTTGACAACTTTGCTGAAGAAAATGGGAGGTGCCTAACTTTGTTAACAACTTTGTTGAAGAAAATGGAAGGTGCCTAACTTTGTTGAAAAATTATATGACTAAATCAACAACAAGACATCTTCTTTGTAGTAGTTGAATGGCATCTCATACTATAAATATAGGCCTTCACGCCAAACCTCTCCAATACTTTCTCCAAGCACTTCTTCCGGGCCAGGAATAACTTGTTGGCTTTTCGATCTCTTTTGATTACCAAGGATTTTCTTTCTCCTCCACTATCCCTCTTATCCTCTACCTCCGTATTCTTTTCTCCAACTTTTTGGATTTTTTATTTTTTCTCTATTGCCGGGCATCTCCGCCAGGCAACGACTCTCTTCTTAGTCGCCTTCTATCCTTCTATCAGTGGGTTGCTTATCGAATCTTTGGAGTAGCAGCGACGACATAGGATTTTGCATAGAGAAACTTTTCCAGCGAGCCTTGATAGGCGCGGGCAGCTAGAGGCGGGCGTCGGGTAGGTTTTCTCGGACTGTAGCTACTATTGCTCTACACCATTTTGGCATCCGTCAGGTTCTATCATTCATGTTTAGTATTTGTATCTTGCGTATTTATAACTTTGTTTCCTGCCTTTTACCCTTGAGTATTGCATTAGTTGCATGCTTTTGTTGTGTGTTTGCCTTTCTCTGCCATTACCTGTATCAGTGTATATCTTGTGTGATTTAGAAAAATTATTTTTTAGTCTACATTGAAGCTTTTCCACTTGTCTACATTTGCAGTAGTTTTATTCTTAAGTTATAGTCCTTATTTTCTTTGTTCGTGGGGTGGTTAGTCGGAACGATGGAAGAGTAGGGTCATGTCTTCGGGGGGGCCAAGAATGGGAAGGAGGTAAGGGATCGAGTAGGCTGAGAGTGGGATCATGGAATATAGGGTCACTGATGGGTAAGTCTATAGAGTTAGGGAAGATTTTACATAAGAGAGAGATTAAAATAGCATGTGTTCAGAAGATTAGATGGAAGGGTACGAGGGCTTGGGATGTTAACGAGTTTAAACTATGGTATTCAGGAGGAGGAGGAGGCAAGAATGGGGTAGGTATTTTAGTTGATAGGGATCTCAAGGAGATGGTGGTGGATGTTAGGAGGGTTAATGATAAGCTAATGACTATTAAGCTAGTGGATTGTGGGGTCACTTTTAACGTGATTAGCGCTTACGTGCATCAGGTGCGCCTGATCAAGGAGGTCAAAAGGTGCTTCTGAGATGATTTGGATGAGGTTGTGCTAGGTATTCCACTCTCTAAGAAGCTCATCGTAGGAGATGATTTTAATAGCCATATTAAGGTGACTACTAGGGTTTATGATGAGGTGCATGGTGGGTTCGGTTTCGGAGTTAGGAATGATGACGGTTCATCATTGTTGGATTTTGCTAAAGCTTTTGACCTGGTGTTAGCTAATTCTTGTTTCCAGAAGAGGGAGGAGCACTTGATCTCTTTTCGGAGTAAGGTTGCCAGGACTCAGATTAATTACCTTCTCCTTAGGAGGGGTGATAGGGGCCTTTGCACTGATTGTAAGTTTATCTCGGGTGCGTGTCTGTCGATGCAACATAAGCTCCTCGCAATGGACTTGGATGTCAAGAGAGTAAGGAAGAATAGAGCGTAGTACGGCCAATCGAAGATTAAGTAGGGATCCTTGACTAAGGCAAATGCGCAGGAGTTGGGGGAGAAGTTATTGGTCATGGGGGCTGGGGGAGTAGTGAGGATGCAAGTAGTATGTGGACCACGACAGCGATCTGCATTTGGGAAGCTGCTAGAGAGGTGTTAGGGGTATTGAAAGTTTGTTCGGGAGGTCACAAAGGGGACTGACGGTGGAACGAGGTGGTCCAAGGAAAAGTGGAAGATAAGAAAGTGACATATTTGAAGCTAGTGGGGAGCACAAATGAGGATGAGTAGAGGACGTGTAGGGAGAGTTATAAGAAGGCAAGGAAAGAGGCAAAATTCGGAGTCACGACGGCTAAAACTGCAGCTTTTGAGCGATTGTTTGAGGATCTTGGGGGAAAATGAGGTGACATGAAGCTATATAGGTTAGCTAAGATTAAGGAGAGGAAGGCTCGAGACCTGGATCAAGTGTGGTGCATTAAAGACAAATATGGTAAGGTTCTTGTGGATGCGTGTATTAGGCGTAGATAGGAGGAGTACTTCCATAGACTCCTGGACGAGGAAGGGGACAGGAACATCGTGCTAGGTGAGTTGGAAAACTCAGGGAGACAGAGGGATTTTGGGGTTTGCAGGCATATTAGGAATGAGGGGGCAATGCGAAAAATGAGTCGGCGTAAGGAAACCAGGCCTGACGAGATCCCAGTAGAATGTTGGAAGCAAGTGGGTCGGGTAGGATTGGAATGGCTTACTAGGTTGTTTAATGTCATTTTTCAGGGTGAAGAAGATGCCTGAAAAGTGGCGGTGGAGTTTGATGATCACATTGTACAAGATCAAAGGTGATATTCAAGACTACAACAACTATAGTGGTATCAAGTTGTTGAGTTATCCTATAAAAATTTAGGAGAGGGTGGTGGATAGGAGGGTGAGTTGTAGTGTTACTATTTTTGAGAACTAGTTCGGATTTATACCGGGAAGGTATACTACAGAAGCCATTCACCTTGTGAGTAGATTGGTGGAACAACATAGGGAATGGAAGAAGAACTTGCATATGGTATTCATAGACCTGGAGAAGGCCTATGATAAAGTCCCAAGAGAGGTACTATGGAGATGTATGGAGGCTAAAGGTGTCCTAGTGGCATATATTAGGTCAATTAAAGACATATACGAGGGAGCGAAGACTCGGGTGAGGACTGTGGGAGGAGACGCAGATCATTTCCTAGTGGATATGGGGTTGTATCAGGGTTTGGCTCTTAGCCCATTTTTATTTTCCTTAGCGTTAGAGGTGCTGACACAACACATACAAGGGGGGGGGGGGACGTGGTATATATTATTCACCGATGACATAGTCCTTATTGATTAGACGCGTGATGAAGTTAACAATAGGTTGGAGGTTTGGAGACAAACGTTGTAGTCTAAGGGTTTTAAGTTGAGTAGGTCGAAAACTGAGTGCTTGGAGTGCAAGTTCAATGATGGGATGCTTGAAGAAGGAGAGGGAGTGAAGATTCGTACTCAAGTCGTCCCAAAAGAGATAGTTTCAAGTATCTAGGGTCTATTATTCAAGGCAATAGAGAGATTGACGAGGATGTTACTTATAGTATTGGAGCGGGATGGATGAGATAAAGGCTTGCCTCGGGCGTTTTGTGTGATAAGAGTGTGCCACCTGGACTTAAGGGCAAGTTCTACAGAATGATGGTTAGACAGGCTATGTTGTATGGGGCTGAATGCTGACCCGTCAATAAGTCCCATGTCCAGAAGATGAAAGTAGCTAAAATGAGATTGTTAATATGGATGTGTGGTCATACCAGGAAGGGCAGGATTATGAATGAAGTTATTAGGGACAAGGTAGGAGTGGCATCGGTGGAGGACAAGTTGTGGGAGTCGAGGCTGAAATGGCTCGAGAATGTGAAGATGAGAGACATAGATGCTCTGGTCAGGAGGTATGAGAGGTTGTCCATTGTGGGTCTGAGGAAGGGAAGGGGCAGGCCTAAGAAGTGTTGGGGAGAGGTAGTTAGACAACATATGTCATTGCTCCAACTTACCGAGGATATGACCCACGATAGAAAGGTGTGGAGGTCAAGGATTAGGGTTATAGGTTGATAGATAGTAATGTGTTCCTCATAGGCTTAACACTAGTACTGTGATGACCCAAAAGGCCATCTTTAAATTTAATAATTATTTCTGTGTTTTGAGACCTCACATAGCACTATTCATTATTCCTCGACTTGCGTGCGCAATCTGTATAATTTTTCGAAAAGTTTTTTATATGAAATATTGATTAGAATATGAAATAAGGCCTTAAAACTCAGTTGAGTTGACTTTGGTCAACCTTTTGAGCAAACAAAACCGGATCAGTATTTTGATAATTCCGGTAGGTTCGTATCGTAATTTTGGACTTGGACGTATGCCCGAAATTTAATTTGGAGGTCCTTAGCTCAAGTTATGACCATTTAACGGAAACTAGTAATTTAAAGGCTAAAGATTTCCAAAGTTTGACCACGGATTTTACTTTTTGATATCGGAGTCGGAATCTGATTCCGAAAATTTGAATACCTCTATTATATCATTTATGACTTGTGTGCCAAATTTGAAGTCATTCCAGATTCATTTAACATGTTTCGGCACAAGTCTTGTAAATTAAAAAGTTTAAAACTCAAAAGTTCGAATTGAAGTGTGAATTGTCATTTCGATGTTATTTGATGTGATTTTAGATCCCGAGTAAGTCTGTGTTATGTTTTAGGACTTGTTGGTATATTTGGTTGAGGTCCCGGGGGCCTCGACTGAATTTCGGATGAGGTTCGGATCAATTTCGTTGCATATAACATTGTTGAAGGATGTTGGGTCTGGTATTTTCACACCTGCGGAAATAGACTCGCAGGTGTGATGTCGCAAAAGCGAGGGAGTACTGGCTGGGCAGTGCTCGCAGGTACGCAATTTGTTCCGCAGATGCGTAGTCGCATCTGCGCTTGGCTTTCCGCAGAAGCGGCCTAGCTCGCAAATGCGCCAACATTTCCGTAGAAGAAGGGGTCGCAAGTGCGACCTCTTGACTGCATCTGCGAAGGTGCTGGGTCGAACCCTTTAAGTTCGGGGTTTCGCTATTTTTTACCATTTTCGGATTTTGGAGCTCGGTTGGGCAATTTTGGGGAGGAATATTTCCACACAACTTTGGGTAAGTGTTCTTGACTCCCTTGTAATTATATTCCATGAATTAATCCTCGTTTTCGGCGTTAGATTATTGATTTTTCGAGAGAAATCGGAGGAATTTTCTATAATTTCATAAAATGAATTTTCGAGATTTGAACATCGATTCGGAGTCGGATTTGAGTGAAATTAGTATGGTTGAACTTGTAATTGGATGGGTGGTCGAATTTTGTGAGTTTCGTCGGATTTCGGAATGTAGACCATACTAATAAATTTTGAGATGAATTTCGGATTTTAATCCGGAAAATTTAAAATTTCATACGGAATTAATTCCTACAATTTGTATTGAATATATTGAATTGTTTATGATTGGATTTGAGGATTTCGGATATTAATTCGCGAGGCAAAGGTTTATTGGATTCTTGAATTTGGTTGCAAAGCGAGGTAAGTGTCGTGGTTAACCTTGACTTGAGGGAGTATAACTTATTTGTCTATTTGCTACATGATTTAACGTGCGGGTACACTGTATATATGAGGTCACGAGTAGTTATGCGTTGTGTTTGAGTCAAAGCATGCGGGTGAAATTTGTTTATTCTGAATAATTGTTTATTTAAATAAGATATTCCTATTTAAGTTTATTATTGATTATTTGATCATTATTCATGGAATTATTTTATTGATTTAATTATTGTTGAATATTTTGGAAGGTGAAGTCGGTATTCTGGTATTGAATTGATTGATAAGTGTATATCTCCGCATTTAAATCCTCTTTCGAATTTATATAATTATTTTCATGGTAAGGAAGAGTGTAAAAGCACGAAGGGCGTTGCCGTGCCTTTCGTTAGTGTAAAAGCACGAAGGGTGTTGCCGTGCCATTTGTGAGTGTAAAAGCACGAAGGGTGTTGCCGTGTCATTTTCAGAGAGTGTAAAAGCACGAAGGGTGATGCAGTCTCAAATGAGAGTAAAAGCAAGAAGGGTGGTGCCGTGCCATTTTCATATTATCATTTTCTCATTTTATTGTTGATGAATTAGTTGACTGCTAAGTGATACATCTCCTCCTGAAATTATTATATCTTTCCCTTTCACATGTTCCCTCCCAATTTATAAATTGTTATTTATTGTATTATTGTTACTTCGTAGTGTATATACTTGTACAGGTTGTTTATATACGTTTCTTGTCATAGCCTCGTCACTACTTCATTGAGGTTAGGCTCGATACTTACCAGTACATGGGGTCGGTTGTACTGATACTACACTCTGCACTTCTTATGCAAATTTCGGAGTTGGTCCCAGCGGCGTACTGTAGATTCGCCCGGATAAAACTACCAGTGGAGACTTGAGGTATAATTGCACAACTTTAGCAGTTCTGAAGTCCCCATATATCTTATCTCAGTTGTGTATTATATTTCAAATAACTTGAATTTTATTCAAACCTTTATTTGTATTATTCTAGAAGCTTGTGCATTTGTGACTCTAATTATGGGATGGTATTTAGATATCGTGATTATTATGGATTACTCACTTTATTTCATACTTTATTTCCGCATTTGTTTCTTTGTTATTAATAAATTTATAATTTTGTTAAAATGGATAATTATATTCTAACGTTGGCTTGCCTAAGAAGTGAAATGTTAGGCGCCATCACGGTCCCGAAGGTGGGAATTTCGGTTCGTGACAGTTGGTATCAGAGTACTATGTTACATAGGTCTCACGAGTCACGATCAAGCTTAGTCAAGTCTAAAGGATCGGTAAAAAGACTTCTGTACTTATCTCTTAGAGGTAATGATGTTTAGGAACAATATCACTTTTTTCTTATTCAATCATGCGACCTTGTTCTATCATCGATGATTGAACCATCTTATTCTTATTCTCTCGCAGATGGTGAGAACACGTAATACACCTACTGATGGATAGGGACTAGAACCCCCGGTGGCAACTATGACAAGGGGTACAGGTCGAGGTCGAGGTTGTGCTAGGGGCCAAGGCAGAGGTAGAGGTAGAGCTCAGTCTAGAGCTCGAACAACAACACCTATTGTAGAACCTCAGGTGGATCTTCAGGAGGAGGTTCCCGTTCAGACTGTTCCGATTGGAGCAATTCAGGTCCCCGAAAGGATTTATAGCTACTTCAGTGCTTCAGGATGCTCTAGTATTTTTGGTGAGTCTTATGGAGGGCGTGGCACAGAATGGTACATTTCCAGTTGCACCAGCCATCGCACAGGCTGGGGGAAGAGCACAGACTCCCACTACCCCCGCTTCGGAGCAGATGGCTCCACAGTATCAGGCTCTAGCAGCCCCAACAGTTGGGGTAATTCAGCCAGTTATTGCGGCACAAGCCAGTGATAGTCCTGTCATGTCTTCTGAGTCCTTGTTGAGACTGGATAAGTTTACTAAGCTCTTTCCAGTTCACTTCAGTAGTACACCTTCTGAGGACCCACAAGATTATCTTGAATACTGCCATGAGGTACTGCGGAACATGGGTATAGTTGAGACCAATGGGGTCGATTTTGCTTTATTCTAGATGACGGGTTTCGCCAAAAGGTGGTGGAGAGATGTTACATTGACCATACCAGCAAGGTCACCTACACTGACTTGTGAATAGTTCTTACGGCTATTTCTAGAGAAGTTCCTCCCTATCATATTTAGATAGGATTTTTGCAGGCAGTTTGAGCGTCTATAGTAGGGCAGTATGAATATTACTCAATACGAGACCCGTTTTGTGGATCTAGCCCATCATGATATCCTTTTACTTCTTACTGAGAGGGAGAGAGTGAGGAGGTTTATTGAGGGACGTACTTAACCTATCAGGCTTCAGATGGCCAAATAGACCGGAAGTGAGATTTCTTTTCTGGTGGCTGCTAATGTTGCTAGGAGAATCGAGATGATTCTTGCACAGGAAAGAGGGAAGGGGTCTGATAAGAGACCTCATCAGTTCGGTGGGTTCAGTGGTGCCTCGTCTGAAGGCAGGGGTAATTTTGGTAAGGATCATCCACCTAGGCCATTGCATTTAGCGCTCCAGGCATCCTATAGTGCACCACCAGCTCTTATTAGTGCACCTCCGATCCAGGGTTTCCAAGGTGGTTATTCAGGTCGACAGGGACAATTTCAGGGTCAACAGTCACAACAGTTGAGGTCTTGTTATACTTGTGGTGATTCGAGGCACATTGCTAGATTCTGTCCCAGGGCACAGGGCAGCATGTAGCAGCAGGGTTCTCGTGCTATAGTTCCAGCACCAGTTGCTTCACCACCTGCTCAGCCAGCTAGAGGTAGGGGTCAGGAAGCTAGAGGTGGAGGTCAGGCCATTAAAGGTGGAGTCCAGCCAGTTAGAGGTCATCCCAAGGATGCAGTTTAGAATGGTGGGGCCCAGCCCCGATTTTATGCTTTTCCAGCTAGGCCTAAGGCCGAGTCATCTGATGATGTGATTAGAGGTATTGTTACAGTTTGCCATAGATATGCTTCAGTTCTATTTGATCCACGATCTACTTATTCCTATGTGTCATCTTATTTTGCTTCATATCTGGTGATGCCTCATGATTCTCTAAGTGTTCCTGTGCGTGTCCACTCCGGTGGGAGATTCTATCATGGTATATCATGTCTATCGTTCGTGTGTGGTTACTATTGGGAGTCTTGAGACTTGTGTGGATCTTCTACTTCTTGATATGGTAGATTTTGATGTCATCTTGGGTATGGATTGGTTGTCATCATATCATGCTATATTGGATTGTCATGCCAAGACGGTGACCCCAGCCATGCCGGGGTTACCTCGATTAGAGTGGAAAGGAACTCTTGGTCATTCTACCCGTAGGGTTATTTTTTATATGAAGGCTCGGCATATGGTCGAGAAAGGGTGTCTAGCCTATTTGGCTTATATCCGCTATCCCAGTACATATATTCCTTCTATGGACTTAGTACCAGTTGTTCGTGAATTTCTAGATGTATTTCCTACAGATTTGCTGGGGATGCCACCCGGTAGAGATATTGACTTTTGTATTGATTTAGCTCCAGACACTCAGCCCATTTCTATCCCACCATACCGTATGGCCCCCGCCAGAGTTGAAAGAATTGAAGGAGCAGTTACAAGATTTGCTTGATCATGGATTCATTAGACCTAGTGTCTCGCCCTAGGGTTCACGAGTACTATTTGTAAGGAAGAAAGATGGCTCTATGTGGATGTGTATAGATTATCGGCAGTTGAATAAGGCTACTATCAAGAACAAGTATCCACTGCCAAGAATTGATGACTTATTCGATCAGCTTCAGGGTGCCAAGGTGTTTTCAAAGAATGACTTGAGGTCTGGTTACCATCGATTGAAGATTAGGACATCTGATGTCCCTAAGACAGCTTTTCGTACTCGATATGAGCATTATGAATTCCTATTAATGTCATTTGGGTTGACAAATGCCCTAGCAGCATTTATGGATTTGATGAATCGGGTGTTCATTCCTTATTTGGATTCTTTTGTGGTTGTATTCATTGTTGATATCTTGATTTACTCCAGCAGTCAAGAGGAGCATGAGCAGCATCTTCGGAGTGTGCTTCAGACTTTGAAGAATAATCAGTTATATGCTAAATTTTCAAAATGCGAGTTTTGGTTAAACTCAATTGCCTTTTGGGGGCATGTTATATCGGCAGAAGGCATAAAAGTAAATCCTAAGAAAATTGAGGCTGTTCAGAATTGGCCTATACCTACTTCAGTTATAGAGATACAGAGTTTCCTAGGTTTGGCAGGTTATTATCGCCAGTTCGTGGAAGGGTTTTCATCTATAGTAAGCCCATTAACCAGACTGAGCTAGAAAGGTATTCTATTCGGATGGTCAAACGAGTGTGAGTTGAGCTTTCAGAAGCTCAAGACCGCTTTGACTACGGCGCTAGTGTTGGTATTACCCACAGGTTCAGGATCTTATACGGTGTATTATGATGCATCTCGCGTTAGGATTGGTGCAGTATTGATGCAAGATGGCAGGGTGATTGCATATGCGTCACGGCAGTTGAAAGTTCATGAGAAGAATTATCTTGTTCATGATTTAGAATTGGCAGCCATTGTCCACGCTTTGAATATTTGGAGACATTACCTTTACGGTGTCTCGTGTGATGTATTTACTGATCATCGTAGCCTGCAGTATCTGTTCAGGCAAAAAGATCTCAATTTGAGACAGAGAAGATGGTTGGAGTTGTTGAAAGATTATGATATCACTATTTTGTATCACCCCAAAAAGGCCAATGTGGTGGCTGATGCTTTGAGTAGAAAGGCTGTGAGTATGGGTAGTCTTGCGTATATTCCGGATGGTGAGAGACTGTTAGTTGCATATGTTCAGACTTTGGCTAATCAGATCGTGAGGTTAGATATTTCGGAACCCAGTCGGGTTCTAGCTTGCACAGTCGCTCGGTCTTCTTTATATGAGTGCATCAGAGAGAGGCAGTATTATGATCCTCATTTACTTGTCCTTAAGGACACGGTGCGGCGTGGTGATGCGAAACAAGTTGTTGTGGGCAAATATGGAGTTCTGCAAATGCAGGGTCGTATTTATGTACCTAATGTGGATAGGCTTTGTGAATTAATTCTGGAAGAGACCCACAATTCCAGGTATTCCATTCATCCAGGTGCCGCCAAAATGTATCAAGATTTACGGCAACATTATTGGTGGAGGAGAATGAAGAAGGATATAGTTGCATATGTAGCTCTATGTCTAAATTGTCAACAAGTCAAGTACGAGCATCATAGACCTGGTGGTTTGCTTCATAAGTTAGAAATTCCTGAGTGAAAGTGGGAGCGTATCACTATGGATTTTGTTGTTGGTCTTCCACGGACTCAGAGAAAATTCGACACAGTTTGGGTCATTGTGGACAGGTTGACCAAGTCAGCACATTTCATTCCAGTGGCAGTTACCTATTCTTCTGAGCAGTTAGCTGAAATTTACATTCGTGAGATTGTCTGCCTTCACGGTGTGCACGTGTCTATCATTTTTGATCGAGGTACGCAGTTCACTTCGCATTTCTGGAGGGGTATACAGTGTGAGTTAGGCACACGGGTTGAGTTTAGTATAACATTTCATCCACAGACAGACTGACAGTCTGAGCACACTATTCAGATATTGGAATATATGTTTTGCGCTTGTGTTATAGACTTTGGAGGTTCTTGGGATCAGTTCTTGCCACTTGCGGAATTTACTTATAATAATAGCTACCAGTCGAGCATTCAGATGACTCCATATGAGGCATTATACGGAAGGCGATGTCGTTCGCTAGTTGGCTGGTTTGAACAGGGAGAGGCTCGGTTGTTGGGCACCGATTTGGTACAAGATGCCTTGGATAAGGTCAAAATTATTCAGGATCGACTTCGCACAGCGCAGTCTAGGAAAAAGCGTTATGCCGACCGTAAGGTTCGTGATATTGCATTCATGGTGGAGAAAGAGTATTGCTCCGAGCTTCACCTATGAAAGGTGTAATGTGGTTTTGGAAAGAAGGGCAAGTTGTTCCCTAGGTATATTGGACCCTTTGAAATTCCTCAAAGGGTGGGTGAAGTAGCTTACAAGCTTGCACTACCACCTAGTTTATCAGCGGTTCATCCGGTGTTCCATGTGTCTATGCTCCGAAAATATCATGGTGATCCGTCCCATGTGTTAGATTTCAGCTCAGTCCAATTGGACAATGATTTGACATATGAATAGGAGCCAGTAATTATTCTAGCCCGGTAGGTCCGACAGTTGAGGTCTAAGAGTTATCCTTCAAGTCAGGTACAATGGAGAGGTCAACCGGTAGAAGCATCTACCTAGGAGTCCGAGTCAAACATGCACAGTAAATATCTACACCTTTTCACCAGCTCAGATACTTTTCTAATTCCATTCGAGGACGAACGTTTGTTTTAGAGGTGGAGAATGTGATGACCCAAAAGGTCATTTCTATATTTAATAATTATTTCTGTGTTCTGAGACCTCAAATAGCACTATTCATCATTTCTCGACTTGCGTGCGCAGTCTGTATAATTATCCGGAAAGTTTTTTATATGAAACATTGATTAAAATATAAAATAGAGCCTTAAAAACTCAACTGAGTTGACTTTGATCAACATTTTGAACAAACAGACCCAGATCAGTATTTTGACAATTCTGGTAGGTCCGTATCATGATTTGGGATTTGGGTGTATGCCCGAAATTGAATTTGGAGGTCACTAGCTCAAGTTATGATCATTTAACGAAAACTAGTAATTTAAAGGCTAAAGATTTCCAAAAGTTTGACCACGGATTTAACTTTTTGATATCGGGGTCGGAATCTGATTCCAAAAATTTGAATAGCTCTGTTATGTCATTTATGACTTGTGTGCTAAATTTGAAGTCATTCCGGATTCATTTAACATGTTTCGGCACAAGTCTTGTAAATTGAAAAGTTTGAAACACAAAGTTAGAATTGAGGTGTCAATTGTAATTTCGATGTTATTTGAGACCCCGATTAAGTACGTGTTATGTTTTAGGACTTGTTGGTATATTTGGTTGAGGTCCCGCGGGCCTCGAGTGAATTTCGGACGAGGTTCAGATCAATTTCGTGGCATGTTGCATTGTTGAAGGCTGTTGGTTCTGCTATTTTCGCACGTGCGGAAATAGACTCGCAGGTGCGATGCCGCAAAAGCGATGACGAGGCTGCAAAAGCTAGGGAGTGTTTGCTGAGCAGTGCTCGCAGGTGCGCAAATTGTTCCCCAGATGCGGAATCGCATCTGCGCTTGGCTTTCCACAGAAGCGGCCTAGCTCGCAAATGCGCCAACTTTTCCGTAGAAGCGGGGGTAAGTTCGGGGTTTCGCTATTTTTTCCCATTTTCGGATTTTGGAGCTCGGTGTGGGTGATTTTGGGGAGGAATCTTTCCACACAATTTTGGGTAAGTGTTCTTGACTCGCTAGTGAATATATTACGTGAATTAATTCTCGTTTTCGGCGTTAGATTATTGATTTTTCGAGAGAAATCCAAGGATTTTTCTACAATTTCATAAAATAAATTTTCGAGATTTAAACAGCGATTCGGAGTCGGATTTGAGTGAAATTAGTATGGTTGAACTTGTAATTGGATGGGTTGTCGGATTTATTAAGTTTCGTCGAATTTCAAGACATGGGCCCCACTGATGATATTTTAGATGAATTTCGGATTTTAATCCGAAAAATTTATAATTTCATACGGAATTAATTCCTACAATTTGTATTGAATATATTGAATTATTTATGACTAGATTTGAGGATTTCACACAAGAATTCGCGAGGCAAAGGTTTATTGGATTCTTGAATTTGGTTGCAAAGCGAGGTAAGTGTCGTGGTTAACCTTGACTGGAGAGAGTAGGACTTATTTGTCTATTTTCTACATGATTTAACATGCGGATACAACGTATATGTGAGGTGACAAGTACATATGCTTTGTGGTTGAGTCAAATCATGCGGGTGAAATTTGTTTATTTTGTATAATTATTTATTTAATTAAGATATTCCTATTTAAGTTTATTATTGATTATTTGATCATTATTCATAGAATTATTTTATTGATTTAATTATTGTTGAATATTTTGGAAGGTGAAGTCGGTATTCTGGTATTTAATTGATTGATAAGTGTATATCTCTGCATTTAAATCCTCTTCCGAATTTATATAATTATTTTTATTGTAAGTAAGAGTGTAAAAGCACGAAGGGTGTTGTCGTGCCATTTGTGAGTGTAAAAGCACGAAGGGTGTTGCCGTGTCATTTTCAGAGAGTGTAAAAGCACGAAGGGTGATGCAGTGTCAAATGAGAGTAAAAGCACAAAGGGTGGTGCCGTGCCATTTTCATATTATCATTTGCTCATTTTATTGTTGATGTATTAGTTGACTGCTAAGTGATACATCTCCTGCTGAAATTATTATATCTTTCCCCTTCGCATGTTCCCTCCCAATTTATAAATTGTTATTTATTGTATTATTGTTACTTCGTATTGTATATACTTGTAAAGGTTATTTATGTACGTGTCTTGTCATAGCCTCGTCACTACTTCATCGAGGTTAGGCTCGATACTTACCAGTACATGGGGTCGGTTGTACTGATACTACACTCTGCACTTCTTGTGCAGATTTCAGAGTTGGTCCCAATGGCGTACTGTAGATTTGCCCGGATACAGCTACCAGTGGAGACTAGAGGTATAACTGCACATCGTTCGCAGTTCTGAAGTCCCCTTCTATCTTATTTCAGTTGTGTATTATATTTCAAACAGCTTGAAATTTATTTAGACCTTTATTTGTATTATTCTAGAAGCTCGTGCACTTGTGACTCCGGTTCTGGGATGGTATTTTGATATCACGATTATTATGGATTACTCACTTTATTTCAGACTTTATTTCCGCATTTATTTCCTTGTTATTAATAAATTTAAAATTTTGTTAAAATGGCTAATTATATTCTAACGTTGGCTTGCCTAACAAGTGAAATGTTAGGCGTCATCACGGTCCCGAATGTGAGAATTTCTGGTCCTGATAAGTACTAAGAGTATTTTTGCATTATCTCATTCATGGTTCTTTACTATTACATGCTATATGATTTGTGTCTGTTAACTTAATATATTATTGTTACTATAGTTTGCTATTTGTTGCTTTATCTCCACTGTTCCTTGAGCCGGGGGTCTATCGGAATCGATATCTCTATCTTTATAAGGTAGGGGTAAGGTCTTCATACACACAATCCTCCCCAGACATCATTTATAAAAATACACTAGATTTGTTGTTGTTGTTGTTGTTGTTGTTATTATTATAGACGATTTGAAATCACATACAAGAGAGTAAGATGAACGTATATAGATCATAACATCAACATACAAAAATACCAGAAAAAGATCATTTTCTTCATATTTCTTCACATATAAAGTTTGTTCATTCTTCCTTCTTTCAAATCCACGTTCTCTAAAGTAGGAGTCGATTTTGCTATACCATACGCGAGGAGCATATTTGAGCCCATAGAGTGCTTTCTTCAACATGTAGACTTTATTCTCCTTTCCTTTCTCTATATAACCATCTGGTTGTTCTACATCCACTTCTTCTTCCAAATCGTCATTAAGGAATACAGACTTAACATCAAATTGAGAGAAAGTTTTGTCAAAGTCAATGCCTTGTTGCTGCGAATATCTTTTTGCGACAAATCTGGCTTTGTGTTTCTACACGCTCCCGTAAGTATGGAATTTTGTCTTGAACACCCATTTTAATCCAATAACATTTTCCCATATGGAAGATCCACAAGGTGCCACATCCCATTTTTCCTTATTGCGACAAGCTCTTCTCCATTGCACATATCCGTTCCATTTTTGTTGAAGCTTCCTCAAAGCTAGCTAGATCCGCACCAAATAACGCAAAGGTACATGTGTCATAAATATTTGAAAGTGATCTAAACTTCTATGGCGGAGTCTCATCGGAATCTTCTTAGTCGGGCACTATCAATGTTGGGATGCTACCACTTGGACTGATGTTGCTTGAATTTCCTGAAGAGTGGCTTGGTGCATTTGCAAGAGGCTGACTTTCTCCTTCACTAGGAAAGACTTAATCTTCCACTACAACTAATAAACTTTTACTGTTGATTTCTTATTTCCAACAGGTATTTTAACCAAATAGTACATTTCTCCTGATAATCACTTTTCCATTTATGGGATTTAGAGCAATATCCAAGGAAGATGCATTTTTTAGATTTTTCATCATGCTTTTTGTGATATTGAGAATTTATTAAAGCATATGCAATACAACCAAAAATTCTCAAATGACTTACCCATGCCTTTCTACCTTCTACCTTTCCATATTTCAAGAGGTGCTCGACCCATGACTGCTTTTGTCGGAGAAATATTAAGCATATAAACTGTAGTATGAACAGCCTCAGCCCAAAACTGATTTGGAAGGTCTTTACTCTTCAACATGCTCCTGGCCATCTCCACAAAAGATTGATTCTTGCGCTCGGCAATCCCATTTTGCTCTAGAGTGTAAGGTACAATCAGTTCCCTGTGAATGCCATTTTTTTCACAAGACAACTTAAACTCTTATGATAAAACTTCACCTCCTCTGTGAGTATGAAGAACCTTAACTTTGTTACTAACTTGGTTTTCAACCGATGCCTTGAATTATTTGAAGCTTGCAAAAGTTTCTGATTTGTGTTTTAAATATATACCCAACCCATCCGACTGTAATCATCAGTTAATAACATAAAATATGGAGAACCATCAAGTGATTCTGTGTTCATAGGATCACACAAATCTGCATGAACAATTTCAAGACAACTAGTGGCTCTCCAAGACCTTCCTACAGGAAAATATTTGCTATGTTGCTTAACATATATATACACAACCTTCAAAATATTCTTAAAGATCCTATATTCGGCAAACCATGAACCATCTTATTTAGACTCAATAATCTCAATCCACTCATATTCAAGTATCCATAACATATATGCCACAACTTAGAATTTTCAAAAAATTTCTCATTAACAACTAAGGCTTGTTCAAGTTTTGAAACTTCAAGTGGAAATATTTTGTTTTCTGTCATATGAATATTTGCTAAGATTTGACCTGATTTTTTATTCTTAATAATACATGAGCCATCCTAAAATAATACATGGAATTCACTATTGAACAACTTCCCAACTCTTAGCAAGTTATGTGCCAAACTAGGAGCAAATAAAATATTTTGGATAAGTTTCACTTTACCGTGACTAGTTTGGACAACAGTACATTCACATTCGACTTGAATTTTCTTATTATCTCCAAACTAAATTCGCCTTTTTTTGTATCATCTAACATTTTAAATCATGTTCTTTCACCAGTTATGTGATGGGAGCAGCCATTATCCACAAACCAAACATCAACCTTATGATCTATCGGGGTAGAGAGAGCTATGAAAAGCATGTTTTCTTCTTCCTCTTCCTCGGCATAACCTACTTAATTATTTTTGTACCAGCACTTAGCTTCTACATGGCCAAGTCAGTGAAAATTGTAACATTGCACTACACTTTTATGCCTATTTGTCCATCCAGATTGGCTTCTGCCTCTATCACGTCCTCTGCCTCTAAAAGAGCCTCTGTCATGTCCTTGTGCCCCTTATTCTAGTGACTTTACATTCTGAATTGGAGACTCTTCCTGCACTTGAAACCAAACATCAACCTTATGATCTATCGGGGTAGAGAGAGCTATGAAAAGCATGTTTTCTTCTTCCTCTTCCTCGGCATAACCTACTTAATTATTTTTGTACCAGCACTTAGCTTCTACATGGCCAAGTCAGTGAAAATTGTAACATTGCACTACACTTTTATGCCTATTTGTCCATCCAGATTGGCTTCTGCCTCTATCACGTCCTCTGCCTCTAAAAGAGCCTCTGTCATGTCCTTGTGCCCCTTATTCTAGTGACTTTACATTCTGAATTGGAGACTCTTCCTGCACTTGAAAAGCATGTTCTTCAGTTTAATTTCTCAATTGACTTGTTGATCAGTGACCATGAAATTGCAAAGAACCCATTAGTTCATCTAGTGAAAACACATATGTCTTTTGATTCCTGTGGCTGCAACCAAATGATCAAATTTTGGAGGTAAACTTCTTAAAATATTTGAAATTACAATTTTATCACTTACCTCTTCACCATAGGATTTCATTTGACTTACAATTTTACTAAATCATGATAAAACAATCTTGCACAGATTCATTGTTTTTCATGAATAATATTTCAAAGCCATGACGAAAAGATTGTAGTTTCATAGTAATTACCTTTGAGGAACCTTGAAACTCTGTTTTCAAATTCTACTAAGCCTCTCTTGAGGTAGCAGCTAGGGATGGCAAATGGGCGGGTTGGGTTGAATTTGGGCGGGTCAAGATGGATTAGGTCAATAAATGGATCATTGCCCAACCCAGCCCAAAGTATACAGGGCTAAGATGGGCTGGGTCAAGATGTATTTAACAATGGGTCATAGTCCAACCCGTCCAACTTGATCCATATTTTAGAACCATGATCATCTTGCATAAACAAATATGAGAATCGAAATATATTTTCTTAAATAACAAATTAGTATTTAAAATGTGTAAGTTGAAAAATATTTTGCGGAGTGGGATTGGGGTGGGTGGGTGTTGCCGAAAAGAGAAAAAATAGAAAATAGAAAATTGAAAACACAAAAAAAAGTAAATTTTTTTTTATGCGGGGGTTTGGGAGGGTCATGGTGGGTGGTGCAGAAAAATAAAAAAATAAAAAATTAAAAATGCAAAAAGAAAAGTAAAAAAAAAGTTTTGCAGAGGGGGTATGGGAGGGTTGGGTGGTACAGAAAAACGAAAAAATAGAAAATTGAAAATACAAAAAAAAAAAAGTAAAAAAACATGCGGGGGGAGGGGGAGTGGGTGGTGCGGAAAATATTTTCCAAACTATTTTGTGCCATCAAACAGTGAAAAATGAAAAAATAATTTCCGTCATACCAAACACACCCTAAAACTTAAATACCTTGATTCTTATTTTAAACTTAGATACAAAAACTAATGATATGGAAAGTAAGTAAATTTCTAGATAAATGAGATTGAGATCTCTGTGTTTTGGAGTGAGCTTCATGGGTTGTATTTGGGCTATTTCATGGGTCGGAATGGGTTATAAAAAATAATGGGTTAACTTGGGCTCGTCCCAAATAGACTCATAAGTTAAAATGTTGTAACCCAACCCATTAATCTCTAGGCGGGTTGGATGAGTTTGGGGTCAAATTCCCACCCTAGTATCAGCTGCAATTCTTGAGAAAATTATCTAATGAATGACTTGTTGAATAAAGAACAAATCTTTGACGTCTTTCTTTTTTATTTCTCTTAATCTCCTCTCTTCCTCTACATTTGGCTCTTCTATGTCAACAAACCCATCTTCGACTAAGTCTCATAATTCTTGAGACCTAAATAAGGTCTTCATCTTGATACTCAAAATATCATACTTCTTGCCATCAAAGATGGGTATGGGCGATTGTGAAGCTGAGGACATACCATTTGCTGCCATATGTTTTTTCCTTTTATTTCACTCCCTCTCGTGTTTCTTAATCTCGTTATCGCCCAGTCAAACACCGTACGCAAGCTCTGATGCTACAATGTAGGAAAAAAGAGATATTCTTTAAGTAGAGAACTTAGAGTTAAGCAAGGAAGATGAAGGAAATTCTTTGTAGGAGAGCGTACTTTATTAACTAGAAGAGTCTGCCTTTTATAAATTACCAACTCAGAAAGATAAAGCCTATCCAAAAGACTCCCACTTGACTAATGACTAGGAAAATACCAGAAAAGAAGCAACAACATCAGAAAAAATAGCAACCTTAGAAAGACTCGTTCAACTCTAGCAAAAGACTTATTCAACTCACGGTAAATAACCTATCTTAGGTAGTAAACTTAAAAACCTAAACTTTTGAATCAATTCCCAACAAAAAAGGTCTTCTATAACTTCATGTTGAGGTTTTGTTTTGTATATGTAAGAGCTATATATATCAAGATGCTTATCAATATCGGTATCGAATATTTTGACATTAATAATTGTACTGGAAGATGGACGATTGTCCTTAGCCTGTGGACTTGAGTTTCTAGACTTAGAGTTGAATTTTTGCCTTGTTGGGAATCATTCCTCCTCCTGGATTGGCTATTGAATGTCATGCTTTAGAGTGGTCTGAAGTTGAATTGGATGCATGGGTTTGTGTAAGAGATTGATTATCAACTTTAACTTTTTGCCACTTTGCAGTAGTCTTGATTGTGACCTAGCACACCACATGATATGGAACAAAGAATATCCTCTCCTTCGTAATGTAATTTATGTTTATGTTGGCCAATGAAGATGCAGGTCTTAAGAGAGGTTTCAAATGAAACCTTCACATGAAGTCTTGCATATCGACTCCTAACACTAGTTATGTACATGCATCCAATCTTTAGTAATTTTTCAGTTTTGCTACCAATCTTCTTTAGAATTTCTGTGTTGGGGGAGACGAATCCAGATAGTTGTAAATGTATTAACTTATATAGTTGTAGGAGCTACAAAATTTGGCTCCCATTTTTTGAATTGTGAGGAAATATTCATTAATGAACCAAGGCCCACTGTGAAAAGTCTTTAGCATATTTTCCTCTTTTTAGAAATGTAACTTTTTACAGCGGGATGAGAGTTTCTCTCTTAAGGGTGGCAAGTGGGCCGGTCTGGACCCATGAGCTAAGTAGAACGGGACCGGTAGGACCGCTAAAGGTGGGCTTGGGCTGGTCTCGTGGGTCGGTTCTTGCCTAGGAATCATTAGGATCGGGCCCATTTGGTCTGCCAAGGGACTGGGACCAGACCGGTCCCTTGGAGGGCCAAACGGGCCCAACAGATATTTTAAAAAGAAAACTAGTTGTTTGGCTATTTTATAAAAAGAGCTGTTGGGCTTTAAAAAATAGTCGTTGGCTATTTAAAAAATAGCCATTTAACCCCAAACATTTTATAATTATACTTTTTTCCTATTTTCAACTATAAATACTTCCTCATTCTTTCATTTTCTTACAAAATCAATATCAGTCAATCACAATCTCTCTCTAATTCTCTTTTATATTTGCTACTATTGCTTACTTTATTCCAAAATATAGTCAAAAAATATTGAGGTTGTTACAATTTGTGAAGTTGGTGAATTGAAATCTTTAAGTTTTCGGTAAACTCGTTCCAACTCTTAAGTCTTAATATTATTATTTTATTTTGTTTTATTTATATGCTATTATTTGATTAATTAAGATGTCTTGCTTAAGAAATATTTTTGGTAAACATAAGAATAAGAAAAAATCCAAGACTAGCGAATCTAGTGGTACTGTTGTTCCTCTTCCCCTGCCCCCGGCTCCCTGAATCAAACCGCATACTCGTCCTACACCTGCTATTCTTGATACCGATAATAGTTTATTGCAAATTAGCGAGACAGAATTTTGCCATAATATTGCACCCGGTGAACATTTAGACCATGAATTAATGAATGCTCGCTATTCTAATAATTATAATACTATTGATGAAAATGATGATGAAGAAATTGATCTTGATGAAACTCAACCGGATGATGATAAACTCACTAGTCCTACTCCTGATGGTAACCCAACTCAACCGAAAATTGAACTTGCTGAGGATGTTGATTCGCCCGACAATGGAAGCGGCGATGACCAAGCTACTTTTCTGCTACCACCAATGGAAATTCCTCCGAACCTTGAAGGATTTATGAAATTTGTAAGAGATAATATGTATGAACAAAAATTAGTATGTATTATATAACTTATATTTTGGCACATCTTGATTAGTTCCTTTTTCTTCTCAATGGCGGTATTCGTACCTTGTTGTGCTCATTCCATAGGGGGAGGAAGACTAAGAATAATATTGCCATATTTTTTTATTACTATAATAAAATTACATGGCATTGCTTTGAATATCTTTTTACAATATTTTTGTCTTTAAATTTGAATTAATAAATTAGGTCACAATTTTATAATAAATTTACAAGGCATTGCCTTAGATATTTTTTAACATCTTTTTGTCTCTAATTTCTATTTATTTTTTTTAAAAAATCACAACTTAGCCGTTGGGCCCACTTATCACGTGGGCCCGGCCCTTTAGCCCGAGACCCTGAGTTCGTGGCCCGGTCTCGAGCCGATTACTACAAAAAGACCATTAAGCCCGGGACTGCTAAGCCCGTTTATTTAAGGACCGGGACCGACTCGGGGACCGCAGCCCACGAGACCGGTCCGGGATTGCGGCCCACGAGACCGGTCCACTTAGCCTGTTTCGGGCCCGGACCGGCCTTCGATAGCACATACCAGTATTGTATTGTACTTGGATTACGCTCTCTTGGTTAGAGTGAGATGCATATAATCACGTGGTTCCAATTTGAATATATGATGTACTAATATATCAAAGTCAGAATCATCACTTTAACTACAACGTAACATCTAAATATGGCGGAATAATTTAACTTTAGTTATATTAGCTCCAGATATTTAAGAAATCAACATTTTCACTACGGAGTAATAATTTTAATTTAATGAAATATAGCTAGAAATACTTAAAAATACAAGATAGAGTATCCGATCTGAATAGAGATTCCTATTAGAGAAAGACAGTAACACAGCATTTCGTACATGTATCGCAGGGTTATGCACTAGCTTATTTTTGTTAACAAATTAATCCACATAAAATGCAGCATTTCAAACTCGAAAGAACTAAATAAACGTGTGAGAATAAGACAATTAATCTCCATTTTACCATTTCGGTTGTTTTTGTGATGAAGCTTTGTCACGCTAACTCACGACTGTATCAAAGTCGATTATTCTAAATACATCTCAATTGGATTTGACTTAACTTTGATCATGCTTAAGTCAAATTAGAGGTGCACCTTAATTAACTTCTAAACATGTAGGCTCCTAATTCATCTTTTTTAAGTGAAGAGAGAAAAAGGTAATGTATAATTTTAACTTTGGGATATTTGCACAAATAGGCTACCTCCACGGCTCCACGTTGTTGTTTGACCTTTTTTCTCTGTTTAAAGAATTTGTGCAAAATAGTCTCGGGGGCATGAGTTTAGGACATAAGTCTTGTCAGGTTGTCAAAACTTAGCCGTATTCACAAGTTAGGTAAGCCAAAACATAATTTTGGTACAAATTTCTGCCGGACAGACAAACGTGCCTTATTCACAAGTTAATTATGACGGCAAACATAACTTTTATAAATTGTTCGCAAGTTCTGCTGAATTGCAAAATTTGCTTATATTGTTCAATTGATCAAATGTTTTTTCGTACTGGCAAGAAATTTGCACTATCTTCATTTTAGCTTGCTATCTTGCTATTGTTCACAAGTCTCGACAATTGTTAAAACTTCCATGAAGGTCCACTGCACACAAGTTAATTTGCCGACTTGAAAGACTTGAACTATCTTCATTCTGCCTATCTTGTCAAATTGTCCAAAAGTTTTGGCGTATTAACAAAACTTTACGGTTATGAGTTCTTACGAAATTCTAACAGCTTCAGATTTCGTGCTAGTTAAAATAGTCATTTAATTATTTCAATATTTAGGGACAGATAATTAATTATTTTTTATATTTTGGAATATACAATATTAATTATTTTTCCAATATGTATGATTTCTTGGAGCCCTTTTTTATCCCTTCAAGTTCAACTTAGTTTGGACGCCTTATTGTCACTTCTTTGAAGAGTAAGAAGAGTAGTCATCTTCGTAGAGACAGATTCTAATGATCCTCAATGCACTTTTATTCTTTTTATAGTTTTTTTCGTCCAGTAGTTACTCTTTTAAATATATTTTCTAACTCTTAAGTCCTTCACTTTCACATATTTATTGTAATAAGAATCCAATTAAATATTCAAATCCGTGTATAGTATTGAAATGTAGTCATTGAAGTGTCCCAATATTGAAACCTCTTAGACTTAAAGTTAATTGATAAGATAAGAAAGTAGGTTCTGTAATTTAGGAAGTTTTCAATAACTAAATAATAAATTAAAAAACAGATATTTAATTTGTAAGAAATTTAAGAAACCCCATAATAATAAAGTTTAATTTGAGAATGTAGTTTAATTCTTGGTCATTTTTCTAGGAATGTGCTAAGATATTTTACGTTATGAAATAACATCCTCTTACCGGTTAAAACAAATGTTTAAACTGGAAATACGTTTTGTTTTAGTAATCCTAAACTTTAACCTTTTTGCTATTAAATTTGAATTGATTACATGATAAAATAAAATTTACATTGAATAAAAATGTTATTTAAGTTTTTTCTTAATATTTTGGAATTTTAAATCAACTAAATTTTGTGCATTAAATCCTTCCTTATATACCGTCAAACATAGTAACATTCTTCCTACCATAATAAATAGGACAGCCAAGATATATAAAAGTAAATTTTTTATCAATAAAACCTGAGGCTTCCCTGATTCTGTTGATTCTGTAGGCAGAAGTGTTTGGAGAGGTGATGAAAAATCTTTTGTTATTACTGACTTTTTGACCAGAGGCTCTCTCATACCTCATAATCTGCTTTTTGATGAGTTTGAACGAGCCATTATTACGTCCATAAAATATAACAATATCGTCGGCATAAGCTAAATGGTTAATAATAGGACCTCTGTGATCCATGGTAAAAGGGATAAACTTTTCATGGTGAATAAGGTTGTTAAGTGATCTGGAAAGAACTTCAGCTCCAATGATGAACAAGGATGGCGATAAAGGATCACCTTGCTTAAGGCTTTGTGAGGAAATGAAAAAACTTTTATGGCGCCATTGATAATGATAGAGTACCAAACGTTATTAATTACACCCCAAATAAGATCTATCCATTGTTCAGAGAAGCTGAATTTCCTCATCACAGGCATAAGGAATATCTACAATATTCTGTCATAAGCTTTAGCCATGTATAGCTTAATAATCACATTGCCTACTCTATTACTTTGATTGTCATTCTGAATGATTTCTTGAGAAAGTAAAATATTTTATGTGATCAATCTCCCTTTGATGAAATCACATTAATTATCAGATATGAGTTTGTCGAGCATGGGGTTAAACCTTCTAGAAAGAATCTTGGAAATATTCTTTCTCGTGAAGTTGCTCAAACTAATAGGCCTAAGCTCTAAGAAATTGGTTGGAGGTTCCACTTTAGGTAACAGAACCAAATAAGTGTGAGAAAAAAACTTTGTCATCCTTTTCCCATTGAAGAAGTCTTGCACAAAATCTTTAATATCATCCTTGATAATAACCCAGCATTTATGAAAGAAAGTGCCATTATAACCATCAGGCGTAACAAAGCTAGAAGCACTCATATTGAAAACAGCCTAAGTAATTTCTTCCATGTGTGGGATAGTAGTGAGATAAGTATTATCCTCTTTTGTAATACATTGAGGGATACAATTGAGAATGTCTTGATCTCGGAGTTTATGGTTGGTGTTAAAAAAATTATGGAAATAATGAACTGCAACCTTGCCAATATTTTCATCACCTTCAACCCATCTATTTATGTGATCCACGATTCTATGAAGTTGGAGCTTCCTTCTTCTATCTCTTATAAGACTATGAAAATAACTAGTATTGGAATCTCCATCTTCGAACCATTTAACTTTAGCTTTCTGCTTCACTAAGCATCTTGCATCCCCATCCATTTGACATATTCATCATGGCCTTTATTTAGTGCCTCTCTAGAGATATCAATATTGTTGTTAAGATCCTGCTCCTCAAGATGTTGCATCTTGGCTTCCCAGTCTATAACCTGATCAAATACATTTTCAATCTCCTCTTTGGACCATTGAGTTAATCTTCTACTAAGAATTTTGAGCTTTTGTTGCAGTCTCCACATAGAATTCCCATGAAGTGGAATGTTCCACACCTCCTCGACCAACTTCTTAAATGCTGGTTGTTCTATCAAGAAATCGAAAGTACTTAAACCCACTCTGAGTATTAATATGGCATTTGACCAGAATAGGCCTATCCATACAGCTGCAAAGGTCAAGGATTTTGTACATTCTATGAGGTCGGCCTCCTTGTTTCTCATCTGAATCCAATATGACATTGAAATCACCTCCAATGCACCGTGAGCCATTAACTTGCAAATGAATATTTTCCAAGATGCTCCATAAATCTTTTCTTTCTTCTATAGTGCATTCAACATATACAGCAGTTAGGAAAAGATTACAATTAGCAGCCCCATTATGCATTCCGATAGTAATTTGTTGATCATCATTCTCAATCACAACCTCGTTAGAATTGTTGACATAGTCGATCCATTTACATATTCCTGCCAATTAGGAGCTTCCTATTTCCTGGCATCTTGGATATTAGTCGATTCTTGAACAACCTCATCAGAATTATTGTTGATAGTATTGTCCATTTCTTTATATCAAGCTTGATGTTTGTTAATAATGTTATAAGTCAGGCCTGTTTCATTGTTGTCGTGTGTCCCATGACTTTCTTCTTTGTTGTCATCCTCTTGCTCATTATTTTATTCTTGGTACTTTATAGCTATTGCAATTCCTAATTTATTCTTATCCCATTTGTTTCTGGTATTATAGAGATCTAGAATTGATTTAAAAACCATTTTGGACTTTTTCTCATGGAGCTTCTTTGGATATACAGATTTCTTCTTCTTGCTAGTTCTTTTTTTGATAGTTCGAGTCTCTATCTATTTGTCCTTGCCTTTCCCTACTGCATCTTTGTGATTTGTATAGACATTTTGCAACTTCTTGTTCTCATTAGTTCCATTGATGCTTGTCTGACTTTGATCCTTGTTCTTTAGTCTAAAAATATTTTCTTTTTGGTTAGTCTCCTTTTTATTCTCCCCTTCCTTTATTTTGGTGTTGTCATCCCCACATTCTTCATTGCCTTCAGAAAATTTTGTAGTGTCTGCTACCCTCTTCGATTCCATTATTGATTTCCTTGTCAATGCTTTCCTCAAGTTTCTTCCTTTCCAAGATTCTACAATTGATCATATTATGGCCAAGCTTCCTAAAGAATTTGCAATACTTGGGAATGCCTTCGTATTCTAGCTTTTGAAGATGTCACGACCCCAATTTCCCTCCGTAGGATCTTATGATGACGCCTAGTATCTAAGACTAGATAAGCCTAATACTTGTTGATAATTAATGAAATTTAACTAACTTAACTGTAATAATTTAAATAATATCTGTAACAACATAGCTGAACCAATAATAGTTACTTAACCCCAAAAACGGGAGTACAAGTCATAAGCCTTTCCAAAAGTAACTATATATAATGAATACTTCATTGTTCCGGAGTAATAGGAAACAATAGACATAAATACAACAGAAGGTGACTCCCGAGCCTGCGAACGTCCAGTAAGTGTACCTTGAAGTCTTCAGCCACACACGCATAAGTCTCAAACCAACTCGATCTGAAGTACCTGGTTCTGCACAAAAATGTGTAGAAGCATAGTATGAATACGCCACAGTGGTACCCAGTAAGTATCAAGCCTAAACTCGGTAGAGTAGTGATGAGGTCAGGTCAAGACACCTACTGGATATGTAAACCTGTGCAGGATATGACATAAAACTAACAAGGAAAGAATATCAAAGTAAGGCCAATAGCAGAAGGAATTCAAATTACAATCAACAATGAAGATAAGGGAACATAAATAACAATGAGAAATGTCACGACCCAATTTCACCTATAGGTCATGATGACGCCCAACATTACAGCTAGGCAAGCCAACTAATAAATTAAACGTATATCAATCATTCTTTAAAAACATTCTCCAAGTAATTTTATTCTTTTTCCTAGAAATATTAATGAAAACAGAAAAGATACCGATTAATTTAAATTTAAGAAAATAATACCAATTCCAAATTCTACCAATGTGTGTGCCAAGACCTGGTGTCACAAGTGTATGAGCATCTAGTAGATTATACAAAACTCTAAATACTGTTTGAAATAAAATAGACAGAATGTAAATACAAGAAGAGACACTGGTAGCTGCAGAACGGCTCAGAAAGGCAGCTCACCACTACGCCTTTGGATAACGTGGGTATAAGATGATAGGTCTTCCACTAGTACTTGCCTCAGGTCCTGCACAAAAAGTGCAGCAAGTGTAGTATGAGTAAGTAAATAACGTGTACCCAGTAAGTATCAAGCCTAATCTCGAAGTGGTAGAGACGAGATGACTGACTTTGACACTCACTAAGGGTCAATAATAATACTTAAAATAAAAAGAGAATATCTAAATCAACATTATTCACAGAGTTAATAATAATTTTATCGAATCAGCAGAAATAATAATAATACTTCAAATGCAACAATTCCCAATATATTAATTAAATTCATAAGTTGTAATTAAAATATCCGGGTATCGTGTAATTATTATTATTATTAGGCACGATTTCTGCGGAGGTCGTACGACGCGTTCCAGAGTGTCGTGTACACTGCCGAGGGACGTGCGGCACGATCCATAGATGCATCTATCAAGTCGAGGCGTTCGGCTCGCTCCACAAGAAAGGAGGACATTTTCTTATATACCTCCGGAAGGAGAGTATATTTATTTTAAGATAAATTCGGGAGGATGAACAATTTCTTTTAACAATTAATTAATTTAAACAGAAAATTAAGCATATGGGATTTTCATCTTTTAATATTTTTATCTAACAATTCAAAAAAAACAAAAAACAAATATATATATATATATATATATGTGTGTGTGTGTGTGTGTGTGTGTGTGTGTGTGTAATTTTAATTAAGTAAAGAATATAACTTGCACAAGTCATTCATGCTTTTGAGTCCTAAACTACCCGCACTTTAGCATTAATAGTAGCTACGCACGGACTCTCGTCACCTTGTGTGTACGTAGCCCCCATAATTAGCAACAATTATTAATTTAATTACCTATAGGGTAATTTCTCCTCATAAGATTAGACAAGAGTCTTACCTTGTCTCAAAGTTCACTTTCCGATTCCCATGTCGCGTAAATTTCTGAATTCTTTGCCGAAAAATCCGAAGCTATCCAAATATTATACAAAATAATTAATACATGTTCAATAATTTGAATTTAGGCTATTAGATAAATTACCCTAACAAAAATAGTAAAATTTCTAAAATTCACCCCGGCCCACGTGCCGGGATTCTGCAAATTTTTGGATGAAAACGTTACTCATAAATATTTGATTTCTAAGATTTACTAGTTATAATCTACCCATAATCTATTTATTTAACTCAAGCTGTGTAGAATTAACTTACCTCCAAATTGCTAGTTGAAATCCCCTTTCAAAAGCTCCGAAATCGCCCAAAAATGGATAAAAATGGACTTAGCTACGTCTGTTTTAAGGTTCTGCCCAATAGTGATTTCCGCACCTGCGGATGAGTGCCGTACATGCGGCTTTCGCACCTGTGGAAATTCCTCGCAGGTGCGCATTTCCCCCTTTGGCTTGGCACCGCACCTGCGGACGAATCATTCGCTGAGGCGCAAGCGCAGGTGCAGCCATTCCTTCTCACCTGCGCATCCCTCCGCTTCTGCGCACAAGGCCTTCGCACCTGTGCGCCAAAATGCTTCGCATCTGCGATAGCTGGCAGGCTCCTCTCCTTCGCACCTGTGGCTTATGGCTCGCACCTGCGAGCTCGCACCTGCGGCTGTCCAAGCGCATGTGCGATTATGACAGTAGCTGGGAGCGATCAGTTTTGGCTCAAATTCCAAAATTGGTCCGAGCTTCGTCCGGTTAACACTCGGGGCCCGCCCGAACATACCAACAGGTTTAAAATCATAAAACGGACTCGATCGAACTCACGAAACGTGTAAAACAACATCAAATCTAAGAATCATACCCCAAATCAATTTGATTCAAACTTAAGAACTTCATGTTCTTCAATTTATTTCCAATGCGCCGAAACATACTTAAACTACTCGGAATGACACGAAATTTTGCGTGCAAGTCTTAAATCACTATACGGAACTATTCACAAACTCAAAATTCCAAACGGACTTCAATTACTCAAAAACCTACTCCAAACCAAATTTAAAGAACTTTAAACCTTCAAATAGTTAATTTTCACTATTAAGTGCCAAAACGCTCCCGGGTTATCCAAAACCCGATTCGAACATACACCCAAGTCCGAAATCATTATACGAACCTATAGGAACCGTCAAATCCCTATTTCGGGGTCGTTTTCGCAAAATGTTGACCAAAGTCAAACTTGGCCTTTTAAGGCTAACTTAAGGAATCAAGTCTTCTAATTTCAACCCAAACACTTCCAAATCCCGAACCAGCTATCCCCGCAAGTCATAAAATCATTAAAAGCACATACAGAGAATTTTATTTTAGGGAACGGGGTTCTAAAAGTCAAAATGACCGGTTGGGTCATTACATTCTCCACCTCTTAAAGAAGCGTTAGTCCTCGAACGGGTTTAGAATAATACCTAGAGTGCTAAATAAGTGTGGATATTTTCTCCGCATGTCCTATTTGGCCTCCCAAGTCGCTTCCTTGTCTGGTTGGCCCTTCCACTAGATTTTTACTGCAGAAATCCTACCTCAACTAGCGAACCTATTTATCAACAATGGCAACCGACTCCTCTTCATAACCCAAGCTATTATCTAGCTAAACTGTGCTGAAGTCTAACACATGTGATAGGTCGACATGATACTTCCGGAGCATAGATACATGAAAAACCGGCTGAACTCTCGATAGACTAGGAGGTAATGCAAGCTCATAAGCAACCTCCCCAACTCGTCTCAACACCTCAAATGGGCCTATAAACCTTGGGCTCAATTTCCCTTTTTTCCCAAATCTCATGATTCCCTTCATCGGCGAAACTTTCAAGAGAACTTTTTCACCTACCATAAATGATAAATCAAGCGCTTTCTGATCCGCGTAGCTCTTCTGTCTGGACTGTGCTATACGAAGTCGCTCCTGAATCAACTTTACTTTTTCCAAGGCATCCTTCACTAAATTAGTACCATATAATTTTGTTTCACCGGGCTCAAATAATCCAATGGGCGAATGACATTGCCGACCATATAAAGCCTCAAATGGAGCCACCTCGATGCTGGATTGGTAACTGTTATTATAAGCAAACTTGACCAAAGGCAAGAAACGATCCCACTGACCTCCAAAGTCAATCACACATGCCCTGAGAATACCCTCCAAAATCTGAATTGTCCGCTTTGACTGCCCGTCGGTCTATGGATGAAAGGCTGTGTTGAGCTCTACACAGGTCCCCAATTCACTCTGTACTGATCTCCAAAAATGTGAAGTAAACTGAGGGCCTCTATCTGATATAATGGAAATTGTCACACCATGCAATCGAACTATCTCCTAAATATAAATCTGGGGCCAACCTCTCTGAAGTATATGTAGTCACAACAGGAATAAAGTGTGCCGACTTGGTCAACCTGTCAACAATCACCCAAACTGCATCAAATTTCCGCAAGGTTCGCAGCAACCCAAATACAAAGTCCATGGTAATGCATTCCCATTTTCACTCCGGTATAGTCATCTGCTGAAGTAGGCCACCTAACCTCTGGTGCTCATATTTAACTTGCTGGCAATTTAGACACCTAGCTACATACTCAACTATGTCCTTTTTCATTCATCGCCACCAATAATTCTGCCTCAAGTTACGATTCATCTTCGTAGTACCTAGATGAATAGAATATCGAGAACTCTATGCCTCCTTTAGGATCTTTTTCCTCAGTTCATCCACATTAGGAACACGTAGACGATCCTGGAGTCGCAGAACACCATCCGCACCAATAGTAACTTCCTTGGCACCACCTCGTAGTACAGTTTCTGGAAGAACCATTAAGTGTGAATCATCATACTGGCGAGCCGTAATCTGTTCAAATAGTGAAGACTGGGCTACAACACATGTAAGAACTCGGCTGGGCTCTGAAATATCCAGCCGCACAAGTCTGTTGGCCAAGGACTAAATATCCAAAGCTAATGGCCTCTCCTCTGCTGAAATGAAAGCCAAACTACCCATACTCTCCGCCTTTCTACTCAAGGCATCAGCAACAACATTTGCTTTGCCCGGATGATATATGATAGTAATATCATAATCTTTCAGTAATTCTAGCCATCTGCGCTGCCTCAAATTTAGGTCCCTCTGCTTGAACAAATGCTGCAAACTACGATGATCAGTATAAACTTCACAAGACACCCCATAAAGATAATGCCTCCAAATCTTAAGAGCGTGAACAATCGCATCTAATTCCAAATCATGTACCGGATAATTCTTCTCGTGGGGCTTCAGCTAACGTGAAGCATATGCAATAACTCTCCCTTCCTGCATTAATACATAACCCAAGTCAACGCGTGAATAGTCACAATACACTATATACATCCCCGAACCAGAAGGCAACACTAACACTGGTGTTGTAGTCAATGTTGTCTTGAGCTTCCGAAAGCTCACCTCACAATCATCGAACCATCGGAACAGAGCACCCTTCTGCGTTAAATTGGTCAAAGGTGTTGCAATAGATGAAAAACCCTCTACGAACCGACGATAATAACCTGCTAAACCAAGAAAACTACTGATCTCAGTCGCCAAAGTGGGACGATGCCAATTCTGAATCACCTCAATCTTTTTGGGATCAACTTTAATACCCTCTCCCGATACAATATGCCCCCAAAATGCTATAGACACTAGCCAAAACTCACATTTGGAGAACTTAGCGTATAACTTTTGTTCCCGAAACGTCTGAAGCACCACTGTCATATGCTGCTCGTGCTCCTCCTTACTGCGTGAGTAAATCAAAATGTCATCAATGAAGACAATGACAAACGAATCAATATATAGCCTGAATACCCTGTTCATCAGATCCATAAAAGTTATCGGGATGTTAGTTAAATCGAAGGACATCACCAGAAACTCATAATGACCATATCTAGTCCGGAAAGCAGTCTTCGGAACATTCAAATCCCGAATCTTCAACTGATGGTACCCCTACCTCAAGTCGATCTTAGAGAACACCCTAGCACCCTGCAACTAGTCAAATAAATCATCAATACGCAACAACGAGTACTTGTTCTTAATAGTGAATTTGTTTAATTAGTGATAATCAATACATATCTGCGTTGTTCCATCCTTCTTCTTCACAAATAATACCGGTGCACCCCAAGGCGATACACTCGGTCTGACGAACCTTTTGGCTAGTAACTCCTCAAGCTGTTCTTTCAATTCTTTCGGAGCCATGCGATATGGTAGGATAGATATAGGCTGGGTATCTGGAGCCAAATCAATATAGAAATCAATATCACGATCAGGTGGTATACCTGGAAGATCTGAAGGAAATACATCGGAGAACTCCTAAACTACATGCACAAAATCAATAACAGGAGTCTCTGCAGTAGTATCCCGAACATAAGCTAGATAAGATAAACAACCCTTCTCAACCATG
Source organism: Nicotiana tomentosiformis (assembly GCF_000390325.3). Taxonomy (NCBI): domain Eukaryota; kingdom Viridiplantae; phylum Streptophyta; class Magnoliopsida; order Solanales; family Solanaceae; genus Nicotiana; species Nicotiana tomentosiformis. Next base: position 80,923,428 of record NC_090822.1, on the reverse strand, counting down.
TGTTGAGCCTTTATAAAAGAAATAACTCGATTAAATGAACTAACAGACGAACCATTCCAGTACAGCTTTGGAAATGTTGGAATAGCCAAGGTAACAGTCTTGGCATGACAATCTAGAATAGCATGATATGGAGATAACTAGTCCATGCCCAGGATAATTTCAAAATCGGTCATCTCAAGCAATAGGAGTTCTTCTCTAGTTTCATAACCACATAATGTAATAATACAGGACCGGTAGATCCGGTTCACAATAACAGAATCACCCACATGAGTCGACACATAAATAAGAGTACTCAAGAACTCATGAGAAACACCCAGGAAATGAGCAAATAGAGATGACACATATCAATACGTAGATCCTGGATCAAATAATACCGAGGCATATTTGCCGCAAACAGAAATAATACCTGTAATCACGGCATCTGAGGCCACTGCATCTTGTCTGGCCGGAAAAGCATAGAATCGAGCTAGAGCGCTAACTGGATGGCCTCCACCTGGATGACCTCCACCTCTAGGATGACCCCTACCCACCTGTCCTCTACCTCTTGGTGGTCGGACGACTGGTGGAGCAACTGGTCTGGTAATCATAGGCTGCTGACCATGTTGCAATAGTTTACCCCAAAGCCTGGGGTAGAATCTCCGTATGTGACCAAGGTCCCAACACTCAAAACAACTCTTAGGTACAATGGGATGCTGACTAAGAATCTAGCCCTAGTGACCTGAATACCCACTGGAAGAACCCTGAATAGCTGGTGAGCGATAAAAACTCTCTTGTATAACACTGAAATAAGGTCGCACTGGAGCACTCCGAGGAGGCGGTGGTGCTGGATATGGGGGCCTGCTGGACTTCCCTCTAACGAACTGACCTCTGCCCCCAGACGGAGCACCTCTGAACTCTCCAGAATACCTGAACCACTTATCTCTCATAACAGGCTCTCGGCTCCGCTAACGTACACCCTCAATCCTTTGGGCTATCTCCACGACTAGCTCATAAGAAGTACCCATCTCAACCTCTCGAGCCATATTGGCCTGAATGCCAGTATGTAAACCCGCAACAAACCTCCACACTCTCTCCGCCTCAGTAGGGAGTATCATAAGTGCGTGGCGAGATAACTCAGAGAACCTCGCCTTATAATCTGTCACTGACATCTGACCCTGTTGGAGCTGCTCACACTAAAACCACAACTCTTCCCTCTGGGAGGGTGGAATATACCTGTCCAGGAAAATACGGGTGAACTTATCCCAAGTCATGGGAGGAGAATCTGCTAGTCTGCTAAGAACATAAGACTTCCACCATCTACGGGCCCTGCCCTCTAGCTGAAAAGTAGCCAAGTCAACCCCATCAGACTCCAATATCCTCATGTTGTACATTATATCCTTGCACCGATCAATGAAATCCTGGGGATCCTTATGTCGCTCACCCCCAAAGACAGGAGGATGTAGTCTAGTCCATCTGTCTAATAGTTTCTGCGGATCAGCAGCTACAGCTGGCCTGGGCTCAGGTGTAGCTGCTGTCACTGGTTGGGCTCCACCCACGGGTAGTGCACCCTGGGACTGATATACAACAGCTTCCTGTCCAGGAGCCTGTGCGGTAGGGGTCTGTGCTCCTCCGCCCTCTTGAGATGTGGCTGGGTCTACCGGAAATAAACCGGCCTGAATCATAGTGTCCATGAACCGTAACATACGACCCATAACATCCTGGAATTCGGGTGCAGATGTGAAATCCACTGGAGCTGGCTCTGCCACAAGCACCTCACCCTATTCCTCAACCATGGGATTCTCTGTTGGACCCACTGGTGGAAAAACTGGAACAGTGACGTCTACCAGGGGCTTGAGCCCTCCCTTGGCCACTAGCAACTGGGGGAGTAGTTCTTCCTTTGGTCTGGAGCCTCATTAGAGCGCGTTCTCACCATCTGTGAGAGAGTAAGAGAAGGATATTTAGTACTATATCAATTGCACGATGGAATATGAAGAAAGGTAGTTTTCTAAAACCCTATAGCCTCTCGAAGATAAGTACATACGTCTCCGTACCGATCCGCAATACTCTATTAGGTCAGCTCATAACTTGTGAGACCTACATGAAGCTAGGGCTCTGATACCATGTTGTCACGACCCAATTTCACATATAGGTCTTGATGGCACCCAACATTACAGCTAGGCAAGCCAACTAATAAATTGAACGTATATCAATCATTCTTTAAAACAATTCTCCAATTAATTCTATTCTTTTTCCTAGCAATATTAATTAAAACAGAAAAGATATCGATTAATTTAAATTTAAGAAAATAATACCAATTCCAAATTCTGCCAATGTGTGTGCCAAGACCTGGTGTCATAAGTATATGAGCATCTAGTAGATTATACAAAATTTTAAATACTGTCTGAAATAAATAGACAGAATGTAAATAGAAGAAGAGACACTAGTAGCTGCAGAATGGCTCAGAAAGGCAGCTCACCTCTACACCTCTGGATAACGTGAGTGTAAGATGATAGGTACTCCACTAGTACTTGCCTAATGTCCTGGACAAAAAGTGCAACAAGTGTAGTATGAGTACATAAACAACGTGTACCCAGTAAGTATCAAGCCTAATCTCGATATGGTAGAGACGAGATGGCCAACTTTGACACTCACTAAGGGTCAATAATAATAATTGAAATAAAAACAGAATATCTAAATCAATATTATTCACAGAGTTAACAATAACTTTATTGAATCAGCAGAAATAATAATAATCCTTCAAATACAACAATTCCCAATCTATTAATTAAATTCCCAAGCTGCAATTAAAATAGCCAGGTATCGTGTAACTATTATTATTATTAGGCACGATTTCTGCGGAGGTCGTACGACCTGTTCCAGAATATCGTGTACACTGCCGAGGGACATGCGGCGCGATAAATAGATGCATCTATCATGCTGAGGCGTTCGGCCTGCTCCACAAGAAAAGAGGACATTTTCTTATGTACCTCCGGAAGGAGAGTATATTTATTATAAGATAAATTCGGGAGGATGAACAATTTCTTTTAACAATTAATTAATTTAAATAAAAAATTAAGCATATGAGATTTTCATCTTTTAATATTTTTACCTAACAATTCATAATATATATATATATATATATATATATATATATATATATATCAAATAATTTTAATTAAGTAAAGAATACAACTTGCACAAGTAATTCCTGCTTTTGAGTCCCAAACTACCCGGACTTTAGCATTAATAGTAGCTACGCACGGACTCTCGTCACCTCGTGCGTTTGTAACCCCCACAATTAGTAACAATTATTAATTTAATTGCCTATGGTATAATTTCCCCCTCACAAGATTAGACAAGAGACTTACCTTGTCTCAAAGTCCACTTTCCGATTCCCACGTCGCGTAAATTTCTCAATTCGGTGCCTTAAAATCCGAAGCTATCCAAATATTATAGAAAATAATTAATACATGTTCAATAATTCGAATTTAGGCTATTCCTTGCAGGTGCGCATTTCCTCCTTTGGCTTGGCACCGCACCTGCGGACAAATCATTCACTTCTGCGCAAGCGCAGGTGTGCCCATTCCTTCTCACCTGCGCATCGCTCCGCTTCTGCACACAAGGCCTTCACACCTGCACCTTCGCAGGTGCGCCAAATTGCGTCACAACTGTGATGGCTAGGCATGCTCCTCTCCTTCGCACCTGCGGCTTATGGCTCGCCCATGTGGCTGTCCAAGCGCATGTGCGATTATGACAATAGCCGGGAGCTTCAGTTTTGGCTCAAATTCCAAAATTGGTCCGAGCCTCGTCCGGTTAACACTCGGGGCCCCCGGGGCCTCCGAGGCCCCGCCCGAACATACCAACAGGTTTGAAATCATAAAACGGACTCGCTCGAACTCACGGAACGTGTAAAACAACATCAAATTTAAGAATCATGCCCCAAATCAAATTGATTCAAACTTAAGAATTTCAAGTTCTTCAATTTATTTTCAATGCGCCAAAATATACTTAAACTACTCGGAATGACATGAAATTTTACGTGCAAGTCTTAAATCACTATACATAACTATTCCCAACCTTGAAATTCCAAACGGACTTCAATTACTCAAAAATCTACTCCAAACTAAATTTAAAGAACTTAAAACCTTCGAATAGTTGATTTTCACTATTAAGCGCCAAAACGCTCCCGGGTTATCCAAAACCCGATTCGAACATACGCCCAAGTCCGAAATCATCATACGAACCTATAGGAACCATCAAATCCCAAATTCCGAGGCTGTTTTCTCAAAATGTTGACCGAAGTCAAACTTGTCCTTTTAAGGCTAACTTAAGGAATCAAGTGTTCCGATTTCAACCCGAACACTTCCAAATCCCTAACCAGCCATCCCCACAAGTCATAAATCATTAAAAGTATATATAGGGGAATTTTATTTTAGGGAATGGGGTTATAAAAGTCAAAATGACCGGTTGGATCATTACTAGAAATAACCAAGTAATTAGGCAACAACATAGTCGGGGTACGGATGAAGCTAAGTATGAATGTATTCAAGTAGGGAAAACGATGACGACTCAACCAATCAAGTAATTCCTCATACACGAATTTCAATAATCCCACTTCTCGTAATCTCATATCATAAATCACAACTTCCAAACGTTACACACATGGCACCTTGTGCCCATATTTTTCATATCACTTTCGCACGACAAAATCCACATGCTACCAGGTACATAGTATACGTGTCAGATGCTAATAAATAATATTCGAGGGATCTATTCATATATAATAATGTAAAATTACAGTTTCTGAACCAAACAGGAAATCAATGAGAAAATGAGTTTACTTTGGAAAATATTTTGGTGAAGAGAATAACATTTTCAAATAAAATAAGGCATCAGATAAGCTACTGATTTGACTATAAAGTTTAATAAATTTAAAACTAATAGCAATTCCTTTTCAAGTAAAGTAGAAACATCAGATAGGGTAAGGAGATGAAGTTGAGAAATCGATTAAAGTAAAATATGACGACTATTAAAAATAGTAAGGAACCTAACGAAACGACGAGTTTTAACTTAAGAGTCACATAAGGTAAGCATATTATTAATTCTTTTATTTAAAACTGTTATGTTACTAACAACACGATAGGGTACGAGATAATGACTCAGCGTAGTAAATTCATCTTGAAAATAAATTCACCAAACTAATAGTAATAGGAAAGGAAAACAGGAAATGACAGCAAAGCAATAAACTAATGAAAATAACTCAATGCTCAAAAATTAGTAAAAACCAGAAATACCAATCCTCAAAGTATCATACGAAAGAACTTAATCCAACACAATACAACAAGGAATACAAAACATATAAACTGTTGCGGCTCGTAATCCGATCCCACCGTATAACACGATCCTCCCTTATTCCACCATGTAAATATAAATAATAATAAGTAAATATATATGTTGCGGCGCGCAACCAGATCCCACCATATAATCATAGTCAATATCATAATTCTCCCTTATTTCACCATATCAATCCAATCTTATTTTACCTATTGCGGCGTGCAACCCGATCCCACCGTATCAATATCAATCCTCCTTTATTCCATATGTTACACCATGCAACCTGATCCATAAATAAATCTATAACATCAACAATTCAATACTTAATTTACAAGAATTTATACAATTATAGGTTATGAGTACACGAAAATGAAGGAATCACGTAAAAATCAAGGAACACAACAAATATTACAAAAGCAACAGGACAAGTGAAGCACGTGAGAACTAAGGTGTGCAATTACAACAATTAAAACAAGTAGAAGATAAGCACGTAGTCGTGGAAGGAACGCAACAATTAAGAGGGCATAAGACAATAAGGAATGCATCAACTTCAACTAAAGCATATATGTGCAAAATACTAAGTAAGAGGAAGAACAAGTGCTAACAACGCCAAGTAGAGCATGTAAGAGTAGATTACCAATGAAAGATATCACAGGTTATGACAATTCAATTAAAGGCATATGAAGTGTTGAGATACTCAAAACCGGTCAAATACCACATATAGTCTGTGTACCCGCTCGTCACATCGCATACACGGTTTTCACACAACATGAATAACACAATCATCTAAAATCCTAAGGGGTGGTTTCCCCCACACAAAGTTAGGCAAGATACTTACCTCAATTCGGCCAAATCGATACTCAAATTAGATTTTCCTTTATGAATTCACGCCCTCTTGGCTCAATCTAGCCAAAGACGACTTAAATTAATCAAACAATTCAAGAGAAAACAATTTCAATTAACAAAGCTATGTTCTTTATACCAATTCCAAATATTCAACAAAAGTCAACCCCGGGCTCGCCCGGTCAAAACCCAGGTCCAAGGGTAAATCTTGACTACTCATAGCCCCACGAGTTTATATATGTGTTTTGTTTCCAAATTCGAGTCCAATTCGACTCTCAAATCCCAAATTTTCATTTTTCAAAACTTTGGCAAAAATCCCCAAATTTACTCTTATATTCTCATGCATTTGATGTTAAATCTAATATATAATAATATATAATTAAAAATTGATTAAAATTACTTAGCCAATGGTTTGGTATGAAAATCTTTCCATAAAATCACCTCTCATCGAGGCTAGGGTTCAAAACATGGTAAAAATGAAGCTAAGTCCCGAAATGAAAGTCTTAATATCAACCTCAGATATCTTATTTGTGACATCCAGATCGCAAATGCGACAAAAGCATCTTAAAATCGAAGTCTGACCAGCTCTGTCAAAGTCACAAATGCAACACAAGACTCGCAAAAGCGATTTTGGAGTTTTCGCAAAAGCGGCAGTTTGTGTCGCAAATGCGGAAGCTGCCTAATCAAAAAAGCGATGAAATTATTCGCAAATGCGAACTCCCCTACCCCAGTCCATTATCGCAAAAGTGAGAATGATCTCACAAATGGGGACATCGCAAATGCTATGAAAACCTCGCAAATGCGAGAACAGAGACACTATCAAAGCTGAACCTTCTTCCAAACACTCTGAAACGCGTCTGTAACCCATCCGAGCAGTTGGGGCTCTAAACCAAATATCCACACCAGTCCAAAAACATAATGAGAACTCGCTCGCATGATCGAAATACCAAAACAACCTCTAGAATCACTAATCGGACGCCAAAACGTATGAAAATCACAATGAACTTCAATAACTTCTCGAATCTCAATCAAGCGTCAGAACCATATCAAATCAACTCCAAATGACACCGAATTTTGCAGGCAAGTTCCATATGACGAAATAGACCTATTCCAAGTCCCAAAACCAAAATTTAATCCTGATAGATGTAAAGTCAAACTAGGGTCAAACTTAGGAAAATTCTAAACCTTTAAATTGCCAACTTCCGCCAAATAATGCCGAAACCTTTTAGAAACATCCAAATGCAAATACGGGCATATGCCCAAGTCCAAAATTATCATACAGACCTATCAGAGCCATCGAAACTCCGATCCGAAGTTAATTACTCAAAAGTCAAACCCTGATCGATTCTTTCAACTTCAAGCTTCTCAAATGAGAGTCACTGCTAAAACTCATTTCCGAACCACTCAAAATATCGAGCCGGTGATGCACGCAAGTCATAATATATTATGTGAAGCTACTCATGACCTCAAAGTTCCGAACATGATGCAATTGCTTAAAACAGCCAGTCAGGTCATTACAAAAAAAAAACCTTTTTGTGGTGCGTCTTCGTAAATCTGACCCACATAGATCGTTTCAGCTTGTTGCTTCAGCAGATCAATCTCAATTCTAACTTTATCCATACTAGGATTAGTTCTCCCCCTTGTTTCTAAATCCAATTCTAGGGGTGCACCAATAGAGCTAACTACTTGTTTAACATATTGCTAAGTATGCATATGAAAAGGAAGCCCGGGAAGCAGAACCCATACCGGTGCTACTGTGAGGTCTTCTTCTAATTTAAAATAGGGAGACCACTTCTGTAGCCACATCTATTTCCCCTCAATCTCAATCACTCTTCTATACCATACCATATTAAAATCATCCTCATTAGTGAAATCTAGGAATACATTGAAATTATAGTATACCCCTATCTTAGCAGATCCCTTCATAGAAATCAACTCCTTGAATTTTGACCTAATTCAGTCAATTTGGGGTTTGGGCTTGAGAAATCTCCCAACGATGGTGAGCCTGCATTCAGCTGCCATGATTCTATAGTAATCCGATGCTTTAAATAGCACCACCGACATCCCGTTGTGAGTTATATGTGTGGAAATTACAGCTTCCCTGTCATGGTGATTTAGTGGTGCCGACAAGTGAGTGGAGGTGGTGACTTTGGTTGCATATGAGAGCTTTCCATCGATTGCTTGCTTGTTATTGTTCGCTGCACTATTGAGAGCATAATGGCCTTCCAGACGCGCCTGAGCGGTGTCGTCTAATGGGTCCATAGGGTTGCACGTGTAGTCACTCTCGTAAATTAGGAACTGTTAGTATATCGTAGAGAGAGAAAGAATCCGAAAATTACTTCCTAAGCATGTCAATTTACATTAATGATAAATATATTAAAATAATTGTTGCAAGAAAATAAAAATAAGGAAGATAAGTGTAATATCGTGATGAACCCGTATTTTGGCTATATTTTTGCACTCCAATTACTACAGTTTGATTGTATTTGAGCCTAATTATTAGTACATTGTACTTATTACGTATGTTATGTTGTGTAGGATGTGATTTCGAGTGAAGAAGCAAGTTTGAAGCTAAAATGGATGATTTGAAGCTTTGATATTTGAGTGGAAGCCCAAAGTATTAAGCCGGGATCGTGTTCCGGGCGCGAGTACCAAGTCTGGATGTTAAAAATTGTGAAAAATATTACTTTGAAAAAAATGCACTACTGCGCCGCAGGGCATAAGGTGCTAATGCAAAATTCCTATAGATTGAAAATAAACCTGCTTTCTGAACTTTCCCACTGGCGCAGTGCATGGGGCGATGCGAGGCGCGATGTGCTTGTGTAATTTTCTTAGAGTGTGATAAGCGCAAAACACAACCCAAAATGGATGCATGCTAGCCAAAGATAGTATAGTAAAATTATCGTCTCTACATAGATTGGATTTAAATAATGCTCTAGTAATTTCTAGTTTAACTGTTATTCAGGATGATCAAAACTTGATTTGGAATGATTACGAACTACGATTAACTACTAAAGTAAACCAATTGACAATTGACTGCAAAGAACTAGAGATTAGCAAAGTTAGTTTCTTATCAACGTGAGAAATAAGGGTTTTAACATGATAGGTGCAAGATTGTTATTCTGGATATGATATTGTTATATTTCACTCTTGAGGTTCTATCGATTCTTACGAATTCAATAGGTGATTAGCTTATACTTCTGATTCAGATACCTTTCTCGATTAAATCTAAATCTTTCAAATAAACTAATGTGAGGTGCGGTGAAACTTGCAAGAATCTATTGGTAGGACTGATCTAAGAGAAACTTCTCGTGAATATTTCTCAATCTTAATTTAAACGGTAACTCAAAAAGCTCTCTCAATTACTTCAAAGAATCACCAAAATAAACTAAGGCATACGCTGCAATGATATTCGATAAGATGTTCTTCTTTCTATTAAACACTATAAAGAATAAAATTCCAACTCTATTAAAGCTCCTCCAATAAATTCAAGCAATTAAACAATAGTCAAATCCATAAACAACAACCAAGCCACCAAATCATGTCAAATCCTAAGGTAAACTACTCCATAATTACGGAGGAAGTCATCGCAAATATAATTAAAGAGTGAGAAAACATCAATTTAAAGTTACAATCCAAACTTCCGTATTGAATTGATGGAAAGATGATGAAATCCTATGTCTTGTAGCCTCCAATGCTCTCCCAAAGCTTCCAAAGTCCAAAATCCCCTGAAAAATATATTTGTGATGTATTTATACCATGTAGGAGTGGGCCTGGATGAAACTACCCTTTCCAAACCAAAATAGGAAAAACACTCTATGAAAAATATACTGGCATGGTGCAGGGCGCGATGCCCCACGCGGTGCGCCAGTGGACAATTACAGGGACTCGTTTATGACAAGCTTGTCCATCTTGCACAGCCTCGTCACACCCAGTGGCGCCCCATGTGTCGCGGCTGTGGGTTTTTTACAGAGTAATTCTTTTTCGTCGTGTTTTGATATCCAGACTTGGCTCTCGAACCGAACGCGATCCCAGTTTAATTTCTTGAACCTTTACTCAGACCTCAAAGCTCCAACTTATTCGATTTATCTCCCGATTATCTTTTTAACTCGAAATCACTTTCTACAAAGTATAAAATACATAATGAGTACAATTCACTATCATTAAGCTAAAACACAAGTAACATGTAGTAATTAGAGTGCAAACTATGACTAAAATACGGGTTTCTAGCCTACCATTAGAGTGTTGTCCCACTTCAGCTTGGAAATGATAGTTTCGTCCTGACTCATTCCTACATGGTATAAATACATCAAAAATACGATTTTTAGAGGACTTTTGACCTGTGGAAGATTGGGAGAGCATTGGAGACTCTAAAGCACAAGGATTCATCATTCTTTCCTCACCTCAATACTCGCGTTTGGATTTAATTCATGTTTTCGTATTATTAAACTTTATTTGTGATGAATTTCTCCATGATTATGGAGTAGTTTCCCTTAGGGTTTGACGAATATGGTGTTTTGATTGGTATTTGTGAATTTTAACTCTAGTTCTTTGCTTGAATTCGTTTATGGAGCTTTAAATTGTTTGAAACTTTATTCACTAGTTTATTTAATCGAAAGAGGAATATTTTGGTGATTATGTTTGCATTATTTTGTTTGGTGTAATTTAGTGATTCTTCTAAGTAATCGAAAGAGCATCTTGAATTGTTGAATTAACCAAGCTAGGAGAATATTCAAGAGATGTTTTCCTAAAGACTAGTCCATTAACGTATTCTTGCATACCTTCACAATGCTTTATATTAGTTCACCTCGTAGAGTTCAGATTTAATCGAGAGGGAGTCTTGGCTATACGATTGAATTAATCATCGAGTGAATTCGTGAGAATCATTATAATATTAGAGTGAAAGCTATCTTGCACCTATCTTGTTACGACCCTTATTTTTCCCATAAAATATTCCAGTGTTGCTCAACTCTTGTCTTTTAGTGATCAATTGTCAATTGCTTTAGTTTTAATAGTTAACTTTAGTTCGTAATATTCCAAATCAAAGTGTGATCATCCTGAATAGCGTTTAAGTCCGAAACTATTTGAACATTGTTTAAATCCAATCCTTGTGGAGACGATAATTATACTGTACTATCTTTGACTAGCGACCATCAATTTCGTGTTGTGTTTTGCGCTCGTCATATGTAAACCACAAAGAAAAAAAACTTACTGTTACAAGCTAAACTGAGGGGAGGTCTATGAAATAATTTCTACTAGTAAACATCTTGTATGTATTATTTTCTTATTTGAGTTATATAACATAACAATTTTGTAAAAGACAAGTAATACAAAAAATAAAAAATCCACTGAGAAGTAAGAACGTAGCTATATTTGTTATTGGTTTTAAATTCTTCTTCTTTGTAATAGAATTATAACCAATTAGTTCTATATATTTTAATTATCTTCGTCAAATAAAAATTAAAAATATGGAAAGACTAAGTAGGAAACTATAACTATAGTTGATAATTCCAGTCGGTACTCCTTATTTTCTTATTCTTAATTATAGAGTTATAACCGATCATAGAATTACAACTAATTAATTTATATAATTTAATTATCTTTGTAGAAAAAAAAAGAATTTCTTTTTGGAAAAAATATTTTTGATTCTCTGTGTAACAGTATTATGTTCATTATCCTTTAATCAAACAATTTCTATAAAATCTTGTGTACTAAAATTGTAAATATACATTCTAATAAATACTTCCTCCGTTCACTTCTACTTGTCCACAATGGATTTTACATGCCCCTTGAGAAATAATAAATAAAACACATATTTTACTATAATATTCATAATAATGATAGCATTTTAAGAGTATAGGAAAAAGATTTGGGGAATGAGTAGTTAATGATACGGGTAAAACAGGAAAAAAAATATAATTTTTTCTTTATTTGTTAAACTGGACAAGTAAAAGTGAAAATATATTTTTGATACAGTGGACAAGTAAAAGTGAATTGAGGGAGACTATAAATTATCTCAACATCTACAATTATTATACTCTTTATCTCAATATCAAATTCTCGAAATACTTTTGAAATAATACTAAATAATTGCACGCCAGGTATACAATGCTTAATACCCACGCACCGCGCGTAGCCTTAGACTAGTTATAACAAAAAGTACTGGAAATAAAAGAAATTGATATACCTTCCCTCCAGATTTTGAATGTTATAACATGCTTAATTCACATAGTTTGATTCTTTAATTTTCTGTTTCTTAAATACTGCACTACTTTTTAATTTACTATGATAAGGATACTTTTGTCCCATTAAGTAATTTGGCTACGGCTGATCACCACGTTAGAGTTGTAGTTATTTTTATGGAAATATCTTTGTAAAATTCACATATCGTATAGCTGTAGTTATTTTTATGCTTAAATATATAATGCTCAAAGTGTGAGAAAAGGATAGGCACAGTGAGATGGCATACAATCAAATAGTTCAAATTTGAAAATCCGATGTACTAAAATCAAAATCAGAATGATCATTTTTAAAAGGAAAAGTGATTAATGATGTGGTAACCATATCGTAACATCTACATATGGCGGAATACTTCCACTCCAGTTTTGCTTCAAATATTTAAGGGATCAACAGTTTCACTTCTAATAAATTTGATGTAAGTATATACAGCTAGAAATTAATTAAAATGCAAGATAGAGTATCCGAACTGAATAGGAATTCCTTGTAGAGACAGACAATGACGCAGCTGTACATGTATCTTAGGATTATGCACTAGCTTATTTTGGTAAAAGATTTATCCATATAAAGTGCATAATTTCAAACTCCAAAAAGAACTGAATAAACGTGTGAGTATAAGACAGCTAATCCGGCAATAACACCGGCAATTAAATTAAAGCAAGATTCGAGCTTTTGCAATATCGTAATGAAGTTATTATTTCTAGCAAAGTTGATATGATCCTATGTAGAATAGAACCCCATTAATTATGAGTTGGTAGTTTGAATTTGTAACTTGTAACGCCATGGAATGATTAACTTCCCATATTTGGAGGATTTTGTATATAACACCTTGTCTATTTAAGGATCTTTTCTCTTCAATCTTTCATGAAGTACCAAGAACATAAAGATTTTAGTATAGAGACAATGGATGCCTTTTCAATGAAAAAACCATGCTCTTCTGAGGCCTCTAGCATCTCTGCTGCCAATGAAGAGATCGACACAAACACGAAGAAAATGAAAGGTAAAGTTATGGATTTAGGATCCGAGTTAAAGCCACATGAATTATCATCTGCTGGTGTACTTCTTGATCTTAAAGTCCATAATGGTGCCTCAAATCTTGAACTCAATCTTTTCAATTTAACTTCTAGCATTAAGAATTCGGCTCCGGCTAGTGAGTCTTCTAATGAGGGAACGCCTAATAAGCAAAGGCGTTCCTCGGAAACTAGGGTTTTCTCTTGCAGCTTCTGTAAGAGAGAATTCTCCACTTCTCAAGCCCTAGGAGGACATCAAAATGCTCATAAACAAGAGAGAGCTTTGGCTAAAAGGCGAAACGCACTTGTTGATGTTGTTTCTCCTTTTGGCCCTCCCAATTATCACACTTACTATAATCCCTACTCAAGTTACACCACACATTTGCCATTTCATGGTTCTTTTACTAGTAGATCATCCCTTGGTGTTCAAGGTCATTCTTCCGCTATTCATAAGCCTTCTCCATACAATCCATGGTCGGCTTTCTCGGGCTACAATTATCGATTTAACCCTGAAAAGTGGTCATCATCAGGCTCATCACTTTTTAGGCCAGAAAATCTTGGAATTGGAAGTGCTCCTTTGGAGAATTCCCTCAAGTTTGAGAACAAAAATAGTGCAAAGGGTTTCAGCGTAAGGGATTCACCAGTTAAGGTTGACAATAATCGTGATGGAAATAATAAAAGGAAGATGGGATTTGTAGAGGAGGATGCAGAAGAGAATGAAGAAGAGTCAGAGATTGATCTAGATCTGAATCTAAAGCTTTAATTTAATTTGTTGCTTTGAATTATTTTTCTATTTCATATGGAGTTTTTAGGTTTTGCATTGCTTTTAGTAGACGTGTGATATCGTTTCATTCTCGCTTTCTTGTAGTTTTATTTGAATCCATTGAATCATTGTCTTTACCTTTTGCTCTTTTTATGGAAATTTCAAGCAGTTTAATGTTAGAACAAAGAGATGTATGTTCTTCAGAATATTATTTTAATATATATAGATTATTGGCTTTAAGATCAATTACATATGTCGGATAAACGTACCAACCCCTACTAAAAATAGGTGTGCAAAAAGAGCAAAATATTACAGACACATTTTAATTTGTGTCTGTTTTCATTACTAGCCTTTTATAAGCCTAAACTGTCATTCCCCATTGTAATAAGACAAATCTTTAAATTCAAACCCATGACTGTTAAAAACATACACATTATTCGAAAAGGAACGGTAGGATTATACTTGCAGTGATTGAATCATGACGTGGAAAATCTGGTGCTGGAATTTGCTTCAGTTCTTCTCTAAGGGTTCTCAAATTGACATTATTTACCTTCCTTCGGGAGTGTCGTGGCGCTCAAGAATATGATTGCACGATTCCGATAAAAACTTATCCGCACCTAATATTTACTTCAAGCCGAATTAAATTAATCATAGGAAATAAATTAATACGCCTTAATTAATTAAGCACGATTCTTTCCCTAAGAAATTCTTCATCAAACATAAATTTTGGAGATCTGGTAAAGAGTAGGCTTGGTATAAATACGAGGTGTTGGTAAGATTTTACCCATTTTAGATTCTGCAATAATACCTCACCATTTTAAAATCTTTGATCTTCGATAACTTTTGAAGACTTGCAGATAAAAGAAATATCTTTTTATCTGAACCATTACCTAGTGAAAATGATAAGTTAGTCAGAATAATTTGGTAGACTATGCTTTGAACCATTTATTCATTCTAACAGTTTGTATATTCATACAAAGACTCATTTTCCAACGGATGCTCATTATATATATTCACATTTTTTCACCATGTGTATGTCTTCTTTTATGTCACGCTTTTAGAAGCAGTCACACCTCACGCTCATATATATATATATGATGGACTTTCTAATTGTTGCTCGGTGATAACCGCTTTAACTTATATTCCTCCGTTCCAATTTATGTGAACTTGTTTGACTGTACACGTAATTTAAGAAAAAATGAAGATTTTTGAAATTTGTGGTCCTAAATAAGTCAAAAAGGGACCTAAAGTATTTGTGTGGTTATAAAAGTTTCGCATTAAAGATAGAATTATAAGTTTAAACAAAATTGTTTCTAAATTTTGAAAGGGATCATTCTTTTTTGAATGAACCAGAAATAGTTTCACTAGCAAATACAGCAAAAAAGAGTCATTTGATACGATAAATATTAAGTGCGGGGGCTGGTAGGAAAATGAGGTCACGTTGTGGACATCGTATAATGTCAAGATAAATAAGTCAACCAAATGTCACGTGGTATATATCTAATAAAACCAATTACTATATATATATATATATATATATATATATATATATATATTTCGTCCACGATGTTTAACATATGGTCTGAGGCAAGAAACATATTGTCAAGGCGACAGTATGTTATGTAACCAACGTCGTTGTTATACTTTGGTCAACTTGAATGATATATCAAGGGAGAAATATTTTTGAGCAAGCAGGAATATTATATAAATATTAAATTTGTCTAGAGCTGTTACAAGGTATAGTGATGCCGCTTAGGGCATTTTCGTAGCCTAATTCGGCTAGCTTAAAGCAGACACTATGGGATATAAATTAAATAAAACAGCTTCCATTTCTACACGCTAGTAGTGGATCTTCACAAGATATATGTGGTACTCGAAAACAAACGGTTTACCTTAAAACGAGTAACAATTAAAATTATACGCGGTTAAAGGACATATGATTTAATTTAACACAAATGAACTATGAACAGTAAATAATTGAATTAAAGAAAATCAGAGCGATCAAACCAAATGTAATGGATGAACAAGTTCAGCTCTGCTTTGGACGTGTGGAATTTGGTTTCGAATTAGCCCACGGAACGAGCTCGATTATAACTTAAAAAATAAACAATAGAAGAACACTTTGAACAATAGCTAAAAGACAAAAATTAACTCTATTACTTTGATATGCGTGCCCACAATGGTTTTAAAATAAAAAGGTTCTCCCCCTTATATAGTAGGGAGTTTCACTCCTAGTACAAATCTAAATAAGGTAAAATAATCTTCTCCTTCAAGTAAACATTGATATGCAGTTGATGTCTGGCGAAATTTACGCCGTAACATCCGGTTGAGGGCGGATATTACGGCACCCCGCTTATCATTTCTAACCATCTTTTCTCCTAGTCTCGGCTCTTCACTTTGCTCGGACCCGATGCTCAGCTGTGTCCGGTACCGGGTGCACCATTTGTCCTCCCCGAACTCTGAGTTATGGATGTCCTCGGCACTACTCGAGGTCATATCGAGTCGCACTGTCCTCTCGTTTCTTTACCGGGAAATCGAGGATAACTTTTATGCCCAATTTTATCCGTACACAGATAGTCCCCTCACTTTTCGGAGAGAAGATTTATTCAAACGACGAGAAGTGGTTAACTGATCCCGGTTCCTTCCTCTGTACGCTATAATCGGGTCGATGAGTTCCTAAAAGCTGACCTAAATTGCTATTTATAATCGTTTCCTATATCTGACAAAAGTGCCCCTATGGTGTCTAGTTGTGGCTTTGTTCTTGGCGACGATGATGTTCATGGCCTGGTTCGTGGGCTGAAATGGCTCCACGGTTCAGATCGTGGAGCTGGGCAGAACTTGCACAATTCTTTACTTTAGATGCTCTTTAAGATCGTGGAGTAGTTCGTGGAGACGATCAAGATCGTGGAGTTGGGCAAACTTTGCTCCAAATATTCCTGATTTAGAATATTTTTCGTGCACTTTTGCGGTCCTAGTTCTGGCTCCACAATTGACCTTCTTGGAAACATTGTTCTTCTCTTTTCAATCTTTAATTTCTTCAAAAAATGCTTCAAATCCCATCTCTTTTCATCCTTTTGTATCTACTCTTTCATCAACTATATTATTTATGCTCACACACCTGAAATCAACCACATTAAGTTAGTTAAGGCTATTAAATCTTACTTAAAAACCTTAAAACTCAAGAAATATGTATGAATAAGTTAGAAAAATACCAACTTATCAACTCCCCCAAATTTAAGCTTTTGCTTGTCCTCAAGCAAATCTCAGCACAACTAATAGTTACCCAAGACTAACTAGACATTTAAGCAAGCAACTAATAACAATCTCATCCTAGCCATAAAGCAATAATGCACAAGAGCTCACGACTTTGGTTGGTACAAACAATTATACTCAAATGCATTACCCCTCAACAAATTTTAAAGGATTCAATTTCGAAACCAATATGAGTACTAAGCAAGTCAAAAAGATTTTTAAACCATGATGCTAAAGCTTCTAAAGTTATCTGTGAATCACAAGGACACTTTATTTGCATCTTTGGGAAAGAAACATGGAAAGAAAACCCAAATAGATTATTGTTAACTCCTAAGAAAGAATAAAATAAAAGATAGATTAACAATAAAAGAAAAAATAAAAAAGAAAGAATGACATCAATAGTAGCATCAAAAAGTATCAAGCATACCAAAACTCATCAATACCCCTCTTCCATATATAAAACTTTGCATTGCCCTCAATGCAATCAAAATAAGTACAAGAGTAGGGTAAATAAAACTCCCTCAAGCTCGGGGTGGTGGCCTCTACGCTATGTTTGTAGCCTACTCAACTCTTAGACAATTTCACTCTAGCTATTCACTTTTAAGCAATCAACCTGCACACATACCAACACTAAAATGCATCAAAACAAAAGCTAAAAACAATACTACACTAACTAGATAAAATCAAAATAAAAAAATAAAGAGAAAGAACTTGGGTTGCCTCCCAAGAAGCATCCTATTTAATATTGTGGCACGACGCAAAGTACAATACCAATCAAGTCATTAGGGGTTCCCCCAATTGAACCCTTGAAACCACTTGTCCTCTATCAAATTGGCCCAAATAATGTCTGATTCTATGCCTATGCACTTTGAAGATTCTAAGATCATCTCCGGACTCAAAATCTATGGCACCAAAGGGGTAAACATGCATAACCTTGAATGGCCCAGACCATTTTAATTTCAACTTGCTTGGGAATAACTTAAACCTTGAATTGAAGAGAATAACCAAGTCCCCGGGGTAAAACTCCCTTTTGATGATCTTCTTGCCATGGAGGAACTTCATTCTTTGCTTATAGGAAAAAGCACTCTCATATGCTTGAAGCTGAAATTCATCCATTCCATTGAGTTGAGACGCTCTTAAGTTTGTTCGATCAGCCCAGTTTGATTTGAACTTTAGTGGCTTAATGGTAGAAGTTTTGGTTGAAGGAATAACTCAATTTTCGAAGTCAAGGGACAACTTTTTCATTCTTTGCTTATACAAAAAAGCACTCTCATATGCTTGAAACTGAATTCATCCATTGCATTGAGTTGAGAAACTTTTAAATTTTGTTGGATCAACCCAATTTGACTTGAACTTTAGTGGCTTAATGGTAGAAGTTTTGGTTGGAGGAATAACTCATTTTTCCAAGTCAAGGAATAATTTCTCGGGCTTGTAAGAATATGAAGTGAGTCCCTCCTTAGCTATCACAGCTTCGTTGTAACCTTCCATGGCCTTATTATTAAAATTGAGGATAGCCGCTTGTAGAGCTTCTTCCATGCAAATATCTTCCATGTCATCATCAACCACATCATCCACCACATCAATTATGGATATCACACCATCGTCATGTGGTTGTTTCGTTGACTTTTGAATATGAAAAATTGCCTCTTCATCATTCAATCTAAATTTGAGCTCTTTCGTCTCAACATCACAAATAGCTCGCCCGGCAGCCAAGAAAGGCCTTCCAAGGATGATTGGAATTTCTACATCCACTTCACAATCCACTATTACAAAGTCAGTTGGAAAATAGAAATGATCCACTTTGACAAGGACATCATCAATGACACACATTGGTTTCTTCAATATTTGATCCTCCATTAATAACTTCATTGTGGTAGGTCTAGGATCCCCCAAACCTAACTTCTTGAATACGGCATAGGGCATTAAATTGATACTAGCCCCTAAATCACACAAAGCTTTTGTGAAGCTTGTCAACCCAATAGCATAAGGAATAGTGAAAGCCCCCGGGTCTTCCATCTTGTTAACCCCGGTTTGTGAGATGATTGCACTACGTTGGTGGCTAACCTTGATGGTCTCAAAATTAACATTCTTATTCTTAGTGACTAAGTACTTCATGAATTTAGCATAACCTGACATCTTTTCAAGAGCTTCGACAAAAGGCATGTTGATGTGATTTGATTCAATATATCATAGAACTTTTGCAATTGGTCTTCTTTTTTTTGCTTTGCAAATCTTTATGGAAAAGGAGGAGGCGGTCTTAGTAATTGCTTGTATACTCTAGTTGCCTCTTTGCTTGACTCATTGATTGGTTCATTCTCCTTTGAAAGGACTTCTTTTGCATTTTGAGAAGTGCTTGGTACATCTCTTCTTCGACAATTGAACTTACTATTGGGACCTTACACTTGGAAACTTTAACCACCTCGGGTGTCTCATTGACCATGAGAGGTACATCCTGCTCCGGAACTTCATCAACTTTAGGAGGATTATCAACCTTGGGAAGAGCAACCTTAGGAACTTTTGGACTCTTGACCTTAGGAAAAGCATATTTGATAGGGCAACTCCTCTTCTTCATCATCATCCTCAACTACAATGGATCTCTTCTTTAGGATTTTGCCTCGCCTTGTGCAAACGGCAAATGCACACTTTAGTCCTTCATCTCTCTTTGGATTTGGATCTGTATCACTAGGCAATGACCCTTGTGGTCCCACATTCAATTGAGAAGAGATTTGACCCAATTGTATCTCAATTTGCGTTATTGAAGTGGTATGAGAAATCACCACTTGATTTATTTCTCTCCTCTCTTTGTCGGATTGCTCGTGATTCTTGAGCATCCTTTCCATCATCCCTAAAAGTTGGTTATCACTTGAAGAGTCACCTTTGTTGTTGTATGTAGGAGGTTGGTAGGATCTTTGTTGATATTATTGGAAAGATCCACCACCTCGGTTACCTTGATTACCGCTACTCCAACCTTGGTTTCCTTGATTGTTGTTCTCCAAGTTTCCTTGATTGCTATTGCCCCAAGTGCCTTGGTTGTTACTCGGCCTCCATTGTCCTCAGCTAGATCCTTCAAAGTTACCTCATTGATTTTGATAGTTGCTCATAAAAAATGAACTTCCTCATTTTGCTCATGATAAGAATCATCTTGAGTGTATCGTCTATCATCTTGTGAGTACATATCCTCTTGAGGTTGACATTGATTAAACTTCATCTTTTGCTTAGAACCCAAGAGATGAGCACCTTCCACGGCATGTACTTGCCGCGATGCTTAATTTCGTTGAAGTTGTGCTTTTGCAAGTTGATTCATAGTGGTGGTCAACTTGGCAATGGCTTGGCCATGATCTTGCAACTCCTTATTGAGGTGAATCAAATTCGGATCCCCTTGAGGCACATTTGCTCGGGATTGCCAAGTGGATGATGTCTCCGCTATCTCATCAAGTATGACACAAGCCTCGGGGTAAGGTATGGTCATGAAGTTTCCACCGGCAAGTTGGTTCACTACACATTGATTGGTTGTGTTAATCCCATGGTAAAAGGTTTGTTGCAACATTTTCTCGTCCATATCGTTGTTAGGACATTCATTCACCATGGTTCTATAGTGTTCTCAAATTTCATATAGTGACTCATTTGTTTCTTGCTTGAATGTCAAGATTTCATCCCTCAAAGTGTCCATGTCCCCGGGTGAGAAGAATTTGGCAATAATCTTCTCCGCCAACTCATCCCAAGTATGGATAGAATGGTTTGGTAAGCGCTCCAACAAATCCAAGGATTTTACTCATAGGGATAAAGGAAATAACCTCAATTTCAAAGCGTCCCCGGACATATTTGTTTGCTTAATTCCCCAACAAGCATCTACGAATCCCTTTAAGTGCTTGTATGCATTTTGATGAGGTGCTACGGTGAAGTATCTTTGCTCAAGCAATGTGAGAATGAAATTTGTGATTTGAAAATTGCCTACCCCGATGCGAGGGGGGACAATTGCACTTGCATAGACATCATTTAGTGCGGCATGTTGTTGAGCTGGTTGGCCATGAGGAGGTGGTGGTGGTGGAGGCAGCGGAGGGTGGTTTTGGTTTTGTCATCGACCACACTAGTTTCCTTGAACTTGAGCCGCTTCTTCATCTACAATATCTTCTTCATTGGCCCCAAGACGCAAATCACCATGGTCATTGTTGTTCGCCATTTGTAACCTACAACAAGCACACATGAATAAAAGTATCACGAAAAAAATATAAGAACTCAAGAAAACACACAATAATAAAGTAACACAAGAACACCATACACCTCATCAACGACGCCAAAAATTGATGACGTCTAATCCTACACCTCTAAAGGAAGCGCAGCACGGTCGTTAGCAATAATAAATCAAAAAAAGGTTGGGGTCAAATCCCACAAGGAGTAGGTGTATGTTAGAGTGTCCAAATGCGTGTAAACTTGCTGATTCTTAATGTAATCTTCAAACAAAGAGTGGTTGTTCGATTACTTCTAAAGTTACTTCTAGAATTACTATGAAAACTAGTCTTGGAATTTTATAAAACACTTGGAGTGCGAGTAAAACTGTATTCGTAACAAATAAGATAAAGGCGCAAGGATTGCTTCCCCTTCGTGTAGGTTGTGCTTTTGGGAATGCAAATATTCAATTCTAGTTAATTAAGGATGTATTATGGCCTAGTTTTCTATTTTACTAACTTAATGTCTTCCAACACTTAAGAGGTTTTTACCCCAAATTGCTCTTCCAAGTCAACTAAGGCTCAATGATGAGCAATTGATTAGTCCAAGTACAAATCACACTATTCCTAGTTAGATTTTATTAATCAAGTGATTAAATCACTTAATTCCTTGCTAATTATCTTGTACCTAAGCTAAGTTCTACTCTTCCAAGTTAAAACAAGCAAAATAGGCATGGATTTAATGTTGTGGATTTGTTCGTGGTGGCGATGACGTTCGTGGCCTGGTTCGTGGGCTGAAATGGCTCCACTATTCAGATTGTGGAGCTAGGCAGAACTTACACAATTCTTTACTTCGGATGTTTTTTAAGATCGTGGAGTAGTTCGTGGAGACGATCATGATCGTGGAGTTGCCCAGACTTTTCTCTAAAGTTTCCCGACTTAGAACATTTTTCATGCACTTTTGCACCCCTAGTTTTGGCTCCACAATTGACCTTCGTGGAGACATTGTTCTTCACTTTTCAATCTTCAATTTCTTCAATCTTATGCTCCAAATTCCATCTCTTTTCATCCTTTTTGATCCACTCTTTCATCAACTATATCATTTAAGCTCACACATATGAAATAAACCATATTAAGTTAGTTAAGGCTATTAAATCTTACTTAAAAAACCTTAAAAATCAGGAAAATGGTATGAATAAGTTAGCAAAATACCAACTTATCAACGAGTTAGTGATTCGTCCTATCGGTCGCGTCGTTCTAACTTTGGATACGTGTCAACCACCGATTAACCGTCCTCAAATGCGAAACATCTCGCATTATTTGTCTCCCACCTATAAAATCTTTGGTTCCCTTTTTTTTTACTTTTTTACTTTCCGATTTCAAACCTTCTTAAGTTACCCCCAAATTTTTACTTGCTCATAATTCCTTCAAATCTTCATACATTGTTCTTCACATCTTCATTTCTTCATCTCCAATGTTCATATTTCGTCTTTGATTCTTCATGTTTGACTTACAAATCTTCATACCCATCTTCAAACCTTCATACTGTCACGACCCAAACCGAAGGGCCGCGATGGGAACACGACGTCTTACTTAACCGAGTATCAACGTAATATATCTTTCTTATCATACTATCATTGGTAACTGGGCCAACACGACCAAAACTTGTAATGTATAACTATAAGTGGGAAAACACTATATCAATGCACCATCTTTCTTAAAACATGAATACATATGGGCCGTCAAGGCCTCTGACATACTGTACAAAATGAACCTCTGTCTACAAAGCCTCTAAGAGTATTAGACGTCAAATGGGACAAGGTACCGGCCTACCCATAAGTCTGTAGAAAAGTCCTGACACGATGACTCATAGACTCGGCTGCGCTCCGAATGAGGTGGAGTCTTACCGATCCTTTGATGAATGCTAACCTCGTCTACTATGAGGGATCGTCAAACTGATTGTCTATACCTGCAGGCATAAAATGTAGCTGCCCCAAAAAAAGGAACGTCAGTACGAAATAATATACCAAGTATGTAAGGCAATCAAATAACTGAAAGTTGAAACTGAACTGATAATATAATAACTAAAAGTAACTAGGAGTCAAAGATAATCTGAAGATATGCTTACCTGTTGATACTGACTCAACTCTCTTAATATAGTAAGTAAAATAGTTGTCTAGCCTTATAAGTCTCGGTATGTATAACTGTTCTGCCGTAGTAGGCTCGCTCATAGGCGCTCGGCCATACTAGGCTCTGTATCTCGGTCAACTGGGCTCACTCATAGGCACTCGGCCACAGTAGGCTTGGTATATAACTTACCATTTGATTAGAGGTTACTCAATAGGGGATTTCCCATCGATTATAGCTCGATGGTGGTGAAAATACTGTAATATTGTGTATATATAGACCCTCTGCTCTCTTGACTAGAAGAAGACAATACTCAACTGAATATAAAGTCCCGATAAGGGAGAATACTGTAACTTATGAGTCTAGGATAGTGAATATAAATTCGGGAGTATGAACTTCTCTTTATGCCTCGTTATCAAATACATGTAATTACAAGATCAGGCCAAAAGGAAGGAAGGACTTAGTCTTAACATACCTAAGCCGATTCTCTTGACAATCCCTATAACACATGTCAATTGCGACAAATCACATAACAGCGGATCGAAGTAGAGAAAAATTCATATGATATTCTTGAGAAAGATTGCACTGTAATCCCTTAGAATCTCAAATCTCACGCTTTATCGTATCATGAAGTTTCAAGCAAATTGCTTGAACTCCATCTGTAAGATTAACATCACCAAACAAATTTCACGGAGTCTCTTAAGCTTAGCATCACCAAACAATATCCGTTAAGCTTAGCATCACCAAACGTAGCATCACCAAACAAATGTCTCATTAAGCTTAGCATCATACTTTAAATGAGATTAGAAGATCTCTCAAAGTTAGAAGCTCCACCCGTTACCTTGTTGAAGATTTCATATAAGCTCTTTGTTGAATCTCTTAATCCATCTCCCTTTAATGAATTAGGAAGATTGAATTTTTATCTTATTGAGTGGGCCCCACTTGAATGACTCATCCTTTCGTAAAGGCCTCTAATTAGGCCACCTTACCACATAATTCAAGAGTCATTATATAGGCATAGTGGGCTGCCACGTTGGGCTTCAAGAATTTTATCCAAAATGTCTTAATTAATTACCAATTTTCATAATTAACTTGGTAATTCCCCACTAATCCAACAATTAACCAATTATCCATATAATTAAGAATTATCTCAAATCACTTAAAATACTACTCACTTTTAACACACCTTATACACCTTACTATCATGGTAATGTAGTACCTTGTAGGGTACTAGTCCATAAATACGGGGTATTATAGTTTGGACCGTATTTTATCCCAAATTACCAAACTTTGACGAAACTCATTTTCTTCGATTTTTTTACCCTCTCTCCTTCATGAATTTACTCATCACTTGTTTGAAATAGCATAATGCTTATAACCTCAAAATAACCTCATCCCCGAACTTACGTCGATTAACTTACGACAAAACTTTAACCTACGAAAATGCGGGATGTAACATCTCATTTTTCGAGCTTCCATCAATTTATTTATGGCATACTTTCACGTACGAAAATATGGGATGTAACACATACCCTGCTTCAAACCTTCATCTCCCAGAAATCGATGGCGAAAACCTCGAAGTCCGTGCCTCAGAGTACCGCTTCTTCAACTGCCATCTCGACCGCTGACATCGAAGTGCTTTTGCCGGCAATAGCCACGGAACCTCCCCTTAAGGACTTTATTCCTGGAGGTTTTTCCACAGACAACGATTTTAAGGCCGATGAATCCGGTGGTCCTTGACTTTTGCAAAGGTACGAGGTATGCCTCGGGGAGATCCATCCATCTTTCAGGAGGATTGTCATTCTCCTTCGTCACTTTGTTAATAACACAGAGGATCCTCCATTCACTATCGACCACCTGCTCTGCATCTATGGCTCCCAAAATTTTTGAGGGGGGTTAATAAATCTTGTCTGACGGGCAAAAAAGGCCTCTTCTTGAGTTTCGATGAAGACAAGGACCGAAGTTGGCAGAGGATATTCATTCGAATAAATACCGAGGATCTCATTCCCTCCGATTTCTTGTCGTTCCCAGAGAAGTAGAACTCAAAACGTAAGTTCATCTCCTCTTAAGTAGTTAAAATAATTCTTTGATTTTATTCTTCTTTCCCATTTCCCGGCTTTCCCATTGTGCAACGGTCGCCCAAGTTTCCAATGCAGTCCCCCGTTTTAAGGAGTGGGTCGAGTGGATCAGCAAACAATTAACATACTCCGAGAATGAGTGGCACACACTGTAAAAAGCCAATAGGAGGGTCGTTCCCATGGTGAGTGTCTTCTTCCCCCGATTGGATTTCCTTTTTATTCCACTGTCATTTTGACTAAGTCCTTTTCTTCCATCCACAAGTTTGCCCAAGACCATCGAGCTTTGGGCAGTGGATGAGGACGAGGCCTCATCCCCGTCTGCATATCTAGTAAATGATTAAGGCATATAGCATTAACTGCATTGAGGTTCTTTAGCTCTACAATACATTAGGAGGTCATCTGCAAAGGATATGTGTACCAGCTTTATCTTACCACACCTGGAATGATAGTTGAAATTTGGATTGTTCCTTAAATACTTAAGAGATCTATTTAGAATCCATGGTAAATACAAGTAGGTATGGAGAAATAGTATCTCCGTGTCTTAACCTTAGCTTGAAAACTTGATGGCATCCCTTCATTTGTCAACAGAGCACAATTTACAGTAGTGACATATTTCATGATCAGTTGAACACATTTCCCAAGCAAACCAAACTCTAGAAGCACCAATTTCAAGAATTCACATTACACAGAATCATATGCTTTCCTTATATCCACCTTTATCAAGCATCTAGCGAATATCTCTTAAGACCATAAATTTAATAGTAGTCTTTTCTTTCTTAAACTTCGTGCCGAGTTAAATGATCTTATATAAAATGAAATGTAGGGAATTATAATAATAATAGTAACAACATATTATTAATAACTAAAATTATCATAAAGAAAAAGAAATTGATACACCTTTGCTCAACCTTTTGAATGTCATAACATGCTTAATTCACATGGTTTGATTCTTTAATTTTTTTATTTCTTTAAATATTTTTTAAACTAACTATGATATGAATACTTTTATAATGATCCGGTCAGTCGTTATGTGTATTGTATCCCCGTTCCCCTATTTATTGCTTCTTTTGTGTTTAATTATAGTTGTGTGACTTGCCGGGGTGGTTGGATTGGCTTCGAGAATGTTTCGAAGTAAATTGGGACACTTAGTCCCAAGGTTGAGGGTTTAAGTTAAAAGAATTGACCAGATTTTGACTTTTGTGTAGACAACTGCGGAGTGGGGTTTTGATGATTCCAATAGCTTCATATGGTAATTTTTGACTTAGACGTATGTCCGGATATTGATTTGGAATCTGTAGGTTGGTTTGAGGCTTTTTGGCCAAAGTTGGAAAGTTGAAGATTTGGAAGGTTGAAAGGTTTGGCCGAGAGTTGACTTTGTTGATATCGGGTTCGGATTTTGGTTTCGGGAGTTGAAGTAGGTCAGTTGTGTCATTTATGGCTTGTGTGCAAAATTTGAGGTCATTCAGAGTTTATTTGATATTGTTCAACATTAGTTTTAGAAGCTGGAAGTTCATTAGTTTTGTTAGGGTTGAATTGGTGTGCGATTCATGATTTTGGTGTTATTTTATGGTAATTGAAGGCTCGAGTAAGTTCGCATCATGTTTTAGGACTTGTTGGTATGTTTTGATGGGGTCTCAGGGGCCTCTGATGCGATTCGTATGATGTGCTGATCATGTTTGGACATAATAGAAATACTTATAGTTTTAAGTTTGGTGCAATCGCACCAGCGTGGATTTGGATGTAGGTGCGAGACTACAGAATCGGCCATGGGGTCACAGAAGCGAGATTGGTTTCGATAGGGAGGAGCGCAGGTGAAGGTATTTTTCCGCATATGCGGGCAAGTGAGCGCAGAAGTGGAGGTTAGCGGAGCCATGGGTTCACGCAGATACGGAGGTGTAGGCATAGGTACGCATGCACAGAAGCGGAAGTATGCTGGAAGGTAAAAGATCGCATAAGCGAAGTGAGTCCTTAGAAGCAGAGGGAGTCCGCAGAAATGGAACATTCTAGCTAAAGCAAAAAGGCTGGAGGTTGTGGGCAATTGCATATGCGACTTTTGGACCGCACCTGCAGGACAACAGATGCGATAAGTGAATGAAGATGCGATAATCGTTGGGTAGATATTAAAAACGAGGGTTTGAGTCATTTTTCTCATTTTGGACTTGTGGAGCTCGGGTAAGGGCAATGTTTGAGAGGGTTTTTGCTATAATGAAGAGGTAAGTGATGTTTAATCACTTTTGTTGTTAGATATTAATTACCCATTGATTATTACACCTAGTTTATGTGAATTTGAAGTTAAATTTGGGGATTTTAGACCATTTGGTTGGAGAGTACGATTTGGTAATTTGGTGGTCGATTTGTTGATGGAATTTGATGAAATTAGTATGTTGGACTTGTAATTCAATGGGTGTCCGAAATTTGTGAATTTTGTTGGGTTCCGGCCTGCGGGCCTGGGATTGTCCTTTTGGGTTAACTTTTTTATTTGAGTTAAAGATCTTAGCTTTAGCATTTGGAATTATTTCTTATAGCTAGTATTGATGCTATTAAGTTTCTTTGGCTAGATTCTAGTTGTTTGGAGGCTGATTTGCGAGGCAAGGGCTTTTTAGAGTATTAATTTGCGCATTTTGAGGTATGTAACACATCTAAACTTGGAGTTGAGGATATGTAACCCTGGAAACTACATTATATGAAAGGTATTGGGGTGATGTTCGCGCTAGGTAATGGGCGTGTATACGCGAACCGATGTGATTATGATTTGAGAATGTTTTTAGACTACTACCAGGCTTGTTTTGCTATCATACCTTGTTGTACCCGTGTTTTCCTACTTGTTCGAATATTTGAACCGTGATTCATATTAGACATCATGTCTAGGATATGTGCTAATTGTTTGGGACTTGATAGGGTTATAGTTGTTGTTCCGGAGCTATATGTCTAAATTGTACACACTCTCTTACTTGTGATGCCATATCAGTTTATAATATCTATGTCTCAACACTTGCTTATTTGATTCCTCACATTTTATTGATGCCTTATATGTGTATCATTGTTGGACTGATTATATTGATATGTAATTATCTGAGACTTGCATAGTAATGATCGAGTTTTGGCCGTAGAGCCAGTTTGGTATTGATTTTGAGGTAACACGCACGCCAGGCCCATATTAGGCTAAGTATTTTTGTTTTGGGGCGATACACACATCAGGCTTCACTATTGGGCTAAATGATTACCATTAGCTCTTGGAAAGGATCCACCCCTCCGAATTTTGACATACCAGCAGTGAGCGCAGGTTTCATATACATGCTTGATGATGGGCAGTTATGCGAGGCACCCGTACAATGCTAAGTATGATTATTCTTGATGGATACACTGTGTTATTGTTGTTCTGACATATTTACTTGACATATAGGAATATATATGTACTTTTCTCATGTTAGCTGATAAATTGAAATGTTTTATCCGTGTTGGGTTGTAACTATTACTTGAAAACATGTCTAAAATTACATAAATGTTAACAAGCTGAACATAGTATCGTTAAGTTGCTTGATTATAGTGTTTTCTTTTATATCCTAAGTTGTTATTAGTCGTTAAATGTTGATCTTTAACTGTTTCTTCTGACTCATCACTACTTTCAACCCAAGGTTAGTGTTGTTACTTATTTAGTACATGGGGTCAGTTGTACTCATACTACACTCTACACTTTGTGTGCAGATCCAGGTAATTTCGGACGAGGCAATCTCTAAAGTTCTACTGCTACCAGCTTTGGGAGACTACGAGGTAGATGCCATACCATCTGCAGACTTTGAAGTTCTCTTTCATTTTCTATATTTACTATTTTACTATTCAAACAGTTGTATTCATAATTTGTCCTTGTATTTTGATACTCATTAGTGCTCATGTACTCGTTCACACCAGATTTTGAGGATGGTTGTAATAGAATTATGGTTGGATGCTTAGATATTTTTTGATGTTTCTATTGTTCAGTTTACTAAACATTATTTTATCAAATTCTTTAGTCTATTAGTTGGAGTTGGGTCGTGACAAGTTGGTATCAGAGCACTAGGTTGCTTAGGTATCACGAATCATGAACATGTTTAGTAGAGTCTTGCGGATCAATACGGAGACGCCCGTACTTATCTTCGAGAGGCCACCAAACTATTAGAAAACCTCACTTTCTTACATTCTTATCGTGTGGATTTGTTGCTTCCGATGTTTGAAACGTGACACTTCTATTCTCTCATAAATGGGGAGGACACGTGCGACCATATCAGGTGGACACCCACCAGTACAATAAGTGAGGGACGCGAGAGGTTGGGGTCGTAGTAGAGGCTGAGGTATGGCTCGTACTATAGCCAGAGTAGCACCTGTAGAGCCACCAGTTTCTCCAGCTGAGGAGCAGGTACCGGATGTTGTTGAGCTGGTAGGACCAGCTCAACCACCAACAATTCCCATTGTTGGCCCTAGACTTCAGGAGGCATTGGCCCAGATTTTGATTGTGTGCACGAGCCTGGCTCATGTAATTCCTATCCTTGTTTCACCAGTCACTTCATAGGCTGGGGGAGCTGCCAGACTCCTACCGCCCGTACTCTATAGCAGCTAGCTCAGGGTGACCAGAAGAGATTAAAAAGCAGTGGAGTTGCATTTACTACCTTTCAGCTGACTAGGGCAGCCTCCAGATGGTGGCAGGCCTATGCGTTGAGCAGGCCAGTTGGCACGGCGCCATGTACATGGCATGAGTTCTCAGTTTTCATCTTAGAGATGTTTGTTCCACAAACTCGTAGAGAGGAGTTACGTAGATATTTTGAGAAGCTACGCTAGAGATATATGACTGTGACTTAGTATGATATGAGATTTGCAAATTTGGCCCGTCATACTATATGGTTGGTTCCCACTGAAAGAGAGAGGCTCAGGAGGTTCATTGATGGCCTCAACTATGGCCTATGTTACAGTTTAACTTGAGAGGTCGAGACTGATGTAAGGTTTGACCAGGTGGTCGAGATTGCTAGGCACCTGTAGTCGGTTCACAGGCTTGACCGCGGGGAGTGGGAGGGAAAGTGGCCTTATGGATTTGGTGGTTTTAGTGGCACTTTATCTGGAGGTCAGTCGCATCACATCAGAGGTTGTCCTTAGAGACTCGCTCAGATGGCTCATCAGGTTCCTCATGGTGCATCAGCTAGCCATGACTCTTACAACAGTCAACCAATTCAGTTGTATTTCAGTGCACTCCCAACTTAGAGCTCATATCGTGCTCCATCAGTCCATTGGTATCGGGTTCTTCCAGTGACTATCTAGTTCTCGGGGTCTGCTGCAGGCCCCATAATCATTTTCATCTCGAGGTTGCTACGATTGTGGAGAGTTGGGGCATGTGAGAAAGTATTTCCCCCGTCATTACAAAGATCGAGTACAGCAGGGGGCCAGGCTATGACTCCTTCACCAATCGCTACACCACCCGCTCAACCAACTCGGGGTAGAGGTCATGCGGGTCGAGGTCGTCACAGAGGGGTAGGCCAGACAGGTGGTAGTCAGGCTCGATGCTATGCTTTTCCTGTCAGGGCAGAGGCAATTTCTTCAGATGTAGAGATCACAGGTATTTTTATTTCAGTATGCCATAATGATGCTTCAGTATTATTTGACCCTAGTTCCACTTATTCATAAGTGTCATCATACTTTGCTCATTATTTGGACATGCCCCGTGATTCTTTAGTTATGTCTGTTCATGTATCTACACCGGTGGGTGATTTTATTATTATGGACCGTGTATATTGGCCGTGTGTGGTGACTATTGGGAGTTATGAGATGAGGGTTGACCTTTTATTGCTCAGCATGGTTGACTTTGAAGTGATTTTGGGTATGGATTTATTGTCTCCATATCGTGCTATCCTAAATTGTCACGCTAATACCATGACGTTGACAATGTCAGGGGTACCAAAGTTAGAGTGTAGAGGCTCCCTAGATTATGTTCCTCGTAGAATGATCTCACATTAGAAGGTTCAACAGATGGTTGAGAAGGGATGTTTAACATATTTGGCCTTCATGAGGGATATTAATGTTGATACTTCTACCGTTGAGTTAGTTCCAGTAGTTACGGACTTCTCAGATGTGTTTCCTGCAGATCTGTCGGGCATGCCGCCGGATTGGGACATCGACTCTGGTATTGAATTGGTGCTGGGCACTCAGCCCATTTCTTTTCCACTATATCGTATCGCACCAGTGAAGTTAAAAGAAATAAAGAAATAGCTTCAAGAGTTGCTTGATAAGGGTTCATCAGGCCTGGCGTGCCTTGGGGCGCACTAGTTCTATTTGTGAAGAAGAAGGATGGTAATATGCAGATGTGTATTGATTACCGACAGTTGAACAAAGTTACAGTCAAGAACAAGTACCCACTACCGCGTATTGATGACATATTTGATCAAATTTAGGGTGCTAGAGTGTTCTCTAAGATTGATTTGAGGTCTGGGTATCATCAGCTGAAGATTCAGGATTCAGATATTCTAAATACGGCACTCAGGACCCGCTATGGTCACTACGAGTTTCTAGTGATGTTTATTGGGATAAACAATGCCCCCACAACCTTTATGCACTTGATGAACAATGTATTTCAGTCATATCTTGATTCATTCGTTATCGTGTTCATTGACGACATTTTGGTGTACTCGCCTAGCCAGGAGGATCATGAGCAGCATCTAAGGATTGTACTCAGGCTTTGAGAGAGAAGAAGTTGTATCCTAAATTCTCCAAGTGTGAGTTTTGGATCTATTATTTGGCGTTCTTGGGGAACATGGTGTCCAGTGAGGGGATCAAAGTAGATCTGAAGGAGATTGAGGCAGTTCAGAGTTGGTCTAGACCGTCTTCCGCTAGAGATTCGAAGCTTCTTGGGTTTGGCCGGATATTACCGCCATTTTGTGGAGGGTTTCTCGTCTATTGCTGCACCTTTGAGTAGAATGACCCAAAATACTACTAGAAATTCGGCAAAAACTGATCGCGGTCGACTGACCAATTTTGGTCGGTCAAAGAAACGGCCAAAAAACCGGCTAAAGTCAGTCGGTTAAATATTTTATTTTTTAATTTTTTTTACGAAACCGACCAACTTTGGTCGGTTTTCTTTAGCACAAAAATGCGGAAAACTATTTTTGAGTTCTGCGAAAATTATTGTTCAAGAAACCGACCAACTTTGGTCGGTTTTTTATTTAAAATAAATTAAAACTAATATTAAAAAAACGACCAAAATCGGTCGGTTAATTCGGCCGGTCATTTTAGAAAACCGACCGAATTCGGTTGGTAATTTTTTTTTAAAATAAAATCGACCGACATCAGTCGGTTATTTCCATGCAAAACTACAATTAAAGAGTATAAATAAAATAAAAGACAGTCTTAAAATAAAATACACCAATGGTCTAGTGGTAGAATAGTATCATGCCTCAGTACAGACCCCGGTTCGATTCCCAGATGGTGTATTTTTTAATTACATAATTAAAATACCGACCGATTTTGGTCAGAAAAAATCGACCAACTTCGGTCGGTTTTTTCAGCAATTACTTTTTAGAATTTAATTGAAAAATCGGTCGGAAAATACCGACCAAAGTCGGTCGGTTAGCTCTACCGACGTTACGATTACCGACTTCCATGAATCAGTCAGTTTTTGGTAGATGTTTGCCAATTACCGACCAATATCGGTCGACTTTCCCAATTAGTTTAGTAGTGGAAGGGTGCCCCATTCAAGTGGTCGGAGGAGTGTGAGGAGAGCTTTCAGAAGCTCAAGACTGTATTGACTACAGCCCTAGTGTTGGTATTGCCTACGGGTTCGGGGTGTTACACCGTGTATTGTGATGTGTTGTGTATTGGGCTTGGTGCGGTGTTGATGTGGGAGGGTAGGGTGACTGCCTACGTGTCTTGGTAGTTAAAGGTTCATGAGAAGAATTACCATATGCATGACTTATAGTTGGCAGCTATTGTTCACGCATTGAAGAATTGGAGGCACTACATGTACGGTGTTCATTGTGAGGTCTATACCGACCATCGGAGTCTCCAGCACGTGTTTAAGCATAAAGACCTTAAATTGTGGCAATGGAGATGGTTAGAGTTGCTGAAAGACTATAATATCACTATATTATATCATACAGGGAGGCCAATGTAGTGGCTGATGCATTGAGTAGGAAACAGAGAGTTTAGAAGTTTGGCATATTTGCCAGTGGCATAGAGGCCACTAGCCATGGATATTCATGCCTTGGACAATCAGTTTGTGAGATTGGATGGTTCGAAGCCCAACCGTGTTCTTGCTTGCGTTGTGGCTCAGTCATCATTATTGGAATGCAAGGCTCGTCAGTTTGATGATCCTCACTTGCTGATGTTGACGGACATGGTTCAGCGGGGTGGAACCAAGGATATTGGAATCTACAAGTCAACATTCCAATGCATTAAACCGTTCGTCGATACGACGTCGGAATAGAGAGATATTCACATTTTTATGAGACGCGCAAGCACCTTTCTTAGGACCCACAAAGTCGGTGGAAGCTTACCTTGTTATATAAATTAATAAGTTTCATTTCTAAATATTATTTTCGACCAAATCAGACCTTCAAGCAGCTCTAAACTCTCTCTAAGCATATCCTAAAGATTCATACACAAATCCAAGGTCAAACCATTTAAGTTCTTCATCAAAAGTATTGTAGAGTTTTTCTTGGAGTTTTTCTTGCTATTTAAAGGTAATATCTTCTTCTTCTAGATGAGTTTGATCATATCTAAGCCCTTGCTAAGTTGTTTGAAGGTAGAAGTTATGAGTTGATGGTCAAAAGACGTATAGAAGTTGTGATACCATGTTGGACTATTTTGAGGTATTTTTATGATGTTATTGTGGGTGGAGTTTTGGGAGATTATATATATATGTGTGTGTGTGTATGTGTGTGTGTGTGTGTGTGTTTGTGTGTTGTTGTTGTTAATATGTAACGTGAAGAGAAGAAGAAGTGTAGATTAGTGTTTTGTTGCTAGTTAAGGGCCGAGCTTGTCATTCGATATATTGTAAGCTAGCCATTCCTAAGCTTAATGTTGGCCCTTTTGTTGTTGTTATATTGTATTGTTAGGCATTTATCATATTGTTAAGGTGATGGATATATGGATTAAAGATTGCTTGTTATTGTTGATGTTGCTACCTTGAGAGAGGTGAAAGAAATGGGGGAGATGTTGTCCGATTAGCAGTAGAACAAGCTTGTCACGTGGTAGATAGTTGATATGTTACTATTGTTGATAGTAGTATTATTTTCATTGGTGTAGATTATATTGAAGAGGATAGTATCCCACCATCTTTGTCAATGGATCGACTTAAAGGTATGTAAGTCTTTCCCTTTCTTCTTCCAGCATGATTCCATAGTGACATCACCCTTATAAGATGTTCAAGGGGACGAGTGAGCCTCTAATAGTTTAAAAGTGAATATAGATAAGAAACGAGTTACCCGTAGTTGTAATCCATGGATAATTCCTAGAAATAAGTAGAGACCTCAGGGAACCTATGTTGAGTCTACGGCGAGAAGTATAGCCTTCGTTTAATGGAAAATTATAAATGGCTCACGAGTAGAGATTACGTATAGAGCCTATGATCTTATGAAATGGCCAAAGTAGTATTCATTGGTTAGTGAAGGTAGCAATGGAAGATCCCTAATGCTAGAGAGATATGTAAATTACGAGATGTGACAAGTTGCTTAACAAGAACCTCCTTTAAAGACTGTGAATGAGCAAACTAACGATGGAAGAATAGATCGTATGTTGAAGAACGTAAGGTCACATAAGTTATGAAACACATTGTACTACCTAACTAGTATGATGAGTTGACGAATAAGATGAGTTGCTTGAAATAATATGAAATACGAGCCTTACGTTGTACCAAATAAATTTGTAAAGGTAAGATTAAACGAATCTCGAAAGCCTTTTACTAGTATGTCACGACGGATGTGTAAATCTGAGAGTAGTTATGAGTTTCCTTAAAGCTAATGAGTAGGGATTACGAACTACGAGTTACCGAAAGTAGTAGAAGAAGTTATACATTATAGACATGAGTACCTAGCTGGTAAGATATTGACTATTGGATGTTGTTCTAATGTTATTTATTCATAAGTATGTTCCTTATGGATAGTCTATTAACGCGTAGGGGGTAATAAAGGTTAGCCTGTGGACAGTCTATGAAACGTATAGGTAAGATAAAGGTTGTCTATGGACGGTCCCATGTGTACGCATAGTCTGACCCAAATATTTTGAGCCGTACGGATGGCCTGCCTTGCTATGCGTACGTGCCACTAGATAGTAATATTGTAGTATGCCTTACAAATGATCTACCTTGCTACGCGTAAGAGCCATATTGTGTTCTTATAATAAGTAAAAATGACGATGCAACAAGAAATCACTAAGCTACAATTGATAGAAATAGTTCAGAATCTTATGATAAGTTGAGTTGTTCAATTAGATTGAAGGACCAAGTGGTCCAAGTGATAGTGATCTAGTAAGTCGATCTATAGTACGTGGTAAGCTCACTCGTATTCTTATCATTCAATAGACTATTTTTGTATTCATTCATGTTTTTACAATTTTCATAATTTATTTATATGTATTGTTTTCCGCCTTACATACTTGGTACATCTCATTGGACTAACGTCCCATTGCAGAGGCGCTACACTTCAAGCTTGCAGGTGCAAGTAATTAGTT
This sequence comes from Nicotiana tomentosiformis, assembly GCF_000390325.3. Classification (NCBI taxonomy): domain Eukaryota; kingdom Viridiplantae; phylum Streptophyta; class Magnoliopsida; order Solanales; family Solanaceae; genus Nicotiana; species Nicotiana tomentosiformis. The sequence continues at coordinate 80,886,956 of NC_090822.1, read as the reverse complement.
TGATGAGCCCTCAAAGTAGAGAGGATTGATATTCAGCGGGAAATCGGTATGACTCCATCTCTTCTGAAGTATAGCCGAGTCTAGAGGTCATGATATCATATTTTTTATAGACTTAATGGTAGGCCGGGGCCTTGTACCGACGATATTTTGGTGTCAGATATTCTTAGAGGCTTTGTAGACATACGTTTAGTATGTATAGTATGCCAGTGGTCTTGTCAGCCCTTATTTATGTTTTCTTTCTGGGTTGTCCAGTATTGATACTCATAGTGGCCTCCTCGACCCGAACATGTATTGATGTTTTGAGTATGATGGCTAGCTTATATGACTCTTGGCCGCCTACGATATATTACGAGTTGCGGCCATGTTAGCATATGTATGTTCTAGGTTATGTCCATCATTCAAGAGTTGCAGAGTGGTTCGCTCGGGCCAGTACGACATCAGGTGCCAGCCATGCCTTACCTAGGTTGGGGTGTGGCAAGAACTATCTTGAAAAAAGAGTTATGCCGATATGATGTTTTGTGATGTTTCTTAAATGGTGGGCGAGAAGGTTTTGCTCAGAGTTTCGCCTATTAAGAGTGTGATGAGGTTTGGGAAGAAGGGAAAGTTAAGCCCTCGGTATATTGGTCCCTTTGAGATACTTCAGAAAGTTGGAGAGGTGGCCAACAAACTTGCATTTCCACCTAGTCTATCAAGTGTTTACCCAGTGTTTCATGTTTATATGCTCTGGAAGTATTTTGGGGACCTGTCGCAAATTTTGGATTTCAGCACGGTACAGTTAAATGGGAATTTGACTTATGTTATGGAGCAAGTGGCCATTTTTGATCAGCAGGTTCGAAAGATGAGATAAAAGGATATAGCATTAGTGAAAGTTCAATGGAGAGGTCAGCTGGTCAAGGAGGCTACTTGGGAGACTGAGTAGGAGAGGGGATCAGCTATCCGGACCTTTTAGAGACTATAGGTATGATTCTAGACCCGTTCGAGGACGGACGTTTGTTTCAGAGGGGGAAAATGTAACGACCCAACCGGTCATTTTGTGTATTGTAGCCTCGCTCCCCTATTTATTGATTCTTCTCTGATCAATTATGGTTGTGTGACTTGCCGGGTTGGTTGGATTGGTTGCGAGTATGTTTCGGAGTGAATTGAGATACTTAGTCCCAAAGTTGAGGGCTTAAGTTGAAAGAGTTGACCGGAGTTTGACTTTTGTATAGCCGACTCCGGAATGGAGTTTTGATGATTTCAATAGTTTCGTGTGGTGATTTGGACTTAGGCATATGTCCAGATGTTGATTTAGAAGTCCGTAGATTGGTACTCATGATTTTCCTGACTTGAGATGTGACCGTTGATTTGGTAATGACCATTAAGTATTCCATTTGAGGAGGTATCTGATAATTAAGGACTTTGTGTTCGGTGTTCAATTGTAGACTGTATTATTTTCCTCTATTTGTTCCCACTCTTTACTTACCATGTTTCATACTTATCTACCTTATTTTATTTGATTTATTGGACCACTAGTAAGTGTCATTGTGGACCGCTCGTCACTACCTCTTCGGAGTTAGGCTAGATACTTACTGGGTACGCGTTGATTTACGTACTCACGCTATACTTCTGCACTGAATGTGCATGTACATTAGGTGGTCATCTTGGCGCATTGGCGCATATGCTGAGGGAAGTTTATGGTGTGCTGCATTCTACGCTACGATTCGCAGCACACGAAGTCTCCATCTTATTCAGTTATTATATTCTTGTCTATTTTATATTCCAGACAGATGTTATGGTAGTGCTGTATTATTCTAGTAGATACTCATGCTCGTGACACCGGGTTTTGGGTGTCATAGTGGATGTTTATTATTTTATTTCACGTTATTATTATCACTTCGGTTTAAGATTTATTTATATTCGGAAATTTGGTAAAGAAAAGCACAGGTTTCTATGAGCGCTAAATTTTATTCTATTTATTTAATAAAATTCCTGATTTGAAAAATTAAAATGGATAATTTAGTAGAGGTTCATGCGTTGGCTTGCCTAGCAACACAATTGGGCGCCATCACGACCTATTATGAAATTTGGGTCGTGACATCAACACCTGAGTTTGGATTGAATTCATGTTTTCTTATTCTTCAACTTTATTTGTGATGATGTTTTCCATGATTATGAGTGGTTTACTTTAGGGCTTGACAGATATGGTGTTTTAATTGATATTTGTGGATTTTAACTTTAGTTCTTTGCATGAATTATTTAATCTAATGAGGAATATTTTGGGTGATTATCCTTGCATTATCTTGTTTGATTTAATTTGGTGATTCTTTTAAGTAATCGAAAGAGCTTGCTAAATTGTTGATTAAATCAAGTTAAGAGAATATTTGAGAGGCATTTTCATAAAGACTAGTCCATTAACGCGTTCTTGCATATTTTCACAGTGCTTTATATTAGTTCACCTCGTAGAGTTAAGATTTAATCGAGAGAGGAGTCTTGGCTAGACGGTTGAACTAATCATCGAGTGAATTCATGAGAATCATTAGAACATTAGAGTGAATTGACCTAGAGTTAATTCTTGAATAGCTATCTTGCACCTATCCTGTCACGATCCTTGTTTCTCCCATTGATTATTTTGTTGTTGCTCAACTCTTGTATTTCTATGATCAATTGTTAATTGCTTTAGTTTTCATAGTTAGTTTTAGTTATTAATCATTCCAACAAAAGTGTTAATTATCCTGGATAGCGTTAAGCCAGAAATTACTTGAATATTATTTAAGTTTAATCCATGTGAAGACGATAATTAAACTATAATATCTTTGGCTAGCGACCATCAACTTCGTGTTGTGTTTTGTGCTCGTTAAATTTTGGCACCTTTGCCGGGGTTTGGCAAAAAATAGTGTTCAAAATAATATTTGGTTCTAATGCGGGAATTAATTTTTTTTTAGTTAACTTGTCTTCAAGATTTTTTTTGTTGTACCTGACAAGTGCTAGGGATAAATTGAAGAATTATTCTTGATATTAAACTCTAATTGTTGTTGAAGATGGAGTACAAACAGCCTAAGAAAACAATTGAAGAGTTAGCAGCTAAACATTATCACACATTTGTTATTTGTTTTAAACGTAGTGGAAATCATTTATGGGTTGACTGTCAAGTAGGTAAGTATTCCTTCTATGGTTCATCTTTTGAAAAGTCTCACTCTATTTCTAGTCTGTACAGGTATGAGGTTTCATATGGGCACAATCTTAACTCTAGTTGGGATGAATAACCTTATTATGACTGGAATGAAAGCTAATGAGACAACCACCTCAAGAGGAGAATGGTAGATTAGGAGAGCTTATGTATAGGTACATGAATAGTGTTGAAGAAAGATTTATACAAATTGATGAAGCCATTGTAAACCTAATAACGCAAGTGAGTCAAATAGTAAGTATACTTTCAGAAAGATCATTGCGTTGCGATAGTGAATATATGGAGGAGATGCCCTATAAGAATGAGCCCCGAGAGGATCAGCATCTACGGAGAGAGCTTTCCACTTTACAAGAGGACTCTGATTCAACCGAGACGATTGAAAATATAGATTTGGTTAAGTGTGAAGCAATGGAAGAAGAGTTCAAGCCCCCATCCACCTTTCTACATTCACAACCATTAGTAGAAGAGAATGAGAAACAAATGGTCTTGGACATACCGCATGAATATTCACATAACTTTTCTTCTTTGTTTTCTTATTCTAAAATTGATCATGTGAATTTTATTTTTAGAGATTTACAGGAAGATGCATAGATTGATCACCGGTCAAAACGAGGTCAAGCAAGAAAGAAAAGAGCGAGTCTTATATATTACTCAAATGAATTTGTCCTAATGAGATCTATAAAGAATTTCAAGGAGCAGAAACGAGGAGTGAATTTAGAATTAGGGTTTGAGTTCATAAGTTCTCGAAAATAGAAAATATTCAGGGGAGTTTCCTTTACCTCTTGCTTTTTACTTGTGTGTCATGGGGACATGACACAATTTAAAGTGCGGGGTGGGGGATGTAAATATGTGTATATATATATTTTTTAATCTATATGTGTTTTTCATCATTCTTTGAGCTTGTAATCCTATTTTCTTTGGCAACCACACTACAACCTTGGCCCTGTTTTGTTTGAATTAATTATTTGTTTGAACCATTTACCTCTCTTAAGCACTTGAATTTTCTATGAGCTTGTTAAAGCTAAGTGGAGGTATGATTGAGTTTTGAGTAGAACTGAGAAAAATGGAGAAAGGTGCCCTGTTTGTAAATTTGTGAGAGCCACATGTAAGGAATTGAAATAAAGAAGAAAAAAAATGAAGTTTCTTGAGGAAACAAATATCAGAACTTTGAAAAGAACAAAAAAGAGTTTGTATATGTATTAGGAAAAAATTCGATTCCTTGCTAGAGGTAGTTCTCATCTTATATGTGCTTAAAGAAATTGAGAGTTTGGCGTTATTAGGTTGTGAAAGTTGGGATTTGGTTCAACATAAGTATGGGATTTGAATTGTTAATGTATATGTATTAAAGTTCTTAGGGATGTATAGTCACTATTTTCTATATGTATCCTACCAGTCTCGTAGCCTACATTACAACCAATTAAAGTCCTACTTGATATTTGAGAGAATTAGCTAAATTAGTAGAGCATTACACTATAGACAAGCCTATGGTGCGTCTTCTGTGTCACTTGAATCTTAATTCTGAGAGTGACTGAATTCTTTCTATCTTGAGTTCCTAATTATTTTTGAAGTTTATTGTATGTGGAACTACACTCTATTATCTGTGTGAGGGCACATGACTTGTGAAGGAAAGGTAATGTCTTTGGATTCTGTGTGTTAGTAAGTGAATAAGTTCTTGAAAATAATACAAGGTGCTTTTGAGTTTATTCTTGAGGATAGGACGTTACGGTATGGTGCTTAGTCTGCTTTAATTATTCTTCGTAGGATGAGTTAGGAGAGTTGCCTCAAAAATGTCATCTCTATGTGAAGTGTAGTTTGATTACTCGAAGACGAGCAATGGTCCAAGTATGGGGTGTTGATAGTAGGCTAGGAACTCACGTTTTAAACTACATTTTGCACTCCAGTTACTACACTTTGATTGTATTTGAGCCTAATTGCTAGTAATTTGTACTTATTACGTGTGTTATGCTGTGTAGGATGTGATTTCAAGTGGAGAAAAAAGTTTGGAGCTAAAATGGATGATTTGGAGCTTTGAAGTCTTAGTAGATATAAAAATTTGAGAAAAACATCCTACTTTGGAAAACTTGGACTACCATGCTGTAGGGCGCGCCGCGAGGTACGGGGTGCTAGTGCAAAATTGTTATATCTCGCATTTTTGTACGTTAAAGTTTCGTCTTCAGTTACTCGACGTAGACTCGGTGATGAGATTATCTTGAGGTTAACGTATTTATGCTATTTATAACAAGCGATAAGTAAGTTCCGTGAAGGATAAAGGGTAAACGAATTAAAGAAAATGAGTTTCGTCGAAGATGGTAAATTTTGGATATAATACGATCCGAGCCATAATACCCGGTGTTTATAGACTAGTACCATACAAGGTACCATATGGCCATGATAGTATGATGTATAAGGTGTATTAAAAATAATTAGTATTTTACGTAATTTGAGATAATTCTTAATTATGTGGGTAATTGGTTAATTATCGGGTAACAGGATATTACCTAATTAACTAATGAGTTATGGGATAAAATTAACCCCACCCCCACGTGGCAGCAAGCCACTATCAAAACAAATGACTCTTAGTCATTAGAGGTAGGTGGCAACCAATTCAAGCATAAGGAATTTTTAAATCAAAGAAGGCTACATATCTTTGGACAATTCAAAGATAAGCATTGTAATTCAAAGCAACTATATATCTTTTAGCAATTAAATGATACACATCTTTCACCATTTAAAAGAATAGCAACGTAGAAGGCAATCTGAAGCAACGCAGAAGGGTACAGACCTTCAAATATATAAATAGAGATTTCATAGTATTTTAAGCAACGTGAGAATTTGCAATTTTAAGAAAGTACGGTGTAACCCTTCTCAAGATTATCACACGATTTTTTTCCTACTCCAGGTATGTTAAGGCTAAGACCTCCTTTATTTGGCATGATCCCTACGATATAAGCGAAACGAGAAAATGCAAAACTTCCATAAATGACTCTATTCATAGGAGTATTAGAGGTGCCTATGTTCTTGAATTCCCATGTATCTTATTATCACATCTTCTGTTCATGGGTCCCAAAAGAATACGTAGTTGATAAAGTTTATCCGAAAGATATATTGAGCTTAGTAACATATTTTTATGCATTTCATTTATTTATACATGTACATTTATCCATGACCAGATAGCATTATATACGATATATGTACTTATATGTATAGGGGATAGGGGAAAAGGTTACGACGTTATATACGCACCACCACCTGATCAGCTAGTATATGTTGACGATGTTGCCCACAGTGGCCGAGATGATATGATGGGATTGCCTCAGAGGATTGATGATGTTATGTACACCTATACCTATGCATGACACGATATTTATACGAACGTGCATGACATTATAAATGTTTCAAAATTTACAAAGTTATTTAGACTTACAGACGGAATTCTTTATTCCATATTTTCTCTATGTCTCTTATGTACTGATCTTCATTCCTTATATACTCAGTACATTATTCATACTGACGCCCTATTTCCTGGGGCCTGCGTTTCATGCCCGCAGGTGCAGGTAAGCAAGCTGACGGTCCCCTTTCTTAGGATCCTTGGTCAGCGAGAGTTGGCATGCTTTATTTGATCCGGAGCTGCTTTTGATTTTGGTATGATAATCTTGTATACATATATGGGTATGACGTGGCCCAGTCTCGTCCTTGTATAGTTGTATTTTCTATTAGAGGTCTATAGACCGTTATGTATAGTTGGGTAGTATGTGGCCTTGCCGGCTTCCATTTTTGGGTATATAGTTGTCTATAGCAGCCTTGTCGGCTCACCCTACATATGTCTTTTGGGTAGATTTCCCTGATGTATGTTATTCTCATAATTCAACAGATGTTATTCATGTTTATATCTTATACGCATGCTCAGGGGTGTTCGACATGTAGAACTCCGTCACCCGTCGCGGCCCATCGGTTTGGGTCTTGAAAAAAGTGATATCAGAGCAGTTCTATCCTAGGGTTGTCTACAAACTGTGTCTAGTAGAGTCTTGTTTATGGGTGTGTTGTGCACCACACTTATAAACAGGAGGCTACAGGACATATAGGATGTTATCCTCTCTTCTTATCTTAGATCGTGCGATATAAGAATTCATGTTCCTAATAATATGTTATATTTTCAGCGATGCATCCAAAGACTACAGCCGCCCAGAAGGGAAAGTCCTTGGCTGGTGAGATTACTAGTCGAGCGCCACGAGTTACCAGGGCTCTGGGAGAGTCTCATAGTAAGATTCCATCTCAGACTTCACATACCCTGCCCTCTCCAGAAGGGCTCCGAGGGGTACCAGCTCCAGCGCCCGCCCCTGTACGTTCAACTACTCAGCCAGATGCACCGGGTCAGGAGATGAGAGATGTTGTTCAACTATTAACTCGATTAGTAGTCGCACAGGCTCGACGTCAGGAAGTAAGTATTGGTCATGCAGATAGGTCCGTCAGTGCGAGGGTTCGTGATTTTATTAATTTAGGCCCTCCGATATTCATGGGGGCAGATCCAAATGAGGACCCTCAGGTATTTATTGATAGAATGCAGAGGACGTTGAGGGTAATAAAGGCCACTGCGACTGAGTCAGTTGAGCTAGCTTCCTATAGACTCCAAGATGTTGCAGTTAATTCGTACGAGTCTTGGGAATTGTCCAGAGGTGAGGATGCCCCTCCAGCAGTATGGCAGGAGTTTACACAATCTTTTCTTCTTCATTATCTACCACCAGAGCTTAGACGGGCTAGAGTTGATAGGTTCTTGACTCTTCGGCAGGGTAACATGAGTGTTCGAGAATACAGTCTTCAGTTTGATTCGTGGGCCAGGTATGATCCCATTATTGTATCTAAGATGGAGAATTGGGTTCACCGGTTTGTGATGGGGCTAGAGCTGCACTTGCTTAACGATTGTATGTCGGTCTCATTTCAGCCAGACATGGATATTTCTCGTAGTGAGGCATACACTCAGGGTGTAGAGGAGCGTAAACAGAAGTAGAGGTCCAATCGTGAGCATGATAGGGCCCAGAATAAGAGAGCGAGGTCTTAGGGTCCTTCTGGTGAGTTTTGAGGTGGTCAAAGACAATAATACCCGAGGTATCTAACCCAGCCATCGGCTAGCGCGCCCCCTCAGTTTGGTGGTAAGAGATTGGATCGTTCCAATCTATCGTAACGGACCTAATAGAGTTAGATATGGTAGAATTTGATGTTATAATGGGTTCGGATTGGTTAGCTTCTTGTCATGCCAACGTTAATTGTAGATCAAAGATAGTCCTATTTTAATTTCCAAGGGAGCATGTTTTGGAATGGAAAGGTAATACGGCATCGCCGAGAGGTAAATTTATTTTCTATCTCAAGGTAAGGAAGATGATCAGAAAGGGACATATTTATCACTTAGTTCGGGTTCGGGATGTGGAAGTAAAGTCACCTACCATTCAGTACATCCCTGTGGTTAATGAGTTTCCCGATGTTTTTCCCAATGAGAATCTGGGTCTTCCGCCAGAGCTAGAAATTGAGTTTGCTATTAACCTACTACTAGATACTAATCCAATATCTATTCCTCCCTATAGAATGGCCCCCGCAAGGCTGAAAGAGCTGAAGGAACAACTAAAGGACTTACTTGAGAAAGGCTTTATCAGACCTAGTACATCACCGTGGGGAGCACCTGTGTTATTTGTAAGGAAGAAAGATGGTTTCTTATGGATGTGTATTGATTATAGACAGTTGAATAGGGTGACGATCAAGAATAAGTACCCGCTCCCGAGGATTGATGATTTATTTGATCACTTGCAAGGTGCCAAGTGTTTCTCAAAGATATACTTGAGGTCGAGGTACCATCAAGTAAGGGTTAAGGAGAAAGATATTCCGAAGATAGCATTCAGGACCAGATACGGGCACTTTGAGTTTCGTGTTTTGTCATTCGGTTTGACCAATGCCCCAGCAGTATTCATGGATTTGATGAACCGTGTGTTCAGACCCTTTTTAGATCTATTCGTAATTGTATTTATTGATGATATATTGATTAATGCTCGTTCATAGGCTGAGCATGCAGATCATTTGTGTATTGTGCTCAGAGTTCTACAAAAAGGGAAGTTGTATGCAAAATTCTCTAAATGTGAATTATGGTTGAACTCTATAGCCTTCCTTGGGCAAATCATTTCGAGTGAAGGTATCCGGGTTGATACATAAAAGATTGAGGCAGTAAAGACTTGGCCTAGACCCACGACACTGACTGAGGTTCGTAGCTTTCTTGGTTTGGCAGGTTATTATAGGAGATTTGTAGAGGGATTTTCTTCCCTTTCAGCACCTTTGACAAAGTTGACTCAGAAGGAAGCAAAGTTTCAATGGACTGATGCTTCCGAACAGAGTTTCCATGCATTGAAGGACATATTAACTTCTACACCGGTTCGAACGCTCCTAGAAGGGACTGATGGTTATGTTTTTTTATTGTGACGCTTCGAGCGTTGGATTGGGTTATGTACTGATATATCATGGTAAGATTGTAGCTTATTCTTCTAGACAACTAAGAAAGCACAAGAAGAACTACCTGACCCACGATTTAGAGTTAGCCGCGGTGATTCATGCACTAAATATGTGGAGGCACTACTTGTATGGCATTCATGTTGATATTTATATAGATCATAAGGGCCTCCAGTGTATCTTCAAGCAAAAAGAATTGAATTTATGTCAAAGGAGATGGTTGGAGCTACTTAAAGACTATGACATTGAAATTTTATACCATCCGGGGAAGGCAAACGTAGTAGCCGACGCCCTCAACCGTAGATCTATGGGTATCATGTCATATTTACAGCTAGAAAAGAGGGGAATAGCCCATGAGATTCATCAGCTAGCTAGTCTTGGAGTTCGGTTACTGGACTCAGGTGATATTGGAATTACTATTCAGGATACGACAACATCCTCTTTAGTAACTGAAGTAAAGGAACGCCAGTACGAGGATCATGTGTTAGTTCATTATAGGGATACCACCCCTCAGAAGGAGAAGACACTGTTTGAAATTACAGAAGATGGGGTCCTCAGATATCGAGGACGATTATGTGTCCCTAATGTTGCAGGGCTGCATCGGCAAGTTATGGGAGAAGCTCACTATTCTCGTTATTCTATCCATCCAGGAGTGACAAAGATGTATCATGATATTAGGGAAGTATATTGGTGGGATAGAATTAAAAAGGATATAGTGGAGTTTGTTGCTTAGTGTCCTAACTGTCAGTAGGTTAAGATTGAGCATCAAAAACCCTGTGGATTATTGCAGGCTATGGAGATTCTGACTTGGAAATAGGAAGTAATCAATATGGATTTCATCGTAGGCTTACCTCGTACCTAGCGTAAGTTCGATTCGATATGGGTGATTGTTGACAGGCTTACAAAGTCAACCCATTTTCTGCCTGTTAGAACTACATATTTCGCAGAGGATTATGCAAGGCTTTATATTAAGGAGATAGTTCGACTACATGGTATCCCTGTATATATTATCTTGGATAGAGGAGCTCAATTTAAAACTAACTTCTAGAGGTCCTTCCAAAAAGGATTGGGGACTCAGGTAAGTCTTAGTACAACATTTCATCCCCAGACGGACATGCTGAGCGTACTATTTAGACACTTGAGGATATGTTACGAGCTTGTGTGATGGACTTAAAGGGTAGCTTGGATGATCATCTACCGCTTATTGAGTTTGCATATAATAATAGCTAACATTCCAATATTTAGATGGCTCCATACGAAGCTCTTTACGGACGGAACTGTAGGTTGCCTATAGGGTGGTTCGATGTTGGGTAAACTACGTTAGTAGGAACCGAATTGGTACAACAGGCAATCAAGAAAATTAAGCTTATACAGGAAAGGCTACTAGCAGCTCAGAGCCGTCAGAAGTCTTATGCGGATAATCGACGGCGAGCCTTGGAGTTTCAGGTCAACGACTGGGTATTCCTAAAGGTATCACCGATGAAAGGTGTTATGAGGTTCGGTAAGAAAGGAAAACTTAGCCCTCGGTACATTGGACCATATAGGATCATACGCAAGGTAAATTTTATTAAATAAATTTAAGGCCTCTTATTGAGGTTTGTTTAGGCCACAAATATCGTTGAGCCGCCTCTAAAAAAAAATACCTCTTTTATATGCAAGTCTTTAAAAGTTATCAAAAATCAAAGATTTTAAAATGGTGAGGTATTTTATTGCAGATTCCAAAATGTATGTCTGATGAAGAATTTCTAATTAAGGGGAAGAATCGTACAACGATCTTAGTCTACACTCTTGAAGGAAGGTAAATAATATCAAATTTCAGAACCCTTAGAGAAGAATTAAAGCAAATTCCAGAACGATATTTTCCACGTCATGATTCAATCACTGCCAGTACAATCTTACCTTTTCTTTTCGAATATGTGTATGTTTTTAACAGTCATGGGTTTCAATTTAAAGATTTGTCTTGTTACAAATGGGAATGATGGTTTAAACTTATAAAAGGCTAGTTACCAAAACAGACACAAAAATGTATCTGAATAATTTGTTCTTTTTGTACACTTATTTTTAGTAGGGGTTGGTACGTTTATCCGAGATATTGTAATTGACCTTAAAGCCACTATTCTTTAATATAGTTAAGTAATATTCTGAAGGACATACATCTCATTGTTCTAACATTAAGCAGCTTGAAATTTCCAAAAAAAGGAGCAAAAGGTAAAGAGAATGATTCAATGGACTCAAATGAAAGTACAAGAAACTGACAACAAAACGAAATCACACGTTTAATAAAAGCAATGCAAAAAATAAGAACTCCATATGAAATAGAAAATAATTCAAAGCAACAAATTAAATTAAAGCTTTAGATCCAAATCAATCTCGGTCTCTTCTTCATTCTTTTCTGCATCTTCCTCTCCCAATCCCATCTTCCTTTTGTTATTTCCACCACGATTATCGTCAACCTTAACTGGTGAATCCCTTACGCTGAAACCCTTTGCACTATTTTTGTTCTCAAACTTGAGGGAATTCTCCAAAGGAGCACCTCCAATTCCAAGATTATTTTCTGTCCTAAAAAGTGTTGAGCTTGATGATGACCACTTTTCAGGGTTAAATCGATAATTATAACCCAAATAAGAAGACCATTGATTGTAGGGAGAAGGCTTATGAATAGCGGAAGAATAACCTTGAACACCAAGGGATGATCTACTAGGAAAAGAACCATGAAATGGCAAATGTGTGGTGTAACTTGAGTAGGGATTATAGTAAGGGTGATAATTGGGAGGGCCAAAAGGAGAAACAACATCAACAAGTCTGTTTCGCCTTTTAGCCAAAGCTCTCTCTGGTTTATGAGCATTTTGATGTCCTCCTAGGGCTTGAGAAGTGGAGAATCTTTTCTCGCAGAAGCTGCAAGCAAAAACCCTAGTTTTAGGCGTTGCCTCATTAGAAGACTCACTAGCAGGAGCCGAAGTTTTCATGCTAGAAGTTGAATTAAAAAGATTGAGTTCAAGATTTGAGGCACCATTATTGACTTTAAGATCAAGAAGTACACCAGCAGATGATAATTCATGTGGCTTTAACTCAGATCCTAAATCCATAACTTGACCTTTCATTTTCTTCGTGTTTGTGTCGATCTCTTCAGAGGCAGCAGAGATGCTAGAGGCCTCAGAAGAGCATGTTTTTTTTATTGAAAAGGCATCCATTGTCTCTATACTAAAATCTTTATGTTCTTGGTACTTCATGAAAGAATGAAGAGAAAAGATCTTTAAATAGACAAGGTGTAATATACAAAATACTCCAAATATGGGAAGTTAATCATTAATCCATGGCGTTACAAGTTAGAAATTCAAACTACCAACTCCTAGTTAATGGGGTTCTACATAGGATCATATCAACTTTGCTAGAAATAATAAATTCATTAAGATATTGCAAATACTCGAATCTTTCTTTAATTTAATTGCCGGTGTTATTGTACAGAAATGGTAATATAGAGATTAACTGTCTTATACTCACACGTTTATTCAGTTCCTTTTGGAGTTTGAAATTATGCACTTTATATAGATAAATCTTTTACCAAATAAGCATCCTAAGATACATGTATAGCTGCGTCACTGTCTGTCTCTAAAAGGAATTCCTATTCAGATCGGTATTCTATCTTGCAGTTTAATTAATTTCTAGCTGCATATAATTACATCAAATTTATTAGAAGTGAAACTATTGATCTCTTAAATATTTGGAGCAAAACTAGAGTGGAAGTATTCCGCCATATGTACGTGTTACGATATGGTAATTATCACATTCATTAATGACTTTTCCTTTTTAAAATGATCATTCTGATTTTGAGATTAATGCATCGGACTTTCAAATTTGAACTATTTGATTGTATGCCATCTCATTGGGCCTATCCTTTTCTCACGCCATGAACATTACAAAACCTTTGATATTTAAGTGTGGTCCAAATATCTAGCAGCGAGGATATTTTTTATACCAAAATTTGACGGAGGATAAAAATGATCTATTTCTAATAGTTTGACGGTATTTGATGGTAGTCTAGAAACTCACATTTTAGCCCCGTTTTGCACTCTAATTACTGCACTTTACGTGTATTTGAGCTTAAATGGTAGTGAATTATACTCTATATGTGTTTTATGCCTTGCAGAAAGTGTTTCTGAGTTAAAAAGATAATTTATAGCTAAATGGAACAATTTGGAGTCGTGAAGTCTGAGTAAATGCCCAAGGAATTAAACTGGAATCGCGTTCGGGGGTCGAGGACCACGTCTGGATATCAAAAAGTGCACGGAAAATTTACTCTAAGAAAACTGCACTACCGCGCCGCACGGTGTGGCACGGCAGTATAAATTGTTCCTGGCAGACGATTGATAAGCTCTCTGATAATCCCCACAAGCGCGCAGTTATGGTGCGACGCTAGGTGCAGCGCACCTCTGTATTTTTTCCAGAGTATTTTTCTGTTTCGGGTTGGAAATGGTAGCTTCTTCCAGACCCACTTTTACACGGTATAAATACACCAAAAATACGTTTTTGAACGGACTTTTGACCTATGAAGGATTTGAGCAGCAACTAAGGCAAGAAGACACAAGAATTTATCAAGAATTCGACCAACAATCGGCGCAATACGAGAGTTTGTATCGAATCATTAGCATTGATGTTTTCTATGTCTTTGAACCTTATTGAGATAAATTTTCCATTGCTGTGGAGTAATTTCCCTTAGGGAGTTGGCAGATATGGTGTATTGATAACTTAATTAGGACTTCGATTCTTGATAATTGTTTGAATTAATCGATAGAGCTTTAAATCGTATTATGAAGTTGTTCATTATTTTTCTTAATCGAAAGAGGATCTTTATATTGAATTTCTTTACATCGTATGCTCTAGTTTAAATTTGTGATTCAACTAGGTAATTGAAAGAGCCTCTTGAATTATTAATCGAACTAGAAAATAGGAAAATATTCGTGAGAAGTTGCCCTTTAGACTAAAATCATCATTTTATTCATTGCAATTGTTCACCGCGCTTCAATTGGATTAATTGCTGAAATTAACGCTTAATCGAAAGAGGAACTTTAACTTCAAGTGTAATGTTTAAATCCAATCCCTATGGAGACGATAATTTAACTATACTATCTTTGACTAGCGAGCATTAATTTTGTGTTGTGTTTTGCGCTCTCCAAATTTTGGCGCAGTTGTCGGGGATTGAAAATCAATAGTGTTTAAAAATAGTTTTTAGTACTAATTCAGGAACCAATTTTAGTTTATTGTATTCAAACGTTCACACTTGTGTGCAGGATACAGGCTTAACTTCTCTGGTGTATGAATCAATCTTCTTCAAAGGAAGTGATCCCCTACGAACTGGAGTTGGAGAAACACCTGCGATAACTGAGAAAAGAAAGAGGATTCATAGAAAATTTCTTAGAGAAATCTTCAACCCAAGATTACATGGCTAAGAAAAGTGATGATAGAGTGGACTTGGCTGCAGAGGTAGTACAATAGAGAGAACAAGCTATACGGTTAACAGCTAAAGGAGCCCTTAGAGCTATTGACGAGACAGTCGAAGAGGATGGGGGTCAAAGTTTCAATCTAAATTGACTCTTGGTTGAAGACCGATTTGAAAATATGGCCCCAGGCCTGGGAGATCATTAGGTGACTATGGCAGACCAGTCTACAATCAGGGACTGTCAAGTGTCAGACCTCCAGCAATAGTAGCAAATAATTTTGAGATGAAGCAAAGTTTGATTCAAACCATCTAGAACAACTGTGTCTTTAGAGGGAAGGTGAATGAAGATCCTAACACTCACTTGATGGACTTTGAGGAAATCAATAACGCCTTTCAGTACAATGGAGTGTCAAAAGATATAGTCTACTTAAGGGCATTTCCCTTTTCACTGATGTATGTCGCGAAGCACTGGCTTCGAAGATTACCAACTGGATCTATCAGGACATAAGAAGATATGACAAAAAAGTTTTTTGACAAGTACATCCAGGTTTTTCTTCGAGTTCTCAAGGACCACCAGATTTTCAGAACTAGCTGAGGCATCAGTACCAGCAATACCAGCCACAACAGTCAAAGCAATCTAGTATGGAAAATCTCATGAAGGCGTTAATTAGCAAATTAGATGAGAAATTTAAGACATAGGGGGCAGCCATCCCAAATTTAGAAAGACCGTTGGGGCAGATTGCAAAATTGTTATCAAAGAGGGTGATCTACGTTCAATCCACACTCAATAGTGAGTGGAAACGGTCGTTGGAAGAATGGTACCCAACAAGAGTTGGAGTCGATTTCCACTAGGAGTTAAATATGGGTGTTGAAGTGTACACTTGATGAGAGTAAGTGAAATAGCTCAATTGCTCTTCCAAACAAGGGATTTTTATTTTCTACTTCTAAAATTAACACTAACAATTATCAACTAAGAAGAAACTAGAAAACGAGTAATTATTTTTGATGTTTTTATCAAATGGGTAAAAAGGCCCAGGGATGTAACCTTCACCTAGGTGTTAGCCTAATGGGTAAATCATGTTAATACTTGTTTTAGTGACCGAGGTGTATTATAACTCTCAACACTAGATTACCCACTCAATACCTCTCAGTTATAGAGTGATTTTGCCCAAATTGACTTTCTCAAGCCCAATTGGCTATCACTTCAAATAGTTGATATGAGCTCAAGTCGGATTTTTTCTATCTCTAGTTCAAACCCTTTAATTACACTAGCCAAAATTCTAACTAGACCAACTTTTTGTTTGCCAAGTTTTTCTAGCCTAAGTCTCTCTTTCACAAGTAATAACCAAGTCAAATAGGTATGAATCAATATTTACAACAATTAATTCTAGAAATAATGCACGAACAAGGCTAAATAATAAACACTCAATCATAAACAAACATTAAATTAATCACCCATAAGGTTTACACACTAGGGTTTGGTTACAACCCTAGAGAAATCTAGCTACTCATGGAAAATATTGAAGAAAACAAAAGACAAGCACTAATTTAAGACATAAAACAAGATTAAATTGATAAGTATAATGTTTATTCACCCAAAAAAATCACCAATTACCCAATGTAGTAAAGTATAACGGCTATAGTATTAAAAATTACAGAACTTGCCCTAAAAATTGTTTCCCGACTATTTATAGTGGCCCAAATTTCGCTGACAAAAATGCCCTTTCGGGAGGTTCTACGGCCGCAAAATTCCATGTGCGGTCCGCACTTTTCTTAGCTTTTGCAAGTGGAGGACTTCTGTAGCTGCACAATTAAATTTGCGACTGCACTTTAGCTTCTATGGTCGCACATTTCCTCATATGGTCGCACTTTTCGCAAGGCTTCATGCTTGGTCATTTTGAACATTCTCTGAACTTTTTGAATTTTTGTCAGTGTGACCATGTTTTACGGCCGCACATTTAGTGTGCGGACTGCACTTCTCCAAACATCCTCTGAGCTTCAAGTACCAGATCTACGGCCACATAAATATTTTTGCGGACCGAACTTTGACCTGCTGCACTCCTTCTTGCCTTTATGAGGTGGAACACTACCTTTTGTGTTAGATTGCTTCATTGAGGCCCAATTCTCTAACATGCCTGCAATTTGTACAATTTCATTAGTTTTGGGAACAAGAATCAACACTTTTAGACTAAAACTAAAGCAAAAAGGTACTAGTAAGTGGTTAAAATCTACACTTATTAGAGGGCTCCTGGTACTCTACTCTCTGACACAGAAAAGTATCCAAAGGAAACAATCAAAGTTATATCTCTGAGAAGTGGCAAAACATTAGCTGACCCAGTAGTGAAAGCTAGACCCGAGGTGGTGAACAAGTATACAGACACTGGAAGAGCAAAAAAGTGAAGAGCAGAAAAGCCAGAGTAATGGGCTGCAAAAAGAGATTGAAGAGAGTAGTCACATGCCTGCTCTGCCATTCCCTTAAAGGAGTAAGTGGGAAAAATTAGACAAGTACTTTGGGTGGT
The DNA here is from genome assembly GCF_000390325.3 of Nicotiana tomentosiformis. Taxonomy (NCBI): domain Eukaryota; kingdom Viridiplantae; phylum Streptophyta; class Magnoliopsida; order Solanales; family Solanaceae; genus Nicotiana; species Nicotiana tomentosiformis. Next base: position 80,869,348 of record NC_090822.1, on the reverse strand, counting down.
TCTTGGAGATGCTCAAGCAACTTTATGTGAACATTCCCTTCATAGAGATGCTCATTTAGATGTTTGCTTATGCCATGTACTTGAGGGAAATCCTGTCAAGCAAGAGGAAATTAGAGGAGACAACAGTGGTCAAGCTGAATGCCCACTGCAGTACCATATTGCAAAATAACATTCCTGAAAAGTATGGGCCCCCAGGTAGCTTCACCATACCATGCTCATTGGGGAGTGAGAAATTCGACAATGCCTCATGTAATTCTAGTGCTTCTATAAACCTGATGCCTTTGTCTATATTCAGGGAGATGGAAGGCGAGCTTGGAGTGATCAAATCCATACCAATTTCCTACAACTAGCTAACCAGACCACCAAGCCGCCAGAAGGAATTATCGAGGATATTCTAGTACGGGTGGACAAGTTTGTGTTCCCCGTGGACTTTATTGTGGTGGACATGGAGGTGAACAATGAGGTTCCTCTAATTCTAGGGAGGCCTTTTTTTATGTACAAGTCGAGCAATTATTGATATCTATGAGGGACAACATATGTTCAGATTAGGTAAGAGAATGTGGTGTTCCAGATGAACAGAATGATGAAATACCCTAGGGAAGGAGGCATCTGCATACTCGTGTTTCAAGCTTGATGTTGTTGGAGAGTTGGCTAAAAAATATAAGTTTGACAAGCTTGTAGGAGATAATCTAGAGAGGTGTATTACTCAGTCTAGCATAGTGGAGAAAAAAAATCCTAAAATAAAGAAAGAGGCTGAAGCTCTTGAGATTGAGGATCAAGTGGTTTACGATGAGGAACTAAAAAAGGAGGCTTCTAAGCCTAGTGTGGAATTGAAAGTCCTCCCTACTCACTTGAATGTTTTCTTTCTTGAAACTAACAATTTTTCGGTGATTATTTCTGCTTACTTGACAGGTACACATGAACACAAGCTGGTGGAGCTGCTGAGAAAGTACAAGAAGGCCATTGGCTGGATCATAGCTGATATTCAAGGAACCAACACTACTAAAAATTCGGCAAAAATCGACCAAGGTCAACCGACCAAAAAACCGACCAAAGTTGGTCGGTTTTTCAAAAAAAATAAAAATATATATATATATATAATTTTTTACGAAACCGACCAACTTTGGTCGGTATGCGGGAAACTATTTTTGAGTCCCCAAAAAATTATTTTTCAAAAAACCGGCCAACTTTGGTCGGTTTTTTAATTAAAATAAATAACAATTAATATTAAATTTAAAAAAATTGACCAACTTTGGTCGGTAATTTTACTTTTTAATAAAATCGACGAACTTTGGTCGGTTATTTTCGTGCGAAAATACAATTAAAGAGTATAAATCAAATAAAAGACAGTCTTAAAATAAAATGCACCAATGGTCTAGTGGTAGAATAGTATCCTGCCATAGTACAGACCCCGGTTCGATTCCCAAATGTTGAATCTTTTGATTAAATAATTAAAATACCGACCAACTTTGGTCGGTATTTTTTGCAATATTTGTTTTTTGAATTTAATTGACAGACCAAAGTTTGGTCGGTAATTTCCGACCAACTCTGGTCGGTATGCCTTTCCGACCCCTAAAATACCGTCCACACGTAAATGGTCACGTTTTGGTCGGTTATTGACCATTACCGACCAACGTTGTTTGGTTGTTTTGGTCGGTTTTTACCGGATTTCTTGTAGTGCAATCCAGCTATCTGCATGCACAAAAATTTGTTGGAAGAAAATAGCAATCCAGTAGTGCAGCCCCAACGCAAGTTGAATAAAAATCTGGAGGAGGTAGTTAGAGATCATCAAAGTGCTAGATGCGGGAGTGATTTTTCCCATCTCTAAGAGCCAATACATCAGTCCAATTCAAGTTGTACCTAAGAAGGGGGCATGACAGTGTTGAAGAATAAATACAATGAATTGAACCTAACAAGAACAGTCACGAGGTGGGGAATGTGCATTGATTATAGAAGGTTGAATGATGCAACAAGGAAGGAGCACTTCCCACTTCCCTTCATTGATTAGATGCTCGAGAAAGTAGTTGGACATGGATGTTACTATTTCTGGAATGGGTACTCATGCTACAATCAGATACCCATTGCCCCAAAAGATGTTGAGAAAACTACGTTCAGTTGCCCGTCAGGTATTTTTGCTTACAGTAGGATGTCATTTGGGTTGTGTAATGCACTAGCCACTTTTTAGAGGTGCATGATATCTATATTCTTCGATCTAAACGAGAAGTGTCTAGAGGTATTCATGGATGATTTCATTCTATTTGATAATGATTTTGATGACTGTTTGAAAATTTTGGAGCTTGTGCTTGCACGTTGCGAAGCTACTCACCTGGTTTTTAACTAGGAGAAGTGCCACTTCATTGTGAAAGAGGGAATTGTTCTAGGCTACAAAGTGACTGCACATGGCATTGAAGTTGATAGATAAAAGGTTGATATAATTACTAGACTTTCTCCACCGACTTCTATTAAGAGCATGAGGATTTTCTTGGGACATGCGGTCTATAGAAGGTTCATCAAAAACTTTTCCAGCATTATCAAGCTATTGATCACATTGCTAGCGAAGGAATTCAATTTTGTGTTCACTGTGGAGTGCTTAAGAGCATTCAAATTGATAAAGGAAAAACATGTGAGTGCTCCTATTATAGTGTGGGTCTAGCCATTTGAAATAATATGTGATGCTAGTGACGTAGCTATGGGGGCATTTCTAGGCCCATCTACAATGTAGGTATGATTTGAATGATGCTCAAGTTAACTATGCGACTGTTGAGAAAAAGTTCTTTTTTGTGGTCATTGCTTTTGACAAGTTTAGATCATATCTTGTGGGGAGTATAGTAATTGTGCACATTGATCACTCAGCCTTGAAATATTTGCTTAGTAAGAAGGAATCAAAGCTGTATCTGATGCAGTGGGTGTTGTTACTCCAAGAGTTTGACTTAGAGATCAATGATAGGAATTGTAATGACCCGACCAGTTGTTTTGAGTTCTAGCACGTCGTTCGACAGTTTGAGGCCTTGAGTAGCTTCGCTTCATGTTTTATGACTTGTACGTGTGGTCGGAATTGAATTTCAGAAAGTTCAGAGTTGATTCGGAAGGAATATTCTCAATTCGGAAGCTTTAAGTTGAAAGAGTTGACCAAGGATTGAATTTTGAGTAAACAACCTCGAAATCCGGATTTGAAAGTTCCAATAGGTTCGTATGATGATTTCAGCCTTGGGCATATGTTCGGGTTGAGTATCGAGTGGTCCGGGAGCATTTCAGTACTTATTGTGGAATGTTGGCGGTTTAAAAGTTTTAGAAATTTCTAAGTTTGAAATGAAGTGGACTTTGGCATTATCGATGTCCATTTAGAATTCCGAGCCTTAGAATAGGTTCGTATCATGATTCATGACTTGTACGTAAAGTTTGGCGTCATTCTAGAATATTTAGATATGATTCGGACGCGTTCGGCGAAGTTTGAAAGTTGAAAGAAGGATTTTGACCATCGATTTGTGATTTTGATGTTATTCATGGCATTTCGAGCCTTTGGATAAGTTCAAAAAAGGTATTGGAACTTGTGGGTGTTATTGGACTAGGTCCCGAGGGCCTCAGATGAGTTTCGAGGTGGTTTCGGGTCATTTCCCCATGTTTTGCTGGTGCTGGTGTCTAGTTTTATTCTTCGCGAACACGAAAGGTCTCCTATTTTTGTGAATAAGGATTTTGGGCTGCTGGGATTTTGTGCTTCACATTCGTGACTATTGTCTCGCATTTGCGAAGGTCTAGACGCCAAGGCTTCGCGTCCGTGTTTCCACGATGTGGCCGAACGCCTCAGTAGTATATATACACCACTAAGTCGATAAGTTTTTTCTCTTCCTGGGGATCGGGCTGAATACCTCGGTAGTATATGTATATATGGCATGCATCTATGGATCGGGCCGTATGACCTCGGCATTGTATGTGCACGACTATATAGATCGAGCCGAATGACCTTGGCATAATTCATGCATAAAATCACTATGAGTAAGAATACCCACGAGATTAACCTCTTGATTGAACTTTAAAATTATGTGATATTCACTTTATGACCTTAGATCAGATATTTAATTGATAGTTCTTATTTGTAAAGATAGCATGTGGCACTTAGGAATTTTTAAAATGATGATATTCTGTTAACAGATTTCGTTATCTACTTTTCCTTATTCTATTGATCGTGTTGTATTTCATTCTTGCTTATGATTCCTGCATTTTATTTATTGGAACACTAGTATATCTCGATGTTGACCCCTTATCACAACTTCTCCGGGGTTAGGCTTGATACTTACTGGGTACGCGTTGATTTATGTACTCACGCTAAACTTCTACATCGAACATGCAAGATTTGACAGGTTCATTTGGTGGTCATCCTGGCACGTAGGCGCAACTGTTGAGGCGACTTTATGGTGAGCTGCTTTCTATGCTACGCACTATAGCCCTTAGTGTTTCCATCTTATTTATTTACTTGATCCTATCTATTTTATATTTCAGACAGATGTTGTATTATTATTGCACGTCTTTAGCAGACGCTCACGCACGTGCGACACTTGATTTTGAGGATGTTCTATAATTTGTTTATGGTTTTTCTTAACCTTGACACACTTTTACTTTATATTTTATTTAAATTGTATGTATCTACGATTTTAATGCATTAATTTATTTATCTAATAAGATTCTTGATTTCAAAAATTTTAAAATGAATAATTAAGTTGGTAGCCCACTGTTGGCTTACCTAACAGCGACGTTGGATGCCATCATGACCTATAGTTAGTGTTGGGTCATAATAGGTTGATATCAGATCTCTAGGTTCACTTGCATCTCACGAGTCATGAGCGAGTCTAGTAGAGTCTTTTGTATTGGTATGGAAACGTATGTACTTATCTTCGAGAGGCTACAGGGCTGTTAGGAGCACTTCCCTTCTTGATTCCTCATCGTGCGATTAGATTCCATTGAAGCTTAGGCCTTCATTTCCTTCCTACTCATTCTTATACTATGTCGAGCGCTTGTTATCAATTAGGCATCGAGGAGTTGTAGTGGTACTGCAGATATGGTGCAGGATGTTTCTCCCTATATATTCGAGTGAGCTATTATCGTCGACTTGTAGAAGGGCGCTCTATCATTTTTGCCCAATGCTAGTGTTGCCTATGGTTTTGAGGCTATGCACAGTGTATTATGAGGTTCATGCATTATTATCGCACAATGTTGGTGTGAATGGTAGGGTGCTTATTTATGTGTCGCGGTAGTGAATGACTCGAAAAAAGGATTACTCGACTCATGGTTTAGAGGTTCGGCATTTAATTCCGGTAGAGGAAAGGCAATTAGACTATGGATGTTCAGGCCTTGGTTGACGGAGTAGCAAGACTTAATATTTTATAGCGTGGTGTAATTCTCATTGTTGGGGTGGTGTCGTCGTCCTTGTTGGAATGCATCAAGGCTCGTCGGTATTATGGTCTCCTTTGATTTGCCTTCGGGGCAAGGTGTTGTGAAATAGTTCCTAAGAAGCGGTTGTCGGATGGTGAATCAGTGTTTCTAACGTTGATGGCTCGAGAAAGATGATCTTCAAGGAGGCTTAGAATTGGTAGAAATTTATTAGTTCAGGTGCTACAGAGATGGATTATGATTGGAGGCAGTATTTGGGTAGCATAGGATAAGAAAGTACATGGTGGGAGGCGTCTCATGGAGGTTGAATTGCTATAGGTCGAGTAGTTCTCTTCAAAAGATGGTTAACTCAGAGTGGGAATGTTAGCGTATCGTATGGATTTCGTGGTGGGATGGCCACATGCTTCCAGAAATCTTGGTGCGATTATGGTCATGGTGAATAAGGGATTAAGTCTGTATATTTCGTTTGAGATGGTGGCTTTGTGCTTCAGAAGTTTGAATACGGTGGAAAGCGTTTGCTTGGGATGTAATATAACATCGAGTTTTGGATGCATCACTCGACCTTCATTTGATGTTCATGGGAATGAGCAGGCGCTTTTGACTGGTTACGAGCATGGGCTCAGGAGGATTTACTGATTTTGTGATGGTTGTAATCATGGCTATGTCGTTGGAAAATGTTGATATGGGGTTACACGGGTGGGCTATCTCCTATGAGGTGTTAGGAGTTGCGTGATTCCTAGTAAAGGTCCTCTGAAGAACTTTATTTTCTATCCAACATGAAGCATGTACTACAATGTGAATTGGGATCGCTTGAAGAAGATGGTATAGCGGTCAGGAGGTCAAGTGTGTATTTGGGGATGATAATTTGAGTTATGTTATGCAAAGTTTAACAAGATATTGCGAGGACTTTGGCAGAGTGATGGTGCAAAATCATGGTAACCAAGGAGGGAGAGTCATTGTGATTTATAGATTTATGTAAATGTGACTAAAAGCTAAGTGAAGGAGCCCACCGTCTACGATAGGGTCACGTGGTTGTGTGCTTTGGCAGTATCGGGTTATCGGTACATTTGTAGATTAGTTATGACCAAGGGGAGAAAACATCAAGGGTATTTCAAGCAAGGAATTTGATGTATGTATGCTATATTTTACCTTATCAATTTGTGTGCAGATGCTGGGATGACTTAGAGTTTATGCTTCTTGTGGATGTGATGTACAAGGAAACGAATTCATCCAATTATTTCTTGAAAGTTTTCATGTGCTAGAATAGCACAAGTGGTTTGTTATATAATCGGGACCAGGTCATAGTGGGTGACTCTCAACAATGGTTCTAGTGGGATCAAGAATTAAAGTGCGGTGTCTAAGGATTTTTGGTTTGTTTTGTGACTGAGGACTGGTTTTTTGCAGCAGAGTGTGAAGAATACTTGGGGAATTTCTATGTTATCATGGGGTCTACGGTGCAGTGTTAGAGAAGAAGCTTCAGATTCGCAGAAGGTCTTCCAGAACCGGTGTATCCGTTAGAGATACTATTGAGTGCACGAGGAGGGTATGAGATGGCTCATGGGTATCGAGATGATGTGGTATCGTGATTTGGGTCACTTTGGATGAGTGTCATTTGAGGTCTATTATGTGTTTGAATAGGACTATTATTCGACGGGCCAGTCAAGAGTAAATTGGAAGAAGATGAGTCAGTTAGTAATGGTTTGAATCAGCATGGTTGTGGAAATGATCGGCTCCTTCAGTGTGTTAAGCTATGCAGGTGATTTGTGCTCGTATATGAAGACTTTACAACCACCGTAATTTGATTGATTTGGAGGTATTTGATTCTGATGGGTTTGTTATATGTAAATGGATCCCGGAAGAGTTATGTCAATTTAGACTCCGACTTGAGGTTTGCATTTTCTGCGGTTATGCAAATTCGGTTAAGTGTTGCAATTGTTCTTCTGAAATGAGTTGAGTGAAAAGGGTTCTAGCCGATGAAATATTTATTCTATTGGTGGTTCAGGAGTTATGATGGAATTCTTGTACTCTCGCGTAGCGGCATGATAGGTACAGTGTTAGCGGTATAGAAATTGGAAGTTCGGGATCAAGGTTGCGGTTCGGTGTTGATTAGAATATCACAAGCTTGGAGGAGCGGGGGAGGATTTCAAATGTTCAGAGTATGTTGGCACTATTTTTGGGCAGATTTAGGATGGTCTGTTTTGTGGTAGAAGTATTGGGTATTGAAATGCGAATGCTTGACTAGTACTATAGAAATAGCATGGTCAATGATCATTGATGTTCAGATTTTGCTACCTGGCACTGAAGGTTGTGGGAGTTTGTCCCACGGGAAGATCGTATAAGTATAACGTGTTAGTCATTTGATTGTTTGAGATAGAAATCAGGTATGAAGATTCTAGTGCTATTCCTAATGGGAGAGTTTGTGCTTGAGAGACGCTCTACTCCTTTGGTTGTGGACTGTGAGAGTTTGTTCCGGATTAGATGTCTACTCGTGTGCATCATGACTAGGGTCATTGTGGATCCTTGAAAGGTTATTGGCCCAGTATGGGATGATCGAAATCAGCTTGAGGTCCGTTGGTAGATCTAATGTGTATGCATGATCTACATCAGGTTGGATGTGTTCCTTCAGCATAGCATTGCCTATGAAGGAGTCTTTGGGCGTTGGATTTTATTCTTATCGTCGGCCACTCTATGTAATACTCTATTATGTCATGTGGGTTGTGAAATGTCTTATCTATTCACACATGTGTTGTGATCCCGTGCAGATTGTGGTGTTATTGGAGAAAGATGGCCCTCGAGATGCAGGTCGTTATGGTACCTTAGTCGTGCTTGGCATTTTGTAGCGCATGACGCTATCTGTCTCCCCAGGGTTGTGTTTATGCATGTGGCGTGCTTGTGATAAATATTCAGGAATTTTATGGGTATGAGCATTTTGGCTCGGTAGGCATTTCCATATAGGTTGTTATGTGTGGATCGGGTGGAACGCCGCTACGAGTATGATGTTTGGATCGGGTTGCACACCACAACGGTATCATCTATGGATCGGGTTGCACGCCGCAATAGTGAGATGTTGAGTGTGGTTCTTTATACCTATTTTGTGTGACTTGTTTCTCATCTCTCAGATAGGTTCATAGCATCTGTTTGGCTGTTTTATTCGTTACGCGAGCTGGATAGTTCTTTGCGAGAGTTCTCTCTTCCTTATGGGTCATATTAGAGTTGTAGTTTGTTAGACTTTAGACGGTGTTTAAGGTGGCTTATTTCCCAAGTAGCTTGTACTGGGTGAGACGAGGTTATTGGACCTAAGATCAGTGCGATTGGATTTATGTAAGGTATATTAAAGAGAAAATGTCACTGTTGAGTTCAGAATAAGGTAATGGTTCTTGTCAAGCGGAGAGACTCCATGATTTATTGATTTGGCAGGCCGTTATGAGCTTGTACGAGTCTCTTACATCGTTGTAGTATCGCGAGGGTTGGATCAGGGATTATGCTCGTTATGAGGTATACTACGGGCATCATGTTAGTGGATTCACAACTTCTACGGTTGGAGGATATTATTATGGGCATACGAATTATATGGTGCATTGTGTGGTTTCAACATGGGTGTATGATCATATTTGGTACAACGAGTTGAGATTGATATGGTGTATGTTAGAATCAGGTCCCGTAGAGAATTCCAAATATTGGAATTCGGCTCTAAGGCTTGTGGGCTAAGGTAGCAGGAGGGATCTTCAATCTGGATCGAGCTAATGTTCTCACATGGGTTGTGCTGGCACGGTTAGGTGCATGTGTTAATCAGCGATTTGGGACAACTCCAGAACGGTTCTTGGCACGCTCAAGTGTGAACATATGTTTAATTGGGGGAGAATGTAACAACCTAATCAATTATTTTGAGCTCTAGCACGTCGTTCAGTGGGTTGAGGCCTTGAGTAGCTTCATTTCATGTTTTATGACTTGTATGTGTGGTCAGAATTTAATTTCGGGAAGTTTAGAAGGAAAATTCTCAATTCAGAAGTTTTAAATTGGAAGAGTTGACCAAGGTTTGACTTTTGAGTAAACAACCTCGGAATTAGGATTTGAAGGTTCCAATAGGTTCGTATGATAATTTCAAAATTTCGTATATGTTCGGGTTGAATATCCAGTGGTTCGGGAGCATTTCAACGCTTATTGTGGAAAGTTAACATTTTGAAGGTTCTAGAAATTCCTAAGTTTGACATGAAGCGGACTTTGGTGTTATCGATGTCCATTTGGAATTCTGAGCCTTGTAATAGGGTTGTATCGCGATTCATGACTTGCACGTAAAGTTTGATCATTCTGGAATGTTTAAATATGATTTGGAAGCGTTCGACAAAGTTTGAAAGAAGGATTTTGATCTTCGATTTGTGCTTTTGATGTTATTCGTGGTGTTTTAAGCCTTTGGATAAGTTCGGATAAGGTATTGGAACTTGTTGGTCTTATTGGACGGGGTCTCGGGGGCCTCGAGTGAGTTTCAGGGTAGTTTCGGGTCATTTCCCCAAGTTTTGTTGGTGCTGGTGCTGGTGTCTGGTTTTGTTATTCGCGAACGCAAAGGGTCTCCCACATTCGTAAAGAAGAATTTTGGGCTACTGGTTTTTATTGCATCGCTTTCACGACTATTGGGGAGCAGAAGCTGGTAGTGTTTTGCGAACGCGAGGGTCTTGTCACGTTCGCAAAGAAGGTTGGGCCTAGGAAGTGTTGTTTTAAGTCGGGAGTATACTCACTTTTCTCTCATTTTCACTTGAGTGGACGAATTTGAAGAGCTATTTTAATGAGATTTTCATCAAACAACTCAAGGTAAATGATTCCCACTCTTCGTAAGTTAAGTACATGAGTTATATAAAGATTTAACATGGAAATTTGTAGAATTTGTGAGATTTTGGAAGAAAACCTAGAATTTGATATTTTTGGATTTTGACCATGAAATTGGACATGGAATTGGGAATAAATTATATATTTGAGTTCGTGGTATTATGCGTAATATTTATCTTTGAAAATATTTGGAATCTGGGCACGTGTACCCGAGGGTTGACTTTTTTGACTTTTCAACGAAGTTGAGGATTGCTATAAATTGTTAAATTATAAGCATAAGAGTATATTCTGATTGATTTTCACGTTGTTTGAATAGTTTCGGATTGATGGGCATCGGTTTGAAGTGTTATAGAGGCGTTAGAGCCGGTTATGGAACTTCGGAGTAAGGTAAATCTCCCGTCTAACCTTGTGAGGGGGAAACTACCCCTATGTGATGTATTTGATATGTGCTACTTGTTGTGGGGGCTACGTATGCACGAGGTGATGTGAGTCTGTAAGTAGCTAGAATCATACTTATGTCCGGGTGGACCTAGGACTTTACCATGCAATAAATTGTATTAGTTGAATTTAATTGTTAGCTTAATTATTTGAAGACTATGAGTAAAAGCTGATAAAGATCATGTTAGATCGAATCTCAATTTCGTGAGCTATTTGGCAGATTATTCGATTGATGGTAAATATCATGTTTACATTACATCTCTAACCCTGTATAGTAAATACGCGATTCTTAAGTCGATAAGTTTCTTCTCTTCAGGAGGATTAGGCGAAACGCCTCGACATTATATGTATATATGAGATGCATCCATGGATCAGGCCGTACGAGCTCAGCAGTGTATGTACACGACTATATAGATCGGGCCGAACGACCTCGACATAATTCATGCGTAAGATTGCTAGGAGTTCGAATACCCACGAGAGTACCCTCTTGATTGCACTTGAAAATTACTTGATATTCTATTTATGACCCAAGATCGGATATTTAATTGTTAGTTCTTATTTGTCGAGATAGCGTGTGGCAGTTGGAAATTTTTAAACTGATGATATTCTGTTAGTGGATTTCGTTATCTAATATTCCTTATTTTATTGATCCTGTTGTATTTCATTCCTGCTTATGATTCCTGCATTTTATTTATTGGACCACTAGTAAGTGTCGATGTCGATCCCTCGTCACTACTTCTCCGGGGTTAGGCTAGATACTTACTGGATACGCATTGATTTACGTACTCATGCTACACTTCTGCACTGAACATGCAGGATCTGACAAGATCATTTGGTGGTCATCCTGGCGTGCAGACGCAGCTGCTGAGGGGACTTTATGGTGTGTTGCTTTCTATGGCACGCACCGCAACCCTCAAATTCTCCATCTTTTTTATTTACTTGATCCTGTCTATTTTATATTCCAGACAGATGTTGTATTATTATTGCACTCTTTCATACGCTCATGCACTTGTGACACCGGGTTTTGGGGATGTTCTAGAATTTTTAATATTTTTTCTTAATATTGACACACTTTTACTTTATATTTTATTTAAATTGTATGTATCTTCGATTTTTAATGCATTAATTTCTTTGTCTAATAAGTTTCTTGATTTCAAACTTTATAAAATGAATAATTAAGTTGGTAGCTCATCATTGGCTTGCTTAACGGTAACGTTGGACGCCATCACGACCTATAGTGTATTTTGGATCGTGACAGGAATGGCACATAAAATCATGTCGCAGATCATCTATCTTGACTTGAGAGACCTCTGGTTGAAACAACGAATATAAAGGAAGTGTTCCCTGATGAGCAGATTTTCTCCATTGCTGCGATCTCCGAAAGACCCCCTTAGTATGCTAATGTAGCTAGCATTTTGGCTAGTGGATGGTTGTCGCGTGACCTCTCTCATGATCAAAGAATGAAATTCAAGGTGAGGTAAAAAATTATTTTTGGAATTACCCTTTCTTGTTTAAACTGTGTGCATATGGTGTGATTCGAAGGTGTGTACCTGAAGTAGAGATGGAAAGCATTCTTTCTCATTGCCATGATGAACCAGTTGGAGGACACTATGGTGGAAATCACACTGCAGCAAATGTCATGAAAGCCAGTTTCTATTGGCCTACTTTGTACAAAGATGCACGGGTGTATGTAGCTGCAAGTGACAAGTGTTAACGGGCAGGTAGCATCGACAAGTGGATAAAATGCCTTTAGCCTCTATTCTGGTATGTGAAATATTTATGTTTGGGGCATTGACTTCATGGGTCCGTTCCTATCGTCTCATTCTTATGAGTATATCCTAGTAGCCGTTGACTACGTCTCTAAATGGGTAAAAAAAAATCCCTACTAGGACTAACAATGCTCGGGTGGTGTGTGACCTCTTATGGAAGAATATATTTACCCGCTTTGGGACACCTTGAGTGATTATCAGTGCAATGGGTCGCACTTTGTGAACAATCAGTTTGTGGCATTGCTGTCCAAGTATGGGGTCACTGATCCACGCTCTATCTACACTAAATAATAAGTGAGAAACGGTCATTGCAATTATAATACCTAACTTGAGTTGGGGTCGAATTCCTCAAGGAGTTTACAATCGGTATTCAGGTAAATACTTGAAGAGTGAACGTGAAATAGCAAAATTATACTTCCAAACAAAAAGGTGATTATTATTCAATTTAATACTAAGGAATTAAACTAAGTAGAAGCAACTAAAGAGAGTAAATTGTGTTTGGTGTTTTTAAACAATTGAGGAAAATACTAGGAGGGTAACCTTCACATAGGTGTAAACCTAATGGGTATACTAAGTTAATACTTATTTTGTAGATTGGGGTGTATTATGACTCTTAATTCTCAAGTACCCACTCAATACCTCTCGGTTATAGAGTGGTTATGCCTAAATTAGCTTTCTCAAGTCCAAATGGTAGCAATCTAAGAAATTGATGTGAGTCCAAGTCGGGTTTTCCCTATCTCTAGTTCAAACCCTTTAATCAATTAGCCAAGACCTTAACTAGCTCAATTTGATGTTAGCCAATTTTTTCTAGACTAGGTTCCTCTTTCTCAAGTAAGAACTAAGTCAAATAGGCATGAATCAATGTTTGTAACCATCAATTCTAGGTATAATGCATAAACAAGGCTAAATAACAGACATCCAATCATAAACAAGCATTAGTATTAATAAACCATAAGTTTTACATACTAGGGTTGGGTCACAACGCTAGATAAAATCTAGCTACTCATGATATAAGGCATAGAAAATAAAGTAGAAAAAGTAATTAAAGCCATAAACTACAATTAAAAGATAAAAGTAATGGGTCTTCTCCAATTTTGATCACAACTTACCCAAAAGGGTAAAATGTAACCACTACAGCTGCTAGGAATACAAAAGTTGCCCTAAAACAAGTGTTTCCCATCTATTTATAATGCCCAAAATTTGCTGACAAAATTCCATTCGGGAGGTTTTGCACCCATATAATTCCATGTGTGGACCGCACTTTTGTTCTTCTCTGGCAATGGGAGAAAATCTGCTGCCGCACAATTATCTCTGTGGCTGCACTTCAGCTACTGTGGCCGCACAATTTGGTTGCAGACCACATTTTCAAAAGGTTTCACACTTGGTCTTGTGCACCTTCTATGAACTTGATGGTAGACTAGGAACTCACTTTTTAAACTATATTTTGCACTCTAGTTACTACACTTTGATTGTATTTGAGCCTAATTGCTAGTCCTTTCTACTTATTGTGTGTGCTATGCTGTGTAGGATGTGATTTCGAGTGGAGAAACATGTTTTGGAGCTAAAATGGATGATTTGGAGCTTTGAAGTCTGAGTAGAAGCCCAAGGAACTAAGTCGGGATCGTGTTCGGGGTTCGAGGACCAAGTGTGGATATCAAAAAGTGAGAAAAAAAATCCCACTCTAGAAAAGTTCCACTGCCACGCCGTGAGACACGAGGTTCTAGTGCAAAATTCCTACAGATTAAAAAAAATCAACTCTTTGAAGATCCTCACTAATGCGGTGCATGGCGTGCCGCGCTAGTGTATTTTCATTGTCGAATTGTCCCACTCATCTTGGAAAGGGTCATTTTGTCCGGGCCCATTCCTACGTGGTATAAATACATAAAAATACTATTTTAGAGGACTTTTGACCTATAATAGATTGGAAGAGCATTAGAGACTCAAAGCACATAGATTCATCATTCTTTCCTCAACTAAACTATAATGACCTGACCGGTCGTATTGAGCTCTAGCACGCCGTTCGGCAGTTTGAGACCTTGAGTAGCTACACTTCATGTATTATGACTAGCACCTATAGTCAAATTAGATTTTCGGGAAGATTAGAGTTGGTTGAAAGAATAATTCTCAATTCAGAAGCTTTAAGTAGAGTAAACGACCTCGGTTCGGAGTTTTATGGTTCTGTTAGGTCGACATGATGATTTTGGATTTAGGCGTATGTACGGATTTAGATTTGGAAGTCCGTAGGTTGATTTGATACTTTTTGGTAAAAGTTAGAAGGTTGAAAGTTTAGAAGGTTGATAGGTTTGACTGATAGTTGACTTTGTTGATATTAGATACAGATTTTGGTTTTGGGAGATGATATAGGTCCGTTTTGTCATTTGGGACTTGCATGCAAAATTTGAGGTCATTCTAGGTTGATTTGGTATGGTTCGGCATGAGTTTAGAAGTTTAAAAGTTGATCAGGCTTGAATAGATGCATGATTCATGGTTTTGATGTTGTTTGGTGCGATTTAAAGCCTCGAGTAGGTTCTTGTATGTTTTGTGACTGGTTTGTGTAATTGGACGGGGTATCGGGGGCCTCAGGAGTGTTTGGGTTGTATCATTCTCTTATTTGATGTTTTTGCATCATTTCTTTGGGCATAAAAGGTATTATATTGAACAAACAACCTTTGATTTGTGATTATATAGAACCATTAGATCCGTATCATAAATATGGAACCATAGCAACAAGAATCATTGAATTTTGGTGCGGACTTTAGTTCTTCGAGAACGCGAGAAAGGTTCTGCGAATGCGAAGAAGGATTTCAGGGTTGATCGGTCAACGCGAAAAATTTCTCTTCGTGAACGCGAAGGTTTCCCGCAAAGGTGATGAACAAAAATCATCTGGGTAGTATTTTAAACCGAGTATTTTAGTGTTTTGAGCATATCTTGAGTTCTAGAGCTCCGTTTGAGGTGCTTTTCACGGCGTCGTTATTGTCTCAAAAAGGGGGGTAAATATCTGACCTTTATTTTGATTTTTTTCCATGATTATTTTCGTTTATTATTTTTTATCCGTATTTGGATTGTAGAAATTGGAGTTTTGAGCCCCAAAGTTGAGAAATGGTAAATCCTTGATTTGAGGGTCAATTATGGGTAATATTCATTTTCAATAATTTTGGGAATACGGCACGTGGGCCTGGTGTTTGATTATGTTGACTTTTCGAGTGGAGTTGGAAATTGTTATAAATTATTATTACGAGTATTGGGGTATATTTTGATTGGTTTGTATACTGTTTGATTAGTTTCGAATCGTTTGGCATTGGTTTGAGGAGTTAGAGAGGCATTGGAATCAGTTATCGGATTTCAGAGCGAGTTAAGTCTCCTATCTAACCTTGTGAGGGGGAATTTATCATATAGGTATTATATTTATTATGTGCTATATGTTGTGGGAGCTACGCACGTATGAGGTGACGAGAGCACGCACGTATGCTAGAAATTCTTATTATGTCTGGGTAGACTTAGATTCATGCCATGATTTAATTGTACTATTTTAGTTATTCTTTCCTGTTTAAATTCTTTAATTTACATTTAGCGTGAGACTATAAGACATACTAATTTAGATACTTGACGAGCTACTTGATTAGACGTGGAAATTGCACTTTCCTTTACGGATTTCTTCTACATTGTGGGTATCCGTCCGATTGTATTTTTTGGATTTTATAACTCACATGTATATTTGTGAATGGGGTTAGTGACCCATTAAAGATTTATATTCTAATGGCATCGGGCTAAACGTCTCAACAATACTCTTATGGGATCGGGCCGTTCTCCTCGGCAGTATCATGTAATACACTCTTATAGTGGTACCCTGTATTACTGAAAGGAAATGTGAGCAAGGGTTGGTTCCCTGTATCACTAGGAAGGAAAGTAACCAGGGATTGGTACCCTGTATTACTGAAAGGAAATGTGAGCAAGGGTTGGTTCCCTGTATCACTAGGAAGGAAAGTAACCAGGGATTGGTACCCTGTATTACTGAAAGGAAATGTAACCAATGATTGGCGCCCTGTATCACTAGGAAGAAATGTAACAAGGAGTTGGCGCCCTGTAATATTTATAAAATGTTGAATCCATCTAGGCGAAAAGGTTCTACCCGAGTTAGTCTACGAAATGGGCTAAGTGAAGAGTACTTCTACCGAAAATATCAGCTGTATCCCCGTAGGCGAAAATATTCTACCCAAGCTAAGCTACGAAAAGGGCCTGAGTGAAGAGTACTTCTACCCGAAAATATGAGCTTGATCCCCCTAGGAGAAAAGGTTCTATCCTAGTTAAGCTACAAAAATGGCCTAAACAAAGAGTACTTCTACCCGAAAATATGAGCTGGATCCCCCTAGGCGAAAAAGTGCTACCCAAGTTAAGTTACGAAATGTGAGGTATGAACAGTAATGATACATGCTAAAAATAAAAGAAAATGGAGATTTTGAGGAACTTATCTTTGGTGGCATTCGTCCTTTGAGAATCACCATTTTGCACTGCTTTGTTCCTACTTCAAACAAAGAAATATTTGTGAGATTTTAAAGTGGTGGTCGGTTTGTGGCCTTGATGTCCTGAGTAGTTTGAATTCACGACTACTCCACTGTCGAAGAACTTATTCTATCAGTGTGGTATCGAGATGCTTGAATACTCTATATCACTTTCTGGAGACCTTAGCTTTCTATTGTCACCCCCGACTATTTCATACCCGGATATTTAAAGTGGTGATGACCCTTGTATACAAAGCAAGTCCTTACTTTGGTGTTTTTTTCCTTTTAAAGATCAAACTTGATTATCTTTACCCGATCTCAGTTTGTGTCTTTGGTGGTATAAGCTTTTCCCATGAAACAAATCGTGCTTAGTGAACTGTTTGATTTCTTTAAACACTTTGTTCGGCTTATCAGAGGATATCACATATGGATTCGTGTCTTTGTCAATGCCATATATGCCCCCAAATAGTGCTTGGTATTTCGGGGAAACTGTAGCCAGTTTTGCAGCCATTTCTTTGCTTCGCTTTTGATGCAAGATCTGACCGAAAGGGACTCAAAGAAAATTATGGGTAAAAAATAGAAGAATAATTGAAAGTGAAAAAGAATTGTGGTTAAACAAAAGGTGACTCTTTCGGGGAAGGAATAGGGAGACTTATCTGGAGGTATGTGCTGACTTCAATGAATCATGACATGCATTTTGGACTAGACACCTGATCTGTCTGAGCTGTCTAATTCTCAAAATCTATTGCAAACATTTGTCTTGAAACCGAGTTCTTGTTTGTGCTCATGCCAAAGTATCAAAGACTCTCGTCCGGTCGGTAGCACCCTTTGCGGGTTTTTGCTAACTAACTCTCTCATTTTTCTACTCACCGCCGCCTTATAGTTCCCATATGGGGTTTTACCAATAAGACACTCTCATTTCTCTACTCACTGTCGCCTTACGGTCCCCATACAAATTTTCACCGATAAGACTCTCTCAATTCTTTTTTTTTCACCGCCGATGACTAAGATACGCCATGCGGCTACTTGTCCAACACCTTTGGCATGATGACTTCAACAATCTCATAGATTGATCAGAAAGTCTTAACGGGAAAAGGTTAAAAGAACCTTGAACGGAATTACAACTTTTGGAACCATTTTATAGAAGTACCATAAAAATAAAACAAACTTCTTCCCCAGTTTTGGAGTATTGGGGATATGGACTTTTTTGTTGTGATGGGACCGAACCAAGGGTAATGCTGCCTATGTATCCTTTCGGAATTAGGTCGAACATAGTTCACTAACTCAGAAGATTTGTTGTTTGATTTTTTTTTTCTCTTTGTTTTGTTTTGTTTTTACAATTACACAGGTTCCAAAAAGAGGAAAAACAAAGAAGACAAATGTGACCCAAAAGGGTTAACAAAAGGGTGAAACCTATTTGAGATAGTGAGCAATAATAGCCTTCATCATCTCGATCTGAGAAAATCATGCGTGAGGTTCTATAGTGGGTATATTCGAACATAATATCTTTTGACTGCATCTACATTAATTGTCATGTTTGGTACCCGTCCTTCTTCATCTGCCAAGTGCAAGGCCCCTTTTCGTAATACTTTCTTGATGATTTAAGGTGTTTTCCAGTTTGGAGCGAACTTTCCTTTAACTTCTGCCTGGTGCGGAAGGATGCATTTCAAAATGAGCTAGCCTACCTCAAAGTGCCTTGGACACACTTTCTTGTTATAAGCACGTGCCATTCTTTGCTGGTATAATTGGCCGAAACACACTGCCGCTAGTCGTTTTTCATCAATCATCATTAGTTACTCCAAACGATTCTTGACCCATTTTGCATCTTCAATATCTGATTCCATAATGATTCAAAGTGAGGAAATTGCGACTTCAGCCAATATTATAGCTTCCGCTCCATATACCAACAGATAAGGAGTTGCACCCACAGATGTGTGATCAGTCATGCGATATCCCAAAAGAGCAAAAGGTAACTTTCATGCCATTCCTTGGATCATCTTTCTAAGAATAATCTTGGTGTTCTTTTTTGCCCTTTCAACGACTCGATTGGCTTTTGGACGGTAGGGGGTAGAATGGTGATGCACAATTTGAATTTGCTCGCATACCTCCTTCATCAGATGACTATTCAAATTGGTTGCATTGTCAGAGATAATGGTATTTGGGATACCAAAACGTCAGATGATGTTGGAATGAACAAAGTCTACCACTGCTTTATTAGTGACTGCTTTGAAAGTAACTGCCTCCACCCACTTGGTGAAGTAATCAATGGCGACCAAAATGAATCTATGCACATTTGTAGCCTTTGGCTCGATTGGCCCAATAACATCAATTCCCCATACAATCAAAGGCTAAGGAGAGGACATGAGATGCAATTCCAACGGAGGCGAATGAATCAGGTCGCCATGAATCTGGCATTGGTGATGATTGCAAACAAAAATAACACAATATCGCTCCATATCAAGACAATAACACTCTATGCGCAGATTCTTCTTCGCCAAAAAATATCCATTCATGTGAGGCCCACATACCCCCGAATGCACTTCACTCATAGTCCGCTCAGCTTCTCTAGAATCTATGCATCTAAACAGGTTTAATCATGGGTTCCTTTTGTACATGATTTCACCATTCAGGAAGAAACCACCAGATAGCCACCTTATAGTTCTTTTCTGATCTCCCTTGGCATACTCCGAGTAATCTCTTGTTTTCAGGACTCATTTTATGCCATGATACCATGGTTCACCATCTGGTTCTGCCTCAATTGTAGTGCAGTTACTGTGTTGATTCTAAACTTGGATTTCCAATGGATCAATATGTGTGTTGCCTGGATAAGAGAGCATCAAGTCTAAGGTAGCCAAGGCATCGACTACCTCATTATGAAACTTGGGAATGTATCTGAACTCGATGGACTTGAATCTTTTGCTTAGGTCTTGCACACATTGTCTGTATGGAATAAAATTGATATCTCGAGTCTCCCATTTGCCTTGGGCTTACCGGATAAACAAGTTAGAATATCCCATAACCAATAGATCATGCACATCCAGATCGAGGGCCATTTCTAAACCCATGATACAAGCCTCATATTTTATCGTATAATTGGTATAGAAGAATCGAAGTCATGCAATTGTAGGGTAATGTTGTCCAATAGGTGAGATGAGGAGAGCCCCGATCCCAACTCCTTTGATATTGACAGCCTTGTCAAAATACATTTTGCATACATGGTTGTCATCCGGAACTACTTCCTCTATTGAGTTGACTTATTTGTCTGGGAAGTATGTGTTCAGTAGCTCATAATCATCATCAACTTGACTCTTTCTTAAATGATCTTCCAAAGCCTATGCTTTCATTGCGCTGCGAGTGACATAGACGATGTCGAACTCTATGAGAAAAATTTGCCATTTTGCGAGCCTGGCAGTGGGCATTGGTTTTTGTAAGATGTACTTCTAAGCAACCCAAGTGAGGGCTCAACACATCCTTTTTAAAAGGGTATACTTGACCTCATAATTAGTGAACTTCTTGGTCAAGTAGTAGATTGCCTATTCCTTTTTGCTTGTCGCATCATGTTGACCTAGAACAAATCCAAAGGAATTATCCATCACCAATAAATATAAAAACAAAGGCCTATCAGGCTCGGGTGGAACCAATACAAGGTTTTTGGATATATAGTCTTTGATCCTATCGAACACTTTTTGGCAATAGTCTGTCCATTTGATAGCAACCTCCTTTTTTAGGAACTTGAAGATGGGCTCGCATGTGGTTGTCAGATGAGCAATGAAACTACTGATATAGTTCAACTTTCCGAGCAAACTCATGATGGGATTGAGATCTCGAATAGATTTTAACTTAGATGGATCCAATTCGATGCCTCTCTGGGAGACTATAAAATCAAAGAGTTTCTAGACGGAACCCCAAATGCACACTTGGCTGGATTAAGCTTATAGTCATACCTTCGCAGTCGTTCGAGGACTTTTTCAAATCGCGCACATGATTAACTTGTGTCTTTGACTTTATGATAAAATCATCGATATATACTTCAATCTCCTTGTGCTTCATGTCATGCAAAATAGTGGTCATGGCCTTCATGTAAGTTTCCCATGTGTTCTTTAAATCGAATGGCATGACTCTATAACAATACGTTCCCCATGGAGTTGTGAAAGAGGTTTTTTCTGCATCATTCATCTATTAGAATCTGGTGGTACCCAGGATAGCAAACCATAAAAGATTGTATCTCGAGCTTTGGGTAATTATCTACAAGTATGTGGATGTTTGGTAAAGAATTATTATCCCTTGGGCTTGCTTTCTTCAGGTCTCTGTAGTCAACACATACTCTGGTTTTCCGTCCATCTTTGGGACAGGCACAACATTTTCCACCCATGTGGTCCAAGTGTGCATTTGGACTGCTTGTGTTGGCCTGAAGCATAAGCCAAAAGTGTCCTTGTTACTAAAGGGAAAGATGTGTTCCGAAACTCCTTGCAATGTTGCCCCCAGGCCTTTTCCTAGCTCATAACCTTGTTTCAACATAAATGCAGCCATATTTAAAGATGTGGAAAAATGAGGAGGATGCAGAATGGGCTTTTCTTCCTCAATATGATCCACAAAAACCACTTTAAAATCTTTATAGACAATGGACTCACACCCTTCCTTAGACTCAATACACGAGATTAATGGGTCTTTATAAATGGATGACTCGTCTTCTCCGTGAACAATAATTTCTTGCTTGTCATGTTTGAACTTGAGCATCTGATGCACGATGGATGACATAGCTCGAGCCATATGGATCCATGTACTTCCAAGAAGAAAGTAATAAGAAGTTTCCATGTCCACTACTTGGAAGACAATTTCAAAATCAACCGGCCCATTTGCTATGGTGAGGTTGACCTCCCCATTGGTATCTCTAGTTGATCCATCAAAAGCCCGGATGCGGACATTGGTTGGTCAGATTCTGACTTTATTGATCTTCATACTTTGAAAGGTAGAGAGAGGTCGTACATCTATACTTTAGACTCCATCAACCATGACTCACTTTACGTAGTGCCCCTCACATTTGACAGTCAGGTGCAAAGCCCTATTGTGCCCGGCTCCCTCTTTGGGGAGTTCATCATCAGCAAAGGTGATTCTGTTTACTTCAAAAAATCTTTTGGACATCTTCTCTAACTGATTCACTATGGTCTTCTCTGAGACATATGCCTCGTTAAGGATCTTGATTAGTACACGGGCATACTCTTCTAAATGTATGAGTAGAGATAGCAGAGATATTTGGGTAGGAGTCTTTCTCAGCTAGTCAATGATTGAGTAATCTTGAACTTTCATCTTTTTCAAAAACTCTTCCGCCTTTTCTTCAGTGACTGGTTTCTTTATTGGCATTTGGCCTTCTCTGATTTTCTTGTCCTTCCTCAACTCTTCTAGAGAGTACCACCTCCCCGATCGAGTCAAACCTCCAGTTTCACCTACATCTTCTAGGATTTCCTTTCCTTTGTAGGTCACCACAGGTTTTAGAATTCCAAGGAATGGCTTTCATGTTTTTTAGATGGGGTTGCACGGCATGCTTGATTATGATTGGCTCTGTTATACCTTTTGTACCACCTTGATTCTACCTTATGCTAGGATGGCCTCCCAGGACATACAACCTTGGGCTTGGCACATTGGAGATAACTTCTAATCTTGAGATTTTGCGAGTAAATAAAGTTGCCTTCTCTGAGCTCTGGGCGCCTTTCACAACCAATGGCACATCTCGTCTTGGACTTACTTCCAGTCCGGTTCGCTCTTGAATCATTCACATAGTCATTTCTGCTCGACCAAATGGCTTGTATTCTTGATCTTAGCCAATCATTACCATAAAATGAACTTCACTGTGTGCTGGCAACGGGTTGTTTGTCACATTTGGAGTGTCCTCACCATTTGCTACTACAATTAACTTTTCAGTGATTTTTCTTTCAATGGCTCTTTTCAGAGTATAACAGTCATCAGTGTTATGCCCCGGGGCACCTAAATGATATTCACATCTATAATTTGCCTAAAATCCATGTGAATCGGGATGTATATGGTGGGGAGCGATGGGTCCAATCACGCCCATTTGCTTCAACTTCAGGAATAGACTACAATATGATTCAACCGATAGAGTAATGAGGAATTGGCGGGGGATAATAATGTTGAGGGTAGCTAGACTGCCCCTGCTGAACTTGCACATAAGGGTGCCATGCACTCTCTTTAAACTTCTCTAGACCTCGAAGTCATCATGGACATTTCATCTATCTTCTTTCTATTTCCCAAACTTCCCAACCCATTTTGGATTGCTTGGGTTATAGATTTGAGGGCAGCCTGACTTATAATTTTGCCAGTCTTTAGGGCATTGTCGACCATTTCCCATATCTTGATCGCTTCTGCAAAGGGTCTACCCATTGGGAACATCATATTTTGAAAGTAATCAGGATCTTGAGCCTCCAAAAATACAGTGATCAACTCATGATTATCCATGGGTGGCTTAACTCTAGCCGCTTTATCCCTCCACTTGATGGCATACTCTCTAAAGCTTTCAGTCGGCTTTTTCTTCGTATTCGACAAGGAATTGCGATCTGGCACAATATCAATGTTGTACTGAAATTGTTTGACGAAGGCCTAGGCCATTTCATCCCAAACATGCCAGTAAGAGATATCTTGGTCAATGAACCATTCAGAGGCTACCCCCACAAGACTCTACCCAAGATAAGCCATCATGAATTCTTCTTTTCAATAAATGATTTGCAATAAATGTGTTGAAAATAATTTTCTAATCAAATGTGTAAGGTATTTTTTATAAATAGTTAATTAATTATAGTAATTAGCGGTATATTTAATTATTATAATTTTTACTATATTTTATTGAAAGTAATTAAATTTATTTAAATTAATTTTAAAAGGATTAAAGACTAAAAGGCTACAATTGTAATTTTCTAATTAAATACAAAATGACCATTCTTTAAATTATTTGTAGCCCAATACCCAAGCCCAAACGGATCTGACCCAGTCCAAACTACAACACTCATTTTACCTTGGCAATCCAGGCCACCGTCCCTAAACCAATCAAACTCTATCTCGTCACCCGCCTCTACCACTCATATAAAAATACATTTAATCTGAGTCATCCATTTATTTGATCAATGACCACGTTCCATCTCATTTTTTCTTTTATTTTAAAACACATATTCAGACTCAATCTTGTAACGACCCGACCAGTCGTTTCGAGAGTTATAACCTCGTTTTCCCTATTTCTACTTCTTTTTGTATTATTCAACTATATTATGTTATATCGGGTTAGTTGGTTCGGGATCGGAGTGGTTTCAGAGTTAATTGAGACACTTAGTCTCTTAAGTAGAAACTTAAGTTGGAAAAGTCAATCGGATGTTCACCTATGTGTAAACGATCTCGGATTTGAATTATGATGGCTCCATTAGCTCCGTTAAGTGATTCTAGACTTAGGAGTGCGTCCGAAATGTGATTTGGAGGTCCGTGGTAAAATTAGGCTTGACTTGGCGAAATTGGAAATTTGGCGATTGCGGTCGGCATTGAAAAATTTGATATCGGGGTCAGAATGGAAATCCGGAAGTTGGAGTAGATTCATAGTATCAGTTTTGACGTGTGTGAAAAATTTGAGGTCATTCGGACGTGGTTTGGTTGGTTTCGGCATCAGTTGCCGAATTTAGAAATTTAGGAGTTCTTACGCTTGAATCCGAGGGTAATTTGATGATTTGATGTTATTTTGAGTGATTCGAAAGTTCGACTAAGTTGGTATGTTAATACATGACTTGTTGGTATTTTTGGTTGAGGTCCCGAGGGCCTCAGGGTGATTTCGGGTGGTTAACGGATTTGTCAAAGTTGGAAAATGCAGAAGAAGCTGTTGCTACTGCTATTTTCGCACCTGCGGAAGAAAGAGTCGCAGGTGCGAGGCCGCTGGTGCACCTGGGGAGTTCGGAGGTGCGGACAGTTCTGGACTAGGCAGTATGTGCAGGTACAAGAAGTTTGTCGCATCTACGAGCCCGCAGGTGTGAAACCTGTGGCGCAAATGCGGAAAGGGGAATGCTGGGCAGGCTTCGCAAAAGCAGAGGAAACACGCAGGTGCGCTTGCGCAAAGAATTTGTTGCGCAGATACGGAAAAATGTGAGGCCAAGGCTGGAGCACAGGCGCGAAGGATTTGGCCGCACCTCCGAGCCCGCAGGTGTGAGGCCTGGAGCGCAGGTGTGGAAGCTGGGGAATTAAGTAGAGTTCGCGGATGCGGCACCTTGACCACATGTGTGGTCCAGCAGGTGCGAAAAACCTGGGTTGAAAGCTTAAATAGATCCCTTCGTGAATTTGGTTCATTTCCACCATTTTCAAGTCGTTTTTTGGTGCTTTTGGAGTGATATTTGAAGGGTGATTCAAGGGCTATCAGTGAGGTAAGTTGCTTGAGCCCTAATATTCGTATATGTGGTGATTTTCTGTTGTTTAATAATGTAATTAGTGAAAATGAGGGGTTAGGGCTTGGAAATTTTGGAGAGTAATTTAAGGATTTTGATGAATTTGGTATGGTTAGATTTGTGAGTGAATGAGCTTTCTAGTTTTGTGAATTTTATCGGATTTCTAGACGTGGGCTCGGGGACCGGGTTTGAGCCAATTTCGGATTTTGGTCTAATTTTGTAGCTTTTCTTGTGAAATTCATTCCATTAGCGGGTATTGATGGTATTGTACTAATTGTGAATAGATTCGGAGCATTTGGCGGCCAAATCCAGAGGCAAGAGCATTGCGGGGTAGAGATTTGACCGGTTTGAGGTAAGTAACAATTGTAAATCTAGTCCTGAGGGTAAGTGTTACAACCCATGTTTTCGTACGTACGAGTACGTCGTAAGTCAATTGATGTAAGCTCAGAAATGAAATCATATTTTAAAAGTATATAAAGTAAGATAATCATGTTACCTCTGAGGTTACAAATATTTAAGATCATGAACAACAAGTACAAAGAGGGTTGGACGGTTCAGAAGCTAAAGCAGTTGAAGAAAACAATATTTCGTCGAAAGTCGACAAGTTGGGAATGTTATAACATATACGTTTGGGGTGAGACTCGGGTGCTTAACATGAAAAGGAGATTATGTTATGATTTATATTAGTCGTATGACATCCGTGTGTTATGTTTTGAAGTCAAGCGAGTTGTGGAACAAAACTCGATGAAAGTCATCACAAGTTACATTCATAAGTTTTACTGAAACCTTGGGTCCAATGTAACTGCAATTTTCTCCCAATATACTTAGAGTTATGGGGTGTTCTACCCATCTAATTAAATATCTATGAGTCTATTTTCCAACGCATTAAACCGTTTGTCAATACGACATCGGAATAGAGAGATATGGTCATTGTTGCGATACTGCGCAAGCTGCTAGGTGACAAGTAGGTGTGTTACCTACTTGCTTAAATGAGAGCCCAAAAATGGGCCATTTCGGGTCGTCCAAAGAGGCCTTTTAAAGGCCTATTTTCTTCATATATTAGACTTAAAATAGATCATAATAACCAGATATAAGCTCTGCAAAATTCCTCCCAAAACCTTCCCACAAACCCTAATTGATTTTCTCTCCATTTCAAGTTCTAATTGGAGGTAAATCCTAGAGTTGAGTCAGTATCAACAGGTAAGCATATCTTCATATTATTTTTGACTCCTAGTTACATTCAGTTATTATATCATCAGTTCAGTTTTAGCTTTCAGTTATTATGTTGCCTTACATACTCAGTACATTATTTGTACTGACGTCCCTTTGCTGGGGACGCTGCATTTCATGCCTGCAGGTCCTGATAGACAGCTGGATAGACCTTTCCAGTAGACAAAGCTAAATGACAGCTTGGTTGGTAAGCTCCACTTCCCCGGAGTTACCAGGTCTAGACCTTGGAGTCCGTTTTATATATATACAGGTTTGATGGGTAGGTCGAGGCCCTGTCCCGACCATGATACAGTTCAACTATCTCTAGAGGCTTGTAGTTAAGTTCTGTATAGTTTGTATAACACTATATGAGTTTTTGGGTATGTTTAGCCCTTAGATGAGACAGACAATATTTTCAGATGATTCAGAATATGGCCTCATCGGCCTAGGTTGAGGGTTATTCCTCTAGAGTTCACAGTTACAGACTGGTACGCTCGGGCCGAGTATGGTACTGGGTGCCGGCCACATCCCTTCAGGTCTGGGGTGTGACAGTAAGAAACCCTGGGTTTTGTATCATTCTACTATTTTGAGGTGACGCACATGCTATGTGACGAGTGTGTGGGCGTGCATCGTTGGGGATTTGTGACTTGGTCCGTCCTGTAGTAACTGTGAAGTTGCATATTTTGTTGAAACTATATGATACCTATATGTTTTAGAAAGCATTTTTGTAAATTGGGCTGAATGCCATGTTTGGGCCTTGTGTCAGTGCTGTTTGGACCCTTAGGAGTTTTAATTTAGTTTTATGATCCTCTCACTATTTTCGATTGAAAATCTATACTTAGTCATGGTTATACCTGTTTACTGCATAACTCAGTTTTATTACTCGATTTTGATGCATATAAATGTTATTTTGGGCTGAGCACCCGGGTTTTACTAAAATGCCCGAGTGGCTTGAGAGGTTTATAACTGAGTGAGGCTGAGGGCCTAATTTGTGAGGATATTTATGGGATAGGGATGCACGCTGCAGCATGTTGCATATTTATGGGATCGGGCTGCACGCCGCAGCCTGTTGCATATTTGTGGGATCGAGCTGCACGCCGCAACATGTTGCATATTTATGGGATCGGGCTGCATGTCGTAACATGTTTGATATAGGCCGAGGGCCTAAGTAATTTATGCCATGATTTGTCTTGATATAGCGCTTGGGCTGAAGGAGCCCCTCCAGAGTCTGTACACACCCCCAGTGACTGGGAGGCATGAGTGATTGTGAGGTATGCCCGAGTGGCAAAGAGTGATTATGAGGTATGCCCGAGTGGCACGAGTCACTGTGAGGTTTTCCCGAGGGGTTGTATATGAGTGATGTTTTGCCCGAGGGGCTGTTTATGATTTCATCATTTTGCTAACCTCTGCATTTTTCCTCTGGTTGAAAACTGTTGAAAAATAATATTTTTAGATGATTTTTACTGGAACTGGGTTTAAACGAGATGTTTTGATTTAAATCCTCATTTTAAAAGCATGTGGTATTTTACTGAGATTTCCTAATATGAATGTTATATGTTTTATTGCTCGTCACTACTACTCAGTCTTTATTTATTGTGGTTACTTACTGAGTTGGCGTACTCACGTTACTCCCTACACCTTGTGTGCAGATCCAGGTGTAGCTGGACACTGTAGTAGTTGTTGATTGTTCTGATTGCAGATGTTTCCGGGGATAGCAAGGTAGCTTCCAGGCAATCGCATCCCCTGCTCTTCTCCCTCTTATCTTCCTTTAGTTGTATTTAGCTATTTTCCAGACTAAGTTAGTCTTGATATTGTGAGAGAGATTGTAGTAGATGCTCATGACTAGTGACACCCCGATGTCGGGCTTTTCCTTCCGCACTTTTATTTTGATTGGAACTCCTTTATGAAGGTTTTTATGTTAAATAACATTGAAATTATCTTTGAAATGAAAATATCGATTTGTTTTGGAAATGAGTCGGCTTGCCTAGTTCCACGATAGGCTCCATCACGACAGGGGTTAGTTGGGTCATGACAGCTCAACAGTCAGAACCCAGAGAAGCCCAAATTATCAGGGTCGTTGATCTAAAGATCCAACGGCCCAGATTACTCCCACCCGTTTAAACCCAGAGATGACTTATCTCTACCCAAACCCTAATCATTCCCCCATACGACTCAGCCCCCCTTCCCCTTCCTCTCTCTATTCTCTCAACTCAAGGTCACAAATAATACACATAATCATCCCATTGTCCACTATGGCCGCAAATCCTGTCGATTTTGTTTCCCCTTTCATCACCCAAATTTTAAATCCCAAATCCAAACCCTCTGGCCTAAATCGTGCAAACTGAAACTTAGCAATTCTTCCTCTCACCCTTCAAATCAGAGGCATGCATGGAGTTTTCTCATACTTAATCATCATCTATAATGTCCAGAGGTCAAACATAGTGACCACTGAATATTGAAGCCTTGACCGGTGGATTCTCGCCCATCAATGGTCGATGCACTCTACCCTCGTGCTTAGGTAAAATCACTACTATTTTCCCATCTGTATTAGTCTTATTTGACCCGCTTTGGTAGCATCACTCAGCTATCATCATCTTCCTTATACAATTTGAATTCTATTGAACCCTAAGTCTTCAATGAACACTATAAATTGAGTCTTTCAATTCTCTCACCTAGTAACAACCTAATACCTAATACTACACACAAAAATGAAAGAGAATTAAACCCTAGTTTACTCACTGATTTCCTTTTCCTTCTTCGATTCCGAGTTTGCCTACTATGCGAGTTTTAGTTCAGATTCTTAACGGCTAAAAACAAGAAGCTCTTTGGTTTGGTTTGTTACCCAAAAGAAGGTCAGTGAACCTCAACCTTTCTTCTCTTTTGATTGTTTATTTGTATATTATGTTTGTTTTGTTAAATGTATCTAGCTCTAATATGCCATTATTGATTATCTCTATGTGTTTGTTGTTAATCTATAACTGGTCACTGAATTCTAGGATTATAGGTTCCTTAATATTCTGAAATTAGAGTCATGTACTAGTTAGTTGTTTTGGTAATCCTAATGAATATGTGTTGGAGTAACTTATATATTGTTAAACTTCTGAAAAAACCTACAAACGACCTCAGTAGTTGTTTTAATCTTCTAATGTTCTGTCGTAGTTCTCATGTATGCTATGCTAGTTTGTTTTAGTATTATTGGTATGATTCATTTGATATCTAGCTTAAGTGGATGTGAATACAAGATGTTAAGTTTAAGTTTTTCACTTAGTCTAAGCATGGTAGTTTAAAATGCTTGAAATGTGTCCTTCTTTAATGTGTTTTCTGTGATTCTGTAACTTTAGAAAATCTGTAAGAATCTTTTGTCAGCTTCCATAATTGTTTTATCACATCTGTGAACTTCATTATATGAGATACTACCTCAAAGTAACTGGATTAAGCTCTAATGAACCTCTACACCTAAATTTGTCTGATGCTATCTACTTAGTTCAAGTCATGCTTAGAAACCTGATTGAAATTTGCACATGCTAGAGTTAAATACTATCTGATAGAATCAAGTATTGTAGGACTTCATTATAACAGACTAATCTACTTAGCTTACAACTGAAATATGCATGCCTAGTATAAACTTTCACTGTTTAGGATCACTATAATGACCATGTTAGTTTAATTCCATGTTATTTGGTACTCAATCATATTCTAATGTTATAGTTTGGATAGAATATAACATGTACATGTTTAAATTCCACCCATTGGGAATTCTGTATGCATCCCTGTCTCATAAGGAAAATGCTGCGTGTATATCATATTTGTGACTGTGTTCCCAGATCATTGAAACCTATTGAGTTTACTGCAGTTATTCATGGACTTAGGAAACCCTACCCCACTCCCAATCCCACCCCCATGATGTTTATCTACCCTGTTATAATGTAAGACTGGACTTTACATTTAACTCTTAACCAACCTAGATGAAATGAAGATCTCTTTAGAGGTCACCTGCTAATGTACTTGCCTGCCCCTGTTTTCTTAAGAACTTTGAAGTGGACTGTTAACTTTCTCACTTAGTAAGAAGTGAAGTATTAGTCTGTGTGTAGATTTTCATTAAGTATATATATGATTAAGTACATGATTACAACTATTGTTATTCATAAGCATGGGCCTACTAATAGGATTACTGAGAGTAATACACCTGATACCTCATACACCCCTTTGAACTACATGACTTACCTATTCTATGTAATTATATTCATGCGTTGTTGTTTTCTGATTATTTGCTAACACCTATAATTGATCCTACTGGGTGCTCTTAATCTTGATACAGTACATGGTAGTACTAAATACTTGTACGCAAATCATGAGATGTCAGATGATGCTTTGGTGTTCTGAATAGTTATTTGTAAGAAATACACCTCTCATTTTGTATAGTCACCATTGTGGTATTGGGGTTTACATTGAGTGACTCATTAGCACCTAAACCTGTAGAGAAGAGTAAGTGTAAGTTGTTAGGGGTATTTGGGAGTATAATTTAGTTCTTGAGTGACGCATTAGTACCTAATCCTGCAGAGAAGAGTAAGTGTGAGTCGTTAGGGGTATTTGGGAGTAGAATTTAGTTCTTGGTTGAGCTACTCTCCCTGACACAAGCACTGCTCAGGTTTCTTGAGACCCTTGTGAACTTTTTGAAGTGTTAGGTATACAAAGAGTACCTTTGCCATGAATTGAATTTTTTCCTAAGCCTTTAATCTATTGACATTTGCTAATCTCTTTAGGTTTAGTGTTCAATGGAAATAAAGGTTTTCACTGTAAATTTCTTTACTATATATGACTTTATATTAAATTTTCATTCTTGATTATTGTTGATTGTTGTAGTTTATCTCTGGCCTATATTGGTGTCACTTATGTATAATTATATATATTGGACCACATACCCGATGACTTTCTCTTTCTTTTGCACATGTGTTTAAACTGGACCTACCCAGTTCTCAAAGACTCAGGCCCAAATCCTTTGCCTAAACCTTGGAGTCATCGGAACTGCTATTGTTAGTCTTTGCTATATGCAAGGCCTACTTTCCTTCAGGCCCAAATCCAGAGTACACCTCTTTCCTCTATCTCTTTAAGTTTATTGTTGTTCTCATATATAAATAATGCTGATGATACTTTGATTGAATGCCTTAATATAGATCCTTGAGTTATATTGACAACCTAGGCAAGCCCTAAAGATGTAGGTAAAGATAAAAGAGGCATTGTGACTTAGTAGTAATTAATTGTTAATAATTTCTATTGTTTAACTCCCGCTATTATTGTCACTAACGATTTTCATGAAGTTTTTGAAACTACGACAGATACGCAAAGACAACAGCAAAGACAACAGCCTTCTCTTTTAAAAACAAACAGAAACAGAAATGAACCAATAATGATTTCCAAAACTGGCAATTTTTGCGAATCAAACACGGTTGCGATTAAGGACATTTAAAATGGTTTGAATTCGAGTATAAATTTGAGAATCAATATTCAAGGTATACCTAAAGCCTACTTCTTTAAAAAACTTTTACATTACTAAAATTATACAAGTAGCCATATTATTTTAAAAGATAAAGTATTTTAAAATTTAGCCATATTTTACAAAGCTTGCAAATATAAACCCTATAGATATACTTCCAAACTTCTTTCAATTATGTATACTTTCTCAAAGGAATCTATAGGTTAAACTTATCTTCTCTTTTAAAGTGCATATACTACTTCCCTTCAAATAATAATCTTTAAACAAGACATAGAGTAACCTTTAAGCTTTAACTAAGTAAAATATAGATATCTAATTCCTTAACCTAGTCTAAGTCCTATGGAGCTACTTCAGGTATATTTTAAGGGGTGCCTAACACCTTCCACTTAGAAGAACAATAACCAGTATCCAAAATCTCACCGATTATCAGACTAATAGGGTAATGATCTTAGTAATTAAATAGGTACCCTAGTATACCATTAAAAATTAGATGAAGACTTTTTTTTATTATCAATAGGGAAACTATGTGCTTACCTGCCTTACTTGCTCATCAAGTACTTATCTGCTTGCTTCAATATTGTTATAACATCCTACTATCTGTTACCGCTTTATATATACTATCATCACACTCTTTCCTATCGATTCTTGGTCGTACACTATCACACACAATGGCATGCAAGTGTTGTCTTGTATACCCCTCCGAACCTTCATTCAAAATTCTTTAGTCTCAGAGAATAGCTTTGTCAGGTCAACTGATATAACTTATCGCAGTATTCAGTCCAACTCAAAATTAGTAAACACTCTACTCTAGCAAATATTACTCTAGCAAACACATGTCATATTGCATAAAACTTAGGTCACTCGGTCCTTAACATCGAC
Organism: Nicotiana tomentosiformis; assembly: GCF_000390325.3. Classification (NCBI taxonomy): domain Eukaryota; kingdom Viridiplantae; phylum Streptophyta; class Magnoliopsida; order Solanales; family Solanaceae; genus Nicotiana; species Nicotiana tomentosiformis. The sequence continues at coordinate 80,836,428 of NC_090822.1, read as the reverse complement.
ACAAAATTAGGAAAGCCACCCAAATGTCAATGGGTCATGCGCTCAACGACATGACTCTTGTGGAAAGACGAATTAACCATGACGAGACACTAAAGATTTAAAGCAAATACTTATCAATCCTTTTATCTACCCTCTTCAGAAATGGAAATCAAGCAGAACATCCCCGAAATAAATATGGTCATGGGAGCACCGCCCAAGCTAAAGCAATGTGGAAGAATATCCACCGAGAGCAGGGATACAAAATCAACACACACCTAGGATCATTGACTGCCTTATTGAACATCCGGGCCGATAGGGCGCTCACCCATTTGCTGATAGAGTTTTGGGATCTGGACAAAGTGGTTTTCACGTTTGCTGACTGTGAGTTGGTTCCAACATTGGAAGAAGTTACCAGCTTCGTAGTGTTGTCATTTATAAGAAGAAAGCCGATACTACCGATCACCATTCTCGGCTACAAGTTTCTTGATACTTTAGGTTTGGCGAGTAGTTAGAGCTTAAGGAACATCAAATATAGAAGGGTAAGCCTGGACCAATTGTTCGACAGGTTTGGACATCATGAGAGATACGAATGGTACTTGGGAGAATTTCAATGTGATCAACCAACCTGGGAAAGTCTCCGGCCCATAACTTTCGCTTAGGAGCTACTAGGACTACTGGTTTTTTCTCAAAGGAGAGAACAGATCAATATCAAGTTGCTACATGTGGTCTTGGAAACATTCTAGGGCAACCTCCAAGCCACCATGGTACCTATGGTGTTAGTAGATATTCTCAGAGCATTGTATGCATGTTCCCGGGGGTACAATTTCTTTAAGGGTTGTAATATGTTGTTGCAAATATGGGCCATAGAGCACTTCTTTCAACAAGAGGCCATAGTTGACTACTTTGTGGACAGTGAGAGAATGAAGAATTGGGTCTCCCAGCATGGATAGAAAGAATGGAGAGAGATGCTGACCAACCTAAGCGGAGAGTGGATAAACTGGAAGCTATCATATCTGAGCGGCAGGGCAATTCTAAGGACTCCCCAGAAGTATTTCATCGAGCTAATAGGACTCGAGGGCATCCAGCTATATGCAACCCAACAAGTTCTCAAGCAGTTTGTGTTGATTCAAGATATACCTCTCTTAACGAGGACGACACTGCATGAAGACGAGTACAATGGGCAGATCCTGTACTGAGGATAAGGAGTCTTCAGGAGGAGTGGAGAGATCTAATCACAATGCCAATCTTTCAGAATTCATGGTGCACTCCGATATACTATGTTTGGATCAATGAAGAAGATGAGCTAGCCCGATCAAGTAGGGAGGGAATAGCCTGGCTAGAAGATGCAGTGGCGGATTTTCAAATCTATCATAAGGTTTTGCCACATTACCTCATGATTACCTCCATGCACCTCCAAGTCGTCCCGGGGTCAATTGATTATATGCTGCCATCTCCCGAGGATGACGACCGAGTAATTGAGTGCATACAAATTGAGTCAGAGACAAAACCAGAAGAAGACCTAGAGGAAGAGCTTGAATTCAATGATGATGATGGAGAATTTGAAGAAGACACTGAAGAAGAAGAAGAATAGATGGGGAATGATTCTAAGAATTGTTGTTAGAAGCTTCTTGATTTCACCACTTGTCCCATCTTGTATCTTTTATCTCGAACCCCTCCATTTCCCTAAGGGCAAGTTTGTTGAGCCTATGTAATCTTATTAATGTTGAAAACAATGATGTAACCTTTGCTCCCTCCTATTACAATCCAAATATTGTTGATGAAAACTAGAGTTTGCTTCGGATCTAAATGTGTCAAATCTAATTGTTCGTCAAATATTCGCAATTTAGGCCTACCTACGGCAAAGAGAAGTCCCTCGAACTTTATTATTATTCAAGGAAATGAGCTTTCTTGAATATGTAAACTAACTGCTCTGTGTGCCTAAGGGAAAGTTTGTTGAGCCAATGTAATCTTATGAATGTTGAAAACAATGATGTAAACTTTGCTCCGTCCTATTACAATCCAAATATTATTAATGAAAACTAGAGTTTGCTTTCGATGTAAATGTGTCAAATCTAATTGTTTGTCAAATATTCGCGATTTAGGCCTACCTCGGGCAAAGAGAGGTCCCTCGAACTTTATTATTATTCAAGGAAATGCGCTTGCTTGAATACGTGAACTAACTGCTCTGTGTGCCTATATTTGTGCAAACACTGAAACTGACTTTTGTTCTTTTCTTTTTCTTTTCTTCTTTTCTTGTATTACTTTATTAGTTTTCCCTAAAAGAAGAAGTTGGTTTGTGTTGACCCAAAACTGGCTAAACGACTATATAACTTGACATCGAAAGGAAAGACGTATGTGATAGATAACAAGACCGGACACGCTCTGATAATAGCTGATAGCCCGGGCGATCGTGAGAGAAGGATGATACTCGGAATGACATACATATTGCTTATACACACCCCTTATGTACCAAATTATGTTCAAACAACTTAAAATCCACCAGTTTCTACCAACACAGTTCATACCTCTACTCATGATGGCATCACCTTCACTACTAACCAAAACCAGCACATACCCGCAACACATACCGATGTACATGAGTGATATGTTCCTCTCATATATGTCATTTCAAAACCCACTTTCACAACACTATTCACGGTCAGGTTGCCTTATGAAGTTGATCAATATGCCGAAATGGAAGGGGAAGCTAATTATAAGGAGGAAGAGTCAATTTTCGAATAGTTGCAGGAATTGAGGAAACAAATAAAGAACCTACAGGTCGCTCGAGTGAGCGAAAGTCTAGATTATGAGTATCTGTGTATACACCTTAATGTGGACATGTCGATAAGGTAAAAGCCTCCAAAAATTGATATCCTTGATGGGGTGGGTGATCCTCATGTACACTTGAGGGCCTACTGCAATAGGCTAGTTAGAGTAGGAAGAAACGAGAAGTTGAGAATGAAGCTATTCATAAGGAGTTTGACAGAGAAGGCACTTACATGGTACACTCACCAATATCCCTGAAATTGTAGGGAATGGCAGGATATGGCATAAGATTTCATGAACCATTTTCGGTTCAACACAAAAATTATCCCTGATAGGTTCGCTATGGTAAACTTGCAACAAAAGTCATCAAAACTATTTCAAGAGTATGCACGTCGATGTTGGTCGGAAGCTGCTAGAGCACAACCCTTATTAGATAACAGTGAGTTGACTAACTACTTCATAAGGGCCCAAGAAGGAATCTACTTTGAGAAAATGATGGGCATGGTGGGGTAGAAGTTCCCAGAACTTGTTAAAATGGGAGACTTTTTAGAGGAAGGTATAAAGTCCGACAAGGTACAATCTATGACCGCATTTTAAGCAGCTAGCAAAGCAATCCAATCTGGTTCAATAGGCAACAGGAGGAAGAAAAAGGAAGAGGTATCAGCAATTGTTCCCTATTACCAATCCAATCCACACCATGGAAATAACTCTTACTCTCCAAATACCCATTCTTCACACCCACCTACTTATTCTCCAGTATAAAAGAAGGATTAGACGGTGTCGCTTTTCATGCGATTGAGATCATGCAGACCACAGAGATATAAGAGACCGAGTAGAATTAGGGTATGTAGTCACCATACATATCAAAGATTGCTATGAGAAAAATGATAAAGTACGGGTACAGACCAGGAACCGGGCTGGGATCCCGATCAGATGGCATAACAGAGCTAATTGAGCTAAGTGGGCAAAGAGGTAGAGCCGTCATAGGGCATCAATCTCTAACTGGAAAGACCTATACCGGTGGCTTTGGGAAGAAATCTTTTGTGCTAGACAATCTTTCGGGTCTGGGTGAGAGCCAGAGATCAACACTAGAGCACGATACCATTGATGGAATGGGAAGGCTATTCATGACCATAATCGAGGAATGATGTGACAAAATGGATATCAAGACACTGACCATTCAGAATGTCGAACCAAGAGAGGACTTGCATAATTGGACTGCCAACCCATCTTTGGATCGCTGGGAGTCTTGGTAGTGTGAAATTATAAAACTTTTTGAAAAGGCGCACAGTCAATTGAGGCTTAAACCGTGTTTGTACGCTTTTGCCATTTTCCTACTTGAACGCTTAGTTGTTCCTCTTTTGATGAAATGAAAAGAAATTGCTTCCTTGAAATTATTGCAAACTTATTTATCACTTCATTTATACTTAGTTTTTATTTTTAGTAATCAAAACGATAAAAACCAGCATTTTGCGATTATGACATGTAACGAAACCCTCAAGCAAGGTGAATCAAATTACAAGGAATATGATTAAAGCATGATGCTAGATAATCTCCCACAAGATATTGAACAGTTAGAAAGCCAAAAAAAGCCTAATCTCGAAGAGATAGAAGTAGTCAACCTGGGAAACGAAGAAGGCATGAAAGAAACTCGAATCAACATACATTTGGAAACAGAGCGGAAAGAAGAATTGATAGAGCTCCTCCAATAGTACATCGACGTCTTTGCATGGTCATATGATGACATTCCTAGATTGAGCACCGACATCATTTCGCATCGATTGCCTACCGATCCTACCAGACTATTGGTCAAACAAAAACCCAAAAAGTTCAAACCGGACTTGAGTTTGAGGATAAAAGAAGAAGTAACCAAGCAGATAAAGGCAAATTTGGTGAGAGTCACCAATAATCCCACAGGGTTGGCAAATATCGTACCGGTACCAAAGAAGGAAGGGAAGATCAGGATATGTGTGGATTATGGAGATCTTAAATATGCCAGTCCGAAAGACGATTTCCCTTTATCAAACATTCATATCCTCATCGACAATTGCGTGAAGAACGAGCTGCAGTCATTGGTGGATTGTTTCACTAGGTACCATCAGATCCTAATGCATGAAGAAGATGCAGAGAAGACAACATTCACTACGCCTTGGGGAGTTTACTGCTACAAAGTCATGTCGTTCGGCCTCAAGAACACTGGTGCTACTTACATTAGGGCCATGACAACCCTCTTTCACAACATGATACACAAAGAGGTTGAGGTATATGTGGATGATGTCATCATCAAGTGTCGAAAGAGTTTAGAACATTTGGACGACCTGAAGAAGTTTTTCAAACGCTTGCGGAGGTATAGCCCGAAGTTGAACACTGCAAAATATGCATTCAAAGTCCCTACTGAAAATTTATTAGGTTTCATCGTAAGCAGGAAGGGGATAGAATCAGATCCTTCAATAAACAAATCCATTCAAGAATTGGCACCGCCTAAAAGCAATAAGGATGTGATGATTTTCCATGGTAGGCTAAATTACATCAGCCGATTCATAGCCCAGTCTATGGTAATTTGCGAGCCTATCTTCATGCTATTGAAAAAGGATGCCTCTACAAAATGGACAGAGGAGTGATAGAAAGATTTCAACAAGATCAAGGAGTACTTGTCAAATGCACCAGTGTTGGTTCCTCCCGAACCTGAGATGCCATTATTATTATACCTGTCAGCTCTGGATAATGCATTTGGATGTGTGTTGGGACAACACAATGAGACCGTTAGAAAAGAGAAAGTTATCTACTACTTAAGCAAGAAGTTTATATCTTTTAAAGTCAAATACACTTTGATAAGAGCGCATTAGTTATGCCTTGACTTGGATTGCCCATAAGTTGAGGCATTACATGTCATCATACACCACACATTTAATATCCCGGCTTGACCCACTCAAGTATATCTTCCAGAAGTTGATGCCTACAGGAAAACTGGCCAAATGGCAGATTCTTCTCAGCGAATTTGACATTGTGTACATAACATAGAAGGCCATCAAAGGACAAGCCTTAGCTAACCACCTTGCAGAGAATTCAGTGGAGAAGGATTATGAGACGCTCACTACATACTTTCCAGACGAAGAAGTGTTGTTCGCCAAAGAAGACATTGCAGAGTCATACCCAGGGTGGAGAATTTTCTTCAATTGAGCAGCAAATATTAAAGGAGTAGGAATTGGGGTAGTCCTAATCTCAGAATCAGGACACCATTACCCTGATATCAACAAAGATAAGGTTCCCTTGTACTAATAATATGGCCGAGTACGAAGCATGCATCCTCGGGATTAGGATAACGATCGACATGAACATCAAGGAACTTTTGATCATAGGAGATTCTGATTTGTTGATACATCAAGTTCAAAGTGAATGGACTACTAAGAATGTCAAGATCCTTCTGTACCTCCACTGCATAAAGGAGATATGCTAGAAGTTCACAAAGATCGAGTTCAAGCACATTCCCAGGATCCAGAGCAAGTTTGTCGATGCTCTCGTAACCTTGTCATCCATGATCTAACATCCAAATAAGAATTACATCGACCCTATTAAGATAGAGATGATAGATCAACATGTATACTATTTTGAAGTAAATGAAAAGCCAGACGGTAAGTCGTGGTACCATGATATCAAAAGGTTCCTCGAAACAAGAGAGAGTCCATAGAACGCCACCAATGCTCAGAAGTGAGCACTCAGAAGGCTAGCAAATCACTTTTATTTCTCAACGGGGAAGACTTGTATATGAGGACCCCAGATTTGGATCTGTTAAGATGTGTAGATGCCACCGAAGCAACCAGATTGTTAGGACAAATACACACAGGGATATCCATGGACTTAGGAGACCCTCCCCCTTGTGATGTCTATCTACCCTATTAGAATGTAGGACTGTACATTTAACTCTTAACCAACCTAGACGAAATGAAGATCTCTTTAGAGGTCACCTGCTAATGTACTTGCCTGTCCCTATTTTATTAAGAACTTTAAAGCGGACTGTTAACTTTATCACTTAGTAAGAAGTGGAGTATTTGTCCATATGTATATTTTCATTAAGTACATATATGATTAAGTACATGATTACAGCTAGTTATCTTCATAAGCATGAGCCTGCTAATATGACTACTGAGAGTAATAAACCTGATACCTCATAAACTCCTTTGAACTACATGACTTACCTATTCCGAGTCCTTATAATCATGTGTTGTTGTTTTCTGAATGTTTTCTAACACCTATAATTGATACTGTTGATTTATCTTAAGCTTGATAAGAGTATATGGTATAACTACATGATTGTGTGCAAGTCATGAGATATCTGATGATGCTTTAGTATTTTGAATAGTTATTTGTAAGAAATACACCTCTTCTTGTGTATAGTCACCACTTTGGTATTGGGGTTTAAATTGAGTGCCTCATTAGCACCTAAACTTGCAGAAAAGAGTAAGTGTGAGTAGTTAGGGGTATTTGAGAGTAGAATTTAGTTCTTGGTTGAGCTACTCTCCCTAACACAAGCACTGCTCGGGGTACTTGAGATCCTTGTGAATTTTGAAGTGCCAGGGATCTAAAGAGTACCTTGGCCATGAGTGAAATTTTACCCTAAGCCTTTAATATATTGACATTTTCTAATCTCTTTAGGTTTAGTGTTCAATGGAAATAAATGTTTTCAATATAAATTGCTCTACTATATGTGACTTCATATTAATTTTGCATTCTTGATTACTATTGATTGTTAAAGTTTATCTTGGGCATATATTGGTGTCACTTATGTATAATTATATATAGGGCCACATATCTAATGACATTCTCTTTATTTTGTACATGTGTTTAAATTGGGCTTGCCGAGTTCTCAAAGAACTCAAGCCCAAATCCTTTTCCTAAACCATGGAATCATCAAACGTAGGTAAAGAAAAAAGAAGAATTATGACTTGGTAGTAATTAATTGTTAATCATTTGTATTGCTTAACTCCCGCTATTTTTGTCACTGTCCAGTTTCATGAAGATTTTAAAACTAAGATAGATTTGCAAAGACAACAACCTTCTCTTTTAAAAACAAGTAGAAACAGAAACGAACCAGAAATGGTTTTCAAAGTTGGCTATTTCTGCGAATCAAACAGTGCTGCGATTAAGGACTTTTAAAATGGTTTGAATTCAAGTATAAATTTAAAAATTAATCTTCAAGATATACATAAAGCCTACTTCTTGAAACAACCTTTACTTTACTAGAATTGTACAAGTAGCCATACTATTTTAAAAGATAAAGCATTTTAAAACTTATCCATATTTTACAAATCTTGAAAATATAAACCATATAGATATACTTCCGAACTTCTTTCAATTATGTAGACTTTTCTTAAAGGCTTCTATAAGTTAAACTTACCTTCTCTTTAAAAGTGCATTTACTATTTTCCTTCAAATAGCAAGCTTTAAATAAGATATAGAGTAACCTTTAAGCTTTAACTAAGTAGAATATAGACATCAAATTCCTTAACCTAGTCTAAGTCTTATGGAGCTACCTCAGGTAGATTAAAGGGTGTCTAACACCTTCCCCACAGAAGAACCAGAACCTTTACCCATAATCTTACTGGTTAGCAGACTAATAGGGTAATGATCTTAGTAATTAAATAGGTACCCCTAGTATACCTTTAAATATTAGGTGGCGACTCTCTTTTATTATCAACAGGGAAACCACTAGTTGAATCTTGTTTTGACTCGTGCAAAATAAGGTGCAACAGTCGTGTCCATCATATTTCTCAAATTTTGGGGGCTTGAACCCTGGAAAATGGATGTAAGGGAACATGCATAGATCACTAAATGAGACACTTTTGTGACCACCTAGTTCTTGTATGTTCTTTATGTTCTACTCAAGACTTTTCATTTTTCTAGCCATCTCATCTGGCTAAACCGCCTTGACAGGTTTTTCATTTTCCAATGGTGACTCATACCGAGGAGTGTGATTATATGGAGCCGAGACCCTGAAAGCCATATTTGGATAGTAGTATTGGCCATCATAATCATGAGATGGTGGCCTTTTGTTTGGCCTCTTCATAGGAGTTAGTGGTAGGATTGTATATGCCAGAGCGCTAGACACAACGAGAGGCGTGTTCCTGATCGTTGCGGTTGGAGGTTGCACATTAGAGGTACTAGGGGCAGCATGGAAGATGTAGTTTAGCACATACCCTGGTGGTAGAATGTGATTACTCGTTACAGAGAGCGATGGTTGAGTAGCCAGGGGTACGGTGGAAGTTCCCATTATGGGACCCTATGGCAGAGGCTGACTGGAGACCCATGCCTAATACACATCAGACAATTGTTGTTTCAATCTTCTTACTTCCTCTGCCTCTTGCTCAACTAACTGACCCAGGGGGTCGTCACTGACCAACTCGATTTCATTATTGCTAGCCATCAGTACCTTTCCCTTAGATCTGGTGAAGTAATGATGTGTTGTCAGTTTTACCATAAGCTTACTATATAAGAGAAAATAAATGTCTTAGAATTTAGCATTTTAAAGATATGAATCAAACGTAATATGCCATGCTCCTAACATTATCACCGCCTCTAACATGCTTCTGGAAGGCTTCATGTTTCATTCTGGCTTATAAGGTTGTTGCTTATTGACGCTCTTATTTTCTTCTCTCTATTTTTGCTTTTCTTTTCACTTGCCTCATTTTAATCCCTCATTTTAGAGTTGTTAAAGAATATTTTGATTGAACCTTTTGGAGGTTGATGTTGCCGAATGGAGCAGATCATAACGTAGTTTAGGGACATGACCATATTTGCTTTATTTTATTTTATTTGTTTACAAAAACAACATATTTTTGGTTCACTTTCAAATATTTTTAAAACAAAATCTTTTTCGTTGATTTTCAACTTTTCCATTTTTTGTAATAAAAAACTCAAAAATAAAAATTACATAAAGATACAACTTAAAAAGACAAACATTTAAACATGATCAGACTCGACTCAAACATATTTTTAAAAGTAAAAGGCAAAACAACAAGACTCAAAATACCAAAAGACTCTTACAGGCTCGATGACAACAAATGAACAATCAAAAGGGACTGCCAACTAAAAGAAGACTCAGATCTCTACAGAAGAATCCACCAGCATCGTTGTAGTCCAGGCGCTTATTCCTGCGGCTGACCCCAACATCGTGGTATATCCTCTCTAAGTATGCAAATATGTGATGGGTGACGTTTAATGATACTAGTTGACATCCAATTTTGTCCTACCTTTCATCAAATAAATTTTCTTGTGCTTCCTAATCATTAGTAATTTAATACTCTATTTTGCTATTTTATAATTACTATTACTACTATTATCAAAATTAGAATACTTAAGGCTATTCTACTCATATGTGTTACTATTATTATTATTATTATTATTATTATTATTATTATTATTATTATTATTATTACTCCTACTACAACTATTACTATCAATTATAGAATTATTATTATTGCAACATTACCTCATTATTATTAATGGTAAATTGAATAATTATTTAATACATGATATTAGCTTATATATTGTCTTATTTAAGTCACATATAAGTCTTATACAAGGAAGCCCAAAGAAGTAAGAGGCTTTTGTATTTATACCCGATTTTGGGGCCACAATTGAACTTATACCTACTTTGCAAAAAAAAATTACAAGTCTACCCACTTTACGATCAACTTCAGACTTATCGCGCCTGAAGTGAAAAAATTACACTTCAGATGCACTTAAGGCCAAATAGGTCTGAAGTGCAACCAATGATTTCATGCACTTAAGGCCAATAAGTCTGAAGTAAAAAATTATACTTCATATGCACTTAAGGCCAAATAGGTCTGAAGTGCAACCAATAATTTCATGCACTTAAGGACAATAAGTCTGAAGTAAAAAAATTATACTTCATATGCACTTAATATCAAATAGGTATGAAGTGCAACCAATGGTTTCATGCACTTAAGGCCAATAAGTCTGAAGTGAAAAATTGCACTTCAGATGCACTTAAGGCCAAAATATCTGAAGTGCAACCAACATTTTCATGTATTTGAGGCCAAATAAGCATGAAGTGCAAATTTCCCAAAAATAGAGATTTGTTTTTCGAATTTTAACAATCCAATATACGATTTAATACTTAAATCTACTCCAAATGAGCTCAAATTTGAAACACAATCTCCAAATATCATAAAGAACAAATATCAATCATTAATTTGTCAAATCAATAATAAATCTAACGAACCCATTTTCCAATTAAGAAAAAGAAAAAGAAAAAACCTTAATTAATAGTAAAAAGTAAAGCACCACAACAACTCACCGCTGTAAAACATCATAAATTACCTTAAAATAAGTTCACAAGCACCATATAAAATCACTGTTACTTGAAGAAGAAGAAAAAAAAGAAGAAGAAGAAGAAGAAGAAGAAGAAGAAGAAGAAGAAGAAGAGAAGAAGAAGAAGAAGAAGAAGAAGAAAGAGGAGAAAAATGCCTGAAGTTGTTTAAACAGTGGGTACAAGTTTAAAAAAAATTAAAAAGTGGGTACAGGTTAAATGGGGGTGACCAAATAGGGCGCCCGTGCAATTTTACTAGAAACTCGGTCATTTAAAGCCTAAAAGTATTTCCCACCATTTATTAAGTAGCTAGTCCATTTAATATCAATTATGACTAAGCTACCATCCCAATTCCAATCCCAATCGATCAAAGACCAAACCTGCAATCCCAAATATCTCACCCTAGAGACAAAAATCAGATTTTTAATCTCTTTCTCTTCCTACCACCCCCTTATCAACCCTTTCCTCTTCTATGCTAAAGTTCAGCTTGCTTTTGACCATAGCAGAAGCTTGCCTCCTCCAATTTTGAGTAAGTCTTTTGTCTTTCTAGATTTTCCCTTCAAAACCCATGAAGGTAAGTCTTTGGTCAACACAATAAGCCAAATAATTAATTTTGAGTAAGTCTTTTGTCTCTCTCGATTTTCCCTTCAATTTTGAGTATGTTTTTGGTCAACACAATAAGCCGAATAATTCTAATATTTTCTGACGCAGATCACGTGAAGCCCTCTCTCTAATCTTTTACTAGCGATACGCCTATACAAATGGCCAATTTCTCTGTTGCATTTTCAAACGGTTCTTTAATAGTTTGGAATTTGAAATCCTGCTCTATCTATAAATACTAGCGTTTAGGATATTTTGGGTAGCGGCTTTTACCTCCATAGAAGCTCATTGCTTTCTTTTAAGTAACCTAGCTATTTCTTCTCTGTCTCTAGTAGCTTTCACTAGAATATTATTAGCGTATCCCATTGGTTGACATTTATCCGAGGTTGCGGAACCGAGTCAGGGTGGTAAGTCGAGATTTGGACTACTTATTAGCACCTTTTTTCTTTCGTTTTAGTCCAAAAGTATTTAATTGTGTTCTCGAAAATTGATGAAATATGCTTAATTACAGGAATAGTGGAAAATGAGCCCCAAAGATGAAATCCAACTTAAGAAGGAGTGATCTGAACTCAAGGATGAAAACAGTCACAGAAGCTCAAAAGTGCGGACCGCAGATTGTGAAGCAAATCCCATCAGAGATAAGTGCAAAGTGCGGATTGCACATGAAATGTGCGGATTGCACATGAAATGTGCGGCCGCAGAACCTGGGCAAGAGCAAAAGTTCAGAAAACCTGCATTCAAGTTCAACAGAAGTGCAGATCACACATTTATTATGCGGCCGCAGAAGATTAGCTACGCGACCGCAGTCATATTTGTGCGGTCCGCAAAAGAGAAATGTGCGGCCTCACTATGAAAGTTGCGGACCACAGAAAGAGTGAAGTGTGGCCGCAGTTTAGAATTATGCGGCCGCAGGCTTCCATTCCTGCCAGGTTGAAGCAAAGTGTGGACCACACATGGAATTGTGCGGCCGTAGAACCTCCGAAAGGGCGTTTTTGTCCGAAAATTTCAGCACTATATAAATAGAAGAGATTCATTTTTTTAGGTTAACTTTTGACATTAGTAGCCACTCTAGACATTTTACTTTGCTCCTTTTAGTAGTGTTTGCTATTTTGAGCTTCTTGAATATTACTTTTATCATCTTAATTATTATTATGGGTTTAATTATTACTTCTTTTTTTTTCTTCAAATTTAAACATGAGTTGCTAGATTTTTACTAGGGTTGTGACCCAACCTTCATGTGTAAACTTAATGGGTGTTTGATTTATTACTTGTTTATGGTTGGGTGTTGATTATCTAGCCTTGTTCCTGCTTTTATTTGAAGAATTAATGGTTGCATACATTATTTCATGCCTATTTAACTTGGTCTCTACTTGAGAAAGAGGGACTGAGTCTAGGAAAACTTGGCTAGCAAGAAATTGGGTCAATCAAGAGGGTTGAACCTAGAGATAGTAAAACTCAACTTGAGCTTATTATCAACTGCTTTGTTCAATACCCATTTGGACTTCAGAAAGCCAAATTGTGCAAAATCACTCTCTGACCGAGAAGTATTGAGTGGGTACTTGAGTGTTGATAGCTATGATACGCCCCGACCAATAAAACAAACTTTAAGGCTTACAACCCATTAAGCGAACATCTAGGTAAACGTCATAGCCCTAGGGCTTTTTATCCTTTGAAAACAACCTAAAACAAATTCCTAGTTTCGTTCTTAAAATTGCAATAGTAAATTAAGTTATATTTGCAAACAAAACCCAATATTCTGGAAGTGCAAATCAAGATATACAATTTCACGCACTAAGATATATACTACTAGCACCCATTCGCATAGCTCCCAGTGGAATTCGACCCCGACTCTGGTGGGTATTATTATTGCATCGACTGTTTTCAAATTCTCATATAGAGGAGTGAAATTAGAGGAGATCAATTTTCGGCGCTGTTGCCGGGGAGCTAAAAGTCAATATTAGCTATATATTTAGGTGTGTTTTTGGAATATCTTCTTTTCCTTCCTTGTTACTAACGTGTGAGTATTGTAGGTGTGATCATGGCAAACAATGAGCTCAGAAACATAGCCGTAGGGGATGTGGACGTTGATGATGATGCAATGGATGAGGTCCCTCTTGAACCTCAAGCCAATAGATGAAGCCGCCCGCCTCACGACAATGTTCCCGTTCCACCCCCACCTCCACCACGAGAGGCTCCACACCGGGTGTTGCCGAATGAAGGGTATGCAAGTGTTATAGTCCCACCCCGTATTAGGGAGGGAAACTTTCAAATAACCAATGTGATGCTCACTTTGCTCGAGCAACAAGAGTTCTTCACCGGTGCACCGGGTCAAAATGCATATAAACATTTGAAGGTGTTCGTTGATACGTGTTGGGGAAGCAAACAAACAAATGTCTCCGAGGATGCTTTGAGGCTAAGGCTTTTTCCCTTCTCTCTACGAGGAAAATCTTTAGATTGGTTGAAAAATTTGCCAAATTATTCCATTCGTACTTGGGATGAACTTGTAGAGAAATTTATTTCAAAGTACTTCTCTCTCGGGCACATGGCATTTCTTCGGGATAAAATTCTAGGATTCAAGCAAGAGCCTAATGAACCACTACACGAGATATGGGAAATATATAGGACAATGGTGAAAGAGTTCCCCAATAATGATATGACGGAGAACATGATTCAACAAACTTTCTATCGGGGGATCAATACCACCAACCAATGTGTAGTGAATTAACTTGCCGGTGGGAATGTCATGACTACTCCTTATGTGGAGGCGTGTGATATTTTGGATGAGATGGAGGATACTTCATCGGCATGGCAATCTAGAGCCAATGTTCCACAAGTTGATCCAAATATGATTCTTCTTCATAAAGAGTTACATGACCATGGGCAAGGCATAGCCGAGATGACAACCACCATGAACCAATTGGCAAAGGCTCAACTTCAACAAATGCAAAACCCGAGGCAAGTCAATGATATGGAGGGAGTCAATATGATGGTAAACAAGAGAAGAACAAGAATTCCACAAGTGCAACAAAAAGTGGATAATTTCGTGCAAGTTGATAGTGGGTTTGATCAAGGAGATTCTTACAATGATCAAGATGAAGAGGTCCAATATGTGAACAACTTTCAAGGGAAAAGAAACAACTACTAAGGCCCTAGTCAACAACAATAGAGACCTTCGAATAATCAAGGCAATTGGAATTCTAGCAACCAAGGTAATTAGAATGGTGGAAACAATCAAAGCAATTGGAGTGGAAGCAATAACCAATTGAATTGAAAAAATAAGAATAATCAAAGCAATTGGGGAGGCAACAATCAAGGTGGGTGGAACAACAACCAAGGAAATCGGGGGTCGGGTTTTCAAAGGCCCCCAATGTACCAACAACCGAGCAACACACCCCCTATCCTTCTCATGGTCCTAGTTCCTCCAACAATGAAATGAGTCATATTTAGAACATGTTCAAGAAAATGATGGAGAAGAATGCTGATTTCGATGCTCAACTTGCTTCATACAACACATCAATCTGTAACGTAAAAGTGCAAATTTTTCAAATCTCTCAAGCTTTAAATTATCGTCCTAAGGGGGCACTACCAAGTGATACAGTGGTGAACCCGAAGGGTGGGAACACTACAGGACATGCCATGGCCATTACTACAAGGAGTGGAAAAGGTGGAAATGTACCTACCTCAAGTCAAAGGCAACTTGTGGATGATAGTCAAGTAGTAGAAGAAGAGGAGATCCCGAACAATGTTGTGCAAGCAAATGATGAAGTGCGGATTGATATTGATGGCATGGTGGAAGAGACTCAAGAGGATTTGAATCCGTCTAGGGATCATATGATTGACATACCGGAACCGGTTGTTCAAAAAGCTAAGGCACCATTGCCTAAGCCACCTCCTCCCTATCATCAAAGGCTTGCCAAATAATTATGGCGAGAATCAATTCAAGAAGTTCATTGATATGATAAGGAGTCTGTCTATAAATGTGTCATTAGTTGAATCTTTGGAGCAAATGCCCGGATATGCTAAGTTTATGAAGGACTTGGTAACAAAAAAGAGATCGATGAATTTTGAAACTATCAAAGTCACTGACCAAGTGAGTGCAATTGTGCATTCGATGGCTCCAAAGTTGGAAGATCCCGGTGCTTTTACAATTCCTTTTACCATTGGAAGTGCCGAATTTGTAAAAGCTCTTTGTGAACTTGGTGCAAGTATCAACTTGATACCCTATTCGGTTTTTTAATACATTGGGAATTGGGCAACCAAGACCCATATCTATAAGATTACAAATGGCCGATCGTACAATGAAGAGACCGTTGGGGGTGATTGAGGATGTATTGGTTTGAGTTGACAAGTTCATTCTCCTAGTGGATTTTCTGATTATTCATTGTGAAGTGGATTATGTGGTGTCGATTATTCTTGGTAGACCTTTCCTTGCTACAGGGAAGGCTCTTGTTGATATGGAAGCCGGTGAACTCACTTTCTGGGTGGGTGATGAAAAGGCTGTGTTCCACGTGTGCGAATTTATGAGGCAACCGAATAGCAATGAAGTGTGTTCGTTCGGGGACTTGGTGAACGATGTGATTATTGATGATACTAGTTCCACGATTAATGTGGGTGACATGTTGGAGGCCGATTTGCTCAATTTTGATGATGATGAAATGGATGGCTTCATGGAATATGTCAATTATTTGCAAGGGATGGGGTCATACAATTATGCACCTCGGAAACTTTCCTTGGATCTCGAGAATAGGAAAACCCCTCCTATAAAGGCTTCAATTGAAGAGCCTCCTATCTAGGAGTTGAATTCATTTCCTCCACGTCTCAAGTATGAATTCCTTGGCCCTTGCTCTACTTTACCGATTATTCTTTCCTCTTGTTTGACTAACATGCAGGTTGACTCTACATTGGCGGTGCTCCACAAGAGGAAGAAAGCTATTGGGTGGACTTTGGCAGATATTCGGGGAATAAGCCCCGCATTTTGCATGCACAAGATTAATTTGGAGAAAGATGCCAAACCATTCATTGAACATCAAATAAGACTCAATGAAGCAATTAAAGAGAAGGTGAAAAAGGAGATCATAAAGTGGTTGGATGTCGGGGTTGTCTACCCTATTTCTGACAGTTCGTGAACTTCTCCGGTGCAATGTGTTCCGAAGAAGGGGTCATAACTATTGTCACCAATGATAAGAATGAGTTGATTACAACAAGAACGGTGATCGGATGGAGAGTGTGCATGGATTATCGGAAGCTAAACAAAGTCATAAAGAAAGACCATTTCCCACTAACCTTTCTTGACCAAATGCTTGACCGGTTAGCTGGCCGGATGTTCTATTTCTTTCTGGATGGATATTCGGGCTACAATTAAATCCTTATTGCCCCGGAAGATCGATAGAAAACAAATTTCACTTGTTCCTATGGCACTTTCGCTTTCAAGCGGATGCCATTTCGCTTATGCAATGCACCGGCAACTTTTCGACGGTGTATGATGGTGATCTATATGGATATGGTATAGGACTACCTTGAAGTCTTCATGGATGAATTTATGGTAGTCGGGGATTACTTTGATAATTGCTTGGCAAATTTGGATAAGGTATTGGCAAGGTGTGAAGAAACGAACTTGGTGTTGAATTGGGAGAAATGCCAATTTCATGGTCGAGGAGGGTATTATCCTTGGCCACAAGATTTGAAAGAAGAGGATAGAGGCCGACAAGGCTAAAATAGAAGTTATTTCTAAACTTCCACCTCCAACATCCGTGAAGGGCGTGAGAAGTTTCGTGGGTTATGCGGGGTTCTACCAGTGTTTCATAATAGATTTTTCCAAAGTGGTGAACCCCTTGTGCAAGCTTTCGGAGAAAGATGCTAAATTTCACTTCAATCATGATTACATGAGATCATTTCAATGGCTCAAGTTCAAGTTGAAAACTACTCTATCACCGCCCCGAATTGGAGCGTTCCTTTTAAGCTCATGTGTGATGCTAATGATGTGGCGGTTGGAACAGTTTTAGGGCAACGTATTAACAAGTTATTTCATTGAGAAGTTTCGCCCGTACTTGATGGGTACAAAAGTGATTGTCCACACAGATCATGCGGTACTTCGTTACCTTATGAGAAAGAAAGATTCCAAAGATCTGTTGATGAGATGGGTGATTTTGTTTCAAGAGTTCGATATAGAAATCCAAGACCGAAAAGGAAGTGAAAACCAAGTGACGGACCACTTGTCTCGTTTGGAGGAGGATGGGATGCTGTATAATGGCCTTGAAATCAATTACTCCTTCCCCGATGAGCAACTCTTAGCCATTTCAATTAAAGATGTTCCATGGTTCATGGATCTAGAAAATTTTCTTATGAGTGGTATCATCATGGATGAGTTCTCTGCAAACCAAAGAAAGAAACTCAAATGAGGTTGTCAAGACTATTATTGGGATGAACCGTACCTTTTCCGAATTTGTACGGATGGATTGATTAGAAGATGTGTACCGGAGGAGGAACAAGTTGAAATTCTTGGGGTTTGTCATTCCTCACCGTATGGTGGTCACCATGGTGGAGCAAGAATGGCGGCCAAAGTGCAAAGTTGAGGTTTCTATTGGCCCACTCTCTACAAGGATGCAAGTGATCTAGTCAAGCATTGTGATGAATGTCAAAATTCCGGTGGAATCTCAAAGAAAAATGAAATGCCCCTCACCACCATTTTGGAGATTGATATTTTTGATGTGTGGGGTATTGACTTCATGGGACCTTTTGTGAGTTCTTGTGGAAATATCTACATCTTGGTCGCGGTTGATTATGTGTCAAAATGGGTTGAGGCCATTTCTCTACCCAAATATGAAGCAAGATGTGGTGGCATTTTTTAAGAAGAACATCTTCACAAGGTTTGGTACTCCTTGGGCTATCATAAGCGATGGGGGATGCGCATTTTCGCAACAAAGCTTTTGAAACCTTGCTTAGTAAGTATGGGGTCACTCATAAAGTTATAACTCCCTATCACCCTCAAGCAAGCAATCAAGTGGAAGTCTCCAACCGAGAGATAACTTTCGGTACCATGAATATGCAAGTTCATCCATGTACAAAGAAAGAATGAAGTACCTTCATGACAAATACATCTGAAACAGGGAATTCAAGGTGGGAGATCTTGTTTTATTGTTCAACTCACGATTGAAGATGTTTCCCAGAAAGCTGAAATCTAAATGGAGTGGTCCCTTTGAAATTGTGGGTGTGACACCTTTTGTTGCATTGAACTTGAAGAACAAAAATGATGAGGTATTTCTAGTCAATGGTCACCGGGTAAAGTATTATTTGGGACAAACTGATGATGGCCACGTGGGGGCAGTGATTCATATGAAGTGATGGTAACCCATGTTTTTTTTTCTCTTTTTCTTTTCTTCTTTTTTTAGATAGGTCTTATTTTGTGCTAACTTGATTTGAAGTGTTTTGCATGAATGTGTGTGCTTTATAGGAACCGGGTTCAGAAAAAATGGCTAAGTATGAAAACAATGCGGACCGCACAATTCTTGATGTTGTAGTAGAAGGAAAATGCCGTCGCACAATTCCTTTACGGACCGCACAATTCCTGTGCAAACCGCACAACTTGAGATGAAAAATTGCAAACTCTCTGAAGTTTGTTTGTTCGAGAAATAGCCAAAGTGCGGCCGCACACTGAATTCTACTGTCCGCACCAAAATTTGCGATTGCACACCTAAATCTGCGGAGCACAAATCATCATGAGTAAATGGAACATCAGGTAACAGAGTGTGGACCGCATAAGGAATTCTGCGGCCGCACTCATCTCTTGAACCCTTAGCCAAACCCGCTTAATATAAATAGTAGCCCTAATGCTGCTGATGAAACTTTCCAATCTCTGAGAAATACAAATAAAGGGCTAAAATCTTGCACACAACTGATTCAATCATGTACCATCTAATAAAGCATTTGTGATCATCCCTTAGCATCACTTTATCACTGGTATGTTCAAATCATTTCTAGGAGTTTTCAATTTTCTAAGCTAGTTTAGAAAGTTTTAGCTATTTTAGACCAATTGTCAGTTTCATATCCATGTGGGGTGTAATTTGTGTTGAGTGAACTCCTACTTGTTATTTGGGGAATGGGTATCGTGTTTATCATGTTTAATTTCTACTACCATGTCCAATTTGTGCATAAAATTGAAACCCTAGAGGACTCTTATCGATAAAATTTTGAAATCTGCGGCCGCACAGGGAATTGTGCGGTCCGCAGAAGTGTACCTTTGGGCATTTGGTTAGGCAAGATTGTGCGGACCACACTTGAAATTGTTTGGTACGCAAAAATTCAATCACAGTCGCAGATCATGGCATTCTCTGTCTTCAGAGAGTTGCCATTTTCATGTGCCAATTGTGCGGCCGCACTCAGAGAATTACGAATCGCACTTCAACTCTACGGTCTTACTCAAAACTTATGCGGACCGCAGTTTCTTCGATGTGGCCGCACTTTAAAATTGTGCGGTCCGCACAACCAGCCATACGGCCGCAATTGCAATTGTGCGGACCACATTTCCATACCCTGTAACCTATTTCGTTCTGTAAACTTCTGATTATTTGCACTTGAATTAGAACTAACTCATGCTGCTGTTTGTTGCAAAAAATGGTTAGATCCCGTGGTCGTGGTGATACATCAAACGGGAGGGGTGAGCCTTCCAGAGGCAGAGGCAAAAGCACTTTACCCCTCACCCTCCAAAGAGAAATCAGTAAGAAAGCTATAGCATGCCAAAGTAGACAGTCGGAACCCTCTTAATGAAGTTCATATGCCCCCGTCTAGGGAAGCATCGAAGGGCGACTCAGTACAAGTGAAACCTGCTGTGTATTCACATCCACAACTGCCTTAGGACAGATACCAACTTAGAAACGAGCCTACCTCTTCTGAGAGCACTTCTGAGGGTTCGAAAGGTAACAGCTAAGTGTCAGAGCCTTTATCCATACATGTCCCCAATGCACGTGCTACCACAGTGGATGTGGATGATCTCTCGGATGATGGCCAAGGGGGTGATACTAGAGTAGCCGGCCTTGAGAGGTCGAAAAAGAAAGAGATGTGGGAAGATAGATTTGTGAGTCTAGTTGTCTTCACGAGATTCAGAGAGTGGTGGGCGGCAATATCGCTCACTCTTGAGCATCAATTCAATTTGAAAGACTTGGATAAGTACAACCCAGCAGTGCTGAGATAGTTCAGATAGAGAAAAGGGTGGATGTGGTTCACCCAGAGTGTGACAGATGCCAAGGAATACCTGGTCCGGGAATTTTACACCAATGTGGCACATATAAAAAAAGGGACCAAGGTAACAAAAGTGAGAAATTTGAAGGTGAGATTCGACCAAAGATCCCTGAATTCTTACTTGGGGTTTGAGGATATGGAGCCTGTGCAATACCTGGAAAAGTTTGCAATGGGAGATGCAGCATACCCATGGCTAGTGAGATTCTTGCAGCTTCGGGGCCGCCTCCAGTTTGGATCACAGCAGGGGTTCCTATTCGGCGGAACACCCTAAATTTTGAGGCAAATGGATGGCAGACATTTGTATGTAGCAGACTAGATCCATGCCAAAATGAAACAAATCTTCTGATTACGAGGGCAGTTCTAGTCCCTTCTATCATGGCCGGGTATCCAATCAATGTGGGTGTCGTGATTTCGGAAAACATGTATGTGGTCTCCAGGAAATGTGATACCTCATACCCGTATCCCAACACCATCATTGAGTACGTCACAGATGTGGGGGTGGAACCAAGGGATTTTGACATTAAGGTGCGGGCGAAGAAGCCTTTCTCATGGTATTCTTTGATGGATGGTGGAAATCCAAAGAGAAAGGGTCAGCCCTCTACTACTGCAAGCCAGTCTGATGAGCCTGACGGGGTAGCTGTTGAGACAGTCGACATGCCATCTACTTCAATAGATCCCTTTGATAGTGCAACAATTATTCATCCACCTCCTTCTTCAGGTCCTTGAGCATCAGTGTCATCCACTTCGATTTTGAAGCCGGTGCTCATGCCCACTCATCGACTATCTGCACTGCAAGTCTCCCAAATACTAGCGAGCCTCAACAACTGGATGCATACAGTCACAACAAAGCTTACTGACATATCCAATGTTGTTGCAGCACAGTCATCCACCCCGGTACCCCAGATTCCTCCGACAGTCGAGGACACATTGAAGAAGATCTTGGAAAATCAAAACACCATCATGAACACCTTGGTAGCACATGGAGCAGTGATTGAGGAGATGGGGAAGCAGGTAAAGAAAATGAGGAAATCCTAGACGTCCAAGAAATCAGTTGACAGGTTGAGGAGAGAGGTGACTAAGATAGCAGCAGCTTGTGATCTTCCATTCGATTTGCTTATAGGGTCAGACCCAGTAGCTCCAGCAGCACCATCTATTCCAATGGCACCAGATAGCCAGTCTAAGGAGACAGACCTGGCTGCCGACACTATTGAGACAGTGCGCCAGATGTTCACCAACCCATTTACTTATAAAGATGATGATGATGAGATCCAGTTAGAGGCGGCTAGGGGCAGTGACGCTGCTATGGATACAGAGATGTCCAAGGCCACATAGGGAGTCCATTTTTCACTCTTACCCTTCTTTATTCTTATTTTGTTAAGCATTGGGGACAATGCTTATTCTTATTCGAGGGGGTAGAGTTTATTTGATATTTGGATGACTTTTAGACATTTGGTTTGTAATAACTGACAATATTTTCTTCTTTCTCTTTATGTTGTATGTATATATTCTCTCTTTTCCTCTCTCATTATGTATATTTGTTATTCTTTCAGTAGTTTGATTTTTAGCTTCTTTATTCTGTTTTCTTATTACTATATGCTTAATCTAGTACCTTCTTTTAATTTTATAACTTCTTTTTTATGTTTCTAGTGACCAATAAGCCTTTGGTTTTCTTAATACCACGGTTCTTTCCAAAGGTACTTTTTGTGTGAATCGGGTGACACTTCCGAACGATGGATGACGTGACAACCTTCTTAAGGAATTGAGTCCATTTTTGGTGTTTAGGTAAGTGTTGCTCCCCTCTTTCTCATGAAATCGGATTTCGACACGTGAGAACTCTTTTAAAAGAAGGTGTTAAAAGAGAGAGTCGCCACCTAACGGGTTTGTGGTGCGTTAGGGCACATATTTGATAATAACTCTGGTTTAACCAGTTTGCGTCACCAAAGATCGGGTAAGGGCTCCAATTACCTTGAAGAGAAGGTGTTAGGCACTCTTCGAGGTCCACAACTGTGGGTCCCGGCCAAACTTGAATTATATGAATTAGTCAAATAGTCAGAGAGAAAAACAAGAAGTTTGAAAAAATAAATCATTATTAGCAATCCCTTGAGTAAACACAGATAATTGGTTTAAAGACAAGATAGAGGGTCCTAAGCCTAAAGGATCATTCCGTGAAACATAAATAATACTTCGTAACTCCCTCGAGGTGGGGTGTTACTCGTATTATTCAGCGGGCACAGACTATCATCTCCTGCTACCCGATTACTATCTTTAAGTTTTTACATAAAGCGCACTAGTTGATTCTAAACCATGCCCTATGTGTGCACTACCCGTCCCATGCCTATGGCCCAGGAGGCATTTGGACCTCTATTTTGGATGGTTTCTAGACTTAGCTTAGGCTGCTCAGAAATGATAAAACTAGGCGACATACAAAATAAGTTGAACTTCATGTAAAATCAGTTAAGGGCTCAAGTTAGCCTCCACACTTAGACAACGAATGCACGCAAACAAATTTTCACATTAAGCGTTAGACAATTTCAGCATTGAGGCAAATTAAAGCCATTAGGCCTTATAGACATGGTTTCTATGTGACCTTGGGTTTCAAATGTACATGCAGTTTCAGATACAAGGTGTCGTTTTAGATACAGCTTCTAAGCGACTACACAATTGCCCGTTGATTACATATTATAAGAGATTAAACCTATAAACATGCTATCTAGGTGATTTACACACTAATTAGCAATGATAACCATGGAAGATATTCGGAACTATTGAGTTTGATCCTATAAGCATGCTTTCTAATAGAAACAGTGTTGAAAGTTAAATATTAACACTTAAAAGCGAGTGGGATTACCCTATAGGCAGGATTTCTACAATTAGCGATTGAAACTGGCTTTAGCTCCTATAGGTGTCACGCCCCAAACTCAGGGAGCGCGACCGGCGCTCAACCGAGAGAACCCGGCCGAGCAAGCCTGTTAGATTTCCTTCTATCCAAACTCATCCATGAATAAAGAGGATATGTACTCCATTAATCAAACACTGAAAAGATTTTATTAACAACTCCCATTTCATTCCCATTAGAAGCTGCATTTATAATTTTCAAAATATTACAAGTTTATAAATATAACGAAAAACATGTCTGCCAAATACCAACATTTTTAGTTTTGACTCCCAACATCAACCACTAACAACAACCTGTCTACGGAGCCTCTAAGTACAACAGAAGAGTAATATGGAGATGCCAGCAACAAGGCTCCGGCTATACCTCAAAACACAGTACATTTGAAACAAAAGATACATGACCCCGAAATAAAGTGGGGCTCACCAAGTCAGCCGAAGAGAGTGTACCGCTATCACTAATGAATGTCGCTTGCTGAAGAACCGCTTACATCCATTAAAGATGCATCGTCCCCGGCAAAAGGGACGTTAGTACCCTCGAATAGCACTAGTATGTAAAGCTAAAAGTCCTCTTTAAAAATGGAATATCCATATAAGAAAAGGAAAACCATAGAAACAGCAAGCCACAATCAACAATATCCAAATGTTCAGTTAAAACACAATGATTTTCAAAATACGAAAATAATATATATTTTTGGTTGGTTGGGAGATCATTAGCACCGATATATTATCATCTTTGTTAACACGAAGTCCGATCACGCCCAATCGGCAAGGCCATCTCCCCACGAACAATATGGTTTGACATGTCATGTGAAAGAAAGTTGTTACCAAGAGTAGTGCCACCATGTGCGCAACATGGCGTCTAATCTCCACCCAATCAGCTAGGCCGCCTTTCCACATATGTCATGTGGGTTGACTTTTCCAATCCACAAAGGTTCCATTTTCATCACAATTAAGGGGAATAATATTAAAAATTTCCAAAGGTTCCAATTTCATCCCAAATAAGGGGAATAATCCCAATCCACCCCTACACTAGCACGTGTAGTTTCAGGTGTGGGCCTTATGACCCACCCTTCCTAGATCTTGCTAATGATGCTCTCAAAAATATTTTTAATTTGATTTGCACACAGAAGTAACATAACTACAGTTGTACTCACCTTAACATCTTTCACATTGTATAAGTTCTCATTAGTATTTTCAGTCATTCACAACGACAATATTTCACAAGATTCTTTATTCCTGGCACGATCGTCGTATTTCATATTCCACACTTTCACCTCTTTCAATTTCAAAGATCACCATCAAATATCAACATATAGAATATTTCAAAAATCATATACTTAAAATCCATTTGAAATGGGAATTTCAAATACAAATGGTTTCTTCCCAAAGAATGAGGCATAAAAACCAACAATAGAAACACACATGAAAACTCATAAACAATCAATACACCATTTATTCTTGCAATACTCTACCCCAGAAATGACAATGTACAATTTCAACACATGAGTATATATACCTCAATTCACATTATATATTTATAAAGCAAAGCATTAGTTAAAGCTGCCCCTAATGGGCATGAATTGAGTACAAAAGCTCTTAGGAAAATTCCATTTTTCGAAGTCATTTTAAAATATTTGAGTCAAGGCTCATTTCATAGTCTTTATCACATATTATCATTTCATTGGCACCACTAGCCAGAACTATATCCTTCATTCTTGGCATGTTGGAAACACACTATATCTCCAATTCACTTATTTCACTTTCAACTATCTTTATAGATTATCAACAATAAGACATTTCCAATCAAGACTTTAGGTATACATATGAGCAATTAAGAGTCTTAAAAATATTGAGATTTTCTCACACAATTGGTATTATAACCTTCATTTGGAACACGACTCAAAACGTAGCATTTTAATACACAAACCATACTTTGAACATCGATATTTTGACATACATCTCATTCGGAATAATCAAGTTTATAGGGAATAACCCGGAATATAAAAGTTAGGAATCTTGAGCCAATCATACTTGATCTTATAGAAACATTATGAAATTCTATTCTAAGAGAGAAAGTTTAGCCAACATACCTTGATGGAGATCTTTAGTGCTACTAAAACCACCTACTACTCTTACAACTTCAATCTACATCAATATAATTCAATTGGACCAATATTAGTAACAAATTCCATAATTTAGGCCATTTAGGCATTTTATCAAACACCTAGTAGGCATGAATCTTTACATCTCTTACCCATAGAATTTGTAACGACCCGGCCGGTCGTTTTGAGTATTACAACCCCATTTCCCCATTTACTTCTCAAATTGTACTTTACAGTTGTTGTGTGAATTGTCGGGGGTAACTGGTTCGGGTCCAGTGAGGTTTTGGAAGGAATTGGAACACTTAGTTCCAAGGTTTAAAGCTTAATTTAAAATAGTGATCGGATGCGGACTTATATGTAAACAACCTCGGATTCGAATTTTGATGATTCCAATAGTTCCGTATGGTTATTTTGGACTTAGGAGCATGTCCAAAAAATTATTTGGAGGTCCGTAGTAGAATTAGGCTTAAAATGCCGAAAGATGAATTTTTGGCAAGTTTGACCGAGGGTTTGACTTTTTGATATCGAGGTCGAAATCTGATTCTGGAAATTTGAATAAGTCCGTAATGGGAAATGTGACTTGTGTTCAAAATTTGAAGTCATTCTCGATTGATTTGATGTGTTTCGGCAGAAGATGTAGAATTTGAAAGTTCAAAGTTCATTGATTTTAAATTGAGATGTAATTCGTTGTTTCAATGTTGTTAGGTGTGATTTGAGGCTTCGAGTAGGTCTGTGTTATGTTATGGGACTTGTTGATATAGTTGGTTGAGGTCCTTGGGTCCTCGGGTGAGTTACAGATGCTTAGGGGATTGATTTTTGAATTTGGAAGACTGTTGGAACTGAAGCCTTCTGGTGTAATCGCACCTGCGGAAAAGTAGTCGCAGGTGCGAACTCGCAAGTGCGAGCAGGGGTGCGCTGAAGCGAGGTGCACAGGTGCGAAAAATGCTTCGCAGGTGCGTAATCGCACCTGTGCGTGAAAGAGCGCAGATGCGGGCAGAGGGCTGTGAGGCATTGGTCGCAGGTGCGAGGGTAAATTCCGCACTCGCGTGAGCGCAGATGCGGACGGATGCGCGCAGAAGCGGAAACTGGGCAGGCGAGTGTAGTCCACAAATGCATGTTTTGATCGCACAAGCAGATGTGCTTGTGCACAAATCTTGTCCACAGATGCGGAAATCGCTGGAGCAGAACCTTAAATTCGAAGGTTCAATATTCTCACCCATTTTCGTATTTTGGAGCTCGAGTTGGGCGATGTTGGAAAGGAAATTTTCCACACAACTTGGGGTAAGTGTTCTTAACTCCCTTGTGGTTATATTCCATGAATTAATCTTCATTTTTGGTGTAAAATTATTGAATCTTCAAAGAGAAATAGAAGGAAATTTCTATAATGTCACAAAATGAATATTTCAAGTTTGAATACCGATTTGGAGTCGGATTTGAGTGAAATTAGTATGGTTGAACTTGTAATTGGATGGTTTGTCATAGTTTTTAAGTTTCGTCGGATTTCAAGGCGTGGGTCCCGCGGGTCATTTTTGGGGCGTAATTTTGGCATTTGTGGAAAATATTAGCATTTTGATATAGAATTAATTCCTATAAATTGTGTGGACTGAATCAAATTAATTGTGGTAGATTTGAGCCATTCGGGAGTTGATACGCGCATAATGAGATTTTTGGAGCATTGTTTAGCTAGCGCGACATTGGATTCGGCTTGTTCGAGGTAGTAACTCTTCTAATCTTGGAGTTGAGGGTATGAACCCTGAATATATGTATTTCGTAAATTGTTGGGAGGTAACGCACATGCTAGGTGACGGGTGTGTGGACGTGCACTATAGAAATTGTGACATAATTGTTTCTATGGAATTTTGTAGTTAAATGATCTTGGCATTTTGCATGCGATTTCATGAGTTAAAGAAATTGAGCTGAAAAGCATATTAAAAATCATGTTGAGGCTATGTGCCAGTATTATTGGGACCCACAGAGATCATATTATTGTGATATATTTATTTTAAATTAAAAATTCATACTCAGTCAAAATCATTTCATTGCATATCATATCTCAGTCTCTGTTGTTATTTATTGATACATCATATCATCATTTTTGGCTATTCTCATGACATTGTGAGCCCATGAAAGATAGACTGGAGAGATTGATGACTGGGGGAGGCCGAGGGCCTGGTTGTAAGGATATTTTTGGGATTGGGCTGCACGCCTGCAACAGTCCTTATTGGCTTCTTATTGCACGTAAGTTGGTTGTGCAGCACGTGAGTTGGCCGTGCAGCATGTGAGTTGGCTGTGCGGATCCTTGTATTATTATTGCACGTGAGTTGGCCATGCGGATCCAGATATTTATATTATGGCACGTGAGTTGTTCGTGCAACACATGAGTTATCCGTTCTTATAGCGCTTGGGCTGTTGGAGTCCCTCATGAGTCTGTACACACCCCTAGTGAGCGCAGTCGACTATAAATAGGGATCGGATTGCACGCTGCAGCAGGTATTGTATAGCGCTGAGTGATTGAGTGTGCTGAGCATAGTGAGAGAGAATGTGAGACAGTGAAATTGAGTACTCTGAGAGTGTGAGTACATGAGTACAATCTCTGAGATACATTACATTGACATGCACACATGACATATATGCATAGAGATGTGTTTTCCTCATGTTGTACGGTATCACATTATTTATGATTTCTCACACATGTTGACAGATGGGCATAGTGATGCATTTGTTTTATACTAGTTATCTGGAAAGAAAATGAGATATTTTATTTATTATTGAAAGGATTTTGGAAAAATTTCTCTTTTCAAACTTATTCACATTTTTGGTAACTTTGGAAAAAGATTTGGATTTTTACTGATGTACTTGAAAGGAAGAACTATTATTGCTGAAATCATGAGGTAACTGAGCATTTTATCTCTGAGTTACTTCTGGTATTATTTGGTTTATGTTGTTATGGATTGTTGTGGACTATTGGTTTTGGACCCGACCTTGGTGGAAGCTCATCACTACTTTCAACCTACGGCTCGGTTTGTTACTTACTCAGTACATGGGGTCGGTTGTACTGATACTACACTTCTGCATATTTCGCGCAGATGTTGCATGTTGTTGTTGTTGTGCTTGATGGTTGCGGGATTTGAAGATGTACCTGCGTTCCTATTATAGTTGCCTCTTGTTCAGGGTAGCCTTAGATTTATAAAAGCTCTGTTTAAGTATTATTCAAACAGACTATTTATTTATTTCATTTCCGCTTTGTATACTCTATTCTTAGAAGCTAATGATTTGTACTACCAATTCTTGGGAATTGTATAAGATTAAGATCTTTATTCATTTAAATTTCTTTAATAACTATTATTGGAATTGGATAATTGAAAGTTGGCTTACCTAGCGGGATGGGTTAGGTGCCATCACGACTAGTTGGATTTTGGGTCGTGACAGAATTAGTTCATCCAACTACTACCATTTACCAACAATTTATCCCACCATCATTCTTAAACAATTCATAACTTCCAACATCATATACATGACAATCCATCCACACCCAACCAACACAATTCCATCAAACAATCACCTTTCAATATCTACAATGGATATATATTTAAATTGGGAACTTATGACTTCCAATCACCATACCATAAGTTCCAATACTTAATTCATACTCATATTCCCATAATATATCCATACATGTAAGTCTAAGGGTATAGGATTACCTTTTGGAAGAAATCTTGCAAAACCCTCCTTTGAGTTCTTGAAGAACTTTCTTGAAGATCTATGTATTTTATGGAGGATTGAGTTAGTTTTAGGGTGGAATTGATGGAATGAAACATAAAATTAGTAGGGATTACTCACCATAAAGATGGGGGGAGTTGGAGGTCTTGAGACAATGGAGGAAAACCCAAAAGTTCGGCCAAACTAAATGGGGTAAAATGAACCCCGAAATGAGTATATAGCGTTTTGGGCGCTGCCTGTGGTGCTGGTTCCATAAACTGAAAGATCCCAGCGCCAGGGATAGCGCCCCGTGCTGCCTTGGGTGCTGGCGATGGGAAATGGTTTTTCCTATCATGGGAATGGGCATAACTCTCTCATACGATGTCCGAATTAGATGATTCTTTTTGCCTATGGCTCCGTAATTTCAATATAGATCTAATGCTTCAATCAAAACTGAATTTGGATCTCATTTGATTATTGTGATACCACATATACTCGAAGAAGCGACGTTGAAACATCCTAGAAATATCCAAACTAAATTCCGGTCATGCGCCCGAGTCCAAAATCACCATCCGGACCTAACGAAATTATCAAAACTCCGATTCGAGGTCGAATACAAAAGAAAACTCAAAACTTGATCATAAATCCCATGGGTCTCCTTTAATACTAAAATACGTTATTCTCGAATACCGTTGTCGCACTTTAAAATCTTAAATCATTAGAAAATTTTAACGGAGCCTTACAAACTCATTTGCAAAATTTTACAAGGTTTTACACTTAAGTACTTCGAAATTTTCCGGGGTATTACATTCTCCCCCGCTTAGGATCATTCGTCCTAGAATGAGGGTCAAAATCCATCATTAGAATTCAGTGTTGCCCAACTGTTAGTTCACACACACCAGGAGTTTCAAAATGTGGCTAACTCCCTAAATTTCCAAACATTTCATCAGAGTCTCCCCTGTAACTGGGCCTATCCACCTCTCAGATTAACACCAAAACCACTCCTAACAACACATCCACAATTTGACAAAGCATCACAATATATATATATATATATCAACAGCACTAATCTCAACATTGTAGGCATTATATTATAATTAGTGACACCTGAACATGAGCTGCACATATTTAAATCATAAAACAAAGAAAGTACTTTTTTTATCCACAATCATTTGACTATGCCTTCAAGTGAGAACATTTTATTCCCTTAACAATTTCAGACATTGAGGTGGCCTCTTCGACTTGAAGACTTCGCCATAACACACGACGGAGGCAGTCTTAACTTCCGAACTAATCTAACAAGGATGGCAAATAAATACCCCTCATAGTCCAATTATCCATTAACTTGGCCTTCACTAGCTTTCACCGGAATGATAGACAAAGGATTTACAACTACCTCATTAGACATAGACACATGAAATACCGGGTACACAGAGGACAATAATAGGAAACATCATACTCATAGTTTGGCATGTTTCCTTCAATATTACATAAGGCCTAATGTGACTACACATACTTTACCTTCCTTAACAATTCCCATAACATATTTATAGAGAAAATCTTGAGAATAACCCGTTCCCTTTCTTCAACTCTAAAAATCTACGCCGAACACCCAAACTAAACCTTTGGCGACCTCCAACAATTACTCTAAGATGTGCTAGCTTGAATATGACCATAAAACTTCGTATCCATTATATTTGATCACTGGATGATGATGCTTCTTTGACATGTTTGAACCTTCAACCCCCATAGGTCACTATAAATATTATCCAAGAATCCATCAATGTGCCGAGTAGGCCATTTCCGGAGGTTATATCCTTATAGACATGAAGGTTACTACCAATAGTGCTGACATGATTAATCATTGTGATGGCATCATCAATTTGACAAATGAGTCATAGAGTTTCCTAGTACACATTGATAACATGGAGACACGTACATGATCCGGAGATGTAAAAAAAGCGAGTCCTTTTAGACAAGTGACATATAGGAGGCATGATCGAGAGGATAGAGTCATTAGCATCAGATATTCTTCAAAGACTATGAGTTATGAAAAGGTCAACAATAATTGTTTCATTCCATATGTACCTTGTTCGGAAATAGTAGGCCTCAAAGAGAAATATCCAAGTACGTGACACCAGTCGCCTCTTGGAATGTTGGAAAAATCAGTTTAACTCGAAATGAGAATATTTTGGCACCCCGAATGTGAAATGGGTTTCAAAATGCATGAATTTGCATTACACGCTTAACATTAACTAACACAAGGAATCTATGTCACAAGCCCATACGAAGTTGAACACTGATGAGATTATTATCATTCTCACAACTTAACCTTTGCCAATAGTTGATCATATATGAGAGGACTAGAGATACGACGAATTTGTCTTTCAATTCCATATGCTCATGATATGTGCCAAAATCTGAAAGCATATAATTTCAACCTTTCACGAGTGAAACCACATAGTTAGGACATCCTAATATTGGGGTGATATCATGTATTGGTTAGAGAGAATGAACACTTTGCTATGAGATAGACATGGTTTTACAATAACAACTCTCAAGCTGCCATATCAAGCCACTTCACGGGCAACTACAATACTAGGAACAAAGTCAGTTACTCACTAAGGCATGCTCTAGGTGGACATGAAAGTCATATTGATATGGACGAACAAAAAGATCTTCTTGTGATGAATTTGTGAAAATTTCAAATTTCCTAGAAACTTTATGTAGAGAAGTGACCCCTTTCAATTTACAGGTACACA
Organism: Nicotiana tomentosiformis; assembly: GCF_000390325.3. Taxonomy (NCBI): domain Eukaryota; kingdom Viridiplantae; phylum Streptophyta; class Magnoliopsida; order Solanales; family Solanaceae; genus Nicotiana; species Nicotiana tomentosiformis. The sequence goes on along the minus strand of NC_090822.1, from coordinate 80,804,062 downwards.
TATGATAGGTGCTGAGATATACTCTCATGTTACTAGACAGTGAAAAGGATTCATGATACTATTCATAAAGGAGTAAAGTGATTGTTCCAACCATAATAGCCACATACACAGAAGAGAAAGAATTGCTCGAGAATGATCTCAACACTAGGTTGTCTTACATTGGATTTGATACCACATAGGTAAACTTTATGACTGTGCATGCATAAACACAAGTGAACAGATGTTATCCATTTGAATAAAAAGGTTCTGTAAGAAATTCATCAAGTATAGTCCCTTGTTGAGAATTTAGGGAAGCAAGTGGGAAGTATTTGCCCAGGGTTATAACTCCATTCATGAAAATACTTATAGAGCTCAATTCCACATGAGGTGGTAAATAAGAGAATTTGTGATAGAGTGGATTCATGAATAATGAGTCTCGTTCAGAAAGTAAGTACATGCAATATTTTGTGATTCAACGTTTTGGTTAAGACCATATTTGTGTAGGCCTCTTCAATATGGGTGTACATATACAACAAGGAAAATAATGCGGTGTTCATAATCATGTACTAAGGAGTGCCTTACTTGATGACTTTAGATTAACAGGGCAGTACCTTAATTGATGCCCCTCTATTCCACATCCAAAACATACATTAGTACCATAGTGATTTCCCCCTGAATGACATCTCATACACTTCACACAACGAGGATGGGGTCCGCAAAATTGACTCACCCCACTCACCTGATATTTACCCTTTTGCATATATCATAAGTATTTCCCTTAGTCTTCCTCTAAGCCTTTATGGTGGGAGTAACAATCTCTGCGACATCCCGTTGTATGGACTTTTGGAATTGTCCAAATCTACCACCCCTATCACGTTTCTGAACATACTCACCACATGATGCAAAATATTTTTGCCCGCATATCGGGAAGACCGGGATGGGTGTATCCAACCTAAGGGCATTTGTTCTTCTTGTTCCCCTCTTTCCATAACCATAACATATTTCAAGAGTCATCCAACATAAATCCGAGTGGCTATTATTTCATATCAAACATTTTGGCTTATTGGTACAAACAACCCCTTCTCATTTCTTAGGTGCTCTTACCATATGATCCGGTGGTATGATAACATTAATAGGGGCAAGGGCACTTCCCTTAGCAACTGGTTCTTTCATTCCCTCCCCGCTGACACGAACCTGTGGGTTACTCGTATGGAAAATGAGACATGACGAGGAATATAGCTTCCTATCTCGAGTTCTATCGCACGATCAGGAGTATCAAAGAAGTGTGAAATTCCTAAATGTCCAATTGACTACAGTCAATATTTTATGTAAACGGATCCGGATCAGTATTTTGATAGTTTTGGTGGGTTCGGATCGTGATTTTGCACTTGGGCGTATATCCGGAATTGAATTCGGAAGTCCCTAACTTGTGTTGACTTATTTTGCCGAAATTTAGCATTTTTGAAAGTTAAAGAATTCTTAAGTTGACCGTCAGTTGACTTCTTAGCTAACAAGTTCGAATTTTGATGTTAAAACTTGGAATTATTCCGTATTGCTATTTGAAGCTTGTTTGTAAAATTTGGTTCAATTCGGAATTGATTTGACATGATTCAGACACATAAACGTGATTCTAGTATTTTTGAGTTTCACTTTAAAAGTTCATTCGTTTTGAGGGTTGATTCATAGATATAGATGTTATTTTGGTGATTTGATTGTGCGAGGAAGTTCTTATGATGTTATTACACTTGTGTGCATGTTTAGTTTGGAGCCCGAGGGGCTCAGGTGAGTTTCGAATAAGCTACGAATTGATTTTGGACTTTGGGAGATAGCTGATGCCTTTAGTGTTGCTGGTGTAATCTGCAGCTCTCGCATTTACCAGGTCTGACTCACAATTGCGAGCCTTGCTTTTGCAAACAAGTGTTCACATTTGCGAGTACGGGCTGGATTGGGAAGTCTCGCATTTGCGAACGTGCAGTTGCAGCTTTGCGAAGACAGAGTCGCGTTTGAAACTTAGTGTGTTCCTGGGTAACCTTCGCATTTGCGAAGGGATGGTCTGCATTCGTGTGGGCTCTGGGTTCACATTTGCGACCAAAATGTCACATTTGCGACGTCTCTTCTTCTGAGATGGGATTTTCATTTGCGACCCCTTTCTCGCATTTGCGATGTTTGCAATTGCGAACATGACATTGCAATTGTGACATCCGCATCTGGGTAAAAGAGGGGAAAAACGAGATTTAGCTCATTTCTCACAAACTCTCAACTCTAAACACCCAGAGGTGATTTTCCAAGATATGTTTCTTCCAAAATTCATTGGTAAGTGACTTTAATCCATTTCTTTTCAACTACCCATAACATTTTATAAGATTTCAACATAAAATTTAGGATTTCAATGGTAGAAATTAGAGATTTGGGTAGAATTGAGGATTTTTATAAAATTGAGGTTTAGACCTCGAATTGGGATCGGATTTCAAAACAAATCACATAATCGGGCTCGGGGGTGAATGTGTAATCGGGTTTTGGTCCAAATCTTGATTTTGACCACGCGGGCCCGGGGTTGACTTTTGTTGACTTTTCCAAAAATGATCTAAATTGAACCTCTTTCATTCGTGGGTATTTTCTAAAGTTTATTTTGAATCATTTGGTCAATAATTTGCTATATTTGGTTGGTTTGGAGACTTGTTCGAAAGGCAAGGCTGTTGAGCTTTGAGTTAATTGCGGAGTGAGGTAAATGTTGAGTTTAATGTAAGTGACCCGCGTTAGCTTGTCACTACTTCATCGAGGTTACGCTCGACACTTATAGAGTACATGGGGTTGGTTGTACTCATACTATACTCTGCACTCTTGTGCAGATACCGAAGTTGGTCCCAACGACGTTCAATAGACTTGCTCAGATCCAGTTATTCGGTGGAGACTTGAGGTATAGCTACATGACGTCTGCAGCCCTGAAGTCCCCTTATAATTTATTTTAGCTGTTTACTTTGATTAAGACAGTTATGTTTATTTCAAACTTTTATTTATAGTATTCTAGACGCTCATGTATTCGTGACACCAGTTCCGAGATTCGTATTTGAATTTCGTCACATATTAGTTTATTACCTTATTTTATACTGTTCAGTTTTATTATTGTCATTTAATTTGAAAATTATTAAAAATGGTTAATAACTATATCTAACGTTGGGCACCATCACGGTCCCGAGGGTGGGAATTTTGGGTTGTGACAAATTGGTATCAGATAACTAGGTTGCTTAGCTCTCACGAGTCATGAGCAAACTTAGTATAGTCTGGAGGATCGGTACGGAGACATCTGTACTTATGTTCTAGAGGCTGTGAAGTTTAGGAAAAAATTCACTTCTTTCTATCTCGATCATGTGATTTCATTCTATCATTGATGATTGAACAATTTCATTCTTGTTCTCTCGCAGATGGCGAGAACACACAACATCAGCAGTCGAACAGGAGCCGGAGCCCCATGTGGCAGCTACTACCAGGGGCAGATGTAACGACCCAACCGATCGTTTTGAGCTCTAGTGCGTCATTCGGCGTTTTGAGGCCTTGAGTAGCTTCACTTCATTTTTTATGACTTGTACGTGTGATCAGAATTAAATTTCGGGAAGTTCGGAGTTGATTCAGAAGGAAAATTCTCAATGCGGAAGCTTTAAGTTGGAAAGGTTGACCAAGGTTTGACTTTTATTTAAACGACTTCGGAATTGAGATTTGAAGGTTCTAATAGGTTCATACGATGATTTCGGACTTGGGTGTATGTTTGGGTTGGGTATCGGGTGGTCCGGAAGCATGTTGGTGCTTATTGTGGAAAGTTAGCATTTTGAAAGTTTAAGAATTTCTTAAGTTTGATTTGAAGTGGACTTTGGTGTTATCGATGTCCGTTTGGATTTTGAGCCTTGAAATAAGTTCGTATCGTGATTTGTTGTCATTCCGGAAAGTTTAAGTATGATTCAGATGCATTCATCGAAGTTGAAGGCTTGAAAGTTAAAAGAAGGATCTTGATCATCGATTCGTCATTTGGATGTTATTTGGTATGATTTGAGGTCTCGAGCAGGTTTGTGTCATGTTTTGGGGCTGGTTGGTGTGTTCGGACGGGGTCACAAGTATGATTCGGGATGTTTTCGGACCAAGTTTTGGTGTTTTGACGTTGCTGGTTGCTGGTGATGTTGTCGTGCTTTGCGATCGCGAGTGGACATACGTGATCGAGAAGAAGGAAATTGGTGGCTGCTTTTTTGTGCTTTGCGAACATGAAGTAAGAGTCACGAACATGAAGGAGGACTGGGGTTCAGGGGGACTTTACCCTATGCGAACGTGACAAGGTAGTCGCGAACGCGATAAGTTGCTGGGCTTGTAGTTTGTCCTTTGCGAACGCGGGAAGATAAACACGAACGCGAAGGAGGAGTTCTAAACTGGGGGCGAGTTGGTCATCGCGAACGCGATGGTTTGGACGCGAACGCGATGCTGTGGATTATTGGGCCTTCGCAAACGTGACCAGGGACACGCGAACGCGGTGAAGGACGGGCCTGTGCATATATGTTTTAAAGCGGGATGTGGCTAATTTTCATCTCATTTTCTTCCGTGTGAGCCAACTTTGGTGCAATTTTGGAGTTCCATTTTCATCATCTATCATGAGGTAAGTGATTTCTACACATTGTTAGTTAAATATACGAATGTAGGCTTGTAAATTCATGAAATTTTGTAGAAATTGTGGGATTTGGAAGAAAACCTAAAATTTGGTATTTTTTTGATTTTGACCACGAAATTGAGCATGGAATTAGGAATAAATTATATATTTGAGATTGTGGTGTTATGAGTAATGTTTATCTTCGAATTAGGCATTGGTTGGAGGTGTTAGAGAGGCATTGGAGCTAGTTATGGAACTTCGGAGCGAGGTAAGTCTCTTGTCTAACCTTGTGAGGGAGAATTTACCCCGTAGGTGTTATATTTATTATGTGCTACACATTGTGGGAGCTACGTACATATGAGGTAACGAGTGTCCGAGTATCCGCTATAATTCCTGATTATGTCCTGGTAGACTTAGACTCACGCCATGCTTTAATTGTACTATTTGACTTATTCTTGCCTGTTTAATTACTTCAATTCATACTATGACCTGAGACTAGACTCGCGTAGAGTAATGGACTCGCTATTTTAGATATTTGACGAGCAACTTGATTAACTAAAGAAATTGTACTTCTCTTAGGGATTTCTTCCGCGTTGTGTGTATTCATCAAAAAGTTTCCTTAAATTTCATAACTCAAACGTATATTCGTGAGTGGGGTCAAGGACCCGTAAAAGCTTCGTATTCCTATGGGATCATGTCGTTCGCCTTGGCATTATATTGTAACACACTCTAATAGGATCAGGCCGTTCGCCTCGACATGATATTGTAACACACTCTTATGGGATCAGGCCATTCGCCTCGACATGATATTGTATCATACTCTTATAGGATCGGGTCGTTTGCCTCGGTAGTTCTATGAAACACTCTTATGGGATCGATCCGCTCACCTCGGCAGAATCGTGCAAAATACTTGATAAAACGTCCACGTACTCTTGAGCTTCCTAACTTGAGATGTGACCATTGATTTGGTAATGACCATTACATATTCCATTTGAGGAATTATTCGATACTTGACAACCTTGTGTTCATTGTTTAGCTGTAAACCGTATTATTTGCTTATATATGTACTCATTGTTTACTCATATTTCATACTTGTCTACTTTATTATACTTGATATACTGGACCACTAGTAAGTGTCAATGTCAACCCCTCCTCACTACGTCTTCGGGGTTAGGTTAGATACTTACTAGGTACGCGTTGATTTACGTACTCATGCTGCACTTCTGCACTAAATGTGAAGGATATGAGAGGTTCATTTGGTGGTCATTTGGAAGCGTAGGCGCAACTGCTGAGGGGACTTTATGGTGAGCTGCATTCCTTGCTACGAGTCACAACACACAGAGTCTTCATCATAATTATTTACTTTATCCTGTCTATCTTGTATTCTAGACATATGTTGTATTGTTATTGTACTTTCTAGTAGATGCTCATGCACTTGTGATACCTGGTTTTGGAAGTATTCTAGAATTTGTTTATGGTTTGATTTACATTGACACACTTTTACTTTATATTTTTATTAAATTGTACGTATCTATGATTTTTAATGCATTGATCTCTATCTATCTAATAAGATTCATGATTTTAAAAATAATAAAATAAATAATTAAGTTGGTAGTTCACCGTTGGCTTGCCTAACGGCGACGTTGGGCGCCATCATGGCCTATTTTGATATTTGGGCCGTGACAACTTGGTATTAGAGCCCTAGGTTCATTTAGGTCTCACGAGTCATGAGCAAGTCGAGTAGAGTCTTGCGGATCGGTATAGAAACATCTGTACTTATCTTCGAGAGGCTACATGGCTGTTTGAAGAACTTTCCTTTCTTGATTCCTCATTGTGTGATTTGATTCCATTGAAGCTTATGCCTTCATTTCCTTCCTACTCATTCTTATACGATGTTGAGTAATTGTTATAAATTAGGCATCGAGGAGTTGTAATGGTATTTTGATATGGTGCAGGATGTTTCTCCTTGCGTATTTGAGTGGGCTATTATCATTGCCTTATGGAGGGATGTTCTATCATTTCAGCCCAGTGTTGGTGTTGCCTACGATCGAGATTTGATATATTCCGAATTTGGTAGAATTCTTGTTAATATCGTGGTGTCGCCGTCCTTGATTGAACACATTGAGGCTCATCAGCATGTTGGTCTTTATTTGTTTGCCTTTAGGCATAGTGTTGTGAGATGGAACGTAAGAGGAAGTTATTAGAGATGGCTGTGTGTTGCGACTTCAGGATCAAATCGACATTTCCAGTATTGATGGTTCGAGGGAGATGATCTCTGAGATGGTTTCTGCGCTTGGGAATTTTGAATGTGACGAGAAGGGCTTGATTGGAATGTAGGAAAATGTGAGTATTCGATCATTATTTTGGATGCAGTATGACTTCGAGTTTCTAACATATTGTTGGACCTTTGGGTGATGTTAATGAATGAAAGGATTCTTACGGCCGATGGATCAGTGTGTTCCCAGGGAGATTAATTGATTTCATGATGGATGTAACTATAGCAATGACATTGATGGAAGTCGATATGAGGTTACACAGGTGGGATATCTCCTGTGAATAGGTTAGCGATTGCATGGTTTTGATGAGGTTCCTATGAGGAGTTCTACTTTCTACCTAACATGGGATTCATGTATTGCGATGTGAGCTTGGGTTGCTTGAAGAAGACGGTATGACCCCTAGGAGGTTGAGCGTGCGATGGTGGATGATAATTTAGGACGTGTGATTGGTGCAATAAGAGCTTGCGAGAAGTTGGTCGAGTAACAGTGTGGGATCATGGTAAATGGGAAGAAGAAGTCGTTGTGAGGTTTGGATCTGTGTGATTATAGCATAAAGCTAAGTAGGGGAGCCTACCGTCTATGATTAGGTCACGTGGTTGTATGCCTGCGTAGTTTCTGGCTATCGGTGCATTGGTAGATTAGTTATGACCAAGAGAATAAAACATCAAGGGTATTTTGGGCAAGGAATTTGACGTATATGTGCTATATTTCACCTTATCGATTCATGTGCAGATGTTGGGGATGACTCATAATTTATGCTTCTTGTGGATATGATGTGCAAGGAAAAGAATTAATTCGGTTGCTTCTTTGGAGGTATTAATGTGCTAGCAGAGCACTAGAGTTTGGTTATATATTTGGGACTAGGTCAGAGTGGGCGATTCTCAACAATGGTTCTAGTAGGTTCAAGAATTAAATTGCGGTATTTAAAGGTTTTGGGTTCGTTATGTGGCCAAGGACTGGGTTTTGCAACATAGTGTGAAGAATACTTGGTGAGTTTCTATGTTATCATCGGGTCTACGATGCAATATTAGAGAAATGGGAGAAACAACTTCGGATTCACAGGAGGTCTTCCAAAATAGGTGTATCAACGAGCAATACTATTGAGTGCATAAGGATGGTATGAGATGGTTGGTGGGTATGGAGATGACGTGGGCTTATGATATAGGTCACTTGGGATGAGTGTAGTTTGTGGTCCGTTATGTGTTTGAATAGAACTATTATTTCGAAGGCAAGTCAAGAGTAAATTGGGAGAAGTAGAGTTAGTTAGTAATGGTTTGAATCAGCAGGGTTGTGGAAATGACCAGTTTCTTCAGTGAGGTAAGTCTATACAAGTTGTTCGTGGCTATATGTGCGGGCTTAATAGCCGTCGTGGTTTGATTGATTTGGAAGTAATTGATTCTAATGTCTTGGTTGCGTGTGAATGGATCCCAGAAGAGATATGGCGGTTTAGACCGTGATTTGAGGTTTGCATTTTCTGCGGTTATGGGAAGTTGGTTATGAGTGGCGATTCTTCTTCTGAAATGAGTTAAGTGAAAGGTTTCGAGCCGATAAAGTGTTAACTCTACTAACGGTATAGGAGATTATGATGAAATTCTTCTACTCTTGAGTAGCAGCATGATATGTGTAGTGAGCGGTATGGATATTTGAAGTGGAGGATCAAGGTTGCAGTTCAGGTTTGATAAGAATGTCGCGAGCTCGGAAGAGTGGGGGGGGGAGATTCAGATGTTCAGAGTAAGATGGAATTATCTTAATGTTGCCTAAGGATGGTGTTCTGTAAAAGAGGCATTGCGGATTGGTTGAAGGATTCTTAATTGGCATTACAGAAATAATATCATCGATGTCCATTGATGTTCAAATTTTCCTACCTGGTGCGGAAGGTTGTGGGAGTATATCCCATGGGAAGATCTTATAAGTGTGACATGTTAGTCATTTAAATTGTTAGAGACTGAAATCAGGTATGAAGGTTCCGATACTGTCGCTGATTGGAGAGTGTATGTTTGAGGGGCGCTCTATTCATTTGATTGTGGAATATGGAAGTTTGTTCCGAATTGGTCGGTTGCTCGTATGTGTCATGAATGGGGTCATTGTGGATCTTTGAAAGGTTATTGGCCTAGTATGGGATGATCAAAATCGACTTGAGGTCTGTTGGTAGATCTAATGTGAATGTATGCTCTACATCAGACCTGATGTGTTCATTCAGCATAACATTGCTTATGGATGATTCTTCGGGCGTAGAGGATGATATTCCAAGGGTCGTCCATTTTAGGTGCTACTCTTTATGCCACATGTGTTGTGAGGCATCTTGATTATTCGCACGTGAGTTGTGATCCGGTGTAGCTTGTGGTATTATAGGAGTGAGATGACTTTCGAGATGATGGTTGCTTGATTCTCCTTATTAGAGCTTAACTTTTGTAGCACATAGGGCTATCTATCTCCCCAGGGTTGTGTCTATGCACTTGGCGTGCTTGTGGTCGATATTCAGGCATTTTGTGGGTATGAGAAGTTTGGCTCGGTAGGTACTTCCTTGTTGATTGTTCTGTATAGATCGGGTGGCCCGCCACCACAAGTATGATGTTTGGGTCGTGTTGCACGCCGCAACAGTATCATATGTGGATCGGGTTGCGCGCCACAACAGTGAGATGTTGAGTATGGTTTCCTATATTTATTTTTGTGTGTCTTGTTTCTCATCTCTGAGATAGGTTCATAGCCTTTGTTTGGTTGTTTTATTCGTTACGTGGGCTGAGTAGTTCTTTGCCAGAGTTCGTTCTTCCATATGTGTCATATTCGAGTTATAGCTTAATGGCGCATTAATGGAGTCATATGGAATTTTAGATGGTGTTTGAGGTGGTGTATTGCCCGAGCAACTTGTACTGGGCGAGACGAGGTTATTGGACCTGAAATAAGTGCGATCAAATTTATGTAAGGTATATTATAGAGAAAATGTCACTATTTAGTTTAGTGTGATGTAATTGTTCTTGTCAAGCGGATAAACTCCATGAGTTATTGATTTGACGGGTGGTTATGAGTTCCTACACATATCTTTCATTATTGCAATAATGTGAGGGTTGAGGCCGGGCTTATATGCACGTTATGAGGTATATTATGGGTACCTGATTGGTGAAATTACAGCTTCTACGGTTGGAGGATATTATTATGGACATACAAATTATGCGGTCCTTTGTGTGGTTTTCTACATGAGTGAATGATCATATTTGGTACAATGGGTTGGGATTGTTACGGCGTGTGTATGTTAGAATCAGACCGGGTGGAGAATTTCGGATGTTGGAATTTGGTTCAAAGTCTTGTGGGTTAATGTAGCACGAAGGATCTTCAGCCTGGCTCAGGTTAATGTGCTCACGTGGGTTGCAGTGGCACAGGTAGGGCACGAGGTGTTAAACAATGATTTTGGGCAACTCCGAAACGGTTCTTGACATGTTCGAGGACGAACGTATGTTTAAGTGGGGGAGAATGTAATGACCTGACCAGTTGTTCTATGCTCTAGCGCATCGTTCGGCGGTTTGAGGCCTTTAGCAGCTTCACTTCATGTTTTGTGACTTGTACGTGTGGTCGGAATTAAATTTCGGGAAGTTCAGAGTTGATTTGGAAGGAAAATTCTCTATTCGGAAGCTTTAAGTTAGAAGAGTTGACCAATGTTTGACTTTTGAGTAAAAGACATCAGAATTGGGATTTGAAGGTTCCAATAGATTCGTACAATGATTTCGGACTTGGGCGTATGTTCGGGTTGAGTATTGGGTGGTCCGGGAGCATTTCAGCGCTTCTTATGGAAAGTTGGCATTTTGAAAGTTTAAGAATTTCTTAAGTTCGATTTGAAGTGGACTTTGGTGTTATTGATGTCCATTTGGGATTTCGAGCCTTAGAATAGCTTCGTATCGTGATTTATGACTTGATCGCAAAATTTGGCGTCATTCTGGAATTTTTAAGTATGATTCGGACGCGTCCGTCAAAGTTTAAAGGTTTGAAAGTTAAAAGAAGGATCTTGATTGTCGATTCGTCGTTTGGATGTTGTTTGGTGTAATTTGAGGTCTTGATCAGGCTCGTGTCATGTTTTGGGGTTGATTGGTGTGTTCATATGGGGTTCCGGGGGCCCCGGGTGTGATTCAGGGTGGTTTCGGACCAAGTTTTGGTGTTTTGATGCTGCTAGTTGCTGGTGCTGGTGTCGTGCTTCGCGATTGCGAGTGGACATATGCGATCGCGAAGAAGGAAATTGGTGGCTGCCTTTTTGTGCTTCACGAACACGAAGGAAGAGTCACAAATGCGGAGGAGGACTGGGGATTAGGGGGACTTTACCCTACGTGAACGTGACAAGGTAGTCGCGAACACGATGAGTTGCTGGGCTTGCAGTTTGTTCTTCGCGAACGAAGGAAGACAAATGAGAACGCGAACACGAAGGAGGAGTTCTAGGACGGGGGTGAGTTCTTCATCTCTAACGCGATGGTCCGAACACGATGCTGTGGACTATTGGGCCTTCACGAATGTGACCAGGGGCACGCGAACGCGATGAGGGACGAGCCTGTGCATATTTGTTTTAAAGTGGGATTTGGCTCATTTTCATCTCATTTTCTTCCGTGTGAGCCAACTTTGGCGCTATTTTGGAGTTCCTTTTTCATCATCTATCATGAGTTAAATGATTTCTATACATTATGAGTTAAATATACGAATTTAGGCTTGTAAATTTATGAAATTTTGTAGAAATTGTGAGATTTGGAAGAAAACATAGGATTTGGTATTTTTTTGATTTTGATCACGAAATTGAGCATGAAATTAGGAATAAATTTTATATTTGAGATCGTGGTGTTATGGATAATGTTTATCTTCAAAAAGTTTTGGAATCCAGGCACATGGGCCCGAGGGTTGACTTTGTTGACTTTTCGAGCGGAGTTGAGAATTGTTATAAATTGATTAATTACGAGTGTTGGAAAATAGTTTTATTGTTTTTCATGATTGTTTGATTAGTTTCAGATCGTTGGGCATTGGTTTGAGGTGTTAGAGAGGCATTGGAGCCGATTATGGAACTTCGGAGCGAGGTGAGTCTCTTGTCTAACCTTGTGAGGGGGAATTTACCCTGTAGGTGTTATATTTATTATGTGCCACACGTTGTGGGAGCTACACACGTATGAGGTGACAAGTGTCCGTGCGTATGCTGGAATTCCTGATTATGTCCTCATAGACTTAGACTCACGCCATGATTTAACTGTACTATTCAATTTATTTTTGCATGTTTAATTACTTCAATTTGCACTATGACCTGAGACTAGACTCGAGTAGAGTAATAGACTCGCTATTTTAGATATTTGACGAGCTACTTGATTAGCCGAAGAAATTGTACTTCTCTTACGGATTTCTCCCGCGCTGTGCGTATTCATTGAATAAATCCCTTAAATTTCATAACTCACACGTATATTTGTGAGTGGGGTCAAGGACCCGTAAAAGCTTCATATTCTTATGGAATCAGGCCGTTCACCTTGGCAGGATATTGTAACACACTCTTATGGGATCGGGCCATTCGCCTTGGTAGGATATTGTAAGACACTCTTATGGGATCGGGTCATTTGCCTCGGCAGAATATTGTATCATACTCTTATGGGATCGGGCCGCTCGCCTCTGCATAACCATGCGAAATACTTGATAAAACGTTCGCGAACTCATGAGCTTCCTGACTTGAGATATGACCGTTGATTTGGTAATGACCATTACGTATTCTATTTGAGGAAGTATTTGATACTTGAGAACCTTGTGTTCATTGTTCAACTGTAGACCGTATTATTTGCTTATATCTGTACTCATTGTTTACTTATCATATTTCATAGTTGTCTACTTTATTATACTAGATATACTAGACCACTATTAAGTGTCAATGTCGACCCCTCCTCACTTTCTCTTCGGGGTCAGGCTAGATACTTATTGGATACGCGTTGATTTACATACTCATACTGCACTTCTGCACTAAATGTGCATGATCTGACAGGTTCATTTAGTGGTCATTTGGGCGCGTAGGTGCAGCTGCTGAGGGGACTTTATGGTGAGCTGCATTCCATGCTACGAGCCACAATACAAAAAGTCTCCATCATAATTATTTACTTTATCCTGTCTATCTTGTATTCAAGACAAATGTTGTATTGTTATTGTACTTTCTAGTAGATGCTCATGCACTTGTGACACCGGGTTTTGAGGGTGTTCTAGTATTTGTTTATGGTTTGCTTTACATTGACACACTTTTACTTTATATTTTTATTAAATTGTACGTATCTATGATTTTAATGCATTGATCTCTCTCTATCTAATAAGATTCATGATTTTAAAAATAATAAAATAAAGAATTAAGTTGGTAGTTCACCGTTGGCTTGCCTAATGGCGACGTTGGGCGCCATCACGACCTATATTAAAATTTGGGTCATGACAGCAAAGGTCGAGGCCGAGGTAGAGGTAAAGGCCAAGGCAGAGCTTAGCCTAGAGCTCGAGTAGCAGTACCCGGAGTGGAGCCTCAGATTGATCATGAGGAGGAGGTCCCAGCTCAGGTCTCAGAGGGATTCATAGCCACTCCAGTGCTTCAGGATGCTCTAGTTAGCTTGGTGTGCCTTATGGAGAGTGTGGTCCAGACCGGTGCATTCTCAACAAGATCAACCATCTCTTGGGCTGGCGAAGGAGTACAGACTCCCGTTACTCACAATCTGGAGCAGGTTGATCCCCTATATAAGACTTCAGCAGCCCAACCGGTATGGGTGGTTCAGCCGGTTATTGCGGCACAAGCCGGTGACTGGCCCACTATGTCTTCTGAGGTCTTGTTGAGGCTGGATAAGCTTACCAAGCTCATTTCTGTTCATTTCATAGGTGCACCTTCTAAGGAACCATATGATTACCTGGACCATTGCCACGAGGTGTTGCGCAACATGAGTATAGTTGAGACCAATGGGGTTGACTTTGCAGTGTTTCACATGACTAGTTTTGCCAAGAGATAGTGGGGATATTACATATTAACTAGACCAGCTGCTTCGTCTGCACTTACTTGGGATCAGTTTTCACTGTTATTTCTAGAGAAGTTCATTCCTTTAACTTTGAGAGAGGATTACCGTAGGCAGTTTGAGGGTCTTCAACAGAGCAACATGACAGTCACCCAAAATGAGACTCAATTTGTGGACCTAGCTCTCCATGCCATTATTTTACTCCCTATTGAGAGAGAGAGAGAGAGAGAGAGAGAGAGAGAGAGAGAGAGGAGATTCATTGGTGGACTCACCTTCAGTATCAAGATACAAATGGCCAAGGAGATTGGGGACGATATTTCCTTATAGAGGGCCGTAGATATTGCTAGATGGATTGAGATGGTTCGTGGTCAGGAGAGGAGGCTGGTGTCTGATAAGAGGCCTCGTCATTTTGGTGGTTTCTGTGGTGCCTCATCTGAAGGCAGGGATTCTTTTGGTAGAGGCCATCCTCCTAGGTCGATTCAGTCAGCTCTCCAGGTAGCTCACAGTACTTCAGGCGGTCGTGGTTCTTATGGGGCTCGTCATGAGCAGCCAATATTCAGTGTACATTTGACTCCTATCATTGCGCCACTGCTTCACAATTACTACATCGGCTATTCAGATTGTCAGGGTTAATCTTTGTTCCAACAACCTCAGTAGTCGAGAGAGTGCTTTGAGTGTGGGGGCATAGGTCACATCAGGAGGTATTGCCCTAGATATTCGAGCAACAGATCTTAGCAGGGTTTTTGTGCCATCATATCGGCACCGGTTTCTCCACCGCCCGCATAGCCAGCTAGAGGTGGGGGATCAAATTGTTAGAGGTGGAGGTCAGGCTATTAGAGGTGGAGGTCAGGCCATTAGGGGTGGACGACAACCAGCTAGGGGTTTCCCGATGGGTGTAGGTTAGAGTGGTGGGACCCAATCCCATTTCTATACATTTCTAGCTAGATATGAGGCCGAGTCATCTGATGCCATCATCACATGTATTATTCTAGTTTTTCATAGAGATGCTTCAGTTCTATTTGATCCGCGCTCTACTTATTCCTATGTGTCATCCTATTTTGCTTTATATATGATTGTGCCTCGTGATTCTTTGAGTGCTCCTATATATGTGTCCATGCCTGTGGGAGATTCTATTGTCGTAGATCATGTTTATTGCTCGTGTGTGATTACTCTTGGGAGTCTTGAGACTAGTGCATATCTTCTACTTCTTGATATGGTAAACTTTGATATTATTGTAGGCATGGATTGGCTGTCACCTTATCACACTATATTGGACTGTCATGCCAAGATAATGACTTTAGCCATGCTATAATTGCCTCGATTAGAGTGGAGGAGGACTCCTGGCCATTCTACTAGCAAGGTTATTTCTTATGTGAAGGCTCGACATATGGCCGAGAAGGGGTGTCTAGCATATTTGGCCTATGTTCTTGATTCTAGTGTGGATGTTCCTTCCATGGATTCGATACCTATTATGCGTGAGTTTCCAGAGGTGTTTCCCGTAGACCTGCCGAGGATGCCACCCGACAGGGATATTGACTTCTGTATTGATTTGGCTCCGGGCACTCAACCCATTTCTATTCCACCATACCGTAAGGTGCCGCCTAAGTTGAAGGAACTGAAAGAGAAGTTACAGGATTTGCTTGATTAGGGATTCATTAGACCTAATGTCTTACCTTGGGGTGCACCCATGTTGTTCGTGAAGAAGAAGGATGGTTCGATGAGGATATGTATAGACTATCGACAGTTGGACAAAGACACTATCAAGAACAAGTATCCGTTGCCAAAAAATGATGACTTATTTGATCAGCTTCAGGGTGCCAAGGTGTTTTCGAAGATTGATTTGAGGTCTGGCTACCATCAGTTGAAGATTAGGGCATTAAATGTCCCTAAGACAACTTTCTGGACTCGGTATGGGCATTATGAGTTTCTAGTGATGTCATCTGGGTTGACAAATGCCCCAACAACATTCGTGGATTTGATGAATGAGGTATTCAAGCCTTATTTGGATTCTTTTGTGATCATATTCATTAATGATATCTTGATCTAATCCCGCAGTCGAGAGGAGCATGAGCAACATCTTCGGATTGTACTTCAGACTCTGAGAGATAGTCAGTTATATGCCAAGTTTTCAAAGAGTGAGTTTTGGTTTGACTCAATCGCCTTTTGGGGCATGTTGTATCTATAGAGGGCATTAAAGTGGATCCTAAGAAAATTGAGGCAGTTCAGAACTAGCTTAAACCTACTTCAGCTACATAGATTTGGAGGTTCTTGGGTTTGGTGGGTTATTATCGCCGGTTCGTGGAGGAGTTTTCATCCATAGTATCCCCATTGACTAAATTGACCTAGAAGGGTCCCCCATTGAGGTGGTCGGATTAGTGTGAGTTGAGATTTCAGAAGCTCAAGACTGCCTTGACTACAACTTCAGTGTTGGTATTACCTATAGGTTTAAGATCTTACATGGTGTATTGTGATGCATCTCATATTGGTATAGATGCAGAATTGATATAGGATGGCAGGGTGATTGCATACGCATCACGGCAGTTGAAGGTTCACGAGAAGAATTACACCGTTCATGACCTAGAGTTGGCAGCCATTGTTCATGCGCTGAAGATTTGGAGGCATTACCTCTACGGCGTGTTGTGTGAGGTGTTCACGGATCATCAGAGTCTACAGTATTTATTCAAGCAAAAGGATCTCAACTTGAGGTAAATGAGGTGGTTGGAGATGAAAGACTATGATATCACCATTTCGTATCATTCCAGGAAGGCCAATGTGGTGGCCGATGCCTTGAGTAGAAAGGCTGTGAGTATGGGTAGCCTTGCGTATATTCCAGTTGGGGAGGGGCCGTTGGCATAAGATGTTCAGGCTTTGGCTAATCAGTTCGTGAGTTTAGATGTATTAGAGCCTAGTCATGTTCTAGCTTGCACGGTCTCTCGGTCTTCTTTGTATGAGCACATTAGAGAGAGTTAGTGTGACGATCCCCATTTTCTTGTCCTTATGGACACGGTGTGACACGGTGATGTCAAGCAGGTTACCATTGAAGATGAAGGGGTTTTGTGGATGCAGGGTCGGATTTGTGTGCCCAATGTGGATGTGCTTCGTGAGTTGATTCTGGAGGAGGCCCATAGTTCACGGTATTCCATTCAACTGGGTGCTGCCAAGATGTACCAGGATTTGAGACAGCACTACTAGTAGAGAAGGATAAAGAAGGATATTGTTGCATATGTAGCTCGGTGTCTGAATTGTCAGCAAGTAAAGTACGAGCATCAGAGGCTTGGTGGTTTACCTTAGAGGCCTGAGATTTCTGAGTGGAAGTGCGAGTGTGTTACCATGGATTTTGTTGTTGGGATCCCACGAACTCAGAAGAAGTTCAACGCGATATGGGTCATTGTGGACAGGTTGACCAAGTCAGCACATTTCATTCTAGTAGTAGTTACCTATTCTTTAGAGCGGTTAGCTGAGATCTATATCCACGATATCGTCCATCTTCACGGTGTGCTCATGTTTATCATTTCTGATCGAGGTACATAGTTCACCTCACAATTCTGGAGGGCCGTACAACATGAGTTAGGCACACAGGTTGAGCTAAGTACATTATTTCACCCTCAGACGGACGGACAGTCCGAGCGCACCATTAAGATATTGGAGGATATGATTCGCGCTTGCATCATGGATTTCGGGGGTTCTTGGGATCAATTTTTGCTGCTTGCGGAGTTTGCCTAAAATAACAACTACCTGTCGAGTATTCAGATGGCTCCCTATGAGGCATTGTAGGGAAGGCGGTGCCATTCGCGAGTTGGTTGGTTTGAGCCAGGAGAGGGTTGGTTGTTGGGTATCGATTTGGTTCTGGATGACTTGGAAAAGATCAAGATGATTTAGGATCGACTTCACACAACTCAGTCTAGGCAGAAGAGTTATGCCAATCAGAGAGTTCGTGATGTTGCATTCATGGTTGGAGAGAGGGTAATGCTCCGGGTTTCAAAAATGAAGGGTATGCTGAGGTTCGGAAAGAAGGACAAGTTGAGCCCTAGGTATATCAGACCCTTTGATATTCTTGAGAGAGTGGGTGAGGTGGCCTACAAGCTTGCCCTGCCACTTAGCTTATTAGCAGTTCATTCGGTGTTCCATGTCTCCATGGTCTGAAAGTATCACGGTGATCAATCTCATGTGTTAGATTTCATCTCAGTTCAATTGGACAAGGATTTGACTTATGAGGAGGAGCCGGTGGCCATTCTAGCCCAGCAAGTCCGGAAGTTGAGGTCTAAGCGTTATCCTTCATTTCGAGTGCAGTGGAGTGGTCAGCTGATCGAGGCAGCTATGTGGGAGTCTGAATCCAATATGAAGAGTAGATACCCACACATTTTCACCAGTCCAGGTACTTTGCTATGTCCATTAGAGGACGAACGTTTGTTTTAGATGTGGAGAATGTGATGACCCGATAGGTCATTTTTTTAGATTTAGTCTCTATTCCCATATTTTGAGACCTCGAATATCTCTGTCTAGTGCTCCTAGATTTGCGTGCACAGTCCGAGTCTTTTTACGGAAAATTTTATGTGAAAGATTTAAAGAAATCTGAATTTTTGTCTTTAAAATGACTTTAGTTGACTACGGTTAAAATTTTGTGTAAACGGACCCAGATAAGTGTTTTAAATTCGGAAGTCCCTAACTTGTTTTGACTTATTTTGCCAAAAACTAGCATTTTTGAAAGTTAAAGAATTCTTAAGTTGACCGTAAGTTGACTTCTTAGCTAACGGGTTCAGATTATGATGTTAAAACTTGGAATAGTTCCGAATTGCTATTTGAAACTTGTTTGCAAAATTTGGTTCAATTTGGAATAGATTTGACATGATTCAGACACTTTAACGCGATTCTAGTATTCTTGAGTTTCACTTTGAAAGTTCATTCGTTTTGAGGGTTGATTCGTAGATTTAGATGTTATTTTGGTGATTTGACTACGTGAGCAAGTATATGATGTTATTACACTTGTGTGCATATTTATTTTGGAGCCCGAGGGCCTCGGGTGAGTTTCAGATAGGCTATATATTGATTTTGGACTTTGGGAGATAGCTAATGCCTTCACTACAACTGGTGTAATCTGCAGATCTCGCATTTGCGAGGTCTGGCTCGCAATTGCAAGCTTCGCTTTTGCGAACGAGTATTCGCATTTGCGAGCATGGGCTGGATTGGGGAGTCTCGCATTTGCGAGGAGAAAGTCCGCATTTGCGAACGTACAGTTTCCGCTTTTGCAGAGACGGAGTCGCACTTGCAACTCAGTGTGTTCATAGGTAACCTTCGCACTTGCGAAGGGATGGTCCGCATTTGCGAGGGCTCTGGGTTCGCATTAGCGACCAAAATATTACATCTGCGACGACTGTTCTTCTGAGATAGGGTTCGCATTTGCGACCCCTTTCTCGCATGTGCGATGTTTGCAATGGCGAACATGACATCGCAATTGCGACATCCGCATCTGGATAAAAGAGGGGAAAAAGTGATTTAGCTCATTTCTCACAAACTCTCAACCCTAAACACCCTAGAGATGATTTTCCAAGAGACTTGTCTTCCTAAATTCATTGGTAAGTGACTTTAATCCGTTTCTTTTTAATTACCCATTACATTTCATGAGATTTCCACATCAAATTTAGAATTTCAGTGGTAGAAATTAGAGATTTGGGTAGAATTAGAGATTTTTATAAAATTGAGGTTTAGTCCTCGAATTGGGGTAGGATTTCGAAACAAATCACATAACTGGGCTCGGGCGTGAATGGGTAATCGGGGTTTGGTCCGAATCTCGATTTTGACCAAGCGGACCCGGGGTTGAATTTTGTTGACTTTGTCAAAAATGATCTAAATTAAACTTATTTTATTCGTGGGTAGTTTCTAAAGCTTATTTTGAATCATTTGGTCAATAATTTACTAGATTTCGTTGGTTTGGAGGCTTGTTCGAAAGGCAAGGCCGTGGTTGAGCTTTTAGTTGATTGCGGTGTGAGGTAAATATTGGGTTTAATCTTGATTTGAGGGAATTAGAGACCCCTAGAACTACATGTTGTGTGAATTATATGTAAAACGACGTACATGCGAGGTGACGAGTGTGTATGCACCGTTACATTGCTTGCTTCCCTATCCTTGTTGCTTCATAGTATATCTTGCTTCATGCTTTAATTTCTACATGCTTATTTGATTTCCATGCCATATTTTCTACTTCCCATTTAGTATTCCTTCTATTAAATTGTCCATTCCTTCCATAATTCCATGCCTATTTTACTACTTGTCTCTATTTGTTTTTCTCGCATATCTAAATTGTCTTATGTCTTGTTTGTCTTATAGTTTCGTATCATTTGTTGCCTTAAATAATATAGTTTCAT
Source organism: Nicotiana tomentosiformis (assembly GCF_000390325.3). Classification (NCBI taxonomy): domain Eukaryota; kingdom Viridiplantae; phylum Streptophyta; class Magnoliopsida; order Solanales; family Solanaceae; genus Nicotiana; species Nicotiana tomentosiformis. Next base: position 80,783,838 of record NC_090822.1, on the reverse strand, counting down.
TTTTATGGATTATTAGTTGGTAGATACGTTGAGTTGGTAAAATTGAGACATCCGAGTTGTTCGAGACTCTCTGATTATCATGTTATTCTCTATTGCTCGTACATTTGTTCTCTTGATGTAGAACTTGTAAATCTTGGTTGTTGAATTGCTATTGTTGATTGAAATTGTTAGGGGAGCAGGTTGCACGGCGCAACAAAAATTGAAAGGTAATGAATTGAAATGGCGGAATAAGGACATATTTTAATATTCACAGATGATGAAATGGTGGGATCGGGCTGCGCGCCGCAACAGATTGTCTAAAGTTGATATTGTGAAATTGGGTTTCACCCGCAACATATTGATTAAAATTATATTTGTTTGTGACTGTTGGATTGGCCTCGGTAATCGAGAAGAGCTTATATGACTGGTTATTCTTGAATGTCTGTTAGTTGGATTTGAGTTTGTTGTTAAGGATTAACTTCTTTACTTCCTTTCATGTCTTTTTTGTTGTTATTATTATTATTATTATGATTATTATTATTATTATTATTATTATTATTATGATTATTATTATTATTATTATTATGATTATTATTATTATTATTATGATTATTATTATTATTATGATTATTATTATTATGATTATTATTTTTATTATGATTATTATTATTATTATTATTATTATTATTATTATTATTATTATTGCATACATGTTAATGGAAGTGATCTGCCTTAGTCTCGTCACTATTTCATCGAGGTTAGGCTCGACACTTACTGAGTACATGGGGTCGGTTGTACTCATACTACACTATGCACTTCGTGTGCAGATACCAGAATTGGTCCCAACGACGTTTAGTAAACTTGCTCGGATCCAGTTATTTAGTGGAGACTTGATGTATAGGTGCATGGAGTCTGTAGCCCTAAAGTCCCCTTCTACTTCATTTTAGCTGTTTACTTTGATTCAGACATTTATGTTTATTTCATACTTTTATTTGTAATATACTAGATGCTCAGTATTCGCGACATCAGTTCCGGGATTTGTATTTGAATTTTGTCACTTATTAGTTTATTACCTTATTTCAGATTGTTTAGTTTCATTATTGTCATTTAATTTGGAAATTGTTAAAAATGGTTAATAACTATATCTAACGTTGGCTTGCCTAGCAAGTGAAATATTAGGTGCCGGCACGGTCCCGAGGGTGAGAATTTTGGATCATGACACGTAGTTAAGCCGGAGAAGTATTGCTCCAGGTACGCTACCCCTTCCTAACTCGAGTTGTCTGCTCGTTTTATTGCCAGGCTAGATATACCTCATCCCCTAGGATTTTTAAAACCTAGAAGAAGAAGCCACATGCCTGGTTATCCCTAGTAGGATCGTTTTGCTGTATCATGTGCATTTGACTTAGCGAACCTCGGCATAGGGGCCAGGTATGTATAAGATAGGTATCCTCTTTGAGACCACCATGTTCACTTATGTGCTACTTGGTACATCATTTGGAAGGCTTGCTTGTATTGTTGATCGGCTTTAGAAAATTAGTTGAGCATAATCGAAAAATAAAAAATCGTTTCCCAGTTTTGTTCAATTAATCCGTTTTTGCTAAAATTTTGAAGTAGTCCGGTAAAAACAAATATTCAAAAATAGTCAAAATCTTTCAAGCCTTGGTTCGAACTACGCGAGTCTGATTCTCACAATCCAGTAGGATACGTAGGCAACCTTCATTGGGTTCGGGCCCCATTTTTGCAATAGTTTTCGAAAATAAGTGTGTTCATAATATTTTTCAAATATATATATATATATCTTTAATAATAATGGATCAATAATTTTGTTGTTTTTTGTCATTTTCATCATTTTGTCCTTGCGTCCGACTATTTTTTCAATACAACTTAATATCTTACTCGGAAGTATCGAACGGTCGTTCCTGAATAAATAACCATTTTATCCTCTTCTAGGGTAGCTTTTACCATTTGCCCCTATGTTTGACTTTTTGCCGAGACAACCTTAAAACCTTCTTTGGAAGTGCCGAAGGCCTGTTTTCATAAAATAGCTAATACATCTATTTTATCATTTTTAAAACGTTTTTTGGTTGTTTTTGGCGAGATAGCCATAAAACATTCCTCGGAAGTGTTGAAGGGCTCTTTTTGTAAAAATGACTACTTTGTTCGTTTTGAACGCCTTTTACCATTTTGTCCCTATTTTCGATCGTTTTGCCAAAACAACCTCATACCTCTCTACAGAAGCTCCGAAGGTTTGTTTTCGTAAAAATAGCTAATATTTTATCATTTTGCCCTTATGTCGAACCGTTTTTGTCGAAATAACCTTAAAACCTTCCCCGGAAGTGCTGAAGGGCTATTTTCGTAAAAATGGCTACTTTGCTCATTTTTGAAGGCCCTTTACCATCTCGTCCTATTTTTGGCTATTTTTTACGAGATAACCCTTAAACCTTCCTCAGAATATGAGACGAAGCTTGTTAACAAATAGAACCAGCACACATGGCGAGACCATGGATGGAAAGCATTCATTGTAGCTTTCTTGGGGTACATGGTCTTCCTAAGAGAGGATTTGAAGATCAACATTCGATTATCTGGGATAGTCACTGCCATGATGAAAAAAATGATTCCTCCATTCTTCCTATGGTGTTAGTAGATACCTTCTGTGCCTTAACTAGGCGCTGAGAAGGAAAATGTTTCTTTGAAGGTTGCAATCTCCTGCTCCAGATGTGGTTCATGGATCATCTTTTTCGTCGTCCTTATCAAGTAGACTATCGTACTTGTCGGGGTAATCATGTTCGCCAGTACAATGCTAGATTGAAGAATGAGCTGGAGATTCGCAGTTTTCCAGAAAGTGTCCAGGATTGGAGGGAATATCTTCACTCATTAACAGATGATCAGATCACATGGAATTATCCTTGGTTCTCCACATAATATGTCATCTATAAGTCATCTTGTTATCCGTTTCTGATCTTGATGGGACTTCGAGGTTATCAGCCATATACTCCCATGAGAGCACTACGTCAGTTGGGTCACAAACATATAGTGCCCCCGGTAGAGACTATGGAAAACTTTATCTGTGAAGCAACATCAGAGGATCCCATTCATGAAGCTTATACTCAACGTGTTTGGAATGGCACCAAGATACACAAGTGTGGCACAATGGTGGCAGATCGAGAGCGGGGTGAGTTGAATCCTTCGTATCTTGAGTGGTTCTATAATCAAGATGCTCTTGCAGATAGACCAGGGACAGTCATAAAGAGCACATCAGAGTGGGAGGCCGAGATTTGAAACAGAGTTGGACTAGCCGCGAATGAGATGAAAAGATATTATGAATCTGCCTTGGGAGCACTGCAAGAAGAACTCAACATCATTAAAGTGGACACGGATCTGCAGTATGACGCTTTTGAGAAAGAGAAAGCTCATTGGGCACAAGAGAAGCAAGCACTCAAGGCCCAAAATAGAAGAACATAGTCACAACCGCTCAACAACAAGAAAAAAGAGAAGCGCAGTTCAGGGTAGTCTGTGATCATGAGTGAAAGAGTTTCGCTCCGCTAATCCAAGGTCTAAGGGATCTGTTAGAGAGTGTTGAGTCAAGTAAGGAGCGCCAGATCTCCGAGTTTGAAATAGAAAGACATCACTACCAAAAGGTGATAGATCGGTTAGATAGGGAGTTAGTAGAAGTTCAGCGCCAGAGAGATATGGCCTTGGTGCGCGAGCATGATGTGCTAGATCTAGCCGAAACCCGTAGACAACAAAATCAAGAGTTGCATTTGGCCCAGGAGCACATTAAGGGAATGATCCTCGAGGTAGCAACATATACCTCCCGAGCATGCAGGAGTTGCCAAGGAATGACGCCTGAACGATTTACGGAAGTATTGTTATACCCCATTTTAACCGGGTCAAATTAGAGTACAATATATTGGTAATTCAAGTGTTTAATTAACTAAGAAAGTCGCCACATAATTATTTTAACGGCGAATTAGGACACTAATTTTAGTTAAATAATGCTTAAAGTTAACTCTATTTTTATGATCTACTTAACCTTTAATATTATGGGTAAGGGCTCTAATTAATCCTATAGGGAAGGTTATGAAAGCAACCTATATGATCCGTTAATTATAGTTAACCGAACAAACATAGGTTAATTAATTAACAAAATGTTTGGAGCGTAAATAAATAATTCACTTTGAAAAAACCATTACTAACTGCCTAGACAAAATGTATAATTGAATGGATGTACAACATAGATTAAGAAAACGGCCTTTAGAAACGATCTTTGAAACAAACAATTTTGTATAAACTCCCAATGTGATAAAGGTCCAAAATCACTGAACTCTACTTTAAAAGAAAGCCTGCCAAATTCCATTTCATGAAAACTTACGTTTTTTACAAAGAAAAGTAGTAGTAGTAGTAGTTAATAAACTTATTAAGACGTGAGGTGGAGAAAACAATTTTCTTCCTTAGGTTTCATATGAAAAATACTAACCCCCAAAACACTGAGTACATTGTATCCTTTTAAGTCTTTATTTAACAAATACTTTGCCAAAACTAAAGTTGTAGTTTTAAATGATAAAATTAATCATCAATCATAGGATTAAATAAAATAAATCACATAGATTAACAAACAGACAAAGTAAGTAAAAAAACAAAAGCCGCCATAGGCGACCCACAGCGATTCGCTTGTTTTCTTGGGGCATCTGTAAAAATGTGGGATGTGATGACTCCATGCTCAGGTGGTGGCATTGGGTCGCATTGGGTCTCATTTTGAGACTCCATTGCAAGAGTCTCGAATTAAGACTCCATGTGCTCCAAGGTGTACATGAAAAGAAAGAAGGGAGAAATAAAAAGAAGATAGAATTAGAAAGAAAACTTGAGTATCAAACAACCTTAAAAATAATAAGACAGTGAGAATGTGAATCAATGCAAGTGAAATGTTCGAATAGAAACTTTCAATTATCTTATTAAAGTCATAAAGAATAAAGCAGTTGCAGATTAAAGAAAGTATTCTAAGGCATGCTTATCTTGAGTGAGAGTAACCTAGCTAATCTACTTTAAAACGTATTTTAAAATTCTTAGCTAAACATGACTCTTGAAATCAATTTTTTCTAAAGCAAATACAAGATCCGAAGATGTTATGCCTAGCCCATTATAATTAGAAGGTGACCGTAATGTCAAACATGAGAATGCCTAATGCATGATATCTAACATACACAAAGATTAGAAAAAAAAAGAACTTCCTAGAATGATTTATCAAGCATATATAGGACGGGTTGAACAAAATAGTAGATGTTCTCTAATTCATGGCTTGTAAGATATGAACACAATTCTGAAACTCACAAACACACATCCATGGGTAGGCATTCAGCCTAAAAAGGAACTGGTATCATAACTTTACAAAGATAAAATATAGATCATGGCTTCCCTAAAATGTAACAAACACAAGGGCCTGGTTAAATACAAGATCTCAGCAAAAACGGTCCTAGACAGAATATACTTGTACGTTTCATAACAGAAATTTCTCAGGGTGTCTGGATTAGTATTCAAACTTTTCATGAATCTCGATAAATAAAATAGACAACATCAATCTATATATATTCGTTCAACCCACATAAAACCAATAGATTCCTATATTCATGGATTCTAGAGGATAAACTTTGAGCGTGAATGCATTATGCATAATACCTGAGAACTAAAGTAAGATCCTGAATCAAGGTCGCGATTTCATCCATCAACATAAAATACATATAACTTTCTGTTAGGACCGAAAAAATCAAGTGTTATGCGGAAGCTAGTAATGCAAACATTGAACGACGATAAATCAGACAGCAAACGAGAAATATACCAAAACAGACACAAACATTTAACGTGGTTCGGTCAACTGACCTACGTCCACAGCGGAGATGAGCAATCAACTATATTAAAGAGAGTACAAAATATCGAGAGAACAACCTCACGAAGAGGCAAACACAAGTGACACACTAACACTTGTCCTGTAAAGTTCTCCCCCTAAACACGACTCTCAAATCCCATATGGTTACATTGTGGATGCTACTAAATGATCCTCAATTTATAGAAGTTCAAACATTTTCTACAAGAAAATGGACTATCCAAATATAAGAGATATATATTTTCCTTCTACAAGAAGAAAAACCCGATTATGGTAAATATGCCCTTTCCTTCGAGAAATAGGAGAATCAAATATGGTAAGAGAATCAGGGTAACACCTAACAATTCTCCCCTTTGGCCTGAATTTTCTGACAAAATAACATTGATCCACTTTCTTCACATAACCTTCAACAAGTTGCATCTCCAAATCTCCACTACAAAGTTTGTCTCACACGAATAGCACTCCGGTCAAATTTCTCAGACAAAAATCATGATTATCGTCAAATAGGTTGCGGCTAGAACGAAACTCGCCAAGATGAACTTGTCTTGAACCTCGCTCTGATACCACTTGTTAGGACCGAAAAAGCCAGGTGTCATGCGGAAGCTAGTAATGCAAACCTTGAACGACGACAAATCAGACAACAAACGAGAAATATACCAAAAGAGACACAAACATTTAACGTGGTTCGGTCAATTGACCTACGTCCACGGCGGAGATGAGCAATCCACTATATTAAAGATAGTACAAAATATCGAGAGAACAACCTCACAAAGAGGCAAATACAAGCGACACACTAACATTTGTCCCGTAAAATTCTCCTCCTAAACACGACTCTCAAACCCCATATGACTGCATTATGGATGCTACTGAATGAAAAGGAAGGATCTCAATTTATAGAAGTTAAAACCTTTTCCTACAAGAAAAGAGACTGGCCAAATATGGGAGATATATAGTTTCCTTCTACAAGAAAGAAAATTCAATTATGGTAAATATGCCCTTTCCTTCAAGAAATAGGAGAATCAAATATGGTAAGAAAATTAGGCAACACCTGACACTTTCTAACACTATGAAACATGGCTTCTAGTAGATGAACAATAACTAAAAGAGCCATAGACTTCTGTTAAAATACAGAACACATGCTCATTGTATGCATCATTAAGGATCTTCGAAGCGGTAAAGATAAAACCTATTCTTTAGGATACACAAAACGTGAGAAGCAAACTACAACTAGCAATACGCCTAAAACAGATGCTAAATTGCAAACATACATTAAAACAATCGGAAACAAAATGAAAAGAAACACACTGACCATTTGCGGTGCAGTGAACTAGGGCAGGGAGGCTTAGATCTTTTGGACCCTTTGATCTCGTCCAATTTCACTTCTCTATTTGAGGATATGAAAATGATCGATGCAATAATAATACTCAATAGATACGGGGTCGAATTCCACTGGGAGCTATGCGAATGAGTGCTAGTAGTATATATCTTAGTGCGTGAAATTGTATATCATGATTTGAACTTCCGGAATATTGGGTTTTGTTTGCAAATCTAACTTAAACTACTATTGCGATTTTAAGAACGAAACTAGGAAATTATTTTAGGTTATTTTTCTAATGATAAAAAGGCCTAGGGCTATGACCTTCGTCTAGGTGTTCGCTTAATGGGTTGTAAGCCTTAAAGCTTGTTTTATTGGTCGGGGTGTATTATAGCTATCAACACTCAAGGAACCACTCAATACCTCTCGGTCAGAGAGTGATTTTGCCCAATTTGGCTTTCTCAAGTCCAAATGGGTATTGAATAAAGCAGTTGATAATAAACTCAAGTCGGGTTTTACTATCTCTAGGTTCAACCCTTTAATGGGTCTTATCAATCTCTCGATTGACCCAATTTCTTGCTAGCCAAGTTTTCCTAGACTAAATCTCTCTTCATCAAGTAGATACCAAGTCAAATAGGCATGGAATAATGTATGCAACCATTAATTCTTCAAATAAAAGCAAGAACAAGGCTAGATAATCAACACCCAACAATAAACAAGTAATAAATCAAATATCTATTAAGTTTACACACGAGGGTTGGGTCACAACCCTAGTGAAAATCTAGCTACTCATGCTTAAATTAGAAGAAAAAGAAGAAGAAGTGATAATTAAACCTATAATAATAATTAAGATGATAAAAGTAATATTGAAGAAGCTCAAAATAGCAAAAACTACTTAAAGAAGTAAAGTAAAACGTCTAGAGTGGTTGTTGATGTCAAAAGTTAACCTAAAAGAATGAATATCTTCTATTGATACAATGCTGAAATTTCGGACACAAATGCGTTTTCGGAGGTTCTGCGGCCGCACAATTCCATGTGCGGTCCGCACTTTGCTTCAGCTTGGCAGGAATGGAGACCTGCGACCGCATAATTCTGAACTACGGCCTCACTTCACTCTTTATGCGGTCCACACATTTCATAGTGTGGCCACACATTGCTCTTCTGCGGACCGCATAAATATGACTGTGGCCGCGTAGCTGATCTTCTACGGCCACACAATAATTGTGCGGTCAACACTTCTGTTGAACTTGAATGCAGATTTTTCTGAACTTTTGTTTTTGCCTAGGTCCTGCGGCCGCACATTTCATGTGCGGACCGCACTTTGCACTTGTCTCTGATAGGATTTTCTTCACAATCTGCGGCCGCATATGATAATCTGCGATCCGCACTTTTGAGCTTTTGTGCCTGTTTTCATCCTTGAGTTCAGATCACTCCTTCTTGAGTTGGATTTCATCTTTGGGCCTCATTTTTCACTATTCCTGCAATTAAGCACATTTTATCAATTTTCGGAAACACAATTAAACGGTTTTGAACTAAAACAAAAGCAAAAAGGTGCTAATAAGTAGTCAAAATCTCCACTTATCAACTCCTCCAAACTTAAGCTTTTACTTGTCCTCAAGCAAATAAGGTAATTTGCACCTCCACAAATTGAGAGCTATTCCAGCTTATCAAAAATGCATCAATCACATATTAATTGGGACCAACAATTACCCACAACACTTATGAATTATTAACAAGGCAATGGATTTAACTTTTAAGCACAAATAGTTGTAATGTGATACTTGAGCATCAAGAGTTGACTTAATTCATCAAGGAAGCTTGCTCTTTCATGTAGGTCATTGTGGATCCCAAATTTCTCTTCCTCTACTCTCCGTTTGCATACCTCACTTACCAATGTAACACTAAATTCAAAGATTTGTGAAAGATTCGCTCATCTCTCTCAAAAGAATGTCACAAGTACGGCTTTAAGTACCATAGGCTTGCCCCTCATGTAAATCAGCACTAATGTAAGCTCAGCGCTTGAAATCACGTAGGGCTTTTTCGGAATGCAATGAAGGCTTTTGGACTAAGGTTGGATATGCTATGATAGAACATGTTCATCTTTCCTTAAACACTATATTGTTTTCTTATCGGCTCATGCTTTGCCAACTTTTGTTTTTAGGCATTTTCTTTTCCATAGGGAGGTTAGAGAGACTTAATATCACTCTTTCTTCGTCATGATATTCATTTTCTCCTTCTTTATTTTCTCCATGCTTTGCATCATTACTATTCTTTGAAATCCCTTCAACTCTTCAACTTATTCAATTTCTTTTTGTATTTTTCTTTTTGTTCTTCTTTCTTTTTTCTTGCCTTTCCTTCTATTCATTTCTTTTCTCCTTTTATGCCTTGATACCTTTTTCAAACTCCTCGTTTCTCCCCCAAACTTACATTTTTAGCCAATTGTTTCACAAAAGTGTTAAGAAACGTTCGGGTGCCAAGAGACTGTTACGACAGAACGGGTAAAGGCTTGTAACAAGGAGAGCCTACAATCACTTCTCAAGCCAAGCAAAACTTAAAATTTCACCTAGAAACACATTTGGGCAAGTTCTAGACCATTTGCACATGTACGTAGACTTGCAACAAAAACATCTCACATCTCACACAGCTAGATTGTTAAAAAGGATAGAGTCGAGGCCGACAATGACCATATTCAAGATTAAAAATCACTATGGCTCGACTAAACCACTCGATGATTGCCTAAGTCAACACAAGAGTCACAAGATCACTAACTAGAGCTATTTCTTTCCAAAAAACTTGTTTTTAACCATAAGCACGTAGTTAAGTGTGTTGGTATCAAGTGAAGCATGTTTAACTCTTTGAGCTTGACTCAATTAGGTATTTTTATTCATTACTACTACTATTCTTACTGTTGATACCCAAATTTCTCCTCATATTTTTAATTTTATATATATATATATATATATATATATATATATATATATATACTCTCAAAATAGTACATATGCATCATCATTTAGCTTATAAGCCTATACAAGCATTTTTCATAATTTTTCATAATTCTAAAGGCTTTAAATCGATTGTTTTCTGTATTTTATTATATAAATATTCAACAATTATCCTTTGAATTATTTTTATGATGATTTAATCATCTAAACTTATAATTTATACCAACATGTATATTTTAAATATTTTACTGTATTTTGTTATAATTACATTTGTATTTTAGGGCTAATTGCACATTATTTGCAATAATAGCCCATAATTGCACATTATTTGACTGCCACACCATCAAGGGCTTGCCGAGTTCCGGGGTAGCCTGGCTGCTAGTATCATTTATTTTGAAAATACTTCTTATGAGAATTTTTATAACATTTTAAGTATTTTGTTTTGAAACATTTGTTTGAATCATTGAAAATCGCTTTTGTATGACACCTTGATAATTATCAATGATTTGCTATTTTATTATTTATTACTATTCTCTACATTTTTCTCTCTACAACATTACTATTTCTTTTCATGATGAACCAACAACTGTGACATGTAATGAGACAACGCAACATAAGGATAGTGGCTCGAAAGAAATAGAAGAAGAGGATATAATACCTGAGGAAATTGTTAGAGAAGTTGAAGATTTTGTGAACAAGCCTAAGTCCAACCTGGACGAAATTGAGATAGTCAACTTGGGAGATTCTGAAACAGTCAAAGAAACTCGCATAAGCATTCACCTGTCACCATTAGAGAAAGAAGAATACACCCATTTCCTGAAAGAATATGAAGACATTTTTGCATGGTCTTATGATGATATGATTGGTTTGAGCACGTCCATAGTGGCTCATAAACTACCCACTAACCCAATGTGTTCGCCAGTAAAGCAGAAGCTCAGAAAGTTCAAGCCAGATATGAGTCTAAAAATCAAAGAAGAAGTCACCAAGCAGATCATAGCTAAGGTTCTCAGAGTGGTTGAATATCCAACTTGGTTGGCTAACATCGTGCCAGTTCAGAAGAAGGATGGGAAAGTCAGAATATGCGTCGATTATCGAGACCTAAACAGAGCAAGTCCCAAAGATGATTTCCCATTACCCAACATACACATACTGATCGATAACTATGCCAAGCATGAACTCCAATCCTTTGTGGATTGCTTCACGGGATATCATCAGATCTGAATTGATGAAGAGGATGCTGGAAAGACAACTTTTATTACACCGTGGGGAGTGTACTACTATAAAATGATGCCGTTTGGTATGAAGAATTCTGAAGCCACTTATATGATGGCCATGACAACTATTTTACACGACATGATACACAATGAGATAGAGGTATATGTGGATGATGTCATCATCAAATCCAAGAAGAGTACATATCACATAGCATACTTGAGGAAGTTATTTGATCGGCTTCGGACGTACAATTTGAAATTGAATCCTGCAAATGTGCCTTCGGGGTCCCCGCAGGAAAGTTGTTAGGATTCATTGTCAGCCACAGAGGAATTGAGCTAGACTCATCAAAGGTCAAGGCTATCCAGGATTTTCCACCTCCAAAGAACAAGAAAGACGTGATGAGCTTCTTGGGACATCTTAATTACATCAGCCGCTTCATAGCACAATCAACCATGATCTGTGAGCCGATCTTCAAAATGTTAAAGAAGGATGCTGCAACCAGTTGGACTGAAGACTGCCAGAAATCTTTTGACAGAATCAAAGAATATTTGTCCACACCGCCAGTCCTGGTCCCGCCAGAACCTGGTAGACCACTACTAATATATCTCTCCATATTAGATGGGGCATTCAGTTGTGTCTTAGGACAAGACGATGAGACGGGAAGGAAAAAACATGCCATATACTATCTGAGTAATAAGTTCATACCCTACGAAGCACAGTATTCTTTCCTAGAACGCACCTGCTGTGCTTTGACCTGGATAGCCCAGAAACTAAGGCACTACTTCTGTGCCTATACCACATATCTCATATCAAGGATGGATCCTCTGAAGTACATCTTCCAGAAACCCATGCCTACAGGGAAGCTGGCAAAATGGCATATATTGTTGAGTGAATTCGACATCGTCTATGTGACTCAGAAGGTGGTTAAGGGACAAGCATTAGCGGATCATCTTGTGGAAAATCCTGTAGGAGGAGAATACGAACCACTAAAAACGTATTTTCCTGATGAAGAAGTATCATTCGTAGGAGAGGATATCGCCAAAGCCTACGACAGATGGATAATGTTTTTTTATGGAGCCGCAAACTTCAAAGGAGTGGGTATTGGAGCTATTTAGGTGTCAAAAATAGGTCAACATTATCCGGTATCCGCAAAACTCATATTTCCGTGCACCAATAATATGGAAGAATATGAGGCTTGCATAATAGGGCTCAATTTGGCCGTTGACTTGAATATCCAGGAATTACTGGTAATTGGTGATTCAGATCTTCTGGTACATCACGTGCAGGGAGAATGGGCTACAAAGAATACCAAAATATTACCATATCTATATCATGTACAAAATATGATGAAGAGGTTCACGAAGATAGAGTTTAGACATGTCCCGATAATCCAGAATGAGTTCGTAGATGCATTGGCCACTTTGTCCTCCATTATACAGTATCCGGACAAGAATTTCATCGACCCCATTCCAGTAAGGATTCATAATCAGCCAGCTTACTGTGCTCATGTTGAAGAAGAAGCAGACGGAAATCCATGGTTCCATGATATCAAGGAGTACTTGGTAAAAAGAGAGTACCTGGAGCATACAAATCATACTAAAAAATGCACGCTCTGAAGATTGTCCAACTATTTCTTCCAAATTGGAGGAATTCTGTACAGAAAGACTCCAGACCTAGGGTTATTACGGTATGTTGATGCCAAGGAAGCTTCCAAACTGCTCGAAGAGATACACTCTGGAACTTGCAGACTACACATGAATGGTTTCATTTTAGCCAAGAAGATACTGAGGGCAGGTTATTTTGGGATGACTATGGAAACAGACTGCATCAGGTATGTCCAGAAATGTCATCAGTGCCAAATACTAGTAGATACGGGTGCCGCCAAATGAACTAAATGCAACGAGTGCACCTTGGCCTTTTGCCACTTGGGGAATGGACGTCATTGGACCAATCGAGACCACCGCTTAAAACGAGAACATGTTCATTTTAGTGGCCATAGACTACTTCACAAAATGGGTCAAAGCTGCATCTTACAAAGTTGTAACCAAGAAAGTCGTCGCAGATTTTGTCAGAGATCGTATTGTTTGCCGATTCGGGGTTCTAGAGTCCATCATCACCGACAACGCTGCCAATCTGAACAGTGACCTAATAAAAGCTATATGCGAGACCTTCAAAATCAAGCACAAGAATTCCACAGCATACAAGCCTCAAATGAATGGAGCCGTGGAGGCCGCAAACAAGAATATCAAGAAAATACTGAGGAAGATGGTAGACAACCACAATAAATGGCACGAGAAGTTACCATATGCCTTATTGGGGTTCCGTAACACAGTCCGCACATCAACCAGGGAAACTCCCTATTTGTTGGTCTGCGGTACCGAAGCTATCATTCCTGCTGACGTTGAAATTCCTTCTTTAAGAATTATACAAGAAGATGAACTCAGTTATGCACAATGGATAAGAAGCCTCTATGAACAATTAGCTCTCATTGACGGGAAAAGAATGAATGCAGTGCGTCATGGTCAACTCTATCAGAATACGATGTCCAGAGCTTTCAACAAAAGGGTCAAACCTAGACAGTTTGCACCAGGGCAGTTGGTACTGAAGCAGATCTTCCCGCATCAACATGAGGCCAAAGAGAAATTTTTTCCCAATTGGTAAGGCCCCTACATGGTTCACCAAGTACTAACAGGAGGAGCACTCATACTCGCAGAAATAGACGAAGAGGGTTGGCCAAAGCCTATCAATTCAGACGCAGTCAAAAGATATTATGTTTGGAATGTTCGCATTTCTTCATCTGATGTAATTGAACTACGCTCGACCTGATTCCCATTTAAGAGGGGATACGTAGGTAGCCCTGTGGGTTCGATCACAATTGAATAAAATTTTCATTTTCCCTACAACCAGAAACTGGGGCAGAATTTTGAGGACCCTCAAAATTCCGGAGCAAGTCCAGCCAACGTCATCATATGTAGAACGGTTAGAGAATCGCCTAAGTAAACTAGGGCAGAATTTTGAGGAGGACCCTAAAAATTCTAAGGAAGTCACAATGTCTCTAAAGTGTCACAGTGATTATTTCATCTTATTTATCTGATATTGCATACTAATGTATCTTAAATAACTACATTATGCACGCACGTTTTCGAATACTTTATTTTTATGAAATGGCCAGATGCTACCCGTGGTAACTCAAGTAGGACTTCGATACAGAACAAAGCAAAGCAGGCAGACGGAGGCACGGACCAACTTTCCCCCGTGAAACTCACGATTGTCCTTTGGATGCAGGAATAAGAAATATTCTCAAATTCGGGCACACCTCAAAATCACTATCTTCATAAGGACAAAGCTGCCAAGCGCAAATACATTTCCAGCTAGGAAATACTCTCCTACTACTTGTTATCTATTCATTTCATGAGACTAAGCATTGTCTCCATCTCGCATGAGGCTAAGCCTCGCCTCCTTAATTGCATAAGGCTAAGTACTGCCTTCCCCTGCATGAGACTAAGCATTGTCTCCACCTTTGCATGAGGCTAAGCCATGCCTCCTCAATTGCATAAGGCTAAGCATTGCCTTCCCCTGTATGAGACTAAGCACTGTCTCCCGCTTGCATGAGGCTAAGCCCTGCCTCCTCAATTGCATAAGGCTAAACACTGCCTTCCCCTACATGAGACTAAAAATTGTCTCTATTTTGTATGGCTAAGTCCTACCTCCTCAATTGCATAAGGCTAAGCACTGCCTTCCCCTACACGAGACTAAGCATTGTCTCCACCTTTGCATGAGGCTAAGCCCTGACTCCTTAATTTCATAAGGCTAAGCATTGCCTTCCCCTGCATGAGACTAAGCATTGTTTCCCGCTTGCATGAGGCTAGGACATACCTCCTCAATTGCATAAGGCTAATCATTGCCTTCCCCTGCATGAGACTAAGCATTGTCTCCCACTTGCATGAGGCTAAGCCATGCCTCCTCTTGCATGAGACTAAGCATTGTCTCCCATCTTGCATAAGGCTAAGCATTGCTTCCTCATTGCATGAGACTAAGCATTGTCTCCCATTTTGCATAAGGCTAAGCATTGCCTCCCTAGTCGCACAAGGCTAAGCTCTGCCTTTCCTTGCATAATCCCAAATTCTATGCTACTTGAAATCTAGCACTATTATCCACCTCGAGGCTAAGCTCTGCCCACGATCTTACACAAGACTAAGCTTTGTCTTGTTTCGCTTCGCATAACCAAACATCATGTCTTTGCATCTCATGGGCTGAAATACCGCCATTTTTACTCCGAAGGCGTCATAGTCCGAATGAATCATCCTCATAGCCGGAAGACACCATGCCATGGCCCGAGGATCTCTCAATATCACACATCATTATTCAAAGGCGTCATAGTTCAGAGGCACCATTTTCATGGCCCGAGAATATCATTTCATGCCCTGCGAATCCCCTATCACGCAATTCATGGCCCAGGACATCATGGTCTAAGGACACCATCCCCATCATCCAAATATAGCCTTCATGGTCCAAAGGGAATTAGCATCATCCATATATACTTACATGCATTGTGCTTTACGTTTTGCAGGTAATCCAGGAAGTAACCGTTCTCCTAACGGGAGCAATCTTCGCTCCGGTTTTCGTTCAACGTTCACATCCTGCAATTATTTCAAACGTAACCAACCACCGTCTGTTACTCATTCCCATATGATAACCATTCAAATATCCATAACCATTCCAAGGTACATCCATTCACAATTCCGATATCGTCCTATCCAAAAGAGCTTGTCCATTCCTATAACAACTCCATCAGCTTATTCCACAGTTGGATCCAGAACTACACACAACCTGATTCCCGTAAAATTAGGGATATGTAGGCAACTCAAAAATGGGAGTTCGGCCTATATTTTCCAAATCACTCCATTCGGTCAAAATCGGTCATTATTTGTTTACCCGACAACTCTTTCATCATTCCCGGGTAAAGAGGGGGCAGTTGTTGATACCCAATTTTTTCCTCATATTATTTTATATATATATATATATATACTTTCAAAATAGTACATATGCATCATCATTTAGCTTATAAGCCTATACAAGCATTTTTCATAATTTTTAAAGGCTTTATAGTTCATAATTTTTCATAACTTTCAAAATAGTACATATGCATCATCATTCTGCATTTTATTATATAAATATCCAGTAATTATCCTTCGAATTATTGTTATGATGATTAACTCATCTAAAGTTATCATTTATACCAAAATGTATGTTTTAAATATTTTACTGCATTGTTTTATAATTACATTTGCATTTTAGGGCTAATTGAACATTATTTGCAATAATATCCCATATTCATGTATAATTATATTATTTATGCAAAAATGACTTTTTATAATTTATAATGTTAAGTAATTATTTTTAATCATTTTTAGTGCACAAATAATATTTTGTTACTTATTAATTACTTTTATAAATTATTTATTTTATTAAATATTGGGTATTTAAAAACTTGCCTAAATCCTACCTATTTTTCGGACCAATTACTGGCCCAAAATCTAATACCCTAGACCAAATAACCCCCAGCCCAAATCAATTAACCTAACCCCACAACCCGGCTGTTACCCATTTAACCCCCTGACCCAGTTCCGCTCTAATCGTGGCTGTTGATCTCTGAGATCAACAGCTCACATTAAACCTTCCCTTTTAATTACCACCCTCATCTGTAACCCTAATCATTTCACACCGCTCGCCACCCCCATATCCCATCTCCTTTCTCCTTTCTCCTTTCTCCTTTCTCCCTCCTAAGAACCCTAGCCACCGCCCCTCTAAAATCTCTCCTAATCCCACACGATATGGGATTATATGGTTACCCTTTGCCATATACGGCCTCTCTTTGGTACTGGTTCTTCTTCTATACTACTTGCCTAAACATGGCAAGCAGATTCCATAAGGATCGAACCAAAATCGGTTCAAATCCTTGACTTTTTTGATATTCTGCCTACCTTCATCATCTTGCTCTTTGTAAGTACGAATATTTGTGTATCTCTTATGGATTCTTACTTACCCTAAAATTAGGGTTTTCAGATCTCTTTTAATCGAACCAAAATAGGTGTGATTCTCTGATTTTGAGTATTATTTGTGTCTAAATTCGTCCTATGCTATCGTTTCTGTGTATATTCCGTTGATATTTATTTTTTCTAAAAACAAAACTAGGGTTTACTCACTTATTCTCCTAATTTGATTTTAAATTGATTTATGTGTTCTTCTTTACTTTTATGGTCTGATTGTTTGTATTTCCTTACTTATGTGCTGATTTTTACCACTATATAAACCCGTTCTCTTTCCCTATTTTGGACAGAAAAAAAGTCAGTAAAAACTCTCACTAAAAATTGCGGTTTCTACTCTGTATTTGTTTACTATTCTGTTCTGTTTAGCTCTTGGGCAGCTGAATGCCAAGGCCACCAGATTTCTACTTTTCTGACCATCTCTTGGGTATGTGCACTGCTCTAGGTTCTTGAAACCCTTGGGAACTTGACACATTTGAGAGTCTGGGTCCTTATTGCTGTTCTTTTCTTGTTTATTGAACAATCACTGGTTAGTTTCTAAACCCTCGCAATGTTTATTCTCTTATGTTAACATGTTCTTTGAAACTGCACGACTTAATGTTTTCCCTTGACTCTCTTTATGTGTGATTCTGCTTATAATTGCTAGCCTAATAATGTCTTTGCACCTAACTTAGTTAATTTAGACAGAATGAAGCATGTTTAGTTTGGTGTTGTTGATAATTCGAATGTTTTGCCTTGATTATATTGTTTAATCTATGTTCTTTGCCTAATTCAAAACTTCTAGTGATTAATTGATGTTATTAGCATGCCTTAACTTGTTTAAGACCTTTACTCTAAGTGTTGTATGCTCCTTTGACTATGGTTGCCACTCTATGTGTTCTTGCCATGTCCAATTCTGCACCTCTAACAACTTGTGATCCTTTAAAACCAGTCTGCCTTTACTGACACTCTCAATGTTACCTGATCTTGTTTGTATTATAATGCTTAACTCCTGTGTTTGGTATAATGTGATCCCTTAAGTCCTTAATTAGTTGCATTACATGGTTTTAATAGTCTAATACCATTGCCTGTTAACGTGCAATCCTAGGCTCATTGTTCCTTATCATATGTCACCCTGCCCAGTGTGTTAATTTTCTTTTGGAGTTCATTATATGATTATCTTACAGGTTTGCAAATGTTTTCCAAACCTATTACTCTACTACTATTTTCATTGGTTGTTTCTTGTTTAATTCTAGGGCTGGCTGAAAGCCAAAGCCCTTCCCCTAAGTCTCCTCTATCAACCTCCCTAGTGTGAGCACTACCCTGGGTTCTTGAAGCCCTTGGGAACTCTGACACACTAGGGTCTAAGGTTCTTTGCCAGCTTTGTCCTAATTGTTCAACTTTGCCCCTCATTTTTCACCTACTGAATAAACCAATTAGTTTGTGTAAATGGTTGTTGATCAGCTCTGGCTACTGGTTTTTGGCTATTTTGTGTAAATGAAGATTATTTTTCTGGGTTTGATTGGCTATGACTTCTGGGCTGTGGTGCAACCTGATGGATATGTAATTGAAGGCCTGGCTGGGCTGGGTATACTTTGGGCCTATATTAAGCCCACTATAGTTATTTTGTAACCCTGTAATTTATTTCATTCATTGGGTCTATAATAATGTTATAATAACAATTGGGGTGTTAGTAAAATTGGGAAAATGGGTTTATTCTAATATTTGCATGAACGGGTAGAATCCTGCCTATAGGTATTTAATTTGCTCGAACATGTTCTTCTACTATGTGTGTTAGATAACCTGCCTATAGGACTTGAGTGTTTAATTCATTTAACATATTCTGCTTCTACATGTTTGTTAGATATCATGTCTATAGGAAATAAAGTGACCAATGTTTAATTTTCATTACGACATATTCATTAGATACTATGACCCTAGGGTTATGTTATCTTAAGTTCTGCAAATCTGCATTTTAGAAATCATGCCTATAGGGTTTTAATTGGTTAATGTGTTGTTGTTATAATTGCTCACTTAGGAGACATGCCTATTGTAACACCCCGAAACATTTCGAAGTACTTAAGTGTAAAACCTCGTAAAATTTTGCAAATTAGTTTGTAAGGCCCAGTTAGAATTTCCTAATGATTTAAGATTTTAAAGTGCGACAACGGTATTCGGGAATAACGAACCTCCCCATTTCTTAAATATGGGTGACTAATAATCCTTCATCGGGAGCTCAGGCCCACCAACTTTATCTCAAAAAAGAATGGGGCGCGTATCCGCGATTCCTGATGTTATATTCAGAAAACTCAGAGGGGATGCGCAAGAAGACAATTTATAATACAGTTCAACAATATCAAAGCGGTAAAGAGAAGGCAAGTAGCATATTAGGCCCAAATAAATCACAGTATATACTAAAATTAATAAAGCCAAATAAAGTCAATGTACAAGCTCGAATCTTGAATTTACCCAGCAGAGTCGCCAGAGCTGTCACACTCATTTTCTACCCTAAAGGATATGTTGTATATATTGTGGATTAAAGAGTTTTTTCTAATTAAAGTGACAAATTTGAGTAGAGATTATTTTATTTACAGAGTCGCCACTGGAATTAATTTTTTGGGTGTTCCAAGTCACCTTTTATTTGAATCCCTAGTCAAAGGAAGGTTTGACTCTATTTTTATTGGTCTACAAAAATAGGAGATCGGGTAAGGAATTCTGTTGATCGGGGTGAAGGTGTGAGGCACTCCCCGAGTCCGTGGTTCTAGCATTGTCATTTTATTGACTTAAACTCCGCTTTTATTGTTGATGCCATTGTTAATTTTCAAACTAGGACGAGTACCCCCGACCCTAACTTACACTAACCAAGACGATTATCTCCGACCTTAGTTCGTGTGTCGCACCTAGAATTGGAGCCTACTCGAAGTGAGTCTTCTCGATATCGGTTAAGACGGAACTAATTATCTTTATTTAATCTAAGGTTTTGGAGGTTAGATTATGAAAAAAATAATTATCCATCTCTATTGTGAAAGAAAATGTTTTTTTGTAAACTAATGGTAGTAAAACAACTAATGGATATTCTATTGATATTGGACCTTATTTATAATCTTTATTCTTATTATTTATTAAACTACATGACCAAGCTAATATACGCGATGCATTTTAAGAACATCGGACTTGTATCCGTGCCTAAAATTTGCCTAGCGCTTAAATTAATTAAAAGTACTTAAGTTATTAGATTATTGTTAAACATTATGGAAACTAACTAGCTCCTAATAAGTTTATTCAACTAATCTAGTATTATTTTGAAGATGGATCAGATTATTTATTGAGAAAGTGGGCCGATTTGCTTATTAGTTGTGGCATTGGGCCAGCATCTACACAAACGAATGGGCAAAATATTTATAGACTTTTTAAAGGCATTGGGCCTGTTGGGCAGAATCTGTCTAGATATTGGGCTCCATAAATGGGCACAAGCTAAAAGCCCAATGGATTTCAACTGCTGACTTGCTAAGACAGCCCACCTGTGCTATATTGCGAGTCTAACCTCTTTTGCTCTGGGCCATTAACCTTTATTTTTAGCTAGCAATCCCAACCACTTATTTATGATCTAGCCACTTTTTACCAGAAAACAAAGGTCCTAGCAGAGATGTAAAATCTAGACTTTATAATAATAAATTAAAGCTTTCAGACATGGCTCTTTTGTTCTTTTCTTTAAAGAATGGCCAATTTGCACAAAACTAACATAAACTGGCCAGAATTGCGCAAGGTGCAAGAACAGTCTTTAAACACATGCCAGCCTTTTCAGAATATCCCATTTTTAAAGCAGAAATAGCGATGAAAATACCTAGAAACGAAACAGAAAAACTCGGCAAAAGCACTTGAAAATCAGCAACTAAATAAACAACAGCAACAACAGTAAAGAACCAAAGAGACGACTCGGAATAGATCTCGAAAACTCAGAAAATTTTCAGAGATAAAGAAACTCAGAAATTAACTTCAAAGACTTTTGTTCTTTGAAGTTTTTTTTTTCAAGAAAACTCACACAAAGCTCTGAAGTTTCGGCCTACTATTTCTTGATGTTCAGCAGATTTCTCTCAAGTTTTTGTGTGTTCAACAAAGGTTGAAAGGCCTATCTAAAGCTGATCTATCCAAAAGGACTGACTTTGTGGGCCAAAACACTACCCAAAGACTGTCCGAAGGGTGAAAAGACAGCATGCAACCTGTTTTGGCAGAAGCATGGGGTGAAAGGGTCCTTTCAGCCACTCTAGTAGTGAAAAGCAAGCTACTAGTACCCTAAATCGTGATCAATTTACCTAAATTTCAACTTTAAACTATGGTTGTCCAACGGGACGGGACGGGATAAAATTAACGGGACGGGACGACATTTAGCCGGGACGGTAACGGGACGGGACGGAACAAACGAGACGAAATAGTAGGCCCATCTCATCCCGTTAACAAACGGGACGAGCCGGGACGGGACGGACGGTAGGCCCATCACGTCCCGCTAACAAACGGGATGGGACGGGACGGGTTCGCGGGCCTTAAGTGTCGTTTTAAAAAAATATATATTTAAGTATTTAATTTGGCAACCGCTATTCTTTTGACAATGACTAAGTTATTAAAGTTTGCAACAACTAATTTTTTGACATATTTAATAAACTTAAAAATTAAACAGAAATTAGGAAACTAAGTAAAGAATTATAAAATATTAAAACAAAAGGCTTGTAATGAAATATTCTAGTAATTATAAATTTATAATAGAGTTATAATTTATTTAATATAATTTCAAGCCATTAAGTAACTAAGTAAGAGTGTAAGACAATTCATAAAACAAATTCAACGCTTAGAGCCTTTTATTTTATTAATAGAACTTTCAAATCTCGCATACAAATATAATTCTTTTGAAGAGCACCTAATCTACGCAGCCACCTTATAGAAAGGGTTCTGTTTGAATTAGACCTCTTAGTAGCCAATTACAAATTATCATACTAATATTTGTAAGCTCATATACAACTATGTTGTAACTTATCTATAATTTCTCTCGAACATTGTTCTGAAATTGGCAATGTTGATTGATCTTCCATGAGTTCCATGTCGTCATAGCTCCAACTGCTAAGTATCTCATTGTATTCATTTTCTTCCCTAGTTTCACCACCTGTTGTTTCCATAGATTTATATTTATCAAACATTGATCTAACAAAAGAATATATGTTAGCTTGGCAGTCTTCGAGAGGTGGTTGTTAATTTTTTTTGAATCGCTAAATTCTCATAAATTTTACGAACAAGTCCATTTGTACCTATTAATTTTAAAGATGGGTTAAGTATAGTAGAAATTAAATAAACTTGGGGAATAGGAAAAAAATACTTTTTAAATTTTGCAATCATTTCATTAATGGCCGGTGCATAAGTTGGATTAATTTTGTAATCATTTGATTAAGCTAGTTGCTGCAGTTGTGTTAGCACTTAACAAAAGCATTATATAAGGTGATAGTTAAAACTTTATCAATGAGTCCATAAAAATCAACAATTTGTAGAACAGTAGTTGCAATATATGCTCCAGTGTCTTTTGAATCAACAAATTTATAACCAATAATACGTTTTTACATGTTCCAATGATGATCAACCCAATGACATGTAACAGTTAAATAATCACAACCATTAGGACTACGACCTATACGACTATATCAGATGTGATAGACACTTTACAATCTAAGTGAAACAATACACAACGAATATACTGAAGATATTCGATTTGAAATTTAAAAACATCATTTCTAACTGTGGTCTTAGGAAAACCTTGAAAAGCAGGATTATACGTTTTTTGTATATAATGCACACAAAAAAATAGGACGCGGGACAGGTGGGATGGGACAGGACGGGACAGGACAGGCGGGACGGGATGGGACAAACAGGAAGAAATGACCATCCCGCCCCATCCCGTGTCCTGTTTAACATGGGCACATTCCGTTTAGAATTAAGTGGGACGGGACAAGACGGTACGCGGGATGGGACCGGGATGGCCATTTCGTCCCGTTTGTCCCGTCCCGTTTTGTCCTGTCCCATCTCGCCTATCATGTCACGTCCCGTCCCGTACCAACCTTACTTTAAACCATCAGTACTAACCTACTTGTTCAAAATAAATCAAACTTAAATAATTATGGATTATCAAAGCATAAATAATACCTTCATTGTAACTAAATTCAAACTAACTAGATTAAATCAATTTGATTTATGCAACCAACAATCTATCAAGATCAACAAGTCACTAACTCAAACTAAACAAATACAAACTCACTAAATAAACGACCATTACGAGCAGCTAATCAGAATACTATACTACATACCAAACTACTAAATCACAAACAAGAACTGAACAAGATTCATTGAGCGACTAAGCTACTATTTTCGGCTAAAACATCTAAATTATTTTATCAAAAGAAAATACACAAATTAAAAGAAGATCATCACAAATAAGAAACAAACAGAAAAATGTTTTAAGCTAAACCTGGGCCTAAATTAACTTTAATGAAACATAAAAAATTAAAAAGGAAACAAGAGATAGGGGTATACCAAACAAGTGCAATCGAGGCAGTCTCAAGCCACCAAAAGACGACGAAGACATCAAGTGGCGGCTGTCCGACTCCAAAACGCACGTTTCTTTCGAGCAGATGCTAAAACAAAAGGGTTTCGACGTCTTGCAAAAAAGAAACGAGTGTCTTTAAGTCAACATAGCTAAAATAGATATTCGAGGCGTTTGGTGGTGTTTACAGCATTGGGGTAGTCAGACGGTAACGATGGGGCTCTTTGGTAATGAAACTAAAGGGGAAGTGTAGATCTCCTAGAGATCTACACATTTAAGTGAGGCTTGTGTCGTGGGGATGACTGGTATGTCACTAATTTGAGAAAGATAAGAGGAAACTTTGGACGGCTAGGGTTTCAGATTTGGCCGGATTTGTGGTGATTGGTGAGGATTTGGAATCAAAAAGACGAGGTTGAGATTTGGGGATGAAAGTTTGATGGTGATTGGAGGTGGTTGGCCGGTGGTGGCGATTTTCGGCCGGCGGAACCACCGTGGGGAGTGGCGGAGAGGCGGAGAGGTAGAAAGAGTGAAGAGAGAAGAAGAAGAAGAAGAAGAAGAAGAAGAAGAAGAAAGGAGGGGGGAGGGGGGGTAAATGAGGGCAAAAATCGGGCAATTGAGGTATTAAATACCTGGGTTGTGGATTGGATGAGAACCGACCGATCAAAGGGTGACCAACGGTTGAGATTTGATCTCCAAGTTATTAAATAAAACAACACTGAAACTACGCCGTTTAGTTTACCTCCATGGCCAGCCTCATCCGGACTGGGTCAGTGCTATTGGGCCACTGATTTGGTTCGATTTTTGGCCCATTCCGACTAAAAAATGAAACTTAGTCCAAACTCTTATTCCTTTTTAATTAAACTAAAATCAATTCCTAAAACCTACACATACACACGCAATAAACATAAAAGAAGAAAAGAAAAGAGCAAAAATTAGGTATTTACATTGATTCAAACACCATTATATAAAATGAAATGGAACAAGTATTAAGGTTGAGTTCCTCCCTTGGTTTTCTCGTCAAGATCCTGTGCTAATGTTGGGTAACAAAATCAGTTTTACTTATGTTTCTCGTACCTCAGTTAATCATATTGACGTTGAATTTCAGTAAGTTCTTTGAGAAAATTGTAAGTCTTGGGATATTGTCGTTCAATTCATACCTAGATACTTACAAATCTTGACATTTTTAAAGAGGATTAATCTCTCTTATTTCCTTACGTTACAACTCATCCACCATTTATTCGTCCATATTAAGGGTCAAATTTTAGTTGTGTGGTTATAATGAAGCATTCTCTGAACACATAAACATAGTTATGAAACAAACACGTGTAGAGTTGAACTATATATCTTTCTCAAAATATATGTTCTGATCGCTAAGTTGGCAAAAAAGTTAAAAGAAAAAGGAAAGCAAAAAAGTTAAAAGAAAAAGGAAAACAAAAAAGTTGAAATCAAATGTTTGATGTTTCCCTTCCTTTATTTTCTCTTTATATATGTGGGGTTCAAAGAACATGGATATTTTTTGTCGATACTTGTGGTCTGTGGATGAAAACAGTCCAAGCATTCAACGGAAGACAAAGAGATGAAGAAATGGATGTTGACACATTCCCCTTTTTGAGAATGACTGCAATTTGTATACTTGTGTAGAGGCTAGAAAGTAGTTGAAGGAAAAGCTGCCAATTTTTGTCCATATGTTAATCAAATAGCTTCTTGATTTTTCTACATCAATACCAAGGGTACAATGGTAGAGACAAGAATTTCACTAAAAATAAATTTAAAAGTCTAATATATGAGGTGAGCAAATGAAACCGACAAAACGTATCAATCCGATAATCTGAGTCAAATCGAAAAAAAAAAACCCGATTATGGTTTGGTTTGATTTGGTTTGGTGTTGGAAAATAAATCTGACCATATTTGGTTTGGTTTGATTTTAACTAAAAAAATGTCAAACCGAAACCAAACCAACCCGACATTATATGTATAAAAGTTTTAAATATATTTAATACATAAAAGTATTTATGGTAGTGTAGTTTATAAATATTTCTTAAACTTTTTCATAGTTTTATCTTTTAACGTATTATTTCAAGCTTGGGCTTATAATTTTTGGATGCTCAAATAAGTTTTATACTCCATAAATGTTAGTAACTCAAATAAATCCTAAACCAAAATCAAATCAATACTAATACTAATAAAAGACATTCAATTCAATTGTACTAATGAAAATAGTGTTAGATATCTATTTTTTTAGTTTTTCCATGGTTTAGATGAAATGTATAACTTATTTTTCTTTTAGTGGTTAGTCATGTAAATAATAGTACATATTAGTCATAATTTTAAATTATGTTTATTTTTATTATGGCTTATTAATAATATTTATTTTATGCGATTTTATTATCTTTATTGTTGAATATTTTAGTATAATGACATGACTCATCTCATATTTATGTTATTTTATTTAAAAACACCTTATATAATTCTGTCTTACTAGGATTAAAGAAATATTTGGAGCACAAATTTTACGTTTTGTGTTATGAAGACTTTATGGGAAAAAAATCGAAAACCCCGAAAATCTCGAGAAAACCCGAGATTAAAAAACCCGACTTTTATTGGTTTGGTTTGGTATTTAAATTTAATAACCTGATACAATTGATTTGGTTTGGTAATTAAAAAATTCGAACCAACCCGACTCATGTACATTCCTACATCACATGGAAGTCAAACCTACGACCTATAACACTTCTTAACCACATTGTCAATAGGCCAAATACATAGACAGGCACTTAAACTTGGCACGAAATTTTATTTTGGCATCAATTCTTTGCATAGTACCTATTGAACACTTCATGTTACTCAACATTGTATCTATTAAACACATTCTCAGCACCTCTAAACATTTCAAGGAGCGTGTTATTAATCGCCTTTGACAGGACAAGGGAACAAATTAGGGGAAGACACGTGGCTCTCTAAACCACAGCCTTATTTATTTTTTCCCTTTCTACTTATCTATTCTGAAATTTAGCTTGTTGAACTCCATGTTACTTTGCCGGAACTTACTAAAGCCTTTTTCAACCCCTAATCTCACATCTGTTATTTTCTTCGCTGTTTTTACTAAATAAATTAATCTAGATCAGAAAAAAAAAAGTGTTGGCTGAAAAAAGATCCAAACGACAAATATTAATCGATAAAAAAAAAATCCCGACAACCCCATTGTTTCCAATCAAAAATATTCCGGCAAGTTTTCTGCAACCAAACAAATTGCCTTAGAGTTTCATGACATCTTTGCATATGTCTGTCTCAAAAAAATAATTGTGATGTCGGAGATCCTTAAACCCGACGTTATTAGAGCAAAGTCAACAGTTTAGCTGGATGGACCAGATCCATTGTGCCAACTGATTTGGAAATTAACCAAAGAAGAGTGGAATTTAACATTATATTTGCGACATCAAATCGTCCCTCATGACAACAGCTTACAACGTTGACAACTCCAGCAAACGTTTACAGATCTTGCGATGGGCAAGTATTTAGTCTGTTCTCGTGAGTCTGGGTACGTGGATCCGAACATAGCAGTTCATCTAAATCTGGTTTATATGATATCGAACACGAAGGATTGCATGAATTTCCTATGCACCATTGGTTATAACCCATTAGAATTTTATTATTTATGAGCTATGGCTAGTTTAAGGAGTTGCCTAGGGGATTTGAACTATCCATCGTTCAAAGAAAATGTTGGGGACGGGAAGAACAACCTGAAGGGTCCACTTACATTTGTCTATCTAGTAGAGTTATTTTTACGTGTTGAATGTAAAGTGAGAAACACGTGTTGTTCCATGTCACCTAATGTATCTAGTAGGCATAGTTTTAAATAACATGAAGTGTTCAATAGGTATTAGGTAAAGATAAGGTGCCAAAATGAAATTCCATGTCAAGTTTAAGTGGTTGTCTATATATTTGGCCTTGTCAAAAGCTTCCCAGGGCTGGCCTGGGTCAGGATGATTCAACTAGTAATATGAAAAAAGTTGATCCTTCAAATGATAATTTCTACAATGAAATAGAGACTATTAATTCCTTTTCTAAATTGAAATCCTTAAAAGAAGTCTATAGATCATATGGATGTTTGTCCATATTTTGCCTCTTGTATTAGGAATCACAGTTGGCATAGGCACATTTAGGCCTAAAATATGGGGCACGTGAATTTATGGTCTTTTGTCAAATTAAGTATTTTATGTACACTTTCTCTAGAATTGGTGTAATATTATCTGTTGGCACCCATGCTCTAATAAGGTTGAGTGGTACACTTGGTTCAAATCTAAATTATTTACCTTGAGAAATATGGATCAATTCCCACTTAATTCATTTTTTTCTCCTTTCTTTAGTGGTGCTCTAGATTCGCCTATGAGTGAGTAGGTGCACTAGTAAATGTTCGGTTAGAAAGAGAAATATATGTAATAATACAATAATGTGTATGTGTGTGTGTGTGTATGAGCCAAATCAGTTCCATTATTCTATTTCTTATTTTCTAACTAAACATAATTAACTTTGAAATGAAAGATCTATGTGTCACACCTCCTTTTTACCCCCCCCCCCCAAAAAAAAGATATGTATTATGGATTATTATGGGTTAAAGAGTTTTTTCAATTAAAGTGACAAATTTGAGTAGGGATTATTTTATTTACATAGTCGCTACTTGGAATTGATTTTTTGGGTGTTCCAAGTCACCATTTATTTGAATCCCTAATCAAATGAAGGTTTGACTCTATTATTATTGGTATGAGAAAATAAAGTCCGGGTAAGAAATTTTGTTGACCGGGGAGAAGGTGTAAGGCATTCCCCAAGTCACGTGGTTCTAGCACGGTCGCTTTATTGACTATATTTGGCTTATATTATTTTTGGACAACCTGTGTTTTATTGGTTCTCATGTTTTACCTATGTTCGCTTTTATTACTTGATTAGATTTATGAAAATTATCTTGAAATAAGTCACGTGTACGTGTACTCATTTTTGTTTGGCGTCAAGAATCATATCACGCGTACATGTACACAATCAATAACAAATTTATTATTATTCGGAGTTGATTGGTCAAGTCACGTGAACGCGCACTTGTATTATTTTCCTAAACTAATTTGAAATTATTGTAAGACCAAGAGTTTATGGATAAAAATTATTTGAAAGTCGGGAAATATATTAGTTATTTAAAGTATTGCGAAGTCATCCGCACTTAGAAATATTTACAACTTACTACCCATCTTTGAAATTATGAGACATCTATCCATTATGGAAGAATGAGCTAATTATTAGTCTAGTGACAAAATTATTGGGCCTGACAGATTTATACTCAATCCAACTCATGTCTAATTCTTTCTTTCCTATTAAATGTGGTAACTCATTTCTGGTTCACTTACTTGAACTCCAACGCATGCCCATTAATATGGCAAGATCTTCATTCTTAATTCTAAATAGCAAATCTCATTAAGATGAAATCTTATTCAAATAATTTGTTGGAAAATCGCTTGAAACATGTAAAAAGAAGCTACAACATGATAATGTGTATAAATAAAATAACACAAAAAATTATCACATGAATTTCTATTAGAACATCACACAAAGTAATGAAATAGTTAACAAAGGGAGGATAAGCAATGAATCTTTAAGCAAAAAATTTCCTTCAGAACTTGATTAATGCAAAAACAATTCTGAGCCAAGCAAGTACACCAAACCAAAGGCAAATCGACAGATGAGCAAAAAATCTAGCGACGAATCTTCTAAAATTTGAGCCCGGACCGAAACTTGACTATACCTCGTGAGGCTGCTGGTTTTTGGCATGAGAGAGGTGACTATCAATGAAGGTTCACAAGGTGTTTTTAGGCTTGAATTTGAGTCATTTTTGGGTCTTAAACAAGGTGATGAATTGCTTGAATTTTCAAAAGAAAGAGCAAGAAAAGAATAAAATGAGTAGAAATTCTCTTAGCGCATAAGAAGAATTTTTTTTCCCCTCTCAATTCTCTCTTCTATTTTTCCTTTTTTATCTTCTTTTCTCCTCACATTTCTCTTCTATTTATAGGAAAATAATTTGGAATTTTTCAGATTTTTATTTTATTTTATTATTTATTAATTAAAAAGAATTCCCACTTTCCTTTACTTTATTTTTTAATTTTCCATTTTTTTTTACTTTACTTTTTTTATTTTCCACTTATTTTACTTTTCTTTTTTTATAATTCCACTTTCTTTTACTTTTTTAAAAACAATTTCAGCTACCTTTACTTTTATTTTTAAATTTCATCTTTCTTTTACTTTTTATTTTTTTAAATTTTCATATTCTTTTACTTTAAAAAAAAAAAATAATTTCCACCTAATTTTACTTTTAATTTTTTATTCCATACTTTTAATTTTCCTATTATTTTATTCTCATCCGAAAATTCCAAAAAATATTTATTTTTTCGGTTGTTTTTAATTTATTTTATTTTAAAATAAATATAAAAAATAAAATAATACTAATAGTAATAATTTGACCTTTTAAATTATTTTTAATTATTACCCTATATTAAAAAAAATATAACAAAGCTAAAAATATATATATTAAATTTCTAAAAATATTTACATAGTAGAAGGTGATAAAAATTCAAATACAGTCAAAAATTAGGTGCTCACACACTATGTAGAGAAAGACTTTTTTTAGTACTAAGCAACGAATTAAATATGTAATTATTGGACAAACATTCAAATGATTTTATAACAATGGAGAATAAGTTCAGCCAAAGCTATCGCAGGAGTTTGAAGCAAAGTTGGTAATGTCCAATGAGATTTATTTTTGCAGAATAGTCGAAGGGAATTTCTTTTAGTTTTCAAAAGTTGCATTAGCAAATCATTCCCCATTTAATTGTGGTAATATCCTTAGATGCAATATTCACTTACAGCCTTTTTACAGCGTATATTATCTTCCAGGAAGAGTCAAAGAGATAATTCAATAATAAGATGAACTATGAACACTTTCTTCTTTGTCTTTTATCCTGACTAGCAAGATAAAAAGTTCTATTTAAATGAAAATATTCAAAGGGAGTCTAGTAATTACACTCTTAAGTCTTATCCCTCGAATTAAACAAATTGAATCTAGCTACGCACTGGGCTTGCTTTTAAGCTTGATTCTAATAGTAATTCTTTTTTCTTTACATCTTTATGTTTTTGGTTTTTTCTTGTCGTTTGTAGTTGATTTATTATATTAATTGTACCTTAAATATTTAGTTAGGCTCTGAGATTTGTTCTACTCCTCACTTCTTGTCAGAATTTCTACCCTTTATTTTAATTAATTTGTTTATTTTCTATTATTCCGTTTGTGAGCAACCTGAATCATATCACGTTATGACAAAGTATTGGATGTTGATATACATAGTATAGAGAATTTTGACTATATAAGAGGGATATTGTCTACTGTTAAGGAAAACTTTGCCGAAGTTTCAAGTGATGAAATATTTAGTCGCACTTGGTGTTTCATTAAATTAAATATTTTAACTTTTATAATTAAACACTAAAGTGAGAATACGTATTATTTAACCAACATAGAGTTATGTATAAATATGGGGGTTCAATCGAATTTTCTTTACCAAAATATATATATGGATGAATTCCTTTTATATAACTATTTTTAATTTAATGCATTTGAATTTTCTTATTAAAATTTCTAGCTATATCACAATATTTAATAATAATTAAGTTATATATATATATATATATATGAAAGATACATATATTTTTCAAGCATTAATTTAATATAAATACCGATTGCAATTAGATATTACTAATGTTTGCTTAGTGGCTCAAACCTACCTGTTACCAATTAGGACCCTAGATAGGGCTGTGACACACAAAAGCACAAACTCTCGTACTCACACACACGTAATACACATACAGATTTGTTTTTTTAAATGTGGTACCATAGAAACAAAAAGGCTTATCATGTGCTGCTGATTCGGCAGGGAATTATTAAACGAACTTATTGTTATCCAAATTGAATTAAATAGTAGGCTTCATTTATGGCCATCACTCCTTCGAGCGGAAATTACTCACTGTGTTCACTTTTAATTGTTTATGTTTATTTTTAATAGGTGCTTTATAATTTTACCCATAATAATAATATTTTTTTCAAAATTCTTGAGAAATAAGTTGGAAAATAAATAATTAATGATAAGAATAAAATAAAAACAAAAAAAAAATCTCTTAATTTAGTATAATTGAACAATTAAAAATAAAAATGTATTTCTAGTCTGGTTATTAAAATAACTAAGATGCTCTTATGTGTCTTCATGTGGAAATAACTTCTTAGCTGTCTCTAGCTATATGGTTTTCCTCTTATCTAAAATTTGAAGTTGTTTTGGGATTCCACAATAGTTGTTTCACTTTGTGTTTCTACTTTCTTTTTCTTTTCTTTTTTTGGTATTTTTAAGCCCAACAAAATATGAAATATATCATTGTTAAAATGAAAATAACTTTGGGTTAATTATATTAATTTCGGAATTTTTTTTAAGAATTAGAATAAACTCCTTTCTTAGTTTTTTTTCCCTTTTTTTTTTTCCGTTAAGAAAGATATTTTATGGAAAGCAGTAAATTCAGGGAGGTTCAATACATAATGGAACTAATCTTAGACGATTTAGTTCCAAAAAAGTCTTCCTAAATTTTAATGAAAGCATGAAAAGGTGTTAAGAACCATATTGTTAAAGTTGAGGTTTTTTGTTATTTAAGATGAAATAGTCTTAAAATGAGGGTGAATGGGAAATGGAGGGAAATGAAATTTTTGAGTAAAATTTTAAGTTTTTCCTCTTGACAATGAGACATTGTCCCATATTGGAAGAGGAAAAGATTTTTGGTGGGTATATATATAATTGCTCTTCTTGTAGCTCTTAAAGAGTTAAGAAGAAAGCAAGTCTCGCGCCGTCGTCGCTCGATCGCTCGGCTTCAGCTTTGGTCAATTTGACCAATTTGGTCAGATTGGTCAGATTGATTGATTAATCTAACCAATTTTTTGGACTAAATTTATTTGTTAATAGTAAATATTAACGTAAGATTATCCGCATTTGTAACGGATATGTTCCAATCCGTGTATTGACCACCAGCTGCAATAGCAGTCGCCTAATGCTCTTCCCACCATGGCCAAGTGTTTGCTCCACAAACAAGTTAGTGCATGCTCCACCATGGAGGGTGGAGGGTCGTTCATCTTCAAAGCTGACTGCTATAAATATGTGCAGCAACTGTTGAAGAAAGACACACAACACAAAAACTGAAAACGAAAACTCTCAATTTTGGCTATACATTGCACTCCTTCCTCTCAGCATTTTCATACGATTTTCTGAGTTTCTACTCCTTTGTTCTGCATTATTTTAACTTCAAATAAAGCAACTGTAAGTGTGATTTGCTACCGAACTTTGTGTTCGTTGAAACACTGGGGTTTGAAGTACCGCTACACCAGTGTGTGATTCGTTCTATCTTGGGAGGAAATAATCCATAACCTTGGGTACTAGGAGGGGATTAAATTCCTTAAGGAAACACTGTGAATTCAGTGGGCTCGAATTAATTACTGTTTCATTACGATAACTTATATTTTACAGAATTATTATTTACAAATACATCAATATTGGCGGGACTAACAGTTAAGAACCATATATAATATAGTGTATGACGCTATATGTCCTTATTTTTCTTTCAAGATGCAGTATGAGTGATTTGGTGTTTTTTCTTCTGTTCTTCTAAGAAAAGTTTAAGTAACTTCAGTTATTTTGAATTTGGAAAGTACTAACAACACAAATGAAGATAAAAGTAGAAGAATTAACCCAAATAGCCGTCCAACTAATTGCTTAAACTAAAAATACTCTACTGACGTATAATATGTGAATAATTTATATATCATATGTGTATAACTATATATAATCAGTGTATAATCTATGTATACTCACTAGAAAAAGTAAACAGTAAATCTGGCCGGCCATATCATATTTAATTTCTTAGTATTAACTATACCTATGACTTTATGTCGTTTCAGTCTTTGATCAGATGATGTATTTCAAAATAAATTTTCAGTGGAAGAACTAAGATAATGGCAAATATTAGTACTAACAGAGTAATCAACATTATGAATCAAAGGAAAATAAATGTTTTTTGTAAAAATATATCAATTGGACTATTACAAAAGGAAGACATGTCGGAGAACTTATTGACTATGATCCAACCTATTCGATTCAAATGGTATGATGGTTGTTACCTTTATAATTATATTCATTTTGGTTAACTGGATAATATTATTTAAAGAAGCTTAAGTAGCAATATTACAAACTAAGGGAGCACTACTGTAGCACAGTTTGCTACCAAATTACTATTGAATTTCTCTTGGAAACATAGTTCTTAGTATATCGGCACCTATAGTACTATTTCATTTGCAAACACGAGAGAATCTTAATACGATCCATAGAACTGCTTCTTGGCCCCTTCCTTGGTTAAGAGGTCTGCGCGCTATCCTATTTTGCTCTCTATAGTTACGCAATAGCTTTGGACCCATTATTGAATCAATGACCTGCATTTACAAATAATATAGCCATAAGATTTATGGCTATTGTCGATAAAATTATTTCGAAAGCCATTAAATTATAATTTCGGAGGATGATTAGTGCATAACGTCCTAGCTAAGATTGAAGTTAGATTTTGTTTTTCGACAGAGTTAAGCAAAACGGACTACGTCGTTTGGTTCCAAGGACTAGGAGGGTTATCTCCGCTCTCCAGGGATTAATAATGCTAAGTTTGTAATCTTGGAACTGTTATCCAACATCCAAAGTAAGTTAGTTAACATCATTATTTTGGTATAATATTTGTATTGGTATTAGTATACACATAATCAAATATGGTTGTTTATCCGAAAAACGAATAAAGTTGAATTTGTACGTAGTTCTAAGGGTACGTGGTATAATTTGACACAAATCGTAAAAGTGTGTAGAAATGCTGAATATTGACCGTAAACAATAAAATACAAACAAAGTTAAAAGGGGAATGATTTATGAATAAGTAAGATGAATCAATGTATAAAGCTCAAAGGGATAATCTCTCAGAATGGGAGTGTATCAACAGTATCTGAGTTATATGCTATATCACTCCCTTGATGGTGTGTTTTTACAGAAATATAGCCATCCCTCTTATAGTGGAGAGATCCTACTTTAGATATAATTAAAAATATATAGTGGGGGATTCATGATAAATCAGTTTTTCTCTAATTCCCACCGAGATTCTCTCTCTTAGTGCGGTTGTAACGACTCTTCTCTATGAACTTGATCTTGATTGGACTTGATATTGATCGATCTCCAAATTCAGAGCTCGATATTGACTCGAACTAGATATTGATTCGGGGCCCGGTATTGATTCGGGCTCGGTATTGGTCGGTCTCTAGCTCTTAAGCTCGATAACACCGCTTCGTATCAGAGTTCGATTGGGACTCGAGCTTGGCAATAATTTCGAGCTCGGTATTTGATCGGTCCCTGAAACTCGAAGCTCGGTAACCTGGCTTCAGACCTCATCTCGATATTATGAAGACACTCTTCGGTCCATTAAGTTTCCATCTTGACCAATCGTACAAAGGTCGAAACCGATTTTGACCATATACATAAAGTCCCCTCGTTTCTCGGGAAGGATGCGGCGAGAAACGACATGATTTTCCAACGACTCAATTAGATACACACTGACGTTTGCATCGAGCCCGACCATGACATATGTGATAGCTGTCACGTCGGTTCAGTTTACCAAGGCATTAAATGTATGTCAGGCGATGGTCGGCTACTGCTGATATTGAACCCCATTGCCCAATCTATAAATAGCCCCTCTTTTCACTATTTTTCACTTTCAGATCTCCAAATCTTCTAAGTTCCTTTTCGCATCTTCTGATTTTTTCGTCTGCAAATCTGTGATTTTCACTGCAAATCCCTTCTCAAAACACCAAATACTCCCGATCTTCATTCACATAATTTTAGATGGCAAAAACGTTTAAAACTGTTCCATAAAAAGAGGTCACTTCTTCATCTCGACCCGCCGTTGGTGAGGATGTGGAGGAGCCCCGCCCTGAGGAATTCATTCCGGTAGGGTGTTCAATTGTAGGTGATTTTAAAATTAAAATTCCTTCTCCGATACCGGGTCGGTGTGAGCCGATGTCAAGGTACTAGTGTTCAATTACCGAGAAAGTTCTCGAGAAAGTTATACAAGAGTGCAACTGGGATAATAAACTCGTAGTAATCCCATCGCCTGATGAATCAATTACTACCCATCGAACGATTCTTAAGTGTTTACACTTATCCTTTCATGTTAGGCACTCTAGACCCCGTCATTGTTGCCTTCTGCAAGAGGTACGCGTGACCCTCGACCAGATCTATCCTTCCTTTTGGAGGATAGTGATTCTTCTTCGATTTTTCTCGAGCAAGATCGAGGGCGTATCTTCACCCTCGATCATTATATGCCTTTATAGTATCCGACTTTACCGAGGAGGGTTAATCAAGCTTGCTCGCCGATCAACCAAAGCGTTGTTCTCGAGCATAGATGAGACTCGGGATCGGGGGTTGGATAGGCTGTTTTGTTCGAATCAAAATCTCGGACCTGATCCCTGCCGATGACTTGCCATTTCCTGAGAAATGGAATATGAGCCGCGAGTAAACGTTTCTCTTTGCCCGATTTGATTTTGTGATTTCCTTTCATTTTGTTGATCCATTTTTCTTTTCTTGTCACAGCCATAGCTCGGATGCCGGAACCGATTCTAGACCTTAAACAATGGGTTGAAGGTCTCGTGCTGCAGAGACCGTACTCCGAGCGTGCTTCGGTCGAATTATCAAAGGGTCGATGGGAGGCCCGTAGTCATGGTAAGTCTCTTTCTCGTTTTATCTATTTTTTTGTTCTTCTTTATTTACTTACTCCCATTTTTCCATTTGTAGGACTCGGGAAGGATGTAGTTATGAGGGCCCCATCTGGTGATGAAGAGGTTCCTGCCCCGAAGCATGTTAAAGAAAGGAAGAGAAAAGATGTTCCATCGAAACCCTGTTGTCATGAAGTAACTTTCTTGCGTTGAATTTGATAATCGAACTCGATATATTCAAGGGTAAGGCCCCCCAGTATTCGAGGTTGATTGTAAAGTGGCCTCGGATACTATTGAATTGTTCTAAATTAGCACGATCAATGGTTGCCTCATTAAAAACCTTGCCGAAAAACACATTTGGGACAAAACCGATCTAAGGGAAAAAGAGTAAAATGCGTGCTTTCAGGCCTAAAGGCGTCGAGTTGAATAACCCATCCCTGTTTCTGATCGAGCATATGCAAGGGTTAATTTCAATATATAAATGAACATAGGAGGGTCGTACCTTAACAATAGTATTGTTTTAGGTGCGACATGTTCCAATTGCTTGGTAGTTGTTTGCCGTTTATTACACCGAGCTTGTTGGATCCTTTTCCGATGATTTCGAGAACCTTATACGGTCCTTCCCAGTTCGGAGCCAGTTTTCCTTCATTTGAATTTCGGGTGTTGAGGGTAACTTTCCTTAGCACTTAGTCCCAGATTTTAAAATATCGAAGATTGGTTCTTCGATTATAATAACTTTCGATCCGCTATTTTTGGGCGGCTAATCGGACGAGAGCTGCTTCTTGTTTTTCTTCCAATAATTCTAGGCTCGTGTTCATCATCTCTTTATTCGACTCATTTGTTGCATATCGAAAACTGATGCTAGGTTCCCCGACCTCAAACCAGGATAAGAGCTTTGGCGCCATAAACCAACGAGAATGGTGTCGCCCTGGTGCTCGATTTTGATGTTGTGCGGTAAGCCCATGGGACTTCGGGTAGTATTTCTTTCCATTCCCCTTTAGCGACAGTTAATCTTTTCTTAAGATTTTGGATGATGGTTTTGTTGGTCGATTCGGCCTGTTCGTTTCCGTTGGGATGATAAGGTGTTGATAGGATCCTTTTGATTTTATGGTCTTCAAAAAATTTGGTTACTTTGCTTCCGATGAATTGCTTTCCATTGTCACATACAATCTCGGATGGCATCCCGAACCGACATATGATGTGGTCCCAAATTAATTTTATTACCTCATTTTCTTTGACTTTCTCGAAATCCTTTGCTTCAACCCATTTAGAGAAATAATCAGTAATAAACAAAATAAATTGAGCCTTATCTGGGGCCGATGGGAGGGGGACGACGTTGTCCATTCCCCATTTCATGAAAGGCCAAGGAGCTAGGACCGAGTGGAGAAGTTCCCCGGGTTGATGAATCATGGGCGCATGTCTTTGGCGTTTGTCGCATTTTCGAACGAACTCCCTGGCATCTTTATCCATATCGATCCAATAATATCCTGCTCTGATTATTTTGTGGACTAATGAATCGGCACCGGAATGATTCCCACCAGTGCCCTCGTGAATCTCACGTAGGATGTAGTCGGTATCTCCTAGTCCCAAACATATTCCCATTGGACCATCGAACATCCTTATGAACAGCGTTCCATCATTGAATAAGGTGAACCGTGCAACTTTTGTGCGTAGAGCTCTCGATTCCTTTGGATCTGATGGAAGTTTCTCGTTCTTGAAGTATTATATATATTTGTTTCTCCAATCCCAGGTTAAACTCGTGGAGTTTATCTCGGCATGACCTTCTTCGATTACCAATTTCATGAGTTGTACGACAGTCCCCGAGTTGAGTTCGTCATCCTCGACCGAAGAACCTAAGTTCACAAGAGCGTCAGCCTCACTGTACTGTTCTCGAAGCACATGTTGTAAAGTCCATTCCTTAAATCGATGTAGAGTCACTTGTAATTTATCCAAGTACCTCTGCATTCGATCTTCTCGGACTTCGAAAGTTCCGTTGACTTGATTTACCACGAGGAGGGAATCACATTTAGCCTCCACGACCTCGGCTCCCAAGCTCTTAGTAGTTCAAGACCTGCAATCAAGGCCTCATATTCGGCCTCATTATTAGTCAATTTTGTAGTTTTAATAGACTGCCTAACTACATTACTTGTGGGCGATTTTAGTACGATGCCCAGTCCGGACCCCTTTGCGTTTGAGGCTCCGTCCGTAAAGAGGGTCCAGATTCCTGAAGAGGTATCCGATTTTATCAGTAATTCTTTTTCAATTTCGGGTACCAAGGCCGGCGTGAAGTCAACCACGAAGTCCGCTAAGATATGAGATTTGATAGCGATTCGAGGTCGATACTCGATGTCGTACCCGCTGATCTCTATGGCCCATTTGGCCAATCGACCTGAGAGCTCAGGCTTGTGTAAAATATTTCATAGAGGATAAGTTGTCACAACATGTATCGGATGGCACTGGAAATATGGTTTTAGTTTCCTAGAGGCACTTATTAAAGCAAGCGCTAATTTTTCTAAGTGTGGATATCTAATTTGGGCCTCACCTAAAGTTTGACTGATATAATAGTACCTCGTTCTTCTCGAACTAGGACTCTACTTACCGCTATCTACGAAACAACTAGATATAGGTAGAGTTGTTCGTCTTCCTTCGGGGTATGAAGCAATGGAAGGCTCGATAATTACCGTTTTAGCTCTTCCAAAGCTTGCTGACATTACGGAGTCCATGCAAAATTGCTTTTCTTTTTAAGTAGAGAGAAACATTGGTGTCTCCTATCCGAGGATCTCGAAATGAATCGTCCCAGGGCAGCTATCCACCATGTTAGCTTTTGCACGGCCTTTACATTATCTACCACTGTGATGTCCTCGATTGCTTTGATTTTATTGGGGTTAATATCGATTCCTTGATTGGACA
This sequence comes from Nicotiana tomentosiformis, assembly GCF_000390325.3. Classification (NCBI taxonomy): domain Eukaryota; kingdom Viridiplantae; phylum Streptophyta; class Magnoliopsida; order Solanales; family Solanaceae; genus Nicotiana; species Nicotiana tomentosiformis. The sequence goes on along the minus strand of NC_090822.1, from coordinate 80,744,134 downwards.
CCATGAAACTGAGAAATTTGACCGAGCCAACCCTGATAGAACATTTTTTGGTATTGAGCTTCATATTGTACTCCCTTAGTATGTCGAAAGTTTCCTCCAAATGCTTTAAATGGTCCTCTGCTAGCAGTGATTTAACTAACATGTCATCAATATAAACCTCTATTGTTTTTCGAACATTCTGTTTACTAGGCGTTGATAGGTTGCACCAGCATTCTTTAGGCCGAATGGCATTACGTTATAACATAAAGTCCCGTACTTAGTGATAAACGAGGTCTTTTCATGATCTTCCGAGTTCATCTATATTTGGTTATACCCTGAGTAGGCATTGAGAAAGCTGAGAGTTTCGTGGTCGGCCGTGGCATCGATCATACGATCGATATTAGGCAAAGGAAAAGAATCCTTAGGGCATGCTTTATCTAGGTCTTTATAATCTATACCCATTCTAAGCATGTTCCCCTTTTTAGGGACTACCACCACATTTGCTAGCCATTCGGGGTACTTTACATCCCAAATAGACCCTATTTTGAGAAGTTTGGTTACCTCATCTTTGATAAAGGCATGCTTAACCTCGGACTGGGCCTTCTTTTTTGTTTTACGGGGTGGAACCTTGGGTCCAAGCTTAGCTTATGAGTGGTGATTCCCGGTGGGATCCCTGTCATGTCAAGATGGGACCAAGCGAAACAGTCTATGTTAGCTATAAGAAATTGAATAAGCTTTTTCCTGAGCTCGGGATCTAACCCCGTGCCCAGGTATACCTTTCGTTCGGGCAGATATTCGATTAGTTTGACTTGCTCCAGTTCTTCGACCGTAGATTGAGTAGCGTCGGAATCATCAAGGACCATGAAGGATCTAGGGATCCCATGTTCGTCATCTTCGTCAGTCTTCCGATTCTCTAATTGGGTGGGAGCTGACGTTTGTGATTGCTATTTGGTATTCCGTTATTCCTTCGAACCCGATCCTTTTGTCGATGATAGTGAAGATATCAGAGTTTCTTCTTCAACGACAAACATTTCTCTTGCGGCCGGTTGTTCTCCATAAACTGTTTTGACTCTCTCCGATGTTGGGAATTTCAGAACCTGGTGGAAGGTCGAAGTCACAACTCTCATATTGTGGATCCACGTCCTTCCAAAAGGGCGTTGTACCTCATATCGCCTTTAATTACGTGAAACTTCATTTCTTGGATGGTTCCGGCCATGTTTATTGGTAGAATTATCTCGCCTTTGATAGTTTCACATGACATATTGAATCCGTTTAGAACCAGGGTTGCGGGTAGAACATGGTTCTACAGGTCGAGCTGCTCTACGACCTTCGATCTAATAATGTTGGCTGAGCTACATAGATCAATTAACACACGTTTGACTTTCGTTTTATTCATAATTACAGATATTACCAGTTCATCATTGTGAGGTTGCATAACTCCTTCTGCATCTTCATCATTAAAAGACATGGTTCCTATGAGTGCGTAATCTTGAGTTCGAGATCGTTTTTCTCTTATAACCGACATCTTAGTGCGTTTAAGCACCGGCCCCTGAGGGGTATCGATCCCATCGATGATCATGTGGATGATGTGTTGTGGCTCTTCTTGTTCGTTCTGTCTATTGAAATCCCTGTCTTTGAAATGATTTTTGGCCCTGCCACTTAAAAATTCTCGAAGATGCCCTTTATTGAATAACCGGCTACCTCCTCTCTTAATTGCCTGCAATCTTCCGTTCTGTGTCCATGAGTGCCATGATATTCGCACACTTGATTGGGATTCCTCTGGGCAGGATCGGTCTGTATAGGTCGAGGCCATTTAGTATCTTTGATGCGTCCGATAGCCGACACGATAACGGATGCATCGATGTTGAAGTTGTACTCCGATAACCAAGGTGCTTCTCTGGGTCTGGTATGACTGTCGAACCCATTCCTGTTCATCAGCCCCCGAGACCCTTGGCCTCGATCATTTCTCTTTTTACCTCGTATGGGTTGCGTGAAGGTTCACCACCCCTATGATCTCTGTTATATGGCCGATATCAATCCTTGTTCGCCATTGGTTCTCGGTCGATATCCTTTTAGTATCGGACACAGAATCCAACTGGTCGTCTTCGACTCTTATTTTGGACTGATACCGGTTATGCACATCGGCCCAAGTAATAGTTGGGTACTCGATCAAGTTATGCTTCAGCCATCGTGAAGCCATCGAGCTTCGTTCGTTTAGACTTTGAGTGAAAGCTTGAACAACCCAATCATCTGTGACGGGTGGTAGATCCATTCGTTCCATTTAGAAACGAGATACGAATTCTCTTAGCATCTCGTTATCCTTTTGTCTTACCTTGAATAGGTCCGACTTCCTGGTTTCGACCTTTATGGTCCCGGCACGTGCTTTTACGAAAGAATCGATAGAGTTAGACGGTAAATTATGATACCATATCATTTCTCCCTTTGACAGGGATTCACCGAATGTTTTCAACAATACAGATTCGATCTCATCGTCCTCTAGATCATTCCCTTTGATGGCACATGTGTAAGAGGTGACATGCTCATTGGGGTAGGCCGTTCCGTTATATTTAGGAATCTCGGACATGCAAAACTTCTTTGAGATCAGTTTAGGAGCCGCGCTCGGGGGGAAAGGCTTTTGTATGAATTTTTTGGAATCTAAGCCCTTCAATATTGGTGGTGCCTCCGGGATTTGATCAACCATGGAGTTATATGTTTCCATTTTTTTGTCTTTTGCCTCAATCCTCCTTTCTCCTGACTCTATTTGTTTTGTCAGTTCTTCGAACATCTTAACAATTTCGGGATTAGTCCCCGATTCTTGCTCATTTAACCTTACTATAACTCGCCCTGTTTTGTGGGTGTCTTCTTGGGGTGGACTGGGCTCGAGTCTGGTCGGTGCCTGGGTTTGGCTCTGCAACTGGGCTATTGCTACTTGTTGAGCTTGAAACATCTCGAAGATCATACGCAAGTTGATTCCGTTTTTCTCAGCGTTTTGGGTATTTCGAGCTACAGACCGTGTTCCACCATGAATGTTGTTTTCACTTTTCAGGGTCAGAACGTTGGTTCGCTTCGATGGCTGCATGTGAATTGACGTTTATTGGCTCTTTGACCCGAGCTCCAACGGGATCGACGAGCGGCCTTTCACCCCCGGGGGTTAAGCTGTTGTTCTCATCTTGAAGGCCAACTTCGTTGTCGATAGGTAAGGCCATTAATTGAGAATTCATCGTTTTCAACCTAAAATCAAAGATACTTCCAAAAGCAAGTGTAAAATGGTGTGTTTTGTAGAGATTCGTACCAAACAACCACTATTATCCTTGGCCCCACGGTGGGCGCCAAACTGTTTACCCGAAAAATGGATAGAGTTAAATTTGTATGTAGTTCTAAGGGTACGTAGTATAACTTGACACAAATCGTAAAAGTGGGTAGAAATATTGAATATTGACCGTAAACAATGAAATACAAACAAAGTTAAAAGGGGAATGATTTATGAATAAGCAAGATGAATCAATGTATAAAGCTCAAAGGGATAATCTCTCAGAATGAGAGTGTATCAACAGTATCTGAGTTATATGCTATATCATTGCCTTGATGGTGTGTTTTTACAGAAATATAGCCATCCCTCTTATAGTGGAGAGATTCTACTTTAGATATAATTAAAAATACATAGTGGGAAACTCATGATAAATCAGTTTTTCCCTGATTCTCGCCGAGATTCTCCCCCTTAGTGCGGCTGTAACGGCTCTTGTCTATGAGCTCGATCTTGATTGGACTTGATATTGATCGATCTACAAATTTAGAGCTCGATATTGACTCGAGCTAGATATTGATTTGGGGGCCGATATTGATTCGGGCTCGGTATTGGTCAGCCTCTGGCTCTTAAGCTCGATAACACCGCTTTGTATCAGTGTTCGATTGGGACTCGAGCTTGGTAATGATTTCGAGCTCGGTATTTGATCGGTCCCTGAAACTCAAAACTCGATATCCTGACTTCAGATCTCATCTCGATATTATGAAAACACTATTCGGTCCATTAAGTTACCATCTTGACCAATCGTACGAAGGTCGAAGCGGGTTTTAACCGTATACAATGGCATAAATATAATTTCAAATTATATCATGAAGTTATAATTCTAATCTCGATAACCAAACGAGTGATAAAATGGTTAAGAAACCCAAGAGAGAGAAAAAGAGAGTGTGGAGAGAGAGTGCGCTTTGACTAAAAAGAGGGAACAAATTGAAAAAATATCATGGGTTAGATATGAGTATTTTAATATATGATCTCGAAGAGAAAATGGAATAAGTACCATCAATCTAAGTGCTAAGAAAGCCAGGTTTAGCGCTATTGGGAGATGAGAATCTCTGCAACTTGCAAATTAAAAGTGTCATTGATTTTCTTTTACTGCTGAGAGAGTTTATTTAATGATTAGTTTAATCTATATAAAGCAAAAGAAAAAGGGAATAAGTAGTATATTTTGTTCTATCATGGAAATTAAAGAGTTGACTACTACAGTGAAAAATGTTTCATTGGTTTTACAAAGTCAAACCCAATTAGTAAAAGGAAAAAGGGGATAATATAAATTGCTCTATCATGATAGAGTTTCATTGGTTTTACAGTGTCAAACCCATTTCTCATGTGGGACTAATTCAAAAATAAGGAGTATGATTGGGGATATCTCAAACTTACAGTTTTCTTTTTGTAATTTAAGCTCTTCTAATTTCATTGAACATTTCTGTTATTTTTAGAGTGTTTTGGTTGGAGGGATTAGCTAAATAATTCTAGTGCATGCATACGTTCGTATTATTTATAATATATTAGGCTTGGTTAGTATTTAATTTCATTTTCAATATAATTAATACTTTAATCTAAATATTTGTATACTAGATACAGTATGAAAAACTTATACAACAGAATATTAACAAATATCAATACATGTATTAATAAACAAGATTATCTCAATTGGTTAATTAATCTCTTTCATACTCAAAGAAAGGTCACCTAAAGCCGGCAAGTTTTTGTACTTTATATCTAGAACTAGAATCTCTAATGAATTCTAAGAGCTGGTGGACACGTGTTGAGAAGAGAATGGTAATAACAATTACTAATAAGATTAAGTAAAGCTTATCCATACTTAATATTCTTCCGAATGTTTGATTGATTAGTTTAATTAGACATGTTTTTTTCTTAAAGGGAAAACACAAACCAAACCTCTTAACTCTGGGCACACAAGCTAATACCTAGTGAGGGACCCATTTAAGAATAAATCAATGTGAGGGACAGCTGTGTATGGGAAATAGGAATTAGTACCATGTTTTTGTTTGGTTTTGGCACACTTACTAACAATTGTACAGAGTCCTTCAATTTATGAGAACCTTTTTTCTCTTTAGTTCGTACAAAAAAAAAAAAAAATTACTTTCTCTATTTGAAAATAACTTATTTTTATATAATGATTTATATTCACATAAAATATATCTGCTTTATTTTACACCACAAATTTAAAAGTTTTATCACTTTTTTTAAACTTTGTGCCCAGTCAAATGAATTCAACGGGAGAGTATAATATTTTTTACTCATTACATAGGGTAATGAAGAAAAAAATTGGAAAAGGAGACCAATATGAGAAATTGAATTCATAACAACAAAGTGAAAGTAAATATAACCAACCAATTAACTAAATTAAGGGCCCGTTTGGACATACAATTTGGTTGAAGATTTTTCCAAAAAAAATTATTTTTTTTTTCAAAATCAGCGTTTGTTCATAAAATTTTCAATTTTCATTTGAACATGCATTTTAAAAATTTTCGAAAATTTAAAAAAATGCAAAAAATTATTTTTCAAAATTCACTCACAAAACTTCAAAAATAACTCAAACTGAAATTTATGTCCTTCAAATATCATTTTCACTTAAAAAAAAAATTCAAACATTTTTTCCAATTTTACAATTCTTATGTCCAGACGCCTACTAAGATTCTCCTTGCTACCCTTTTGCAATCTTCATTTTGACTTATTTTTTAGTTTTTAAAAAAAATATATATACGAATTGCAATACTTTCTTTGTTTCCATTTTAATTTTATGTGACACATTTTGAATTGCCAGAGTTTGAAAAATAAAAAATGCTTGTTGACAAATCAACTAAATATATGTAGTACAAAATAATAAAATTTTGCGTGTAATACCAACAATTAAATTACTAGTGGAATTTTACCCGTTCATGTTTCTCCCTAATTGAAGAATGTGTATTTTATTTAGTGTGTCCCAATAAGCCATGCCAGAGAGGATATAATTAATAAAAATGATACGATTAAATAGTTTTAAAATATAAAAACATATAATTTTTTTCGACATACTATAACATGATGTATCACAATAAATGAGAAAGATGAAGTCAACCATGTTATTATTACAAACTCAATTGATTAAGTAGGCAAGAGTATATGTGTTTGTCATAATCTTCACTTAGAAAATTAAATCCGTAAAGATTAGATATTTGTGGGTTACTTGAAATATGCTTTTATATGATATTATTTTAATATTTTATTTGAAATTTCCAATAATATCTCACTTAAATCGAAGTGAATGATCTTATTCGAGAGAAAGACAAATACATAACATTGGAGCGGCACAGCCTTTTTAGGCTATTTTGTTGTTGGACTAATAGATTTTTTTGGGTTAAAACTGTTCAAGCTGTTGGCTTTATTTGTTGCTGCTGGCACAGACTGCAAGATGTTCGTCTAATTTGCTTGAGACGTTAATTGTTGCGATAAATACTATGAACGTGCGTTACACATACATACGTGATGATATAAATATTTATTTATATAAAATAATAAAAAATTTAATTAATAAAAGTAATTTATATATCTATATATAAATATAAAACTGAGCTTAGGAGAACCTATGTGACACCTCTCTTGTATTTGGAAAGACATTTATCTTTTTTTATCAATTTTTTAACCTATTTCTCTTATTTTTCTATTAAATATCTAAGACAAGAGAGGTTGCTCTCATGGCAATAAACCTCCACTTCCAACCAAGAGTTTGTGAGTTTGAGTCACCCCAAGAGCAAGGTGGGGAGTTCTTGGAGGGAAGGATGCCGAGAGTCTATTGGAAACAGTCTCTCTACCTCATGGTAGGGGTAAGGTCTGCATACACACTACCCTCCTCAAACTCCACTAGTGAGATTATACTGGGTTGTTGTTGTTGTTTCTATTAAATATCTATTCAATGTAACCGTTGCAATACTTCCCCTAGTGATATATAAGGTTACAACGATTGGAATGTGTTGGGATTTTAAGCTTGTGTAGCTTAAAGAGGGTAAATGAGAAATGGAGGAAAAATGAAATATTTGAGTTTCCCTACATGACAAAAGGACATTGTCTCATATTGGAGGAAGAAAAGGATTTTGATGGGTATATATATAATTGCTTCTTCTAGCCCTTAAAGAGTTAAGAAGAAGGCAAGTCTCGCGCCATTGTCGTCATCGCTCGCTCGGCTTCGGCTTCGGTCAAAGATTGATTGATTAATCTTTTTGGACAAAATTCCTTTCAATTATTTAATTAATTAATAAATAATTAACGAAAAATTGAATCCAAAATAACCCATGACCCGCGACCCAGTCCGGTCAAGCCCATTTTCTTTTCCGGATTATTTTAAATCCATTTTCCCGCAATATTTCAAACAACTCTGTTCCAACAGTCATGGCTGTTTCTGAAAGGTTGCAAACCTTTTCAGAAACAATGCTAACAACTCTATAAATAGAATTTGAATCCTAGAATCTTTCCTTCTGAAATTTTCTGAGTTGCTGCTTCTTCTTCTTCTGCACAAAAATTCAGTGTGTTTTACAGCTTTCGAGTGGCTCGCTGTTCACCGGCGTTTGGGTACCAACACTCCGGTGAGTTAAATCGTTCTATCCTGGGAGGATATATTTTAGCACCCCGGGTACTTAAGAGAAATAATTTCCTTAAGAACACACTGTGTATTCAGTTGGCTCGATTTATTCCTATACTGTTTTTCCAGGATTTATTTCGTAAACAAGTATTACTAACTTTTGTTTTGTTTATATATTTCAGAAAGTTTAATTATTTATTACACCAATACAAAACAATAACAGAATGAAATTGCAATATGCTGCTGTTGAATCTTTCAATTTTTACCTTTGAGCTACAGTTCCGCTTTTAAGTTCATTTTCTTATTCAAGATCCTTACACAAATTTTCAGTTATACAAAAGTTCTCATCTTTTCAATCTTCTTTTATCCTGACTCATCTTCCTTTTTTGCTCCTCATCTTCTCTCAAATTCTTTACCAACCAATTCTTTCTTCCAAAATTTCTAATCAGTAATGGTCACCAGCCTGAATTTTACATCCTTAAGTTATTAAATCGTCACTTTCATTTAACTTTTTGTTACCAATATCAATTCCATAACCCTGCCTTCTCATGCTAGAGTGGTATGAATAATCACCGAGAGTACAAGTTCAGAATTTTAAAAAGTTCTTCAACAATTTTCCCTTGAAGTATATTCTCTGTAAAGTTAATATTTCTATTACATCTTGTTTGGATGGTTGTTACGAAAATAATGTATCGTATCGTACTGTATTGTAGTGTACTGTATTGTATCGTTTGATAAATATAATGTTTGAATAGATTGTGTCGTTTGCCATCGTTTCATGATATCACACACCAATAATATTAAGAATAAACTTACAATATTATAAAGAAAAATTATGACACAGGGCAAATTATAATATAAAAAAATAGGGTAAATGATAAAATAAAATTATTTAATAATAATGAAGGGTGAGATTGAGATAAAAAGACAAGGTAACGACGCGACCACACCAAATCGGTCATTACATAAAGTGACACATTTCGTCGTTATGTAACGATGGATTTAACTATACGACACAATAAAATTTAAGTAACAATCAAAACTTACATCGTATTTAAAGTAACAATACAATATAATACAATGAGTAACAACCGTCCAAACAAGCTGTTAGTGATTTGAATGCTTTAATTTGCTAATTTTGAATATTATTTTAAGATGTATGATGATTGACTTATTTTTTGAAATATGAAAGATTGTTATGGAAAAATACTTGACGAGAATTTGACTATTTGTTTGTACTTTTTCTAAAGTTCTCTTCCATTTTGGAGCAAGAATACACGCGTAACGATCCGATCGGTTATTTTGAGTATTATAATCCCTCTCCTTCATTTACTGCTCAATTTATGTTTTATAGTTGTTTTATGACTTACCGAGTTAGAGGGTTCGGGTCTCGAAGGAATATGGAGTGAAATGAGACACTTAGTCTCATAATTAAAAATTTAAGTTAGAAAAATGGACCGGATATGGACCTATGTGTAAACGACCTCGGATTTGAATTTTATTGATTCCAACAACTCTGTATGGTGATTTTGGGCTTAGGAGCATGTCCGAAATATTATCTGGAGGTCCGTAGTGGAATTAGGCTTGAAATGCCGAAAGTTGAATTTTTTGGAAAGTTTGACCAGGGGGTTGACTTTTTGATATCAGGGTCAAAATCCGATTATGAAAATTTGAGTACCTCCGTTATGTCATTTATGACTTGTGCGCAAAATTTGAGGTAAATCGGACGTGATTTGATAGGTTCCGGAATCGTTTGTAGAAATTAAAAATTTCAAAGTTCATTAGGCTTGAATTGGGGTGTAATTCATGGTTTTAGCGTTGTTTGAGGTGATTTGAGGGTTCGACTAAGTCCATATGATGTTTTAGAACTTTTTGATATATTTGGTTAAGGTCCCGAGGGGCTCGGGTGAGTTTTAGATGGTTAACGGATCAAAAATTTGGACTTGAACAACTGCTGAAATTTTCTGATATCTGATGATGTTTTCCTTCTACGCGATCGCGTGAATGCGTCTACGATCGCGTAGGCTTAGTTGGTCAGTGGGGGGTTTTTGTTCTACGCGATCGCGTAGCTCTGGTATTTTGTGACTCGCGAACGCGTGAAGAAGGTCACGTTCGCATAGAGTAAGTGGAGCGGAAATAGAGGTCACGTGTTTTGTGCTTCGCAATCGCGTGGACGAGCCCGCGATCACGTAGGTCTGTGATGTTGTGCTTCGCGATCGCGTGAGAAAGTTCGCGATCGGGTAGAGTAAAATCTGGGCGATGGAAAATTGTTCTTCGCGATCGCGTATAGCAAATGTCTGGGCAAAGAGTTTTCCCATTTTCAGTTTTTGACGGATTTGAGCTCGGAAAAAGGCGATTTTCGTGAGTGTTTCAAGTAAAACAACAGGGTAAGTATTCTTAACTCAATATTGATTAAATTACCCAAATCCATGGTTATTTTTATCATTTAATTGGTAAATTAAGTTGGAAAAGTCTGAAAAACCTCTTAGTTTAAATTGAAGATTTGAGGGTCGAGTTGGAGTCGGATTTTGATAAAAATGGTATGGTTAGAGTCGTGGTTGAATGGGCTTCCGAATTTTGTAACTTTTGTCGAGTTCTGAGACGTGAGCCCCACATGCGATTTTTGAGCTAAAATTCGGACTTTTATGGAAAATTAGCATCTTCTTATGGAATTAATTTCAATAAAATTTATTGACTGAAACGAATTATTTGTGACTAGATTCGAGGCATTCAGAGGTCGATTTGCGAGGCAAAGGCATAGTAGAGTAAAGAATTTCACGCCCTGAGGTAAGTAACAATTGTAAATCTGGTCCTGAGGGTATGAAACCCCGAAATTTTGTGTCATGTGATTATTCTGGAAGTGACGCACATGCTAAGTGACGTGTGTCACGACCCAATTTCACCTATAGGTTGTGATGGCGCCCAACACTACAGCTAGGCCAGCCAACTTAATAAATTAAGCATATATTGACAAAATTTAAAACCAAAAAAATAATAAAACACCAAATTCTACCAATGTGTGTGCCAAGACCTGGTGTCACAAATGTATGAACATCTAGTAGATTATACAAAACCTCAAAATTGTCTGAAATAAAAATAGACAGAATGAAAAATACAAGGAGAGATACTAGTAGCTGTAGAACGGCTCAGAAATGCAACTCACCACTATGCCCCTGGATGACGTGGGTGTAAGACGATAGGTCCCCCACTAGTACCTGCTTCAGGTCCTGCACAAAAAGTGCAGCAAGTGTAGTATGAGTACGTACACAACGTGTACCCAGTAAGTATCAAGCCTAATCTCGAAGTGGTAGAGACGAGATGGCCGACTTTGACACTCACTATGAGTCAATAATAATAACTGAAATACAACTAGAATATCTAAATCAGCATGATTCACAGAATTTATAATAATTTATTTAACCAGCGGAAATAATCATATTCCTTCAAATGTAACAATTCTCAATATATTAATTAAATTCCTTAAATTTATATAATTTTTAATTTATCAATTAATCTCATTTACATAAATAACAATTAATTCTTTAACAAGCAGGAATAATAATTCATTAAATTTTAAGGATTCTCCAATTTATCAATTAGCTTCGCAAGCTTGAAATAACTATTAAAGTATTGTGTAATTATTATTATTAAGCACGATTTCTGCCGAGGACGTACGACCCGATTCAGAGTGTCGTGTACACTGCCGAGGGATGTGCGGCACGATCCATATATGCATCTATCCCGCCGAGGCGTTCGGCCCGCTCCACAAAAAAGGAGGACATTTTCTTATGTACCTCCGGAAGGAGAGTATATTTATTATAAGATAAATTCGGGAGGAAGAACAAGTTTTTTTAACAATTAATTAATTTAAACAGAAAATCAAGCATATGAGATTTCCATCCTTTAATATCTGTATCTAACAATTCACAATATATTCATATATATCAATTAATATTATATATATATATCAATTAATATTAATTAGACAAGTAATACAATTTACACAAGTAATTCATGCTTTGAGTCCTAAACTACCCGGATTTTAGCATTTATAGTAGCTACGCACGGACTTTCGTCACCTCGTGCATACGTAGCTCCCACAATTAGTAATAATTATTCAATTTAATTCCTATGGGGTAACTTTCCCCTCACAAGATTAGATAAGAGACTTACCTCGTCTCAAAGTCCACTTTTCGATTATTGCATCGCGTAAAAATTCTTGATTCAATGCCGAAAAATCCAAAACTATCCAAAAGGTATATAAAATAATTAATATATGCTCAATAATTCGAAATTCATCTATTAAATAAATTACCCTATCCAAAATGGTAAAATTTCTAAAATCACCCCGGGGCCACGTGCCCGGATTCCGGAAATTTTCGGATGAAAACGTTACCCATTATCTCAAGAACTCAAATATATAATTTCTATCCAATTCCATAACTATTTTCATGGTTAAAATCCCATTTTTATAAAAACCTAGGTTTTTCATCTAAACCCTTGATTTCTATGATTTACTAGTTATAATCTACCAATAATCTATATATTTAACTCAAAGGGTGTAGAATTAACTTACCTTTCAATTGCTTGTTGAAACCCCCTTCTCAAAAGCTATGAAATCGCCCGGAAATGGAGAAAAAACGGGCAAAAATGGTGGATTCTCGTTCTTTTAGGATTTCTACCAAACATGCCTTTCGCATCTGCGGACTGTGTATAGCACCTGCGCCTTTCGCACCTACGGAAAATCCTCGCAGGTGTGAGTTTCACGCACATGGGCCAATGTCGCTTCTGCGCACCCTTCTTCGCACCTGCGCGTTCGCATATGCGCAAATCCTCCGCATCTGCGGTCCAATGCCCCCTCCCCCTTTTCCGCTTCTACGCACAAGGATTCGCATCTGCGAGGTTCGCTCCTGCGAGCTATTGCCGCACCTGCGGCTGGCCAAGTGAAGGTGTGATTCTGACAGTAGCTGGGAGCTTCAGTTTTGGCTCTCAACTTCCAACTTGGTCCGAGCCTCGTCCGATTGACACTCGGGACCTCCAGAACCCTGTCCGATTATACCAACAAGTTTAAAATCATAAAACGAACTCACTCGAACCCTCGGAATGCGTAAAACAATATCAAATCTAAGAATCATACCCTAAACCAAATTGATTCAAACTTAAGAATTTCAAGTCCTTCAATTTACTTCCAATGCGCCGAAATATACTTAAACTACTCAGAATGACACAAAAATTTGCGTGCAAGTCTTAAATCTCTATACGGAACTATTCCTAAACTCGGACTTCCAAACAGACTTCAATTACTCAAAAACTTATCCCAAACCAAATTTAAAGAATTTTAAACCTTCAAATAGTTAATTTTTACTATTAAGCGTCAAAATGCTCCCGGGTTATCAAAAACCCGATTCGGACATACGCCCAAATCCAAAATCATCATACGAACCTATTGGAATGGTCAAATCTTGATTCTGGGGTCATTTTCTCAAAATATTGACCGAAGTCAAACTTGTCCATTTGAAGCTAACTTAAGGAATCAAGTGTTTCGATTTCAACCCACACACTTCCAAATCCCGAACCAACCATCCCCGTGAGTCATAAATTAATAAAAGTATGTTTGGGAAGTTTTATTTTTGGGAACGAGTTTTTAAAAGTTAAAATGACCGGTTGGGTCATTATAACGTGCGTGTGAGCGTCCACCGAGAGGATTGTGACTTGGTCCGTCCCGTGAAACTGTAAAGTTGAATAACTTGTTGTTAGCTATATGCTCTCTATGTGTTGAAGAAATTTGACTGTAAATCATGTTAGAAATCATACTTAGCTATGTGATAGTACTATTGGGACCCACGAAGGTCACGTATTTATTGAATTATTTACTAATTTCTATCTTATGCTCAGTCATGATTTTACTTGCGTATCATACCTTAGTCTTTCTTGATATTTATTGATGCATTATGTTACCTTTGTCTGGGCTAATCTTTGTGATTTCTGAGAGCCTGAGAGACTAGAGAGGTTAAGGACTGAGTAAGGCCGAGGGCCTGTCGGTGAGGTAAGGATATTATGGCACATGAATTATCCATGCAGGATATTATAGCACGTGAGTTGTCCGTGCAGATTATAGCGCTTGGGCTGTAGGATTCCCTCCGGAGTATGTACACCCCTAGTGAACGCGGGTACCCATTGAGCGTGAGTGATGAGGGTTGAGAGCCGATTGATGAGTTGAGTGATTGTTGCCTAAGAGGCTGTACTTGCTTTGCATTTGTTGTTGCACTTGGTTGCTATCTGTCATTGTTGTGAAATCTCTGAAAGATTTTATATCCAAATTACATGAACTTGAACTGTATAAAATTGATTTGACTTAAATTGTCGGATTTGAAAGCATGTCTACTCTTTGCTGGAATTATTGAAAGTGAACTATAACTGTATAGCTCGCCATTACCTTCAGTTCCTTAGTTATTATTGTTACTTGCTGAGTTGGTTGTACTCATACTACATCCTGCACTTCGTTTGCAGATCCAAGTGTTCCCGGACATAGCGGGTGTTGATCATTTCGCGTAGTCGATTTTCAGAAGATTTTGAGGTAGTTGTCGTGTTCCGCAGACCTTGTCTCTCCTTCTCTATCTCCTTGTTTACTGTATTTGGTCTTAGACTGTTATAGACCGTATTTTCCAGACTAGTATTCATATTAGATGCTCATATACTCAGTGACACAAGGTTTTGGGAAGTGGTCGTATCAGTATTTGTGGGATTATGTATTGTATTTAAAATATTGTATTTTCAGACTTAAAAGAATTTATGATTCATTGAGATTTTCGCCTTACCTAGTATTGAGATATGTGTCATCACGACATATTAGAATTTGGGGTCGTGACAACACGATGTTTCATCGGTATTGTAGTTTATTAAAAGCGATTTCATCCGTTATTGTTAAGTTTATGCATGTCCATCCATGAATATGTAACTCCATCAATATTATAGTTAGTCCATGATGTTTTGGCCAGTTATTGTCGAGTTTCTTTGTATTCATATTTAATTCAATGTTTTACTGTGCTTTACCAGAAAGCCAAGCAACTTTCTTGAACCCCTTCATCGATTTAGGTAAGAAGACTGTGCATTTTTCTTGCTTTATTATCTTTTGGGTGTTCAGAAAAATTAACAAACTTTTGTCCGGATTTTCTTTAGTTTTTGTTGTAAATTTGATTATTGCGGAGAAAATAATTTGTGCTTGAATATTTTTGCATTTGATTGTTTGGCGTTTTCATCTAAAGTTATGATTTGCTTAAAGCTTCTTCTCTTTAGTTATTAGAAATTTAGTTTTTGCAAAGTACTTTATATGTTGATGTTATAAACTTGTACCCTTACATTATCTTCTGGAAAAAGAGAAGAAGTAAAAGTATCATAGTTTTGCAAAAACCTATTTTTTGGTTATTTATGATTTAATGCGTTAGAAATTTAGCATTTTATAAATTAAATTCCTGAAATACTTAAATTGGTATTATTACATTGTTATTCATATACTCCCTACCTTTTTGTTTTCTGTCACGACCCAAATTCTCCTATAAGCCGTGATGGCGCCCAACGTCGCCGCTAGGCAAACCTACGATGATTTTACTACGAGATTACTTCTTTTAATAGGCTTACAAGTAATTAAATTCTATTTATTTAGAATTTTGAGAAATAGAGAGTCAAATAAATAAAATGAAAGCTTCTGAATGCAAGCATAAATATATAAATACCCAAAATCATAAAGTCTACTAAAGTGTGTGCCAAGATCTGGTGTCACAAGTGTTTGAGCACTAGTAAAATATACAAAATTCTAACTACTGTCTGAAATAACATAGACTGAAAATAAGTACAAAAGAGAGACTCTAAGGGCTGCAGAATGGTTCGGGAAGCAGCTCACCACTAGGTTTCGGGATATTTGGGATGCGCGCCTGTAGGACCACCAAATGTACCTGCCTCAGATCCTGCACGATTAGTGCAGAAGTATAGCATGAGTACATAAAAAATATGTACCAAGTAAGTATCAAGTATAACCTCAGAGAAGTAGTGACGAGGGGTCGACATCGACACTTACTATGGGCTAATAGTAAAAAAATACGGGATTCTAAATGAGCACCGGTTATGTATAAAATAACAATAACTCAATAATAATGTAACGACCCCGCCGGTCGTTTCGAGAGTTATAGCCCCGTTTTTCTCATTTCTACTTCTTTTTGTGTTATTCAGCTATATTATGTTATATCGGGTTAGTTGGTTCGGGACCAGAGTAGTTTCAGAGTGAATTGAGACACTTAGTCTCTTAAGTAAAAACTTAAGTTGGAAAAGTCAACCGGATATTGACCTATGTGTAAATGATCTCAGATTTAAATTCGGATGGTTCCATTAACCTCGTTAGGTGATTTTGGACTTAGGAGTGCGTCCGTAATGTGATTTGGAGGTCCGTGGTAGAATTAGGCTTTAATTGGCGAAATTGAAAATTTGGCGATAGTGAAAAATTTGATATCAGGGTCAGAATAAAATTCCGAAAGTTGGAGTAGGTTCGTAGTGTCATTTTTTATGTGTGTGCAAAATTTGAGGTCATTATGACGTGGTTTGGTTGGTTTCGGCATCAGTTGCCGAATTTGGACATTTAGAAGTTCTTAGGCTTGAATCTGAGGGTAATTTGATGATTTGATGTTGTTTTGAGTGATTCGAAGGTTCGACTAAGTTGGTATGTTGATATATGACTTGTTGTTATTTTTGGTTGAGGTCCCGAGGGCCTCGGGGTGATTCCGGGTGGTTAACGAATTTGTCGAAGTTGGAAAATGCAGCTAAAGTTGTTGTTGCTGCTATTTTCGCACCTACAGAAGAAAGAGTCGCAGGTGCGATGCCGCTGGTGTGCGTGAGGAGTTCGCAGGTGCGGACAGTTCTGGGTTAGGCAGGATGCACAGGTGCGAGACTTGGGGCGCAGATGCGGAAAGGGGAATGTTGGGCAGGCTTCGCAGAAGCGGAGGAAATGCGCATGTGCGCTTTCGTAGGCATGGGAATTTTCTGCGCAGATGCGGAAAATGTGAGGCCAAGGCTGGAGCGCAGGCGCAAAGGATTTGGCCGCACCTGCGAGCTCGCATGTGCGAGGCCTGAAGCGCTGGTGCGGAGGATGGCGAATTAAGTGGAGTTCGCTGATGCAGCGCCTTGACTGTAGGTGTGGTCCCGCAGGCGCAGGAAAAAGCCCCGCACGTGCGAAAAACCTGGGCAAAAACCTTAAATAGAACCCTTCGCGAATTTGGCTTATTTTCACCATTTTCAAGTCGGTTTTTGGAACTTTTGGAGTGATTTTTGAAGGGTGATTCAAAGTCTATCAATGAGATAAGTTGCTTGAGCCCTAATACTCGTATATATGGTAATTTCCCATTGTTTAATCATGTAATTAGTGAAAATGAGGGGTTAGGGCTTGGAATTGTTGGAGAGTAATTTAAGGATTTGAAGGATCAAACGATGTCGGATTTTGATGAATTTGGTATGGTTAGATTCTTAAGTGAACAAGCTTTCTAGTTTTGTGAATTTTGTCGGATTTCGAGATGTGGGCCCGAGGGCCGGGTTTGAGCCAATTTCTAGTTTTGGTCTAATTTTGTAGCTTTTCTTGTGGAATTTTATTCCATTAACGCGTATTGATGGTATTGTACTAATTGTGAATAGATTCGGAGCATTTGGAGGCCGAGTCCAGAGGCAAGATCATTGCGGGGTAGTGATTTGACCGGTTAGAGGTAAGTAACGATTGTAAATCTTGTCCTGAGGTACGAAACCCCGGATTTGATATCATTCTACTATTTTTAGTGATGCACATGCTAGGTGACGGGCGTGTGGGCGTGCACTGTTGGGGATTGTGACTTGGTCCGTCCCATAACAACTGTAAAGTTGCATACTTCGTTGAAACTATATGATACTTATATGTTTTAGAAAAGGTTTCTATAAATTAGGTTGAATGCCATGTTTGGGCCTTGTGCTAGTGTTGTTTGGACACTTATGGGCCTTTTCTTACTATCCTCTCATTGTTTTCGATTGAAAATCTATACTAAGTCATGGTTATACTTGTTTACTGCATAACTCAGTTTTCTGACTCTATTTTGATGCAACCTGTTTTTACTGAAATGCCCGAGTGGCTTGAGAGGTTTATGACTGAGTGAGGCCGAGGGCCTGATATTTGAGGATATTTATGGGATCGAGTTTCACTCCGCAGCATGTTTGATATCGGTTGAAGGCCTGACTGATTTATGCCATAATTTGGCTTGATATAACGCTTGGGCTGAAGGAGCCCCTCTGGAGTTTGTACACACCCCTAGTAAGCGCAGGTACCTACTGAGTGCGAGTGCCGAGTGCCGAGGTATGTGTGCAGATCCAGGTGTAGCTGGACATGGTAGCGGTTGTTGATTGTTCTGATTGCATATTTTCCCGGGGATAGCAAGGTAGCTGCCTGGCGATCGCAGCCTTGCTCTTCTCCCTATTATCTTCCTCTAGTTGTATTTAGCTATTTTCGAGGCTGAGTTAGCCTTGATATTGTTAGACAGATTGTAGTAGATGCTCATGACTAGTGACATCCCGATGTCAGGCTTTTTCTTCCGCACTTTTTTTTTTATTGGAACTCCTTTACGAAGGTTTTTGTGTTAAATAACACTGAAATTATTTTTGAAATGAAAATATTGGTTTGTTTTGGAAATGAGTCGGCTTACCTAGTTCCACGATAGAAGCCATCACGACAGAGGTTAGTTTGGGTCGTGACAGATTGGTATTAGAGCCTAAGTTACATAGGCCTTGTGAGTCATGAGCAGGTTTAGTAGAGTCTTGTGCTTCGGTACGGAGACGTCTGTACCTATCTTCGAGAGGATGCATAACCTTTAGGAAACTCCACATTCTTGAATTCTTGTCGTGCGAATCTGTTGATTCTAGTAACTAAACATCTGTTGTTTCATTCTCTCATAGATGGTAAGGACTCGTGTTACCGGTCAGGAGGGCCAGCCACCAGTACCACCAGCTAGGGTTGCGAGAGGCTGAGGCCGTGGTAGGGGCAGAGGTGCACCCCGTACAATAGCTGGGGCAGTACCTACAGATCCACCGGTTGTCCCAGATCAGGACCATGTTCCAGTTATTGATGCACCAACTCAGGCACCACCTGTGCCTATTGTGATTCCAGGCCTTTAGGAGGCCATAGCTCATATTCTGACAGCGTGTAACGACCTTGCTCATGCGGTCTCTATTTTGACGGTCGCAGCCACTTCTCAGGACAGGGGAGGCACTCAGACTCCCGTCGCCCGCACACCCGAGTAGGTTGTTCAGGGACTGCAGACACCGGAGGCACCACTAGCCTAACCAGTTGCTGTTGCTTAGGATTATATGGTTCCTGCTATGCTTGAGGATGATCAATGTAGGTTAGAGAGGTTGGGAGACTCCAGCTACCACCTTTTAGTGGCACAGAGAGTGAGGATGCTCAGGACCTTTTGGACAGGTGTCAGAGGATACTCCGTACTGCTGGTATTATGGAGACTTGTGGGGTCTCATTCACTACCTTTCAGTTTTCTAGGGCTGCACTCAGGCGGTGGGATACTTACGAGAAGCGTAGGCCTGTTGATGCAGCACCCCTTACTTGGCAGCAGTTCTCTGTGATCTTTTTGGAGAAGTTTGTGCCTCGATCCCGCAGAGAAGAGCTGCGCAGATAGTTTGAGCGGCTTCGCCAGGGTGATATGTCTGTGGCACAGTATGAGATGCGATGCTCTGAGTTGGCCCATCATGCTATCTAGTTGGTTCCCACTGACAGGGAGAGGATCATGAGGTTTATAAATGGTCTCACTTATCAGCTACAATTGCTTATGACTAGAGAGAGGGTTTCAGGTGCTACTTTTGATGATGTTGTCGACATTGCTCAGCCAATTGAGATGGTTCGCGGTCAGGAGAGGGTTGAGAGGGAGGCCAAGAGGCCTCGTGGTTAGAGTGGATTCAGCGGTGCTCCTTTTGGGGGTCAGTTCCAGCACGGTAGAGGTCGGCATTTCAGACAGGCTCAGTCAACTCGGTCATTTCATCGGGGTGTATCATCTGGCCATGGTTCTCACAGTTCTCATCAAGGCCTCTCATCACTTAGTGCCCTTCCAACTCAAAGTTCGTCCCGTGCTCCACCTGTCTAGGGCTCTTCCATGCCAGGCTCTTCTACCGGTCATCCCGGTGCTAGGGGTTCCCTTCAGTTCCCGCCACCAACACCAGAGAGTTGTTTTGAGTGTGGGGAGCTTGGGCATATGTGGAGGAATTGTCCTCGTCGTCATAGAGGTCTCTCTCAGCAGAGGAGTCAGCCTCCGACTTCAGCACCAGTTACCTCACCACCTGCCCAGTCAGCTCGGGGTGGAGGCTAGTTAGCTAGGGGTCACCCTAGAGGGGGAGAGAGATCAGGGGGTGGCCAGGCCCGTTTCTATGCCCTCCCTGCCAGACCAGATGCTATTGTTTTAGATGCTGTGATTACAGGTATTGTCTAAGTCTGTCACCGAGATGCCTCAGTATTATTTGACCCTGGTTCCACGTATTCATATATTTCCTCGTATTTTGCCCATTTTCTGGATATGCCCCGTGAGTCATTAGTTTCACCTGTACATTTATCTACTCTTGTGGGTGATACTATTATTGTGGACTGCGTATATCGGTCATGTGTGGTGACTATTGGGGGTCTGGAGACCCAAGTGGACCTTTTACTGCTCAGTATGGTCGACTTTGATGTGATATTGGGTATGGATTGGTTATCTCCATGTCATGTTGTTCTAGATTACCACGCTAAGGCGGTGGCATTGGCTATGCTGGGAATTTCGAGGATTGAGTGGAGCGGTTCTGTAGATTATGTACCAAGTAGTGTGATTTCACATTTGAAGGCTCAGCGTATGGTTGAGAAGGGTTGCCTATCTTATTTGGCTTTTGTGAGGGATGTTAGTGCAGAGACTCCTGTCATTGATTCTATTCTGGTGGTACGTGAATTTTCGAATGTGTTTCATGCAGACCTGTCGGGCATGCCGCCTGACAGGGATATTGACTTTGGTATTGATTTGGTGCTGGGCACTTAGCCCATTTCTATTCCACCGTATCGTATGGCACCAGAAGAGTTGAAGGAATTGAAAGAACAACTTCAGGAACTCCTTGATAAGGGGTTTATTCAGCCTAGTGTGTCACCTTGGGGTGCACCGGTTCTATTTGTGAAGAAGAAGGATGGTTCCATGAGAATGTGTATTGATTGCAGGCACTTGAACAAGGTCACAGTCAAGAACAAGTATCATTTGCCTCGTATTGATGATTTACTCGACCAACTTCAGGGAGCGAGGGTGTTCTCCAAGATTGATTTGAGGTCTGATTATCACCAGCTGAAGACTCGAGATTCAGATATTCGTAAGACAGCTTTCAGGACCCGATATGGCCATTATGAGTTCTTGGTGATGTCTTTTGGGCCTGACCAATGCCCCAGCAACTTTCATGCATTTGATGAACAGTGTATTCCAACCCTATTTGGACTCATTCATTGTTGTATTCATTGATGACATCCTGGTGTACTCTCGTAGCCAGGAGGAGTACGCTCAACATTTAAGGATTGTATTACAGAGATTGAGGGAGGAGAAACTTTATGCAGAGTTCTCCAAGTGTGCGTTTTGGCTCAATTCGGTAGCATTCTTAGGACACGTGGTGTCTAGTGAGGGTATTCAAGTGGATCCGAAGAAGATAGAGGCGATGCAGAGTTGGCCTAGACCGTTCTCAGCTATGGAGATTAGGAGCTTCCTTGGTTTGGCGGGGTATTACCGTCGCTTTGTAGATGGATTTTCATTTATTGCATCTCCTTTGACCAAATTGATCCAAAAGGGTGCTCCATTCAGGTGGTCGGATGAATGTAAGGAGAGCTTTCAGAAGCTCAAGACTGCTTTGACCATAACTCCAGTGTTAGTTCTGCCATCAGCTTCAGGTTCTTACACCGTGTATTGTAATGCCTCGAGGATAGGCATTGGTTGTATTTTGATGCATGAGGGTAGGGTGATTGCCTATGCGTCGCGCCAGTTAAAGACCCATGAGAAGAAATATCATGTCCATGATCTTGAGTTAGAATCCATTGTTCACGCCTTGAAGATTTGGCATCATTATTTGTATGGGGTTCATTGTGAGATCTATACTGATCACCGGAGTCTGCAGTATCTGTTAAAACAGAAGGATCTTAATTTACGTCAGCAGAGATGGTTGGAGCTTCTTAAGGACTATGATATCACTATCCTGTACCATCCGGGGAAGGCCAATGTGGTGGCTGACGCTTTGAGTCGTCGGGTAGAGAGTTTGGGGAGTTTAGCATATCTTCCAGCAGTAGAGAGACCTTTGGCGTTGTATGTTCAGGCCTTAGCGGGCTAGCTTGTCAGATTGGATATTTCGGAGCCTAGTCAGGTATTGGCTTGTGTGGTCTCCAGGTCTTCTCTTTATGCCCGTATCAGGGAGCGTCAGTATGATGACCCCCACTTGCTCGTTCTTCAGGACAGGTTTCAGAGAGGTGATGCTAAGGATGTGACTATTGGTGATAACGGTGTGCTGAGAATGTAGGGCCGGATATGTGTGCCTAATGTAGATGGGCTTCGAGAGTTTATTCTTGAGGAGGCCCACAACTCGCAGTATTCCATCCATCCGGGTGCCGCAAAGATGTACCAGGATTTGAGGCAGCACTATTAGTGGAGGCGGATAAAGAAAGATATAGTTGGGTTTGTGGCTCAGTGTCTCAACTGTCAGCAGGTTAAGTATGAGCATCAGAGACCGAGTGGCTTGCTTCAGAGATTAGAGATCCCAAAGTGGAAGTAGGAGCGGCTCACCATGGACTTTATAGTTGGGCTCCCACGGACTTCGAGGAAGTTCGATGCTATTTGGGTTATTGTGGATCGGCTGACTAAGTCTGCGCATTTCATTCCAGTTGGTACTACTTACTCTTCAGAGCGGTTGGCTGAGATTTACATCCGAAAGATCGTTCGCCTACATGGTGTCCCAGTTTTTATCATTTCAGATAGGGGTACTCAGTTCACATCGCAGTTTTAGAGGGCCGTGCAGCGAGAGTTGGGTACTCAGGTTGAGTTGAGCACAACTTTTCACCCTTAGACGGACGGGCAGTCCGAGCGTACTATTCAGATATTGGAGGACATGTTACGTGCTAGTGTCATTGACTTTGGTGGTTCATGGGACCAGTTTCTGCCACTCGCGGAGTTTGCATATAACAACAGTTATCAGTCGAGTATTCAGATGGCTCCGTACGAGGCTTTATATGGGAGGAGGTGTAGATCTCTGGTTGGATGGTTTGATCCGGGTGAGGCTAGGCTCTTAGGTACATACTTGGTCCAGGACGCATTAGATAAGGTGAAATTGATTTAGGAGCGGCTTCGCATGGCGCAATCTAGGCAGAAGAGCTACGCGGATAGGAAGGTCCGTGATGTGTCTTTTATGGTTGGTGAGAAGGTTTTGCTGAAGGTATCACCCATGAAGGGTGTTATGAGGCTTGGAAAGAGGGGCAAGTTGAGCCCCCGGTTCATTAGGCCTTTTGAGGTGCTTTAGAGGATATGAGAGGTGGCTTATAAGCTTGCCTTGCCACCCAGCTTGTCGAGTGTGCATCCAGTGTTTCATGTTTCCATGCTCCGGAAGTATATTGGAGATCCGTTCCATGTTCTGGATTTCAGCACGGTTTAGTTGGAGGGTGATATGACTTATGATGTGGAGCCGGTGGTTATTTTGGATTGGCAGGTTCGAAGGTTGAGGTTAAAGGATATAGCTTCAGTGAAGGTGCAATGGAGAGGTCAGCCTATGGAGGAGGCCACCTGGGAGACTGAGCTGGAGATGCGGAGCAGATATCCACACCTATTCGAGACTCCAGGTATGTTTCTAGACCCGTTCGAGGACGAACGAATGTTTAAGAGGGGGAGGATGTAGCGACTCGGCAGGTTGTTTCGAGAGTTATAATCCTGTTTTCCCCATTTTTACTTCTTTTTGTGTTATTCAGCTATATTATGTTATATCGGGTTAGTTGGTTCGGGAACGCAGTGGTTTCAGAGTGAATTGAGACACTTAGTCTCTTAAGAAGAAACTTAAGTTGGAAAAGTCAACCGGATGTTGACCTATCTGTAAACGATCTCGAATTTGAATTCTGATGGTTCTATTATCTCTGTTAGGTGATTTTGGACTTAGGAGTGCGTCCGAAATGTGATTTAGAGGTCAGTGGTAGAATTAGGGTTGAATTGGCAAAATAGGAAATTTGGCGATTTCGGTCGGCTATGAAAAATTTGATATCGGGGGCGGAATGGAATTCCGGAAGTTGGAGTAGGTTCGTAGTGTCATTTGTGATGTGTGTAAAAAATTTGAGGTCATTCGGACATAGTTTGGTTGGTTTCGGCATCGGTTGCCTAATTTGAAAATTTAGAAGTTCTTAGGCTTGAATCCGAGGGTAATTTGATGATTTGGTGTTGTTTTGAGTGATTCGAAGGTTCGACTAAGTTGGTAT
The DNA here is from genome assembly GCF_000390325.3 of Nicotiana tomentosiformis. Taxonomy (NCBI): domain Eukaryota; kingdom Viridiplantae; phylum Streptophyta; class Magnoliopsida; order Solanales; family Solanaceae; genus Nicotiana; species Nicotiana tomentosiformis. The sequence goes on along the minus strand of NC_090822.1, from coordinate 80,719,765 downwards.
GTTGATATATGACTTGTTGGTATCTTTGGTTGAGGTTTCGAGGGCCTCGGGGTGATTCCGGGTGGTTAACTGATTTGTCGAAGTTGGAAAATGCAGCTGAAGCTGCTACTACTACTATTTTTGCACCTGCGGAAGAAAGAGTCGCAGGTTCCAGGCCGCTGGTGTGCGTGGGGAGTTCACAGGTGCGGACAGTTCTGGGCTAGGTAGGATGCGTAGGTGCGAGAAGACTGTCGCATCTGCAAGCCCACATGCACGAGACTTGGGGTGCAGATGCGGAAAGGGGAACGCTGGGCAGGTTCAAAGAAGCGGAGGAAATGCGCAGGTGCACTTTCGCATGTGAGAGAATTTTCTGCGCATACAGAAAATATGAGGCCAAGGCTAGAGCGCAGGCGCAAAGGATTTGGCCGCACCTGCGAGCTCGCATGTGCGAGGCCTGAAGCGCAGGTGCGGAGGCTGGCGAATTAAGTGGAGTTCGCAGATGCAGCACCTTGACCGCAGGTGCGGCCCTGCAGGCGCGGAACAAAAGCATGTAGGTGCGAAAAAGCTGGGCAAAAACCTTAAATAGATCCCTTCGCGAATTTGGCTGATTTCCACCATTTTTAAGTCGGTTTGGAGCTTTTGGAGTGGTGTTTGAAGGGTGATTCAAGGGCTATCAGTGAGGTAAGTTGTTTGAGCCCTAATACTCGTATATATGGTGATTTTCCGTTGTTTAATCATGTAATTGGTGAAAATGAGGGGTTAGGGCTTGAAATATTTGGAGAGTAATTTAAGAATTTGAAGGACCAAACGATGTCGGATTTTGATGAATTTGGTATGGTTAGATTCGTGAGTGAATGAGCTTTCTAGTTTTGTGAATTTTGTTGGATTTCGAGAGTGAATTAGTGTGTATTGATGGCCTCACTTTTCAGCTACGATTGCTTATGACTAGAGAAAGAGTGTCTGGTGCTACTTTTAACGAGGCTATCGACATTGCTCATTAGATTGAGATGGTTCTCAGCCAGGAGTGGGTTGAGAGGGATACCAAGAGGCCTCGTGGACAAGATGGATTTAGCGGTGTTCCTTCTGGGGGCAGTTCCACCACGGTATGGGTCATCCTTTCAGACATGCTCAGACGGCTCGCCTAGTTCACCCTGGTGCATCATCTGGCCACAGGTCACACAATCATCAGCAGGGTCAGTCGTCATTCAGTGCACTACTAGCGCAGAGTTCTCACCATGCCTCGTCAGCTCAGGCTTCCACGAGTAGTTCCTCGAAGCATCAGAAGCAACAGTTCCGTCAGAGGAAGAGTTGTTTCGAGTGCGGAGATTTTGGTCACATTAAGAGAGATTGCCCTAGGTTGTTGAGTCGGCCGATGGCACCAGCACCAGCAGTTCGACCACCCGTCCAGCTAGCTCGGGGTGGGGCTCAGTCAACTAAGGGTCGCCCGAGAGGGGGAGGCCGATCAGCGGGTGGCGAGGCTCGTTTTTATGCTCTTCCTGCCAGACCATATGCCATTGCTTTAGATGTTGTGATTACAGGTATTGTCTCAGTTTTCCATAGAGATACCTCTGTATTATTTGACCCTGGTTCCACTTATTCATATGTGTCTTTGTATTTCACTCATTTTCTATATATGCACTGTGAGTCTCTAGTTTCATCTATTGATGTATCTACTCCGGTGGGCGATACTATTATTGTGGACCGTGTATATCGGTCATGTGTGGTGACTATTGGGGGTCTGAAGACCAGGGTAGATCTTTTTCTTCTTAGTATGGTTGATTTTGATGTGATATTGGGTATGGATTGGTTGTCTCCATGTCATGTTGTTTTAGATTGTCACTCTAAGACCGTGATGTTAGAGATGTCGGGGTTGCCTAGAGTTGAGTGGAGCGGTTCTATAGACTATGTTCCTAGTAGAGTGATTTCATACTTGAAGGCTCAGTGGATGATTGAGAAGGGTTGTCTATCCTATCTAGCTTTTTTGAGGGATGTTAGTGCAGAGGTCCCTGCTATTGATTTTGTTCTTGTGGTGTGTGATTTCCCGGATGTGTTTCCTGTAGACCTGCCGGGCATGCCGCCTTACAAGGACATTGACATCGGTATTGATTTGGTTCCAAGCACTCATCCTATTTCTTTTCCACCGTACCGTATGGCACCAGCGGAGTTGAAGGAACAGCTTCAGGAACTCCTTGATAATGGGTTTATTAGGCCTAGCGTGTCACCTTGGGGTGCAGTAGTTCCATTTTTAAAGAAAAAGGATGATACTATGAGAATGTGCATTGATTACATGCAGTTGAACAAGGTCACAATCAAGAACAAGTATCCTTTGTCGTGTATTGATGATTTCTTTGACCAGCTTCAGGGAGCGATGGTGTTCTCCAAGATTGATTTGAGGTCAGGGTATCACCAGTTAAAGATTCGGGACTCAGATATTCTTAAGACAACTTTTAGGACCCGATATGGCCATTATGAGTTCCTTGTGATGTATTTTGGGATGACCAACGCCCCAACAACATTCATGCATTTGATGAACAGTGTGTTTCAGCCTTATCTCGACTCGTTCGTTATTGTATTCATTGATGACATCCTTGTGTACTCTCGTAGCTAGGAGGAGCATGCTCCGCATATGAGGATTGTGTTATAGCGATTGAGGGAGGAGAAGCTTTATGCAAAGTTCTCCAAGTGTGAGTTTTGGCTCAGTTCATTGGCGTTCTTAGGGCACGTGGTGTCCAGTGAGGGTATTCAAGTGGATCCAAAGAAGATAGAGACGGTGCAGAGTTGGCCCAGACAGTCCTCAGCCACGGAGATTCGAAGCTTTCTTGGGTTTGTGGGCTATGACCGTCATTTTGTTGAGGGTTTCTCATCTATTGCATATCCCTTGACCAAATTGACCCAAAAGGGTGCTCCTTTCAGGTGGTCGGAGGAGTGCGAGGAGAGCTTTTAGAAGCTCAAAACGGCTTTGACCATGGCTCCACTTCTAGTCCTACCATCAGTTTCTGGTTCTTACACAGTGTATTGTGATGCCTTACAGATCGACATTGGGTATGTTCTGATGCATCATGGTAGAGTGATTGCTTATGCCTTGCGCCAGTTGAAGCCCCATGAGAAGAACTATCATGTTCGCGACCTTGAGTTAGCAACTATTGTTCACGCCTTGAAGATTTGGTGGCACTATTTGTACGGGGTCCATTGTGAGATTTACAGTGAACTTCGGAGTTTGTAGCATATGTTCAGACAGAAGGATCTTAAGTTGCATCAGCGGAGGTGGTTGGAGCTTCTTAAGGACTATGATATCACCATTTTGTACTATCCCGGGAAGGCCAATGTGGTGGCTGATGCCTTGAGTCGTTGGGCGGAGAGTTTGGGGAGCTTAGCATATCTTCCAGCAACAGAGATACCAGTGGCACTAGATGTTCAGGCCTTAGCTAGCCAGTTTGTTAGATTGGATATTTCTGAGCCGAGTCGAGTATTGACTTGTGTGGTCTCTCGGTCTTCTCTTTATGATCGTATCAGGGAACGTCAGTATGAGAACCCCCATCTGTTTGTCCTTAAGGACACGATCCAGCACGATGATGCTAAGGAGGTTACTATTAGGGATGATGGTGCATTGAGGATGCAAGGTAGACTATATGTGCCCAATGTAGATGATTTGCGTGAGTTGATTCTCCAGGAGGCTCACTGTTCTTGGTATTCTATCACGCGGGTGCCGCGAAGATGTATCGGGACTTGAGACAGTATTACTGGCGGAGGAGTATGAAGAAGGACATAATGGAGTATGTAGCTTGGTACCTAAATTGCCAGCAGGTGAAGTATGAGATTTTGGAGTGGAAATGGGAGCGGATCACTATGGATTTCGTTGTTAGGCTCCCATGGACTCAGCGGAAGTTTGATGCAGTTTGGGTGATTGTGGGCCGGCTGACCAAGTCAGCTCATTTCATTTCTGTGATGACTACCTATTCTTCCGAGCAGCTGGCTTGAGTGTATATCCGCGAGATCGTCAGGCTTCATGGCGTACCATTATCTATCATTTCTGACCGGGGTACGCAGTTTACATCACGGTTCTGGAGGGTCGTACAACATGAGTTGGGTACTCGAGTGGAGTTGAGCATAATATTTTACCCTCATACGGACGGATAGTCCGAGCGCACTATTCATATATTAGAGGATATGCTCTGTGCGTGTTTGATAGAGTTTGGGGGTTCATGGGATCAGTTCTTGCCACTAGCAGAGTTTGCCTACAACAACAGTTATCAGTCGAGCATCCAGATGGTACCGTATGAGGTTCTGTATGGTAGGCGGTGTAGGTCTCCAGTGGGTTGGTTCGAGCCGGGTGAAGCTAGATTATTGGGGATGCTCTGGAGAAAGTTAGGGTGATTCAGGATAGACTACACATAGCACAGTCCAGACAAAAGAGTTATGCTGATCGGAAGATTCACGATGTTGCATTTATGGTTGGAGAGCAGGTCTTGCTCCGGGTGTCACCCATGAAGGGTGTTATGAGGTTCGGTAAGAGGGGCAAGCTGAGCCCGAGGTTTATCGGTCTATTTGTGGTTTTGCGACGTGTTGGGGAGATTGCTTATGAGCTTGTATTGCCTCCCAGTCTAGAAGGAGTTCATCTAGTATTCCATGTTTCGATACTCTGAAAGTATCACTACGATCCGTCTCAGGTGTTGGATTTCAGCTCAGTCTAGTTGGGCAAGGATTTATCTTATGTTGAGGAGTCGGTGGCGATCTTAGATAGGCAGGTTCGAAAGCTAAGGTCGAAGAATATTGCTTCTATGAAGGTTTAGTGGAGGGGTCAGCCGGCCGATGAAGCGACTTAGGAGATCGAGCATGATATGCGCAGTTGTTATCCTCTTCTTTTCACCACTTCAAGTATGTCTCTATGCTCGTTCGAGGACGAATAATTATTTTAAGAGGGGGAGGATGTAATGACCCGACCGGTCATTTTGAGTGTATTAGCCCCGATTCCCTTTTTACAATTTTTCCCGTAGCTATTTTCGCTTATGTGACTTGCCGGGAGATCTTATTTTTGGTTTAGGAGTGATTTGGGACACTTAGTCCCTAAAATAGAAGCTTAGTCGGAATTATATAAAGATGACTCCGGAATGGAGTTTCGTCGGTTCCACTAGCTCCGTTGGGTGATTTTGGACTTAGGAGTATGCCCAGACTGTGAATTTGAGGTTTGTAGCTAATTTAGGCTTGAAATGGCGAAAGTCGAATTTTTTGAAAGTTTGACTGGGGGTTGACATTTTGATATTAGGGTCTGATTCCGATTTTGGAAGTTGGAGTAGGTCAGTAATATTGAATATGACTTGTGTGCAAAATTTGAGGGCAATCGGACGCGGTTTGGTATGATTCAGCATAGTTTGTAGAATTTGGAAATTTCGAAGTTCATTCAGTTTAGATTGGAGAGTGATTCATGTTTTTGATGTTATTTGAGGTGGTTTGAGGATTTGACAAAGTTCGTATAGTATTTTGGGACTTGATGGTATGTTTGAATTTCGGGTGAGTTTCGGGTGGTTAACGGATCATATTTCGACTTTGGTTGATGGCTGATATCTACTGGTGTATATTTTCTGGTTTCCTCTTATGCGTTCGCGAGAGGAGACTCGCATTCGCGAAGGGTTAATGTGAGATGGAAAGATTTTGTTCTTCATGTTCGCGAAGAAGAGGACGCGGACGCGAAGGTGTGGTATGCGTGTGCATCGCGAACATGTGAATGGTGTCGTGTTCATGAAGAGAAGTTAGCCAGGTAGGACCCCAGGTCTTTCGTCTACGTGTTCGCGAGGTATGGGCCGCGTTCGCGATGAGTTGAGCTTGTAAAGCCTCGCGTTCACGAAGTGTTGATCATGTTCGCGAGGAGTAAACTGGGAGGCAGTCTGATTTGGCATACGCGAACGCGAAAGGACGGTCGCGTTCGTGAAGAAGGAAATCTGGGCAGACAGTATTAATTTAAAAACGAGGGTTTGAACCCATTTTACATAATTTGAGCTAGAGAACACGGAATTGGGCGATTCTTGCAGGGATTTTTGTGGAGTTGATTGGGGTAAGTGATTCCTAGTTGGTTTTGGTACAATCCCATGATTTCATCTTTAATTTTATCATCTAATTTTTGATTTGGGGTGAGAAATTGGGGAAAAAGAGGAGGGAAGGAAGAACTCTTGAGTTAGAATTTTGAGAATTTGAATGGGATTTTATTATCGGATTTGAATAATTTTGGTATGGTTAGGCTCGTTAGTGAATGAGCTTTCGGGTTTTGTGACTTTTATCGGATTTCAAGACGTGGGCATGGGGGCCGGTTTGAGTCTATTTTGGATTTTAGCTTATAATTTCATATTTTTCTTGTGGAATTGATTCTTTTAGCCTATGTTAATTATATTGTACTGCTTGTGGCTAGATTCGGGGTGTTTGGAGATTGATTCGAGAGGCAAAGGCATTGTGGAGTAGGATTTTGTGCGGTTTGAGGTAAGTAACAGTTTTAAATCTGGTCGTGAGGGTATGAAAACCAGGATTATTGTATTATGTGAGTATTTTGGAGGTGATACACATACTAGGTGACAAGCGTGTAGGTGTGCACCGTGGGAATTGGGACCTGGTCCATTTCGTGAAACTAGAAAGTTGAATAAGCTTGTTGTTAGCTATGTGCCCTTTCTGTGCTATAGAAATTTGACCGTGACTCATGTTAGAAATTATGCTTAGGTTATGTGTTGGTGCTGTAAAGACCCCCAGCGATCGTGATACCTGTTGAACCTACCTTCTTATTGATACTTGTACTCAGTCACAGTTTACTTATTTATTTTATCTTAATCTCTATTGTTCATTATTGATGCATCATATCATTGTTGTTTTGGCTGATTTCATGATTATTGAGAGCCCGAGAGACTGTAGAGATTTATGACTGAGTGATGCCGAGGGCCTTATTGTGAGATATTATATTATAGCACGTGAGTTATCCGTGCAGCACGTGAGTTGTTCGTGCGGATCTAGATATTATACTATAGCACGTGAGTTGTCCGTGCGGATTATAGCGCTTGGGCTGTAAGAGCCCCTCCATAGTCTGGACACCCCTAGTGAGCATAGGTACCTATTGAGTGTGAGTACTGAGAACCGAGTGACTTAGTTGTTGTGACGAGTTGAGTGATTGTTTCCCTGAGAGACTGTACTTGCTTTTTCATTTGTTGATGCACTTAGTTGCTATTCGTCATTGTCGTGAAATTTCTAAAAGATTCTATATCTTGATTTACCTGCACTTTAACTGTATAAAACTGATTTGATTTGAACTGCCGGATTTGAAAGCATGTCTATTCTTTGCTGGAATTATTGAAAAAGAACTGTATTTGTATAGCTCGTCACTACCTTCTCAGTTCCTTATTTATTTTTGTTACTTGCTTAGTTGGTTGTACTCATGCTACACCCTACACTTCATGTGCAGATCCAGGTGTGTTTGATCACGGAGGTCGTTGAGTTCGTGCGCGATTGGAGACTACGAGGTAGCTACCGACGTCCGTATACCTTGTCTCTCCTTCTATGTTTCTTTCTTTGTTGTACCGATACTTAGACAATGTTTGTATTAGACTGGATATCTAGATGCTCATGACTCAGTGACACCCTGATGTCGGGTTATGTTTTCGCACTTATGCTTTGGGTTTTATCCCGTTTTTATAAAAGACTCTGATTATTTTTAAATATATTAATTTATTTTTGTTAAATGTTGAAAGTATTTTGGAGATGTCGGCTTGCTTAGTATCACGATAGGCGCCATCACGACGGGTTAGGTTTTGGGTCATGACACTAGATCCTTGAATAATTGCAGAACTTCTATTCTCTAGCTTCGTAACTCGTTCATGACTTTCATTCTGAACGTTGTGAGCTCAGTGTGTAATCAATAAAGACTTGGGTTTGATGCCCATGAGTCTCAGTCTAGTCCTATTCAGTATCCCAGTATCATGTAACTCAATATGATTCAGTATTTCAGCATCACATATTGCAGTATGATTCTCAGTTCCTGAATTCAAATCCTTGAATGTTGAACACATGTATTTGGGCTTGAGGTCGTAGTTTATATGCTTTATGCATATTTGGTTCTAAGGCCGTAGTTTATCCTTTATGCATTTTTGGGCCTGAGGTCGTAGTTATGTATACGTATACTTGGGCCTGAGGTCATAGCTTGTGCACATATATATTGGGCTCGAAGCCGTAGTTTATTCAAATAAACAGGTTGTTCATCATTCAGAAGAGGGATTATTCATATCCTTACTTCTTTTGTTCAGTTATCATTTATCAGTTATCATTTCAGTTATCAGTTATCAGTTATCAGTTATCAATGTCGTTTCAGTTTCAGCAGTTATCATTTCAGTTTCAGTTTCAATAGTTATCATTTTAGTTATCAATTATCAATTCTTAGTTATCAGCTCAGTATCAATTTTAACATTTATATTTTTTTCTTTCAGTTGCTTTACATACAAGTGCAATTCAAATGTACTGACGTCCTTTTTGCCCACGGCCTGCATCTCATGATGTAGGTAATGATTTACACATTGACGATTCAGAGCGCTAGGATCCTCGTACCAGCTATTTGGTGAGCCCCAGTTCTTTCGGGGCATTACCATTACGTTACATTCTTTATGTATTTACAGACAATCAGTGTTTTCAACACTTCATTAGAGGCTTCATAGACTAGAGTAACAGTAAGACATAGTTGCAGGCTTTTCATGTTAAGCTATGTTGGCTACAAATATATTTCAGAATTGTATTAGTATTTCTGCACTTTAATTTATATCATCAAGACTTTCAGTATATCAACATGTGTTCGTTTATCTTCCGCATTCAATATGTTATGATACCACATGTTGATTCAGTCGGCAGTTGGTTCGCTTGGTCGCATGTAGTCAGGCACCGAGTGCAATTTTACGTCCAAGCCCAGGTTCGGGGCATGGCAAGTTCATCTCTTGTTTTGACTATTTTATCTTAATTATAAATTTATCAACCATAAATTTTATTTTCAAAGAGTAAAAGATTGATATGACATTTCACTTTTAGATCTTTATATTTGTAGAATCATTAGTTGTATTGACTCTTACCAATCATTTTTTCCTCTTTTTCACACATTTATATTCTTAAATATTTTTTAGTTGTTGTTTAATAATTGGGTATTTTTCAATATTACATGAAAAATTGATTAAAAAATATTATTTGAGTAGAAAAATAGTTCAAATATAATATAAAAATATATTATTGTGGGGGTATTTTTCCCCCTCAATTTCAACTATTTATGGATTCCATTTAATATTATTTTATTAAACCTCCCTACATATTTTTAATAAGAATTTAATAAAATTAATTTTAAAATTTTAAATATTAAAAATTAGCATAGAAGGTATTGTAGTCCAAAAAATAGGTTATTGCAATTATGTCCTTTCCCTTTGAGTTCTTTCATTTAATATTTTTGGGCTATTTTTATATATTAATATTGTATTTATACTTTTATAATAATATAGTCTCCCATTTTTCGAAATGGATTTGGACAATATAATACATTCTCAAATTAAATTAGTAATAGGATATTATAATATGTTTTCAAATTAAATTGGTAATAGGATTTTTTTAGAAGTATATCCTAAAAGTATTAGGATTGCATGATTACAAATATTTACTTGTTCAATTATATATGAATTAGACAGCCCGAAAGAAATTATATTAATAGAATTTCTAAAGGTAATCATGTAGGATTCCTAACGTGTGGTATTATATCCTAAAACTAATAGGATTATAAGGCCAATATCTAGAATTCCGGTTATGTCCTTTTATTATGAGTTATTATGCTTAATATTATAAGGTTATTTTTGTAAACCTACATTGTATTCATGCTTTTAAGATAATATAGATTATTAATTTAAAATTTTAAATATTAAAAATTAGCATAAAAGGTATTGTAGTCCAAAAAATAGGTTATTGCAGTTATGTCATTTCCCTATGAGTTCTTCCGTTTAATATTTTAGGGCTATTTTGATATATTAATATTGTATTTATGCTTTTATAATAATATAAACTCCCATTTTTTCTAAATGGATTTGGGCAATATAATGGATTCTCAAATTAAACTAGTAATAGGACATTATAATATGTTTTCAAATTAAATTGGTAATAGGAATTTTAAGAAGTATATCCTAAAAGTGATAGAATTGCATAATTAAAAATATTTACTTGTTCAATTTTATATGAATTAGACAGCCCAAAAGTAATTATATTAATAGAATTTCTAAAGGTAATCATGTAGGATTCCTAACGTGTAGTATTATGTCCTAAAACTAATAAGATTATAAAGCTAATATCTAGAATTCCGATGATGTCTTTTTATTATGAGTTATTATGCTTAATATTATAAGGTTATTTTTGAAAATCGACATTATATTCATACTTTTATAATAATAATATAGATATATAGATATAGATAGATAGATTAATTAATTAAATTTTCAAAAATTACTTCTTTCATTTAAGGTTCTTACATATTATTTAAGAAGGATTTTTAATATTTTTAATCACAAGAGGATTTGAGGCCTCATTTGTTTGCACTTAATGGAGGTATGAATCTTAATCATTCATATCCGAGACATTAAGTGCGTTTGTTTTCAAAGTCTGAATCTTAATTATTTAGATCTTAATCGTTAAGTATTTTTTTTTACGTCACAACCACTTAATGAGTCTGAATAGGTCTATATCATTAAGATCTATAACAGAGACTTAATTTCATTAAGATGCTATCATCCATATTCATTATTAACTGTCATCACCGCCTACCATTATCAAGTACCACCATGCCATCCACCACTACCACCATCCTCAATCATAGCCACCACCATTATCGACTACCACCACCCACCATCCCCACTACTCCCGCCATCATCATTAACGACAACCAACACTCATCCACCTTAACTACCACAACTAACCACCTCATCACCATCAACAACCATAGCTGGCACTACCCATCATTACAAATTATCACCACCCACCGCCATCTTTTTCAATCACAACAACCACCATCACCCGCCATTATTAAATATCACCACCCACCACCACCATCCTCAATTATAATAGCTACCACTACCAATCACCACTAGCTACTACCCTAAACTACCACCAACCATAGCTTTTAATCGGCATTCACAAGTACTACCGATAGCCATCACCACTAGCAACTATCATATTTTAAAAAACTATATATTTTAGTGATGTAATATTAGATTAATTAGTATTTTATTTGAATTTTATGTTTATTAATTTTCAAATAAACGTAAATTTTATACATTCAGATATTAAAAATCAAATAGTTTTAATCATTTAGTATTTAGATCTTAATACACATATTGATACTCCTCATTCCTTTTAACCAATGACTGAAATTTATATCCCTTCATTCGCTGTCTCTTTTGATACTCCCCAGCAAATTCATACTTGATACTTTAGTGCTCATCCAAGGGTAAATATGTCTATTTGTGCAGTGTGTAAAATCATTGGTATTGATTTGGATCATATATTATAGTTAAACGATCTTTAAGAAATACTTATATAATTATATTAATTCAGACATACTTTACAAAGTAATAATTAGTGCACTAATATGCCATAATCAAGCGTTAAGTAGGGTTTCGGCAGGTTTAGCGGTAGGAGAAATCAAGTCAAAATCTTGAGGTTTTAGATTCAAGAAAACTTGTCAGGACCGCATGCTGACAACTAAGTGACAAGTTGAGGTAAAACTATACTCCCCGTTTCTCCGTTTCAATACATGTGAACCTATTTGACTAACACGATATTTAAAATAAAAAAAGAAGACCTTTGAACTTGTTGAATAAAATGAGACATATATATTTTGTGTGACTATAAATCATTGTATAAATATAAATTATTTCCAAATAAGAAAATGAGTCATTCTTTTTAACATGGACTAAAGATGAAATATGTTCACGTAAATTGAAATGGGGGGAGTAATAAGGAAAGATGTCATTTTTTTTGACACGGACTAAAGGGAAATTATGTTCACATGAATTGAAACGGAGGGAGTATTAATCCCTCAGTTTCAATTTACGTGAACATATTTCATCTTTAATCCATGCTAAAAAGAATGACTCATTTTCTTATTTGAAAACAATTTACCTTTATGCAATAATTTATAGGCACACAAAATATATGTGCATCATTTTATACAAGTTCAAAATTCTTCTCTCTTTTCTTAAACTCGGTGCCCAATCAAATATATTCACATAAATTGAATCAGAGAGTACTAATTAATCACGACTAATGATAATTCTTATCCATACAGCATTATATATATATATATATATATATATATATATATTATTTTGAAAAATAATAGTACTTATTTTGAAAAGTATTTTTGAACAAAGCATTTTTTTTGAAAAAAGTACTTTTTTAAAAAAAATTAAAGTGTTTGAAAAACTGCTCTGCTTCTGCTCAAAAGTATTTTTTTTGTCTTGACAAAACATTTCAAAATTTTCAAAATGTATTCTTTTTGAGTAAAAAAAAGTATTTTTGACCTCCAAAAAACTTACCAAACATGCTCAGAAATTTGTATCCCTTTCATTCGCTGTATCTTTCGACACCCACCATCAAACGCTTCTTGATACTATACTATAGTGCTAATCCAAGGATAAATGTGACTATTAGAGCAGCGTTAAAATCATTGGTATTGATTTGAATCATACATCATAGTTAAACAATCTTTTATATGAACATATTTTTTCTTTAGTTAATGTCAAAAAGAATGAACCATTTTCTTATTTGGAAACAATTTACCTTTATGCAATGATTTATAGTCACACAAAATATATGTGCCTTATTTTACACAACAAGTTCAAAAGTCTTCTATTTTTTCTTAAATATCGTGTTAGTCAAATGAGTTCACATAAATTGAATGAGAGAGAGTACTAATTAATCACGACTAATGATAATTCTTATTTATGCAACATATTTTATATATATATATATATATATAATATTTTAATTTTAATTTTTTTTGAAAAAATAGTACTTATTTTTAAAAGTACTTTTGAACAATTTTTTTTTTAAAAGTATATTTTTTTCAAAGTTGAAATGTTTGGCCAAACTTTTAGAGAAAAAAATGATTTTGAGTAGAAACAGAAACAGTTCTAGAGAAAGCAAAAAAAGGTACCTTTTTCCAAAATCACTTTTTTGAAAATCACTTTTGAGAAAAATACACTTAGAAGTAATTTTTAAAAGTTTCGCCAAACACTAATTGCTGCTCATATGTGCTTTTTACATAAATCAGTTAAACACAAACTATTTCTCGCCAAAATTACTTTTGAGAAAAAAAACAGTTATCAAATTAAGCTGATTTTTGCTGCTTGGCCAAACGGGATAAGTTTGACCAATTCATTTAAGTAGCATTTTTTGTAAGCAAATTGTGTTTGACCAATCTTTTAAAAAAGTACTTTTGAGTATCAAAATTACGAAAAAAGGACAGTAAGGATTTAGTTTGTAATTAGTATTATTTAAAAAGTGATATGATTTTGAATATTTATTCTAAGGGAATTCAACTAAAATATAAAATATAAAGTAACAATACAAATTATAAATTTTAATCAATAAAAAATATTGTTATTCCAAAGCAATAATATTGGATACCCAGTATTGCTTATTATTTACATGTTAATTTAAATATATCAAAATACATCAATCAATATAAAGAAAATTTTTACTCTTATAACTCACTATATAAAAGAAGAGATCTATTTATAATATAGAGAGAATATTCCAAAGAGGAATAGGAGAAAGAGAATAAAGAAATGATGGAAATAAAAAAGACAAAAAAGATATGGTAGAAAAGAATTAACTTAATAAGGGATAATTTAAAAAACATAAATTTATTACAATAATATTTTTGTGTTAAATAAATTAATTTTCTGCTTTTGTTTCTTGAAAGAAACAAGAATTTGTAGCTTCTCGCCAAAGCAAAACTACTGCTTCTGCTCAAAAGTTTTTATTTTCGTACTGACCAAACATCTCAAAATTTTCAAAGGATAAATGTGACTATCAGAGCAGTGTTAAAATCATTGGTATTGATTTGAATCGTACATCATAGTTAAACAATCTTTTAGAAAATGTATAATTATATTAAGTCAAACACACTTTACAAAGTAATACTTAATAGGGATAATGATACGCCATAATACTAAATCCACCATGCTCTTATAATAGGTTGAGGTTTAGTTTCAATTTTTAAAAAACAATCAAGATCTCGTGCAGACAACTAAAGTTAAGTAATAAATAGAGATAAAAAAAATAATTAATTATGGTTAAAAAAATACTACTTAATTTTTATATACACAACATATTTTATTTTTTCATTACTTAGATATTTGTACGGGGTACAAGTAAGTACTTTTTTCGGAGCAATACTTTTCTGTGAAATGATTAAATATGTCAGTTTCAGCAAAGTAATGGATTAACTGAGATCAGTACAATAAAATGATGGATCAAAGCTCGATTAAGCTAAGATTCAAAAATGAAAGTGCAATTTCCTCGTACAAAGACGTCAATAGATGGCTAACTTGGTAATTTGAATCAAATATGAGAGCAATTTTGTAGGAGGACAAAATTTCCCTCGAGTGGGGTCCCACAAGCCCTTCGGACAACAGGCACTTTTTTCTCGGCTTCAACGAATGAAGTCCCCTTGTCCTTGTGGATAAACTCGTCGAGTTCTGATCCTATGTAACTCAGCTCTACATCCTCCTATGCGTCCTCTTTGTCTTTTTTATTTTTTATTTCGCTTTAAAGTTTGGCTAATCTGAATTTAGATAAAAAAGCCCATTTAGGGAGGAGGGAGATAAAATGAGCATTTACCAATAACAAATTTCAATGATTTCTCTTTTGTCTTTTTACTTTGTAAGCTCGGATCGTTGAAACTAATGCCACAAACATATAAAAGCAATAGAAAAGAGTTAGGTCAAATGGATAAACTTAATTGTTATTTTAAAATAAAGGTCCTGTACTGTCTAGATATTTTTGGAAATAGTAACCATAATATGTAAACAATTCCATTTGAAACAAGTTTCAGAACTAACATAATCCACGATTTCTTTTTATCTTCATAAAACAGATCATGATCTTTGTGTATTTATGAAATGATAAGTTGTTGCAAAATTAATATAAATAATTTTCTTCAAGAATGTATCTTACATTTCTTTTTGCTAATACGATGTCTATTTGAATATAAAATTCAATCCTAAAAGTACAATATTCCACTTTTTTTTTAACTATTCAAATTTCCGAATATATCTAGGATTGTTGTAAGTAAATAACTCGATCAAAATTGTCCATTTCATTGTTTCAACGTTGTGAGGAAGAAAATGACATACTAACAAGATAATTCTATTAAAAAGGATTAGCAAAGTATTACATACATATTGCAAAACACGTATATATACATTTAAAGTGTTGGTCCACTCACACTCTCACGAATAATGTATGCAAAAATTATTGGCAATATCAGAAATGACACTCTAAATTAAATTATCTATATATTATTTAAACATTTGTTTACAACTTATCACATGAAGAGCCACTCTTGGCATATCATGACTGGTAAGAAAGATGCAACAACAGATATATTAATATTAATATATATATATATATATATATATAGTCCATCTATAACAGTGTGCAGTGTATAAAATAAGCTTTTCAGGCAGTTCCCACCACAATATAGATAACAAAAAGAAAGTAAACACCATTGTTGTAGCAGTTGCTTAGCTGCCTTTTTACCTCAGTCTTCACTCTTCACTCTCTTTTTTCAACTTTAGGGTTTCTACTTTTAAGAATTCAAAGTTTCAATAACTGGTAACTTCCTTAGATTACTATTTGTTTCTTTGCATTTTCAATCTCAAATCTTTTAATATCTGGGTAGTAGTGGTTTTAATTGTTGGGGTGTGATGTTATGTGCTTCTTGTCTAATTATTCCAAGAATTGTGATTTTTGAATATATTCTTATTCTCTTTTATAAATCTTAACTGTTTGAGATGATACCTCATGTATTATATTGTCCACCCATATATGTGATTTACTTGTCAAATTGAAATCTTGCTATTATTTCTTGTACCCTTTTGTTTTCTTGATTCACACAATCTATAAAGCTTGTTCTTGATTTGTACAGGAAGAGGAAAAGCAAAAGTCTGAAGTTGTAATTGATAAGTAGTTGATTGGGGGACATTTTCTGAAGTGGGGGTGTGTTTATTTCTTTCTATGTTAGGAGCTTACTGTAGAGAGTGTGTTTTGGTTTGGTGGGCTTGGTGTTGTTAGTTAGTGAAAAAGAATTAAAGTAAATGGTGTCAAGATCTTATTCCAATCTCTTAGAGCTGGCCTCCGGCGAGGCTCCGTCGCCGTCTTTTGGCCGAATGAGCCGAAGGATTCCTCGTATTATGACCGTTGCGGGGATAATGTCTGATCTGGATGATGATGGATCAGAGAGTGTTTGCTCTGATCCATCATCATCTTCAGCTCAAAAAGATAGGATAATTATTGTAGGTAATCAGCTGCCAATTAGAGTACAAAGGAAAACTGATGGCAGTAAAGGATGGTTATTCAGCTGGGATGAGAATTCACTTCTTCTCCAGCTGAAAGATGGACTGGGAGATGATGAACTTGAGGTTATATATGTTGGTTGTCTTAAGGAAGAAATCCACCCAAATGAACAAGATGAGGTTTCACAAATACTTCTTGAGACATTTAAATGTGTCCCCACTTTTGTACCACCTGACCTGTTTACTAAGTTCTACCACGGATTTTGTAAACAGCAACTTTGGCCATTGTTCCACTATATGTTACCCCTTTCACCAGATCTAGGCGGTCGATTCAATCGCTCTCTGTGGCAGGCTTATGTTTCTGTTAACAAGATTTTTGCTGATAGGATTATGGAAGTGATCAACCCGGAAGATGACTTTGTGTGGGTTCATGACTATCATCTAATGGTGCTACCTACCTTTTTGAGGAAGAGATTCAATAGAGTAAAGCTTGGATTTTTCTTGCATAGCCCATTTCCTTCTTCTGAGATATATAAAACTTTGCCTATTCGCGAAGAGATCTTACGAGCTCTCTTGAATTCAGATTTGATTGGGTTCCACACTTTTGACTATGCGAGGCACTTCCTCTCGTGTTGCAGTCGGATGTTAGGTATTTCTTATGAGTCAAAAAGGGGTTACATAGGCCTCGAGTATTATGGCAGGACTGTAAGTATAAAAATTCTGCCAGTGGGTATTCATATGGGGCAGCTTCAGCAAGTCTTGAGTCTTCCTGAGACGGAGGCTAAAGTCTCGGAACTTGTGCAGCAGTTTAATCATCAGGGGAGGACATTGTTGCTGGGAGTTGATGACATGGACATATTTAAAGGCATCAGTTTGAAGTTATTAGCAATGGAACAACTTCTATTGCAGCACCCGGAGAAGCAGGGGAAGGTTGTTTTGGTGCAGATAGCCAATCCTGCTAGAGGCAAAGGAAAAGATGTCAAAGAAGTGCAGGAAGAAACTTATTCGACGGTGAAGCGAATTAATGAAGCATTTGGAAGACCTGGGTACGAACCAGTTATCTTGATTGATAAGCCACTAAAGTTTTATGAAAGGATTGCTTATTATGTTGTTGCAGAGTGTTGCCTAGTCACTGCTGTCAGGGATGGCATGAACCTTATACCGTATGAGTACATAATTAGTCGCCAAGGAAATGAAAAGCTGGATAAGGTTCTGAAACTGGACTCTTCTACACCGAAGAAGAGCATGTTAGTTGTGTCTGAGTTTATTGGGTGTTCTCCTTCTTTGAGTGGAGCAATCCGAGTAAATCCATGGAACATTGACGTAGTGGCTGATGCAATGGACTCTGCTTTAGTAATGCCTGAGCCAGAGAAGCAACTTAGGCATGAGAAACATTACAGGTATGTTAGCACCCATGACGTTGGATATTGGGCTCGCAGTTTCTTGCAAGACTTGGAGAGAACGTGCAAGGATCATGTAAGACGAAGATGCTGGGGTATTGGATTCGGCTTAAGTTTCAGGGTTGTTGCACTTGATCCGAATTTTAGGAAGCTTTCGATGGAGCATATAGTTTCAGCATATAAAAGGACAACAACAAGGGCCATCCTTCTAGACTATGATGGAACTTTGATGCCTCAAAATGCAATTGATAAGAAGCCAAGTGCTAAAACCATTGAAATCATCAAAACTTTATGCAGAGACAAGAACAACATGGTTTTCATAGTCAGTGCTAGAAGCCGAACAACACTAGATGGCTGGTTTCCAACTTGTGAGAAACTTGGAATTGCAGCTGAGCACGGCTATTTCTTGAGGTATTTTGTCTGATGTTCTAACTTCTGTTTCTTTGTGATATGTTTTTTCACAATTTTATGCAAATGGTTCTTTGGAATTTACAGGACGAGTCAAGATGAAGAATGGGAAACATGTGTACCACCAGTGGAATGTTGTTGGAAAGAAATAGCTGAGCCTGTTATGCAACTTTACACTGAGACTACTGATGGATCAGTTATTGAAGATAAGGAAACATCAATGGTCTGGTCTTACGAGGATGCGGATCCTGATTTTGGATCATGTCAGGCTAAGGAACTTCTTGATCACCTAGAAAGTGTACTAGCTAATGAACCGGTCACTGTCAGGAGTGGACAGAATATAGTGGAAGTTAAGCCCCAGGTATGTGTTTTTCTTTCTTGGGGAGGAGGTTGGCTTGTACTGGTTTTTGTGAAAACACTTCCATAGCTTGCTTGCATAATGTATGAGTTAAAGCTAACCATATTTAAAAGATGGATGCTTTTGGGTATAACTTGTGGTTTGTTCGTTAGAGGCATGGCAATGCATCATTTATGAGGTGAAAGACTGGGTTTCAATCTTAATTCTGGATTTTCACTGTTAAACTGTAGGAAGTTTCCCTATTTATAACTCAAACTGGTTGCATATGATTAGTAATGAAACTAACACAAGGTTCTAAATGATGATAGAGCAACATTTCCATAATATCGCCAGCATCTCTATTTGTAGGTTTGGAACTCATCAAAAGAATGAAATCTACATCTTTTGTTGACAGACCCTAGAATTCACTTGCTTTTATTTGGTTCCATGAAGCAGATACAAACTCTCTTTGCGATAGAAAAAAGGATGCAAGTAGTATCAATTCTCCATGTTATTGTCTCTCTTCTTAGGGAAAAGAGCTTTTGCGAAAAAGGAAAAGGAAACATTTATTAGAGTTTCATTTATGTGTGTTTCTTCTTTTCTTTCTTTTTGGAATGATTTAAATGCCTGGGAGATGCGCCGAGATCATACAAGCATAAGGATTTTATATAGAAACTGTAAATTGTGGAGCAATTCTAAACCATATAATTGTAAATTCAACTCTGCCCCTAGACATTGCAATCCTTGAGATATGATTAATTTCTGGTATTGCGGATGTATGTCCTCAAACGTGTTCCTTTCTGCAGGGTGTATCCAAAGGGCTTGTTGCCAAGCGCCTGCTCTCCGCAATGCAAGAGAAAGGAATGTCACCAGATTTTGTCCTCTGCATAGGAGATGACCGATCAGATGAAGACATGTTCGAGGTGATCATGAGCTCGATGTCTGGCCCGTCCATGGCTCCAACAGCTGAAGTCTTTGCTTGCACTGTCGGCCGGAAACCGAGCAAGGCAAAATACTATCTTGATGACACTACCGAGATAGTGAGACTGATGCAAGGTTTGGCCTCTGTCGCCGAACAAATGTTACCTCTGTAGAGTTCACTAGGCCAGGAGAAATGCTGTATTCTATCATATGCAGGCCAGAGAAGGTCTCTCAGTTTTCTTGTTTTAATGAGTTGTAAATTAATGGACTATAGAGAAGTTGCATTAGAAGTATTTTGACTTAATTTCTTCTGTTTTTTGCGCTTCCAGGATTTAAGTTGATCTCTTTCTAGTAAGTTGTACATGAGTGTTTAAGCTACAGTCTGTTGTTTCTTTTGTTGTTTTATGATCTTCCATCATAACCAAACAAGGGGAAGAAAAATCAACCCCTACCTTATTTTTTTCTTTCCCCCCATTAGTTTGCAAACTATAGGGAAGGGATTTTAGGCATTATAACAATAATAAAATAAGATACCTGATCAGTCTACTAAATTTCGTTTTTTCCAGCTGTAGCTAGTAAGTTTTTACTTGGTCTTTCTCTTTGCTTTTGCTGGCATTAAGATTTCGATATCGGTTAAATATTACAAACAATGTTTGTGTTTTAGTTTCTACATCTGTATTGCACATTACAATTACCTGTGAAGAGATGAGTTGGACTTTTCCAAATTCCACTTGATGATCAGTCGGCTCTTTTGTTTTTCAGTTTCTTTAAAATAAAAGCATTTGATGCTCTGCTTCTTTATTGTGATGCTCTGCTTCTTTATTGTTTATTCAACATTTCCATAATACCTTCTTTATTGTTTATTTATCTTGTATTAAGTCAAGTCTTTGAAAAGGGTTCGGTGACTAAAATAAGAAATTAACTAGGAACTTCTAAATTCTGAATGGAATTATATTTTAGTTCCGTTATAAAAGTTGAAGACTGTAATAACATAGGTCCAAATCAAATGAATGATCGTGGTAAATAAAAGAGGTTGATGTGTGGCGAGATCTAGCAGAGAAGAATTTAACAAACAATTGCTCTTGGCACTCTGCGACGCAACTTTATTTCCTATTGAAGAGCTTTTGAAGATATTGTAAATGACATTTGGATAGGTCGAAAATATTGTATACGGGTGAAACCGAACTCATGGGACACCCCGGTTTCCAATAAGGAATAGAGTAAGAGACGTGACGATAAGAAACCGGAATCAAGGCAAGGGTCTCATCGAGCTAGGGTCCGGGGGCACAACGCTCACCCTCGGGAATATCAGGGCCATGACCCCGGGATCGGTCCAAATCCCAAAAGACTTCAGAGAGTGTTGTCAGGCAACCGAACACGATTAACAGAAGGCCGTGGCATCCGTGACCAGCCGCGTATCACATCGTGGATCTCGGCATGTACCAGCGGAAATTCGGTGATTAGTTAAACGGAAGATTTTTACCTTTTATGGAATTGTACCTAGAGTAAGACTCCCCTACTATATAAAGGGGTCTAATTATTCATTAGACACTGTAACACGCATATTAAGAAAATATACTATTATTTTCTCTGTTATTCAATGTTCTTATTCTTGTTCATTAGTGCTTGGTCATTGTGAGTCCGAGATCGAGAGCAAATATATCATTAAGGCTATTGTTAAGTCCGGAATCACCCTCCTCAAGTGGTTTGATAACTTATTACCTCCTTTATCCGTTTAATCTAACACAATTTATCGTTTATATCGAATTAATCCACGTATACGTAAAATCACAAACAAATTTAATTGTTATCCGTTTTTTTAGGGTAAACAATTTGGCGCCCACCGTGGACCTAAGGATAATAGTGACAATTTGATACGAATTTCCATAACACTCCCTATTTTTCACTTGTTCTTTGAAGTCTTTAATTTCAGGTCAAAGCTTAAAATGTCGAATTCTCAATCTGCCCCTTTGAACGTGGATGCTGAGTCTGGACACCATGGCGAGAATAACAATGTGGTACCCAGTAATGAGGTGTCCCCTGTTGTCCCGATCGACGCTAACTCACATGTGGCCACCAATGCAAACTTGCCTACCGATTCTGAGAACAAAATCCGTGGGGGAGTCGGATCGGTAGCCCAAAATACACACGACAGTGAAGGTGATGGGATCAACTTGCGAGTAATCTTCAAAATGTTGCACGCTCAACAAGCAACGATAGCCCTGTTGCAGAACCAGAGCCGCGCTCCCAACAGAGTCGAGCCCGAACCATCCCGGGAAAATGCTCGCAGAAATGAACCAATCGTAAAATGTCACTCGTATGCTAACTTAATTTTCATTATAATATATGCATATTTTTTCAGCATATGTTTTCAGCCATTATCATAGTACATTGCCCGTTACAAAGAATATGACATTCACGGCCGCTGTTACACATTC
The DNA here is from genome assembly GCF_000390325.3 of Nicotiana tomentosiformis. Lineage (NCBI taxonomy): Eukaryota > Viridiplantae > Streptophyta > Magnoliopsida > Solanales > Solanaceae > Nicotiana > Nicotiana tomentosiformis. The sequence goes on along the minus strand of NC_090822.1, from coordinate 80,697,720 downwards.
TTCAATGTCCCTCATAATTGATATTAAAGAAGGGCTTGATCCTAGGACCTCGTTCTCTAGGTGCAACTATAAATAGTGAGCTTTATTATCATTGTAAAGGACACGAATTTTCTAGCAAACTTACGCTACATTCTATTCAAAACTTAATATAATTTTATCTTCTTGCTTTTTGATTTCATTGTTGTTGTGCCCAGAAGCCCTTCTCCCAGAACTACTGTTTCTTTTATTTCGTCTCTATCTCAAAGCTAAGTATTACATATTTATCTAATTCTTCTATTATTTCAGGATCAAATTAATTCAGTACTTGTCTAAAAACCACGTATAAATTCAACTGTACCGTTTTACGGGTAAACAGTTTGGCGCCCATCGTGGAGCCTAGATAGTCGTGTAATTAAATTTGTGCTTACCTCTTTTACTAACGTATTTTGATTATTTGTTCTTAGCGAAAAATCACAAAAAATGGCAAATAATAGTTTAACAACACACATAATCTTGAGGCCCAAGGAAACCAGCCTCAGCACAAGGATTCAATCAGTGATACCCGCAATGAGGGGAACGATGCCACGCCAGTCCACGGAAGGCGGTACCCGCGACATGTTCGGGAGGCGACTCCTGATGATGCTGAAAAAGAGCATGTGCGGTAAGGGTCCTGCAGGAGCAACAAGAGGTCATTCTAGGCCATCTCACACGGCAGGATAAGGTTATGACATAACTAAAGGAGGCGTTATCGGGTGCTTCCAATGACGCGAACGGACGAGGTCCAGTTCCACCCGGTGCTCCCCCAAATAAAACAATGCAGAGGGTCGACAACAATACCCCGTGGGGCGAGGTCGGCTTTGATGGGGCCGGGTGGAGCGGATCCGGTCACAATAACAAGATCGATCCTTTCAAATGCGAAACTCATACGATTTATGAGGGAAGTGAACGCCCGCATGAACCAAATCCCAGGTGCACCACCGGTTCTAAAAGGACCGGACTCAAAGAAGTACACTCAATTATCGTACAAACCGAGCGCAACACCAGAATTGATCTCGAAGCGGTTTAATATGCCCGACGTGCCAAAATATGATGGGATTTTGGACCCTTAGGAGCATATTACCACCTATACAATGGCGGTGAACGGGAACGATTTAGTTCCCCACGAGATCGAATCAATTTTGCTGAAGAAATTCGGAAGACTTTCACGAGAGGAGCCTTGACGTGCTACTCGCTGTTGCCCGAGCATTCCATAGATTCCTTTGAGATGCTCGTAAATTCACTTATTAAGGCCCATGCTGGGGCCAGAAAGGTGCAGACCCGGAAGTCCGACATATTTAGAATTGCACAAGGAGAGTCCGAGTTGCTGCAGGATTCGTAACCCCATTATAGAAGGAAAGGATGTTGCTCCTGGCTGTTTCGGACGAATGGGCGGCTAAAGCATTCACCAAGGGTTTGAATACGAGAAGATCCGATGCTTCTTAGAAATTGAAGGAATGCTTGCTCGAGTTCCAAGCGACGACTTGGGTGGATGTTCACAACCGGTACGAGTCCAAGATAATGATTGATGATGATCAGCTCGGCTTCCCTACGTCAGCTAAAGGCCGGGAGAAGAATAAAGAGAAATCAAAAGACAATTTCGACACAAATAGACGGTCTTCGAGGGGCCGTGCTTTGCCGTATGAACGGGCCAAAGGATGCGGCAGAGGTTTCTAGATGACAGACAAGTTCGCTACCGATAGAAGAATTGATCGCGTCCAAAACAATATATCGCTACAGGACAAGGAAACATAAGGTTATCGAGATCCTTCCTACCCCAAACTTTCAGCATACAACTTCAATGTCAGTGTACTAGAGTTAGTGTTGGCCATGAGAAACATTAAAGAAATATGGTTCCCGAAGCTAATGAGGTCCGATCCCAGCCATAGGGATCCTAATTTGTGGTGCGAATACCACGGGATTAACGACCACCGGACTGGGGACTGTCGACATCTGCGTGAAGAGGTAGCGGCACTACTGAAAAATGGCCATCTCAGGGAATTCTTATGTGATCGTGCCAAAAACAATTGCAGTAACAACCGTGAAAACACGGAGCCCTCAAAATTAGGAGAAAATCTCCCGCGCCAGACGATCAACTTGATTTTCGGAGGGGAACGAGATCAACGAGGTTACCTTCTCAGCAACAAAAAAGATGAAGGTAGCAGTAACCCACAACAAGAGGCTCTGCGAAGTCGCTAAAGACGACATCACTTTCACAGAAGAAGATGCAGACTGATTGTTGCTACCGCACAAAGATGAATCGGTAATTTCTTTAAATGTATTAGATTTTAAAATCAAACGTGTCTTGTGGATCCAGGAAGTTCGGACAATATTATACAATGGAGGGTATTGGAACAATTCAAACTTACCGGAAGCATCATTCCGTCCACAAAACTCCTCGTCGGGTTCAACCTCGCAAGCGTGACAACCCGATGAGAGAACTTGTTGCCCACAAATGCCTACGGGGTGATGAAGACGACCCTTTTTGAGGTTGTGGATGAAGATATGAGCTACAACATTATCCTGGGAAGACCATGGTTGCACGAGATGAAAGCTGTTCCATCAACGTATCATCAGTTACTGAAATTCCAACTCCCGAGGGGATTAAGAAGATTAAAGGCGACCAGCTGGCGGCAAGGGAGATGAATACAATTTCGGTCTCCAGTAGCAAAGGGAAGGAGCATGTGACATAGCAATTACAGGAATCGACGCCTACTCCCGAATAAAGTGAAGTCAACCAGGGGGAGGAGGCGTCAGAATCTTATCAGGTGCTAAGATATTTCCAGGTACCTGAAGAGACGTACGGAACGAAGTCCACAATAGAAGAGCTTGAACAAGTCGCATTGTTTGAAAAGTTCTTGGAGAGGAAATTCCACTTGGGGACAAGACTGTACCCCGAACTCAGGTATGGATTTATTGAATTTCTTAAATTTAATGCAGATTGTTTTGTATGGTCACATGTGGATATGATAGGTATCCCGACAGAAGTGGCCATACATAAGATAATCTTGGATCCTAGTATCCCTCCGGTAAGACAAAAGAAACGTCCTATTATCGAGGCCAGAAATAAATTTGTCAAAGAAGAGGTAACTCGCCTACTTGATATCACTTCGATCCGAGAGGTAAAGTATCCGGACTAGTTAGCTAACGTAGTAGTAGTTCTTATGAAGAACAATAAATTTCTCATGTGCATAGACTATAAGGACTTGAATAAGGCATGCCCAAAGGACTCGTTCCCATTGCCAAACATTGATTAAATGATTGATGCAACGGCCGTGCACGAGTTAATGCGTTTCTTCGATGTTTACTCCGAGTACAACGAAATTAAGATGAACCTGGAGGATCAGGAAAAAAATTTCTTCATAATGAATTTCGACACATATTTCTATAATGTGATGCCCTTTTGGCTAAAGAACGCTTGAGCCACTTATCAACGATAATGGAAGTTTATATAGACGATATGCTTGTTAAGTCTTTAAATGCCAGTGATCATCTTAAGCACTTGCAAGAAAATTTTGACATCCTAAGGAAGCATAACATGTAGCTTAAACATGAGAAATGCGCGTTCGGGGTCAGCTCCGGCAAGTTCCTAGGATTTCTGGTGTCACAAAGGGGGATTGAGGTAAACCCCGATAAAATCAAAGCCATCGAAGACATCCCGGACCAGCTATCAAGCGTAAAACAGGTTCAAAGGCTCACAAGGAGATTGGCCTCTTTGAGCAGGTTTATTTCCCGGTCATCAGAGAAATGCCACCGTTTCTTTGCGCTACTTAAAAAGAAGAACAACTTTGAATAGACCCCGGAATGGCAATAGGCTTTGGGGGATTTGAAAAGGTACTTGTCAAGCCCTCTGTTACTATCAAAGACGGAGGAAGGTGAACAATTGCTAATCTACCTAGCAATCTCGGAGGTAGCGGTAAGTGCCGTTTTAGTCCTTGAGGATGAAGGTACACAATCTCCCATTTATTACGTTAGTAGAATTTTAACGGGAGCAGAAACTCGCTACCCGTATTTAGAGAAGCTGGCCTTAGCTCTCGTAGTCACCGCTCGGGAGCTAAGGCTTTGTTTCCAATGTCACTCGATAGTTGTGGTGACCACCTTTCCCCTGTGGAATATCCTTCATAAACCCAAACTATCGGATAGGTTGACCAAATGGGCCGTTTAAATGAGTGAATTTGACATAGAATATAAACCTAGGACTGCGATTAAGTCACAAATTTTGGCCGACTTTGTGGCCGATTTCAATCCGGGATTACTGCCTTTGGCAACCAAATAAGTAGTGATGGTGTCAGAATCCATATCGGGAGTTTGGAACCTATTCACGGATGGAGCGTCCAACGTAAAAGGGTCAGGGCTTGGCATAATATTAACCACGCCTTTGGGAGAAACCCTAAGATAGGCCATAAGAACGGTTCCTTTAACTAACAATGAGGCGGAGTATGAAGCTTTGATTATAGGACTCGAATTGACCCAAGGACTAGATTTCGAAGTCATAGAAATAAAATGCGACTCCCAGTTGGTGGTAAATCAGGTCTACGGGATCTTCGAAGCCAAATAAGAGCACATGCAACAGTACATATCGAAGCTTCAGACTCCGCTTGCTCGGTTCCGGGAATGGTCAATTATGCATATCCGAGGGAAGAAAATGCAGAAGTAGATACATTAGCTAACCTTGGCTCATCGACAGAAAAGAAGGGATCAAACTCCGATACGATCATACAACTTATGCACTCAGTTCTGGATGCATACAATTATTATGAGGTAAACACGACTAATTTGGTCTGGGACTAGAGGAATGAGATTATCGACTACCTCGAGCATGTAAAGTTGCTTGAAAATCCCAAGGCATCTCGGGCGCTGCGTGCCAAAGCAGTGCGGTATAGTTTCAAATGTGGCTAATTGTATATGAAATCTTTCCAAGGCCCGTTGGCCCGATGTTTGGGAGCCTCCGAAGCTAATTATTTTATGCGAGAAGTCCATGAAGGGATCCATGGAAATCAGTCGGGCGCAGATTCCTTAGTATTAAAACTGGTAAGGGCAGGGTACTATTGGCCCCGAATGGAACAAGACGCCAAAGATTTTGTACAAAAATACAATAAGTGTCAACGCTACACACCATTGGTACATCAACCAGCAGGACCATTGCACTCGGTTTTATCTCCATGACCATTCATAAAGTGGGGGAGGTACATCTTCAGACTGCTGCCACCGACCCCTGGTAAGGTAAGGTTTCTTTTGATTTTAAGTGACTATTTTTCTAAGTGGGTTGAAGCAGTTCCTTATTAGAAGATCGGTGAATGAGAAGTGGTGGATTTATTATGGGAGAACATAATTTGCAGATTTGGAATACCAAAAGAGATAGCCTGCAATAACAGGCCACAGTTTATTGGCGCAAAAATCACAAAGTTCCTTGAAGACTTGAAAATCAAAAGGATCACATATTCGCAATATCACCCGAGCGCGAATGGTCAAGCAAAATCAATGAACAAAGTGATTATACAAAATCTCAAAAAGAGATTGGAAGCAGCTAAAGGTAAATGGCCTGAGGAATTACCTGGAGTACTATGGGCGTACCGAACAATGGCAAAATTGAACACAGGAGAAACTCCTTTCTCCCTTATGTATGAAGCATAAGCCTTGATCTCGGTGGAAGTAAGGGAACCTACCCTGAGGTATTTCCAGGCAAATGAAGAAGCAAACAACAAATCAATGTTAGTCAATTTGGATATGCTCGATGAGCGCAGGGACTTGGCGCATATAAAGATGGCAGCTCAAAAGCATAGAATAGAAAGATATTATAATCGAAGAGCCAACCTCCATTATATCAAAGTGGGAGACTTGATTCTAAGGAAAGTAACTCAAAACACCCGAGAAATCAACACAGGGAAGTTAGGTCCTACATGGGAAGGCCCCTACCGGGTTTCAACTATCACCGAGAAAGGTTCATACGAATTGGAGAACCAATATGGAGAGAAGTTGCCAAGAAACTGGAACGTGGCACACCTCAAGAGATACTATTGCTGAAGAACATCACCTATACTGAAAGTATGTGCTGCATTCTTTTTCCCTTCGTCTAATTTTTGTCCTAATTGGGTTTTTTTGGCAAGGTTTTTAACGAGACAACAATGGAAAGCATAATACGAAGAAGGTTTTAACAATAGCAATAAGACCTTTTAATAGCAAGGAACACAAGAAAAGAACCACTCCGGAGCGGTTAGATAATCATTTGCTCGGTAGCAAAGTTCCCACCGGGAAGTTAGGTTTGCTACCGAACAAAGGTTACCCGACCGTTCACAAGTGCAAACCAATAGGGGATTGTTAGATAGTCTTTATCTCGATAGCATAAATTCCTAAGGGGAAATGAAGTTTGTTACCGAACTGAAGATTATCTAGCAATTCATTAATGGAGTCCTCGAAGGTGCAAAACTTCCAGTGTTCAAATTTGCATTCTTCGCATTCGAACACTGGGGGGAGGAAATGATATGAGGATACGGCAATAATGACTGCCACGTCAACCGGAATACAAAAATAGGAAACATAGTTGTATCATTGAGACCGAGGACTGCGCGACCAACCCTGTAGAAACAAGTTGTACAAATAGCCACAAGAAATAAGCAATTTCTTTTTAGCATAACGAATGCTTATGTACTTTTTGAAAATGGAAGGAATAAAGTAAAGTCATTTTATTTCTATCTTGTTTCTTGTCTAAACGATGAATTGGTTTTGTTATTTGAAAGTTAAATAAGTACTTCAAATGCTAGTGCCGTAATGAACAAGAGACTCCCTCTTCAAGAGCACCGTAAACATAATAGGTCCCCCTCTTATGAAAACCCTCACGATAAAGGGTTGATTTCGGAAGAACTTGTGCCCGAAATACAAATACTTTCGGGGGACAATACACCCAAAGACTTGCATAATCAAACGCAAACAGTAAAACTTGTGCAAAATATTTAAGCAAGAAAGAATGCAAAGATTAAACTTGCATAAATGTTCAAGCAAAAGAACGCAGAAAGAATCATGCAATACTTAAGCAAAATGTGTTTTTATTTACAACAAATATGCCAAAACGTCACAAGTACAAAAGTTGGGAAAAGCATCCACGCCAGCAGAGGTAGTGGGTAGATCCACTGCTGGCTTGATTTCTTGACCTTTATTATTTTGTCCCTCAACATCTTCGCCTTCCGGTTCCTCTTCAGTTCCCGAGGATTCAGAACCAGAACCAAAAGAACCGAAAGCATCAGGCCTGGCTAGGAGACCCCTTTTAACAGCTGACTCCAACTCACGGGCTTTAGCGATTTCGGTATCAAAGTCAATGATACCCACTTTAGCCTCTTCCAAGGTTTTTCTCCTCATGATGCACATAACATATGTTTTTTCAACAACGAGGGAAGTCGCTCGGAACTTGAATTCTTCTTTAAGTTGGTCAACCTCGGCAGAAATATTTTCCTGGGCGGATCTAACAAACTTGAGGCTAACATCGAGTTCACGGACGGTAGAGATGAAAATTCTATTATGCTCAATGGTATTCTTATACTTCTCCTCCAATTGGGCATATTTAGCCCCGACAACAACAAACTCTTCAGTTTTGGAGTTCAAGGCTTTTTTCAAATTATTTAATCTTTTAGCAGAGGCAGCCTCGCGTTCGGATGCAGCAACAACAACACTATGAACTTCGGCCCAAGCCTCTTCAAATTGAACCCTCAACGGGGCGATCTCTTGGCTAAGGGTCTCAACTTCTTTCTCTCTTTACTGCAAATGAGCCTCTAACACAACAATCTCACCAACTTTGGCTTCCATATCTGAGAGGCGAGCAGCTGTTTGGTCTCGCTCGACGAAAAGTCGATCCCGCTCGGAGGTAAGTTCCTCCTTTTCATGAATCAACCTTTGGAGGCCCTCAGAAGCAAGGAAATTGACCTGCGAAATCAAAAAGGCAAACTCAAAATACTACTAAATCAAAGACAAAAGAAATGACAAGGGAAGTGAAGAGTATACCGTTGCGGCATTGTGCATAGCATTGTTCAACAAGCACTCTCCCAAGAGAGTCTGCGTCTTTTTCCAATCTTTTTCTCAAGCCAAAGGCTTCAGATAGTTAGCAAGTTCCACCAACCGGGACAACAAATTGCATCCGGAAGAGACCGAGAGAGTAACGCTCATCTTCTTTTGTGAATCTTCTGAAGGGGCGGCATAATGTTTTCCCAAATTCCCATGAACATGGGACAGGGAAAGAGAAACATCCTCTTCTCGAATAGATGCAGCCGATAGAGATGATGTAGCAGTTGCTGGTGGAAGAGTTGGTGAAGAAGGAGATGAAGCTGATGGTGTTGAAGGGTGAGAAGAAGCTGTGTCAAACGTAGTGCTGGTCATCGGTTGCTCATCAACCGAAGAGGGCAGGGACCCGATACTCAGCCCCACAATACCGGGTGTGGCGAATGGGATCCGAAAATGGGAGTTAGAATTTTCCACCATCTTAAACTCCCCCCAGAGTGCCGAGGCATTGTCCTCGGTTGGTATAACTAACTCAACAAATTGAGTAGTTTATTGAGTTAAGGAAGGTCGTCGTTTTCTGTGTAGAGAAGCCCCCTCCTCGTCGGCTTCTCCATCTTCGTCAATCATCATGGTATCTATGGCTGGCACGGGCATAGGGCTCGTCACCACAACTTTCGGAGATGACTCGGGGGAAATATTCTTCACCTATTTATTCTTTCCCTCAGCCGCGGAGGAACGCCTTCTTTTTGGTTGCTTGTTCTCCGACCAGGGACTCTGAGAAGAAGCACTCGCACCAGATGCAGGCTCGGAGATGCCTGTCTGTGAAAAAGCTTTCTGCAGCAGCCTCGCCGTATCAGCAGGATCAGCCAAATCGTCCTCCTTGGGGACAAAAACTGAGCCCTGGGGTAGACCTATATTCAACAGGAGAGAAGAATCAAACAACTTCCTTATGATATAAGGTAAAGACAAGATGAGTTCAACTTACTATAATTTTTGGCCTTCTACCCGTATTTCAAGGGCAACCTTTTCCACGTGTGGATTTCGGGTATAGTAATGTCCAAATTATTTTGAACCTATTCGTCCAAGCCCTAAACCCTAGGGGGAACTCACCGAGTTGCTGAGACAGGTAAAAGAAGAAAAGTCAATAATGATGAGGAATGGTCTTTAACAGAAGAAGAAGCAAACGATATACTTACAAGCACGGTTCTATAATTCCAAGAAAGATGGAGCTGAGGCCGAGATGATGTCACTGGTGGCGACTAAATTGAACTGTTCCATCCACCCATGGTTGTTATCATCATCCATGCTGATTAGCAGTGCATGGTGGCCTCGTTTGCTGAAGTTCATCATTCCCCCATAGAAGATCTTAGGGAAATAGAGGTTCATCATGTGAGTTAGGGATAACTCCTCTCCCGATTCTTGGCATAGGTGCCGAAGACAAGCAATCGCCCTTGACACGGAAGGACTCACTTGTTCCAAACACACCTAGTAGTGAAGACAGAATTCCACAATGACGGAGTCAAGCTCTCTACTCAGAGAAAACGTCCCCAAAGTGAAGGGATATGTATAAATGACCACCATTACGCCCAGATTCCCGGAGTCCACCAAAGCAATCCCATATATGTGGAAACCCTACCCCACACTCCTACAAGTTTTTTACAAAATGTTCTCAAATTCACCTTCAGATCACCAGTTCCGTCAAACATTTCGAACTTAGGAGGTTTGTAACCCTCTGGCAGTTCTACATCTAGCTGAATACATAAATCTTCATAATTCAAACCCTCAATGCCTTTGCCCCCTTCGACACTTTGAACCCTGCCAGTAAGTTTCCTGAGTTCCTATGCCATGTTCTTGATGAACATGTCCTTCTCGGCGAATTCGGGTATGTATAGGGTCTGTTGTGGCATTACAAAGAATATGACATTCACGCCCGCCATTACACATTCTTCAATGGCTCTCATAATTGACATTAAAGAAGGGCTTGATCCTAGGACCTTGTTCCCTAGGTGCAACTATAAATAATGAGCTCTATTATCATTGTAAAGGACACGAATTTTCTGGCAAACTTACACTACATTCTATTTAAAGCTTAATATAATTTTATCTTCTTGCTTTTTGATTTCATTGCTGTTGTGCCCGGAAGCCCTGCTCCCGGAACTACTGTTTTTGTTATTTCATCTCCATCTCAAGGCTAAATATTGCATATTTATCTAATTCTTCTATTATTTCAGGATCAAATTAATTCACTTGTCTAGAAACCATATATAAATTCAGCTGTACCGTTTTACGGATAAACAAATAATTAATAAGGAAAACGAAGTTCAAGTTTAATTTTGAGAATAAATTAAATATAACATAGTCAATTTTGGGAGTAGAAACAGAGAGTACACTCGGTATGCTAATGAGTGAAGTGTCCTAAAGAATATTAAAGCACTCCGAAAATTCGTGAATATATGCATATTGATGGTAATTAAACCAACTTTAGTAGATATTGAATGTGTGTGTGACGATATGCCAATTTTGACCAGCGTTTTCAACTATATGCACTTATATCCCCTCTAAATTCATCTTGATAAATAAGGCTTAGGATGTTTATGTTGCATGGTCCTAAGAAAATAAAGAACATCCAAAATAGCAATTAAAAAGATCATGTTATGAAATAAAAGCAATTTAGTAAAACATGAACAAGAAATAGAGATAGAGAGAAGGAAGAGATTTTCTTCTTCAATTGTGTGTATTTTCCTATCTATTACAAGACCTTTATATAGGCATAAAAAGTGAATAAAAATATGTCATTGAATATGTCATTAAGCATTTGAGATGAAGATCATAGAGGAAGATAATGGAAGAAGAGTAGACATCCACCATAATTTAATTTTTCTTATAACACTCCCCCTTGAATGTCTATAGATAATGTGCCTCATTAAAACCTTATTAGGAAAAAACCTCTAAAACAATTCCTAGTGAAGGAAAAATAGTACACATGTTTATAAATACGCCTTTTGATACAAAACCTTTTGGTTTATACTCCTTAGGAAAAAGGATGTTTACACATGTTTAAAAACCTTCAAGGAAACTCCAGTGGGACAAAACCTTGTAAGGGAAAAAAAGTACAACGCGTATTAACTCCTCCTGATAAGAGCATCAATTCACATCCTTGAGCCTTCGCATTCCAATCTTGTACACTAGTTTCTTGAAGGTTGACGTCGGTAGAGATTTGGTGAACAAATTAGCCATATTATCACTTGAATGAATCTGTTGTACATTGATATCACCATTCTTTTGAATATCATGTGTGGAAAATAACTTTGGTGAAATGTGTCCTATCTCTTTTTATGAATCCTCCCTTCAATTGGGCTATGCATGTTGCATTGTCTTCATACAAAATTGTGGGTAATTTGTCACATTTCAAACCACATTTGTCTCTAATAAGATGTATTATAAACCTCAACTATACACATTCTCGACTTGTTTCATGAATAGCAATTATCTCAGCATGATTAGATGTAGTAGCCATGATTGATTGCTTAGTCGATCACAAAGATATGGAAGTGCCTCCACATGTAAACACATAGCCTGTTTGAGATCGAGCCTTGTGTGGGTCAAATAAATACCCAGCATCGGCATAACCAACAAGATCGGGACTACAATCATTGCAATAAAATAATCTCATATCGGTAGTTCCTTTTAGATACCGCAATATGTGTTTGATTCCATTCCAATATCTACTTGTAGGAGCAGAGCTATATCTTGCTAAGACATTAACTGAAAAAGTTATGTCAGGCCTTGTAGTGTTAGCAAGATAATTTAGTGTGCTAATTGCACTAAGATATGGTACTTCAGGACGGAGAATCTCTTCATTCCTTTCTTGAGGTCGGAACGGGTCCCTATTCACATCAAGTGATCGAACAATCATCAGAGTACTTAATGGATGTGCTCCATCCATGTAAAACTATTTCAATACGTTTTCTATGTCGGCAGATTGATGAACAAAAGTCCCGTTTGCCAAATGTTCAATTTGCAAACCAAGACATAATTTTGTTTTTTCGAGATCTTTCATCTTGAATTCCTTCTTTAAATAATCAATTGCCTTCTGGAGTTCTGTAGGAGTTCCAATAAGGTTTATGTTATAAACATATACAACAAGTACAACAAACTTTGATGTTGTTTTCTTTAAAAAACACATGGACAAATGGCATCATTTATATAACCTTCTTTTAATATATACTCATTAAGGCAGTTATATCACATTCTTTCTGATTGCTTTAGACCATATAAAGATATTTGCAATTTGATTGAAACATTTTCCGGGACTTTGAATTATGTGCGTCAGGAATTTTAAATCCCTCTGGAATTTTCATGTATATCTCATTATCAAGTGAGCCGTAAAGGTAGGTTATAACCACATCCATTAAATGCATGTCAAGATTTTCATGGTCAACAAAACTAATGAGAATACGCCTCTTCATAATCTATACTAGGCCTTTGTGAAAATCCTTGTGCAACAAGGCGTGCATTATATCTTTGTACCTCATTTTTCTCATTTCTTTTACGTACAAAGACCCATTTATATCCAACAGGCTTAACACCATTAGGTGTTCGGACTACAGACCCAAAAACTTCACGTTTCGCAAGTAAAGTTAATTCTGCATGGATAGCGTCTTTCTATTTTGGCCAATCATTTCTCTGTCTACATTCATCGACAGATTTTGGTTCAAGATCCATAGCTTGTTGCATTATTTCAATAGTGCCATTATATGCAAAAATGTTATCAATAACAATATTATTTCGGTTCCATCATTTTCCCGTTGAGACATAACTTATTGAGATCTCTCCGTTCTCATCATTTTCAGGTACCTGAACCTCCCTTGAGGTCTTATCATCTGTTATGTCTGTGTGCTCTTCTTGGGCCACTACCTCCGTATTATGATCACTTTGATCATTTGCTCTTTTTCTTTTTCGAGGATTTGTATCCTTAGATCTGATTGGTTGTAACGACCCGACCGATCGTTTAGAATATTTACGCTCCTTTCTACTATTTGAAGTCATGAATAGCTTCATACGATATATTATGACTTGTGTAAATTGTCAATTTTTGTTTTCAGGTAATTCAGAGTTAGTTTGGAAGAATGAAATTCAAGGTTTAAAGCTTAAGTTGAAAAGGTTGACCGGATATTGACTTATGTATAAACGACTCTGGAATAGAGTTTTGATGATTCCAATAGCTCCGTATGGTGATTTTGGACTAAAGAGCGTGTCCGAAATATTATTTGGAAGTCCGTAGCTAAATTAGGCTTGAGAAATTTAAGTTTGGAAGTTTGATCGGGGAGTTGAATTTTTGATATCGGAGTCGGAATCCAGTTCTAAAAATTTTCATAGCTCTGTTATGTCATTTATGATTTGTGTGCAAAATTTGAGGTCCGTCAGAATTGATTTGATAGGTTTCGGTATCGAATGTAGAAGTTGGAATTCGTTAGTTTTATTAAGCTTGAATTGGGGTATGATTCGTGATTTTAGCGTTGTTTGAGATGATTTGAGGTTTTGACTAAGTTCGTATCATGTTTTAGGACTTTTTGGTACATTCCGACGGGGTCCTGAGTGGCTCGAATGAGTTCCGGGGTGAGTTTTGAGCGAGTCCAGGCATTTCGGCACTCTGACGATGTAATGCAACAGTTGAAGTGCGGAGGGCACATTTTAGAGTGTAAAAGTGTGGCCGCAAACTCCCAAAGTGCTGGGGAAGTAGGAATTGTGCGGACCGATTATAACTTTTAATATACAAACAATTTGGAGATGACTCAGAAACGAAAGTTGTAGCCCTTTGAATCTAGTTTCCATAAGGGTATAACATTAATCATATAGATATTTGTACAGAAAGTTATGGGCATTTTATTGAAGCCTGGTAGAGCAGTCGACCCTTTGAATCTGGTGAAGTGTGGCCGCACAATTTGGATTGCGGCCGCAGAACTTGGAAATGTGCGGACCGCACATTATGAGATCAGACGTGGTACTATATAACCGAGGGTTAAAGTATTATTTCACATTTGGACGTTGGGAGCTCGGTTTGTGATAATGTTTCGTGGGTTTTTCAAGAAATTCACCGGGGTAAGTGATTCTAACTCAGATTTGGTTAATATACATGAATATATTATTGTTTTCATCATTCAATTAGTAGTTTGAGATGGAAATTCACCGGGCTGAGTTATCTGCTTACATTGCATTTACATACTCAATTATACGCATTCATATAGATATCATATCTCAGCCTCTATTACCATTTATTGATACATCACATCATATTTTTGGGCTGATTCTTTTCATGATACTGAGAGCCCGAGAGACTAGAGAGATTGGCGACTGAGTGAGACCGAGGGCCTGATTGTGAGGATGATTATGAGATCGGGCTGCACGCTGGAGCAGGCCATATTGGCTTTATATATATTATTATTTATGGGATCGGGCTGCACGCCGCAACACGATTCACTGATTTATGCCATGATTGGCTTGTTATAATGCTTGGGCTCAAAGAGCCCCTCCGGAGTCTGTACACACTCCCAGTAAGCGCAGGTACCTACTGAGTGCGAATGCCGAGCGATTGGGAAGATTGAGTGACTGGGAGAATTACATGACTAGGAGGATTGAGTGACTGGGAGGACTGAGTGACTAGGAGGACTGAGTGAAATTATACTCTGAGAGTATGCATATGGTTTTGTCACTGAGTTGCATCGCATTAACATGCACATTTGACATACAAGTATAGAGATGCATTCTTCTCATGTTGTACTGTATCATGTCTATAATGACTCAGCCAGTTATTTTGAGTATTATAACCCCGTTCCCCCATTTACTTCTCAATTTATACCTTACAATTGATTTATGACTTATCGGGTTAGTTTGTTCGGGTCCGGAAGGAATTCGGGATGAAATGAGACACTTAGTCTCATAATTGAAAATATAAGTTAGAAAAGTTGACCAGATATGGACCTAAGTGTAAACAACCTCGGATTCAAATTCTGATAATTCCAATAGCTCCGTATGGTGATTTTAGAATTAGGAGCGTGTCCGGAAAATTATTTGGAGGGCCGTAGTAGAATTAGACTTGAAATGTCGAAAGTTGAATTTTGGGGAAGTTTGACTGGGGGTTAACTTTTTGATATCGGGGTCGGAATCAGATTCTAAAAAATTAGAATACCTCCGTTATGTCATTTATGACTTGTGTGCAAAATTTGAGGTATATCGGACATGATTTGGTAGGTTCCGGAGTCATTTGTAGAAATTGGAAATTTCAAAGTTCATTAGGCTTGAATTGGGGTGTAATTCATGGTTTTAGTGTTGTTTGAGGTGATTTGATGGTTCGACTAAGTCCGCATGATGTTTTAGG
Organism: Nicotiana tomentosiformis; assembly: GCF_000390325.3. Taxonomy (NCBI): domain Eukaryota; kingdom Viridiplantae; phylum Streptophyta; class Magnoliopsida; order Solanales; family Solanaceae; genus Nicotiana; species Nicotiana tomentosiformis. The sequence continues at coordinate 80,682,341 of NC_090822.1, read as the reverse complement.
ACTTGTTGGTATATTTGGTTGAGGTCTCGAGGGGCTCCAGTGAGTTTTGAATGGTTAACGGATCAAATATTTGGACTTGAACAACTGCTGGAATTTTCTGATATCTGATGATGTTTTCCTTCTACGCGCGATCGCGTGAATGCGTCTGCGATCGTGTTGGCGTAGTTGGTCAGTGGGGGGTTTTGTTCTACGTGATCGTGTAGGGATAATGTGAAGCAGTGGCATTTTGTGCTTTGCGATCGCGTGAAGCGGGACGCGATCGCGTAACTCTGGGATTTTGTGACTCGTGAACGTGTGAAGAAGGTCGCGGTCACGTAGAGTAAGTGAAGCGGAAATAGAAGTCACGCGTTTTGTGCTTCGTGATCGCAAGAACGAGTCCGCGATCATGTAGGTCTGTGATGTTGTGCATCGCGATCGCGTGGGAAAGTCCGCGATCGCGTAGAGTAAAATCTGGGCGATGGAAAATTGTTCTTCGCGATCACGTGGGAATGTTCGCGATCGTGTAGAGCAAATGTCTGGGCAGATAGTTTAAGTTCTGAAAATGGGACTTTGTCCCATTTTCAGTTTTTGACCGATTGGAGCTCGGAAATTGGCGATTTTTGGGAATATGTCAAGGAAAACAATGTGGTAATTGTTCTTAACTCACTATTGGTTAAATTACCCGAATTCATGGTTATTTTTATCATTTAATTGGTGAATTAAGTTAGAAAAGTTTGAAAACCCTCTTGGTTTAGATGGAAGATTTGAGGGTCGAGTTGGGGCCTGATTTTGATAAAATTGGTATGGTTAGACTCGTGGTTGAATGGGCTTCCAGATTTTGTAACTTTTGTCGAGTTCCAAAATGTGGGCCCCCAGGCGATGTTTGAGCTAATTTTCGGATTTTTAAGGAAAATTATTATTTTCTTATGGAATTAAATCCAATAAATTTTATTGATTGAAACAAATTATTTATGACTAGATTCGAGGTGTTTGGAGACCAATTCACGAGGAAAGGACATTGCAGAATAAGAATTTCATGACTTAAGGTAAGTAACAATTTTAAATCTGGTCCTGAAGGTATGAAATCCTGAATTTTGTGTCATGTGATTATTTTGGAGGTGACGCACATGCTAGGTGACGGGCGTGTGGGTGTGCACCAAGGGGATTGTGACTTGGTCCGTCCCGTAAAACTGTAAAGTTGAATAACTTGTTGTTAGCTATATGCTCTCTATGTGTTGAAGAAATTTGTCTGTAAATCATGTTAGAAATCATGCTTAGGCTATGTGATAGTACTGTTGGGACCCAGAGAGGTCACATACTTGTTGAATTATTTGCTAGTTGCTATCTTGTGCTCAGTCATGATTTTACTTGCGTATCGTACCTCAATCTTTCTTGATATTTGTTGATGCACTATGTTATCTTTGTTTGGGCTGATCTTTGTGATTTCTGAGAGCCCAAGAGACTAGAGAGGTGGATGAATGAGTAAGGCTGAGGGCCTGTTAGTGAGGTAAGGATATTATGGCACGTGTTTTGTCCGTGCAGGATATTATAGCACATGAGTTGTCCGTGCACCACGTGATTTGTCCGTGCAAATTATGGCGCTTGGGCTATAGGAGCCCCTCCGGAATCTGTACACCCCCAGTGAGCTCGGGTACCTAATGAGTGTGAGTGCTGAGGGCTGAGAGCCGAGTGATGAGTTGAGTGATTGTTGCCTGAGAGGCTGTACTTGCTTTGCCTTTGTTGTTGCACTTGGTTGCTATCTGTCATTGTTGTGAAATCTCTGAAAGATTTTATATCCAAATTAAATGAACTTGAACTGTATAAAATAGATTTGACTTAAACTGCCGGATTTGAAAGCATGTCTATTATTTGCTGGAATTACTGAAAGTGAACTATAACTGTGTAGCTCGTCATTATCTTTAGTTACTTAGTTGTTATTGTTACTTGCCGTGTTGATTGTACTCATACTACACCCTGCACTTCGTGTGCAGATCCAGGTGTTCTCGGACATAGCGGGTGTTGATCATTTCGCGCAGTTGATTTTCAGGAGTTATTTGAGGTAGCTGCCGTGTTCCGCAAACCTTGTCTCTCCTTCTCTATCTCCTTGTTATCTGTATTTTGTCTCAAATTATTATAGACCGTATTTTCCAGACTTATATTCATATTAGATGCTCATGTACTCAGTGACACCTGGTTTTGGGGAGTGTTCGTGTCAGTATTTGTGGAATTTTGTATTGTATTAAATTATTGTATTTTTAAACTTAAGAGAAATTATGGTTTATTGAGATTATCGGCTTGCCTAGTATCGAGATAGGCGCCATCATGACAGGTTGAGATTTTAGGTCGTGACAAGTTGGTATCAGAGCCATAGGTTACATAGATCTCACATGTCATGCGCAGGTTTAGTAGAGTCATACGGATCGGTACGGAGACGTCTGTACTTATCTTCGAGAGGCTTTAGAACCCTTAGGAAAATTTCACTTTCTTGTATTCTGTCATACGAATTTGTTGATTCTGGAAACTAAATTTCTGCTATTCTATTCTCTCATAGATGGTGAGTACACGTGCTACCGGATCGGATGGTCAGCAACCAGTGCCACCAGTTAGGGCCGCGAGAGTCTGGGGCCGAGGTGTAGCTGGTACCACAGTTGGAACAGCAGCAGTAGTACCAACAGTTGCTCCAGCTCAAGAGCAGATTCCAGATATAGCTAAGCCGACAAGATCAGCTCAGGCACCAGCTGTGCCCATTGAGATTCCAGGTCTTTAGGAGACTTTGGCTTAGATATTGGCAGCTTGCACTGGTCTGGCTCAGGTGGTTTCGGCTCAGGCCGCACCTACCACTTCTCAGGCCGGGTTCATATCCCTGTTTCCCATACTCCAGACCAGGTAGTACAGGGACTTCAGATACCGGGGGCACTACCAGCCCAGCCAGTTGCAGCTGCTCAGGCCCCGGTAATTCCTATTATGGCAGATGATGAGCAGAGGAGACTTGAGATATTTGAGAGGCTTCGACCTCCACTATTTAGCGGTGCTGAGTCAGAGGATGCCCAAGGTTTTCTAGATAAGTGTCAGCGGATACATCTGGTATTCTTGAGACCAGTGGGGTCTCATTCATTACTTTTCAGTTTTCTAGGTCTGCCTTCAGATGGAGGGAGTCTTACGAGAGGTATAGGCCGGTCGATGCAGCACCCCTTACTTGGCAGCAGTTCTCCGGTCTATTCCTGGAGAAGTTCGTGCCTTAGTCCCACATAGAGGAGCTGCGTAGGCAATTCGAGCAGCTTCGTCAGGGTGATATGTCCGTGATGCAGTATGAGATGAGATTTTCAGAACTGGCCGTCATGCTATCTGGTTGATTCCCACAGAAAGGGAAAGGATCAAGAGGTTCATAGATGGCCTCACTTTTCAGCTGCAATTACTCATGACTAGAGAAAGAGTGTGTGGTGCTACTTTCGACGAGATTGTCAACATTGCTCATCAGATTGATATGGTTCATAGCTAGGAGCAGGTTGAGAGGGAGGCTAATAGGCCTCGTGGTTCCGGTGCTTTCAGCGGTGTTCCTTCAGGTCAGGTTTACGGCGGTAGGGGCCGTTCTTACAGACACGCTCAGGCGGGTCGTCCAGCTCATCGTGGTGCATCAGCTAGCCATGGTTCTCACAGTGCTCACTCAGGCCAGTCATCATTCAGTGCACTACCAGTGCAGAGTTCTCATCATGCCTCGTCTGCTCAGGCTTCTACAGGTAATTCTTTGAGTTATCAGGAGCAGCAGTTCCGTCAGAGGAGGGGTTGTTTCGAGTGTGAAGAATTGGGTCATTTCAAGAGAGATTGTCCTAGGTTGTTGAGTGGGACTCCACAATAGAGTTCTCAACCACCGGCACCAGCACCAGCATTTACACCACCCGCTCAGCCAGCTCGGGTGGGGGTCAGGCAGCTAGGGGTTGCCCAAGAGGGGGAGGCCGATCATGTGGTGGACATGCTCGATTCTATGCTTTTCCTACCATGCCAGATGTTGTTACCTCAGATGCAGTGATCACATGTATTGTTTCAGTGTGCCACATGGAGGCTTCTATATTATTTGACCCTGGTTCCACTTATTCATATGTATCATCGTATTTTGCTCATTATCTGGATATGCCCTATGAGTCCTTAGTTTCACCTGTTTGTGTATCTACACCGGTGAGCGATATTATTACTTTGGATCGTGTGTATCGGTCGTGTGTGGTAACTGTTGGAGAATTGGAGACTAGAGTTGATCTCTTATTACTCGGTATGGTTGATTTCGATGTAATCCTGGGTATGGATTGGTTGTCTCCATGTCATGCTATTCTGGCCTGTCACGCAAAAATTGTGACGTTGACGATGCTGGGGTTGCCAAAGGTTAAATGGAGAGGTTCTCTAAATTTTGTTCCTAGCAGGGTAATTTCTTATTTGAAGGCCCAACGTATGGTTGAAAAGGGATGTCTGTCATATTTGGCCTTTATGAGAGATGTTGATGCAGATACTCCTATTATTTATTTAGTACCGGTCGTGCGAGACCTTTCGGATGTATTTCCTGCAGACCTGCCGGGTATGCTACCCGACAGGGATATTGATTTCGGTATTGACTTGGTGCATGGCACTCGGCCCATTTCTATTCCTACGTATCGTATGGCACCAGCTGAGTTAAAAGAATTAAAAGAGCAACTTCAGGAACTCCTTGAATAGGGTTTTTGTTAGTGTGTCACCTTGGGGTGCACCGGTTCTGTTTGTGAAAAATAAAGATGGTACTATGCGAATGTGCATTGATTATAGGTAGTTGAACAAAGTTATAATCAAGAATAAATATCTATTGGTGCGTATTGATGACTTATTTGACCAGCTTCAGGAGCGAGGGTGTTCTCCAATATTGATTTGAGATATGGGCATCACCAGTTGAAAATTCGGGATTTAGATATTTTGAAGACGACATTCAGAACTCGTTATGGCCACTATGAATTTCTTGTGATGTCTTTTGGGCTAAACAATGTCCCAGCAACATTTATACATTTCATGAATAGTATATTTCAGCCATATCTTGATTTATTTGTCATAGTATTTATTGATGATATTTTAGTGTACTCACATAGCCAGGAGGAGCATGCACAACACTTAGGTATTGTGTTATAGAGGCTGAGAGAGGAGAGACTTTATGCAAAATTCTCTAAATGCGAGTTCTGTCTTAGTTCGGTGGCATTATTTGGACATATAGTGTCAAGTGAAGGAATTAAGGTGGATCCAAAGAAAATAAAGGCAGTTCAGAGTTGGCCCAGGCCATATTTAGTTACCGAGATTCAGAGTTTTCTCAGCTTGGCCAGTTATTATCATCTTTTTGTGGAGGGATTCTCGTCTATTGCATTGCCTATGACTAAATTGACCCAAAAAGGTGCTCCGTTCAAGTGGTCGGATGAGTGTGAAGAGAGCTTTCAGAAGCTCAAAATAGCTTTGACTATAGCTCCAATATTGGTGTTGCCTACAGGTTCAGAGTCTTATACTGTGTATTGTGACGCGTCGCGTATTGGTCTCTGTGTAGTGCTGATTCAAGACGGTAGGGTGATTGCCTATGTGTCCAGACAATTAAAGGTACATGAGACGAATTATCCAGTCCACGATCTTGAGTTAGCAGCTATTGTTCAAGCCTTAAAAATTTAGTGGCATTACTTGTACGGTGTCCAGTGTGAGGTATATACCGATCATAGGATTCTACAACATTTGTTTAAATAGAAGGATCTTAACTTGCGGCAGCGAATGTGGTTGGAATTGATTAAGGATTATGATATCACCATACTCTATCATCCCGGAAAGGCCGATGTGGTGGCCGATGCCTTGAGTCGTAAGGCGGAGAGTTTGGGCAGCTTAGCATACTTACCGGTAGCAGATAGGCATTTAGCCTTGGATGTTTAGGCCTTGCCTAATCATTTTGTTAGATTGGATATTTCCAAGCCGAATCGAGTTTTGGCTCGCATTAGGGAGCGACAGTATGATGATCCCCATTTGCTTGTCCTTAAGGACACGATTCAGCACAGTGATGCCAATGAAGTCACTATTGGAGATGACGGTTTATTACGGATGCAGGGCATGCTATTTGTGCCTAATGTAGATGATCTGCGTGAGCTGATTCTCCAGGAAGCTCACAGTTCGCGGTACTCCATTCATCCAGGCGTAGCGAAGATGTATCAAGATTTGAGGTAGCACTATTGGTGGAGGCGGATGAAGAAAGATATAGTTGGGTTTGTATCTCGGTGTTTAAATTGTCAACAGGTAAAGTACGAGCATCAGAGACCAGGCGGATTTCTACAAAGACTTGAAATTCCGGAGTGGAAGTAGGAGCGTATTACCATGGACTTCATAGTTGGACTCTCACAGACCTTGAGAAAGTTTGATACTATTTGGGTGATTGTAGATCGGCTAACCAAGTCCGCACATTTTATTTCAGTTGGTACTAATTATTCTTCGGAGCGGTTAGCTGGGATTTATATTCGCGAGATTGTTCGCCTACACGGTATGGCGGTGTCCATTATTTCAGATCGGGGTACGCAGTTTACCTCACAATTTTGGAGGGCAGTGCAGCAAGAATTGGGCACACAGGTTCAGTTAAGTATAACATTCCACTCTCAGACGAACGGATAGTCTGAGCGCACTATTCATATATTGGAGGATATGCTATGCGCTTGTGTCATTGATTTTGGGGGTTCTTGGGATCAATTTCTGCCACTCGCAGAGTTTAATTACAATAACAACTACCAGTCAAGCATTCAGATGGCTCCGTATGAAGCTTTATATGGAAGACGGTGTCGGTCTCCGGTGGGTTGGCTTGAGCCGGGTGAGGTTAGACTATTAGGTACTGACTTGGTTCAGGATGCTTTAGAGAAGGTCAAAGTAATTCAGGAACGGCTTTGCACGACACAGTCTAGATAGAAGAGTTATGCCGACAGGAAGGTTCGTGATGTTGTTCACATGGTTGTGGAGAAGGTTCTGCTCAAGATTTCACCCATGAAGGGTATGTTGAGGTTCGAGAAGAAGGGCAAGTTGAGCCCTCGGTATATTGGGCCTTTTGAGATACTTAAGAAAATTGGGGAGGTGGCTTATGAACTTGCTTTTCCACCCAGTCTATCAGGGGTTCATCCAGTATTCCATGTATCCATGCTCTAAAAGTATGTCGGCAATTCATCTAATATTCTGGATTTCAGTACAGTACAAGTGGGTAGTAATTTGACTTATGATGTTGAGCCGGTGGCTATTTTAGACCAACAGGTTCGAAAGTTGAGGTCAAAGAGCATAGCATCAGTGAGGGTGCAGTGGAAAGTCCAACCAGCCAGAGAAGCTACTTGGGAGATTGATCAGGAGATGCGGAGAAAATATCAACACTTATTTGAGGCTCCGGTATTATTCTAAACCCGTTCGAGGACGAACGTTTATTAAAGAGGGGGAGAATGTATTGACCCGACCGGTCGTTTTGCGTATTATAACCCCATTTACTTATCAATTTATGCCTTACAATTGATTTATATCTTATCGGGTTAGTTGGTACGGGTCCGAAAGGAATTCGGGGTCAAATGAGACACTTAGTCTCATAATTAAAAATTTAAGTTAGAAAAGTTGACCGAATATGGACCTAAGTGTAAACGACCTCGGATTCAAATTCTGATAATTCCAATAGTTTCGTATGGTGATTTTGGACTTAGGAGCGTGTCCAGAAAATTATTTGGAGGTTCGTAGTATAATTAGGCTTGAAATGCCGAAAGTTGAATTTTTGGGAAGTTTGACCGGGGGGGTTGACTTTTTAATATCGGGGTCGGAATCCGATTCTAAAAAATTAGAATACCTCCGTTATGTCATTTATGACTTGTGTGCAAAAATTGAGGTAAATTGGTCGTGATTTGATAGGTTCCGGAGTCGTTTGTATAAATTAGAAATTTCAAAGTTTATTAGGCTTGAATTGAGGTGTAATTTATGATTTTAGCATTGTTTGATGTGATTTGAGGGTTCGACTAAGTCCGTATGGTGTTTTAATACTTGTTGGTATATTTGGTTGAGGTCCCGAGAGGCTCAGGTGAGTTTTGGATGGTTAACAGATCAAATATTTGGACTTGACCAGTTGCTGGAATTTTCGGATATCTAATGATGTTTTCCTTCTACGCGATCGCGTGAATGCGTCTGTGATCGCATATGCGTAGTTGGTCAGTGGGGGTTTTGTTCTATGTGATCGCGTGGGGATATCTGCGACCGCGTATGGTTAATGTGAGGCAATGGCATTTTGTGCTTCGCGATTGCGTAAAGCGGGACACGATCTCGTAACTCTGGGATTTTGTGACTCGCGAACGCGTGAAGAAGGTCACGTTCACGTAGAGTAAGTGAAGCGGAAATAGAAGTCATGCATTTTGTGCTTCGCGATCGCGTGAAAGAGTTTGTGATCGCTTAGGTCTGTGATGTTGTGCATCGCGTTCGCGTGGGAAAGTTCACGATCGCGTAGAGTAAAATCCGGGCGATGGAAAATTGTTCTTCGCGATCGCGTGGGAATGTTCGCGATCGCGTAGAGCAAATGTCTGGGCAGAGAGTTTAAGTTCTGAAAATGGGACTTTGTCCCATTTTTAATTTTTTACGGATTGGAGCTTGGGAAAAGGCGAGTTTTGGGAGTTTTTCAAGGAAAACAATGGGGTAAATGTTCTTAACTCAATATTGGTTAAATTACCCGAATCCATGGTTGTTTTTATCATTTAATTGTTGAATTAATTTGGAAAAGTTTGAAAACTCTCTTGGTTTAAATTGAAGCTTTGAAGGTCGAGTTGGGGTCGGATTTTGATAAAATTGGTTAGACTCGTGGTTGAATGGGCTTCCGGATTTTGTAAGTTTTGTCGAGTTCCGAGACGTGGGCCCCACATACGATTTTTGAGCTAATTTTCGGATTTTTATGGAAAATTATTTTTTCTTATGGAATTAATTCCAATAATTCTTTTTGACTGAAACAAATTATTTATGACTAGATTCGAGGCGTTTGGAGACCAATTCACGAGGAAAGGACATTGCAGAATAAAAATTTCACGGCTTGAGGTAACTAACAGTTTTAAATCTGGTCCTGAGGGTATGAAACCCCGGATTTTGTGTCATGTGATTATTTTGGAGGTAACACACATGCTAGGTGATGGGCGTGTGGGCGTGTACCGAGGGGATTGTGACTTGGTTCGTCCCGTAAAACTGTAAAGTTGAATAACTTGTTGTTAGCTATATGCTCTCTATGTGTTGAAGAAATTTGTCTGTAAATCATGTTATTAATCATGCTTAGGCTATGTGATAGTACTGTTGGGACCCATAGAGGTCACACACTTGTTGAATTATTTGCTAGTTGCTATCTTGTGCTCAGTCATGATTTTACTTGCGTATCGTACCTCAGTCTTTCTTGATATTTGTTGATGCAGTATGTTATCTTTGTTTGGGTTGATCTTTGTGATTTTTGAGAGCTCGAGAGACTAGAGAGATGGAGGATTGAGTAAGGCCGAGGGCCTGTTAGTGAGGTAAGGTTATTATGGCACGTGAGTTGTCCATGCAGGATATTATAGAACATGAATTGTCCGTGCAGATTATGGCGCTTGGGATGTAGGAGCCCCTCCGGACTCTATACACCCCCAGTGAGCACGAGTACCCATTGAGTGTGAGTGCTGAGGGCTGAGAGCCGAGTGATGAGTTGAGTGACTATTGCCTAAGAGTCTGTAATTGCTTTGCCTTTGTTGTTCCACTTGGTTGCTATCTGTCATTATTGTGAAATCTCTGAAAGATTTTATATCCGGATTACATGAACTTGAACTGTATAAAATTGATTTGACTTAAACTGCCGGATTTGAAATCATGTCTATTCTTTGCTGGAATTACTAAAAGTGAACTATAACTGTGTAGCTCATCATTATCTTCAGTTCCTTAGTTATTATTGTTACTTGATGAGTTGGTTGTACTCATACTACACCCTGCACTTTGTGTGCAGATCCAGGTGTTCCCATACATAGCGAGTGTTGATCATTTTGCGCAGTTGATTTTCAGGAGATTTTTGAGGTAGCTTCCGTGTTCCGCAGACCTTGTCTCTCCTTCTCTATCTCCTTGTTTACTGTATTTGGTCTCAGACTATTATAGACCGTATTTTCCAGATTTGTATTCATATTAGATGCTCATGTACTCAGTTACACCAGATTTTGGGGAGTGTTCGTGTCAGTATTTGTGGAATTTTGTATTGTATTAAATTATTATATTTTCAAACTTAAGAGAAATTATGGTTTATCGAGATTTTTGGCTTGCCTAGTATCGAGATAGGCGCCATTACGACAGGTTGAGAATTCTGGTCGTGACAATGTCATTCATGACTTCTCATACATATTGGCATATGGACATAGTGATGCATTTTCTACTGGCTATCTGGAAAGAAAATGAAACATCTTATTTATTGTTGAAAGGATTTTTAGGAAAACTATTGTTTTCAAACTTACTCATATTTTTGGCAACTTCGGTAAAAGACTTAAGTTTTCACTGATACACTTTAGAGGCAGAACAATTTTCAGAAATCATGATTAAGCTGAGCATTTTATCTCTAAGTTACTTCTTTTATTACTTGCTTTATGTTGTTATGGACTGTTGTTGGATATTGGTGTCGGACCCGGCCTTTGTTCTAGCTCGTCACTACTTTCAACCTTAGGTTAGGTTTGTTACTTATTTAGTACATGGGGTTGGTTGTACTCATACTACACTTCTGCACCTTGCGTGTAGATATTGGATGCTGATGTTGCTGTGATCGACGGGAGCTGGATTTGAAGACGCACCTATATTTCGGTCGTAGCTGCCTCTTGTTCATGGTAGCCTTAGATTTATATAAAAAATCTGTTTATGTACATTTCGAACAGATAATGTATTTATTTCATACCAGCTTTATAAATTCTAATGTTAGAAGCTCATGATTTGTACTACTAGTTGTTGGGAAAAGTTTTGTATAAAAGCGGTGTATTATCATTTCTTATCTTAATAAATCTCATTAAGTTTGATAGTGGTTAATTGGCTTACCTGGCAGTTTGGGTTATGTGCCATCATGACTAGGTGGATTTTGGGTCGTGACAAGTTGGTATCAGAGCTCTAGGTTCATAGGTTCTACAAGTCATGAGAAAGTGTCTAGTAGAGTCTTGCGGATCGGTATGATGACGTCCATACTTATCTTCGAAAGGCTACAGGACATTTAGGATAATTTCCCATATTTCTTTCCTCATCGTACAGAATTGATTCAACTTGAAACATAACTCTTTGAAATCCTTCCACGCATTCATGTGCACATGTGAGCGCTCGGTATAGGTTGTGCATCGCCAACTTGTGATTCCATGAACGAGGTTCGTGATGTGTATTTTGTGTTTTGGTAATGGGCTAGTCTAGAGGACTTGAGGCTAGGTTTCGACCGGGGCTTAGGCTTGGTAGCTTCAGTTGTGTGAACTTGTACATTTGGACTTATGCATCCGATAGTGCCCCTATGAGTGAAATTTGTGGCTCGACGGGCAGTAGAATGACTATATGATGATTATGATGCGACTGTGGAATGTGTTCAGATGGTTTGAACATGATAAGAAAAGTTTCTCGAGATGTAAAAAAAAGGGGGGCCATTGGGTGCTTGATTTCTGTCTTGATTTGATGTATAGTATTGAGTTATGAGTGTGTTGAAGGATCTTTCACGTTGTGAAATTGTGGGATAAATTAAATTCTCATATCTTGTTAATGAGTTTAGACTTAGAAAGATTAAGTGATTGCGTAGAAATTATGGCTTCGAAAGGGTATATCAAGATGCAAATTTGAGACTAAGCAGGTGGGTTATCTCCTGTGGAGTAATCTACGTTGGTGTATTTCTTATAATGTTGAGCGGAGAGTTTCTTTTCTACCAGCGGGGTGTATGTGTTGAGATTTGAATTTGAATCTGGTTGAGAAAGCTGACTTGACTGTCAAGAGAATGAATGCGAGCTTAGCGTATGATTGAGGTATTTTATAGTTGGTGTTGCATGAGATTGCGAAGAAATTTTGTTGAACTGACTGCGGTATTATGATAGTAATAGAGTATGGGTATTGTGAGTTATCGAGTGTTTTAATCTATGGCTTTGATCCAAGTGGGGGAGCTTGTTATTGACAATTCAATTTCATGGTTATATGTTAAATTTTAGTTTTGGTCTGAGACATACTTGTGAATCAGTTATGACTGCAGAGGGAGATCGGGGATGACTCGACCAAGAAAATTCCTTAATATGGGTTACATTACACTTTATGAAAATATGAAAATCATGGAATGATTAAGTTGTTATTTGAAGGATGTAGTACGCACCGAGTATGAAATTGATTGGTGGTGTTAAAACATGGTTACTTCTTTGAGTTTTGTTGTACTAATGGGGCATGTGTCATTCGGCCCGTTCGGGCGGTGCAATTTGGATTTGAGCAAAGTGGGTGACTCTCGAGAAAGTTCTAATGGGTTTAAGATTTATATATAGCAATCGAGAATTATTTTTCGGATTTGTGTATGAATAGAATTTGAGATTTACATTTAATGGTGCCGGACTTGCGGTAATTCTGTATGACTATGGATTCTACATTCCAGTATAAGAAAGGTAAAAGAATAAATAAATTCACATAAGGTATTTTTAGAGTGGGCATTTTTGTTGTGGTACTTATAGGGGTTCTTAAGAAGAATACAACAGCTTATGGGCCTTGGGGCGGTGTGATTTTATGTTAGGATGTCTTGTAGTGAGCTTTGGGTAAGGATTGTGGAGTTCTGACAAGGAGAAGTGTCAACTTGAGGATAATTCAGAAGAAACTCGGAGAAAATAGAACGACTCGGTAGTAGGATAGACCAGAATGGTAATGGTATGATTGGTTCTTTGGTTACCTATGATGTGGTGAGGCTCTACAAATGTTTTAGTGGCAATATTCTTGGGTTTGGTGACATGCATGGCTTGGTCGAGTTAGAGGAATTCAGTTCTAATAGCTTGGTTATGTGCAGATGAATTTCAAAGTGTTCTTGGTGGTTTCTATCATGGTTCGAACCAGATATTTTTCTACCGGTGTGGGGGACATGTTGTGCATTATGATTTCCTCCTGGAAGGAAGCAAGATAAAGGTTTCTAACTAACGGGGTATGTAATTTATTGGTGACTGAGAGTTGATAATGAGATTCTTATGCTTTTCACATGATGTCATGATATATGTGGTGTGTTGTGCGGGATTAAGATTTACATGTACAAGATGGAAGTTCAGTCTTGAAGGGAAGGTCAAGAAGTTTGGGGCAGAATGGTTAGTTTTAGTTAATTAGATGAATGTTATAATTGCTCGGTAATTTTGGAGAAGGGTGCGCATTTCAAAAGGGGCATTATGTTTTGACTTACGGATGTTCAGCAGTATTGCAGTACTCACATGGTTCATAGACTGTTGATATTCAAATTATAGCTATGTGGCGCAGAATAATTATGGAAGTATTTCTCGTAGGATGATCGTGCATAAAAGATGTGTTAGTCATTTGAATGCTAGCATTGGGATCAGTTATGATGATTCATGTGTCCTATGAATTTAGAGACTGGGAGTTCTCAGAAGCATATTGTTTTGGGGTTGTGACCTGTTTGAGGTGAATATTTTATTTAAACTCAGTGGAGGCACTAGTTGCGTTATTCGTGATAGCTACGCGCTATGAGTGTGCATATATGTGAGGTTTGAGCCCATGTGCGGGCATCAGGGCAAGTATTCATTCTCGGAAGAATGCTTAGGCTATGATATGCCTAGAGTTGACTATTACGCATAAAGTTATAACATTTCTCATATTCGTACCTTTGTGGAGAACTATCTGGGCTATACTTGAGGTTATAAAGAGGCTAATTCCCTCAGAAAACTTGGTAGTAAGTATTTTTGCGTTAACTTGCCGATTTGAATTGTGATAGCAAACTTTGCACATGCCTACACTATGGTGTGTTATTTATACCAGTCCAGGAGCATGCGAATCTTATTTCATTCTCATATACACGTGTACTTGTTTAATTGCTCATGTATGATATGCTGGGACTGGAGGCCGATGACCATGACAGGCAATTTATATTATTGGCACGTGAGTTGTCCGTACAGATCTACATATTGGTATCATTGACACGTGAGTTGTCCGTGTCACACATGAGTTGTTCGTGCAGTGGGTGAGAATTTTATTTCTTTGATAATTTATCTGATTTCATTGCTTTCCTTCCTCTACAAAAAAATATTACTGGAGTAGCGTATTTAAGGAATTGTGCACATGCGCCTACGATTATCCTCTTCATGAAATTTGAGGAGTTGGTTGTAAATATTAGGTTGTGGTGGTGCTAGCTGAACTTGTGAAATGGCTCTCTTCTCTCAGATGTTTTTCCATTTTTGGGTGTACGAATTGCACAATTTTTGGCTTGAGATATATTGGTGTGGCATGTATGTGGAATAGTTGTGTTTGATAATATAAGGCCATCAGACCTAGAATATGTACTATCGAATTTTATTACGATATACTTGGGAGGATAATAGCGAAAGTTGGCTTAAAAAGTGATTATGGTTCTAGTTAGGAGAGAGAGCTCCATGTCTAGTTGATCTGATGAGCGGCTATGAGTTTTCGAATGTTTCTTTCGTTATCGGCGGTGTACGAAGGTTTCGGAACAAGGTTCTGTTGAATGTGGTTTTTTATACTAGTACTTGGATGGTTTTGAGTAGTTACTATGATCGGGAATGACGCTACGAGTATGCGAGTTGTGTAGTATGATATGTGATTATATCTGGGGTTATGGTTATTGCTTGATACAGCTTGTTCAGACTTATACAGTGTGTAGATGTGAGATTCGGGTCTTGTAAGAAATTTTGAATGTTGGGAATTGAATTACAAGGTTTTTGAGCTAAGGTGAAATTAATGATCTTCATTTATGTTGTGTCGTCAGGCCTATATGAAATAGGGTGGCGTGGGATCACCCCCGAGTATGTGTGTGGTAAGGTGGAATAGTGATTCGATGGCTTGGAAACAACTTTTGGCACGTTCGAGGATGAATGTATGTTTAAGTGGGGGGAGAATGTAACGATCCGACCGGTCGTTTTGAGTATTTACGCTCCTTTCTACTATTTGAAGTCTTGAATAGCTTCATACGATGTATTATGACTTGTGTGAATTGTCGGTTTTGATTTTCAGGTATTTCGGAGTTAGTATGGAAGAATGAACTTCAAAGTTTAAAGCTTAAGTTGAAAAGGTTGATCGGAAGTTGACTTATGTGTAAACGATCCCGGAATAGAGTTTTAATGATTCTAATAGCTCCGTATGGTGATTTTGGACTTATGAGCGTGAACAAAAAATTATTTGGAAGTCCGTAGCTAAATTAGGCTTGAAATGGCTAAAATAAAAATTTAAGTTTGGAAGTTTGACGGGGGAGTTGACTTTTTGATATAGGAGTCAGAATCTAGTTCTGAAAATTTTCATAGCTCCGTTATGTCATTTATAACTTGTGTGCAAATTTTGAGGTCAGTCGGTATTGATTTGATAGGTTTCGGCATCGAATGTAGAAGTTGGAATTCATTAGTTTCATTAAGCTTGAATTTGGGTATGATTCGTGGTTTTAGCGTTGTTTGAGGTGGTTTAAGATTTCGACTAAGTTAGTATCATGTCTTAGGACTTGTTGGTACATTCGGACGGGGTCCCGATTGGCTCAAATGAGTTCTGGGGTAAGTTTTGAGCGAGTCCGGGCATTTCGGCACTCTAACGATGTTATGGAATAGTTGAAGTGCGGAGGGTACATTTTAGAGTGCAAACGTTTGGCCGCAAGTCCCAAAGTGTTGGGGTAGTTGGAATTGTGCGGTCCGTAGAATTCTTCTCGCGGCCGCAGAAAGGGAATTTCGCAGGTTCGCTTGTCCGACTTCGAAAGCTTATATCTTATAATCTACAGGGAATTTGGAGATGATTCAAAAACAAAAGTTGTATCCCTCTGAATCTAGTTTTCAGAAATGTATAGCATTAATAATTTGGATATTTTTATAGAAAGATATGGGAATTTTACTGAATCCTGGTAGAGTAGTTGGCCCTTTGAATCTAGTGAAGTGCAACCGCACAATTTGGATTGCGGCAGCAGAACTTGGAAATGTGCGGACAACACATGAAAATGTGTGGACCGCACATTGGGAGATCAGACATGGTACTATATAATCGAGGGTTAAGGTATTATTTCACATTTGGACGTTGGGCGCTCGGTTTGTGATGATTTTTCGTGGAATTTTCAAGAAATTCATCGGGGTAAGTGATTCTAACTCAGATTTGGTTAATATACATGAATACATCATTGTTTTCATCATTCAATTAGTAGTTTGAGATGGAAATTTAGGAAAAATTGTAGAAATTTCATAAAATAAAGTTTTGGGATTTGAATGTCGATTTGAAGTCGGATTTGAGTGAAACTAGTATGGTTGGACTCGTAATTGAATGGGTTGTCGGATTTTGTGAGTTTTGTTAGATTCCGAGACGTGGGCACCATGGGCGATTTTTGAGTTAAATTTCAGATTTTGTTGGAAAATTAGTATTTTCATATGGAATTAATTCCTATAATTTGTGTTGATTGAATCGAATTAATTGTGGCTAGATTTGAGGCATTCGGGGTCCGATTCTCGAGGCAAAGGTATAGCGGAGTAAGAAATTACATGGTTCGAGGTAAGTAACATCTCTAATCTTGGAGATGAGGGTATGGACCCTGATTATACGTGTTATATGAATTGTTTGGAGGTGAGGCACATGCTAGGTGACGGGCGTGTGAGCGTGCACCGTGTGAATTGTAAATCTATTACTTCTGTGGTACTGTGTAATTACCTAATCTTATCTATAACCACAAAATCTCTACGTACTAGAGTTATTGAGCTGCGGTCCATATTAGAAACCATGTCTAGACGTCATGCCTATTCTGTTGATACCCACTGAGGTCATTTCTGCTGTTGAGTTATCTTCTTACATTGCATTTACATACTTAGTCATATACATTCATATGCTTATCATATCTCAGTCTCTGTTTCCGTTTATTGATACATCACATCATTATTTTTGGGTTGATTCTTTTCATGACACTGAGAGCCCGACAGACTGGAGAGATTGATGACTGAGTGAGGCCGATGGCCATATTGTGAGGATGATTATAGGACCGGGATTCACGCCGCAATAGGCCATATTGACTTTATATATTATTATTTATGGGATCGGACTGCACGCCGCAGCATGCCATATTAGCTTTATATATATATTATTATTTATGGGATCGGGCTACACGCCGTAGCATGGTTGACTGATTTATAACATGATTGGCGTGTTATAGCGCTTGGACTCAAGGAGCCCCTCCGGAGTCTGTATACACCCCTAGTGAGTACAAGTACCTACTGAGTGCGAGTGCCGAGCGATTGGGAGGATTGAGTGACTGGGAGGATTGAGTGATTGGGAGGACTGAGTGAAATAATACTCTGAGAGTATGGATTGAGTGACATGCACATTTAACATACATGCATAAAGATGCATTTTCGTCATGTTGTACGGTATCATGTCATTCGTGACTTCTCATACATATTGGCATATGGGTATAGTGATGCATTTTTCACTGGCTATCTGGATATAAAATGAAACATCTTATTTATTGTTGAAAGGATTTTTGGGAAAACTATTGTTTTCAAACTTACTCATATTTTTGGCAATTTGGTTAAAAGACTTGAGTTTTCACTGATACACTTGAGAGGCAGAACAATTTTCAGAAATCATGATTAAGCCGAGCATTTTATCTCTGAGTTACTTCTTTTATTACTTGCTTTACGTTGTTATGGACTGTTGTTGGCTATTGGTGTCAGACCCAACCTTTGTTCCAGCTCGTCACTACTTTCAACCTAAGGTTAGGTTTGTTACTTATTGAGTACATGGGGTCGGTTGTACTCATACTACACTTCTGCACCTTGCGTGCAGATATTGGATGTTGATGTTGCTGTGATCGACGAGAGATGGATTTGAAGACGTACTTGTATTCCGCTCGTAGCTGTCTCTTGTTCATGGTAGCCTTAGATTTATATAAAAAATCTGTTTTATGTACATTTCGAACAGATAATATATTTATTTCATACTAGCTTTGTAAATTCTAATCTTAGAAGCTCATGATTTGTACTACCAGTCCTTGGAAAAGTTTTGTATAAAAGCGGTGTATTATCATTTTTTATGTTAATAAATCTCAATTAAGTTTGATAGTGATTAATTGGCTTACCTGATGGTTTGGGTTATGTGCCATCACGACTAGGTGGATTTTGGGTCATGACATTGGTCTACCACGTTTCAAGCATGGTTTAAACTCATTTGCATTAATTGATTGTCCTACCGGGATATCAACTCGAATTGGAGCATTAGCAGCTGGAATATGTGACTTAGTCACCCTTGGTAGGTAAGTGAATGCATCTGGCAGTTGATTTGCAATATTTTGTAAATGTATTATCTTTTGAACCTCTTGTTCACATTGATTTGTTCGAGGATCTAAATGAGATAGTGATAATACATTCCAATATATCTTCTTTCTTAACTGCTTATTTTCTCCCCCTAATGTAGGGTATACAGATTCATCAAAATGATAATAAGAAAATCTTGTCGTAAATAAATCTCTAGTCATAGTCTCCATATATTTTATAATAGAAGGAGATTCATACCCAACATATATCCCCAACCTTCTTTGGGGACTCATCTTTGTGCGTTGTGGTGGGGAAATTGGAACATATACCGCATAACCAAAGATTCTAAGATGGGAAATATTTGGCTCCTCACCAAAAAACCAATTGCAATGGGGAGACTTTATGATAACTTATGGACCTTATCCGCACAAGTGTTGCTGCATCCAAAATAGCATGACCCCATACCGAAATGGGGAGTTTTGTTCTCATAAGCATTAGTCTAGCAATTAATTAGATGTGTTTGATCAATAATTTTGCTAGACCATTTTGTGTATGAACATGAGCAACCAGATGCTCAATTGTTATCCCAGTTGATATACAATAATCAGTAAAGGCCTGAGATGTAAACTCGCCAGCATTATCAAGACGAATTATCTTAATTGTATAATCTAGAAATTGTGTTGTTAGTTTTATTATTTGAGCCAACAATCTCCCAAATGCCATATTGAGAGTTGATAATAAGCACACATGTGACCATCTTGTAGATGCATCTACCAAAATCATATAATATCTGAATGGTCCACATGGAGGGTGAATGAGCCCACATATATCACCCTGTATACGTTCCAGAAATGTAGGGAATTCCATCCTAACTTTAATAGTTGATGGTCTAATAATTAATTTGACTTGAGAACATGCAGAATAAGAGAATTTCTTAAATTGAATAATCTGTTGGTTCTTCATTGAATGTCCATGTGAATTCTCAATTATCTTATGCATCATAGTAGAACCAGGATGACCCAACCGGTCATGCCAAATAATAAAATTATCTTGATTAGTAAACTTCTCATTTACTAGTGCATGTGTTTCAATCTTGATAATACTTGTGTAATATAAGCCGGAGGAAAGAGCGGGTAATATTTCAAGCACATATTTCTTACCTGACTTTGTTGTAGTAATATAAAGATATTCAATCTTTTCATTATTTGTAGTCTCAATGTGATATCCATTTTGGCGAATATCTTTTAAACTTAGTAAGTTTCTTTGAGACTTACTATAATATAATGCTTCATTAATAGCCAAATTTATTCCTCATGGTAGTAATAAATTTGCTCATCCTAAGCCTTCAATTAATTTTGTACTGCTAGATATTGTATTAACATTGGCTTCTTTCATCAGCAAATAATAGAAATATCTCATATCTCTTAAAATAGTATGTGTTGTAGCACTATCCAAAAGACATATATCATCTTTATTGATCTTGGATCTAACTGAAGATTGAAAAAAATTCATAAATAAATAAAAAGTACATCATAAGAAATACGAAAAATTATAAATAAAAAAAAACATTAAAAATTACACGAGTAATGTAGAAACTAGCATATATGATACTTTAGGAAAGTACATTAAGAAGAATAAACTACATAAAGACATAATATGAAAATAACAACTTTTCTTAAGGCTTTATTCCCCAGTAAGATAATTACTTTTTCAGTCAATATCCTCAAAGAAGTCTCCAGCTTCTAAATGAGTAATATTTGTAAGGCCTCCAACATAATCATCTTTATATGCAAGATTTGCCTCAGCATCATCATATTTGTTTGAGGGACCTGCTTTATCATCATTATTTGGAAAAGTCAAGTGTGCCTCCACATTGTTATCTTTTCTTTTATTGGATGCTTGATAAAGTTTGACAAAATGGTCAGGTATAGGACAAACACGTGCCCAATGACCTTTCATACCACACCTGTGACAAATATTAACTCTGCATTTTAAAGGATTATTTTGAGGATCCTTATTATTTTTTTTATTTCAACCATGATGACAATAATTATTTCGTTCCTTTCCATATCCATGTCCACGTCCACAACTATGGCTACAGCCACGACCACGATAATGATTTTGTCTTCTTTCACACTTTTGAGTAGCTGCTATCATATTCACTTCGGAAAATTGTGCAGATCTAGTGGGACGTGCTTCATGATTTTTCATTAAAAGGGTATTATCTAGCTCATCCACCAGGAGGAATGAGGTTAATTCAGAATATTTCTTTAAACCCTTTTCACGGTATTGTTGCTGCAATACCATATTTGAGGCATGAGTAGAAGAGTCTTTTCTAATAATTCCTCATCCTTCACAATTTTCCCACATAATTTAAGTTGGAAACTTATCCTGAATACAACAGAATTATATTCACTTACAATTTTAAAATCTTGTAACCGTTAGTGAATCCATTCATATCGAGCTCTTGGCAATATCATTGCCTTAAGATGGTCATATCGTTCCTTCAAACTGCTCCATAATTCAAATGGATCTTTTAGGGTTAAGTATTCAGTCTTTAACCCTTTATCGAGATGATGACGAAGAAAAATCATAGTCTTTGCTTATCTTGGCTTGATGTTTTATTTTCTTGTATAATAGTATTTGTAAGAGTTTTTGCAGCAAGGTGAATTTCAGCATCAAGGACCCATGATAAATAATTCTTTCCGGAGATGTCAATTGTCACAAATTCAAGTTTTGATAAATTCGACATAATGAAAACTATCATTAAAAAAAATATAAATTAGAAGCAATTTGGGTAATTATGAAACAAGAAAAATAAAATATAATAATAATAAATCATGTAATATGGTATTCATATTTATATAAACAGAATTCAACAAATTTTTGAATCAATAAAATTAACCGAAAATTTCTGTGGCAAATTCTTAGTTGAATTTAGAGAAAAATAAACAAAAAGAGGGGTAAAACTCAGCTGTAATTATGGCAAAGTCTTGTTACTGAATGATATAATATACGTATTCTATATTTTTTTTATAATATCTTAATAACAATTTTATAATGATCTTACGGTCTAAATATTACATCTGTATATATTTTTAAATTTTGAATAAAATGCCAATCTATAATTATTTTAAAACTTCTTGCCAATATACTCAGAAAAATAACTGCATAATGTCTTAAACCACAGATTAATGGATGCGTCACTTTTATGTGGTTACCACAATAATTAAGTCGATGTAATGGAGCTTACATAAGCATAGAATTGATTGGTTGAAAATATTTAAAGAATGGTAACATCTAAATTAGCTGGTATATGTGCAGATTAGCAATCAACCTCTGAAAAATAAAAATTCTCCAGACGTAATAATAATGTTATGACAACTTTAAAAGAAACATATCAGATAGCAGAGTGGTGGTAGCTAGTGTGTGCCGGATCGGACTTGAGTAGAAGCTAATTCGTGCTGATAATGTGTTATAAAATAAAAATAATTTAGTAAAACATGAACAAGAAATATAGATAGAGAGAAGAAAGATATTTTCTTCTTCAATTGTGTGTATTTTCCTATCTATTACAAGACCTTTATATATGTATGAAAAGTGAAGAAAAATATGCCATTGGATATGTCATTGAGCATTCGAGATGAAGATCATGGTGGAAGATAATGGAAGAATAGTAAACATACACCATAATTTAATTTTTCTTATAACAGATCAGACGTATTTGACAAAATGATTTTAGTAAATTGTCCAAAAGCCAAAAAGAAAATAACGAATTGAATTAAAAGAAATGATTAAATGAGTAGAACGTGTATTATGCTATATGGTTCTAATACTTTAATCTTTGAATTGCCCAGCACTATCAATTTATCCTATATTTTATGATGGGCATGTCACCTTACTGAGTTTTTTAAGGCAATAAATATTTATTAAATAATAAAGCCAAAATAGAGTTGCATCAGAAAAATATCCATTTTCTCCAAATGACAACAAAGAATAGAACCTAATAAGAAGGATTGGAATTTGGAATTCGAAGTTACACTAGTTGTATACTATAAAATTATTCCACCAAAAAAATGGGGTGCTTTATTAGCATCCAGTCTAGTCCAATGGAAGCACAAATTATGAAATTGATTCTTCAATGACAAATAATCCCCAATAACAATACTAATTCAAACAAATTAAGCACGATCGAATTAAGAGCAGTAAGCATCTCTTTGACAATCGAATTCAACAATCACCTTATCGATATTTAAGCCCATGAAAGTGCTACATATTCAGATTTTTGATCAATGTGACCAACTCGACTCTTATTTCTACTTAGCTAATATTATTTCTGTCTAAAATATTAGTCGTTTAAGCATTTCAGCAAGTTAAATTTGTTCAATATTTTTTGACATGTTGAAAAAATAAAAACCATTATTACTTCTTTTTCTTTCAAGTGTATCCTTGTTACGCTAATTTCTTTAAGGAAAACATAAATGTACAAAAGAATATCGGGTCTGCGATCTGATCACTACTCTATACATGTCCTAATTTGTTTCCCTTTGAGCTAAGCCAAGGGTAACTTATCAATCACAGGGTCGTCATCTCAATTCCTGTGTCATCGCACTACTTTCACTGGCAGAGATACGTTAATAAAATCATATGGTGTTATTTGACATTTCCTCGAAAATTTTAACATTATATATATATATATATACTACTACTACTAGTAGTTAGCATTGTATACATCTTTTATTTTCCTTTTATATCCCTACTAGTTAATTGACATACATTAATAACAGAGGCCTTTTTTGTCTTTTTGACAAAAATCAAAATCCATCACAATTTTGCACCGCTATGCCGTGTCCCTATCTCCCCAATTTCTCAACATCTCTCTCCTCTTCAGAAACTCTCCTTCTCCCTCCTCTCCCCAACGCAATAGACACTCAAGAAATTGAACTTATTAAGCTTTCTCTCTTTCTCCTTCTCTCATTATGCAATGTGCCAACTGGAGTTTAAGAATACGTGCCACCAATCTCAGTAAGAGAACCCAAAATCAGTGATACAAGAATGCCAACTGCAATTTTTGGATCGTGCGAGCAAGTTCGTATTATGTTTTTACAGTTGTGTGCATGTTTAGTTTGGAGCCCCGAGGGTTCAGGTGAGTTTCGAATAGGCTACAAAGTGATTTTAGACTTAGAAAAACAGTTGACGCATTTTGTTTTTTCCAATGTGTAGGGCCTCTGTCAGGTTCGCATTTACGATGAAGTGCTGGGGGAAATGGTTCGCATTTGCGATCAAAGTGGTCGCAATTGCAGAAGTCCAAGTTCGCATTTGCGAATAAAACTATCGCATTTGCGATGGCAGCAGAGATGTGGAATTTTCGCATTTGCAAGAATTTTTTTCCGCATCTGCGGGGTTCGCAATTGCTAACCCCAGGTTGCAATTGCGACATTTGCGCCTGGACAAAAGAGGGGGGGAAATGGAATTTAGCTCATTTCTTTTAAAATCTCAACCTAAACACCCTAGAGGCGATTTTCCCAAAAGATTTTCTTCCTAAATACATTGGTAAGTGACTTTAATCTATTTCTTTTTTAATTATCCATTACATTTCATAAGTTTTTAACATCAAATCTAAGATTTTCATGGTAAAAATTAGGGATTTGGGTAGAATTAGGGATTTTTGTAAATTTAAAATTTAGACATCGAATTGAGGTCGGATTTTGAAATAAATTATATAACCTAGCTCGGGGATGAATGGGTATTCGAATTTTGGTCCGGATTTCGACTTTGACCAAGCGGGCCCGGGGTTTTACTTTTGTTGACTTTTTCAATAATGATTTAAATTGAACCTCTTTCACTCATGGGTAGTTTCTAAAGCTTATTTTGGATTGTTTAAACGATATTTGGTTAGATTCGATTGGTTTGGAGGCGAATTTTAGAGAAAAGGCCCTGGTTGAGCTTTGATTTGATTGCTGAGCGAGGTAAGTATCGTGGTTAACCTTGACTTGATGGATTAGGACTTGTTTGCCTATTTGTTATGTGATTAACGTGTGGGTACAATGTATATGTGAGGTGACGAGCATTTTTGCGCTGTTGTGGGATAAAACATACGGGTGGAACTTGTTTCCTTGTGATATGTTGCCTCTTTGTTTATGATATCCATGCTTAGATTAGATTATTACTTAATTGATCATTCCTTCTGTAATTATTGCTTAGTTGGTAAAGGGTGAGTATTTTTGGAAGTTGAGATTTGGTATCTTGAAATCATATTGGACGTAATGCACATTCTTCGCACTATTCATCTACCGAATTTATATTGTCTTTACTACATGATAAGGGAGAGTGTTAAAGCACGAAGGGTGATACCGTGCCATTTTATTATCTAATTATTGATTAATACATAGTGAGGAGGAGAATTAAAGCATGAAGGGTGATGTCGTGCCTTCTATATCATCCATTCATTGTTACATGATAAGATTGAGAATAAAAGCACGAAGAGTGATGCCGTGCCATCTATATCAATTATTCTTCATTACGTGGGCAAGTCGAGAGTAACGCACGAAGGGAGACGTCGTGTCATTTTATTTTTACATATGTCATCATTTCATGGTAATGATGAGAGTAAAGGCACGAAGGGTGATGTCGTGTCATCTTCATAGCGTTATGTTTATCTGTCCTCATTGGTTGATGATTTATTTGGCTATCTTGTATTATCATACCTGTTGTAGTTATCGTATCCTTTCCCCCTTTTGCATATCCCCTCCCAATTGTACATTGTTAAATCTCTGTTTTGTTGTTGTTGTACATATATACATGTTTGTACAAGTTTAATTATGTGAGTGTCCTGTCATAGCCTCATCACTACCTTGTCGAGGTTAGACTCGACACTTATGGAGTACATTAGATCGGTTGTACTCATACTACACTTTTGCACTTTTTGTGCAGATTTTGGTATTGGTCCTAGTGGTATGTGAGTTGTGTCAGCTTGGATCATTGCATACAGAGACTTGAGGTAGATCTGTTGGCGTCCGCAGACCATGGAATCCCCTTCCTCTTCCTTCTTTTACTATTCATTTTATTTGAAACAGTTGTATTTATTTCAAACTCTGTTTGTAGCACTTCTAGTAGTTCGTGTATTCGTGACTACAGATCCTTGGGAGTAGATGTTATTACATGAATTATGCTGGTGTTGTATTAGTTTGAATTCCTATCTCTCGCTATTTATCATCAATTTGTTTGAATCTGTTAAAATTTGGCTAATTAACTATCTCATGTTGGCTTGTCTTGCAAGTGGATGTTAAGAGCCATCACGAACCTGAGGTTGGGATTCCGTGTTGTGACAAGGTTATATCAGAGCAGTAGGTTTCCTAGGTCTCACGAGTCACGAACAAGCTTAGTAGAGACTGGAAGATCGGTACAGAGACGTCTGTACTTATCTTCCAGAGACTATGAAGTTTAGGAAAAATATCACTTCTTTCTTACTCTGTCGTGCGATTTTATTTTATTATTGATGATTGAACCCTTCTATTCTTGTTCTCTTGCAGATGGCGAGAACACGCACTGCATCTACAGTCGGGCAGGAGCCGGAGCCCCCAGTGGCAGCTACGACCAGGGGAAGAAGTCGAGGCCGAGGCAGAGGCAGAGCTCAGCCTAGAGCTCGAGAAGCAACATCCGCAGTGGAGCCTCAGGTGGAGTTTGAGGAAGAGGTTCCAGCTCAGACTGTACCCATCGGACCAGCTCAGGTCCTAGAGGGGTTCATAGCCATTCTAGTGTTTTAGGATACTCAAGTCCGTTTGGTGGACCTTATGGAGAGTGTGGACCAAACCGGTACCTTTCCGATGGCACCATCCATCTCTCGGGCTGGAGGAGGAGCACATACTCCTGCCACTCAGACTCCGAAGCAGGTGGCTCCCCAGTATCAGACTGCACTAGTCCCTCCAGTTGGAATAGTTCAACCGGTTATTGCGGCACAGGCCGGGGATAAGCCTGCTTTGTCTTCTGAGGCTATGTAGAGGTTGGATAGGTTTACCAAGATCTTTCTTGTTCATTTCATTTGTGCATCCTCTGAGGACCTACATGATTTTCTGGATCGTTGCCACGAGGTGTTGCACAACATATGTATAGTTGAGACCAATGGGGTCGATTTTGCGGCATTTCAGATAACTGGTTCCGCCCTGAGATGGTGACGATATTATATGTTGACTTAGACCAGCTGGGTCACCTGCACTTACCTGGGATCAGTTCTCACAACTATTTCTAGAGAAGTTCATTCCTGTCAGCCTGAGAGAGGAATACCGCAGGCAGTTTGAGCGTCTCCAGCAGGGTAGTATGGCTGTTACCCAGTATGAGACTCGATTTATGGACCTAGCTCGCCATGCCATTATGTTTCTTCCTAATGAGAGGGAGAGAGTGATGATATTTATTGATGGGCTCACTTTCACTCTCAGGCTACAGATGGCTAAAGAGACCGGGGGTGATATTTTTTTCTAAAAGGATGTAGGTATTGCTTGATAGATCGAGTTGGTTCGTGCTCAAGAGAGGGGGACGATGTCAGATAAGAAACCTAGTCATTCCGATAGTTTCGATGGTGCCTCATCTGGAGGCAGGGGTACTTTTGGTAGAGGCCATCATCCTAGGCCATTTCATTTAGTGCTTCAGGCATCTCATAGTGCTTCAGGGAGTCGTGGTCCTTATGTGTCTCATCTTGAGCAGCTAGCCTACAGTGCACCACCAGCTCCTATTAGTGCACCTCCTATCCAGAGTTACCAGAGTGGTTACCCAGGTCAACAAGGCCAGTTCCAGGGTCAGCAATAATAACAATTGAGGGCTTGCTATACTTGTGATGATCCGAGGCACATTGCTAGATTTTCCCCCGGTCATAGGGTAGCGTATAACAACAGGGTTCTCATGCCATGATTCCTGCATCGGTTTCTTGATAGCCCGCTCAGGCAGCTAGAGGTAGGGGTCAGGCAGCCTGAGGTGGAGGTCAGAACATTAGAGGTGGAGGTCAGGCCGTTAGAGGTGGAGGCCAGCCAGCTAGAGGTCATCCCAGAGATTTAGTTTAGAATGGTAGGGCCCAGCCCCGATGTTATGCTTTCCCAGCTAGGCTTGAGGCTGAGTCATATGACGTCGTTATCACAGGTATTGTTCCAGTTTTACATAAAGATGCTTCAGTTCTATTTGATCCGGGATCCATTTATTCCTATGTGTCATCCTATTTTGCTTCATATCTGGTTGTACCTCATGATTCTTTGAGTGCTCCTGTGTATGTGTCCACACTTGTGGGGGATTCTATTATTGTTGATCGTGTCTATCGCTTGCATGTGATTTCTATAGGGAGCCTTGAGAGTAGCATAGATCTTATACTTATTGATTTGGTGGATTTCAATGTTGTCTTGGGTATGGATTGGTTGTCTCCTTATCATGCTATATTGTACTGTCACGCCAAGACTGTGACCTTAGCCATGCCGGGGTTGCCTCGACTAGAGTGGAGGGGGCTCCTGACCACTCTACCAGCAGAGTTACTTTTTATATAAAGGCTCTACATATGGTCGAGAGATGTCTAGCTTATTTGGCCTATGTCCGTAATTCCAGTGCGGAGGTTCCTTCTATGGATTCAGTGCCAGTTATTCATAAGTTTCCAAAGGTGTTTCCTGTAGATCTGTCGGGGATGCCACCCGACAAGGATATTGACTTCAGTATTGATTTGGATCTGGGCATTTAGCCAATCTCTATTCCACCATACCGCATGGCCCCGCCAGAGTTGAAGGAGCAGTTACAAAATTTGCTTGATAAGGGCTTCATTAAACCTAGTGTCTCGCCCTAGGGTGCGTCCGTGTTGTTCTTGAAGAAAAAAGATGGATCAATGGGGATGTGTATAGACTATCGGCGTTTGAGCAAAGTCACTATCAAGAACAAGTATCCGTTGCCGAGGATTGATGACTTATTTGATTAGCTTCAGGGTGCCAAAGTATTTTCGAAGATTGATTTGAGGTTTGGCTACCATCAGTTGAAGATAAGGGCATCCGATGTCTCTAAGACGGGGTTTCAGACTCGGTATGGGCATTATGAGTTCCTAATGATGTAATTTGGGTTGACAAATTCCCCGACAGCATTTATGGATTTGATGAACCGGGTGTTCAAGCCCTACTTGGATTGTTTTGTGATTGTATTCATTGATGATATCTTGATATACTCCCACAGTCGAGAGGAGCATGAGCAACATCTTCTAATTGTACTTCAGACTCTGATAGATAACCAGTTATATGCCATGTTTTAAAAGTATGAGTTTTGGTTGGACTCAATCACCTTTTGGGGACATGTTGTATCGGAAGAGGGCATAAAGGTGGATCCTAAGAAGATTGAGGCAGTTCATAACTGGCCTAGACCTACTTCACCTACAGAGATCCGGAGTTTCTTAGGGTTGGCAGGTTATTATCGTCGGTTCGTGGAGGGGATTTTCTCCATAGAAACCCCAATGACCAGATTGACCCAAAAGGGTGCCCCATCTATATCGTCGGATGAGTGTGAGTTGAGCTTTCAGAAGCTCAAGACTGCTTTGACTACAACGTCAGTGTTGGTATTGCCCATAGATTCAGGATCCTACATGGTGTATTGTGATGCATCTCGTGTTGGGCTTGGTGTAGTATTGATGCAGGATGACAGGATGATTGCATATATGTCGTGAAAGTTGAAGGTTCAAGAGAAGAATTACCATGTTCATGAATTAGAGTTGGCAGCCATTGTTCATGCGGTGAAGATTAGGAGGCGCTATCTTTACAGCGTGTCATGTGAAGTAACCACAGATCATCGGAGACTACAATATTTGTTCAAGCGGAAGGATCTCAACTTGAGGCAGAAGAGGTGGTTGGAGCTGTTAAAAGACTATGATATACCCATTTTGTATCATCCCGGGAAGGCCAACGTGGTAGCCGATGCCTTCAGTAGAAAGGCAGTGAGTATGGGTAGCCTTGCGTATATCCCAGTTAGTGAGAGACCGCTTGCAGCAGATGTTCAGGATTTGGCCATTCAGTTCGTGAGGTTAGATATTTCAGAGCCCAGTCGTGTGCTAGCTTGCATAATCGCTGGGTCTTCCTTGTATGAGCGCATCAGAGAGTGTCAGTTTGAAGATCCTCATTTGCTTGTCCTTAAGGACACGGTGCGGCATGGTGGTGCCAAGAAGGTTACTGTTGGAGATGATGGGGTTTTGCGGATACTTGGCTGTATTTGCGTGCACAAAGTGGATGGGCTTCGTGAGCTGATTCTTGAGGAGGCCCACAGTTCCCGGTATTCTATTCATCCGGGTACCGCCAAGATGTATCAGGACTTGCGACAACATTATTGGTGGAGGAGGATGAAGAAGGATATAGTTGCATATGTAGCTCAGTGTCTAAACTATCACCAAGTAAAGTACAAGCATCAGATACCTAGTGGTTTGCTTCAGAAGTTAGAGATTCCTTAGTGGAAGTGGGAGCGTATCACTATGGATTTTGTTGTTGGACTCCCACGGACTCAGTAGAAGTTCGACGCGATATGGGTCATTGTGGATAGGTTGACCAAGTCGGTACATTTTATTCCAGTGACAGTTACTTATTCTTTAGAGCGATTAGCTGAGATCTGCATCCGCGAGATCGTCCGTCTTCACGGTGTGCCCGTGTCTATCATTTCTGATCGAGGTACGCAGTTCACCTCGCACTTCTGGAGGGCCGTACAACATGGGTTGGGCACGCGGGTTGAGTTGGGCACATAATTATATCTCCATATGGACGGACAGTTCGAGTGCACTATTCAGATATTGAAGGATATGCATCGCGCTTGTGTTATGGTGACACTCTCATGAGCTTATATATTGATAAGGTGATTGTTGAATTCGATTGTCAAAGAGGTGCTTACTTCTCTTAATTCAATCGTGCTTAATTTGTCTGAATTAGTATTGTTATTGGGAATTATTTGTCTTTGAAGAATCAATTCCATAATTTGTTCTTCCATTGGACTAGGCTGGATGCTAATAAAGCAACTCATTTTCTTGCTCGAATAGTTTTATAGTATGCAACTCGTTTAACTTGGAATTCCAAATTCCAATCTTTCTTATTAGGTTCTATTCTTTGTTGTGATGCTTCATTTGGAGGATATGGATATTTTTATGATGCAACTCTATTTTGGCTTTATTATTTAATAAACATTTATTGCCTTGAAAAATTCTGTAAGGAATATGGTTATTTCAAAAATTTGCACCATGACATTTTAGAAAATCAGTCCTGCTTTAGTTTTTGGATAAAAAGACAATAAAACCCCTCCTATTAATGTGTTGTTAGGGTGCTGCTAGGGACATAAAAGAAAAATAAAAGATGTATACAATGCTAACGCGTATATATATATATATATATATATATATATATATATATATATATATAAAATAAAATACGTTGGTACCACTATAAAAATAAAACCTAAATAACATTAAAAAGGAAGTAAAGTTTAGATTTTACAGGTCCGAATATACAATTATACAAGTCAAACTGTGACAATAAATCCATATCGCTTGTGCAAATCCTTGCATATGTCAGTGGCTACCTTTGATAGCAATGCAACACATTGGTCTTCGACTTATCATGACGGCTTGACTGCCAGCGCCACTCATTTTTCTCGTCCAATCTTACGTCTTTTGTATATATATATGTTTCGTCCTAACTCCTAACACTGCCATATCCCATATTCTCAATCCAAAACAACGCCAATGTTACTTCACCTAATATAGCTAGACCTAGTATCAGTATAGTCGACACATTTCTTCCCATTCCTTCGTGTATAGCTAGTTATTTTCTATCCATTTTTCCCATTTCTCAAATTTGTCATCACATGTTTCAACTAATTATGCAGGACAAGAAAATGTACGTAACAACTAATTAATGTGATGATGAATCAATTGAATTGAATATCCAACCATCTGTATCCGTGTCTCTTTCTCCAGAGCAACACATCAGAAATTGTTAACGCTAAATGAATATCAGAAAATGCTTGGCAGGTCATTATCCATGATGAGAAAACTTGATGTCAAAATGACAGTCGTCAGATTTTCTCAGCCGTGTAAACCTCGGCAATTCCAACGAAAGTGTAAAAGACGAAAGCATTGATGGGCGTGCTCTGTGTTCCCACTTCTGATTTAAGGAGTCTTGGGTAAGATGTATTAAGAAAAATAATTTATATATTAGCTTTTAGTATTATGTACTGTAATATTTTGTTTGGTACTCTCTCTTCGTTTTAATTTGTGGAATCTATTTGATTGGTTACACAGATTAAGAAAAAAAAAAGACTTTTGAACTTGTGGTGTAAAATGAGACACATATATTTGGTGTGATTATAAATTATTGCATAATGATAAATTATTTTAAAATATGGAATTAAATCATTCTTTTTTACACGGACTAAAAAGAAAATAGGTTCACATAAATTGAAATGGAGGGAGTAGTATTTTTCAACCTATATATAACTAAATATTGTATTAGTTATACATCTTATTCGTGTCACGACCCAAAATTCTAACATGTCGTGATGGCGCCTATCATGGTACTAAGCAAACCGACATCTCACACAATCAACATTTTTAAATTCCACATATATTGAAATAAATTTAAATAAGTGAGAATCTCGTAAAAGCTGGATATAAACATCGTAACTCAGTTCAAAATTCTTCCAAAATATCCGGGTGTCACGGAGTACATGATCATCTACATAACAACACGGTCTAACCAATGGAACACTATCTAGGAAAGTAGAAGAATATAAACAAGACTCAAAGATAAAGGAGGAGAGTCAAGAACTGCAGACGCCAAGGAAACTACCTCGATGATCTCCAAACTGATGAACTGTCAGGAATCAACAACCGCCCCACCCGAAAACACCTGAATTTTCACACGAAGTGCAAGGTGTAGCGTGAGTACAACCAACTCCGAGTGACTGATAAGAAGAGTATGACGCCTCTATTGCTACATGCCAATGCGAAAACCGTATGTGATACAACACAGTGAAATCCCAAGTACTCGCACTCTCAGAGCACTTAATCTGCCCGTCTTAATTCTCGCTCGTCACACTCAGTCACTCGGCACTGTACGGTACCTTCTGCAACGTGTAGCCCGATACACATATAGCCATAAGACCCGTTGCGGAGCGCAACCCAATCCGCATATATATAGCCACAAGGCCTATTGCGACGTGTACCTCAATCCGAATATATATAGCCATAAGGCTTGTTGCGGCGTGCAACCCGATCCACACACATACTCACACACATATAGTACCAACTCTCTAGTCTCTCAGGCTCACAATACACTCTAGTCTCTCGGGCTCACATCACTCACAGCACAACACTCAGGCCCCAACTCAATCACCAATCTCTCCAGTCTCTCGGGCTCACAACACTCATGCTAAGCAACCCTAATAAATGATACGAGATGTGACAATATACGATAACAGAGACTGAGGTATGACCCATAATGATGAATCTGACCGAGTATACAACTGCAATTAAGCAGATAACTCAACAGCAAAGAACGATCACTATTGGTCCCAATAGTACCAACATATAGCCTAAACACGAATTCTAGCATGAGTCACATCGCAAGTGCCCTAACACATAGAGTACAACAACATATTCAGATAAAATAGCTACACAGTTCCAGGGAATCGGCTAAATCATAATTTCTACGATGAACGTCCACACGCCCGTCACTTAGCATGCGCGTTACTTCAACATAAATCATATAGCATGAAAATTCGGAGTTTCATATCCTCAGAACCAAGGTTAGAAGTGTTACTTACCTCAAACAGTGTAAAACTCTACTCCAACAAGCCCTTGCCTTGCGAAACGACCTCCAAATGCCTCGAATTTAGCCATAAACAATTCGATACAATCAACACGAGCCAAAGGAATCAATTTCATAAAAAATGCTAAGTTCTTAACCAAAAGTGAAAAAGTAAACTCAAAAGCCTCCCCCGGGTCCACGTTTCCGAATAAAACAAAATTCACAAAATCCGGAAGCCCATTCTACCATGAGTCCAACCATACCAAACTTACCAAAATCCGACACCAAATCGTCACTCAAATTCCCAATTTAAATTCTCCAATCCCTAGCCTTAAACTCCAAATCACACCTCAAAAGCACACAATCTAGGTGAGAAAATAATGGGAAAACACAATTATTGAGTAAAAATAACCACAAGTGACTTACCTCAAGAATCCCTTCGAAATCCCTCTCAAACATCGCCTAATCCCGAACTTGTAATGTCCAAAATGATGAAAACATTATAGAACCCTCGATTTAATACACTGCGCAGGCTTTTCGCACATGCGACAACTTACCCGCACATGCGGCTTCGCGGGTGCAACCAAGTCATCCGCACCTGCAATTAGCTTCACGCCTGTGGACCAAAATTTCATGCATGCGGACTCGCGTCTGCGAGCACACTACCGCTTATGCGATGCCGATTGGCTTCATGCCTGTGGACCAAAATTTCATGCATGCGGACTCGCGTCTGCGAGCACACTACCGCTTATGCGATGCCATCTCACTTTTCCATTTCCACTTCTGCGCTCATCACTTCTCACCTGCGACTTTGCAGGTGCAGGAAAGTTCTTCGCACCTGCAAGCACTGCCTAGTTCCACTCCTGGCTGCTTCTGCGGCTGGCACGCACATGCGGCTTCGCACCTGCGATCAAAACCTTCGCAGGTGCGATTGCACTAGACCTCGTGGTTCATCAATCTCCCAAACTAAAAATTCGATCCGTTAACCATCCGAAACCAACCTGAGGCCCCTAGGACCTCAACCAAATAAATCAACAGATCCTAAAATACGATACAAACTTAGTCGAGCCTTAAAACCATATCAAACAATGCTAAAATCACGGATCGTGTATCGATTCAAGCCTAATGAACTTCTGAACTTCCAACTTCTATATTCGATGCTGAAACTTATCAAATGACGTCTGATTGACCTAAAATTTTGCACAGAAGTCACAATTGATACCACAGACCTACTCTAACTTCCGGAAACCCAAATTGAGCCCGATAATCACAAAGTCCACTCTCGGTCAAACTTAATATTTTTTTAACTTTCGCCATTTCAAGCCTAATTCAATTACGGACCTCCAATTCTCAATCCGGATACACTCCTAAGTCCATAATCACCAAACAGAACTAACAGAACTATCAAAATTCTATTCCAGAGTCGTTTACATACAAGTCGATATCTGATAAACCATTTCAATTTAAGCTTTCAACCTTGAGATTAGGTGTCTCATCTTATTCCGAAACCTCTACGGACCCGAACCAACTACCCTAGCAAGTCACATAGCAATTAATAACATAGGAACCCCGACAAGTCACATAGCAACTGTGGGTCGTTACAATTCAGTATTATTCTTATACATAGCAAATAATGGTATTAGCAATACCATAATTTTAATACATGGATAATCATGTATAAGGACAGACTTGCTCTTTCAAAACCTTTAATACACCAAACTAAACAGTAGACAAGAAATAATTTTAACATAACTTGTCTCAGCATAACTGATCACTGCATTACTAATTCCAACTATCTTGTTATCATATTGTTGTTATAATTGAATAGTAGTAATTATTTTGGACTTTGTTTGCCGTTTATAATACGAGTAATTATTTAAATTTTATCTGCAATTTTGTCACAACTAAAAAATGGTCATGACCAACCCATGACCAACCCATGACCAACAATTTATACACAAAGAAGCTGATCATATGTGTAACCATATACTGTGTATAAATGCAATCACATTTAGTATAAGTCGTATCTATGGGATGCCTACTTGACTCCATGGTTCTGTATGTTGTTAAACCACCTCCAAAATGAGTATGATAACATTCTAATACCACTAAGAAATAGTCTAACACCACACAAATATTATACAGTAATCAAGCTCAGGCCATATGATAACTGTCTGTGTAGGTACATCTGATTGATGTCCAAGCCAAGCTGCTTGTGATGTATAGCAGGATAGCTTCCATTTTTCTAATCTTGATGTGTACTGATATATGTGTTATTTCTAAGTACGTACAACAGATTGCTGACCACTTCAAGCTGATTGAACTTGATCTGTATAGAATGATTGTGCTGTCATCTGTGTTGCTGATATTTGGTTCTTGTAATGTGCTGAAAAACCCCCATAATGGGCATTGCAATATGCTAACACCTCTGGTAGTTGATACTAACTCAAGTAGGTAGTAAGAATCTTCATAGGAACAGCAAACATATGTTGTGTTGAAACAATAAGGCTTGACTGGTGTTCTACTGAGTATTTGTGTTGTCCCTCTTTATACTTTCCAAAGCAATCTTATCCTGTCTATGAAACTTGCAAAACGAAGCAACCAAGTTAGGATGTAATGTTGTGCTCCCAGGTTACTGTGTGTGCCGAGAACTTTGAGGATGACTGGGTGGTGAGTGATGAGGAAGGGTTGTTGTTGGTGCTGGCTTGTGAGTCTCTTGTTGGTTATCTTCAAGTCATTCTCACATAGCAATAAACAGTGGCAACTCTAACTATAAGTTAATAACAGACCAGACATTGAACAACAATATTGGTTATGCTGAAGACCAATAATTTCTGTGATTATCTTCTGTGCAAAAGCAGTGCAAGTTGAGCATTCTTTGGTATATGTATGAAACTAGTATATACTATTGCCTCAGTTTTCTGAGCCTGTTATTAACACCTGATTATGCCAATATTTCTTTAGAGCAGTACTGGTGCTGCAGCCAGGAATATTACAATCAACACTACTTAAGCATCTACACCCTTCAAGCTTGGTGTATGTAAGCCCAGTAGAGTGAGAGAGACAACAACTATAACCAAACAAATATGTCTCTGCAGAAGTAGTGCAGGTTGAGCATCCTTTGGTATCTGTATGAAACTAGTCTTTGCCTCAGTTTTTTTATCTTGTTATTAACACCAGACATTGAACAACAATACTGGTTCTGCTGAAGATCAATCAATTTTTGTGATTTTCTTCTGTGCAGAAGCAGTGCATGTTGAGCATTCTTTTATACTATTGCCTTAGTTTTATGAGCTTGTTATATATTTTGAGAGCAGTATTGGTGCTGCAGCCAAACATATTACGGTCATCACTACTCAGTCATCTACACCCTTCAATCCAGGTGTATGTAAGACCTGTAGAGTGAGAGAGACAACAGCTATAACCAAGCAAATATGTCTGTGCAGAAGCAGTGCAGGTTGAGCATCCTTTGGTATCTGTATGAAACTAGTCTTTGCCTCAATTTTCTGATCTTGTTACTAATACCTGCAAAATATAGCAAATAGGGTTATAAAATGTATTTGTGCTCCCAGACTGTTGTGTTTTCTCGTAATACTGAAGAGGCTTTGACCATAATCAATCAATCATCTACACTCTTTAATTGACATGTATTTGACCTGCAGATTCAACAATTATTATATACCTTGGCAAATGGCAATGCCAACATATTGTTGAGAGCAGTACTGGTGCTGCAGTCAGGCATTTACTAATGTTCACAACAGAATGTGTAGATCCCTAGAGATGTGCAGAAACAATTTGACCATGCTATTGCATTAGTTTTCTGAGGACATTCAATATAGCTTGTTGGATATTACAGTCAACACTACTCAAACATTTACACTCTTCAAGCCTGGTGTATGTAAACCCAGTAGAGTGAGAGAGACAACATCTATAACCAAACAAATATGTCTGTGCGGAGGCAGTGTAGGTCTTTGGTATCTGTAGCCAAGCATTTACAAGTGGTGTGTAAATCCCTGGAGATGTGCAAAAACACTTAGTCCATGCTATTGCCTTAGTTGTATGAGGACATTGACTATTGCTTGTTTCCATATTACAGTGAACACTAGTCAAGCATCTACACCCTTCTAGCCTGGAGTATGTAAGCCCAGTAGAGTGAGATCTATAACTAGAGCCAAACAAATATGTACACCATACAAATGAGAGCAACTGCATGTTTAAGAAGGCTAGTTGGTGGAGTTTTACTAGCCAACTTTTCTTTAAAATCTTGCATGTACTATTGAGACAACATAATATTAAGAAACAAGGAAAGGTTTTATATATTTATCTCATTAATCGGGTTCTCTTCTCTTTACAATCCTAATCCAAAGGTTAGGAATTTGTGATTTGTCCATGTTGATTAGTTTTTTTTTTCTGCAATTGGCAATTCATTAAACGACTGAAATATGTGTGTACCTGCAAAAGTGAAAGCTAGGTTAGCAAAAATATCAGCAACACTATTCCCTTCCCTTAGTACATGCCGCAAGACAACATTATAGTTGTTCTTTATATGCTTGATCTTCCTTACTTCAGCACATATACACCAAGGCGTTGCCCATTCGCCATAAATTATATTCCTCATCACTAAGGAACCAGTCTCCATAATCAGTGGATGTAGCTACATTTCCACACATTATGCCAACCCCTCCACAATTGTGTTTGCTTCTTCCACTATGTTAGTTGTCTCTCCTATCTCCTTTGCTTTCGCAAACACCAAATCACCAGCATTTAAATATATCCTGATATTACTTTTTATTTATATGATGATTTAAATATGTCAAAATACATCATTCAATATAAATTTAAAAACTACTCTTGTAAATCATTATATAAACGAAGAATTCTATTTATAGTAGAGAGACTAATCCAAAGAGGAATAGGATAAAGAAAATAAAAATATGATGGAAATAAAAAAGTAAAGAAAGGTAAGGTAGAAAAAAACAGGGAAAGGAAAAGAAAAGGTATAATTTGTAGTTGTATTGAATAAATTAATTTTTTCTTCTTGGAAGAAGCTATAATTTGTAGATCCTCCCCAAAAGTAAAAAATAAATGCTTCTTAAATAACTTTTTTATTTTGGCCAAACATCTTCAATTTTTCAGGAAGTATTTGTTTGACCAAAAAAAATATATTTGGCCTTCCAGAAGCTTGGCCAAATTAAAGCTCTCAACGAAACGTCTCGACATGCTCAATGGAATTTAAATCCTACTATGAATTAATTAAACTGTACAATAAACTCAAATTAAAGTTTCCATAGAAGATGGGAAAGATGTTGTCCGAGATTAATAGGGTGTTTGGGTTGATTTATTTTAAGTGCTTTTGGCTTTTATGCACTTTTTTAGTTTTTGTGGTGTTTAACAATGACAAAAAAATACTTAAAACACTTACTTTTAGGCATGAAAAGTTCAAAAATAAGCCAAAAGTTGGGTATTATCAATTTATGACTTTTGACTTTTAGCTTTTAAGTTAATTTTTAAAAGCCAATCCATATATATATATATATATATATATATATATATATATATATATATTAGTTTTTCGAGACGTTTGCTATGGTGTTGGATGATGGGTGGAAAATGTCCTTAAAGGACATATATGTAACATAAAATATAAAAGATAAAAGATTTGATGTAAATTTTACATCATTAAACATAAAAGATATGATGGGCTTTGAGGAAGCTTAACTTATACTTTAGTGAAGCATTTTAAGAACGTATTGGCCCAGGCCTGTGACGACCAAAAATCTAACCCGTCGTGATGACGCCTATCGTGATTCTAGACAAGCCTACCTTTCCAAAATACTTTTAAAATTTAACAGAAATGAATTAAGATATTTAAAATAACTAGAGTCTTTCATAAAAATGGGGGTAAAACTCAAATTAAACATAAGTGCAAAAACATAGCCCAACATCGGGGTGTCACTGAATCATGAGCATCTAGATATCCAGTCAAATACAAACAGTGTCTGAATATCAATACTGAAAAAGAAAGAAAATATAGAAGGAGAGACAAGGTTTGCGGACGTCGGCAGCTACCTCGTAGTCTCCGGTACTCGATCGCGCACGAACTCAACAACCTAAGTGATCAAACACACCTAGATCTGCACATGAAGTGTTGGGTGTAGCATGAGTACAACCAACTCAACAAGTAATATAATTAAATAAAGAACTGAGAAGGTGGTGACGAGCTATACAAATACCGTTCATTTTCAATAATTCCTGCAAAGAATAGACATGCTTTTAAATCCGAAAGTTCAATTTAAAACAATTTATACAGTTACAGTGCAAGTAATCCTGATATAGAATCTTTCAGAAATTTCACAACAATGACATATAGCAACTAAGTGCATCAACAAATGGAAAACAAGTACAGCCTCTCAGGGCAACAGACTCTCAACTCGTCACAACAACTCAATCACTCGACTCTCAGTCCTCAGTACTCACACTCAATAGGTACCTGTGCTCATTGGGGGTGTGCAAACTCTAGAGGGGCTCCTTTTAGCCTATGCGCTATATCCTCACAGACAACTCATATGGTGCATAGACAAATCACGTGCTATAATATCAATATGTGGAACCTCACGAACAACTCACGTGCTGCACGGACAACACATGTGCCATAGTATCAATACCTCACAGACAGGCCCTCAGCCTTACTCAACCATCAACCTCTCTAGTCTCTCGGGCTCTCGAAAATCACAAAGATCGACCCAAACAAAGATAATATAGTGTATCAACAAAATAAAGAAGAGGCTGAGATATGATACGCAAGTAAAACCATGACTGAGTGTAAGACAATAATTAGCAAGTAATTCAACAAGTACGGGACCTATACGGGTCCCAACAGTACCATCACATAGACTAAGCATGATTTCTAACATGATTTGCAGTTAAATTTCTATAACATAGGGAGAACATATAGCTAGCAACAAGTTATTCAACTTTACAGTTTCACGGAATGGACCAAGTCCCAATTCCTACGGTGCCCTCCTACTCGCTCGTCACGTTCGAGATAATTAATATAGGCTAAATGAATCAATTCCACAAGAAAAATACGAAATTACAAGCCAAAATCCGAAATTAGTCAAACGCCGACCCCGGGCTCACGTATCAAAATCCAACAAAAATTACAAAATACGAACACCCATCCACTCACGAGTCCAACCATACAAGAATTTCTCGAATCCAACCTCAAATCACCTTCCAAAACTCAAAATTATAGCCTATGAAGTTTCTACCATTTCCCCCCAAATTTATAACTCAAATCCTTAATTAGATGATGAAAATAGCAATAGATTCATTAAATATAGTCCAATCCGAGTTAGAATCACTTACCCCAACAACCTTCTTGAAGAAAACTCGAAAGATCATCTCACACCGAGCTCTCAAAGTCCCAAAATAGAAATGGAAATCAAACCCTCGAAATCCCATTTTCTGTCCAGTTCTTCCGCATCTGCGGACCCACTGTCGCACCTGCGATGCCACACCTACGGAATTACCCCCGCAGGTGCGGAAATGACTTAAAGGTTTGGGTCTTCATCTGCGATGAAGGTGCCGTACCTGCGTGTGCGTACTTGTGGACAAAGTTTCGCTTCTACGACTTTCCCCTCCATCTCACTCTCCGCATACGCAGAGCTTTGAGCACATCTGCGGGCTTGCAGAGGCGGAAATATCATGTCACCTGCGACCCCTAGCCATCTCCTTATCTCTCGCGACTGTGCTCCTTCGCCTGCACATGCGAGTACGTACCTGCTGTCTCCCCACCGCAGGTGTGAAACCACCAGATTACAGAAACTTTTAGCCATTAGCCTAAGTCAACATTCAAACCATTAAGCATCTGAAACACCTCTGTGGTCCTCGGGACCTCAACTAAATATACTAACAAGTCCTAAAATACCATACGAACTTAGTCGAGCCCTCAAAACACTTCGAACAACAACAAAAACACGAATCGCCCTCCAATCCAAACTTAATGAACTTTGAAATTTCCAAATACTACAAATGATGCCGAATCATACCAAATCATGTTCGGCTGCCCTCAAATTTTGCACACAAGTCATATCCAACATTACGGACCTACTCAAACATTCGGAATCAGAATGCGGCCCCAATATCAAAAAGTCAACTCCTCGGTCAAACATCCCAAAAATTCGACTTTCGCCATTTGAAGCCTAAATTAGCTACAGACCTCAAATTCACTGTTTGGATACGCTCCTAATTCCAAAATCACCCAACGGAGCTAACAGAACTGACATAACTCAATTCTGGAGTCGTCTTCACATAATTCCGACTACGATCAAAATTCTAAGACTTAAGCTTCCATTTTATAGACTAAGTATCTGAAAACATTCTGAAACCAAAAACAAGACATCACGACAAGTCAAATAAGAAGAAACAAATACGGGGAAAATAGTAAATTGGGGATCGGGGATAATAGACTCAAAATGACCGACCGGGTCATTACATCCTCCCTCTCTTAAAACAATCGTTCGTTCTTGAACGAGCATAGAGACATAGCTGAAGTGGTGAAAGGTTGAGGATAACGGTCAGCCGGTCCACAATCACCCAAACTGTATCAAACTTTAGCTGAGTCCATGGAAGCCCAACAACGAAATCCATAGTGATCCTCATCCAATTCCACTCCAGAATCTCTAACTTTTGGAGCAACCCACCTGGTCGCTGATGCTCACACTTCACCTGCTGGCAATTTAGGCACCGAGCTACATACTCCACTATGTCCTTCTTCATCCTCCTCCACTAGTAATGCTACCTCAAGTCCCGATACATCTTTGCGGCACCCGGATGAATAGAATACCATGAACTGTGAGCCTCATGGAGAATCAACTCACGCAAACCATCTACATTGGGCACATATAGCATGCCCTGCATCCTCAATGCACCATCATCCCCAATAGCGACCTTCTTAGCATCACCATGCTGGACCGTGTCCTTAAGGACAATAAGATGGGGGCCATCACACTGACGCTCCCTGATACGATCATAAAGAGAAAATCGAGAGACCACACAAGACAACAATCTACTCGGCTCAGAAACATCCAATCTAACAAACTGGTTGGCCAAGGTCTGAACATCCAATGCCAATGGCCACTCTACTGCTGGAAGATATGCTAAGCTCCCCAAACTCTCCGCCCGACAACTCAAGGCATCGGCCACCACGTTGGCCTTCCCGGGATTGTACAAAATGGTGATATAATAGTCCTTAAGAATCTCCAACCACCTCCGCTGATGCAAGTTAAGATCCTTCTGATTGAATAGATGTTATAAACTCTGATGATTAGTGTAAATCTCACAATAAACCACGTACAAATAGTTCCGCCAAATCTTCAAGGCGTGAACAATAGTTGCTAACTCAAGGTCGTGGACATGATAGTTCTTCTCATGAGGCTTCAACTGACGCGAAGCATAAGCAATCACTCTACCCTCCTGCATCAGAACACACCCAATACCGATCTGCGAGGCATAACAATACACTGTGTAGGAACCAGAAGCTGATGGCAGAACTAGAACTGGAGTCGTGGTCAAAAGCAGTCTTGAGCTTCTGGAAGCCTCCTTGCACTCATCCGACCACCTGAAAGGAGCACCCTTTTGGGTCAATTTGGTCAAGGGAGATGCAACAGATGAGAAACCCTCCACAAAACGATGGTAATAGCCCGCCAAACCAAGAAAGCTCATAATCTCCATGGCTGATGACGGTCGAGGCCAACTCTGGACCGCCTCTATCTTCTTCAGGTCTACCTGAATACCCTCAATAGATACCACGAGTCCCAAGAACGCCA
The DNA here is from genome assembly GCF_000390325.3 of Nicotiana tomentosiformis. Lineage (NCBI taxonomy): Eukaryota > Viridiplantae > Streptophyta > Magnoliopsida > Solanales > Solanaceae > Nicotiana > Nicotiana tomentosiformis. The sequence goes on along the minus strand of NC_090822.1, from coordinate 80,639,294 downwards.
CTGAACTGAGCCAAAACTCACACTTGGAGAACTTTGCATAAAACATCTCCTCCCTCAATCATTGTAAAACAATCCTCATATATTGAGCATGATCCTCCTGGTTACGAGAGTACACCAGGATGTCATCAATGAATACAATAACGAACGAGTACAAATAACATATTGTTCATCAGATGCATGAACGTTGTTGGGGCATTGGTCAGTCCAAAAGACATCACAAGGAACTCCTAATGGCCATATCGGGTCCTGAAAGCTGTCTTAAGAATATCTGAGTCTCGAATCTTCAGGTGGTGATACTCTGACCTCAAATCAATCTTGGACAAAGTCTTCGCTCCCTGAAAGTTGTAAATAAAATCATCAATACGCGGCAAAGGATACTTGTTCTTGATTGTGACATTGTTCAACTGTCTGTAATCAATGCACATTCTCATAGTACCATCCTTCTTCTTCACAAATAGAACTGGTGCACCCCAAGGTGACATGCTAGGTCAAATAAACCCCTTATCAAGGAGTTCCTCAAGATGCTCCTTCAACTCAGCCGGTACCATACAGTATGGTGGAATATAAATGGGCTGAGTGCCCGACACCAAATCAATACCCAAATCAATATCCCTGTCGGGTGGCATGCCCGACAGGTCTGCAGAAAATACATTCGGGAAATCTCGCACCACCAGAACAGAATCAATATCAGGGGCCTCTCCACTAACATCCCTCACAAAGGCCAGATAAGATAGAAAACCTTTCTCAACCATCTGTTGAGCTTTCAAGTATGAAATCACTCTACTGAGAATATAGTCTGTGGAGCCGCTCCACTCAACCCTCGGCAATCCCGGCATCGCCAACGTCACAGTCTTAGTGTGACAATCTAGAACAACATGACATGGAGACAGCCAATCTACACCCAAAATCATGTCAAAATCAACCATACTAAGCAATAGGAGATCTACTATGGTCTATAAACTCCCAATAGTCATCTCACATGATCGATATACACGGTCCACAATGATAGTATCACCCACTGGAGTGGATACATAAATAGATGAAACTAGAGACTCAAGGGGCGTATCCAGAAAATGAGCGAAATACGATTATACATATGAATAAGTGGAACCGGGGTCAAATAATACAGAGGCATCTCTGTGGAAAGCTGAGATAATATTTGTAAACACAGCATCTGAAGTAATGGAATCTGGTCTGGCAGGGAGAGCATAGAAACGGTCCAGGCCACCCCCCGATCTTCCTCCCCCTCTCGGGCGACCCCTAGCTGACTGAGCCCCACCTCGAGCTGGATGGACGGGTGGTGGAGCTGCTGGTGCTGGTGCCATAAGCCAAGTACTGTGATGTGGAGTCCCACTCAACAACCTAGGGCAATATCTCTTGATGTGACCAAAATATCTGCACCCAAAATAACCCCTCCTCTGAAGGAACTGTTGTTCCTCGTGCCCTGAGGAACTACCCGTGGAAACCTAAGCTAACGAGGTATGGTGAGAACTCTGCACTAGTAGTGCACTGAGTGACGACTGGCCTTGCTGATGACTTTGTGACCCGTGGCCAGATGATGAACCACAGTGGACCGGGCGAGCAGTCTGAGCATGTTTGAAAGGACAACCCCTACCGTGGTGGAATACCCCAGAAGGGACACCGCTAAATCCACCATGTCCACCATCTAATATTCTAGGGTTTCATACCTTCAGGACCAGATTTAAAATTGTTACTTACCTCAAACCGCGCAAAATCCTATTCCGCAATGCCTTTGTCCCTCGAATCCGTCTCAAAATGCCCCGAAACTAGCCACAAACAGTATGAGATAATTAATATAGGCTATATTAATCAATTCTACAAGTAAAATACAAAATTAAAAGCCAAAATCCGAAATTGGTCAAAATTCGGCCCCGTGCCCACGTCTCGAAATCCGACAAAATTCAAAAAACACAAACACCCATCCACTCACGAGTCCAACCATACAAGAATTTCTCGAATCCAACTTGAAATCACCTTCCAAAACTCAAAATTTTAGCCTATGAAGTTTCTACTAATTTCCCACAAATTTACAACTCAAATCCTTAATTAGATGATGAAAATAGCAATAGATTCATGAAATATAGTCCAATCCGAGTTAGAATCTCTTACCTCCAACAACCTTCTTGAAGAAACCTCAAACAATCGCCTCACACCGAGTTCTCAAAGTCCCAAAATCGAAATGAAAATCAAACCCTCAAAATCCCATTTTCTGCCTAGTTCTTCCACATCTGCGAACCCACTATCGCACTTGCGATGCCGCACCTTCGGAATTACCCTTGCAGGTGCAGAAATAACTTAAAAGGATGGATCCGCATCTGCGATGAAGGGGCCGCACCTGCGTGTGTGCGCCTTTTGACAAAAGTTCACTTCTGCGACCTTCCCCTCCATCTCACTCTCTGCATCTACAGAGCTTCGAGTGCATTTGCGGGCTCGCAGATGCGGAAATGTCCTCACACCTGCGAACCCTGGATATCTCCTCAACTCCCACTTTTTTACACCTTCGCCCGCACTTACGAGTAAGCACATGCGGTCTCCTCACCACAGGTGCGACCAGATTACAGAAACCTTCATCCATTAGCCTAAGTCGAAATTCAAACTGTTAAGCATCCGAAATGCCCCCGAGATTCCCGGGACCTCAACCAAATATACCAACAAGTCCTAAAACACCATACGTACTTAGTTGAGCCCTCAAAACACGCCAAACAACAACAAAAACACGAATCTCCCTCCAATACAAATTATTGAATTTTAAAATTTTCAAATTCTACAAATGATGCCGAATCATACCAAACCACGCATGATTGACCTCACATTTTGCACACAAATCATATCCAACATTACGGACCTCTTCCAATTTCCGGAATTGGAATCCGACATTCAAAAGTCAACCCTCTGGTCAAACTTTCCAAAAGTTCGACTTTCGCCATTTCAAGCCTAAATTAGCTACAGACCTCAAATTCTTAGTCCGAACACGCTCATAAGTCCAAAGTCACAAAACAGAGCTAACGTAATCGACAGAACTCCATTCCAGAGTCGTCTTCACATAGTTTCGACTACGGTAAAAATCCTAAGACTTAAGCTTCTGTTTTAGGAACTAAGTGTCCCAAAACACTCCGAAACAAAAAAGAAGACCTTCCGGCAAGTCAAATAAGCAGTAACAAATACGGAATAAATAGTAAATAGGGGATCATGGCTAGTACACTCAAAATGACCGGTCTGGTCGTTACAAGGCCTAAAATGAACAATATTGTTAGTGGTTTTTCATTTACAAAAATAATAACAATATAATCGATATACAATGATTAGTTGACAACAAGTAGGAAGAATAAGGGATAACTACTAATAAGATTATCAGTATGGCCTTATACAATACGGAAAAGAATCAAAATTTCTCTTGTACTATTCGATATAGAATAATTATACTTTCCATTAAAAGTAGATATCAAAACTACCCATGCCGTGACCAATTTGACTCACTTATACCGTATTCGACTAACAGACTTATTATTTATATATCTTTTAAATTCAAATTATTTTTTTACCCTAATAAAAATAGATTTGTCCAAATTAATAACCCCCTTCTTTACTAAAGTCCCCTACCCTCCCTCACTTTTGTTTTACTTTTTATTTTATTTATTGTTTTCCTCTTTTTTTTTATTTTCTTACTCTTTCTTTTTAATTTCAATTCAATCTCAATCAGTGGCAAACTCCATCAACACCACCCCTCAACCACTATAGCACCATTGCTCTACCACCCTTTTCTCTACTATTCCTCTCTCCTTAAGTAATATTTCGCTAAAACGTTTTCTTTAATCCTAAATCACCATTCCTCGCTTCTCCTTCAACTCTCCCTCTCTTTCTCTCTCTCTCTCTCTTTGTCTATCTAGATTCTTTTTCTCTTCTTTATGTCTTCAACCTCTCCAACTTTAGCCATAGACATTGATCTATCTTCTTCACCCCTCACTATTGTCGGAATACCAACCTATCTCCTCTAATACCGCCTCTCCACTGCCACCCTTTCTAATTGTTCTGCCACCCAAGAACTCCCTCACCTCCAAAACATCAACCACCATACTTTACAATCAATCAATATCATCAATCCTCAGTAGAAATTATTGAAAATACTGCTATACTTCTAAACAACGAGTTTCACCAATTTGAAGGTAGAGGTTCGACTGGAACAAAAGATTCCAGAGAAAATTCCCAATTGTTTTTCCATTGATGGAGTTTGAAAACAGAGAAAAATAAAGAAAATAAAATGAATGAGAAAAAAAATAGTTTGCCTCAAAGATGTTGAACTATGTGAGGAAGAAGAAGGCAAAATAAAGTAATATTTAAATAGAGGGCTAGGGGTCGGGTGTAACAACAGGGGGGATCTGTTAAAAAAGAGAGGTGATATGTTATTGGAACATATATCATTTTTATTAGGGCAAAAATGTTTCAAAAATTAAAAATACAAAAATTAAGTCTATTAGTCGAAAAGAATATAAGTGAGCCAAATTGGTCATGGCATGGGTACTTTTGATACCAAATTTTAACGAAGGGTATAATTGTTCTATATCAAATAGTACAAGCATAGTTTTGACCTTTTTTCGTATGCAATATTATGAATAGTAATTCACTTCAAGAATAAACCAACAAGAGTTGGTCACTTTGCTATATTTTTATCTTTTTTCATCTTTTCTTTAGTTTGGGGGTGGGGTGGCAGAGAGGGGTTGTGGTGGCTGATGTTTAACCAAAAAATAGTTTTTAAGGTCAAAGCAAATAAAATAATAACTCGGATTTTTAATAATTAGTTTTACTTCATTTTTCGTAATATAAAAGAGTAAAAATAAAGAAAAACAAATATTGAGAGAATAAGGAAACAAAGATCTTATAGATAGTCAAAGCTTCCTTCCAATAGGTAAGAACAAGATCTTCCAATATCAGAAAATAGTTAGTATATTGACAATTGATAATGTTACTTTTTCATTTTCTCGATGGGGATACAAAATATCGTAAGGGGATTTATATAAGGATACAATTTGTAATTGTTTTGCACTATTTAATTCTTGTTCATTACTAACATTTATTACATTGATTATACGTTACATGGGTGATTCATAACTGTAACAACCCAACTAGTCGTTTTGAGTATTTGTACTTCGCTCAGTAGTTTGAGAGCATGAGTAGCTCCGTATGATATATTATAACTTGTGTGCATCGTCGGTTTCAATTTCGGGTGATTCAGAATTAGATTGGAAGAATGAATTTCGTGTTTGAAGCTTTAAGTTGAAAGAGTTGACCAAATTTGACTTTTGGGTATTTGACCTCGGATCGGAGTTTTGATAGTTCCGTTAGGTCCGGATGGTGATTTTGGACTTGGATATATGCCCGAATTTGTATTTGGATATTTCTAGAAGGTTTCGGCACTATTTGGTGAAAGTTAGAAATATGAAGGTATGGAATGTTCATAAGTTTGATCGGGAGTTGACTTTGATTATATCGGGTTCGGATTATGGTTCCGGGAATCGGAATAGTTTCGTTATGTCATGTGGGACTTGTGCACAAAATTTGAGGTAATTCCGAGTTCATTAAGTTCGATTTGATGTGCGATTCATGGTTTTGTTATTTTATGCTTGATTTGAGGCCTCGAGTAAGTCCATATTATGATATTGGACTTGTTGGTATGTTCGTACGGGTTTTCGAGGGGCTCGGGTGAGTTTCAGATAGGTTTGGGTTGTATTGCGCTTGTTTTTTATATTTCGACGTCGTTTCTTCAAGCATAAATGGTATCATATTAAGGAAATGAGCTCCAATTTCTGTTTTTATTGAAGAATTAGATCTGTATCATAATTACGGAGCCATAGCAAAAAGAATCGTCGATTTTGGACATCGTATGAGGGACTTATGCTAATTTTAATGTTAGAGAAGAGAGATAGTGATGGTGCTTCGCAGATGCGAAGTTGGGTCCACATCAGCGACACCGTAGGTGCGATAAATGGTCCACAAAAGCAGAAATAACAACCGGAAATGCGCACTTGCGACGTTTTCGTGTTCTTTTGGTATTTTGAGCATATCTTGAGTTCTAGAGCTCCGACTGAGGTGATTTTTGCGGCGTTCTTCTCGTCTTTTCATGGGTTTCAGTATATAACTATAATATTTGTATTTTAATTTGATCACAGAAGTTCATTTTTTAATTAATCCATATTCTGATTGGAGAATTGAGAGTTTTTTTATCAAAAACTTTTCTAAAGTGAATACTACATCCGTTCTAGTTTATGTGAACCTATTTCCTTTTTGGTGTCTTCCAAAAAGAATGACCCCTTTCTAAATTTGGAAACAATTTTGCTTAGACTTACAATTCTACCCCTAATGAGATGCTTTTATAATCACACAAATACTCTGGGACATTTTTTGAATTGTTCAGGACCACAAATTCTAAAAGTATTCATTTTTTTCTTAAACTCTGTGCCGAGTTAAACAGGTTAACATAAATTAGAACGGATGGAGTAATTGAGTTTTGAACATAGATTTGGAGTCGGAATTGGATAAAATTAGTATGGTTGGACTCGTAATTGAATGGGTTATCGGATTTTGTGAGTTTTGTCGGGTTACGAGGTGCGGGCCCGGATTTGACTTTTTAGTTGACTTTAGGCTTTGATTTAAAATTTAACTTTTATCGATTGAGTTTATTCCTTTGGTATTATTTGATGTTGTTAAGTTGCTTGGCTAGTTTCGAGCCGTTCCGAGGTCGGTAATCGCGAGATGGCATTTCTAGAGTATTGTTTGGCTTGCTCTGTATTGGATTTGACTTGTTTGAGGTAAGTATCTTATCTAAACTTGGTTGAGGCACTAGTTGCCTGAATTATTTGTGATACCTACGTGATATGGGTGTGCATATGTGTGGGATTTGAGCCCATATGCGAGCACCAGGGTATTTATTCATGCTCGGGGTAGTGCTTAGGCTATGATATGCCTAGAGTTGAATGTTAAGCTTAAAGATATAGTGTTTCTCATATTTATACCATTGTTGTGAACTATTTGAGCCATACTTGAGGTTACAAAGAGGCTAATTCCCTAAATAAACTTGGTAATTACTATTTTTGTGATAAATTACCAATTTGAGCTATGATAGCACACATTGCACATGCCTACACTTTAGCATGTTAATATACCAGTCCATGAGCATGAAATATGATATTTATACATCATTTACATGTGTTCTTGTATACTTGCTTCTGTGTGATATGATTTGGACTAGGTGTCTGTGACCACGCATGGTAGATTGTGTTGTTATGCATGTGACTACGCCAGGCGAATTGGTATTATTAGCATGTGAGTTGTCCGTGTGGATCCAGATATAAAGATTATTAGTACATGAGTTATCTGTGCAGCACGTAAGTTATCTGTGCAACATGTGGATAGGTATCGATCTCCCTAGGGTCACCCTCTCATGTTTCTCTCTTGATGGTGTACACAAGGATTGTGTGAAACCGACGGGTTTCTGGTTGATGTGAGCTTTGGGAGAGCTGGTTACTATATTTGGATCGGGTTGTGTGTCCCAACAGACTAATATTTAGTTATGACATTTTATCTTTACTTGCAATTTCCCCGACTATTACCCTGATTTACTTGCATATCTTCCTTATATGCTGGATTGTTGACTGAGCAGAATATTTTAAAATAAAGAATTGTGACTATCAAAGTGGTTTTACCTGAGATTTTGTGATTTGATCATATATCTATCCTATACTTATTAAAATTATGAACTGCAAAGGTGTTAGTAAGTATCATCTATAGTTCTTGCTTCTTTTACCTCGCCGAGGTTATTTAGGATACTTATTGAGTACATGGGGTCAGTTGTACTAATATTGCGCTGATCTTTGAGTTGATGTTGTTGTGTACGACGGGAGATGACATTGAAGATGTACTTGCGTTCTTATTATGGCTATCACTTGTGCTTGGTAGCTTTAGATTCGAATTCAATTTATTTACATTTCAAACAGATGTTGTAATTATTTCTGTTCAGTTTTGTAAAAATCTAAGTCTTAGTGGCTCATGACTTCTACTACCAGTCCTTGGGAAATTGTATAAAAATTCAGCTATTTCATTTTGACTCTTATCATTATCACTATATAGTATTTTATTGTTATTTGACTTACCTAGCGGGTTGGGTTAGGTTCCATCATAACGGGCTGGATTTTGGGTCGTGACAATAATGATTAAGGTAATAACAACCAATCACGCATAATTAGAGATTATGCTGATTTCTTTCCATATTCGTGGCTATTAATGAACCTTCCATCTTTGTTGCTTTTAATATCCTTCCATCTTTGTGGCTTTTAGTATCCTTAGTTATACACTCAATACATGTGTTCTCCTTTTCAGCTAATAGACACGGTATCTTTGTAGACGATCATGTGGGTGTTATGCCTTTTCCGTTCTTCATTCTCCTTTATTGCTTTGATTCCTATGCCACATGCCAGCATATCATTTCTGAATATAAATAGTCCCTCTAATTTCTGAATATTCTGAAATGAATATTCAGGAAATGGAGAGTTTATTTATAGCAGGAATGTCTTATTGCCTTTTCCTAATATCTTTATGATATATATTAGAAGTGAAGAGACGTATGCAGGAATGTATTGTCGCCTTTTTCATTTAATGCTCGTGACACATGTCTTATCGTGATTGGATTTGCAGTTTCCAAAGGCTTTTTAGGGTTTTTGCTGCTTTGTTAGTTCGACGTGACAGTTCCATGATGACGTTTTTTGTTATAAATGTCGTATCATCACCCTTCTAAAACGACTTCTACTCTCTTTCATTTTTACCTTCTTCACTGACTCCTCTCAGCAACTCTCTTTTCCTTCGTGCATCTGTTTTCCCTTAACAATGACTTCCCAGCCTTCAAACTTATCATCATCCTCTGATCCTCATCGTACCATTATTATAGACGATCTCCCTTCTACGATGGCTCCGGCAAGGAGTAGAGGCAGAGGTGGCAGGCTTCGTAGCCTAGGTTCTATATCAAGTCAAAATACTTCTTCTTCTAAGAAAAATCTACTTCACTCCTAGATCTTCTTCCAGAACTAGGGATAAAAAATAACCACTACCGGAACCCCTAGTTTCGGAACTCGTTCCCCAAGAGTTTTCTTTTGTTTCTGACTATGAAGCGTGGAATAATGAGGTAACTTCCATAGCAGCACTCAACCTTGTAGACCATTACTCCTCTCTCATAAAATCTGGTCTTCTTTCTTTTGTACATAGAGGTTTTTCGGAAACCTGATTTTCCAATCATAACTCCTGTTGTTTATGACAGTATAACCACTTACCGTGAAGGTTATTCATTTATCTACACCTATCCTTTTACCCTAGTATTTAAAACTCCAATATACCCAGTGATTATAGAATTTTGTCGCTACTTCAATGTTTGCCTCGGGCAGATAGGCCCGATAATATGGAGGACAGTAGCATGACTTTGCTATTCGTCGCGCTTAGTTTCTGCCCGTTTCACTTTTCAACATATCCTTCATTTATATTCTTCGAAACTCTTTTGTGCGGGTGTTTTTACACTCGCAGCTAGGATTAAACATGTCTTGGTTGGCCTTGAGTATAATCGTGACCTGGGCTAGTATGCTCAGTTAGTTGTTGTCCCGATCTGTGAGTTGGTGGGAGAAGAAATTATGCCTTTTCCCAAAAAGTAGAATTTTGCACGTAAGTATTTTCTTTTAATTTTGCTTTCTAATATCTTCTTTCCCTTCCTTCTTATAATACTAACTGTCTCGTGCATTGTTTAGCATTAATGGAAGTCTTTGGTGAACAACCGACTTCCGTGGTTTGGTAGAACTAATATTGTCCGTTGTTCCTATGGAGTAAAGAACCTAGAAATTTCTCACAAAAAAATGGGTGGAAAGTGAAAACCTACGGTATGCTACTTTATTTTACCGTGCGTATTTTTTCCTTCATTGTTTATATAACATCATTTCCTTTTTTTATTATAAAGATTTGGAATCTGCGAAGTTCATCCCTATCCCGCTCATGCAGTTGGACCCAATGTCAACACTGCTTAGGTGCGGATCTTACATGTGTCATCTTCGAAGAGGAAGAATAAAGAACTCATCGCCTATGATGAACAGGAGAAAAAAGAAAGTTCCTTGGTGAAGAAGCTTCGAGTTAGGAGGCACGCCGTTTTGGATGATGAATCCAACGTCCTTTAAAACCAGCCATCAAATTTTGTACCTTTTTATTTTGTCGGTGAGCATAAAGATGCCCCTCTGGTAATTTCAAAGGAAGAAGTTGTTGATCCCACTATGGACTCTCCTTTAGTCCCCATGGAAAAACTCTTCGCTCAAGGATTTGAGGGTGAAAAGGAAGACTTTGGCTTTGTTTCTGAAGAGCTACCTCTTGTCACTCTTCCCATGAGCCTCGCTGCTTCTGCTGCTACCCCTAGAGATGAAGTCAGCCCTTCAACTGGGGGCAGAGTGAAATAACTTACAATCGAAGTCCCCCAGATGTCAGCCTGTTGAAGAAAACCAACCAAGATGTAGTGTGGTTGAAGCCTCTGATTGGTCCTCTTGAGAGGAAAAAACTTGATTCTCACTTATCTATTACTCTGATGAACGATGTAATTCATTTTGCTCTTAAGGTATTTTTTCTACCCTTAACCTTTTCATTTCTTCCTTCTTTAGGTTTATAACATCTTTTTTTTCTACTAGTAGATTAATTTAATAGGTACAGAGCTATTGGGGAGATTAGCTTGGACTAACAAGCAAGTTGTAAAATTGGACACGAAGGCTGATAACAGGAAAAAGCAGTTTGAAACAAATTTGGGTTGTTTAGCATGAGATTTGTGACCCTGAATCGATTCTCGTTTTCGGCATTTGGTTCATGAATTCAAAAGAGAAATTTGGGGGTCTTTGTCTAAAGTTTCATAGAGTGAATTGTTTAGCTTTGAACATTGATTCGAAGTCAGATTTGAGTGAAACTAGTATGGTTGGACTCGTAATCGAATGGGTTGTCAGATTTTGTAAGTTTTGTCAAGTTCTGAGGTGCAAGACCGGGTTTGACATTTTGGTTGACTTTGGGACTTTTGATTAAAGATTCGATGTTTATCAATTGGGTTTGTTTCCTTATACATTATTTGATGTATTTGAGTTACTTTTGGCTAGTTTCGAGCCGTTCGGAGGTCTATACACGCGAGATTGCATTTTTGGAGCATTGTTTGCTTGATCGGTATTTATTTGGCTTATTCGAGGTAAGTAACACTTCTAAACTTGATGCCGAGGGTATGAATCCCTGACTATACGGATTATGTATTTGGTGTTGAGGTGACGCATATGTTAGGTGACTGGCGTGTGGGCGTGCTCCATATGAATTGTGGCTCGGTTAATTCTATGGTACTGTGTAGTTACCTAATTGTGTCTTTATGACTGGAATTTCTATGTGCTAGAGTAATTGAGTTGTGATCCATGCTAGAAATCATGTTTAGGCTATATGCTTATTCTGTTGGGACCCATTGAGGTCATTTATGTCATTGAGTTATTTTCTTAAATTCATTTACATACTCAGTCATATTCATTTATTTACATATCACATCTAAGTCTCGGTTATCGATTGTTGTCACATCATGTTGTTATCATTATTTTTGTTTCTTGGCATGCGATTTGTGAGATCGAAAGACTAGAAAGATTAATGACTGAGTTGAGGCCTGAGAGTCGGATTGTGAGTGATATTGATGGGATCGAATTGCACGTCGCAGCAGGTATTATTGATTCATGATAGGATCGGGTTGTGCGCCGCATTATGTATTATTGATTCATGCCATGATTGGATTTTTATAGCGCTTGGACTGGTTATACCCATCTGGAGTCTGTACACCCATAATTAGCGTGGTTATTATTGATTCACGATGGGATCGGGTTGCACGCCACCGCAGGATTTGTTTGCATTTGGGCTGGATCTGCCCTGTGTAGTGCTGAGTGACTGAGTGTGGTGAGTGATTGAGCGTGATGAGTGGGAGTGTGAAATTATGATATTGAGTACTCTGTGAGTGTGATTACATGAGTTCATCACTGAGACGCATTGAATCTGACATGCATACTTGAGATGCATTTCCTCATGTTACACGGTTTTGTGACATTTATGACTTCACATATGCGTTGACATGTAGGCATAGAGATGTACTTTTCTCATGCTATCTGAAATTGAATCATCTTATCTATTATCAAAAGTTTTTGGCAAAACAATCAAAGGTTTCTAACTTACTCATATTGTGGTAATTTTGGTTAAGGATTTGGATTTTACTATTATACCTGAAAAACATGACTATTTTCTGTAATTGTTAACAAGCTGAGCATCGTATCCCTCAGTTATTTCTTTTACCGCTTTTATTATATCGTTCTGAACTGTTGTTGGCTATTGATGTTGGACTCCGACCTTTATCCTAGCTCGTCACTACTTTCAATCTAAAATTAGGTTTTTTACTTATTGAGTACATGGGATCGGTTGTACTCATACTACACTTCTGCACCTTGCATGCAGGTGTTGTATGTTGATCTTGTTGTGTATGGCGGGAGTTGGATTTGAAGATGTACCTACGTTCTGGTCATATTTGTCGCTTGTTCTTAGTAGTTTAGAATTTTTAATCTATTCATGTATATTTCAAACAGATGATGTTTTTATTTCATACCAGCTTTGTAAACTATAAATCTTAGAAGCTCATGATTTGTACTACCAATCATTGGGAATTCATTGTATAAAAGCATAATTGTATTATAATTTCATCTCTTAATGAATCTCATTGGAATTGGTTTATTATTAATTAGCTTACCTAGTGGGTTGGGGTAGGTGCCATCATAACTAGTTCGATTTTAGGTTGTGACAAGTAGTGGGTTGGGAAAGTGTGGGTTGCTCTAGTGGTGAGAACCCTCCACTTCCAACCAAGAGGTTGTGAGTTCGAGTCACCCCAAGAGCAAGGTGGAGAGTTCTTGAAGGGAGGGAGTCTAGGGTCTATCGGAAACAACCTCTCTTCCTCAAGGTAGGGGTAAGGTTGCGTACACACTACCCTCCCCACTAGTGGGTTTATACTGGGTTGTTTTTGTTGACAAGTAGCGGGTTGGGTTTAGGTGCCATCGTGACTAGTTGGATTTTGGATCTTGACAAGTTGGTATCAGAGCTCTAGGTTCATAGGTTCTACGAGTCTTGAGCAAGTGTCTTGTAGAGTCTTGCAGATCAGTATGATGACGTCCATACCTATCTTCGAGAGGCTACAAGACATTTAGTATAAATTTCTAATCTTTCTTTCCTTATCATGCGGCATGGATTCAGCTTGAAGCGTAAATCTTTGATTCCTTTCTACTCACTCGTATGTGTATGTAAGTTCTCGGTATCAGCTGTACATCGACGACTTGTGGATTCCATGGATGAGGTGCGAGATGTGTTTCTAGTGTTTTGGTGATGGGCCAGTCTAGAGGACTTAAGGCCAGGTTTAGACAGCAGTTTGGGCTTAGTAGTTTCAGCTATGTGAGTATATGCTTTTGGACTTATATGTCCGATAGTGTCCCTATGAGTGGAATTTATGGCTCGGTGGGTGGTTAGATGGCTATATGGTGAAGTATGATGTGACTGTGGGATGTGTTCAAATGGTTTGAATGTGATGAGAAGAGTTTGTTTGGGATATAAAAAGGACTATTGGGTGCTTGATTTCTGTCTTAATGTGTTGTAAAGTCTCGAGTTATGATCGTAATGCGGAATCTTTTATGTTGTTTATTTGTGGAACGAAATAGATTTTCATGTCTTGTTGATGAGTTCAGACTCCAGAAGACCAAGGGACTGTGTATTAGTCGGGGCTGTGAAAGGGTATAGAGAGATGTCAGTTTGAGGCTAAGCAGGTGGGTTATCACATAAGGGGTAATCTACGGATGTGTGATCCTTATGATGTTGTGTGGAGGCTTTCTTTTCTACATAGTTGACATGATCGTTACGAGGATGAATGCAAGATTTACAGATGATTTTAGGTATTAGATGGTTTGTGTTACATGAGCTTATGAATGATTAAGTTGACTTTCGGTGCGAAATTATAATAGTAATAGAGTATGGGTATTATGAATTATCGAGTGTTTTGTTCTACGGCTTGACCCAAATGGGGGAGTCTTCGATCGATGATTTGATTGCATAGTTATGTGTTGTACTGGTTTCGGTTTGAGGCATACTTGTGAATCAGATATGACTTATGGAGGTTAAGATCGAGGATGACTCGAGTAAAAGAATTTCTAGATATGTGTTATGTTACACTTTATGGGTATATGGGAATTATGGACTAATTGAGTTATTATTCGTGGAAGATGTAGTGCGCATGGAATAGAAAATTGTTCGATTGTGTTAAGGATGGATTACTTCTTTGGGTGTTGTCGTACTAATGGGGCAAAGGTCATTCGGCCCCTTTGGACGGTGCAATTGAGATTTGAGCAGAGTAGATGACTCTCAAGAAGGTTCTCATGGATTCAAGATTTATATATAGCAATTGAGAATTTATTCGAATTTGTATGTGGCTAGAATCCAAGATTTGCGTAGGGTGGTGTCGGGACTCACGGTATTTCAGTATCACTATGGATTCTACATTTCAGTATCATGAGAGTAAAGGAAATAATTTTAGGTTCACATAAGGTCTCTTCAGAGTGGGTGTCTCGGTTGTGGTACTTTGGGCCGTGCTTAAGAGGGAATACAATGGCTTATGGGCCTTAGGGCAGTGTGATTTTATGCTAGGATCTTTTGTAGTGAGCTTTGGGTAAGGATCGTGGTGTTCTAGCTAGGAGAAATGTCAACTTGAGGGTAATTCGGAAGTAGCTCAGAAAAATAGTATAGCTTGGTAGCTGGTTGGATCAACACGGTAATGGATATGATTGGTTCTCTAGGTACTTATGATGTGGTGAGTCTCTACGGTTGTTTTGTGGAAATACTCTTGGATTTGGCAGCCTGCGTGGCTTGGTCGAGTTAGAGAGGTTAAGTTCTGATGGCTTGGTTATGGGCAAATGAGTTTCAAAGTGTTCTCGATGGCTTCTACCATGGTTCGAGGTGAATATTTCCTACTCGCGTGAGGAGCATATTGCGTATTGTGATTTTTTCTTAGATTAAATCAAATGGAAGGTTTCTAGCAGACTGGGTATGTATTCTTCTTGTGACTCAAAGTTGATTATGAGATTCTCATACTTTTCATATGATGACATGATAGACGCGGTGTATTGTGTGGGTTTGAGATTTACGTGTGCAAGGTCACAGTTTAGTTTTGAAGGAAGGTAATAAATTCTTAGACAGCACGGACAATTTCTGATGTTTCGATAAATGTTTTAACTACTTGATATTACTTGAGGAGAGTGCACATTCAGAAGGCGCACTGAGTTTTGTCTTACAGATACTTCATGGATATTGCGGTACTCGCCTGGTTGATTGTCTATTGATATTCAGATTTTTTCCATGTGGCACGGAAGGCTTATAGAAATATTTCTCGTGGGATGATTGTTCATGAGAGATGTGTTAGACATTCGAGTGCTGTAGTTGGGACAACTATGGTGATTTATGTGTTCTAGGAATTTGGAGACTCTGAGTTCTTAGGAGCAGATCGTTTCGTGATTGCGGACTGTGAAAATGTGGCCAAAACTAGCCAGATGATAGTATGTGTCATGGTTAGATCATTGGGGACTTTTGGAGGGTTATTTATCTATTTGTAAATGACCAGAGTTGATTTGGGGCCTATTGGTAAGCACAATGAGGATGTGTATTCTACACCGGGTTGGATTGGATGACTCCGTACTGCTATTGTTGAGGGATGTACCACTCAGCTAGAATTGATCTCATTCGTATCTGATATGTTCTATGTATTACTCTTCTATGGTACGAATCCGAGTGAGATGGTGATTGGGGTGTAGAATGGGTGATTGCACCTTGGTTATGGCCTTTTTTGGTTGTGATATATTATGTTATTTGCTTCTCCGTGGTTATGGTCATCTACTTTGGGTACTAGACGTCAAATTACGTGTGGTTGTTAATTTTGAGCATTGTGACTTGAGGTATTTCATGTGGAGCAGTGTTTGGATGGGGTCACGCATTACAGCAGAGTTATGTTGAGATATGATCCTTTGTGATAAGTTCCTGTGTTTTGGTTCTACGGTGTGTGATGAGTTCTTAGCATTGTGTTGTGGTGGTACTCGTTGAGCTTGCAAGACAATTCTCTCATTTGAGTCATTTTATTTTTATTTTTGAGTGCATTTGAATCGTTGTGTATTGGTGCACGACTTGCATTGTTTGTGGATCTAGGTAGTATTAGTGTGGCATGTCAATAGAGTAGCTTTTATTTGATGAGATGAAGTCTTTGGGCCTGAAGTGATTGCTATCGAATTTGATTATATTGTGTTTGGAAGAGTAATATCAGAGACCGGCTTAGAATTTGGGGCTATGGTTCTGGTTAGGCGAGAGGACTCCATGACTTGTTGATCTGATGAGTGGTTATGATTCTCTGTGTGTTTCTTTCATCATCGGCAGTGTACGAAGGTTTTGAACAATGTTATGTTTGATATGAGGTTTATTACCGGTACCGCGTTTATGCGAGTTGTGTGGTATGTCATGTGATTACATCTTGGGTTATGGTTAAGTCTTGATACAACTTATTAATACTTATACATTGTGTAGGTGCGAGATTCGGGTCTTGTACAGAATTCCGGATGTTGGAAATTGGGTTCCAAGGTTTATGGGCAAAGGTTGAATCAAGGATCTTCAGTTAGGTTATGTCGTCAGGCTTATATGGATTAGGGTGACATGGGATCACCCCCGGTTATGTGCATGGTAAGGTTACACAGCGGCTTGATGGCTTTGGAATGACTTTTGGCACGTTCGAAGACGAACATAAGTTTAAGTGGGGGAGAATGTAACGACCTGCCCGGTCGTTTTGAGAATTTGCATTCCGTTCATCTAATTGAAGTCTTGAGCAACATTGTATCATAAATTATGACTTGTGTGAATCGTCGGTCTTGGGCTTCAGGTGATTCGGAAGAGACTTGAAAGAATGAATTTCATGATTGAAGCTTTAAGTTGGAAAAGTTGACCAAGTTTGACTTTTTAGTATTTGACCTCGGATTGGAGTATCGATGGTTCTGTTAGGTCCAGATGGCGATTTTGGACTAGGGTGTATGCTCTGATTTACATTTGGATATTTCTAGAAGATTTCGACACTAATTGGCGAATGATGGAAATTTGAAGGTTCGGAAAGTTCATAAGTTTGACCAGGAGTTGAATTTGATGAAATCGGATTTGGATTATGGTTCCGGGAATTGAAATAGTTTCGTTATGTCATTTGGGACTTGTGTTCAAAATTTGAGTTCATTCCGGGGGGATTTGATAAGGTTTGGCACAAGTTTTGGGAGTTGAAAGTTCTAAAGTTCATTAAGTTTGATTTGAGGTGTGATTCATCGTTTCGATGTTGTTATGTGTGATTTGAGGCCTCGAGTAGGTCTGTGTTAGGTTATGGGACTTGTTGGTATATTCGGACGGGGTTCTGAGGGGCTCGGGCGTGTTTCAGATTCATTTCAGACCAGTTTTATCATGTTTTCATTGTTGGTTACTACTGGTTTTTGATGCCTCGACTGTCCTTAACGATCGCGAAGATTGCTATGTGATCGCATAGAGGAAATTTGGAGCCGGGCATTTTCTTCATCGCGGTCACGACGTGATGACCACGTTCGCGTAGAGTTGTGATGGACTTCATCGCGTCCGTGTCTGCTTCTACGCATTAGCATAGTGTTTGGGGCTGAGTTGCGCGAAATGCTGGTTATCTCTTCGAGTTCGCGAGGATGCTTCCACGAGCGCATAGTTTTGTCAGTCTTGTGTATCGCGTTCACGAGTCTGTTGCTACGATCGCGTATTGCATTTTCAAGAGCAATGCTTCTTCTTCTTCGCGATAGCGATGGTATTTCCGCGATCGTGATTCATTGATTCACCCAGTGATTATAAGTACTCTAATTTTAGGGGTTTCGGGCACTTTTACATATTTGGAGCTATGGAGCTCGGATTGAGATGATGTTTGAAGTGATTTTCACCAAATGGATTGGAGTAAGTGTTCTCTACTCGGTTTTGATTTTATTTCATGAATCTATTCTCGTTTTTGGCATTTGGTTGATGAATTCAAAAGAGAAATTTGGGGGGTTTTGTCTAAAGTTTCATAGAGTAAATATTTCAGTTTTGAACATCGATTCGTAGTCAGATTTGAGTGAAACTAGTATGGTTGAACTCGTAATCAAATGGGTTGTCGGATTTTGTAGGTTTTGTCAGGTTCCGAGGCGCGAGCTCGGGTTTGACATTTTGTTGACTTTGGGGCTTTTGATTAAAGATTTGACATTTATAAATTGGGTTTGTTTCCTTAGGCATTATTTGATGTACTTGAGTTGCTTTTGGCTAGTTTCTAGCCGTTTGGAGGTTGGTACAAGCGGGGTGGCATTTTTGGAACATCGTTTGGCTTGCTCGGTATTGGATTTGGCTTTTTCGAGGTAAGTAACACTTCTAAACTTGGTGATGAGGGTGTGAATCCATTAATATATGTGTTATGTATTTAGTGGTGAGGTGACACACATTCTAGGTGACGGGCGTATGGGCATGCACCATGTGAATTGTGGCTCGGTTAATTCCGTGGTACTGTGTAGTTACCTAATCTTGTCGTTATCCCTGAAATTTCTACGTGCTAGAGTAATTGAGTTGTGATGCATGTTAGAAACCATGTTTAGACTATATGCTTATTCCATTGGGACTCACTGAGACCATTTCTATCATTAAGTTATTTGCTTATATTGCATTTACATACTCAGTTATATTCATTTATTTACATATCATATCTCAGTCTTAGTTATCAGTTGTTGTCACATTATGTTGTTGTCATTATTTGGGCTATTTGGCAGGATATTAGTGAGCTCGAGAGACTGGAGAGATTGATAACTGAGTTGAGGCCTGAGAGTCGGATTGTGAGTGATATTGATTGGATCTAGTTGCATGCCCCATAAGGTATTATTGATTCATGATGGGATCGGGTTGCATGCCACAACAGGTATTATTGATTCAAGCCATTATTGGCTTATTATAGCAGTTGGGTTGGATGTGCCTCTCTGGAGTCTACACACCCACACTGAGCGTGGTTGCTATTGATTCACGATGGGATCGGGATGTGCGCTACAACATGATTTATTAGCATTTGGGTTGGATCTGCCATGAACATTGCTGAGTGTGTTGAGTGATTGAGCGTGATGAGTGGAAATGTGAAACTATGATATTGTGTACTTTGAGAGTGTGAGTACATGAGTTCATCACGGTGACACATTGCATTTGACATGCATACTTGACATGCAGGCATAGAGATGGATTTCCTCTTGTTACACGATTTTGTGACATTTTTTACTTCACATGCACATTGACATGTAGGCATAAAGATATACTTTCCTTATGCTATCTAAAATTGAATCATCTTAGCTGTTGTTGAATGTTTTTGGGGAAAAAATCAAAGGTTTCTGACTAACTCATATTTTGGTGATTTCGGTGAAGGATTTGGGTTTTACTGTTATACCTATAAAGCATCACTATTTTTCATAACTGTTAATGAGCTGAGCATCATATCTCTGAGTTATTTCTTTTACCACTTTTATTATATTATTATGAACAGTTGTTGGCTATTGGTGTTGTACTTCCACCTTTATCCCATCTCACACTACTTTCAAACTAAGGTTAGGTTTATTATTTATTGAATACATGGGGTCGGTTGTACTCATACTACACTTCTTCACCTTGCATGCAGATGTTGGATGTTGATGTTGCTGTGTATTGCGGGAGCTAGATTTGAAGTTGTACCCGTGTTCTGGTCATAACTGCCTCTTGTCCTTGGTAGCTTTAGAATTTTTAATATGTTCATGTATATTTCAAACATATGATGTATTTATTTTATACCAGCTTTGTAAACTCGAAATCTTAGAAGTTCGTGATTTGTACTACCAGTCCTTGGGAATTCTTTGTATAAACGTACAGTTGTATTATCATTTCTTCTCTAAATGAATCTCATTGGAATTGGTTTATTATTAATAGGCTTACCTAGCAGGTTGGGTTAGATGTCGTCACAACTATGTTACACCCCATATTTTTCGTACGTGAAAGTACGCCATAAATAAATTGATGAAAATGAGATGTTACATCCTGCATTTTCGTACGTTAAAGTTTCGTCGTAAGTTAATCGACATAAGTCTGGGAATGATATTATTTTGAGGTTTTAAGCATTATGCTATTTCAAACAAGTGATGAGTAAATTCGTGAAGGAGAGAGGGTAAGCAAATCAAAGAAAATGAGTTTCGCCGAAATTTGGCGATTTAAGATAAAATACGGTCCAAGCCATAATACCCTGTATTTGTGGACTAGTGCCATATAAGGTACCACATGATCATTATAGTAAGATGTATAAAATATGTTTAAAGTGAGTAATATTTTAAGTAATTTGAGATAATTTTTAATTATGTGAGCAATTGATTAATTATTGATTAGTGGGAGATTAACAAGTTAACAAATCAAGTGGACAATTTGGTAGATAAGGTTGTAATGTGGCAGCCCACTATTCAACTTAATGACTCTTAAATTGCATTGCAAGGTGTCACATTTCAAGATATTTGGTGGCTAAAGTAAGCATATTAGGTGGAGCCCACATCAATTCTAACAAAAAGTTATCTCTAACTTAAAAGAGAGGCATATTAACATGAGATTTTCATTAGTATCTTCAACTATATTAGAAATTCAACAAGATTCTCAACAATTTTAAATGAAGCTTAGTAACGTGACATTTTCTGATTCAACAAGAATTCAAGAATTCAAGCTCATAGCAACGTGACATTTTTTTGGCAATTCTAAAGAAGCCCGGTATAATCTTTCTCAAGAATATCATACGAATTTTTCCCTACTCCGATCTTGCCGTCACGAATTTTGTCACAATTGTCATGTGCTAGAAGGGTTGTTAAGAGAACCGGCTCAAGTATGTTAAGGCTAAACTTTTCTTCATGTTGGCATTATCTCGTAATTACATGTGTTTGATAACGAGGCATAAATAGAAGTTCATACTTCCGAATTTATATACATTATCCTAGTCTCATAAATTACAGTATTCTTCTTATCGGGACTTCATATTTAAGTGAGTATTGTCTTCTTCAAGTCAAGAGAGCAGAGAGCCTATATATACAGTATTACAGTATTTTCTTTACCATCGAGTTATAATCGATGGGCTGGGCAACCTCTGATCAGATGGTAAGTTATATATCGAGCCTATTGTGGCCGAGCACCTATGAGTGATCCTAGAATGGCCGAGATATGCGCCTATGAGAGAGCCCAGAATGGCCGAGATATAGAGCCTTCTATGGTCGAGCGCCTATGAGCGAGCCAACTACGACACAACAGTTATATATATACCTAGCCTTATAAGGCCGGGCAATTATTTTACTTACTATATTGAGAGAGTTGAGTCAGTATCAACACGTTAGCATATCTTTAGATTATCTTTGACTCCTAGTTACTTTCAGTTATGTTTCAGCTTTCAGTATATTACCTTACATACTCGGTATATTATTTCGTACTGACGTCCCATTTCTGCGGCACTGCATTTCATGCGTGCAGGTTCACACAGACAGACAGACGGGTAGACCTCCTCATTAGGTATTTCCCGAGTTCAGCTTGATCGGTAATCTCCATGCCCTTCGGAGTTTCCGGGTCTAGAGCTTTATGTACATCTTGTGTATATATGTATATATGTTATGAGTAGGTCGGGGCCTTGTTCCGATCACAGTACATCCATCAGTAGAGGCTTGTAGACATATCTTTTTAGTTAGTACAGTATGTTGGGCTTGTAAACCTTTTATGTATATTTTGTTGGTTTGCCAGCCATAGTAGTTATGGTGGCCTTGTCGGTCCAGGTTTATATTGATGTTTAGTCAGCATTCACAATTGTCTTGCAATGTGGCCCATGGCCGAAGTATGACATTATATGTTCAAAGTCCCTTAGTCGCAAGTTGGTAAGCAAGGATAAGTGAGGCACCGGGTGCCGGTTTCGCCTCCCAGGTTCGAGGCGTGACAAACTAGTTGGATCTTGGGTAGTGACAATAAGCCCTGTTCTAACTCTCGCAATATTGCCAGAACAAAATATACCCGTAGAAGCTCATAACTGCCTGCCAAAACAATAGATTATGGAGTCTCTCTACTCGGCAAGAACCATTACCTCATTCTTAACCAAATAGTGATATTTTGTCTTTTATATACCTTACATGAATCCGATCGCACTAATCTCAGGTCCAATAACCTCGTCTCACCTAGTACAAGCTTCTTGAGAAATAAGACACCTCAAACACCATCGAAAATCTCATAAGGCGCCATCAATGTGCCAACAAGCTACAACTCGAATATGACCCATACGGTGCCATCAATGTGCCAACAACCCATGAAATGACTAAAACAGCCGAACAAATGCTATGAACCTATCTCAGTGATGAGATACAAGGCACAAACATAAGTATAAGGAACGATACTCAACATGTCACTGTTTCGGTGTGCCACCCGATCCAAACATGACATCGTTGCAGCGTGCAACCCGATCCAAACATGACATCGTTGCAGCATGCAACCCGATCCAAATATTACATCGTTGCGGCGTGCAACCCGATCCAAACAACATACCTGTGGCGGCATGCCACCCGATCCACACATAACAATCAATAAGGAAATACCCATCAAGCTATAATGCTCATACCTACGAAATGCCCGAATATCGACCACAAGCATGCCAAGTGCATAAATATAACCCTGGGGAGACGAATAGTGCCATTGGCTACAAAAACTCAAGCACGGCTAAGGTGAAATAAATGACATGCATCTCGAGAGCCATCTTGCTCATATAATACCACAAGCTACACGGGATCACAACACATGTGCGAATGATCAAGCTGTATCACAACCCACATGGCACAATAGAGTATTACATAGAATAGTTGACGACAGGAATAACATCCAATGCCCGAAGAATCCTCCATAAGCAATGCTATGCTGAATGAACACATCCGACCAGATGTAGAGTAGACGCTCACAGTAGACCCTCCAACAGACCTTAAGCTGATTCCGATAATCCCATACTAGGACAATAACCTTTCAAATATCCACAATGACTCTATTCATGACACATACAATCAGTCGTCAAATCCGGAACAAACTCCCACAGTCCACAAAAAAGGAATAAAGCGTCACTCAGTCGTAACCTCTCCCGTCAGTGACAGTACCAGAATATTCATACCCGCTTTTAGTCTTTAACAATAAAATGACTAACACTTCACACTTATACGTTCTTCTCGTGGGATATACTCTCACGACCTTCCGCGTCAGTTAGTAAAATCTGAACATCAATGGCCATCGATCATGCTATTTCTGGAATGCAAATAAAGAGCCTACAAACCAATGCACAATGCATCTTCCGTAGAAGATAGTCCTCAAGCGACCTAAAGATAATGCCAGCGTACTCTGAAGATCTGAATTTTTTCCTTTGCTCCTCCCAGGTCATAACATTCCTATCAAAACCGAACCACAACCTTGATGCTCAACTTCCAATTTTCATATCGCTCACCGCACCCTCCATGCCGCTATGCGAGAGTACAAGATTTATCGTAATTCCTGAACCATTAATAGAATAAACACTTCCTTGAATAGAAACCTTTCACTTAACTCATTTCAGAAGGCGAATTGCAACACACAACCAATTCCTCATAATCGCGAAAGACACAAAACTCGAGTCGTGGTCTAAACCGCCATAACTATTTCGGGATCCATTAACACGTAACAAGGCCATCAAAATCAAATATCCATTAAATCAATCAAATTATGGTGGCTGTCAAGCCCGCACGTACAACCATAAACCACCTATACAACTTAACACATCAAAGGAACGGGTCATTTCCACAACCGTGTTGATTTAAACCATTAAGAACTAACTCGATTTCTTCCAATTTACTCTAGACTTGCCTTTGAAATAATAGTCCTATTCAAACACATAACGAACCTCAAACAACACTTATCTAGAGTGACCCAATTTACGAGACCACATAGTCTCAATACCCATGGGACATCGCATACCCTCCACGTGCACTCAACAATATTTCCAACTCATTCACCCATTCTGAAAGACCTCCTACGAATCCGAAGTCGTTTCCTCCATCTCTCTAACATCCCACCGCAGACCCAGTGACATTCACATAAATACTCCAAGTCTCTTTCACACATCACTGCAAAATTAATTCCTTAGCCACACGACAAACTCAAAAATCCTTGGGCACTACACTTAACTTCTTAAACCCACTAGAACCATTGTTGAGAGTCACCCATTCTGACCTGGTCCCAAATATAACCAAACTCTAAGGCTCTGTTAGCACATGAACACTCGTAAAGAAGCAACCAGATGAATTCTTTTCCTTATACATCACATCCACAAGAAGCATAAATTCTAAGTCATCCCAAAACCTGAACATGAATCGATAAGGCAAAATATAGCATGCATTCCTCAAGTACTTTGCTCGAATTACCCTCGATGTTTTCTTTTCTTAGTCATAAATAATCCATCAATGCATCGATAACCAAAAACCAAACAAGCACACAACCACGTGATCCAATCATAGATGGTGGGCCCCCCCACTTAGCTTTAAGCTACAATCACAAAAATGTAGAACCCACAATGATTCCTCCTTCACAATTACCATGATCTCGCACCGTTAACCTGCCAAATTCCTCGTAATCTCTACTTAAATGTTTCATGAACATTCTGAATTATCGGCCACAATCGCACATTCGACCTCCTACTGGGTAGTAAGTAGAACTCTTCATAGGAACTTCATCAAAATTGCCCAACCGCTAATCTGCTCATAGGAGATAACCATCCTGTGGAATTCCATACCGACATCTTCCAACGACGTTGCCCTGGGTACAACTACAACAAAATCAGTAAACCCTCCAGAGCCCATGCTCGGCTGCCAGCTGTAAGAGTTTGTTCATTCCCCATTAACAATAACTAAAAGTCCAATAATATGTTCCAAACTCGAGGTCACGTTGCATCCCATAATGATAATCAAGCTTTTACACCCCTTATCATTCCAAGCAAACTCCTTTCCGTCATATTCAACCTTTCTCAGTATAGTAGCCCATCCCAAATGAAATCCATATACCTAGTCATTGTCCACCATGATACCCAAATCACTCTAAACTTTCTCAAGGCATGTGGCTATCCTATTACAGATACGCTACTCTACCACTCCCACTTCGGTTAAACTATCTCCTTAAGAAACTTCTCGGCATCTACTGTTCATATTTGATCCGCTAGCGATTCAACCACCGCGAGACACCTCCCACCATGTCCTTTCTCCTCTTTTGCTGCCAAAATACTGCCTCAAATCATAATCCATCTTTGCAGCACCCGAACGGATAAATTTCTACCAGCTCTGAGCCTCTATAAAGATCATCTTGCTTGAGCCATCAACATTAGAAATACTAATTCAACTCTAAAGCAGCCATACACAGCCATATCTAATAACTGTTGCTTAGGCACCGTTCTACTACACCCTTCCCTGAAGGCAAGTCAAAGGAGTCCCTAACATCGATGGGCCTTAATGGTTTCCAACAAGGACGGTGACACCACACCACAAATGAAAATTCCACCTCATTCTAAAATATCAAGTCTCGCTACTTGGTCAACCAACGCATGAACATCCATAGTCCAATTGCCTTTCCTTTGCCGGAATTAAATGCTGGACCTCTAAACAGTGACCCAAGTAATCCTCCATTCGATTCATTTACTGACGCGGCACATAAATGAGCAACCTACCATCACATCAACATTGCGATATAACAATGCATGAACGTCATAATACACTGTGCATAGCCTCAAAACCGAAGGCAACACTAGCACTGGGCGGAAACAACATAGCGTCATTCCACAAGGCGATGATAATAGCCCACTCGAACATGCATGGAGAAACATCATGCACCACATATGTAGTACAACAACAACTCCTCGATGCCCAGTTGATAACAAGCGCTCAACATTGTATAAGAGTGAGTAGGAAGGAAATGAATGCATAATCTCCAATGGAATCAAATCGCATGATGAGGAATCAAGAAGGGAAATGCTTCTAACAGCTTTGTAGCCTCTTGAAGATAAGTACAGACATCTTTGTACTGATCCGCAAGACTTTACTAGACTTGCTCATGACTCGTGAGATCCTAATGAACCTAGAGCTCTGACACTAAACTATCACGACCCAAAACCTGCTATAGCCCGCGATGGCGCCCAACGTCGCCGTTATGCAAGCCAACGGTAAACTATCTCGTTAATTGTTCATTTTATTACATTAGAAATCATAAATTTTATTCAATAATGAAATATAAACATTTAAAATCATGGGTACATACATCCAAAACCGTAAATATCAACTAGAATATCCAAAACCCGGTGTCACAAGTGCATGAGCATTTACTAAGGAGTACAATAATAATACAATATTTGTTTGGAATGTACATAGACAGGATAAAGTAAATAATATGATGGGGACTTTGTGGGCTACGATACGTAGCTTGGAATGCAACTCACCATAAAGTCTCATCGGCAGTTGTGCCTATGCACAAAGATGACCACCAAATGAACTTGTCAGATAATGCACATTTAGTGTAGAAGTATAGCAAGAGTACATAAATCAACGCGTACCTAGTAAGTATCTAGCCTAATCTCGCAGAAGTAGTGATGAGGGGTCGACATCGACACTTACTAGTCACCTTCTTACAATACAGGTACAAGAGAATAAAGTGAATATAATCTTTACCGTTTATCAAAATATCTTGTCAATAACTCAAGGTGATAAGGCTCGGCCTACTATATATTCCTAAATCAATTCCGATTGTAAATTCAATTAATCAAACAAGCACATTTGGTTCAAATAACTTAAAAATTACATGATAGAGTCCCAAGTTTACCCGGACTTAAACATACTTTAGCTACATAACAAATTTAATACCAATAGGGTAGTTTTCCCTCACAAAGTTAGACAAGAGACTTATCTTGCTCTGAACTTCCAATAACCGGCTCCAAAGCCTCTCTAACTCCTCAATTCAAAGTTAAACGATCTGAAACTAGTCAAACAAGATGCAAGCCAATACAAATATACTCCAACACTTATAATTAATCTGTTTATAACAATTCCCAACTCCCCTCGAAAAGTCAACAAAGTCAACCCTCGGGCCCACATGCCCGGATTTCAAAAATGTACAAAGATAAACATTACCCATAACACCACGAAATCTAATACATAATTTATTCCCAATTTCATATCCAATTTCGTGGTTAAAATCCAAAAATATAGAATTACGGGTTTTCCCCTAAAATTCCATAATTTCTATAAAGTTTTATATTTAAATCCACATATTAATCATGTATTTAGCTCACAAGGTGTAGAAATCACTTACCTCGTGATCGATGATGAAAATGGCGCTCCAAAATTGCCCCAAAGCCGACTCCCGTAGAAGAAATGAGGTGAAAATGAGCCAAACCCTCGATTTAAAATAAGTCTGCCTAGAATTCCCTTCCTCGCAATCACAGAAATACCCTCGCGATCGTGGAAACACCCTCGTGATCGCTAAGGCCAAAGTCCAATTGCCCAAAAATCCTCCTTTGCATTCGTGGTGGCCATCCCGGGTTCGCCCCAGAATTCCCTTCTTCGCGATCACGGAAACACCCACGCGATCGTGGAAACACCCTCGCGATTGCTACGGCCAAAAGTACAGCTGCCCAAAAGTCCTCATTTGCATTCGCAGTGGCCATCCTGGGTTCGCGAAACCTCCACATTCCACTGCTTCATGTTCGCGGTCCTCGAGCCACGTTTGTGAAGTCTTAGTGCCTCCAGGCCCCAACCCCCCTTCCTTCATCACTTTCGAGACTCCCAATCGCGTTTGCATAGAGCACTTCAACCCCATTTCCGCGTTTGCGACTCCTTTGTTGCATTCGCAATGCAAAAATGTCTGCCCAACTCCAGCTTCTCTTCGCGATCGCGTCCCTTCAACAGCAATCATGATACCTACCAGGGACACTAGAAACCAACAATCACAAAACAAAGGAAAATGGTCTGAAACTATCCTGAAACACACCTGAGGCCGCCAGGACCTCATCCAATCATACCAACAAGTCCCGAAACATGACACGAACCCTCAAATCACACCAAACAACATCAAAACTATGAATCGACTATCAAAATCTTTCTTCAAACTTTCAAATATTCAAACCTCAATGAACGCGTCTGAATCATACTTAAACATTACAGAATGACGCCAAACTTTACGTACAAGTCACAAATTATGATATAAGCCTATTCCAAGGCTCGGAACCCCAAACGGACATCAATAACACCAAAGTACACTTCAAACCAAACTTAAGAAATTTCAAAACCTTCAAAATGCCAACTTTCCATAATAAGAGTCAAGATGCTACCGAACTAGCCGGTACTCAACCCGAACATATGCCCAAAATTGAAATCTTTATGCGAACCTATTGGAACCTTCAAATCCCGATTCTGAGGTCGTTTAACCAAATGTCAAACCTTGATCAATTCTTCCAATTTAAAGCTTCTAAATTGAGAATTTTGCATCCAAAGCAACTCCGAAATTTAATTTCGACTATGCGTACAAGTCATAAAACATGAAATGAAACTACTCAAGACCTCAAACTACCAAACGACACACTAGAGCTCAAAACGATCGGTAGGGTTGTTACAACGATAATATTAGCTAACCAGTCAGGATATTTTACCTCACAAACAGAACCAATTTTCAAGAGTTTACTTAGCTCCTGTTGAATTACCTGATTTTTGAATGCTCTATTTTTCTCTTCTTTTGCTTCATCCACGAGTATTATGGATATTCATTTAGCTTATGAGTCATTAACCGATGGTATATATGTTATGTATGAGTGTGACTAAGCAAGGTAATCAGTGTTAGCACATAAAAATTCAATTAACTTACTTTTCAGCTCTGGCTTAAGTTTGTCCCAACATAGACTTTTCGGTCGGTCAATGGATGAATAATATAACAACTACGAGTTATTCCGTAGTTGTTTTAATAGTTTCATTCTCTTCTGAATCCTGGATCACATTAAGTCTTGCATCTATATCTGTTTCATTCCTTGCAACTTCAGTTGAGGTAGAAAGTACATTATCCATAGCTGAACACTATAATTGTTATTTCATCCCAGTCTTTGGTCGTTCCACTTGCCATATCAACCATATTAGTTTCTCGTACTCCTTGTTTATCTCCCATAATCAATCGAATACCCCGTTGCGATAAAACTTTGATAACCTGATGTAAAGTTGGCGGTGTTGCATCCATATCTTGAATTAACGACCTTCCTAATATCACGTTGTAAGCCATGTCTGCATCCACAACTTGAAAAATTGGTGTCTTTCACTACACCCTCGGCAAATGTAGTTAGCATAATTTCTCCCTTTGTTATGACAATTGAATTGTCGAACCCAGACAAAGTTCGAGCCTTGGGTATTATACGATCAATTGATTGCATCTCGTTGACCACTCTTAGTAGTATAATATTCACAGAGCTACCTGGATCAAACAAACCTTGTTTGACATTAGTATCATGAACAAAAAAAGATATTACCAGTGCATCATTATGAGGGCTGAACAAGCCATCCGCATCCTCATCGTCAAATGTTATGCTATCTCCCTCCAAGACTAGTCGAATGCGCTTACTGTGGGTCACCGAGATTTCGGTTGTTCTTTTTGTTGTTGTGTACGTTACTCCATTAACTTCCTCACCCCCAGTTATTACATTCGTCGTCCTCTTTGGTGATGGGGCTTTAGTGGTTCTTCCCTGTTTTTCATATAATTATGCTTACCTTTCTCACTAAATAGGTCAGTGAGATAGACCTTTTTCAATAAAAAATCTACCTTCGCTTGCAGGAGCCTGCAATTTGTTGCTCCGTGACCGTGATAATTATGGAATTCAAACCAAAATTCCTGGATTCTTTTGCTAGGTTCTGGTCTCATCTTTTTGGGCCACCGTACCTTATCGCCCAGGCCTCTTAACACTTCTACTAACTCGGAAGTACTAACGTTGAAGTTGTAATCACCTATTTTTTATCATGAATTTTGATCATTGTTTCTTGTCATATCTCATTCCTTTCCAAATCTAGAAGAAGAACCTTCTTCCTTCTGCCGTGATCTCTGATCAAACCGTGCATGTTCGGGTTTTGGCCTAAGATCTCGCCATGCAAGTCCCAGATAAGGTTCGTACCTATTTTCACCGATCTCCGTTCTGGTTCTGACTATCTAGATCTAAACCTCTCCTCCATTTTTGGTTAGGATACTGTATCTTCTTATATTCGAAGTTTTGTGCTATACCTATTATAAATCATTCCAAGTAGTCGCTGGAAATTCTTGCAAATTCACCTTTAATCTTCTCGTGGATTCTGAACTTCTTTCATTCAGGTTGCTGGCAAATGCTATTGCTGCCAAATTATTAGGTGCGCGAGTAACATCATTCTTTCTCGCCGGAAGAGATCCACGAACTCTCTAAGCAATTATATATTTTCTTTTTTACCTTGAAGATATCTTCCATTAATGTTTCTACTTTTTGAGCTCCCATGTGTGCTTTTATAAATGAATCTGCAAGCTCAGCAAAAGAGTCAATTGAATTTTCAGGTAAAATAGAATACCATATTAGTGTTCCTTTCGTAAGGGTTTCGCCAAAACAATTCACCAACACTAATTCAATTTCCTGCTTGGTTAACTAGTTGCCCTTGAATATCAAGCATTCTGAACTTTTTAGGTATTGGTAGAGATATTGTACTTGGTTTCCATGGCCGTTGTGAATATTTGTCTATATACACTCCTCTAATCACGGGTGGCACTCCTGGTATCTGTTTTATTTGCTCATTTGTTCCTTGGGCTGTATCTCCAAGGTTAGAACTAGTTTTTGTAAATTAGAATTATTTGGTGTAGCTGACCCTACGGCTCCAGAAGTATTTGAATTTTCTTCACTTCCGGAGTTTTCGAGCCCTGAATGAGAATTTCCCATAGTTGTATTAACTGGTGGTGGTGCGTGAACAACACTTGGTAATACACTTGCAAAAGCACGTAGAGCTTCACCGATCTGCTGCACAATGAATTGTTTCAAGTCATCTTGCACATTTGACTGTTCTTTATTTTGTTGTCTAGTTTTACTATTAGCAGATCTGACAAGTGAATTTTTGCATGAACAATGTGAAGAATGTGTGTGTGTTATGTGGAGGAGTCCCTCCTTGCCCATCCTCTAGCTGAAAAATTTGATCAATTCGAGATATAATTTGTTGGTAAAAACAAATTATGTAAATGATAAGTGAAAAGATAAATAGATTTTCCAATAATGAAACCAGTTGGTTTAACTAAAAAATAGTTTTTGTGGTCAAAACAAATAAAAGAATAATTCGGGTTTGTAATAACCAATTTCACTCAACTTTTCATAATGTAAAAGAGTAAAAATTAATGAAAAACGAGATTGAGAGAAAAAGGAAAAAAAAATCTTATAGATAGTCGTAGCTTCCTTCCAATAGGTAAGAACAAGTTCTTCCAATACCAGAAAATAGTTAGTATATTGACAATTGATAATATTACTTTTTGATTTTCTCAATGGGGATACAAGATATGATAAGAATATTTATATAAGGATACAATTTATAACTGCTTCGCCCTATTTTTGCTTGTAGTTTGAAAATTATGAAAGTAAGAAAATATATTTCTTATGACTAGTCATGAAGTCTACGAGAAAAATTACACATTTCTTTACATGTTTTATTTGAATAAAAAGAAAAATTAAATTTAAGAAGGTATTTAAATTAATATTTCCTTAATTCATTTAACAAATTTTGCAGGATTTAAGTTGAAAAATAAGTCTCCGACTAGGAAAATCTATAACAGTTTTCGTTAATATTTTGCTTGATTATTAAGGGACAAATAAGATACTTTATCGCTACTAAAAAATAGCTCTTTTCCAGCTAAAAACTCGACCTAATAGTGTCGGTTTTGAGTCGGTTTTGAATGAGACCAAAGTCCTACCAACTTTCGTGGATCCAAAAATACTGCTCAATAACAAAAATCGATCTAAATCGATCAATTTTTTTTATTTATACTCTTTAATAATATTTTGATCGATTTTACTAAAAAAAATAAAAATACTAACTGAAATATATTTATTTTTCTAAATGAGTTGGCCAAAAAATGAATCGTTTTTTTGAATATTAATTTTAATTTAGTTTAAATAAAAATCCGATTGAAGTTTATCGGTTTCTTGTGAAATAATTTTTCCGGTACAAAAAATTAATTTCTTACATTTTGGCGCAAAAACAAATCAATCAACTTTAGTCTGTTTTGGTAAAAAGATTACAAAAAATTATTTTAAAAAAAATTGACCGTTGTCAGTCAGTATTGTCTATAGAATTTTCAGTCGATTTTGTAAATAAAAATGCCTTTTTTGTAGTGATATTTTAATTGTTTACTTCACTTTTTTAATTATCAATTTTACTTCAATTTTTCTAATATAGTTGAATATCAAATAATAAAAATAAAATAATGAGAGAATAAAGAAAAAAGAATCTTATTGATAATCGCAGCATCCTTCTAGAATAAAATCTTCAAATAGCAGAAAGTAAAAATGTGAGAATTTGATAGTATAATTTTGTGAATTCTTTGATGATCGTACAAAATATGGTAAGGGGGTTTAAATAAGGGTACAATATGTAACTGCTTTTTCCTACTTAATTCTCTCTCGTTACTAATATTTATTACATTGATTGCTTGTTACTAGAGTAATTTATAACATTTATGGTAATAATAGTCAATCGCGCATAATCAGGGATTATGTCTTTTCCATATTCGTGGCTATTAATGAGTCTTCCTTCCCTGTAGCCTTTAATTATACCACATGCACCTATCTCTTCTTTTCTAGTTGTCAGATGTGGTATCTTTGTAAATAACCTTGTGGGTGTTTTACCCATGCTTCTCCTAGCCTTCATTCTTCTTTGTTGCTTTGACTCTCATGCCACATGTCACCACATCATTAGTCCACGTGGGGGGTTTATTTTTTCGCTATTACAGATAGTCCCCCCACTTTCTGAATATTCTCAACTGAATACTTGGGAAGTGGTAAGTTTACTTATGGCGGGAATGTC
The DNA here is from genome assembly GCF_000390325.3 of Nicotiana tomentosiformis. Classification (NCBI taxonomy): domain Eukaryota; kingdom Viridiplantae; phylum Streptophyta; class Magnoliopsida; order Solanales; family Solanaceae; genus Nicotiana; species Nicotiana tomentosiformis. Next base: position 80,606,004 of record NC_090822.1, on the reverse strand, counting down.
TTGCCTCCTCTTTCCGATATCATTATGATTTACCTCAGAAGTGAAGAGACGTTCGTCTTTCCCATTTAATGCTCGAGACACGTATCTTGTTATGATTGGCCATACATTTTGCAGCATCGTTTTAGGATTTATGCGACTGTGTCAGTTTGACATGACAGTTCTATGATGACAATTCATAATGACACCTTTTTATTATAAATACCGCAACATGCATCTTATAAATCTTCTCTGCATTTTTACTTTTCTCTTTATGTTTCTGCTATTCTTAACAATGGCTTCACGATCTTCAAACCCTTCTTCATCGTCCGATCCTCGACGGGCTATTATAGTGGATGAACTTCCTCCTTCTACAACTTGGGTTAGAAGTAGGAATAGAGATGGCAGGCATCGTAGCCTAGGCTCCATATCGAGCTGGAGTACCACTTCTTCGCAGAAAAATTCTTCTAAACGTTCTTCTTCCTCCAAAGCTAAATCCTCATATACCTCTAGATCTTCTACTAAAACTAGAGATCAAAATGAATCATTACCTGATCCTGTAGTTTTAAAGATCATTCCTCAAGAATTTTCTTTTAAATATGATTGTGAAGCATGGAAGAAAGAAGTTTCTTCCATAGCAGCACTTAAACCTACTAATCTTTTTCCTTCTCTAATCAACTATGGTCATCTCCCTTTAGTACGCCAAGAATGTTATTGGAAACCTAACTTCCCAATCACAGCTCTGAGTGTCGATGACCGAATAACCTCTAATAGTGAAGGTTATTCGTTCATCTACACTTATCTTTTCACCTTAGGGTTCAAATCTCCTATTGACCCAGTGATTATTGAGTTCTGTGTTATTACAATGTTTGTCTTGGGAAAATAGGCCTGATAATGTGGAGGGCAGTAGCTTGCCTTTGCTACTTATCGAGTTTATTTTCTACCCCTTTCTCATTTCGCCATCTCCTCCATTTGTATTTCCTAAAGCTTTTTTGTGAGGGTATTTTTACACTTACGACAAGAAGAAATAGACTCCTGGTCAGTCCTGAAGTTGATCATGACCGAGGTTCATGCTCGGTTCATGGTTGTTCCCACTCATGCCTTAGTGGGAGAAGAGAACGTTCCCTTTCTCGAGAATTGAAACATTGCACGAGAGTATTTCCCTTTGTTTCTTCACTATACTATTTTCTCTTTAAAATACTAACTTTCTTACTCATATTTTCTTGTTTTTCAGCAATCATGGAAAGTTTCGGTGAACTTTTATAATGACCCGACTGGTCGTTTTGAATATTTTCATTCCGTTTGGTAGTTCGAGGGCATGAGTAGCTTCATATGATTTATTATGACTTGCTTGTATCTTCGATTTTGGTTTTGGAGTCATTCAGGATTCATGTGGAAGAATGATTTTCATTTTGGATACTTTTAGAAGGTTTTGGCCATAATTGGCAAAAGTTAGCAATTTGAATATTTGGAAGGTTCAGAGGTTTGACTGCGAGTTGACTTCGACGTTATCATGTTCGTATTGTTATTCCGAAAGTTATAATAGGTTCGTTATATCATTTGGAACGTTTTTGCAAAATTCATGGTTTTGATGTTATTATATGTGATTTGAGGCCTCGAGTAGGTCTGTGATATATTTTGGGACTTTTTGGTATGTTCGGATGGGGTCCCGAGGGGCTCGGACGAGTGTCGAATCATTTTGGAACATGTAGGTTAATGCTGGTTTGTGACAGGGATCTTGTGTGGTCGCACCTGCAGAGTTATGGGAGCATGTGTGGTGACCGCAGATGAGGAAAAGAGGGTGAAGAAGCGAAACAAGGCTGGAAGAAGGAAGACCGCAGAAGCATAATGTTGGGCGCATATACGCGTTCGTAGGAGCGGATCTTTGATCGCAGAAGCGGGAAGGCAGATTGGTAGGGAATATTTGCAGAAGCGGGAAGTTGCTCGCACGTGCGATGTCACGGAAGAGAAAAGCGCCTCGTGGTTCGCAAAAGCGAAAATGCTTGGCAGATCATATTTATTTCGTGGGTTTAATCATTTTATCATATTTATAGTTAGGGAGCTCAGATTTGGAAACATTTGGAGAGGATTATCACCACATGGATTTGGGTAAGTATTTTTGACTCGGTTGTAATTATATTACATGATTCTATCTTTAATTTTACCATTTGATTGATGATTCTTAGAAATTATGGGGGTTTGGTCTATACTTTCCTAAAGTGTATTGAGTTTTGAGCATTTATTTGGAGTCGGATTTGATTGAAATTAGTATGGTTAGACTCGTATTCAAATGGATTATCTAAATTTGTGAGTTTGTCGGGTTTCAAGGTGCAGGTCCGGATTGACTTTTTGGTTGATGTTGAGTATTTGGTTAAAGATTCGACCTTTATCATTTGGGTTTGTTTCCTTTGGCATTATCTGATGATTTTGTGTTGCTTTTGGCTAGTTTCGATCCGTTCAGAGGTCGATTTGCGCGGAATAGAATTTTTAGAGTATTGTTTGGATTACTCTGTATTTGATTTGGCATGCTTGAGGTAAGTATCTTACATAAACTTTGTTGATGTACTACTTTCCAGAGTTATTTGTGATAGCTACATGCTACCTATGAGTGGCATACATGTGTGGGGCTAAACCCATGTGCGTGCACAGGATATTTTCTATGCTCGGGGTAGTGCTTAGTCTATGATATTCCATAAATTGATTGCTAAGCTCCATGTTGTGATGTTTCACTTATTTATACCCTTGTCGTGAGTTATTTGAACAATGTTTGAGGCTGCATAGAGGTTAATATCCTGATTAAGTCTGATAGCTGCTATTTTGTGATGTATTCACCTATTTTGAGCTATGATATCACACTTGCACATGCATACACCTTAGCATGTCACTTATACCAATCCAGGATTATGAAATTTGATATTCTTTAATCATGTAGATGTATTCTTGCATATATACTTATGTGTGATATGGTTTGGACTGCTAGCTTATGACCTCGCTGGGTGGATTGTGGTTATTAGCACGTGAGTTGTCCGTGCGGTTTTTATATCATTAGCATGTGAGTTGTCGGTACAGCACATAAGTTATCCGTGTGGATTCGGATATTGATATTATTGGCACATGAATTGTTCGTACAGTTAATGTTATTAGCATGTGTGTTTTTTGATATTCAGATGAAGTTTTTCGAGACATGGTAGGTATGGACGTAATTGAGGACAAGATGAGGGAAGCGAGGCTTAGATGATTTGGACATGTGAGTAGGCAGAGCAGAGACGCTCTGGTCAAAAGGTTTTAGAAGTTGACATTGGAAGGCTTAAGAAGAGGTAGAGGTAGGCCGAATAAGAAATGGGGTGAGGTGATTCGACAAGACATGACGCAACTTCAGCTGACCGAGGATATGACCCTTGTCAGGAAGGTATGAAAGTCGAAAATTAGGGTAGTAGGTTTAGTGTACTCCCTGTCATACCGGTAGTATTAGCACGTACTTTAGTATTCTGTTGGCATTAGATTTCTATGACTACCTGTCATTTCTTTCATTGCGGTCTTTTGATTATTTGTTGTGATTTATGCTACTTTTACAGGGCTTCTCTATGTTGTGATTCTTATTTTTCTCTTCTTTAATGTAGTGCTTATGATTCTCTGAGTTGAGGGTCTATTGGAAATAACCTCTCTCTATATACACAAGGTGGGGGTAAGATTGCATACACACTACCCTCCCCAGACCTCACTATATAGGAGTATACTGGGTTTTTTGTTATTGTTGCCGTCATGTTTCTTGTTCATGCAACACGTGAGTTGTCCGTGCAGCGTGTGGATATGGATCTATCTACCTAGGGTCACCCTTTCATGATTCTCTCTTGATGGTGTACACGAGCATTGTGAGAAACCAATGGGTTTTTGGTTGATGTAAGCTTTGGGAGAGCTAGTTATTGGTTTGGTTCAGTTACTGAGATTCTGATGTGGGCCTGAGAGCCGTGATGTGAATTTTATTTGGTTATTGCATTTCATCTTTACTTGAATTTCCTTGGTTGTTACCTAATTTATTTGCATAACATCCTTATAAGCTGGATTTTTGACTAAGCAGAATATGTTGAAACAATTGAGAGCACCAATGTGGTTTTATCTGAGATTTCATGATTTGATCATATTTGCTATTCTGTACTTGTTGGAATTATGAACTGTACATGTGATAACGAGTATTATTTATAATTATTGCTTATATTTCCTCATTGAGGTTAATTATGATACTTATTGAGTACATGTGGTCGGTTGTTCTCATACTACACTTCTGCACCTTGCGTGCAGATCTTCGAGGTGATGTTGCAATGTATGGAGGGAGCTGATATTAAAGATGTACATGTCTTCCATATTTAGCTACCACTTGTCCTTGGTAGTTTTAGATTCAAATTTTGCTTATGTACATTTCGAACAAATGTTGTATTTACCTTCATATCAGTTCTGTAAATCTAAGTCTTAGTGGCTCATTCCTTGTACTACCAGCCCTTGTGATATTATATGAAAATTCTGTTATTTCATTTGTTGACCACTTTCATTTTATTAGAACTGCGTTGATTGTTATTTAGTTTACCTAGTGGGTTGGGTTAGGTGCTCTCACGACTAAGTAGATTTCGGGTCGTGACAACTTTTTGACTTCCATGATTGGGTATAAAAAATATTGTCTGCCGCTCCTATGGAGCAAATATCCTACATGTTATATCCCTAAAGTTTGGGTAGAAAGTTAAAACCCACGGTATGTTACTTTACTATGACTTTTTCACTTTTTCCTTCTGATTTTGACATCCTTTGTAACTTCAACTCGATGTCAACACTGCTAAAGAGCGGATTTTGAATGTGTCCTCTTTAAAGAGGAAAAACAATGAATCTTGTGCCGCTGATGAGGAGAAAGAAGATGAAGTCTCCCTAGTGAAGAAGACTCGAGTTAGAAGATGTATTATCTTCGATGAGTAATCCAACGCTCCTCGGAACTAGCCTTCAGACTTCGTACCTTTTCACCTAGTCGATGAGCCTGAAGATGCCCTTTTAGACATTTTTTAGCATGAAAATGTTGGTCTTGCCTTGAACCCCTTTTCAAATCCCGTCGAGAAGCTTTTAGCTCAAGGATTTGAGGGTGAAGAAGAAAAGTTTGGATCTGTTTCAAATAAGCCACCTTTTGCAACCCTTCCTATGAGCCTCGTTGCTCCTACTGTTGCTCCTGCTGCTGCTCCTGCTCCTGCTCCTGCTCCTGCTCCTGCTCCTGCTGCTACTCCTGCTGCAGGTTATGATTGAAGTCCCCAAGGGAATAAACTTACTAAAGAAATCCAACCGAGCTGTAGTTAGGTTGAAACTTTTAATTGGCCCCTTGAAAGGGAGAAATTTGAATCCAACTCCGTTATCACTTTGATGAATGATGTTATTCATTCTGCTCTCAAGGTATATTTTACTTCTCTTATCTCTTTCACTTATTATTTCTTTAAGTTTATAACATAGAGCTGTCAATATAGGTCGAGCCAGGTTAGCCCAGCCCAGCCCACATGGGCTTTAGCAATTGACGGGCTGGGCTGGGCTAGGCTAGCCCACCATTTTGATGGGCCTTATAATGGTCAGCCACCCCAATCCTATGTGGGTTGCGGGCCCCTACGGGTCGGCGCATCAATTTTTAAATATAATTTTATATTTATTTTAAGTTCTAACCTAAAAAAAGATAAATATTAAAAAGTTAAAAAATATTTTATTGGAAAAATTTCGCAAAACTTAATAACTTTTTATATTGTTCCAATATATCACAATAAACACTAAAAAGTAAAATACAGGGCTATATTTCATTCACTAAAAGTCAAAACTCAAAACAAACTATTCAAGAGAATATCCATGACGCTTATGGGATATCCAACACATCATCTTTATCAAACATATTTGAATCCGCTTGTGACAAGGTTGTTTTAACATCTTCACTTTCATCTACATCTACAATTCATATGAAATATTAATTAGTTAAATATTAAGAATAATAAAATTTTAAAAAATAATAATATTAAAATTCACATAAAATAAATTACCAGTTTGAGTTTGGGAAAACTCGTGCAGCTAATTTCGAGTAGTAACAAGTGTTTGGACATTTTCATGATGGATGCAACTTCTGTACTTTGTTAGAACACGCTCACCAATGCTAAATATTGATTCCGATGCTACAGTAGTAATAGGAATACTAAGTACATTACCCGCCATCACTGAAAGATCAGGATATTTTCTAGAATAGTCTGTCCAATACATGACAACATCTATCTCTTGAAGCATCTCAAGATCAAGCTTTGGTAGAAGCAGTATACTTTTTATATTTTATATATTTTATTAGGCCCATGCGCCAGCCCAGCCCCAGTCAAGCCTCACGGGCCACTGGCTTACTCGGGTCGGGCTTAAAAGCTTTCATTTTAAATGGGCTCCAAAACTTCTAGCCCAACCCTGCTAAATCACGGGTTGGGCTGGGCTGGCCCAACGAGCCAAGCCCATATTGACGACTCTATTATAACGCTTTTCCCTTACCTTTTTGCATATCAACTTAACAGGTACAAAGATGATGAGGAGAGTGGCTTGGACTGAGCAGTAAGTCAAAGAGTTGAGCACGAAAGTTGACAATTGGAAGGAACAATTTGAGAGCCTCCAGTTAGAGAAGGACGTTTTAGCCGGTGAAAAAGAGACTTTGGAGCAACAACTAAGGATTACTACTGCTGAGTTAGCATTATTAAAGGCTTCTACCAATCAGGAATAGAAGGAAAAGGATAGGATAGAAGCCACCTTTTCTGAGTAGCACTCAAGGGCTACTAAAGAGATTTGAAGTTTGAAAGAACTTCTGAATCAAAAAGAAGTGTACGCGGGTGATCTGGCCAAACATTGACTCAAGCCCAAGAAGATTTCCGCATTTCCTCCAACAAAGTTAAGTTCCTTGAAGCTACTATTGAACCTTCGAAGGTTTCTTATGAAGTTGTCAAGGCTGAAAAAGAAGATCTAAGGGCTGAAATTGAACAGTTGGAAAAAGATTACTAGGCTCTCAGGGATAAACTAACTCTAGATGTGAGTTGAGCCTTCCTGAACACGTGTCTTGAAACTTTGATTGAGGCTAGCCAAGAAGGCTTTGATCTCAAAGCTGAGATTGTGTCACAGCCCGGAATTTCCACCGTCAGGATCGTGATGGCGCCTAACATTCCACTTGCTAGTCAAGCTGACGTTAGAGAATTATTAAGCTAATCCTTATTCAATTCAGTAAATAACAGGAAATAAGCTAAAATTAAATATAGCGAATGCGAAATAATATAAAAAGTTCATTAATCACTACCACCCGGATCTGGAGTCACAATTCATGAACCTCTAGGATTTTCTACAGGTAAAAGTCCGAAAGAAATACAATTGTTTGAACGAAAGAAAAAGTAAAAAAACTTAAAATATAGACGGGGACTTCAAGGTCTGCGAACGCCAATAGATCTACCTTGAGTCTCTGATGAACCAGTCCGAGCTGCTACGCCTCTCGATCAGCTAGGACCGATATCAAAATTTACAGAGGAAGTGCAGAGTGCAGTATCAGTACAATAGACCCTATGTATTGGTAAGTGTCGATCCTAACTTCAACGAAGTAGTGATAAGGCTATGACAAGACACCTACATAACAACTCTATGCAATTTAACAGTACATGTACAAATAACAGCTAAACATGTACTATTGGGAGGGGAATCATGCCGAGGGGAATACGAGATAGACAACTACAGCATAATGGTAAATTGAACATCCAATATACTATGAACCAATAAGAACAAGTAAACACAGTAAAGGAAAAATGCACGGCATCACCCTTCGTACCTTTACACTCAACCTCACCATAAAATCAATAGAAACGGCACGGCATCACCCTTCATGCATTAACATTCACAATATGGCACGGCATCACCCTTCGTGCAGTAATACTCACAGTATGGCATGTCATCACACTTCGTGCATTAACACTCACAGTATGGCACGGCATCAGCCTTCGTGCATTAACACTCTCCCTTACCATAATGCAATGAGGAAGATAGAATAACAAGTACAAGCCTTACTTCAACATTTGGTTCCACAATATTAACCTCAACTTCGGAATCAATACTCTATTATCACTAGAAGATCCGTAAACATCATAAGAACGATCAGTATAACAATACTAGTCTAAACACGGATAACATGAAAAAAGGAAGCTATAATTGCAGGAAACCAAGCCTCGTCCGCATACTTTAACCCGACTACAACGCAGAAGTACTCGTCACCTTATATATACGTTGTTCCCCAACATTTAAACATGTAGCAAATAGGCAAACAAGTCATTTACCCTCAAGTCAAGGTTAACCACGACATTTACCTCTCTCCGAAGACTAAACTCAAAGCTCAACCACAACGCTTCCTTTCAAACAAGCCTCCGAAATAATAGAATCTTGCAATTTACCAATCAAACGATTCAAATTAAGCCTTAGGAACTACCCACGATTGTAAAGAATTTGATTTAGGCCATTATTGAAAAAGTCAACAAAAGTCAACACCCAGGCACGCTTAGTCCAAATCCGAAATTCGGATCAAAACCCGATTACCCATTCACCCCCGAGCCCGGTTATATGATTTATTTTGGAATCCGACCTCAATTTAAGGTCTAAATCCCCAATATACCAAATCCCTAATTTCTACCCAAAAACCCCCAATTCTACCATGAAAACTCTAGATTTTAGGTTGAAAACGATTTGGGGAAGAAGGAGTCTTAGAAAAATTGCCTCTAAGGTTCTTGATTTTAAAAATTTGAAGAATGGACCAAAAATCCCGTCTAAATCATATTTTGTTCAGTTGCAGATGTCGCATTTACGACCTAGGCTTCGCAAATGCGAGAAATACATCGCATTTGCGAAGACTCTCACACATTTGCAATCATCGCATTTGCGATGAAAAGTTTGCAAATGCGAACACTAACTTGACCGCAAATGCAACCCAATGATCACAAATGCGAAGAATCTCCCTCCCCAACTCCCATCGCAAATGCGGACACTGGCCTTCCGCAAATGCGACCTTATGATCGCAAATGCGAACCAAGGATGACTCAGGGACACTTCGCAAATGCAAAGAAATGGATCGCACATGCGAGCCTGACAGAAGATGGAAATGTTCGCAAATGTAAACTCTGATCTCGCAAATGTGAGATCAGAGGCCATTTCCCAGAAATTGCTGACACCAACAATTGTTCTAAGTCCAATTCACTCCGTAGCCTATTCAAAACTCACCTGAGCCGTTGGGGCTCTAAACCAACTATGCACACAAGTCTAAAAACATCGTATGAACTTGCTCTCCCGGATCGAACCACCCAACTGGCGACCGGCACCGCCTACCATATAATACCCCATAGGGAGACATCTGAATGCTTGACTGGTAGCTGTTGTTGTAGGCAAGCTCTGCAAGGGGTAAGAACTGATCCCACGATTCTCTGAAGTCTATAACACATGCAAGGAGCATATCCTCCAATATCTGAATAATGTGCTCGGATTGTTCGTCCGTCTGAGGATGAAACACTGTGCTCAACTCAATCTGCGTGCCCAACTCACGCTGTAGTGCCCTCCAGATGTGCGAGATGAACTGCGTACCTTGGTTAGAAATGATAGACACGGACACACTATGAAGACGGACGATCTCGCGGATATAAATCTATGCCAACTGCTCCAAAGAATAGGTAACTGCCATAGGAATGAAATGTACTGACTTAGTAAGCCTGTCCAAAATGACCCAAACGGCATCGAACTTCCTCTGAGTCCGTGGGAGTCCAACAACGAAATCCATAGTGATACGCTCACACTTCCACTCAGGAATCTCTATCTTCTGAAGTAAACCACCAGGTCTCTGATGCTCATACTTTACTTGCTGCCAGTTTAGACATCGAGCTACAAAGTCAACTATATCCTTCTTCATCCTCCTCCACCAATAATGTTGTCGCAAGACCTGGTATACTTGGTGGCGCCCGAATGAAATAGAATATTGGGAACTAAGGGCCTCCTCAAGAATCAACTCACGAAGTCCATCCACATTAGGCACACAAACACGACCCTGCATCCTCAAAACTACGTCATCTCCAACAGTAACCTTCTTGGCACCACCTTACCGCACTTTGTCCCTAAGGACCAACAAATGAGGGTCGTCATACTGACGATCTCTAATGCACTCAAAGAAAAAAGACTGAGCGACTGTACAAGCTAGAACACGGTTGGGCTCTAAAATATCCAACCTCACAAACCGGTTAGCTAAAGTTTGAACATCTGATGCAAGTGGCCTCTCACCGACTTGAATGAATGCAAGGCTGCCCATACTCGATGTCTTTCTACTCAAGGCGTCGGCCACCACATTGGCCTTCCCGGTGTGGTACAAAATAGTGATATCAGAGTCTTTCAATAGCTACAACCACTTCCTCTGCCTCAAATTGAGATCCTTTTGCTTGAACAAATACTGAAGTCTCCGATGATCCGTGAAAACCTCACACGACACACCGTAAAGATAGTGCCACCAAATATTCAGCGCATGAACAATGGTTGCCAACTCTAAGTCATGGACAGGGTAATTCTTCTCATGAACCTTCAATTTCCGCGACGCATATGCAATCACCCTGCCCTCCTGCATCAATACCGCACCGAGCCCAACACAGGATACATCAAAATATATCGTATAAGATCTTGAACATGTGGGCAACACCAACACCGGTGTTGTAGCCAAAGTAGTCTTGAGCTTCTGAAAGCTCACCTCACACTCGTCTGACCATCTAAACGGTCACCCTTCTAGGTCAACCTGGTCAACGGGGCTCCTATAGATAAAAACCCCTCCACAAATCGACGGTAATAGCCCACCAAACCCAAGAACTCCTGATCTCTATAGCTTAAGTGGGTCTAGGCCAGCTATGAAGTGCCTCAATCTTCTTAGGATCCATTTGAATGCCCTCTACTGATACAACGTTCCCCAAGAAAGCGACTGAATCCAACCAAAACTCATACTTTGAAAATTTAGCATATAACTGGCTGGCTCTCTAAGTCTGAAGTACAAACCAAATATGCTGCTCATTCTCCTCTCGACTGCGGGAGTAGATCAAGATATCGTCAATAAACACAATCAAAAAGTAGTCGAAAGAAGGCTTGAACACTCGGTTCATCAAATCCATGACTGCTGAATGAAACGGCTAAAAGGATGGCCTCTACCAAAAGTACCTCTGCCTCCAGACGAGGAACCACTAAACCCACTAGAATGACGAGGCCTCTTGTCAGACCCCTGAGCCCCTCTGTGTAAGAACCATCTCGATCCTCCTCGCAACATTAGCAGCCGCCTGAAAGGAAATCTCACTTCTGGTCTCATTGGCCATCTGTAGCCTAATAGGGTGAGTGAGTCCCTCAATAAACCTCATTACCCTCTCTCTCTCTCCCACTTGGTAGGAAGTAGAAGAATAGCATGACGGGCCAGATCTACAAAACAGGTCTCATACTGAGTGACAGACATACTATCTTGCTGGAGACGCTCGAACTGCCTACGAAAATCCTCTCTCAGTGTGACAGAAAGGAACTTCTCAAGAAATATCTGAGAGAACTGGTCCCAAGTAAGAACATGCGACCCCGCTGGTCTAGTCAATATAAAATCCTTCCACCATCTCTTAGCGAAACCTCTCATCTGAAACATAGCAAAATCGACCCCATTGGTCTCAATTATCCCCATGTTCTACAGAACCTCATGGCAGCGGTCAAGAGAATCATGTGGGTCCTCAGAAGGTGCACCACTGAAGTGAACTTGAAAGAGCTTGGTGAACTTGTACAACCTCAATAACCCCTCAGAAGACATAGTTGGTCCATCACCGACCTGTGCCGCAACAACCGGCTGAACTACTCCAACTGGCCGGGTTGCTGGAGCCTAATACAGAGGAACTTCTGCTCCAGATCAGGAGTAGTGACAATTTGTGCTCCTCCCCCAGCCTAAGAGACGGTTGGTGCCATGGGAAATGTGCCAGTCTTGTCCACACTCTCTAAGAGGCCCACCAAATGGATCAAAGCATCGTGAAGTATTAGGGTGGTGATGAACCCCTCCGGAACCTCACCTAGCCCACTAGGAACAGTCTGGGCTACAACCTCCTCATCAAACTCTACCTGAGGCTCCACTGCTGGGGCTGCTGCTCGGGCTCGACCTTTGGCCCTCGTATGAGCTGCCACTAGAGGCTCTGGCTGCTGCTCAGCTGAAGATGCGGTTCGTGTCCTCGCCATCTGCGAGAGAATAAGAGTAGAAGAGTTCAATTAGCATTGAGAGAACAAAAACCGTACGACGGAGAAGAATAGAAGTGAAATTTGTTCCTAAACTTCATAGCCTCTGGAAGATAAGTACAGACGCCTACGTACTGATCCTCCAGACTCTACTAAGCCTGCTCGTGAATTGTGAGACCTAGGCAATCTAGTGCTCTAATACCAACTTGTCACGACCCAGAATTTCCACCGTCGGGATTGTGATGACGCTTAACATTCCACTTTCTAGGCAAGTCGACATTAGAGAATTATTAAGACAATCCTTATTCAATTCAGTAAATAACAGCAAATAAGCTAAAATGAAATACAACGAGTGTAGAATAATATAAAAACTACATTAATCACTACCACCCAGATCTGGAGTCACAATTCACGAACCTGTAGGATTTACTACAAGTAAAAATCCGAAAGAAATACAACTGTTTAAACGAAAGAAATAGTTAAAAAACTAAAAAGATAGACGGGGACTTCAAGTTCTGCGAACGCTAACAGATCTACCTTGAGTCTCCGATGAACCAGTCTGAGTTGCTATGCCTCTCGATCAGCTGGACCAATACCAAAATCTGCATAGGAAGTGCAGAGTGCAGTATTAGTACAACCGACCTCATGTACTGGTAAGTGTCGAGTCTAACCTCGATGAAGTAATGATGAGTCTTTGACAAGACACCTACATAACAAACCTGTGCAATTTAACAGTATATGTACAAATAACAGCTAAGCATGTATTATTCGGCGGGAAAACATTCTGAGGGGAATATGAGATAGAGAACTACAACAGAATGGTAACTTGAACAGCCAATATACTATGAAGCAATAAGAACAAGTAACACAGTAAAGAAAAAATGCACGGCATCACCGTTCATGCTTTTACTCTCAATCTCACCATAAAATCAATAGAAACAGTACGGCATCACCCTTCGTGCATTAACTCTGATAACGTGTTACGACATCACCCTTCGTGCATTAACACTGAAAATATGGCACGGCATCACCCTTTGTGCATTAACACTCACACTATGGCACGGCATCACCCTTCGTGCATTAACACTCTCCCTTACCATAATGCAATGAACAAATAATAACATGAAGATAGAATAACAATTACATGCCTTACATTAACATTTAGTTCCACAATATCAACCTCAACTTCGTAATCAATACTCTATTATCACCAGAAGATCCGAAAGCATGATAAGAATGATCAGTTTAACAATACTAGTCTAAACATGTATAACATGAACAAAGGAAGCTATAATTGCAGGAAACCAAGCCCCACCCGCATACTTTAACCCAACTACAACGCATAAGTACTTGTCACCTCACATATACGTTGCTCCCCAACATTTAAACATGTAGAAAATAGACAAACAAGTCTTATTCCCTCAAGTCAAGATTAACCACGATACTTATCTCGCTCCGAAGACCAAACTCAAAGCTCAACCACGGATTTTCCTTTCACGCAAGCCTCCGAACCAATAGAATCTAGCAATTTACCAACCAAAAGATTCAAATTAATTCTTTGTAACTACCTACGATTGTAAAGAATTCAATTTAGGCCATTATTGAAAAAGTCAACACCCAGGCACGCTTGGTCCAAACCGAAATTCGGACCAAAACCTGATTACCCATTCCCCCCCGAACCCGAGTATGTGATTTGTTTTTAAATTCGAACTCAATTTGAGGTCTAAATTCCCAATTTATCAAATCCCTAATTTCTACCAAAAAAACCCCAATTCCACCATGAAAATTCTAAAATTTAGGTTCTAACTTTTGAAAAATCGCCTCTAAGGTTCTAGCTTTTGAAAATTTGAAGAATGGACCAAAAGTTCCGTCTAAGTCATATTTGGTTCAGCTGGAGATGTCGCATTTGCGACCTAGGCTTCGCAAATGCGAAGCCCACAAATGTGAGAAATACATCGCATTTGCAAAGACTCTTACACCTCTGCAATCATCGTATTTGCGATGAAAAGTTTGCAAATGCGAACACTGACTTGACTGCAAATGCGACCCAATAATCGCAAATGCAAAGAATCTCACTCCCCAGCTCTCATCGCAAATGCGGACACTGGCCTTTCGCAAATGCGACCTCATGATCGCAAATGCAAACCTAGGCTGACTTTGGCACACTTTGCAAATGCGAACATATGGCTCGCAAATGTGAGCGTGACAGAAGATGGAAATTTTCGCAAATGTGAACTATGATCTCGCAAATGCGAGATCAGAGGCCAGTTCCCAGAAATTGCGGACACGAGAAATTGTTGAAAGTCCAATTCACTCTATAGCCTATCTGAAACTCACCTGAGACCACAGGGCTCTATACCAACTATGCACACAAGTATAAGAACATCATATGAACTTGTTCGCTCGATCAAAATACCAAAATAATACCTAAAACTACGAATTGAACACCAAATCAAATGAAATTTTTCAAGAAAACTTTGAAACTTCTATTTTCACAACCGGACGTCCGAATCACGTCAAACCAACTCTGTTTTTCATCAAACATCACAGACAAGTCACAAATATGGTATTGGAGCTATATCGGGTTCCGGAATCAAAATATGGACCCGTTATTCAAAAAGTTAAACTTTGGTCAAACATTTCAAATTCATTAAGCCTTTAACTTTCAAATTTCGACAAAGTCCGATATCTCGGGCTAGGGGCTTCCGAATTCAATTCTGAGCATATGCCCAAGTCCGAAATCACGATACGGATCCACCGAGACCATCAAAATACAAATCCAGGTCTGTTTTCTCAAAATGTTGATCGAAGTCAACTCAAATTTGTTTTTAAGGAAAAATTCTTATTTTTATCAGTTTTTAACATATAAGCCTTTCGGAAGAACACCCGAACTATACATGCAAATCGAGGAAGGCTAAAATAAGGTATTTGAGGCCTCGAAACAAAGAATTAGGTTCTGAAACCTAAGATGACCTATCGGGTCATCACAGATTGCCTAGGCTAAGGAAGCAATCAAAACTACTCAGCAACGTCCAAATTTCTCTACACCTGAGTATGAAAGTTCCAAGGGTGATTTAAGCAAACACGGTTCAGTGGTTGATCATGCTGATCCCCAACCTTCATTGTCTTCTCAAGTTGATCCTTCTGCTCCTTCTCAAGATGCTTCTTAGTTTTTTCTTTCAACAATATTTCTGATATTACTTGGATATTTTTGGATGTTATTTGATTTGTTCCTTAGAAGCTTTTATAAACATCAATATCAATGTTAACTTTCAACATATTTTATGTATGTTTTTGCTCTTTAATTTTTGACATTTTTCTTGCATTATCCAAGTAGAATATTCGCTTTGATATGTCGTGACTAATGACACTGATGAAGATGACGTTTCATCTTCATATTGGTATAAAAATATGAAGTATGGCATAATTTGTAGAAGTTTTATTTGATCTTTCAAAATAAATATTCATGTACATCATTTTCATAACTACTTTCTTTATTGCAGGTTTATAGGTATGGGTACAATTATCCCGTGACTATATTTGTAACCTTAACCTGATAGCTCTTGGGAGTTTTCTATTGAATCTTCAGTTTCCTATTGATTCTTTAGTTCTTCACTCCCCATTCAACCTTTGAGCTTGCAAATTCGAAATTTTCTTCAAGATTTTATTCTTTGGCCATTGAGCTATGTTTTTGGGTTATACTTCTTCCATATGCATTGTCCCCACAGTGTTTGAGCTTTAAAGTATGAAAACTTGAACACTGGATCAACTTTCCTCTATGGTCCTTTCCCTGAAAATGAAATACTTATGGGACTCTAGAGTAATTTCTTAGATGATAACTGTTAAACCCTTCCCATCATAATTGTTATAACCTAGACCAAGAATAATTAAGTATTTTGTGTGCCTTTTGGGTCTAATGTCATTATTTGGCTCGAACTAGCTTTTTTCCCATCATCTAAAATGGTTAGTAAATTTTAATGAACAAATAATTAAGGAAATTTGAGGTACCTAGCCATAAACTTGTTCAAAAGAAGTATTTTTTCAAGTGTATCGCATTCCAATTGGAAGGTATGTAGCGATCCGACCGGTCATTTTGAGATCCAGCGTGTCGTTCGGCAGTTTGAGGCCTTGAGTAGCTTTACTTCATGTATCATGACTTGTGCGTGTGGTCAGAATTGAATTTCGGAAAGTTCGGAGTTGTTTTGGATGAAAAATTCTCATTTCGGAATTTTAAAGTTGGAAGAGTTAACTAAGGATTGAATTTTGCGTAAACGACTTCAGAACCAGGATTTGAAGGTTCCAATAGATTCGTATGATGATTTTGGACTTGGACGTATGTTCGGGTTGAGTATCAGACGGCCCGGGAGCATTTCGGTACTTGTTATGGAAGTTGGCACTTGAAGGTTTCAGAATTTCATAAGTTTGGCTTGAAGTGGATTATGATGTTATCGATGTCTGTTTGGGGTTCTGAGCCTTGGGATATATTCGTATCATGATTTTTGACTTGCACGCAAATTTTGGTATCATTCTAGAATGTTTTGATATGATTCGGACGCGTCCGTCGAAGTTTGGAAGTTTGAAAGTTGAAAGAAGGATTTTGATTGCTGATTCATGCTTTTGATGTTATTCGTGGTATATTGATCCTTTGGATAGAATTGGGAAAGGTATTGGGACTTGTTGGTGTGATCGGACAGGGTCCTGGGGGCCTCGGGTGAATTTTGGATGGATTTCGGATGGTTAAGGGATTGAAATTCGACTTAAGAGATTTGGTGAAGTTGTTGTCATTACTATTGCAGGTTTCCTTGTACGCGATCGCGAAGAGTTGTTTGGAGAGACTAGTGAAAATGTTCTATGCGGTCGCAAAATTAGGCATGCGATCGCAGTGCTGTGGTCAGTTGCTCTAAGCGAACGCGTGAGACGAGACGCGTTCGCGAAGAAGGAAGGGAAGGCCTGAGAATTTCCACGCGTTGTTCATCGCGATCCCGTGAGGCTATCCGCGATCGCATAGGTTTGGTTGCAGAACATCATGTCCGCGACTGGTTGTCTGTGTTCACCTAGGCCATTTTTTAGGGTAGTGAAATTTGGCCTTCGCGATCGCGAAGAGGACGGGGCCTGGGCTGATTGTTTTAAATCGGGGGTTTGGCTCATTTTCACATTATTTCTTCCTTGGGAACCGACTTTGGGGCCATTCTTTAGTGCCATTTCCATCATCAATCTTGAGGTAAGTGATTTATGCACATTGTGAGTTAAATACATGGCTTATATATAGATTTAAACATGGAAATTAGTAGAAATTGTTGAATTTTGGTAGAAAACCTAGAAATCGTATTTTTGGATTTTGACCACGAAATTGGACAAGAAATTTAGGATAAATTATATATTTGAGTTCGTGGCGTTATGGGTAAATCTTATCTTCTAAAAGTTTTAGAATCCGGACATGTGGGCCCGATGGTTGACTTTATTGACTTTTCTAGCAGAGTTGGAAATTGTTATGAATTGATAAATTATAAGCATTGGAGTATATTTTTGATTGATTTGCACATTATTTGGCTAGTTTCGGATCGATAGGCATTGGTTTGAGGAGCTAGAGAGGCGTTGGATCCGGTTATGAAACTTCGTAGCGAGGTAAGTCTCTTGTTTAACCCTATGAGGAGGAATTTACCTCGTAGGTGTTATATTCGTATGTGCTACATGTTGTGCGAGCTACGCACGTATGAGGTGGCGAGTTTCCTTGCGTATGCTAGGATTCCTGATTTGTCCGGGTAGACTTAGGTTCATGACATGCTTTAATTGTACCATTTGAGTTATACTTGCTTGTATAATTCTATTATTTCGCGTTGCGACTTGAAACTAGGCTTGCATAGAGTGATAGACTCGCTATTGTAGAGATTTGACGAGCTACTTGATTAGCCGTGAAATAATTGTGTTTTCCCTTACAAAATTCTCTCGCGTTGTGCGTTTTCATTTTAAAAACAACTTTACATTTCATAACTCACACGTATCTCCGTGAGTGGGGTCAAGGACCCGTTAAAGCTTCATATTCTAATGGAATGGTCCGTTTGCCTTGGCAGTATCATATTCTCATGGGAGAGGGTCGTTTACCTTGGCAGTATAATAGATGCATCTAAGATTTGTGTCGTTCGGCCCTCGACAGTGCACACATTATTATGGGATCGGGTCGTTCGCCTCGGCATTTCTATAAATACTCTTATGGGATCGGGTTGTTCGCCTCGAAAACATCGTGCATAATATTTGGCAAGAAGCCATCGTACATGTCAGTTTTCCTGATTTAAGTTGTGACTATCTATCCGATGGGGACCATTTTCCATATATACTCCGGTTGAGGAGGTGACCGATAATTGAGGGCTTGCGTTTACTGTTCAGGGAAGGATCATACCACGTGCTTTAATTTTTTTAAAATGTTTTTACCATGCCTCATACTTGTTTACTTTCTGTTGTACTTGATTTATTGGACCACTAGTAAGTATCGATGTCGACCCCTTGTCACTACTTCTCCAGGGTTAGGCTAGATATTTACTTGATACGCGTTGATTTACATGCTTATGCTACACTTGTTGTACTTTTTGTGCAGGTATATATATATATATATATATTTCTAGTGGTCTTTTTGGGCGCAAAGGCGCGGCTATTGTGAAGACTTTATGGTGAGTTGCATTCCATGTTACGACCCGCAGCAAATAGTCTCCATCAGAGTTATTTACATTCTCCTGTCTAACTTGTATTCCAGACAATTTGTATTTTATTATATTTCTTGGTAGATGCTCATGCACTTGTGACACCGGATTTTTGGAGTTTCTACTGGATGTTCATTATTGTAGTTCACGTAATTATTATCATTTTACCTTGTAATTTACACTTTATACGGAAATTTATAAAGAGATTTCACGGTCTCTTACGAGTACCCGTTGTTTATTTTATTTATTTAATGGGAATTATGATTTCAAAAATATTAAAATGAGTAATTAAGTTGAAAATTCATCGTTGGCTTGCCTGACAGTTATGTTAGGCGTCATCACGACCTATAGGGGATTTTGGGTCATGACAGCTTGGTATCAGAGCGTTAGGTTCACTTAGGTCTCACGAGTCATGAGCAAGTCTAGTAGAGTCTTGTAGATCGGTAAAAAGACGTCTGTACTTACCTTAGAGAGGCTACAGGGCTGCTAGGAGCACTTCCCTTCTTGATTCCTCATCGTGTGATTTGTTTCTATTGAAGCTTATGCCTTCATTTCCTTCCTACTCAATCTTATGCGACGTGGAGTGCTTTTTATCAATTGGGCATCGAGGAGTTGTAGTGGTACTGCAGACGTGGTGCAGGATGTTCTTTCCTACGTATTCGGGCAGGCTATTATCATCGCCTTGCGGTAGGGTGTTCTGTCATTTCAGCCCAGTATTTGTATTTCCTATGGTTTTGAGGCTTTGCATAGATTATTGTGATGTTCATGTGTTATTATCACACATCGTTGGTGTGATGGTAGGGTGCTTTTTTATGTGTTGAGGCAGTGAATGACTCGAAAGGAGGATTTCTCAGTGCATGGTTTAGAGGTTCGGCATTTAAATCCAGCGGAGGAAAGTCAATCGGACTATGAATGCTCAGGCTTTGGTTGATAGAGTAACGAAACTTGATATTTTCGAGCATGGTGGAATTCTCCTTTGTGATGTGGTTTCGTCGTCCTTGTTTGAACGCATTAAGGTTTGCTGGTGTTATGGTCTTCTTTGATTTGCCTTCGAGGCAGGGTGTTGTGAAATGGTGCCTGAGAAGCGATTGTCAGAGATGGCGACGGTGTGAAGCGATTTCAGAATCTAATCAGTGTTTCTAATGTTGATGGCTTGAGAAAGATGATCTTCGAGAAGTCTTAGAGTTGGAAGCAATTTATTAGTTCGGGTGCTATAGAGGTGGATTTTGATTTAATACAGTATTTGGGAAGTGAAAGATGAAGGAGGACATGGTGGGATATGTCTCGTGGTGATTGAAGTGCTAGCATGTGAAGTATGAAAAGCCGAGGTCGAGAAGTTGCTTAAAGGACATGGTTTAATCGAAGTGGGAGTGATAGAGTAGCATAAGGATTCTGTGGTAGGATAGCCGCATGCTTTGAGAAAGGTTTAGAGCGATTTGGGGATCATGGTGGACAGTGACTAAGTGTACGGATTTTATTTGGAATGGTGGCTATTGTGCTAAGGAAGGTTGAATATGACAGAAGAAAGTGGCTTGGAGTGTTTAGGGGTGTAAGAGCTTGATTATCGTTATGGGATACGACGTGACTTCGAGTTTGGAATGTATTGTCGAACTTTTAGTTGATGTCAATGGGGAATAAACAGACTTGTACAACTGGTGGACGAGCATGGGCTTGTGAGGGTTTACTGATTTCATAGTAGTAGTACCCAGTGCAGCATCGTTGGAAGATGTCGGTATGGAATTACACAGGTGGCTCATATCCTTTGAGTAGTTTAGCGGTTGCATGATTTTGATGAAGTTTTATGATAAGTTCTACTTACTACTCGGCAGAAGGCTGAATATGCTATTGTGGCAGATAATTCAAAATGTTCATAAAATTTTTAATAAGGGATTTCGAGATATTTGGAGAGTTAACGGTGCGAGATCATGGTATATTGAGAAGGAGAAATCTTTATGGGTTCTAGATTTATGTGATTGTAGATTAAAGTTGAGTGGGGGAGCCCACCGTCTATGATTGGATCGTGTGGTTATCTGCTTGTGCGGTTTCTGGTTATCGATGCATTGTTAGATTATTTATGACTAAGAAAAGAAAACATCAGGGGTAATTCGAGCAAAGAACTTGATGGTTGTGTGCTATATTTCGCCTTATCAATTTAGGTGCAGGTTTTAGAAAGACTCAGAGTTTATGCTTCTTGTGGATGTGTTGTACAAGGAAAGGAATTCATCTGGCTTCTTCTTTGGGAGTGTTCATGTGATAACAGAGTGTTGGAGTTGATTATATTTGGGACCAGGTCAGTATGGGTGACTCTCAATAGTGGTTCTAATGGGTTCAAGGATGTAAGCACAGTGTCTAAGGATTTTGGGTTCGTTGTGTGGCTGAAGACCGAGATTTTGCAGCAGAGTGTGAAAAATACTTGGAGAATTTTCTATGTTATCATCGGGTGTGCGGGGCGGTATTAGAGAAATGGAAGAAACAATTTTGGATACGCGGAAGGTCCTTCAGAATGGGTGTACCAGTTAAAGATGCCATTGTGCGCATAATGAGGGTATGAGATGATTCATGGGCATTAAGACGATGTGGTCTCGTGATCCGGGTCACTCGGGATGAGTGTTGATTGAGTTCGTTATGTTTTTGAATGGAGCTATTATTATTTCTAAGGCAAGTCAAGAGTAAAGAAGCAACCAGATGAATTCCTTTCCTTGTTTGGATGGGGTGGCACGCCGCCACAGATATGTTGTGTGGATCGAGTTGCACGATGAAACGATGTCATATTTGGATCGGGTTGCACACCACAACAGTGTCATATTTGGATCGGGTTGCACGCCGCAACACTGAGATGTTGAGTACGGTTCCTTATATCTATTCTTGTGTAATTTTTTTCTCATTCTCTAAGAAGAGTTAATAGCTTTTGTTCCACCGTTTTATTCGTTACGTGGTCTGGGTAGTTCATTCTCTGGTTGCTTCTTTAGGAGTGTTCATGTGATAACATAGAAAATTCTTCCATTATGTCTATGATTGGAGTGTTTGAATTAGCATGATTATGGCAATGACCAGTTCCTTTGGCGTGTTAAGTTATAGTGGTGGTTGGTGGTCGTACGTGCGGGCTTGACAACCACCATAATTTGCTGGATTTTGGGAGGTATTCGATTCCTTTGGCCTTGTTATGTGTAAGCGTATTCCGGAAGTGTTATGGCAGTTTAGACTACAACTTGACATTTGCAATTTCTATGGTTATGGGAATTCAGTTGCGTGTTGCAATTGTTCTTTTAAAATGCGTTAAGTGAAAGGTTTCTAGCCAATGAAGTATTTATTCTACTAGTAATTCAGGGGTTATGATGAATTCTTGTACTCTCGCGTAGCGGCATGATAGGTACGGTCAGCGGTATGGAAATTGGAAGTTGAGGATCAAGGTTGTGGCTCGGTGTTGATAAGAATGTCACGAGCTCGGATGGGCATGGTGGAATTCAAATGTTCAAAGTATGTTGGCATTACTTTCGGACAGTCTGAGGATGGTTTGTTTTGTGGAAGAAGTGTTGGGTATGGAAATGCGGATGCTTGACTAGCACTATGGAAATAGCATGGTCGATAGCCATTAATGTTTAGATTTTACTACCTGGTGCGGAAGGTTGTGGGAGTATATCCTACGGGAAATTGTATAAGTGTTACATGTTAGTCACTTGATTGTTAAGGATTGCAACCAAGTATGGAGATTCTGGTACTATCACTAATATGAGATTTTATGCCTGAAAGGCGCTCTATTCCTTTGGTAGTGTACTATGGGAGTTTGTTCCGTATTGGACGGTAGTTTGTATATGTCATGAATAGGGCCATTGTGGATCCTTGAAAGGTTGTGGGCTCAGTATGGTATGATCATAATCGACTTGAGGTTCGTTGGTGAGTCTAATGTGAATATGTGCTCTACGTCAGGTCGGATGTGTTCATTCAGCGTAGCATTGCTTACGAAGGAGTCTTCAAGCATTAGATGTTATTCCCGTCAACAACTATTCCATGTAATACTCTATTGTGCCAGGTGGGTTGTGAGACGACTTGATTATTCGCACATATGTTATGATCTCGTGTAGCTTGTGGTGTTATATGAGTAAGATGGCTCTCGAGACGCAGGTCATTTATTGCACCTTAGTCGTGCTTTGATTTTGTAGCGCATGACACTATCCGTCTCCCCAGGGTTGTATTATGCACTTCCCGTGCTTGTGGTCGATATTTGGGCATTTCGTAAGCATAGGCATTTTGGCTTGATGGGTGTTTCCTTATTAATTGTTATGTAAGAATCAGGTGGCATGCCGCCACGGGTATATTGTTTGGATGGGGTGGCTCGCCACCACAGATTTATTGTGTGGATCGAGTTGCACGCTGAAACGATGTCATGTTTGGATCAGGTTGCACACCGCAACAGTGTAATATTTGGATCGGGTTGCACGCCGCAACACTGAGATGTTGAGTACGGTTCCTTATATCTATTCTTGTGTATTTTGTTTCTCATTCTCTTAGAAGGGTTCATAGCTTTTGTTCCACCATTTTATTCATTACGCGGTCTAGGTAGTTCTTTTCCAGAGTTCATTCTTCCTTATGTGTCATATTCAAGTTGTAGCTTGTTGGCGCATTGATGGCGTCATATGAGATTGTGGTTAGTGATTGAGGTGGCTCATTGCCAGAGTAGTTTGTACTAGGTGAGACAAGGTTTTTGGACCTAAAATCGGTGCGAGCGAGTTTATGCAAGGTGCATTAAAGAGAAAGTGTCACTATTCAGCTCAAAATGAGGTAACGGGTTTTGCCAAGCGGAGAAACTATGTGAGTTATTGATTTGACGGGTGGTTATGAGTTACTGCACATCTCTTTCATCGTTACAGTGTTGTGGGGATTGAAACCGGGTTTATATATGTTATGAGGTATACTAAGGGCGTCGGGTTAGTGAATTTGCAGTTATTCTTGAAAAAGGTTTTCTTGGGAAAATGAGTTATGGGGTGTGTTGGGTGATGTCAGCATGGGTGCTTGATCATGTGTGGGTTCAGCGTGTGGAGATTGATACGGTGTTCGTATGTTAGAATCAGGTCTTGTAGAGAAATTCGGAGGTTAGAATTTGGTTATAAGGCTTATTGACTAAATAAAATGGAGGATCTTCAGTCTGGCTAGAGCTAATGTGCTCAACTGGGTTGTGGTGGCATGCGTAGGTGCACAAGGTGTTGAACAGTGATTTTGGGACAACTCCAGAGTAGTTCTTACCACGTTTGAGGATGAACGTATGTTTAAGTGGGGGAGAATGTAACGACCCGACCAGTCATTTTGCGATCTAGCGCGTCGTTTGGCGGTTTAAGGCCTTGAGTAGCTTCACTTCACGTATCATGACTTGTGCGTATGGTCTAAATTGAATTTCGGGAAGTTCAAAGTTGTTTCGGATGGAAAATTCTCATTTTAGAAGCTTAAAGTTGGATGAGTTGACTAAGGTTTGACTTTTGATTAAATGACCTCGAAATCGGGATTTAAAGGTTCCAAAAGGTTCGTATGATAATTTCGGACTTGGGCGTATGTTCGGGTTGAGTATCAAACCGCCCGGGAGCATTTTGGCGCTTGTTGTGGAAAGTTGGCATTTGATGGTTTTAAAATTTCATAAGTTTGGTTTGAAGTAGATTATGATGTTATCGATGTCTGTTTGGGGTTTCAAGTCTTAGGATATATTTTTATCGTGATTTGTGACTTGCACGCAAAGTTTGGCGTCATTCCAGAATATTTTGATATGATTCGCATCCATCAAAGTTTGGAAGTTTGAAAGTTGAAAGAAGGATTTTGATCGTCGATTCGTGATTTTGATGTTATTCATGGTATTTAGAGCCTTTGGTTAAGGTATTGGGACTTGTTGGTGTGATCGGACGGGGTCCCGTGGGCCTCGAGTGAATTTCGGGTAGATTTCGGATGGTTAACAGATTGAAATTCGACTTGGGAGATTTGCTGAAGTTGCTATCATGACAGTTGCGGGTTTCCTTGTACGCCATCGCGAGTGGAAATTCGCGATCGCAAAGAGTTCTTTGTGGTGACTGGTGAAAATGTTGTATGTGGTCGAGAGATCAGGCTTGCGATCGCAGTGCTGTGGTTAGTTGTGCTACATGAACGCGTGAGAGAAGACGCTTTCGCGAAGAAGGAGGGGAAGGCGTGAGAATTTCCATGCGTTGTTCATCGCTATGGCGTGAGGCTGTCCACGGTGGCATAGGTTTGGGTTGCAGAACATCGCGTTTGCATAAGGTTGTCTGCGTTTGCGTAGGCCATTTTTTAGGGTAGTGAATTTTGGCCTTTGCGATCGCGAAGGTATTTTCGGGATCGCGAAGAG
The DNA here is from genome assembly GCF_000390325.3 of Nicotiana tomentosiformis. NCBI lineage: Eukaryota > Viridiplantae > Streptophyta > Magnoliopsida > Solanales > Solanaceae > Nicotiana > Nicotiana tomentosiformis. The sequence continues at coordinate 80,580,720 of NC_090822.1, read as the reverse complement.
GACGGGGCCTGGGCATATTATTTTAAATCGGGAGTTTGGCTCATTTTTACCTCATTTTTTCAATGAGAGCAGACTTTGGGGCGCTTTTGGAGGGCCTTTTCCATCATCAATCTTGAGGTAAGTGATTTCTACACATTGTGAGTTAAATACATGGCTTATATACGGATTTAAACATGGAAATTAGTAGCAATTGTGGGATTTTGATAGAAAACCTAGAAATCGTATTTTTGGATTTTGACCATTAAATTGGACATAGAATTTAGGATAAATTATATATTTGAGTTCGTGACATTATGGGTAAAGTTTAACTTCAAAAAATTCGGAATCAGAGCACGTGGGCCCGAGGGTTGACTTTATTGACTTTTCGAGCGGAGTTGGAAATTGTTATGAATTCATTAATTATAAGCATTGGAGTATATTTTTGATTGCTTTGCATATTATTTGGCTAGTTTCGGACCGATGGGCATTGGTTTGAGGAGCTAAAGAAGTTTTGGGGCCGGTTATGGAACTTCGGAGCGAGGTAAGTCTCTTGTCTAACCCTATGATGGGGAATTTACCCCGTAGGTGTTATATTCTTATGTGCTACATGTTGTGGGAGCTATACACGTATGAGGTGACGAGTGTCCGTGCGTATTCTAGGATTCCTGACCATACACTACCCAGGCATTTCCGCACCTGCGGTGCCTGGGCTCACACTTTCAAGCTCGCATCTGCAAAATGGGGCTGCCAGGCGAGGCCTCGCATCTGTGGAGAAAAAATCCGCACTTACGCTGCCTTCCGCTTCTGCAATCGTTGAGTCCACTTCTGCGGACGCGCGAGTGCGTGCAATTTTCTGCACCTGCGGACTTTTTCCCAGTTTGCCCAAGCCGCTTCTGCGATGGAAGGATCGCTTCTGCGAGCTCGCACCTGCGGTCCAAAATCCGCAGGTGCGATTACACTAGAAGGCCAAATATCAGATTTTTCTTTAAGTGAAATTCTTGTTTTGATTTCGATTCGTATCACTCTCGGGGTACTCGGGACCCCATCCGAATATGCCAACAAGTCCAGTAACATAATACGGACTTACTCGGGGTCTAATATCACGTCAAAAAATGTTGAAATTACCCCCTATTCGAACTTTGAGTTTTAAACTTTTCAATTTGAAATTCTTGTGCCAAAACATATTAAATGAATCCGGAATGACTTCAAATTTGGCACACAAGTCCTAAATGAGATAAAGGAGCTATTCAAATTTCCAGAATTGTATTCCGGCTCCGATATCAAAAAGTCAATCACATGGTCAAACTTGGAAATCTTTGGCCTTTAAATTACTAGTTTCCGTTAAATGGTTATAACTTGAGCTACGGACCTCCAAATTAAATTCCGGGCATACGCCCAAATCACGATATGGACCTACCAGAACTGTCAAAATACCGATCCAGATCTGTTTGTTAAAAATGTTGACCAAAGTCAACTCAATTGAATTTTAAGGCTCTATTTCACATTTCAATCTATTTTTTCACATAAAATCTTTTTAGAAAAAAATATACGGACTGCGCGCGTAAGTCGAGGAGTGATAAGTAGTAATTTTTGAGGTCTTAGAACACATAATTAATTATTAAACTTAAAGATGACATTTTGGGTCATCACATTTTCCACCTCTAAAACAAACGCTCGTCCTCGAACGAAGTTAGAAAAAACAAAGTACCTGAGCTGGTGAATAAGTGTGGATATTTACTCTGCATGTCCGACTCGGACTCCTAGGTAGCTTCTTCTACCAGCTGACCTCTCCATTGCACCCGAACTGAAGGATAACTCTTAGACCTCAACTGACGGACTTGCCGAGCTAGAATAGCTACTGGCGCCTCCTCATAAGTCAAACCTTTGTCCAATTGGGCTGAGCTGCAATCTAACACATGGGACGGATCACCATGATATTTCTGGAGCATAGATACATGGAACACCGGATGAACCGCTGATAAACTAGGTGGTAATGCAAGCATGTAGGCTACTTCACCTACCCTTTCAAGAATTTCAAAGGGTCTGATATACCTAGGGCTCAACTTGCCCTTCTTTCCGAACCTCATTACACCTTTCATAGGTGAAGCCCGGAGCAATATTCTTTCTCCAACCATGAATACAATATCATGAACTTTACGGTCGGCATAACTCTTTTTCCTAGACTGAGCTATGCAAAATCGATCCTGAATAACCTTGAGCTTATCTAAGGCATCCTGTACCAAATCGGTACCGAACAACCGAGCCTCTCCCGGTTCAAACTGGCCAACTGGCGAACGACATCGCCTTCCGTATAATGCCTCATTTGGAGCTATCTGAATGCTCAGCTGGTAGCTATTATTATAAGCAAACCTCCTCGAGTGCGCTCTAATTGTCCGTCTATCTGTAGATGAAATGTTGTACTCAACTCAACCCGCATGCCTAACTCACGGTGTACAACCCTCCTAAAGTGTGAGGTAAATTGCGTACCTCGATATGAAATAATAGACACGGGCACACCGTGTAGGCGGACAATCTCAAGAATGTAAATTTCAGCTAACCTCTCTGAAGAATAGGTAACTGGCACTGGAATGAAGTGTGCTAACTTGGTCAACCTGTCCACAATGACCCAAACTACGTCAAAGTTTCTCAGAGTCCGTGGGAGTCCAACAACAAAATCCATAGTGATAAGCTCCCACTGCCACTCTGGAATTTCTAACTTCTGAAGTGAACCACCAGGGCTCTGATGCTCGTACTTAACTTGCTGGCAATTCAGACACCGAGCTACATATGCAACTATATCTTTTTTCATTCTCCTCCACCAATAATGTTGCCGCAAATCTTGATACATTTTGGCGGTACCTGGATGAATAGAATACCTAGAACTGTGTGCCTCTTCAAGAATTAATTCACGAAGCCCGTCAACATTATGCTCACAAATACGACCCTACATTCGCAAAACTCTATCTTACCCCACAACAACATGTTTGGCATCATCGTGCCGCACTGTGTCCTTAAGGACAAGTAAATGAGGATCTCCATACTGCCTCTCTTTAATGCGCTCATATAAAGAAGACCAAAGTCTGAAAATCTGCAGCTAATGGCCTCTCACTAACCGGAATATACGCAAGAGTGCCCATACTCACAGCCTTTCTACTCAAAGCATCGGCCACCACATTGGCCTTTCCGGGGTGATACAAAATGGTAATATCATAGTTTTTCAACAACTCCAATTATATTCTCTACCTCAAATTAAGATCTTTTTGTTTCAACAGATACTGAAGGCTACGATGATCAGTAAATACCACACGAGACACCGTAGAGGTAATGCCTCAAAATCTTCAGCGCATGAACAATGGCTGCCAGTTCTAAGTCATGGACATGATAATTCTTCTCATAAACTTTCAACTGCCGCGACGCATATGTTATCACCTTGCCATCTTGCATTAATACTGCACGAAGCCCAATATGAGATGCGTCATAATATACCGTATACGATCCTGAACATGTGGGTAATAACAACACTAGCATTGTAGTCAAAGCGCTCTTGAGCTTCTGAAAGTTCAACTCACACTCGTTTAACCATCTAAATGGGACACCTTTCTGGGTCAGTCTGGTCAGTGGGCTTGCTATAGATGAAAACCCTTCCACGAACCGACTATAACAACCTACCAAACCCGGAAAGCTCTGGATCTCTATAACTAAAGTAGGTCTAGGCCAATTCTAAACACCCTCTAGCTTCTTAGGATCCACCTTTATGCCTTCTGCCGATACAACATGCCCCAGAAAGGCAACTGAGTCTAACCAAAACTCACATTTTGAAATTTTGGCATATAACTGATTATTCTTCAAAGTATAAAGTACACTCTGAAGATGTTGCTCATGCTCCTCTTGATTTCTGGAGTAAATCAAGATATCATCCATGAATACAACCACAAAAGAATCCAAATAGGGCTTGAACACCCGATTCATCAAATCCATAAATGTTGGTGGGGCATTTGTCAACCCAAATGACATCACTAGGAATTTGTAATGCCGATACCGAGTATGAAAAGTTGTCTTAGGGACATCAGATGCCCTAATCTTCAACTGATGGTAACCAGACCTCAAATCAATCTTCGAAAATACCTTGGCACCCTGAAGCTGATCAAATAGGTCATCAATTCTTGATAGTGGCCTTATTCAACTGTCAATAATCTATACACATCCACATAGAACCATCTTTCTTCTTTACAAATAATGTTGGTGCACCCCAGGGAGAGACATTAGGTCTAATGAATCCCTGATCAAGCAAGTCTTGTAACTGCTCCTTTAATTCTTTCAACTCCGGCGGGGCCATACGGTATGGTAGAATAGAAATTGACTGAGTGCCCGGAGCCAAATCAATACAGAAGTCAATATCTCTGTCGGGTGGCATCCCCGGCAGATCTGCAGAAAATACTTCTGGAAATTCACGAACAACTAGTACTGAGTCCATAGAAGGAACATTTGCGCTGGGATCGCGAATATAAGCTACATAGGCTAGACACCCTTTCTCTATCATAGGCCAAGCTTTCATATAAGAAATAACCATACTAGCAGAATGACCAGAAGTTCCTTTCCACTCTAACCGAGGTAACCCCGGCATGGCTAGGGTCACTGTCTTGGCATGACAATCCAATATAGCATGATACGGGGACATCTAATCCATACTCAAGATGACATCAAAATCTGCCATATCAAGAAGTAGAAGATCCACACTAGTCTCAATACTACCAATAATAACCACACATGAACAATAGACATGATCTACTACAACAAAGTCTCCCACCGGTGTAGATACACACACAAAAGCACTCAGAGAATCACAAGGCACAACCAAATATGAAGCAAAATAGGAGGACACATAGGAATAAGTAGATCCTAGATCAAACAGAACTGAAGCATCTCTATGGCAAACTGGAATAATACCTGTGATCATAGCATCAGATGACTCAGTCTCATTCCGAGCTGAAAAAGCATAAAATCGGGGCTGAGCCTCACCACTCTGAACTACGTCCCTAGGACGGCCTCTAATTGGCTGGCCTCCACCTATAACGGTCTGACCTCCACCTCTAGCTGCCTGACCCCTACCTCTAGCTGGTTGAGCAGGCGGCGAAGCAACCGATGCCAGTATGATGGCACGAGAATCCTGCTGAGATCTATTACTCGCCAATCTAGGGCAATACCTCTTGATGTGACCAATGTTCCCACACTCATAACACTCATCCTGTTGTCGTGGTTGCTGAAGCTGAAGTTGACCCAAATGGGCCGGATAACCGTTGTAGTAAATTTGGAGTGGTTGTGCGCTGATAGGAGCTGAATGTGCACTAAATGCTGGTTGTCCATAGTAAGGCATAATAGGACTGTGATTCCCTGAGGCACCAGGAGATGCATGAAGTGTTAAATGAAACGGTCTGGGAGGATGACCCCTACCAAAATTAACCCTACCTCCAGACGAGGCACCACTGAAACCCACCGAACTGATGAGGCCTCTTATCAAACCTTTGTCCCCTCTCCTGTGCAAGAACCATCTCGATCCTCCTCGCAACATTAACAGCCGCCTGAAAAGAAATCTCACTTCTGGTCTCCTTGGCCATCTGAAGCCTGATGGGGTAAGTGAGTCCCTCAATAAACCTCTTCACTCTCTCTCCCTCAGTAGGTAGTAAAAGGAGAGCATGATGAGCCAAATCCACAAAATGGGACTCATACTGAGTAAAAGGCATAATGCCCTGCTGTAAACGCTCAAATTGCTTGCGGAAATCCTCTCAGTGTGATAGGAAGGAACTTCTCCAAAAATAGCTGAGAGAACTGCTCACAGGTAAGTGCAAGCGACCCAACTGGTCTAGTCAATGTATACTCCCTCCACTACCTTCTGGCGGAACCTGTCATCGGAAATACAACAAAATCAACCCCATTGGTCTCAACTATACCCATGTTCTGCAGTACCTCATGGCAGCGTTCAATATAATTATGTGGGTCCTCAGAAGGTGTACCACTTAAGTGAACTGAAAAGAGCTTGGTAAACTTATCCAGTCTCAATAAGGCCTCAAAAGACATGGCAGGCCTATCACCGGTCTGTGCTCCAACAACTGGTTGAACTACCCAAACTGGCGGGGTTGCTATAGCATGATTCTGGGAGCTATCGACTCCGGAGCGGGAGTAGTGGGAGTTTGTGCTCCTCCCCCAGCCGGTGAGATGGCTTGCGACACTGGAAATATACCATTCTAGGTCACGCCCTCTATAAGACTTACCAATCGGACTAGAGCGTCCTGAACCACTGGAGTGGCTATGAATCCTTCCGGGACCTGAACTGGTCCAACTGGTATATTCTGAACTGGAACTTTCTCCTAAAGATGCACCTAAGGTTCTACAACAGGTGCAGCTGCTCGAACTCTGGACTGAGCTCTACCTCTGCCTCTAGCACAACCTCGGCATCGACCTCTACCCCTGGCCATAGTTGCCACAGGAGGCTCTGGTCCCTGTCCATCGGAGAGGTATTACGTGTTCTTTCCATCTGCGAGAGAATAAGATTAGAATGGTTCAATTATTGATGATAGAATAAAATCGCACGACATAATAAGAAAGAAGTGATATCGTTCCTAAACTTCATAGCCTCTGAGAGATAAGTACAGATGTCTTTTTACCGATCCTTCAGACTCTACAAAGCTTGCTCGTGACTCGTGAGACCTACGTAACCTAGTGCTCTGATACCAACTGTCACAACTCGAAATTCTCACCTTCGGACCGTGATGGCGCCTAACATTTCACTTGCTAGGCAAGCCAACGTTAGAATAAAATTAGCCATTTTTAAATAATTTTTAAATTTATTAATAACAAAGAAATAAATGCGGAAGTAAGGTCTGAAAAATAGTGAATAATCCATAAAACGGCGATGTCTAAATACCATCCCAGAATTGGTGTCACAAGTGCACGAGCTTCTAGAATAATATAAATAAAGGTCTACAAAAAATAAAGCTGTCTGAAAGCAAACACACAGCTAAAATAAGATAGACGGAAACTTCAGAACTGTGGACGCTATGCAGTTATACCTCAAGTCTCCTCTGAGTAGCTGAAATCCGAGCAAGTCTATGGTACGCCGCTGGGACCAACTCTGAAATCTGCACAAGAAGTGCAGAGTGTAATATCAGTACAACCGACCCCATGTACTAATAAGTGATGAGCCTAACCTCACGAAGTAGTGACGAGGCTAAGGCAGATCACTTACATTAACCTGTACGCAATATTAGTAACAGCAACAATAATAGAAATAAATCAGGTAACTTATTTTTAATAGTTGAAGCCAACTCAGCAGTCATATCCAATTATTAATCAATTTCCGTTGTAGCGTGCAAACCGCTCCCACAATATATTCATATTCAATCCTCCAATATATTTATTTTAGTCAAGTATATATACAGACTTTTAAATAAGTCTGTTGCGACGTACAATCCGATCCCCCAATATAGACGTTTAACAAGTCTGTTGCGGCGTGCAACCCGATCCTCCATTATGGACCTTTTTAATAAGTATGTTGCGGCGTGTAACTCGATCCTCTAATATATGGACTTTTTAATAAATCTGTTGCGGCATGCAACCCGATCCTCCATTATATTTATTTATCAATTCTTATAGAGGACATTGCCCCCAATAAATGCAATAATTAATATAAAATTATAAGACAACAAGCATACAATAATTATGAAACAAACAATGACAAATAACAATTTATTATGAAAATCAGGGAGAAAATAGGTAATTTAATAATTAATATGTTAAATGTCAAGTAGCAATTAATACACATAAATCAAAGAGCATGTAATAATTATTGCGGAAATTCAAGAATTAATATTTGTCAAAGAATAGGAAAGAAATAATTATAATAACAATTAATTCGTGTCTTAGAATAATTTATTATTTTCAAATAATTATCCAAACAATTAATTTGACGACCTATAGACACTCGTCATCTCGTCTATACGTCGTTCACATGCATTTCACATAACAAATAATTTAAAGGTTCTATTCCTTCAAGTCAAGGTTAACCACGACACTTACATCGCTTTGCAAATTCCAACAAATTATTCGACCACAACTTTTCATTTTGAATTTATCTCCAAAAGCGTCAATTTTATTCACAAACAATTCGATATACTCAATACGAATTATAGGAATTAATTCCATATGAATTTACTAATTTTTCGGATAAAAATCTGAAATTCATTTAAATATTCAATAGTGGGATCCACGTCTCAAATCCTGTAAAAACACGCGAAATTCAAACACCCGTTCCGCTACGAGTTCAACCATACAAACATTATCCAATTCCAATGTCATATGGACCTTCAAATCTTAAATTTTCGTTTTTGGAAGATTTTATAAAAAAACTGATTTTTTTTTCATAAATTCACGGATTCATGATATAAATGAGTATGCAATCATGAAATATAATCAATATAGGATAAGCAACACTTACCTCAATTTTTCCCGTGAAAATCGCCCAAGAATTCGCCTTACCCGAGCTCAAAATGACCAAAATGAGTAAAAATCTCGGGCTCTTCAATTTATACACTGCCCAAGCATTTCCGTACCTGCAGTGCCTGGGCTCGCACTTTCGATCTCGCATTTGCAAGAAAAATCTCGCATCTGCAAAATGGGGCTGCCAGGCGAGGCCTCGCATCTGCGGAGAAAAAATGTGCACCTGCGCTGCCTTCCGCTTATGCGATCGTTGAGTCCGCTTCTGCGGACGCTCGAGTGCATACAATTTTCCGCACCTGCGGACTTTTTCCCAACTTGCCCAGGCTGCATCTGCGATGGAAGGCTCGCTTCTACTAGCTCGCACCTACAGTCCAAAATCTGCAGGTGCGATTACACGAGAAGGCCAAATATCAGATTTTTCCTTAAGTCCAAGTCTTGTTCCGATTTCGATATGTATCACTCTCGGGGTACTCGGGACCCCGTCCGAATATGCTAACATATCCCGTAACATAATACGGACTTACTCGAGGTCTAATATCACGTCAAACAACGCTGAAATTACCCCCGATTCGAACTTTGAGTTTTAAACTTTTCAATTTGAAATTCGCGTGCCAAAACATATTAAATGAATCCGGAATGACTTCAAATTTGGAACACATGTCTTAAATGACATAACGGAGCTATTCAAATTTCCAGAATCGAATTCCGGTTCTGATATCAAAAAGTCAACATCGTGGTCAAACTTGGAAATCATTAGCCTTTAAATTACTAGTTTCTGTTAAATGGTCATAACTTGAGCTAGGGACCTCCAAATTAAATTTCGGACGTACGCCCAAGTCTCAAAATACGATACGGACCTAGCGAAACTGTCAAAACACTGATCCGAATCGGTTTGCTCAAAATGTTGACCAGAGTCAATTCAGTTGAGTTTTTAGGCTCCATTTCACATTTCAATCCATATTTCACATAAAAAATTTCCGAAAAAAAATATACAGACTGTGCACGTAAGTCGAGGAGTGATAAACAGTATTTTTCAAGGTCTTAGAACACAGAATTAATTATTAAATTTAAATATGACATTTTGGGTCATCATAAATGTTACACAAGAAAATGACTCTAGAAGAGAAAATAAAACACCCCCCTCACCCACCTAAAGTTAAAGAAGACATATCAAAGAGTTTACACAAGAAAATTTTGGATCCAAATTAACCCATTTCTGCAATCAACCAAATAAGCATTACTCATTCTATAAGAAAATTCATTTCTGCCCAAAAAGAAAAAGTCGAACCAAGAAAAACATTAAACACAACACAAAGAACTGGAAAACAAGGCAAAAGATAACAAAATCATCCTAGTAGAAACATTAACGATCAACCCAATAAAAAATATTCAATAATCACTAAGCAAAAAACCACATTTAGCTTGACTGACTTCTTGAAGAAAAATAAAGAAAGAATTTCATCAAGAGTTAAAGAGAAATTTTAGCTTCAATTTCCAACAAACTAAACCCTACCTTTTTAAGATCATGTGGTGAATAACATTGTAATACAATGCTTATGTACCTCGTTACTTAGCAGCATATGTCCTTCATTCCACTTTGAGAACAATTTTCATAACAGAGATATGAAAAGAGGAAAATGAACACAGTCCCTCAAGATATGGTTGAATTTGGAATATTATAATCACGGGATATGCAAATTAATAGAACTGAAATTTGATAATATCTAGCTCTAGATGATTATAATGCTATTTAAAGAAAGGGGCAATCCAATAAAAGAAAGGGCAAGGTGAAAAGGAAGATAAAAAGGCAAAAAATAGAGAGGCCACAACCCAGAATCTTGTTCTCTTAGTTCCGCCAAGCAGTAGCCTTAGAAAACATACAGAGGAACCAATTCAAAAATAATAGATTAACAGAGGAAGAATCAATTAAATCGATCAACTATTAATCTGATAGCAGCCAAATATCAAAAACAACTTAGCAAACATAGAAAAACCTATACTTTCACAAGTCCCAAAATGCCATAGTTGGATATCAAAAATCAGAAGTCGGTACTCGGTAAGCAGGATTTTCTTTACGATAAAGACAAAAAATTGAAGAAAAAGAATGATTTATGCAACAATCTTAAAACCTACACAAAATGAGAAGTTGGATACGGATGAGAAGCAGAAGATTGATAATGAAGATTGATCATAATCGAGCAGCATCACACCAAAATCAATTGTAAATAGATTGCAAGCAACCTGCTGGGGAAGAAGAGAATTTACCTGGGGATGGCGGGACCGTGGCAGGGTGGAGACTGTGACAGCGATATTGTTAAGCACCTAGGTTTTCCTAGGGCGTACATCTCTTTCGAATTGTTTTCCTATTGTTTTCTAATCAGAGGGAAAGTAATTTCTTGTCCAAAACAATTAGAGGGAAAGATTTTATTTTGTTTGTATGGAGGGAAAGTTAAAATAATAAAAATTAATTTCAATTAGTGATTTTTAGTGGTAATTATTTTTATTATCGGTAAAAGAATATCTTTTACTGGCTAATGGTCATGTGCCGCTAATATTTCAGCTTAAATAATTCATTAGCGACAATTACCTTATTGTCGCTAAATAATTGCCTCCAAAGGCCTTTTTTGTAGTAGTGTATCGCCCAATCCTTTACTTTCGCAGTGCCATCCATATCAAGGTTGCTTCCCTTCGTTCTTCTGTCAAATCCAAATTTGTACGAAGTTCTTCCTCATTAGATACTTTATTTGTATGCTCGAACCTCAGGCTGGGTTCTCCTATTTCCACTGGAATTAGTGCCTTATTACCATAAACAAGTGAAAATGGAGTTTCTCCCGTGCTTATCTTTGTCGTTGTCCTGTAGACCCACAATACCCCGAGGTAGCACTTCAGGCCACCTGCCTTTTGATTCTTCCAAATACTTTTTTATATTGTTGACAATAATTTTATTTGTCGACTCTACTTTTCCATTAGCTTAGGGATGATACGATGCTGAAGTAATCTGTTTAATTGTCCATCCCTTGAAAAAATCAGTGACCTTTGCTCCCACGAATTGTAGCTCATTATCACATACAATTTCCCTTGGAATCCCAAATCTGCATATTATATTCCTCCAAATGAAGTCGATAACTTCCTTTTCTCGTACCTGTTTGAAGGCACCTGCCTCCACCCACTTAGAAAAATAATAAGTTAAAATTAATAAAAAATCATACCTTTTATGGTGCTTGAGGAAGAGGACCTACGATATCCATTTCTCACTTCATAAACAGCCACGGTTCGATAATTGAATGAACAAACTTTGCCCGTTGATGCATATTTGCATACCGTTAACATTTATCGCACCTTGTTACGAAGTTTTCCGCCTCTCCTTCCATCTTTGGACAATAATACTCTACTCTTATTAGCGTTTTTACTAGTAATCTTACACCAGCGTGATTTCACAATGTCCTTCATGTACCTCTCGCATCATGTATTCGGCTTGTGAGGGTCCAAGGCACAGGGCTAAAGGTCCACCAGACATCTTTCAATACAAATTGCCCTCTAATAAGCAATATCAAGCTACTTTATTCGCAACAGTTGTGATTGTTTTTATCCTCAAGTAATATTCCATACTGTAGATATTTCACAAATTCATTTCTCTAATCCCATGTTAAATTATTAAAATTTACCTCATTCTTGGTTTGATCAAGTGCTGAGTGAAATAAGTGCACCACGATTGCATTTTTCGTGTTTGACACATCAGATACTGATTTAAGATTTCCCAATGCATGAGCCTCGGCATTTTCTTCTTTTGGTATTTGAACAACTTTCCATACTCGGAACAGACGCAATAATTCCTGCACCTTTTTCAAATATTGTTGCATTCATGTTTCTCTAGCCACGTAATTCCCTTGTATTTTATTTACCACAAGCTGTGAGTCTCTTTTTGATTTCAATTTGGTCAATTCCCATATCTTTTATATGTTACAAACCTACAATTACTACCTTATATTCTGCTTCATTATTGGCTATTGGGTAACGTTTTATTGATTGCCTAATAATTTTTCTTGAAAGTGAATTAAGACAATACCCAACCTGCTCCTTTTTACATTTGAGGATCCATCATTATATAATGTTCAAGTCCCCATATTAGATCCATTAAATATTCGTACCTCATTTTCAGTTTCAGGAAGTAAGCTTGAACTGAAATATGCTAGTATTTGTAACTTTATGGCAGCTCAAGGCTGATAAACAATATCATATTCATTAAGTTCTATTACCCATTTAACTAATCTTTCTGATAACTCATATTTATGTAAAATATTCCTTAATGGAAAAGTAGTTATGACAGAAAATAATAGGGTCGTAACTTTCTTGATGTCAGTACTAACACTAATGCTAGTTTTTTCTAGATGAGGATATTGCGTATCAACATCTAACAAATATTTACTAACATAGTAAATTGGAGATTGCGTATCTTTTTCTTCTCGTACCAAAACTGCACTTACTGCTACTTCTGATAAGGCTAAATAGATGAGTAATCTCTCTACATCCCGTGGCTTTGACAATAGAGACGGTTTTGATAGATATGCTTTCAAATCTTTCAAAGCTTATTGACAGTCATCAATCCATTCAAATTGATTTTGTTTTTTCAATAACGAAGAGAATTTAAAATACTTTTCTGAGAATTTAGATATGAATCTCCCCATAGCTGTTACTCTCCCTGTCAACCATTGTACTTTCTTTTTACTCGTGAGTACATTCGGTATTTATTCGATTATGAGTCAGATTTACTTCAATTCCTCTGTTAGAGACAAGAAAACCTAAAACTTTACCCGAGGCTACACTAAAGGCACATTTCTCCGGGTTCAGCTTCATGTTGTACTTGCAAAGTATTTCTAAAGATTCATTCAAATGCCTGAGACGATCATTCTCTTGTGCTGATTTCACTAACATGTTATCGATGTAGACCTCCATGGTTTTTCTCAAATGTTCTTGGAATATTTTGATCACCAATCTCTGGTACGTAGCTCCCGCATTCTTCAAACCAAAAGGTATGACTTTGTAATAGTGAGTCCCCTTATCTATAATAAACGATGTTTTTTTCTTGTCTAGGAGATCCAATTTTATTTGATTATATCCAGAAAAAACATCTAGAAAACTTAGTAGTTCATGACCAGCGGTGGAACAATTCGTTGATCTATATACGGTAAAGGGAATGAAACTTTAGGGCATGCTTAATTTAGATAAGTATAATCTACGCATACTCGTCATTTATTTTTATTTGGCACTTCAACGGTATTAGCTAACTAGTCAGGATACTTTACCTATCTAATTGAACCAATTTTCAGAAGTTTTAGTACCCCCTCTTGAATTACCTGTTTTTTGAATGCTCTTTGCTTTCGCTTCTTTTGCTTTACCGGGGGATGTAATGGATCTTCATTTATCTTATGAGTTATTACCTCCGAGGGATAAGTGTCATATCAGAGTGCAATCATTCCAGCAAAACAATCAGATTAAGTGCGTAAAAACTCAATTAACTTACCTTTCAATTTCGGGCTTAAGTTTGTCCCAACATAGACTTTTTTGCGGGCCATTGATCGAATAAAATAACAACTTAGAGTTCTTCCGTAGTTGTTTTAATAGTCTTGTTCTCCTTCGGTTCTTGGATCGCATCGGGTCTCACATCTATATCCGTTTCATTCTTTGCTCTTTCTGTTGAGGTAGAAAATAAATTCTTCTCAGTTGGAAACTATAATTCCTATTTTTCATCCCCGTCTTTGGATGTTCCGCTTTCCACAGCAACTATGTTAGTTTCTCGTGTCGTTTTCTGATCTCTCATGATTTGACAAATTCCCTATTATGATAAGAATTTGGTAACATGATGTAATGTTGATGGCACCACGTCCATGTTATAGATCCACGACCTTCCTAAAATTATGTTATAGGCCATGTCTGCATCCACCACTTAAAATTTGGTGTCTTTCACGACACGCTCAGCGAATGTCGGTAGCATAATTTCTCCATTTGTTATAAGACTTGAATTCTCGAACCCCGACAAAGATCGAACCTTGGGTATTACATGATCATTCGTTTGTATCTCCTTCACCATTCTTAAAAATATAATATTTACAGAGCTACCTGGATCAATCAAAACGTGCTTCATGCTAGTATCATGAACAAGTAAAGATATTACCAGTGCATCGCTATGAGGGATGGACAAGCCATATGCATCCTCATAGTCAAAGGTAATGTTTTCTCCATCCAAGACTTTCCAAACCCGTGTTCCATGGGTCACCTAGATCTTGGTTGTTCTTTTCGTTGTCGTGTATGTAACTCTGTTGACCTCCTCACCTCCGGTTATAACATTCACCATCTTTTTTGGCGATAGCGGCTTTGGTGTTTTTTCTTATTTTTCATATAAGACTATTTTCCTTTCTCACTAAATAGGTCAGTGAGATAACCTTTTTCAGTAAATAATCAACCTCTGCTTGTAAGAGCCTGCAATCTGCTGTTTTGCGATCATGATCATTATGGAATTCACACCAGAATTCCTGACTTCTTTTGTTGGGATCTGAGCTCATCTCTTTTATCCATCGCACCTTATCACCCATACCTCTTAACACAACTACTAACTTAGAAGTACTGACGTTGAAATTATAATCTCCTACTTTTGATTGGGAATTTGGCTCGTTGCTTCTTGTTATATCATGTTCCTTTCCAAATCGAGAAAAGAACTTGCATCCTTCTGCCTTGATCTCTGATCAAACTGTGCATCTTCTGGTTTTGACATAAGATCTCGTCCTGCAGATCCCATGTAGGGCTCGTACCTATTTTTTTCGGATCTCCTTTCTGATTTTAAGCGCCTAGGTCTGAATCTCTCCTCCGCTTTTTGTTGGGACACTATATCTTCTTCTATTCGTAACTTTGTACTATACCTGTTATAAGTATCATTCCAAGTAGTTGCAGGAAATTCCTGTAAGCTTTCCTTTAACCTTCTCATGGCTTCAAAACTTCTCTCGTTCAAGTTGCTTGCAAATGCCATTGCTGCTCAATTATCAGGTACACGAGGTAACATTATTTTTCTAGCCGGAATCGATCCACGAATTCCCTGAGTAATTCCGTACTCCTTTGCTTTACCTTAAATATATCTTTCATTCTTTTCTCTACTTTTTGAGCTCTCGAATGTACTTTTATGAATGAATCTGCAAGCTTAACAAAAGAATCAATTGAATTTTCAGGTAAGAGAGAATACCATGTCAGTGCTCTTTTAGTAAGGGTTTCACCAAATTTCTTCACCAATACTGATTCGATTCCTGCTTGGTTAAATCGTTGCCCTCGACTCCTGCAGTAAATACAGTGACATGATCTCATGGGTCAATAGTCCCATAATACTTGAAAATATCGGGTCTCTTAAAATTTTTTGATATTAGTAACGGTGATGCACTTGGCTTCCATGGTTGCTGTGAATACTTGTCAATATCCACTTCTTTAATCACTGGCGATACTTCCGGTATCTATTCTATCCACTCGTGTTGTTCCTTGAGTTGTTTCTGCAAGGTCAGTACTAGATTTTGTAAATTAAAATTATATGGCGTACCTGACCCTTGGGCCCCAGAATTATTTGGTATTTCCCCACTTCCAGCCCTGAATGAGGATTTTTCACAGTTGTGTTAACTGGTGGTGGAGCCTGAACAACACTCGGCAGTTCACTTGCGAAATCATGTGAGGTTTCGCCAATCTGTTGAGTAATAAATTACTTCGAGTTATCTTGCTCATTTGATTTTCATCAATTTGTTGTCCAGCATTACGATTAGCAGATCTGACAAGTGAATTTTCTCGTAAACGCAGTGGAGTATGTGTGTGTGGTGTGGAGGAGCCCCTCATTGTTGTCCATCTTCCACCTGAGCAATTTCATTAGTGGTAGACATAATTTGTTACTAAAGACAAAATATGTAAATGAAAAATAAAAATATTACTAGAGTTTTCGGTAACGGAACCAATTTGTTTAACCAAAAAATAAATTTTGTGGTCAAAGCAAATAAAAAGATAATTCAGATTTCTAATAATCAATTTTAGTTCACTTTTTCTAATATAGTTGAATATCAAATAATGAAAAAGCAATATTGAGAGAATAAGGAAAAAAGAATTTTATTGATAATCGCAGCTTCCTTTCAGAATAAGATCTTCAAATAGCAGAAAGTAAAAATGTAAGTAATTGATAGTAGTATAATTTCGTGAAATCCTTGATGATCGTATAAAATATGGTAGGGGGAGGGGGTTTATATATAAGGGTACAATATGTAACTGCTTAATTCTCGCCCATTACTTATATTTATTACATTGATTGCCCATTACTTGAGTAATTTGTAACGGTTATGATAATAATAGTCAATCGTGCACAATCAGGGATTATATCGATTTCTTTCTATATCCGTGGCTATTAATGAGTCTTCCTTCCTTGTAGCCTTTAATTATGTATCCCGCACTTATCTCTTCTTTTCCGGTTGTCAAATGCGGTATCTTTGTAAACAATTCCATTGATATTTTTTACCCATGATTCTCTTAACCTTCATTCGTTTTTATTGCTTTAACTCTCATGCTACTTGTCAGCACATTATTAGTCCACGTGGCGGGTCTATTTTTCCTCCCATACACACCTGTTGAGCTACTATTGCCTAAAAACACACCATGTATATGTTTATGTGTCTCTTTTATCAACGTGACTTTAAAACAGAATACCTAAAAATGGAGAAAATACTAGAAAACATTTCAATAAAAGCATAAATTAATAAAATCACCCACATATTCCAACAGAAATTGGCTGCTCTCCAGTTTCTATAGCAAGCTAATTGGCAGCGAAGAGCGGCTTAATGGTGGCAATTGGCTATTTGCTTATTCTTAGACTACAATGCCATTAGGCGTTTGGACATAAAAAATTAGATTTTCAATAAAAAGTAATATTTAGAATTAAATTAAAAAATAATATTTAAAATTTAAAATTATGTTTGGACATGTATTTTTACTTAAAAAATGTTACAGGTTTGTGAGTGGGAAAACAACTCTTCTCCGGAAAACTTGAAAAAGTGGTCAAACCAGTTTTTTTGTTTTTGAAAAACTCATTTTTGAAAAATCTATAAAAACTTACGAATTTTCATGGACAAACACGTTTTTTGATTAAAAAAAAACGAAAAAAGGAATTTTTTTTTATGGACAAAATAACGGGTCGTAAGGTAAGAAAAGTATAAGCAAACTCGTAGCAAAAGAAAAAAGTACATCTTGGTAAAAAATTAATTTTGTACAATTAATTTCAGTTTTTTCTTCATTTATTCTATTTCTAAATGCCATACGTTAATTTATAACTGACTTTAGAAAATTGCTAAAAGTCTTCATGTTTGTCTACGTTGATTAGTGACGGTTCACTTTAGCGCATGGACCTTTTCAAAGTTCTTAACGTTTCATTTTTTAATTTTCTAAAATTGATTTGGGTTTCTTTTAGTCAGTTATCTACTTATCTTGTACTTGCTTGGTTATTGGCAAGAACTTATTGAATCTATTAAATTCCAACGTAGGTAAAGTCAAAATACGTATATCAGTGATAGACCACAATGTCCAAGTGTGAACATGACAATTATTTCGGATTATTAGAAAGATCCTTTTGATTAGTTTACGAAGGGATAATATTTATTAGACCTGTAATTCAGCCTTTGACGCCCATCATATTCTAGGTTAATTTTTCTAGTCTTTATTGGGACTTTTCGTTTAGTAGAAATTAGTGCACTATAAAAAGAAAAGTAAAACTGGAAAAGATACCAAAAGGAAAAGCCATTGCTACAATCTTATGTATGAACACATGAACCTGGTTCAAGTTAGATGTTGTGTTTTAAAAGGCGTGGGCGTACGGCGAGACGTTTTACATATGCCTCAGTGGAGCGTAAGCCTCGAGACACGGGTCATAAGCCCCATAAGTATTTAATTTTTAATATTTTATAAACTAATATAATTACAGTAAATATTTATAAACATTTAAAATTGTATAAAAAATGAAGAAAACTATATATATATATATATATATATATATATATATATATATATATATATATATATATATATATATGTGTGTGTGTGTGTGTGTGCGTGTACGCGCGCGCGCGCTTCATCCCCAAAAAACTAGTGAAAACAATCTATTATACGCTACTTAAAAGCTCAAGAAACTTGAATCGAAAAGAATAAAGTTTTCTACATGAAGGAACAAAAAGGATAACTAACCTTCAATTTGAACTTTGAACTTTTAACTTGCTGCTACGAAGGAGAATTGAGTTTTCTTTGTATTTGTAAAAATAAATTGAATATTCGTTACTTTTGGGAGATATTAACAGACTAGCGGATAAGATAAAGAATTGGGAAAGACCATGAATTGAGGCTTTAATCAATAAAAAAGGTCTTAACTTTTAAATTTACTACATTTCAGTATCTTTTTAAAACTTTTGAGTAATTACCAAGCTCAATTTTGAATTTTTGGGTATTATATGAAGGACTTATTCAACAAATTTTGTTTTAATTTGAAAAAATCTCTGGGGCTTACGCCTCACTCAAAAAACTCGCCTCAAACGCCTGGGCGTATGCTTCGAATTGTTGGGCGTACGCCTCTTAAAACTTTCGTCCTACACCATCGCCCCGGAGGGTTTTTGGTGCCTCACCACAAGGCTTGTCCCGAAAACGCCTTTTAAAACATTGGGCAGATGTTCTCTGCAAAACTTTTGTACATGCTGCATAAATAACTGAAATATCCTGCTTGAGTTTCTCAAGAAAAATAATAAATACGGATTTAACTTATATCCACTATGTATAAATGATTTTTCAATTTTAACCTTCTGTTACTTGCTTTATTTTTGGTAGTTAAATTTCACTTATTATGAGTACTAAAATTGATTACCTATTATATGATTTGATCGTATAAAATATAACATTGCCAGTATATAAATATTAAATCCATCAAATATAGTTGGATGATAAACTTTGATGATACTCGCGTTGGGTTTGAGTTCATTTTGTACAAATTTGAGTTTAGATTTGTTCAAATCATTATATTGTTTATGTAGAACCTAAAATTAAAACTAAATTTTGTACATCAAATTTGTAACAAATGACTAAAGAAATGGTGCTCCCCTTAACTTCAAATATCGGCTCCACCACCGATAGTTGAATAAATGGAAAATGGCCAAAACTATCCTGAAGTATTAGAATTGGTACAAAAATGTCCTTCGTTCACCTATTTGAATAAAAATGTCCCTACCGTTATTTTTTAGCTCAACATTAGCCTTATTACTAACAGAAATTTCTGGGAAAATTTTTTTTAATTAATATCCACGTGTCACTGTTCTATTGGCATAACTTAAATTTCAACCAAAATATAATTAAACTCACCCGTAATCCGTCCGAATATTGACCCGCTCCGATTTTAAAACATAACTCTCTTTCTCTCTAGTAAAAAAGTGGCAACTATTATTTAAACATCATATGAACCCAATATGTATGAAATTGCACAATACCAATTCCCCATAGCAGAAAAGCTTACATATTAATTAATAGAACAAATAGCGAAATAAATTGAAAATAGAAATACACATTACATAAACAGTAAAATATCAAAAACAATCCTTAAATTTTCATAAAGGAATGACAAAAAATAGTGAAGAAAACCTTAAGAAATTTCAAATAAAAAAAATTATACAATAAAGAATACCCATTACATCAACAAATTAAAAGAATCTAAACTTTTTGCATTAAGAAGAACATGACAATTTCTTCCATCTTCCATAAAAATTATTCTAATAGAGAACTCAATCTTGAATTTGCCTCATGAATAGTCGTACACATACACTCGTAACAAAATACTCACTAAAACGAAATGGCGAAGAGGCATAGGTGAGAGAGAGAAAGAAAGAAAGAGCTATGTTTAAAAATTATGGCGGGTCAATAATCGGGCGGGTTACGGGTGGGTTTAATTATAATTTGATTTAGGATTTACGTTAGGCCAATGAGACGATAACACCTGGATATTAATTAAATTTATTTATTTTTTTCAAAATTTTCTATTAGTAATAAGGGTAATGTTGAGTCAAAAAAATAACGATAAGGGCATTTTTATTCAAATAGGCGGACGGAGTATATTTTTGTACCAATTCTAATACTCAACGACAGTTCTGACCCTTTTCCGTTGAATAAATAATGTTCTATTGTTCATTTTAAATTGACCCGTTCATCTTGACTCAAGCAGATAATAGGCGGGTTACTACTTTAACCCGGTTTAACTCATCCAAATATAGCTCAGCTCCGTGTTTGGCACTCCTATTTTTTTGCAATGGGTGCACGGGCAGTGAGTACAAGCGCGTTCTGTGTTAAATTTTAGTTACGACTATATATATATATAGCTGAACAGACTATCTTACACGCTTTACTTACAATAACAGAAAGTTTAAAAGCTCGGGAAATTCCAGTAAATATAAACAAGAAAGAGAATGAAGTTTCCCCATTCTTAAAAGTCATATCCTCATTTTAATTTCTTCCATTCAAACTTATCTCTGTATAAAACTGATTCCCATTTGGCATTCACACACCTTCGCTCTTCTTCTTCCCTCTATTCCTTTTCAATTAACCCAAACCCTCCCTTCAAAGATCATCTTCAAATTAGTAGCAACATATATAGAGCAGGCTCAAGGAAATGAACAATAATAGTATTGTAGAGAAGGCTATCAACAGCCTCGGAAAAGGCTTCGATTTGACCTGCGATTTTCGACTAAAATATTGTAAAGGAGATGAAAGACTTGTGTTGCTCAATGAAACTGTCACAAAGGAGATCATGGTACCTGGTTTTGGAGCTTTTAATAGTATCCCTGTTGATATTAAATGTGATAAAGGCGATCGAGTTCGATTTCAGTCTGATATTCTTAGTTTTAATCAGGCAAGATCAACCTCTTAATTCTTCCTCATCATCTTCTTTAAGTTAATTATCAAATGTTTGACTTTGTTTTTTTGGGCAAACAGATGTCTGAATTTATGAACAGAAAAAGTTCAGTGGCTGGGAAAATACCATCAGGATTGTTTAATTCAATGTTTGGGTTTCAGAGTGGTTCATGGGCAACTGATGCAGCAAATACAAACTACTTGGGGCTTGATGGTTACTTCATTATATTGTTTGATGTTCATATTGATAGAAGTCCTCTTCTTTTGGTTGATGAAGTTATAAATGCTGTTCCTTCCACTTGGGATCCTGTTGCTCTTGCAAGGTAACTTTAATATCATCTCATTTCTTTTCATTTTTCACCTTTTAATTCAAATGTACTCCATATTTTTACACAGGAAATCTATTATATATACTAGTATTTAGAGTTATATTACTCTCAAAAACATAAATTTAGCATAATACGTGACTAAATAAATCATTTTACAGTTAGTAATTCATTAAATTTCAAAAGTACATAATTTCAATCAATTGAAGGTTAATGTGCTTAACCAGATACTACATGGGTCAAAATCAGAATATATCGATGTTTTATGGACTAGAAAGCAAATGTTTCGTTAGGAAAAGGAAACAATAAACAAATTTATAGGTAATTGACCTTGGAATTAATGGCGTGCAAATGGGGGTGATGTTGACCTGATCAACTGATTAAATTCAATAAGAGAACACTGGAAGTCAGAATCAATTACTCTCTTTTTCTTTTTTCTTTTTGAAAATTACACTGTTCATAATTGGCATCATCTCTTTTGTGACATATTTCGTTTTTTGAAATTTAAAATATGTGAAACTTGACCAATATTTTGAAATAAATTTTTTAATCATATTGACGTGAGAATAACTACAATTTATATTTTTTTTGTAATTTTTTAATGTTTAACTTTTAATTTTAAAATATTAAATTGAATAAATTTAATTTAATTTTAAAAATAAGTCAAATTAATTCTCAATAAGAAAAATATGTCGTATAAATTAGAATAGAGATAGTATTCTTTTCCCCTGTTTTGGCCAAAATTAGCTTAGAGTAGAATTGTTCCACCGGATTAATCTACACCCGAAGATCTGGTGGCTGAGACTGTTCCACATTAGAATGCCTAGAAGTTTTCAAACACCAAAAGAGCCCCCTAATTAATTTCATGGGTGGTCATTCAGCCCATGAAATTAAATGTATGAATATTAAGTGACTTTTGGGTAATAAACATAAAATTGAATGATATCCCCTAATAATTTTTGTGTAACAAAAGAAAGAAAAGTGATTTTTGGATAATGAATAAAAAATTGAATGATTTTTACATAACAAAAAAAAAAAAAAACAATTTTTGCGTAATGAATACAACGTTTAATGATCACCCATGAAATTTACACTTAATTTGGAGAAAAGGAAAATTTTGGTCGCTAATGCGTTTAATATTTTATGGTTGTGCCAGAAAATCAACAAATTCTATTTTTGATTTTTTTTTTTGGGTTATATATACAAAAAGGAAACTATGCCTTTGACCTTTAAGATTTTTTTGGGTAGTTTTTTCTAGTATTTAACATAACAAGACATGAAAATGTCTAATTAAAGTACGTTAATTCAAACCTTAAATTACTTTAAAAACATTGCACAAATTAAGAAGATCAAGCATACTATAAAATAGAAAGATGACGATGCAGATCTACTTAAAATAACACTATTTCGTGGTTTAGAGCTTAATCTTCAACAAAAATGATTACTTTTATACTATAATTATCATTTCACAAATATAAAAACTTGAAGAAGAAAACTTGGCAATGGGGAGAACAAGTCTAATTAAAATTCGTGCAATCAAACCAAAAACTATATTAAATTCATTAAAATTTAAGAAGATAAGGTATACTATAAATGGAAAGATGCTGATACAAACTTAGTTAAAGTAACGATCTTTTCGTGATTTCGACCTTATTCTTTTTTTATAAAGGGCCAAAAATGTCCTTGAACTATTTGAAATAGCTCAAAAATGCCTTCCGTTTGTTTTTTATACGAAAAATATCCTTGCCGTCTATGTTTTGGACCACAAATGCCCTTAAACCGTTAGTCTTTCCATTGAATGTGACATGACAGTCCAACTGTGTTAGATTTGCTTACATGATCATCCACCTAAGCAATCCAGCATAGCGAAATTATTTTTTCGAAAAAATTATTTTTTCGGAATTTTTATTAAAATACAAAATCAACACTTATTCTGAAAAAAGTAAAAATATTTCGAAAAACTTATTTATTTCGGAAGTTTTTATTAAAATACAAAATCAACACATTCCGAAAAAAGTAAAAATATTTCGGAAAACTTATTTATTTATTAAAATATTATATATAATATACAAAATAAATTATTTAGTTATGATGAGTGAGATAGAGGATTTATGTTCTACTATTTTAAATGCTTAAGTTGAGGATTTATTGCACGTCGAACTTGTTTAGGCAACCTCGAATTAAATATTTGGGGGTTATTTTTCCGGAATTTTTTTTTATTTTTTTCGGAATAAATGTTGATTTTGTATTTTAATAAAAAATTTCGAAATAAATAATTTTTTCGGAATTTTTTTACTTTTTTCGGAATAAGTGTTGATTTTATATTTTAAAAATACTTTTCGGAAAAATAATTTTGCCATGCTGGATTGCTTAGGTTGATGGCCATGTAAGCAAATTTAACCTAGTTGGAATGTCATGTCACCTTTAATGGCAAGACTAACGGTTTAAGGGTATTTGTGGTTCAAAACATAGACGGTAAGGATATTTTTGATACCAAAAACAAACGGAGGGCATTTTTGAGCTATTTCAAATAGTTGAAGGGCATTTTTGGCCCTTTTCCGTTTTTTATATAACCATAGTTCTAAGTGCTTATGCACACTTCAGTTAGTTCTACAAGGTACCTAAAACTTGAATAGCTACCAGCTAAGCTAATTCTGTCCGCAAGATATGAATCTGAAACCTCATAATTCTCAACCCACTTTATTGACTATTAAGCCATACTCTTAGGTGCCCTAGTGGTCAATAAATATAAAACCTTAAGAAAGAAAATGAGGAGTTGGCCTATATTTAATACAGATAAACAACACGTTAACCGGCGGATAAGATGAGTTTTTGAATATGATCACTTTTGGGAGAATTACTACTAGCTAGTCTCCCAAACTTGAGGAACCCACAATTTGAGGCTTTACACATGTAAAAGTTAAACCCATTAGTTATCCATTTTTTAAATGGATAATATAGTTCTTTTCCATATTTGATCTGTTTTTAAAAAGTTCATTATCCAACCCATTTTTTAGTAGATAATATGAGTAATTAATTATTTTCTTTTAACCATTTTGTCACCCCCTATTCGTATTTAATATAATTGATATATAATTTTTATTAATTACTTGTGATTTGTGACAGGTTCATAGAGAAATATGGTACCCACATAATTGTGGGGTTGAGTATAGGAGGACAAGATGTGGTCCTAGTTAGGCAACACAAATTTTCCAACATGGAACCATCACAACTCAAGAACCAATTGGATGAACTTGGTGATCAGTTATTCACTGGCATTTGTAACTTCTCTCCTCACCAATGCAAAACACGAGAACAAAAGCACAAGGTTTCTTCTTTCTAATAATCCTTCTATTCTTTTTTTCAAATTAATCTCCTTTTTCTGGAAAAGAGTTCTTTGAATTGATTGCAAAAATCGTATGAGAAATTTTTCCTCCTAACATAAGTCTAAATTTTGTACTAGTTCATTTAACCTGACTAGTCTATTCATCAAATATAGTTAGTTTAAACATTCTGAGTAAGCTCGAATTAATGCCAAGACATAATAATGGAGATACTTCCTGAGTTAAGAACTTTTTCAGATATCATATATATAAAAAAACTCAATTGAACTGAACATTTTTTTTTTTTTTTCTTTTTTGTTTCTGAATTGCAGGCTCTGGAGGCGTTCAATGTTTTTGATCCACAACCCAATATCTTCAGCGACTTCCCATCAGCTACCACAAAAGATGTATGTTGATAATTGTTAATTTTCAATCAGCTTATCCATTTTATAATGAAAAATGCACCTAAATTTTCCCATGAATAAAATATTCCCTCAAATAAAAAATTGAAGGAGATATCCATATCTAGTAACTTCCAGGAGGTACTTTTACTTTTAAGTAACATAAATTATATACCTATAGGTATTATTTCAATCTATATTGAAAGATATTTAAGTGAAGATATCGATTTTCCAATATTAGATTTTTAAAACAAAGTGAACGTGTGATGCTCGCTTTTATAGAGTACTTAGAGGTTGTTTGCTTTAGTGTAATTTACGAAGGTTAGACTAAGTTTGATAATATTCAAAACAAATGAAAAGAGATCAAGATTGGTGGCAGTTAACAAGGAACTTGATTCCAAAAAAGGGGAAAGCCACGGGTGTGGGGAAAGAGAAGCAGGTGGGAGGGGTTAAAAATCAGAACGTTATGAGTCAGATGTCTCCATTCCAAAACTTAAAGAAACTTTTCTCTTCATTTTTTTTAAAACTAATTCATAATTACACCAAAATTTCATAGTAGTAATTTAATAATTACCAAATAATTTGACCTTAAAACCTAAAGAAAGGTCTGGATGAACCTGATTTTTTATTTGAGTTTTCATGAATTGATAGGTCAATTTTCTTGCTTTGATTTGTATCATACACAGATCATATGTCCAAATTCTTCAGCTAATAGAGTAACTTTGACATTAGAAGATTCTAATATAAAAAACCTGGGAGCTTTCTTTGAATTTATTAACTTACCAATAATTTGCAAACTATCAAAACTCTAAAGGTTTCCAAGTCAATATTAACCATTAGATTCTTGGAAACTACTAAAGATAATTAGGATGAAGTCATTTTCTGCTGCCGACTTTGTCTTAAAATCAAAATATCTCTCTAACTTGATTATGTGCATGTATCTTCAAGGATTGAAAAAATTTCACTGGAAAAGAACTAGTCAAACTTTATATATTAATCACTCATGTATATGACAAGGTTTTGGACGAGACGTGACTGCTTAATTTAATCTACATTCTAGCTGGAAAAATCAAGAAATATATATATATGGTTGACAATCATACACAAGTTCAAGGAAACTGAAGCATGCATAAGAAGCGGGAAAATAATACGTACTACCAGTTTCTGAAAATAATATTTGCAGGGAGTAACAGTGATATGTTCAAAAAGAGGTGGAGATTTAACAGCAAACACACACAGTGAATGGCTTCTAACAGTAGCTTCAAACCCAGATGCAATTGGCTTCAACTTCATTCCCATTACTTCCCTTCTCAAAGGTCTTCCTGGCAAGGGTTTCTTATCACATGCTATCAACCTTTATCTTCGATGTAAGTCAATAATAATTTTCTCTCTTTAATATTAATCAATTAATTAATCTCCATTTTTATTTAATTACACGAAAGGTAGTTTATGTTTCCGAAAAATGTTTCATCAAGTCTTTTTCTTTTTAGCTAACTTCCTCATTTTAAATTATTTTTTTTCCATTTGATTGGTGATAGAAATAAAATATTCTTTTTGAATAAATGCCAAATTGAATTAAAGGTCTTTATCTCTACTTTAGCCAAGGATGTTACAATAATTCAAACATGAAATAGAGGATAATGTGTTAGTTGAACTACATATGTCAGATAGTAGATTTTTGTTTTTGAATAATCTAATGTATATAATATATTAAATTAATGTATTGATGTGCAGACAAGCCACCTATAGCAGATTTGCAGTATTTTCTGGATTTTCAAGCGCACAAGATGTGGGCCCCTATTCATAATGATCTTCCTTTAGGCCCAACTACAAATAGGTCCATTCGACCTCCAGCCCTTCATTTCAATTTGATGGGCCCCAAGCTTTACGTAAACCCAACTCAGGTAAATTCGATCGCTCTGGGATTTTTTCACTTTTAGCCCGCGCAAGAAATTATTTATATTTGTTAGCCAAAAAAGTATATAAAATTTATATATAATATATAGAGTGTATATATATACAAAACATATATATTTTTCGGCTATTTACTTTGAGAGCGTGTCATTTTCCCATGGTTCTACCAAAAAGTGAAAAAGGAAAAGAGTTACTTATCTTTCATCGAATTTAGACTGAATTTGCAGTTTAATAGTTGGAACTTCATTCTGCACAAAGTAATATAGAGAAATTATGTTATATTATCTGTTTTCTTTTTCATAAATTTAAATTTACCTTGTTCAACATTCATGTTAACTCCACAATCCCTTAAAAAGTTTGTTTATGATTTATGAACATACACTATTTATTATCAGGTAATTGTTGGAAAAACACCGGTAACTGGTATGCGACTTTATCTTGAAGGGGTGAAGTGTGACAGGTAATGCTTTCTTTTGATTGCTCGAGATCATACTCCTTTTAGATAAGTAATATTCCTTCAGTAAAAATGTTTGGTATCCGTTGCACTAATTACATTCTTGCTCTATATGCTATAATAAAGATTTATTTATCATTTTTCTCAAAGTTTTTCAGTTTTCAATAAATATTTTAACTTTTTAAATATTTTATATACAATATCTCTTAAAAGATTCTCATCTTAAATTAAGGGATTCAGTTATATATTTTCCTTTTTCGCTCCTCTCATCTCTCCCTCTTCTTTTATGCAAATTTGTCTGCCGATTCACGTAGCTTTTCACTTAATGTTGGTCCCCACTTCTTACGGTCAAAACTACACATAATGTTTGGTAATCATTAACACACATAAGGTTTACTCTACATTTGATTAATAAGAAAATAAGTAGTTGATTAATACAAATTAATATGGCTGCTAAATATTAAATTAAAAAGCTTTGAAGTTTTGAATTCGATATTCGAGTTTTACGAGTTTGTAATTTGTTTGGATTGAGTGATCTTGCAAGTGATTGAGAATATACTTTGAAGTTTATATTTCAATTTTGAGGGAGAATGATCAAGTATAGAGTTGGTTTTAGGTGAAAGTTCAAATTGAAACTCGAAAAAGTTACAAGAATTGTATGATAATTGTATCTGATATATCAATACTTAAAACATAATTATATCATAAATGTATCATACTTATATCACGATTGTATCTAACTTGTACCTAATACATTAATACTTAAAACAATACCCGATACAATACTAATACAATTATCATACATTGTGATATAATTGAGATATATTTATGAAATATTGTGATACAATTGTGATCTTCATCTTCTTCAAGTTTCAATCACAACTATAAACTTAAAATTTGATATAATATTATATTATAATTGTATTAGTATTGTATCAGGTAGTATTTTAGGTATTGATGTATCAGATACAAGTAACATACAATAGGCATTTGGACATAAAAATTGTAATTTTTGAAAAAGTAGTATTTAGAGTTTAGTTGAAAAATAGTATTTGGAATTTGAAATTATGTTTGGACATGCATTTCACTTGAAAAATATGCAGTTTTGTGAGTGAGGAAAAAAGTTTTTCTGAAAATTTTGAAAAACTCATTTTCGAGTCATTTTTAAAAACGTGTAAAATTTCATGGATAACACATTTTTGAAATTTATTTTTGCAAAAAAGGAAAAATAATTATGGACAAACGGGGCCACAATTTTGATACAATTGTGATAAATTTATGATATGCAACTTCGTTATCTTCGAGTTTCAATCTGAAATTTTATTTAAAAACCAACTATAAATTAAACTTAAATAATTTCTCCCAAAATTGATATATAAACTACAAGATATATTCCCCATCATTTGCAAGAAAATCCGGTCCAAACAAATCACAAATTCGTAAATTTTGAATATTAAATTCAAAGTTTTGAAGTTTTTTAATGGATGTCAATGGAGAACAACTGCAATTTTAGAGACAAAATTTTTGCCATTTTCATCTGCACTGTGAGAGAGTACCAATTTTGGGTGATAAGTAAGTGGGAGAGAGAATGAGATGTGAAATCTTTTGAAAAATAGATGAAATTCAAATTTTTAAGAAGGGGTTGGCGAAGGAGAGAATGAATTGCTAAATTGAAGGAATCTTCTATTTTCTTCTAATTAATAGTTTTGTACATAAATGGTAAATATGGATATAGAATGTAATTAAGTACGAACCTAAATAAAAGTGGTACATAACACTCTATTATAATATAGCTGGCTAAATTTCCCTACATACTTCCATATAAATTTATAGTTCAAATTAATTTAACTATTTACATTTTTAACTTTGATATGATATTTTCTCTATAAAACTAACTTTTCAACCATCACTTTTAAACTTCCTTGTTCTTACAGATTAATATAAAATACAAGCGAAATAAATATTTTAAGCTCGACTAATTATGGACGGAGTTACAGTAGTGCATGTTACGACAGAACTCAGTAATTTTTGTATAGATCTTGTATTAATTCACTTAATATGTATAAATAATTTATTTTGAATCTAGTAAACTACCTTTTCTAAAATGAAGAACCAATAAAGCTTGTGCGACTAATTATCTAATATGGGATGGAGGGAGTAACAAAGTAAAAGGGGAGGCAACTGATAAGGGACATTGCGAGAAAGCCAAACAATGAACACTGTATTATATTTTAGTTTTGATATTGTAAGTTAATAACAAAACAGGATTGAATGAAAAGGAAAATTTATTCGTACAATCTTGGTTTGCTCGCTGCTTGTACGATATGTGAATCAAGATGGTATTGTTTCAGGCTGGCCATACATCTTCAACACTTGCTAAACACTCCAGTACTCCTTCAAGACAAGATAGATGAACCACTAACATGGCGCGGATCCGAAGATGTACCCGACGATGATCGATACTTTGAAGCCATTCAATGGAAAAAATTCTCACACGTATGCACAGCCCCTGTAAAGTACGATCCTAAATGGATATCCTCAGGGGAAGACTTGAGCTTCATTGTCACAGGAGCTCAACTCCACGTTAAAAAACACGAAACCAAGAGCATATTACACCTTAGACTTTTATATTCCAAGGTTTCCAACTCTTGCATTGTGCAATCTCAATGGATGCAATGTGCCTTAGAAAGTTGTACAAAGTCAGGTAGTTTTTTGTCAGCTATTAGTACGCCCGGTTTATCTGAGAAGGAGAAGACGCCGCTAGTGGTGGTGGATTCCGGCGTGTATCCGACGGGGCCACCGGGGCCTTTGCAAACCCAAAAGCTACTGAAATTTGTGGATACAACACAGTTATGTAGAGGGCCATTGGATAGTCCAGGGCATTGGTTAGTCACTGGGGCTAAATTGGACTTGGAAAGAGGGAAAATTTGCCTGCGTGTTAAATTCTCCTTGTTGAATATATCTTCTTAACTTTGTGCTTTGTCTATAAGTTTTATAGGTAAAATATCCAGCTTCAGTTTAGTGGGAGAATTATTTATTCATCTATTTATTATTTGCACCCAAAAGGGGCACTGTAAAGTGATTCTTTTATTGTTGCTTAAGAAATGCAAGCTGGAGAAATCCTGAAATAATTAAAGGTTAGGATCGGATTTTCTGTTTTGCATATATTTGAATTCTCATTTATTTTAATATTTTTTATTAATTTTATTTTCTTGTGTTAAACATTTGAGTGGTATTGAAGTGCACTAGATGTGGTGGGGAAAAAAGTGAAAGTGAAGGTTATTACAGTACTACATCCATTTCGCGTTATGTGACACAATCACAGTTTCACCGGAAACAAAGTTTGAGAGAAGACGGAAAATGTTTTGGAGTTTGTACTCTTAAGCATGCTACAACATTATTATAACTATAAAAGTATGCCATTAAAAGGTAAAACGAGACTTTCAAAATTAAATTATTTTCAAATTCATGAACTAATACGAAAATAATATCATATGAAATAGAACTAATGGATCATATTATCCGTCTCTTGAATTTTGAGAATGTACGATGGGTTAGATTTCAATAACAATAGAAAACCCTTGTGCTCATCGATTTAAAAAAGAACAATTCAACAAAGTTGCTCAATGAGGAAAACATGTAAGCATCTGCATTCCCAAGTACAAAAGATCTTAGTACTATTTATTTTAATTTGTGATCAGCTTACTGTATATCTATTCATGTTATTATATAGTATATGTATATACCCACTCAAACTATGATAATACCCAATCTTGATAGGAGTACAAGTCTTTTATATACCCATCCAAATATAATAATAAATTACTAATGGACCCTTTGGACTCAGTTAGTGGTGCCAACATGGGCTGGACATGAGAAAGTCATAGTGCTGACTTAAGAACGTAACTGTCCAAGTTCTTGGGAATAAATCATTGTTAGACGTGTAAATTATTTGGGTTTTCTTCATCATTGTCTTCCTAGTATATTTTGAAGAAACATATATAGTGACATGAACACATGAGTTAGATTAAAGGAAGCATCCAAAAGATTTTTCCAAAAAAGATACATGGAGCAGTAATACTGCTGGGATCAGCACATAGTGAGGAGTCGTTAGCGTCTATTCTCTTAATTAGTTCGGTTCCCATTGGATAAACCTTCTGTAAGAGAAAAATACAGTCCACGGCCAAACCAGGATAAATAAAAACCGTTGTAGGATCATGCAACTTGGGCCTGAACATGACAAATGCAAATAAAAAGATCGAGACATTTAATTATAACTTGATATGTGTGCCCTGCTTTGTTTGTGGTTGGGGTATTATATTGCCAGTGAATGTAGGATAATGTTGTGCAATTGCCACTGGAATCTGGATGTAGGGTACTGTTGCTTTAGAATATTATTATTGTCATATTGATGATTAATTTCTTTGCTTTATAACACATGGCCAATTACAGCCTTCCAACCAAAATACCCTCCCCCCAATTAATTTAGCATTGAATTAATAAAATATGTTACGAAAACATGCACAGCTAGCTCATTTATAAATAGGCATGCACCAGTCATCTTAGAGTTGTTGCCTTGCAAAAACGGAATCTGTGTCCCACTCACTCTATCCACATTTATAGCTAGGCACTAGGAAGAAGGCTATATATGAGGAACAACTGTGGGAGAGAAAAAGGATAGTTGATCGATCATGAAGAAGAATAAGTATCAAGCTTTAGACAAAATGCAAAGATATTTCCCAATGAATGCTGGTGATGGTGCCTACAGCTACTCCAGAAACTCCCAATTGCAGGTATTTCAAGCACCATTTCCAATCTTAGCTTAATGTTCCGAGAAACATGGAACGAAAAATATCTGGAATCAGTGTTTAAAACATATATAGCTTTGTAACTAATAAGAATATTTCGTCATGCATGTGAACGTATTCTTTTTCACTGATAGACAACTGTCTGATCAATTTTACTATATATATATATATACTTCTGTTGTTAAGGAAAGCTAGGCAGTTTTCTTTATATCTAATGAGATTTACTTGAAGGGCTCGAATAACCTTTGAGTTGAAAACCTGTAATTAATTAATTAGTTCTATTTAAAAGTTGTCAGTGGTGTCTAATACTGCTCCTAGTGTTTAATATAGATTCTTGTAATTCGAATATATATTTACCAACAAAAACTGTACATAACAATTTGCTCACATGAATTTTAGATATTAGATGTTGGTGAATTACTATGCATGATAAAACTGCAAATTCTTAATCAAACTTATGTGTGTTTTTCAACTGCAGAAAGAAGTGTTAGATGGTGCTAAAGAGATGGTAAGAGATGCAATTGCTGAAAAGCTTGACATCAAAAGCCTGTTATCAGCTTCAATAAACACATTTCGTATTGTAGACTTGGGATGTTCAGTTGGACCGAACACTTTCTCAGCTATGCAACATATTGTAGAAGCTGTAAAGGACAAGTACCATAATCAATTCAGTACAGATTCCACTATTAATGTTCCTGAATTCCAAGTATTCTTCAACGATCATATCACCAATGATTTCAATACCCTCTTTCGATCACTACCTGCCGATAGGTCTTATTTTGCATCAGGAGTTCCAGGGTCTTTCCACGGCAGGTTATTTCCCTCAGGATCGATCCATTTCGCACATTCATCTTGTGCTATCCATTGGTTATCTAAGTTGCCAGAAGAGTTATTAGATGAGAAATCCCCTGCGTGGAATAAGGGATTGATTCACTATGTAGATGCCTCAAATATTGCGGTAGTTAATGCTTATGTTGCTCAGTTCGACAAGGATATGGAAGTGTTCTTGAATTCAAGAGCTGAGGAGATTGTTCCTGGAGGAATAATGGTTCTGGTTTCACCATTTTCAGTCTATCGCCTCCTCAAATTTTTCGGATCAAGTCTTACTGATATGGTCAATGAGGTATATTATGTACTCTATGGTTTCGTGAAGATCTATTTTAATACTCTCGCCATTCCATTTTATGTTGACACATTTGCCTTTTTATGTCTCAAAGAGTCAAATTACTTTATTTGAAAACTATGTAATTTATTTAATCCCGTTTTAGCTAGATTTAATAATTGACATAACTTTTCGGGACTTATTTCATATAAAAATTCACTTTTTTATGATGAGAGAGAAACGTGAATGAATATGTGAAACTCTTGCCGTCACTAATTCAA
Source organism: Nicotiana tomentosiformis (assembly GCF_000390325.3). Classification (NCBI taxonomy): domain Eukaryota; kingdom Viridiplantae; phylum Streptophyta; class Magnoliopsida; order Solanales; family Solanaceae; genus Nicotiana; species Nicotiana tomentosiformis. Next base: position 80,546,697 of record NC_090822.1, on the reverse strand, counting down.
TTATTGGTAGTAGGGCAATTTTAGTATTTTACGCATATTTAATTTATGTGTCTAAATTCTTCCTTAGTGGTATCACATCAAACACTATAACATAAAATAGGATGGGGGAGTAGTTAGTTTAGCCGTATATTGGAATTAAGTTGTCTTTCTTTTTGACATATATACAGGGAATGCTAGATGAATCTCTAGTTGACGCATTCAATGTGCCAGTGTATTTTCCCTCTCCTGAAGACATGACTAAAGTAGTGGAGAAAAATGGTTGTTTTAGCATCGAGAGAATAGATTTGACATATTCCCAATCAAAGCTTGTGGATGAGGCTGATGCAAAGAATTTAATGACAAACCTAAGGGCTGTTTTGGAAGGAGTTTTTATCAGTCACTTTGAAAGTAAAATCACAGATGAAGCTTTTGCGAGGACTATTCTCAAAAGTGAAGAGATCTCTGCATGGATGAAAGCTAATTACGAAAAACCATGCCAGTTATTTGTCGTTTTAAAGCGTAAATGAATTTCTGTGGAGGATTATGATTACGAAAAGGTTGAGCATAAAATGTCATTTGATTTTTAATAGTTTTATAATTTTCTTATGCTTTTGGTCATTTGTCGATAATTGCTACTACAAAGACCATATTCAAGTGAAATTTACTCATCTTAGATATATGCATGGCTATAGCAGATTTGATGAATTGGGGATAAGAGCTTATATAATTCAAGGAATTATTGAATGCATAAGTCAAGAGGTTGTTGTATTGAGTATTGAGATTTTGATGATTAACAAAGTTTGTTTAAATGCAATGATTCAAAGAACCAAGTCCTCAACATAGCTGCTTAATTGTTCTAAGAACCAATTCTTCAGGGTAAAGGACCAACTCCTCTGGTTGATGATTGTGTGTCTGTGCAAGACAATAACTTTATCTCAAAGTTACCCAGGTCCGAGTTTGGAAGAAGAAGACTGTTACATGTGATAAGGGTTGTTGCCAAGAAGAAACGAACAAATTAGTGAGAGACAAGAGTCCCAAAACTGGTGGAGCCCTTGGAACAGTAGGAGTCCTATCAAACGAAAAGCTAACTATGCATAGGACTCCTAAAAGATTTCTAAGGCATTTAAATACTATTTATTTTGGACTTCTGAATTCATCCTTTACACATCAACTGAAGAATTACATGGTGTTCACTCTAGTGGAGTATCAGTATTATATTCTTCTTAATTCAATCTAGTGAATGTATTTTAGAAAATTGAGTTGTAATCAAGTGTCACAAATAATTATTGAGTTGGAGTGAGTGTTTGTTTTACAAGTTAGAGTAACCTATAAATCAAATAGTCGCAGTAGGAGTACTAGAGAGTATTGAATTATAGTCTTGTAATTGATATATTTTGTATCATTGTTCTTAGTGGAGTTGAAAATCCTACGTAGTAGGTCGTGATTTTTTCACCTTTTGAGTCGGGTGATTTTTCACGTAAAAATCAATGTATATACTTTACTGCTTACTTTACTTCAAGTTTAAGGAACCGATAAAGAACTAAGTTCTTTAGTAAATCATACAGGTACTCAGATTAACAATTGGTATCAGAGTAGGTTCTCTCACACACACGGCTAATACCTAGAGATATCTTGAAAACGAGATGAGTGCTCCACCCGAAATTAATGAAGGACAATCAACTTCCACACCACCCCTGTTCAATAAAAAATATTACAGTTGGTGGAAAGCAAGAATGGAAGACTTCCTGACAGCTGAAGTCTATAAACTATGGACCATAGTGAACCAAGGTTCATCAAATCCTACTAAACAAAATGCACAAAATAAAATAGTTCCTAAGTATAACGACCCCGTCGGTTGTTTTGAGAATTTGTGTCCCGTTTTCCAACTTAAGGCATTGAGCAGCTTCGTATTATATGTTATGACTTGCGTGTGTGGTCAAGTTCGGTTTTCGGATGATTCGGGGTCAATTTAGAAGAAGGATTCTTGTTTTAGAAGCGTAAGCGATAAGAGTTGACCGGAATTTGACCTTGGTGTAGGTGACTCCGAAATGATATTTTGATGATCCTAATAGCTTCGTAAAGTGATTTTGGACTTAGGCGTGCATGTGGATTTGAGTTTGGGGGTACGTAGGATAATTTGAAGCATTTTGGCAAAAAATTAGAAAGTTAAAGTTTTGGAAGGTTAAGAGATTTAAATTTGTTGATATCGCACTCGGATTACAATTCCAAGTGTTGTATTAGCTCAGTTATGTCATTTGAGACTTGCATGCAAAATTTGACATCATTCTGGATTGATTTGATATGTTTCGGCACGAGTTTTGAAAGTTGAAAGATTTGGAAATTCATAAGTTCTATTCGAGGTGCGATTCATAATTTCGACCTTGTTTGATGTGATTTGACACCTTGATTAAGCTTGTATCATGTTTTAAGATGTACTGGTATATTTGGTTGAGGTCCCGGGGGTCTCGGGTGGATTCCAGATGGTTAACAGATCGAATTTTGGACTTAAGGAGCATGCTGGGCAGGTCTAGTTCTGGTGCGTCGCACCTGCGCATTTTTGGAGCGCATGTGCATGGTCGCTTCTGCGTCGTTGTTGGTCGCTTCTGCGAGATGGAGTGTGCCTAGGTGCTTCACTTCTGCATAGAATTTTGGCACAGATGCGCAATCGCTGCTGCGAAAGGAGAGCTCATTTCTACGAGGCAAACCCCTTCTGTGGTCATTTGGTCGCGTCTGCGATGTCGCAGGTACGACATTTTCTTGCGCAGGTGCAACTACTGGTTTGGCTGGTTGAAACTGCAAATGCGAGTCATAACTCGCAAAAGCGAGCTCGAGGGCGCACATTATTGTCCGCAAATGCGGAAGACCTGGGCAGAATCATACAAGTCGAGGGTTTGGCCATTTCTTTTTTCATATTTTGAGTTATAGACTTCGGATTTGGGCAATTTTTGAGGGGTTCTTCACGTGTTCGATTGGGGTAAGTGTTCTTTATCCAAACTCTATCGTATTTCATGATTTCATCTTTATTTTTATCATTTAATTAGTGGTTTGAGTTGGAAAAAAATGAGGATTTTGAGAAAAACTTTCAAAAATATAAAATGATAATTTGAAGGACGAATTGATGTCGAAAATTGATAATTTTGATATGGTTGAACTCGTACCGGAATGATTTTTGGGTTTTGTGAATTTTATCGGGTGCCGGGATGCAAGCCTGAGGGTTGACCTTTGGGGTTGACTTTTTAGTTTTAATTAAAAATCGAAGCTTTATTATCCGTAATTATTTCCTATGAGTTTTATTTATGATTTGAAGTTATTTTGGCCAGATTTGAGCCGTCCGAAGGTTGTTTCACTCGAGAAGGTTATTTTAGAGTATCGATCTAGCTTCTTTGAGGTAAGTATCTTGCCTGACTTTGTGTGGGGGAACTACCCCTTAGGATTTGAGTTATTTGTGCTAATTGTGTCATGTGAAGGCCGTGTACGCGAAGTGATGAGTACGTGTTTAGGGTTATTTGTGGAAATTTGACCGTTTAGGGCTCTTAGGTTCTTATGTTCATTAGATATGAAGTTGTTTTGTCATAATTAAATCCCTTATTTACTAAATTCACCCTTACATGTCTTATTTGGAATTAATTGCTTCATGTTCTACCCTTATTGCCGATTAAACTCTTACGTGCCTTAATTTAAGTTATTATTATCTCTTCCATAATTGTTTAACCTTAATTGAAGTTATTAGTATCTCCTCTGTAATTTGCTTAACCTTAATTAAAATTACTATTATCTCTTCCGTAATTTGCTTAACCTTAATTGAAATTACTATTATCTCTTCTGTAATTGCTTAGCCTCAATTGAAGTTTGTTATCCCTTCCATTATTAACGTATTCTTATTTGGGGTCATTGATTCATGTTATCTCTCTTTTCGTCGACTTGTACTTTTGTGGAATCATTGTTGCACATTATCTCTCCCTTGTTGAGGTATTCTTGTTGAGATCATTATTCCTTATTGTGTCTTTCTTTGTGATCCCGTTCTTCCGTTTCTTAGTGTTCTGATGTCTTTGAGATGATTTACTTGCCGTATTCGCATATTATTATTGTTGTTGTTGTTGTTGTTGTTGTTGTTGTTGTTGTTATTGTTGTTGTTGTTGTTGCTGCTGCTGTTGTACGTTATGATTGAGCCGTGAGCTCCTTATTGTGAAATTCTGTTATTGTTTGGTTTCTCTAGAAAATTGTGATTTTTGGCACTTGAGGTGCAATTTGTTCGGTAGTGACTCTTGTTGACATTTTTCCATTCTTTTGTACTTATCTTTGATCGTTATTTCCTTAGCATACTATTAATTGTCTTTTTCCGTGTTTCACTATTTGTTTAGTTCTGTGTAGCAAATCTTATTATACTATTCGTTGTTTCAATTTCATTACTGCCTTTATTACACTGTACATTTTGTGATGATTGTTCCTTATATGCCATTCATTGTCTCTACTCTTACTTGTTGACTTGAATTATGGTAGAACACTTGCACAAGCATACACATAAATAAATCACCCATATAAGTCTAAAAAGATGAATCCTGATGTTTTGACCATTTACATGTACTCCCGTGTACTTACCTTATGTGTGAGAGATTGTTGGCACGTGAGTGGTCCGTGCAGTCATGAGTCACTGTCACTCCCTTGGCACGTGAGTCGTTCGTGCTGTTATGAATTGTAATGTGGGCACAAGATGCCAAGTGATTAGGGTTCACGAATTGGGACCCGTGATTTGTGATTTTGAGGTTTGGTACCTCGTGAAAATTCTTGATTAAACCTGGTGTGAAAGCGGTTGTTCCTATTGAGTTGTCACTTGTTTTCCTTTATTTGGTTTCACCGAATTTGAACTGTGTTCAGCTTACTCTACAATGTTATTACCTGTTGTGTCTCGTTGTGAACAATTGCTTTTAGTTCCTATTACAAAAATTGTACTATTATTGTCATCATGCCTATTTTTATATTGATATTGTACCCTGTTAGTTCTATATTTATACTTGTTCAGATTGTTTAGTCCAGTGGGTGTCTTGATTGTTCCTCGTCACTATTCCACCGAGGTTAGTCTTGATACTTACTGGGTACCGTTGTGGTGTACTCATGCTCCGCTTCTGTACATTTTTTGTTAAGATCCAGGTGCCTAGGATGTTGTTGATTATTAGCTAGCTGGTCAAGCATTGCAGTGGAGACTCAAGGTAAACCTGTCGTCACGTTCGCAGGCCTCGGAGTCACCTTCTAAAACCTCCTCTTGTACTATTTATTTCTCTTCAAGAACAGTTGTATTTAGAGATTTTCTAGCAAACTCAATAGAGCTTATGACTTGTACTACCAGTTTTTGGGATTGTATGTTTCGTATAGAGATTTCTTTTTCATATTTAACAGTTGATGGTTGAATTTTGCTATTAATTCAGTAAGTGTTAGGCTTACCTAGTCTTAGAGACTAGGTGCCGTCACGACATCCTACGGAGGGAAATTGGTGTCGTGACACTAAGGACCATTCTGCATTTGTGGTAGTAGATTTCAGAATGATGGAGAAGAATGCAAAGGCTAAGAAAATCTTTATCTATGGACTTGGTCCTGATGAGTACAACAGAATTTCTGTGTGCTCTAATACGAAGCAGATATGGGATGCACTCCAAAATGCTCATGAAGGAACAAACCAAGTAAAGAGATCAAGGATAGAACTACTTATGAGAAACTGTGAGTTCTTCTCCATGAAGGAGTCTGAGCCCATCCAGGAGATGATGACTAGGTTTACCATAATAACTAATGAACTGAAATCACTCGGAAAGGTGTTTACCTCAGAAGAGTTGGTCAGCATAGTTCTAAGGATCCTTCCAACTTCATGGGAATCAAAAGTCACAGCAATATGGGAAGCCAAGGAGCTGGACAAAATCTCACTTGATGAATTGGTAGGAAACTTAAAGACTCATGAAATCAGAAAGATAGAACTGCGCAAGGAAGAACCAAAGAGGCATAAGAACTTGGTTCTTAAAGCGTCTGAGGAAGATGAATCTGACAATGATGATCCTGACCTAGCAATGTTTGCCAAGTTCAAGAAGTTCATGAAGAACTCCAAAAATACATCTAAGAGAGAGACCAGTGGTAAGCCTAAGCAGATCGACAAAGTTAATTATATAGGTGCTACAAGTGTAGCAAGCTAGATCACATGGTCAAAGACTGCCCAATGTAGGAAATTTAATGGATGAAAGAACGAGCTGAAAGGTGAAATGGGAGAAGATGAGAGAAAAAGGTTCCAACAAAGGAAAAATACTAGGTAAAGGATTCACTGAAGCAATGAAGCAGGCTTTCTTGGTAGCATATGAGGACAATGGAAGTGATAAAGAGGAAGAAAATGAGTATGAGGCTATAATTCTCTATGTTGTAATTGATGAACACCAGGCTGTGGAGACAGAGCCTCCAATACAGCTTGGAATGCACATTGGAAGACCTCCTTTGTTTGATGGACACCACTGTGATGAATGGAAGTTACATAAGGAAACATTTCTTCAGGCCACTGACTTTGACCTATGGGTAATTATTAGTCATGGACCAATTCTCCCGACCAAAATGGATGGTGAAGGTAAATTTTGCAACAAGATAGAAGAGGAATACGATGATGAAGATCGTCATCTAGTCTAGAAAGATGCTAAACCAAAGGACCTGCTATACAGAAGCTTGTCCAAAAACATTCTTTACAAAGTGTCCTCTTGCACCTCTGCCCATGATATATGGAGGACCTTGGAAGCTGACTTTGGAGATGAAAATATGGAAGTGGCACTGATGGCGATTGAAGAAACCAAACATAAGAAGAACTGATAGGAATGATAGCCATGAGTAATTCAAAAACTGAAGATGAAACAAACTAGGTAAGTATCTCTAACTTGAAAGAAAACATTCATGCTATGTCTGAAAAACAACTAATGGTCATAATTGTGACCATGATGAGTGAAATAGATAAAATGTGTTACTGGAAATGATCAGTTGATAAGTAATCTTTCATGTATCAAACTTGATCTCAAAGAGCTTGAATCTGACAAAGCTAATCTAGAGGGTCAAGTCAAAGACCTGAAGAAACAGGTTCTTGAACTTACTTCTAAGAATGAGAAGTCTCCTAATATACATGGTAATGGAAAAATAAATGATCTGCAAGATAAGCTTGAAAAAAAATTAAAATGGGCTAAAGATAATCTTTATGATGCTGAATGTACGAATAAAATCCTGCAAGAAAATCTAGAAAATGCTAATTATGAACTCTCTAGACTAAGAAAATGGTATAAATCTTCTGATGCCTTGAATTGGCTGAATGAAAACTATAGCTCTAACAAATCTGGAATTGCTTACAGAAAACCTGTTCTCAAGTTTGATCCAAAGTATGTAGGAATTTTTGATAATAAAATATGCACTCATTGTGGAAAGGTAGGACACTTTAGAGACACTAGTCCTGCCTTAATTCATGCCCGGTTTAGAAACACCTTTGGTATTGCTTAAAATGTGAAGAAATAAGAGGAGATAAAAGCCAAGACTCATGTCCATACTAAGTGGATTAAGGTTAATAAGAAAATAACTTCTAATCCTTTCCCCTTCTGGGCAAGAAGAGATCTGATTCATCCTTTTTCAAATAAAAAGGTACCCAAGCTTGTTTGTGTTCCCAAAACTAACTTGTGATTTCTGGTGCAGGCTAAAGTGAGAGTGAATAATCAAGACTAGTATCTAGATAGTGGATGCTCAGGACATATGACTGGAAAAAAGAAAAACTTCCTCTCACAGACAACCTTACAAGGATGGAGTGTATCATTTGGAAATAGGTAAAAAGGCCAGATAACATGTATTGGCAAGGTTGGTAAGTCACTCTCTCATGCTATAGAAGATATGTATTATGTGGTAGGACTTAAACATAATCTTCTTAGCATCTCTTAAATGTGTGACAAAGGAAATGAAGTAAAATTCAATTCCAAAATCTACATTGTCACTAAGCTTGATACTAGTGAAGTTGTGTTAAAAGGTAAGAGACATAACAATATTTACAAGATTGATTATGTCACTTCCCCAGAGTGAGAACACATGCTTAAGTGTAGTGGAAGATGATCTACTGCTATGGCATAGAAAACTGGGTCATGCCAGTCTTTCTCAACTCAACAAGTTAGCAGCAAAGGACTTGGTCCTTGGTCTACCAAAACTTGAGTTCTCCTCAGACAAGGTATGTGATGCATGTGTTAGAGGGAAACATGTAAGGTCATCTTTTAAATCTAAAAAGGTTGTCAGTACCTCTAAACCTCTAGAACTCCTTCACATGGACCTATGTGGACCAATGAGAGTGAGGAGCAGAGGAGGTAAGAGGTATGTTTTGTGATTGTACATGACTTCTCCAGGTATACATGGACTCTATTTTTGGGATCTAAAGATGAAACCTTTGAAGTTTTCTGTATATTTGTCAAAATGATTCAACAAAAACTGGGATGCAATGTATTAAGTATAAGAACAGACCATGGAACTGACTTTGAAAATTCCAAGTTCCTTGAGTTCTATAGCTCACATGGTATTGACCATAATTTATCTGCACCTAGAACTCCACAACAAAATAGGGTTGTAGAAAAAAAGAACAGATCCCTAGAAGATATGGGGAGGACCATGTTGATTACTAGTGGACTGCCTAAGAGTTTATGGGCTGAGGAAGTCAATACTTCTTGTTACCTACTGAACAGATGCATGGTCAGACCCATTCTTCAGAAAACTCCCTATGAGTTACTTCGAGGAAGAAAACCCAACATCACTCACCTGAGAGCATTTGGGTGTAAATATTTTGTGCATAATAATGGAAAAGAAACTCTAGGTAAGTATGATGACAGAAGTTATGAGGAAAGTTTCTTGGGTTACTCTACACATATTAAGGCCTATAAAGTTTTTAATAAAAGAACTATGTGTGTAGAAGAAAATATTCATGTTATCTTTGGCTGAAAAAGGTCTGTAAGATGAATATTATGACATAGGACTCACTGGTTATAGAGTTACAAAGGAATCTGAACCTCAATATGAAGATGGATCCGAAGACCACAAGGAAATTGACAGTTATCATGAGTAACAAGAAGAAGAGAGAACTACTCTGACTGCTAACCAGGCTTGTGAAGCCACACCTGCCGAACATGTTCCTTTGGGTCACCCCTTTGGTGAAGCTTCTCTAGGTATACAGATCAGACGATGGAAACATCAAAGTTCACATCCTCTTGAGAACATCATCTCTAATCCAAATGCAGGAGTGTAAACCAGGTCTTCTCCATGAAATCTATGTGCGCTCACAGCATTTCTCTCACAAGTTGAACCTAAGACCATCAAGGAAGCTCTAAAGGATCCATACTGGATTATAACCATGCAAGAGGAGCTAAATCAATTTAAAAGAAGCAAGGTCTGGCATTTGGTACAAAAAACCAAGAACAGAACTGTCATAGGTACCAGATGGGTATTCAGAAACAAGATGGATGTATAAGAAAATATCACAAGGAACAAGGCCAGACTGGTGGTTCAGGGATACAATCAAGAGGAGGGAATTGACTATGATGAGACGTTTGTACCTATAGCTAGAATTGAAGCTATAAGAATGTTGATAGACTTTGCTGCACACATGGATTTCACCTTGTATCAGATGGATGTAAAGAGTGCGTTCTTGAATGGTTATCTGAAGGAGGAAGTGTTTGTGAAGCAACCTCCTGGATTTGAAAGTAAAGAATTTCCTGACTATGTGTTCAAGCTAGATAAATTGTTTTATGAACTGAAACAGGCTCCAAGAGCTTGGTATGAAAGACTCTCAAAATTTCTCTTAACCAACAACTTTGTAAGAGGAAAGGTGGACAACGCTCTATTTATAAGGAGCAAATGAAAGAATATTCTGATTGTGCAAGTGTATGTGGATGACATTACCTTTGGGGCTACTAATAAAGTAATGTGCAAGGAATTTGCTGAAATGATGGGAAATGAGTTTGAAATGAGCATGATGGGTGAATTGAACTTCTTCCTGGGCTGCAACTCAAGAAAACACCTACTGGAACCATGATACATCAGCAGAAATACATCAAGAAACTACTAAAGAAGTTCAACATGGACTACTCTAAGTCCATTGACACTCTCATTGCCACTGCAACAAAACTGGACCTTGATGAAGAAGGAAAAAGTGTTGAACAGAAAATATATAGAGGAATGATTGGGTCATTATTGTATCGCACAACAAGCAGGCATGATATTGTATTCAATATGGGACTGTGTGCAAGATTTCAGACAAATCCTAAGGAATCTCACTTGAAGGCTGTAAAGAGGATACTAAGATATCTCAAGGGGACTCCTAACCTATGACTATGGTATCCAGAGGGCATAGCTTTGATCTAGTTGATTATGTTGATGCTCACTATGCAAGTTTTCATGTTGACAGGAAAAACACTTCAGGAACATCTCATTTTCTATGTTCTTGTCTAGTGTCTTGGGGAAAAAAGAAACAAAACTCAGTGGCCTTATCTACAGCTGAGGCTGAATATGTGGCAGCAGCATCCTGCTGTGCTCAGTGGCTATGGATAAGACAACAGATAAGGGACTATGGTATTTTTGTTGATTGTGTTCCTATTTTTATGATAACACCAGTGCCATAAACATTGCTAAAAATCCATGTCAGCACAAGAGACCAAGTACATTGACATTAGATACCACTTTCTCAAAGACAATGTTGAAAAAGAGAATATCTCTGTTAACTTTCGTAAAACTGAAGACCAAATTGCTGATACTTTTACTAAAGCTCTGAGTAGGGATCATTTTGAAAGGAATAGACTAGAACTATGCCTAATCAATTGTTCCAACTAGTTTAACCCCAATGATTGGCTAGAAAAGGTATAATTAGATATAGATAGTTAAGGACAATGTGTTTGATTCAGACTTGTGCTTGTGTTAAGCGCACACACCTGCTTAGAAAACCTGGATGATAACTATGTTGCATGATACTAATGTGAAGTGTTGAAGCTTTATTGCAGAAACAAGTAAGGAGCTACTAAGGAGTTAGTTCTTTGACTCAGGTACGTGACATCTTGTCTTAATTCACTGGGACTTAAAATCCTAAATTATTGCTATGCTCAGACTTCTAATCCCGTTAGCATCACTTTTAGTTGTCTTCAAGTCAAAGAGTAAGGGGGAATCATAGATCAATTAGAGTTTAGCTACTCCTGAAATCCTAACAATCAAAGTAACTGTTATAAGAGTCCCGTTAGAACTCAAATCCAGTCACCTTCTCTCTTCTAGTCAAATCAGGAGTAACGTCTTTAAAAGGCCCTTATGATCAACTTCTCAGACCTCACTGTTTCTCTCAAACCCTAAGAAAGAATCAAGAATAAAATATCAAGAACCAATTCTCTTTTTTTCCTTCATCGAGTCTCTTCTCTAATCACCATGCCAAAATCCAGCTAAACCCCTTCTAAAGCCAAATCATCATCTAAGAACGTGAAGCCCAAATCAAAGAAAAGTGTCAAGCCATCAAGTGAACATACACCAACACTTTCTTCTTCTCCATAGATATTCTCCATTGTACCTACATCATTATCCCATGTTCCTACTGCTCTCACCATCCCCACCTCCACTGCACCCCCACTTCTAAAACTAACCACCAATGCATTTGTGCCTTGTGCGAAAATTACCTCTAAGTCAACTAAGGTCAAGGCTACTCCAAGAAAATCTATCAAGAATGTTAATGTAGTGCCTGATGCTCAAGTAGACATAGTGGTCAAGAAACCTGTAGTTCAAGGGGAATCAGTGCCTGCGACTGCTAGTAAGGTACAAATCCTTCATTCAAAATTAGATGTTTTGGTATCCTCTATAGATGATGCACCCTTAGACATCCCACCCACAAGTGAGAAACCACAAGTGGAGGAATTCACTATATAAAAAGGTGCAAACAATCGGGAGAAAGAGGTAGATACCACTATTGTGGTGCATGTGGTTGAGGGGGAAGGAAGTAAAGTGCAACACCCTGTAAATTCGGCTTAGGTATGAAGGTGTTAAATGAGTAGTAATGTTATATTTTGGACATATGAAGTTCTATCGATATGAATATGGGTGAAAATAGTTATTTTGGAATCAAGAAGGAGAGTGAGGTGTATAAGATTCGATAAAATCTACTAAGTTTACGAAAGGTCTGACTTGCAGTAGGATTTAGTGAAGATATGTAAGGAATTTGGGAACACCCAAAACACGAAAGTTGTAGGCCTTTGAAATAGCTTTCCAATGATATATTGTGCAGACCAAATGTATCTCTATGCAAAAGGTTATGTGTGTTTTACAGAGCAGTGTGCAATATGCATGGCCAGGTGCGCGCCCAGAGGGTCACATGCGCGGCCGCGCACTTGAGGCAGTGCTACTGCCATTTTGCGTAGTCAGGCCTTCAGGTGCATGGGGGCTCACCCTGGGGGTCATTTTTAAAGCCCTACTTCGTCCCCCAACCCCAAAACTCCCAAGGTCCCTCGACCATCCAAGATAAGTTCTAATGGTGATTATAAGTTAATTATAATTTCCCAACACCTTATTAACATGGGTAAAACCTCCATATCTTTAGATATTTAATTGGGACATCATTGTTGAGAGAAGAAACCCTAGAACTTTAAATCAAGAGGATTGAAATTCAAAAGGTAATGTCTTCGCCCTCTAATTGATTATAGCATTGGATTAATGATTATAGACTCTAGTTCATGAGATATGAGTTGATAGGTTTGATAGAAAAGTATGAACGATTATGGGTTTGGGTTGTTGATTGTTGATTATTGATAAAAGGGTATTGTTTAACTTATGGGTGATGAAGAATGATGTTGATTATAACTATTTGAGATTTTAGAATATATCTAGGAGCAAGAGAATTAGTTATTGGGTGTAGAAACACCATTAATAAGGACTATGAAGCTTTATTCTCACCAAGTATTTGATAAAATGCCTAAGTGACCAAAACACGAGTATCATTGCTAATATGGAATCCCTTTGACTTGCATTGTTATAGATTAAGGTTGAAAGGATTGACAAATATTGTATTACGCTCAAGAGAAGGAAGTTAAGGTATGTGGGGCTAACTCTCTACGTTTGGGAATGTTTATAATTCTCCCTACATCTCATTCTTTATGACTATTACGAATTCCTCAGCAAGTAATTATGCCTCAGTTCCATGAATGGTTGTAGAACTTCTATTCTCTAGATGGCATAGTTCATAATTCATTCAACATCTTATAAGACTCAGTTATGATAAATCAATTTATTATGAATACATGTCCCAGTCTAGTTCCATTCAGATTTTTAGTATCATGTATTGTAGTATGATTCTCATTTCTTGATTTTAAATCCCTGAATGTTGAACACTTGTATTTGGGCATGAGGCCGTAGTTTATGCTTTATGCATCTTTGGACCTGAGGCCGTAGTTATGTATGCGTACACTTGGGTCCGAGGTCGTAGCTTGTGCACATATATATTGGGCCTGAGGCCGTAGTTTATCAGATAAACAAGTTGTTCATCATTCAGAAGAGGGAGTATTTATATCCTTAATTCCTTGTTCAGTTATCAGTTTATCAGTTAGCATTTCAGTTTCAGTTTCAGTATTTACAGTTCTTTCCTTCAGTTGTTTTACATACCAGTGCAATTCAAATGTGCTGATGTCCCTTTTTTCCTAGGGCCTACATCTCGCGATGTAGGTAACGATTTATAGGTTGACGATTCTTCTTGCTAGGACATCTCATATCATCTATTGGTGAGCCCCAGGCTTTCGGGGCATTATCCCTTCCTTTTTCAGTCTTTATAGTATTTTAGTTAATAAGGTATACCGGAGACCTTGACCCGGTAAACAGTTAGCATTTCAGTTTTCTTTAGAGGCTTCGTAAACTTTAGCCCAGTCAGTCCGATATTAGCAGGCTTTTCATGTTTTAGCCTTGTTGGCTACTCGTTTATACTTGCTGAATTTTCAGTACTTTCCGTATTTATGATATTGCAGTCAGACTCTTTAGTAGATCAACATGTTATATGTTTATATTCAGATTATAGTTATAACATATGTTGATCTAGCCACCCAGTTGGTTCACATTGTCACATGTAGTTAGGCACCGAGTGCTGTGTTACGCCCAGGCTATGGTTCGGAGGGTGACAAAGCTTGGTATTAGAGCCTAGGTTCAGGAGTCCTAGGGAGTCTATAAAGTCGTGTCTAGTGGGATCACTTTTATGTGTGCGTGCATGCCACACGGGTAAACAGTCGACCACCAAGATATCTAGGATTGTTCCATCTCTTTCATACTGTAGATCGTACAGTTAGAGTTATGCTTTCAGGAATCCTTCTAACTCATGCGAATTGCATTTTTCAGAAAAATGCTTGCAAAAAGAAAGTACCCCAAGAGGGCCTTAGTTACTAGCTAGGGGGCTACGACTAACGCTGCTCAGGAGGAGGACACTCCGGCCCAAGGAGTTGCATCGGGCTTAGTGCCCAATGCTTCCGACATGGATGTCAGGGGAGCTATCCAGTTGCTTGCCCATATTGTTGCTACTCAGGCTCAAAGGCAGGGAACAAGTGTTGTTCATGAGACGGGTAGTTCCAGGTCTAGGGAATTCCTCAACATGAAATCTCCAGTTTCCACAGGGTCCAGAAAGGATGAGGATCCACAAAACTTCATTGATGAGGTTCAAAAGATATTTCGAGTGATGCATGCTACAGACACTGAAGCAGCAGAGCTTGCTGCGTACCAGCTGAAGGATGTTTCTAACACTTGGTATGAAACATGGGAAGAATCTCGAGGGGAAGATGCGGCTCCTGCGACTTGGAAGGAGTTTGCAGATACGTTCCTTGGGCATTTTATACCCATTGAAGTCTTGGAAGCTAAGGCTTTAGAGTTTGAGAGACTCAAATAGAATGAGATGAGTGTGAATGCGTACTACCTCAAGTTCGTCTCTCTAGCCAAGTATGCTCCGGAAATGGTACGTGATATGAGGGCCAGAGTTAGTCGGTTTGTGTTGGGGCTTTCAGATGAATTGTTTGTTGTTGCTAATATAGCTGCTCAGAACAATGACATGACTATTACTAAGATGGTTGCCTTTGTTCATGGGAATGAAGAGAGGTTGAAGGAAGAAGAGAGACTATAGATAGAGAAGGACAGAGAATTCAGCAAGAGAGCTAAGTCTGCAAGAAATTTCAGCCATGGGGGATCTCAAACAGGTGGCAATCGCTAGTTCTTCAGGAAATCAAAATCAGGACATGCTCCATCTTCAGCTAGTGCACCAGTTCAGAGGTCCAAGTTTAAAAGAAAAACCAAAATTTCAGAGCAGCAGGCTCACAGTTACAGACTAGTGTGAGCTACAGAGGCCTTGAGTACCCTACTTGCAACACGTGTGGTAAGAAATATCCAGGGGTGTGTCGTTTGGGCACAAATAGTTGCTTTGGGTGTGGTCAGCAGGGCCACTTCTTGAGGGATTGTCCATCAACAGGGAATAATAATGGAGGCAATGTAGATCATTCTAATAACTCAGCAGCCCCTCAGAACTCCCAGGCCCAACAAGGGCGTGGTGCAGCAAAGTCTGGTAATATAGGCGGTGGTCGAAACCGTTTGTATGTGCTGTCAGGCCGTCAGGATACAAAGGCCCATGGAGATGTTGTCACAGGTATGCTAGCAATATTCACTTTTGATGTTTACACTCTTATGGATCCGGGATCCATCCTATCTTATGTAACCCCATATATTGCTAAGAAATTTGGGATAGAACCAGAAAAGTTGTGCGAACCCTTTGAACTGTCCACTCCAGTTAGAGAATCAGTTATAGCAAAACATATCTATAGGGGATGTCCAGTCAAAGTGTATCATTGCCTTACTGTAGCAGGCTTAGTGGAATTGGAGATCGTAGACTTCGATGTAATCATGGGCATAGATTGGTTAGAGTCTTGGTATGCCACAGTGGGTTGTAGAACCAAAATAGTAAGTTTCGAATTTCCCGGTGAACCAGTCTTAGAATGGGAGGGTGATGCATTAGCACCTAGGGGTATGTTTATTTCCTATCTTAAAGCTAGAAAGATGATCTATAAAGGGTATATTTATCACCTGGTTCGAGTTCAGGATGAAGATGCTCAGATTTCCACTCTCCAGTCAGTACCAATTGTAAATGAATTCCCAGAAGTGTTTCCCGAAGATCTTCCTGGAGTCCCTCCCGATAGAGAGATTGACTTTGGAATTGATCGACTCCCAGACACTAAGCCGATATCTATTCTGCCTTATAGAATGGCCCCAGCAGAGTTGAAAGAGCTAAAAGTCCAGTCGAAAGATCTTCTAGATAAGGGATTTATAAGGCCAAGTGTCTCACCTTGGGGAGCACCAATTTTGTTTGTCCGAAAGAACGATGGGTCTTTGCGCATGTTCATTGACTATCGTCAGTTGAATAAAGTCACCATCAAGAACAATTACCCTCTTCCCATAATAGATGATTTATTTGATCAAATTCAGGGTACCCAGTGTTATTCCAAGATTGACCTCAGATTGGGATACCATCAATTGAAGGTTAAGGAAGTTGATATTCCAAAAACAGCTTTCAGGACTCGAAATGTGCATTTTGAATTTTTGGTAATGTCAGTTGGTTTAACAAATGCACCAACAGTTTTCATGGACCTTATGAATAGGGTCTTCAAGACTTATCTTGATTTGTTTGTTATTGTGTTTATTGATGACATCTTGATTTATTCCCGTAGTGAGACTGACCATGCGGAACATCTCAGAATTTTGTTGCAAACACTGCAGGATCACAAGCTATATGCAAAATTTTCTAAGTGTGAATTCTGGTTGAAATCACTAGCATTTTTGGGCCATGTCATCTTAGGGAAAGGCGTGAAGGTGGACTTTCAGAAAATAGAGGTAGTGAAGAGTTGGCCTAGACCCACCTCAGTATCTGATATAAGAAGTTTCTTGGGTCTAGCAGGCGATTACAAGCATTTCGTAGAGGGCTTTTCCTTTATCTTGTCCCCTTTGACTAGATTAACTTAGAAGAAGGTCAAGTTTCAATGGTCGGACGCTTGCGAGAAATATTTTGAGGAGTTAAAGAAGAGGTTGACTTCAACTCCAGTCTTGACACTACCGGAAGGAACCGAAGGGTTCGTTGTTTGTTGTGATGCTTCAGGGGTTGGTCTTGGGTGTGTATTAATGCAGCATGGTAAAGTCATAGCCTACGCATCGAGATAACTCAAGGCTCACGAGAAGAATTATCTGACTCATGATCTTGAGTTAGCAGCTGTGGTATTTGCGCTTAAGATCTGGCGCCATTATTTGTATGGGGTGCATGTTGACATTTTTACCGATCACAAGAGTCTCCAGTACATCATCAAGCAAAGAGAATTGAATCTACGTTAGAGAAGGTGGCTTGAATTGTTTAAAGATTATGATTTTGATATCCTCTATCATCCCGGGAAAGCAAATATTTTAGTTGTTGCTCTCAGTCGGTGTTCTATGGGAAGCCTAGCTCATGTTGAGGTAGACAAGAGAACTATGATGAGAAAGTCCACCGCTTAGCAAGTCTAGGAGCTTGACTTTTGGACTCCGAAGATGGTGGCATTGTTCTTCAGAACAGGGCTGAATCCTCCTTAGTAGCCGAAGTGAAGGAAAAACATTTCAGTGATCCCTACTTATTGCAGCTGAATGAGGGAATTCACAAACACAAGACTACAACTTTTGAACAAGGGGGAGAATATGGTAATTTGAGGTACAAAGGTAGATTATGCTTTCCAGGCGTAGATGGGCTCAGAGAGCAGATTATGTCTGAAGCCCACAATTCCAGGTATTCTATTCACCCAGGTTCCATAAAGATGTATCATGATCTTAAGGAGATTTATTGGTGGAACGATATGAAAAGGAACATAGCAGATTTTGTGGCTAAGTGTCCAAATTGTCAGCAGGTAAAAGTCGAACACCAGAGGCCCGATGGTTTAGCACAGAGTATAGAAATTCCCGTTTGGAAATGGGAGATGATAAACATGGACTTCATAACAGGTCTATCTCGCTCGTTTCGGAAGCATGATTCGATTTGGGTGATTGTAGACCGACTTACCAAGTCAGCTCACTTCTTGCCAGTGAAGACTACAGATTCAGCAAAGGATTATGCCAAGTTGTATATCGAGGAAATTGTTCGATTGCATGGGGCTCATTTGTCCATCATCTCAGATCGTGGTGCTCAGTTTACAACGAACTTTTGGAAATCCTTTCAGAAAGGATTGGGCACAAGAGTGAACCTCAGCACAACTTTTCATCCTCAGACAGATAGCCAGGCAGAGCGCACCATTCAGACTCTTGAGGATATGTTGAGGTCAGGTGTTATCAATTTTAAAGGTAATTGGGATGATCATCTACCCCTCATTGAGTTTGCTTATAATAACAGCTATCACTCTAGTATCAAGATGGCACCGTATGAAGCTCTGTATGGGTGAAGGTGTAGATCACCGATTGGTTGGTTCGAAGTTGGCGAAGAAGAGTTGTTAGGACCCAATTTGGTCTATCATGCTATGGAGAAAGTCAACGTGATACAAGAGCATTTGAAGACGGCTCAAAGTCGGCAAAAAGTCCTATTCAGACATGCGGCGTAGAGACTTAGAGTTCCAAGTTGATGATTGGGTTTCTCTAAAAGTTTTGCCTATGAAAGGTGTTACGAGATTTGGGAAGAAGGGGAAGCTTAGTCCCCGCTATATTGGGCCATATAGAATCCTGCGAAGGATCGGGCAGGTGGCTTATGAGTTAGAATTGCCACAAGAATTAGCTGTTGTACACCAGTGTTTCATGTGTCAATGTTGAAGAAATTCATAGGAGACCCGTCACTTGTGGTTCCTACGAAGATTATAGGGGTTAAAGATAGCCTGACTTACGAAGAAATTACAGTGGCTATTCTTGATCATCAAATCCGCAAACTTAGAACTAAGGAAATTGCTTCGGTGAAAGTGCTTTGGAGGAAACAAAAGATTGAAGAGGCTATATGAGAAGCCGAAGGGGACATGAAGTACAGATATCGCCATCTCTTTGAAGAGCAAACGGAAAATATGGAAGGTAATTAACCTTTCCATTTAGACCTTATATTATAATCTCCATGTCTTTCTGTATTTAGTCAGCTCACTATTCAGTAATCATGTATTTGTTCAGTTTAGTATACACGTGTTCATGACAATTCAGTATTCACATGTTCCCATCAGACCCGTTTAAGGTCTAGAGTTAGTCGTAGTTACAGCCAGGACAATCATTCGAGGACGAATGATCCCAAGGGGGAGATAATGTAGCACCCCATAAATTCGGCTTAGGTATGAAGGTGTTAAATGAGTAGTAATGTTATATTTTGGACATGTAAAGTTCTATCGATATGAGTATGGGTGGAAATAGTTATTTTAGAATTAATAAGGAGAGTGAGGTGTATAAGATTCGATAAAATCTACTAAGTTTATGAAAGGTCTATCTTGCAGCAATATTTAGTGAAGATGTGTAAGGAATTTGGGCAAACCCAAAACATGCAAGTTGTAGGCCTTTTAAATAGCTTTCTATCGATATATTATGGAGCCCGAACGGATCTCTGTGCAAAAGGTTTTGTGTATTTTATAGAGAAGTGCGCAATATGTGCGGCCAGGTGCGCGCCCAGAGGGTCACGTGCGCGATCGTGCACTTGAGGTAGTGCTACTGCCATTTTGCACAGTGAGGTGCGCGGTCAGGCCTTCCGGTACGTAGGGGTGCACCCGGGGGGGGGGATCATTTTTAAAGCCCTACTTCATCCTCCACACCCCAAAACACAAAATATTGCTCTAGAAAGGGAAGCTCTCAAGAACCTAACCTCTCCCAAGGTCCCTCCACCATCCAAGGTAAGTTCTAATGGTGATTCTACGTTAATTTAAATTTCCCAACACCTTATTAACATGGATAAACCCTCCATAGCATTAGATATTCGATTGGGACATCATTGTTGAGAGAAGAAACCCTAGAACTCGAAATCAAGAGGATTGAACTTCAAAAAGGTAATGTCTTCACCCTCTAATTGATTATAGCAATGGATTAATGATTATATACTCTAGTTCATGAGATATGAGTTGATGGGTTTGACAAAAAAGCATGAACGGTTATAGGTTTGGGTTGTTGATTGTTGATTATTGGTTAAGAGTGTTGTTTACCTTATGGGTGATGAAGAATGATATTGATTATAACCATTTGAGATTTTAAAATTTATCTAGGAGCAAGAGAATTGATTATTGGGTGTAGAAACACCATTAATAAGGACTATGAAGCTTTATTCTCACCAAGTATTTGATAAAATGCCTAAGTGACCAAAACACGAGTATCATTGCTAATATGGAATCCCTTTGACTTGCATTGTTATAGATTAAGGTTGAAAGGATTAACATTTGTTGTATTACGCTCAAGAGCAGGAAGTTAAGATATGTGAGGCTAACTCTCTACGTTTGGGAATGTTTATAATTCTCCCTACGTCTCATTCTTTATGTCTATTACGAATTCCTCAGCAAGTAATTATGCCTCAGTTCCATGAATGGTTGTAGAACTTCTATTCTCTAGATGGCATAGTTCATAATTCATTCAATATCTTATAAGACTCAGTTGTGATAAATCAATTTATTATGAATACATGTCCTAGTCTAGTTCCATTTAGTATTTCTGTATCATGTATTGTAGTATGATTTTCATTTTCTGATTTTAAATCCCTGAATGTTGAACACCTGTATTTGGGCCTGAGGCCGTAGTTTATGCTTTATACATCTTTGGGCCTGAGGCCGTAGTTATGTATATGTATACTTGGGCCCGAGGCCGTAACTTGTGCACATATATATTGAGCCTAAGGCCGTAGTTTATCAGATAAATAGGTTATTCATCATTCGAAAGTGGGAGTATTCATATCCTTACTTCCTTGTTCAGTTATTAGTTTATCAGTTAGCAATTCAGTTTTAGGATTTACAGTTCTTTCCTCAATTATTTTGCATACCAGTGCAATTCAAATGTACCGATATCCCTTTTTGCCCGGGGCCTGCTTCTCGCGATGCAGGTAACGATTTACAGGGTGGCGATTCTGCTTGCTAGGACATCTCATATCATCTATTGGTGAGCCCCAGTCGTTCGGGGCATTATCCTTCCCTTTTTTAGTCTTTATAGTATTTCAGTTAATAAGGAATACCGGAGACCTTGACCCAGTAAAACAGTTAGCTTTTCAGTTTTCTTTAGAGGCTTCGTGGACTATAGCCCAGTCGGTCCGATATTAGCAGGCTTTTCATGTGTTAGCCTTGTCGTCTACTCGTTTATACTTGCAGACTTTTCAGTACTTTCCGCATTTATGATATTGTAGTCAGACTCTTTAGTAGATCAACATGTTGCATGTTTATATTCAGATTATAGTTATAACATATATTGATTTAGCCACATAGTTGGTTCGCTCGGTCACATGTAGTTAGCCCCTTCAAAAGAAGCTTGGAAGAGAAAAGGACTCAAGAACATAAGCCCTTGTTAACTCCTTCCATTGTCTGAGGTAGGGAAGAAACCCAGGAAGACTCCTGTGAAAGCAATAACGTCAGCAGTCCCAACAAGGAAAGAAGTGGCTCCTCCTACCAGGACTCCTTTTACAAGGAGTAAAAGAAAGGTTGTTGATGAAAAAATCATTAAGGAGCCAAGAAGCCAAGGAAAAAAGTTTTAATTGTGGAACCCATGGTTGAGCTGGATGAAGAAGATGAGTATGAGTCTGCCTTGCCAGAAAAGTCATCTACACAAAAGAGAAAGGTTGCCAAAGCTACAAAAATTGCTACCACATATGCAAAGTCCAGTAGAGGAAAGAAGAGAAAGAATGTACCAGTTGTAGTTGATAGACCCACAGAGTTCAGGAACAGAAAAGTGCTTAATGGGAAGATTCTTGCAAACACTAATGAAAAGGGGATGGCTCAACTGGTTGAAAACTTGAGCTGCAGGGATGGAAGCATATGTTTGTCAAAGCTTTCCCCGTTGTGTGTGTTCCTGCTGTGGTGGAGTTCTATGCAAACTTCCAATTTGATAGAGAGGTAGTCAAAAAGAATGTAAGGGGGTTTGAAATGGAGTTTGATGCTGAGGAGCTAGGGATGCTTCTGAATATTTCTTCATTGGGATTTGACAATTACTTGAAAAACAGTGGCCAGCCATAGACAATGATGTTGATACTGGAATTATGATCACAAGAAAGTTCTTTCAAAAGTTTGAACTGATATGACTCACTTCCACAAGTTGTTATTTCATTTTGTCAATTCCTGCATTTCTCAGAGGCTTGAGATAAGGCATGAAGCTACCCTGTTTGACATGGATGTAATGGAACTTCTTCGCACTGGTAGACATATAAATCTCCCTAGCCTGATGATTTAGCATATGGCAAGAGCTGCAGACACTTCCAAGCCTAAGCATGCTATGCCTTATGGTTTCATGTTGACTAAGTTATTTGACAAGCTCAACATTGCCTTGTCTGAGCTTAAGTATGGAAATCACAATGATGTTTTGGATGTTGTTACCCTCAAGTAGTGTGGCTATGAGAAGATCAAGGCTAGGGGATCCATAAGATCTACTATTCTACCTGGGAGTATAATAAGTGGGGATTTTGACTATTTATTAGCGCCTTTTAGTTTTTGTTTTAGTCTAAAAGCATTGAATTGCATTCCCAAAACTAATGAAATATGCAAAATTGCAGGAATGCTGGAAGTTGGACTCCCAAGATGAAATCCGGCTCAAAGAGGAGTAGTCCGAGCACAAGGCAACAAAAGGGAACAAAAACATATAATGTGCGGTTCGCAGAAGGAATTCTGCGGCTGTAGAATTCCACCTGCGGCCGCAAATAAAGAAGCAAAATTCGGCAGATTTTTATGCAAATTGCGGATCGCACATGAATTGTGCGGCCGCAAGAGTTGGGCTAGAACTCAACTTCAGAGAGTGTGAAAATTTCCAAGTCCTAAGTCCCTGAGAAATGCAGACCGCATAAGAATTGTGCATCCACAGAAGAAGTGCCTTGCGGTCGCAGACATAAAAGTGCAGATCGCAGAAGACTAGTTTGCGATCGTGGACATAATCTACGGACCGCAAAAATGTTGCCTCGCGGCCGCAATTCAGAATTATGCTGCCGCATAATCCCAGCTCCTGCCAGATAAAGAAGTCTTCGGACCGCACATGGAATTGTGCGGCCGCAGAACCCTCCAAGGGGTATTTTTGTCCGAGATTTTCAGACTTGTATAAATAGAAGAGTTTCACGAAATTAGGTCAAGTTTTGACATCAGCAATTACTGTAGCCATTTTTCTTTGCCTCTTTGGGAAGTTTACTATATTTTGGTGTATTTTATAATAAATTTTATTATTTTAAGCTTACATTATGAGTTTAATTAGTCTTTCTTCTTCTTTTTCTTCAGACCTAAGTATGAGTAGCTAGATGTTTACTAGGATTGTGACTCAACCCTAGTGTGTTAACCTTATGGGTAATTAAATTAGTGCTTGTTTATGATTGGGTGTTTATTATTTAGCCTAGTTCATGCTTTAATTTATAGAATTAATTATTAATAACATTAGTTAATGCCTATTTGACTTAGTCTCTACTTGAGAAAGAGAGATTTGTCCAGGTAAACTTGGCTAACAAAGAATTAGGTCAATCGAGAGACTGATTAACTCAATTAAAGCGTTCAACCTAGAGATAGTAATAACCCAACTTGAGATTTTATCAACTATTTTGTGTGATACCCATTTGGTCTTGAGAAAGCCAAATTGGGCAAAATCACTCTCTGACCGAGAGGTATTGAGTGGGTAATTAAGAGTTGATAGCTATAATGCACCCCGATCAACAAAACAAGCATTAAGGTCTCTATCCCATTAGGCAAATACCTAAGCAATGGTCACAGCCCTAGGCTTTTTACCAATTTTAAAAACCTCAAAACAACTATTCTTAGTCTCCTTTCTTTATTCTGCAATCTTTAGTGTAAAATTAGAAATAGAAACAAAACCTTTTTGTGAAAGTGCAAATCGAGATAATTCAATCGCGTGCATTAGTATATATACCCTTAACTCCCATCTTAGCTCCCTGTGGATTTGACCCCAACTCTTAGTTGGGTTTTATTATTGCAAATGACTATTTCATGTCTCTATTGAGGTGTGCAATTGGACGCGATCAGAGCAGCAGGGCAGCAAAGCTCAGTAAGAGGTTGGAGTTGGCTGTTGAAGAGAATGTCAAGCTTCGTGAAGACAATGATGAGCTGAGAAAAGAAACCAGGCAGCTTAGGGAAGAGCTTAGAAGAGATAGGGAAGCTCATTCCCAACATATTTCCACTCTTGTGAAAGCATTGACCCCCTCTACCTCTCACCCATGAACCTGTTCCTTCCTAGTCTCCTTAGTTTTCTTTTGCTATCCCAGTGATGCTTTAACTTTTTTTCTTTTATTTTAGTCTGAGTAGCTTGCAGTATGTTTAGTTTATTTTGTTCTAATGGGTTAAGACAAAGCCTTGGGCTTCTTTTGGCACTACTAAATGAATTATCTTGTACTGCTTTAATGCTTCGTACAGTATTGGATCTTCAACCTAGTTGGTTTGCCTTGATAATTCTTAACCTTGTGTTGTAGCATGTATGGCTTGAATCTTACATTAACTGTGCTTCGTCTATCTAACATCTTTTTATTTTTTTTCGATGATGCCAAAAGGGGGAAGATAAGGTTGGGGGGTTGTAAATATACATGTCTGTCTATGGTACTTGTTGTGATTACCTGGTTCTACTATGTACAAAGTTTGTCATCATCAAAAAGGGAGAATTTGTTGAGTATTGAGATTTTGATGATTAACAAAGTTTGTTTAAATGCAATGATTCAATGAACCAGGTCTTCAACGTAGTTTCTTAACTGTTCTAAGATCCAGCTCCTCAGGGTAAAGGACCAGCACCTTTAGTTGGTGATTGTGCGTCTGTGCAAGATAGTAATTTTATCTCAAAGTTACCCAGGTCCGAGTTTGGTGGAAGAAGGTAGTTACATGTGATAAGGGTTGTTTCCAAGAAGATACGAATAAATTAGTAAGAGACAAGAGTCTCAAAACTGGTGGAGTCCTTGGAACATTATTAGTTTTATTAAACGAGAAGCTGACTATGTATAGGACTCCTAGAAGATCTCAAAGTCAGGGCGTTTAAATACTATCTATTTTGGACTTTTGAATTCAT
The DNA here is from genome assembly GCF_000390325.3 of Nicotiana tomentosiformis. Taxonomy (NCBI): domain Eukaryota; kingdom Viridiplantae; phylum Streptophyta; class Magnoliopsida; order Solanales; family Solanaceae; genus Nicotiana; species Nicotiana tomentosiformis. The sequence continues at coordinate 80,521,521 of NC_090822.1, read as the reverse complement.
CCTTTACACATCAACTAAAGAATTACATGTTGTTCACTCTAGTCGAGTACCAGTATTCTATTCTTATTGAGTCAGTCTAGTGAATGTGTTTTAGGAAATTGAGTTGTAATCAAGTATCACAAACAATTGCTGAGTTGGAGTAAGTGTTTGTTTTACAAGTTAAAGTAGCTTGTAAATCAAATAGTCGTAGTAGGAGTACTGGAGAGTATTGAATTACAGTCTTGTAATTGATACATTTTGGCTCATTGTTCTAGTAGAGTTGAAGTTTAAACCGAATCTAAGCAACACCCATGGAACCCACCCATAGTAAGGAAAAATATGGCACCAACGGATATGGCCTCTTACGTAGTAGGTCGTGGTTTTTGCACCTTTTGAGCCGGGTGATTTTCCACGTAAAAATCATTATGTTTACTTTACTGCTTACTTTACTTCAACTTTAAAGAATACGGCAAAGAACCACGTTCTTTAATAAATCATACGGGCACTCAAATTAACATGTTGGTTATCACTCTTTTGTTATATTTAGAGGTTTCACGGTCTATCTTGAGGCCAAAAACTCCACTTTTCTCTACTCTCTTATAACAAGACTTCACATATAAAGAGAGTTAAAAATTAGCTTAGCTAGATCCCCACATTAAGACACATAAGAAATAAAATGAATTAAATTAAATCTTGTCATTACCGGATTTTATCTAGTTACTCTTTGGTAGTCATCACTCATGTCGCGACCCCAAATTTCCCGCCTTTGGATGCCGTGATGGCACCTAGTCTCTAAGACTAGGTAAGCCTAACACATGCTGATTTAATAACTGAATTGGACCGTTAAATAACATACATAGCCGCAAGTGGTAAATATGTATAAATTTCTCAAAACTGGTAGTACGGAGTCATAAGCACTAGTAAAACACACTAGAATTTCTAAACACAATATTGTTTTGAATTACAATTTAACGGTAGCATAATGAAGTAAGGTGGTGACTCCAAGGCCCGCGAACATCAAGCATGTATACCTTGAAGTCTCCTGCTGTGCAGATGCAACTCTCAACAACATAGTTAGAATACCTGGATCTGCACAAAAATGTGCAAAAGATTAGCATGAGTACATCACAACAGTACCTAGTAAGTATCAAGCCTAACCTCGGTAGAGTAGTGACGAGGACAGGTCGAGATCCCTACTAGACATAGAAACCTGTTCAAGATATACATAAGCTAACAATGGAAAGAAGATCAATGTAAGACCAATGACGAAAAAATTATTGATTTACAACCAACAATGAAGTAATATAAACATAAATGGCAGCAAGTAGTAAACCTTATGCTGTGGTTGCTAGCTGTTCGTTTTTTCTATTATTTCTTAGTTTGCTGGGATGAGTCCTACTTAGTACTCTTAAATGCTCCTTTTGACTCCGTAGGTAAGTTCACAAATATTTTATCACAAATATTATACTTTTGCCTTTCTTGCATATTATAACCTTCACATCAGAATAGATTAGCAAGATCCTCTAAAATATTAAATTGTTGGTAACACGGTACCTATCAATTGACAGCAAACAAACCCCACAAGATATGTTTGTATACGGTCAAATCGGTTTCCACCTTCGTACGATTAGTCAAGATTGAAACATAGTAGACCGAGGAGCGTTTTCGTAATATCATGATGAGATCTGAAACCAGGTCACCGAACTCGTATTTTAGGAACCGATCGAAATCCGAGCTCGAATCTATTGTCGAGCTCGAGCCAATATTGAGCTATGATGTGAAGCAGAGTTATCGAGCTTAAGAGCCAGAGACCAACCAATACCGAGCCCAAGTCAGTACCGGGCCCCGAGTCAATATCGAGCTCAAGTCAATATCGAGTCCGATCAAGATCGAACCAAGGAACAAGAGCCGTTACAGTCGCACTAAGGGAGAAAATCTCAACGGGAATCAGGGAAACGCTAATATATCATGGGTTCCTCACTATGTATTTTTAATTATATCAAAAGTAAGATCCCTCCATTATAAGAAGGATGGCTATTATTTCTATAAGGGGGGATCATCAAGCCATTGATACAATATAACTCAGATATTATTGAGACATTATCATTTTGGGGAGATTATCCTTTTGAGCTTTATACATTTATTCATCTAGCTTATTCATAAATCATTCTCCATTCAACTTGGTTTGTATTTCATTTTTTACAGTCAATATTCGATATTTCTACTTACTTTTATGATTTATCTTAAATTATACCACGTACCCTTAGAACTATGTACAAATTCAACATTATCCATTTTTCGGGTAAATAGTTTAACGCCCACCGTGGGGCTAAGGATAACAGTGGTTGTTTGGTACGAATCTCTACAAAACATACCATTTTACACTTGCTCTTGGGAGTATCTTTGATTTCAGGTTGAAAACGATGGATTCTCAATTAATGGCCATATCTATCGACAACGAAGTTGGCCTTCAAGATGAGAACAACAACTTAACCCCCGGGGGTGGGAGGCCACTCGTCGATCCCGTTGGAGCTCGGGTTGAAGAGCCAATAGACGTCAATTCACATGCGGCCATCGAGGAAAACAAACGTTCCGACCCTAAAAACAATATTCATGGTGGAACTCGGTCTGCAACTTGAAATACCCAAAACGCTGAGGAAAACGAATTCAGCTTGTGTATGATCTTCGAGATGTTGCATGCTCAACAAGTAGAAATAGCCCAGTTGTAGAGCCAAAACCCAGGCACCGACCAGACTCAAGCCCAGTCCTCCCCAAGAAGTCACCCACAAAACGGGGTAAGGTCAAATGAGCAAGAATCGGGGACTAATCCCGAAATTATTAAGATGTTCGAAGAACTGACAAAACGGATAGAGTCGGGAGAAGGAGGATCGAGGAAAACGACAAAAAAATGGAAACATATAACTCCAGGGTTGATCAGATCCCGGGGGCACCACCGATATTGAAGGGCTTAGATTCCAAAAAATTCCTACAAAAGTCTTTCCCCCCGAGCACGGCTCCTAAACCGATCCCTAAGAAGCTTCGCATGCCCGAGATTCCTAAATATAATGGAACGATTGACCCCAACGAATATATCACCTCTTACACATGTTCCATCAAAGGGAACGATCTAGAGGACGTGAGATCGAATCTGTGTTATTGAAAAAATTCGGTGAAACCTTGTCAAAGGGAACAATGCTATTGTATCATTATTTAGAGTCTAACTCTATTGATTCATTTGCTATGCTTGCAGATTCTATCGTAAAAGCATATGCTAGGGCCATAAAGGTTGAGACGAGAAAGTCAGACCTATTCAAGGTAAGACAAAAGGATAAGGAGATGCTAAGAGAATTCGTATCTCGCTTCCAAATGGAGCGAATGGATCTACCACCAGTCATAAACTATTGGGTTGTTCAAGCTTTCACTCAAGGTCTGAACGAACGAAGGTCGATGGCTTCACGGCGGCTGAAGCATAACTTGATCGAGTACCCAGCTATTACTTGGGACGATGTGCACAATCGATATCAATCTAAAATAAGAGTCGAAGATGACCAATTAGGTTCTGAGTCCGATATTAAAAAGGGTATTGACCGAGAACCAAGGCCAAACAAGGAGCGATACCGGATGTATAATGGAGATCGTAGGGGTAGCGAACCTTCACACAACCCCGTACGAGGCGAAAAGAGAAATGATCAAGGCCAAGGATCTCGGGGGCTGATGAACAGGAGTGGGTTCGACAGGCATACCGGACCTAAGGAAGCATCTCGATTGTCGTAGTATAACTTCAGCATCGATGCATCCGCTATCGTATTGGCTATCGGACGCATCAAAGGTACTAAATGGCCTCGACCTATGCAGACCGATCCTGCCCAGAGGAATCCCAATCAAATGTGTGAATATCATGTCACTCATGGCCAAAGAACGGAGGATTGCAGGCAACTAAGAGAGGAGGTAGCCCAGTTATTCAATAAAGGGCACCTTCGAGAATTTTTAAGTGACCGGACCAAAATCATTTCAAAAACAAGGATTTCAACAGACGAAACGAACAAGAAGAGCCACAACACACCATCCACATGATCATTGGTGGGATCGATACCCTTTAGGGGCCGGTGCTTAAACGCACTAAGATGTCGGCTATAAGAGAAAAACAATCTCGAACTCAGGATTACGCACCCATAGGGACCCTGTCCTTTAATGATGAAGATGTAGAAGGAGTCATGCAACCTCACAACAACGCACTGGTAATATCTGTACTTATGAATAAAACTAAAGTTAAACGTGTGGTAATTGATCAGGGTAGCTCGGCCAACATTATTAGATCGAAGGTCGTAGAGCAGCTCGGCCTGCAGGACCAGGTCGTACCCGCAACCTTGGTTCTAAACGGATTCAATATGGCATGTGAAACTACCAAAGATGGGATAATTCTACCAATAAATGTGGACGGAACCATCCAAGAAACGAAGTTTCAAGTAATTGAAGGCGATATGAGGTACAACGCCCTTTTTGGAAGGCTGTGGATCTACAATATGAGAGTTGTACCTTCGACCCTCCACCAGGTTCTGAAATTCCCAACATCGGAGGGAGTCAAAATAGTTTATAGAGAACAACCGACAGCAAGAGAAATGTTTTTTGTCAAAGAAGCAACTCCGATGTCTTCACTATCATCGGCAAAAGGATCAGGTTCGAAGGAGGAACGGAATACCAAATAGCAATCACAAACGTCAGCTCCAACCCAATTAAAGAATCGGAAGACTGACGAAGATGATGAACATAGGATCCCTCGATCCTTTGTGGTCCCCGATATTTTCAACGCTACTCAATCTACGGTCGAAGAACTAGAGCAAGTCATACTAATCGAATATCTGCCCGAACTAAAGGTATACCTGGGCACGGGGTTAGATCCCAAACTCAGAAAAAAACTTATTCAATTTCTTATAGCTAACATAGACTGTTTCGCTTGGTACCATCTTGACATGACAAGGATCCCATCGGGAATCACCACTCATAAGCTAAGATTGGACCCAAGGTTCCACCCAGTAAAACAAAAAATAATTCCCCAGTCCGAGGTCAAACACGCCTTCATCAAAGATGAGGTAACCAAACTTCTTAAAATAGGGTCCATTCGGTAAGTAAAGTACCCCGAATGGCTGGAAAATGTGGTGGTAGTCCCTAAAAAGGGGAACAAGCTTAGAATGTGTATAGATTATAAAGACATGAATAAAGCATGCCCTAAGGATTCTTTTCCTTTGCCTAATATCGATCGTATGATCGATGCCACACCGACCATGAGACTCTCAGCTTTCTCGATGCATATTCCGGGTATAACCAAATACAGATGAACCCGGAGGATCAGGAAAAGACCTTATTTATCACTAAGTACGGGACTTATTGTTATAACGTAATGCCATTCAGCCTAAAATATGCCGGTGCAACCTATCAACGCCTAGTAAACAGAATGCTCGAAAAATAAATAGGAAAAATAATGGTAGTTTATATTAATGACATGTTAGTTAAATCCCTGTGAGTAGAGGACCATTTAAAGCATTTGAAGAAACTTTCGACATACTAAGGGAGTACAATATGAAGCTCAATCCCGAAAAATGTGCTTTCAGGGTTGGCTCGGGCAAGTTTCTCGGCTTCATGGTGTCCAATCGAGGAATTGAGATTAACCCCGATAAAATCAAAGCAATCGAGGACATCACAGTGCTAGATAATATAAAGGCCGTGAAAAGGCTAACGGGGCGGATAGCCGCCCTAGGACGATTCATTTCGAGATCCTCGGATAGGAGCCACCGATTTTTCTCTTTGCTTAAAAAGAAAAGCAATTTTGCATGGACTCTGGAATGTCAGCAGGCTTTGGAAGAGCTAAAACGGTATTTATCGAGCCCTCCATTGTTTCATACCCCGAAGGCAGACGAACAGCTCTACCTATATCTAGTTGTTTCGGGGATAGCGGTAAGTGGAGTCCTAGTTCGAGAAGAACGAGGTACGCAATCCCCTATTTATTATATCAATCGAACTTTAGGTGAGGCCGAAACTAAATATCCACACTTAGAAAAATTAGCGTTTGCTTTAATAAGTGCGTCTAGGAAACTAAAACCATATTTCCAGTGCCATCCGATACATGTTGTGACGACTTATCCTCTACAAAATATTTTACACAAGCCTGAGCTTTCAGGTCGATTGGCCAAGTGGGCCATCGAGATCAGCGGGTACGACATCGAGTATCGACCTCGAACCGCTATCAAATCTCAGATCTTAGCGGACTTCGTGGCTGACTTCACTCCGGCCTTGGTACCCGAAATTGAAAAGGAATTACTGATAAAATTGGATACCTCTTCGGGAATCTGGACCCTCTTTACGGACGGAGCCTTGAACGCAAAGGGGTCCGGACTGGGCATCGTACTAAAATCGCCCACAGGTAATATAGTTAGACCTGGGATTGGAGAAACAAATATATAGAATACTTCAAGAACGGGAAACTTTCATCGGATTCAAAGGAATCGAGAGCTCTACGCACAAAGGTTGCATGGTTCACCTTATCCAATGATGGAACACTGTTCAGAAGGATGTCCGATGGTCCACTGGCAATATGTTTGGGACCGGGAGATACCGACTACATCCTACGTGAGATTCACGAGGGCACTTGTGGGAATCATTCCGGTGCCGATTCATTAGTCCACAAAATAATCAGAGTAGGATATTATTGGATCGATATGGACAAAGATGTCAGGGAGTTTGTTCGAAAATGCGACAAATGCCAAAGACATCCGCCCATGATTCATCAACCCGGGGAACTTCTCTACTCGATCCTATCTCCTTGGCCTTTCATGAAATGGGGAATGGACATCGTCGGCCCCCTCCTATCGGCCCCAGGTAAGGCTCAGTTTATTTTGTTTATGGGTGATTATTTCTCTAAATGGGTTGAAGCACATGCTTTCGAGAAATTCAGAGAACGGGAGGTGATATACTTCATTTGGGACCACATCATATGTCGGTTCGGGATGCCATCCGAGATTGTATGTGATAATGGAAAAAAATTCATCAGAAGCAAAGTAACCAAATTTATTGAAGACCAAAAAATCGAAAGGATCCTATCGACACCTTATCATCCAAGCGGGAATGGACAAGCCGAATCGACTAACAAAACGATCATCCAAAATCTTAAGAAAAGATTAACCAACGCTAAAGGAAAATGGAGAGAAATACTACCTGAAGTCCTATGGGCATAACGCACAACCTCAAAATCGAGTACCGGAGCGACACCGTTCTCGTTGGCTTATAGCGCCGAAGCTCTTATCCCGGTTAAGGTCGGAGAACATAGCGTCAGGTTTCAATATGCAACTGATGAATCAAATAATGAGACGATGAACATAAGCCTAGAATTATTGGACTAAAAAAGAGAAGTGGCTCTCGTCCGATTAGCCCCAAAAACAACGGATCGAAAGGTATTATAATCGAAGAACCAATCTTCGATATTTTAAAATCGGGGACTTAGTGCTAAGGAAAGTCACCCTCAACACCTGAAATTCAAATGAAGGAAAACTGGGTCCGAACTGGGAAGGACCGTATCAGGTTCTTGAAATCGTCGGAAAAGGATCCTACAAGCTCGGTGTAATAAACGGCAAACAACTACCAAGAAATTGGAACGTGTCGCACCTAAAATGATACTAATATTAAGGTACGACCCTCCTATGTTCATTTATATTTTGAAAATTAACCCTTGCAGGTGTTCGATCAGAGACAAGGATGGATCACTCAACTCGGAGCCTTTAGGCCTGAAAGCACGCGTTGCACTCTTTTTTTCTTAGATCGGTTTTGTCTAAAATGGGTTTTTCGGCAAGGTTTTTAATGAGGCAACCATTGATCGTGCTAACTTAGAACATTTCAACAGTATTTGATGCCTCTTTACAATCAACCTCGAATACTGGGGGGCATTACCCTCAAATATATCAAGTTCGATTATCAAGTTCAAGGCAAGGAAGTTACTTCGCAACAACAGGGTTTCAATAGGAAAAATTGTAAGAGCCAAATAGTCAAAACGAACCATGCTCGTGTAGTTTGCTCGACCCCTGGTACAAAACATGAACACATGTATAATGACATAAAGAAAAATTTCTTCTTTGCCGATATCTCATATCTTAGAATCAATCCTCTATTTTGTGATCTATTATGCAAACACGCTTGAGGGCCGACCATTACCCCATAAATCGGGGATTGCCAACCGAAAAATCAATGAGATCAAGCCCCGCATAAGCCAACGGGCTACATTACTTCGAGTTTGAGCAATCACTCACTCGATCACTAAAGCCTAAGGGCTAATCTTAATTCGAGTTCGAGCAATCACTTACTCGACCATAAAGCCTACGGGCTACATTACTTTGAGTTCGAGCAATCACTCACTCGACTACTAAGCCTACGGGCTACATTATTTCGAGTTCGAACAAACACTCACTTGACCATTAAGCCTACAGGCTACATTACTTCGAGTTCGAGCAATCACTCACTCGACTATTAAGCCCAAGGGCGACTCCTACTTCGAGTTCGAGCAAGTACTCACTCGACCATAAAGCCTACGGGCTACATTACTTTGAGTTTTAGCAATCACTCAATCGACTATTAAGCCTAAGGGCTACTCCTACTTCTTGTTCGAGCAAGCTCTCACTCGACCATAAAGCCTACTTGCTACATTACTTCGAGTTCGAGCAATCACTCACTCGACTACTAAGCCTAAGGGCTACTCCTACTTCTTGTTCGAGCAAGCTCTCAATCGACCATAAAGCCTACTTGCTACATTACTTCGAGTTCAAGAATCACTCACTCGACTACTAAGCCTATGGGCTACATTATTTCGAGTTTGAGCAAACACTCACTCAACCACTAAGCCTACGGGCTACATTATTTCGAGTTCGAGCAAACTCTCACTCGACCACTAAGCCTACGGTCTACATTATTTTGAGTTCGAGCAAACACTCACTCGACCATTAAGCTTAAGGACTACATTACTTCGAGTTCGAGCAATCACTCACTCGACTATTAAGCCTAAGGGCTACTCCTACTTCGAGTTCAGGCAAGCACTCACTCGAACATAAAGCCTACGGGCTACATTACTTAGAGTTCGAGCAATCACTCACTCGACTACTAAGCCTACGGGCTACATTACTTTGAGTTTGAGCAATCACTCACTTGACTATTAAGCCTAAGGGCCACTCCTACTTCGAGTTCAAGCAAGCACTTACTCGACCATAAAGCCTACGGTCTACGTTACTTCGAGTTCGAGCAATCACTCACTCGACTACTAAGCCTACGGGCTACATTACTTCGAGTTCGAGTAAACACTCATTCGACCTTATAAAGCCTAAAGGCTACTCTTACTTCGAGTTCGAGCAATCACTCACTCGACTACTAAGCCTAAGGGATGCTCATTATTTCGAGTTCAAACAAACATTCATTCAACAATTTAAGCTTGAAGGCTACCTTAAATCGTACCCGATAAACGAAAGGGACTACCCACAAACCACGAAGGAAACGATAATTCAAAGTTCTAAATATTTTAGCTTAAAGGCTATTTTGCTGCAAAGGAAGAAAGTTTTACATATATGCAAATCTTGTACAAAGGCAACTCGGAAGTTCTTAACAAAAAACCAAAAACTGCCTAGGAGGCAACAACTACCTAAGGTCCTAAATGGCTTGATCCTCCTTATAGGCCGTATCCTCAGAATCTTCCTCACCTTCGGACTTACTATCGGAGTCTTCCTTAGGAAAGGCCAGCCTTCGAGCCTTGTTCTCTTCCGCCCTGGCAACTTCAATTTCGGGCCCAATATCGAAGCCCTGAGCACTGACTTCCTCAAGAGCTTCTCTCCGAGCTTGCCATTTAGTATGTTCAACCATACTCTTGGCTTTGTATTGGTTAACCTCAACATTGATACTGAACTGAGCCACTTTAGCATCGGCTCTTTTATTTGCTTCGATCACCTCCGATCTGGCCACTTCAAGTTCATTAGCCAAGCTTGCTTTATCAGAAATGGCCAAATCCAATTGATGCTGAAGCTCTATCATCTTCTCGATCAGCCACGCGGAATTTTCTTTCGTAGATCGAAGTTGGGCTTCAGATAACTCCAATTAAGCTTGAGCAGCTTCCTTTTTCGAGGCAAGGATATCCATACTCTTTTTAAATTCTTCTGCCTCGTCCAGTAGCCCATCTACCTATGAGTTAAGTCGTCTGATCTGCTCGATCCTCTGTCAAACCTGTAGAATCAGATCGTTAGTGGTTATCTCCTTCTCATCTTCACTATCATGGAAAATTCGGAATACCTACTCAGCCATCTCCTCGTGCTCTTCACGAGCTGCTGTCAAATCTGCTCGAAGGTTTTCACTAAGGAACTTGTAAGAGTCACTCTTCTCAGTGAGGCTCCAAACCTCAACATCGTGCTCCTCTCGGATTCGAAGAAAGGCCTCGTGATGCAACACCGAAGCCTATAAACAGAAGGAAAAACATTAGAATTACCTACAATTCTAAGTATAAAACAGCAAAGGTGCCATCAGAGTTACCCGATTCAAAGCATATTGGACCACGTTGAAAAGACAGGCAGGCCCCACCGCATTCATCACTGCTTGGTCCTCTTTGGTCACCAAGGACTGAAGGTAACTAGCAATCCCTATAGGGTGAGAAACAATTCAGGTATCCTCAGGTACGGAGAGCACTATCTTCCGCCTACGGTCGGGATCGATGCTCGGGACTGGGAATCGATCCACCAGTTTGTGAACTCATGAAGGCTAAGCAGGACTGACCATGATGTTTTCTTGGGTATTGGCATTCCACCAAAATTGGTAACCTCCTTCGAGGCAGCTGACTCGAGCCCCTCCAGAAAATCGTTGATATCGGTCGACTCCTGAATGCCCTCATAGGACCGACCTTCCAACATGCTGGCCTCTCGAATCATGGCATCTGAAATCTTAGGAGATCCACTAATATCAACTATCCCGAGCTCATCCCTCGAAATATCTTCTACTGCCCAAGAAGTCCTACCCTCGGTCTCCCCTTCAATCATCTTAGCTCGAGAAGGGATAGTCTCGACTTCTTCTTGTTCTGGGATTATGTCCAGGATTCCCTGATTTGCTTCCGCCAAATCGGAAGACTGTTGAATCACAACATTAGCCCGTACGCAGGCTAAATCCTCTTCTCCTTCTTGGGGCTCGTCCCTTAATTGGCGGACCACTTCCGAAGGCATGACACCGGAACCCTCCTTTGGCTTGCGAGATCTCTTAGCCGGTTTTTTCTTTTCCAAGCTCGGGGAGCTCGGTACATTGTTTCTCTTCCTTTCTTTAACCTGCTTTGGGGCAGGAACCTCTTCATCATCAGATGAGGGTCTCATGGCTACATCCTTCCCGAGTCCTACAAGAAAAATGGGAATAAGCAAAATGAGAAGAACAAATAACAGACAAATCAAGAAAGAGACTTACCATAACTACGGGCCTCCCATCGACCCCTTGATAATTCGACCCAAGCACGCTCAGGATACGGTCTCTGCAGCACCAGACCTTCAATCCATTGTTTAAGATCTCGAATCAATTCCGGCATCTGAGCTACGGTTGTGACAAGAAACGAAAAATGGATCAACAAAATGAAAGGTAGTCACAGAATTAAAACGAACAAAGGGAAACGTTTACTCGCGGTTCGTATTCCATTTCTCAGGAAACGACAAGTTGTCGACAGGGATCAGGTCCGAGGTTTTGATTTGGACAAAACGGCCCATCTAACCTCGATCGCGAGTCTCATCAATACTTGAGAATGCCGCTTTGTTTGCTCGGCGAGCAAGCTTGATTAACCCTCCTCGGTAAATTCGGGGACTATAAAGGTGCATAAGGTGATCGAGGGTGAAGATACGCCCCTCGATCTTGCTCGAGAAAAATCGGAGAAGAATCACTATCTTCCAAAAGGAAGGATGGATCTGACCAAGGGTCACATCGTATCTCTTACAAAAGGCGACGATGACGGGGTCTAGAGGATCCAACGTGAAAGGATAAGTGTAAACACTTAAGAACCCTTCCACGTGGGTGGTAATTAATTCGTTAGGTGATGGGACTACTACGAGCTTATTGTCCCAGTTGCATTCTTGTATGACTTTCTCGAGAACTCTCGTGGTAACCGAACAATGGTACCTCGACATCGTCTCACATCGGCCCGTTACCGGAGAAGGCGTTTCAATTTTAAAATCACCTACAGTTGAACACCCCACCGGAATGAATTTCTTAGGGTGAGGCTCCTCCACATCTTCTCCACCGGCGGGCCAAGATGAAGAAGCGACCTCTTTTTGCGGAAAGGGTTTAGACATTTTTGCCATCTATAATTTTGTGGACGAAGATCGGAAGTATTTGGTGTTTAGAGAAGGAATTTGCAATGAAAATCACAAATTTCCAGACCAAAAACTCAGAAGATGCGAAAAGGAACTTAGGAGATTTGATGATCTGAAAGTGAGAAATGGTGAAGAGAGGGGTTATTTATAGATTGGGCAATGACAGTTCAATCTCAGTAGTGGCCGACCGTTATCTGACACGCATTTAATGCTTTGGTAACTGAACCGATGGGACAGCTATGACGTACGTCATGGTCGGGCTCGATGCAAACGTCACTGTATATCCAGTCAAGCCGTTCAAAAATCATGCCGTTTCTCGCCACATTCTTCCCGAGAAATGAGGGGACTATCTGTATACGGTCAAACCGGTTTCGTCCTTCGTACAATTAGTCAACATTGGAACATAGTGGACCGAGGAGCATTTTCGTAATATCATGATGAGATATTAAGCCAGGTCATCGAGCTCGTGTTTTAGGAACCGATCGAATTCCGAGCTCGAAGTCATTGTCGAGCTCGAGCCAATATCGAGCTATGATGTGAAGCGGAGTTATCGAGCTTAAGAGCCAGAGACCAACCAATACCAAGCCCAAGTTATTACCGGGCCCCGAGTCAAATTCGAGCTCAAGTCAATATCGAGTCCGATCAAGATCGAGCCAAGGTACAAGAGTCGTTACAGCTGCACTAAGGGAGAAAATCTCGGCGGGAATCAAGGAAAAGCTAATATATCATGAGTTCCCCACTATGTATTTTAATTTATTTTTAAAGTAGGATCTCTCCACTATAAGAAGGATGGCTATTATTTATGTAAGGGGGGATCATCAAGGCATTGATACAATATAACTAAGATATTATTGAGACACTCTCATTTTGGGGAGATTATCCTTTTGAGCTTTATACATTGATTCATCTAGCTTATCCATAAATCATTCTCCATTCAACTTGGTTTGTATTTTATTTTTTATAGTCAATATTCGATATTTCTACTTACTTTTACGATTTGCGTCAAGTTGTACCACGTATCCTTAGAACTACATACAAATTCAACTCTATTTATTTTTCGGGTAAACAATGTGCATCAATTGTCATGACCCAAAATCTTCTATAGCCCGTGATGGCGCCTAACATCGCCGCCAGACAAACCAACGGTGAATTTTCAACTTAATTACTCATTTTAATATTTTGAAATCATACATCCCATTAAATAAATAAGGTTAAAATCTGATACTCGGTCAAACCGTGATCCTCTTTACCAATTTCCGTATAAAGTATGAATTACAAGATAAAATGATAATAATTATGTGACTATAATAGTGAAGCTCCACTATGAACCCCCAAAATCCGGTGTCACAATGCATGAGCATCTACTAAAAAATATAATAAAATACATCATTTGTCTCGAATACAAGTTAAACATGAGAATGTAAATAACTCTGATGGAGACTCTGTATGCTGCGGATCATAACATGAAATGCAAATTACCGTAAAGTCCCCGCAATAGCCGTACAGAAGTGTAGCATGATTACGTAAATCAACGCATACCCAGTAAATATCTAGCCTAACTCCGGAGAAGTTGTGACGTGGGGTCGACAACGACATTTACTAGTGGTCCAATATATCTAGCGCAATAGAAAGTAAACAAATATGAGACATGGTAAAAGTAAATAAATAGTGTAAACATATAGGTACATAGTACGATCCTCCTCTGAACAGTAAATACAAGCTCTCAGTTATCGGCCACCTCCTCAACCGGAGTATATATGTAAAATGGTGCCCACCAGATAGATCGTCACAACTCAAATCAGGAAAACTCACGGATACGTTGGTTTCTTATCAAATATTAAGCACGACTGTACCGAGGCGAATGACCCGATCCCATAAGAGCATTTAATAAATCTGCGAGGCAAACGACTCAATCCCATAAGAGTATTTATAGAAATACCGAGGCGAACGACCCGATCCCATAATAATGTATACACTGCCGAGGGTCGAAAGGCAACCATAGATGCATCTATTATACTGCAGAGGCGAACAGCCCGCTCCCATGAGAATATGATACTGCCGAGGTGAACGACCCAATCCCATTCGAATATGAAGTTTTAACGGGTCCTTGACCCCACTCACGAAAGATACGTGTGAGTTATGAAGTGTAAAGGAGCTTTTCAATGCAAACGCAGAACGCGAGAGAATTTCGTAAGGGAAAACACAATTATTTCGCGGCTAATCAAGTAGCTCGTCAAATCTCTACAATAGCGAGTCTATCACTCTACGCAAGTCTAGTCTCAGGTCGCAACGCGAAATAAGGGAATTATACAGGCAAGGATAACTCAAATAACACAACTAAAGCATGGCGTGAACCTAAGCCTACCCGGACATAATCAGAAACTCTAGCATACGCACGAACACTCGTCACCTCATACGTGCACAACTCCCACAACATGTAACATACAACAAGAATAGCACCTGCATGGTAAATTTCCCCTCACAGGGTTAGACATGAGACTTACCTCGCATTGAAGTTCCATAACTGGCTCCAACGCCTCTCTAGTTCCTCAAACCAATGCTCATCGGTCCAAAACTAGTCAAATAATTTGCAAATCAATCAAAAATATACTCAAATGCTTATAATTAATCACTTTATAACAATTCCAAACTCCGCTCGAAAAGTCAATAAAGTCAACCCTTGGGCCCACATGTCCGGATTCCGAAAATGTTCGAAGATAAACTTTACCCATAACATTACGAACTCATATATATGATTTATTCCTAATTTCATTTCCAAAATCGTGGTCAAAATCCAAAATTATAATTTTAAGGTTTTTCTTCAAAATCCCATAATTTTCCATGTTAACTCCTTATGAAATCCATGTAATTATCTTACAATGTGTGAGAATTAATTACTTTGCAATAGATGATAAAAATCTCCCCTTGAAGTTCTCAAAAAATCGCCCAAACCAAGAGAGAAATGAGTGAAATGAGCAAAATTCCGACTTAAAACAATCTACCCAGGCCTCGTCCTCTTCGCGACCGCGGAAATACCTTTGCGATCGCGAATTCCAAAATTCACTGCCCTCAAAAATGGCCTACGCGAACGCAGACAACCAGTCACGAACGCGATGTTCTGCAACCCAAACCTGCGCGATCGCAATGAACAATGCGTGGAAATTCTCAGGCCTTCCCTTCCCTCTTCGCGAACGCGTCTCCTCTCACACGTTCGCGTAGCACAACCCTTCCAAGCTTCGCGATCGCAGCTTTAATTTCGCGAACGGGTAGAGAAAATGCTCACCCTCCAAACTTAACCTTTCGCGATAGCGGAAGAGGAAACCAGATGCCCAGAAACCAGCAACAGCAATCATCCAAACTTGGTCCGAAACCATCTCGAAACACACTAGAGACCCCCAGAACCCTGTCCAATCACACCGACCAGTCCTAAAATATAATACGAACCCGCTCGAGGCATCAAATCACATCAAACAACATCAAAACTACGAATCGACGATCGAAGCCTTCTTTCAACTTTCAAACATTGAAACTTCGATGAACGCATCCGAATTATACTTAAACATCCTGGAATGACGCCAAACTTTACGCACAACTCACAAATTACGATACGAACCTATTTCAAGGCTCGGAACTCCAAACAAACATCGATAACATAAAAATTTACTTTTTTATTTTTATTTTTTTAAACCCCTCACAAATCAGGAGGATCTATAGTGTTTCCATACTTTTCCTCCAGCGTGACTCGAATCCATGACCTAACGGTCGTGGGTGGAGGTGCTTTTATCAACTGAGCAAGCCTCACTTGTCAAATTCACTTCAAATCAAACTTAAGAAATTCTTACACTTTCAAAATGCCAACCTTCCATGATTAGCGCCGAAATACTCCCGGGCGATCCGATACCCAACCCGAACATACACGCCCAAGTCCAGAATCATCATACGAATTTATTGAACCTTCAAATCCCGATTCCGTGATCGTTTACTCAAGAGTCAAACCTTAGTCAACTCTTCCAACTTAAAGCTTCTAAATGAGAATTTTCTATCCGAATCAACTCCGATTCTCCTGAAATTCAATTCCTACTATGCGTACAAGTCATAATACATGAAGTGAAGCTACCCAAGGCCTCAAACCGCCGAACAACGCGTTAGAGCTCAAAACGACCGGTCGGGACGTTACATCAATATCCAACAAACTATATTAATCAAACATCCTTCAAATACAATCCAAATCTCCAAACAGAGCAAATCCCCAACCTCCAAATATTAAAGAAATAAACTAAAATGTAGACCACTAACACAAATAAACCAAAATATACAATAAAAAGCAATCATTAACGGAAAAAAGCGAAAATGTTCGAAACATTAATTTATTTAATCTTTGTCATACAATTTCCTCTAAACATAATAAGCTATATGGGTTAGTGGTCGAATCAAAACTGCTGAAAACCTTATGTTACATTATGCTCACTTCATTTCAAATTAAAAGTTCAATCATTAAATCCATGAAAAATATTTTCGACTTTCTTAACAGAGATATATTTCAAAGCATATTGTCTGTAAATGTAATTAATAGTAATTTCCTTTATCTTTCTCATATATGATACATTATCACTACTTTAATACAACTAGGTTTCACTTATCACGTAGCTTAACCGATAGAATATTAATAATAAGCAAGCAGTTATTAAACACATCAAGAAACGGATCTAAGGTTGCGTCAAAATTGTTATCTTTGTATGCAAGACTTTGCGTGCAAAGTTATATATCCCCTGCAATTCCTTAATCTATATTTGCAAGCTTTTGGGAAATTAAGGCTGTTAGCAAGAACTAAGAGAGACAAAAAGAGAAGGTCAAGAAAAGGAAATAAATTAAAAGCAATACTTAATTAGCCGCAATGGCAGAATCTTTCCCAATGATGGGTGGTGAAGGTGCCTACAGCTACACCAAAAACTCCCTATTGCAGGTAAGTTTAACCATTTTATGTCATTCGGATACTTTGTTAAACCACTGTTTTTTTTCCTTTTTAATACAGCTTTTTATCACCATTAAGAATTTTTCAATCAAACTTTCGAATGTACTACTCCGTTCCAATAACTTACAGAAATTGGAGTGTGAGTGCTTATTTCCTTATTTCCTTTTTTTTAATAAATAGAAATAATACTCTAATTGTCACGACCCGGAATTTTTTACCGACGGAATTGTGATGACGCCTAACATTTCACTTGTTAGGCAAGCCAACGTTAGAGAATTATTAAACCAATTTCTTATTTTCATTCAGTAATTAACAATAATTAACTAAGATGAAATATAATAAGTACGGAATATCATAAAACTGTATTAATTACTACCACCCGGATCTGGAGTCACAATTCACGAGCATTTTAGAATTTACTACAAGTAATAGTCTGAAAGAAATACAATGTCTTAATGAAAGAAACAGTAGAACAGAAAAGATAGAGGGGGACTTCAAGGTCTATGAACGCCGACAGATCTAACTTGAATCTCCGGACAGCGAACCAATAGTGAAATCTCGATCAACCCGAGCCGGTAACAAAATCTGCACAGAAAGTGCAGAGTGCAGTATCAGTATAACCGACCCCATGTACTGGTAAGTGTCGAGCCTAACCTCGGCGAAGTAGTAACGAGGCTAGGACAAGACACCCACATATAACCTGAACAGTATAATCATGCTAGTGACAACAACAGTTAATAAAGAAATAACGCAGAAATAATGGGAAGGGAACATACAGTGGGGGGAAATACAATATAAAGAGTGAGAATAATGAAAAGATAGAATTAAACTGAAAATCCTTAAACGAATTGAGCAAATAAAACAGAAAGGGAAAACTGCACGGCATCACCCTTCGTATTTTTACTCTCAACCTCACCAAATAAATAAATAGAACGGCACTACATCACCCTTCGTGCTTTTACTCTCAACCTCACCAAATAAATAAATAGAACGACACGACATCTCCCTTCGTGCTTTTACTCTCATAATATACACAGCATCACCCTTCGTGCTTTACACTCTTCCTCACAATATAAATAATGCATGCACGTCATCACCCTTCGTGCTTTACAATCCTCCTCACAAATAACCAAATCAATAATAACGGATAGATAAGAGTATCACAAAGAAATCAATACTTTACCCATAATCAATAGCACAATGTAACCACAATCTTGAATCAATATTCGAAAGTTACCAAATCGTAGTGAAACCAGATATAAGTCACCCAACATATCAAATAGCCCGCTAAGCATGGATAGTAGAATTTAAGGCTACAAAATAGATAAGAATAAAATTTCACTCGCAGGCTATGACTCGACAACGACGCATAGATGCTAGTCACCTCACCTATACATCGTATTTAACAACCAAACATGTGGCAAATAAACACATAATACCTATTTTCTCAAGCCAAAGTTAGACACGACACTTACCTCGCTATGAAGGCCACTTAATTCTTAATCACAACTTTTTCTTTGGAATTCACCTTCAAACCACTCGTATCTATTCAAAAATGACTCAATAATATCAAATATTGCTAAAGGAATCCATTATATTGTATAAATTAAATTTCCCAAAATTTCCTCCAAAAAGTCAAAAAATCGATCCCGGGATCGCTTGGTCAAAATTCGAGGTTCGGACCAAAATCCATTTACCCATTCACCCCCGAGCCTGAATATGTAGTTAGTTTTGGAATCCGATCACAAATTGAGGTCTAAATCACCAAATTTTCGAAATTCCTAGTTTCTACCCTAACCCCTAATTCTACCATGAAAACTCTAGATTTTAGGTTGATAATTCAAGAAATGTAATGGGTAATTGAAAGAAAATAATTTAGAATCACTTACCAATACTTTGGGGAAGAAATGGCTCTTGAAAAATCCCTTCACACCGTTTGATTTTTGAGAAAAATAAAATTTTGGCTAAATCCCGTGTTTGGATTCTGTTAAGTGCTGGGCAACAGTGTTCATCGCGTTAGCGAGAGCACTATCGCGTTCACGAAGAGTATAGGCTGCCAAGCATGTGTGTTCGCGAGATCGTGTGTGCGTTCGCATAGGCTACCCCCACCCCTCCATCCTTCGCGTTCGCGAGACATTGCTCGCGTTCGCGATGAAGGAACGATCGACTCTTCCCAGGTGTGTCTAACACTACACGTTCGCGAGGAGCTGGTCCCTTTCGTGAAGGGTAACGCCCCCATCACTTCGCGTTCGCGACTAAGCCTTCGCGTTCGTGAAGAAGAAAATTTTATCTGCCCAGTTTACTCTTCGCGTTCGCGAGAGTACCTTCCCGAACGCGAAGAAGTACCTGCCAGAACACCTGCTCCAACAAAATACCAGATTTTCAAAGTCCAAAACATCCTGCGGCCTACCCGAAACTCACCCGAGCCCTCGGGGCTCCAAACCAAATATGTACACAAGTCTAAAAATATCATACGGACCTGCTCACGCAATCGAATTGCCAAAGTAACACCTAAAACTCCGATTTTAGCACCAAATCAAATCAAATTCTCAAGAACACTTTAAAAAATTTTGTTTTCTCAACTGGACGTCCGAATCACGTCAAATTAACTCCGTTTCTCACCAAATTTCACAGACAAGTCTTAAATATGATAATTAACCTGTATCGGGCTCCAGAACTAAAATACGGACCCGATACTAACAATGTCAAACATAAATCAATTCTAAAAATAAATAATTTCCAGACTTTTAATTTTTCATAAAAAATTCATAACTCAAGCTAGGGACCTCCGAATTCGATTTCGGGCATACGCCCATGTTCCTTAATTCGATACAGACCCACCGGGACCGTCAAAATATAGATCTGGGCTCGTTTACCAAATGTTGACCGAAGTCAACTAAAATCAACCTTTTAAGGCATAAATTCTTATTTTCATAAATTTTCAACATAAAAACTTTCTAGAAACCTGCCTGGACTGTGCACGTAAATTGAGGAGGGTAAAAATGAGATTTTTAAGGCTTAAAAGCGCAAGTTTGAGTTCTAAAACATAAGATGACCTTTTGGGTCATCACATTCTCCACACTAAAACAACCGCTCGTCCTCGAATGGACATAGAAAAGTACCTGGGCTGGTGAAAAGGTGGGGATATCTACTCCGCATATCGGACTCGGACTCCCAAGTAGCTGCCTCAATAGGCTGACCTCTCCACTATACTCGAACTGAAGGGTAACTCTTTGATCTCAACTGGCGAACTTGCCGAGCTAAAATAGCCACTGGCTCCTCCTCGTAAGTCAAATCCTTGTCCAACTGGACAGAGCTGAAATCTAACACATAGGACGAATCGCAGTGATACTTTCAAAGCATGGACACGTGGAATACCGGATGAACAGCTGCTAAACTAGGTGGCAACGCAAGCCTGTAAGCCACCTCTCCTACTCTCTCCAGAATCTCAAAAGGTCTGATATACCTAGGGCTTAACTTGCCCTTCTTTCCGAACCTCATTACACCCTTCATGGGTGATACTCGAAGTAACACTCTCTCTCCGACCATGAATGCAACATCACGAACTCTACAGTCGGCATAACTCTTCTGCCTGGACTGAGCTGTGCGAAGTCGATCCTGAATAATCTTGACCTTATCCAAGGCATCCTTTACTAAGTCTATGCCCAACAACCGAGCCTCTCCCGGCTCGAACCACCCAACTGGCGACCGACACCGCCTACCATATAATGTCTTATAGGGAACCATCTGAATGCTCGACTGGTAACTGTTATTGTAGGCAAACTCTGCAATAGTCAAGAACTAATCCCAAGAACCTCCAAAGTCTATGACACAAGCGCGGAGCATATCCTCCAAGATCTGAATAGTACGCTCGGACTGCCTGTCCGTCTGAGGATGGAATGTTGTGCTCAACTCAACCCGCATACCCAACTCACATTGTATTGCCCTCTAAAAGTCCGAGGTAAACTACATACCTGGATCATAAATAATAGACACGGGCACACCGTGAAGACGGACGATCTCCCGAATATAAATCTCTGCTAACCGCTCCGAGGAATAGGTAACTACCACCGGAATGAAATGCGCTGACTTAGTCAGCCTGTCCAGAATGACCCAAACTGCATCGAACTTCCTCCGAGTCCGTGGGAGTCCAACAACAAAATCCATAGTGATACGCTCCCACTTCCACTCAGGAATATCTAACCTCGGAAGTAAACCGCTAGGTCTCTGATTCTCACACTTTACCTGCTGGCAATTTAGGCACCGAGCTACATAAGCAACTATGTCCTTCTCCATTCGCCTCCACCAATAATGTTGCCTCAAGTCCTGATACATCTTGGCGGCGCCCGGATGAATAGAATATCGAGAATTGTGGGCCTCCTCAAGAATCAACTCATGAAGTCCATCAATATTAGGCACACAAATACGACCTTACATCCTCAAAACTCCGTCATCTCCAACAGTAACCTGCTTGGCACCACCATGCCGCACTGTGTCTCTAAGGACAAGTAGATGAGGATCGTCATCCTGTCGATCTCTGATGTGCTCAAACAAAGAAGACCGTGCAACTGTACAAGCTAGAACACGACTGAGCTAAGAAACATCTAACCTCACGAACTGGTTGGCCAGGGCCTGAACCTCCAATGCTAGTGGTCTCTCACCAACTAGAATATAAGCAAGGTTGCCCATACTCACTGCTTTTCTACTCAATGCATCGGCCACCATATTGGCCTTTCCCGGATAGTACAATATAGTGATATCATAGTCTTTCAATAGCTCCAGCCACCTCCTCTGCCTCAAATTGAGTTCCTTCTGCTTGAACAAATACTGCAAGCTCCGATGATCAGTGAATACCTCACATGGCACACCGTAATTATAGTGCCTCCAAATCTTCAGTACGTGAACAATGACTTCCAGCTCTAGATCATTAACAGGGTAATTTTTCTCGTAAACCTTCAGCTGCCGCGAAGCATATGCAATAACCTTGCCACCCTGCAACAACATCGCACCCAGACCAATACGAGATGCGTCACAATATACTCTATAAGATCCTGAACCTATAGGTAACACCAATACAGGTGTCGTAGTCAAAGCTGTCTTGAGCTTCTGAAAGCTCGCTTCACACTCGTCTTATCACCTGAACGGGGCACCCTTCTGGGTCAATCTGGTCAACGGGGCTGCTATGGATGAAAACCCTTCTACAAATCGACAATAATAGCCCGCCAAACCCAGGAAACTACAGATCTATGTAATTGATGTGGGTCTAGGCCAATTCTGAACTTCCTCAATCTTCTTAGGATCCACCTGAATACCCTCTACTGATACAACGTGACCCAAGAAAGCAACTGAACTCAACCAAAACTCACATTTTGAGAACTTAGCATATAACTGGTTGTCTTTCAAAGTCTGAAGAATGATCTGAAGGTGCTGCTCATGCTCCTCTCGACTGTGGGAGTAGATCAAGATATCATCAATAAACACAACCACAAAGGAATCCAAGTAGGGTTTGAACACCCAGTTCATCAAATCCATGAATGCTACTAGGGCATTTGTCAGCCCAAATGACATCACTAGAAACTCATAATGCTCATACCGAGTCCGAAAAGCTGTCTTAGGAACATCGGATGCCCTAATCCTCAACTGATGGTAGTCATATCTCAAATCAATCTTTGAAAACACTTTGGCATCCTGAAGCTGATCAAATAAATCATCAATCCTCGGCAATGTATACTTGTTCTTGATGGTGACTTTGTTCAACTGCCAATAATCTATACACATCCTCATCGATCCATCTTTCTTCTTCACAAATAACACAGGTGCACACCAAGGCGAGACACTAGGTCTAATGAAGCCCCTATCAAGCAAATCTTGCAACTGCTCCTTCAATTCTTTCAACTCTGGCGGGGCCATGCGGTATGGCAGAATGGAAATGGGCTGAGTTCCCGGAGCCTAATCAATACAGAAATCAATATCCCTGTCGGGTGGCATCCCCGGCAGGTCTACAGGAAACACCTCTAGAAACTCACGAACAACCGGTACTGAATCCATGGAAGGAACCTCCGTACTAGAATCGCGGACATAAGACAAATAAGCTAGACACCCCTTCCCGACCATATGTCGAACCTTCACATAAGAGATAACCCTGCTGGTAGAATGGCCAAGAGTCCCTCTTCACTCTAATCGAGGCAGCATCTGCAAGGCTAAGGTCAACGTCTTGGAGTGACAATCTAATATAGCATGATAAGGTGACAGCCAATCCATACCCAGTATGACATCAAATTCAACCATGTCGAGAAGTAGAAGATCTACACCAGTCTCAAGACTCAAAATGGTGACCACACACGAACGATAAACACGATCTACAACAATAGCATCTCCCACTGGTGTTGACACAAACACATGAGCACTCAAAGAATCACGGGGCACAACCAGATAGGAAGCAAAATAGGATGACACATAGGAGTAAGTAGATCCCGAATCAAATAGAACTGAAGCATCTCTACTGCAAACGAAAACAGTACCTGTGATAACAACGTCAGATGACTCAGCCTCAGGCCTGGCTGGGAAAGCATAACACCGGGGCTGGGGACCACCACCCTGAACTATGTCTCTGGGACAGCCTCTAACGGACTGGTCTCCACCTCTAACGGCCTGACCTCCACCTCTAACAGTCTAGTCTCTACCTCTAGCTGCCTGACTCTTGCCTCTGGCTGGCTGAGCAGGTGGTGTAGCAACTGGTGCCGGAACCATGGAACGAGAACCCTGATACTGTGAGTTGCCCGTTACCCGAGGGCAAAATCTAGCAACATGCCTCGGATCACCACAAGTATAACATAACCTCGGCTGCTATGACTGCTGACCCTGAAACTGACCCTGTCGACCTGAATAACCACCATGATAACTCTGGAGTGGAGGTGCACTAATAGGAGCTGGTGGTGCACTGTATGCTAGCTGGTCGGAATAATGCATCTGAGGGCCACGACCACCTGAGGCACCATGGGATGCCTGGAGCGCTGAATGAAATGGCCTGGGAGGATGGCCTCTACCAAAAGTACTCCTGCCTCTAGATGAGGCACCGCTGAACTCACCGGAATGATGAGGTGTCTTGTTAGACCCCTGACCTCCCTGAATAAGAACCATTTCGACTCATCTGGCGACATTAGCAGCCGCCTGAAAAGAAATCTCACTCCCAGTCTCCTTAGCCATCTACAATCTCATAAGCTGAGCAAGTCCATCAATAAACCTCCTCACCCTCTCTCTCTCTCTCTCTCTCTCTCTCTCTCTCTCTCTCTCGGTGGGAAGTAGAAGAATAGCATGACGGGCCAAATCCACAAAACGGGTCTCATACTGAGTTACAGTCATACTGCCCTGCTGGAGACTCTAAACTGATGGCGATGCTCCTCTCTCAATGTGATAGGCAGAAACTTCTCTATGAAGAGCTGAGAGAACTAGTCCCAAGTAAGAGCAGGCGACCCAGCTGGTCTGGTCAACAAGTAATCTCTCCACCATTTCTTGGCAGAACTAATCATCTGAAATGCAGCAAAATCAACCCCATTGGTCTCCACTATACCCATGTTCCATAGAACCTCATGACAACTGTCAAGATACTCTTGGGATCCTTTGAAGGAGCACCACTGAAATGAACAGGAAAGTGCTTGATAAACCTGTCCAATCTCCATAAAGCCTCAGAAGACATATTTAGCCCATATCCGACTTGTGCCGCAATAACCGGCTGAATTAATCCGATTGGCTGAGATGCTGGAGCCTGATACTGGGGAGCTATCTACTCTGGAGCGGGAGTGGTGGGAGTCTGGGCTTCTCCTCCAGCCTGAGAAACTGCTGGTGCCTTAGGAAATGTGCCAGTCTGGGCCACACTATCCATAAGGCCCACCAAATAGACCTAAGCGTCTTGAAGTACTGGGGTGGCAATGAACCCCTCCGAAACCTGAGTTAGTTCGGTAGGAACAGTCTGAGCTGGAACCTCCTCGTCAAGCTCTATCTGAGACTCCACTGCTGGGACTGCTGCTCGGGCTCTAGGCTGAGCCCTGCCCCTGCCTCTGCCTCTGGCACGACCTCAGCCTCGACCTCTGCCCTGCGTAGGAGCTGCCACTGGAGGCTCTGGCTGCTGCTCAGCTGAGAAAGCGGTACGTGTTCTCTCCATCTGCGAGAGAATAAGAGTAGAAGTGTTCAATCAGCATTGAGAAAGCAAAATCACACGACATAGAAGAATAGAAGTGAAACTTGTTCCTAAACTTCATAGCCTCTGGAAGATAAGCACAGACGTCTCCGTACCGATCCTCCAGACTCTACTAAGCTTGCTCATGAATCGTGAGACCTAGGCAACCTAGTGCTCTGATACTAACTGTCACAACCTGGAATTTCCCATCGACGGAACCGTGATGGCGCCTAACATTCCACTTGCTAGGCAAGCCAATGTTAGATAATCATTAAATCAATTCCTTATTTCTATTCAGTAATTAAAAATAATTAACTAAGATGAAATATAATAAATGCGAAATATCATAAAACTGTATTAATTACTACCACCCGAATCTGGAGTCACAAATCACGAGCATTCTAGAATTTACTACAAGTAATAGTCTGAAAGAAATACAATTATCTGAATGAAAGAAACAGTAGAACAAAAAAAATAAATGAGGACTTCAAGGTCTGTAAATGCCGACAGATCTACCTTGAGTCTCCGGACAGCGGACCAATAACAAAATTTCGATCAACCCGAGCCGGTATCAAAATCTGTACAGAAAGTGCAGAGTGCAGTATCAGTACAACCGATCCCATGTACTGGTAAGTGTCGAGCCTAACCTCGACGAAGTAGTGACGAGGCTAGGACAAGACACCCACATATAACCTGAACACTATAATCATGCTAGTGACAACAACAGTAAATAAAGAAATAACGTAGAAATAATGGGAAAGGGACATACAGTGGGAGGGAATACAATATAAAGAGTGAAAATAATAAAAATACAAAATTAGACCAAAAATTCTTAAACAAATTGAGCAAATAAAACAGCAAGGGAAAACTGCACGGCATCACCCTTCGTGCTTTTACTCTCAACCTTACCAAATAAATAAATAAAACGGCACGTCATCTCCCTTCGTGCTTTTACTCTCATAATATACACGGCATCACCCTTCGTGCTTTACACTCTTCCTCACAATATAAATAATACATGCACGGCATCACCCTTTATGCTTTACACTCTTCCTCACAAATCACAGAATCAATAACAACGGATAGATAGGAGTATCACAAAGAAACCAATATTTTACCCATAATCAATAGCACAATGTAACCACAACCTTGAATCAATATTCGAAAGTTACCAAATCGTAGTGAAACCAGATATAAGTCACCCAACATTTCAAATAACCCACTAAGCATGGATCGTAGAATTTAAGGCTACAAAAAAGACAAGAATAAAATTTCACTCGTAGGCTATGACTCGACAACGACGCATAGATGCTCGTCACCTCACCTATACATCGTATGTAACAACCAAACACGTAGCAAATAAACACATAATACCTATTCTCTCAAGCCAAAGTTAGACACGACACTTACCTCGCTCCGAAGGCCACTTAATTCTCAATCATAGTTTTTCCTTTGGAATTCACCTCCAAACCACTCGTATCTATTCAAAAATGACTCACTAATATCAAATATTGCTAAAGGAAGTCATTATATTATATAAATTAAATTTTCCAAAATTTCCTCCAAAAAGTCGAAAAATCGACCCCGGGCCCGCTTGATCAAAACCCGAGGTTCGGACCAAAATCCATTTACCCATTCACCCCTGAACCCGAATATGTAATTAGTTTTGGAATCCGGCCTCAAATTGAGGTCTAAATTACCAAATTTCCGAAATTCCTAGTTTCTATCCTAACCCATAATTCTACGATAAAAACTCTAGATTTTAGGTTGATAATTCAAGAAATGTACTGGGTAATTGAAAGGCAATGGTTTAGAATTACTTACCAACACTTTGGGAAAGAAATGGCTCTTGAAAAATCGCTTCACACCGTTTGGTTTTTGAGAAAAATAAATTTTTATCTAAATCTCGTGTTTGGATTCTGTTAAGTGCTGGGCGACAGTGTTCATCGCGTTTGCGAGAGCACTATCGCATTCACGAAGAGTATAGGCTGCCAAGCCTTTGCGTTCGTGAGACCGTGTGCGCGTTCGCGTTGGCTACCCCCGGGCCTTCGCGTTCGTGAGATATTGCCCGCGTTCGCGATGAAGGAATGATTGACTCTTCCCTAGGTGTGCCTAACACTACGCGTTCGCGAGGAGCTGGTCGAGTTCACGAAGGATAACGCACACATCGCTTCGCGTTCGCGACTAAGCCTTTGCGTTTGCGAAAAAGAAAACTTCAGCTAACCAGTTTACTCTTCACGTTCGCGAGAGTACCTTTGCGAACGCGAAGAAGGACCTGCCAGAACACCTGCTGTAGCAAAATACCAGATTTTCAAAGTTCAAAACATCCTCTGGCCTACCCGAAACTCACCCGAGCCCTCGGGGCTCCAAAACAAATATGCACACAAGTCTAAAAATATCATACGGACCTGCTCGCATGATCGATCACCAAAATAACACCTAGAACTCCGATTTTAGCACCAAATCAAATGAAATTCTCAAGAACACTTTAAAATTTCTATTTTCTCAACTGGACGTCTAAATCACGTCAAATCAACTTCGTTTCTCACCAAATTGCACAGAAAAGTCTTAAATATCATAATGAAACTGTACCGGACTCCGGAACCAAAATACGGACCCGATACTAACAATGCCAAACATCAATCAATTCTTAAAATAAATAATTTCCACACTTTTAATTTTACATTAAAAATTCATAATTCAAGCTAAGGACCTCCAAATTAGATTTCGGGCATACGCCCAGGTCCCATAATTCGATAAGGACCCCCAGGACCGTTAAAATATGAATCCGGACCTGCTTACCAAAAATATTGACCGAAGTCAATTAAAATCAACTTTTTAAGGCATAAATTCTTATTTTCATAAATTTTCAACATAAAAGCTTTTCGGAAACCTGCCCGGACTGCGCACACAAATTGAGGAGGGTAAAAATGAGACTTTTAAGGCTTAAGAGCACAGATTCAAGTTCTAAAACATAAGATGACCTTTTAGGTCATCACACTAATTCTTACCATGTGATCTCCAAGTAATATTTATTATTTAGAGCTATATTTGGTGTCCAAACTCGCTTATGTTAGTTTTACAGAATAATTAGTGAGTTGTAAATAAATTAATTTCCATAGATAGAT
The DNA here is from genome assembly GCF_000390325.3 of Nicotiana tomentosiformis. NCBI lineage: Eukaryota > Viridiplantae > Streptophyta > Magnoliopsida > Solanales > Solanaceae > Nicotiana > Nicotiana tomentosiformis. The sequence goes on along the minus strand of NC_090822.1, from coordinate 80,492,913 downwards.
GACTCAATTATAGGAGATGATCCTTAGGATACAACAACAACAATAACAACAACAGTAACAATAACAACAACAATATACCAGTATTATCCCACATCGTGGAGTCTGAATAGAGTAGTGTGTACGCAGACCTTGTGAAGGTAGAGAGGTTGTTTGGAATAGACCCTCGGCTCAGAAAAACATAAGCACCACATTAATTAAAAGATAGAGAAGGAGGGACAACACCAAAAAGCCATGTAAAAGCAGTATGAGTTGATCCTTAGGATATTTTTCTTTATTTTGTTTGATGTAGTTTTCTTTGATAGAATCATGTGTAAGTGTATAAATCTCTTGCATTCATGAATAGAAAGACAACAAGTTATTCTCTCTATTTACATGGTATCAGAGACCTGTCAAAGTTGGGATTAATACCTCGTTGGAGTTGGTGTGCTTGAGTATCACGCGCCGGCAGGAGTTTTCCAGCAAGTTTCTGTCTGGCAGAGTGTGGAGGCGCATGATACGTCAGTTTTGTGTCTGGTTTTTGTCCCGATGTCACCTCTTTATTTCAGGTCACGCTGTAGTGGTTCGTTGACCAACAAACCACAATTGTCCCTGTTTGCTCAAAGCAGAAATTGTCCATGTTATCTCAATCGGTCAGATCTGAAACTTTTTCTTTATCATCATATTTGGATGGTTTTGTATCTGAATCATAATAAGTTTTTGGGACGTTATTGTTCGTCTTGGTTTGCTAGCTTCAAGTGATTTTGGCAATTAGCAATGCTTGAATTTGGTGGCCTCTTTGTGTTCATTAGCGTTTGGTACTATCTTATTTGTCAATGAAGAGTTTCTTTAGCTCATCACTTTGGTTTATTTAGCCAAGTTATTGCCTGATTTCCCTCCTTGTTGGCCGATTTAGATTATCAGTTTGGTAGAGAAGCTTTCAGTTTTTTCTACTTTAATTTTGATATTGATTTTCTCTAAAAGTTGGTGGAGACTTTAACTTGGCCTCTCTCCGGTTGGCTCTGTTTTGTGCCTGTTGAGGAGTTGATTTTACTGCAAAGCTTTGTCGATATCTTTGATCGTGAGTTTTAGTTGGAAAAAGAATTGCTATAAAATTAAGTAAGGAGGAAATAATGCTATAACTCCTAATCCAACAATCTTGGTTTTGGATGAGTTTTTGAAATTCCTTCAATATCAGAAATCAATTAAGGATTCTTCTTCGGTTACTACTTTTGCTGGGTTAGATAAAACATGTCTTATCACCTCTTCAAATAAATGGGTGATTGATTCAAGTGCCACAAATCACAAGACAGGTAATCCAAATATTTTTTCTAGCTTTTGGTCACACAAAGCACCCCCTCCGGTTACTGTAGGTGATGGATCAACTTGTAGTAGGGTTGGATCTGGGATTGTTAAACCAACTTCTTATTTTACCCTATCATCTGTGTTAAGTCTACCAAATTTGGCCTTTAATTTGATTTCTGTTAGTAAAATAACCAGAGGCCTTAATTGTTGTATCCCGGTCTTTCTCGATCATTGTTTATTTCTAGATCTTACAACGAAGCAGGTTATTGGTAAAGGATATTTATCTAGTGATATCTATCTACATCCTTGGAGAATGGGAGCCACAGTCTATTGCATGCTCTAGTGTCGTGTCTCCTTTTGAAGCACACTATCGATTGGGGCATCCCTCTCTACCTTTGTTGAGGAAGCTCTGTCCTCAATTTCAGATTATTTCTTCATTGGACTGTGAGTGTCGATTCGCAAAACACCACCGTAGCTCAATAGGTCCAAGGTTAATAAGTGGGTTGAGTCTGCTTTTGAGTTAGTTCATTCTAATGTTTGGGGACTATGCCCTGTTATTTCCAAACCCGGGCATAAGTATTTTGTTACTTTTGTAGATGATTTTTCCCGAATGACTTGGATTTATTTTATGAAGAGTCGCTTTGAAGTATTTACTCACTTTTGTGCTGAAGTCAAAACTTAGTTCAATACTTCAGTGTGTATTCTAAGGAGTGATAACACTAAAGAACATATGTCAGAATTATTTCAGTCTTACATGAGACAACACGTTATTCTCCATCAATATTCATGTATTGATACACCTTCCCAAAATGGAGTTGCTGAGAGGAAGAATAGGCAGCTACTTGAGATAGCTCGAGCACTTTTGTTCCAAATGAAGGTTCTTAAATAGTTTTGGGGTGATACAATCTCAATGGTTTGTTTTCTGATTAATCGCATGACATCTACTGTGCCCGTTGGTGATGTGCCTTATAGTGTTCTTTTTCCAAACAAGTCACTATTTCGGTTGGAACCTAAAGTATTTGGAAACGCATGTTATGTTTACGATGTTCGACCATCTGTTACTAAGTTGGATCCCAGGGCATTAAAGTATATTTTTTGGGCTATTCTTGTCTTCAGAAGGGGTATCAGTGTTATTTTACTAAACTTGGAAAAAATCTGGTGTCAAATGATGTGGTATTTTCATAGGCTACACCATTCTTCTATGCACCTCTTATTTCTACGAGTCAGGGGAGGATGATGAGTGGTTAGTCTATCAGGTTACTCGTGCCTTGACAGAACAATCAAATGATGTTGTTTCTCGATCTCCCAGTTCTTTTATTAAGAACCAATCGACTATTGTGCCCTCTGAACCTGCTCCATATACGCTATAAAGACCGCCAATTGTTCAAGTTTACTCAAGGAGAAAAGAGATCAATGACACATGTCGTGCACCAGTTTCTTCGTCATCAGATCCTCCGCCACCCGATCCTTCTGAAAACCTTGACCTCCCTATTGCTCTTCGCAAAGGTATACGTACTTGCAAATCCACATATTTCATTGCTAATTTTGTATCATACAACCACTTATCCTCTACGTCTAGATCTTTGATTGCCTCTCTAGACTCCATCTCTATACCTAAAACAGTGAATGAGGCTTTGAATCATCATGGATGGTCTAATTCAATGCTTGAGGAAATACACGCCTTAGCGGAAAGCCACACATGAGATTTGGTAGATTTATCGAAGGGAAAGAAACCAATGGGATGTAAGTGGGTCTTCACAGTTAAAGTTAATCCAGATGGTAATGTGGCGAGACTTAAGGTTAGAATATGGCTAAAGGGTATGCTCTGCCTTATGGGGTGGATTATTCACACACCTTCTCTCCAGTTGCCAAGCTCACTTATGTTCGCTTGTTCATCTTTCTAGCTGCTTTTGAAAATTGGAATTTATATTAGTTGGATATCAAAAATGTATCTTTTCATGGTAATCTTCAAGAGAAAGTGTATATAGAGCAACCACCTAATTTTATTTTTTTAGGGGGAGTTGAAAAAATATGTCATTTGAAAAAGTCATTGTATGGCTTAAAGCAAAGTCCCCGTTCTTGGTTTGGAAAGTTTAGTAAGGTAGTTCAGGAGTTTGGCTTGAATATGAGCAAATATGATCACTCAGTCTTCTACCATCAATCAATAGCTGGCACTATCCTCCTTGTTGTATACGTTGATGACATTGTCAAAACAGGAAGTGATTATGCATGGATCTCTTCCCTCAAGTCTTTCTTGCACAGTAGGTTTCATACGAAGGAGTTGGGTCAGTTGAAATATTTTTTGAGAGTAGAAGTAAATAGAAGAAAGAAGGAAATTCTTCTGTCTCAAAGAAATTATATTCTTGATCTACTTGCGAAAACTGAAAAGTTGGCAGCCAAACCCTGTAGCACTCCAATGATTCCCAATGTTCATCTTATGAAAGATGATGGCGGTCATTTTGATGATCTAGAGAGATATAAGAGGTTAGTTAAAAAGTTAAACTGCCTCATTGTGACTCGTCCAGATATTGCTATTGCGGTAAGTGTTATTAGCCAATTCATGTCCGCGCCTATGGTCAAACATTGGGCAGCTTTGGAACAAATTCTATGTTACTTGAAAGGACCTCCTGGACTTTGCATATTGTATAGTAATCACGACCATACTCGTGTTGAGTGTTTTGCAGATATTGATTAGCCTAGATCTAAAATTGATAGAAGATCTACTACATGCTATTGTTTCTTTGTTTGAGGGAACTTGGTGTCGTGGAGGAGTAAGAAGCAAAGTGTTGTATCTCGATCTAGTACAGAATCTGTGTACAGAGCTATATCACAATCTACGTGTGAGATTATATGGATACATCATCTTTTAACTGAAATTGGGTTGAAGCATCATACACCAACAAAACTATGGTGTGATAATCAAGTTGCTCTTCATATTGCCTCAAATCTGGTGTATCATAAAAGAACTAAACATATTGAGGTCGACTGTCATATTATTCATGAGAAGATACATGAAAACTTGATATCCACTGTCTACGTGAAGACAGAAGAGCAACTAGCCGATTTATTCACAAAAGTGTTGCATAGAACTCGAGCTGATTACCTTTGTAACAAGTTGTGCATGATAAATATCTATGCTCCAACTTGAGGGGGAGTATTACAGAATAATTAGTGAGCTGTAAATAGATTACTTTTCATAGATAGGTGACTCAATTATAGGAGTTGATCCTTAGGATATTTTTCTTTATTTTGTTTGATTTAGTTTCTTTGATAGAGTCTTGTGTAAGTGTATAAATCTCTTGTATTCATGAATAGAAAGACATCAAGTTATTCTCGCTGATTACAGTTAGGTAAATTTGTGTTGATGTAAAATTATATTGGCTCATTTACTAATTAACTAAATTTGTGTTGAACTTTGATAAAATATGTCTAATACAGAGTGGTTATGATCTTTAAATTCTTGTGATACAAGACTTGACAAAGGAAATCATGGAGCATATATATTACTGATCATCTAGCTAGATTTAGTGTTGAGGTTAGACATGATTTACACTTGGATATGCTTATGACCTTCAATTTCAAATCAAAGCTAGAAAGTTATTAATGGTTAAACTTTTTAAATAATATATTGTAGAAAGATGCTGCAGATAATGTGAAAGGGATGATCAGAGAGGCAATCGTTGAAAAGCTAGATACACATACCAAAATATCCACTTCAAACACATTTCATATTACAGACTTTGGATGTTCAGTTGGATCAAACACTTTCTATGCAATGCAAAATATTGTAGAAGCGATAAAGGATAAGCATCATTCTCAATCTCTCGATTGTACGAGTCCTGAATTCCATGTTTTTTTCAATGATCATGTCACTAACGATTTCAATACCCTATTCGAATCCCTACCTTCCGAGAAACCATAATTTGCAGTTGCAGTTCCTGGTTCTTTCTATGGACGGTTATTCCCCTCGTGCTCTTTTCATTTCGCATATTCTTCTTATGCATTGCGGTGGTTGTATGGGTTGCCAAAAGGGTTGATGGATAAGAATAAGGGAAGAATTCATTATGTAGGCGCCTCTGCTTCAGTATGGAATACCTATGTTGCCCAATTTAACAAGGACATGAAAGTATTCTTGACTGCAAGGGCTGAGGAGATTGTTCATGGAGGTTTTAATTGTTCTTATTTTGTCAGCTATTCCTAGTGAAATACATCACTCACAACTCGGTGATAGAATGCTCACATTTCTTGAGTCTAGTCTTATTAATATAGTCAATCAGGTGAGTCAATCATAACATATACTCACTCTGACAACGCATTTTTCTTTGTATTCATTATTCCCCTAAAAAAAGAATGATATATTTTTATATTTAAAAATAATTTCACTTTTGTACTTCTTATTTTACTCTTTATGACATAATTTATAGCTACACACATGTTTATGGCATATTTTAGATAATAAGTTTCAATAATATTTTTCTCTTTCTTAACCTGCATGCTCGAGTCAAACACTATCACATAAAAAGCGAAGAAAGGAGTATATGCTAAATTTTTTGGTTCTTGGCCAATCTAGTACTACTCCTTCCGTGATCATTTTATACTGTGAAACTTTTTTTTAGTATGTTTCAAAAAGTATATATTGACACTTTTCTATATTGAACTGTACTTTCTTTCTTTTCCATACAGGAAATTGTAGATGAATCTCTAGTTGACTCATTTAATTTGCCACTATATTTTCCATCTGCTGAAGACATGATTAAAGTGGTGAAGAAAAATAATTTTTTTAGCGTAGAGAGAATAGAGCTAACATATCCCCGGTCCAAGATTGATGCAACGAGTTTCGTAACTCACTTGAGGGCTGGTTTAGAAGGAATATTCACCAAACATTTTGGAAATAAAATAGCAGATGAAATGTTCGTGAGGACTTTAGGAAAATGCGAAGACATTTCTGCATGGTTGAAAGTTGAATATTACAAGACTGCGAGACAGTTGTTCGTGGTTTTGAAACGTAAAATAAACTTGTAAATGAGTCATCTTTATTTTGTCCGTGTGACATCAATGATCATTACCAAGTTTAGAAATTACTTTGAATCACTAGGTGATTTGCCTTTCTAGTATAGATGTGAAATTTCAAAGCATATACGTGTTAAAGTTTGCCCTGATTTTCTTTTCATATTTGGATTTACCTATACTTGAAGGAAGGGTAAGATATTTATCATAATTGATTTTATTTTTTATAAAAGAGAAATGTAGATCTCTTTCATATTTGATAGATCTCTTTCTTGAATAAAAAGATTATGGACCTCTATAAATTAAGGATCTCTTCTTCACACAACAATACAATACATTAGCATCCACAATGTAATCCTTTAGAGTTGAAGAGTCATGTTTAGAGGGAGAATTATTCGCTCAATATTTTTGTAGTCTCTTTTACATAATAGAAGGTTCTTCTCCTCCCATATGAATATAGATCAATTGATCAAACCATATTATAATGTTATCTTTTGATATAATTCTCTTTGTTGTCCGATCTATCTCGTTAAAGGTATGTTTTGTTATTTTTCGCATGATGCCTTGTTATTTTGATCCCAACAAGTGATATTAGAGCCAATGGTTCAGTGCGGTTGAAGATAACTTTAAGGCGGGTTCAAACCAAGTTGTAGCAATGATGAAAATTATGTGAAAAAGGTAGATCAAGCTTTGTCAAGAAAATGTAGGCCAAATTAGGCAAAATTGTTAGGGTTTGCCCTAATTTCCTTTTTATGTTAGATTTACCTATTACTTAAAAGAAGGTAAAATATTTATCATAATCATTTTTAATTTTTCTGAAATGAACATTTAGATCTATTTCATATTTGATAAATTCCTTTTGGAGCAAAATATTGTGCACCTCTATAATTTGAGAATCCCTCCTTTACATAACTATATAATTGTCACAATCCAAAACTCAACATGTCATGATGGCGTCTATCACAGAACTAGGTAAGCCGACATTCACAATAAAACTTGACATTTTCTATTAAAAATAAGATAAAGCAAGTTTAACAGTAATAACCCTCATAAATAGCCGATATAAACAACTGCGACTCGAATATAATTTTCCCAAAATCCGAGTGTCACTGAGTACATGAGCATCTATACAATAACATAGTCTGAAACACCTTCTAGAAAGGTAGAACAACATAAGTAAAACTAAGAGATAAAGGAGGAGAGTCAAGGTTTGTGGACGCCAAAGCAGCTACCTCGATGATCTCCGAACGAGCAAAAACTCCAAGATCAGCAACCACCATGTCCGAAAATACCTGAATCTGTACACGAAATGCAGGGTGTAGCGTGAGTACAACCAACTCAATGAGTAACAAGTCTAACCTTTGGGTTAAAAGAAGTGACGAACCCAACTAATATAGCACGAATACAGAGTTTAACAGTACAGAAAATGTAGACATGCTTCCACGTTTAACAGTTAAGTTCAACACAGATAAAATATGCCAAGTGTGACTGATATGAGGAATATGACATCTCTATATCTATATGACAATATGAATACTGTATGTGATGCAACACATTGAAAATCTCACGTACTCACACTCTTAACGCACTTAATCTAACTGTCTCAATTCTCGCTCGTCACACTCAGTCACTCAGCACTGTTCGGTGCCTATTGCGATGTGCAGCTCGATCCACATATAGCCATAAGGCTTGTTGCGGCATGCAACCCGATCCACATATAGCCATAAGGCTTGTTGCGGCGTGCAACCCGATCCACATATAGCCATAAGGCTTATTACGGCATGCAACCCGATCCACATATAGTCATAAGGCTTGTTACGGCATGCAACCCGATCCATATATAGCCATAACGCTTGTTGCGGCGCGCAAGCCGATCGACATAACTCACTCACAACATGGCTCTTAGGCCTCAACTTAGTCATCAATCTCTCTAGTCTCTCGGGCTCACCACACTCATGCTAAGAAGCCCAAATCAATGATACATGATATGACAATAAATGATACAGAGACTGAGATATGATATGCAATGATGAATGCGACTGAGTAGGTAACTGCAAATTAAGCAAATAATCTCAACAGCAAAAGAAAGACCACTGTGGGTCCCAATAGTACTAGCTCATAGCCTAAACATGATTTCTAACAAAATTCACACCTCAAGTGCTCTAACACATAGAGTACATTAATAATATTTAGATAAGGTGACTACACAGTCCCACGAAATTGACTAAGTCATAATTACTATGGTGCACGCCCACATGCCCGTCACCCAGCATGTGTGTCACCTCAACACTGATCACATAACATGAAATTCAGAGATTCATACCCTCAGAACTAAGTTTAGAAGTGTTACTTACCTCAAATCGTACAAATCTCTACTCCAATAAGCCCTTGCCTCACGCATCGGCCTTCGAATGCCTCGAATCTAGCCACAAATAGTTCGATACAGTCAACACGAGCCTACGAACACCCATTCAACCACGAGTCCAACCATACTAAAATTACTCAAATATGATCACAACTCGACCTTCAAATCCTCAGCAAGGTTTTTTAACAAGGCTGCGACCACAAGTATACTATAAAAACAGCAGTAATAAGACCTTTTGATGAGAAGTTTTCATTCGGGGGCGATAAGGTAATCTTTGTGTCATTAGAAAATTCCCACCGGGAAGTTACGTTTGCTACCGAACAAAGGTAACACGATCATTCATGAGCACAAAGCACTAGAGGATTGTCAGGTATTCTTTCGCTCGAAAACATGAATTCCTAAGGGGAAAGCAAAATATGTTACCGAGTGAAGGGTTACGTAGCAATTCATCGGTGCAACCTTCGAAGATACAAGACTTCCAGTGTTCCAACACGCATTCTTCGTGTTAGAACACTAGGGAAGATATGTATATGATTACAAGGCAACTCTAAATGCCACGTCAACCGGGAACAAAAAGCTGGCAAGGCAACTCTGAATGCCACATCAACCGGGAACAAAAATCTGGCAAGGCAACTCTGAATGCCACGTCAACAGGGAACGAAAAATCCGGCAAGGCAACACTAAATGTCACGCATCATCGGGATCAGGGACTGCACAGCCAGCCCCGAAGAAACAAGATAGCCACAAGCCATGGCAGCTTCTTTCCTACGTAGCAAAATGCCTATGTAAACTATGAAAACGGAAGGAATGAAATGAAATCCTTTTCCTTTTTATCTTGTTTCTTGTCTACACGATGAGCTAATTTTGTCATTTAAAAGTTAAACAAGTACTTCAAATGTTAGTGCCGTAATGAACATGAGACGTCCTATTCAAGAGCACCATAAACATAAGAGGGCCCTCTCTTATTAAAACCCTCATGTTAAAAGGTTTGTTCTGAAAGCATATATGCCCAAAATCAAAAATGCTATCGGAAAAAAATATATCCGAAGCCATATATGAAAAAGACGCAAAAACCAAACTTGCGCAAATACTTATTGAAACCCTCATGAAAAAGGGATAATTCTCGGAGACAAAAAGTGCATCAAAGATAATGCATCCGAGACCATATATAGCAAAATATACATAGATATGCAAGCAAAAGTAAGACACAATCAAATATTTATGAAAAAATATGTCTTCATTTACAGGAATGTGCCAAAAGAAATACAAAACAAGGAAAGAAAAAGCTAAGCTACAGCATCACCCGAATCAGGAGGAAGAGAAGTATCTATGTCCTTAGGAGCGGTGGACGGTTCAACCAATGGTTCAACATCTTCCCCAGCTTGGTTCTCGACATCATCGCCTTCCGATTCCTCTTTAGTATCCGAAATTTTAGAACCAGAATCAGAAGAACTTGGAGCATCAGACCACGTTTGGAGCCCATTTTTTGCAGCCAACTCAAGCTCACGTGCCTTGGAAATCTCGACATCAATATCAATAATGCCATCTTTGGCGTCTTCCAAGGTTTTCTCCTCATGATGTATATGGTGTAAGTTTCCTCAACAACGAGGGAAGCCTCTCGGCACTTGAGTTCTTCTTTGAGCTCGATGATCTCGGTAGAAAGATTGTCTCGGGCGGACCTAGCAGCTCGAAGACTGACATCTAGATCGTGGACAGTTAAGCTATAGAGCATGTTGTGCTCGATAGTCTTCTTATACCTCTCCTCCAACCGGGTATGTCTTGCTCCCGCGACAGCAAGTTCTTCAGCCTTAGAATTCAAGGCTGCTTCTAAATTAGTTATCCTTTCAGCAGCAGCAGCCTCACGATCATTAGCAGCAAGAATGGCATTTTGGACCTCAGCCCATTTAGCCTTGACTTCATCAAAGCCATCCCTCAGTGGCCCAACGTCCTGTCTGAGGGTCACCACTTCTTGCTCACTTTGCTACAAACGGGTTTCCAAAAGATCAGCCTCAGTGGCCCTGGTTTCTAGCTCCGAGAGGCAAAGAACAGACCGGTCCCGTTCCACCAATAGCTGATTCCGTTCAGAAGAGACTTCCTCCTTCTCGCGAATTAACCTTTGAAGGCCGTCGGAAGCAAGGAAACTGGCCTGCAAGATAAAAAGAGGTAAATATTAAAATGCACTCATTCAGAAGCTGAACAAAATAGCAGAGAAAGAAAGGGGCATACCGCTGCAGTATTATGCATGGCATTGTTCAACAAACACTCTCCTGAAAGTGTCTGAATCTTTTCCCAATCCTTCTCTGAAGCCAAGGGTTTCAGATAATTTGCAAGCTCCACCGGCCGGGAAAGAAGGTTGCACCCGGTAGAGACCAAAAGAGTAACACTCCTCCTCATCTAAGGATCTTTAGAAGGGGCAGCATAATTTTGCCCCAAATTTCCATGAACAGGGGACTGGGGAAGAGGAACGCCTTTAGCACGGTCAGGTGCGGCCGTTGGAGATGATGAAGATGGAAATGATGTAGTAGCTATTTGTGGCGAAAAAGGTAGAGATAAAGCTGGTGAAAAAGAAGAACGGGAATCAACTACACCAAAGGCAGCACTGATAGTTGGATGCTCACCGATCGAGTATGGAAAGGACCTGGTACTCAGCCTCGCAGTACCGGATGCAACGATTGGGGTCCGAGAACGGGCATTTTCCACCAAATCAAACTCTCCCCAAAGTGCCAAGACATCATCCTCGGTGGGTGTAACAACTTCAACAGGTTGACATCCTGTTGAGAGGATAAGGATCGTTATCTTCTATGTAGAGAAGCTCCTTCATCATCAATCACCACAGTGTCTATGACCGATCCGGAGAGAGGACTGGCCAATGCCGCCACCAAAGATAGTACGGGAGCGTCAACCTTTGCCCTCTTATTCTTCTCCCCAGACGCAGAAGAACGCCTTTCTTTTGGTTGCTTGTTCTCTGGCCGGGGACTCCGTGAAGAAATATTTGTGCCCGAAGTAGATCCGGAGGCTCCCGTTCGAGCAAGCGCCTCCTGGAGCAGCCTCGCCGCATCAGCAGGGTTGGCTAAGACATCCTCTTTGGGGATCTCGACTGACCTCGAGGGTAGACCTAATTTGACATACAAGTTAGAAGATTCAGCCAAAATCCACATATGCAAAAACTGAAACAGAGAAAATTATAGTTACCATGATATTTGGCCTTCCACCCGAATTTAATGGACAATTCTTTCCACAAGCGGATTTCGGGTGTGGTGATGTCAAAGATCTTTTGAACCCACCGGTCTAAGTCTTCTACCACCAGTGGGACCCATTGGGTCGCTATTGCATACAGAAATTGAGAGATCAATACAGGCATAAAAAGCATTTTGGGGAGAAGAATGTACTAAAAAGATTTTACGGGAACGGTTCCAGGCAACCAGAAAGGATGAGGCCGTTGTTGGAATGATATCACCGGAGGCAATTACAACAAATCGTTCCATCCATCCTCGGTCATTATCATCATACATGCTTGATATCAAAGCATAGTGACCACGCTTACAAAGATTTATCATCCCCCCCCCCCGCAGAAGATCTTGGGTGAATACAAATTCATCATGTGAGCCAAGGACAACTCTTCTTCGGTTTCAGATCACAAGCGTCGGAGGCAGGCAATCGTCCTCCACACAGAGGGGCTTACTTTGCCAAACATATCTGATAGCGGAGACAAAATTCCACTATCACAGATTCAAGTTCCCCAGTCAAAGAAAACGTACCCAAGGTAAATGGATACGTAGAGGGTCACTCGCTCCGATAGATCGGGAGCAATGATATCCAAATTGGGGCAGCGACAGTCTTCCTTCATAGTAGGGATACTAGAAGGACGAATGGAAGATGGGTACCTGCTAACCACCCATGAACGGGGGTTATTAATAGGGAACTTCTCCTTAAAATCCTTCGAAACATTAAGTCTCTTGGGGATTATGGAACTTACTGTTGGGGGAGTAGAATCTTCATTTTTGCTTTTACTTTTCGAAGAGCCAGAACGTTTAGGTGAAGAAGCCATTATAAGAAGGGAAGAAGAAATTTTGAGTTTTGGGAAGAAGTAAAGAAGAGATGAAGAGTAAGAATGCAGGTTTGAAGATCAAGAAACTGGTAAAACTCAAAAGAGAAAGGAGCTGATATGTATAGGTAAATTTTTGGGCGGCTAAAATACTTGGCTCTAATTACCTCAATAAACGGCAAAAGGCGTGCTAAATCATAAGAGGACACGTGTTCTAGGCATTAAATGCGGAGAGGCAGACGTCTAATCAACCGTCAGTGACCTACAAAAGGAATTATAGTATTTCCACCAAAAGAGGATTCTCACCAACTTCCCGATAACACAAAGTTATGTTACCGAAAAGCAGGGGGACTATCTGTATTGGGTAAAATATGGTATATTACGTGGTCGTCTCAGAAGGGGACACATGGAGTCAAAATCGGGACGGGTGTAAAACCGAGCACAATCACCTCGTGTGTCACCGAAGAGGGCAAGTCCATAAAAGGGATTAAGCATGCTGCGCCCGGTAGCATTTAATGAAGAATATTCCATAGTATTAAAGAGTAATGGCTCATTAATGAGATCTGAGCATTTGTGTTTACTGTTAGGTTTTCGTTATCACATTCCAATAATTATCATTAGTGGTGGGCTCGACCATGACGCCCACTAAACTATAAATAATAGGCTCAACCATCATTGTAAGGACGGCTTTTTCTGGAATACATTGGATACACTCTAAGTAGTAATCTAATATCTTTTTGCTCCCTCGCTTGTTAAATATATCATCATTGTGCCCGGAAATCTGGTTCCCGTGCTCTTTGAATCTACCATTTCATCTACATTTCGAGCTAAGTATCTTACATATCAATCGATTAATTTATTATCTTTTGGATCAAATTGGCCCATCTGTCTAGAAACCACGAACAAATTTAGTTGTACCGATTTACCGGTAAATATTAGTATGTACATGTATAAAAATAAAGGTGAGATTTCGTAAATCATTGTAAATTTGAATTTTTTTAGAAAAGTATTATACGTCTCAATTGCGTAAGGAAACACTTTTCGTGCTCATTTGTAATCTTGTAAGGAGAAACAATTTAGTTTTATCAATTTCTTCATCCTTCTTTCTGCAGTAAAATTTACTTTATCCCATTAACGTCCATTGCATAAAAGAATTCTTGTTTATCATTATACTAGAAAATGATGCCCGTGCGCGACATAGTAAGGTTGTTGTAAACTGAGTTTTATAAGAAATTAGCCACAACGTTGCAGGGAATCAACTTATTCGAAAATATGAGTTTATTTTTGTGAAACGGATGAGTTGGTCATTTACAAAAGAAGTCTATATCAACCATGCCAAAAACATATTTAAATGAAGTACAATACCAAACCATCAAGAAAGGAAACGACATCAAATCTAGCACAACTCAGAAACAACTTGCAACGAAAAAAGGAAAAAAGAATATGTTCAAAGAAGTTCTTAGGAACATTCTGCTTTTACAATCTCTCGTTCAAATTCTAGTGATGTAACAATTCTTGTAATCTCCAATGTGCCTAGAAGAGCCACTGAAACATTTCAAGTTTAGATATTATCACTTAATCTTTGTTTGGAGAACTGTCACCAAATTAACCAATGAGAGGGAAGAAACAGACATAAGGCTGGAAAGACCTGAGGCATGTAGCATGTTTGGGGTTTGGTTGACACAAGGACCACTGAACTCTGTACATACTATTTGATTCCCAATCCCTACATATTACCATTTATTGTTCCTGAAAATTACAGAAAAGGGCACACACAAGGCTTCACCAACTAAATTATCTCAACCTAAAATGCCAACAAGGCAACATTAATGCTAACCCTCAGTGCTTACCATAGGTGATGGTGTGAAAACTTTTGTTCTTAATAAGAATCAACAAAGTGTGGAGATTAAAATGAAGGTAATTTATTCCCTTATTTCAGTGAGGTGATGAATCATACAACAACAAAATTGTAATTAAATTTTAGTGATTAGTCGCTAAGTATTACAAGTTAATACCTTCTAAATATGTATTCACCGTCATAATTTCACAATGCTAGCTTATCAGTTAGCAATCTTTATTGGAAGTTGATCTGTGTAGATGAACAAACAAATAAATACCTCCTAACAGTAGCACTACAATATCATACAAATACAAAAGATTTTAATTACTATGAATGGACACCAGAAAAAAAATTCAAAATAAATATAAAAGTTCTTTTATAGAACCTTTATGAAATAAATATAATTAAGCAGCTTTTTTGTAGAACCTTTATGCCTTATGGAAACATATCGGATAAGGTACGTAAGTAATAAGCTATGGATCTGCTCTCTGTAGTTTATTTTTTGTGCACAAGGAGGTTGACTGCTAAGCCATAACCAGTATGATGTGTTTGAACAAATAACCACATACATGTACATAATCCACCAAGAAAGAAAAACTCAAATATTCAAAATTCATCGACAATGAACTAAAAAGAAAAATAAAGCACAAATCAATAATATCTAAAGAAACAGAATCAAACACTTACATGGTCATCACGAAGAAATAGAGGAAATCCAAGCATAATCCAGAGATATCCTCTTCACTTTCAAGCACGATTAGAGAACAGAGACAAATGATTGCAGAAGAAACTCAAGAAAAGCAAAGGGCATAATAAAGACATAGCAGCTCAGTCTTCAGAAATGGCGAAGCAGAAACACATCAAAACATAGAAACTAAGACAGAAATAGTGTAAATGTAGTACACGTGGTTTGCTAAAACATAAGTGCAATATATGTGTATGCGGTAAAAAACATAGAAGTTCGTAACAAATGAGAAGAGTCCATGTTTAGAGTGCAGTTGACGTTGCTTTTTGTTCCAACACATTTTGTACAATTCACATTGCTTTATGTGCAACGGCTTATTGATGTGTTCGTACATTCTTCACCACTTATATATAGTAGTAGTAACTAATCAATATACAAAAAAAATTTAAAAATATAAAATAGTACTCATATATGACTCCACTCTACCTCCATTTACAACAAAGTGTATAATATGGAAAACCTTTTGTGTTGTCCAACCATATTTGGGACTCCCAACTCGACTATTATAAATAGTAACTTATTGGGAACTACTATGCTAAGAACATTCGTCCAATGTAAAGGTGGAAGCTTCAGAAAGTGCCAGACGTAGAGGTTAATAGAGGCTGCATAATTAAAAAAATGCATATGTATTTCAAAAATAGTTCTCCCTTTATATAGTATACGAGTTTAAATTCCAGTCTAAATAAGGTAAAGATCTTTTTCTTCTATTAAACGTCATTACACAGTTGATACCGGGCAAGATTTGTGCAGTAATATCCGGTGGTGAGCGGATATTTCGGCCCTTCGTTTATTCTGTCTAACCGTCTTTCCCTTAGCCTCGGTTCTTCACTTTGCTCGAGCTCAATGCTTGGCCGTGTCCGGTTCCGAGCGCACCATTTGTCCTCCCCGGGTTCTGGTCTGTGAAAGCCCTCGGCATTACCCGAGGCCATATCAGGTCGCACTGTCCTCTCATTTCTTTACTGGAAAATCAGAGGTAACTTTATCCCCGATTTTACCCGCACACAAAAAGAATAAAAACATGTTGATGGTCAATTGATATATTTAAGTGATAAAACATAAGGACTGAGTTATTTTTTTGGTACGATTAATCATGACTTTGGAGATTTTGTTGTCGGCTCAAGAAAATCTTTTTAACGGTATGAAAATGTACACCGAAAGGCGCCATATTTTTTATAATATTTTACACAGATAAAATAATTCTCTGTTATAGAACTCCCAACTTTGTTCCTCCAGAACAAAGAATATAGACAGAATGGTAGAAATAATTTCATTTTGCTTTGCCCCAAAGAGATGCAAATCTAGAGCGAATATGTCTAGGTTTTGGATTATTAAATCAAATTATTAGGACCTTGTGACGAATTAAGAAAACTAGTCATCAATTCTCGTACGATATATGGCATAATGAAGCAAACATTCTCCAAAGAAGTCAGGGTACAGTGTTTTTCTGTCTCTCTCAACTTAACTACGGTCTACGTTCAATTTGCAAAACCATAAGAGGACACATGATATGTTTGATTGTTCTCCTCAACCTAAGATTTTTATTGAGGTTTGTCATGTCAACTTATTCTATGACCAGAAATTACGTATAAATTGATGGAATTGGTATTAGAAGGTTGTATATTAAATGTGGAATTGATTTGAACCAAATTGGATCAATTTTAATAATTTGCACAGAAGTTGTGTCACAATTTGTACTAGAGTTTTGACTATGGCAAGGAACATCCATTAGAGCTTGACGATTCACCAAGGCTTGTAAATAATTTATTTCAAAGTTACGTCAAAATTAGTACTAAAGACGATTTGTTAAGACTTACGGCAAGATAAATCTTTGCTATCCATCAGAATTTCTAGCGATTTGCTAGAAGTTGCAGCCAAGTTATGATATGCAAGCTCTAAATTGTGACCCAAAATATATTTTCACGAAATTTATTTTACTAGGATTAAAGCTTAATATATGACACGAAAATAGAAAATGACCCCTGGTTCGAGTCTGACCCACTTTATTGAGTCAGTCGAATCACAGTAACAACGTAATTTTCTTGTTTGAGATAGAAGACATATAAGAAAGATAATGAAATAAAGGGTGGCAAAACTAGTGAGATGGCATGAATTTGCATAAGATTGGTACTAGGCTACTAGCTAATTAACCTTACTTCCAATTTGGGAGACTGAAGACAGTACATTGGACGTGTAGTTTACTCATCTAATAAATAAGGGGTGGTATGGTTTGCTGATTAGTTATCTAATGATTATTTATTATATAGTAATTAATAATGAATGAAGTGATTGTTATACATGAAATACATATTTTAAAAGGGTAATTTTTATCTTTAAATACCACAACCAATTATTGCATTAGCTATTCGACAATTATCTTAATTCTTATGCATCAAGTATCAAGCAATGTATATTATCTTATGTCGGATTGTATGCTAGGATTAATTTTTCTAAATACCACAACCAAACGACTCCTAAGATTATTTTAGAAAAAAGAGGGTAAAATCAGCATTGTATTGGGGTTATATCCTAACCTGGGGATGTCCCAATACATCAAAGACTAAAATTAGCTAGACTTTCTACTTCTAGGGATTCTTCTTATTTTAATCAGTTGAGTTTTAATTTATCCAAAAATAAAAGAATGTAAAAAGCATTCTCTGACATTGGGCATACAAACTATCATGTGTACAGTATCAAAACGAGAATTAGTTTGTACTCTCTCCGTTCACTTTTACTTGGCACATTTTGACTTTTCGCGCGCCTTAAGAAATAATAGATGAAGTGCATAATTTACCATGATACCCATATTAATTGATGCATATTTTATTGGATTTGAGAAAATGATTTGAAATAAGTAATAAATACTTGGGTATAACAGGAATTTTTTTTTTATATGCATAAAATGACAAGTAAAAATAAAAATCTATTTTTAGTATACATGTCAATTAAAAGTGGACTGGGGTAAAGATGTGCAGCATTCACAATGCTTTTGGGATCTCAATATAGATCCTCTTGTTCCCTTTGGCTGCGATTTAAGTGTACCCTAAAACTTTTTGAGTCCTTTCCCATGCAACTATTCTCCCAATTCTTGAACAATTACGAAAGAATACAAGAAATAGAAGCCAACAACATGTCACCAAACCTTGTTTTGAAATTTTAGTCTTTGTTTCTTTAACAGAAATTATATCTAGATAGTTTAAAGTTTATGTAAGTTGAGAATTTTTTAGTTGAATATTTTAAGATCAAGTTCTAAATTTGTAAAATAGCCTCAGGCATTTTGCTTTCAAAACTTGAACTTGCAAAAATATTGTTAGATCAAATTCAAAAGCTATCAACAAACTTACAAAACGTGTTTTGATAGAACCCTGTACTGGAGACACTTTATTCCTTTTTTTCCGCTAGTACATTAAATAAAAATTCGTAATTAAGTAGTTTCAATTTCACTTACTTGTGATCTTATACATTGTCACAATATTTATGTGATTATAAAAATTTTTTATTAAAATATATCATTCGTTTTTTGAACGAGCAAATAAAGTGGAATAGAGGGAGCAACAATAATGTCTCATGTAGTCATGTTAGATGATACTATTAGTATTAAAGACTAATTAATTTTCTAGACCGATACTTTTTAAAAGTATTCTAGATACTTTCGGTTATAAAATTATTAGTAAATTTTATATTATTTCTAATTAGGAATTGTGGTTGCATAAGTTAGTGTGCATTTTGTGAAGTTGAAATACTACTATGCTATAAGAACATTCGTCCAATGTAAAGGTGGAAGCTTCAGAAAGTGCCCGACGTAGAGGTTAATAGAGGCTGCATAATTAAAAAAATGCATATGTATTTCAAAAATAGTTCAAGTACCACAACACAAGATGTCAAAGAATGTTTCTAATTACATCCCCTAAGTTTCTTCCATTATTCCAGACATTTTGTATGTAAATTATTGCAAATTGTTGAGATCTGTTAATAAGGAAAGAGCATCAGTGTCAGACATTCGAGGCTTCCTTATCTTCTTTTATCCTCATCTACAGATATTTCTATTCCAAACAGTTTATACTTTGTTGAATTAATATTTATAGTTTGTTAGATTTTATAAACATCTATAAGCTAAGTATCTAATTTTTGTTGTTAACATAAAGTTATCATAGTATAAATTTACACGGATAGGAACACCATCAGTCAAATACAGAACATACCAAAGCTATCTGCTTTTTTCACAATATCAATATTAAAATCCAAATTTCTTTTTGGTATTCAAAGAAATTAAGACCGTATGTTTGCACCACAAAAAAAATCACATAACAGAATCACAAATTAGGGGCGGGCATAATATCCCAAAAAACGAATTCTGAACCGAACCGAATTAATTTGGTATTTCGGTTTCGATTTTTTCGGTACAAAAATTTTGGTATTTCGGTATTTTGGTACGGTATACGGTATTGAGTTTTTGATATTTCGGTATACCGAAATACCGAAATATTTAAGTCCAAACCCAACAATATTTTTATTTTTCAGCCCAATAACTAGCCTAAACCCAACACCCCAAGCCCCCTAATTCCCTAATCCTTAGCGCTCACATGGACCTATGTGGACCAATGAGAGTGAGGAGCAGAGGAGGTAAGAGGTATATTTTTGTGATTGTAGATGACTTCTCCAGGTATACATGGACTCTGTTTTTGGGATCTAAAGATGAAACCTTTGATCTTTTCTGTGTATTTGTCAGAATGATTCAACAAACACCGGGGTGCAATGCATTAAGTATAAGAACATACCATGGAACTGAGTTTGAAAATTCCAAATTCCTTGAGTTCTATAGCTCACATGGTATTGACCATAATTTCTCTGCAACTAGAACTCCACAACAAAATGGGGTTGTAGAAAGAAAGAACAGATCCCTAGAAGACATGGGGAGGACTATGTTGATTGCTAGTGGACTGCTTAAGAGTTTCTGGGTTGAGGCAGTCAATACTGCTTGTTACCTGCTGAACAGATGCATGGTCAGACTCATTCTTGAGAAAACTCCCTATGAGTTACTTCGAGGAAGAATGCTCAACATCACTCACCTGAGAGTATTTGTTTACAAATATTTTGTGCATAATAATGGAAAAAAAGCTCTAGGTAAGTATGATAACAGAAGTGCTAAGGAAATTTCTTGGGTTACTCTTCACATAGTAAGGCCTATAAAGTTTTTAATAAAAAAACTATATATGCAGAAGAAAATATTCATGTTATCTTTGGATGAGAAAGGTCTGCAGGATTAAGATTATACATAGGACTCACTGGTGATGAAGTTACAAAGGAATCTGAACCTCAATATGAAGATGGATCTAAAGACCACAAGGAAATTGATAGTGATCATGAGGAACAAGAAGAAGAGAGAACTACTCTGACTGCTGAAGCCACACCTACTGAACATGTTCCTTTGGGTCACTCCATTGGTGAATCTTCTCTAGGTATACAGATCAGACGATAGAAACATCAAAATTCACATCCATTTGAGAACATCATCTCTGATCCAAATGTAAGAGTGCAAACCAGGTCTTCTCTGAGAAATCTATGTGCGCTCACAATATTTCTCTCACAAATTGAACCTAAGACCATCAAGGAAGCTCTAAATGATCCAGACTGGATTATAGCCATGCAAGAGGAGCTAAATCAGTTTGAAAGAAGCAAGGACTGGCATTTGGTACAAAGAACCAAGAACAGAACTGTCATAGGTACCAGATGGGTGTTCAAAAATAAGCCAGATGAACAAGGAAATATCACAAGGAACAAGGCCAGACTGGTGGTTCAGGGATACAATCAAGAGGAGAGCATTGACTATGATGAGACATTTGCACTTGTAGCTAGAATGGAAGATATAAGAATGTTGATAGCCTTTGCTGCAAACATGAAGTTCACTTTGTATTAGATGGACGTAAAAGTGGCTTCTTGAATGGTTATCTGAAGGAGGAAGTGTTTGTGAAATAACCTCCTGAATTTGAAAGTGAAGAATTTCCTCACTATGTGTTCAAGCTAGATAAAGCTCTTTATGAACTGAAAAAGGCTCCAAGAGCTTGGTATGAAAGACTCTCAAAATTCCTCTTAACCAACAACTTTGTAAGAGGAAAGGTGGACAACACTCTATTTCTAAGGAGCAAAGGAAAGAATATTTTGATTGTGCAAGTGTATGTGGATGACATTATCTTTGGGGCTACTAATGAAATAATGTGCAAGGAATTTGTTGAGACGATGGGAAATGAGTTTGAAATGAGAATGATGGGTGAATTGAACTTCTTCCGGGGCTGCAAATCAAGAAAATACCTACTGAAACTAGATACATCAATAGAAATACATTAAGAAACTACTAAAGACGTTCAACATGGACTCCTCTAATCCATTGACACTCCCATTGCCTACCAAAACTAGACCTTGATGAAGAAGGGAAAAGTGTTGAACATAAAATATATAGAGGAATGATTGGGTCACTATTGTACCCCACAGCAAGTTGGCCTGATATTTTATTCAATGTGGGACTGTGTGCAATATTTCAGGCAAATCCCAAGAAATCTCACCTGAAGGTTGTAAAGAGGATACAAAGATATCTCAAGGGGATTCCTAACCTATGCCTATAGTATTCCAGAGGGTATAACTTTGATCGAGTTGGTTATGCTGATGCTGACTATGCAGGTTTTCATGTTGATCGGAAAAGCACTTCAGGAACAACTCATTTTTTATGTTCTTGTCTACTGTCTTGGGGAACAAAGAAGCAAAAACCAATGGCCTTATCTACAGCTGAGGCTGAATATGTGGCAGCAACATCCTGATGTGCTCGTTGCTATGGATAAGATAACAGCTACGGGACTATGGTATTTTTGTTGATTGTGTTCCCATTTTTTGTGATAACACCAATGCCATAAACATTGCTAAAAATCTATGTCAGCACAAGAGACCAAGCACATTCACATTAGACACCACTTTCTCAAAGACAATGTTGAAAAAGGGAATATCTTAATTAACTTTTGTAAAACTGAAGATCAAATTGTTGATACTTTTACTAAAGCTTTGAGTAGGGATCACTTTGAAAGGAATAGACTAGAAACATGCCTAATCAATTCTT